>NC_060076.1:45025000-49825000 GCF_922984935.1 Meles meles
TGCTGTTTCTTGATTTTTACTTTTAGCTTCTATTTGTTTATTTTCTGTTGAGGATTAGAATTTAGATTTGTTGTTGTGCTTAAACACATTTAAACACTTTCCCTTTCCCTATTCTATCAAAACAAATGTATCACTATTTTGGATCAATCAGTAATTAGGGTTAACCTTATTATAATTTGGGAAGTCTTACACATGGAGGAGCTACACGATATATTACGATTACATAGTTTTTCTTGTACATTTTGTTTTCCTTGAAATTAACTATTATCTACACATACACACCATACACTTTCTTTTATCCTGGCTGTTGATTCTGGCAACTATACCTCTCGCTTTCAAGTCTTTCAAGACCCATATTACATAGATTAAAAAGCTCTTTATTGTATGAGACTTTGCAGGTACAAATTAAAAAAAAATAAGGAAGTCTAACTTATAGACTATCTCAAAATATATTCTTTTTTTTTTTTTTTAAAGATTTATTTATTTGACAGATAGAGATTACAAGTAGGCAGAGAGGCAGGCAGAGAGAGAGAGAGGAGGAAGCAGGCTCCCAGCCAAGCAGAGAGCCCGACGTGGGGCTCGATCCCAGGACGCTGGGATCATGACCTGAGCTGAAGGCAGAGGCTTTAACCCACTGAGCCACCCAGGCGCCCCATCTCAAAATATATTCTTATATTTAATCTCATATTGTACAGTGGTGGCATCAAATTCAGAGTTGGAATAAGGTGAAAGCTTTCCCTAATCCTGACCAGTTCCTTCCTTGTTCTTTGGTATGGAAAACCAGTATTGTTGCTATTTTATTTACTTATTTATTTATTTTTAACATTGATGTAGAATCTTTGACACTGTTCTCCAGTAATCTACCTTCTTAAACCAGATGACTACTCTTAAATTTCTGCTATGTAGAAATTCCAGAACTCTCATGGAGGCTTCATAGTTTGAATGTAGCACATTTCCTTTTGTGATTCTTTTTATAATTCAGACTTGAGAATGAGATAGTCATTTTCGATAGCAATTTAAAGACAGAAATAAATGGAGCAGGATCCAGGACGTAGCTTAGGGGAACTCAGAACTTTAGTCACAGCTGATGCCAAAGGAGTCAAAAGTCACAGGAGGGAAATCCAGTTTTTATTCCTCAGAAATTTGGATCTTTTGTCTGTGTCCTCACTTTATATGCACCCATCACTGGGAGGCTCATGCAATCCAGACCTACTGAATTAGACCTCCTCAGATTTAAAAAGCACTGGTCCAGGTGGATAGTTGATGTGGAACTTGGTAGACAGCTAAAACTATTCAATCATGTCTCCTTACCCAGATTAGTCAGAGAAAGATTGGGACTTGGCCTTAAGGAAAAGAAAGGAAAGGTGTTAAATCAAACCTGGGAATATCCAGGCAAAAAGGAAAATAGATGTGTATTAAACTAGAATAGTTTTGGAATGGCAAGAAGCTCTTTATGACTTAAGAGTAAAATAGGGTAAGGCTGAAGATGTAAGCAAGGCAGAAATGATGGAGAACATCAAATGTTTTACTAAGGATTTTACATTGTATCTTGTAGGAAATTGGGCATCTACTGGAATGTGTTAAGAGGCAGAACTATATAGTCCATTTTGCATTTAGGCAGATTAATCTCTACACTGCAGGAGATACTTTGAACTTGCGAAAGAGAAAGGAGAAAGAGATGAGTTGAGACCTGTTGCCATTGTTCTAAACAGTTGATGAAGGTTTGAATTAAAACAACAGTGATAGGAATTGAGAAGATGAAGTACATTGAGGCCAAATTAAGGACATAAAATGTTGGGAGTTGTGTCGTTTAGTGACAGAAGTAATTGGGCAATGCAGTTTATCTTAGGAAAAGTAGGTCATATTCTAGTTTATTTCTTCAGTTAGTAGAGTAAGCCAATTTATTTTGTAGTGTAATGGGCTTCATTGTATTCACCAAAAATATATGTTCCATAAGCATGTTACAAAAATTGCCTGAACTGCCAAGGATATCACAAGGATGAAGAAATGGAATAAAATGGGATTTTTTTTTTTTAGGGGATTCTGTCAACTGACTATCAACATCCAGTCCCTTTCCTAAAGAAATTCCTAAAGAAGTTCTATTCAATCATTAATCCTTCTTCTGTGTAGCCCTTGTGACTCGGGGATGCTGACCTCGTACCAACTCTGAATATGAATTCTGATTAATTCAGTGAGTACATGACATTTGCCTGGAGATTCTTATTGATTATGGTGTGGACATGTGGCCTAAATTGGCCAAATCAAATTAAATGGAAGAATTTATACTCCACATTTGAGGGAGTTCTTTTGCCTTCCTCCTCATTCATTCATTAGCTTCTCTTTCTTCTAATGTGAATGCAAAGCGTAGGTTTTCTCATTTTCTACTGGCAGCCATCAATTACTAGGAGGGGAACTAGTCTGAAGACAAAGCAATGTATAAATGGTATATCACTATATGAACACAACCTTGTTCCTCATTGATATTTCTGAGCTACTGAGTCTAGCAACTCTAAAGATGGCCCTCTTTATGGACTTACTATTATATAATATGTGTTTTGTTTGTTTAAGCCAGAGAGAAAAAGAAGAAAAAAAGATATGTTCAAATCCTCATCACTGGTACCTGTGACCTTATTTGGAAATGGGGATTTTTGGATGCAATTAGTTAAAAGGAGGTCATATTAGATTAGGGTGGGACCTGATCCAAGGACTGATCATTAGAAATGTCTGGGGGGGTGGTGGTGTTGGCAGGGGACAGAAAGAGAGGAAAAGCAAAGGCCATGGCAAAACAGAGGCAGAAAATAGTTATACAGCTGTGAGGCAAGGAATGCCTGGAGCCATCAGAGATTGGAAGAAGCACCAAAATAAAATGAAATGAAATTAAAAATCCTCCCCTAGAGCATTCAGAGGAAGCATGGCTCTGCCAAAATTTTGATTTCAGACTCCTGGCCACCAGAACAGTGAGAATAAATTTCTGTTATATTTAGCCTCCTGAAGCCACCCAGTTTGTGGTAATTTGTTATGGCAGCCCTAGAAACTCCTACTCATAATTTTGAAAGCATTTTTTTATAAATTTGTGTCATTAATGTTAGAATAAATTGTCTAGAGCTTGTAATTCTTATTCCTTTTCCCTCCTCTTGGCTGAAAAAAAATAAGATGAGGATTTTCTCATTTAAATTATTTACTCTCTCACTGTGAGTGAGGAGGGGTGGGGTTAGTTTTCTGCACTCAGGCTGGAATGGTGGTATGGTTGGACAAGAAGACAACATGGTATTTTGAGGTACAGGTTCTAAAACAATACGAAACATTTTGTTTTACCAAATATGAGTTCTAGTAAGGTTAACAGAGAGAAAATAAATTAAGTAAAAAAAATCAACCTCCTGCAGTGTGATAAGATAAATAAGAGTTTTATCTATAAGCTGAGTCAAATAACTTTAGTAATATTAAAAGTTGGAAGATTAGCAGTTTATAGTTTGCTTGCTTGATCTATAAAATTTGTTAAAAAAATGAATTGTTTTTATTATCTTTTATAATCAGGTACTTCATACACAGTCTGCATTATTTGATTTTTTTTTTTTTAAGGTTTCTTTATTTTAGACAGAGAGAGAGTGTGTGTGCCCCAGGCAGGGGGAGAGGCAGAAAGAGAGGGAAAGAATCGTAAGCAGACTCTGAGCACGGAGCCAGACATGGGGCTCCATCTCAGAACCCTGAAAGCATGACCTGAGCTGAAACCAAGAGGCAAATGCTTAACCAGCTGTGTCACCCAGGTGCCCCTATTTGACTCTTTAAATTAAATTTACCGTGTCTGTGAAGAGTGACTTCTAGAATATCTTTAAATTGCTGGAATTTGCATAGGCTTACACTTTTACTTTCTGTTTGGAAGCCTCCGTGGACTCCTTTTTTATGTCATCCTGTTTTTATTCATTACAATCCCACATTTCTTCATTTGTTTGCAATATGCAAACAGCCATTTTCTTGTCATTTTTATACAGAGGAAGAGTTGTGCCTTTGCCTCTTGAATGCTGTTATTGGTTTCTCTGTGAATCTGTACAATTCTATTTAGATGTAATTGTGTATTATTAAATTGGGGCTTGATTTTCTTGCTTTTGGGAAGAAAAGCTTAGAAGCGCTCCCTGGTTAGTGAAAGTGTTTATACTGAGAGAATGAGATACCAGCGCATATGCACTGAATTTAGCATACCATTTAGGTATGTATGTATAGGCATGTAGACATTTGGATCTAGAGATATGCTTATTTGATAATGTATGGGTGTGTGAACAAATGCATATTTTCAGGTTTATATAGTGATGTTAAATGTAGAGTTGGAATACAGAAATATTGATTTTTGCCAGGAGAGTAAACTAGCAGGGGTTGCTGACTTTTGCTACTTCTCCAATGGAAATCAATTTGGAAAAAATTATAGGCATAAGAGAGTAAAACATGGATTGTAGGGCCCAACTTCCATAGAGAAAACCATGGGGTTGGCTGAAGACCATCTTGAGTTGGGTGTGTTGGAAGAGGGATGGGGGTGCAGCCCAGGAGGAAGACCACCATTATTTGGAATGGGTGGAAGGAAGATGTTTTGAACTCTGCTCTGCCTTTGCACCTTATGGCATGGGAGAAATTGTTGCCTGTCATTTCACAGCAGAAAGAAAGAGCAACATTTGCCGTTGCCCTCCTAGGGCAACTCCCTGGAGGGAGGCTTTGATGGAAATAGGTGCTACTGACTGGTTGTTCTCCAGCATTCACTCCTCTATCCTTCTCCTTTCTTAGCTCGCCAGGGCTTCTGGATTATAACCTAGACTTTTCGCTCCTGTACTCCTAGGTGTTTAAAAGTAAATACTGATTGGGTGGATTGCCAGACGCTGGGGCAGTAGAACCTATGGTCAATAGTGGCTCTGTGGTACACAGATTTTCCCTTTTCCTGTCCTTAAACTCAACAGGACTGACAGAGGCAGGGGGCACCACAACAGGACACAGGCTTTCCCCCAACACATAGGACTAAATGGGGTAGTTATACTTGGCAAAGAACATGAGCTTACCAGGTAAAGCTAAAATCTGAACACCCTGAAAGGAAGAGCGTCCTCAAAAGAGAGACAGTAAATGGAACACTTTGTACAAATTTTGATGAAATTAATAATAATTTAAACTAAGGCAGATAATTGTTTTAAGGAGATGGAGAAGATATTAGGATTGTGAAAGAGTAGGGGACTACAGGAACGTGTAGTGTCATATTAGATATTAAAATACAGTAGTTGAAGTAAAGGATGCAACAGGGGACTAATGAAAGAATGGAATTGGCTGAAGGGTGAGTTAGTAAACTGGAAGATTATGTTGAAGAGTTTATCCAGATGTAGCAAGAAAAGATAAGCTGGAATGAGAATGGTTAAAAAAATGAGACACATCTCTATGTTGCCTACAAGAGACTCATTTTATTTTATTTTTATTTTTATTTTTTAAACCCACAGCAGAAATACCTTTTTTATTAAACTGAGGGATATGATGAATGGTTTTTTATGGTTAAAAGATACATTGAGGTATATCAAACATTTTATGACTTAATTGAGCAAATCAATTCCAGTGGGGCAATGCTTAACCAGAAGTGGTTAGGAATGCTCCACCTACTGGAGCCACCTATGGGCTGCCCAAATATATACCTGATTATTATACACATGCTTATGCTCTTTCATGTACATTTGCTCATTTACATATGCTCTTTCATATACATTTCATATACATGAAAGAGCATATACATAAACATATACATGTTTATGCTCTTTTTAAAATTTAATTCAATTTTTTGTGTGTGTTCCAAAATTCGTTGTTTATGCACCACACCTAGTGCTCCATGCCATACGTGCCCTCCTTAATACCCACCACCAGGCTCACACAACCCTTCACCCCACTCCCTTCCAAACCTTCATTTTGTTTCTCAGAGTCCACAGTCTCTCATGGTTTGTCTTCCCCTCTGATTTCCCCCAACTCACTTCTCCTCTCCATCTCCCAACTTACTTGTGGAGCATAAGAGACTCATTTTAGATTAAAGATACCTCAGATCGAAAGTGGGGGGATAGAGAACAATCTATCATGCTAATGAACCTCAAAAGAAAACTAGAGTAGCCATACTTAGACAAACTAGATTTCAAAAGAAAGACTGTAACAAAAGACGAAGAAGGGCTTTGTATCATAATCAAGGGGTCTATCTAACAAGAAAATCTAACAATGGTAAATATTTATGCCCCCGACTTGGGAGCACCCAAATATACAAATCAAGTAATAACAAATCAGCCCAGCTTCCATCAAATCCCTTCCTTCACCCCACCTGTGTCCAAGCTGTCTTATCACAGGTGTGCAACTGGGTTTCAAAAGTCCAAGTTTTAGGGATTCTTTTGAATGGACCTTTGCTGATTCTCCTGGGGAGGCTTTGCTGGCTGGAAAATGGTCACAAGACTGCGCCGTGGTTCAGAGTTGATGGCAAGGTCGCACCCAGGCTTGCTGCCCTCACCTGGAGTCCCTGCTCTTATGCCTAGGATGAGTGCAGCATGTTCACACCACCTTGTCTTCTTGCTACCCAGGAGACCTTTAGACAGTGCTGTCCACCCCTGGGTCTCTGCCCTGCTTTCCCATGTGAGCACCTTTAAGCTACGTAAGACCCTGGTGATGATGAACTTCAGAAATTTCAGATTTTGTGCTCCACTGCTTATTGTTCTTTTCAGCACTCTCTGGAAGCAGGGCTCCCTCCCTCCTGCAGTATCCACAGTTATACCTCCCCCAAATCAACTCAGCACACCTCCTACCTTCCAGAAAGTGGTTGCTTTTCTACTTGTAGACTTACAGTTTTGTTCTCTCAGACCTCAGACTGATTTCTTGGGTGTTCAGAGTGATTTGACAATTATCTAGCATGTTTGAGGGATGGGGCAAGCTTAGGGTCCCCCTACTCCTCCACCGTCTTAACTCTGTCTCTTAGTACTTGTTTTTTAATCCGAATTTTACAGTTGAGAAAGCATCGTTTAGGTACCTGCCTGACACCAAACAGGTGAAAAACCAGAAGACGAGAATTCAAACCCAGACAGCCTGACTCTAAAGTCTATCCTCTAACAAACTCCCTGATCATGCTGGGCTCCATTTTGTAAGCTGAGGAACCGGACGTATGTTTATTTGACTTCACAAGCTGTTTTGTTAGGGATGTTCACTGTGAGAGTCAAGATGCTAGTTCAAAGAGCACTGGCTCTGGGTTCTTTCTTCATGGAGCCAAGAAGTTGTTTTTGAGAGGTCTTAAAGATGAGCTTAATTGAGGAGCACAGCTCTCCATGCAGGATATTTTATACCAAGCAAAATAAACTGACTTTGGAGTGTCAATGGGAGAAGAGCTGAGAGCAGGGTTTTTTGGGTGTGTGTGTGTGTGTGTGTGTGTGTGTGTGTGTGTGTTTCCCGTTTTTGATCATTAAAGAAGATGGAACCTGTGTATCAGAACGCAGGCTCAGAAGTAGATCAAGGATGAGTGCTTTGAGAACACAGGTAACTAGTTACTTCCTTACTCCTACAGCTCCATTTGGTCCATGAGTTCAATAATTTTTTTGTAAAACTACAAAGAGTTCAGTGAGGTGCAATGTTCAGGTATGTGTCTTGGGAGAAAAGATCTGAGAGAATTTGTTGTTTAGAGGTAAAGAGCAGTTCCTGTAGGTTAGCTGTTCTATTTGGGGGCTTGGAAGGAGAAGTGGTTAACATTTCTTTCTGTTCTAGCAGGCTGTGGAATAAGACTCAGGGTATAAACAGAAAGAACTATCACGCTTCTTGCAGGTGGAAATCAAAACCAAATGGGAGCTAATCAAAGTCCAGTCAAGACAATCTAGGCATTATTTTGACCAGTTCAATAAAGAATGTTGGGGTTTAATTTAGTTTAAATAGAGAAAACACATTTTGGGAACTGCTACTTCAGTTTTCAAGTATTTTGCAAGAATTATCTAAATTGTTTAATGTGTTATATGAAGTATCTGAATTAAAATGCCAATGAGTATTTTCTCCTTGAATTTAATCTCAAACTCCAAAATTAGGTCTTTATAAATTATGTGGTGTTATACTCTCTAAATTTTTCAACTGTTCTGTGCAAAGAAAAGATAATTCCACTGAATTTTCTATTTTGCTTCATTTCTAAAGATCCCAATGAAATGATAGTATAAATGTCTTTAAATGTATCTTTAAGCATCGGAGTTTATTTATAAATATATTCTATTTGTAACAGAGTTAATACCAAAGAAGCATATAATGTAAAATGTCGAAAGTTCCTTTCTTCTCTGTCCTAGAATCCCACTGTTCTCCAGACATATTTGTAATTGTTAATTTCAGGTTTTATGTTCTATTTTTCCTGTAATTTTATATGTGTACACATGTATCTCCTTTTTTTTTTTTTTTTTGGTCAGCTGTATTGAGATATATATAATTGGCTTGCAAAAACTGCATATAAGTAATGTATACAATTTGATGAGTTTGGACATAGACATACACCAGTGTTATCACCACAATCAAGGTAATAAACATATCCATCAACCCCAGAAGTTTGCATGGACCCCTTTTCATTTGTTTTTGTTTGTTTGTTTTGTGGTAAGAACACTTGACATAAGGTCTCACCTCTTAAATTTTTAATGTATAATACCTTATGTTAACTACAGGCACCCTTGAACTCACTCATTTTGTATAATTGTAACTTTATATCCATTGAACAAAAACTCTCCCCATCCTCCTCCTCCACCCCCTAGCAATCAGTGTATTGTCTGCTTCTGTAAGTGTGACTTTGAGATGCCTCACATAAGAAGAATCAAACAGGGGCTCCCGAGTGGCTCAGTGGTTAAGCCTCTGCCTTCTGCCCAGGTCATGATCCCAGGGTCCTGGATGGAGCCCTGTGTCTGGCTCCCCACCCAGCAGGAAGAGTGCTTCTCCCTCTCCCCCTACTCCTTGCATGCCCTCTCATGTCTCTCTCTGTCAAATCTTAAAAAAAGAAAAGAAAAGAAAAGGAATCAAACAGTATTTTTCCTTCTGTGATTGATTTATCTCACTTAGCATACTGTCTTCTAGGTCCATCCATGTTGTTGTAAATGGTATGATCTCTTTCTTTTTTAAAACTTAATATTCAATTGTGTACATATATTACCCCAATTTACTTACAGATTTAATGTTGTTTTTGCTAAAATAGCATATTTAATAGAATCCCAGTGGCATATTTTACGGAAATAGAAAAAATACATTAAATTCATTTAGAATCACAAAAGACTCCAGGTAGTCGAAGTGGTCTTGAGATAAAAGAGCAAATCTGGAGACATTATATTTCCTGATTTCTAAATATGTTACAAAGGTACAGTAATTAAAATGGCATGCAACTCGTATAAAGACAGGTGAGTAGACCAGTGGAACAGAATAGAGAGCCCAGAAATAAACTCATGCACCTACAGTCAGTTGATCTTTAATAAGGTTGCCCAGAATACACAAGGGAAGAGGGCAATCTCTTCAACAAATAGTATGGGGAAAACTGGTTATCCAAATGCAAAGGATTGGAATTGTTGGAATGCTATCTTTTACCATAGATAAAAATCAACTCAAAATTGATTAAAAACTGAAACATAAGACCTGAAATTATTAAAATCCTAGAAGAAGACATAGGGGAAGATCTTCATGAGGTTGGTTTTGGCAGTGATCTCATGCATATGAAAACAAAAGCAAAAGCTAAAGTAGAGAAGTGACTATATGAAATAAAACAGCATTTGCATAGCAAAACAAATAATTTGCAAGGTAAGGAAGCAACCTATGGAATGGGAGAAAATATTTGCAAAGCATATATCTGATAAGACCCCTTATAAGGGGTTAATATATAAAATAATATGAGGAATTCCTACAATTCAGTAGCATAAACCAAAACAAAATGAAACAAAAAATTTGATTTTTAAAGAACGGTCCAAGGACTTGAATCGATGGTTCTCCAAAGAAAACATACAAATACTCAGTAAGTATACGGAAAGGAGTTCAAAATCACTAATTATCAGGGAAATACAAATCAAAACCACAATGAGATGTCACCTCATACCTCTTAGGATGCCTGTCATAAAAAAAAGTATTGGTAAATCTGTGGAAAAATTGCAACTCTGCATGCTGTCAGTAGAAATGTAAAAGGCTATTTGGTAGGTATGATCTTGGGAAGTTACTTAACCCCTCTGTGACTTGGTTTTATCATGTGTAAAATGACACTAGAAAAGAATACTCATAAGTCTTTTAAGAATATATATATAGCCATTATATATGTATATATGGCTATATATATAGCCATTTTATATATAAATATAAACATATATATGGTATTTCCATATGTATATGTATACATACACACACACACACACACACAGACATAACATTATGTGGTCCATGATAATCACTTTGCGTGATATATATATATATATATATATGCATATACACACATATAAATATATAAAACATTGCCTGGTATAGTCATCACCTTGGAAGTGTTGTTTATTAGTGTTATTGCTATAGACAAGTCCTTTTTTTCTACATCTTGACCCACACTGGGTATTTTTTTATCTTAGAAATTTAAAAATAAATTAATATGCTAACATATGGGAAAACATAATTTTTAAAAATTTTCTAATTTCGGACTCCTGATAAGGGAGTAACTTTTTATCTGTATTTGCCATCTGTAGTTCTATAAATTACTTACTCTTACTGTTTTTGCTCTTGTTTTATTCATACATTGTTATATAAGAGTTTTTAAATATATACTTGACTTTAACCATTGTGTGCCATACATATTGGAGCAAGTTTCTCCCCTTATATATCTTATCTTTTAAATTTACTTGAATTTTTGTAGTCATACAAAAGTCTTCAGGTTTTATAAAATGAACCCGTCATCTTTTCCTCCTCTTGTTCTGGAAGATGTGACTTGCCTAGGAAGGTCTTCCATAGTCTCATATAAAGATACATTGTATTTTTTTCTAATGCTTTTTGTTACTTTCATTATTAAAATAATAACTCTTTAATCCATATGGAATTTAGTTTTATGTACATAATGAGTTTGGGATATAACTTCATTTTTTTCTACAAATGGTTAGTCACTTGTTGGCAATTCATTTACTGAATGTCAGTTTTCCATATTGATCTGAATACACACACACACACACATTTCTGGACTTTTTGTCTTCTATTAAGTCATTTGTTTCGTCTTATAGCAATATCATACTGTTCTAATTTTAGTGATTCTGTTATGCTTTATAGAGAAAACCTCCCATTCTAATTCTTCTTTTCATATTTGATTTTTTTATTGGAACTACACTAGTTTTGTTAATTTAATTTAATTTTATTTTTTTAAAGATTTATTTATTTAACAGAGAGAGATCAAGAGTAAGCAGAGAGGCAGGCAGAGAGAGAGGAGGAAGCAGGCTCCCCGCTGAGCAGAGACCCAATGTGGGGCTCGATCCCAGGACCCTGAGATCATGACCTGAGCTGAAGGCAGAGGCTTAACCCACTGAGCCACCCAGGTGCCCCTAGTTTTGTTAATTTTAAATACAAGGAATCTTCATAACAAGGCACCTGAACTCCAGTTTCATAATCTTATGTTGTTGTTATTGAGGACTGCAGAAGGTTAGGAGACACCATGGAAAGGGAAAGAATACACCCCCCCCTCCACATTCATACACACACACACACACGTATACACATACATGCATACATAAACACACATATATATACAGATACACAGACACATGCATACACAGATATACACACATGCATACATATATACTCATACACACACTCACACATATGCTTTTTTAGTGCCATTGGAGAATAATTAGCTGGTTGGTCTTATGAAACAATAAAACATATTTACTGAACATATTACCAGCCAGGCACTCTAAATATGTTATTTCATTTAATCCTCCTGATAGTGCTATGAAATGAATATTTCTATTCCTGTTTTCTAGAAGAGAAAATGGATACTGAGAAGTTAAGTAATTTGCCCCAAATCTCACAGCTCACAAATACTAGAGGCTTGGATTCAAACTCTGAACTCTGTGAGTCCAGAGCTTTTTTAATGTGATTATTATCTACTTTTCATTATTTTTTTTTTATTCACATCTGACACCACACCCCTCCCCGAACCCTTTGCTATGCCTACTGTCTAAAGATACACAAGTTTTATATTATAAACAAGGCTGAAACTGGTCATGCTGGTCAGGTTTACACATGAAAGGTCATGGCTATTCTTTCAATTTCACAGTTCAGGCATACCCCCATGTTAGTGCTCTTAACTCTGTAATACTTTAGAGATCCTACATTTTTTTTTAAACAAATGGAAGGTTTGTGGCTACCCTCCATTGAACAAGACTATAGGTACCATTTTCCCAGTAGTATTTGCTTACTTTGTCACATTTCGGCAATTCTCACAGTATTTCAAACTTTTTCATTATTATTATATTTGTTATGGTGATCTGTGAGCAGCGATTACTTCTCACTGAAAGCTCAGATGCCTAGCATTTTTTAGCAAAAATGTATTTTTTAATTAAGGTACGTACGTTTAGAAATAATGCTATTAGACTTTCATATAGAGTAGACATAACGTTCATTTGCATTGGGAAACCAAAAAATTCATTTGCTCTCTTTATTGCAATACTTGCTTTGTTGCAGTGATCTGATCCAAACCTGCAAGATCTCTGAGACATACCCATATATGTTAATTTATAGGGCAGGAATTGGCTCTGTAAAGGACCACACAGTGTTTTACTATAAAGGGCCAGATAGTAAAGAACTGGATAATAAGTATTTTAGACTTGAGGCCACAGGGTAGTATAAAAACTGGCATAGACCATACTTAACTATGTATGACTATGTTCCAATAAAACTTTACTTACCAAAGGAGTTGGAAGGAATGATCTGTAGACGCCTCATATAAAGGATCTACGGTGCCTTGTGGTGTTGCCTATTTTCCTTTCCTTCTGTGATTTCCAGTTTTGTTCAACAAATAGTTCAGTCCCATCAGCAATTTATTGAATATATATTATGTGTCTTGCTGAACTTAGAATAGATATGAGGAAAATGCAATCCCAGCTCTCAAGGAGCTCAAAGTCATTTTTCTTTTCCTTTTCCTTCCGCCTTAAACTTGCTGCTCGCATTCTTTTCCTTTGTAATTTGGATGCAAAGCTTTTGTTTGGTTGCATTAGTTTGGGGTTTTTATTAATAGTCATGTTTATAGGATAATAGTTACAGCTTTTATTTATTTGCATATAGTACCTTTCATACAACCTTTTAAATATTGCATTTTTATGGGACATAAATGTGTTGCAAATGAAGAAAATAACGTATTTTAGTGAAGACAAAATAATTAACTGCTGAGATTACTTACCTTTGCTCTAGTTTTAATCTTTTCTTGTGAATGATGATAAAAAAAAAAGACTGAATTCTTTCTATGCACGAATTCATCTACAATTCAACCTGGTGGTTTGCTATTATCAAAGTCTTTTTTAAAGTCTTGGTTAATGCATATGTATGATCTCTCCAAGGACAATTTGATTTATCCTCCAACCAGTTCCTATTGCATATGTAGCTTCAGTAAGCATCAGGGGATAATGAGGTGGTGTGGTCCAGTGTATGGAGCAATTACTGGGCTCAGCTTCCTAGTCCTTTCTGAGGGTCCAGGAAAATTCTTCTTGGGTCCCTGGGCATGGGTGATAGTCTGTACCACCTTCAAAGTAATCTAGAGGTTGGAATTCCACTGTGGTCCTCAATTATTAGCAAGAGCCTGGCTTTTGCGGGGGAGGGCAGATTGGTAAAATTGCTCTGCACTTGATTTTTCAAGCATGCGATCTTTGAACTGCCTAAGATAAAAGGGAGTTAAAGAAAAATGGTTGGAGAAGAAAGACAGTGGGAGGAAAGTCAGTATTTATTGGATACCTTCTATGGTGCAGGTATTGTAAAAATTTGGATTCTGTGGACAGAAAGAGCTAGATTCAAATCTTTGCTTCACCACTAACTAGCTATATATTTTATGCAATTTTTTACTTCTCTGGGCCTCAGTGCTATCATCCATAAAATGGGAATAATAATAATACTAAGGTAGTTACCTTATAGAGAGAATGCATGGACTGTCAATAAAACACACCTCATTCAGGGTAAGTGTTAAATTCTTATAAGCTGTTACCATTAGCTACTGATTTTCAGTCAAATTCATCATTAATAAAAGTCATCATAAACATTCTTCATTCTACAGATATTAATAAATTAATACTATTTGCTAAAAATCTATACTGTAGTTATCTTGCTACAATCATTCCTGTCCTATAGAATTTTAAAGTCTAGTGAGGGATATAGACAAATATGATACAGCAAACCTGCAAAAATGTCACTTATATGAGTTTATACAGGATTTTAAAGGTAGTGCAGAGGAAGCATCTTTTTTTTTTTTTAAAGATTTTATTTATTTATTTGACAGAGAGAGATCACAAGCAGACAGAGAGGCAGGCAGAGAGAGAGAGAGGGAAGCAGGCTCGCTGCCGAGCAGAGAGCCCGATGCGGGACTCGATCCCAGGACCCTGAGATCATGACCTGAGCCGAAGGCAGCGGCTTAACCCACTGAGCCACCCAGGCGCCCCGAGGAAGCATCTTTAATATAGAGATGGATAGGAGTTAGGAGAGGATTGCAAGAAGTGGTAACATCTAAATTAAGAACAAATAAGAATAGAAAGTACGTAGGTGATGGAGGAAGAGAAGAAGTGTTCTGTAGGCAAAAGGAACTGTATATGCTGAGTGAACTTTGCTCATTCTGAAAACAACAAATATTTCAGCTTGACCAGATATTGAGTAGGAGGAAGGACCTGACACTGGTTGCATCCAGAAGGGAAGAGAAAGCAGAGACAAAAACAGTAAGGTTCTAACTCAGGACAAATGAGTTTGACTCTTATCCTGAGAGTAGTGGAAGTTTTAACCAAGGGAGTTAATCCAGAATATTATACCCATTTTACAAGGGACATAACTGAGGTTCAGAGATGATACATAATATTACAAAATTAAGAGACGGTTCTTTTCTGCCATTGTAATTAAATATCATGTTCTCTGCCTTTGAGATAATCTTGGAAAAGCAGAATACAGTTGCAAACTAGAATTGTATATTTATTTGACAAAAAGATATGCCTATAAGTGTAGGTGAACTTCAAAGAATTATGATGGGGTCCTCTCCCATCCTAACATCCTTCCCAGTCATTCTGCCTGTCCTAGTCTAGGAATGGTATATGCAAAATAAAAGACATAAACTCCCTTGCAATACAACTTACTCACCCCAGACCAAGACTTACTATTATAACAAGGAGTATAAGAGATTTTGACATACTACTTCCACATTCTTAGAATATATTTTGAGGACTTTTTTTTTTTCATTTTAAGGAAGATCAAAAATGTGAAAATGTCTTGGATTTAATTGAGGTTTCTAATGAATATAAAAAGAACCTCATCAACCAAACTCTACATAGTATTTCTTCCTGACTTTATGTGTAGGAAAGAAAAATAAATAATTCATGGAGGAAGAGGATTTAGTGGCTACAGTGTTTTTGGTTCTGTCTGAGGTACGTTATATTAATAATCTGATTTAAACCCACCATTTGCTTTATCATTTGAGAAGTGCTTACAAAAAATGTAAATGAAAAAAACACATTTTTATAGGAGTACCTCCTGGTATGGTTAAGTGGAGGGCAGGGAGATGATAACCCAGGTTTCTGACAGGGAAATGGAGAAGGGAAAGTTGATGGAGATTTTCTGGTACCCAGAAGAGTAGTGCAGCTGTCCTTTAAACCCACATTATAACAATTGGATGACTCCAAATAATCTAATTTCATTGGCATCAACATGAAGGGTAATTCAACAGAGAATGGTTCTTGTAGTTAGGCAGGCATTTAGGCATTAATTTTCGTCCATAAATACAGCATATTACCACTCTACCATATGGAGGATCAAATAAACAGTGTTATAGCATTGGACACTCAAGTATATACTCATGAGGATCTTCACCTCAGAAAAGCACACCTTGCTATACCCCTGTGGAGCTTATAGAGACCTGTCTTACTGTGTTGAGGTGCCATTTTTACAGACTATCTCTTTCCTGACTTTTGAAATTTCCTTGTTTTTGATGTTCTACAGTTCCGATCTGATGTCTATGTGTATTTATTTGCATTTATTCAGATTGAAATTTGCTGTGTTAGCTGAGTCTGGAATTCAAGATCTGTTTCATTAATTATGGAAAATTATCAGCTGATATATTTTCTCTGACTATGCTTTCCATTGTTCTTTAACTCAGCTTAGATATATATTAGGACTTCTTCTTTTATCTTCATATCTCTTACATATTTTCCACCTTTTTGTCCTTCTGTAATACAGTTTGTGAATAACTTCTCTCTATATTGCAATCAGTATTTATCTCTTTAATTCTATGTAATATAAATTCATTCAGTTTTAATTGCATTTATCATATTTTTATCCCTAAAATATCTATTTAATTTTTCCTACTTCAGGCTGGTTTTCATTTTTAATATTTTATTCCTTTTGCCAATTTTGGTACTTTATGCTTACCCATACACTTTGTTCTTTTTTATTAACATAAAATGTATTATTTGTTTCAGGGGTACAGATCTGTGATTCATCAGTCTTACACAATTCACAGCGCTCGCCATAGCACATACTCCTGCCAAGTGTCCATAACCCAGCCACCCCAACTCTCCCATTTCCCTCCATTCCAGCAACTCTCAGTTTGTTTCCTGAGATTAAGAGTCTCTTGTGGTTTGTCTCCCTCTCTGGTTTTGTTTTGTTTCAGCTTTTTCTCCCTTCTCCTATGATCCTTTGCCTTGTTTCTCAAATTCCACACGCCAGTGAGATAATATGATAATTGTCTTTCTCTGATTGACTTATTTCACTTAGCAGAATACCCTCTAGTTCCATCCAAGTCATTGCAAATGGCAAGGTTTCAATTTTTTTGGATGGCTGCATAGTATTCCATTGTGTATATACACCACATCTTCTTTATCCATTCATCTGTTGATGGACATGTAGGCTCTTTTCCTATTTTGGCATTGTGGACATCACTGCTATAAACATTGGGGTGCACGTGCCCCTTCAGATCATTACCCATACACTTTAAATACATATAGTTGTTATGCTGTGTCTGATGATTTTTCAATCTGAATTTCTGTGAAATTTAGTTGTGTGCTTTATTTTTCTGCTGATCCTACCTGCGGTGGCTTGTTTCCTCATGTGTTTGTTATATTGTGAGTTCATATGTGCTGGTGTTTATCTGTGGGATTTAAATGAGGCCTGGAATGAGGGTGGGGTCTCCAGAAATAATTTTCATTTGTTTCTTCCAGTTGCCCCCAAGATACTGCCAACCAAGGACCAATCTATGTTACTTTTTAATGTTGGGATTTCCAGAAATATTTAAGCCAAACTTGCATTGGAAAAGTTCTCAGATATCAAATTCTTGGGGTAGATTTTAATATTTTAAGCAGATTTCAGCAAAGATAGACACATTTTCTTGTCAGCAGCCCCCTTTCCTCATTTTCTGGTCTATCTGCGAAGGAAGTCATAGCTACTCAGTTCCTGTCCCTTTGAAACAAGCTCTTTTCTCACACATGAGCTTGCTTGGGCTTAAGGTCATTTGTACTGTTTAGGGCACAGCCATTAAAAACCTAAACTTCTTGGTTACTGAGATTGACAAGCTCCCCTAGGGCATCCATGGCTTAAACATCAGCCTGCCATTCTGATCACTGTGTCTCTTTTGAATTCTGGCCTCTGGAGACTTAATTTACTTTATAGCGAGTTCAGTTGTGCATTTAAAAAGGATATTTGTTATATTTTATCTAACATTTCTAGGTGCTTTGCATTGGTAAGGTTTTGAGAATTTAGTTGGAAAACATTGCCAGAGCAAAACTCTGTAGAGCCAGCATTTCTCTTTTTAATGTTTCCTTTGATAAAAATTTCACAGATCAGAGGGGTCATGGCAAGGCTTGTTTTTTCACAATTACCTAGTTAACCAAAGTTAACCAAGGATTGTGAAGTAAAGTCTAGAGGCAAAAGGCTGAGCATTTAACTTTTTGGACTTAAGGCAGTTATTTCCTTAGAAAGAATGGGGAAGGCAGGCCCCTGGTGGCTCAGTCGGTTAAGCATCTACCTTTGGCTGAGGTCATAATCCCAGGGTCGTAGGATCAAACCCTGCATTGGACTCCCTGCTCGGTGGGGACCCTGCTTCTTCCTCTCCCTCTCCTCCTGCCCTTGCTTGTGCTCTCTTACTCCCTCTCTCTCTCTCTCTCAAATAAATAAATAAAAATGTTTAAAAAAAAGAAAGAAAGAAAAAGAATAGGGAAGGATTTTTATGTGTTTCTGCTTGTCAACACACTTTATTTTAATATTAATTTGTATAGATTAATGGTTATCAATGCTAGGAATATTGACAGGGAACTTTTGCATATTTAGAGAGAAGGCAAAGAGAAAGATGTAAAAATTATGGCAGAGGATTCATGTGGTAGAGGAGGAGGCACTCACTTATCGTGCCTCCGTTCAACCCGTGGTCACGAGCTGCAGTAGGAGTGTTGAGAATAACGCAGAATCAGCATGTTTTCCCTTCATCTGTCTGCATAGTGAACATTTTGGTAATGCTGTAATATATATAATACAACAAATGAAATATTTTAAAATGAAGATTGGTAGCTATGATAAATAGGGACTTTCATGTGGTTTAGTGGATAAGCTACTGGTACATCCACAGAGACCTTCCTGTCCAGACTGATACCAAGCACAGTGCAAGTCCAAGGAAGTCTGAGTAGACTGAACTGTTCTTTGGAACTTTCCCTTCATTACAGCAGCAGAAGTGCACTTACATTATACAGTTCACCAAGTGTCTTGGTTTAACATGATGTCATCTGGCTGGAAGTCAGGATTCCATCTTTCCTGAGTTAACTTATGCTAAGGTAGAGATTTGGATAGACAAATAGTAAATCTCACTGATTCAAATGACTTTAATCCCTGGTGATGTGACTGTAGGATACTCAGTGTTTTCTTTTTCTGCATCTAGATGAGATCAATAAGATCAGCTTTGCCAATCTGGAATTGGCCTCGTATTGTACATTTTGAGGAGGGGCATTCCCATTTGCAAAATTTGCACAGCTGTATGTGATAGCCCTATCTGGACGAAAAGATAAGGTCATGTTCTTATTTACACTTTGGTCAGTATGGGAAACAATTTTATCTGTTCCAGAATTTTTCCTCCCATTATGATACCAAAGTATCTACTCCTTTCTTTCGGCTCTTTTTCTTTCTCTTTCTTCTTCTTTTTTTTTTTCCCTTTTCCTTCCTTGCCCAAATCAGTGTGGACTGAATGCTTGTCCAGCTGTTGTCAAACATAGGCCTGCACACTGAAGACTGAAAGGCTCACCCGTTGCCCCCCCGAGTGCTGATTCCGTGCTATCAGGACAGGGTGCTGCAGCTGAAGCATCAGGCAGAGAGAGCCCAGAACATCAGCAGGCATGGCTGGCCCTATAATGCAATTATAGCTCCTGTCCTCTCAACCACCACTGCTGATTCTCCCCCAGCTGCTCATGCGCAAGGGTAAATCTTTGTTGCCCCTCTGCTTTGTTCTGGGACTCAGGTGCATCTTCTGAAATTTAGGGATCCTCCTGTCACCCCGCTCTGACATGTGCAAAGGACAGTCCTTTGCCAGTACCTTATAGAGAGAGATTCTGGAGCTGCTACCCCTGCTTTTAATTTAAGATTTGTACAATCTGATACTGTTACTTTTTCCTGTAGAAATTATCAAGGCACAATAACATTGATGTTCAATATGCAGCGGAAAAGCAAGAGAGGATCTCTCTTTCAGTGTTATCATGGCTACTGTTGTCTCCTACCTCCATGAGAGTGGGATTCTATAAATGCAGCTTTCCTTTTTTTTTTTTTCATTTTATTTATTTTTTCAGCGTAACAGTATTCATTCTTTTTGCACAACACCCAGTGCTCCATGCAAAACGTGCCCTCCCTATTACCCACCACCTGTTCCCCCAACCTCCCACCCCTGACTCTTCAAAACCCTCAGGTTGTTTTTCAGAGTCCATAGTCTCTTATGGTTCGCCTCCCCTTCCAAATTTTTTTTTTAATAAACATATAATGTATTTTTATCTCCAGGGGTACAGGTCTGTGAATTGCCAGGTTTACACACTTCACAGCACTCACGATAGCACATACCCTCCCCAATGTCCATGACCCAGCCACCCCATCCTTTTACTTTCACGTGCATGGTCGTTATTCCCAGAGCACTCCCATGGTGCCAGTGTGCTTGGTCAAGAGTAAAGTCTCATTTCTGCCGCATACTGAAATAAAAATGTATGTCCTCTTGGTGATCACAGCTTTGTAGTAAAGCTTGAAATCGGGTAACGTGATGCCGCCAGTTTTGTTTTTGTTTTTCAACATTTCCTTAGCAATTCGGGGTCTCTTCTGACTCCATACAAATTTTAGGATTATTTGCTCCAGCTCTTTGAAAAATATCGGTGGAATTTTGATCGGAATGGCATTAAAAGTATAGATTGCTCTAGGCAGTATAGACATTTTAACAATGTTTATTCTTCCAATCCAAGAGCATGGAACAGTCTTCCATCTTTTTGTGTCTTCTTCAATTTCTTTCATGAGTGTTCTGTAGTTCCTTGAGTACAGGTCCTTTACTTCTTTGGCGTGGTACTGGCATAAAAACAGACACATAGACCAGTGGAACAGAGTGGAGAGCCCAGATATGGACCCTCAACTCTATGGTCAAATAATCTTCGACAAAACAGGAAAAAATATTCAATGGAAAAAAGACAGTCTCTTCAATAAATGGTGCTGGGAAAACTGGACAGCGATATGTAGAAGAATGAAACTCGACCATTCTCTTACACCGTTCACAAAGATAAACTCGAAATGGATAAAAGACCTCAACGTGAGACAGGAATCTATCAGAATCCTAGAGGAGAACATAGGCAGTAACCTCTTCGATATCAGCCACAGCAACTTCTTTCAAGATAAGTCTCCAAAGGCCAAGGAAACAAAAGCAAAAATGAACTTTTGGGACTTCATCAAGATCAAAAGCTTCTGCACAGCAAAGGAAACAGTCAACAAAACAAAGAGGCAACCCACGGAATGGGAGAAGATATTTGCAAATGACAGTACAGACAAAAGGTTGATATCCAGGATCTACAAAGAACTTCTCAAACTCAACACACACAAAACAGATAATCATATCAAAAAATGGGCAGAAGATATGAACAGACACTTCTCCAACGAAGACATACAAATGGCTATCAGACACATGAAAAAATGTTCATCATCACTAGCCATCAGGGAGATTCAAATTAAAACAACATTGAGATACCACCTAACACCAGTTAGAATGGCCAAAATTAGCAAGACAGGAAACAACGTGTGCTGGAGAGGATGTGGAGAAAGGGGAACCCTCTTACACTGTTGGTGGGAATGCAAGTTAGTGCAGCCACTTTGGAGAACAGTGTGGAGATTCCTGAAGAAATTAAAAATAGAGCTTCCCTATGACCCTGCAATTGCACTGCTGGGTATTTACCCCAAAGATACAGATGTAGTGAAAAGAAGGGCCATTTGTACCCCAATGTTTATTGCAGCAATGGCTACGGTCGCCAAACTGTGGAAAGAACCAAGATGCCCTTCAACGGATGAATGGATAAGGAAGATGTGGTCCATATACACAATGGAGTATTATGCCTCCATCAGAAAGGATGAATACCCAACTTTTGTAGCAACATGGACGGGACTGGAAGAAATTATGCTGAGCGAAATAAGTCAAGCAGAGAGAGTCAAGTATCATATGGTCTCACTTATTTGTGGAGCATAACAAATAACATGGAGGACATGGGGAGATGGAGAGGAGAGGGAGTTGAGGGAAACTGGAAGGGGAGATGAACCATGAGAGACTATGGACTCTGAAAAACAACCAGAGGGTTATGAAGGGGCGGCGGGAGGGGGTGGGGTGGGGTGGGAGGTTGAGGAACCAGGTGGTGGGTAATAGGGAGGGCACGTACTGCATGGAGCACTGGGTGTGATGCCAAAACAATGAACACTGTTATGCTGTAAATAAGCAAATAAAAATAAATTAATTAAAAAAATGTATGTCCTCACTGTTCTGTTGATGAGTACCTTCTTTTTTTATTTTTTTTAAGATTTTATCTATTTTATTTAACAGACAGAGATTACAAGTAGACAGAGAGGCAGACAGAGAGAAAGAGGAGGAAGCAGGCTCCCCGCCGAGCAGAGAGCCCGATGCGGGGCTCGATCCCAGGACTCTGGGATCATGACCAGAGCTGAAGACAGAGGCTTTAACCCACTGAGCCACCCAGGCGCCCCTGATGAGTACCTTCTTGAAGATACCTTTCCTTAGACATTATTTTGTTTCTTCAGAGATACTCCCACTATGAAAGAAAATATGGACCTTTCCCCCTTCTTGAAGGTAACTGGTATAACTTGACTAACTTGTCCCAACACCTTAATAGGACCTAAAATAATGGTCCCCTTATATCTTTACTCAGAATATGGATAATTGTTTGCATTATAGTTTCATGGTAAGAGAGACCACTCATAATTTTCACAAAAATGAAGGAAATCTGCTCCAAAGTGACTTTAGACAGAACCCTTGGCATAGATGTGGCTGGCTACTTTTGAATTGGACTTACCCTGGGAAATAAAGAGAAAGACAGCAAAAATAGGAGGGAAAAAATAGACTCACACCTTACTACATATTCTGTGGGAGGAAGCTGTTACAGCAGCTAGCCTGCTGTTTATCCATTCTTTTTTTTTACCAGAGAGAAAGAAAAGAGCAGGTGATTTGGTCTAATCTCACCAGCTGGACCTCTGGGTAAATAAAGGGGTACCATTTGCTCTAAGGAAGGCTTCTTATCTGCAGAACGCCCTTAGCAGAATGTTCATGGTTAAAGAATTACTTATAGTAAATAAGCCTCTAATCTATGTGACATGGTTCCCTTGAGAATGTCATTTATGCTATATAATTCTCTGGGTATAAAATGGAAATTTTTCATATCGTAAATGCTCCCTGCTGTAAGAGAAATCTCACAAAAACCTTAGTAGAACTCCGTTATTATTCTATGCCAGAGCATGGGCCAGTGTAGGAAGGTAGGACCTGGGGAGCCACCCTTAATGTCCCCAGAACTCTGTCTGCTTTGTCTGTTCCTCTTATTTGCCTGTATCCTTGGATTTATTACTGAAGTTTGTATTTGGTGAGATTTCTGGTTAACGTGAGCCTGATTTGACAATGTGGATGTTCCTGTATGCAAGCTAGGTTATATCAAAATATTCTTAGAGTGGCAGTGTTTCTTTTTATACATTTGCATGTTCTGCTTTAATCTTTCATTATTTCAAACTTACACCTATGCTATGTGATCTGGAATTTCAAGATAATCTGGCCAAGCATAAAAGAAATCAAACTTTGCAATTCTTAGTTAAGTTGACATTCATCTACATGATGTTGTTATTTTTTAAGTACAAAGCAAATACAACACTAACCCTGGTTTTTTTTTAAAAAAAAAAGAAAGTAAAATGTATAAATACTTTGGGAAAAAATATTTTGAATTCATTTGAAATGCTGTTCTAGTAGAACACAGGCCCCATAAAAGAATATGCTACTACATGATGTAGAGTCGCTCAAAACCTTATTTTGGCACTTTGTTTTGATTAAGTTTCATGTGATGATTCTGGGAAAACATTTAATTAAAGGTGAGAAAGCTAGACAAATTGAAGCACACTTCCATTAGTCACACCCTTTACTGTGTGACTTCAGAAAGTTCATTCTGAATTCCATTCCAGGCATGGGTTCAAGACCTGTGTAAATTTGGTTAAGAAGAAGCAATGAGAAGTACTTAAAAGCGATCACTTTGGAGTTGGGCATTCTTGCATTCAAATCCTAAGTCTGTAGCTTACTAGTTAGGCACCATTTGGAAAACAATTATTAAGCTCTCTTTACAGAATTTTCTTCTTTGTAAAATTAGAGATAATAAAACCATTTTCTTAAAAAAAAAAAGAATTGAGTGAGATAATACCAGGAAATAACTTCCATTTGGTCTCTAAATTAATTTTAAAATTAAGGGCAGGAGAACACGTTTGATCTTAATTTACTGAAAGCCCTTCATAGTAACTGGACACTTCTAACAACAACAAAAATAACAAAAGCCTGTTGCTGGGTTCATCTTACCTTCTGTCATCCCCCCGTGGTCTCAGCATTGGATGTTTTTTGGTCACAGTGCTCTTTCTCAGGTTAGATAAATCTTGCAATTGGGATGATATCATTTTTTTTTTTTTTTAGGGAATGATGTCATTTTTTAAAAAGATTTTATTTTTATTTATTAGAGCATGAGTGTGGGGGAGGGGCAAAGAGAGAGGGAGAAGCAGACTCCCTACTGAACAGGGAGCCTAATGTGGAACTTGATCCCAGGGCTCCAAGATGACCAACTGAGCCAAAGGCAGATGCTTAGCCGACTGAGCCACATAGGTGCCCTGGGGATGATGTCATTGACCTGCCTGTGCAGTGGGAGTGCTGGCAGTATGACTGGGTACCACTGTGCAGGTCAGGCTCAGCTCTATGTTATCATGTTAATGCTGCTCCCCAGAGTTAGGATCTACACAGTCTATAGAACATTACATGGTAGTCCTTGTTGCTAGTTCCCAAACCTATTTATTCCAAGGGAAGCTAAGATGCCAAGTAACCTCAAAAGACATTTTCTAAATAAACGGTATTTCAGCACTGCAGTGCATCCTATGATGAAGACTTAGTATTCTAGTACTTTTTCCCTCTTTTTCTGTCACTAGATTACAGACCTGTTCCTTGCTGGTCAGCAAGGTTGATACACCAGAAGCTTGAATGCGATGTAACTGATTTATTTTCCCCCTAAGACCCATTCATTAGATATGGGAATCTATTTTTATTGACTCTAAGAATTAGGAATGCACAATTTTGTCAAACTAGAACTAAAACAGTTTTGTTTTAAATGTCTATTAATTAGGTTGTTCCTTTTGCTTTCTTATAGTTCTTAGGATTAGTGAATGAACCTGGTACTTGGTCTTGTTTACTTATATCTCAAGGTGAAATGATCACAAATAAAACTTTAAGAAACTTTACAGTTCCTGACATGCATAATATGCTATTAGTAGTAATATAGTATTATTCGTAGTATGGATGGCCAATGATGTAAAACAGAAACTGGGTGCACCGGGACAGAGCTAAATAACTTGAATAAGAAAGGATCTTGAGAGATTTCTGAAGAAATTAGGTGTTCTTCTGGGAAGTTTGCTGGGACTCTGTGGGGGTGGGGTGGGGTGGGATAAAGGGAATTTAAGCACCCAGAGCCAAGTTTGAATATTAGTTTTCAGTAGGCATTCTCATCCTGAGCCTTGAAGGAAATCCTATAGCAAGCCCATACTGGAAATATCTAAAGGAAAACTTAGCATTCTAAAGTCTGTGAAAACAAAGTTGGATGGAATAAATATACTTGGACTCCCCTCTTCCATATTATTTCTTCTAATAACTTGTGAATTATAAGTGTAATGGGACAAGAAGATTTTTCTGAGGCAATAAATTAATTATAAAAATATATGATTGATATGAACAGAAACCATCCTAATTAGGTGATGATGAGAACTGCATGAAGGATAATGCATGACAAGTGTACCATTATAAAGTTGTATGTCTGTTGAGGGATTTAAGTAATTCATACTTGTTATTTATAAGATATTAAAAAGTCCTAAGGTAGGAATACAGCTGTACATTCATGCATTTCCCCTGAATTATCTTGTATAGTATATTTCATGGAATTTCTAAGTGGTTAATATGTTTTATGTTGAAGTTAATAGTGATTTGAACACTACATGATAAATTTTTCCAGATGCTGTGATACACAAATAGGGATAATTCTTTCAAATCCTATTTAAAGGCTAACATGTGAAGAACAAAAGGACTTTTTAGTAAATATCCAAAACTGTTTTCCACTATTTTGTAATGTTTGCCTGAATGCATATTTACATTAGTTTGTTATTCATCATAAGTGCTTTTTGGTCAATATGAAGTATAGATTAAATAGATAGATAATAGATAAATGAATACATGATTTGTTCTTACATAGCACATTGATCTCAGTGAAATCATAATATATAATAATATATATATATATAAATATAACATTAAAACATAAGCATGTGTGAGTAGTAGACAGGACTACCCATCAGAGGATTTGGACACTAATCCTCCTTGGGCTGCTGCTGAAGAGGGAGGGTTCTCTTCTGTGGAGGAAGGGATCATGGTGAAACATGGCAGCCTGTTTCATCCGCCTGTTTCATCCGCCTAACCCTGGATGGTCAGATGAGTTCAAGCCAACGAAGGAACACTTCCTCAAGGGTTGACATTGAGTCAGACTGATTAGATTCTCCCACATTCTATGTTGACATCATGAAGGCACAAGGGAAGGTTTTCTCCATGGTGAATAAAAGCTACCGAATTCACCAAGTTATATTGTTAATTATTGATGGGTCAGGAAAAGTAAGAATTTTTTATGCTAAGGCCAAGGATAGAATAGGGTGTTACAACAACAATATATGAACCAAGACACATGGTAAGAGTGGCCGTTATGGAATATTTGTCAGCATGAAAGACATCTTAGGATGCTGTGACCTCTGACGGTCTCTCCCAGGTCTATTATTCTAAGAATTTTATCTTCTTTCCCATTTTAATACTGTCCTAGGTTTGCTTTTCTTTCCAGTTTATTTTCTTCTGCTTTCTTCATTTTCTTAGATGCATTTTGATCTCTATCTCAACCTTCTTGGGGAAATCGATAACTTGTTTAAAAAAGGTAGTGACACCTGAATGGGCAGGGCTAATGGTTCTATTCAGGAAACCATTGTGCTGACTGCATTTATAAACTGTATCTAGCCTCTTCTTTTCAGAAAAGGCCAAGAATCCAAATGAGTGATGTGAAGGGAAATTATTTTGGCTGCTGGGGAGGAACAGGAGAGGAAGAGAAAATATGGTCATTTTTTTCAACACTGGAAGCAATTTTTTTTTTTTTGGACACTAAAGAAAAACTCTTGTTTTTGGTTTTAAGATAAAAAATTAAGACATCTTAAAATATTATTCAACAAAGGAGCATAATCCTTTAAAATAAGAAACATTGCATGCGGAGATGTTACTGAAAATGCTGCCTTTGGAGCTGACTGTATGTCTGAGGAGATTTTGTTTTTGAAAATAGGGCTATAAAATTAGATGATTTGAAAATAATGGTATTAGGTTTTAGGTTTTTTTACTAATAAAAATAATAGGAGAAAGCTAAAGAAAGTAATCAGATTAACAGAAGCATCTTTCTTCTCTGACATGACTGTTAGAATTACCATTTCAGCCATTTTCTCTGACACAATAGCCAACCAGACAGATATTTTGTCGACTACACTTACTTCATTGTAGATTTGTATTTTTCATTTAACAAAGCCAGAATGCTTTTCCATATAATAAATGTAAGCCTACCAAATATAGCTAATTGCTGCATAGTCTTACGAGTGCTCTTCCGACCTTTATTGTACCTATTTATTCATGATTGCACAACAAGGGGGACAGAGGTTGGGAAGGAGTGAGAGAAGGAGGATAAATGAAATAGAAGATGTATGGGCACCTGGGTGGTTCAGTTGGTTACGCAGCCAGGCCTTGATTTCGGCGCAGGTCATGATCTCAGGGTTGTGAAATGGAGCTCTGTGTCGGGTCTGCACTGGGCATGGAGCCTGCTTGGGATTCTCTCTCTCTCTCTCCTTCCAGTTCTCATACCCTGCTTGTATACTCTCTCTCTCTTTCTCAAAAAACAAAAACACAAAAACAAAAGAAAAAAATAGAAGATGATGACAGGAGATAGGAATAAAGATAGGTGGGTGGTAGAGAGCAGAAGGGAAAGAGAATAGAAAGGAAACAAATCCTGCAGACTTGAGGGTTAGGTCTTGGCTCACTAGCTCTCTTGATGCAGGTCATATCCTTTTTATCCCCGGATCTTAGAGTGGTTGTTGTCTACTTCAACTGCTCAGTGTACAGCTTAGACACGGCAAAATCCTCCAGTTTGGAATCAAAGAGGAAACTATTTATTTATTTGGTAACTCTCTCTCTTGTGGTTTGTCACCCAGGACTTCGTCTTTGGTTTCCTCTCTGTAGGATGGAGATTTATCTTGTGGGGTGCTTGCAAATCTTAAATTAGATAGTCTGTCTAGAGTCTTACCCAGAACTGACATGTCCCAGGTAAGCACTCAGCAAATATTAGCTTAAACCATACAAAATTGCTCTTTTTATAGAACAAAAAAGATCAAATGTTGGTAATTTTGTGTGGTTGTATCTAAAATTCATTTTCCCCTTTTCCTTTAAGAATCTGGGAATGCATAAGCCAACACCCAGACACTCAACAGTTCCACAGTCTGCTCAGACTGTGCTCCTGCTCTGTGGCTCACGAGGAAGACCTCGCTTTGTGCTGCTTGTTCATGATGTGAATTGTTGCCTGTTGTTGACTCTGGGGTTCCCACTACTCGACCTGTTTATATTTCTTCCTGTGGCCAGGTGATGGGGCCTCTCTCACTGAGCTCAGGGACCCAGGCAACATACACAGGCTCATTATACAACTAATGGAGCTATGGCATTGTTTTTTTGCCTTTGACGGCTGTCTGGATTTCATTTCACTTGAACTCGAACTATCATGGGTTAGAAACACTATGCTTTCAGGGAACAAAATGTCTACCATCCAAGTGGTAATAACCAGAAACTGACCGTTGTTTAAATGGAGCCTGCCCTTATGTCATAATAAACATTTAGAACCCGGCCTGCTCTTTCTATGCTTTTGCATAGACTTGCCTCTCTGCTGGCAACATCTCTTTTTTTCCCTTATTGACTTGACATACTCCTCCTCTTTATGCTGCAAGAGATAGCTCAGATGTTCCGTACTCCATAAACCCAGGCAGACACACCTGCACGGCCCCCATGTGCCCCTCAGTAGCCCCTATATATGGCAGTCTTTGCGATCTCTCCACTAGATTTGGGTCTGTCTCCCCATTTAATCATGAACTCCTTTGAGCCAAAGCATCATCTTTACATAAAAGTACTCCCAATGTTTGCCACAATAACTGAAATATAGTTGCTGAAAATATAGATCCTGAAAAAAATTAATAAATGGATGAGCCAACTTCTTCTAAGAACAGATTTTTTGCTTTGTCAGGTATCAGTTGTCTTTTTCTCCTCTGCCCTCCCCAACCTTTTTCCTCCCTCCATTCTATTATTTCTTTCTTTTCAATTCACAGTTAAAAATTCCCAGTTTACCTCCTTGTTGAGAAGCTTATAGAAATTTTGAAGGTGCTGATTTGCACAGGTACACAGAATGAAAAAATAATCACACACAAAAATAAATAGACTCCTTGGCATCTTTAAACTGACTGCTATGTTATCTCCTTTAATAAGACTCCTCAGAGTCTGCACATTTTCCTGATAAGAATAACTGCTGTCATATTTTTTGTTTCAATTTGAACATTTTAAAGGCCTTTGCTATTAGCACTAATTAGATGTATAAGAGCCTTCCTGAGCAAAGCAGATAGTCACAGCTAATTCATAAAGAATTAATGATAGTAGCTAAATTGCCACATAGATTTGCACTTTGGGTAGGGTTAAATTACCAAATAATGTGAATACTGTTTAAAATAAATTTAATATTTAATGTAAGTCATAGTTTTAGTAAATTCATAATAACTTAAATTTTCTCAGTATCATTCCAAATGAGCATCTGTATAAAATCTCTTTAAAGTAAATAAGCTAATAATATGATAATACCAGCAGAGTGAATAATAATATTAGTCATTTATAGAACACATCATTATTATTACTCTTATTATTATTATTATTTTATTTTCTGTTATTTGTCATACCTGCAGTTCAAACCAAGTTCCTCTAGTTTGGATGTGAGACATTTGGGATTAATTCCTTAACTTTTTTGTCATTACAGTATTGACAGAGCAGAAGCAATTATTTGTTAAATGATTTTTTTTTAAAGATTTTATTTATTCATTTGATAGACAGAGATCACAAGTAGGCAGAGAGGCAGGCAGAGAGAGTGAGAGGGAAGCAGGCTCCCTTCAGAGCAGAGAGCCGGACGTGGGACTCGATCCCAGGACCCTGAGATCATGACCCGAGCCGAAGGCAGTGGCTTAAACCACTGAGCCACCCAGGCGCCCCTGTTAAATGATTTTTTAGTAAATTTAAAGTAGTTGGCTTATGTGTGCATGTGTGTGCTCAAAAGTTATATGGTTTTTTCTCAAAGTAGTTTATACACTGAAAATTTGTTTAATTATTACTTATCTCTTATTGAATTGAAATTAAGTTTCAGTCCAATTTACTGAAGAGGAAAATCTGAGAGATAATTTTAAAGCAGGAGTGACATCCAAAGTTAAGCTGTCAACTGAAACAGAATTTAAAGAGAAAAGAGTCCTTAAAATCAGGATTTAAGGACTCAGCCCCAAGTTTTTATCTGCACTGCAGATGATGTCCTGACTTAGAGAATGCAAACATTTCATTAATGAAGACCCAGGGCCCAATTTTGGCATACTGATCCGACTTTTCCACTCGGCTATCAAATTGGGAGATGGAACAGAGTGGAACTGAATTCCCTTGTTTTGTCTATCTTGTGCAAGCCAATTTTGTTGCAATATGTTATTGTACTTATGTCAGAATTGGGTACCTATTTGGGGAAAAGAGAGATTTCTACAAGTATTCACATTTCCTTCTTTCATTTTTACAACTTGAGTAGTGATAGCTCAACATTCTGCCAGCTTGAAATTTTCCTTAACAAATGGCTTTGGGATCAGAACACGCCACGGACAGAAGGAAATAGGAAAAGTGCTAGAGGGTAGTCCACCTGGCCTGAGATCAGGTTATCTTCTGTATTCGTTCGGCCAAGACACCAGGCATTCTTGGAACACAATGGATTATGCTTCATGATTGTTTTTTGAGTGAGGGAGTAAATGAATAAAACACCTTACAGAAATTTGCTTGACATCATTGGATCATACAGTCCCCTTTGTTTGCTAGGTTAAGATCTTGATACCTTGCCTCCTTCAGTAACTCTTCTTATAAATTTGGCCTTTTCCTGCCAGTAAGCAGCACTGCTTTCTAGCCTTGTTTCCAACACACTTGGTTTTGCATTAGAAAATGGATTCCTCAGCTCATCTAGCTGTCATCTTGGCCTCCTGACTTCTCTGTCACTGGTTTCTCTTCTTTGAGATCGGAAATACTTAAATCCTGGTGGTATCAACCTAAAATATTGTCCTCTCCTATCCTCTCTCCAGATTCCAAGAGATTAACTGGATGATGTTGCCAAGCATGACCAATGATTTGTATCCCAATACTTTGGGGTTTGTTTTGTTTCAGTTTTCAGCATTCCCAGAGTATATTCCATTAGGAAGAACGATTTTAACTTCTTTAGCTTGAGTATATGATAGTGGTAGGGGAAAAGAGGAAAGCAGATATTTATGTCTGTGTCTAAGAAAAAGTGCCCAGGAAAGGACTCCTGCCTTTGCTGCTAATCTGCAATCCCAAACCACACTTCCTTATGACCTCACTACCAATAGCTATCGTTTTCAGCATAATATCTTTCTTTTTGCTATTTCCTGCAAAACTCAGTAAATATTGACTCTCACTATAATGATAGATACTTTTAGTAGAAAATATAAATTTCATTTTTTTTAAAGATTTTATTTATTTATTTGACAGAGATCACAAGTAGGCAGAGAGGCAGACAGAGGGAAGGGAGGGAAGCAGGCTCCCCTCTGAGCAGAAAGCCCAATGTGGGGATGGATTCCAGCACCCCAGGATCCTGACCTGAGCTGAAGGCAAAGGCTTTAACTCACTGAGCCACCCAGGTGCCCGAAAATACAAATTTCTAATGAAAAGTAAGCTCTTCTGTTTGTTTTTAAACTTTAGTGACTATTTCCAAATCTTTCCAAATCTGTCTGAGCTTTTAAAAGACTACATAAGCTAGGGAAATTTGTCATGGGGAGTGGAAACTGCCTTGATTAACTATGCACAAAATAGATAAGCATAGGCTTAACTGGGAAAGAAGTGGAGTGCATCATTCATTGTGTGCTGTGCATCATCTTAAGACATTCATTGTTGCTATAAAGTAGACCTTGGAAGCTATGATGGAGGTGGGAGAACAGTGAGGGTGAGATTGTTTTATTGGAGAATCTAAGACTAGATTTGACAGCAAAAGTAGTTTGATGGATTTCTTATATTGCTGTCACTCCATCTCTCTTGATAAGCACTTGGTCACCTACTCTATAGAATGACTGCTTTGTCATCCACATGTGTGATCATCTGAAATTTCAAGAAATTCTAGGAAACCTTAAACCACATTTCCATTTAGAAATAATCATCTGGAAAAGAGCAGTGATTCCTCTAGGCTTCTACAGTTGGCACCATTCCCTACTGCATTCCTAGTATTGGAATGAAGTGACAATTGTTACATTAGAGCAAAGTGATATATTTCATATACTCATGTATCTATCAAAAGCAAAGAACTTGAGTTGTCAGCTATATGTTCAGCATTACTGTCACTACCTTCTACGCTTTTCTTTGTATCTGTGCTGCACTGACAGTTTGCAAGGACTTCTGTGATCCTGCACCCCCCAGACCTTCTCATAGCTGGGTAAGACTCTGATTTCTTTCATTAAAAAAAATCATAATGGGATCCATACAATATTTTTAGACCAAATTCTGACTGATGTGTATTTATATGTGGAGTAGTTTTAGGGATGTAGAATATTAAATAGAAGAGTTTGAGATGGTTTCAAAAGATGTTAAGGTAGTAAGGACATTATTGAATTGCAATTGGAAAAATGACGCTCGTAGTCAGTAGCAGGAGCAAAAACAATGACTTATCTGTAGTTGGAAGGAAGTGCTTATGAAAGCAAGACCAAACTTTCTTTGTAACAAGACATCAGAATGGAATTATGAAATGGAGCATCTTTTTTCCACTTGTACCGTAAAGCTTGTATACAGGTCTTAGATAATAACACAGGCCGAGAACAGAAGAGCTAATTTTGACAGCTGTCAAGGCATCTTTTATTTTACCTAACTTGGAGGGTTGAGGCTTTTGAGAATTACATGCTAAATTTGATCATGTAAGTGGCTGAGTTACAATGTAAGTTGAATTCACAGCCTTATCTTGTCTCCTATTAAAAAATCAGGGCATTTATAAAACAGGAGTAGAGTTCTGAGACTTGAATAACATGTCCAATAAGTTTATATGACTATATAAAGTTTCTGCCCCACAACTTTATATGAATATTTTTAAATTTTTTTATTTATTTCTTATTTTTTTATAAACACATAATGTATTTTTATCCCCAGGGGTACAGGTCTGTGAATCTACAGGTTTACACACTTCACAGCACTCACCATAGCACATACCATCCCCAATGTCCATAACCCCCTCCCCCTCTCCCAACCCCACCTCCCCCCAGCAACCCTCACTTTTGTTTTGTGAAATTAACAGTCACTTATGGTTTGTCTCCCTCCCAATTTCATCTTCTTTCATTTATTTTTCTCCTATCCCCCTAACCCCCCACGTCGCATCTCCACGTCCTCATATCAGGGAGATCATATGATAGTTGTCTTTCTCTGATTGACTTATTTCACTAAGCATGATACCCTCTAGTTCCATCCACGTCGTCGCAAATGGCAAGATTTCATTTCTTTTGATGGCTGCATAGTATTCCATTGTGTATATATACAACCTCTTCTTTATCCATTCATCTGTTGATGGACATCTAGGTTCTTTCCATAGTTTGGCTATTGTAGACATTGCTGCTATAAACATTCGGGTACACGTGCCCCTTCGGATCACTATGTTTGTATCTTTAGGGTAAATACCCAGTAGTGCAATTGCTGGGTCATAGGGTAGTTCTATTTTCAACATTTTGAGGAACCTCCATGCTGTTTTCCAGAGTGGTTGCACCAGCTTGCATTCCCACCAACAGTGGAGGAGGGTTCCCCTTTCTCCGCATCCTCGCCAGCATCTGTCATTTCCTGACTTGTTAGTTTTAGCCATTCTGACTGGTGTGAGGTGATATCTCATTGTGGTTTTGATTTGTATTTCCCTGATGCCGAGTGATGTGGAGAACTTTTTCATGTGTCTGTTGGCCATCTGGATGTCTTCTTTGCAGAAATGTCTGTTCATGTCCTCTGCATGATTGGACTGTTTTTTCTTTGGGTGTTGAGTTGGCTAAGTTCCTTATAGATTTTGGACAGTAGCCCTTTATCTGATATGTCATTTGCAAATATCTTCTCCCATTCTGTCAGTTGTCTTTTGGTTTTGGTAACTGTTTCCTTTTCTGTGCAAAAGCTTTTGATCTTGATGAAGTCCCAATAGTTCATTTTTGCCCTTGCTTCCCTTGCCTTTGGCGATGTTCCTAGGAAGATGTTGCTGCGGGATATGAATATTTTTTATACTTGGTTCATTTGAGTTGGTATGATATATTTAAATGCCTTGATACTGTGAATCCCCCTAGTGTGTATGAATGACTGAGGCTTTGTAAACTAAGGGATGTTTGTATAAATGTAGTGATTTGGTGGTTTTAACTGAGGCCAGGTTTAAGTAGGTCTCAGAAAAGAATGAGACTCAGCAACCAGTCCCAGTTGCTGTTGAAGTCTCCCATTTGGGCAATATCATGTAATAGATCCAGAGTGTTTGAAGTTCCTATACCTGGAACTGGTTTATGGATACTGTATGGAGCATTTGTGCTAACTATTAATAAAGTTAGAGCACAGTGAGCCCCCTAGAGTCCTGCCTCCTTATATAGGAAAATATTCTCTTGTTGGTAATTAGTTCCTGTCCTGCCACCAAACCCTCACACGGACTGAATTCCTGTGGGATACATGTACCCTGAGCTGCTCATAATTTAGTGGATAGATCTAAGTCATAAAACAGGGCATACACAGCAGCATTCAGTCATCAGTTGGATGAATGAAAGTTGACTCAAGCTGGACAGGAAGACATAAGTATCCTGAACAGGTTAGGCTCCCATGACAAGTATTCATTCCTGCTATATTAACATTTCTCTTTCACCCCATGAAAATGGCCTCCTGAGGAGTTTATGGCCTCCTGAGGAGTTCTCTATCACCAGCTGAGTGTAAAAGGGGAAAAATGGCCGATTTACAGGGGGTAGTGAGTGACATGTTGATTAACCCTGAAGTAAATGATTGCATTATTGAAGAAGTTTCATTTAGATGTAGCCTTGAGGAAATTGTTGGGGGGGCGTGGAGAAATTCCATCAAATGGGCAGAGCTTTGTACCATACATCTGTTATTCACATTACATGAAAGAAGGCATGGCTAGAAATATAGATCTGAATTAATTTGTGGGCACTAGTCAACATTTGGAAGAAACACCATTGGAAAAACTGGTGAAGACTTACATAAATGGACCTCTGAAAATGACAGTGAATGGAGATCTCTGCATTCTCTAGGAATATTTACTGAAAGCATTCACCAATATTTGCCAAAATTTGAGAAGCTCTCTGTATGTTCAATGGATTTATGATCAATGTAACCATAGTAATAGAGATGGAGGTTTACGTGTGGGATCAAGAGACATAGGTTACCCCCAATAGGGATTTTCTGGCAACCACCACAGCTGCATTCATTCCAGCCTGCCAACTGCAGGAGCCAATGCTGAACCCTTGATACAATAGTATGCCTCAGGGCAGAATAGAACCAGTCATCTGGGGACAAGCTTTGGATTTCCTCAATTCTAGAAATAGCAGCAATTTGTCCTCATTGGAATAGATGCTCATTCTGGGCATATAGTTGCCTTTTCTCTCTCATACACCTCTGCCAGCACTTACTGAATGCTTTGTTTATAGTCAAGGTATCCTATAGGACACTGCTTTTGACTAGTGTGAGTCAGTCATTTAACAGCAAAATAAGGAAAGCAATATGCTTATATCCCTGGAATTCGCTCATTGATTCTCTAAAATCTAAACAGATGGTGGTCTAGTGGAAACAGGTAAAATGTGTACTGAAGGCTCAGTTATGCCAATTCTTAAGTAAGAGGTTGAGTATCTGAAATGTTGTGCTATAATTGACTTTATTCTTTGAATTCAATCCTTGATTCTTGATCCTCTGAATAATAAGTGGTGCCATTCCTCCAATCTGGGAACAAAGGATGGAGGCGGGCATTGCTTCTCTTTTAATTGCCCCTGATAACACACACAATTTTTTTTTTCTTTCTATACCCACAACTTTGAGTTTGCTTGTTCACAGGGTCTAGTAACAGTGGTGCTTGTATCAGGAGGCACAATAACTATTCCTATACTGGAAGCTGAGTTTGCTGAGTTTGGCACTCGATTGCTGGATTCCTTCTGAGGCTAAACACACAGAAAAAAAACAGGGGATTACTTAACTGACCTGAATGACTGATCCCATGAGGGCACAGAGAAAGTGGTCTGGAAGGCAGGGAATTCTTCAGGACACTGTGTGAAAAGTGAGAGACTACAACCGATTACAGGCAGGACTAGTAATACCTCAGATGTTTCATGAATGATTTTTTTGTCACCCTAAAAAGTAAGAATCCTAATCAACTGAGATATAAGTTCAGGACAAAGGGATCACCTAATGGGCAGTGGAGGTAGTGGAGGGCAGTGGAACTGTAACCTTTTGGCTCCTCGAAGAAATGGAGATTGTAGTATCTATTAATGTTTTTCTTGTTTCATAATTATATTTTTATATGTTAACTATTTCCCCTCCCCTACTATTTAGTATATGCTGTATTAATATTAACAGCGATTAATGCTACACATTTAATCTTTAAGTTACAAGATGACAAAGCAAGATTATGACTATGCTAGAAAAAGAATATTACCCAAAGATGAATACAGGGACATCATGGAATTTACATCTCAGTTTTGGGGAAGAAGGGGGGGCAAGTCTTGGGTTGATCAAGGAATGCGTTGCATCATGCCAGATAAAAGAAGGATATTGACTTTGTTCTTTGAAAGTTTAATTGTGCCTAAAATGGTAAATATGGGTGCTGAGTTGACGAAGGGTCATGCAGAAGAGATGCTCCACACTACACACCCCAGAATCCAGCTATAATCCCTCTTATAATCCCTTTGCCAGCACGGATTCTGGTCTGTACATAAGAGGCACCAGTGAGATTGAGAAGATAGAGAACATGTGCAGAGGGAATAAAAGATAGATGCTTGGATCGGACCACAGCTGGTGAGGTTCAGAGCCGCTATATTATACTTAGAATACATAGACTGACTTCTGTTTTCCTTACTGAAGCCTGACCGGTCCAGTGGGAAGACAAAAAAAATCCCATCCTCTGGGTTAAGAGTAAAATGATTATTCCTCATCAGCTTTCCCCCAGTGTAAACCCTGAGGCATTTAAGTCTCTGACCCTGGAATACGTGATCGTTTATGATGGGTGATAAAAATGGCTCTAAACTAGTTCTCTGCCCTGAAGCACCTTTGAAAACAGAATATATATATTAAGAGAAAATAAAAGTCTAAAGTGCTGTGACCTACGAATGAAACGAAGGTGCAGAGGAGATCTCTCCAAAATTTCAGAGAGGTAGCTCCAGTCTCTCTTGCTTCAGAGCCCACACAGGCACATTCTCCACTGCCTGGAGCCTTCATTCAGAGCCAGGGCTTTTGCATTCTTCAGGTCTCAGCTTAAATGTCAGTTCTTCCTAGACTGGCCACCCCATCTAAATTAGGTGAGCTTTCTTATTCTCTTTCAGGGTGCCCAGTTTTTTGTTTTTTGTGTTTTGGGTGTTTTTTTTGTTTTTGTTTTTGTTTTTTGCCTTCACGGCACTAATTTCTATTTGAAATGATTTCTTTCTTTATCTCCATATCTTTGTGCTTGGCGTGCATCTCCACTGTCAGACTGTAAACTCCAAGAATGTTCAGGCCATGTCTTCCCCCAACCCCCTCAGGTAAACTGCTTCCTATCCAGTGCCTAGAAAACAGTGGGTGTTGAATAAATATTTGTTGAATGAATAAATGAATGAATGGGTGGTTAGTGAAAGCAGACACAGTAGGGGATGGGTGAAAACTGTCTTCTTGAAAACGAAAAAACGAAACAAGGAGAAACCAGAGAGGGAGACAAGCCATAAGAGACTCTTAGTCTCAGGAAACAAATTGAGGATTGCCCGGGGAGTGGGGGGAGATGAGGTGGCTGGTTGATGGACATTGGGGAGGGTTTGTGCTATGGGGAGAGATGTGAATTGTGTAAGCCTGATGAATCACAGACCTGTACCCCTGAAACAAATAATACATTATATATTAATAATAATAATTGCAAAAAGAAAGACATTTGACTCAGCGATATCAGTCAATACTGTGAAATAAGGGTTTGTTTTGTTCCTTTGTTCCTTGTGTGGTAAGGAGACAGAATGCTGACATTCCACTGTTGACTAAAAAGTCTTTCCAGGAATGGGAAATGGGGAAGGGAGATAGCCTTGCCTTTTCCATACATTCTTCAATTTCTATAAAGTTTCAAATTCCAGCTGATGAGATTTATAATCCTCCATTTTTATATGGTGTCTATAAAATGTGGAAGTACTTGATATGGTATTTATTTTAAAAAGTTCTTAGGTGCAATTAAAATAAATACATCTCATGGAGATGCACGTGGAACTCTGTCCACAATTACTATTTTGCAGCAGATTTTTAAAATAGAAATTTTTCCTTAATGAACCAAAAAAGCAAGGTGCAACTGACAGTGTTTTGATAATTTTGAGATGTATTATGAACACTGTGAAAAGATCTGCCTTCTTGTTTGAGGCAGCGCTGATCAATGCATTGACCTCTGTCTGGAACTGCATTAACCTCTTTCTACAGTGAAGAAATTTGAGAGCTCTGCTATTTTTCTTCTTTAGAAACTTTCACTAACCTACGAGGCAGTTTTTGGCAGGTTGCATTATTTTCATTCTCACTCAGGGAAGACAGAGCCATGTCTGAATGTACATGTGATATATAAAGCTACAGTTTGTATAATCCGAAATATAATGTAAAAGAGGAAATGTTAGAAGCATTTAGACCCAAAACAAATTTGTAGAGTTCTCACAGGCAAGGCTGGCACATGAATTATGTGCCTCACTGCGTTATTTGCAGTAAACTGCATGGATTTAATATTTAGAGAAATTTTACTTACTGTGTTCCCTAATGGACTCTCCCAAGAAAATAGATTTTTATTTTGATTAGATCAGATTGAAGGATGTGAATATTTAAGCTAGGGAGTCCTCTCTAATTGCTGAACTCTAGTGGTCCTTTTTATTTAAAACTGGACATTTAAAAAATATTGTGATAGTATGTCTATTACCTTAAAAAATGAAATGGTGGGACGCCTGGGTGGCTCAGTTGGTTAAGCAGCTGCCTTCAGCTCAGGTCATGATCCCAGCAGCCTGGGATCAAGTCCCACATCAGGCTTCTTGCTCAGCAGGAAGCCTACATCTCCCTCTGCCTCTGCCTGCCACTCTGTCTATCTGTGCTCACTCTCTCTGACAAATAAATAAATAAAATCTTAAAAAAAGAAATGGTAAGGCAAACCGGTTAAATGAGCTATTACATATTTGGTTTACTTAGTTTTACATCTCAATAGTTTTTTTTTTAAATCATTTTTATTTGCTAGCATATACTGAACCATAGGCTATCTTTGCTGCTGCTATTCTTGCCATTTGAGAAGTTTTGCATTCTCATAATTTGAATAGGGGGGCACGAATGGCAAGATTATATCAGGGAGAAAGTGGAGGTCATTTGAGGCACCACAACCTTACCTCTCATTAACTCTCTACTAAAAGGCCACTTCTGGGGTATCAGTTAATTGCTGACAACATATAGCTGTGTAACAGGTGACTCTGAAGTCTTTGAGTCACATACCAGGTGACTCTCACTTCTCAGTGTGCTGGGGCAGCTCCTCTGGGCTGGACTTGGCTGCATGGCCCTCTTTCAGGCTATGGGGCTGGGTAGGTGTGCTCACCTGGCTATGCTCCTTGCGTGCTTAGTCTGGGGCCTGAGCTGAAGGGAGGGCAGTCATCCAGAAGAAGCTGCTTTCACAGCAGTTAACAGGAGGCTGAAATGCAAACTGGAAACACAGGGGGCCTCATAATATCTAGCTTAGGAACCAGCACACTGTCACTGATGCTCACCTTCCTCTGACCCAAACAATTCTGCTGCTGAACTCAAAGGTCAAGGAAGTACAGTTTTTGTTTTTGTGGGAGGAATTGCAAAACTGCCCAGAAAAGAGGAGTGAAGTGGCAATAGTAGTTTTAGTCTCTCACTGCCAGCATCGACGGACTTGTGTGATCTTTAGGCCGAGGTAGGGGATGTCCAGGATGATTTTGTATGTTAAAATCATGGCAACCCAAGGTTCTTTGGATATGATAGCAGGAATAGCCCCAGTGACAATGTAAGATTCACTCTGTAAAGCAATGACGACAACAACAAAAGCTCAAAGGTCAAAATTCATGACTCAACTGGAAATTTAAAAATCCCTTAATAAAATGCTTAGCACAGTATTAACTCTTGTGTCTCAATGGGTGTTTTTGTGTTAAATGGAGATAGCAAGGTCCCAAAGAAATATTTATTTTCATTCCCTTGGTTAGCCTGAATTGTCCATTTACTAGCGAAGTCCTCTTAGATAAATATTTACTATTGGGCATTAAATGCTATTGTATTACATGAAAATCTCTAAGGCACAATTTAATTATTTTACCTGAAGATATTTCAAGTGACTTTTACCTGCTTTTAAGTCATTTCATTTATTGTTTCATAGCTATATGAGTAGATACAAAATGTTTTTGAAGATATTCCTGATGGTACATTAGATATAGAAGTTTTTTTAGGATACTACTAATGATACAGAACCTTTTAATTGTGTTATTTAAGGAAATACACCTACTCACTTTCTCATATGGCTTGTTAATGGTACTCATTTGGCTGACAGTGTGGGTTAGCTCCAGAAGCTTTCCTCAGTGCAGTCCTGCAATGTCAACAGTCTTCTGGAATATTCTCCCGTTCTTTCCCTTTTCCCCTATGGTTGTCAAATGAAACATTATACTACTATTTGCTCATCAGAGAGCTCTATCATGACAGAAATGACCAGACATTTGTTGAATCCCTAAAGCAGTATACTAAAATATTTTTGCCCAAAGTATGAAACTGATTTCAGAAGCCCAAATTCTATTCATTTTTAGAATTTTATTCAGTGAACAGTTTGCACACACTATCTTACTTTTTGTTGTTGTTGTTTTTTTTTGTTTGTTTTTACACATTATCTTTACAAGGGCAATATGGGAAACCAGTAAAAAAGATCAGTCTATTTATAAATTACTAGTATTAAATGCAGAGTTTTTCAACTCTGAGGGATCTAGGGTTATATAGATGGCTAAAACCACTAGCACTCTTTTTAGGTGTATCATACTCTTAGTACTGCTATTACAAGTCCCTATGTGAGAGACTAAATATGTATTCTTTCCCAGTAAACTCTTCTACATTTTTTTTTCAGGTGGATACTCTAGAGCAAAACATTTATTCATAAGATCAGAGTTCTGTCTTATTATTATTAACTTATTCCACCAGTCAGTACTGGTACTCAGCTGGTCTGCACCAGTAAAACCATACCTCCTATTAAAATATTAAAAGAATTATGAAACAGTTGGTAAATAGGAGCTGTCGTGAGCCCCTGAACACCCTCCTTCACTGTTAATGGTCCTTCCAGTAATCCCTCCGTTTTGAGAATATAGTAACTAAAGGGTCAACGTCTCTCTGGCTTTTCAGGGACCTTCAGGATCCTTCCATGCGCTATGTCAGGCATCTATGCTCACTCATCAAATCCCAAGCCATGCCAGTGGCTTTTGATTCATTTATTTTTAATATTTTTAAGACTGTTCTTGCAGTCATGGGGAGAAAACATATAAGGATAAATGTAGTCCAAGAAAGGATATAGGAAGGGAGAGACTCAAGTGAGGGAAGTGGTGAGGTGACCATGAGAAGAATCACAGAGGACATGAGCATGACCCCTGAAGTCAGACAGACTTCCTGTCCAGGTTCTGTCACTTAACAATAACCTGTCCTTAGTAAGAACTGAACCACACACCGAGCCCCAACTTCTTCGTCTTTAAAATGAGCATGGAAATGTCCATTTTTTGTATAGGATAATGTCTGAAACATGAGATAATTCTTAAAAGTGCTTGATCTCATTGTAAGCAACTAAGAAATGATGCCATCTGGAATCATCACTGCGTTTAATATTAAGGAGCAAGTAGAATTTGCATCCCCATACTCCTGATCTCTCTCCTTCTGTCACTGACCTGAAAACAGCTACTGTGACCATCCCTGACAGCAGGAAGGGCTTCTCCTTGGCTCTAAAGAATGTGGCATCTGAGGTTGAAGGAACACAAAGAAAATCATATTTATTTCTTCTAACTTGCTACAGGGTATTGGCATTCTGGCAGTCTACGGATAAACTTAATATCTTGATTAGCTCTCCCGAGAATGCCCCTGAAAGCTCTTACGTGAAGTGGGAGGTGGAAGAGTAGTTAATACCCTTAGTGGCTTCAAAATAGTCTGCAGAGGTCTGGTTGCTTGGAATTGTAAGGTGTTTGTTACCTTGACAACCACAGGCAGCACAAGGCTGAGTTTTGAGTGACTTTAAATTCCTTTGCAATTCCTTATGGGGATGAATGATTTGTATGTCTAATCAATGAATAGCAAAGACATGTTATTTAATAAGATTAATGAATCTTGCGTAAAGCATTCTGTACACTAGGCCCAACGGCATGGCATGGATACTTTAGAAATGTAGTTAACATTCTAGAATGTTGGTCCCAAGGAGAACCAAAACGTTCTTTAATCCTTCTAGCTAAATTCCAGATTGAGGGCATAACTGTGTTTTTAGTTGCCTCTGATAGGTAGTCTCAGAATCTGGACTAGCTCTGAACACTATGAGGAAGACATTTTTTCCCCTTTTATTCTTTTTTTTTTTCTCTCTCTAATTGTTGATGCTCTGGATAACACTCAGATGACTTCTACACATTGTACCTCCCCTTAATAAAACAGTCCTGACCCTATGCTTTTACATTTGGCTAGAAACAATGAAAACAAGTTTTTTAGTATCTTTGTGCTGCTTGAGGAAATTCTCGACTGTTCTAGTCCCTTCCCTCATGTCCCTCACTTTCTACTCTTCCTGTCAGGGTCTGATTTTATCTTTCCAACTCTGGCTCATGCTTATTCCTTTCTGTCTGACTATAATGAACACAACTCTCAGTCTGTAAGCATAGAAATATACTTTCTTTGTTTTCTATAATTGAAATTACTTTATTGGATGTTGTATTAGTTACTTATTGCTGTGTAACAAATTACCCAAAGCACCCACACAACTGATGCTGATTATTTCACACAGTTCTGAGGGTCAGCAACCTAGGAGTGCCTGAGCTGGTAGTTCTGCCTCAGAGTGTTATGAGATTCTTGGACTTACTCTCTCTAACACTTGACCAGGACTGGAAGATCCACTCCCAGGTTCACTTATGAGGCCTTTGGCAGGCATCAGTTTCTTGTCACAAAGACCTCTCCAGAGGGCTGTTCTCTCACCACCCAGCTGGCTTCCTCTAGAGTGGGCAAGGGGAGAGATAGCAAGAGGTCTCTTTTATAGTCTGCTTTCAGTAATTATGTACCATAACCTATCTTTTATTCTTTTGGTCACAGAGACCAGCTCTGGTACAATGTAGAAGAGGACTATACAAAATTATAAATACCAGGAGGTGAATCATGAGGAAGCCACACATATTTTTTTTAAAAGATTTTTATTTATTTATTTGACAGAGATCACAAGTAGGCAGAGAGGCAGGCAGGGAGAGAGGAAGGGAAGCAGGCTCCCCGCTGAGCAGAGAGCCCGATGCGGGACTTGATTCCAGGATCCTGGGATCTATAACCTGAACTGAAGACAGAGGCTTTAACCCACTGAGCCACCCAGGTGCCCCAGCCACACATATTTTTGTGTAGAAACTTCATTTCAATCAATGGAAGATTCCCCCAACCCTCGTTTGAATGCTTAAATGGCAACAAATCTAGAGTTATTGATGTTGCTGGTTAAGAGAATGGGCTTAACGAAGCAGGTATATCTGGTAATTGTTACTATTATATATCCATCCTGCAAACTGATGACAAACTCTAGTAGCTATTGGTAACACATCCAGCCACAGTGTTATCTGTTTATGTCTCCAAAGATTTGTTGATCTAACTTTCAATATATTAGGGCACTCCTATGTATCCCTTATTCCAGATGAAAGGTGGAGAGGCTCTTGACCCGCTCGGTCCAGTATGGTAGCTACTAGCCACCTATGGTTATTGAGCACTAAAAATGCAGTAGTCTGAATTGAAATGTGCTGTAAGTGTAAAATATACATCTATTTGGAAGACTTTGAAAAAAAAGAAAGAATGTAAAATATCTCAAGAGTTCTATGTTGATTACATTTTGAAATTATATTTTAGATATATTAGGTTAAATAAAATATAGTATTAAAATGTCATGTTTTTACTCAAAAAACAGTTACTGGAAAAGTTAAAATTAACTACGTGTCTTGTATTTGTGGCTCACCTTACATTTCTATTGGGTAGTGGTACACTAGATACATGGATGAAAGATGACAATAGAAAAAGAAATGCCTTCCTGTCCTGTATAACAGTCTGAGGCATTCCTCCATCCTCCACAGGTGGTATTTGGTGAAAGTAAAAGGATAAGAATAACAAGGATCAGATTTAAGTAAAAAGAATCAGAAGTAAACATTGCAGAGACTGAGGACATGGTGTATACAGCAGATACTGTTAATCTCTTGCCCCGTCCCTTCAGCACTCATGATCTCATAAACACTGATTGCTTCTTCCTGAAAACATTCGAACACTTCCTGAAGATTGTTGTGATAGAAGGGATGTCCTTAGCAGGACCATGGAAGATGGAGGGTCCTGGGCATTAACATCCTTGAAAGCAGTTTTCCACCAAGATGAATGAAAATTGATGTATAAGTGTTCCAATTTCTTTGCTTCTAATGAGGAATTACACTGAGATGGATTTGCATCTTCTCCCAGAGGTGTCCTACTTATGGAGTCCCAGGTGCTTACAGCAATCACCAGCTTACTCACATACCTTGTGCAAGCTTTCTTCTCTTCCTACTCCCCTACTGGTAATTCCTGCGATTACTTCCCGGACAAACTTCTTTCACAGGTCCATCAACCTGATAGCTCAGACAGTGTATTGTATATGATATGTATGTGTCTGCCTTTGGGAGCATCCAAGCACAAAGACTGAGAGATAGCCTTCTGTATTTCCGGTTCACGTAAGTGTTCGTGGCTAAGCTTGACACAAGAAGTCTCCATGACTGTTTTCTTAGTGTACTTACTTTCTTATCCTCTGGTTCTGCATTCATGTCTCACCATTCTGTCCTACCTGCTTTCCTCAAAACTGTATCCTCTGGATGGCTCTGTTCACAAAGATTTGCAGTTGCCAAGTTGGGCCAGGTTCTAGAAATATGGGTCATGTGTGACAGCCTAAAAGTTTTCCTTTTAACATCTGTTGAAAGGAAAATCAGTTTTCTTCCTCTGAAGATAGCATGAGAATGACACTTAACCTTCCAGCATCCTCATATTGTGACAAGTTGATAAGCGCTCTATTTTCACCCTCCTATTTTCTCCATCATAAATAGGTCTCAATTTGTAACCCATGTGTGTGGTTTCATTTAGAAGCAGGGAAAAAGGAACACTGCCCTATTTTAGCTCAGCAGGGCAAGAACATTGGAGAAGATGAAAGGTTAGAGTTACCTACCATGAATGCATCAGAATGATAGCACTGACAATATCAGAATGTGTTTTCCTGGGGGAACATTTCCCTTGTGACCTACAAGTCATGTTATCTCAGTGTCTGGGTTGCCTTAAAACAAGCACAGTGATAATTACAATAGGGTATGATAATGGTAGAGAATTTACCACTTCTCATAGGTAAAGTACTTTATGGGTTGTGAAACAATTTCCTGAATATCTTCTCTTGATTCTCTCAACAGCATTGTGAGGGAAGGAAGCAGCAAAGTTATCATGGATAGGCTGGTGACTTCTTGAGCCCCACAGGGATACCCATTCATGTTCTTGGAATAGCTGATTTGTATGACTCAGTTTTATGACTCTAAGGACACAGCCAGGTCCAGTGGAATGAATAAAACTGCTGCAAGGAATCATCTGATGCTTGAACACTCAACATTTACAACATTAATTTCCAACAGGGACTTGACCAACATAACTCGCTCCATGCCACATCCCTAACCATTTTCTTTCCTTATCTTCTTCCCAAACAATAAATTATATATATAAATTATACCCCTTGCCTAATTTCTCAGTCCCTACATTAATCCTTCCCATTAGCCTAGAGCTTGATTTTGAAAACACTCTGGGGGGGCGCCTGGGTGGCTCAGTGGGTTGAGCTGCTGCCTTCGGCTCAGGTCATGATCTCAGGTCCTGGGATCGAGTCCCGCATCGGGCTCTCTGCTCAGCGGGGAGCCTGCTTCCCTTTTTCTCTCTCTGCCTGCCTCTCTGTCTGCCTGTGATCTCTCTCTGTCAAATAAATAAATAAAATCTTTTAAAAAAAAAAAGAAAACACTCTGGGTAGCAAACTTCTTGATTTGGTCCCAGGACTGCCTCTAAGTATTGCCAGTAATTGATATCCTTTGTGGATATGGCATAGATTTGCAGTGTAAGCTGAAAACTGATATACAGATATCTTGTTACCATGTTGTTATTTCACCTACCACTTTGGAGACGCTACAGAGAAATCAGAGATGTGCTGGGAAACAGCACTGTCAGAAGGTTAAGTTGTGTTATAAGACACGCGAAATAAATGGTTGGTCAAAAAATACAATACATACAGAAATGGAAAAAGACCTTGATATAGCAGGGAAGATGGGAATTAGTATATCATAAAATGCCATGTTACCAGGCAGGATGAGTTCATGACTGTTACCAGAAAGTCAACATTCCTGGTGGAAGTATTTGGCTTAAAGTTACAGAGGACACAATACCATACTTGAATGTAAACTGTGTAAGGACAGGACTTTGTGGATCTTGTTTCCCACTTTATCTTGAGCTCCCACTATAGCATCTGACACACAGAAAGCAGACACACTTTCTTTCTTTCTTTTTTCTTTTTTTAAAAATATATGAGTACCTAAATGATTAAATGAACTTGGCATCTCATCTAAAGTAGTCACATTTCCATTCTGAATCACTGGTATCCTGTTGTTCCCTAGAAAGAAAAATATAGGCATATTTTAAGGAAGGAAGTTGTAACAGCCCCTTTAAATTTTCTTAAGACTCCACTAATGAAGCCAAGGAACATTCAGTTACATTTTGTATTTCTCAGTCAGGAATGGACTGGCCACAAGACTGAATGATATTTTTAAAATGTTTTTTAAAATAATCCACAATTTGCACAATGTTTAACACAAATATCCTCTCCATTAACAATATGGTGCAAGAGAGATTCTGGGGGTCATTAGAGGACCTGAAAACGCCCTGCAATGTGTTTGTGCAAGATTAGCCCTTCATCGAAAAGATGTATTCATTCTCCATATGGCCTTATGTCAGGGTTGCTGGCCTTAATGTGTGGAACTTTTCCAGTTCATCAAGGCAAGCATGCCCAGAGCTATTTTCTAGGTTTGAAATAAAAGAGCAAGCTGTGGTAAGCCCGAAACCTTTGTTACTATTTCTATTCCTCTCTTCTCTCTCTGTTTTCTGCTCTCTTTTTCACCCACCTGTTTTTTTCCTTGCTTAGTAAACAGAGCTGTCCACATGGCAAGTTGTGATAATCTTTCCCCATTCTCCACCCTTGAATTTGGCGTTGGTTTTAGTAGCAGGGAGTTTCAAATATTGAAACAGAGGCAGCCATTCTTCTCTGCTCACTACAGGCATAACTTAGAGCCATTTCCTCAAAGATCTGAATGAATCCAAAATCTGCCTAGTGCTCCTCTGCTGTGGCTTATGTACCCTTCTTCTTCTGTCCTGTCTCTGGCTAGTCTTGAATTTATTTCCCTCCCAGTATAAATCTTTGATTTGGTGTTTAAAATCTTGTTTAAATTGAAAATAGTCACAGGTGTTTGGATTTTAATTCGACACTATATATTTTATAACTGAGTTCAAAGAGAAGGGAAAGGAGATCCATGCAGGATATCCAGTCAGTATGGGATATGTTGTGCTGCAGAAGGTAGTTACACATCTTCAAACATGAAGACTGAGCTCATGTGACATGCCTGTCACCATTTGGCAGGGAGGTTTGCCCATGAGAGTCACTTGGAGTTCCAGGCTGACAAATGGGCCACCGTTTCAAACATGGCTAATCCAGCCAGCATCTCAAATGTCGTTGGTCTCTATGCCAGTAAAAGCTACAAATAGAGCAGTGCTTTTTCAAACTTTAATTTGCATGAGTTCACCTGGGGAGCTCGTGAAAGTTGCAATTCTGATTCAGTACACCTGGGCAGGGTCTGAGACTCTACTTCTAAGAAGAGCTCAGGTGGTGATGATAGTAATCTAGTAGTCACTATTTCCCCCTTCCTTCCTCCCTTCCTCCCTTCCTTTTTTCAGTAGTAGAAATCTAACTAAATTGGCAGTTAAATGTTCTGGCTCAGAAATACAATTTCATTAGGCACATGGCTCCTCCCAGCCACAAGGGAGCTGAGAAGTATAATCCAATCAGATACCCAGAAGAGGGAACTGAAATATTTGGTGAACATCCAGAAACATTAATATGGTTATTTATATAGCACAGAAGCAAAGTAAATACTTTTTTTGGTGGTTTTTGTGCTCAACTGGCCAATGTGTTAAAACGTTAATCAAAAAATTGGGCAGGGATTCTCAGTGCTTGGCTGTATATCAGAATCAGTTATGAGGATTTTTAAAATATAAATGTCTGATCATTCTGTGGTGTGGCTTGGATATTTGTAATTTTTCTTTCTATAAACTGTTCAGGTAATTCTTTAGCTAGGATTGAAAAGCATTGGAACAGGGGTTCCTAAGCATCTTTTTGATGGTGTAGAACATAATTTAAAGAATGCTTTTAATCATAGATAGCATCCACCATACATCAATGAAACATACCATAAAAGCTCTTTAATTACATAAATTTATGCCTATGATGAAAGAAACATTTTTTCCCCAATTAAAAAAAGTCTTGCTTTTTTCCCCCTTTTAAATTACTGTTAGTACCTAAGGGAAAGCCTTCCATTTCGGGAGATGCCTAAATTATATATTACATTAATAAATATATAACATTTCAATTGCTCAAGTATGAAAGTCTATTACCCAAAATGCTGATTTATTCAAGTTTATGAGAATTGAGTGAATGAAAGAAAAGCTGAAGGTTGGAGGGCAAGAGAAGAAGGAAGGAAGGCAGAAGGAGGGTAAGAAAGACAGGAGAGAATGAAGGGAGGAAAAGAAGAGGAAGAAGCTGACAAATGGTTCAGAACCAGAGTAGTAGAGAAAAGCCATCAAGTGAAAACACTGGAATCAGCTAGCATGGAATGAAATCTCAGATTCAAGTTTTAATGTTTTATTAAATATTATTATTATATTATTATATACTATATAATAGATATTATTAAAGTGAATCTCCTTGTGTAAGTTACTTAGCCTCTCTAAAACTCAAGTTTCCTCATACCTAAAATGGAAGAAAAAACTACCTCACAAGACTGTAATTAAGATCATTGAGAAAAGGTGCAAATCTCTTGGCACAGAGGCGAACATACTGTTATTCACCAAAATGGGTAGTTACTGTTTTTGTTGGCGTGATGGAAAGGAGCTGCTTACAAGACGGCTCTGATAGCACTAGGAATAGAAAAATGCCAATCTGCCTCATTTCCTTTGGAACTATATAATACATACTCAGGATTTATATTTCCTTCTTAATATTTGGTGACACTGAACTGTGGTAAAGTTTGGAGTTAAACGTAACTAGTAAAGGGTACAAAATTAATGAAATAGAGGCTAGGTTTTTCAGGCTTCCCCAACACAGTGACTTTGATGAAGTTTGCACAATGATAAAGAGAGTGTAAAGAGGGAAATGATGTAATGAGGAGGTATACTTCATGTCTGTAACACAATGTTCAGGAAAATAGGCTCCTGAACCTCAAGATAGATGTCCTTACGTCTTCTAGAGATGTGGCCAGGGTCAAGTCACTTACCTCACCTAAGTAAGTGTTTCTTCTTCCATAAATTGGTTGTGGAAATAGAACTATCATAGAGATGTTGTTATTTCCAATATTGACTGAAGAAAAAAAAAGAGGTTCAAGGAGTTTTGGTATGATATCACACAGGTTTCGAGTCTGCTTGAGATCAAGTCAACCTTAAAGTTTTCCTCAGCTTGACTGAACTCTATATAGGCTGCTTCCTCACCCTAGGCCTCTGACCTCCCTTTTCTTAGGACACTGATGTTAGAACACTTCCCACTGTAAGTTCTTTAGGACAGAGAAGCTCATGGGAGATCATTTGGACTCTGTCAGAACAGTTAGATAAACTGCTTCCAGTTTTTAAAAATCTGATTGGAAAGATTTAATTGCCACTGAGGCATATGGGAAAGAACAGAGCTTAGAGATGGGAGCAGAAGGCCTTGTTCCCCTCAGGGTGTCTGCTAGTTTGGGTCCTGGGATGGTGAGAATCTGAGAAAACGGCAGAGAACCCAAACCAGGGCAAATAAGTGGACAAGATTTTGGCAGCTGCATGGAGCTAGGGAATAATTTTTGTTTTGAGATGGCTAAATAAGATCTGGGGACAAGGATCTTAGAGAGTTCATAAGCGGGGAGTGGACATTTTCCCTTTGAGGCATATACTTAAGATGGACATGGTAAGATGCTAAGAAGGGAAAATAATAGGATGCTGCAAAAGAAAGTAGAGTTTTCAGCATGCTCAAGTAGCTGAGGAAACAGTCATTCCAGTTCAGATTGTGCCAAGAAGGAGGGCCCTCCTAAACACTCCAGGCTCTCAGTTGGAGTCACTAAAGAGCTACATCATAGGAATGGAGGAAAACTAAAGGCATTTGAACCTAAGGAGTACTATAGACCAACTTCGAATCAGACTGTACTTGACTGCATTAAAGTGATCTGCCTCCCATTCAGTCTACCTACCAGAGGACAGGTAAATACCTATGAAGGAAGAAAATGTGACCCAGAGATTACAGGTTTTTCCAACCCCCCATATAGCTGTATATGGAGTTGGGCTCTATAAGAGGACAGTTATGGTTAATTGAGATCACAAGGATGGAACCTTGACCCCATAGAATTAGTGTCTTTCTAGGAAGAGGCACTAAAAAGCTCACATTCTCTCAGCCATCTACAAGACATGAAGAGAGCTCTCACCAGGAATCCAATCAGTGGGCGCCTTGATTTGGGCTTTCCGCCTCCAGAACTTCAGGGAGTACATTTTTTTGTTGTTTATGCCACCCAGTCTGTGGCAATCTGCTGTTGTAGCTTGAGCAGACTAAAAAGGAAACATACCCACAAAAATATCCAGCTCCATTTTTGATTTCCACAGCTCTCTCTCTGGTGTAATATCTCACAAATTCTAGCCGTATTAGCCTAGCAAAACTCTGACATGAGGCTCTTCACTTTAGTGTGATGACAGCATTTTCCTAACGTTCCCCTCCTTGCATTCCCCTCCTTGCATTGCAGTCTGGAAAGGCCTTCAAAAATAAAGCTGGAAACCATAGGTACCACCTGACTTGTTTCCCTTTTCTTAGGAATCATAGCCCCACTTGTCTCAATGTTTAAAAACACTTATATCATATATTCAACCAGTTTTTAAGTTGTTTAATGTGGGAGTGCAATTTCCATGCTCCTTCCTGATCAGAATATGAATTCTCCCTATTCACGTTAAAGACATTTATCAAACCAGAAACAATAATTTTAAAAAATATGATAAAACACATCAAAATTCCTGCCACAAAAACTATTAGGCTTATGGTGGTGATAATTTTGTAATAAATACAAATATTGAATCATAATTTTGTGTGCTGAAACGAATATATGTCATTAATACTTTAGTTTTTTAAAAAGTCACCTTGAAGGTAAAATATTGAATGACAGAAAACTGGAAAGAGAGAAAGACAAAGTTTCCCTCTACAGTTGCTTCACTTCAATATCATTGGGAGAATCTTGTCAGTCTAATAAGGCAAAAAAAATAAGTAAAATCAAACACCTAGGAATAATTCTAAGGAAAGAGATATAAGACCTCCACATACAAAACTACAAAATAATTCCAACAAAAAATTTAAAGATCTTAATAAATGGAAGTATATACTATTTTCATAAATTAGGAGACTCAGAATTTTAAAGATATCCCTTTTTCCTAAATTAATCTGTAAAAGGTTAAATGTAATTCTAAGTACTACATTCTTGTCAATTAAATGACAAGAATGGCAGAGAAAGTCCTGACATGGGGGAAAAATGGAAGATGTAACTCTTCAGACATTAGATTCCTTATGAAGTTACAGTGATTGAGATAGTATGGTATTTGGCAGAAGAATAGGCAGAGAAACCATAACTGGAAATGAAAAGTTGAGAAACAGACCCACAGTAATATAATTTCCTACAATGCAGGCAGAGAAAAAATAGTTGTTTCCACTTGGTAATTCTGAGTATCTAGATATACAAATATATTATTACTTGGAAATTACACACTTAGGCATGTAATCAACAGAAATGCATCCAAAGTGTTCTCCAAACCCATGTACAAAAAATTTTTTATAGCAATATTATTCATAATAGCAAAAAACTGGAAACAGATAAAATGGATATCAATAGTAGAATATATAAAAATTGTGGTATCTTCACACAAAGGATATATTATACTCAGGAAGGTAGATAAACTGCTAATGTTTAAACAATATGAATATAGCTCATAAACATATGCTGAAAAGTAGAGGCCAGTCCCAAAATAATACATGAAGAATAACATTTATATGTAGTTTGAAAACAGGCAAAACTAATATATGGTAATGGAAGTCTGAATAATGGTTACTTTCGGCATGGGGTTGCCACTGGGAAGAGATATGGGAAAGGATTCTGGATGCTAGCTATGCTCTACACCTTTTATTTAAGTGGTAGTTATATAAAAGTGCCCATGGTCCTAAAAATTCATCAACATCTATACTTGTGGGGTTTTTTAAATACTTTTCTGTGTATATAAATTCTCTGTGTATATTACACTTCAATAAATTTTATGTAGACACAGATATTACTCCAAAGATGTTAGAGTAGAAAAGACCTGTATGTTGAAACCTATAATATTGAACAACATATGTCAGCTATTAGAAACTTACAAATAAATGACCATGTTATAGTTCTGAATAGAAGAAGATTAGTTCCATCTTGGTGAAAGGTGCATGGAATTGGAGGCTTTCAGGAGGAGATGAAATTTGAGATGAAACTGAAAAGCAGGTGATTAATAGAAATGAAGAGCAGCAGGTCATCTTGCAGGAGAAATAGCATCTCCTTCTCAAAATTAGGTATGTAAGAAAAACTGACAGCAGTTTTGTTTATTTGATTATAATCAATAACATGAAATTATGTTGGAAAAATATTAGGGCTAGATTTTGAATGACTCAAATAATAGAGTAAGGAATTTTGGATTTCAGTAGATGCTGAGGAGCCATTTAGTATTAATGAACAGAAGAAAGTCATGATCAAAATTATGCTCCATAAACATAAATCCTTTGACCTCAATATTATTAGAAGAAGAAGAGAATTGATGTAGCAAGAAAATATAAATGGATATTATGAAAATCTAATTCATTTTCATTTATCACACAGTTATTAAAGGTCCACTGACTGACTCAGGCAAAAATTAGTGAACACCTAAATTAGACCATTCAAGTGGGAGGGTGACAAGTGACATACATGACATCTCCATTAAGGAACAATATGCAAAATTCTTTGTTGAGTACTACCAGTAAAAATTTATGGCAGTGTATGAATTAAGAATATATTCAGCTGCCAAGAACAGGAATTGCAACTAATAGTAGCCTAAACATATAGGAGCTAATTTTTCTCACGTGGTATGAAAACCATAGGTAGATATTGCTAATGTTGGTTCAGCTTGTGAAAATATTGTCACACCCAGGGTTTTTAACTTTCTTCCAACATCTTGAGGCTGTTGATTTCTATCCTTTCCTATGATGCTTCATCACCACAAAATACCTGTCACATTTTCAACCTAGATCCCTGATCATGGAAAGTAGGAGGAAGGGCAGTAGCAGACAATTCTGTGAGATTTTTATAAGAAAGAGAAAGATTTCTCTGAAACTCTCTGTTTCCATTGGCTGTTGACTGGATCACATCTCTAACCCCACCTGAAATAAAGACCCTGAAATTGGAGAATGAGAAGAGGAGATACGTAATACACTCCCCTGGGCTGGACACACTTACCCTTACAAAATCTATGCCACCAAATTATGATCCTCACAAGCAACACAAGCGAAAATTAACAAGTGAGACAACCTCAAATGGAAAAGCTGCAAGGAAACATTCAACAAAATGAAAAGCAAAGCTATGCAATGAGAGAAAATATTTGCAAGTCATATATTTGATAAACAGATAATATCCAAAAAATATAAAGAACTCCTACAACTCAACAGCACACACACAAAAAGATCACCCCAAACCAAACAAACAAAAACTAACAATCAAATTTTGTTGTCAGTGTCAAGGAGACTGACTTTCATTCTTGCCCAGGCAGATGGCATTTACCCTTCTTTACAGAGATAGCCCACAAGGATATTTGCAATTAGGCCAAGAGTTTTTCCACAAAAACGAATTTGCAGAGTTTTGAATCTGCTAAAGCATTTGGAAAATAAACACGAAATATATATATATATTTCCCTCAGGCGTATATGTGTGTGTGTGTGTGTGTATATGCAATGGAATATTATTGAGCCATGAGAAAGCAGGAAATCCTGCCATTTCTTACAGTATGGATGAACCTGGAAAGCATTATGCAAAGTGAAATCAGAGAAAGACAAATACTGTATGATATCACTTATATGTGGAAAATAAAAGAGCCAAAATCATAGAAACAGAGTACAGTAATATTCACCAGGAGCTTGAGGTCAGGGAAATGGGGGAGATGTTGGTCAAAGGGTACAGACTTTGACTATAAGATGAAAAAGTTCTGGAGGTAGAGTGTACAGTATGCTGATTATAGTTAATAAGATTGTATTATATACTTGAAACTTGCTAAGAGAGTAGATTTTTAATATTCTCACCACCAAAAAGAAAAATGGTCATTGTGTGATGTGATGGATGTGTTAGCTAATTCTGTGGTGATAATCATTTTGCAGTATATCAATATCAAATCAACATGTTGTACACCTTTGTGTTTTATGTCAATTATATCTCAGTAAAGCTGGAAAAAAGTTATTCTGTTATCAAAGAGAAAGGAGAAAATTTTTCACAGCTATCCCCACCATGTATACCATATGTGTATAAAAAAAGATGGTGCTTGATCTCAAAGAATATATGTGATAGCTGTGGGAATATTGTATGTGCCCATAAGAAATGACTCCATTTAATATGCAATTGAGAATTTCCATCTAACGTGTGGGATGTATTTTCTATTTGTTTGCATATATTTAATCAAAATGGCCATTCTTTGCTTCTTCCAAAAATTGTCTTTGATGACATGTAATGCAAAATTTAAACAGAAAAAAAAGAAATAGATGTCATCTGATGAGATAATTATGAGACATGCATACTGCATTTCATGGCAACTTAGCCAAAAATAGAGTTACTAAAGGGTTTCTCATTATTTGACTTTTTTTTTTTAAGTAAAGAGTTTTATTTTGAGGAATGCACTTTTTGTCATGGAAAACATGAAGGATTAATATGGATGTTTTAGACTTTATATGAAAAAAATATTAAGATGAAGGTGAGGTAAATTATGACCTTATTAAGAGTGGATTCCTATAAACTAAGTTTTCAGGTATAATTGATTTCCCACTCTTTCCCTCAGGCTTCATTATCTGATCATTTCACATTTATTTAAATGATCTTAGGGTTTTAATATGGCTACATCTTTAATCGCCATATTTCTGAGATTTCTTAGTGCGTTTTTTCCTTGAAGTAGGGATGAAGTCTCCCTGGTTCCTTACCATATTTCTTTTGTACGTGGAAGGCAATCAGGACATATTTATTGAATAAATAGGTAGGTGAGATAAAAATAAGAATTTGTGTTTTTTCCTCAGCAGTGATTCTAAAAGTTACATTAGTATTCCACATATAGAAAGTTTTGCTATTAACCCTAACAATTGCATTCACAACATTCAATCTTAAATGGTTTATGACTCTTTTTCATCTGATACTCCAAAGTGCCTAGCATGGCATCTGCTACATTGGGTCATTCAGTGGAATAATTGACATTCTCCTGGACACAGACATTCCTGAGAAGAGATAAAACAATATTATACTGGTACATTATTTCTGAGTCCTTCAGTATCAGTAGAGAGTTTCTTGAACTAGAGAAATAAAAGGTTAACATATCCATTACACTACTCTTCCCAAGTATTAGAGGCTCTAGGCAGCCCATAGAAAATGCTGTGTTATAGCTAATTCATAGTTCTGTTCTGAAAGTAGTGCCTGAGTGTTGTATGGTCATTGATTCATGTGCTTCAGAAACAAGCTGAACAAGAAGTTACATTTTGTTGTCAGTGTCGAGGAGGCTGACTTTCATTCTTGCCCAGACAGATGGCATTTACCCTTCTTTACAGAGATAGCCCACAAGGATATTTGCAATTAGGCCAAGAGTTTTTCCACAAAAATGAATTTGCAGAGTTTTGAATCTGCTAAAGCATTTGGAAAATAAATCAAAACCCCAGATTTTTATACAGCACTCGATGGAAGAGACTTTCCAGCATGAACAACTTTAATGGTCAGTGGTCACTACTCAACGGCTGTGCTGTTTAAGAGCCTAACTCTGGCTCCTCAATAACGTAAGTGTGCCTATGTAAGTGTTAAACACTCCCTGCTGTATTGTATTAAACTTTTCGTACATTTCACCCAAAATTATTTGACATGGAGTGAGAAAGGGAGGTGTAGTTCATGGAAAGAAAATTGCTAACTGTAATTCTGGAATTTGAGCCCCAACGTGAAAAAAATAATTACACTTTTCACAAGAGAAGGAAAGTAAGGAGATGAAAGTGGAATCCATTTCAGGAGTCCTAATCCCCAACGCAGAATGGAATTCTTGTTGAGGAATTATTCAAAACCTGAATTAAATAGCAGTGGAAGAAAGTGTGCACCAGATTTTAAGCAAAGCATTTAGTGAAAAACAGTCATCAAGACAGAGTTCTGGGGAGGATGGGGAAATATCCAGTCAGTACACCTAATCCTGATGGTCTCACCTGGGTTCTGCTTTACTCTTTATCTCCCACTCATTTCCTGTCTTTATTTGCCTTCAACCTCATGGCTTCATATTCCTTGTCCGGTCCTGCAGTTGTATCCCTGTACCTGACAGCCAAGTTAACATTTCTTGGTCTTCTAAGACTTGTCTCAACATTAAACTCTCCTTATGAGTCTGATCCAGACCATCTAAGGGGAATTTGGACAGGTAATATCTCTTACCTTTTAGGAAGAAGAAAGTGTAGTGTTTAATAATACCTTTATGGGCAGGACATATTTATTCAAAATAACACTTTAATAGAGTAATAATGTATTTAATCATACTCTACTTTTTATGACATGTAAATGCATATACCTAATGACAAGAAATTACTTAGACCACTAGCTATGAATCACAGTGACCCTGTGACTCACAGTTTGCACCAGGAAAGAGAGTGAAAAGTGCTTTTGAAATAATACAAATTGTATCTCCTAATATCAGTTGAATGCTTGCCATCTATCAGGCACTGTCTGGAAATCTTGTAGCACTTGTTAAAACACGAAAGATATCTGGAACATTCAAAATGATGAATATAGGAATATAGGGTTAGGAATTCAATCATAATTAATTTACACATTTCAAGGTTATAAAATGTTTCTAAAATTTAGGGTTTCATTATGTGTTTTGGCTTTTTCTATTTGCCTGGGATAAAACTTACAGGAGAAAAAGGATTTTCACCTGAATTTCGGAATTAGGAGGCAGCACTTGGTGGTGCTTACATGTGGCTCTTTCAAGTAGGGTAGATAATATAAACCTCTCAAAGCACATTAAATAGTAAAGAACTAGTTTAGATGCCATTTACATTCCCATGCTTTTTCAAATGCTTCTCCCCTTTTGTGATATGTCCTTTCTCTATTCTCTATTCTAGAAACTTGCTCTTTCTTTGAGACCTGTCAGCTATCTATTCAATCTCCATCTGAACGCTTAATAAGTGCCTTAAACTTAGCATATCCAAAATTGAACTGGTGATATGTTTCACCCCTTTGGGTCTAGAGTGAGTATTATTCTTACTCTGGTCTTGCCTAAAATATCTGAAAAGCAAGGCCCAATGTTTTTAAGTAGCTTAAATGTGTCCCCAAAAAAAAAGAAAAGAAAAAACCCAAGAATATGTATGAAAGTAAAAAAATAGCCAGGCCCAACAAAGTGAAATTTCTAATGTTTGACATCCAACAGAAATTACCAGGGTTATAGGGGCGCCTGGGTGGCTCAGTGGGTTAAGCCTCTGCCTTCTGCTCAGGTCATGATCTCAGGGTCCTGGGATCAAGCCCCACATCAGGCTCTCTGCTCAGCAAGGAGCCTGCTTCCCGTTCTCTCTCTGCCTGCTTCTCTGTCTACTCATGATCTCTCTGTCAAATAAATAAATAATATCTTTAAAAAAAAAGAAATTACCAGGGTTACAAAGTAGTATGAAAATACCAAATATAATGATGAAAATGGTCAAACCAACTCAAAACTGTCACAGGTGTTAGAGTTAGCAGAAAAGGCTTTAAAACAGTACTATACTTGTATTCCACATTATCCAAAAATTAAAGATATGGAAGATATTTAAAAACCCAGTCAAACTTATAGAAATGAAATTACAATGTGTGAGAAATACACTGGGTGGAATTAACAGAAGGCTCTATATGATAGAAGAAAATAATTGTTAACTTGAAGATAGAGCAGTAAAAATAATTGAAAATGAAATTCAGAGAGAGAATAGACTGAAAAAATGAACAGACATGAGTGAGCTGTAGACCAATGTCACAGGCCTAATATACATATAATAGGATTCCCCAAGTAAATGAAAGAGAGCAGAACAGATCTGAATAATGTCGTAGACAGAATTCTAACATAGCTCCAAGATTTCCCGATACCTGGTGAGTCCCTGGAATAAGTCTTGGGGAAATGGGTGTGGTAAATTTTATTCTCTTGATTAGGTTATGTTCTATGGCATAATGAACCTTAGGATGGGGTGATTATTCAGGTGGTCCTGCACCTAATCACATGAGGCTTTTGAAAGAGAACCTTTTCCAGCTGCAAAAGGGAGAGTTAGAGATTTGAAGCCCAAGAAAGATCTAACATATCAGTCCTGGCTTAAAGATGGATTGGCCATGTGGCAGGGAGTACAGGTAGCCTCTAGTTGCTGCAAGCATTCCCTGGCTGATGGCCAGCAAGTAAATGAGAACTCAGTCCTAAAACCACAAGGAACTAAATTCTGCCAACAAAAAGAATGGTTTTGGAAGATTTTGTACCCAGAGCCTCCAGAGGAGAAACTCAGGCCAATAATTTAATTTCAAGGATGTGGAGGAATTGGAACTCTCATACACTGCTGGTGGGAATGTTAAATGATATGAGCCCTATGAAAACAGTATTCCAACTTTTTAAAAAGTGAAACATACACCTGTCATATGGCTGTCATACTAGCCATTCCATTCCTAATTATTTACCCAAAATAATTGACAGCATATGTTATAACAAGATCTGGTGTGTTATGGAAAGTTTATGTACGGTAGTCCCCCCTTATGCACAGGGTATGCGTTCCAAGACCCCCAGTGGATGCCTGAAACCATGAATTAAACCAAACCCTATATATACTTTGTGTTTTTCTTATTCATACCTACTTATGATAAAGTTTAACTTATAAATTAGTCACAGTAAGGTATTAACAACAATCATAAAATAGACCAATTTCATTAAAAATACACCATAGGGCGCCTGGGTGGCTCAGTGGGTTAAGCCGCTGCCTTTGGCTCAGGTCATGATCTCGGGGTCCTGGGATCGAGTCCCACATCGGGCTCTCTGCTCAGCAGGAAGCCTGCTTCCCCCTCTCTCTCTCTCTGCCTGCCTCTCTGTCTACTTGTGATCTCTCTCTGTCAAAAAATAAATAAAATCTTTAAAAAAAAATACACCATAATAGAAGTTATGCAAATGTAGTCTCTCTCTCTCTAAATAGAATCTTATTGCACTATCTTACTATACCTTACTATATTTACCCTTCTTCTTGTGACGGTATGAGATGATAGAATGTCTAAGTGATGCGATGAAGTGAGGTAGAGGATGTAGGTATTGTGTTTTAGCGTTAGGCTACGATGGACCATTTGACAGCATGTCAGAGGGAGGATCATCTGTTTCCACACTACAGTTGGCTGTGGCTAACTGAAAGTCTACAAAACAAAACCACAGATAAGGGGGAACTTAGTAATATTCATTTCTAAACAGTACGGAAATCCCATCAATTGGTGAATAGATAAGAAAATAACAAATCCTATTTTACCTATAGAGTGTAGTACTACTCAGAATTAAAAAATGAGGCGTTACTGATACATGCTAGATCATGGGTCACTCTCAAAACAATGCTGTGTGGAAGAAGCCAGGCACACACAAAAGGGCATATTGTATAATCCCAGTATATAAAAGTCAGGAAAATGCAATTCTGATCTCTAGTGACAGAAAAGAGACCAGTGGTTGCGTGGGAATGGGAGTGGAACAGGTACTAGTGGAAGAAAGTCATTACGAATGTGCATATGAAAACTTGGGGGTGATAGATTGTATTACGTAGATTATGATAATCATTTACCAGGTCGATGTGACATTAAAATAGACCAAATTTTGGGGGCGCCTGGGTGGCTCAGTGGGTTAAAGCCGCTGCCTTCGGCTCAGGTCATGATCCTAGGGTCCTGGGATCGAGCCCCGCATTGGGCTCTCTGCTCAGCGGGGAGCCTGCTTCCCTTCCTCTCTCTCTCTGTCTGCCTCTCTGCCTATTTGTGATCTCTGTCTGTCAAATAAATGAATGAAATCTTTAAAAAAAAATCAAATTTTGAACTTTAACTGTGTGCAACTTGTCTTCAATTATATCCCAATAAAGCTGTTTTTTTTAATTGATGTATAAACCTACAGTATTATATTATTTTCATGTGTACGGTGTAAGGATTCAGCAATTTCAACATTACTCTTCAGATCCTGGACTCTTAAACTAGGGCTGTGCAAAGGTGTGCTTAGAGTACTTGAAATAGTGGGAAGACTCTGAGGGTTTCCCTCCCTCCCGGAACATAAAATCTATTCAAAATCTGAGGAAATGTTTTATATTATAAGGTAAGAAACATGTCTATTATAGAGTCAAATACAAAATCCCCATGAATTTATCCAACAAAATATGAGGTGTCAAACACATACTGAGATTGTTTTAGACAGTTTCTTTTTTAAATTATCAACACACTTTTAGCAGACTACAAACCTGCTGGGACTTAACTGACGTCTATTGGCGGGTAAAGAAAGGGAGGACACCAAGCCTGGTGAACACCAGAGAGAGAAGAGTTTGACTATCAAGGTGAGGTTATGAGTGGTACCATATGGTCCTGAGGACCGTGATGACCATGGATTTTAATTGGACTGGCAGCGCTGTACTACTGACTTCAGGTATAAATTGGTTGATGACATGAAAGACAAATTTTACCCTTTTGGGGGTTGGGCAGACTATGAGTCCAACTCATCAGGCTGGAGTTGAGAACACAGCTCCTGTGGGCAGCAAGGAGGCGGGGCTGAAACCGGGTATGCAGGCTGAGCCAATACAGGCAAACCTCGTGGCTCGAGGCTTCTGAATTCTCATTATCTCACCCAACCAATGGGTCTGTTGTAGCAAAAGTAATGCTCAACTCCACTCACTTTGGGACTGAAATTTCCTGCCTTAATCTGCATTTGCTCAACAACTTGGCCTAGGCAAGATCTCTGAATAAAGTCCTCACCATAAGAAGTGTAATGACTACCATCATCTGAGCTTTGAGGAAGAAGAATAATACAGGCGAAAAGGAGAGGTTCTTTTGCTGATCAATTGTTCTTTAGTCTCCAGATACCCTTTTCTTGGAAAAAAGGCAGAAGACCTAGAAAAGGAAAGCACCGAGAAAAGCTGCAAATATCTCAAGAAAACACATGTCTTATTTTCACAATTCAAAAGAATGATGTACCATTTTGTCACTTTTTCTTGAGAGAGACCATTAATAAAATTAATAAAATTGAGAGTTACTGCCAAAGACTTAGTCATGAATTAGCCATTAGAAAGAGACATGTCTAAATTGCAAATTACTTTTAAAGTCATTAACCACCCCAAACTTAATAAAGTGAAATCTTCACACTGTTAAAGCGAGTAACAGATGTTGTTTTTAATGTTTAATGAAAAATATTTATCTGTTGCTATAATGAAATCCTGTTTCCCTGACCCTCTTTTTTTCCTCTGGTTAGGTTTGTTATGTTACATTAAAACGTTCTTTTGCAAGAATGAACTTTGTGTTTTTACAGTTACTCAGGCTCATTCTTAAATAAATGTTATTTTTCATGGATTTCTCCATAATGCGTATCTGAAGAGCAGGAGCGAGTCTATAGAAATCTGTGAGAGTAAAATGGAGAAACGGCATTTTCTTTTCTTCAGCCAACATGGCAGTTGAAGATCTGTAACCACAGAAAAGCATGTCTAATTAGTGCAGCTTCAAGCTATGAGAGAGACTGAGTTGGCAACCGTGCTTTCTGTAGGATGATATTTTCTTCTTCTTGGATTATTTAAAGGAGACTAATTTCTTAAAGCCCAAGGCAACAGGGTCACAAGCAGTAAGCAAAACTTGTATCAAGAGAATAATGGTATTTCAGTGTTGGGGAAACATACCCTCCTAGCCAGGAGGGAAGCCATCAGAACTTAAACTGCTACAATCTGGAAGCTTCTCCTCAGGACATGTTTATGGCTAGTTTGTGGCTTTAAGTGGCATAACATGCCAAATGAGTGGCAGGTGGGAAGGTTATGTAAAAAACGATCTGCATGACTTAAGTGACTATAAAGGTACAAAAGGCAAACACAGAGGAAATGAACCCCACCCCCCGAAATAAAAAAATGAAAATGTTGGTAAGCCCTTCTACCAAGAGACAGAACTGGCTTCTATCCATGTATGTCTGAAGTGAATCATTACAGTATGTTACCTCAGTAGCTGGTGTAGATAGAGCTCCTTCTGATTTGAAAATGTGTTATTCCTTCTCAATTTTGTGTAATAACACAGAGAATACACCTTGATTTCACCTTCTAGTCTTAGAACTAGCTCTTAATCCTTTTCTTTCCAGCTCCAAGAAAGAAAAATAGCAATCAGGGAGAAAAAAAATGAGAGAAAAGCATAAAACGTCAATTTAGTCTCCCCGAAACATCTGCTCCCATAAGAAAGGAACACTTTCTCCTTCTTTTAGATAGATCCTGGCAGATTGAAATATTAAACAATCAAAGTTTGCTCTTATCAGTTATATTGTGATGAAATGCCAAAAGTAATCTTATCCTTGACCATAAATGAAAAGATCATTACCTCCCGAGGAACTGTAAAGATGACCTAGAAAGGTGTGTGGAATATAAAGATATTATAGTTAAAAATGGACTGTGGCTAACAATTCAGTTCTACAAATATTTACAGAATGTAGCATCTATTATAGGCCAGGAACTATGTCAAGTACTTCAGGAAGGAAACACAAAGAGGGCTACAGCATAGCCCTCCACTCAAGGAAGCTTAAAGTTAAAAAAAAAAAAAGATTAGAACAAGCACATAAACTGTAATAGGCAGAAAAAAAGAATGCCTTTAGAGTTGTTCAGAGATGTTTAGTTGAGGAGCTCTGAGGTTTGGAGAGAGACCAACTGGTCATTCATAATGGGTTTTATTGACTGAATAGGATACTGCCCAGGGAAGGTTAAGGCAGGTGACCCAGGTTGGGAGAACAAATGAGCCAAAGCATCAAGTGAGAAGTATGAGGATACTTGGAGATGCCAGTTGGGATGTCAAATGTGAGAGTTGTTGACAAGAAAATTATAATGTTATCTATTTCTTGTACATACCATAGTCATGGCTGGCATGTTTATTTTAAACTCTTTCAAAGGGAGAATGACAAATAACCAAAAAAATGAAGAAGCCATATAGATGCATGAAATTTCCAAAAGTGACTGCTTCCTTGTAACCAGCATCTTGTTTAGTAAGTGATATCACCAGCATCCAGAGATTCCCCTCTCCATAACATCTTTTAGTCACACCCCCACTGATGGTCACTATCCTTATTCTGCCATTGCATCACTATAGATTGGTTTGGAACTTAATATAAATGAAATAATGTGTATACCTGTGTTTGGATTCATCTACTCGATCTCCCCCTTTCTGTTCTATGTAACTATAGTTTATTCTGTCTTACTGTTGATTAGTATTCAGTTGTATTGACTTGTAGGGATGATCTGTTGTTGATGTTACACTTGAACATGTGAGGTTTTTGTTTTTAATCTTAACTTTCATTGTATACGTGGCCTAAAAACAACTCAGTTTAAAAATGGGTAAACAAATGCAGTCACTGATTAAATATGTAAACATTCAAGTATTTATTATATTCAAGTATGACTACTGATCAGTAATGTTCCTAATTAGATGAGTATCCACTCTGATGAGAAGACTGTGGGGTGAATTGGGTCACTTCTATGTTCTCTTTGATTGATTTTATTTTGTTTCATACACTGGCCTGTGTTGACTTTTCTTTGAGTTCTGTGCTATTGGCTGTGTTGGGTAGAGCTCCTCAGATATACCATCCATGTTATATTCTGGTGCTTTTTTTTTTTTTTTTTTGCCCCAACTGAAAAACCCTGGGACTTTTACTAACTATGTCATGTTTAAAAAAAAAAAAAATCCTTGCACTTGTTTTGTTTCTCAATTCTAGAATAACTGTTACAAACTCTTACTCTCTCCAATGAAAGGAAGTGTTATCTTCCTCTTGAGGAAGCTCTGTGTTTTGAGGAGGAAAAACTAACTTTCAGGGCTGCCATCTGGAAGGTTTCTCACTCAGGAAACTTATACAAATTCTCTCTCTATTGTCCTCAAAAGGATCGTCCATCCCTGGATCTGTGACTCTACCGTGTCTAACACAGTTAATGTTTATCTGGGGGAAAATAGCAATTCTTAGGATCATAGGCAGAGCTTCCCATCTCAGTTACCAATTCTGATCATTACCTCCTTCAATCTCTGATATCTGGTTCTATATGCTTTTGAGGGGAATAAAAAGAAAGAACCAAGAAAATGGGGAAGGAAGAAGATGGCGCTTTCACCGTGCATTGTGTATACATTCAGAAATTCAGTAAGAGATTTGAAGAGTGCTGGGCATGGTACTATGTGGGAGTTCCAAATACTACTTGTCCCTGTAGACTGAGTTTATTGCTTTTTTTTTTTCCCCCAGCTTTGGAGAATGAGAAAAGTAAAAGTTAGCAATGTGAGAAACTTCCCCATTTTAATTTTTCTTGCTAGCTATTGTGAAGCTCTGAATTTCTGGGAAGCATTAACGTTCATTTCCTACCATCCATTCAAACTACAGTTCCATTGTATGTAAACACACTCAGTGGATTCTATGACTACTGTATAAAAAAATGTATTAATCACTTGGGTGGAACTTACAGGTAATTTGGAACTTAAATAACACCAACAATATCTCCATAAGAATATGGATAAAGGACAAGCTTCTTTCTTTATTAATTATTTTTATTAACATATAATGTGTTATTTGTCCCAGGGGTACAGGTCTGTGAATCATCAGGCTTACACACTTCACAGCACTCACCATAGCACATGCCCTCCCCAATGTCCACAACCCAGCCACACTATACACCCCGCCTTCCCCCACTTAATGGAATCAAGTTAAAGAAGAATAGAGGGCATAAGCTAAAAAATGTGAGAATACATGAGATGATACGGGAGTCTTGGGAGGATATTTAAAAGGACTACCACATAGAGTTTCACTCTTTTAAGCAGGGAAACAACTTTTCAAGCAGCTTCATGATCCATTTCCTATATGCAAGCTGAACAACCCTCAGTCTGTTTTGTAAGATTAAGAGTCTCTTATGGTTTGTCTCCCTCCTGATGCAATCTTGTTTCATTTTTAAGGACAAGCATCTTAAAGACAGATAGTGTTGCAATTTTCAAGATGTGGCAGGATTTTTCAAAATTAAATTGTAATGTTCAGTTTATTACAGAAGAGCCCTTTCCCTGAATAAAATATTTCACATGACAGCACTCAGTATAATAATACCACTGTTAGAGAGGGTATTTTTAAAATTTCTAAACAATAAGGAAAGTGTTGAATTTTAATTTTTTAAGTGAAAATTAGAATAGAATGTTTATATATTTAGTATCAATTGAATGCCCATTACTCAACTACTTACTTTAATTCCACAAATGCTTATTGATGGTAGCTGATGTTTGTCAGATGTTGGCAATGTAAAGTTAATTAAATCACTTTTCCTCTATTTCAAGGAGTTTATGGTATAACCTCGGAGGCAGTGAACAAATAACTATCATTGTCAGATACATTTCATGATGGAACTATATAGAAGTCAAAGGAAGGAGGATTTTGTTGTTTGTTTTTGTCAAACTTTTATGTGTAAAATTTCCCCAAAATTGAGCTGGATGGATTTGGAAGACAGGATGAGTTTTAGAAAGTGAAGGTTGGGAGGCAAATGCAGTCCAGAGATAAACCTTATCTCATTCATCCTCAGAGCACTTCTAAGAGGCATTATTAACCATATTTCACGAAAGACATCTAAAAATATCGGCATTGATTTCTGGTTAAAATCCATTGTATGTAGAAGCCTGTTCCCTCTTCTACTCTATAAAAACTAAGGTGTTAGTCTGGAGGTGATTTATTTTAATACCATAATTTCTTTTATATAATAATTCACAGTTTCAAAGTATCTTCACATTAGTCACCTTTATGCTAAACTCACAATAATGTTATAAGGAAGAAGGTAGGCATCTTTATGTCCCTTTTCATATGGTGAATGGCTTACAGTGACAAAGAAACTGGCTCCTGATCACCACAGACTGACAGAGTAAAATCTAAATTGTTTTAACTCCTATGTTGTATTATTTTTGTGCATTCTCTGTTTCTCAGTCTCATAGTTATTATGATAAAATGGAAAATCACTATGGTGTGTGTATTCTTTTTTTTTTTTTAGCTTTTATTTATTTATTTGACAGAGATCACAAGCAGGCAGAGAGGCAGGCAGAGAGAGAGGAAAGAAGCAGCCTCCCTGCTGAGCAGAGAGCCCAATGCGGGGCTCAATCCCAGGACCCTGGGATCATGACCTGAGCTGAAAGCAGAGGTTTAACCCACTGAGCCACCCAGGCGCCCCTGGTGTGTGTATTCTTATGTGGAGTTTAAGATCTCTTAAAAAGTATAATTAATAAAATTTGAAAAAACAAAGTCTTAATGGAATCAAGTCAAAGAAGAATAGAGGGCATAAGCTAAAAAATGTGAGAATGCATGAGATGATACGGGAGTCTTGGGAGGATATTTAAAAGGACTACCACATAGAGTTTCACTCTTTTAAGCAGGGAAACAACTTTTCAAGCAGCTTCATGACCCATTTCCTATATGCAAGCTGAACGAAATACACTGCCATGTATCCAAGAAGCTTAGATGCTCTTTGAACGCTGATAGCACTGCTGTTAGTTGGTGCCTCTACCAGTTTTGGTAGGATTTAGCCAGTAAGTCATAACGGAAGAAAAAAATCAAAGAATCCATGGGAGCTTATATTTAAAAGAGGGGTGCCTTGAGAGAATATGTAACATTATCTAGCCAAATTTAAACCACAGGACCATGTTATATGGATGAGAAATAACTATATGTTTTGCAGTTCTTTTGGCTATCTCTGAGAGGTTGTGAAGAATACAATTAAGTTGGGTCAGTCACGTATGTATTGAGACTGAAAGGGAACAGGGAGAACTACTGAGCTGATCCAAAAATGTTCAAAAACCATAGTTAAATTAGTTTAGATGAGGTCGTAATTCTCATTTTTATCATGGATTTTATTTTTCTCTGACAAAGATGTAATAACACTGAATAGACTTTAAATGATATAAAGCTCCATAATATTTTCATTCTTCATATCTCATTAATTACTTAACATTATAATGAAAGCCAAAATCCATAAATGGAAATATAAAAACAGGCTCCAGTGATGGACTATAAACCTTGCCTTTTGCTGAGTTAAATTTGGAGACAGCGCATATTTAAAATGCTTCAGTAGTTAAGGTTCAAGGAAAAGAAAATTTTGCAAAAATCAAGTTTAGTGCTACATGGATGAGGTAGCAAGTTTGTAAAGCATCACACAAACTTTTCCTCTCAGATCAGCAACTTTTCTGGCATATCTTCCAATTGAGTTTTGTCATAAGGGTGCCATATTGCCTTTTTCTGAGGACATGCACATGAATATTTGAGAAGAAACAAAAATGAAGTACAAATAGGTCCCTGTTGTATTAAGTTTCCATGCTGGAACCCCTGTGGACCTGTAATTCCCAAACCTCATTGGGTATCAGAACAATCTTAGTAATGGTCACGATGCAAGTTTGGGGGGTGCCATCTTTTCCTACTGAGTCAGAACGCCAGTGTTGGGTTGCCCATGAATCTTTATTTTTAGTATTCTCCATGGTGATTCTCCTGCACAGCTAGATTTGAGAAACACTGTGATAAGATATGCATACCATATGTTAAGTGTGTCTACATATTTGCCCCTGAAAATATTTGTAAATATTTGTAAAGTTTCTTGTGAGTTATAAAGTATATAAAGGAATGATTTTATGATAGGTATCTTTTTTTTCTGTTTTTAATTAATTTTTTTTCAGCGTAACAGTATTCATTGTTTTTGCACAACACCCAGTGCTCCATGCAATACATGCCCTCCCTATTACCCACCACCTGGTTCCCCCAACCTCCCACCCCCGCCCCTTCAAAACCCTCAAGTTGTTTTTATGATAGGTATCTTTAAACCCAACATCAACATTGCAGTTAAATGCTGCAAAGTGTGACTCACCTAGCATAGTGCCTCTCAGTAGCTAGTTGCATTGGTATAGCTCCTTGGAGGTAGTCAGCATGGAGCTTCCAAATGCAAACTTGATCACCACTTGCACACTGTACTGAAATGGGGAGCATTGACTTCCAGGAGCAGGTGACATCAACTCAGTAGTACAATTAAGAGTGCCTCTCCAAGTCTTTCATGTATCTTCATAGAGTTAATCACCATTGATTATGCTCTTAAATTTTTTCTAGGTACTGGGGCACCTGGGTGGCTCAGCGGATTAAGCCTCTGCCTTCAGCTCAGGTCATGGTCTCAGGGTCCTGGTATTGAGCCCTGCATATGGCTCTCTGCTTGGTGGGGAGCCTGCTTCCTCCTCTCTCTCTGCCTGCCTCTCTTCCTACTTGTGATCTCTCTCTCTGTGTCAAATAAATAAATAAAATCTTAAAAAAATTTTTTTTCTGGGTACTCTTAAGTATTGGCAGAATTATTTAATATCATCTCCCCAAAAGAACCATGGGGTGTGTGTTAATTAATCCACTTTACAGTCTAGGAAACTGAGGATTGCACAGGGACATCCAACTCTCCTAACTATATATATATGTGTGTGTGTGTGTGTGTGTGTGTGTGTGTGTGTATACATATATATTTATTTATTTAAAGATTTTATATATTTATTTGACAGACAGAGATCACAAGCAGGCAGAGAGGCAGGCAGAGAGAGAGGGGAGGAAGCAGGCTCCCCACTGAGCAGAGAGCCTGATGTGGGGATCAATCCCAGGATCCTGGGATGATGACCTGAGCCGAAAGCAGAGGCTTAACCCACTGAGCCACCTAGGCGCCCTCTACTAACTATATTTTTAAACCAGCAAGATAGGGGCGCCTGGGTGGCTCAGTGGTTTAAGCCGCTGCCTTCGGCTCAGGTCATGATCTCAGGGTCCTGGGATCGAGTCCCACATCGGGCTCTCTGCTCGGCAGGGAGCCTGCTTCCCTCTCACTCTCTCTGCCTGCCTCTCTGCCTACTTGTATCTCTCTGTCAAATAAATAAATAAAATCTTTAAAAAAAAAAAAAAAACCAGCAAGATAATAAAACCACTGCATAAATGTAGTCACTTGACAGGTAACAATGATAACAAAATGTTGTCTTCATAAATATAGATAAAATTATTAAGAGCAAAATATGTCGGTCCCACCTTCCTGACTACCAGAGTGCAAGGGACCCTTCCCCCACACACCCTCCCATTCCTCTGACATGCTTGGTTCAATGAGGGGAGCCTGCTGAGTTTGGGACTACATCAATCAGGAATTGCAGGGCCAGTGGGCATTAGAGACCTTCTATTAAGTTTTCTTATGAGTCACTAGTGAAGCATAGTAGTTTCCTGCCTCTGGCACTTAGTAGAAAAAAACCAGAAACAACAGGCAATTTGCCCCTGTCACATAGATTAATCAAGAAAGGGGTAACCTTTGTATCTTTGGCTAGTGTCTGATAAGGGGAAAAGGGCATTGTGATAGATACTGGCAGGAATCTCTTCAATCATCTTTAACAGTCCTGGGACATAAGGCAAGGGGCTTAAAACTTTAATTTAAAACATTTTTTTCTATTGAAGTTTCTGTAATTATTACCTGTGCTCCCTCTATCATGTCCTATTGTGAACAACTTCAAAGAAAAGAAGCAAGTTCTTTAGATCAAAGAAAAAAATTGACTGGGGGAAAATGGATTGTCTTTCTACTAAACACATACACATATTCTGTTGTTATGGCAACATAAGATCTAAGAATGACATACCAAATAATATGGTACCAAGGCACATTACTATCGTCAAATGTCACAGTAAATGTGCTTCAGCTTCTGAATATGACATACCAGGTTGTTTCCTGTTCCTTTCAGTTCTTTTACTTGAGGCCAAAGCAACTTACTTTAATGGGAACCAAATATCATCCATCACCCTTCTTAGTGGATGTTTCTTGCATGAAGAGATCCACTAAGTCCACTAAAGAGATACGCAGCAGGATGAAAACTGAGCTTGTTCCTAAGGGAACAGCTGCTTATCTTTTAAAACCCATTACATCACATCTATATGGAAGTATGTCCAACTGAGAAATTCATTTGCATCTATCCTATTTGTGTGGGTGCATATAGCTTTGGATCGGCTAAATATGAGTAGACAAAGTAAATCATATTTATGTATATTATGCGTAAGTATACATACTTCTGTATACTATTTATTACTTCATGTGCTAAAGCCCAGATGGAATTTTACCATTTTTGGGGATGTTGCTACATATTTATATAGTAGCTTTGTTCATTATATTTTCTCTAATATGCTTACATATATTAATGATTCATTCTTGATATTGACTTGCAACTTTACTGTGTGCCTTTGCTGATAGACCAAAAAAAGAAAAAAAGAAAGGTTAGGTTATAAGTCAACAGCAATTTTCTGTAAAAGAATATCGAGACATCCCGAGTGAAAGGTCAGACACTGAGGAGATCTCAGAGATGATGGAAAAAGATCACACATCTTGAAGAAGCATGTGAAGTACCGAGCTCTAAACTGTGAGACTGAAATTGGCTTCAGGGACTGTTTCCTCTTTCATGAGGGTGCAGAAGCTGAATACAAGGGAAGGGCGATGGTGGAGTGGAACCTGAGGCTTCAAAGACCTGTCCTTGGGTGTGTGTCACCCTCACCCCTCACGCCCCGCTGCCCTTCTGTTGCTGATAGTTTACCTTCGTTCTGCACGCGGTAGGGTGCAGGTTCAACCAAGAATCTGTCTCCAGGAAGTGTAAATAGAGGTTTCTGAATCATGCCGGTCCTTTTCCAAAGAGTCTCCTATGTGTATTCTTAGGAGCTCATTGAAACAGGAATAAAAAAAAAAAAATCCATAAAAGAGCTATTCAGTTAGTGTCAGCTAATTCCACTGCTCTCTGGTCCCTATTTATTTGAAAAATGTGCCATCACAGTATATTTGTGATAGGACTGAATTAAGGGTGATAATACTGAACATACTAATTTAAAATATATGCTAGAGCTCTTAGCTTAGTCAAACACATTTAATGTTTCTCTTCTCAATATTATTCTCACCAACTAACCATTTCAAGAAATAATTTAACACCGAGTGGTGAGCTCTACACTGATAAAGGATGTCTATCGTCCCCAAAGCATTTGCTATCAGTTTACTTAGAGTATCTTAAAATGCCAAAGAAAATGAAATTCCAACCCAGTAATTTAGCCATTGTGCTAAATGTATTTTCTGATGAGATCGCAGCGTATTACTGAACACCAAATTAAAAAGTCGGTGAAAATGGATTGGAAAATAGAAAGATCGCAGAAGGAAGACAAAGATAATAGCACAGTGAACATGGACTTCTGTGCACATTGAAACAGTACTCTGTGTGTTATTTTTATTTAGAAGCCCTGTGTGCTATGTGGCACAATGCACGCAGGACCTGCCCATAGAAAGCAGACAGGGCTACATAAAACCATCTTGAGAACACCTACAATTCCCCTACCACCACCCCAAATGAGTTTATCTATCACTGATAAAAATGAAACATTGATTCAGGAAAGGTCCCAGGCACCCAGCTGTAGAGAATGTTGATTTCCAAGGTACATATAGGCGATTTGAGCTTCATACCAGATGCTGAAATCTCCACCAACTTTTGAAAGGTTTCCTCTTGTATAGGAAGACAAAGAAGGGAAAGGCAACTCTTTTTATTTTTCATTTTTAGGTAGGACTGACACAGGTGTGCCACTGTTCCTGCAGCTGTTACTGAACAGTCCTTAAGAATTTTAGATTTCGACTGCCTTCATCTCAGGTCATAATCCTGGAGTCTGAAGATCAAGTCCCACATTGGGCTCCCCACTGATCAGGGAGTCTAATTCTCCCTCTGAACCTCCCCTCTCTCATGCTTTCTCTCTCTTTTATTCGTTCTCTCAAATGAATGAATGGAATCTGTTTCTCTGTCTCTCTCTTTTTTAATTTTTAAAGAACCTTAGTTTCAAAACACCCTCCTTCATGAATCATGAGTTCCTCACACTATGAGAGGGGTTTTGGAAAAGGTCCCCTAACAGAACTAGAAAGACAGCACTATCCACAGATACACACAGAGGATTGATTTTGTTATTCCTTACATTCATTTATTGGTCTATTCTACATGTTGAATAAATAAATAAATATAAGGAGAAGCAACACTAATATGTATTTAATATGTAAATGTAATTATAAAAGAGGGATGATCATTTTAGTGGTTTATATCCTTGAGTTTCTTGGCCATGGAAGCACATATTACCTCCAACAGGAAAAAGAATCCTAAGAACATCGATTTGCTTCTGTAATAATAGCTTAGAATTATCAACCCATGTATAGTCATATATTCAACTACTGTCTTTTCCATTCATTCAGTTTTGTGTTTTCTTCTCATTTCACTTTCCTTCTCCCCTACAACTGCTTTTTCTCTCTGGACCTGCTTGCTCTGTCTTTCTCCCTCCCTCTTGTGTTGCCTCCCATGTGTATTTTTCTCCCATTCCTATACTCTGATTTTCTTCTAACTCCATTCTGCTTTCTATGCTACTCAGTTACTCTCCCTCCTGATTATCAGTTCTCTTTTGTCCTTGTATTTATCCTAATCTCTAATTCATCTTTTTGTCCTCTGATCTTTTTCTCCCTCTATGACAATTCTATGTTCCTCGTATAATGGATGTTTTCGCCTTTTCTCATATTTTAAGATTTCCTTTCTCCTTTCCATGATTATTCGTCTCCTTTATGTTTCTCAGCTAGTTTCTTTTGTTTTAACTCCCTCTTCCTCTCTATTTTGTCCTCACTTTTCTTTTCTATTCTTATGAGGAAATAATCGACTTAGATATGATATCTTGTTTTTTGTTTGTGTTTTATAAGAATTTTTCCATTCATTAGTTCTGCTTTCTGAATAGTCTCCTTTGTAGATGTTGAAAGTGATGTTACTAATCTCTCAGTCCTTACAAAGGACACTTTCTTTTTTTTTTTTTTAAGTTTATTAAGTAATCTCCACACCCAGTTTGGGGCTCCAACTCCCAACCGTGAGATCAAGAGTCACAGGTTCTTTTGAATGAGCCAGCCGGGACCCCTGGGACATTTTCTTTCATAAAGTAGCCTAGGCATGATTTTTACTATATATGTTCTTAGAAGCATTATTACCCTACATTTCATATTCCTGCTTACATTTGAATGACTTAATAATCCCATATTTTCTTACCTCTATTTATAGGTTGATGAAATTTTATCACAAATTCTTCTTTACCACACTGCCTTTATGTACTCATCACTTAAATAATATAACATAATTTGGAAATTAACTTGATAATACAATGAATATAGGAATACTTTTGTGTGTTTGAATAATCTACCTTTACTTTTATGTTTTGTTGATTAGGTTTTCACTGCATAATGAAGTGTCTCTGTTGAAGGTCACCTGTGCTATTCATTAACTGATACTTTTTTGAACTTATAAACCAATTTAGGGATAATTAATAATAGACTATTTCATTCTATCATTTATAAACATCCATCACACATTTTTTGAGCGCTAAACTCTGTAGTTGTCCTAGAGAAAAACATTGAACAAAAAGATAGATTCTTATGTGTTAGAAAAAAAAAATAATGAAAGAACTAACCGCATAGAGACCTGATTTTTTTTTTAAAGATTTTATTTATTTATTTGACAGAGAGAAATCACAAGAGAGGCAGGCAGAGAGAGAGGAAGGGAAGCAGGCTCTCTGTTGAGCAGAGAGCCCGATGCGGGACTCGATCCCAGGCCCCTGAGATCATGACCTGAGCTGAAAGCAGCGGCTTAACCCACTGAGCCACCCAGGCGCCCCTAGAGACCTGATTTTTAACACGGTAACTGGTACGCAGTATATGGAACACCAAAAACATGTAAAGATTGAGTTCAATTCAATCAACTTCAGGGAAGTCTTCCCTGATCAAATGGAAATTGAGAGGTTATAGGAAGAATGGGTTTAACTAACTGAGGAAGTGTCTCATGAATTTTTAAAAATATGGACCCAGCATATTTTTAAGTTAGCTTAAATTAGGTTTTAAAAATTATTTTGTCACTACCAAGAATTGGGTCTTTTACTAACACTATTTTTCATATGTATAAATCAACTTATATTTAAGTAATTTTCACTTGATTATCACAGAATTTTTCTTAAATAATTACACTACTTTTATTTTTGTTATGTTATATTACACTGATTATATGCATTCTATTTTCGTTTTCTTTTTCTGCATAACTAATTACCATAAAACAGTGGCCTAAAAGGGTACATAGGTCAGGAGTCCTACTGATTAGGCCCAACAGGATAATCCCCTCTCTTATTAAATTAGTAATTTCATTGTGGAATTGATACCCAGTATATTCACAGGCACTGCCTACAATCAGTGAGAGGACATTGTCCAAAGTATGTACACCAGGAGACAGGAAACGTGGAAGCCATTTTAGAATTCTTTTTAATGGGAGAACCACAATAAGTAGAATGACAGTTCTTGGCTTAAAATCAGTATTCTTCATAACATGGAGAAATATTCAGTCATATCTACTTTTTTATAAAGTCTCCTGTTAAACAAAAATATATTTGCATTTTATTTTGGCATCTTTTGATGCCAGATGATGACAGTTTTTCCTTTTTTGCCTCTGAATTTTATGTATTACAGATTTAAGAAAACTAATTACTGGGTCACTTGGCTGGCTCAGTAAGTACAGCATGTGACTCTTGGTCTTAGGATCTTGAGTTCAAGTCCCACATTGGGTGTGGAGCCTACTTAAGAAAAAAAAAGTAATTATTATTTTGATAATTATTTTAACTGCATTTGGTAAGGTTTTTGCTTAGTTTTTCAGAATTTGAATTAACAAGTATAAATATAATCCTATAATTTCTGGGTTTTGTTATATTTTATGTTCTTTGTTACTCTTCCTTGATAAAATTGAGAAATCTTCCATCTTTCTCCTATTTATAAACAGATTATATACTACTTTTATATCTATATGTAGTCTGCTCTTCAAGTTTCAAATATCTTTTTTATCTTTTGGTATATCTTTTCTTATTTTTAATTTTGGTTGTGTGTGTCTTATTTCTTTTAATTAAATTTCTTCACATGTACATCAGTTACCTAGTACAATTTAATGCTCTGGAACAAACCAAAAATTTCAGGGGCACACAACAATAAGCATTTGTTTAACCCGTGAGTCGGCAACTTTTAGTTGATCTGGGTTTGGTCACAGTAGCAGGTTTTCTGACTTTAGTTTATACACATGTCTCGAGATTGGTTGGCTGTTGGGTGATCTAGTACAGCTTTGCTGGGACAACTGGGGCAATTAAACTCGATTCCATATAACATTTTTTTGTAATATGCTAGACCAAGTGTGTGCTCATGACCATGGCAAAGGGTAAGAGCAAGAATCTGAAATCGTGCAAGCATGTCACCCTCTGCATACATTACACTAACTCCCATTGGACAAAAGGAAACACATGTTCATACCCAAATGGAGTGGTAAGCCCTGATAGTTTACATGACAAAGGACTCAGATATGAGCAGGGTTAAAATTCAACATCATTAATGTAGTTAATCTTCTGTAACAGATATACTTAATGATAATAATAGAAACTCAACTTCAGACACTCATAGTGAGAGCCAAACTGTTTACTCATTCTAATTTACTCACTTAAGGTTTACAAGCCTATTTATTCCTATTAGAATTGGATATAAACTCAGATTTAAAAAAAAATTATTCTTGAGCTTTCACTCCCCTACTCAAAATCCTCACTGGTTCTTCATCTCCCTTAGGGTAAAATTGGAAGTTCTTTTAAGGGCCTCTTAGGCTTTTACACTATTCCTCTGCCATTGAGCTTATCTTCTACTTCTCATCCCTACCCACACTCTACTTTTGTCAAACTAGTCTTTTAATTAATCAGAAATGCAAAATATGAATAGTTGATTCTTGAACAATGAAAGGTTCTTGATTCTTGAACAATAAGGGGATTTTTGACCCCTCACACAGTCAAAAATCCATGTATAACTCTTGTCTCCCCCAAAACTTAACTGCTAAGAGCCTACTGATGACTGGAAAACTTACATACTGTGTTCTTACAATTAAATAAGCTAAACAAAAGAAAATGTTAAGAAAATAATAAGACAAAATACATTTACAGTTCTCTAATGTATTCATTGGAAAAAAAATTCACTTATAAGTGAACCCATGTAGTTTAAACCTGTATTATTCAAGGACCAACTGTAGCACCTTATGGCTTTTGCATTAGCTGTTGGCTTTTTTGAGAACACCCTTTCAACAAATTCAACTTCTACTCAAAATGCCTTTTCAGGGACACTTTCCATCAGTACTTTTGCTGCTTTATTTTTCTCTGTAACTTTTATGACAATCCAGTATGCTATATGTTTTACTGTTCTTTTGTTCATAGTGTATCTGCCATGACTACCTTATAATCTCCGTTAGGAAAGAGATTTTAAAAAGAGGAAGGAAGGAAGGAAGGGAGGGAAGGAAGAAGGGGAGGGAGGAAGGAAAGAAAAAAGAAAAGAAAAGGAAAGAAAGAAAGAAAAAAAAAGAAAAGAACGAACAAACGGGAGGGAGGGAGGAAGGAAGGAAGGAAAAGGAGGGAGGAAGGATGGGAGGGAGAAGGGAGGAAGGGATTTCTCCCTACTTTGTTCACCACAGTATACCTAGAACATAGTAGAATTCTGAGACATAGGTACTCATTATTATTTTTGAATGAATGTGTGTGTCTATAATAACATAAATCAATCTGTTCTTTTAGTTTGATTCAAGGTTTTATGAAACCTACATACTTCCTTTATACAAAATAAGTGACCCTACCTTAAATCCTGGCCATAATTATCAAACAAAGCAATTTGAGAAGAAAATAAAATGTTTTACAAATAAAAGACTCATGTAAACATCATCATATTTCCCTGGGCATGGGGTCCTTTACCAAATATAGTTTGTGCTGTATCTTAATGGACTGCCTAAATAACTGCAGATGCCAGGTTCCTATTCCACAAATTTTCAGAATTAAAATTATTAAATTGGTATTATGACCTTCAATTATATTAAATCAAGAAGGCATTAAGGCCTTCAAGCAACAGCAATTGAATTATGTTCCAGGCACTCTGCTGGCAGTGGGGAAAAAAACAAAAAAGGGAACAAAACATGTTTTCCAGCCTCAGGTCTTGATCATATTACAGGCTTTTTAAAGTAGCTTTATCATGTGTAAAAAATGAACTTATAAGAGCTCACTGAGATTATTATTAAGATATTATTTTATTTATTGAATCCAATTTCTCATCTTCTGTATTAATTAAAGCTTTTGGTTACTCTCATCCACTATGTCTGTTTCATTATCTTAGGGAATTCTGCTCTCCACCTACCCCCCCCATCCCAATTTATATTCATTCTTTTTCTTGTTCTTTGTTTGTTGTCATCATTCTCAGGTGTCCTGTAAGTCTCGAGGTTGGGCTGAACACAATTATAGCACTCTATTACCTTTTCTTCCAGAGTGTCTCAAATCCTTCAACATTACCTATCCTCTTTTTACACTTTTCATGTCTTTACATTTTGACTTCTAGTCACACAAGCTTATCTCTTTTTCCTCCCAGATGACTATTAAAATGATACTGAGGATACAAAATGGTATAAACCCACAAGGACAAATATTATGGGAAAGAGTGACAGATACATTGGAGGAGTGATAATGAATTCAGCTGGGTAGTAGACCTAAAATCTCAGATGCATAGACAGGAGAATACTGAAAATGAAGCCAGTTGTTCCATGACAAGGGACTTTTAAAAGGTTTGGGGCTTGGAGATATCAATTCCTGGGATAGTAAGAGGAGTGAGTATAAGGCTTTGTAAAAACAGGGTGAGGGCGCCTGCCTGGCTCAGTGGGTTAAAGCCTCTGCCTTCAGCTCAGGTCATGATCTCAGGGTCCTGGGATCAAGCCCCACTTCGGGCTCTCTGCTCAGGAGGGAGCCTGCTTCCCTCTCTTTCTCTGCCTGCCTCTCTGCCTACTTGTGATTTCTTTCCCTCTGTCAAGTAAATAAATAAAATCTTTTAAAAAATTAAAAAAAAAATAAAAACAGGGTGAGTATCTGCAGTTCTATGTCTGACCATTCCATAACCCCACCTTCCTAGTTGAATGCCGCCAAGCAGAAGACCAAAGGTTTACATTCTGGAAGAATTTAATGGTATGGAAATAGCAATGATAGACTCAGGCATGTTGGGAAACAGATTATGTGACTGAAAATACAGATTTCATGAACGTCCTGCATTCCTGGTCCCCTTTGTTCTTAGAATGGCTGAAACTGGATAACCACAGGCAAAAATACCATTACATACAAACCTGTGGGTGACCCTTGTTAAAGAGGTGCCCCCTCCTTCTTGCTCCAGTTAGTCACTAGACAGTGAAACTCATCTGTCAGCAATCCTCAACATGCTTGCAGAGCTAATAATGACTCTTCTATATGAACAGACACCAAGTATAGTAGATGGTATTATTGCCAAAATATTCACTGGCCCTCTCCATGAGACATATTCTTTGGAGGATAACTGTTTCATCCCATTGACATAAACCTTGTTCAGTGATTTGCTTTGGCTAATATGAACAGAAGGGTTGGATGCTTCCTCTGAGCTCAAGTTGTACACTATCACGTGTTTCATTATTTGTATTTACCTTCTGCAGTCACACCAATAATTCGTGGTGAAGTAACAGGTGCCTGGGTGGCTCAGTCCATTAAGCATCTGCTTTCAGCTCAGGTCATGATCCTAGGGTCCTGGGATGGAGCCCTGCGTCCATCAGGCTCTCTGCTCAGTGGGGAGTCTGCTTCTCTTTCTCCCTCTGCTTGTGTTCTCTCCCATCCTCTCTTTCTCTGTCAATAAATAAATGAAATCTTTTTAAAAAAATACAGTGGGGAGTGATAAAATAGAGGAGAAAGGTAGAGTAAGAAAATTTTGGTAAGAGAAGAACATGAAATACTATATTGAAAATGCCTCTCAAGCACTGAGGACAATGGATGAAAGCAGACTCACAAAAAGACATATCATGACATTTCAGAACAGCATCAGTTAAGAAATGATCCTATAAGATTCTGGATTAAAACCAAATAATGACCACCATCACCACAAGCCACTTAATAGATAGCATTGGGAAGCAGGATAGAAATAGATTTCTTTACAGCCATACTGAAAACAAGAAGACCAGGGTGAAATGACCCTCATAGTCCTTCGGGAAAATCTACTTTAAAATTCTGTACACAGCCAAAATGTTAATCAAGTATGATGGCAAAATATATCTTTCAGGGCTGCAGGTACTTAGAAAATAGACCATTTGTACACCTTTTTTTTTTCCATTTTATTTATTTTTTCAGCGTAACAGTATTCATTCTTTTTGCACAACACCCAGTGCTCCATGCAAAACGTGCCCTCCCCATTACCCACCACCTGTTCCCCCAACCTCCCACCCCTGACCCTTCAAAACCCTCAGGTTGTTTTTCAGAGTCCATAGTCTCTTATGGTTCACCTCCCCTTCCAAATTTTTTTTTTAATAAACATATAATGTATTTTTATCCCCAGGGGTACAGGTCTGTGAATCGCCAGGTTTACACACTTCACAGCACTCACGATAGCACTTATGTCCTGCAAAAGAAGCTTTCAACCAAAACAGGTGATTCAATAAGCAATCCATTTAAAGTAGGAGGAAGCTGAGTGAAAATGCAGGTGCTAAATGAACAGCAGACATAAAGAACCATCATACTGAATTGGAACAGGTGGTTGAAGGGATCCAGGAAGGTTTCCATGAAAATGGGAGCATTGAGATTCTTTATTTTTAGAGAACACTTAGAGGGTATTGCTGATAAAGCAGTTGGGGAAAAAAATAGCCATTCATTGAAATCTAGCAAGTAAAAAGCAAACAAATACATATATAATATATTTATATATAATATATGAAATTTCTAAAAATTATCAGAAAAAAATGATCTATATACTATGTGGCTATTTGACTTTATAGTATAAGTGAGATATATAATTCATTCTAATGAATGCTGATTTTTTTTAAACTAAAACTTTCATATAACTATGTAGGAAAGGTAAAGACAAATAAATTCTGTCTATAGTTAATTCATAATATGTAAAATTTGTAAGTAAATTAGAGTACATATATATATATATTTTACTTAGATACTTAAATACTTAATTAAGAAAATGGGTAAAACAGTTAAAAATTACTGTCTTTAGAGAACAGAGTTAAGGAATTGTAATAGAGATGGCTTTATTTTATAAGCCTTTCAGTATTATTTAATTTTTTTTAAAGATTTTATTTATTTATTTGACAGAGAGAGATCACAAGCAGACAGAGAGGCAGGCAGAGAGAGAGAGAGAGGGAAGCAGGCTCCCTGCCGAGCAGAGAGCCTGATGCGGGACTCGATCTCAGGACCCCGAGATCATGACCTGAGCCGAAGGCAGTGGCTTAACCCACTGAGCCACCCAGGCGCCCCAGTATTGTTTAATTTTTAAACCATGTGTATTTATTATTTAATAAAAATATCTAACAAAAGACAAAATATCTTTTAAAACTGATAATATGAAAGATTAATGCTTCTTTAAAAACTTACATGCACATATTAAGTGCAAAATACTTGACATATATTTAACATTTTGTGATGTAGAAAGTCCAGATTGACTTTTATTAATAATAAACAATAAATGCTTCAAAATGCACACAATTCTTTAGCATTACTATTTGTCAATGATCAGTGAATTCATTTATAATTGACCAAAAAGGTGTTTGTTAGATCCCTGTTTTGATCACAGAAAAACTAGGCTTACCTGAAACATGAGGGAATATGCCTGAGCTTTATTTAGTCATGTAATGCTTTAATAAAGCTTTCATAAAATGAGATGTGCTGTACAAGATAAATACCAGGAAAACGGGTGACACAATGGAAAAGCCAATATTTCAGATATATTTTGAAATATCCAATGATGCAGTACACATTTTACCAGAAACTAACAATAATAAAAGTATACATGATATATGACTAGCAAGCACTGTACTCCCAGTGAAAGCAATTATGAAAGAAATCCCTACAGACTGTTTGTAATAAGCACACAAAGGAATTTACGATAGAGAAGAGACTAGTTGTAGAGTATGTTACTATTCTAGCAATGATGCATACTGAGGTTTAAAATCAGAAAGAAGCTATGCTGGATCTGAAAGTAATACCCAATTTGAAAACATAAGTGGCTGTATTCAGGTAATATGGAACTTAGGCTTGTGTTGAGAACTCTTCAGAGAGCCCTGGTAGAACGTCACAGCCTGATTTTTCCTCACTGATGACATTTAGCTCCCCTTATGTTCATGACTCTTCTCACCACACAGTGAGAGCCTGCAGGACGGCAGAGTCCTTAATGTCAGCTCCTTGTTCCTTGGCATCTAACACAAAACCAATAACCAGTAACAAATCTGAATGGCCAAGGGAACATTTCACTGTTAATGACAGTTCACAAAACTTAAAAAAATAATAATAATAAAAATAAAATAAATAAAACAACCCATAAAACAAAAACTACCTGCCTTTGTTAGAAATCTTAATTTGTAGGCTTTTAAGCAAATTTAGCCAAGGCAGTGATTTCTTTGCCCAAGGTAGATTTGATTAACTCAGTCCAGGGTCAAAGATCTAGCTCTGCGTTCCTTTCCCTTTGTTTGTAGGTTTTCTTGCAAGCATGAAGACTAGGAAAGGGGGAGAGAAGGTGGAGCTATTTCCTACATTCCATCTGCTTCTGAGTCCAACTCTGTGTGTTCCCATTATCCTTCATGTCGTTCTCACAACACGTGCCCAGTGTTGGTTTTGACAGATGTCACTTTCAGCTGCATGACACGAGAGACCTTGTGACCATGCAGCTAGTCCCTGCATTCCCAGGAAGCAGTCCACACAGTCACCTGCATCCACCTTTTCCTACCTGTCCTTCTTTTCAGGCTGTGACAGTAACTCCAGCCCCTCATAACGTTCCTATACCAAGCAGGGTTCACATGCATGACAAGGTGAGCTCTTTCCTCCCATCACAATTTTGATCCTACATTACAACTCAAGTTACCGGGTAAAAATACTTTTTGCTCCAAGTACTTGCTATATAATCTGAAAAAGTGACTTAATTACCTTTTATAGCTGAGACGGTATTTGCTGGTTATGAACGCACTACCATTTGTTTGACCATTCATCTGTGGAATGATACCTGGGTTGTTTACAGCTTTTGACTATCAGAAATAGACTGTTGTGATCATTTGGGTAGAAGCTTTGCGTGAACATAAGTTTTCATTTCTCATGGGATAAATTCCTACAGGTGCAATTTCTGGATTACGGAGTAGTTTCAAGGACTGTTAAAATTATTCTTAATACGTGTTTTTAAACTAAACTAGTTCCTAGAGTGCCTGTACAATTTTATATTTCCATACTCTCCCTGAATGAGAGATCCAGATTCTCTTCATCTTTAGCAATATTTGTGCTTGTGACTGTATTTTATTTTAGCCATTCTGATGGGTATGTAGTGATACTTCATTGTGGATATAATTTGTGTTTCCTTAATGGCTAATGATGTTGAAAACATTTTCATATGCTTTGTTGACATCTTTATATCTGCTTTGGTGACCAATTGTTCATAACATTTCCTTTCCTTTCTGATATCTGCAAGATCTGTAGAGATAATCACTATTTTATTCCTGATATTGATAATTTGTGCCTTCTCTCTTTTTTCGTTGTCAGTTTTATTATATTTGTTAATTTTATTTGCTGTTTTTGAAGAACCAGATTTTTATTGATTTTATTACCTTTTAAATTTTATCTTTTTATGTATGTTGTATGAGACATCTTTTTCTACATTTTTACTTTAAACATACCTATAACATTATATTTAAAACGAGATTCTTGAATTTGGGTTGTCCTTATTAGTCTATTCTCTTAATGTTTCTCTTAAATTTAGATCATTTATATTATTGGAATGTTCAACTCTTCCATTTTATTTTTTGTTTCCTATTTGTTTTCTTTGATTTTTATCTACTTTTCTTGTCTTCCAGGGGGTTACGTGGATAGTTTTTAGAATTCTATTGTGATTTATCTACAGTGTTTTAGAGTATATCCCCTTGTATACATTATTATTATTATTATTATTATTTTGGTTGTCCTAGGCAGTATAGGCCCAACTTATCATAGTTTATGGATGTCAGTATTTTACCAGTTCAATAAAATATGTCATTTTGCTTCCCTATAAATTCCTTTTCCCCTTTCTCTATAATTGTTTTTAACTATATCCAATACCACATTTAGATATGTGTTAGAATTTTTGCTTCAGTGGACACTCATAATTGAGAAAAATCAGAGGGAGAAGTAAACTGTCTTGTGTTTACTCATTCTTTTCTCTTTCCTTGTTCTTTCTTTATTGCTTTTTTATCATTTATTTTCTATTTAAAAAAGTTTGGGGGACGCCTGGGTGGCTCAGTTGGTTGGATGACTGCCTTTGGCTCAGGTCATGATCCCAGAGTGCCGGGACTGAGTCCCTCATTGGGCTCCCACCTCCACAGGGAGTCTGCTTCTCTCTCTGACCTTCTTGTCGATCATGCTCTCTCTCACTGTCTCTCTCAAATACATAAAATAAAATATATAAAAAAAAAAAGTTTGTTTGGCCACTCTGTTAAAGTAAATTGGCTGGTAACAATTTTTTTTTTTCAAGTATCTTAATTTTACCTTTATTTTCACTGCATGTAGAATTCTGTGTTGGCAATTCTTTTTTTTTTTTTTTCTTCAGCACTTGAAAAATTTCATGCCACTTTCTTGTGACCTCCTGGATTTTTAAACAGAAGTATACTTTGTTCAAATTTTTCTTACCCTGTGGTAAAGTGTCATTTATCTCTTGAGGCTTTCAAGATTTTTTTTTTTTTTTTTTGTCTTTAGTTTTCAGAAGTTTGACTATGATACTCCGTTGCAGGAATTTCTCTCATTTTTTTTTTCTCTCTCATTTTTCTTATTTAGAGTTCACTTAACCTTCTTGAATCTGTAACTTTATGGCACTAGACAAATTTGGAAAGTTTTTAGCCATTAAAAAATTATTTCTGCAAATAATTTTTTAGGCCATAATTTTTTAGGCCTATTCTTTATCTTTTTCTTTTTCTGCAAATAATTTTTTAGGCGTATTCTTTATCTTTTTCTTTTTCCAGGCTCTGGCAACATGAATGTTTGCTCTTTTGTTATAGTCCTGCTGGTCTCTGTGGGCCTGTTCTCTTACTTATTTTTCCAGTCTAATTTTACCCTGCTGTCCAGATTGGATGATTTAAGTTTTTCCCTCTTCAGATTCACTGGTTGGACCCTTCTATTTTTTTTTCAGTTGTGTTTTTAGTTCCAAAATTTTCATTTGATTTTTCTTTATGATTTCTACTTCTTTGCTGAAGCATTTTATTTTTTTCATTGCTTTTCAACTGTTTTTTAACTGATCTTTGAAGTACTTTTATGACAGTTGCTTTAAAATACATGGCACATACTTCTGAAATCTCTGTATTCTTGGTGTTGGCACTCATTTGTTATCTTTTTTCTATTAGCATTTCCAATGATGAGTACTTTTTTATTATTAAAATCCTCAGGATGCCGGCATTGCTCAATCGGTTAAGCATCTTCCTTTGGCTCTGGTCATGATCCCAGAGTCCTGGGATCAAGTCCTGCATCAGGCTCCTTGATTAGCTGGGAGCCTGCTTCTCTCTCTGCCTGCCACTCTCCTTGCTTGTTCTCTCTCTCTCTGACAAATAAAAATAAAATCTTTAAAAAGTAAATAACGAATAAATAAATAAAATCCTGATGAAGTTTATGAAATAATTCTTACAAATTATTATAATCCTATATACCTTTTTGTACCTTTGGCTGGAGAGAACAGACTCTTGTTGGGGTTTATTTTACTCTCATCCAGTGGCATTTCTGGGTTGCCTGTTTCATGATATTGTTCCTTGGATTCCAAGCTTCCTAGACAGTCTACCTTCTTCTCTCCACCTTCCATAACATTTTAGTCTGCTAGGATGGCCATAGTAAAATACAACAGGCTTGCTTAAACAATAAAATATATTTCCTCATAATTCTAGAGGTTGGAAGTCTAAGATTAAGGTGTTGGCTTGTTCTGTTCCTCTCGTGGCCTCTCCCTTTGGGTTTCAAATGACTGCCTTCTTGCTGTGTCTTCACTTGGCCTTTTCTCTGTGTGTGTTCAGTGCATTCCTGTGTCAGATTAAGGCCTTACCCTACCTTAGAGTCTCATTTCATTTTAATTATGTCTCTTTTACCTTTATCTCTCCAATTGTAGTCACATTGTGGGGTTAGGGCTTTAGTACGAATTCTGGGGATGTAAATCAACTCATAACACTCTGCCTTCTAACCAAAATTCATGTTCTTCTCATGTGCAAAAATCATTTGCTCCCATCCTATCAACCCCAAGTCTTATCCCGCTCCAGCATCAATTCTAAATCCAGAGTCTCATCTAAATATCATCTGAGTCAGTTATGGGTGAGACCTGAGGTGTGTTTCATCATGAGATGTGGGTGAGAACTGAGGTGTGATTTCATTCTCTCCTTCTGTGAACCTATGACTCCAGACAAATTAGGCTTCCAAATTACAAAGGTAGAACAGGCATAGGATAGACATTCCAATTCTAAAAGGGGCAATCAGAAAAAAATGGCCACAGATCGCAAGCAAGTTCAAAACCCAACCAGAAAAATTCTATTAGATTTGAAAGGTATAGTTTTCTTTGGCTCCATGTTCTTTCCCCTGAACTCACCCGGGAATCCCTGCTTTCTGTATGTCCCATGATTGAATACAAATGGGGGCTAAGTAGAAATGTGTTGGGTGGACGTTACCTGCATGTTCCTTGGAATATCTCACATCCTACCCAAGGAATGCCAGGAAGAAGTTTGAGAATATAGTTTGTCATGGGTTGTGTATTGCTCTTCTTCTAGATGTTTGCCAAAGAGGGAAAGAAATGATTGGGTATTTTTTTTCCCCCCTCCTGCAGTTTGTTACTGTTGAAACATAGATCTGTTACACTTAACAGAGGAGAAGCATGTGACATCTTCCTGAACGGTATTTCAATTTCAAAAATATCTTTTTTTTAAAAATATTTTATTTATTTATTTGACAGAGAAAGAGGTGACAAGGAGGCAGAGAGGCAGGCAGAGAGAGAGGGAGAAACAGGCTCCCCACTGAGCAGAGAGCCCGATGTGGGGCTCGATCCCAGGACCCTGAGATCATGACCCGAGCCGAAAGCAGAGGCTTAAACCACTGAGCCACCCAGACGCCCCTCAATTTCAAAAATATCTTAATGATATTTTGCACAATGTTATATTTAGGAAAAGAAAGGAAGCAAGGGTGGAAGGAAGGAAGGAAGGAGGAAGGAAGAGAGAGAAAGAAAGAGAAGCTATTGCAGGGTCTGATGTCTCTTCTGATATAAAGGAAAACCAGTGTGAACCAAACTATAATCTTGGCTCATGATGCAAACAGCCTGAAAAAAGTTCTATAATCCTGGGGCGCCTGGGTGGCTCAGTGGGTTAAAGCCTCTGCCTTCGGCTCAGGTCATGATCCCAGGGTCCTGGGATCGAGCCCCACATCGGGCTCTCTGCTCCGCAGGGAGCCCGCTTCCTCCTCTCTCTCTGCCTGCCTCTCTGCCTACTTGTGATCTCTCTCTGTCAAATAAATAAATAATATCTTTAAAAAAAAAACAAGTTCTATAATCCTGCATGTCAGTGGGATCTGTCCTGAATTCCTGGCTGAAAATCCGTTAAAGAATAATGAAACAAACTTGTGATTTATATCAGTCATTTTTCTTTGGGTAGTCAAAGACCATGTTTGGGATTGTGTTGTTTTCTTTTTGACGAGACAATTTACAAAGCTCAAATTTTCAGTATGCTGGAGGATTGCTAGATATTATATTTTAAGTGTGAGAAAGTAAATAATCCTAGATTATAGATTTTATAATGTTTCTCAATGAAATATTTTCTAGGTGAGCTGCAGCTATAGAACTCCATCCAGCTTCCTGAAAAATATGCCTGTATAATATCCCTGTGATTGTCTCCTCTTCCATATAACATCTTGTTTCCATGACCCTGCTGGCAGACCTTTTTCTCACTTCCAGTAGGATGTTTTCTTCTGCAACCTGGAATCTGATATGTCTTATAGAAGGACATAGGTGGAGGTTTCTGCCATGACATTAGGAACTCAATTATACAAAATATGACACCTTACCTGCCATCTTAGACATGCCTAGCTTTTCATTTGTTTCAAAATTGATCAGTATTGATTCCAAAACACTATGGCCTCTGACCCTGATGCCACTTCACTTAGTGAACTTATTTTCATACCTGCTCTCTTAGACCCTGTTGGGTTGGTGAAATTTCTCCCTAGCCTTTGATTCCTTTGGCTGATGTAATAAAATTAACATAGGACAGATTCACAGTAGAAAAACAAATTTAATTATATCATGGGGGCCCATAAGACTATGGACCTAAAGTGACCAGAGCAGGCAGCTTTTGTACACCCTTTAGACAAACAGTAAATTAATGAAGAGCTGCAGAAACAAAGAAACTTGAATGTGGGTACTAATTAGTGAAGAAACTAAGCCGAGTTTGTTTACATAGACTCCTTGGCCCCGAACTCCCTATCTTTGGCAATCAGGGTGTCTCCCTACCTGTTGGTACAGGAGGGTACATTTACATGGGAGATTTATTTCCTGCTTTCAGGGCAACTGAGAGGAAAGTCAGAGTGTCCTTTTTGCACCAGCTCTTTTTCGAGTGACTTTAATTCAAAATAATCAATATGCCAAAGTGGCATATTTTGGGGTGGTGTGTCCTGGACCCCATCAATGCATATTGCTGGCTACAGCTGTAGGGATATCTGATTGTTAAATAGACTCAGAGCGATTGGCACCGATGAAACTCTCTGATTTAAGGTCAGCCTTTCCTATTATATCCCAAATGGGCATTGTGCAGTTTAAACCTTCATCTTTCATTTAAAGAGTAGGAATGGGGAAAATGCTGAAAGTTCTGCTGATTCTTTTCACTTGCATAGTAGCAGCCACCTGTTTAGTTTTTCTGACACTTTAATTCTTGAGTTGTCATTTTGGTAAAATCGTCCCACTTTCAGTTCAATATTAAAACTCACTTTCATCAATGTAATTGTTTTGTTTCATCTTTATGGAAACTTGTAATTCTTGAGGCTATCTCAATCCCTCCTATCTCTTTTTTATTCATTTTATTCATTTTTCTGGGCTCTTGAAAAGGACAAATGTGATTGTGCTGTGAAAACGTTAAACATGATTTATACATGCATACCTGCTACAATTATACCCCAGTAAAGCCATTAGATATTCTAGCCCTCTTTTAGTTCTGTGATTCCTCTATTCCTAGCCCAGTCTGGCCTTCAGTAAGGCAGACAGAGCCAGTGTTACTTAGGATAATAGCTTGGGTTCATCAGCATGCATTACTTTTGGGGTGCTCCTCGGTGTGTGTAAAGATGCTGTATTTGATGTTATGATTTGTAGCAAACAACAGAGGCACTCAATGACTGAACAGCTAGAGCTTGGTTATTGCCACAAGAGAGCTGAGGGGCTTTTAAGTAAACTATGTATGATTTCCTCACATGAGATGCTGTTTAAGTGCTACACATGACAGGCAAGTGCATTTAAAGGAAGCCCAGATTCATCAGTTGAGATTTCCGGAGCCAATCTAAGAATCAATTCCTGAGAGTGGTCTGCTGAAGCAAAGATGGACCAGAAGAAAACATTGTATTTTGAGTGAGGGTGCGGAGGAGGGCCGGGAGACAAAGAAAAAATGTATGCCAAAGATTTTCAGGGATTTGGGTACTCAACGTGGGTTAGTATAAGGAAAAGTATAAGGGAAAGTAAGGAGCTTATAAGGGAGAATTCAAATATTATATCTGTCAAATATTATATGACACAAATATTATATGACACAAAATGAGATACACATGGCCAAAGCACACTGAGATAGCCTTCACTGTGTGTATTAGTACGTAGGAGAATTAAAACATAAAACTGGACAGTGGGTAAAAATCCCTATAAGTGGCTATGAAGGATAATGACTCTATCAAGAAAAAAAGCAAACAACACTTGTTTTAATGACCCAGTATTTTATTTCCATATGTGTGTGTCTTTTATACATGGTGGTTGCTCAATAAAAGCTTTAAATGTATATTGCACTAAGAGTCCAAAAAATTGGAATAGCCGGATAAAAATGGAAATATTGGTTATTTTTGCTATTTCTTGTTACCTAAATTAAAATTTTGTATTTCCATTATCAAACTACCCCACAGATGTTATAGATATCCTACAATCTTAAGTATATTTAAGTTTTTCAGTGGCTGTGGAGTCCTTCGACTCTGTGATTTTATTCTTAATATTTTCATTCAAGAGCTAACAGTAGGCAGATTCAGGTTTATTCTTTTATTCAATATCTTAAGTTTTGATAAAATATCCCCACCCTGACACACATAGACACAGACACACACAGACACACACACACACACAGACACACACACACACACACACACTGGCTTCTTTTGTTTCTGAGTCATTTATCCCTTCGTATCAGCATGTCCTTTTTTGCTCTAAAAAATACATTCTGTTGAGTATCCTATGAATGCGTTAAGGTCTCAGATAATAAAGCCATTCAGTTTATCTGTTTATACTTTAACCCTTGATATTATACTCTGTAAATCTCTCTCTCTCTATCAATTCTTCCAGTAGAAAGTGAGTCATTTGGGTCACAGACCTATATTATCCCTAGACCTTAGCATAGTATCTGATGTATAATAAACACTCAGTAAAAGGAATGGCTGCATTTAAAAATTTGTAGCTTTTTAAATACCTTCATGGGTTAAAATCAGCACTCAAACTCAATTCTTACTGTATGTAGGGTACTATGCTCCCAGGGGTTTGAGTTTCAGGAACATGTAGCAGGTTTAAATTTGAAATATCCTCCTGAGTTTCAGTGTTGGGAGATTAAAGAGCAAGGGAGGAAGAGAAGTAATGGTTTTTATGGTATTTGTTTCTGTCCAGTGTGGGAAACTGATCTTCATCCTGGACCCCAATGAAGAACACTTTCCTTCAGAGAGAGTTTTCAATGCTCCTGACTCCCCCACACTTCATTAGATGACACTGAAGACATTTGGAGATCAGGATACAGAATGCTTAGAAAAAAAACAGCAAGGCCCAGAATTGGGTGGGGAGGGTGAAGGAAAGCCATTCCTTAAGTAGTATGCAAAGCAGGCATCTAGCATTTTCCAGAGAAAATTGGAAGGAAAAATATTTTTACATAAATGTATTGAGGACGTCTGTAGGTGAACTTTGAGCAATCATTGAAGTAAATACGATAAGACCTATGTACGAGGGAACATCCACAAACTGATGAATTATATAAACAGCACAGGGCATCCACATTAGGACCAAAACAGGTTAGAAAATGAGGCCCATTTAACCAGAGAAGGGTTTTACCAATTTTTAGGTGAGAGTTACCCCAATGAATATAATTTTTATAAATGTATTTTCTTATAACTGTATTTGTTTGCTTATGGGAAGTCCTTGCTAAAACAGTAATCCTTATTTCAGGATGTTGACTAATCATTATCATCCTTTCTTGTTGTTATCTTTATAAGGATTTGCTTTCAAAAAAAAAAAATCCTTAAGGGGCACCTGGGTGGCTCAGTCTTTAAGCATCTGCTTTAGTCTCAGGTCATGATCCCAGGCTCAGGTCATGATCCCAGGGTCCTGGGATGGAGCCCCACATCAGGCTCCCTGCTCAGCAGGAAGCCTGCTTCTCCCTCTCCCATCCCCGAGCTTGTGTTTCCTCTCTCGCCATGTCTCTCTTTGTCAAATAAATAAATAAATAAATAATCTTTAAAAAAAAAAAAAGTCCTTAAGAACTATTAGAGAAACACTGTCAAAACGATCTTGGTCAGAATTCAGAGCACAGAGTAGACAAAACAGGGTAACAGTCTCCCCCATGAAGGAAGTTGCTTCAAGAAACTTATTGCTAGATTGATGTTCAACATGCTTTACACTCAGGCCAGCTCCCAGGGATTGCGTGAAGCCCAACAGTCCCACCTCTTTTCTTTTATACCTCCTGGGAGGTATTGTGCCCTGCACACACTTTATTGGCCAATGAACTGCAGGATTAAAAAAAAAAAATACAACTCCTGCCAAGCTGCTGCAAACACAAGGCACTGTAGTTTAAGGGATCTCTTGAGGAAATACAAATCATTGCACTTAATGGCCTGACTATACAAACAGTCACCGAATGGTGTTTATTTCTGGATCTAAGGCCATAAAATTTGTCAGTAGCCTTCCGTGCAGGAATAGCCTGCTAGAACATTTCATTGTGCTATCTAACTCCCTCAATTTCCAGGGTTTCTTAGGAAAATGAGACCAGTATTCTGTAAATAGCAAAAAGCAGCCTGAGTCTGACATCCAACAAAGTCTTTATTTTCTACATTTACATTTTTAAGAAATAGCAAAGCTCTGGGATATGTTCATTTTATGATAATTGGACACAAAAGAGAGAAGGACAAAGTGGCAGAGGAAAAGAGAAGCGGAAGAGGAAAAAATGTGGACTAAAGTTAGCAAGTATATTAAGATTTAGCAAATTGGCAAAGCCACTGGTATCACTCAACTGAGCACTTATCTGATTTGGCTCTCAATGAGTATTTTTCTTTCTGAGATTTCAAAGGCAGTTTTATAGTGCAATATGTTTTTTAAATTCTAGAAATCAAGCATCCCAGGATATTTTTTTCTCTCTGAAATATTGTGATTAGAGTCGGATACACATGGATCAATTAATGCTTGGCTCCTAGAGAATATTATGAAGCTGCCACTGTGGCATATTAAAAACATGCTGTGGTGAATTGCTCAGATATTTAAACTTTTGTGAACAATCTTATCCATTCACTTTTATGACTCTAGCCAAGCTTATAATCATGGCCACAATATTATATAACTGGACTGCCAAGAATCCTAAACTGCTGTCCCTATGTGGACAACTGATCCCTTTTAAAACCAATCGATATTATTATGATACTTTCATCACTAACGTCTGATTATTGACACCATCCCCCTTGATTTGTTTGTTTCTACGTATATTGTTGCTACCTGCACGACCTTATTCCTTATCTATAAAATAGGCGTCAAAATAACTACTTCACAGGTATATTATGAAGATCAAATGAACCAGCACACAACCCTACGTGTAATAGAGTGTTCATTTTCTTTTCTTCTTGTCCTCCTATATAAGTGTTCTTTTTCTTCATGATTGCACTTTCATTGCTCTTCTGAGTCCTTTTGGTTGAATAGAGAGACACGCGTGTGAGCTGAACACACTCAACTTGTGTGAAGTGTAGTGTAGTGAAGTGTAGTGAAACCCTGAGGAAACTGGAGTCTAGTTACGACTTGTCAATGGATTTCAGCATCTTTTTGAGTGCATGAACTCACAGATATTTGACTCAGGACACTTTAAGACCTGAAGAAAAGTCAATTTCTTTTTTAAAGATTTTATTTATTTGACAGAGATCACAAGTAGGCAGAGAGGCAGGAAGAGAGAGGGGGGGAAGCAGGCTCCCCACTGAGCAGAGAGCCTGACGCAGGGCTTGATCCCAGGACCCTGAGATCATGACCTGAGCTGAAGGCAGAGGCTTAACCCACTGAGCCACCCAGATGCCCCAGAAAAGTCAATTTTGTTTACTACTTAAATAGTTTGTCACATGACGCTCATTAATGATATCATGGCATTTATGTTTACATGCAGACTCTGTATATGAAAATTCTTTCTATTGAGGATTTGTTTCCCAAGCCTATCTGGAAGAAACTCTGGCTTCTTAAAACAGTGAAAGCACAGCAATATGGTTCTTGAGAAAAATATTGATGAGATTAATCACAGAACTGTGTTTGCAGAGCTGTGGGTGTATTTAGCAAGCTTCTATGCCTGGAAACTAACCTATTTTATTTAATAATTTTTCCTAATATATTTGAAAACACTCCAGTAAACAATGTACAAACCCGCCCTTACTTTTGTTTGCAGCATAAGTTAATTTCTCTTGCAACAATGAAATACTCCGTGGTTACAATACATTCATATGCACTACGACCTCCTACCTTCTATTTCCTGCATCCTATGCCATAATCTGTATATATATATAAATAAACGTTTCATTTTCCTTAGGATGAAGTTTCATGCTTTCAGTTAGATCCTCAAAGGAGTTCTGTACCTTTTTTCTACACCTATCTCATCTATCTCAATCCAATTAGTACCTAATAGATGGCAGGAAGACTGCTAGGAGCTTTCATGCTGTTCTCTGGTTTCAGCCTTGTAACAGTCATGTGACACAATGTTATTAGTACTTTAATTTGTACAGCTTGTGAATGGTCTCTCTGAACTCAGTTTCTTTCTGCCATATTGGATACATTGGTCCTCCTCATATCTGGATTGTCAGTTACAGGTGTGTGGGGCATCTGTATGTCCCCACAGTGATAAAAATACAGCCACTAAGGAAAAATGGCAGTGCTTCTCCTGCTGTAAAGATTGCAGCTACTACAATAACAAGGTTAGAATATCAATGATCCAGGGTCCCAAACTCAAGTCTCCACAGTTCCAGCCCACAGTGTAATGAGCAGAATAGGCCAAATATAGAAACAGAAGGACATTTCTGGTGAATGCTGAGGTGAATTGTTGGGTGGGCAGCTGCTATTAAGTTCTAGCCAACAGTTGCCACAAAGCAATACAGAATCACTGTTTCTAGACCTTCAGATCCTAATTTCTTATTAAAAGTACCATGTAGGCCAAATAAAACCACGCTGTGCCCAGGATCTTGCCGTTGTGGTTCTATTTCTTGGTTTGGTGCCAGATGATTCCTTCTTATATAAGTTATATCCTATCTAAAGGGATGACTGATACCAAATTTCTTGAAAGCATATAGTTAAAAACCAGTAAACAACAACAACGAAATCCTAGGTGATTATTAAAGTAGTCAGTTATTAGAGCTCTGGCCTTTTATTTGGCAGGCAGGCTGGTCTAATATAGGATTTGTTTCATTTACGAAATAAGAATGCCTGGTTAATTATGAATCATTGAAGGCCTTAGAAAGAGAGAAATAGGATTCAATTTGCATTTTAGGAAACCAATCTTTGCGTTGTGAAGGTAGTATGGAAGAAGTGGTATGTTAGGATCCTTCTAGGGTTGGAGAGGGCTTAGCAGTGCCAGTAGGGAGGGAGAAAGCAGGCTGACATGATAGCTCTTCAGACCGTGCTGTCAGAATGTGACAAGCTATTAGACGTGGGTAAGGAATCACGGGATGTAGATTCTGTTACCAGGTTATCTGTATTCAAATCCCAGCTCTGTTACCAAAGGGCTGTATAAACACTTAAAAATAAGGCAGTAGGTCAAAAGGGGAGTCACATATGCGAAAGCCCCCCATTACCAAACCAAGACTTAAAGTTTATTACCCTTTTGGCCTCTCCCAGAAATGGGATCTTAAACCAATCAATCAGGGACTAACTGACCAACACAGTAAAGTAATTGGCCTGATAGATCCCTTCCATCCAGAGAAGGAAAGTGATCTTGCCACAACCAATCCACTCATGATAATATAACTTCCTTGTCCCACATCTTTCTGCTTATAAGTTCTTTGATTTTGCATAGCTTTGTGCTCCTCCTCTCATCTAATGCTAGACAAGATGCTTCCCAAATCATGAGTCATTAAATAATGTCAACAAGATCTTTAAAATGAACTTAGTTGAATTTTGTTTTTTAACAACTTAGGTATTTAACACCTCCATGCTTCCTCATCAGTTTAAGAGAATTAAATGATCTAATGCAGGGGTAACTGGGTAGCTCGTCAGTTAAGCGTCTGACTTTGGCTCAGGTCATGATCCCAGGGTCCTGGGATTGAGTCCTGGATTGGGCTCTCTGCTCAGTGGGGAGTCTGCCTCTCCCTCTGCCCCTTCCCCTTGCTTGTACTCTCCCTTTCTCTTTCTTTCTCAAATAAAAAAATAAATAAAATCTTAAAAAAAATAACCTAATGCAGAAAATATGCTGAGCACATTGTGAGCTTCCAAATTAATGTGCACTCTGAGGAGGTGGTTTCAGTCATAACTATCAGGTTCCTGACTCTGGTGATATGGGGGCTGGCAGTTCTCTTTAGTGAGAATCAGTATCTGTGCAATTCTCATGACCTTTCCCTCAAGGCAACAAGATGGCTGCTGCAGTTTCTTCCATTATATCAGTATTCAAGATGGAAAAAAGGATACCGTTCGCCTCTTTTTTTTCAGGAAAGAGAATGTTTTTCTAGAAACCTCTATGAGACTTCTGCTTGCCTTTTTTTTTTTTTTTTTTTTTTTTAATGACACTAAGTCAGATGGCCTAGACAGGTGGCTGAGATGGTGAAGATTCAAGTAGGCATCTTTGTAACCCTGACCAAAATCAAGATTCTGTGAGTGAGGAAGATGGGGTTTGGATCTGGGTAGAGAGTATTTGCCACAGGCGAAAATGAATGGGCATCTCTATACAATGATTTAAAAGGAATTTTGCTACTGGAAGCCTTAAGAGTGACTAGATGATCTCTGAGGTAATTCTTCAGGCATCGGATTCTATCATTTAATCTTGCTAATCTTCAAGAGCATCATTATGTAGTTAATTCAAAATTGTCATTGGGCAATAACATTTTATTAGCAAACAAATCAGCAAAATAATAAATGCAAAGTAATTGCATATTAGGCCTCTGCTGGTAAATGTTATAAGATGTCTTAGCGTACATGTCAGCAGTTAGTAATGCAAGTCTCTATTCCAATTCCTCTCCCCTTTACCACCATGTCTCCTAACCCCAAGTAACATAAATACCTGTGGCTGGTCATTTGTGTAAATTTTTTTGGTTCATTTACTTGCAAATTATTCAGAGGCATTAATGCATTACAATTCATTTTCTAAGCAAATTGCAATTGTAGCTACTTCACAATACTGTTTTCCTCCAGTATAATAACCATGTGTTGGAGTGTTTTTTTGTTAAGATGTCAGCCTATTTTGTAATATGTGCTATTATCACTTATTATACTGTACCATATAATTTATGTATATAGAAGTAATTATTACAAATTAAATTTGTATTAACTCAGTAGATGGCTGTGCACAATAGCTAGGAACTAAGAGTCTTAACATTTTATTGTATTTTTAAGTAATAATTAATATTCATCACTTAACAAAAATTACAAACACTGCACAGAATTCAATATAATCATTTCTTGCTTCCTTCAGCATGATTCTGGGAGAAAATTAAAAGGGGTGAAGGGAGAAGAGAGGAGAACCTTTCTGTACAAATCCTTTTAGAAGTGGATAGAAAATAGTTGAAGTCCAGCTGAGAACTTCCAACAGGAGAGTAATTACTCCAAACTTATGTTTAACAAGAATAAATTGATATTAATGTGATTTTAAGCAATGTATTTGGGCTATATTTTACTCTTGCATATTGGCTGGAAACATGCTATGTGGGAAGCAAGTATATTTCTGGTGATTGCTATCAACTTATATGTTGCAAACTTGATCACACAATAAAGGGGTTGGTTACTTAATGTAAGCGTTCCAGGCTTGCAGGGTTCTTGTCTCTTGGAGTAGAAGAATGAATCCTGCAGACACAAAAGGGTGAAGTGAGAGTTTATTAAGTGAAGGTGAGAACAGAAAGAAAGTTCTCTAGTGTGAGAGTGGTCCCTTTGTGTTTACCAAATGATGTAGTTTTGGAATGCTGGTGAGGAGCTGGAGCCAATAACCAAGAAAGAATTCTTGACATGTCTATGGTGCAAAAAAATGATTTTATTAAAGCACAGGGACAGGACCCATGGACAGAGAGAGCTCCAGGGGTCATGAGGAGTGACCCATTATATACTTTCAAGTTGATGTTGTACCTGAGTTTTTGTGTCTGAGAGACCACCAAGGAGCCAACACCGATGCAATCACACAAGGGTTTATTCGACAAGCTTAAGCTTGGGCCCAAGTATACCCGACATAGCGGAACACGGACTTGGACCCTGAAACCAGATTACAGTCAGAGATTTTAAAGGCAGAGTAGGGGTAGACTCATTGGTGGGTGAGGACAAAGGGGATGATGTAAGTCTCTGAGAAATTTTGGAAGCAAGGTCTCCAGGCCTTGAGGGGCTAGCTATTGTTGGGAGAAAGGCTATTTATTACCAGTAATAAAAATCTTCTCGTGAGACCTTTTAGATATATATCAGTGGGTCATGTGCTTGGGAATGATTGTCAACACCATCTTGGAGGTTTAGAGATAAAGTTTCCTAAAGGAATTGTTAAAGTAGACTTACAGGATCCTGGTTGGACCTATTGGGATGGGGATCGGTCAGTCTAGGATTGTTCTTAGCAAAACCTCAAGGTGAGGGCCGTTGAGTCCCCAGGGGAGAGCCACTCTGTCTGTTTCAAGGGCTTGTCAGTAGGTAAGGAATTTAAATGATTTTCTTCTGCCTCTGTTTCCCACATCATTCCCCCTGAACAATTTTGACCCTTAAATCTTTAAGCTTGTTGAAGGTGGAAGGTCTCATCTTCTGTAACTTCTTCCTGCTGAATAGGGGCGTAGAGTTGTCCCTAAATAGTCGGGTCAACACTGGTCAGTTGGGGAATGTGTAGGGGAGTTATGAAAGACAGAGGCAGCTGAGTCCAGCGGAGACTGCTCAGGTGATCTTCCCAAGTGGAAAGGATCATCTGTGGAAGTTATGACACGAAGGAGATGAAGTCAGGTGAGAAGACATGGGAGAAAATAGCAAAACATGATTAGTGTAACAAAAAGAAAATGAAGCTCAAATAAGTTTTTTTGCTATTTGACAAGAAACCCTTTTCCAGTCCAGGGGTTTAAATCAATCATTAAAGGAGAGAGGGACTGTTTAAAGTGCTAACCTGAGTAGGTCAGAACCCAAGAAATATTTTGTGATAATCTGGAACATCAAGATGGCTGTGCTTATGTCAGGGCTAGGCTCGAGGTGGATACAGCCTTGTTTTTCTTGGCCTCCACATTGGGAGGTGGTAAGAATAGTGAAAGTCTCTGAGGAATTCTGGAAGCATGGATTCCAGGACCTTGAGGGGCTATTGTTAGGAAAAAGTCATTTATTACTGTCTAATAAAACCTTAGTCAGGAGACTCTTTAGATGTATATCAGTGGGTCATATGCTTCAGGGATGATTATCAACATGTATCTTGGGGGGTAGAGATAAAGGAAGTTTCCGAAGGAACTTTTATATGTTAAAATAGACTAACAGGATCCCAGTGGTTGGGCTAAGATTGCCTTTTTGCCCTTAGCAAAGTGTCAACATCCAGGCAGTGGAGTCGCTAGAAGAATGTCACTCTGCCTATTTCAAGGACTTGTCAATTGCTATAAATAGTAAGGAAATTTAATAATTTTTCTTCGGCCTTTGTTTCCCACATCATAAGCAATACATTATAATGCACTACTGATGCACTATAAAGTAGCACAGTGTAATGACTATCAGTTTCTCCATTTTCAGTTGAGCAAGTGCCCATCCTCTCATGCATGGGGAGAAGAAAATAACTTCCTTCTCCCACACACTTTGTCAATAGAGATCTTAAAAAAAAAAATAGCAAGTAAAACCTAAGTGGGGGAGATGAACAGGGAGCCAAAGAGAAACCAAGAGAAATTTCAGGATAAGCTTATGTTTTTCTTAGAGAACTAGAGAAATGCAAATAAATGCCATGGGGGGGAAACAAACTTTTACACCTAGATGAGAAAAACTGGAAAGTAGAAAGCATAAATTGTCTGCAAATATGTGAAGTGATGTGTGGGGAACAAAGGCAGAAGGAAATGTAGACAAAATTAAGTGTCTTTATAACCTGCAGCTCATTGACAAGTTCTTGAGGCAGACCCGATATAACATTCCTCTAGGAAACTCCCGGCCCTCTTATTGTTAGTGCCTTACTAGAGGAAAAAACAATCTTAGCCTGATAATAACCAGCCCTCAGGTATCCTGTGAGTCTTTTTTATCATAAGAAAATCCTTTTGGAAAATTCATTTGTCTTTACCTCCCCCAATTCCATAGTATATAATCAGTTGCCCCTCACAATCCTGGGGTAGCCCTTTCTGCTCACAGGTCCTATCTCCATGCTTTAATAAAGCCCCCTCTTTACAATCAAGATGTTTCAGGAATTCTTTCTTAACCACAGACTCTAAACCTCAACATTTTCTACATCAATGGGGACTCTCATATCATGTTGAAGATTGTGTGAATTACTATTTCTCTTAGTCTTCACAGTATTTCACACAGTATTTGGTGCATATCCCTCATAATCAAGCAACACTTTCTAGGTATTTTAGCCAGATCCTTATATATATGTGCACATGGACATAAATAGTACATAGGAACATTATTTTATCTTATTTTTTAAGATTTTATTTATTTTTTTAACTGACAGGGAGAGAGAGAGAGAGAGAGAGAGAGAGCATAAGCAGGGGGAAATGGGAGAGGGAGAAGTAGGATTCCTGCCACGCAAGGAGCCCTATGTGGGGCTTGATCCCAGTGATGAAGTTCTGGGATCTAGGTGAGGTTCAGTAGGGTGAGGTCCAGAGCCAATGGCTAAGAAAGAATTCTTAAGACGTCTTTGGTGCAAAAAGGTGGTTTATTAAAGCATGGGGACAGGACCCATGGACAGGAAGAGATGCTGCCCTAGGGATGTGAGGAGTGGCCTATTATATACTTGTAAGTTGGGAGGGGGTTAGGGATAGCATAAGTCTCTAAGGAATTTGGAAGCAAGGTTACTAGGACCTTGAGGGGCTAGCCATTGTTTGGGAGAAAGGTTATTTATTACTAGTAATACAAATCTTCTCATGAGACCCTTTAGATGTATATCAGTGGGTCATATGCTTGGGAATGATTGTCGACACTATCTTGGAGGTTTAGAGATAAAGTTTCCTAAAGGAATTGTTAAAGTAGACTTACAGGATCCTGGTTGGAGGTAGGGGGTTGGCCAGGCTAGGATTATCCTTTACCCTTAGCAAAACCTCAAGGTGAGGGCAGTTGAGTCCCTAGAGGAGAGCCACTTTGCCTTTTTCCAGGGCTTGTCAGTAAGTAAGGAACTTTAATGATTTTATTCTGCCTCTGTTTCGCACACCACCAGGACCTTGGGATCAAGACCTGAGCCAAAGGCAGACACTTTATGACTGAGCCACGCAGTCTCCTGGGATTATTTTAAACAGTGAAAAGTTGGAAAACAATCAAAATATCTATCAATAGAATGGATACATATTAGTATATATTTAAAAGGAGATACTATTAGAGGGGTGAATGATTAGGCTAGAATTTTATGTATTCAGTACAGCTGACTCTTGCCTATGCAAGAGTCTATTTCATTTGCGGGTTGATACTGCAGGGGAGAAATATTTGGCACCCCGAAAATATGTCTTTTTGGCATATTGATCATTTGGGACTGATTATTTTTTTAAGAAACTGCAGGCACAGGAGAAGCTTTGAAAACTCAGGCCCCATCTGGTCTGATCTCTCAAGCTAAGCAGGGTCTGGACTGATTAGTACTTAGATGGGAGAAAATACTCCTTTGTAAAAGAAGTTTACATTTATAAGCAGTATCTTATGTATAAGGGTGTCTTCCCTCTCTGACCAGGAAAAGGATAACTCTACATCTCTGGAGACTCTTATCAAGAAAGAAAGCAATGACTTAAACCTGCATAACAACCTTATCCTTTTTTACTGTGCTTTTCCTGGTAACCTGCCAGAATTGGCCTCCCCTCCACCCTGATATTTTTCTTTTGTCTTTGGCTGGAAATGGTATTTAAGGTGAAGACATTGGACAGTGTGGGGAGTTCTTTTGCTTGGGTACCTTCCATGTATACAGGAGGTATATATATTATACATTCTATTAGTTTTTCTCGTGTTACTCTGTCTTAATACAGTGGAGGTCTCAGTCAAGAACCTAGAAGGTTAGAGGGAAAATTTCTTTTCCTCCCCTACCATGCATATAGATGACTTTATATAAATGTTAAAATATTCCAAACAACATAATCTACTCTTTATGGATATAGACCTCTGCAGTATAAGTAAATAAAGATTATTTGGGAAAGATAAACATCAAATTCGGTTTAATCATTTGCTCTAGAGCGTAGGGAGAGTAAACAAATGAGGTAAGGGGGTTCAACTTCATTTAATGGTGGGTAAATGGATCATTTAATGTTTTATTTTGGTAATCTGAAATATTTCGTATTGAAGAAAGACATCCATTTTTGAAAAACTAACAGAAAACTCAAACAAAACAGAAAATGAATCAACTTGTTAAAAAAAAATTCCAAGTATGAAATGGAAGAGAACAATGTGAATAAAACTAGACAAAGATAAATGAGAAGAGACAATAAAATATATCGGAACCTATTTCAAAGTCTGCTCACAGAAACAACTCAAGTGTTATTAGAAATGTGGGCAACAAACAAAAAACGGAATCAAAGGGCAATTTGCAGGAGAAAGCAGGTGGGAGAATGTAGGCAGAGAATATCTGAAGCAGCAGGAACCCCACTGGGTTGTAAATCAAAGCTACCACCTGAGCTGGTCATTTGCCTTGAGTTATTGTTTTGTTGGGAGGATCTAAATATACTTGCACTTTATGGTGGCATTTGGCAATATCCCCTTCCATTTTCCTGTAGTTGCAAGGAGGAAATAATGTGCCCAGTTCATCTTGGACTGCACAGTTCTCCAATTTTTGCACTGAAAATCCCACTTTTCGGGAAATCTCTCAGTACCAGACAAACTAGGGTGGTTAGTCACTTTTTTAAGGAGGACTTGAACAACATAGTATTGTTTACAGAAATCAAACTGCTATTCCTAGAATAACTTCATACTGTTCCCAGATATACAAATTCTGTCATCTTTCAGCAATTTCCAATACTGCTGACTCTTTATGAATTCTCTTTAAATAACTTAGGTGATATCTGGAGAGCCCTTAAGTCTAATCATTACATTCCTAAGGTTGTGGTAAGCATGCTTCTTAACAGAGTTTGAGCCTTACTTTCCTATGGGCATTTTCCCTTTATATTGGCTTACACCTTGCCATCTTCTAAACTATTTTTTTTTTAAGATTTTATTTATTTATTTGACAGAGAGAGTGAAAGAGATTACAGATCTCTTTCAGATCACAGGCAGAAAGGCAGGCAGAGAGAGAGGGGGAAGCAGGCTCCCTGCTTAGCAGAGAGCCTGATGCGGGGCTGGATCCCAGGACCCTGAGATCATGACCTGAGCTGAAGGCAGAGGCTTAACCCCCTGAGCCACCCAGGCACCCCTTGCCATCTTTTAAATATGGACTCTGATGATTCTCTCCTTAGCTACAGAAATAACTGCCTGCCCCAAAAGTAAGGAGGTGGGGTTCAGGTACTGGCATTTAAAAGTAGCCCTAATTCTGAAGTGCCAGGGATATGAGTTTCAGGCTGAGAGAATAAAAGAACAATGTTAATAGATGATGATATCTTGAAGGTTTCTTTTGGTGTTTAATGCATGCTTATTAGGTGAAAATAGCTTTTGCCCTACCAAAAATGTCTTTACACATTGGTTTGGGATAACAGTTACTGTGTATGCTTGTATGTGTAGGACCTCATTTGAATTAGAGTATCATACATTATTTAGGTATTTAATTTCAGCATTTTATATTTGATTTTTAGAATTAGAATTTTGCAATGTTGGATTATATGAATGATTAACTGGCAATGTTATTTGATTATAAGCCTCTTGGGCCTTTCTATAGCAAAAGAAAGTTTTGATTAATGTCTATTTAATATCTCTTTTACCAGAATTATATCAAAGAGAGAAAATATATAAGAATTTATTATTTTCATTTAACAAAATCAATGGTGTACAGAAATCTCATCCCTTATTCGCTCTTGTATATTCTATGGTACCCAATAAAACTAGCTATGCTAAATGATTAATTCCTAAATTTAAAATGAAATGTCTGCTACAAAACTAAATCATGGCCAGTAGACTGCTTGGCATAAATCCTTCACAGGGTGCTATAACCTTTATCGTTTTTGAAATGTGCCCCCATCAACGAGCCCTCAGGCAAACGTACAAGGGACCCATATGACATTTACATAGTCATTGTGTCAGATTAGACTTTGTGATCCTCCCACATCATTAGGCAAAGCCTGAACAGAGCAGATGCATGACAGATTGCCCAATGCCTGATGCATAGCAAATAAGTATAGAAACAATAGGGCTTTATTCACACTTGGGCCCCATGTCCAAAGGGTTCCTTGACAGAAGGCAATCTTCAAGTTCAAGCCCTTCAAACTAAAAGGTGCAGGACATGCATTCAGTACCAATTCTTTTCAGTAGCATGTAATTATCCATTAGCCAGCACGATCTTCCTCTCCTCCCAAGGGCTAAATAGCAGGCAGCAAATATTTTGCAGCTGGCTTATTTCTGGGTAACTGAGAGAGCCGAGTGATGTTCATTTGCTTAGAGTGTAAGAAATTATGTTGCCCTTGGTCCCCAGCCACTGAATTTTATTCACGTATATTTAAAAAATTGTTTTTGATGTTGTCAGCATATTATCCTAAAAATCTCATGTATAAAATAATACATAGCAGTTTAGAGGGAGGTAATTTGAAAACATTTCAGTTTCTTTAGGTAGGAGGTGGTTGATATTGTAGGAGAATTTGACCACTTTTTTTTTGTCATTGAGATTTGGACTTTCCATCTATATTTAAAAATCATTCATGAATTGCAATGACTAGGAGATAAACTAGTGAAGTCACAGGGTATATTGACCAGAACTCCAGGGAAAGTGTCAATTGGTCTGAGTTCTTGTCCTAAAGACAGAGGTAAATAAATATTCACATCTGAGCAAGTCCCTTGGCTTTCTCTGTTTTCTTTTCCATGCCTATAGGATGATTGTAATTTATCATCCGAACCAGGGCATGTTTGAGAGTGAACAAGGGTCTAACAATAATTACACCAGGATGACAGGTCCGAACCTCAACTATACGAGGTAAACTAGAGTTGTATTCACCTTGATCTACAAAATGAAATCTGGCATCAAATAGTCTCCACTCTCTAGATTAAAAGGCTATGATTTCAGGTCAACCTTTCTTTACTAATATAAGGTCAAGAAGGACATAGCCTAAAGATCAAAAAGGGATAAGTGAGATAGTTAAGTAACTAGAAGTCAAGAAAATAAGCCTTCCTTTTGCACTCTTACACCATCCAACTGTTTATCACGAGAGGAGAGAAGATTCTCATTAGCCTTTTGAAAAATATTGTGTGTTATTTCAAAAGTAGTCCTATTTTATTATGAGACCTTGTAAGTTTATTCAAAGAGTTGAATTTTCTGATAATCATTTTAGTTCTCTATTTCCCCCTCATGTATCACACTTTTAATACACTATCTTTGTAGTAATTGTCCCCTCCCTTCTGTACACATGTGTGTATGTGATACACACACACACATACAGACGCAGTTGTACAAAGATCCAGTAGTGGATAAAAAGATAATAACAAAGTACTTGTTATCTCCAAGATCGCAGTTCCCAAGAGGGGGAAAATTCAGGAAATAGCAGAAAGACTTTGAATATTTAACACAAATCAAGTAAATAAGAGGAGAATAAATTCAAGGACCAAGAATATTCATGTCCAATTCTAGGTATTTCCATCTCCCAAAAGAGAAGCTGGCATTAGAATAGTCTTCCAAAAAGTCTTCAAAGCTCTGAAGGAATTGAGACGGGAAAAAAAAAATCTCAGCCTGCTATTAACACTCTATCACACCCATTAACTCGGGAAAGGAACTGGTGAGCCCTGGCACTGCCTCCTCCTTCTAGGGCAATCCTGAGGGGCCTGGACAAATAGAAAGCTCAGCCACTAGCCGGGTTTGCCAATGCCATTGCTGAATAAGCTCAGAGAAACTGGTGTAAGAGAGGCCAATAACTTCAGAGAGGAAGGTTTGGAAAACAGATGGGGAAAAATTTATTTCCAATGTGGGGTGGGAGAGGGTGGTTAGGTATCAGGCTCAAGATATAAGAACCAACTTCTCCACCATCAGATGGACACCTGGAGTTTTACAGAAGAGGTTCAGGGGGGTATGTGCCATAGAGCAGGCAGGGAATGAGAGATGATGGGTGGGGGTTTGGTAGGCGTTGAGCCCATAATCATGGCCAGAGAAGGGAATGGAATAGGGTTGCCTAGGCATTCTGTTGCTAGCAGGGTTTTTCTGGATGGGCAGTTGGAATGTTCTAGTCACTATAAAACATCTTCGTTAATGCTCAAGAAAGTGCAATAACAAATAAGAACAATGAGTTTCAGTTAGATCAAGAGTTAGGTAATCTTCTCTATTTTTCATTTTAACTTTTGGAGTCTATAGTTGAGCAAGAGGTTTCCCTGACATTGCCTCAGAGCTTACTGGCAACATATGCAACTATGAAGAAAGCAATTTTATAATAAGTAAATAAATTCCTTTTTTTTAAAAATATATATACTTGAATTGTGTTTTACAAGTTTCAGGGCACTTTCACATACACTATTTCCTTACAGGCACAATTATGTGAATAGTTACCCTTTTTACATATAAGAAAACTGGAGCTAAGTGAGGTTAAGTGACTTGCCCCCACATACGTAATAAATAAATGGCAATTCTGTATTTGATATGAAATCCTTCTATTAAGCTAAAAGTAAGGTTATTGGAGACCTTGGAAAAATATATACATACTGCTCAAGAAGATAAGTGCAATCTTGTGTGAATTTAGGGTAACAGACAGGATGACTCCAGAAAGTTACTAAAGAAACTTAAAGTGTTATATTTTAAGATCACAAATTTCCCCCTAAGTCAAATAGTTTAATTCTGGATAGGAAGAATTGCAATTTCACTAACAGATTCAAAAATGCTTAAGGCTCAATTCAAGTATATAGAACTCAGCCCTTCCAAAACAGCAATTACTATAGCAAAAGATTATAAAAGACTCTACTCGTGTGGAAGAATATATTTCCCTCACTTCTCTACTCTGGCGCAACCAAACCTTCCTGACCATCTTACTTTGTGCATTTATCTCAGCAGCATTTCTAATGAGCTGACTCACTGAACTCCAGCCACAAAAGAAAAAAAAAAAAAAAAAAAGACAGACCTTTGCTAGAAGTGAAACATTTACAAAGAAGGGCAGGTAGTATGAAATAGAACGAGAAAATCATTCACACATCATCTACATTTGACAGATACTCACCACAGTTAATGGTTTTTCTTTTAAAACAATATGGAAAAATGTTTGGATTACACTTTTTAAAATTCCTTTACAAAATAATTCTATGCTTCAGTTCTTAGAAATACTCCTAACTGTGATTCATACAATTTTCTGGAATAGGAAGTAGCATGTATAGAAAATAACGAGATTTTTTCCTTGATCACTACAAATCTTGTTGTGCCTCCAGGTCACCATTCAGAACTTTGTTTTCATTGTATAAGACCCTCGATATAGACATTTTATTTTATTATTTATTTTTATTTGACAGAGAGAGAGAGATCACAAGTAGGCAGAGAAGCAGGCAGAGAGAGAGAGAGGAAGAAGCAGGCTCCCCACTGAGCAGAGAACCTGATATGGGGCTCTATCCCAGGACCCAAGCCAAAGACAGAGGCTTTAACCCACTGAGCCACCCAGGCACTCCCGATATAGACATTTTAAACAGTTGGACCCAGTACAGTGTCTGGAAGTTTCTTTTAGCAAAGACAGCCCAAGTATTAACCCATTAACTGCTAACATTTCCCTTGCTTCTAAAAAATAAGTTGAGTGATTCCATATTCCTAATACTAGGATCTTATTGGGTCTTACTGTTATGAATAATCAAACTCCTGAGATTACGTCTCTTGAGGGGACTTCTAACAGAGATCTTGAATCTGCTATTGGATTTGATCATTCATTGCTTCTGTGTCTAAAATTTTTATCATTTCCTATACCAGAAACTTAGAAAACTGCTACCAGCTTGCCAAGATGACCATAATGTATTTATCAGTTTGACCAAAAAGGCTTTTTCCAGACTCTCCCTGATCTCTATTTTCTTAGAAGATTTCCTTTTGAAGGTTTGTAATGATGAATTCTTTCTTTGCCCCTTCGAGATGCGATTTTTTAAAAGCTTCTCACCAGTTTTACGAACTGGAATACCTTTCTCAAGGACCTGGAAAACTTCTCTTGAAATGTAATCATCAAGGAAGATAGAACCCATACTTCCTCATCTCTGGTTGTGCAGGGGCAGGGAAGGATCTTAACTTCAGTGGACTCATGGCTCCCAGTTGTATTGGGATCATGGTGTGTGTGTATACACCCCAGGCAACAGCTCTGCTCATGGTGTTCCTACTTTAACTCTACCTGCTAGTAGCAATTTTTGATAGAAGTAGGCTCAGGGAATCCCCACAAAAATGATTCATAACTTATGCTAAACAGAGTAACAAAAAAATACTTGGAACTCCCTGAAAAAAATTCCTAGGAGAATCAGGTCTCTTTATTTTTGATCTACAGGGCTGAAATCTATCCCCAGCACACATGTCATAGCAGGAACTTCATTTCTATTCTCTAGTAGTAACAGTCAATTGGATTATTCTCTTGTACTTGATATACTTGCCAAATGGTGTAATGTAATTTGAAAGTGGTAGGTCTGAGGAGAATGAAAAATAAAAAATGGGGGCACCTGGGTGACTCAGTGGATCAAGCCTCTGCCTTCAGCTCAGGTCATAGTCTCAGGGTCCTGGGATGGAGCCCTGCATTGGGCTCTCTGCTCCGCAGGGAGTCTTCTTCCCCCTCCCCCTCTGCTTGCCTCTCTGCCTACTTGTGATCTCTCTCTCTCTCTGTCAAATAAGTAAATAAAATCTTTGGAAAAAATAAAAAAACAAAAAAAATTATTTTTAGCAGTGTAAATGGTCACTATTGTTACTTATTTCCTTATGTTAAAGAGAACTAGAAAAAAATGTATTTTAAACAGGTGATAGAGCAGTACAAAGGGAACATAAAGAATCTAATGTTGCCTGTTCTTCCAAAGAAGAGTCAATATAATCCATTCCTTCACTCTGCATGGGCTCTACACTTCCTCTGAGAGTAATAAAAACAAAACAATATCTCCAAGTAGACAAAAACAAGTGCTGAGGTTCCTTACCCTCATGAAACGTGCAGATTACTAGAAATAAATATAGGTTGTACAATATTCAACCCAAAGTGGTAATGGCCATTACCTGCTGTTTTCAGGGATGTTTATTAAGTTATATAGGAAAGTGCTTGATATTTCAAGACAGGAAGTGACTTATTCTGGTGAAGAATTTTTAGAACAGTCCTTCTATCACTATAATGCACAAAAAAACATAAATCCCATAGAGAGCACATATCCACCAGAGAAAATATAAACATAGAAAGCTCAGATTTATAGAGAGAGAGATACAGAGACATGCATCTTTTTGCAGCTATTTTTCTTAATAAATAATGTAGTGACATTTACCTTTGTTGACTCAAACATAATATATATTGGGAGAATAGTTCCAAGAAGATTAGTAACAAAAACTAAAATTACCTTGATTAAAAATATGAAAAGTGAACATCTTTGTACCAATTCTACAAAGAACAGAGATGAACAGAATGGGACAAACACAAAGAATCCCGATTTATCTGAATTTTCCCTCATGGTAAATTGATAAAGGAAGTATTAGGTCTTCATGGTGCAGCATTATCAGAAGAGCTACTTTAAATTTTAAATTCTGTGCCTCCCCCAAATAACCTATTAAAATAAAATCTTGGGGGACAAAGCTAATATCCACAGGTGAACTTTATGTACACCAAAATGTGAGTGTGCTAGGAATTTTATCTACTACGCTTCTTAGTTCTCATATATCCATCTGGACTCATCTCCATCTAAGTTTCTTAATGAAAAGATAGAAAATTGTGTTTTTCTCTGCTTTTTCCTTTTTTCTTCCTTTCCTATTCCTTCTTTTTTCCTCTTCTTTTATCTTGTTCTAATAATATTTAAAAGATTTTTATCAACATATATGAAACAGTTCAAATACCCACTGTAAAAGTTCTGTAGTTTGTTTTCCAACAAATGCAGCTTCCAGTGTTATTTAATACATGCTCCAGATATAGACTATGGATTTTATTATTTATCTCTGAAAAAGGATCCCTCTTCAGATAAAGAAGCCACTTATGACATGAGAAAATGAGCTCTTTTTTCTAACTGCCACATGGCAGAGCACTACATAAGTAATTCTAAAATGGTGTTTGATTTATAAGAGGAAATGAATGCACATGTCTTACTTTGTTTTACATTATGATTCAGTTTATAGACTGCTCTCACAAGTTTGTAGAGGTAGAGCATCAGTAGTAGTATGACTCTTTGGAATGATCGATTTGTTAGGGTGAATGAAGGGGAGCAAAATATGTCTTCCCAAAATATGCCACTTTGGCATATTAATTATTTTGAATTAAAGTTACTTAAGATACAGCCAGAGTAAGAAGGACTCTCTCACCCTTTGTTGTCCTCCTAAAAGCAAAGCATAAATCTCTCATGTGTTAGATATCCTCCCTGTGCCAGGAACACAGAAGGCATCCTTATCATCACAGATAGAGAATTAAGGGCCAAGAAAACTACATAAACAAACCATGTCATTTACTCACCATTTTACTACCCTAAGGCCTAACTTCTTTGTCTTGATAATTCTTCATGGATTTATTGTTTATCTAAAAGTTGTAAACTGGCTGCTTTGGTCACTTCTCTGAATCTCATATTTTATGGGCTTCTGTATGTATGAAGTTAATTTTGTTTTTCTCCTGTTAATCTGTCTTACATCAATTTAATTATTAGACTAGCCAAAGAACCTAGAAAGAAGAAGGGAAAAGTTTTCCTCCCCCACATGATGATCAAGACAAGTGAGGCCAAAGACAAGTGAGTCATGTGCCATTCTGCAGCTATAGGCATGGATCAACCCCTTGGCCTTTTACTTGTTTGTTAGTTGTTCATAGTACCAGACAAGGTCCTTTTCAACAGTTTTTCTCTGATAACTCTTCAATTGCACTGAGCATCCAAGTTTCAGATCATATAAAAATTCTTTGTCACTAAGACTTGTCAATTTTACTATTAGGTGACGGGGTGTGGACCTATTCTTGTTGACTTTGAGGGGGGTTCTCTGCATCTCCTGGATTTTGATGCTTGTTCCCTTTGCCATATTAGGGAAATTCTCTCCAATGATTCTCTCCAATAGACCTTCTGCTCCCCTCTCTGTTTCTTCTTCTTCTGGAATCCCAATTATTCTAATGTTGTTTCGTCTTATGGTGTCACTTATCTCTCGAATTCTCCCCTCATGGTCCAGTAGCTGTTTGTCCCTCTTTTGCTCGGCTTCCTTATTCTCTGTCATTTGGTCTTCTATATCACTAATTCTTTCTTCTGCCTCATTGATCCTAGCAGTGAGAACCTCCATTTTTGATTGCACCTCATTAAATTGACAAGTCTTAGTGACAAAGAGAAAATCTTGAAAGCAGCCCGAGAAAAGAAGTCTGTAACATACAATGGTAAAAATATTAGATTGGCAGCAGACTTATCCACAGAGACCTGGCAGGCCAGGAAGAGCTGGCATGATATATTCAGAGCACTCAACGAGAAAAACATGCAGCCAAGAATACTCTATCCAGCTAGGCTATCATTGAAAATAGAAGGAGAGATCAAAATCTTCCAGGACAAACAAAAACTGAAAGAATTTGCAAACACCAAACCAGGTCTCCAGGAAATATTGAAAGGGGTCCTCTAAGCAAAGAGAGAGCCTAAAAGTAGTAGATCAGAAAGGTACAGAGACAATATACAGTAACAGTCACCTTACAGGCTACTAATGGCACTAAATTCATATCTCTCAATAGTTACCCTGAATGTTAATGGGCTAAATGCCCCAATCAAAAGACACAGGGTATCAGAATGGATAAAAAAACAAAACCCATCAGTATGTTGCCTACAAGAAACTCATTTTAGACGCGAAGACACCTCCAGATTGAAAGTGAGGGGGTGGAAAACAATTTACCATGCTAATGGGCATCAGAAGAAAGCTGGGGTGGCAATCCTTATATCAGATCAATTAGATTTTAAGCCAAAGACTATAATAAGGGATGAGGAAGGACACTATATCCTACTCAAAGGGTCTGTCCAACAAGAAGATCTAACAATTTTAAATATCTATGCCCCTAACGTGGGAGCAGCCAACTATATCAACCAATTAATAACAAAATCAAAGAAACACATCCATAATAATACAATAATAGTAGGGGACTTTAACACTCCCCTCACTGAAATGGACAGATCATCCAAGCAAAAGATCAACAAGGAAATAAAGGCCTTAAATGACACACTGGACCAGATGGACATCACAGATATATTCAGAACATTTCATCCCAAAGCAACAGAATACACATTCTTCTCTAGTGCACATGGAACCTTCTCCAGAATAGATCACATCCTGGGTCACAAATCAGGTCTCAACCGGTATCAAAAGATTAAGATTATTCCCTGCATATTTTCAGACCACAATGCTCTGATGCTAGAACTCAATCACAAGACGAAAGCTGGAAAGAACCCAAATACATGGAGACTAAACAGCATCCTTCTAAAGAATGAATGGGCTAACCAGGAAATTAAAGAAGAATTGAAAAAATTCATGGAAACAAATGATAATGAAAACACAACAGTTCAAAATCTGTGGGACACAGCAAAGGCAGTCCTGAGAGGAAAATATATATCGGTACAAGCCTTTCTCAAGAAACAAGAAAGGTCTCAAGTACACAACCTAACCCTACGCGTAAAGGAGCTGGAGAAAGAACAAGAAAGAAACCCTAAACCCAGCAGGAGAAGAGAAATCATAAAGATCAGAGCAGAAATCAATGAAATAGAAACCAAAAAAACAATAGAAAAAATCAATGAAACTAGGAGCTGGTTCTTTGAAAGAATCAATAGGATTGATAAACCCCTGGCCAGACTCATCAAAAAGAAAAGAGAAAGGACCCAAATCAATAAAATCATGAATGAAAGAGGAGAGATCACAACTAACACCAAAGAAATACAGACAATTATAAGAACATACTACGAGCAACTCTACGCCAACAAATTGGACAATCTGGAAGAAATGGATGCATTCCTAGAGACATATAAACTACCACAACTGAACCAGGAAGAAATAGAAAACCTGAACAGGCCCATAACCAGTAAGGAGATTGAAACAGTCATCAAAAGTCTCCAAACAAACAAAAGCCCAGGGCCAGATGGCTTCCCAGGGGAATTCTACCAAACATTTAAAGAAGAACTCATTCCTATTCTCCTGAAACTGTTCCAAAAAATAGAAATGGAAGGAAAACTTCCAAACTCATTCTATGAGGCCAGCATCACCTTGATCCCAAAACCAGACAAGGATCCCACCAAAAAAGAGAACTACAGACCGATATCCTTGATGAACACAGACGCAAAAATTCTCGCCAAAATACTAGCCAATAGGATTCAACAGTACATTAAAAGGATTATTCACCACGATCAAGTGGGATTTATTCCAGGGCTGCAGGGTTGGTTCAACATCCGCAAATCAATCAATGTGATAGAACACATTAATAAAAGAAAGAACAAGAACCATATGATACTCTCAATAGATGCTGAAAAAGCATTTGACAAAGTACAGCATCCCTTCCTGATCAAAACTCTTCAAAGTGTAGGGATAGAGGTCACATACCTCAATATTATCAAAGCCATCTATGAAAAACCCACCGCAAATATCATTCTCAATGGAGAAAAACTGAAAGCTTTTCCATTAAGGTCAGGAACACGGCAGGGATGTCCATTATCACCACTGCTATTCAACATAGTATTAGAAGTCCTAGCCTCAGCAATCAGACAACAAAAAGAAATTAAAGGCATCCAAATTGGTAAAGAAGAAGTCAAACTATCACTCTTCGCAGATGATATGATACTATATGTGGAAAACCCAAAAGACTCCACTCCAAAACTGCTAGAACTTGTCCAGGAATTCAGTAAAGTGTCAGGATATAAAATCAATGCACAGAAATCAGTTGCATTTCTGTACACCAACAACAAGACTGAAGAAAGAGAAATTAAGGAGTCAATCCCATTCACAATTGTACCCAAAACTATAAGATACCTAGGAATAAACCTAACCAAAGAGACTAAGAATCTATACACAGAAAAGTATAAAGTACTCATGAAAGAAATTGAGGAAGACACAAAAAAATGGAAAAATGTTCCATGCTCCTGGATTGGAAGAATAAATATTGTGAAAATGTCTATGCTACCTAAAGCAATCTACACATTTAATGCAATCCCTATCAAAATACCATCCATTTTTTTCAAAGAAATGGAACAAATGATCCTCAAATTTATATGGAACCAGAAAAGACCTCGAATAGCCAAAGGAATATTGAAGAACAAAGCCAAAGTTGGTGGCATCACAATTCCGGACTTCAAGCTCTATTAGAAAGCTGTCATCATCAAGACAGCATGGTACTGGCACAAAAACAGACACATAGATCAGTGGAACAGAATAGAGAGCCCAGAAATAGACCCTCAATTCTATGGTCAACTAATCTTCGACAAAGCAGGAAAGAATGTCCAATGGAAAAAAGACAGCCTCTTCAATAAATGGTGCTGGGAAAATTGGACAGCCACATGCAGAAAAATGAAATTGGACCACTTCCTTACACCACACACGAAAATAGACTCCAAATGGATGAAGGACCTCAATGTGAGAAAGGAATCCATCAAAATCCTTGAGGAGAATGCAGGCAGCAACCTCTTCGACCTCAGCCGCAGCAACATCTTCCTAGGAACAACGGCAAAGGCAAGGGAAGCAAGGGCAAAAATGAACTATTGGGATTTCATCAAGATCAAAAGCTTTTGCACAGCAAAGGAAACAGTTAACAAAACCAAAAGACAACTGACAGAATGGGAGAAGATATTTGCAAACGACATATCAGATAAAGGGCTAGTATCCAAAATCTATAAGGAACTTAGCAAACTCAACACCCAAAGAACAAACAATCCAATCAAGAAATGGGCAGAGGACATGAACAGACATTTCTGCAAAGAAGACATCCAGATGGCCAACAGACACATGAAAAAGTGCTCCACGTCACTCGGCATCGGGGAAAAACAAATCAAAACCACAATGAGATATCACCTCACACCAGTCAGAATGGCTAAAATTAACAAATCAGGAAACGACAGATGCTGGAGAGGATGTGGAGAAAGGGGAACCCTCCTCCACTGTTGGTGGGAATGCAAGCTGGTCCAACCACTCTGGAAAACAGCATGGAGGTTCCTCAAAATGTTGAAAATAGAACTACCCTATGACCCAGCAATTGCACTACTGGGTATTTACCCTAAAGATACAAACATAGTGATCCGAAGGGGCACGTGTACCCGAATGTTTATAGCAGCAATGTCTACAATAGCCAGACTATGGAAAGAACCTAGATGTCCATCAACAGATGAATGGATAAAGAAGATGTGGTATATATACACAATGGAATACTATGCAGCCATCAAAAGAAATGAAATCTTGCCATTTGCGACGACGTGGATGGAACTAGAGCGTATCATGCTTAGTGAAATAAGTCAATCGGAGAAAGACAACTATCATATGATCTCCCTGATATGAGTACATGGAGAAGCAACATGGGGGGGTAGGGGGATAGGAGAAGAATAAATGAAACAAGATGGGATTGGGAGGGAGACAAACCATAAATGACTCTTAATCTCACAAAACAAACTGGGGGTTGCTGGGGGGAGGTGGGATTGGGAGAGGGGGAGCGGGCTATGGACATTGGGGAGGGGAGGCGAACCATAAGAGACTATGGACTCTGAAAAAGAACCTGAGGGTTTTGAAGGGTCAGGGGTGGGAGGTTGGGGGAACAGGTGGTGGGTAATGGGGAGGGCACGTTTTGCATGGAGCACTGGGTGTTGTTCAAAAAGAATGAATACTGTTACGCTGAAAAAATAAATAAAATGGAAAAAAAAAATTCTTTAGGAGAAGGTTGAGGAATGGCCTCCTGTAACTTTTGATGAAAATACTATCTGTATACCATGGGTTCCCTACTTTGTTTGGCCAGAGTTGCTTGGAAAAGGGCAGAGTCTAGGATTATGGATGATATTCCTAGATACATGAGTCTACTTATTACTGACTTATAAAAGCAGAATTGAAGAAAGTCCAAAAGAGATTTTCTTATTGTTTTAAAGTAAAAAGAAAGGAACTTGGGGTGAGGAAGTTTATGTCTTAAAGTTTGGGCTAAATAATTTGAGAATATAAGTTATCCTTTCTTCTTTGCCTAAAGATCAGATTGTATGCACAGCAGAGTTTTTGAGCAAGCTCTAATACCTTATAGATCTCTTTAATGACATTTCTAGGAAAATGAGCATCTCTATTAATAGAAAGATAGATTGGGATTTCCCATGTAGAAAACATGAAATTAAGCACTTTTTCAGCCACTTCAGAGGTATAGCTCTACAAAGGGGCACTGAACAGGAATGCACATCAACCAGAACATTCTCATACTCCATTGCAGGGGATAATTATATAAAGTCCATTTAGAGTTATTCAAGTAGGCCTGGGGATTTTGCTGCATCCATGCCTTTCCTTTAAAGTTTTGTCAGGGTTTTATTTTATTTTTTTTCCAGGGGATAAATACACAAAAAGTAATGTGCCTTTGTGGTTTGGGGTGATCTATTTTGGATTTTAGCATGGTTCCACTTGAGATCTTTTAGCATTACTTGGTACCCTTCTGAGAAGCCTGAGAGTATCTTCATTTAATTTATATCCAGGTCTTTCCTTTTTTTTTTTTCTTAAGATTTTATTTATTTATTTGAGAGAGAGTAAAAGAGAGCACAAGCAGGGGAAGGGCACAGAGAGAAGGTGCAGCAGACTCCCCACTAAGCAGGGAGCCCAACCTGGGGCTCCATCCCAGGATCCTGGGATCATGACCTGAGCAGAAGGCAGATGCTTAATGAACTGAGCCACCCAGGCACCCCATCCAGGTCTTTCCTAACATTTTTTCCCCCTGATGTTAGGATAAAATTTGACTTAAATAATGACTCTTATAAATCCTTTGCAGAGGCATGACAAGATTACAGTGGCAAAAATTTGTGTATGTACTGTCTTGACATAATGATTACCCAGGGCATTTCTACCTCCCTTAGTTTCTAGATCAGTAGTTGATTTTAGTGCATGTCTGCCTACATAATAGCTACTTACTTTAGCTGCATTAAGGCATCTAGAATTTCCCCACCCTCTTGTTCAGGAGTTCCTACTGAGGTTAAGAAGCCTTGTTTCTCCAAAGTATCCTACTGTTTTATAAGTTTTAACTATCTTATCTCTGACCAGTTAGCAGATTCTTATAAGGGCAATTAGTTGTGCCAATTTGCTGTACCAACCCCTCACAACAAGGGTGAACTAAGATCTTTCATGGCATAGCTGCCTATTAATTTCTTGTTTCTAATGACCCACCAACAAATAAATCCAAGTCTGAATTATCTAAAGCAGTTTCTAATACCTCATCATAAAACATTGGCAGTCTTTAGACAGATGCTAAATAGTCACGTCTGTCTGTCTGTCTTTCTTTTGGAAAGGAGAGACATGACAAGGTGCAAAGTGTCATACTAATGTATAGTAATATGAGAAAAAGAAAGAAACAATAATGACACCTCATAGTATATAAGCCAGCTCATGAAGCTGTATATTTCTAGTAAGTAATGAAGATTTTATAGCTTTGATACTCTAAGGATCAAAAAAGACCTCAAGACTTTCAGCAGAGGTCTCCACAGATTTCATGGTTTCCCTGTAGTAAACACATGGGTCTGACTAGAATATTTATGAAGAAACAGGTAGATAGACGGACCTACTTAGGAGACGGTTTAGGAGATAACTTCAGTTTGTAAAGTCTTTGTTTATGTTTGTGTTCCCTAAGCAAGAGGTTCTGTCACTGAGGGTTTCTTGAGTCAGTGTTAGGGTGCATAATCAAAGGAATGAGACTGATACAAAGTGAAGGTCAAGCAAAGCTTTATTTCGTGCCAAGCATCGAGAATCAAACTGACCGGTCAGGGCTGTCTCTCTTCCAAAAGGCAGCGATGACAGCAACGGCCCCGACGATGAGGATGATGACCCTTCCCAGCCTCACAGACTATTATAGAGGTGGTTGAGCCTGGCTTATACACAGGTGACCAATGAGATTGCAATACACAGGGAAAACTGCACAGTCATGCTAGATCGGCAATATGGGTGGCCAACTGAATTTCAATTTACCATAGTAAATATATGCATGCCATACTGATTGGATATCTCCACCCAGCCTGGCCCACCCTTGTATCTGGGCTTTGCAAGTAAGTTCCTCTGGGAGGGGTAGGGTCAATCCAAGTTTTCAATGAAATGGCTCCCTCTGGCTAAATAGGCCCTACAGTCAGGTCATAAAGAGAAGGAGCAATTTCAAAAATGAAGTGAACTCAATATCTACAATAGTAAGTAAGACCTACCTAATCTCTTGAATTGCCCTTTAATAGTTAGCCAAGCATAGACCTGGATGGCTTATTGTCAATCCAAGATAAGTTATTTGCCTCCGTGAGAAAAATCATGAATGAGTGAATGAATGAATGAATGAATGAATAACCAACTATGTGCTGACCAAATTGCAGCTTTCTCTTTAGTACATTTTTATCCTTTTAGGGATCTTAATGAATGTCCTTAGCAAAAAGATCCTGCAGATCTTAGTAAAAAGTCATTAGATCATGGTGGAATTATAAAGAAACGGGGAGTCCTTGAGATTCTAATTAAGAATTTGTGGAAGGAAAAAAAATCACTGAATCATTGGGATATGAAAATCCATGTACACTGCTAATTTTACTAAGTAACAATGAATAAATATCAAATACTTGAATCCAAGGATATCCTGAAGAAAAAAAAGAATGTAAGCTCACATTTGCAGACGGCTGGGATTCCGGAAAGAGTAGGATTTGGATTTTGCATTGTGAAAACCTGGACATAGCTATCACGTAGTCCTCCAATCTTAATAAATAAATAAAAGTCTACTGACTTTATTAGATCAAAGCGTTGGTGGGATACAAGTATTTAGACTGCTTTTTCTCTTAGTCCTTATAGTATGGGCTCAAGTTTCAAATGGTACTGTGCAAACATGAGTAAGATAAGCATCAGTCACTCTGAAACGTAATGGACTCTGATCCTTTAATCTGAGCAATAATGGCAGAATCTCTTGCTCATATAGAATCAAGTACCTCATACAGATCTTTAAGTTCTGCCTTTTTTAGGGTAAAGATGCAATTAAGTCTAATTCTAAATTTGGTATGACATGATTATAAATAAGGGAATCCTTAGGAATTTTAAGGAAGAAATCTGTGAAGAACTGAATGTAGCAATCCAAATTACATAATAAATTTCTCCATTTAATGTGGCTGAAATAGTATAAGAAAGGAGAAAATATACTTTCCAGTCAAAGCTTCACAAGCAATTGCTACTAGCTGGGAGACCGAGTAACTGAATGCTGCTCCTTGGTTCCTTTAATGATTCCATGGGAAAGGGATGGACATGGTGTGGAGTTAATTATTGCAAATATAGCATCAGTCACTATAATTTTGGCTGATTATAGGTAAAGACCATTCTTAAAATATTAAGGGAAGAATTTGAAATATGTCCTTATATTCTTCCTTGAAACCCCTTGTCTGCCAGATTTGTCCTTGCCTTTTCATTTTTTGGACAAAGCAGAACAGTTATTCTGAGGTTCATGTTGTTAGCTGGACACTAATAGACATACGTAACTGTGTTATAAGCCCTATTATAATTGACACTCTTCCAAGTAATTAATATATATATATATAACTTAGAATTACTTATATATTACTTATTACACACACACACACACACACACACACATATATATTTAGTCCTCATAGCAACCCTGATAGTAGCTCCTATTTTTATAATAATTTTACAAGTGAAAATTAATGAGACAGAAAAGTACTGTAACTTGTTCAAGGCCATACAGTGAGAAGGAAGAGGAGCTGTACTTGAACTTAGGCAACCTTGAAACTTCTGTCTAGGCTTTTTCCTTTATGGTTGATATTCTAAGTTTCGCTAAAAAATGTTTTCCCTTATATAAATCCATCTATTTTCTCTCCTTTTTGAGAATCCTCACATTTCTGGTCCATCAAGGATTCCTTCTCTGACTCTCTATCATAAATACATTATTAGTTTTTTTCTTCTTAAGGTGTCCATTTAATTGTGTCTAGAAGGTCCAAGATCAGATTCAAAGGGAAATTTCAATACTTCTATCAGATAGCTCTATTATTTGGGTTTGTGCTAATTTTTCCCTCTCCAATATTTTGCACATAAATATCACTCTACCCCAGTTAATCTATTTGATAATTCATAGTGCTCTGTTTTACTGGTAACATTCAATAGCTAGGTTTCAAATAGCTGCCAGAAAGTACTACGTTGACCCTATTAATTTTCAATAAGTTTCAAAGTTTAGTTGAGGTAGGCTTTATTTATGCAGCATTTTTGAAGCATGTGTGACCTATTCATTCTTCTTCATTTTCCAAAGAAGAATTTGCAAACTATTGGGAAATACTGGTCTTTATCTCTGAACCTGCTTTAGTGGGTCTACACAATTTGTTCTTTCTTAATAGCACTTAAATCACTTTAGTTTGGATGTGCTCTCACAGATCTTCCAATCCCACTTGTCTTACCCCAGTTCTCCTTAATTGCCCGACTTGGACTGCATTCTATTCATTTTGTTTAATCGTCTCTGCTCTAAAATGTATCCTTGAGTGAAGATAAACACAGAAAGATATTACATACAGAGACCACATTGAATTGATATCCGTACTGAAGTGATTTTGACTTTAGCATAAAAATATCCGACTAAATTGAAAAACATATTAAAAGCAGTTCCATAACATTCAACATTGTGTTTACTCTAAGTATGTTGTTGAAAATATTTTTTTATCATATAGCAAACTTTCTAGGAAAATCAGAGGTTTTTAGATATTATATCTTATATAACCGATTTTATTTTCTTCTGCTGCTCCGAGAAAATTTATAATTAATTTTTTGTCTTCCTTGAGAAAGTATGCAGGGCCTCATTTCCTAAATTTTGCATTTTCAACATATCCTTGCCCCTATGTTTGTTCTTACTTACTTATTTTTGGTTTCACTTTCCTTATTATAAATACATTTCACTATGTAGTATTTATGTAGTTATGTAATTCTCTATAAATCCTGTTTATATAAAGCAAAATGCTTACATAAATCAACAAGTAAATATTTTTCTAATTATATATTATGAATTCAAACTTTGTATACTTTTGAGTTAATATCTTATTGTTATATATTATACTCTGGAAATAGATATCTTTTCCATCAGAATCAAAAACCTATTACCCAGTTTAGGCAAAATCTATGAACAGCATGCCTATCAAGTTTGGTTTTGAGAAACTTACTTATGTTTCAATATGATACATATGATAATAACAAGGGAACTCAATTCTAGTAAATAGCTGTTTTTTCCAAACTGATTTTTTTTTTTTAAGATCCCTGCCTCTCTTAAGATCTGGAGTATCTGAATATGACACCCTAAAAGGAAAAATGCATGACTATTTATCTCTAGATCCCTTGCCTTCCTTCAAAAATAAATATATTGTGTATCTTTTATTGCTCCCAACTACTATCTATCTATCTATCTATCTATCTACTATCTATCTATCTATCTATCTATCTATCTATCTATCTCCATGAGTTTAAGGGCACAAATTTGATTAATTTCATCAAATAATAACCTAGCATAGAATGAGTTCATTTTAGTGAAATTATTAATTTGAAATGTTCTTTAAGTTCTGTTTTTTTTTTTCCTTCCCCCCACCAAACTGGCCTATAGTTTCACTTACCTGACTGATCCCACCAGTTATTTGTGTGTCAGGTTGACAGCCTAAGGTACATACCAATCAGTTGAAATTCTCTTTCATATATATTTTACCTCTGTCTGCCTTGTCTGTCAGTGAACACGTCTAAACTCCCAGTTATGCATACCCAAGCATATATAATGCAGCAATAAAATTAATCAATACCTATGTGTCCTAAAGAAATGAAATTTAACCCAAGTGCACCGTATTTCAGGCCCTAGAATAGTTGTACCTTCCAAGAATGCATACAGAACTTTACACAAATACCCAGAAGTCATAATCACAGTGTCACAGAATAGATCTGAGTGATTGTATAGGCTCAAATTCTCATTTTACAAATAAGAAGAATCAGTGATTTTCTCTGCGTTTCAATGTATTAAAAAAATAGAACTGAAGCCCTACCGAATTCCAAACACTCTGTACAGTGTGGGAGATACAGAGGTGAGGCCCACACAGTGCTAAAGCAGAGTTTAGCATGAGACAGTAAACTGAGGGTCATAGTAAAGACAGAAGAAGTGGTAAAACCAGGGGAGGTTTAAATGTTATGGAAGTAGGAAGAAACACAAGGGAGGTGTGTTATATTATCACTGGGACATTAGGGAATGATTCAGAGAAGGGTCCACAATGCAGCTATTTCTTAAAGGCAGTGAGGTGAATGTGTGAGGAGGACTGTTAATAGCAGGAGGAAGGCTTTGTTCAAATGAGAGAAGTACGTGAGATCCCTGCACCTCTGAAGACTTGCCAGTAGTTCAGCATGACTGGTGCAAAGAATGTGTATATCCTTACAGAAAGATAGGAAGGACATCTCCCAACTGTGTAACTTTGGGTGAGTTCCTACCCAGTGATGCTGGCCTTTATTTTCTCATCTTAAGTTTGAGATAATGCTGTAAGGTATATATTAAGTGTTAGCTCCACAGAAAGAGAAGAAGCTGGAAGGCAGGCAGGATACAAAAAGAACCTGGTCTAATTAGCTGAGGAAATCACAAATTATCCTGAATGTAATTGAGGGCAGTTGATGAATTTCGAACACAAAAATATGTGTTTTTTAAAAAATCATTGCAATGGCAGTGGGAAGTTGATTTAGGGGAGAAAGAAGATAAAGGCCAATGTCATCACAGCTACTGATCCAAAATAATAAGGGTCGTGGGTAGTCATTGCAAATGGGAGGGGTTCAGGAGAATATTTGACAGTACTAACTCAGGGGATGGGATAGATCCTGGTACCATTAACTAAGATAAGGGGAACAGAAAGAACAGCTTTGAAGGGAAGAGGGGCATTGAGATGCTAATGCACAAGAGCCATTTTAAGATTACAGTTTGGAGCTTCCAGGAGAGGTCTGGACAGAGTATAAGTCGGAATACCCATGTTAGATGAAGGAATAAGTGAGGACAAGATCCCTTAGACATTTGTGTAACATGAGAACAGGAGACAGTCAAGGACACCAACACCCAAAATTCAGGGGGGAAAATAGGAAGGATGTTGAAAGGAATGACAATTTTAGGAAAGGAAAAAACCAGGAAAATGCATCATAGTAATGAAGGTAAGCCTTTTCAAAGACCCTTGCGAAGGGTCTTGACCAGGTCCAGAAAAATAGGATTTGAAATATGATCTTAGTATTTACCATTTTGGAAGTTACTGGATTTTTCTAGAGCAATTTCGGTGGGGTAACAGGAGCAGAATCCAGTTTCAATATATGTGTGGTTTTACTAAGTAAAAAGATTTCTGTGGTAAACAATTCTTTCAGTCATCTTGACTGAGGAAGAAAAAGGAAAGAAAATAAGTTAGGGATATCCTATGGTCATATTTATGTAACAAAGACTTGATCTAATGTATATAAGGAAGACCAAGAGAAAGGAGTGAGACACGTTAAAGATGCAGAAAACTGGAGAGACAATTGAGGGAACAAGGGCCAAGAGGAAATTTAGAGGATAAAATTCAGGATACAGGTTGAAAGATTAAATGTAGAGAAGAGGAATGACATCCTGACAGCCAGGAATGGAAGTGGTAAGGAAGGAGATAATTGCAGATGAGCTTATGGGTGATGTGCAAGAAGTTGAAGAAGTGTATGTATCAGGGACACCAGCTGTAAAAGAATTATAGGAGAAAATAATAATGACTATTTATGTTTCATTTTGCTTTAAAACAGCATCTATCAAATGCTAAAGCACCATTCCTCAACTTTATAGCTCCAACATTTTCAAAAGACAGTGAGGCAATTCTCACGTGTCTCATCCACCCTCTTCAAGTCTTACCCACATAAAAGCCTCACTCCTTTTAATTAGTTTTGGAGACATTTAGTAAAAAATTGAAATGCAGTTCCTTACTTCCACATTTATTGCGGTAATTAAAAAGATACAATCTGTTATATTTCAAAATTAAAAGTAAATTTTATATTTCACTGGAAATTGGAAGGCAATGTCATGTGGTAGAATTATGAGTTATATTCTTTTGATATTCCTTTTTTAAGATATATTACATTTCAAGATAGTTTCACAATTTTAACTTAGATTTTTTTTTTAATAAACAGGTTGATCAGTTACAGAAAGATGAGCAATGGTCTTAAGCACAGAAAAAAAACAAATAAGCTACTGTAAATAGAAAGCTTTTGTATTTGTATAAAACTCAGCTCATTTCCATAGAATGTCTGGGATATAAAAACTGAAAACAGTTTAAACCCTCAATTATATTCAGTACAGTTTAAAGACGGTGAGAAAGAGAGAGTATGGTCATGTTTAGGTTAGTTTATACCACTGACCAACAGAAAGAATCTGGAAGTAGAAAATTGCCTTTTAGACTTCCATATGCTATACGGTAGATATAACCTTGCTTCTTGATTCACAAATGAGAATTGGTTTTGATCCCATCCTTCTTCCAGGTAGGATCCATCTATTGGTTTATCGGTATGCAGTCCTTGAAGATTTACCCAACCAGAGAGAAGTAGTACTCCTTTTAGAGAAGAGTTCCCAGATTTGGAGGCCAGAGATCTACATCTGTAACTTTGGAAAAGTTACCAGATCATTTTAGGTCTTTATTTTCTTATCTGTAAATTACAGATACTACTTAATGCCTATCTTGTGGCATTATTAATGTACAAAATAATGAATATATGGTGTACAACACAGACAGGATACACTGAAAAAGGGGGGGGTGTCTCAATGAATGTTTCTTAATAATTACTGTCTCAAAAAAAGGATGCAGATCCATAGGCTTAGAGGGAATTATGTCAGAAAGGGATTAAGTCCCAGAGAATTTTCTGGTGGTTAATTACTGCCCCTCAGAGTGATTGCAGAGTTCCAGAGACTGCTCAATAGATCATAGGCCTGCTGGACTAAGACATCCCTTTGCTGAGATTTAGTATTAATGCTTATATAAGTTATAGGTGCTATATGCATTTCTACTAAATAACTTACACATGATTACATGCAGCATTGTTTTCAATTTCCAAGTCTTTTTATTACATATATTTATTGGACAAATATACAGACTTTAGCTGTGATAAACATGAAGAGCAAAATACAAACTTTTAAAAAGTCTTGTATTTTTTAGATTTCATAGTTTCAATATGTGCACATTTCAGTTACTGTGGTTTAGTTAAATAACACAGTTCTCCAGAGAACGTGGCCCAAATCTTAGTTGCCATGATATATTAACTGTGATTAATTATATAAAATATATTGCTGCTAGCTATTCCATCCACAAATCACTGCCTAACAGATGGGCATCATGATCAGTTATAAGTCACATCACTTCTTTGAAGCTCTCATGGTGATTGGTCATGCCACTTCTGTTATTCAGTTCATGCACAGACAGAAAAATGTGTAGTTGTGTTGCCTCTTTGTTTCACAGTGATAAACTCATGTGATATTTTGTAAAAATGGATAATCGAAGTGGGAAATTGACCAAACACATGAAAGAGCAGCATAGATACAAAATGGTAACTATGAATATGAAATCTGAATTGAATGTCAATGGAATTATAGTAGAAATAGCTGCCATTCATGGGATTCTAGGTGTGCAGCCAGAGAACTTAGTTGAAGTGACTTTTTTTTGACACAAATGAGGAAGGTGGTAGCAATGGAAAGCATGAAGATGTCCAACAGAAAGTGACACCAGCTGAAATTCACATTAAAGAAAATCTTGGAGCTATTTTGCAATATTGAAAATGTAAAGGATAAAATGTTAGAAACTGATCCAAATGTAGAAAGGAGTATGGCAATTTCCCAAGGCATAGAAAAGATTCTCCTTCCATATTGTAAATTATATAAGAAGGCAAGCACTGTTCAAATAGCTATTCATGGTTTTGTGACAAAACTCTTTAATTTAATTATCAATGTTTCTAGTGTTTTAAGTATTAGTTGACTAAGGAAATAATATTTTTGCTGTTATTTTTTTCATTGCCCTATACATTTTTAAAAGTGTTTGTTGACAAAATATTTTTAATGCCAAGAAGAAAATGATAAGTTTTCCCTTGCTTAAAATTTCTTTGTATCCTTTTAGCTTCCTCTCTCATTTTTACAGTTTTGCACTACCGTGCAAAGCAATAACTACTTATCAAACACTAAACATGATGATCCACCATTTTGTATGGTCTTAGCATATTGTGAAGTATTTCCATACATAAGGAAATGTATAAAGTATTTTGTTACCACTCATCTAAAAGGTAGAATTTAAGTGATACGTATAGTACTTAATACAAAACACTTGATAAATGTTAGTAATTGAATGCCTTCTTTCTAGTTATATATAATTCACTTAACATGTTGAATTCAATCTGTTTATTGTTGCTTCACACTTATTACTGTGTAATTACAAGAAATTTACACATTTAAGAAGAATGAGTGATAATATGTAGGTCTAAGAATAGACAACTCAGTGACCGACCAGTCTCTAGGTCAATAGTTCCATTAACAAAAATCATCAGTGTTCAAAAGAGGGAAATTTGTGTGCAGAGACTCAAACCATTATCAAAAAAAGGCAATTTCAAAATGGACCAGGCAAGTAACATGAGCATGATATATAGATATATTTCATACACTGGGGCTACTGGGCTTAGAAACCGATTCTTGGGGGATCTAAAGGAGAGGGGTAAATAATTACTATAAAATGTATCAATGGGATAATAGCAGGGCTAGAAGATTAAGATTAATGCAGACCCATTTCTAGAAAAGATGGTAAAACCTTTAACAGAAAGTTGTAGGTACACAAATTCAGTTGTAATCTAATGAATATAGCTCTTAGTAAACCCTCAAAAACCAATTATAATCCATCCAAAAATCTAATGCTATTTTGAACTTTTTAAAAGAAATGCAGTTATTTACCAAAAGGTGGTGAATAAACTATTTTAAACTATGTTAATCGATAGAATTAAAAAAAATTGTACTGAGCTCTTATGAGTTCCTTCCTTTTTTTTTTTTACATCTTTCTTTCCTTCTTTTAAACGAATATTGAATAATTTAAAAGTAGCTAGAATTGCATGGCAATTTCAATAAAACTACTAATGCTAAATTATAAACTGCAAATGTTGTATCAGGTTTTTATTATGTATAACTTTTAAGTCTTAGGTGGTATATTTCAACCACGATATCCTCAAATATTTAAAAAAAATTAATTGGGACTCACTTAAATATAGGTTTTGCTTTTTTTTCTTTTTTAAAAAAATTCTCAAAGAGGCCCCAAGAATGTAGGTTATGTTATCATAGAGGGGAAAAAAATCATATATTAAAATGTATAAAACTTTTGAAATTAAAGCATAAGAAGGCAATATAGAGACTTATATAGACACAGAAGAAAATAATTCCGGAAGAGTCCTGGAGAAAGCCCCTAATTTTTTTTTTAATAAAAAAGAAGTGTGATTCTCACACTTGTATATGTATATATATGTATATATATACGTATATATGTATATATATGTGTGTGTGTATATATATACACACACACACAACAAAGTGTGAGAATTGGTAACATTATTCATAATCTAAAAATAAGGCAGCTTGAAAAGGTGGAGATGAAGGATATATATGTTTGGACAAGTGAACAACTATAAAAAATGTAATTGTTGGTGACAGACATATTTGCTAAGTAGGAGGAGGTAGGTGAAAAGTTATTTTCAGAATTTGTTCAAGATCTTTAGCTTTCTTCCCAAATGATTAAAAATCATCTGTAAGACAGTGCTGTGTCATTTTTTTTCTTCCAGATATTTTGAAACTGAATGTATGCCAAAACATTTGAGTAATCCCTTCCTCACCGGTATATCGTCTTTATCCCAGTACAGTTTTATGAAACTTAATTCATGACTTCAAATTTTTATGTCCTTTTTATTCTTTTCTTCAGAGCCATTTTTTCTTGGAACAATGCGTCTTGAATACATAATTCCTGCACTATATATCACTATAGCTAGTGAAGTCTTAAGTTAGGTTTTACTGAAGGGAAAAATGCAATTGCATGTCTCCTTGTTAGGAGACAGTGGTGAAGAAAAAGGGAAATGATAACAACACAACAAAAACTCAATGAAAACAAATGAACTACTTGATTTGATAATACTAATGATTCAGTAGTAGTGAAAGTACTTTTTAAAAATTTATTTTATCTTTTTGCAAACCAACTATCTGCTGAATGAGGCTTAAAGTGAGCTATAATAATTCATTGTGATAATACAGGGACACTGCGAAAAATATTCATATGTATCCCTTACATCTTCAAGGCTGGTGACCTTCCAAATGTTTTCCCTATCAAAGCTATTAAGAAGGAATAAATAATGTCCTTAATAGAGTTGAATTTCCATGTCCCCTCCTATGGTTTTCACTATCTGCTCATTTCATTGTTCAGTAAAGATCTGTGAAGCCAAAACTATGGAAAAGATGTGCATTCATATATGTAATGCTGTTCATGTTTCATTTGTAGAAGTGTCAAAGAATAACAAATCCAGGATTTTCTTTTTGAGTAAGGAAAAGCTAATGGGGCAAACTAGTACTGAATCCCAGAAGATTACACAACATCGTGAGGATTCTAGCTGTCACTAGTGTGATGTCCTAATTAGTTTTGCTGTAGGAGGTGCGGCGTGAGAAAGCTGGATTTTATTGAAGACTGTAGCCAACTTACTTCAAGTGTAAAATTTATATTGTCTTAGGCAATAGCACCAGGCAGCAATATGAACACCAGATGCAATTTATGTCACCATTTAGAGGCTATGTGTATTGTGCTAAAGTCACATTAACAACATTTTAGTCATTCTTTACATGACAGCTCCTGTATATATTAATAACAACATTCTAAACACATTATTTTTCCCTCTAAACCCCTCCCCAGCTGCATCTTTCAGAAATTCAGTAAATAAAAATAAAGTTTACAGACTTAGGAGAATATTGTCTTTCAGCGTTAAATGACAGGAAAATCAAAGGATACCGAAATTGAGATGTCTACTCAGGCAATCAATTTACTTTTACAATAGGCTTTCCCTGCATTGCGAGAGAAAAAAAATGTAATTTTTTTTTTTTTAGTTAACTGATACCTTGATCAAATACAATAGGAAATAAAATATCAAAAGACTTAAATAAATTATGAATATATATTTACATACAAATACAGCACACATTATAATATATAGGTATATACATGCAAATTTCTAGATATCTCTGACATGTCACTGCTAATTTTTGTGCTAGATGGAACAACAAAAGGGAGAATTATGAGAACCAAATTAAATTTTGATAGATTTTCAAATAAATGATTGGTTTCTTTAGGAATCCTCTTGGTTTTATTTTTGTTTTAAATTTTAGCTCTTCTTCTCAGTGCCTACCTACTATGTTAGGTATTGGGGCTACCAAACTGAATGAGGTTCAGGTTCCTAATTCTTAAAGTCATAGCATGTAATGAAAAGAAATGCTATAAAAACAGCCTCAGAAGGTTTCATGATGTTCATAGAGGCATATAAAACTAATGGTATTTTTTTCAGTATATTCTCATACTTGATTATATAACTAATTCTTAGTACATCATTATATTTGGTATCTCATAAAGTCATTCATAGGATCTGGCTTTCCTTTCTTTTCATTTACTTATCAGAAGAATTAATCTGGGAGCACCTGTGTGGGTCACAGGTGAATTTTTGCATGGCTAAGTGTTCATGCAAATCTTGATCTAGGTCTTGATCTCAGGGTCGTGAGTTCAAGCACTGCATTGAGTTCCATGCTAGGTGTGGAGCCTACTAAAAGATGACAAAGAATTAATGTGTTTGTAGCCAGAATGGAACAACTAGAAAACAGAGTGACCATCATGCTTGTAAAGATGTGTGGGTGAGGTTGGGAGGCTGAGTGAACAGATGGCTGCCACTGAGGTAAAAGCTGAGGGAGGGGTGGAAGCACATAAAGGAAAGGGATATGTACTTTCTCCTCTTCCCTTTCTTCCCCCTTGTATTTTTTGATTCTCCCGGTGGATAGATAAGGTACTACTTCATGCTCACTTCTATTAAGTATGCAGCATCCAATTTCTTAACGATAGAATGACTCCCAAATGGAATTCTCACTTTTTTTTTTTCTTTAAGTGGTAGTTTGCGTGGGAGACAGTAAGCAGTGATGTGACTTGAATCTTCCCCTTTTTGACTGAAAGTTTTTTTGTCCATCCAGGTAGTGCGCTCTCAAAAGCATGGCAGCTCAAGAGAACCACAAGTCCCAGGTCACATATTCCTTTTACCCCTTTAGTGCTCTTCTTTGGGGGAAAACTAGACCTGTTTACTAGTCATACATAGCTAAAAGAGGAGTATTTATCACCCAAAATAGTCCAAACTGTGATGCTGTAATGAACTGAATATCTTGGTGGCTTATAACAGCAAAGTTAATTTCTTACTTTACATGTCCCTTTCGGGTAGGCTGACATTCAGTTCCACATCACCCCTTTGCTGAGAACGAAGCTGATAGAGCTTGTTGTCCTGAAAAAGTGAAAAAAAAATTGTCGAACCATGTGCTGTCTCCTAAAGCTTCTGTCTAAAAGGACATGTATCACATGTGCTCTATTGGAACAACCAGACAAGTCACATTGCCCCATGCGATCTCGTGGAGGAGGAGCAGATACTGCAGAACAATAATGTAGCATGTTGCAGCGGAGATCTTCAGACAAGGTCCTATGCCCACAGATCCTCCGTTATTTCTCTAACCCCACTTCCTATTGCTTGTTCATGCTGTTCCTGCCACAGTAACTTCCTCATTTTTCCTCTTCTGCAACAGGGCCTCTGTAAAGGTTACTCCAATGACCTAGAGTACATTGCCCCAAATATCTCTCCAGGCCTCTGCACCAACCTCACCCTCTCCACGTGGATTTTTCCTGACAACCATAAAGGGAGATGCAACCGCTTCCTTGCTTTATATTTCTATACTCTCCAACAGACTGTGTGTGCTATTTATATTACTTATTGTCTGGCTCCCTCACTAGAATGTTAATCTCAGGAAAGCAGGGATTTTTATCTAAATCTGAGCCATCATCATCTAAAATAGTGCCTGGAATGAAGTAGGTATGCAATAATTGTCTATTGTATGAATGAGATCGTAAATGAATGAGGTGTTTGGTTCTCTCAGCTTTGCTGTTGTCCCAACAGCTTAGCTGTCTTCTGCTGAAAACAAGCTTTGAGATCCTCTGCTATTCCTAACCTAGACTTCTCTCTTTCCCCAAACTTGATTTCTCCCCATCTGTGTGAGACATTTTTGAGTCAGGGCGGTATAGAGAAAAGGTGATAAATTGGGTGATGTTTTTCAAGTCTTTGCTGGTGAAATAGTATGTGATTCAGGGTTTCCTGGGTGGCTCAGTTGGTTAAGGATCTGCCTCCGGCTCAGGTCATGATCCCGGGTCCTGGGATTAAGCCCCGTGTCAGGCTCTGCTCAGTGAGATGCTGCTTCTACCTCTCCCTCTGCCTCCTGCTCCCCCTGCTTGTTCTCTCTTTCCATCTCTCTCTGTCAAATAAATAAATAAAATCCTTAAAAGAAAAAAAGAAAGAAAAATATTGTGCGATTCTAGGAGAGTTATTTCAATCATTTGGGCCTCAGGAAATGTGGCATAATGAAAAAAGTATGACATACACGATCAAGATATAGAATGTAAATCCCAGCCGTATTTCTTGCCAGTTTTGTTATCTTAGCAACATGCTTGGTTTGGTTACATTTTTTCAGCCTTATCTCCCCCTTTTTTTTATTAATTCAAAATTGGGCAAGGGAAATTCTGTGTTACAGTTACTAAGTTCTTGGCCTTAACCTCCAAATCCTCCTCTGTGTATGCTGTACTGCAATCTACACATCAGGGGCCTCTTTGCAGTGTAGTTAACTATTAGGTTCTGACAATAGAGAACACTAGAGGGAAACCACGAACCTGGAGGGAGAGGAGAGACGGGCTCCACCCCCACTTCCTGTGGGCTTCCAGTCAGCCAGCAGTTCCTGAGTCATTCATGCCCGCAAGGCTTTTTCACCCTGACTGCATCAGTTCCTTCCAGAAACAGACTTTGAATCCTGCTTGGCATTTCCCCAGTATTTGCAAAACCAACTTCATGCTGTCTCTCCCTGCTCCAGACACAAGTACAGTCACCACCAGCTGCCACCTCTGAGATCTGAGTCCCTCTTCCCAGTCTGGATCCCGCAGCCTCCTCTGAGACAGAATTTCACCTCCGCATGTCTCCTCTAGGCTCCTGAATTGTCACCCCTTGCTCCCTATTCTCTTTGTTCCCCTCGCCCAGAGGGCTTTGTAAAGTAGCTACATCTGCAAAACCTTGAGTTCTCTGTTTCACTTTCTAGTAGTTAACAGCTTTATACCTAGTTGAATCTTCCCATTGAATTCTCTCCTGTTTTCTGTCCCCTGACTTGATCCCGACTGATACACTACCTGTCCTGTCAAAGTCAGAGGGTTGTTGTGAGATAAAATGAGATCATGTCTAGGAAAACACCGTGTACAACTCAGGATTGTCTGAAAAATGAAGTGACTGTATCAGAGTCCACCATGCTGTGTGGGCGTCCTGCACCTGACAGCTTCCCCAAAAGGACATATAATCAAATAACAAGTCCAAGAGATCAAAAATATTTAAGTTATCAAATAATAATCCCACTCACTCATCTGTGTGAAGCAGAGGAAACAAAGTGAGACCGGCTGTTCCTGGTGCTCCCACACCCATGGGAAGAAGAGGTGTGCCGTCCCCAGAAGAGGGCACATTGTTGAACAGAACACATTAATCAGTGTCTGGGGCTTGAAAAGGCAACAGTAGATCTGTGGCTACATTTCAGGCTGGAGCGACAGGGAGCTGGACTGTGGAGTGAAATTTTCTGGAGCTGTTGTGTTGGGAACAGAGATGAGGCGTTGAAGTAAGTGACATAACAGAAGGGAAAGGGATGGTGGGGTTGGAATGAGTTGGAGCGAATAGCTACAAAAGCAAGGCAATCTCATAATTTATTGTTTTAAGATATTATTTATTTATTTGACAGAGACAGCACAAAAGCAGGGGAGCAGCGAAGGGAGAGGGAGAAGCAGGCTCCCTGCTGAGCAGGGACTTCCTCCCACCCTATGTGGGGCTCCATCCCAGGACCCTGAGATTTTAACCTAAGCCAAAGGCAGATGCTTAACTGACTGAGCCACCCAGGTGCCCCTCATATGCTAGTTTTAATAATCTGTGTTGCTGCCACTGCCCAACAACAATAACAACAACAACAAAAAAAACAAGAAAATAAAAGACCCTGCAAACATTACCTTTAGTAAGGTCTGCGGTAGGCATATACATTGTATGAATGGTTCTAAGTACTGTCACATCTGTTTGGAAATTAAGATAAAGTAGCTGAAGGTCAGTACAGAGAAGACAGTATTACCCATAAGAGTGAAAGCTCAGGCAAGGAAAATCCTAAAGGGGCAGGAACTGTGGGCCAAAAAGGACAGACTAGAATTTAAGGTTCGTGAAAGGAGAGTAGAAACTGCTGCCATCCCAGAGCTGAGGTATGGAAAGAAGCTGCCATCAGGGATGAGGCATGTGGCGTCACTTGCATCTGTCACCCAGCACAACAGACATACATAAGGGAGAGTTGCAGAAAATCCATGACATCTTATCAGTCAAACACAGAGGAACCTCCTCTGACTTCCCTGCTCTGCCTCTATTCCAGTCATCTCTTAGGGGGAAGTCCTCATAAAGAATTGAGGTTTCTCTTGGAACACTGAAAAAAATAAAATTAAATTAAAAAAAAAAGAAAAGAATTCAGGTTTCAGAAAAGAAAGGTAGGAAGGAAGGAATGAGAGGGAGGGAGGAAGAAAGGGAGGGAGGGAGGAAAGGAGGGAAGGAAGGAGAAAAGAACTCAGCTTTCTAATAACTTTATCGTTTGCAAGTAGAAAATGAATTTGTGGCCTATCTCTGGCTCTTGACAATTGCTGGACAAACTATTCTCAATTCCATCAGGGAAAGTTCAGAACATATAAATGCCAAGCCGACACAGACTACAATCATGTTATAGGGTTCTCTTCCATGATCCTAAATCACAGCTGGTAACATGGAGTAGGAGATTATTTTAACAAGAACAATAAGAACATAATCCTGTATGACATTGTGTAGTTTGCTAAATTCATGATCAGTGCCATGTATGGAAAACAGATGAGAGAGTAACTTCTGTGACATCTGGTGAAAATCAAGTTTCAGGGAAGAAAGCAAGTGGCCTGGCATTCTACATATACTTACTAGCAAAACTAAAATTAGGAGCAACAGAAGAACTACTCAGAACTTGGTTTTTAGAAAAACCTTATTTCTCTATTAATGGTCTCCATAATCTTGGGAATGTTTCTGAAGTTAGATGTCCTAAATTTCTTCATTTGTCAAGTGATGAATTCTACTAAAAGCAGAGTTAGTATAACATAGTGGTTGACTTACAGACATTAGAAAATATCTAGCTAGATTTTTTTCTCTTGCCTCTTTCATTCATTATCATGTGGTCTGGAGTAAGTTACATAATCTTTGAGCCTCATTTTTCCCAGCTGTAAAGTACAGATGAAAATCATATGTACTGTCTTAGCTTCATTGGTGAGAATTAATGTCAGTGTATTTAAATCCTTACCATAGTGCCTGGAACACAGTAAGCATAAAATAAATGAGTAGCTACTATCAGATTTAGTATTACCTAGAAGGACTGTTGTTCAGAGTAAATGCGGTAATGTACGTGAAACACCTAGGGTCTTGCCTTGTGCTCATTCACTAAAAGAGATGTAATTAGGTTTCTCAGGATTTTTGGAATATTGGTAGTTATTCTCTCATGGGAGGGGATTCGTTTGGGTTTCACTATTTCTGAGAAAGAGATAACTTTTCAAATCATCTTGTATTTTTGTCTTCAGGGCTTATTAGATCAGAGAAACAGAAGAAAACAATACTTCACTAGATATCATAAAATTTTTGTTCAAAAACCAATTCTGTCACTTTTTTTTAGCTGTGACAGGACAGTAAGTTAAATTATTTCTCTGCATTGGTAGGAATGCCCAAAACAGTACATTTTCATTGGGTCTTGATCTTCCTTATTTTTCACAAGCAAGCTACGTTTGTAACTTCAGTGATCACATTGTCTGTTATAATAATTAATTAAAGTCCATAGAACTTAACCTTAAGCAGGATTAAATAATTTTGTTATAGTGAAGCACACCGAATTTAGAGACTAAGACAGCGGTTGAAAAGTAAATTTGTGGTTGGATTTAAGGCATATAGTTTGAAAGAATTCCTGGTTTATTTGTGTGTGTATGGTCTAGCCTACTGCTGCCTAAATGCATTTAATAAAATCAATGAGGATTCCCATTTAGAATTTCTGAAGAGATGGTTCTGTGACCTTCTCTTCAGAGTAGCCTTGGGGGAGAGGGTACGGACTCTAGTTCCTGTCTTAACACCAGCTGGAACCTCAGACAGAAAGGAGGGTTTGATTGGGAACTAGAATAGATGGAGATCTCACTCTGCAGTGACCATGAACTGCGAGGCAGTGGTCTCTAACTTCCGTCAGCTGAACACCCTGCCCAGGCTGGGGAGACCTGGAGCGCTTTACCTCCTGCTGCTTTTCCCTTCTACTGTAGCTTTTCAGGCAGCACCTCCCTGCAAAGCCACTTTGACTGTATGTGTTGAATGAAAAAGCCTTCTAAATTTGTTACTGCAGGCAGGTAACAGGAGACTGGGGAAATAAATGATGAAAACAAACTTCAAGTTATCGGTGCGTATGAAAGATGTGTCGATCGATATCCATGCCAGAAAGGGTGTGACCTACAGAGAACCTCGCCAGTGGGACGACCACTTGGCAGCAAAGTTTCCTTCTCATTGGTGCACAAGGCACCTCTCAGAGTGGAGTTTAGAATAGCCACGCCCAGTCTGGGCATTTCTAGCTGTTAGCATGGGTCTATTCCAAACCTCAGTTTTGTCTCTATAAAGAAGAAGGACAGTGGAATTAAATGAAAGAGTTTCTTTGGAGAGGTCAATTTTATTGACGTAGGGAAAGATTTTGATGAGATAAAGAAGCCAGGACAGTGGAACCTACTAAGGCGGATTTGGGTTTCATGGTGTCAGAAGATTATACAGGGTAGGGCTACCCTCCTCCTTAAGAAAAAAAAGTCAAAAATGCAAATACAAAAATCAGTACACAAATTGTATTATAATGAGAGAATAAATATAAAATTAGAAATTGAAAAGTTCAAATACCAAATGATCACAAAATCCAGAAAATAACAAACATGTTTTTATTGGTGAGCTACTTTTTTTCCCTACAGTATTTTTGGTTGCATTCTCTTTGTCTCCTCAACGACAGTTTCATAATAGCACTTTCTATAGAGAAAATAGAGATTATCCAGTTATTCCCTAACATGATGGACCACAATCTGTTTGAATTATTGATAGCCCAAGTTCATAAAACAGGGAGAATTGCACAGAGACATGGTCACTGTTCTTAGTGCTGCTCTAAGTTTGTGCCCTCCAAAAACAGGAATACTGATAAATTTTACTTTGTCTGATTCCCATAAAAATTATGCTGCTTTCATAATTATGTATTCTGCCTTAGAAATTTCTGACATGAGGGAACTCTCACTTTGATGAGACACCAAAAGTTAATAAATCTTTCACTTAGAATCTTAGATATGTATTCATTGGAAAATTTTCCCATAGAATAGTTTTTGATCTGTGCCTTCAAACTGTGTTTCTCCACCACTAGCCTCTTAGTTCCCATGCTGAGTGCCACAGATCCTTTCTTTTCTCACAGGATCTCTGGCCTTTTTAAAAAAATTTATTTATTTGAGAGAGAGAGATTGAGAGAGATCATGAGAGTGGAGAAGGTCAGAGGGACAAGCAGACTCCCCTTGGAGCTGGAGCCTGATGTGGGACTTGATCCTGGGACTCCAGTATCACGGACCGAGTCAAAGGCTTAGCCAACTGAGTCACCCAGGCACCCAGGATCTCTCGTCGTGATACACGATCTCACATTACCAATGGGCCCTCAGAGAATTCCTGGAAGTCATTCCTATACAAGGACAGCAAGCAGTCATGTAACTGTACATAAAAATGACTGCAAACTGTGTCACTCCTTCCTATTTGACAACAGACAATGTATCCAACTCAACTTTCTTATATCCGGATCCTCAAAATGCCCTCAACCACTCCAGTGGCATGGGAATAGAGAGAGAAGTCCATTGAAAGAGAGAGTAATTAAGCCAAAAGATCTTACTTTTATAAATTTTTCAAATTCATAATTCAATTTAAACACATTCTTACATCCCTCCCTGGCATAAATCCTCCTCTGGGCACTTATCATAATTGCTTCTTAATGTAAAATTTTTATTGAAGATAACTTTCCTTGCCCCCAATCATAAGTGCATATCTTGATGAATTTTCATGTGTACACACTCTTATTATTAGTTCTTAGATAAAAACCAGATCAAATCCAGGTACCCCAAAAGATTGCTTGCACCTCCTCCCATCACTATCCCTGACAGGTTTAACCACTCTTCTTGACTTCTAAAATCACAGATCAGATTTATCTGCTTTTGAACTTTCTAGAAATAGGTCTATATAATATGCATTCTTGTGTCTGATTCCTTTAGGTCCATTTCAAATTTTTTTTTAAAGATTTTATTTATTTATTTGACAGAGAGAGATCACAAGTAGGCAGAGAGGCAGGCAGAGAGAGTGAGAGGGAAGCGGGCTCCCTGCTGAGCAAAGAGCCCTATGCGGGACTCGATCCCAGGACCCTGAGATCATGACCTGAGCCAAAGGCAGTGGCTTAAACCACTGAGCCCACCCAGGTGCCCCCTCCATTTCAAATTTTTTTGAGATTCACTTATACCCATGGATGGTGTGGTTTCTTCCTTTTGTTTGCCATGTAACTTTTTGTTGTATGCATAGCTATAATTTATACACTCATTCTGTGATTGCTAGGCATTTTGGCAGTTTCCAGTTGAGTCTGTGACTAATGCTGTTGCTCTGCGTATGATTGCATATGTCTCTGGGTGTAGAATAAAGTTTTGATCATTACCTATTGACAGTGATAACTTCTGGACCACGAAGTATTGTCGTTCCACTTTAGAAACTACTACCAAACATTTTCCCAAACTGTTTAACTAACTCACGTATCTTGGGCGAATCTTGGTAATGTCTTTTTCATTATAGGAATTCTGGAGGATTTATTATTAGGAATACCAAAATACTGTTGGCATTTCCATCATAACCAGGTCCATCATTTACCGCTGTGGGATATCCTCTTTTGTAAAGTATCTGTTTAAGTCTGTTGGCTAGGTTTCCTTTTGATTTTCTTTTTCTTCTATACTCAATACAGCACCTTATATTTTATGTGTGTTCATAGGCTGGTTACAGTTTTTTAAACAAGCATCTAAATGAAATAAGTTTGAAGTGCATTTATGAAAACAGTGAAAAGCTATGACATAGAAGGGAAGCAAGTGACTCTGTTCAGTGCCATAATCTAGGAGACCATTTGCACTCCCAATCTTTTAAAAACTAATTTTACTCATTCTTGTTTATAGTGATTAAAAAATATATAGGTCATGAAAGATGGTGTAGAGCTATAAAGGACCTCAGTCCGATTAGAATACTGGGGGCTATAGTTTTCATTTTTTCAGTCCTTGAACACTTTGAAAGGAACTTACTATGAACACACTGGTATTTTTCTTAAGATGGAAGGACTACATTTTTAAAGTTATGGTCTTTTCATCCCACACAGATTTCTTAAATTTATTTTCCTTTAAATATTTTATGTATTGATTTGTCAGAGAAAGAGAAAAAGCACAAGCTGGGGGAGCAGCAGACAGAGGGAGAAACTGGCTCCCCACCAAGCAAGACCCCGATGCAGGGCTCCATCCCATCACCCTGGGTTCATGACCTGAGCTTAAGGAAGACACTTAAGGGACTGAGCCATCCAGACTTCCCTCTCCACCCACATTCCTTAATGAGTTTACTCTATTTGGTCAGATCTGAAAGAAATTTTCAGTGTGACATTTGCAATGTCTATTATGTTTGCAAATTCAATAAAGTTCCAAAACTAGATCAGGGTCCAGATTTCATTACATTTTTTTTCTTCATGCTCTCAATGAGAGTTCTTCTCCTTTTTTTATTATTTTTTTAAATTTTATTTATTTGAGAGAGAGAGAGAGCACAAGTAGGCGGAGCAATAGATGGAGGGGGAGGGAGAAGCAGGGTCCCCACTGAGAAGAGAGCCCGATGCAGGGCTTGATCCAAGGACCCCGAGATCATGACCTGAGGCGAAGGCAGATGCTTAAGCAACTGAACCATCCAGGCACCCTGGAGAGTTCTAATAGCTGTCCAGAATATTAGAATGTTTTCTGTCAGAAGCTAAAGAAATGAATATTGCCAGAGTCCTGATAATCCTCAAGTTTGCCGCTTTGCTTTGTTTCTTCTTTCTTCTGAATCCTTACTCTATCTACACTGTTCAAAAACATTCACTCTAGCAATTAAGTCACTAGACATTATGAAAAGTGAAAGAAGGTATTTTAAACATTCTCTCTCAGGTTAGAATAATTCAAACAGGCTCTCTTTGAAAGCAGTACATGAGCAGAATGTGGGAGAAGATACACTTATTTACAGTTCTGGTCTCTGAAAAAATAAAAAAGGCAAAAATTGTCAAGGTTTTGCCATAAATGATGAGTCATCAACAATATTTTTATTTTGTTTTCACTAATTTAAAATTCACACACACTTGCCATACCCAAGGATCTCAAAGATAATTTCCAACTAGATGCAATGGAACCCATGCTGAGAGTATTAAATAAAAGCCAAGATTTGAGGAATCATTGCTTTTATGTAGGAAGTGGCATTGCTGGTTTCTTTTCTTATAGTATAAAGCAGGAATTTAAAACACACACCCACAAAGACTATAGAAGATGGAAAGATACAATGATTGCAGTTAATTTTTATCTCACGCTGAGCACTAGAACAAAGACAGCTTCCAGAACTAAACCCTGTTAAAATTTAGAATCTGTATTCCTTCTTTTTAATCTTGTCTGTGAGAAGGTCAAAAGCAAAGGGGTTTTGTTAACTGTGCAAGTTGGGTTGTCCTGGGCTTTGAACATGTGTTTTAAATAGAGAATGAATCATTACGGACGAGCATATTGGTTTTGCAAGTATTTGACTGTTTTGGTACCTCCTGCCTGAATGTTTTCCAACTTTCTGTACCATAGATACTTCCCACACATTGAAATGTCGTACAGTTGCATTCAGAGTAAAGGAAATGAGGCAAGGAAGTCTATCTTCCAAAGAGAGTTCTCTATATATAACATTCAGTTGGCTGTCAAAACAGAAAAAAGCAGCCTGACAAATGTCTAAATATCGCAGTGTTTATGTAGGCTCATTGTCTGAGGTTTGTGTTTTACATTTACATTTAAACATGTTTATTATATTTATTGCTCATATAAAGATTTTCTCATTTTAGTTTTAAATGATGTGTATACTTTTTTTGCAGTTATGAAAAGTCACATTTTATGCAGTAAAGATGAATTAGTTGTCTTTAGTGAAATGGAGTTTTATATGTTCAGGAGACAGAAAAATAGATGAAAATAAGAGTTTTTATATTATTCGACTCATAGCCCTTAGTAAGACTCGATAGAAATATACAAATATGGGAAAATATTATTTTTCTTTTCCAGATTATTATCACAAATAGAGCTCTTAAAGGTCTGTCTTCCACTGTTCCAAATAAAACTAAGTATTGTACTTTTTAAGTCAGTAAATTTTGCTTGGAATAGAATTAGGGCTTACAAGATATGCTAGAATCTTCTAAAGGCTTCAGGAGCATTCAAATTCTGCACATCTACAAACTCCAGGAAAAACATACGAAATAAGTCAAGTTAGGTTGTGGAGTCCTGTTATCTCTCTTTCTGTACACTTTTCATTTATTTTCTAGGGCCCCTTACTTCCTGAATGGCCAATAATCTATTCCCATGTCAGTTCCTTCCTTCCTTGAAGGAAAACTATATAATTGGTCAGTTGTTTCAGATAAAGAAAGACATAATGATTCTTTTTTTTTTCATCTTCAAGATTTCTTGTGTTATTGGTCTTTAAACAAAAATTTCTTGGAGAATGTGGTGTTTAACCCACAGAAATACAATTTTGATGTCATTCCTTCTTTCCTTTTTTCCTTCCTTTCTCCCTTTATTCCTTCCTTCTTTCCTTTCACCACAGCTCATTGGGCTCTTGTGTGGGCTCCAGGTACAGATTATAGGTTGAAAGATCTTAGTGAAGGCTAAGTTGAAATCATTAAACATAAGGAATATAAGAACTTGATTTGGTGTTGACAGATCAGGCTTTGAACAAGAAAGTAATGCAAGAGGGAGAGGCTTGGGGTCGTGCGCAGATTCCAGACAGTTTCCAAGAACACTTCAAACACTGGAGTCAAAGAATGAACACTGTAGATAAAGTCCCCTTGTCTCTATGCTTGTAGCATCCAGAAAGAATCCATTGTTATGTTGTCCTAAACAAATACTTTGGAGGCTGACAGAATTAAAACATACACATGACTCTCTGTCCAAGCGTACATAGTATGAAGTTTCTTTCTAGCTTTTAAAGATCCTGACTGTATTTGGTTCTTCTAGAAATGGCACCTGTTCTGGGGATACAGGGACACTGAGGAGATTCTGAAAAGTTGTCCTGATTTTTCTTCATAGTTCATGTCTGCCAGGGATGGTCAGGGACCTAATCAAGGGACCCTTGAAAATCTCCGGTACCTTTCCATTTAAATGAACTATTTATTTTTTAATATAAAGGTTTTCCTGGTGCAACTTGCTATTTGCTTTTTCTTTGTTTGTTTGTTTGTTCATTCACTTATACATTGAAGTAATATTTATTTCACTTGTACCCCAAATGATGGGATACAGTGCTGAACAGACAAATAAGGTCCCCATTCTTATAGAAGTATCTTGACCATGTACAAATAAGTAATTTATATCTCTCAGTTCTAATTTTTATTTTTTTAAATTTTTTCAGTTCTAACCTTTAAAGAAAAGTCCTTTGTATTCCAAGAGATCTGTTTATCAATAACTGAAGACCTAAACTTTGTGAAAGGGCATATCCAAAATAATATATTCAAAAGTATTCAATAATATTTTATGATTGAAAAACCAGGTACATCAAAAATTAGAGTTCAGTAAATGCAGGCAATTTTAGAAAATATCAAAGAAAATCATCTGTAGATTACAAGATTACATCTTTTCTTTAATGTAACAAGGTATAATATTTAGGAATTTCTATCTGTATATAGATAGCTAAATTTACAATTCAAGATTAAAGGAGAAAATTTGAATGTTTTTTTAATTCATGTTTTTGTAAAGACTACCTGAAGATTTTTATCTTTTCATGTTATTATATCTAAAAATAAAAGACTATTATAAAATCTGGCATAATAAGGTATATATCAAAGTATCTTCAAAGAAATTCAAAGTCACTTGTGAATCAAATCAGGATTTTTCATAAGTATGTGGCAACTTGTGGCAATATTGAATTTTAATGTAGTGTATTTTCATATCTTATCAGAAAGGTACTTTCTTTAAGAAAAAGAAAGATACTCTAAATATCAGTTACATGACATGATAATGTGTTGGGCATTAGACCTTGATATCTTTAAACCATAAAAAGTCTGCTGTAGGGGCGCCTGGGTGGCTCAGTGGGTTAAGCCGCTGCCTTCGGCTCAGGTCATGATCTCAGGGTCCTGGGATCGAGTCCCGCATCGGGCTCTCTGCTCAGCGGCGAGCCTGCTTCCCTCTCTCTCTGCCTGCCTCTCTGTCTACTTGTGATCTCTCTCTGTCAAATAAATAAATTAAAAAAAAATTAAAAAAAATCTGCTGTACAGAATTCCTCTCTCTTCTCTGTCTGTTGCCTTCTGTATCTAGCTCAGATTTCATTTTTGACCACAGTAATAGGAACAGTGTGGGTTTCTAAGAAACACATTTAGTGCTTGACCTGTCAGTTCTCAAATGGAAATGTTAAAATTCCTTTGTAACTTTAGGAATTTAACAATTTGGTTTTTTGATACTTTTTCCCTATGTACTTTGTAAAAGCCTTGCTGGCAGGTGCAAACAGAATCAGGATTGTTATGATGTTTTAGTGAATTTTTTACTGTATCATTAAGTAACAACCCTCTTAAAATCAATGATCACGTTTTTCCTTTATGTATATTTTATATAAATAAAAATGCTACCATAGCATTCTTTTTTTTAAAGAGGTTTTTTTTTTTTAGATTTTATTTATTTGACAGAGAGAGAGATCACAAGTAGGCAGAGCAGCAGGCAGAGAGAGAGGGGGAAACAGGCTCCCTGCTGAGCAGAGAGCCCAATGCGGGGCTCGATCCCAGCACCCCGGGATCATGACCTGAGCCAAAGGCAGAGGCTTAACCCACTGAGCCACCCAGGCACCCCCATAACATTCTTTGGTTAAGTATTTTACTGCAGTGTCTAAGTGTATGTATATATGCATGTGTGTCAACATAATCCCTTTGTTTTCCACCTTTCTATGTCAACATTTAGATATATTATGTGTTTTAAAAGTAAGATGGGGGAAGAGTCAAGATGGCGGAGAAGTAGCAGGCTGAGACTACATCAGGTAGAAGGAGATCAGCTCGATAGCTTATCTAAACATTGCAAACACCTACAAATCCAATGGGAGATTGAAGAGAAGAAGAGCAGCAATTCTAGAAACAGAAAATCAACCAATTTCTGAAAGGTAGGACTGGCCAAGAAATGAATCTAAAACGATGGGAAGATAGACCGTGGGGGGAGGGGCCAGCTCCCGGCAAGCGGCGGAGGAACGGAGCACAAAATCAGGACTTTTAAAAGTCTGTTCCACTGAGGGACATTGCTCCAGGGGCTAAACCGGGGTGAAGCCCACGCGGGGTCAGCGTGACCCCAGGTCCCGCAGGGTCACAGAAGGATCAGGGGTGTTGGAGTGTCGCAGAGCTCACAGGTGTTAGAACAGAGAAGCCGGCTACAAAGACAGAGCCGAGGACTGAACTCTCAGCTCGGGGTTACCTTGAACTGGTCACGGGCTGGGTGAGCTCAGAGTGCAGCTGGAGGCTGGGGACATGGAGTGATTGGGTGCTGTCCTCTGGGGGCGCACTGAGGAGTGGGGCCCTGGGCTCTTGGCTCCTCTGGGCCAGAGACTAGGAGGCTGCCATTTTCATTCCCGTCCTCCAGAACTCTACGGAAAGTGTTCAGGGAACAGAAGCTCCCAAAAGCGAACCTGAGCAGATTGCTTAGTCCGGCCCTCGGTAAGGGTGGTGCAATTCAACCTCAGGCAAAGACACTTGAGAGTCACTACAACAGGCCCCTCCCCCAGAAGATCAACAAAATATCTAGCCAGGACGAAGTTCATCTATCAAGGAAAACAGGTTCAATACCTAAGACAGCAGCGGAATTCCAGAGGAAGAGAAAGCAAAGCACGGAACTCATGGCTTTCTCCCCATGATTTTTTAGTCTTGCGGTTAATTCAATTTTTTTTTCAATTTTTTTTCTTTCTTTTTTCTTCTTCTGCTAAATTTTTTAAAACTTCTACTCTTTTCTTTTTTAACGTTTTTTGACTAGTTTATTAAAATATATATTTTTCCTTTCTTTTTTATATTTTTTCTTTATTTGTTTTATTTTTAAAAATTTTTTTTTTCTGAACCTCTTTTTATCCCCTTTTTATCCCCTTTCTCCCGCCCCCCCACAATTTGGGGTGTCTTCTGATTTGGTTACAGCGCATTTTTCTGGGGTCTTTGCCACGCTTTTAGTGTTTTATTTGATCCTTCATATCCTCTTATCTGGACAAAATGACAAGGCGAAAAAATCACCACAAACAAAAGAACAAGAGGCAGTACCGAAGGCTAGGGACCTAATCAACACAGACATTGGTAATATGTCAGATCAAGAGTTCAGAATGACGATTCTGAATGTTTTAGCCGGGCTCGAAAAAGGCATGGAAGATATTAGAGAAACCCTCTCTGGAGATATAAAAGCCCTTTCTGGAGAAATTAAAGAACTAAAATCTAACCAAGTTGAAATAAAAAAAGCTATTAATGAGGTGCAATCAAAAATGGAGGCTCTCACTGCTAGGATAAATGAGGCAGAAGAAAGAATTAGTGATATAGAAGACCAAATGACAGAGAATAAAGAAGCTGAGCAAAAGAGGGACAAACAGCTACTGGACCATGAGGGGAGAATTCGAGAGATAAGTGACACCATAAGACAAAACAACATTAGAATAATTGGGATTCCAGAAGAAGAAGAAACAGAGAGGGGAGCAGAAGGTCTATTGGAGAGAATTATTGGAGAGAATTTTCCTAATATGGCAAAGGGAACAAGCATCAAAATCCAGGAGGTGCAGAGAACCCCCCTCAAAGTCAACAAGAATAGGTCCACACCCCGTCACCTAATAGTAAAATTTACAAGTCTTAGTGACAAAGAGAAAATCCTGAAAGCAGCCCGGGAAAAGAAGTCTGTAACATACAATGGTAAAAATATTAGATTGGCAGCAGACTTATCCACAGAGACCTGGCAGGCCAGAAAGAGCTGGTATGATATATTCAGAGCACTAAATGAGAAAAACATGCAGTCAAGAATACTCTATCCAACTAGGCTATCATTGAAAATAGAAGGAGAGATAAAAAGCTTCCTGGACAAACAAAAACTGAAAGAATTTGCAAACACCAAACCAGCTCTACAGGAAATACTGAAAGGGGTCCTCTAAGCAAAGAGAGAGCCTAAAAGTAGTAGATCAGAAAGGTACAGACACAATATACAGTAACAGTCACCTTACAGGCTAATAATGGCACTAAATTCATATCTCTCAATAGTTACCCTGAATGTTAATGGGCTAAATGCCCCAATCAAAAGACACAGGGTATCAGAATGGATAAAAAAGCAAAACCCATCAATATGTTGCCTACAAGAAACTCATTTTAGACGCGAAGACACCTCCAGATTTAAAGTGAGGGGGTGGAAAACAATTTACCATGCTAATGGGCATCAGAAGAAAGCTTGGGTGGCAGGGCGCCTGGGTGGCTCAGTGGGTTAAGCCACTACCTTCAGCTCAGGTCATGATCCCGGGGTCCTGGGATCGAGTCCCCCATCAGGCTCTCTGCTCAGCAGGGAGCCTGCTTCCCTCTCTCTCTCTGTGCCTGCCTCTCTATCTACTAGTGATCTCTCTGTGTTAAATAAATAAATAAAATCTTAAAAAAAAAAAAAAAGAAAGCTTGGGTGGCAATCCTTATATCAGATCAATTAGATTTTAAGACAAAGACTATAATAAGAGATGAGGAAGGACACTATATCCTACTCAAAGGGTCTGTCCAACAAGAAGATCTAACAATTTTAAATATCTATGCCCCTAACGTGGGAGCAGCCAACTATATCAACCAATTAATAACAAAATCAAAGAAACACATCAATAATAATACAATAATAGTAGGGGACTTGAACACTCCCCTCACTGAAATGGACAGATCATCCAAGCAAAAGATCAACAAGGAAATAAAGGCCTTAAATGACACACTGGACCAGATGGACATCACAGATATATTCAGAACATTTCATCCCAAAGCAACAGAATACACATTCTTCTCTAGTGCACATGGAACATTCTCCAGAATAGATCACATCCTGGGTCACAAATCAGGTCTCAACTGGTATCAAAAGATTAGGATCATTCCCTGCATATTTTCAGACCACAACACTCTGAAGCTAGAACTCAATCACAAGAGGAAAGCTGGAAAGAACCCAAATACATGGAGACTAAACAGCATCCTTCTAAAGAATGAATGGGTCAACCAGGAAATTAAAGACGAATTGAAAAAAAATCATGGAAACAAATGATAATGAAAACACAACATTTCAAAATCTGTGGGACACAGCAAAGGCAGTCCTGAGAGGAAAATATATAGCGGTACAAGCCTTTCTCAAGAAACAAGAAAGGTCTCAAGTACACAACCTAACCCTACACGTAAAGGAGCTGGAGAAAGAACAAGAAAGAAACCCTAAACCCAGCAGGAGAAGAGAAATCATAAAGATCAGAGCAGAAATCAATGAAATAGAAACCAAAAAAACAATAGAAAAAATCAATGAAACTAGGAGCTGGTTCTTTGAAAGAATCAATAAGATTGATAAACCCCTGGCCAGACTTATCAAAAAGAAAAGAGAATGGACCTAAATAAATAAAATCATGAATGAAAGAGGAGTGATCACAACTAACACCAAAGAAATACAGACAATTATAAGAACATACTATGAGCAACTCTACACCAACAAATTGCACAATCTGGAAGAAATGGATGCATTCCTAGAGACATATAAACTACCACAACTGAACCAGGAAGAAATAGAAAACCTGAACAGGCCCATAACCAGTAAGGAGATTGAAACAGTTGTCAAAAATCTCCAAACAAACAAAAGCCCAGGGCCAGACGGCGTCCCAGGGGAAGTCTACCAAACATTTAAAGAAGAACTCATTCCTATTCTCCTGAAACTGTTCCAAAAAATAGAAATGGAAGGAAAACTTCCAAACTCATTTTATGAGGCCAGCATCACCTTGATCCCAAAACCAGGCACGGATCCCACCAAAAAAGAGAACTACAGACCAATATCCTTGATGAACACAGATGCAAAAATTCTCACCAAAATACTAGCCAATAGGATTCAACAGTACATTAAAAGGATTATTCACCACGATCAAGTGGGATTTATTCCATGGCTGCAGGGTTGGTTCAACATCTGCAAATCAATCAATGTGATAGAACACATTAATAAAAGAAAGAACAAGAACCATCTGATACTCTCAATAGATGCTGAAAAAGCATTTGACAAAGTACAGCATCCCTTCCTGATCAAAACTCTTCAAAGTTTAGGGATAGAGGGCACATACCTCAATATTATCAAAGCCGTCTATTAAAAACCCACCGCAAATATCATTCTCCATGGAGAAAAACTGAAAGCTTTTCCGTTAAGGTCAGGAACACAGCAGGGATGTCCATTATCACCACTGCTATTCAACATAGTATTAGAAGTCCTAGCCTCAGCAATCAGACAACAAAAAGAAATTAAAGGCATCCAAATTGGCAAAGAAGAAGTCAAACTATCACTCTTCGCAGATGATATGATACTATATGTGGAAAACCCAAAAGACTCCACTCCAAAACTGCTAGAACTTGTACAGGAATTCAGTAGTGTCAGGATATAAAATCAATGCACAGAAATCAGTTGCATTTCTGTACACCAACAACAAGACAGAAGACAGAGAAATTAAGGATTCCATCCCATTTACAATTGCACCCAAAACTATAAGATACCTAGGAATAAACCTAACCAAAGAGCTAAGAATCTATATACAGAAAACTATAAAGTACTTATGAAAGAAATTGAGGAAGACACAAAGAAATGGAAACATGTTCCATGCTCCTGGATTGGAAGAATAAATATTGTGAAAATGTCTATGCTATCTAGAGCAATCTACACATTTAATGCAATCCCTATCAAAATACCATCCATTTTTATCAAAGAAATGGAACAAATAATCCTCCAATTTATATGGAACCAAAAAAGACCTCAAATAGCCAAAGGAATATTGAAAAAGAAAGCCAAAGTCGGTGGCATCACAATTCCAGACTTCAAGCTCTATTACAAAGCTGTCATCATCAAGGCAGCATGGTACTGGCACAAAAACAGACACATAGATCAGTGGAACAGAATAGAGAGCCCAGAAATCGACCCTCAACTCTATGGTCAACTAATCTTCGACAAAGCAGGAAAGAATGTCCAATGGAAAAAAGACAGCCTCTTCAATAAATGGTGCTGGGCAAGTTGGACAGCCACATGCAGAAAAATGAAATTGGACCACTTCCTTACACCACACAGGAAAATAGATTCCAAATGGATGAAAGACCTCAATGTGAGAAAGGAATCCATCAAAATCCTTGAGGAGAACACAGGCAGCAACCTCTTTCACTTCAGCCGCAGCAACATCTTCCTAGGAACATCGGCAAAGGCAAGGAAAGCAAGGGCAAAAATGAACTATTGGGATTTCATCAAGATCAACAGCTTTTGCACAGCAAAGGAAACAGTTAACTAAACCAAAAGACAACTGACAGAATGGGAGAAGATATTTGCAAACGACATATCAGATAAAGGGCTAGTATCCAAAATCTACAAGGAACTTAGCAAACTCAACACCCAAAGAACAAACAATCCAATCAAGAAATGGGCAGAGGACATGAACAGACATTTCTGCAAAGAAGACATCCAGATAGCCAACAGACACATGAAAAAGTATTCCACATCACTTGGCATCAGGGAAATACAAATCAAAACCACAATGAGATATCACCTCACACCAGTCAGAATGGCTAAAATTAACAAGTCAGGAAATGACAGATGCTGGTGAGGATGCGGAGAAAGGGGAACCCTCTTACACTGTTGGTGGGAATGCAAGCTGGTGCAACCACTCTGGAAAACAGCATGGAGGTTCCTCAAAATGTTGAAAATAGAACTACTCTATGATCCAGCAATTGCACTACTGGGTATTTACCCTAAAGATACAAACATAGTGATCTGAAGGGGCACGTGTACCCGAATGTTTATAGCAACAATGTCTACAATAGCCAAACTATGGAAAGAACCTAGATATCCATCAACAGATGAATGGATAAAGAAGATTTGGTATATATACACAATGGAATACTATGCAGCCATCAAAAGAAATGAAATCTTGCCATTTGCGACGACGTGGATGGAACTAGAGGGTATCATGCTTAGTGAAATAAGTCAATCAGAGAAAGACAACTATCATATGATCTTCCCGATATGAGGACATGGAGAAGCAACATGGGGGGGTTAGGAGGATAGGAGAAGAATAAATGAAACAAGATGGGATTGGGAGGGAGACAAACCATAAATGACTCGTAATCTCACAAAACAAACTGGGAGTTGCTGGGGGGGAGGTGGGGTTGGGAGAGGGGGAGGGGGTTGTGGACATTGGGGAGGGTGTGTGCTATCATGAGTGCTGTGAAGTGTGTAAACCTGGCAATTCACAGACCTGTACCCCTGGGGATAAAAATACATTATATGTTTATAAAAAAAAAAAAAGAAAGGAAAAAGAAAGGATGAATACCCCACTTTGTAGCAACATGGATGGGACTGGAGCTGATTGTACTGAGTGAAATAAGTCAAGCAGAGAGAGTCAAGTATCATATGGTTTCACTTATTTGTGGAGCATAACAAATAACATGGAGGACATTGGGAGATGGAGAGGAGAAGGAAGTTGGGGGAAATTGGAAGAGGAGGTGAACCATGAGAGACATGGACTCTGAGAAACAACCTGGGGGTTTTGAAGGGGCAGGAATGGGAGGTTGGGGGAACCAGGTGGTGGGTAATAGGGAGGGCACGTGTTGTATGGAGTACTGGGTGTTTTGCAAAAACAATGAATACTGTTACGCTGAAAAAAAAAATTAAAAGAAAAAAAAAGTAAGATGGATTATCTTTTCTAACCCATTTCAGCATCTTTGTCTAACAGGCAAAGTAACCCACTTCTCTATATTGTGATTACTGATAGATGCTGGCCAATATTTACTACTGTCTTTTAAGATGTTTTCTATTTAGTGTTCATTATATTTGATTTTATTTCCTTCATTTGACCTTTTTTTTTTAAGATTTTATTTATTTATTTGACAGAGAGAGAGAGAGATCACAAGTAGGCAGAGAGGCAGGCAGAGAGAGAGGAGGAAGTAGGCTCCCCGCTGAGCAGAGAGCCCATGTGGGGCTCGATCCCAGGACCCTGAGATCATGACCCAAGCCGAAGGCAGAGGCTTAACCCACTGAGCCACCCAGGCGCCCCTCATTTGACCTTTTTAAAGGAATTGACTTGAGTATACATTACACAATTTTTCTTCCTTCACAACTGTGGAATGTATAAGGATAGAGTATGTGAATTCTGCTTTATATTTTTACCATATATATTAGTTAACAGAGTCTAAAACTACTTTTTCTCTAAATTCCTCCTGCAAAATAAAAATCACTTTAAACACTTTACACTTCAATTTACCATTATCTTTCCTACTGATGTTTTCTAGTTTTTGTGTTTTTATTGTTGCTGTAGATGTTTGTAGAAGTAGAGGTCTGCATCAGTGTTTGATGTGTCCCGTTGCCAGAATTTCCAAACTTTTTTTCAAACCACTTAATGAATTATGATTCGGTATAATTGTTGCTATTGTGTTCTGAACATATTACTTCAACCATGTCCTAGTGAACTAAAGATGAAGCTATTTACTGTGTACACACTGTGTCCACTGTGTGGTGTGGAATACAGAGATGATCAAGGTGTGAATCATTCAGGAATTCCGGAAGGCTTTAACAAAGTATATATTGGCCTTCTTCATTCCAGATAAATTGATACAAGTATTCTTACCTGCCATATTAGAATATCTGCCATGGTGCCTTGCTTGTATGATCTTACTTAGCCAGTATTTTTGATTGAGTGGAAAGCGAGGGTAAGGAGTGATGACAGATTCATAACTTAACGGTCTAGTTCTCCCTCAGGAGGGAGATATTAATATATACTCTTTGAGACAGATAGAGATGATATAGTGCCCCCTCAAGCCCTCAACACAGCAGCCAAGTTTTCATCTCTCAAGGAAGAATTCCAGGATAAGCATAACAGCCCAGTGGTCCCACAGCAGGTGGCGGGAGCAAGTGGTCAGCCAATAGAATAGGGTCTAATGATTTTCCTGCAAAGGTGCCGCCCCTGCTTCACTGCCAGATGGGAAGCTTACTAGAGCCTCCTCTCCAGTTTGAGCCAGGCCATGCTTCCTCTGAAAGCTATACCGCTAAGGCTAGTTGGTTAGTTAACTAGCGCTTAATCAACACCTACTGTGTGTGGAGCACTCCGTGTGATTCTGTTCTCTACCCATGCAAAATCTCCTCACACCTCAAGCCCAGCTTCAGTCTCTGCTCCTCTATGGATTCTAATCCACCTTTTTTATTCTCTATGGAAATGATCATCTGAACCATTTGAGTATTTTGCCATATGATTCTTTATTGATATCTGAGTGTAACCCTTAATTATCCAGTGTAACTATAAGCATAAGAGCTTTATTTTTCTATGGTTATTTATTACAGTTGAAGATTACTTGGTGATTATTGTTGCTGAAGATACTGTTTCTCAAAATGTGTTCCAGAGAATGCTGATCTTTTTTTTTAATCAATAGTGTATCTGATATTTTTTTAAGTTTTTATTTAAATTCTAGTTAGTTACCATGTGGTGTAATATTAATTTAAGATGCATAACTTAGTGACTCAACACTCACATAACACCCAGTGCTCATCACAACACGTGAGCTCCTTAATCCCTGTTCACCTATTTAACCCATCCCCCATCCACCTCCCCTCTGGTAACCATCAGTTTGCGTACAGTTAGGAGCCTGTTTCTTGGTTTGCTGCTCTCTTTCTTTCCCCTCTGATTATCTGTTTTGTTTCATAAATTCCACATATGAGTGAAATAATATGGTTTTGGTCTTTCTCTGGCTTATTTCACTTAGCCTGATATGCTCTAGTTCCATCCACATCATTGCAAATGGGAAGATTTCATTCTTTTTTATGGCTGAGTATATATTCCTGCGTGTGTGTGTGTGTGTGTGTGTGTGTGTGTGTGTGTACTACCTCTTATTCATTCATTCATTCATTCATCAGTCAATAGACAGACATTTGGGTTCTTTTCATAATCCTTAAGAGATTCTGGGAAAAAAGGCAAGTGGAGGTGGTTGATACAGTAGAATACATTTGTGAAAGGCTGAACACTTTCCTTCCTCTTGGAAATCTATAATACAATTTGAAGACAATTAAGACTTTGATAAATTATGTGTTAAAGATAAATTTTTACCTTGGTATTTCCTAAACACAACTGATTCTTTGTTTAATGCAATCAGATATAATCTTCAAGAAATACATCTAAATTTGGGTATCTGAATTAAGAATTCGGTATTAGAGGTAACAATTTAAATTTGGTTTGGATTTGCTTTTACAATGGCAGTCAAATACCTGGATTTTTAAAAAAATATATTTATTTGACAGAGAGAGATCACAAGCAGGCAGAGAGGCAGGCAGAGAGAGAGGAGGAAGCAGGTTCCCCGCTGAGCAGAGAGCCCGATGCGGGGCTCGATCCAAGGACCCTGAGATCATGACCTGAGCCGAAGGCAGAGGCTTTAACCCACTGAGCCACCCAGGTGCCCCAAATACCTGGATATTTTAATTTTTATCTGAGTATATTTCCAAATGAGATCTTTCCCTGTCTCCCTTTACTGAATGCTAGGTAGCATCCCTTGAAACCAGTATTCTATAGAATAATTTGGGGGAAGTACATTTCTATATTGTAGCCAGTGGTTTTACCAATGGTATAATGAAGGTAGACACTACATCTGGGACACAGTGTCTGTTTGGCTCATGGCTGTGGTGATAGGAACTTCCTGGAAGATGTACAGCAAATCCGTATAGGTAGGGAGTTAAGTTTTCTCACTTAGACTTGAAGCTGTGGTGTGAGTGCTCTAAGAAACAGGTGTAACATCTGTCACCTTCATAGGCAGGGTCCATTCAGTTGATCAGATGATCTCTGTCATAGTCTTTTTCCTTAAAAGAAGGAGACTATCACTTGGTCAAAACTCTCTAACAGCTCCTATGCCAGAATTTCCCAATAAATTCAGACATTAAACCAGTTTTATCGTCATCAGACTGAAACTCCAAGCAAGTCCACAACATTATTCAGTTCCACTGGGTACATTCTGTGGAATAATGTACCTGAAAAGTCAGAAGGGAGAAGAATCACTCCAATGGAAAGTGGTGTTTCTATATTAAAGTTTTTGGATAAAATGGCTACAGAGTTGAGGAAAACATTCAGTAATTGATGATCTCTCTTACTCCAGATGAGGTTAAGTATTGATTTTTGCCAGGCTTTTCCATTGTAAAATTTCTACTTTTCCTTTTGAAAGTAATAAATATTTTGTGGGGACACACTTTGAGACTATGTGAATATTTTGTTTATCATCATACATTTACCTGCTAATTTCAGTATTCATTGATGACTCCTATCTGTAATACTTACTACAAAAATATTTACCAAATGGCGAATTGCTATCTTTCCTCCTATATTGGAATTCTAATGTGAGGAAGAGATGTTGCTCTTACCCTATTTATTTGTTAATGCATCAGTTATGTACTTATGTCAATGTAGACCCATGGAACTTTATTTGATGGGCTGATATCCACTTCTTATCATTGTTTAGTGTATTCCTCAAATGTTCCCAGCTTTGGCTGTTGAGAGCTTTTTCAAATTGGCTTCTCCAATCCCCAGCCATTGTGTTTAAATACTTCCTTACTTTCCAGCACTCAGAGCTACTCCAGACCCATCTTGTACTTTCTCAATGATTTCCCAGCCCTAGACTCAACCACTTTTTCAAGTGTTTTTTGTTCTTTTTGAGAATTATAGAAACCAAGATCTAGGCAGATAGTGTTCTCAGTACTACTGGCATGTCATTGCTGTTACGCCTTCTGAGTGATTATAGCTAGAAACTATTTGTATGAATGGTAACCCATATATCTACACATCTACATCTACTTCTTATTTATTCACATTATTTATAACAAAAACTATGAGTCCCAACTGATATTTCCAATTACAGTCCAATAGCATGTGTACATTCTAGCTTTCCCCTTTCTTATTTGTAGCTCCTTTCCTTGATTGCAAGAAACCTGGGTCTCATTACCCACAATCTATTTCTATAAGAGATGTTTACATAAAACAGCTTAAGAGTTGCTAATCCATACCCCAGTGAAAATCAGATTTACTGACTGGAGCATAGTATTTGTATACAGTGCTTTTTTTTTTTTTTTTCCTTTAGCCTTATAGTATCTTTCAAACTATTTGTTTATTTTAGATTTTATTTGAGAGAGAGAGAAAAAGCGTGAGTAGGAGGAGGGACAGAGTGAGAGGGAGACAGAAAAACTCAAGCAGACTCTGTGCTCAGTGCAGACCTCGATGTCGGGCTTGATCTCAAAACTCTGAAATCATGACCTGAGCCAAAATCAAGAGTTGGACACTTAACTGACTGAGCTACTGAGGCGCCACCCCTCCAAATATTTTTTAATGAAGTTACTTAGTCTATTTTTCTCTGACCCTTTCCGTGAGGCTGTTAGTCACTTGTAATAGGCTTAGGTTCATTTATTTTTATATTCCAGTTCAGTCCTTCCCGCATATCCAGTTGGAGTTTAATTATTTATTGGTACTTTTTATGAAATATTGCTGTGATTTAGATACCAAAACATACATTAAGGTATATTCAGAGAAATTTCTCTAAGAAATTCTCTTAGAACTTCACCATTCTTGTCATTCTGTTTGTACTATCCCTACAAGTAACCCATTTTAATTGTTTCTGAATTTTATTACTTGAATTATGTTTTGTACAAATGAGCAATATATTGATATTTTCTTATTTGCTTTTCTTTCTTTAATGAAAAGCTGTGTACTGTATTCTTTTGCACTTAAGAAATATATCCTGAAAATTACTCCATACCAGTTCATAGAGATCTTTCTCATTCATTCTTGCAGATGTATTTGGACTATCCAACATTCTTAAGAATCTGTACATATAAACTGGTGGGAATGACTAATTTTATTCATTGACTGTGAGGGCTACTTACATTTGAATCAAAACGCTGCATGCCTTCCTGCCTGAATTTTTATCTCCTCCTTGGCTTCATGATCAGGAAAACATACTGTCTCTATGCACAGTCTCTGGCTGGGGCTTATCATTGCCCTTCTTCCTGTTACTTCTTGCTTGAGTTGGCTTTGGCTTCATCTTGTGATCTCATATTTGAATCGTTAGTGTCTGGTTCTCCCATTCTCTGTCTTGCCCCAGGCACCTTTCCTCAATATTACTTTGACCTTGGCAACACCATGACTCCTAACTTGTCAGGTTCACCGTAAGCTCCCACGCCAGGGTGGTCCTGTTTTTACAACTAGACCTAGTCTGGCTGGGTCTAGTACAGCTGACTCTACTCCAGATTCAATTTGTCTGTCTCTGACTTCTCTGTAGCACTCAGTCACTCTTAACAAAATACCTGGGATATTGTCCAATTTGCAGACTATGGCTCGGCTTTAAATTTTAGTACATTTTTTTTTCTTAAAAGAGGCTTATTTCTTGTGATTGTATCTTTGCGATGATTTTACTCTATTCATTTAGAACACCGTGAAAGCAGTTCCCTGATGAAATTCATCCATTATGGCAAATGTTTTCACTTCATGGAAACCTACTGAAATGGAAAGTATTTTGAAAATAAATGAAACATGGACTATTTTTGAAAACTGTTCATGGCCAGATTCAGCAAATGTTGATAGCTTGGAAATTCCTGATACTTTAAAGGGGAGAGGGAAAAAAAAATACACTTCTATGCTAGAAAGTTCTGAGCCTCCCACATCTTACCTCATTTTTATAGATGTAGCAATTAAGACCCTGGTTAATTGTTCCAGGAAGTCTAACTCATCTGAAAAAGCATACTTTCCAATTATCCAAATAACCTGAAAACACAAATCAAAATGCAGGAATGACAGCTCTATGTTTAACTCTCTTCTCACTGAAATGTTATGAGATCCTCTTCATTTCCTCTTGCTGTTGATACACATAACAGTTTAGACATCAGAATTCGAGCTATATGAAAAGCGGGGAAAGCCATTAGAAGAAATAAGCAGAAGACACGTGCAGTGAATATTTGTGATAAAACAAGTCATTTCATTATCCACATGCAGTTTGAGCCTTTTACTACTTTCTCCTCTTCGGCAGAAATCAATTTGACTCTCTCTCACATCAATAGAATATCTTCCAGATGAACCCCTGAGGTGGGTACATAAAGGGTATCTGATTTTTTCATTAATGCAGAGCTATTAAAGCCATAAATAGGGCTTAACAGCATTCAACATTCATTGCAGAAGGGCTTCTCTAGCAAAGTAGTACACAGAAAAAGGGACAATTTTCCATTAATTCTGGCATTTAAAGGTGAGAGGTGATCTGAAAATTCTACCATGGAAATGTAGGTTCTAAAGAGGAAAATGACACAATGGTGGGGCTGAACAATTCACTCCCCCCCCAGATCAGGTTTAATTTTGGTTGTACTATAAATGCATACACCCATATTTGCTCCTCCAAAAATACACTGTGTATGTTTACTTGTCACAGATGTCTGATGAGTCACTGCACAATATGTTTGGGATAGGTGAAAATGATTTGAACATCTAATAGGATAGCAACTAAAATAAACACAGTATTTCAAAATAAATTGCAGGGGTTAAACATCCTGAGACATCTTAACATGAGCTTTGCCTAGTTGATGAACAAGGTGTTCATGGTCATCTGTCTTTTTCCTCTGTGCTTCTCACTGTTTGAAATCCTCATCTGAGACAGATTAGATGTTGACTTACTCTACCAAGTAGTTTCTGAGATATCCTATCTTCTTTCTAAATGTTCCTTTTGTTAAGACAAAGAGTATGAGAGAAGCAATTTTCATGTGAAAAAAATGTATGTCCAGGTGAACATATTGACTGCTAAAACCTAGACATTATGTTGGATATCGGAACTATTATAATAGTAAAAAAATCAAGGTACTTATACTTATAGAACTTATAACCAACTATTATATTCCAAGTAAATAAATATATATATAAAATATTTTAACATGTTGAAAGAGCTGTGAGAAGTAGCAGTAAGATGGTAAGAAGACAAATAGTAGGGGAGTGGTCAATTTCTACAAGTAGATAGTCACAAAAAATGCCTCAGATGTGAACATATTGCTAGGACCTCAAGTCTGAAGAGGTAACCACATGAAAGCTAGCAGAAGAATGTTCCACATGGAGAAAAGCGCTTATAGTGTTCAAAGTCTGAAAGGAGACCTGTGTAGCTCGAGTACAGTACAGGGAACCACAAGCAGAAAACAAAATGGGAGTTAGAAATTGGAGTTCTCAGTGACTAAACTGTATGACAAATGTAGATGGCATTTGGAGGGATGGAGATTTGCAGTCAGAGATTGGAAGAACGGCATTTAAACTTTCAGATGTATTACAGCTCTGGATGGCTGCAGAGTACGAGGTATGACTAGGGGACCCACAGCGCAAGTGGTGATGTTGTGGGAGTTATCAAAAGAGAAGAGATCAAGGGATGTTAAGAGAAGGCTGTTAAAGGGACTGTCCTCAGAGTCTTGGAGACCAGGTTAGATATATTATAGAAAGCAAGACTGTGAGGCGGGGGCTCCTTAGGACATAATTTTTTTTTTAAACATATGGGAAGTATACATTTTGTTGTTATGCTAAATTCAAATCTCTATGCTTAGTACGTCTTTACTGATTTCTAAATGGGCAAAACAGCTTATTCGAAACACTGCAGGTTTTTTAGTTTTCTTCACATATGTATGAGATAGTGGGCAGTTTGTTGCACTTTAACTGAAACTGTCATTTTTACGTTCAGCAACAACTGGTCTGTGTTGTAGCAAGAAGAAATAATTCAGTCATTAAAATAATCAGAGGTGATGATGCCCAAACTCGCCTCAGTGTAAGAATCATCTAGGATGCTAATTAAAATGCAAACTCGAGAGTCTCATTCCAGATTCAGTGACTCACAATTTTCTGGAACCGTGTTTGGAAATTTTCATTTTTAATACATGTTCTAAATAATTTTTAAGATCAGGCAAGAATGGGAATTGCTGTTGTTAGTAGGAAAATGACACTCTGTGGATGAGGAAATATGAAATACAGGCCCATTTCTCTACTAGCCAGCTTATGACCCAATTACTAAGTCTTCCTTGGGCCTCAGTTTCCTCTTCTACAAGATGATTACTTTGAGATCCTTCCATATAAAATTTTCCTACCATTAACATTTCTATGTATGGTCTCTGTAAGACTTTTTCTATATACATTAAATTAACAACTAAAATCCTAAAACTTCAGGCAACATTGAAACAAAAACACTATGCAAATTATAAATCATTTGCCAAAGATTCCTTGAAATTGATAAGATATCATTTTTCTCATATTCCTACTTTCTTACTTCAAGTGCTGGCCACTTTACCATACTTTTCTGAAAATAATGCAAGAAATTTTCAAACTCCCTTCTTTTAAATCTCCTGAAAGGTTTCCACTGAAATACTAATCTAAAGGAAAAAAACTCAGTTGAAATTAACATTTTACACTCAAAACGTATTCATTAAAATAACTATTCTTATATCAAAGGAGACCAAAACAAGCAGCAAAAAAATATGATTTTAAATAACATTTCCTATTAAAACATATTTTATGCTTTAGATTTTAGAGCAATTTTTTTGCCACTAGTAACATAATGTAGTATGACTCCTTAGCTATCTATTGCAGTGTTTTTAAAGCTGTAAGTTGCAACATATTAGTGGAATGTAAAAGAAAAATGTTTCTTCTGAACACAAACACACACATACATGTAAATATCAAAGCATTGGATACAGTAAGTTAAGTGTTACTTTGTGAAACTTTTGTTTCAGTTATATACTCCTATCTGTATACATATTTTTGTATATATTCTGAGATTTTTATATAAAATGAATTTCTCACAGTGATCATACTATATAAGGTATGTGACTTACTACTATATTTAAATAACAGTTTGGAGGTATTAAATAAGATCTAAATACAAAAAGAAATATAGTTCAGTCTCCAGTGAAATATGAGCATGAACTCATTAAACTCTGTATAGTTTCATTTGTAAGTACATTCCACCTAGTTAGTTTCTACTTTCCGATAACCAAGTAGGATGACCAGTTAGCACTGCTGCCTGGAACAAAAATCAAAAGGAAGCACAAACAACAGTGTTGTAAGAGAAAGTCAACCGGTTCAGAATCCTATTGAATACTATGTTAACTAACTATATTACAAGTAGATTTGAAATGTCAGTGTCCACTATTTGCTGTAAACATCCTGAGGTTAAAGACTGAATTCTGTTTAAGACAAAATCAGTTTATTTTAACCGATACAGGACAAAATAAAACAAAACAAAACTTGGATTTCAACTGGACTTACTTATTTTCTTTCAATAAGCAGTGATTTTTTTTTAAAGGATTGACTAGAGGAATATATTTAGATGAATAAAAACTTGGCTTCTTTGCCATGTCTCTTCCTTGAACCTGACACATACAGCCATATGTTAGATCCAGAACACAGGGCAAAAAAGCAAGTCGATGGGCCTTCAGTGACAACATGGAATTTGAAGTTCTAAGAACTAGATGTTCATTGAAAAATTGAACTACAACTTGCCAAGGTCAGAGAGTGACATTTTCATAAATTAATGCTATCAGAAGCTGCTGGAATTTTCACAATTGTCTTATTTGAAACCAGCAGAAGTTCCAGTAGAGGTCATACTGATTATGCTGGGAGCAAATCAGAAGGCTTCCAATGCATGTAAGAATTTTCTTTGAATGTAGAGTAATAAAGCTCAAATAGATTTTTTTGTTATGAAGATAAGTTTTTTTTCTTTTTCTGTTAAAAAGAAACATACCTATGCTTGTATGTTTAATGCCTCTTCAGTTGCTTTAAATTATATTTCTTTTTTTGTGTACGTAAGCTTAGGTTTTTTTGTAGTTTTCACTTAGAAAAAAAAATCTTAAACTAGAAATTTCAGTTTGATAGGTATAGATTTGAATTGGAATTGTGCAGTGGAATAAGAAATGGTGAAAGAAGCTAAAAGAAAGAGAAAGAGAACTAATTTTCCACTTATTCTGAATATCTATGAACTTCTGAAAAGTTCATGCATAGGTGAACCCTGAACACAGGAATTGATTGGAAATTATTAAATATTTATTTGGCTTTTATCATTTGCCATTAGGCCATACATAAAGAATTTTCTGAAACCATCATAAGGATTAACACTCTAAATATTCTATTAAACATTTCATTATGTTCAAAAAAAAATGGGAAAACGACAGCTCCTCTGAGACATGAGTCAAGGCACATTTGTGGGAAACAAGAACAGGGAATTTTAATTTGGCTGTAATTTTTCTAATCATGTCTTTATCTATCAGGACTCACATCATCTCACTTAATTCACTTCCCTCAAACCTCTGCAAGATTTATTCTAAAGGAAATAGTCAATCCCAGTTCATCATCATGGATTGGAGCTAAAAAGAAGGGTGGCAAGAAGGGTCTAAGCCAGGAGTCTACAGCCTTTTTAGCAGCAAAACTACTGTCCATTTCCCTAAAATATAAAGCAGTACCTGGGGCAGGAAGTTAGAGTTCTGTTTTTTGGAAGTGTAAGATTCTGCGTGAGCAGGGACCAGTGCTTTCTGACCTGGCCTAGCAAGCTCTGCTTGTGGGCAGTTCCCAGGCCCTGTCCCAGCCTAGGCCAGGGGGCCTCAGAGTGGTTGCTACAGGGACCTCAGCCCTGCTAGAGGCCATGGACATGCCTTCTACCTTCTTGGGCAACTCCATGTACAAAAATAGAAAACAAAACAAAACAAAACTAACAGAGTGAAATGATAACTACTGAGCTATCACAAAATAAATTATATTTTAAAATAAGCAGACAAACAATCCAACAGTACATTCCCTGGGAATAGAATGAGAAGTCCTTGCAGATACGCCCCATTGAGCCCAGTTATCCCTGTTAACATATATAATGTCTGCCCGGATCTTCCTTCTATGGACTTCAATTACTTTATTTTTCTGAATGTGAATAGTCTTTTCCCTTAAGTCATATTCTGGTAGATAGCTCTGTTCTGACACCCCTTTGTCTCATCCCTAGACAGATGCCTCTTGCTTGTGAGGTGGCTGAGAAAAAAAAATTTTTTTTTCAAGTCAGAGCTGTTAAAGCAGACAGTGTTCCTTCTCTTGGACTCTCCCCTGAAACCTCTAAGTCTCTGAGCGACAATAGTCTCAGCTGACAGGCCTGATCGGAGACATTTAAGAGGATTTTAGAAAAGATCTGGCTTTGTTTGTTGTTTGTTAATATCTGGAATGAGGGGAGAGTGTTATTTCTAGTCTTTCAAACAGAAGGTTTCAGAGCTTGCTTTGAGAGTAGGACTGGCCATGGGGATGCTCCTATCTCATCCCACTTATTGGATCATCACTAATGTCACACCACAGAGCTTGCCAAATTGTGGTGTCTCTCTCAGTAGCAAGTAAATAAAGGGAAGCAAATGGCCAACCATTTATCCTGTGCTTGTTATAAGTAACTCAAATGACCTTGAACAAATAAATGTCTATTAATACCACATGCCATGAAAAGATAAAAGTATATGGAAATAATTATTTTCACTTGCATAAGGACAATGCATATATCAGTGCCTTTGCATTTCACACACACACACACACACACACACATACATATACATCTATATGTATTAGATATTTCATTCATTGAAAAACAGTAGGAGACCTAAAACTTAATCAGATGCCTCATGTGAGTCTTCAGATAGTTTTTGAAGTTATGGATCTGGGGGAATATATTCAATGATTTCTCCCAAGTTAGTTGGAATTCCCAGCACATACAAAAAGGTATTATTATCACTTTCACCTAGCTACAGCTAAAAATACCTAGTAACAACCCTTAAGCGCGTAATTTGGAAATATGCAAACAGTGCTGCCCTTGAAAGGTGAGGGCCAGTCACTACTCTTTTCTTTCTCAATTGCTTGTGAAAGAAATTAAAATTAGATCTCCCCCATATTAGTAGGGGGAGCTTAGAGCATTGTGTTGGGAAAGTTTTATATACTGAGTGCAAATCCAATCTTAGCAGGAAAGAATAGGGAAAAGGATTGGTGATATTTGCGCAGGTATTGGAGAGGGAGGGAGTGGCAGTCCTTGTGCCATATATTTGCTAACCCTTTGCTTATCCATTTTATTCATTCAGCCATCTATCCGTCTCTTAAATTAGCCCATTGAACTTCACCCATGTGAACTTCTGGGCTGGATCCTAGGAAATCAGAAATCTACGCACTAGCCGAAATGTCCTCAAGAGAAATTACAACCTAATATTTTATAGTGCCAGCCTCTATTTTTTCCTCCCCTGTGTGGCCCCAGTTCAGATGCACACATTATAGGGAGCCTCTTTCCATGCCATTATTATCTTCTGAGGAACACACTCTTTACAACTTCTTACTCTTCACTTCTACACAATCTGATGCAAATACTTTTCTCTCAGTGTCAATAATTCCTGGTGAACCCGTTGATACAGCTTCTGTGTAACTGTAAAGTAGTGACTGACTGGGTTATTTCATCTGCCCAGTGTCCTCAGGGACTCTTGGGTAATTAACTCTGCCTGCTACATTTGCCACATTGTTTGCCCATTCTAAGTCGGTAGTTTTATTTTGTTTGTTTGTTTTGTTTTTAAATATACTGTAGCTGCTTCCTCACCAACTGTCTGTTAGCCAAAGTTCCTTTTTAACTGCTATCTCAGTTTTCATCATGGGAAGAATCCAGTTATACAGGATATATTTAGAAATTTATACAAGATGGGGGCTCAGTCAGTGGAGCATGCGATTCTTGATTTTGGGATCATGAGTTTCAAGTCCCACATTGAGGGTAGAGATTACTTAAAAAAATAAAATCTTTAAATACACACACACACACAAGGTAGTTATGTTTGTTTGCTTGTGAGTTTCTTTTTTTCTTTTGTTTTCTTGGTCTTAAGACTAGAGTTGTTTTTGGACTAGAAAAACACTGTAGAATCAGTTCCCTAAACTCAAATGTTTTTAAACGTGCTTACTCAACTCTGTTTCTCCCAAGTCTTGTTTCTATTTTAAAGATTTATTTATTTATTTATTTATTTATTTATTTATTTATTTTAGAGAGCATGTTCATGAACAGGAGGAGGGGCAGAGGGAGAGGGAAAGAATCTTTTTTTTTTAAAATTTATTTATTTACTTTTTCAGCATAACAGTATTCATTGTTTTTGCACAACACCCAGTACTCCATGTAATACATGCCCTCTCTGTTACCCACCACCTGGTTCCCCCAACCTCCCACCCCCGCCCCTTCAAAACCCTCAGGTGGTTTTTCAGAGTCCATAGTCTCTTATGGTTCACCTCCCCTTCCAATTTCCCTCAACTTCCTTCTCCTCTCCATCTCCCAATGTCCTCCATGTCATTTGTTATGCTCCACAAGTAAGTGAAACCATATGATACTTGACTCTCTCTGCTTGACTTATTTCACTCAGCTTAATCACTTTCCAGTCCTGTCCATGTTGCTACAAAAGTTGGGTATTCATCTTTTCTTTTCTTTTTTTTTTTTTTTTTTTGTAAACATATAATGTATTTTTATCCCCAGGGGTACAGGTCTGTGAATCATCAGGTTTACACACTTCACAGCACTCACCATAGCACATACCCTCCCCAATGTCCATAACCCCCTCCCCCTCTCCCAACCCCACCTCCCCCCAGCAACTCCCAGTTTGTTTTGTGAGATTAAGAGTCATTTATGGTTTGTCTCCCTCCCAATCCCATCTTGTTTCATTTATTCTTCTCCTATCCCCCTAACCCCCCACGTCGCATCTCCACGTCCTCATATCAGGGAGATCATATGATAGTTGTCTTTCTCTGATTGACTTATTTCACTAAGCATGATACCCTCTAGTTCCATCCACGTCGTCGCAAATGGCAAGATTTCATTTCTTTTGATGGCTGCATAGTATTCCATTGTGTATATACACCACATCTTCTTTATCCATTCATCTGTTGATGGACATCTAGGTTCTTTCCATAGTTTGGCTATTGTAGACATTGCTGCTATAAACATTTGGGTACACGTGCTGAGAGGGAAAGAATCTTAAGTAGACTTGGTATTGACTGCAGAGCCTGACACAGAGCTTAACCTGTGAGATCAGTGACCTGAGCTGAAATCAAGAGTCACTCACTCAGCTGACTGAGCCACCTGGGTGTCCCAAGTCTTGTTTTATTCTAAACTAAATTCTACTTATTTATGGATTATTATCTCTTCTTGGTAAATCTCTCTCTAAATTTGGATATTTCCTGCAGATAGGATTAAATTAACCCATAGTTTATCAACATTTGAATTCCAAAGTCTTTATTTTCCTAACATATGGAAAAATTAAGATCAGCAAAAATTAATTCAGCAATAACTTCACTTTTAATAATCAAGGATTTTTATAAATTAATAGTTGAAAAAAATACTCTCAGTTACCCCTGGATTCGTTCATTATTCAACAAATATTTATTGAGCACCTATGTTATCTTATGTTCTCTTAGATTGTATAAAGGGATAAATATGTTATTTTACATTGTATAAAGGGATACATAAAGTAGATATAATCTCTGTTTCTTTATATCTTACAGATTAGTGGAATAGATAAATAAAACACAGCATAAAAATGGAAACTTACAGATTAGAAGATTAAAAAGTAAAATATAGTTGTAACTAATTTTCAGCATTCTGAAGTAAATGAATAGAATGAAGGAATATAGATAGGCATATAAGGATATAGACAGCAAAGATGATTGTCATCTAGGAAAACTTGGATGGAAAGAATATTTAAGTCGTGATCTAAAGGATTTTTTTTTAAGGCAAGCCACACAAAGTGGAGGAAAAATATGTTCCAATTAAATGCAAATGAATGTTCAAAATCTCCAAAGCAAGAAACAATTTGACAAGCTCTAAGAATTAAAGGAACCCAGCACGAGTTATAGAGTACAGTTGACATAGAGGCAACAAAAATAGATGTCTTTTTTTTTTTTTTTTTCAAAATGGATGTCTTAAGAAATAAGTAGGAACCACGAATTATTCAGGAATTTGCAGGCCATGATGAGGATTTGGGGATTTTACCCAGAGTATAATGGGAAACCATTGGGAGGGGGGTTAAGTAGAGGAGCAACACGTTCCCATTTATTTTTGCAAAGAGTTACACTGGCAGCTCTGTGCAACAGTGATCTGAAAGGATAAATATTGATACCAATAAAGCAGCTGAGTCATGGGCCAGATGATAGATGATCGTACTTTGAATTAATCTGATGTCAGAGGAGATGCTGAGAAAAATCAAGATATTTTTAGAGAAAGAAATGAACAGCTTGAGATGGATCTCATATGAGGGGTGGGAATGGTAAAGAAGAAAGAGGAATCATAGAAGACAGCTGGCTTAAACCACCAGATGGATGGCAGCACTAATCACTGAGATGGGGAAGTGTGAAAGAAAAACAGGTGAGGAGAGATGGCAGTATAGTAATAGTTTTATTCTGAAAATGTTTGAAATACCTGTGACATAGTCAATAAGACATGTCAGGTGAGAATTGACTTATGAAGCTGGAAAACAGAGTATAGTTTTTGGACTAAGATATTTTGGAAATCACTAGCATAGAAAAAAAATAAGGTCTTAGACTGAATGAAATATTTAGTGAAAACATAGAGAAGAAGAAAGGATAAAGGAATCCAGCATAATCTGAGAGTTTGTGATTTTAGAGTTTATAATTATAATGGCAACATATGTTCGAGTGTGCTAGACATTTTATACATTTTAAGTATTTTAAATACTAGTTCATTGTAGAATTTTCAATAAATACTACTTGATTGAATGGATGTGCAGCATTCACTAGGACAAAAACTTTTTTTCTGTTAGAAATGTGGTAGAACATGTCCTCATTTTAGCATTAAGTATCAAAACTAAATCATAGAGTATAGGCGCCTCTTTGCCTAAAAGAGGCTAAACTGTATCCAGATTATTCATCAAGGGATTGAGGCTGAGAAACTGGTTCATTGTCCACCATGCCAGAGGACAGAATCCTCAGAGAGAAGACTGAGGAGTATGAATTTCTTTGAAGAGTCTGACAGTGTTTTCCCAAATTCCTTGCTCCCTACGTATTCCAAGTATAAGTACCTCAAAAGAACCACAGATAAATAGTATGACTAATCCACAGAATGGAAACTGGCATTCGGCTGAAGCAGAATGCACTCTGAACTTCAGAAACTCATATTCTTCTGCTTCCAGAAGGTGGAGTGTGGTGAAACCGCCTTGAGACTTGGTGTTGGTGGGACACTGTTGCTTGAATATATCTGAAGGTTAAAGGTTAGCTGAGGATGACTTTGATGGTAGAGAAGAATGACAAGGGGGAGTGGCTGACACTTTCTGAGTTTGGATTAATGGGAAGCAAGGAATATAACTGGTGTTAGACTTCTCCAAAGGACTTCTTCAAAAGGAGTACCTGTGGGATACCACCAGAGCAAGGAATAGGGAGTCCCTAAAGATGAAATGAGGAAAAGGGAATGATTTGTGCCCGAGGATCAATGTGGAATGGTCAAAGAATCCATAAAGATGCCCTATGGGAGGAAAGACTTGCAGGCAGGCATCTGCCATCAGAAGACCCAGTGCCAGAAAATGGCAGCACCAGCTACCTATGACTTTTCTTCCTTCTCCTCTAGTCCCACTTTCATCTTGTTGCCATTCCTGCCCTGAAGGAGTGAGAAATAGCAGCTAGAAGAGGGCGAGTAGGTGAAGCATGGAAGAAACTAAGGATGGTTTTCACCCTCCTTTCCCATTGCAGACTTGCTAACCCAGATCTGGGGCATGGGCAGAGATGCTTCTGTGAGGAGATGAGAAGCTATGAACTGGATGAGCATTGGAAGTTCTAAGTTGTATTGCAATGGACTTTTAATACCTGAAAATGAGGACTGTTCATTAATGCTTGGAAGTCATTGCAAATTAATGGTTCTTCTTGAAATATTATCTAAGGGGATGGAAGGAATAGTTGACAGAATGAGTTTGCAGGGCAGTGGTAGGAGAAAACTAAAATGCTTGTCTCTTGCACCCTTCTGAAAAGAGCTCATGAATAACTTAGTTCTAATTAAAATTATTCCTAAACTCCTATTACTACCTTCAATGATGTGTACATAACCGGAGAACTTATATTGAGACAGAATCATTATCTTAGGTTAAATATGCTTGAGAATAAGATGGCCCTGTGTGTAAAAGATTGAAAACTATTTTTATGGGCATGACATCAAACATATAGAAAATGCTGGAAATACCCAAAGAGGTCTCTTGGTTTTCTTTTATGTTATTAATGTCTATATTGCTTTCTGAAGGTTGAGACCAGTAATTAGAGTAAGAAGTGGGATATGCTAATTGCCCCAATAGACCTTTCTGTGATCCTGAGAATGTTCTTTATATCTGCTCTGTTAGTCATACTAGCTACTAAGGTACATGTGACCACTGAGAACTTGAAATGTAACTAGTGTACAACTGAAGGGTTTTTACATTTTATTTAATTTTAACTCATTTAAATTTAAATAACTACCTGTGGCTAGTGGAGAGCAAGGGTCCAGAGTCTTTAAGGGCTTCTACTAAGCTACACACAGCATGAAATGACACTATTTTGGAATTGACAAAAACAGTTCCCAGCCATTTTCCACCTTAAAAAGTTTATGTTGGGGGTGCCAGGTGGCTCAGTCAGTTAAGCATCTGACCCTTGATCTCAGCTTGGATCTTGATCTTGCGGTCATGAGTTTGAGCCCCATGTTGGGCTCTACACTGGGTGTAAAACCTATTTAAAAAAAAAAAAAAAGTATTTTGGACTCTCATGTTGGTCAAGTATCCTGTATTGATACCTTTTGCTCTTATCTACATTACTTTCTGTTAACCTAAAATGTTTTTGCTGTCTTTTATTAATCTGGCTAGTGCTTTTATAATATTTGAAGGAAGGAGGGTGTTTCCCCCACTGTAGAAAGTATCCTAATTAAGACAGATAAGTCATGCAGCTTTTGTTTATGTCACAATTTTCCCTGTAGCTAGAATTAAATGATGCTGTCAAAGGGCAATGCTAGTGTTTGATGGCTTTTAATATTTTTGTCCATATCAAAAGACTAAATAAATGCAATCGATATCCCCAATTCCTAACTCTGCAGTAATTATTCCAATAAAGAGATATTCATGCTACCGAGCATCGATACATGCTCTTCATTGCCCTAATAAATCTGCTCCTAGAAAATAAACCATGTTCAACTCGGGCTTTACAGAGAATATTAGCAAATACCAGGCTCAGAATGTTATTAACCAAAGTCTTCAGCACATGGGGCTTACAAAATATGGATTTTAAAAACCCAAACACTTAATGAGAACTATCAAGAAAGAAGAATCATATCTGCAAAGGGGCTGCATCTTTATTTAGGGTGACTCCTTTGACAAATCACCCAAAAGAGGATTTTTAAATAGCACTGGCTATTCAGGAGAACTCATTCTATAAATGGCTACCTCATAAAATAAAACAACTACAAGATAATATCAACAGTTATGAGTACTCCTTGCTGGCTGACTCTATTTTAACATATTCAGAGATCTGCACAAGAACCCCATGAGTTAGCTACTATTTTATTCTCATTGTATAAATGAGGAAGCTGTGGCTTTGAGGAAACTGCAGTTAGGAGGTTGTCCAATGCCAATAATTTGGGGTGGGAGAGGTATAATATTTATCAAATCCAGGTATGTCTTACTTCAAAACCCATGCCTCTTATTTATTATGTATTTAAAAATCTATGTATAAAGATCACCACATATTTTTATATATTTTTTAAAAAGATTTATTTATTCGAGAGAGAGAGACAGAGAGCAAGAGCACAGGGAAGGGGTAGAGGGAGAGGGCAAGGAAGAGAATCTCGAGCTGAGTGAGGAGCCTATCAGGGGGCTCGATCTCACAACCCTGAGATCCTGATCTGAGCTGAAACCAAGAGTTGGTTGCTTCACCACCTGAGCCAACCAAGCACCCCAAGGTGCACGATTTATTAAGACAAGTCATTAACAAGGCAGTGCCAGACTTCTTGTTTCAGTCTGAATTATTCCACCATGCTACAAAGCTTTCTTTGTGAATTTCTGTTAGCTTAGCCTAATAGATATATAGGTTAACTTTAGTGACTATTAAATGGTTAGCAGTTTTACTTGGTAAAATCTTCCTTTAAGATTATATGAGAAAATAAGGCACAAATTTGTTCAACATTCTAGTCATTCAAGAAATATTTGTATCACTCACTCACACTTTCTCTTTCTATCTCTACTATTCTCCCTCTTTCTCTCAGTCTGTCTGTCTCTCTCTTTATAATTACAGACTCACATCCTGTTTGCAGATCCACTTGCCCAAGAAATGCTAACACAGGGAAGGACCTCAGTATCAAATTACTGGAACAGGCATTACTTTATCAATGTTTAAAAGGGGGGAAATACTTGGAATTGATAAGACAAATGGTATGAATATAAACTCATGTATAAATGGTAGAGCATAAACTCTGTCTTGGTGGATTCTTTACAATCCAGATATGTGAGGAGAGAAAAAAAAAAAAAACCCTACTGTATAAATAACAGGAATTTATTTTCCGTAATCCTGGAGGCTGGGAAGTCCAAGATCAAGGTGCTGATTGATCCATTTCCCTGGTGATGGATCTCTTCCTGGCTTGCAGATGGCTACCTTCTGGCTGTGTACTCATATGACAGGAAGAGAGAATGAGAGAGAGAGAGAGAAGACATGAAGTTTTCTGATGTCTTTTCTTCTGTGGACACTTAACCCATCAGGACAGCCTCACTTCATAACCTCCTCTAAACCAAATTACCTCCTAAAGTTTCATTCCAAACACTGTCACGTTAGTAATTAGTGCTTCAGCATAGGAATTTTGGCAGGACACAGTTCAGTCCGTAAAAGGTACATTATAACAAACTCCAAGGCAGAAATACTCAGTGACTCTTGGTAGGAGAGTGACTAGACCAGCAGGATAAAAACAGAAGGTAAGTAGAGAAACACGCAGCACATGCAGATTAGCCATAACTTCCAGGCTAATGAGGTCAACCTTGTTGTATAATTAAACTTGATAAAGTTGTTAACCAAAATTCATGTGGTGAGATATTATAGGACATTCTAAGGAGAGAAGGAACAGAGAGATTTTGGATATAGGATGACTTGTCCAATGTAAATGTGCCATAAATTACCTTACTATGTGACTCATTTTATAAGGAACATGATTTAAAAATGGAGAAATGAGAATCCAATGAGTACAGTATGACAATAAAAGATCTTAGAAAACTAGGGGTACAGGAAATAAACTGTATATATCATAGGGCCTTTTTCTCAAGCAAGCACGTAGAAATGTATAAAAGCAACCATGGGGGCGCCTGGGTGGCTCAGTGGGTTAAAGCCTCTGCCTTCAGCTCAGGTCATGATCCCAGAGTCCTGGGATTGAGCCCCACATTGGGCTCTCTGCTCAGCAGGGAGCCTCCTTCCTTCCTCTCTCCCTCTCTACCTGCCTCTCTGCCTACTTGTGGTCTCTGTCAAATGAATAAATAAAATCTTAAAAAAAAAAGAAAGAACTGCATTAAAAAGAAAAAAAGCAACCATGTATGGAAAGAAAAATATTTTGGAGAATGGGAGAAAGGAGGCAATTAACTCAACAGCTGTCAATCAGAGTTGGTTTTGAGAAATACTAAAATAGATGCATGACTTGTAAGGCAAAAAGCAGTGCCACTCCAATTTGCTGACCCGGCTTTTCTCAACCACAGTATTTACAAAATTGTTTAAAGCATTGTATTAAGAAACACAGTGATGATAACCTCATCTGTTTATCTTTTTTCTTACCTAAGAAGGAGAACACTTTTTTAAAATTAAAGTTGTTCAGTAATTAGAGAGTAGGCATTGAAAGTACAGAGGAGGAAACAAAAAACCTATATAAGAAAAATCCTCTTTAAAAAAGAAGTGAAAAAAAAAGTAGTCATAGTTATAGGGAAATAGCAAAATCAAGTACTCTAGATGACTTATTTACATTTTTCTACTCTTTTACTCTAAGTTTCATAACCTTAGTGAAGGTTAGAGTTTCCTAAACACAACGTGCAAATGACCCTTTAGAGTTTATATTTTTTGCAATATTTTCATATGCAGACTACTGACAAAAATAATGGATAAGAGCAGTTTTACTAAGTTTGTGCTGCTATATTTAGAAATAATGTAATGTTCATCTTATGGCATATAATTCTTGACATATTGTTTTAAGTATATTTAGGTATATTTAAGGTATGGTTAATATAAGTATATTTAAGTATATTTAAATACATTTGAGTACAAATCAATAATTTTTGGCAGTGATCAGTTTAGTAATTCTGTTGTTTCAAATCCTCTTCCAACTTGGAAATTTTATCCGTTGTTTTTATCTCCTATTCAGAAGACTAGTGGAATCTCTATTAACTGTAAGGTGAATGTTCATTGCTATGCACAGATAACTTCCATGGCTATTACTGATAGCTTTTGGTTGTATATATTATATACATTATATATATTTATATATATATTTATATATAATGTATATATTATATAATTATATACTATAATTAATATATAAATACTTATATAATATAAACAATTATATAATATATATAATTATATGAATATATTATTTATATATAAATTTATATAAATTATATATTATATATAATTTACATATACGTGTAAATGTATACAATGTATACATATATGGATATGTATACTATACTATACATATGTGTGTGTGTGTGTATGTATATATATGTTTCCCTCCCCCTTTCCTGTCCTATTCTGTCCGCTCCTCTCTTCTTTTCTGGGGCCTTGTTAAAAATATTCTTGCTACCACCATTCTACCCCATGAGATCCTGGCATCAGCATCTTTTCCTTAATTTACTTTGCAATACTCCAGTTATTTTATACGCTGAATCCCTTAAAAATAGGGAATGTGATTCATTCAGTAAGTTGTATCCATCTGTCACCAGAAATTTTGGAGCCTACTTAGTATTCAAAGTTTCCTGAATGCTTGAACACATTTTGAGGTTCATAGGTTTGTGGACCCGCTTGAGCAAAACAACTAATTATAACCTAGTTTCTACAGAGTTGCAAACAATTTGCAGAGTGGAACACTAGCTATGCACAAACTGGGAATCGCCTATGTTGTTTTGAGAGATGCCTGTTCCCACTTGCGGCCCTTATGGCAGGTACTCACTTAATCCTAATGCTTTATTGAGCTTAGAGGTGGGTTTAAACCGTACGGTTCTCAATGAAGCAGTTACAGCTTTTCAACTTGCCCGCATGTCTGTCTCAGAACTTACTGTCTTATCATTATTATTTGCTTTGAAACTGTCCTGTCAGGAGAAAGGTAACCAGCGGTGGTTGCGCTGGTCGCAGGGCGAGGCCGGCTGGTTCCTGCAGTGCCCAGGCCTGCACGGAAGCGCCCGGCAGAACCCGGCGGAGGATACACACTCTTCCCCCCTCTCTGCCAGAGGGCTGAGCAGCAGAGGGCTCCCCGGGGGCATTGTGTGTGAGCTGGCCGCAGATCGCAGGCCCAGGGGGGCAGCTCCGCCACGGGAGACAGGACACGCCTCAGAGCGGGCAAATTCCCGGCCCCCTCTGGCCCCAAGCCAGCAGCCGCCGCCCGCCACCTCTTCTACTCCTCCGCCGTGGCCCCGGCCGCCCCGCCGGGCCCCGAAGTCGCCCGCGCCTTGGCGCCGGCCCCTTGGCCCGCGGCGCTGGCGGCGCGGTTGGGACGGGACGGATGTGGCGCATGCGTGGTGGCGCCACCAGGCGCGGGAGCTGCGGCGGTGGGGACGGCGGTGGGGACAGCCGCGGGCAGGGCCGCCCCGGCCGGGCTCGTGGGGGTGGCGGCGTCGGCGGTGGCGTGGGCTGGCGAGGCCGTGCGGGCGGCGCCCGACAGCAGCTGGAGGAGCGGTTCGCCGACCTGGCTGCGAGCCACCTGGAGGCCATCCGCGCGCGGGACGAGCGGGACCGGCAGAACGCGCGGCTGCGCGAAGAGAACGCCCGGCTGCGGCTCGAAAACCGGCGGCTGAAGCGCGAGAACCGCAGTCTCTTCCGTCAGGCTTTGCGGCTTCCCGGCGAGGGTGGCGACGGGGCGGTCGCAGAGGCGCCCAGGGCCACCGCGGGCCCCGAGGAGGCCAGCACGAACCGGAGGGCGAGAGGCGGCGGCCTGGAGGACGAGCCGAGCAGCCCCAGGGCCCTGAGGGCCCGGCTGGAGAAGCTGGAGGCCATGTACCGCCGGGCCCTGCTGCAGCTGCACCTCGAGCAGCGGGGGCCGCGCCCGTGTGGCGACAAGGACGAACCGCCTTTGCGCGCACCCGAGTCAGGCCTGCGCGCCCCGGACCCGGAGCCCCCAGAACCCTGGCTGTAGCCGGAGGCCGCGGCCGGGGAGAGGCGGGGCCTCGCGCGGCCCCTCCTTCTCCCCTCGCGGCTCCCGCACCTAGCAACGCCCTGGGCCCCCCGCCGCAGGACTGGACCACTGCACCCTCCGCCTCCCGCCCGGCGCTACCCAGGGGGGCTCGGCGTCGGTCGCCTGCGCTTGGGAGCTTGCAGAGCACCTGCCTCTTGCCCCTGCTGGCTTCCAAGGGTTGAGGCCTAGAAACGGAGGGGCGGATTTGACAACAGCAAGAAATGGGTGCCAGTCAACAAGTCCTAATGTCTGAACTTTTCAGGGTGTTGTGAGGACCTCATCTACTTTTTTTCCCCCTTCCTGTTTTGGTTCTATGAGGAATGAATAATGCATTTTGGGTTGGTTGAATTTGTTGTTCATACTTCAGTCCCCTAAAATCTAGCCATTATCCCTTACTTGGTCAACATTTGCTTTTGTTAAGTCAGTATTACTTGGATATCCTATAAAGTACCACCTTTTTATTAAAAAGATAATATTTATTACTTAGGAAATCCTATGTCTGCCCCCTGCTCTAGTCCTTAAACATATATATTGATTTGTTTACCCCCAGGAAATTTTTAAAATATCTGCCTACACGTGATCTTTTAAATTGGTAAATAAATCTGATGCATTAAAAATAACCTAGATACATCCCATGACTATTCTTTGTAGTGTGTTACGTCTTTACACGTTTAAGAAATATACATGACATGTATACATTTTACGTTTTATTATCTGACTTTATTCTTTGGAAGCTACCATTTTTGCTTAATGTAAGTGATCGTTTAAAATAATTAAGGTTAGACAGTATAAATACTATTTCATTATTTTTATTATAGGCATTAGAGCATAGTCAGTGACAGCTACTTTACCTTATTTCGTGAAATAATTTTTAAGAAATTATTAATTATTTGTATATCAGAAGTCTCCAGAGTGATTTCTCCATTGTGGTTTCATTGGGGGAGGAGGGAAAAGTGGTTGATTTCAACACCAAATGTTCTAAAATCACTTTTTTTGCATTTTGCTGAGTAGGCACTTTTGCAGATTAAGTAGTAAAGAGGATACCATTGTACCTCAAAAAAAATCATGGGTATAATACAGTGTTTAAGTGATAGAAAATAGCTGTTGAAGAAAAAAATACAAACTTTTGCCAGAGCTAGAAATTATTTCATAAACTAGACTTTTCATTTTATTTGTGACATATTCCAAAAGTTTCAAATATATTACATATATTACAAAGGGAATGTAGTTCTGTGATTTTTCTATTCCTGGATTTTGAAGACAGCTTGTGCATTTTGCTTAAAGGTAGTTGATACTTAGTTGTCAATATATAAATCTTACCCTCTGACCAAAAAATATAAGAAAAATCTTGGTGAGGATAGGTAGATATATGAAAGGTATTTCTATCAACTTTACTTCATTTTCTAATGTGAAAGAAATAAAACAGTTTTAGGAGGCCGTAGGAATTGAAGAATAAGAAAAAAGAATATCAGCCCTACTGCTACTTAAGTATAACTTTGGGTTTAAATTAGTTGATCTCTCCAAGCCTTAGCTTTCTCATCATTAAAATGAGTGCAACCTCTATCTCAAAAACATAAAAATTTTATTGAGATGTTATATGTAAAATGCCTGCATCAAAGTAAGTGGTCTATCAATAAGAATCACAATCTAAAATGTTAAAGTTGTAAATGCATATTTTACTGACACTTTGCTTTTTGTATTTTGCTCCTATATGACTCTATATTAGCAGAGAAATATATTCTTTGAATGAGTTTACATTTTTCACTCCCTATAAATAAATAGGGGAGATAAAACCCTGTATAATAAGGGTATAATGCATCAAGATGTTAAAAAAAATTTGCCACATGTGGCAAAATTGGGAATCTTTAATAAGGAAGCAAAATATTTAGTTTACATAGCTTTTAAGCACTTTTTGTCTAAAAATCATGTACAATGTAAGTATATAAACAAAAATTGTAAAGGAATGAGGCACACATACACAAAATTGAGGGCAACTTTTAAGCATAATTCCTGAAAAAAACTCTGAAACCAAAATGTCCCATAAGATGGGTTCATTCTAATGTATATTTAAACTTTGTTCAAATTCTCTGCTGATAACTGATAAAGCATCATGAATAATATGAAAGATGTTTGTGATATCAAAGTATATGCCTGTTAAAGAAGTGGCTAAAGTTGATTTTAGAGAGGTTTGATGTAGAATCTATTTTGATCTAAAATAAACTAAAACTTTTAGATTATCATACCTTGACATTTTATTTTCATAATTTGTTGTGTAATGAAGAGAGCTTATACTTTAAAGAAATGAGCAACAAAAATTTAGTAAGAAGGATTGCTATTTTTAAACACCATTTTTTATGGCTGCTATTCACAAAACCATACTTTTTCTTATCTTTTCCTCTATAAAAAATTAGGATATAAATCAAACCAATTTGGAATGAGTACATCTGTAGATCATAGAACAAGCTATCCTTGCTAACCTTCTTCAACATATTTATAATAAAACATATTTGAAGAATATTGGAATACATTTTTTGTCTTGTTTAGTCTTAGACATAGGTTAGTCAGTTGAGGAGCATTGCCATGATGAAACTCATACCAAATTTTTTAATAAATTTAGTTATCAATACATACTAAATAATTACTAGCATGATTTTGATTCCATCGTCAAAATATCATTCACTATTTTGCAAGAAGGAGCAGATTTTCACTGAGAATTTGTCACAAAATCTTCATGAATGAATGACACAATTTATTAATTTTCCTGTTCAGTGATTAATCAATTACAAATTCTCATTTTTCTACTATGAACTTGCTTTTTTGAAATATATCTTATCCACTTGATATAGACAGTATATGAATATATTTATGCACTGGAAATAATGGACCAAGGAAGAACTTAGATAATAACCATGTCTGACTTTAAAAGAATTAATCATGCTCAGATGTCAAGTTTTAAGCTTAAATAAGATTTTCATCTCTGAATGATCAGAATTAAACTACATTGTGTTTACTGTGTAGTAGATTTTGCTTATAAAATGCATATTCAGGGTGCCTGGGTGGCTCAGTGGTTTAGGCCGCTGCCTTCCGCTCAGGTCATGGTCTCAGGGTCCTGGAATCGAGTCCCACATCGGGCTCTCTGCTTGGCAGGGAGCCTGCTTCCTCCTCTCTCTCTCTGCCTGCCTCTCTGCCTATTTGTGATCTCTCTGTCAAATAAATAAAATCTTTAGATAAAATGCATATTCAGAATCTACTTGTTGGTATAATCTTTGCTTATTTCATGATAACTTATTAGTAAGAAAGTCCTTTTGTTTACCCAAACTCTCAGACATCCGTCATGCTTTAGAGAAAATTTGAGAAAGGACAACTGTTTTTGTTGTTTGGTGCTTGATTCTTATCTCAATGATAATTGTTCTGCTCAAAAATTGAGCTCTTTCAAAAAGAAATTTGAACAATCTATCTTCTCTTTCATGCTTGGGACTGGTATACGTTTTCCTTAGCCTTTGATTTTTCCAGGTCTCCTCACTTTATCATTGTTTTTAGAATTTTTAACATATATAGTATTGTATTTTAAACTTAATAGATCTACCTTTAGTTACAGTGAAGACTGTTGCTAAGAACCAAGAAATCCAACAATTCATTGACTATTAAAAAAAAACAGTGGAAAATTCCTTTTTCTCTATTACATAATATGTCTAATTCAGTGGCTTCAGGATGTCAGGAATCATTGTTCCATATGGTCATTCAGGATCTTGGAGTCTGTTACGATGTTCCTCTGTCTTACACTGGGTCATTGTTTCATGTGCGTGGTAGAAATAGGTAACTTCCAGATCTAGCTTTCAGCATATCTGCCCAGAACTGAAAATGACATAAATTTCCCCCTGGACACATTCCATTGGTAAAATGTCTTCATATAACACATTTAACTTCAGAGGAGACTGAGAAGTATAGTTAAGCTGTAGAGCTTTGCCCAGCTATAAATGCATTATTACAGAAGACTGAGAGAACAGGTTTTAGTGGACAACCCCCTTAAAAGAAGCTGACATCTACTTAATTTTTTTAAAGAACTTATATATCCTGGTATGGCATTTTTGAAACTATATAACTTAATATAGAAATATTGTGGGATTCCTTTATTGATTGAAAAAAGTTCAACTTTATCATTCCCATCTTTAACATACTTACAGTACAAAACACAAGATATTGTTTGGAATGAGCAAGGAAATACAGCTATTGCTTTTATATAAGAAATCCTTATAAATTATGAACTATGCCTAAATAGTGTATGTGTCATAAAAAACACACTTTTAGGAGCCTATACTTGGTAAATTTTATTTCATATGTAAATCTAGGTTTATAACTTGAGGGGGAAATATTTATTATGTTCATCTTGTTTCTTATATAATAGCATTCTATAGCTTTTAGAGCTGAAAGATACCTTGGAAAATTTCATCTTAGCATCCTTCAGACTCTTGTGCCAATAATTTAACAACCTGAGCAAGCTATGGTACATATAGCACTCCAAAACTTAGAATGTGTGCATCACAATTCTAGGTAATATTATTCTCTCCTGTTTATGAATAAGAAAACTAATGAACGAAGACTATGAGTAACTTTTCCAAGGTCAAAAAGAAAAAATTATTTTAAAAACTTAATTGATATATAATTGACATATAACAATATTTTAAGACAACATAATCTGATGTATATGTATTTTACAAAACAATAACTATAAGTTAATATTTACAACCACACATAGTTATAGTATTTTTCCTTGTGATGAGAACTTTTAAGATCTACTCTTAGAAACTTCCAAATATACAATACAGTCTTGTTAACTATAGCTACCTCACTATACATTATATTCCAGAATTTATTCAAATAAGTTATTATAATGGTTTTAATAAGAATGCTTCTGGCTTTCTGTATTAACCATAATATTATTGTCCAGTAGTTCCCTAATTTTGTACTCTTTACATGGCCATGGTTATACTTATTCCATAAGAAGATTTTGTTGTTTGTGTTTCAGTACAGTTTAAATAGCAATGGAGTTACATGTTCCTTTAAATTTTTGTAAATTTTAGATATGGGATTCTTGGGGATATATGGATGGATGATTTTGGGAGGGCAAGGTAGATACTTCGAAAATTTTGCCTACTTACTTGATTCAAATGTATCTCTTTACATACACAGAGGTTACATTTGCAGTGCTTTACATTTAAAAGCACTGGGTCCCATTTCCTTTGACAGCTGTCATCTGATCATAAGAATGGCAGTACAGAGAGATGGAAGAAAACTTCTTTCTTGATATCATCCTTGCTGCTCTGGTTGTCATGCCTGCGGTCTGTCCCACATCTGGACCTGCAGTTATATGTGAAAATACATTTCCTTATTGTTTAATACAGTTTGAGTTGGGACATTTAAAAAATAGAGGTCATGTCACAGTGGAATCCTGTACAAGATTAAACATTTCAGGGACATACTAAAATAGGGGTTTCTCACAAACGCACTGTTGAGGAAAAGACAAACACAAAAGAACATAAAATGGACAAAATAACTAATATCCATGTATATACTTAGACTTGTATAAATTAAACAAGAAAAAAAATCATCCCAGTTTAGAAAAGGGCAAAAGATTTAACACAACTTTTTTATTAGATAAAATCTAGGTATCTCAAAAAATATATGCAAAGATTTTCGAATTAACAGTAATATTAAACTAAACTTTGGTGTCCTATCTTTTGTATTACATACCTGACTCAGCATTTGCCTAAGGCTAAAGGAAAAAAAAAAAAAGAAAGAAAAAGTAGAAATCATTCTGAACATCTTCTTCTACGGTCCTTATAGCTAAATGGTTGTCAAATTCTTTAATCTTTGCCTCAAAAATTCCTGTCACACATTTTCCTTTTTTGTTTATAGTTTTGAGCCTATTGTATCTGAGGACCTTTGGGTCTCACTTTCTATAAAGTGAGCATTGAGGAATGCAAATTTATTTTAGTTCAGAGGATACATTGGTGTATCTACTGTTGACTAATAATCTTCAAAACAGGGTGCCTGGGTAGCTCAGTAGGTTAAGCCGCTGCCTTCCGCTCAGGTCATGATCCCAGGATCCTGGGATCGAGTCCCGCATCGGGCTCTCTGCTCAGCGGGGAGTCTACTTCTACCCTGCTCCCTCTCTCTCTGCCTACCTCTCTGCCTACTTGTGATCTCTGTCTGTCAAATAAATAAATAAAATCTTAAAAAAAATTATAAAAAATAATCTTCAAAATAGGGTGGACAGGTAAAAAACAAACAAACGTGATTTTCAATTTACATTTAGTTTAATCTCATCCTTTTAAATTTTTTCTTTTTGTGTATGTTCTAGAATGTTCTTAGTACAGTAAATGATACATAAATTTTTGTATGCACTCAAAAATGTTTTACAGATCGTATACTACACCAGGAATCACCACAGTTACAGGATTTATTAGCTTTGGACCTTAATCTCTTTATTACTTAATCTCATTGGTACACAGTTCTTTTCAAATATAATAATTGAGTAATAAAATGTATGCAAATATGTATCATAGTGAGACTTGTTATAAGACTTCAATTAGATATTATATCTAAACTTGGATTTTATGCTTTAAAATACAACCAAAGTAAAAACAATTATTATTTCTGAATGATAATTTCTTTGTGTCCCTTAGCTTTTGGAACATAAAAAATTAGTCATTAAAATTATTTTAGGGGCACCTGAGTGGCTCAGTCATTAAGCATTTGCCTTCGGCTCAGGTCATGATCCTAGGGTCTTGGGATCGAGTCCCATGTTGGGCTCCCTACTCCTCAGGAAGACTGTTTCTCCCTCTCCCACTCCCCCTGCCTGAGTTCCCTCTCTTAAAAAAAAAAAATTATTTTAGATTTATGACTTATGTTATCTTCCCAACTAATTCTTAAGGTTGAGGATTAATTTCTCAAAATTTTGGGGGAGTATATATCTTTTTTTGCCTTTGATATATTTCAAGGGAGAACTCAGGGCAGGTTTATATCTACAAGTATAAGAAAGCTACCAAATTAAACTGAAAATCCTTAAGGCTATATTACTGAATGTATGTGCTTCCCAACATTTTCTGAGAAGAATAAAAACACTTCTGTGCTTATAATAAGGCACATCAGTACTACTAATAACTCTAAGACATGAAAATATCTGACTGTGAAGTTGATTATGTACTCAAGCAGAAAGATGTAATAAAAGCTTTTCTGAATCCACCCTCCTTCCTTAATGTTTCTCCCCCATATTATTGATGCAGATGTTGAGTTTCTTCAAAAAATGCAAAATAATTGGACCTGAGGACTCCTTTTAGCTAAAGAGTCCTTCCCCATTTTACTAAACCAATATATTTCAATGAAATAAGTTCTGTGAGTTATTCTTCTGAAATGGAGATTCAGCAGCACAAAAAGAAAGTCAAATAAAAATAAAATGTCCAAACATAGCTCCCAGATATCAGTCAGTTGTCTTCTAGATCCACTCCATCCTTCTCCATCCTGCTCCCTATCACATTACTAGCCTCCCTTTGTCCTTGGGTTCCAGGATAAGGTTGACTTCCTGTTGGATTTTTTGCTGTTGGGAAATACAAGCATGAGATCAGAAGGAGGAAGTAGTGTTGCTCTGAATTTTCTATGGGCTACTTATATCCTTCTAACAAAGGTCACAGCTCCTATAAGTTTGCCCTCTCTGCAGGTTCTGATAAAGGCTCTAACCCCTCACCACTTCTGGCCAAAGGGTGGTGAAGTTCTCCATGGCAGGTATTACTAGCTTCAGGGTACTTCTGTCTCCTAAACCATATTTAAGTTTTCATAAATGGCATCTTATTAAACTATTTTATTAAACTATTACCCACTTTCACTGTGGGGATACAGATTGATTCAATATACAAACAGTGAATAATATTGATAATGATTCTATGCTTTATGTTTAGGGTTTTTTGTTCTGGTGGTGGTGGTGGGGTTCTTGTCATTTTTGTTTTGTTTTGGTTTTGGTGGGGCCTGATCTCATGACCCTGAGATCATGACCTGAGCTGAGATCAAGAGTCAGACTCTTAACCAACTGAACCACCCAGCACCCCCAGTGTGCTTTGGTTTTTATATTTAATACATTTTGAAGGTTCCATTGAGCAAAGGAAATCATCTCAAAATTTGGTTTTCAGTTAATTTAGTTTGATATTTTCTTGCTTTAACTAAAAATGCACATATGCAAATTAGGTTTTGAAAATTAGAAAGATACTAAGTGTATATTACCTCTTAATAGGATTTCCTTTAATTTCTATCTCAAGGGATTCAATACTTTTCAACAGATATTTATTACTCGAATAACTCTTAGGCATAAAATCTCTGACCATTGGTAGTGTAATCTACAAGATCATTTCTTCTTTTGAAATGGTAAACATCCAGTAGAGAGATGCAGATATATCATGTAAAATAGGAAGAAGATTCCAAACTAGGAAGATTCACACGGTGGGTTAATTGAGCTGATTCTTAAGACAGGTAGAGAATCAGGTAGGTGGGTCTCCTGGGATAATTATTTAAGACTCAGAGAAGCTGAGAAAGGGATATGAATAGGGATATACAGGGAATGTTCTAGGAACAGAGTCTGTCATATGACTGAAGGCATATAGAATTATTGTAAGTTTGAATAAACTAGACTAGGGTCAAATAGTGGAAGGTCCTAAATTCCAAACAAAATTTAATCTTTCAGTGAAGAAAATTAAAGTTCATTGAGCAGATATTTGATTTACAATTATAGGGTATCTCGTGTCATAATCTGATACAGTTTTAAGAAATATTCCACCAGCAGCAGATAATCAGAGGACAGGTGAAGCTGGAGGTGGGAATGTGGGAAAGAAATTAGAGCCATGGTTCAGTTAAGAGGTAATAAGGCTTTAACACAATAAAAACTGATGGAAAAGAATATGTTTCTTAATTTGTTTTCTCTGAAAGCAGAGCCTGTGACAAGGCAGTAAATTCAGATGACACAGTCATGGGAGAAACATCGACAGTCAAAAGAGAAAAAGACCAAAGAATGCACTTAAAGAAATGCATATATTCAAAGAATTGACAAGGCCAACCAAGGAGATTGAAAGAATAGGCTAGAAATGTAAGGGGAAATCTAGGAAATTGTAATTCCTGAAGACCCAGGGAAGACTGATTTGATTTAAGAAAGAAGGTAAGCAAGATGTGATAGGGTCCAAATAAAACATCATCCAATTCTTTGTTCATCCCCGTAGCTCTCATCTTTGTAGCCTAACTTTGCAATTCCATCAGCAAACACATGGAATTTATTTCTCAACCTTGTTGTTACTTATTTTAGCTAATGGAATGCAACAGAAATGACAATATAGTTTTCTGTGTATAGGACTCAAGAGACCAGGCATGCTTCCATACTTTCTTGGAATCCTAATGTTACCATATGAACTCTTCTAACCACAGCTAACAGCCAGCCAACTATCCTCCAAAGCCAGTTCCAAAACAACCAGTCAGCTGATAACCTAGATTTAAGCAAGGTCTTTACAGCTCAACTCAACCAGGCCCAAATCAGCAGAACCACTGACAAGTAAACTTGTGACCAACACTTACTGGTTATATTAGAGTCCTAGGTTTGGGTTAGCTTATTGTGTATAAATAGATATAGATGATACAGAGAGAAACATTGCAGGAGCAAGTTTAGAGAAGAATGGTAAGCGGCAAGCTATTAGATTATAAATTGTTGAAGAGTTATCAGGAATTGGGCAGTAGATATTTTTAAATAAATATCTTCCTTAAAAGAACAGAGGTGGGAAAGTTGCTGAAGGCATTATTTTTTTTTTTAAGATTTTATTTATTTATTTGACAGAGAGAAATCACAAGTAGACAGAGAGGCAGGCAGAGAGAGAGAGAGAGGGAAGCAGGCTCCCTGCTGAGCAGAGAGCCTGATGCGGGACTCGATCCCAGGACCCTGAGATCATGACCTGAGCCGAAGGCAGCAGCTTAACCCACTGAGCCACCCAGGCGCCCCAAGGCATTATTATTTTGATCATGTGTATAGAATGGATTTGATCATGTTTTAGGGAGATAAGAAAAATCTAATGGAGAGTGAGATGAAAAGGCCAATGAAAGAAGATGTAACTGAGGTAATGCATTTTCAAGAATGGATGAGCTCAAATGCATGCATGAGTAGAACAATGTGATAAAGGAAAAGATTAATTTTTTAAAGAGAGAAGGAGAAACATATAGGTGATGATTAAGAGAAAGAATTAGGTTGGAGAGGGATAGATTGAGTGAGGTCAGGTCTTTTCCATGAAGCAGTAAAATCATCTGTTGAATCAAGTTAGCTGATTTTCTCTTCTAAAAGTAAAGTTTCAAACATTGATGAAAGATATTTAAAATATAATCCATCGAGGAATGAAGCAAAGAATGGTTGAGGGGTTCTGAGAGCTCTGAGAGTGGTTCTGTGAATCTGGATATCAAGGAACCACTAGAAATTATGTTGGACAGGAGGAGGAAATGCATGCAAGAAATAACTGAAAGATGCACAAGAGAACTTTTGTATTTCTAAAGTTGGATTTCACTAAACAGTCTTTTTATTTACTTATTTATTTGACAGAGAGAGAGAGTGAGACTCAGCGAGGGAGAGAACACAAGCGGGGGAGTGAGAGAAGGAGAAGCAGACTCTCCATGGAGCAGGGAGCCCAATATGGGGCTCGATCCCAGGACCCTGGGATCATGACCTGAGCTGAAGACAGGCACTTAATGACTGAACCACCCAGCACCCCTCACTAAGCAATCTTATTGTTAAGAGTTCAGATTATTTCTTTCTATTTGTTTTATATCTTGAATTAATCCTGTTGTAATCAGCAGAATTAATATGGATCATGCAGTTGCAGAGTTAAAAATTTTATAATTTTGGAGTCTTGGCAACGTGTGTAGTGTGGAAGAAAGGGACAGTGTAGGGACTTTGCAACCAGGATTGGTGTTGGGAAAAGAAATGTAAAATATTATTAAGAAATTAAAGAAAACGGTGCCCTCTGTTTGCTTACCAGTCTTGACAACAGGATCAACAGAAGTTGATCCTTTGTGTAGAGACAGCAAACTATTGGTATCTCCAAGATGCTGGTGAGAGAGGGATGTTGATAAAGGCAAAAAGAAGGGGGTGAATGTACATTTATACAAGAAAGGGAGACTGGATTTTTATGGCAACCTCTCAGGATTTCTTTTCTTTGACCTGTAGTCAGAAAAATCAATTGGACTCGATATCTTTATTAACAGCATAGTAACATCAACTCCTAGAATTGTTGAGAAAATCAAATGAGATGAGTATACATGAAAGTGCATTGAAAATCTAAAACTCCATACAAATGAAAAGGATTTGCTGAAGGCAAAGGCAACGATATTCAAGACAACTTTTATTAAAATTGATTTTTAAATGATACAAGGAATAAGCCTTATATATTGCTTTAAAATAACTGGTTCTGCCTCAAATTGATCAAAACAATTAATCTACAACATTTGTCATAGATTAGAATAATACCCTGAGTGTTACATGTTATAAAATTTGTGGATATGCTCTTTCATTCTGTGTATTCAACAGTCACCTAAGAAACCTGAATTCAATTACTTCTAACTCCACCAGGCTTCTATATCTTACTGCTTCTATTATGCAATGTTTATATGAACTATTTTTCTTATCATTTTTGTGCCACTTGAAAGCAAGTCCTTCATGATGAGAATTATTTGCTCTGTTGGGTGACATGATATTGATAGAGCATAAAGCCAGCTGACACATAATTTTTGAACATTGATATGTTCCCTTTGCTATATTAGGTAGCGAGGGAAAGAACATAATTCACCCTAAAGGTTTTCACTCCAGTATTATGGAGCTCAAGTCTCCATGAACATACATAAGACGTAAGAAATTTAAAGAACTGATTCATTATTTTATTAACAAAACTAACACTCACCTGTGAAATATATGGAGAGTGCTTGCTCTGTGACAGGTCCTGTGCTAAGTGCTAGTTGACATCCAGATAGAATCTGGTCACTTTCTTGGAAAGCTTACAAAGAAATAAAGGAAGATAAATATCTTTTGAAAAAGTCAACTTTTTTTTTTTAGATTTCTTTTCAAGTTCTGGTTCAGATTAACTGGGAGGACAAGATGAAAAAAGGTTACACTGAGGGAGAGAATGTAATAGTGACATGAGCAGGTGGTCACGATTCACTGTAACTGAGTCTTTCTGGTTGATGTGCACAAAGCTCTCTTCCTCCATTTAATTCTCCTAATCTGTATACCTTCTCACCAACTCACTTAATTTTAGATATAATTTAAAAGCAAATATTCCACCAATGTAGAAAAAATCATGTATTTGGTAAAAGTTGCTGGGAAAGCTGATGGTTACATGTGAAAGAATAAAATTGGATGATTTTATCTTATGCCGTATACAAAAATCAACTCAGAAGGGCTTAAAGACTTAAACATATGATCTGAAAACCTTAAAATTCCTAGAAGAAAATGTAGGGGAAAATCTTCTCAACATTGGCCTTGGCATTGATTTCTTGGGTATGACACCAATAGCACAGGCAACAAAAGCAAAAACAGATAAGTTAAATTATGTTAAACTAAGAAAGCTTTTGCATATCAAAATAAAACATCAACAGAATGAAAGGGCAACCCTATGGGATGGGAGAAAATATATGTAAGCCATATACCTGATAAAGGGCTAATCTAAAATATATAAGGACTTCCTAAACTCAACATAAAACAGTAAGTAAATGAAACAATCTGGTTAAAAATGGGCAAAGAACTTGAACAGACATTTCTCCAAAGAAGACATATAAATGACCAATAGATATATAAAAAGGTGGGCGCCTGGGTGGCTCAGTGGGTTAAAGCCTCTGCCTTTGGCTCAGGTCATGATCCCAGGGGCCTGGGATCGAGCCCTGCATCAGGCTCTCTGCTCAGTGGTGAGCCTCTCCCCCCACCCCGCCGCTGCCTCTCTCTCTGCCTGCCTCTCTGCCTACCTGTGATTTCTGTCTATCAAATAAATAAAATTTAAAAATCTAAAAAAAAAAAGGTATGTAAAAAGGTACTCAATATTACTATTCATCAGTGAAATTCAAATGAAAACTATAATGAGATGCCCCATCACACCTGCTAGGATGGCTATCATGATAGGTAGATAGATAGATAGATAGATGGATGTACATTATAACAAGTGTTGGTGGGAAAGAATAGGGGACCTTTGTGCACTAATGATGGAAATGTTGTAAACTGGTACAGACACTATGGAAAACAGTAAGGAGTTTCCTCAAAAACATTAAAACTAGAACTACCATATGATTCAGTAATCTTACTTTGGGTATGTATATCCAAAGGAATTGAAATCATGATGTCAAAGATATATCTGAACTCCTGGGTTCATTGCATCATTATACCCGATAGTTAAGACATGGAAGCAACCTAAATATTCTCAATACCTTAATGGATAAAGAAAATGCAATATATATCATATTCATGTTGGAATATTATTCAGTCTTTGAAAAGAAGGACATCCTGCCATTTGTGACAATGTGGGTGAACCCGGAAAACATTATACTAAGTGAAATAAGCCAGATGCAGAAGGACAGATAGTACATGATACTAATTAGATGCTGAATCTAAAAAGTGTCAAACTCATAGTAACAGAGAGGAGAATGCTGGTTGCCAGGGGCTGAGGGGGAGGAAAAATAGGGAGATTTGAGTCAAAGTGTACAAAGTGTCAGTTACATAAGATGAGTAAGTCCTGGAGATCTTCTTCTTCTTCTTTTTTTTTTTGTTTGTTTGTTTTGTTTTGTTTTTAAGACTTTATTTATTTATTTGACAGAGATCACAAGTAGGCAGAGAGGCACACAGAGAGAGGTGGAAGTAGGCAGCAGGCTCCCTGCCTAGCAGAGAGCCCTATGCGGGGCTCCATCCCAGGATCGTGACCTGAGCCGAAGGCAGAGACTTAACCTACTGAGCCACCCAGGCGCCCTAGTCCTGGAGATCTTCTATACAGCATAGTCCCTATTGTTAACAGTGCTGTGTTGCCTACTTAAACATTTGCTAAGAAGGTCGATCTTATGCTAAGTGTTTCTATCACAAAACTGTAAAGAGGTCCATACAAAACAACGACAACAACAATAACAAAAAAACACAAACTTTTGGAAGTGAAGAATATAGGCATGATAAAGCTTGTGGTGATAGTTTCACGGGTGTATACTTATCTCCAAACTTATCAAGTCACATACACTATATAGTGCAGCTTTCTCTATGTCCATCATACCTCAGTAAAGTAGTTTCAAAAGAGTCCTTGCTCTTAGAAGATTTTGGTGAAGTAATTGAATATATATTTTTGAAGGGTGATATTACATAAAGTTAGCTCAGGTATTTGGCTTGATTATGAGTTCTCTAAGGCAAGTACCTTGTTCATCTTATATCCCCAATAAATACCTAGAATATTATAAGTAAAAAAATAATTATTTTTGACTTTTGAAAAAAAAAGGTGAATATTTCTGAACTGAATAGAAACAGGTTACTTCTCTTTTCTTCCAAAAAGGTATTTTTTGGAAGAAAAGAGATAAGTTTTCCCAAAGATGCATCTAATTGTTTGGCAATAATCTGTGGTCCTTCAAAAATAGGACTAATTATCATCATGTAGGCAGGGAAACTTAGGTGGCAATTTGTAATTTTTAGCAGCTTTTTACTTGCAGCATTTTAAAGTTGCCACAGCAGGAGGTAAAGTACAAAATCATGTTTATTTGAATAGAAATATTTAAAATGCTATATTATGGAATCACTGAAATAGAGTTCAGGGGAAATAAATGTATCTGTCCTCTATTTATGTTATTTAAACTTCATATGCATTCCACATAATGGTGATTGGGATTTTGGTTTCTGTAGTAGCCTCTTAAATGTATATGCACCTTAAATTGATATTCACTGACAGATACAGTCTAATACACTGGCCAGGATGGTAGCGCGTAGTCGGAGGGGCCTGTTGAGTATTCTGAATTGAATATTCAATTCTACTCAGTTGAGTAGTCTGAATTGAGATGTGCTGTCGGTATAAAACAGACACTGGCTTTAAAATACTTAGAAAAAATAAAATAGCATATTAATAATTTTTATAATGCATGTTGAAATCATAGCACCTTTTGAAAATTGGGTTAAGTAAAATACATTAATAAAATTATTTTATCTATTTCTTCCTTTTTTTTTTACTTAATGTGGCTAAAAAAAAAGTTTAAAAGCACACATGTGGCTTACTGTATACTTCTACTGAAGTACTGTCTAATAAGCAGACTATAGTGGAATTACTTTTGGCCCTTTTAGAACACGATTTTCTGTTACAGGAGCCTTAGTAGTGACTTTATAAACCCTAGCGTGGGTTTATATTCAACTTCTCATCTACTAAAAGCATGAGCTCCATTTTAAGAGAGCTTCTGGTTAACAGCTCAACACTGTCCTGCAGTGTATTCTGTATATCAAAAATGTATATGTTCCATTTACTTGCAAAAAGATTTGCCAAAGCTTACCACAAAAATATATTTAAGCTCCATAGTTACAAATAAAGTCAAATAGAAACAAAACAAGATAGAGGAAGAATAGATATCGTTTTGAGATAAAAGGTTTAAAGTAATTAATCCTTTAGCTCAAACTTTCTTATAAGAAGTAAGAGAAGACATACCAACATCTTCTTGGCCTTATGGTTAGAGTAAAATCAAAATTTGGAATCATTGGTTAATAGACACTGAACTTCTTATAAATCTTTCTGTAGGGTGGCAGGGCATGGGACAGGGAAAAGCAGGCAAATCCTGGGAGGTGAGAAAAATCACAACACCTTAACAGGGGACTACTCCTGCTACATCTAGTTATCTCACTGATGACCTTATGTATATGGATTAAGTTGCACATTTGCATCCTTGTTCTGAAATAATGGTGACATGACTTGCAGCAGGAGCCCTCTTCATCAAATTCCATAGGGTATTTGAAAAATCAGTGAAGATTTTCAGCAATACTGTGAGTGACCAGTAAATACAAGGATTGATCTAATCAAAACATAAACCAAAGCAAACCAAAAACATAACCACGAGCTTCCAGTGGCAGGTTCTGGGGAAAGTACAGTAGGTGCCACGTCCAGCCATGAAGGTGGCAAGAGGACGCTTCCGAAGCAGCCCATGAAGCAGGCCAAACAGATGGACAAGATAAGACATTTAAGCAGAAGCAGAAAGAGGAGCAGAAGAAACTCCAGGAGCTGAAAGTGAATGCAATGTGGGGGGAAGGGTATCCTCGCCACAGGTGGAATTAAGAAATCTGGCAAAAAGTAAGCTGTTCCTTGTGCTTGAGGCAATGATGATCCTTCATTTCATTCCTGTTTAAACATCTGGGTTCCCTGTCACAATATCCGTTGCCACCTAGAGTTAGAATGAAATGTTGTCTTAGCTCTTGTTGTACATATAAGAATAAACTTTTGTAAAATAATCATCCATTAAAAAAACATAACTTTAAGTCAACTAAAGGTTACGCAGTACAAATGGAGAAGGGTATCTTAGCAGTTTAAAAACAAAACAAAACAAAACCCTGAAAGTCTGTTGAAATGGGTCACGTATGAGAAGTTTTATAAGTTACATATTGGTTTTAGTCAAGTCTGAAGGAGATGTCAAATTGAAGTGAGCCGAGGGAAGTAAGAAGAACCTGGTAGAAATGATGTAGGAGAGCTAGATGAATGCCAGAACGTCTTATAAATTCTGAAAAGTTAAGATTTGACTCAAAATGTAATGTGAAGCCATTGATTTTGAGTCCTGGGAATACAGAAAATCATTTTATATTCTAAAACATCAGTCTGACTATTCTGGGAGCCAAGAGAGAAATTAGGATAATGCCTTTTTGGACATAGATATGCAGATGTGTTATAAACACATGCATGTCGGAGTATGAAGCTCAGGTAGTAGATCCAGAGTAGATAAGTAACTTTGCACATCAATGTATAGAGAGTGGAAGAAATCTTCTGGGAATAAATATATTAAAAAAACAAGGAACCCCAAACTCTGGAATATTCAGGTTTCCCCAAGAGATGCTGAAACCAGAAGAAAACTGAGAAGCAGCCGCTTGTGGGACAGGACAAAAACCTGGAGCAAGATGCCTTGGACCATCAATGTCAAGAACCTGTGTCAGGAATAGAGGGATTCTCAAGGCTGGCAGATGTCACAGGATGAATAAGAAGAGAGCACAGAGGCAGCCATGACGTGAGTCGCCCTTGAGGCCCGGCTTGACACTGACAGGAGTGGTCTCTGTAGTGCCGATTAAGAAGCTGATGGGGAGGTGGAAGTGTGGGTCCTGGAGGCACAATTAGTAACAACTTTTTTAAGACTTTTGTACTTAAGGAGCAGCAACAACAACAAGAGGAAATGATAATTGAGTGGATACAGGATTAAGATAAAGTTTTGGGGTTTTTTTGTGGGTTTTGTGTGTGTGGTGTTTCGTTTTTGTTTTTTCACGATGGGGATGATACAACAGAGAAGCAGATTGATAGCCTTCGAGCAGATGAACAAAGAGTCTATATCCTCCACGGGAGTAGACAGGAATAAGAGGATGGGAGCCTCAACTGATATGAAAAGAATGGCCTTAAAAGGAAGTAGGGACACTTCATTCCTTGTCAGAAGAAAAAAAGCAGGTGGTATCTGAAGAGAGACAGGTGGACGGCAGGTTTATTGAAGGAACTCTGAAGGCGTCCCTTTCTTTATCTTAAATTTTCTCAACGAAGTGTAAAGCAAGGTCATCAGCCAAGATGAAAGGAGGAGATTTTTCTTTCTTTCTTTTTTTTTTTTTTTTGGAGATTTTTCTTATAAAAAAGGAATAAAGGAGTTGACTCAAAGAAAGTGGAGCTGTCTAAACCAGTTTCCAAGGTTGGATTCTACATTTTCCTTCCAAGTAAACGTGAGGCTGTCTCTGCAATTCTAAATGATGGAAGTTTATCTCCAGCTCAGATGTCTGATAATTGTATGTCACTTCTTACACCGTGGGGTTTATGAGTGGGTTGTGTAGGCCAGATGATACACCAAACTATCACTTTAGTCACATTTTCTTTATTTTTTGGGTCCCCGGGATTTAGAGCAGTTGTGGAAGATAGCTAAGAGATTATCCATACAACAGCAGGCTGAGGTTTAAAACAAAAGAGGTTAACATTTATATTTCCCTGAAATAATGTTTACATAGAAATAGAACACAGACTGTATTCCTGTTCACCCGCATAAAAGATGTAAAAACATATCACAACTGGAGTAGGCCAGATAAATGCATCTAGTTTATTTCCTCAGAACTACAGAAAATCCGATATCAGAGGACGAACATGAAGATAGGCACTTGAATTGTGATTATCATATGTTATGGCAACTTATTTTTAAGGTAATCTCATTTTATGTGACAGTTTCAGGCTGAATTATAACTTATGGGCTAGAGTGGTCATTCTTTAGCTGTTGGAATTTAAGCAAGCACTAGAGTTTTTATCTTGAGGACATTGATGAATCTTTAAAGATCAGTGGTTATGGGGAGAGTTTAGAAATACTACTTTAAAGGGGCGCCTGGGTGGCTCAGTTGGTTAAGCATCTGACTTGGGCTCAGGTCATGGTCTCAGGGTCCTGGCATCGTGTCCCACCCCTTGAGACCCCTGTCAAGCCCCACGCTCAGCAGGGAGTCTGCTTGTTCTGAACCTCTCCCTGCTCATGCTTGCTCACTCGCTCCCTCTCAAATAAATAAATAAAATCTTAAAAAAAATACTAGTACAAAGACAAAAAAACTTAATTTTATCTTTGGCAGTAGTTCATACTTTTCTATTTGTTTAATTGGTGTTATGAATTTATGAATTTGTCCTTTATCAGCTGATAATTAGGTAAAATTTTTAGATGTTCAGTTTCAATCTGTTTTGGAACAATCCCTTTGTAACTTTACTCTCTTTTAGTGTTGAGTGCTTTCTGAAAAGGTTTTTCTATGATGTCTCTTAAGTCCAGGGGTGTCCTGGGTGGCTTAGCCAGTTAAACGACTGCTTTCAGCTCAGGTCATGATTCCAGGGTTCTCGGATCTAGCCCCAGGTTGGGCTTCCTGCTCAGCAGGGAATCTGTGGGCAATGGCAACAGTGGCAGTAACATTTTGGAAAGCAGCATATGAGGAATTTCTTCATGGAAGGGGTGGTTCTCAGATATTTAATATTTATTTCCCCATCCCTCTCTTGTTGGACTTTTCATTTTGAATTATTAAAATGCATATTTGTTGTGGGTAGATGTAATTTGGCTCTTACTTCCTCGAATTTGATGCATGGAAGTAGGTTAATATATATATGAAAGATATGAGCCATAATAGTAAAACTGAACCTATGAAGTTATTACTCAGTTTAAGAACTGAAATATAACAAACACTGCTTTGGGATGTCTGGGTGGCTGAATTGTTTAAGCATCTGCCTTCGGCTCAGGTCATGATCCCAGAGTCCTGGGGTCGAGTCCCACATTGGGCTCTTTGCTCAGGGGGGAGTCTGCTTCTCTCTCTGCCTGTTCTGCCTGCAGCTCTCCATACTTCTGCTCTCTCTGACAAATAAATAAATAATCTTTAACAAACCCTGCTTCATCACGAGATCCTCATTTACTGTCCCATTGTCTTGACGCATGGTCAAGGGTAATTGTTATTTTGAGATATGGATTTATCATTTTCCCTTAAAGTATCCCCTGTTTAGGGGCGCCTGGGTGGCTCAGTGGGTTAAAGCCTCTGCCTTCGGCTCAGGTCATGGTCTCAGGGTCCTGGGATCGAGCCCCGCATCAGGCTCTCTGCTCGGCGGGGAGCCTGCTTCCTCCTCTCTCTCTGCCTGCCTTTCCGCCTACTTGTGATCTCTGTCTGTCAAATAAATAAATAAAAAAAAAAATTTAAAAAAAGTATCCCCTGTTTATATTTGCCAAGACTTCAGAACATGTTAGATACTCCCTCAATTTCATCAGTTTAACTTATTATAATGGATTTAGATTCTCTTAAGGTAATTTGACCTTTCCCCAGAAATAATGACATTTTGTGGGTATTAAAGAGACCTAGAATAAATGAAGACAAAGTTTTCTTATTTATTTGGGAAATTCTAGCAAGTACTATATTTGACCTATTTAACCTTGAGGGATTCCAGAGAAAAAACAAATTCGACTCCCTAGCCAGTCTCTAATTTGAACCAGGTTTGTGTAAATCTAGAAAACAAACAAGCAAACAACACTTTTACATAATTTATAGTAGGGTAGGAGGTTTATATGTCCATTTTTCTGGTGTCTTTTTTGTTGTTGTTATTGTTCTGGTGTCTGAAGCAAACAGGACACCCAAGATGCATTCTGGTCTTCCTAATCAAATCTCGTTCCATTTCAACTATGACATTTGTCCCCTCTTACCTTTCTCCCATGTGTAATACATCACTTTCAATTGTGCTTCGTTAGTTGTAAAAAAGGATACCAGAAAGTAGACCCTGTGTGAAATCTGTCCATTACTATTGGAGAGGAGTAGACTACATGTACTTAATGAATTTTTTTTTCTTTCTCCAGTGCATTATTTTCTTTCATTAAGAAGATTTGGGGGGCACCTGGGTGGTTCAGTTGTTTAAGCCTCTGTCTTTGGCTCAGGTCATGATCCCAGGGTCCTGGGATCGAGTCCTGCATCGGGCTCTCTGCTCAGTGGAGAGTCTGGTTCCCCCCTCTCCTTGCCGCTCCCCCTGCTTGTGCTCTCTCTCTCTCCTGCTCTCACTCTCTCTCAAATAAATAAAATCTTTAAAAAAAAAAAGATTTGGGAGATAGGGGCACTTGAGTGGCTCAGTCAGTTAAGAGACTGACTCTTGATTTCAGCTCAGGTGATGATCTCAGGGCAGTGAGAATGAGCCCCTCATTGGACTCCATGCTCAGCAGAGAGTCTGCTAAAGATTCTCTCTCCCTCTCCCTCTGCCACTCCCTCCATCCCCATACTTTCTCTCAAATAAATAAATCTTAAAAAAAAAAAAAGATTTGGGCTTAGCAAAATAGAGCCGTCTATACATTATCACAAACTAATAAGTATGAATTTTCTTTTATCAACTTATTATTTTCATGGTAGTATTGGCTATGATAGATAACTATCCTTTTGAGAAGTAGGAATTTGCCTTACAATTAACAGTCAGGAAATATTTTATTATTATACAGATATAGATAATAAGACAGATGTTGAGGTTAGTTGGTATTACTAATCATCATCAGTTTCTAGTTGACCTCTGCTAAAAATGGAGATTCTGAATTCCATTTCTACTTTTATAGTTCTGAGATGCTTTCTGAAATAGTGTTCTGGTTTATTTCTCATAAAATTAGTTTTGACCTTGAGTACTTTGATGATATTTTGGTAGATTTGGTTCAGCATTTTTATATACATGTCATTGTACATGGCACAACACTGTATTTTTCTTTTATTTGCATGTGAATTTTGCTGTCTCTATCCCCCCCACCAAAAAAAGAGGCAAAATTGAGGATAAAGTCTTTATAGCCTTCCAAACTCCTTCAAAAACCAAATTTATGCATGTGGCTTGTATCAGGGTTTTTAATGTGAACTGAATATTGTATCTGTCTGATTACTTACCTATTACTGAAATTGAATCTCACTATCAGTCAAATGTGATTACTTTAGCAATGTACCAGGCACTGTATTAGGTATTAGGAATTTCCTACCAATAATTCAGCTAGGAGTTATTAGTACTATATTTGTAAGAATATCTGTATTCATTTTTCATTACTGCTATAACAAATTTCCAAAGACTCCATGGCTTAAAATAACACATATTTGTTATCTTAATAGAGTTCTGGATGTTAGAAGTACAAAACGTCTTAGCAGCTAACGTCAAGCTGGGAGAAGGGGTATGTTTCTTCTGGAGGCTCTGGTAGAGAAGCTGTTTTCTTGACTTTTTCAGTGTTTAGAAGCAGTGCCATTCCTTGATTCAAGGTGCCCTTCCACCTTTAAAGACAGCAAGGACCTGCTGGCCAGTGCAGCCTTTCTTAGGCTGTGTCACTCTGACATTTGCTCTCCCGTTTTTCTTTTTCACTTATAAAAACGTTTCTGATTACATTGGGCCGGAAAAATCTCCTTATCTGTTCGTCAGAGTCTCCTTATTTTTAGGTCATTTTACTAGCCGCCTTAATTCCCTCTCACCATACAATATATTTACAGGTTGCAGAGAGTAAAACATGCACATCCTTGGGATGCCATTATTTTGCCTACTATAAGTACTCCATAAGTCCAAGTACCATGCCTAGTTTTTAGACCACCCTGGTAAAGAACTGAAAGTATCACTTATAAAATTTGGGTATAAAACATCTTTTTCATTATGTCTTACATACAAGTGGTGCAAAACTTTATTTTTGGCTGATTTATTTGGATAATTATCCTTAGTCCTCCAGTTGATTTTGCATAAGTTAAAATAACATAGTTTTAAGCTCTTAACCAAACATATGAGTTCCAGTTTTAGAATTGTATTAATTTTAGAAACAAAGGACAGTAAGGGATACTTATGAATATTAATTAAGTAGATTCTAAAATAAATTATAAGTGAATAAAATTTCAGAACCTAATGACTCAGCTTCTGTGTAAAACATATTAAAAATGACAGCGTAGTTCACCGTTACTATGTTTTCTTTAAATTCTTCTGACCTTATTTATTTAGCATTTCAGGGTCAAGAAAAAGTATTAGGTATTTGATTTGAGCATATGAATTTTTAACTGAAGGGTATCTGACTCCAACTCTGTCAGGACCCCCTGACCTTACAGCTTGAAATGATTTGATTTGGTCAGCAGACATGATGGTCACTGTTTCATGTATAAACAAAAGCCATTTTTTTCATCTTTCAAACTGGATTTAAAATTCACTGACATGGTACAAATAGAATTTAGGCTGAATACCATAGAATAATTAACATTATATTTATGTTGTCATAAAAATTACCATTTTCACTGATGCTGAGCCAAGATTGTTTGTAGCATGTGTTTCTAAAAGATTTCCTATCCTGTTGTTTATTTCAAGGTCTCAGTGTATGCCTTTGCTAAGTCATTGGTTTGGGGAATGTTTCTGATGAGACCTGAATATTTAAAGGCATAGGTCAGTGAATTATGATAGGTGAAGGAGTCTTTATTTTATATATTGGGCATAAATTTGGAACAAGAGTGATCATAGTAAAAGATTCTTTTAATTCTTAAGCACGAGAGAGAGAGAGAGAGAGAGAGAGTGAACTTTGGAACATCAGTCTGCATCCTCCCCAAGGCTTTATTTGCTCTAATGACTGATACAATAATAAACTGACATTTGCATTTCTCAATTCATCCTATATCATGAGATTTTAGACACCCTCTTGTAAGCCAGATCACATGGCTAACTATGGAGCTGCAAACATCTGTTACTATATAGATTTTGTGTACTCAATGAACATCTTTTTACAAAGAAATAGCTTCATATCTCTGTTTTGGAAGCAATAGATTTGGTCATCAAATTAAGCCTCCCATTTTACATGTTTAACCAACCCAAACTTTGCAAAGACGTTAAAACTCTCCAGGATATCTTTACATTGTGCATTAACTGCATGAATGGGCTTTTAAATTTTTTCAGTTAGCTTTGATTTGTTTTGCTTTGGTCACTGAGGACTTCAAGGATTAAACACTAAACTTGGACTGAATCTCAGCGCCATCTTTTTAAGATCTTTGATTTTCATTTCCTTGGATATAAATAGAAAGTAATAACACCTATCTCTAAACTACAATGATTAAACTAGGTAACACATTTCGTTATCTAACCTAGTATCTTTTTCATAGCAGTTATGTAAGAACCCTTCTTTCATTTTTTTAAAAATTTTGTGTTGTATTTTCTTTTTTTTTCTCCTTTTCAGGTGGTAATCCAGGTTACTTTTTCAAGTTGCATTGTGTTGCTTTCCTTCTAGACCTTAGGGTTGCATAGGATGAAAAATTGGTTGTTGACATTTATCGTGATGAAATAAAGGATAAAAAAAAAAGGTTTGAGGCTTTGAATATAAATATCACAGAGAAGAAAGGAAAATTAGAGGTCCCCTATCCTTATAGGGCAATGAGATACATCTTCAGGATGGCAACTCTAGCAAACATCCATCAAACCTAGAGAAATAAAGAAAATAATTTCTTAAATCTTATTAACGTTTTGCTGAATAGCATTGGCCTACTTAGGAGGTACTATTTCTACATAGTTATGAGCTTTTCTCTTGAGAATTGGAATTTCTTTCCTTTTAATTCCTGGGCATCTCAGAAAGCCTGGTATTCTTGAAATATAATATTATTAGGTGAAAAATCTTTTACTAACACAGGCTCAATGGGGATATTTGAGAGTAAAAAATTTAAATGGTCAGAGGGAGATTTGTGCACTTTCCTCATGTTATTACACCTGCATTAGCATAAATTCAGCTTCAGTCACTGGTTAAAAAGAAAATTTTAGAAGGAAAAAATCTTAGATACCTCAAAGAGTATGGATAAAGAATTACTCAAATTTAAGACACAGGTCACCAAACCCTAGTTTGAAGACTCACATGTATTATTTATTGCTTAATTGTTATAAGATGGAAACTTCTTAAGGTCAGGGAACACTTTTATTATTATGTCTTTCCAAGTACTTCAGGTTATTCCTCATCCTCTGGAAAATTAATAATTTATTTAAAAAGTGTTATGGTGTCCTCTCTAACAAACAAGTGTATGAAAATTCTTTGATCACGGAACTCTGGAACAATGATGGCTTGATAGTGATAATGATGATTATGATGATGGTGATAGTGATGATGGTGGTTGTGAAAGTAAGAAGATCATAATAAAATCTATAAAATTAAAGTGGGGCAGAACTGACTAGAATACTAAAGATGTGGGATACCTCTTGTTAAGGGGTTAATATTCTAGGTAGACCAGTGTAGGTACAGAGAATAAAAGAATAATCTTTTAGAAAAATAAACAAGATGAAACCAGAGAAGGAGATAAACCATTAAAGACTCTTAATGTCAGGAAACAAACTAAGGGTTGCTGGAGTGGAGGGGGCTGGGAGGCATGGGGTGGCTGGGTCATGGACATTGGGGAGGGTATGTGCTATGGTGAGAAAAATAAAAATAAATGTAAAAAATAAAGAATTTATCATTTACTGTGTGGTTTTGTTGTGACAGATACTGAAATGAAGAAGACATTATTGTTATCTCCAGTATAATCATAATTGAGGATAAAATATTTGAACATAGGGATGCCTGGGTGTTTCAGTCGGTTAAGCATCTGCCTTCGGCTCAGGTCATGGTCCCTGGGTCCTAGGATCAAGTCCCATACCAGTCTTCTTGCTCAGTGGGGAGCCTGATTCTCCTTCTCCCTCTGCCCACCCTCCCCACTTGTGCACGCGCTCTCTCTCACTCTTTCTCTCAAATAAATAAAATCTTAAGGAAAAAACAAAAACAAAGTATTTGAACACAAATAGCAACAACTACTTTGTGGGCTGGAGTTTAGAGGAAAGAAGAGACAACTTCTGCTTGAGAAGGGGGATCAGAAATTCTAAAATAAGGTATCAGACTAGGAGACTTTGCTGGGGAGAAGTTAACAGTTTTCATCACTAATTAAATGTGAAGATAAGAAAGAAAAATCAAGCTTCTCCAAGTTTTTAATGTTCAAGGATCAGGGGATGGATATCATGAATAGAAACTTGAAAAGCAAATTTTAGTAGAAGACAATCAGCCATAATGCAGTCTTCTTTTGTGGGAGTTTGACGAACTATATCTTTCCTTCTGCTTGGGAGGTAGAATTGAGCATTTAAAAAAGAGGCATCAAACCTGAGCCTCTAAGGAGGAGTGATGGGATGGAAGAGGAGATCAGGTAACATTTAGGCATAAGAAGACACAGTGGGTAGAATAGAACTCTTACAGGGAGAGGGTTTGAGAGAGGCTTGCCAAAGATGTGGTATGTCCAAGTAGAGATGTCAAAGGCCCCAGGGAAGAAGGGAGGGAAATATTCAGATTGAAAGTTAGAGAGAGGGGCGCCTGGGTGGCTCAGTGGGTTAAAGCCTCTGCCTTCAGCTCAGGTCATGGTCCCAGGGTCCTGGGATCGAGCCCCGCATTGGGCTCTCTGCTTGGCAGGGAGCCTGCTTCCTCCTCTCTCTCTGCCTGCCTCTCTGCCTAGTTGTGATTTCTCTCTGTCAAAGAAATAAAAAATTAAAAAAAAAAAAAAGAAAGAGAGAGAACTCAGAGCTCTCAATACAGAAATTTGACCCATCCGAGGAGAGTTGGTAATTTAAGCTTTATGATAGGACATAATGGGTTATAGATAGAATGCTAAGGAATAACACAAAGATCCAGAGAACTTAGGGATGGTCTACAGTCATGAACTGAGAGGAACCAAAGATAAGCAAGAAACAGAGTAAGAGGAATCAAAGTAGTAGTAGACAACTAGAACAGTGTTCTCAGAAACAGAACCCTGAGAGGAGAGAGGATTTAAGGGTGGTCAGTCTTAAATGCATAATGCTGTTGGAGGATCAAGAAATGTTTTGTGAATGAATGAATGTGGTTGAACTGGAAGTAGATATCTGCTATGTACAAATATTGCCACTCCTACCCTTAGTCTCCACTGACTGATTAAATTATTGATTGTAAATATCTTTTCATTTATTTGTATACCTTTGTGCATGTCATTTATTGTTACTTCAGAAAAGAGGAGTCCAGAACATATGTACTTCTTTTTAATTTCATTATCTTTGTACATACTTTCTCAAGTGCCTTGTACATGATTTTATATTCTGTTGTAACCACAGTTTTTCTTTGCACAAAAGATTTGCTAACAAGAGCTCTGATTTCTCAAGTGAACCCAAACATTTCTAATTAAATGTGTGTTTAGTATCTTTGAGAGAAAAATTCCTAATGCTTCCATTGGAATTAGTAAGCAGCTCATGTCTATGATAATAACAGTAGAGTTTGGTGACTTTTAATCTTTGGGTAGAAAACTCCTTGTGATAATTAAGTAAAGAAATCTTGCATAATTCTTGTGTTTTTATTTCCATAATACCATTTTTGATAATTTGTTAAACTTAAAGAGAGTGGTTAAGACTTTTTTTTTCCTTAAGTATAAAGGAAAAGTCGGGAACAAAGTTTGTCTCTAATTTAAAATACTTAGTTTTTGCTATTTTTAAAATATTTTAGCTGATTCTTTAATGGCTTCTATGCATATGTCATGTTTACTCAATTTAACTATGAGATTATAGGCAGACACTATTTTTTGTAACTTTTTCTCTTGTGTTGTTTTAATTTGTAATGTCACAGCACAATATTCTACCCCTAAAGCACTATAGTAAACTGAATGTCTGTTGGATGGATCCAAGAGAATTTTCTACATTTAAATGCCCCTCTGTTTTTTATTTTCTTTCATTAAACATAAAGCCATTCCATTTCATCTTTTATGAATTTTTGTAGGAAAAACCTCACAGAGTGAACATATTTTATACATACTTAAAAGGACATGTTCCTTTTTCCTTTTTTTTTAAAGATTTATTTATTTGACAGAGAGAAACACAGCGAGAGAGGGGTAGTTGGAGAGGGAGAAGTAGGCTTCCTGCTGAGCAGGGAGCTGATGCTGGGCTCAATCCCAGGACCCTGGGACTATGACCTGAGCCACAGGCAGATGCTTAACAACTGAGCCACCAGATGCCCCTAAAAAGACACTTTTCATCATGTTATTAACAAAATAAATATTTTCAGGGGCACCTGGGTGGCTCAGTGGGTTAAGCCTCTGCCTTCGGCTCAGGTCATAATCTCAGGGTCCTGAGATAGACCCCCGCATGGGGCTCTCTGCTCAGTGGAGAGCCTGCTTCCCCCTCTCTTTCTCTGCCTGCCTCTCTGCCTACTTGTGATTTCTGTCTGTCAAATAAATAAATAAAATCTTTAAAAAAACCAAAATAAATATTTTGAACTTAAAAGCAGATAAATTAGATAAAAATGGAATACTACAAGTTAGAACAAAATTTGATACAGAAGTGTACCCTACATAGTAAGAGAAATAAAAGGTCAAGAAATTACAAAATAAGAATTAGATATGAGAGCATGCTTTTTTGTTTATTTTTCATAACTAACACATACCTCATTCTTTTTACCTCTGACAGTAACATTTGAGCAGAAAGGTCATTTTCATTAACCTTAGGTTTGTAATTTCCAGTCTCCCTGCCCAAAGGCATTGCTGTTATTTACAATTTTTCTTAGTCCTATGCAAAACCAAACAACCATCAGTGTAAGGCTAATATATGTTAAGTGCCTTAGGCACATTTCAATTAAGTATTAACATAGATTGGAAAATTTCCAAAACATTTGGTGAATATTACTTTTAATCATTTTCATTAAAATTAATAGCAAATGTTAAAAAGTCATATACCAGGGAGCTGGGGGAATTGAATTCTTAGCTTATAAAGGCTACTTGTACTAATGTTGAAACAATTTTAGTACATCTCCTAATGTAGAACCGAATTCAGCTGTATATTACCTGGTCCCATTAAATCCTGCATTTTGTGTGAGTAGAGAATGGGAGTTACGTGCAAATTAATTTTAGTTTAATACTTTTACATAGCGACTTCATATTTTAATGAGTATTTACTAGATACAAAAATATTGAACTGGTATGTGAAACAAGCTGAAAACCACATTCATCATCATCAACAGTATCTTTCCATACTTAAAGATGGACTTGAACATCATTATAAAAGGAACCAATGATACAGAATTGCATCTGTGAGATTTTCTTTTTTTAAAGTGCAAGTAAAGAATGAATTAAATGGAATACATTGGTGAAGTATCAAAATAATTCAGTAAGTATAATGGCCCAAATTTACCTCACAAAATAGTATTATGTACAATACGGACTTTAAAAGAAGCAAAGAAAACAAAAGCAAAAAAAAAAAAAAAAAGGAAACAAAATCCATTCACCTTCCTCACTTAGTAACACTTTATTTTTAAACAAAAGGTCTTCAGCTACATACAAGTATACAAAACTACTGGTATTATGCATTTAAAAAAGTGATATTTTGTCAGATTTAGTCTATAAGATCTACATATATATATATCTTATATATTTACTTATATAATATATATGATATGTATAAAATTTTGAAGTTTGGATACTAATTTTTCAACCTTTAAAGATATTATCCATAAGCACTGATTTTCCTTCATTTCTTTCATTCAAGTTAATGCTGTATAACAACCAGACAGTGAAACATGGACAAATTAAGGATTTTGAATAGAGTGTTGCTACTGGAATAGTCGTAGCATTTTTGTTGTTCTATTTCCTTGCTTTATTATTTGTTTTTATTTTAAGCCCAGTATAGTTTCAGTTAATTTCAGTGCAATATAAGGATTCAACAATTCTACACATTAATCAATGCTTGTTAGTGTACTCTTGATTCCCTATACCTATTTCATCCATCCCCCCATTCCTCCATTTCCTCTCTGGTAACCATCTATTTGTTTTTCTAAGAGTCTGTTTTTTGGTTTGTCTCTTTATTTTTCCTTTATTTATTTGTTTTGTTTCTTAAATTCTACGAGTGACATGATATGGTATTAATCTTTATCTGACTTATTTCACTTAGCATTATACTTACTAGCTCCATCCATGTTGCTGCAAATAGCAAGATTTCATTCTTTTTATGGATGCATAATATTCCATTATATATTTATATATATATAAGCTTCTTTATCCACTCATCTATCCACAGATACCTGGGGTACTTCCATAAGTAGGCTATAGTGAATACTGCTAAAATAAATACAGGGATGCATAAATCCCTTTAGATTACTGTTTTTTTTGTATTCTTTGAGTAAATACCTGGTAGTGTGATTATTGGATTATAGAGTAGCTTTATTTTTAATCTTTTGAGAAACCTCCATACTGTTTTCCACAGTGGCTACACGAGTTTGCATTCCCACCAACAGTGCAAAAGTGTTCTGATTTCTTCACATCCTCTCCAATGCTTGCCTGTTTCTTGTGTTTTTTTTTTTTTTTTTTTTTAAAGACTGATTGATTAATTAAATAATTAATGAATTAGACACAGAGAGAGAGACAGTGAGAGAGGGAACAAACACAAGCAGGGCGAGCTAGAGAGGGAGAAGTAGGCTTCCCACTGAGCAGAGAGCCTGATGTGTAGCTCAATCTCAGGATCCTTGATCATGACCTGAGCCAAAGGCAGGTGCTTAACGACTGAGCCACCGAGGCACCCCCTGTGTTTTTGATTTAGCCATTCTAATAGGAATGAGGTGGTATCTCATTGCGATTTTCATGTGTGGGCTTTATTATGTTGTATGTAAAGATACTTTATTACTTTTATTGAGGTGTTTTATCATGACTGTATGTTGTGCTTTGTCAAATGCTTTTTTTGTATCTATTGCATTAATAAAAGAATCATATAGCTTTTATTATCATTTCTCCTGTTGTGATATATTATGTTGATTGGTTTGAGAATATTGAACCACCCTTGCATCTAGGGATTAAATCCCACTTCATGGTGGTGAATGAGTTTTTAAAAATATATTGTTGTATTCAGTTTGCTAATATTTTGTTGAGTATTTTTGCCCCTATGTTCCTCAGGGATACTGGCTTGTAGTTCCTTCTCTCTCTCTCTCTCTCTCTGTAGTATCTTTATCTGGTTTTGTTATCAGGGCAATGCTGGTTTCATAGACTGAATTTGGAAGCTTTTGTTCCTCTTCTCTCTCTCTCTTTGGAATATTTTTGAGAAGAATAGTTATGAACTCTAAATATATGGTAGAATTTATGAAGGCATCTGCTCCTGGACTTTTGTTTATTAGAAGTTTTTTGATTACTGATTCAATTTCATTGCTGATAATCAGTCTGTTCAAATTTTCTATTTCTTACTGATTCAGTTTTGGGTGGTTGTATGTTTCTAGAAATGTGTCCATTTCTTCTAGGTTGTCCAGTTTATTATTGGCATATAATTTTTCATATTCTCTTATTTCATTTCTTTGTATTTCTGTGGTGTTTTTCTACACTTTCATTTGTGATTTTGTTTATTTGGGTGCTCACCATCTGTTTTTCTTGATGAGTTTGGCTAAAGGTTTATCAATTTTGCTGATCTTTTCAAAGAACTGGCTCCTTGTTTCATTGATATGGTCTATAGTTTTTTTTTAAATTTCTCTTTCATTTATTTCTGCTTTAGTCTTTCTTTCCTTCCTTCTACTGGTTTTTGGTTGTGTATTCTTTTTCTAACTTCTTTAGGTGTGAGGTTAGGTTATTTATTTGAGATTTTTTTAAATTCTTGAGGTACTCCTATATTGCTGTAAACTGTACTCTTGAACCATTTTGTTTGGTTTCTATTTGTCTGCCTGTATTTTTTAATTTCTTCTTTGGCTTCTTGGTTCACCTGTTCATTGTTTAGTAGAATGTTATTTACCTCCATGCAAGTGCTCTTTCCAGATTTTTTTCTTGTGCTTGCATAGTGTTTTGGTCAGAAAAGATACATGTTATGACATTGATCTTTTTGAATTTGTTCAGACTTGTTTTGGGGCCTAATATGTGATCTGTTCTGGAGAATATTCCATGTGCATTTGGCAAGAATATGTATTCAGCTATTTTAGGATGGAGTATTCAGAATATATGTTAGATTGATCTGGTCCAATGTGTTATTCAAGGTCACTGTTTCATTGTTGATTTTCTGTTTGGATGATCTGTCCATTGATGTAAGTGGTGTGTTAAAGTCCCCTACTATTATTGTGTTACTACCAATTTTTTCCTTTATGTTTGTTATTAGCTGCCTTATGTATTTGGTGCTCCCATGTTGGACACATAAATATTTACAGTCGTATCTTCTTGTTGGATTGTTCCTCTTATGATTATATAGTGCCCTTCTTTGTCTCTTGTTATAGTCTTTATTTTATTTTAAAGTCTGTTTTGTCCAATATAAGGGTTGCTACTCCAGCTTTCTTTTGACAACAATTTTAATGATAAACACTTACCCATCCTCTCACTTTTAATCTGAATGTGTCTTTAGGTCTGAAATGATCCTCTTGTAGGCAGCATATTGAAGGGTCTTGTTTTTTATCTATTTTGTCACTATGTCTTTTAATTGGAGAGGTTAATCTATTTATATTTAAATTAATTATTGATAGATATGCAGTTAGTGCTGTTTCATTTGCTTACAGTTGTTTTTGTAGTTCTTCTCTGCTTTCTTCCTCTGTTCTGTCATGATTACTTGACTTTCTTCAGCAGTATACTTGGATTCCTTTCTCTTTATTGTCTGCATATCTATTACTGGTTTTGATTTCTGTTTACCATTTGGTTTGTATATAACATTTCCTGTGTATAGAAGTGTATATTAACTTGATGGTTGTTTAAGTTTGAACCCATTTTTTACTCCTCTCCCCATATATTTTACTTCACCTTTTGTCATTTCCCAAATTTTCAAGTACAGTCACTCCTTTCTTTTTCTCCCATAGTATTTACACACACACACATACTTTTTCTTTGTCTCTCACCATAGATTAAATATTTCAAAGAAAATGACTGACACATAATAGGTGCTCAAATATATTGAATGAATAAACTAATAATTTATGGCTCATAGATAATTAGAGTAAGATTACATGTAGCAGGATTAGAACACCATCAAGAGTTTTTAAGGCAAAATGAGTTTCATATTTGAAAGTGATTCGAAGTACATTCCAAGAGAATTTGAAAACCTCTGGATTCAGTATGTTTCAAGAATTATTTCTACAAACAGAAAAAGGTGACTGATTCCTATGAGGCCAAGTAGGTAACAGTTAGAGTTGGCGTTTTGCCATATTTGCCAGTGTTCAACTAATCCTTAATTTGGTGAGGTCAGCAAATGAATAGGAATTGATTTGCATTAAATATATTGCAATTAGTTACAATATGTAAATTATAGTTTTGATAGATTATTATAAAAATCTTTCATAACAGTTTAGCTGTTCTTAATTGTTTATATAGTTCCAAATTTAAAAATCAAAAATTTTCATCTGTTTATCTAGTCATGAGCCTGTACTACTGATAAATTCTGTAGTTCTGAATCTTCTAGCATGATTCGTCTCTCCATTTATGACTGAATAGAGGCGGTTTTCAACTGAATCATTTCCAAAGAATCACACTTTTATAATGTACTGCATTTATTATTATTTTAAATTAAGGAATATATCTTTGAAATATTAGATGGTTATTATAAATAAATAACATATATAGAATAAATTAAGTATCTTCCATCTTAGGTTGCATATTAGTAACAGATCAAGTAAAATTATCCTTCTTCATGTAAGGAGACAATGGGAACTTGAGCACTGTTTGTTGTTTTTTTTCCCCTACTCTTTTCTCTGATTTGATCTATAGGTCTTTGGTCTTGATTTCCATAAAAGTTATTTCCTATGGGAATTAGGCTATTTTAACTGATGAAGAAAAGACCTCTGCGACATTTTTTTCCTGGAAGCTAGCATCAAATTGTTGACTTCTTTCCAGTGACCTTCAAAGGATAATGATAATGCATCATTACTCATATATACTGGAGTTGAACTATAACCTTTAGACCAAGAGTTGGAACAATGGACCTCTATATTCATGATCTCTATATTTCATTTCATTTTTAGTTTTTTGGAAAATTATTTTATTTATTTGTGAAAGATTTACCAAGAGTACTTGAATAGTGCTTGCTCATTAATTATTTCTACATTTTAGCAGAGTATTTACCTTTTGAGTCATCTGTGAGCAGACATGGGGAACTCATATAAACATAGTTGTAAGGGTGGTTAGGAACTTTAGGACAAAAATTACATGCAGTTCAATTAGTTTAAGATTGATGATGGCCACAGGAAAATCTGAAGCATGTATTGTGCAAAACCAGCCTATAGTTCTTTTATTGAGCAATTATTGAGTATAGCCCATGTAACTAACTCTTCCTTGCATAAAACTCCAATTTTATCTTGATTCTTAGAAAATTAAATCAACTAGGTACATATCCATGGTTCATGTGGAGAGGATTAACTCTTCACTTAGCAATAAATTTGAATTAATATCAACCTTTAAAAGGTTTGAAAATAGAATAGATAATACAGTCTTAGATTTTTTTTTTATGTCTTTATAAGTGAAACCTAGTACTACAGCGACAAACAGCTGTGAGCTCATGTAGAAACTGTACTATGGTGATACCAGTTCTCATTGCCAACCAGTGGTGGCAATCAGGACAGAGATGATAGGCACACATATGGATTTTTTTTCAATGAGGTCTGTCCTTCCATTGAAACTGAACATATTATTCCGAGTCAGATCTACTTGGTTGGTGAATCTCTCATTACTACTTTGGGGTAGATGAGTAAAGGAAATGCTTTCTTTCTGAAATTTCTGCAAAATTCTGCCATTAGGTCTCCAACACTTAACAGGATGAACTGCCCAATTACTTTTTAGTAAACAGAGGTTTAAGCCAAACATGACAGAAAAATCGTGTTCAAACAAGTGGTCATCCTTCTTTCATCTCCAGATGTAAAACATGCAAGGGATCATTAGAATACTCTTTGTTAAGATCTTGAGAACAGAGGGCTTTGAAAAAGGATATGATTAATAAGTAGTGATCACATACCAGCTTTTTATTTTTGCTGGAAATAATGTATTTTTTTCCCTTTGGGAAGATATAATCTCCCTAATACAACAGTATAATAAAAGCTGCCAATTATAGCATCCTAATTCTATTTATAAAAATATGGCCCAGGTAGACTATTCATAGTCTTTTCCTAGATTTTTTTTAAAACTTGGAAAGAGAATAATTCCTAAGTTTATAAGTCAAAATAATGTCTCTCTTAACTCCAGGGTTAAGGTCTAGAGGATAAAAACTAATGGGCAGAGAGAAGTAGAGATGAGACATGACATATGCTGGTATTTCAGCCTTTCCTTCTAGTATTTCTGTAGCTCATGAAGATTGTTTAAATGAAATTAATCATTTTTCCCTATTGTCTAGGCTAACTTTGGTTGGATTCATCTACTAACTGCTATTACTGTTCTATTAAAGAACAGATGATTTAGTGCCTACAGAAATGTTGCTATGCCAAGAACTTCTACTTTCTCTTTTTCTGAAGTCAAATAGAGCAATAGATGGAGTTCTATATGCTGAAGTCTTTTATTTTCTTTGAAATGGTAATGTGATTTGTCATAAACATTCCAATGGCCAACCTATAAGGCTAATTTCAACTCCATTAACAAGCACAGATATGTCAATTAGCAATCAAACTGTAAAGAAAATAATATATTGCAATATTTAGTATTTGAGAAAGCTTAAGAAATGAATACTTTCATATTTTTCTTGGGGACTTACTTCTGTCGACACATCTTGATAGTGTTTATCAACACACTTAAAAATATATGAACCTTTGGGCACAATAAATTTACTTCATGTATTTATCCTAAAGAACAAATAATAAATGTACAAAAAGATCTTTTCAAAAGACTACAGATCGTATCATTCTTTGTAATAGTGATAATATAAAAAACAGTGTGAAAGTCAATAATAGGTGATTTGTGATATAAATTATATATCCTAGGTAAAGTAGTCTTAAAAATAATGTAGAAAAATATTAACTACCACAGAAAGATACCCATGAGATTTTATTATATGAAAGGATATGTTAGAAAGCAGTATTTCCAATGTGATTTTTATTTAAATGGAAAATATGTGTTAAAAAAGACTAAAACATATACATGTTTCAGAATATTAATTGAAATTTTCTCTGGGAAAGGTTTATTGGGCAACTGTCACCATTGATCTTTATTTTCTAAATGTTTTCATGACGCTTTAAATTAGAAAATACCCCCCAAAATCATATTTTGAACCAAAAAATGTCATTCTACAGATAAGTGATGTGTTATTGATTATGTAGAATCCTGAAAAGTTGACATCACGTTATAAATTATGTGCTTAGAGATTTCCTTATTTGCTTTTATGTTAGATGGTGGAACACGATAGACCAAACAAAAACACTGTGTACTTGCTAAGAAAGATAACTTGGGAGGATGTCTTATAACCCCAGAATAACTGAGGAGAATGTCCTACAAGATGTGTGCTGTGACAAAGTGAGAACCACCTATCAAAACATGTAGAATATAGTACATCCTCAGTTTTGACAGTGTTTACCTCTAAATTTAGATAATACATTGGTTGGATCCTTGAAATTTGATTTATGAGACGTTCTGTCTTAGGAACAGGGGGCTTGACTTAATGTTTTGAGCAAAGGTTATATACTTTAGTATATTTATTAGAAATCTTTATAATAAAGTACTGGGTATAAGCCAAGAGAGAAATAAAATAGCAATTTATTTCTCACTTTTCATTTGAATTTGTACTTATATCATTTACTTCCATTGGGAATTCTACAGAGGGGGATGAATATGGTTTGTGGTAGAATTAACTTATATTCAAGTCCCCTAGTAAAATACCATAGAAACCTCACCCATATTTCTGATGCAGATTTGGAAACCTAAATCCACCAATTTCAAAAGCAAAAAAACAAAACACTGAGAAACGATTTTTTTTTCACTATAAAAACCATCTTTATATTGACCACATTTATTAAGATGTTAATGATGGTACTCAGATATTATATTACAAATTTGTTTAGAATATTTGCTAATGTATTTCAATATAATTGGTCTTCTTTTCATTTTTTTTCCCATTTTATTTATTTTTTCAGCATAACAGTATTCATTCTTTTTGCACAACACCCAGTGCTCCATGCAAAACGTGCCCTCCCCATTACCCACCACCTGTTCCCCCAACCTCCCACCCCTGACCCTTCAAAACACTCAGGTTGTTTTTCAGAGTCCATAGTCTCTTATGGTTTGCCTCCCCATATGTTTATTTAAAAAAAAAAATTTGGAAGGGGAGGAGAAACGATTTTAAATTTTTTCCTCTCTACCCTTTCCAGTGGAATATTATTCATTATATTACATGTGCCCAGAACACTTTCTGGAATTTAGTAATAATTCCATAAGTATTTGTCAAATTGCATGGAATAATGAAAACTGGATCCATTAGATTTGGTAATAGGAGATTATTAGTGACGAATACTAGAATCCTTTGTTATGAGAGCAGAAATCCTGGGTTGCTCTGAGGTAATGAGTATATAGGAAATGAAGAATCACTCAGATTTTTACAAGGTTTTACTAGGTATTTCCAGGATGTTTCCATAAGCTTGGACTGTTTCTGAGTCATTTAAACTCTCTTGATTATTCTACTAACTTACTACCCCTATGTTAAATGGTAAGACTTCAGAGACATTGCCCTAGCATGTGTCTCTTGGGATTTCCCAGAGGGAGACATTTATTCTTACTTCTAACACATCCTAGTTTGCTGTACTACCTCATTCCTTTCTCCAGTGTTCATTCCTCTTACAGCCTGCAGGGAAATGGCTTTTTATTATGGTATTCAGTGTCTTTGAAAGGAAGTCCTACAGTAGAAGGTTTAGTGACTAGTGACACAGATCTTTAATTGTATCATATACCTCTCTTCTTCCCAGGTCACATAAGTGTTCCTTGGGGACTGAGCTGAAATGGCTTCAAATATAGCCTTATATCTGACCTAGAATCCCCTTGTCTCTGGACCCTCCAAGGCTGAGCTGCTAGGAGTAGTCAACCACATGAGGTTATTTCCCAATTTAGCCAGGGGTGTCCTTAGAGGTCCAGGTGTCTTTCCTATATAATCTGGCTTCTTTCGGGAGACATAACATATCCTATACATATACAACTCATCCTGTTTATAGTATTACAGGTTTTTTCCCATTGGACTCCTGGGCATTAAACAAAATCCTTTTATTGTTTTGTTTTCTGTTTTTTATTAGGTGCCCTTAAGCATTCCATACCAGTTTCAGAGTCACTGTCTGCCTGGAGCAGAGAGGACCACTGTGGACTTGTCACTTCTTCATCCATCAGTGTGTGTCTCAACTTTGGCTCAGGTAAGACATTTTCTTGGATGTTTATTTCTTTGCCTAAAATTTACTTGCTTATAACTTACCTCATCTGCAAGGAATTTGAGCTAGCTTATAACAAAGTCATAATAAACAAATTAGTAAAATACATAACATCAGAACCAAGTAAAGAGTTTCCAAAAAGGAAACACAGGTAATGGGATTGATGCTTATCTCTAAGGTTTCAGAAAGCCAGAATGAAATGGAAAACTTACGTAAGATGCATAACTCACGTTATTAGAAAGTAGAAACCTTAGCTCTTTAGGGGAAACAAATATATAAATAATTTTAAACTTCAAATAGATGAATTAAGTGACAGAAAATGTCCTTAATAAAATATTAACACAAATAAAATTAATTGAAATGCTTCAGAAACTTGTTGAGTATATCGAAAGTATCCCCCTCCCCTCCACAGAATCATTTAGCTTGATGGTGAGGCTACAAAACACGATACTGTCAAAATCAGCCTATAGAGATTTTACATCTCCTCATCCTGATGAATTGGCTTATTAGATTCAGTAAATATTTCTTGTTATGCCTATTATTAGTCTAATACCCTTTTCTATGCTATGAAGCACTGCAAGCAGCTTACATTGGGGGTTTATCACGTATGAAATGTCCCATTTTATTTAATATTATTTTCTCAGTAATAGAAAAGAAGGGGTGTGTGTGTGTGTGTGTGTGTTTATTGACTAGGGATGAGTGGTATAGGTGGTGAAAAAGAGCAAGACTTAATTGTTTATATTGTAATTGTAATTGTTTGTATTGTAATTGTATCATGTAAGCCACGATTTTGGCCTTACCCCAGGATAAATGGTAGTGCCTGCTACTGAAATTGACAAATGGCTGGAAAAAATAATGAAATCCCCTTTCAGGCATGTTAGGTTAGAAATGCCTACCAGACATTCATATCTTACTTAACCTTTGTAACAGGTGATGGTGTGTTGTACGAAATCACTTCAAAACCTTCTCTTTTTTGACTATTACCCCTTTTCCTTTAATTATCAGCATTTTGGTCTTCTCACGACTGTTGGTGCTTTTCTCTTATGATTGCCTGTTTTCCCATGTTATCATGACCACATAGAACTTGAATAACTGTCTCCATACTGATGCTCCACATATCTTCTCAGCATGGATCTTTCTCCTGAACTTACAGACTCATTGATTCAATGGAACCTCATACTAAAAATGTCTCAAACTCTAGTTACCAACTTTCCCAAATCCCTGTTCTTTTCTCCGTGAGTAGTATTAAATATCACTCGAGAGTTAACCGTGTATCTATTGGATACTCTGATGAGCATTTTATATCCATTAATTCATTTAGTCCTTACAACAACTTACTAGGGTAGGTGTTATCCCACTTTGCATATGAAGTAATGGAAGCACTTAGTCACTTAGGTAAGTGGCAGATTGGGGGTCTAAACTCAGGTAATCCTTTCCAGAATCTAGGCTCTTAACATTTAAGCTATACAGCACCTTTGCTATCACCCTCTGTTCAGTCAATTAGGTCAGAAATCTGGGAATCATTTTAGCCTTCTTTCTCTTCATATATGTGCATTATGTTACCAAATCCTCTTAATGGATCATAGGTCTATTTCCTTTGTTCCGTCCCCACTGCTAATGTGTAACTTTAAATCTTCATTATTCCTAATCAGGACTATTTCCATATCTTACTCTGTGTTCAATCTTTTATCTCCTTTATAGGGCTGCAAGCAAAATTTTTATAGAATGAAAATCTGGTCATGTTTTTTTCCCAACTTAAACCCATCCATTATCTTCTCCCTGATAGGCAGTATAGCCTAGTGGTTTAAGAATTCGGGCCAACTGATATGGGACTGAATCCTATTTTGCAACTTATTTGATTTATGTGCAAGCTTATTTAGAGTCTCTACCCTTAATAGCCACATCTTAAAATGAGGATAAATAGTAGTACTCATGTTGTGGAGGTCTATCGAACATTAAGTGAGAGTATGCAGCACATAGCAAAAACATAGTATAGTTGCAGGTGATTTATTGTTGTTGTTGTTGTTGTTATTTTAGTGTAAAGGCAAAATTCAAACTGAGCCTGGCATATAAAGCCCCATGGCACCCATCTACTCCTGTGGTCTTACCTCGCACTACTGCATTCTACTATACATCTACCAGGCCCGATGAAATATTGTATGTCTCACACATCTACGCTTTTGCTCAGCCATGCTTCCTGCCTGGAACCTTGTTTCCTAGCTTGGAAACCTGGCAAAATGTTTCTCATATTTTAAAACTTGATTTAAGAAATATGTATCACCAAGTTCCTTCTGTTTCCTCCTTCCCACTCTATTCAGGATTGAGTATTTTTCTCTCTGATGTTCTTTCTATACAGCACAATTTTCTCTCATAGTACCAAAGTATTTAAATGCAGTATTTGTTTACATATCATCATTCTTCTTTCAGACCCTAAATTATTCAACATCAAAGAGTTGTATTGACCTTTTTATTCCCAGGACAGAGCACAATGGCTAGGATATAACAGACACCAAAGATCTGAGAAACACATGGAGAATAGCCATGTTACTCCAGAAGAGGCCGAGATAACCAGCTAACCCATCAGCTCATCAAAGCACAGGAACCAGTTCATTCTAGAGCACTGTCTGTTTGAACTGCAGACTTATGAGAAATAATTTGGGCTGTTGGTTTCATGACAATAACCAACTGAAACAGATAATAAATACAAGCACCTGGAAAAGAAAGTAACTTCATTTCAATGCTAGATTTTCCATGAAAACAATATAAAAACAGACCTTGGAAGGAATAGTTTGTCTTCATCTATAGGAGAATAAAAATAGTTCATGAAGGGAGTAAAAACTCACAAGATTAGGAGCTTTTCATTCCAATTATAAAAGTTCAGAATCCAGCTCATCACTCGCTCCTCCTCCGTTTTCTTAGCAGGCTACTGATGAGAGTCATCAGAGACTCAGAGGCATCCAGTTATTTTGTAATAGTGGAGAGCAACCGTGTGTGATGAGTGTCTGGGGCACAATGGAAGTCAGTATAGCTACATGTACAATGTCAGGATTTTTCACAACGCTTCCCAATTAACTTCCAGAGAGCCTGACTACAATATCACCAGCTGCTCACTCAATCAATTTCTACACATTTTCCTGAGCTAAATGGGGCTTGCATGACTGAATTTGCATAGGAGTTTTCTCCAGTTGCAATGTCATAACTAGCAGGTGAAGTATTTGGAAATCACTTTTTTCCTGCTTTGTGGGGCATTCTCTTTGATTTTATATCTTCCCTGTCTCTTTCTCCAGCATTACTTTGCATCTGTAAGATTTGTTATTTTGGAATGAGTCAAAAACCAGTGATGAGAAGAATAAGGTGAACTCCTCTCTTTTCATAATTTATTCATTTATTAATTCATATTTTTGCCAGATACAGACTGATTGCCTATTATGCGTAAGATACTGTGCAAGGTGCTAGGGATACAAAAAAAAAAAGAAAGAAAGTATTTAATGCCACAGACCTACTATTTTAAGGAAGAGTCTGGAAATAAGTAAAACACAGATAATGTTAGGGAGGCTCCAGTTTAGGGAGGATAGTCAGAGAAATCTTCTGTAGAAGGTTCCATTTAAGCTGTGGCCTGAAGGACAAGAAAAAGTCAGCAATGGGAAGATTTTAGGGAAGAGAATTTAAGGCAGGTAGAAGCAGTGGCAAATGTCTTTTATGGAGAAGAGTTCATTGGGTAAAGAGCCAACAGACAGCCAGGCCAGTGTGACTGCAGTGGAATACAGAAGTGGTAAGAGGTAAGGGAGGAAAGCTAGACAGAGAGTAATTCATGCAGGGTTCTGAAGACTATGCCAGTAATTTGCATTTTACATGACCTGGGCATTCCAATGACTGCTTTTGCATTTCCTTATTTTCCTAACACAATAGATCAGACACATGCAAGAGAAGGACAAAAGAAACTGGCAATTGCAATGATAGAGGTGAAACCTGTAGCCCTTGGACAAAAGACATGATAGTGAAGATGAAAGGGAATGGACAGATTATGTATGCTATGTTTTGGAGGTGGGACTAGCTGATCTAACTGAATGTATGTTTTGGAGGGTTTCTTTGTGGACACATTATGAGTATAAGCCTTAGTTTTGGCTGTAGCCTCAAACTCTATCAGCCTCAAACCATAAGTGATGATTCCATACAGTGAAGGACATTACATCTTACCAAGATCAAGAATTTAGGTTGCCTAATCTGTGTATGTGTTAAACTATCTCCAGATAGGTAGAGGTAAAAAGTTTTAGATTGGGCCCAGGAGAAAGATCTGTTTACATATACGGCAATGGCAAAGATGTAGAAACTGAAACAGTTCTATAGACAAGAAATGATTGAAAATTTCCTTAAATTTTCACATTTGATGCCTGTTGTAGCTAAGATGAGCCAATGCACAGGAAAAGTAGAATTAAATCTAAGTTAAACTTTATAGATACATTTTTGGGAAATACATCTGCTCTGTTCATATACATGGTGTAAACCAATATGAACTCTCAGTTCATACTAAGCAACATGCTAAGTGACTTATTGACTGGTTCATATTAAGTAGCAAAGTAGTTGACCCTTGAATGCATGTTGGGTGTGTTGGGGGTCCTGACACTCCCACACAGTTGAATATCTACATACAACTTTTGACTCCCTAAAAACGTAACTACTAATAGCCTACTGTTGACCAGAAGCTTATAGATAACATGAACTAGATTAACACATATTTTGTATATTATATGTATTATATACTGTATTCTTACAATAAAGTAAGCTGAATAAATGCTATTAAGAAAACCATAAGGAAAATACATTTATAGTACTGTACCATATTTATTGAAAAAAATTTATTGAGGACCTGCATAGTCAACCCCATAGTGTTTGAGGGCCAACTGTAATCAGAAATCAAACAAATGCCAGGATAATAGAAAATTATTTACTAAAAGTAGAAAAAAGAGTAACACTCCAACTGCTAGTATTCACCAATTTTCAAGTTGAGATACAATGCATAAATGGAACTAAATTCTCATGCTCTGCAACTCGATAGGCTAGAATACAATTACTGAAAAGCTTTATTTATGGAAGATTTGAAAAATGATGAGATTTTTTTGGGTTTAAAAAAATCATAGGAGGGGCGCCTAGGTGGCTCAGTGGGTTAAAGCCTCTGCCTTCAGCTCAGGTCATGATCCCGGGGTCCTGGGATCAAGCCCCACATCAGGCTCTCTGCTCAGCAGGGAGTCTGCTTCCTCCTTTCTCTCCCTGCCTGCCTCTCTGACTAGTTGTAATCTCTGTCTATCAAATAAATAAATAAAATCTTTAAAAAAAAATCATAGGAAAGGGGCACCTGGGTGTCTCAGCAGTTAAGTGTTCTGCTTTTGGATCAGGTCATGATCCCAGGGTCCTGGGATGGAGCCCAGCATCAGGCTACCTGCTCAGTGGGGAGCCTGCTTCTCCCCCGTTTGTGTTCCTCTCTTGCTGTCAAATAAATAAACAAAATCTTTAAAAAAATCATAGAAAAAAGATTATGAGTACAAAGAGCACAGAGACTTATATAATTGTGGTAAGAGAATAATAGTTTCCCACAGCTGTCCATGTCCTAATCCCTGAAACCTGTGAACGTTACCTTACAAAAAGGATTTTGCAGATGTGATTAAGTTAAGGACCTTGCAATAAGGAGATTATCCTGAATTACCTAGTTGGGTCCAATGAAATCATGAGTCCTTATGAGAGGGAACAGGAGGGTCAGAGATAGAGAATTAGATGTGGTGACAGAACAAGATTTCAAAGCGAGAGGAAGATTTGGTGATACTATACCATCATCATAAGATGAAGGAAGGGGTCATGAGCTCCTTGAGGAATGCAGGGGGATTCCAGATGCTGGAAAAGCAAGGACACAGATTCCCCCTTTTAGACTTTAAGAAAAAACAGCTTGGCATGCATTATTGAACTTCTGACCCCCAGAATAATAAGAAAATAAAAATTGTATTGTTTTTAAGCCACTGAGTTTGTAGTAATTTACTACAGTTTGTAGTAATAAGAAACTAATACAGTAATGAGAAAAGGAGGAAATGGGAAAAAAAAAACTATTGTACAAGGACAGCCATTTATTTAAAACTAAAATTAGGATTGAAATATTTAAAGCAGTTTGTGAAATAAAAAATGAAACTATTGAAAAGGATTGTGGATTTCATGCAATATGGTATCTCTACTATAAATAGAAAATATTCAAGGAAAACTTACAATGTTAAATGAAGAAAACAGCAATGCACACTTAATGCAAAGCATTTAACTAAAATGTGGCAGTTCACATGTAAATGTTAGACAAGGATTACTATTTAACAGGAGATTATTTAAGACTGCTTTTAGCAATGCATCCACAAAGCTTTTACATTCTATAACTAGACCATTTACAGTCTAAGGTCCGAAGGACTTCAGTCCATGGTCAATAGTAACTGTTAACTGGAAAGTTCCACATAGTGACGTCATAAAGGAAGACTGGATAATACAGATATAATTCATTAATATATAGTGTGTGTAATTTATCTGCGTGTGTGTATGTATATGTATAATCTTTAGTGTCTCTTAAATATATGTTAAATATATTTTTTCTCAATATGAGAAGATATAGTAAAAATCAACCACCAAGTTGTTTAATGTTTAACATGCAAGAAACCTCCTGCATGTTGCTTAATTTTGCTTTTAGAATATTATGCCATGGTATTATGGTTTGGTCCTCTGATAGTGAATTCAGAAGTAGTCTGGAATCTATAAAGAAAGAATTTCTAATAGAAAATTTCAGATAAATCTTGTATAGGTCACATTATCCCCACTGCAACTAGAGCCTGCTCAGCCAACAGCATGAAATACTAACTCTTTTCAAGACAATTACAAGATTTTCTATTTTCCCTAGTTCTTTTTAATTTCAGACTTCCTGAAATAAAATGCTGAAAATGGACCTGTATATTTTCCAAGAAATAGAAAGGAAGAAAGAGCCTTTTATCAACAATTACCAGCAATGCCAGTACAGATACCCCAAAGGGAGGGCAAACATCTGATTAATAAAATTGAATCACTTGTAAATCAGTGGTGAAGTGTCAGGTCCTTGAATAGGTTGGAGGATTTATTCTAATGAAAGAATGGCAATAAAGAAGCATTTACAACTGAAATGGGGATGGAAGTAATTAAGAGCTCCTTTGAAAACAGAAGGATAAATGAAGGCATTGGGTAAGGCTAGAGTGTTAATAGGAGTTAACAAAACAGCTGCAGACCATTTGTCTTGTTGATTGGCTAACTTTATGGATTTTTTTTAAGGCAGCATTCCATTTAAAACACTATGGTAAACATAAATATTTATCCAAATGATATGATCATAACTCCTGTAATCAGATGTCAAATATAAAAGTAACACCATATTAAAAGCCCATAGAAATTTTTTTCATAGTGCCAGACTGAATATAGTCTTTGAAATTGCTAAATGCTTCAATACAGAAACAAAGTATGCCAAGTTATTTAAATAAGTTATAGTGATTGAAATATATGAAGGCAGATTTAAAGTTCCATCAGCTCACTTTTAATATTTAGCTATTTTAGCTTAAATCTTACTGTCCTTTCTGGTCCAACTCAAGTCCTTTCCTGAAATATCTTTGACAATATTGTCACAACACCTTATTGGGCTTATAAATTGTATTATGTTCTTAGTTCACTTTTAATAGCTCATATTCCAAAATGATGTAAATTTCCTATTGAGGAAATAAACATAAAATTTCCAGTTTTTGTATCCATGGAAGAAGTATCAGTTGAGGATCTTCAAGTGCTGAAGAAAAGATACAAGCTTGCCTAAGCAGAAAAAAAGAGAAGAAAGGAGTATTGGCCCACTTAAATAAACAATTCAAAGGTAGATTTTTACAGTATTAATCAAACAAGGAGGCCATTAAACAGATGGTTGTAATTCTGTAGTGGCCTGAAAAACCAACCAAAATCAAACACTGTCAATGAATAGCCTACCAAATACTTAAGTAAACTCAAAATGTTTAATATGCCTCATTTTATCTCTAATAACGCTGGAATGGGGGCTTAAAAAACTTTTTTATCAAAATCCAGTTTTCCCCTAGTTTAACTCCCCTTCTTCATTGGACAAGTTTGAGTGAGCTATTACCTTATGACCCCAGGGCTCCATGCTTTCCTTTCCATTCCCAGAAAGAATGGCTAGCGTATTTCTCACAAATATAATAGCAAAAAGATCTCATTATTTCTCACTGGTTCTGACTGTGATCTCCTTTGCATCTCTAAAGTAATTATTTTGGCCAGAGAATTATAATAAAATGATTGGAGAGTCTTAGTTCACATATACCACATCTGAGGTAGGCATGGAGATAATCTAGCTTCAAATACAAGTGCTGAGGATGGGGAGGAAAAGTGGACCCATAGAGAGAAATGCTAGATTCATTCATCAGAAGGAGAATGAATGGATTCTGGATGTACAAAAATTTTGCTTTCTGCACCCCCCATGTTTATTTATTTATTTGAAAAGATGCATCTTAGGGGAGAATTCCAAAATATACATGAGAATGTGTTTATTGGGGGAAAATAAAGGTGAGGAAGTAGGTTTGGGGCAATTTGGGGATAGATCTGAATGCCAGGCTAGATTTGAGGCATGCTCTTCTCAGTAGGCAATCACTGATAAAGATTTTGAGCAGAATATCACATATATTAGGTATCTTTTCCCAATTATTATTAAAACCTAGAGCAATGAAAATAATATAAATGTTGCAGCTACTCTCTGCATGGTGTGCATTTTGTATGTAATTTTTTTCCCTCACTACTTTGTGAGGTAGGTTAGAAGAGTCATTTGAATAGATACAGAGTCTCAGCATAATTTCATAATTTGCTTAATTCATGTAAATAGAGGCTAGCCATTCCTTATCCTGTGATCCCAAAGGACCCCTGAAGGGACCACCAATAGAGCATTCATCAATTTTAACTCACTAGTTCATAGTACAGGGGACAGAGAACAATGGGGATTCCCTCATGGAGAAACAAAACCATAAAATCAACACTCAGCAATCTAAGAACATACTTATTTTGTCATTGTTAACATCTTCCATACATGCCGGGAGCCTTTTCTAAACCTTATTCCCCAAATACAGGGTTTTGAAACATCAGTTCTGCCTATCAGGTCTTAATGACAGAAAAATTTCATATCTGAGTTCAGATGTCCTCTCATTATCATGGATGAAGTCTCCAGGCACCCATGACCAGAGACCATCTCTTCAACATTCTCAAGGTTGAAAAATTGCTTTGATGTTTCCATTTTTTAAAATCTTCCTTTTCTTTTGCTGGTATCCCACTTCCTTTATAATTATAATCAATAACTACACTGAGTTATATTGCATTATATTTATTGTACCTATTACATTGCTCTCTTATTTGGTTGGATTTTCTAGTAGTCAGTAAATGTTTATTGCATAATATCTGAATGATGGTTGAAAGAAAGCTTTCACTCTTCAATATGGATTCTGAATAGCTAACACTATCTTGAGAAAAAACAAAACTGGAGATTATCACACTTTTTGATTTCAAACTCCATTACAGAGCTATATTAATCGAAACTGACACAAAGACAAATGGGACAGAATTGAGAGCACAGAAATAAACTCATACATATATCTGATCAACTAATATTTGACAAGGGAATCAAGAACACTCAATAGGGAAAGGATAGTCATTTCAATAATTGGTGTTAGAAAAACTGGATATCCATATTGGAAAAGAGTGAAATTAGACTCCTACCCCACTCACAAAAACAAACTCAAAATAGATTGTGGACTTAAGAACTGAAACAGTAAAACTCTAAAATGAACTTGGAAATTCTAACTATAGAATCCACAAAGAATGAAATAAGTTCCCTCAGAACTCAAAAGTACAGATCAGGGGGCGCCTGGGTGGCTCAGTGGGTTAAAGCCTCTGCCTTCAGCTCGGGTCATGATCTCAGGGTCCTGGGATCGAGCCCCACATCGGGCTCTCTGCTCCACAGGGAGCCTGCTTCCTCCTCTCTCTCTGCCTGCCTCTCTGCCTGCTTGCAGTTTCTCTCTGTCAAATAAATAAAATATTAAAAAAAAAAAGTACAGATCAGGATGTTGTCTTTAGCCTAACAAAGGCAATCATGACAATTCATGGTCCTGTGCCCCAGCTGTCCACTTATACCTTAAATACCCCTAGTTGTAGTAGCTAGGTGAGGGCTAACATTTTAGGTAAAGTAACTTCTTTTAAAAAACTGTCTTTAGTTTCTAAGGCCCAGTCTCCAAAGTTGCCTTCCTTTCATACAACCAAACAGAACCTCTAATACCTCAATTTGCAGCATCAGTGTGCAGAAAGGGTTCTCCCAGTCCATTTGCAGGAACAGGAAGTTGGGGTTGGCCTTTATAGTTAAATGGCCTCTCCTGGTGAATTTCCAAAAGTAATGAGACTTCCTGGATCTAACAGATAGAATAATAATTTCCTAAAAAATGTCCAATTGGGACCCTTTGCTAAAATTGAGATAAACAACAAGCAAACAAAAGCAAATATTTTCCTTACTAGTCAACTGCACACACAGCCACACAAACACACACACATACACACACTCTCTCTCTCAAAAAAATGAAAGCAATTTTTGACATAGATGCAATATACATGTAAAAATATAAGGCAAAATGTCAACAACAGAAACATACTTTTAAATGTTAAATAATGGGATGAAATAATAAAAAAATAAGTCAGGTTAAATGATTACTAAGGTACAACAAATTAGACTAAAGACTAAATAAAAATGAAAGGTAAGAAAATTCAGTAAAAATAACTGAAATATAATAAAACAGATGGAACCAAATATCTAAGAAGTTATAATGTTAGGTGCATCTGGATATCTCAGTTGATTGGGTCCAACTCTTGACTTCAGCTCAGGTCACGATCTCAGGATCATGAGATCAAGCCCTGAGGCAGGCTTGCACTGGGTATGGAGTCTGCCTAAGATTCTCTCCCTCTCCCTTTGCTCCTCCCCCAACTCTCACTCATGCACAGGCGCCTCTCTAAATAAATAAAATCTTAAAAAACAATCAAAATAAAAGATTATAATGATAAAAAGTACAGTAATACATAAGTTTATTTAAAAACTTTAAGTTCAATTAATAAAAACTTGGCCAGTTAACGTTATTACACAATAAAACAATTTGAAAATTATTTTAAAAGGATCAAAGAATAAAATATTAAACTACAAAGAAACAAAAAGGACATTTTAAAAATTGGAAATTATATTTTTTACAAAAATCCAAAAGTCAATGGTTATTTAAGCTCAAAAACTTTAATTTCTCATAGAGAGTTATAGGTTTCTGAAGATACCAATACTTTTTTCCTTATAACACACACACACACACACACACACACACACACACACACACACACTTACAGACCAAACTTAGAACAGTTGGTGGTTGCCAGAGGCACTGGAACTGAGTAGGTGAAATGGGTGAAGGGCGTCAAAAGATATAAACTTCCATTTATAAAATAATGAGATTATGGGGATGTAATATATAGCCTGGGACTATAGTTAATATCACTGTATTACATATTTGAAAGTTGCTGAGAGAGATCTTAAAAGTTCATGTCCTGAGAAAAAAAAGTTGTCACTATGTGAAGTGACAGACTTTAACTAGACTTCTTGTGGTATCCATTTCTCCATATATACAAATATCTAATCGTTATGGTGTATGCCAGAAACTAATAGAGTGTTATGTCAATCATACCTCTATTTATAAAAAGACAGTTTGTTGTAATACAGTTGTTGTAAACATTTCCTAATGTCATGACTCAGAGACCCAGAACAGGGTTCTAATTCATTCTAATTCATACCCCCCCTTTTTTTAAAGATTGATTTATTTATGTATTTTAGTGAGAGACAGAGAATGGGTTAGCAGGGGGAGCAGAAGAGAGAGAGAGAATCTCAGCAGATTCCATGCTGAGCGAGGAACCTGACCCAGGGCCTGATCTCACAACCCTGAGATCATGACTTGAGCCAAAACCAAGAGTCAGCCACCCAGGGGCCCCTAATTCACACCCTCATTACAAAATGGTTCCTTCCATGTCCCCTGTTTAAGGAACCTACTATAGAAGTCCTCAGAGGTGGGGCACCTGGGTGACTCAATTGTTTAGCGTCTGCCTTCAACTCAGGTTGTGGCCCCAGGATCCTGGGATGGAGTCCCCCATCTGGCTCCCCGCTCAGCAGGAAGCCTGCTTGTCCCTCTCCCACTCCCCCTGCTTGTGTTCTTTCTCTCTCTGCATCAAATACATAAATGAAATATAAAAGGAAAAAAAGTCCTTAGAGGATATCCTCTGCTCAGGTTGTTGGAGGGCCTCCTGCAAACCTGCTTGCCTTGACCTGTTCATTTTCTCTGGGTTCCAAAATGCTCTGCTGCTGAACTTCCACCTATATCCTTGAACCTGTTTTCTCAAAAGCCTTGGCTTTCAGACATTGTTTTCAAATTATGATGTAACTTCTCACATTAATAATGATATTCTTGAGTACCAGGGGAACTGCAAAGGCCACTTCTAAGATAATAATTATCAGTGTGGCATAGTATAGAGTTGTTAAAAGAATTATTTTGCAGGTAAGGGAATAAAAATAGGACGGTCAGATGGCTTGCCTAGCATCATCCAGTGTGGGAAACTGGAGTATAAGTCCTCAGTTTTCTAACTCAGTGGGTTTTCTCTTCTGACACAATTCTTACTTTTGGAATGAAAAACTTACCTGTGAGGCATTTTGAGGTATTTTCTCTGAACACCTTTCCTAATGGAAGTGAACACGTCTCAAGTATAAAGTAACATTATACATGAAGGTAAATTTAAAGAGAAGTAGGACTTTTGTTCTTTCAGATTGTGTGTGTTTGTAAACAGAATAAAACAAAGGTCTTTGGTGTCACTGCAAAATTTTATCTAAGAATTTTTGTTAATTGGAACATCACAGGATATTTAAATCCATGTCAAAAATTGTCCCCGTGTTCAAAAAAAAATGATGTAAATGAATACCACAAAAATGTATAGAAAAAGGAAATAGTACTATTGCTTTGCTTGGATTGAAAACATCAATAGGTTCATAACAGAAGACAAAATTATCGTCAAATATTTTAGAAAAATGAGATAGGCCTCAAACATTACCAAGAGGTAGAAGTCCAAAGCTTGTGAGAATGACAGTTGCTCTAGTTTCATAATTATCCTGGACTCACTTAAAATTTACAGCTTGACTTTCATGCTCTGGGAATTCCATTTTCTCATTAGACTTTAGGAATATGCGCTCTCTTGTATGCATTTTCTGTACTGGGGCCAACCACAGAAAGGGTCGAGGGATGAGAATTTTGTATGGTGTCAAATGAACAACAGGTGAAATCATCAGATAATGAGTGTATTCAGGTAGTGAAAGTGAAAGGGAGTGTGAACAATCAACAAAATAACCACTGTCACTTCTTAACATTTCCAATTCTTTGACTTAAGCGGCTACCAATTAATACCTGAAAATAAAATTTAAAAACTCACTTACAGGCTATTATATCGTAATGAAAAGTCTTGCAGAAGAGCCCCGGTAACCAGCAGCCTTATGACCCAAAACAAGATGACTTGCCATTATCCTGATATTGTACCTCACGCGATTAGTGGAAGTACCGATTAGTTCCTAGAGATGGCAAATCTGGTATACGGTCAGCTTTCAAATACGCGGATGTAATGCGGAAGACAGAGAAAAAGTGACACTTAGCAGCATAGAGCTGCGTTAAACAGATTTAGACATAAAACAGATTCTTACTACAGTTTCATAAAAAGAGAAACAGCCTGAAAAGGACTGTTTTAACAAGTTAAAAGAGAACAGTCTTTGGGAACCTTTTCTATGATCCCGTGTTTCTGCAGTTTCCCTTTTCCATGTGAGATTTGGCCTCTTTTTATAAAATGACATTTAATTTCTATTATGTGAGTTTGGCGTCAGTTTACAAGTTCTAATAGAGCCTTCGCTGCTGGAATAATTATATTCTGAAACTAAAAGAGGCACAAAACATGGTAAGACATTATCACACTGTATTGTAATCCCACGAGATTATAATTTTGTGAGGATATATAAAGGTAGGTCACCTGCGCTAAAAACAATCACACATTTCAGTGGCTTAATATAATGAAAGTTTATGTCTCATTCATATCATACTCCAAGGTAGGGAGAGGTCGGCGGAGACTATTCCATGTAGTCGTCAGGAATGCAGGCTTTTCTCATTTGGATTCTCATAGTCATCTTGATTACTCAGGCATAAAGGAAGAGAAACAGAGAAGGGCTGAATGGGAGAATTTTATGGGCTCAGCCTGAAATGGCATATTTTATTTCTTTCCATATGCATTCCATTGTCCAGAACTCAGTCACGTGGTGAGTTCTGATTATATGGGAGACTGGGAAATGCATTCTAGCTAAGCGCCAGGAAGGAAATGAAATGAGATTTGGTGAGCACATGGCCATCTGCTATAGCCCCACCTCTATTCATCAAATGTATATTTTATTCTACTCACCACAGCCCAGTCTATGCTTAGCACTGTGCCAAGTAAATGAGATGTACTCAACATGCACATGCTACCATTTATTGAAAATTTTTACCTGACAGGCATTGTGCTTAGATGTTTCAGTCATTAATTCATTAATCCCTTCATTCAAAATATTAATTTGGCATTTAAAGGAGACATTTTCTGTATAATATGCTGAATACGATAAAGACAGTGTCTTCGCTCCTTGAAATTTATAGTCTTATGGGGGAGATATATTTTTAAATGTGTTTTTTAAAATAAATACAGGCTGCAAAATTATAAGAATTTTTTAAAGGTGCCAATAGAATAATTGGGAGGAAAGGCTATTTTTAAATTTTTATTTTTATATTTTTTTAAGGAAAATGACATTTAGGTAAGATCTTTGTGAAGATGTTGTTTAAAAAGAGATTTGAAGGATGAGAAGTAGCAGTTTTGTGACAAGCTAGGGGAAGAGCATAGCAGGTAAAGGGACTAATAAGAGGAAGGTCTTTGTGTGGGAATATGAGGTGTAACGGAGGAACAAGGAAAGACCTCTGGTGCTGAACCATAATTAACTAGGAGAAGGCTGTAAGGGGAGTGTGGAGATATCAAAGACCAAGCCAGGTTAAGGTAAAGAGATTGGATTTTATTCTCAGTGTAAGAAGATAAAATAGAACATTTCAGACAAGGGCTTGCTCTTATTTATATATTTTAAAAAAAAATTTCTTCAGGAATTTGTGAACAGGGTTGATAGAGAGGCACAGATGGAAGTTGGAGGTTTTAGCAGTAGTTCCAGTAAATGATGATAAGCATGATGGTTTTGACTTGGCAGTAGAAAAATGGAACAAATTAAAACTCGTTTCATTCATGCAGAAGGCAAAGGAATGGAGGGCAGTTATAGTGGTGTGGATTTGCTCAACTGTAGGGATGGTGGTATCATAGTGAGATGGAGAAGAAAAAGGGGAAAAGAATTTAGACTTGTACCCCTTGGAATCAAGATATAGCAGCAGAATTAACAAAAGATTTCATGAGGGGGCATCCATAATCATTAATACACTCAATGGTAGAAAGACTTATTGGGGATTTCTCTTTTATGGGCTTAAATCCTGGAATCACAATTAGAAGTGACTTGTTAGAGGGATTCTTGAGGGAATTGCAGGGCCTTTGGTAGAGTAGGAAATGACCTGTCTATACTTCCAGTGGCCTGAAGGATAGATAGTTCTACTTCAGGGTCAAAGCTTGCAATCTCCTTTCCACCTCTTGGAGAGCTTCAGTTAGCATGGGAGGCAGATGTGATATTAACCAACAGTGTGGACAAACACAAAAGTGAACAAAGTAAAAATTCAAAGGAAATTGGGATGGATATCTTCATTAGAAAAATGTCATTTGAATTGAGTACTCAGTAAGGGTTCACTTGGGAGGGACAAGGAAGGAGATATTAATTAATACTCTAATACACTTCTTTTTTATTTTATTTTATTTTATTTTTTGAGAGAGAGAAAGTGCACATGCACAAGGGGCAGAGAGGTACAAAGGGAGAGCGAGAGAATCTTGAGCAGCCTCCAGGTTCAGCGTGGAGCCCAATGTAGGTTTCGATCTCATGACCCTGAGATCATGAAATTTCTTGATTAATTCAGTCCATATCTATTTAGATTTATGTAAACTTTTATCATTTTATTTATAATTCCATTTTGGATCTCAGATTTCCATTCTCTGTTTTATTTTCTTCTAATGAAATTAAATCCATTAGAAATCCCTTATGAGGAAATATGACAAACTCAATTTTTGTAACCTGAAAAATCACTTTGAAATATATTTTTGCTCTATGCAGTATTTTGGGTTGACAGTTGCCTTGATAGATATTAAATATCTGTAGTAACATTAAAGATACCATTAACTATTTTCTGATTTTTAAAACAAGCTGGCAGTCATTACTTTTGAGGTAGCATGTCTTTCCTTTTTGACATATTTTCTTCTACCCCACTGCATTCTTGATATTTATTTCAGATCTTTCAGGTTATTACTTTTCCTGTAGATTCTTTATGATATGTTGTTCAGCATCACACTGTGTTTATAATTTTATTTATACTATTTTTCATGTCCTGATGTAGCATATAGACATTTTTTGAACCTGGCTGAATATTTTTATGGTCTCCTTCTCCATTTTTTTACTTCTGTTTTCCTTTTTTATTTCTTTAAATAAGTGTTCTTTTTAAACATTTTAAATCAGGTAATTCCAATACCTGAAGTCTTTGGTGATCTGATGTGGTTTTTGCCTTGTTTCTGCCAGTTCATTCCTGGTGCCAACATTTTCAATGTTGATCTTGTGAACCAGTGTTGCCCAGGTATGAGGCAAGTACTGTGCCTTCCTCCAAAAAAGATTTGTGTTTTCTTCTGCCAGGGGCACTGTCACTCTTGTACTTCTTTCATTTTATTTATTTTTTCAGCGTAACAGTATTCATTGTTTTTGCACAACACCCAGTGCTCCATGCAAAACGTGCCCTCCCCATTACCCACCACCTGTTCCCCCAACCTCCCACCCCTGACCCTTCAAAACCCTCAGGTTGTTTTTCAGAGTCCATAGTCTCTTATGGTTCGCCTCCCCTCCCCAATGTCCATAGCCCCCTCCCCCTCTCCCAGTCCCACCTCCCCCCAGCAAACCCCAGTTTGTTTTGTGAGATTAAGAGTCATTTATGGTTTGTCTCCCTCCCAATCCCATCTTGTTTCATTTATTCTTCTCCTATCCCCCTAACCCCCCATGTTGCTTCTCCATGTCCTCATATCAGGGAGATCATATGATAGTTGTCTTTCTCCGATTGACTTATTATTTCACTAAGCATGATACCCTCTAGTTCCATCCACGTCGTCGCAAATGGCAAGATTTCATTTCTTTTGATGGCTGCATAGTATTCCATTGTGTATATATACCACATCTTCTTTATCCATTCATCTGTTGATGGACATCTAGGTTCTTTCCATAGTTTGGCTATTGTAGACATTGCTATTCCTCCACTGTTGGTGGGAATGCAAGCTGGTGCAACCACTCTGGAAAACAGCATGGAGGTTCCTCAAAATGTTGAAAATAGAACTACCCTATGACCCAGCAATTGCACTACTGGGTATTTACCCTAAAGATACAAACATAGTGATCCGAAGGGGCACGTGTACTTGTACTTCTTTCAAATGAGCTTGTCATTTCAAATCACCTTAGTTTAAGCAAGAGATGTAAATTCAGGCTTCAAACCCTTAAAAGCCTAGATTATGAGTCAGAATCCTAAAAACAGATTTTTTTTGAGATGTACAATTTTTCTTTCTTCCTCTTTTTCCTCTTTCTTCTTTCTCCTCTTTCTCCATGTTTTGCTTCTTCTGTCTCCAGGTATGGAAAGAGCAGGGTTACTCCCAACTCCCTCAGTAAGATTGTGTGACTATGTCTCCTTGTCTCCAATTTATTCACCTTTTACTGGATAAATTCCGGGTTATCTTCTATTTGTGCTCTGTGCAACTTTAAAAATAAACTCAATCTTTAAAAAAAAATAAACTCAAAGTTATAAGTCATTGGAAAATGCCCTTATGATGAAAGCCAGGTTGAATAATTCTCTTATTTCTCTTGGACCCTGATCTCATCTTGGTTTTGGCTCAAAGTTTCCTTACTATGTGCCTGCTTAGAAATGAAATTTCAAAAGTTCATTTCAAGATTTCCACTTGAATTTGTACCCATTTTCTTTGGGAAGGTCAAATAGAGGATATAGCCTGCAATGCTACCAAAAAGATAATTTGAAGGACAAGAACTTCATGGTGAATTAGAATTTTTTTTCTTTCTTTTTTTTTTTATTAAATTTATTTATTTATTTTTTCAGCGTAACAGTATTCATTGTTTTTGCACAACACCCAGTGCTCCATGCAATATGTGCCCTCCCTATTACCCATCACCTGGTTCCCCCAACCTCCCACCCCTGCCCCTTCAAAACCCTCAGGTTGTCTTTCAGAGTCTATAGTCTCTTATGGTTCTCCTCCCCTTCCAATTTCCCTCAACTTCCTTCTCCTCTCCATTAGAATTTTTTTTCTTAACTAGAAGTTTAAAGTATAGAAATTTCCCTTCTACTTTGAATTTTACCATTCTGAAAGAGGAAACTATACTTACCTGGGAAAATAACAGTAAAGTAAATACATACATATGTGGTGGAATAAGGAATGGATTTAAGTAGCTAAAGATAAAATAAATTTCAACTGAGATCCAGAAGGATCATGCTCATATAAAAATCAGCTGAGCCTCTGCAGCTTTTTGTTATTGTTTTGCTGTTATTGTTGGTGAACTATAGGGAGAAAAAAAAATATCAGAACCAGGCCAGCAGCTTGAAAAATTATCAATTAAATTTTCTCATTAGCTATATTTGGTTCCTTAATTGGCCTTTTTGACTGTGTAATTTCAAGTGATAATTATTTGTGGCACTAGCCCATTCCTATATCAATGTTATCTCTTAATTAATTCAAGAAATTGACTTAACATTTTTTTCTATCTTCAGACACAGAAGTAATTTGTGAGTTACCATTCCTTAGACAGCCCAGTCAGCAGCACTTTGAAAAATGACAGTAAGAAAGTCTAATCTTACAGACTTAACACCACAATAGCATTGATGATAATCTTGGAGAAGCTCTGCTAAGGAAGAAGTGTACATATTGGTGTGAAATAGAAAATCATGGGGTTACAGATTAAAGGATGAGAGAAACATGAAAAACATGGAATGTTCATTCATCTTCAACAGAGAACTCTCAAATCTCAAAAATACTGAATTATAGTTACACTAAAATACTTTCTATAAATGCTAAATATATATATAAAGTGCTAAATGTTTGTTTTCAACAGAGAAAGTAGCAATGTGTGCTTTGCACCCTCCACATTTCTCCTTGAATTGCTAAAATTTGGGAAACATATCAAAGGTCGTGTTTCAGTGGTCAGTAATTTCCCATACCTGAATAGGAATTTCCACTCCTCAAATTGAAAATGAACTACTGAGGAGAAAAAAAGATGGTCACCTAAGAAAAGAAGGTAGGAAATTGCCATTTAGTCACCATAACTTTGGATTCTTTTTTTTTTTTTAAGATTTTATTTATTTATTTGACAGACAGAGATCACAAGTAGGCAGAGAGGCAGGCAGAGAGAGAGGGGGAAGCAGGCCCCTGCTTGAGGAGAGAGCCCAGTGTGGGGCTCAATTCCAGGACCCTGGGATCATGACCTGAGCTGAAGGCAGAGGCTTTAACACACTGAGCCATCCAGGTGCCCCTAACTGTGGATTCTTAACTTCAGATGTTACTTCCCCTACTAAAAGCCTTTTCTAAACCCAGAGGGCTGTTGTTCCTGTCCCCAGTCTTTTCCCCAATTCATGACTAATACTTTTCTTACATCCACTCTTCAAGTATTTTTACAGGTAACTCAGTCCGACAAAAGGGAGAGACGTTTACGTAGTTGCTAAATTGGCCGTAAGGAAGGATGAGCCCTGAGGTTTCCTCAAAACAGTATCTTGGAGTGGGGGGGGTAAATGTTTTATAATTTAGGAAAGAAATCCAGGCTGCTGCAGACTAGTCAGGAAAAATCTTCCCTTTAGAGCAAGGTACGGAATCAAGAAGAACTCAGATTCTGTCCTTAGGCTAGCAATTCTAAATCAGAAAATAATAATAATAAAAAAACTTTATAGTAAACTTCTAATATAAGTATCAAGTCAAACTCTAACATAATGAGTAAAGGTGATACTCTAGACAAATATTCATAAAATCAGGAATAAGACAAAAATTGAACACTGAGCTAGAAGCAAGATCCAGTAAAATAAAGTGATGTGTACTAACTGAAAAGCCAGGACCAAAACTATTATTATTAAATGAGAAAATGACTTTATACTGATAACAATCCATGGAATCAATTTAAACATATCTATTTTTAAAATTAGAGTTTAGCAAGGGTACAGGTAAGTAAAGTGAAAGTAAAATATAAATGGCTATGACATAGAGTTATCCTAGCATGTCAAATTATTTAATTTCTATGAATTTATAAGAAATAAGTCTTCATTTTGTAGATGAGATAATAAAATCAGAGAAAGAAAGTGACTTTAATTTGTTAAAATCTCAGAGCTAGTAAGTGACAGAGATGTGGCTTGCACAGATATCTTGGTTTCCAAACAGGACAACTTACACCAGATGTTGCTGTATTTTTCTCAAGGTAGAGAGGAGATGTAAATGTGAACAAAGATTAAGGTACACACAAGTAAGTTCTTCATTGTTAGTATTTTCATGATTTTTTTTTTTCAGTTGGAGTGCAAGGGTCCTGAATTTTTGTTTTCAAAGAAACATTTCATGTTCTTTAAGAGTACTGACCAAGAAAGTCTTAATGATCCCTTCAGCTTGACCAAACTTTAGACAGCCTTCGCCTGACTCTAGGCCTCTAACCGCCCTTTTCTTTGAGTATTTATGGTAGGAACTTGTCATTGTAAACTTTTTCTCTACACTTTTGAGACATAAACCTTTTTCAAGGCCTCTTGCTGTTTTTACACCCAGGACTGTCTTTCTCAGGGACTTGGGAGACATCCTTTTGAAATACAATCATCAGGGAAGATGAGGCTTCTTCTCCCAATCTTTGTGGGGAGAATAAGAGTCTAAGTTGGGTGGGCACTTTGCTTCAAGCTGTAAAACCATCTCATGTCATGAAGATATAAGAAAGTTTATTCTTTCTTTGGGTAAACGAATTAGCAAACACAGATGGCCTAAAATTGTCCCATTCTGCTCTTTGCTCCAGCAGAACTGAAATCGGAGTTCTCTCCTCTCTCCTATTACAAGAGCCTTGAGTAAAACCTTCTCTGACTGTTTAATAGTGTAGTAGAGTTTACTTTGACATTATCATTTCCCCTCTTATTCCTACACGACACCCTGCTCAAAAACATTTTTATAAAAATTATTAAAGCTACTTATTTCATTTGATCTTACTTTGATTTTTTAATAGGAAAATAGTTGTTGTCACCTAACATTATTTCTTCTTTAGTTGTATTGTTAGTCTTCCTCTTGCTTCTTGTAAAAGTTCTTTAAATCCTGCAGCAGTTGCTAATTGCAAAGGCTACATAAAATCTGATTTGCACAGTTTTGCATCTGAAAAGCCACTGTCAAACTGTCAAGTTTTTAAAGAGACTATTGCATCTTCTTCCTTGTTTTCCTTCCTTAAAGGTCTGCACAATTTCAGGCCTCTCAGAGATGGAATGTTCCTCTCTGACTTGGATGTGAAGAAAAGTGGTATGAAGTTAGTGGGCCAACATCCTGAAAGATTAGTCCGATCACTCTATGCACATAATTACAACTAATTGAATTAGTCCCACTCCTAGCAAAGAAGTAAAATCAATATTATAATTAAAACTGTGTTTCTATATAATTGGATTTTCAAAGGAAACCTGGAAGAGGGGAAGAGTGGAAAGTATTTCTTATGTGTAAAAGTAATTAATATTTGTATTAAGTTGATATCTTCAAAATAATCCTGCAGAAATTTGTGGCAGTATCCTCAATTTCATTAACGAGAGCTGATTATAGGAGTTCACTCCTTAGCGAAACCATCCTTACAGCCAAAGGCTTTCTATCTGTTGCCACTGAGCTGTCTGGATCACTGGCTTACTTTCCTATCTCAAATATTCCAGTCAGGTTCAGCATTAGGATTTTCAGGGGCCATTTTATTAAGTGTGTTTTTCAAATCATACCCAAGATTTTTTTCTTTCTAGATCAAAAGAAATCAATCTGGAAGAACTGGGCAGCTTAATAGTTGATCTACTAGTTCTTTCCCTGGAGCTCACTGCCTTTCCTTTGAGTGCTTTTTACCACATTTCCAAATATAGATGGAATTCTTTTTCATAATGTGATGTTAGAAGAGACTCTCAATTTATGAAAAAAAAAAAAAAAAGGAAAGTGGCATGACTGGGGCTATCAGAGAGCACCATTTTAGAAATTAGTGATTTAGGAAAGTCCAATAACATTTGCAGTCACATCCCTCTGTCAGGAAGACTGTGAGGGCCTGAGTTGGAAGGAAACAGTGTACATAGATAAAGGAGACATAGTCTTTAGACTCAAAAATGGCCTCTTATTTGGGAAGAGCGTAAGTCATACACACAAAAATAAAAGACATAAATAGTGTTTGCCAAGTAAGTGGCATAGCCATGAAAATATGCAGGTATGATGAAGTGGACAAATTCTTGTTAAAGAAGACCTGGTTCAAGGTTATAACTTGATAACCATGTCGCCCAAACATGGAAGGCACTTGATCTTTGTAGGCCATAATTTTCTTATTTCTAAATTGAAATGTTGAACTAGTTTAGAATGTCTCATTCAATTCTGAAAATTCAGTGAACCTCAGAAAAGGGATATCATATGTTGGGCTGATTTGGCCATGAATGATTGGACCTAGGGCACCAGAAACATGAGGAACCATTGAATGATTGAGAGGATGTTATTAGATAAAGGATACAAAAGGGGGACAAAGCATGAGCAAAAACAAAGCATTACTATTTCTGTTGTGTTCATTTATATTTCCGTAGGGCTGGTCACAGTACCTGAAACACAATGGACAATGTCTAATAATGAATGAATGAATGAATGAATGAATGAATGAAAGAACGAATTGGGAGATGTTCCCCTTGCCTGTGAGTGGGGTGACATCTAAAAGATACATTATGTATTTACTTAATTAAATGACTCAATGGGAGATAAATTTGTGCAGAAACTTTCTTTGGTAACTTGTACTGGATGAAAGCAAGCATTTTACATCTCTATCCCCAATTTCTCTAATTTGAATGCCAGAACAGCATTTCAAAATTTCCAAGGTCAAATGATTAATAAATGGCAACATTCTTAGTCAACCTATGAAATTCTCTCTTCTATGTCATTGTCTAATTGGAGAGAATCTTCTAAACTGTTTCTCAATTGTCCTGTGATGTCCTACTTCATCCTCCCCTGTTCTCCCCTGCATCCTTGATGTGAGTTCTGTATTCCATTGCAGTTTTCCAGCTCTTAGCTCTCAGGTCAGATTCTCCCGTAAATGATACACGCACCATCTTCTGAACTGCTTCCCACGCCCAGGTATTTTCTCCCCTTCCCATACCACCTTTAAAACATGGATGTTCATCGCAACATCTTTTTCCCTCTGAAGTCGCCTTGGGTGTGCTCTTAACCAGTTACTCCAGGATCAATTTTGGATACTGGAAAAAGGGGCACATTGTTTTGATTTCCCCTGAGCCTGCTAAAGTTGTAACATTCAAAACAGAAATGCCCTGAGAAGATATCTTTCCTTGCATAACACTTCTTGGCAACAGATAAATTGTTTCTCTATAGTTTTCTCTTTGAATTTCATGTTGGATCAGTTTTTAACTTGGAGACCATTCTCTTTTGAGTAATACTTTTTCAATGTGTCACACCTTGAGATTTATTGCACCAATACATCATCAGAGTGACAGCTGGCCCTGATGATGTATAGCTTAATACATCATGAAAGCAATTTTTCATTCAGGTTACATATTACGTAGGAATGTTAGTGCTTGTATTTTAAAAAGTATAAATTTATGGGCTTACAACAAATAAAACTTTCTGAGAGTTCGTAAAACTCTTGGATCTGTCCCATATCTAGCTGGGCAATAAAATTAGCATTGGGTCTCAGTAATACTGAGTGCCCTTTTTCTGCATAGCAAAAGATATCTTCTTTATAAATGTTTATTTTTTTCAAAAGGAAATATGTGCACTTGATAAGAAAATTAAAAATACAATGGTATATACAAAGAAGAATATCTCTTCCTTCTGTCCATATCTGGAAGCTATTCAGTACCCCTCCCCAGAGGGAAAAACTTAGCAACTCTTTTAGAGATGATGTAAGAATATAGAGACACCTATGTGTGTGTGTATGTGTGTGTGTGTTTCCCTTTATATGCAACCAGCAGTATATTCTGCATTTTTTCCACAGTTACAAATATAAATCAGAAATTGCTTCATATATTTACAGATAGATTTTTCTCCTTCTTTTTGGTGATAGCACATATCCTATTATTCTCCCCTATTCCAAAGAGATATTGCTTTTCTATAGAATAGTCACTTTTCTTTATTTCATGGACAGAGTCCAAACTAGAACAAGAATGAAAAAAAAATGACTAGAAAGAAAATGGGAGTTACTTTTAGTTTTTCCTCATTCTATGATACTTTTTATTACCTTTTTTATGATATTACCCTTTTTATGATATTACCCTTTTTATGATAGCATACTATTCTACTGATCTCTTTATGATTTTGACTCAAAGAGAACTCATTTTCATTAATAAGGATTTAAAATTTTTATTTTAGATGAGATATTTAATTTAGTGAATCTTACCAAAGGTGATAAAAATATCTACATTTTTTTAATGGATAAACTAAAACTGGGGAGAAAGAAGAGGAAAAAAGTAGAAAAACTGAAGTGAGATTAAGAGTGTAACACATTTTAAATAATAAGTGGCAACTCTTAATAGAAATGTCCCAAATTGGGCACCTGGGTGGCTCAGTGGGTTAAGCCGCTGCCTTCGGCTCAGGTCATGATCTCAGGGTCCTGGGATCGAGTCCCACATCAGGCTCTCTGCTCAGCAGGGAGCCTGCTTCCCTCCCTCTCTCTCTCTCTCTGCCTGCCTCTCTATCTACTTGTGATCTCTCTCTGTCAAATAAATAAATAAAATCTTTAAAAAAAAAAAAAAGAAATGTCCCAAATTAATATATCACATTCATTACTTTCTTTATTTTTACTTAGGAACTTGCTTGGAAAATTTAGCTTTAGTTTGTGTCATGGACAAATTAACTATAATAGGGAAAATGGAATTTTTTTATAGCCTCTCAAATGAGGGATGATAATGAGGAACATGAGAAATTCTGATATGGAAAGTCTTGGTCTTTAATCCAAGTTATAAAAGTAGTTACAATTGAAGGTCTTGTATAGAGTAGTTTAGAAAGAATAAATCTCTCCTCAAAATCAGTTTTGAGAAAACTTACAGGTATTATGATCATTATTATAAGTGAGTTACCTCTTGTCCATCAGTCCTGCCTTTAGTTTTAGCCTTGCCACATCCATGATTTATTTTATATTGTCTATTATGAATGCATCAATTTCCTCCTCTAGTATTTGTCATGGCACTTCTTTTAATAATTAGCTATGAGTCTACAGAAGACAGACATTTTGAAACTGTAAGACATTAGTATATTTTTGGCAAAAATACACAAATTTTATTTTCTCTTTGTCCTTCTCTTGACCTCCTTCATTTAGCCAACTTAGGAATGCTAGAGTGTACAGACACTTAAGGAGAGGATTTTTTATTTTTTTTAAGTCTTTTAAGAGAAGAAGAAGCTAACAGTTATTGCTGCAAGTCAAGTTTATACCATGTGTGTGCACACATGCACTTACTTCCAACCCTCAATTCTCTCTTCTCCTCCCCACCCTTCTGGGAAGCATAATATTTCTAAGTAAAGAATTATAAATATCTGAAGAGCTGATGTGAAGAATTTAGTTTGAAAGAATAGGAGAGAAAACATTTCATCTGAAAAGTCGAGAGTGTCATTCTTTTTTTTTTTTTTTTAAAGATTTGATTTATTTGACAGAGACACAGCAAGAGAGGGAACACAAGCAGGGGGAGGGGGAGAGGGAGAAGCATTCTTCCTGATGATCAGGGAGCTTGATATGTGGCTTGATCCTAGGAGTCTGGGATCATGACCTGAACTGAAGGAAGACACAACAACTGAGACACCCAGGTGCCCCAAGAGTGTCATTCTTGAGAGTAGAAGGTGTAAAGGAAGTTGGGGAGTAGGAAAAAAGAACCAAAAACAGGCTTCCAGAGAGAGAGGAGAGGATGGAGTTTGGGGAAAGAGAAAAGAGAGACTAGAGAACTAGGTCAGAAATAGTGTCAACAGTCCATTTGAGTAGACTGGACATTTTGTAATCCTAACTTTTTAAAATAACCTTTTATTAAAATGTACTTAACAGACAGTGCTTTCACATTTGGGTCCAGTTTAATGATTGTTTAGGCTATAAGGTAGAATAATTTAAAAGTTGTTATTAGGGCCCAGCCTCAAAGCACTATTTTTGGAAATATACTTTTTTTTTTTTTTTTTTTGGGTAAATGACAGGATTAATTATTACTTAAAAAAGCTAAAGATCCATCCCTTCACAATGTAGTCAGGTAATCCTCAAAAATATAATGTTGGAGGCCTTAGTGATCTTAGTTTTCTACCCGTGCTGATTTTATGTCAAACAGTCCATAATCAAGCTGGAATAGTAGAACATAAAGGAAAATGAGTCGGGATCTAGAATTTAAACTCTAGCACCAACATGTAATAGCTTGGGAAATTTGTCTAATCCTTATCCTAATTCCTGCTTTATTTTTAAAGGATTAAGTGACTTAAAAGTTAATAAATCAGATTTTAAAATTCACTTAAAATTGCTTCTAAGTAAACGCAACTTTTTATTAAAAAATAATAAAATTCACTTAAATTGTTGATCAATCCTAAAGTCTTCTTTGTATTTTGGCAACCCAGAGTTGGCAAAGTCAGAGCATGACAGTTGTATACATGACCCCATGTTGAGGTGATATCGTGAAGTTTTAGGCAGTACCACTTCGAGAGGAAAAGAAAGTGTTCAGATTCTGCAGACTCTGAGAAACAGATTTTTGTTGACTATATCTGACTCCTGTGTTGCTATTGATGTACCAGATTCATCAACAAAAATGGGACTACACAGTGCCCACTTCAGCAGCACAAAGACCAGAGTTGGAATGATGCAGATTAGATTAGCATAGTCCCGACATGAAGATGACATGTAAATTTGTGATATTTAAAGAAAAAAAAAAACTGGACTAGGCAAATTGACCTAGCTTTCATTTAATTAACCATATCATTCATCAGTTTGCCTTTATTGATATTTAATACATAGAGAGAGAGAAGAAATATCATGGATAAGACTGAAATCATTCTGTGTCTTGGTCATCCATGAGCATTAAACATATCAGTGTTAGCAACAACAATGGCAAACTTTTAGTGAGTCATTGCTCTGTATTTGACACAGTTTTAAATGCTTTACTCATGTTACTTGTGCCAACAAGCCTATGAGAAGAGTACTATTGCCCATATATTTTTACCTAAGAAAAATATATTAATGAATCATCCAAAGTTATATAGCTAGTAGGTGACATGGTCAAGATTCATAATGATACAATCAGTCTCATGAGGCCTGGCAATTAGCCACCAAGCCTTTATACATACCATCTCAGTATGGATCATAATATGTCAGATCTACTATAGGATATATTTTAACTTATTATGGGATGCTATGTTTAATATTATTTACATTTTTTATCTTTTCAAAAAATTAAATGTTTGAAAAATTATAACACTGAAATAGTTACAATATTCCAAATGCTTTTCTAAAATAAATTTACTTGAATTGTATTAACATTTCTGCTCACTAAAAGAAAAAAAGGGGTGCCTGGGTGGCTCAGTGGGTTAAGCCTCTGCCTTTGGCCATGATCTCAGGGTCCTGGGATAGAGCCCTGCATTGGGCTCTTTGCTCCAGGGGGAGACTGCTTCCCCTCTCTCTCTCTGCCTGCCTCTCTGCCTGGTTGTGATCTCTCTCACTGTCAAATAAATAAATAAATGAATAAAATCTTTAAAAAAAATAAAAGGAAAAAAAGGACTTTTCAGTTACTCATCATCTTTGTTTTAGTTAGGTTTTCATCTAAGGAAAAATAAATAGAATGAGCAGAGGAGAACTGTTTTTATTTCTGCAATTGCTATCAATTCTAAATATGTTTGAAATGTCACTGCACACTGCATATCAACCTGTTGGTACCAAGTGAAGTCAGAATTATTAATGAGAGAACTTTGCTAATAAATGCTAAGGATAGTGAACAACACATTCTATAAGTACAAATGAATGCACATTTGCTGGGATATCATATGAAATGACAGAAGCCCTACAATGCTAGGAAAGACAAAAATAATGAAGGTGGTGAAATGTACTGTTTAATTAGTTGAAGGATAGAATTCTGGGAAAGGAGAGAAAGGATGAAAAATAAATTGTGATAAGAAAATTGAGTTTGGGAGAAAGGAGGGTAAGTAGAAAATAAAAGAGAAAGCATGGGAAAATATAAAGGAATACAGATGAACTTAAGGAAAAGAATTGAGAAGGTAAAAAAACCTAAAATTAGAAAAGAATATAATGTATCCCACATCTTCAGCTTTTTGCCTCACCAATCTGAACAGACATTCTCAGCGTCATTTTACAGTTTTTTTTCTATAGTCTGTAATGTTTGCCATTAGAATTTCACCAGAAAGTGCCTTCAGATTTTTTTTTTAATTGTTTTATTTTTTCATCATAAGTATACTCTCTAATCTCCATCACCAATTTTACCCATCTCTCCACCCACCTCCCCTCTGGTCACTATCAGTTTGTTCTCTGTAGTTACGAGTCTGATTTCTTGGTTCCTCTCTCTCTTTCTTTCTTTTTTCCTGTTCTTTTTTGTTTTGTTTCTTACATTTCACACATAAGTGAGATAATATGGAATTTGTTTTTCTCTGACTTATTTTGCTTGGTATTATGCTCTCTAGTTTTATCCATGTCGTTGCAAATGGCAAAATTTCATTTTTATGGTTGCATATTATTCCTTCGTGTGTGTGCGTGGGCGTATGTATACCAACTCTTCTTTATACAAATTCATCTATTGATGCACGCTTGGGCTGCTTCCTTAGTTTGGCTATTATAAATAAATAATACTGCAGTAAACATAAGAGTGTATGTATCTTTTTGAAATAGTGTTTTTGTACTTCCTGGGTAAATATCCAATAATGCCATGATTGGATTATAGGTTAGGTATATTTTGAACTTTCTAAGGAACCTCCATACTATTTTCCACAGTGGCTGTACCAGTTTTCATTAGCACCAACAGTGCACCAAGGTTCTTTTCTATCCATATCCTTGCCACCGCTTATTGTTTCTTGCGACACTAATTTTAGCCATTCTGACAGGTGTGAGGTGATACTTCATGGTGGTTTTGATTTGTATTTCCGTGATGATGAGTGATGAACACCTTTTCATGTGTCTGTTGGCCATCTGTATGTCATTTTTGGAGAAATTTCTGTTCCTATCTTCTGCCCATTTTTAAATTGGATTATTTGTTTTTTGGGTGTTGAGTTTTATCAGTTCTTTATATATTTTGTATGCTAACCCTTTATTAGATATATCATTTGCAAATATCTTTATCCATTCCATAGGTTGCCTTTTATTGATTGTTTCCTTTGCTGTACAGAAGAATATTTTTATTTTGTTGTAGTCCCAGTAGTTTTTTTTTTCTTTTATTTCCCTTGCTTTGGGAGACCTACCTAGAAAAATGTTGCTATGGCTGATGTCGGAGAGATGAGCGCCTGTGATTTTTATGGTTCCTGGTCTCACATTTAGGTCTTTAATCAACTTTGAGTTTATTTTTGTGTATGGCAGAAGAAACTGGTCTAGTTTCATTCTTTTCCATGTAGCTGTCCAGTTTTCTGAATACAATTTGCTTAAAAAATTGTCTTATTCCCATTGGATATTCTTTCCTGCTTTGTCAAGATTAATTGACCATATAATTGTGGATTTATTTTTGGGGTTTCTATTCTATTATACTGGTCTCTGTGTCTATTTCTATGCCAGTACCAAACTGTTTTAACTACTACTTCTTTGTAATATAACTTTAAATCTGGAATTGTGATACCTCCAGCTTTGTTTTCAAGTTTGCTTTAGCCATTTGAGGTCTTTTGTGGCTCCATACAAAATTTAGGATTGTTTGTTCTAGTTCTATGAAAAACACTGTTGGCATTTTGATAGGGATTGCATTAAATGTATAGATTACTTTGGGTAGTATAGATATTTTAACAATATTTGTTCTTCCAACCTATAAGCATGGGTTGAATATCTTTTCATTTCTTTGCATCATTGAATTTCTTTAATTAGTGTTCTATAGTTTTCAGAGTATAGGTCTTTTGCCACTTCCATGAAGTTTATTCCTAGATATTTTTTTTAAAGATTTTATTTTATTTATTTGACAGACAGAGATCACAAGTAGGCAGAGAAGCAGGCAGAGAGAGAGGAGGAAGCGGCTCCCTGCGGAGCAGAGAGCCCGATGCGGGGCTCGATCCCAGGACCCTGAGATCATGACCTGAGCCGAAGGCAGCGGCTTAATCCACTGAGCCACCCAGGCGCCCCCTCTAGATATTTTATTGTTTTTGATGTAATTGTAAATGGGACTGATTTCTTAATTTTGATTTCTGCTGCTTCATTATTAGCATATAATGATGTAACAGATTTCTGTACGGTAGTTTTGTATCCTATGACGACTTAATTCATTTTCCAGTTCTAGTAGTTTTTTGGTGGAGTTTTTAGTTTTCTATATATAGTATCATGTCATCTGAAAATACAATTTTACTTCCTCCTTACCAATTTGGATGCCTTTTCTTTCTTTGTGTTGTCTAATTGCTTTGGCTAGGACTTTCAGTACTATGTTGAATACAAGTGGTAAGAAGAACATCCTTTCCTTTTTTCTAAGATTAGAGGGAAAGCTCTCAGTTTTTCCCCACTGAGTATGATGTTAGGTGTAGGTTTTTCGTATATGGCCTCCTTTATGCTGAGGTATGTTCCCTGTAGAGCTACTTGGCAGAGGGTTTTTATCATGGATTTGTACTCTTCAGTTGCTTTTCTTGCATCTATTGAAATTATCATATGGTTTTATCCTTGGTCTTAATGATGTGATATATCATATTGATAATTTTGCAAATAATGAATCACCCTTGTCCAGGGAATAAATCCCACTTTATTGTGGCCTATGATTTCTTAATGTGTTGTTGGATTTAATTTGCTAATATTTTGTTGAAGATTTTTGTACTTTATTCATGAGGGATATTTGCCTGTAGTTCTCTTTTTTGGTTGTATCTTTATCAGGTTTTGCTGTCAGGGTGATAGTGGCCTCATAAAATGAATTTGGAAGTTTTTCTTCCTCTTCTATTTTGTGGACTAATTTGAGAAGAATAAGTATTAAGTCATCTTTAAATGTTTGGTAGAATTTCCTTGTGAAGCTGTTTGGTCCCGGACTTTTGTTTTTTGGAATTTTTTTGATTACTTATTCAATTTTGTTGTTGGTATTTAGTCTGTTCGAGTTTTCTCTTTCTTCCTGCTTTAGTTTTGGTAGATTGTACATTTGTAGAAATTTCTAGGAATGAATTTATTTTAATTTGTCCAATTTGTTATGAAGGTTTTAATAATATTCTGTCACAATTGTTTGTATTTCTGTGGTGTTGGTTTTTATTTCTCCTCTTTCTTTTGTGATTTTGTATATTTGGGACCTTTTTTAATGAGTCTGATAGAGGGTTATCAATTTGGTTCATCTTTTCAAAGAACTAGCTCCTGGTTTCATTGATTTGTTACATTGTTTGGTTTGGTTTGGTTTCTATATCACTTATTTCTGTTCTGTCTGTATTATTTCTTTTCTTTTGCTGGCTTTGGGTGTTGTTTATTCTTCTTTATCTAGCTCCTTTAGGTGTAACTTTAGGTTTTTTATTTGAGATTTTTCTTGCTTCTTAAGGTAGGCCTTTATTGCTACAAACTTTTTCTTAGAACTACGTTTGCTGCATCCCAAAGATTTTGGACCATTATGTTTTCATTTTCATTTTTTTCCATGTAATTTTTAATTTCTTCCTTGATTTCTGATGGACCCATTCATTGTTTAGTAGCATGTTCTTTAACAGCAATGATTTGTGCTCCCTTCTGATTTTTTTCTTTTGGCTGATTTCTGGTTTGATAGTGTTGTGGTCAGAAAGGATAATGGTATGATTTCAGTGTTGAGACTAGTTTTGTGGCCTTATATTGATCTGTTGTGGAAAATATTCCATGTGCATTTGAAAAGGATATGTATTCTGCTATGTTAGAATGAAGTGTTCTGAATATATCTGTTAAATCCATCTGGTCCACTGTGTCATTAAAAGCCATTGTTTCCTTTTTGATTATCTGCTTGAATGATTTGTTGATATAAGTGGGGTGTTAAAGCACCCTCTATTATGGGATTACTATCAACTATTTCCTTTATATTTGTTAATAGATGCTATATGTATTTGGGTGTTCCTATGACTGGGTACATAAATATTTACCTATATTGTTATAGGTAATTGTTATAGCCTATTGTTCTATTGTCTCCTTTATGATTATGTAGTGTCTTTGTCTCTTGTTAGTGTTTATTTTTTTTAATTTATTTATTTTTTCAGCGTAACAGTATTCATTGTTTTGCACAACACCCAGTGCTCCATACAAAACGTGCCCTCCCTATTACCCACCACCTGTTCCCCCAACCTCTCACCCCTGACCCCTTAAAACCCTCAGGTTGTTTTTCAGAGTCCATAGTCTCTTATGGTTAGCCTCCCCTTCCAATTTTTTTTTTTATAAACATATAATGTATTTTTATCCCCAGGGGTACAGGTCTGTGAATCGCCAGGTTTACACACTTCACAGCACTCACGATAGCATATACCTTCCCCAATGTCCATAACCCCCTCCCCCTCTCCCAACCCCACCTCCCCCCAGCAACCCCCAGTTTGTTTTGTGAGATTAAGAGTCATTTATGGTTTGTCTCCCTCCCAATCCCATCTTGTTTCATTTATTCTTCTCCTATGCCCCTAACCCCCCATGTCGCTTCTCCATGTCCTCATATCAGGGAGATCATATGATAGTTGTCTTTCTCCGATTGACTTATTTCACTAAGCATGATACCCTCTAATTCCATCCACGTCGTCGCAAATGGCAAGATTTCATTTCTTTTGATGGCTGCATAGTATTCCATTGTGTATATATACCACATCTTCTTTATCCATTCATCTGTTGATGGACATCTAGGTTCTTTCCATAGTTTGGCTATTGTAGACATTGCTGCTATAAACATTCGGGTACACGTGCCCCTTCGGATCACTATGTTTGTATCTTTAGGGTAAATACCCAGTAGTGCAAGTGCTGGGTCATAGGGTAGTTCTATTTTCAACATTTTGAGGAACCTCCATGCTGTTTTCCAGAGTGGTTGCACCAGCTTGCATTCCCACCAACAGTGGAGGAGGGTTCCCCTTTCTCCACATCCTCGCCAGCATCTGTCATTTCCTGACTTGTTAATTTTAGCCATTCTGACTGTTGTGAGGTGATATCTCATTGTGGTTTTGATTTGTATTTCCCTGATGCCGAGTGACGTGGAGCACTTTTTCATGTGTCTGTTGGCCATCTGGATGTCTTCTTTGCAGAAATGTCTGTTCATGTCCTCTGCCCATTTCTTGATTGGATTGTTTGTTCTTTGGGTATTGAGTTTGCTAAGTTCCTTATAGATTTTGGATACTAGCCCTTTATCTGATGTGTCGTTTGCAAATATCTTCTCCCATTCTGTCAGTTGTCTTTTGGTTTTGTTAACTGTTTCCTTTGCTGTGCAAAAGCTTTTGATCTTGATGAAATCCCAATAGTTCATTTTTGCCCTTGCTTCCCTTGCCTTTGCCATTGTTCCTAGGAAGATGTTGCTGCGGCTGAGGTCAAAGAGGTTGCTGCCTGCATTCTCCTCAAGGATTTTGATGGATTCCTTTCTCACATTGAGGTCCTTCATCCATTTTGAGTCTATTTTCCTGTGTGGTGTAAGGAAGTGGTCCAATTTCATTTTTCTGCATGTGGCTGTCCAATTTTCCCAGCACCATTTATTGAAGAGGCTGTCTTTTTTCCATTGGATATTCTTTCCTGCTTTGTCGAAGATTAGTTGACCATAGAGTTGAGGGTCTATTTCTGGGCTCTCTATTCTGTTACATTGATCTATGTGTCTGTTTTTGTGCCAGTACCATGCTGTCTTGATGATGACAGCTTTGTAATAGAGCTTGAAGTCCAGAATTGTGATGCTACCCACTTTGGCTTTCTTTTTCAATATTCCTTTGGCTATTCGAGGTCTTTTCTGGTTCCATATAAATTTTAGGATTATTTGTTCCATTTATTTGAAAAAAATGGATGGTATGTTGGTAAGGATTGCATTGATCGCTTTAGGTAGCATAGGCATTTTCACAATATTTATTCTTCCAATCCAGGAGCATGGAACATTTTTCCATTTCTTTGTGTCTTCCTCAATTTCTTTCATGAGTACTTTATAATTTTCTGCGTATAGATTCTTAGCCTCTTTGGCTAGGTTTATTCCTAGGTATCTTATAGTTTTGGGTGCAATTGTAATTGGGATTGACTCCTTAATTTCTCTTTCTTTTGTCTTTTTGTTGGTGTACAGAAATGCAACTGATTTCTGTGCATTGATTTTATATCCTGACACTTTACTGAATTCCTGTACAAGTTCTAGCAGTTTTGGAGTGGAGTCTTTTGGGTTTTCCACATATAGTATCATATCATCTGTGAAGAGTGATAGTTTGACTTCTTCTTTGCCAATTTGGATGCCTTTAAATTCCTTTTGTTGTCTGATTGCTGAGGCTAGGACTTCTAGTACTATGTTGAATAGCAGTGGTGATAATGGACATCCCTGCCATGTTCCTGACCTTAATGGAAAAGCTTTCAGTTTTTCTCCATTGAGAATGATATTTGCGGTGGGTTTTTCATAGATGGCTTTGATAATATTGAGGTATGTGCCCTCTATCCCTACACTTTGAAGAGTTTTGATCAGGAAGGGATGCTGTTCTTTGTCAAATGCTTTTTCAGCATCTATTGAGAGTATCAGATGGTTCTTGTTCTTTCTTTTATTAATGTGTTCTATCACATTGATTGATTTGCGGATGTTGAACCAACCCTGCAGCCCTGGAATAAATCCCACTTGATCGTGGTGAATAATCCTTTTAATGTACTGTTGAATCCTATTGGCTAGTATTTTGGCGAGAATTTTTGCATCTGTGTTCATCAAGGATATTGGTCTGTATTTCTCTTTTTTGGTGGCATCCTTGTCTCGTTTTGGGATCAAGGTGATGCTGGCCTCATAAAATGAATTTGGAAGTTTTCCTTCCATTTCTATTTTTTGGAACAGTTTCAGGAGAATGGGAATTATTTCTTCTTTAAATGTTTGGTAGACTTCCCCTGGGAAGCCGTCTGGCCCTGGGCTTTTGTTTGTTTGGAGACTTTCGATGACTGTTTCAATCTCCTTACTGGTTATGGGCCTGTTCAGGTTTTCTATTTCTTCCTGGTTCAGTTGTGGTAGTTTATATGTCTCTAGGAATGCATCCATTTCTTCCAGATTGTCCAATTTGTTGGCGTAGAGTTGCTCATAGTATGTTCTTATAATTGTCTGTATTTCTTTGGTGTTAGTTGTGATCTCTCCTCTTTCATTCATGATTTTATTGATTTGGGTCCTTTCTCTTTTCTTTTTGATGAGTCTGGCCAGGGGTTTATCAATCCTATTGATTCTTTCAAAGAACAAGCTCCTAGTTTCATTGATTTTTTCTATTGTTTTTTTTTGGTTTCTATTTCATTGATTTCTGCTCTGATCTTTATGATTTCTCTTCTCCTGCTGGGTTTAGGGTTTCTTTCTTGTTCTTTCTCCAGCTCCTTTATGTGTAGGGTTAGGTTGTGTACTTGAGACCTTTCTTGTTTCTTGAGAAAGGCTTGTACCGCTATATATTTTCTCAGGACTGCCTTTGCTGTGTCCCACAGATTTTGAAACGTTGTGTTTTCATTGTCATTTGTTTCCATGATTTTTTTTCAATTCTTTAATTTCCTGGTTGATCCATTCATTCTTTAGAAGGATGCTGTTTAGTCTCCATGTATTTGAGTTCTTTCCAGCTTTCCTCTTGTGATTGAGTTCTAGCTTCAGAGCATTATGGTCTGAAAATATGCAGGGAATGATCCTAATCTTTTGATACCAGTTGAGACCTGATTTATGACCCAGGATGTGATCTATTCTGGAGAAGGTTCCATGTGCACTAGAGGAGAATGTGTATTCTGTTGCTTTGGGATGAAATGTTCTGAATGTATCTGTGATGTCCATCTGGTCCAGTGTGTCATTTAAGGCCTTTATTTCCTTGTTGATCTTTTGCTTGGATGATCTGTCCATTTCAGTGAGGGGAGTGTTAAAGTCCCCTACTATTATTTATTATTATTGATGTGTTTCTTTGATTTTGTTATTAATTGGTTGATATAGTTGGCTGCTCCCACGTTAGGGGCATAGATATTTAAAATTGTTAGATCTTCTTGTTGGACAGACCCTTTGAGTATGATATAGTGTCCTTCCTCATCTCTTATGATAGTCTTTGGCTTAAAATCTAATTGATCTGATATAAAGATTGCCACCCCAGCTTTCTTCTGATGCCCATTAGCATGGTAAATTGTTTTCCACCCCCTCACTTTAAATCTGGAGGTGTCTTCACGTCTAAAATGAGTTTCTTGTAGGCAACATACTAATGGGTTTTGTTTTTTTTATCCATTCTGATACCCTGTGTCTTTTGATTGGGGCATTTATCCTCTTGTTAGTGTTTATTTTAAAATCTATTTTGTCTGATGTAAATATTGCTATCCTGGCTTTCTTTTGATATCCATTTGCAAGATAATGTTTCTCTATCCCCTCACTTTCAATCTCAGATGTCTTTAGGTCTGAAATAAGTCTCTTGGAGGCAGTGTATAGATGGGTATTTTTTTTTTTAATCTGTTCTGTCACTCTATGTCTTTTGATTGGAACATTTAGTCCATTTACATTCAAAGTAATTTTTTATAGAAATGTCTTTACTGCCATTTTGTTACTTGTTTTGTGGCTATTTCTATATATTTTCTCTGATCCTTTCTTGTCCTCTTTTATGGTTTGTTGGCTTTCTATAGTGATACACTTGGATTCCTTTCTCTTTATTGTTTACATATTTTTTACTGGTTTTTGATTTGTGGTTATCATTAGGTTTGTATATCCCATCTGCATATAGAGATTTAAATTAAGTTGATGGCTAAGTTTGAACCCATTTTTTATTCTTCACCCCTCATTTTAAGTATATAGTGTCATATTTTACATTCTATTATTTTGTTAATCCCTTGACTGATTTACAGAAAATTTTATTTTTACTGCTTTAAATTTAATTTTAAGTTTTCTTATTGTCATTTATAGTCTTTCCTTTATACTCAGAGTCCCCTTTAATATTTTTTGTAGGGCTGGTTTAGTGGTCATGAACTCCTTTACTTATTGTTTGGGAAATTCTTTAGTTCTCCTATTCTGAATGCTAGCCTTGTTGGATAGAGTATTCTTGGCTGTAGATTTTTCCCTTTTAGCAACTCAGATGTATCATGCCACTTTCTTCTGGCTTGAGAAGTTTCTGCTGAAAATTTTGCTAATAGCCTTATAGGAGAAATCCTTTCCCCTTTGTAAGCAACTATTCTCTTTTGCTGCTTTAAATATATTTTCTTTATCACTACTTTTTGCCATTTTAATCACTATGTGTTTTGGTGTAGACCTCCCTAGGTTGAATTTTTGGGGGGATTTCTTTGTCTGCTGGATCTGGTATTTGTTTCCTTCCCCAGATTAGGGAGGTTTTTAGCTCTTATTTCTTCAAATAAATTTTCTGCCCCCTTTGTCTTCTTCTGAGAGCCCTATAATGTGAATGTTATTACATTTGATGGAGTCACTGATTTCCCTAAGAATATATATATATATTTAAGATTTTCTTTATTTGTTTTAGAGAGAGAGAGAGAGAGCATATGTGAGTTGGGGGAGGAGCAGGGGGAAGGGAGGGGAAGAAAATCTCAGACTCCATGTGAGCATGGAGCCTGATGTAGGGCTCGATCCCACTATCCTGAGATCATGACCTGAGCTGAAACCAAAAGTAGGCATTTAACTGACTAAGCTACCCAGGTGCCCAAGACTATTCTTGATTTGCATAATTTTCTTTCCTCTCCTTTTGCTCAGCTTGATTATTTTCCATTACTCTCTTCCAGGTCATTAATTAATTCTGCCTCATCCAGCTTGCTATTTATTCCATCAAGCACTGTTAATTTCATTTATTGTGTTCTTCTTGATCTCTGGTTCTTTTTTATATTTGTGTTAATGGTCTCACTGATGTCCTCCACTCTTTTTCAAGTTGCGTATTGTTATGATCATTACTTTAAATTCTCTCTCATGCATATTACTTATACTTGTTTTGCGTAGGCTTCTTGCTGTGATTTGGTCCTGTTCTTTCATTTAGGACATATTTCTCTGTCACCTCATGTATGTTGGGAATAATCAGCTAATTCTCTTGCTCTTAATGATAATAGCCTTATGAAGAAGTGTAGTGCCCTGCAGTGCAGTGTCTCCTGCTCCCCAGGGTCTGGTACTTCAGGAAGTATTTCCTGTGTGTGTCTCCTGTGTCCTACTGACTGTGTTAGTCTTGGCTTCTCTTTCCTTCAGTCTAGTTGTCTACAAAGTTTCTCTTTGATTATTTTGGGCAGTTTTTGTCCCTAGCAGGGGTGGGGCACATTTTAACAAGGTGTGCAATAGTCTGCTTGCAAAATGAGACCTGCTTCTATTGCCAGAACTGAAGTCCTGCAAAATGAACTGGGTTGGGAGATGCAGTGTTGGAAGGGTTTGCACCTATATTCTAGGGGAGGGGGCATACAGTGAGGGGACTATGAGGAGTGTAACTGGGAAGGGTTGATCCACTGAAGTTTGTGGGGAGTGAGACTTCTTGTGTGTAGTTAGGTAAGCAGTGTTGGTGCAGTGCTGGTTACTGTAGGTGACCATTGTTTATGCTGGCAGTTGGAGTAGGAAAATGGTTACCTGCCGGTTCCTTTGTTCCTGGATGTGTCTCCCTGTGATCCTGTCTCTCCAGGCCATGCTCTGAGATGAGCAAATAACTCATCCAGCTGCTTTGACTTTTTTCAAACTTGTGGCTTTAGGCTGAATCCAGGGTGGCTGTTTGTCTTACTGCCTAAGGGTGGGAACTGAGTTACTAATTCTCTCTTGACTTTCCCAGAGACAAACCTGTCTATTTTTAAAATTCTAGACTTTAAGTCCTGCTGGTTTCAAGGACTCGCAAAATTTGGCCCCTCTTGCTTTCAAGGGCAAATGTGTAGGGATTTTTACCCTCCACCCCCATTCATGGGCTCCCTGGTGGGAATGCCCATTTTTCTCCTTTCTTCATGTCACTGGCTCCCTACCTGCCACAGAGAGCCATGGTTCCTTTCACTCCCAGACCATGTCTTCACCCTTCCTACTTTCTTCCATGTGGCCTCTTCTCTATCTTTAGTTGTAGAGTTTGTTTTGCCAGTCTTCAGATACTTTTCTGGGTTATTTATGCTGATGTGTTTTCTAGTTGTATCCATGAAACAAGGTGAGTTTAGGTTTCTCCTACTTGCCATCTTCCCAGTTGATCCTTGATCTATTGCCTTCAGATCTCTCTAAAGGAATCTTGTTTTGGTTATCAAAATCACAGATGACAGATTTGGAAAAAGTGTTAGATAATTTCAAGCTCATGGGAAGACATCTTCCTGTGCAATAATTGTTCATAAGTTTGAAACTTTTTTTTTGCCAAAGTTAACTCTATGCCAAAGGAAAAAGGTAAATAGTAAACACAGAACGGGTAAGCAAAGTACCAATTTGAAAATGAAATGTGAAAATGAGACTTTTCAAAATATTCTCCACTTTGTCATCAAGAAAATCCTCTGTATCTCTAATTAATTTCTGAAATAATTTCCCTTTTACCTTATTGCTGGTAACAAGATGGTGCTTTCAAGGACACTGGCCCTCCTGTAGCTTTATTTCATAGATGTTTATTCTTACTACATTTATTTTATTATGTGGATGTTTCATTCCCTGGGGCCTAAAATCTAATGATCTAATATATTTCTACTACCTCTCTTCTTCATGTTCTCCCAGCCCTTCTCACCTAGTTTGAATATACTATCACTAAAACCATTCTGTTATACACACATGCAACTTCTTTGCTTCCCTCTCACTTTATTTACATACATGACAAAACACTAAGTCTGGAAAATACAACTGCCTATTGTGTATATTTGCATTCATGACATTGGCTATGGTTGGAGAAAGATCTAGAACCTGCTGATTTTTCTCACCTAAATAATTAACTACTAACTAAAAATGAACCCTTGATACTTTCAGCATAATGCAGTTCCTTAGTTCATTCATTATCTCACTGTCTTGTGAAACAGTTTCAAACATCTATTCTCTCGCAAATATACACATATTTTTAGCCAATCATTTTACTTCTCAATTCACTGAGAAAATTGAAATGGACAAGAGAAATCCTACTAGCTTATCCCTCAAATCCTCCATGTGCATCTCTCTACTTTTCTTCCTATAGATGAACTCTGTTTATCCCTGTCTCAGGCCTTTTCATTGGTTTGTAGACTAGACTCATCCTTTCTTGCCTCTTCAAGAACGCCACTATAAGTCAGTCTAATCTGCTCTCCAACCTCCATTATCATGTGTCTCTTCTATTTTCCCATTTCCACAAAATAGCATGCTTTTAAAAGAAAAATGAAAAAACTTTCTTACCCTATTACCCCAGTTATCACCCTACTCTTCTCTTCCTTCTCGTAATTTCTCAAAACAGTTGTTTACACTTTCTGACTCCTTTTCCTCCTCTCCTGCTCTCTCAGCAATCCTTACTCAACTCTACTGGAAAATTGCTACTGACTTTGGTTATCAATGCCCTAATATTGCAAATCCAGTAGTGGAGTTTTTTTTTTTTTTTTAAAGATTTATTTATTTGACAGATAGAGATTACAAGTAAGCAAGTAGGCAGAAAGGCAGGCAGAGAGAGAGAGAGGAGGAAGCAGGCTCCCAGCCAAGCAGAGAGCCCGATGCGGGGCTCGATCCCAGGACCCTGGGATCATGACCTGAGCCGAAGGCAGAGGCTTTAACCCGCTGAGCCACCCAGGCGCCCCCAGTAGTGGAGTTTTGATTCTCAGATTATTTATCTACAATCCACATAAGACACAGCTAATAATTCCCTTCTCCTTAAAATAGTCTTTTCACTTGACTTTTTTAACATCATATTTTTTCCTCCTGTTTTTTGGTTTTATTTTCTGTGCTTTTTAAATCTCTTTAATGGAGATTCATCTTCATCATCCTGACCTCTTAATGTTGGAATTTCTCCATTCCTCTAATCTTTTCTCTTTTCTATCTGTACTGTTTTGGGGATCTTATTTGGTTCTCTGTGTTAAATACCATCTATATATTGATGACTGACAACTTTGTATTTCTAGTGTAGCTCTCACTAGTCTCCAAACAAATCTGCTGCAGTGTCTGAAAGGCATCTAAACATAATGGGTGGTATAAGCCAGAAACCCTGGTTTTCTACTCTCCCACAAATCAGTTAGTGGTAATTTTGTACTTCTAATACCTCAAGTCAAACTATCATGGAGTTATCCAGGGGTTCTGTTTGTTGCTTAAAAATTTTTTCTTTCTGTTTGGTCTCCTATGTCACATCAGAAAATTCTGTTGGCTCTACCTTTAAAATAGATCTAGAATCTTGCCATTTTTCACCACCTCACATTATGATCACGCTGGATGTATCCACACTCACCTTGCCATGCATTTTTGCAGTAGCTTCCTAACTGGTCTTACGGCTTCCGTCTCTTCTATTTCTGTCTCCTTATGTCTGTTCTAAACAAAGCATTCTGAGTAGATCAAATGTAGGAATTAAAAGTCAGAATGAAAATCAGCATCTTTAAAATAGCCTAAAAGCCCTCTGATTTGTCCCCTGGGCTTTTTTTTTTTTTTTCATTTTATTTATTTTTTCAGTGTAACAGTATTCATTCTTTTTGAACAACACCCAGTGCTCCATGCAAAACGTGCCCTCCCCATTACCCACCACCTGTTCCCCCAACCTCCCACCCCTGACCCTTCAAAACCCTCAGGTTGTTTTTCAGAGTCCATAGTCTCTTATGGTTTGCCTCCCCTCCCCAATGTCCATAGCCCGCTCCCCCTCTCCCAATCCCACCTCCCCCCAGCAACCCCCAGTTTGTTTTGTGAGATTAAGAGTCATTTATGGTTTGTCTCCCTCCCAATCCCATCTTGTTTCATTTACTCTTCTCCTATCCCCCTACCCCCCCATGTTGCTTCTCCATGTCCTCATATCAGGGAGATCATATGATAGTTGTCTTTCTCCGATTGACTTATTTCACTAAGCATGATACGCTCTAGTTCCATCCACGTCGTCGCAAATGGCATGATTTCATTTCTTTTGATGGCTGCATAGTATTCCATTGTGTATATATACCACATCTTCTTTATCCATTCATCTGTTGATGGACATCTAGGTTCTTTCCATAGTCTGGCTATTGTAGACATTGCTGCTATAAACATTCGGGTACACGTGCCCCTTCGGATCACTATGTTTGTATCTTTAGGGTAAATACCCAGTAGTGCAATTGCTGGGTCATAGGGTAGTTCTATTTTCAACATTTTGAGGAACCTCCATGCTGTTTTCCAGAGTGGTTGCACCAGCTTGCATTCCCACCAACAGTGGAGGAGGGTTCCCCTTTCTCCACATCCTCGCCAGCATCTGTCATTTCCTGACTTGTTAATTTTAGCCATTCTGACTGTTGTGAGGTGATATCTCATTGTGGTTTTGATTTGTATTTCCCTGATGCCGAGTGACGTAGAGCACTTTTTCATGTGTCTGTTGGCCATCTGGATGTCTTCTTTGCAGAAATGTCTGTTCATGTCCTCTGCCCATTTCTTGATTGGATTGTTTGTTCTTTGGGTGTTGAGTTTGCTAAGTTCCTTATAGATTTTGGATACTAGCCCTTTATCTGATATGTCGTTTGCAAATATCTTCTCCCATTCTGTCAGTTGTCTTTTGGTTTTGTTAACTGTTTCCTTTGCTGTGCAAAAGCTTTTGATCTTGATGAAATCCCAATAGTTCATTTTTGCCCTGGGAACAGAAGCTCCCAAAAGCGAACCGGAGCGGATTACTTAGTCCGGCTGCCGGTAAGGGCGGTGCAATCCCGCCTCGGGCAAAGACACTTGAGAGTCACTACAACAGGCCCCTCCCCCAGAAGATCAACAAAAGATCCAGCCAGGACGAAGTTCATCTATCAAGGAGAAAGCAGATTCAATTCCTAAGACAGCAGAGCAATTCCAGAGGAGGAGAAAGCAAAGCACGGAACTCATGGCTTTCTCCCCATGATTCTTTAGTCTTGCGGCTACTTCAATTTTTTTTTTCTTTTCTTTTTTCAATTTTTTTTTTCTTTTTTCTTTTTTCTTCTTCTGCTAAATTTTTTTAAAACTTTTGCCCTTTTCTTTTTTAACATTTTTTGACTAGTTCATCTATATATATATATTTTTTCTTTCTTTTTTATATTTTTTATTTGTTTTATTTTTTAAATTTTTTTCTTTCTTTTTTTTTTTTTTTTTTTTTTTTCCCGAAACTGTTTTTGTCCCCTGGGCTTTTATAGCCTCTTTGACTTCCTCTCCCTCTACTTCCTATCCTTTCCACTTTTCTTCAGCCATATAGATATTCAAATATTAGACAGACACCTGCCTCAGCAATTTTGCTTTTGTTTATACCCTCTCCCTGTGATGCTATTCCCATAGAATGAGGAATCTATCCACATGGTAAGCCTCCTCAGGTTCTTTGTGTTTTTGCTTAAATGTCATATTCTCAAGAGTTCTCCTCTTGACCATCCTATTTAAATTTTACAATTTTACCCCCCCCAAAAAAAACACTATCCCAACTGGGCCTTTAGTGTTCCATCCCCCCACTCCCCACCCCCGCTTTACTTTCTCAATAGCACTGCCTACCTTCTAACTTACTGTATAGATTTATCTACTGTATAGATTTATCAACTGTAAGATTTATCTAACTTACTGTATAGATTTATCAAATCAATAGATTTATTGATATCAATAAATGTCAAGATTTATTATCTTTTTTACAGGAGCTCCATGAAGGTAGGGATTTCTATTTTACTTACTAATATATTCTCAGTACCTCAAAAAGTGCCATGTATATAGTGAGCATTCAATACATAATTTTTTTTTTAAAGATTTTATTTATTTGACAGAGATCACAAGTAGGCAGAGAGGCAGGCAGAGAGAGTGAGAGAGAAGCAGGCTCCCTGCCGAGCAGAGAGCCCGATGCGGGACTCGATCCCAGGACCCCGAGATCATGACCTGAGCCGAAGGCAGCAGCTTAAACCACTGAGCCACCCAGGCGCCCCCAATACATAATTTTAGTAGCCTAGTGAATGAATATTTGAATAAATGACTGTTCTTAATTAAAAACTGCCTTAATTTAGAATATAGCCTATACTGAGCTTTTATTTTGAATTTGTGTCTTCTGGCACTGTCCATGAACCATTAGAGAACAACATTGCTTTTACCTAATTGCCTAACTGCTTGTGGGCTCTGAGGTTTTGGATAATGACATGTTTTAGAGAACTAAAACTTTAGATTAAGAGTCACTCTCTTTAGTATAGATGCTGATTTAGCAGAACTTTCTTTCTTTTGACAGCCTGACATTTGAAATAGAATTTGAACTCAATGGCAAAACATGATCACGCTGTTCATAGACATACACATATGCTCATACATACTCAATAATGTTCTTTTAATTCACTTTTATCTATGTTTTAGAGGTCCATACGCATCATTTACTACCACTCCTTTTATACTTAGAGAATTGAAACAGGTTGCTACAATATCTAATGGCCATTTATTTTTTCTTTTTTGTATTTCTCTTCTCACCAAGCTTCAAATTTCTGAAATATATTTAAAGCACAGTTTCTAATGTAGACCATTACCACTGTTATAAGGTCTTGAGGTTGGGCCAACTATTTTTATTGTTTATACAAAAATATATTTGTCAGAAGTATTGAGACCTTTTCCCTTAGATTAGAAAATATGGGATTCAAAAACAACAAAAAAGAGGAACAGAAGGAAAATTAAGATACCGCTGGATCATCTGAACACAAGCTCCTGAGCCAGAAAATAGGTGCTGTGTATACAAGAAATCTGATCCACATTGAATTAGTTACTATTGCTAGTAGGGAAAGAACTTTTAGAAGAGTTCCATTTCGAGGGAGGGAAGCTAGTTATTTTTGATGCCATTGAAAGTTCACTGGTAGGGAGAAAGTAGTGTTTGAAAGATATTCACTGGATTTGTTGATATGTCTAAAATCCTGACTGTCACCTTGCCCAATTACTTCTGAGTCCTTGAACATGATCCTGAGCCATTCTGTACTGGTATATTCAGTCAAGCTTCATCTAGTTTAGAGTATTTCTGACTTTTATAATGTGCATTTATGAAATCATTTAAATCTTCAATGTCTTGAAACTATTGTTGACCATTTTTTAAAAGCCCATTGTTCATACAAAGTGGCTACTATGTTTGGTTTATGATTAAGTAATTGAGTGTGCATTTTTCCAGTTTTGGAATCAAGGTTCATTCTGGTTCAAAATTGGGCCTTAAACCACACTGACAATTCAATATAATTAATTATTGACAGCGATTTGCAATGCCTCAAACCAAGAGCGATGCAGTAGTTTGGTAAGAAAAGCTGCATGTTAGCTACTGGCTGAACTGAAGGTAGAGAGAGTATTTAAAAATTTCTATTATGATATTTTCAGCCCCCAAATCTGCAAATCCCTGGCCTGATGAAACTATAATGGTGAAATAGGGCAGTGGTTTTCAATTATTACAGCTACATCGTCTGCAAGACTGCCAATGTGATCATAACTTATTCTGTCCTTAAAACAAACAAAAAATAAAAATCAGAAAAACTACCCTTTATTCACATAAGAGATGCATTGCAAAGATAAATTAAACTATTTCTATTCATAATATTACTGAGTTTTGGGGCAAATCTGCTATATAAATGCAAAGAGCTATTGTTACTTTTACAGAGACTGAAAATAGTATACAGAGGGATGAGGGTTGGGAACAAATAAAATGTTCATGTTAGCTTTACTTCTGAAGAAAAACACTTTGGAAATATGTAAGCTTAATCACACTTGCTTTTTTCCTCCTCATAATCCAGAACACATTTATCTTTGTTCGTCCACAAAGCAAAATAGTTATTTCTCGCACTTGCTCAGGATCTTGATCTCAAGCTCATGAAAATGCTTCAGCTCTCTGCACCAACAGAAGGAGCCATTTGACAAATTGAACATTTGAGTTATCACAGTCTTATGTGATCTCCCCACAATGCCGCACACCTCTTATCTGATTCTGATAGCTCAGGGACAACTTAACACATTGCATTTATCTTTATTGTGATTTAATTTTGAGCAGTCAGGATCCTGAGTGGAAGGAGAAACTGCTCGAATTTCAAAATCAGGTTGTCCTGCTTGCAAATTGCTTCTTCTGTTAAATGTTTGGAAAAACACCCGCCATGAAGTTTTGACACCCAATCCATTAAAGTCTTGTTTCAGTTCTCCTGACCTCAGCTGCTCTTGTTGTATTCTTTGTCCTGACTCTTCTCTCATGTGATGCCAGCTGTTAGAACAAAGAACCCCTTATGGTATCAGAGTTCCCTAAACCAAGAGCAACACATGGCTGTGGAAATAATCCCACTTGATTTCTAATAGTCCTTTGTGCTCCCCACTACAGGCTCTCACCTCAGCTTCTATTGTTTCCACACGTGAGATGAAGAAGATGAAAAATTTTTGTGCCTAGCTATTGACAGGCTGGAAGATGGCCTTCATATGAGATAAAACCAACCATAGAAGAAGAATAAAGGATCCATTTATTGGAGGTAAATTTTGCTCTAGTGATAAGTGGTAGAAAGCACAGCAGGCTGCAACTCAAGAGAGATGGATTCTGATAGTGATACCGTCATAGGAACCAGGTAACCCTCCATAAGCCCCTTTTTTTATCCTCTATAAATCCTTGGTATAATATGGAGGTGGATGAGATAATTTCTCTGGCAGTAGTCTTTGATACCTTACAGATAAAATAAATGCATGTTTGTGTTTATAATTATGAACCATATGAAACTTTAATAGTCAAAATAAACCTTTTTGCTTTAAAACACCCAGAGATAAATGAATTCATGGTTTATTCGGATTTACACTTTAAAGTCATAAATTTAACGGTGGTAAATGTACATAACCCAATTTAACCTTAATAATGTCTTTAAATTGCTCATTTTCAAAAGTATAGTGCACATAAATTTATGTAAGTATGAGGCCACTGGATTGTGTTTAAGATTCTTATGGTTAAAAAGGGAAGTAATTTAAAATATTAGAGTCACATTCAACTTAGCAAAATACTCAAGCATATAGGAACCAAGAAGTTCAGAATTACTGTCTCCCATTCCCTGATCACTCAGAAGCATATGGACTCAATCTGATACTTTGTGAAGTACAAAAATTGTGATTCATATAATTCAACATAGTAATTAAATTTTTCACAGTCTATTTTATGATTGTGTGTAGTTGAATAAACATAAACTAGGTGGGGAAGTAATGCAAATTCCTCTGCAATGGTTTTTAACAGTTTGATAGCTGCTTCCAGCTTTTAAAATGGCACTTAATGCATTTTCTTACTATGATATTATTGCATGATAGGAAAAAAATTTCCATCTTCAGGGTGTCTTTAGAATACTCATGCAAGATATTAGGCTTTTCTAAAGCAAATGATTTTTGGAAATAGTTTTATTCTGATTATTGTATTAGAGAATTTTGTTGAGAAAGAGAGAGCTGATCTTTCACATGGTATACACTGATGAGATGGGATTAAATGCTCTTATGTGCTTCACTGCCAGTCTTAAGATTCTGATTTTAGCATTTTGGAAAAGATGCCAGAGTAAGATTTTTCATGCCTCTAAGTAACTGAGAGACACACAAGTGTACACTTTTATAGAAACAGCCTAGCAACCAAATTTCAGGTATAGATCTGTTAGTGTCTCCTTGTATGACATTGAGCAAATCACTTTAACTCTCTGATCTTTATTTTCCCATTTGTAAACTAAGGGAATAGTATTTGGTGATCATATATTTTCTTTAGCTCTAAAGTTCTTGAGATACATGAGTCTTTGACATAGACATGAATTTCTCATCAGTAATAACTGTGTGGTTAAATTCTCTTAGGAAAAATTGTCTATTTTCTTTTGCCTCCATCATTTGTTGTTCTGCCAAGATAGAGGGAGATCAATATTAAGCCCTTCAGAATGAACTAATTTTAGTCCTCAGAAAGAACCCTTAAATTAAAATGAAAATATATTTTCCAATTTATTTTATCCTTCATGTTCATGTATTGATGTTAATAACCACCCCATGTCCCTAAACCAGAGTGTGGCCATCCAAAACAGTGAAATGCAGTTGGTAGAGTTTCTACCATTTTCTTAAAAGAAGATTTTGAACAGGCTGACTCACTTAGAGATTATAGAAATACATAGTGAGTAATATTTGTGAATAAGTTTCTTTAGAGAGAGCTGTATTGCTTTGTAAGTATGCCCCCGCCAAATTTTCAGTTCTACACAATTCTAGGGGGTTCTAACTTTAGCTTAGCCTCACTATTTTATGGTCTTTCTGTTTCTCTTTTGTCTAAGTTGACTAAGGGTCAACATAGTGTGATTATAGTTATTGCTTGATAAGATGAGGCTGAATTTTGGAAAGGAAATATAACCATATATGCTTGCTTTTCCTGATATAACACTTCATTTGAAAATACACATTTTAGTTAATTAATACAAACAAAACCCACCAGTGTATTAATGATGTATCTTGTTTCTCAAGAGTACATTCATTTGAGGAAAGGAAACTATGATCATGTTTCATGGTGGGGGATTTAATAAAAATCTGGCTTCCTAAATTCATTATTATGCTTATTTATTTTCATTCTCTGATTTACCTTTGGTTGCTCATATTTCATCCAATGCAGGGAAGCTTTCAATAACAAGTAGGCTCCTAAAGTGAATTTTTCATGTTCTTCTATACTTAGATGTATATTATAATTGTAATAAGCATGTAAATTACCCACTAAGAATAATAGTGGATATAATGGTGGATAAGAGCAAATAGTTCCAAGTCTATCAAAGCATAGGAGGAAAGACCCAGTAGGAACTACTACACGTATCTAATTCCTTTAGAACTGAATGTGCTTGCATTTCCAGATAATGAAGTTCAGGTCAAAAGTCATTAGCATTAGTTAGGTGCACTCAGAAACTTTAAAATATAAATTATGCTCTTGAGTAAGGCCAAAAGATTTAATATTACCTTGATATGTCCTGTAAAAAGTAAGATATCTTAGGATCAGATCTGACATGAAATTAGCATAGCAGAATTACCTGGCAGTGTCCCTGACTTTGTATTAAGGATCATAGGAAACAAACAGGAGACAGAGTGAAAGAAAATGATGAACCTGCTAATAATGATGTGTGATATGCCTGTGGATTCATTATTGGAAATACACGCATGCATACATGCATACAGGCACACACACAATTGAGGTACCCATTTCCCAAAGGAAAACAACTGGGAAGCAGCCTCTAGTATATTCAGGGTGTTCAGGTTAATTTTTAAAAATTTATCTTTTTTTTAATAATTATTTTCTTTTAGTTGCAAGCAAGAAAGAGCTAACCAAAATTATCTTAGGGAAAAAGGAGAGTAGAATGTGTTTTCTCTTGTAACTGGCAAGCTTAATGATATATTTACCTTCTGAGGCTCAGCTGTCCTCAGGAACTCAAAAAATTTCTTAGCTCTAACTTTCTTAGCTCTAACTCTCTCTAAACATTGACTTTATTCTGCAGACATGTTTTCTTCATGCTCTAACCCCCAGATTCATATCGGTCCCTCTTATGAAATCCATGGGAAAAATTTTGGTTATATCTAAAACATCCTGTGAAAAATACATTTGTTTTATTTTTGCATTGACACTAACTCTTATTTTTTGATAGAAGACAGGCCCCCAAGATATGGAAAGAGGAGAAATTCTCCAAAGAAATCAAGAGAGAATGGAGAGCTGTTATAGGCAAACAAGACCTATAGTAAGTCATCTTGGCTATGACACTGACCTCAGATTGCCACATATTTGTGTTAACCAAACTCTATTATGCGGATCACCACTGATCCATGAAATATCAATGTCTTGTGGGGAGAAATAGTTTCTATAATCAAATAATTTTATAAAATATTTGATTAACAGGATATTTAAATTGCCTTTTCCCCCCTACTTTATTATTTTCTAAGTTGCAAAGATGATAGATATCAGCTCCTGAGGGAAGAGGGAGAAAGATTTTCACATGCAGAATTTACATAGGAGGTATCCAAGAACAAGTTCAATGACCTTTAAACCCTCTGACACAGAGGGTTTAGTGAAAAGGAGGGACGATTTGTGAAGACATAACTTTGGCAATTGCTGTTCTTATGTTGAGAGTTTCCACCCATCAAAACTTCCATGCTGCCCAATTCTTGGGGGTGCTATAAGTTCTGTGAGGGATGCTCCCATTCCCAACCCTCAGTCCTCTGTGTAGATTACATACCATATCACTTCCTTCTGTGATGCAGTATAGTGTCTCTTCCAATGGAGAGTGGCGGGTGTGCTGCCTTCTTATCTGCAAGTCAATGAGGATATTTATTGAACTCTCAGAGTTTGAAATGTGCTCCGTGAAATCTGGTGACTTTGTATGAGAAAATCAAAGTGGCCAGTGACATCATAGAGCAGACTGTACTGGGAATTGACTTGTCCACTCAGTTTATCAGGACAAGGGATGTGTGTTTCCTATAGATAGATGTAATCATGCAGGATAGACAGGGTGGCATAGTCTTGTGTCCTGACTAGTAAAGCCATGCAGTTAGGCAGAGGGACCCAGTCATAAGAAGGATGGGTGTGATATGTGGAAACTGTAGAAGTCAAATGACCAGTGGGAATTTAGTGGGTCTAAATTAACTTTAGCAAGATTCCCATCAACGAAATAAATGCTTGTGAGACCAAGAGCTATAACCATCTGCCGGTCTCAAAGAATGTAAACCTTTTTTAAATCAAGTCCTTTCCTATGTTTCTACCACTCTTTCATTCATCCCCTGAATCCCCAGAAAGGTCAGAACCTGGGGGAGAGCAAAGGCAGGAGAGCCATAAGTTGAAGAAAATAACTTTCAGTCTAAAGCAGGCTTAGGTTGGGGTTGGGAGGAAGATATGTGTTAAATAAAACTCACAGCTTTGATTCCTATCTTGGAATAGACAACCTGATTATGTACTGAAATTCTTTTTTGACTCAAAGTAACTTTACAAGTATCTAACTGTTACGCAGCAGTTAATAGACAAGAGTTATGCACCTGCTGGAGTTTTCCTTTAGGATCCAGATAAAGTTAGTTTTAGTGAATAACTTTTAAATGTACAAACAATACTATATTTACACTCTATATCATGAATACTATATGTATAACATAATCAGATATAGAAGTTTTTAGTGTTTTGTGTTTTTATTTGTGGCATTTTCCAGAATTATTCACATTCTATTCAACTTGAGAATTCCCAAGAAGTTAGAGTAGATGGTGTGTTTCCCAGATTATTTAACCTGGAGCCATTTGTTCACTATATACCTACTCACATCTTAGAGAATATAATATTGCATAGCACAGGGCTTGGGAAGCTCTGTAGCATGCTAAAATATAAAGAATGAGTGGTAAGCAATGCAGATCTGAGATTATAGAATAAAATGGTGAATAACCTCTTTTAGTATTCTCTGAAACTCAGTAGAGTAGGATAAGAATACACTAAAGGAAAATTATGGCCTATTCAAAAGAAACATCTGTTATATCAGAAGGCAAAAAACTGTGGAAGTCAAAACAATATATACACTCTCAGAAATCCATGAAAATTCAAACAAGCATAGAGGATGTAACAGAAGTGATACCTCTTTGAAAGATAAGACTACAGTCTAATCTGCTATATGGAGTAAATAAAAACTTTTTTGTGTGCAGAGCACACATTGGCTAGGATGCAAATTATAATAGTGATTTGAGGCTTTAACCATCTGGACATTTGCTGAAAGTCTCATTCAAATATATATTTATATTTATACTTATATTTATATACTCACATTCCTAACTTTTAAAAATTTAACCTTTCACAGGAGGTGAGGGAGAAACTGATCAGACATTTAGAATGGAATCAATTCTTTTTTAAAAGATTTTATTTATTTATTTGACACAGAGAGAGAGACAGCGAGAGAGGGAACACAAGCAAGGGAAGTAGGAGAGGGAGAAGCAGGCTTCCCACTCTCCTCTTAGCTGGCTGTAACAGTGCACCCCACCCTGCACACTCCCATGGACTGCTCCTTCCAACCTGCCCTAGGTTACCCACAGCAGACACTTACATACCTTGTTAATATGGTAAGCCCTGTCCCCACGTTCTCCTGCCACTCCACTGCCTTCAACCTGCTCCCTGCAGGAGTACACAGGCCTAGTTTTGTGCAAATAAGCCTCACAGTAATCCACAGCATTCCAGAGTGACTTATGCCCTGGGGACGGGGAAGATAACTGCACACACCAGCTTCACCTCTGTAGCCTCACCAGTAACCAGGGCAGGGGTGGGGGTAGACATCTGGTCTCACTGCAGGTCCCACCTGCCAATGAAAGCCTCAAAGGGACAACACGGGAAATCCCCCTGTAGTTTGGTGTGACTATAGCTCTGGCAAATGCCTGGTTTGACCCAACTCAAGCCCAAGGCAGCTCTACACTGTGTCATTCCCTGCCCATAAGAGGTAATGAGAGCCATTGCAGATGACTAGACTGCAGGCAAAAACACCTCAGCCACAACAAAAGGTTAACATGCCACACACAGGAGCTAGCCTTGAAGAGCCAAGTTTTGGTGAATAGGGGACATTGCACTGCAGCACTATAGGACCACTACTTGGAAGAGCAGGAGACACAGCTCACCTTCCTAACACAGAGAAACAGACACGAAGAGTTGGACAAAATGAGGAGACAGAGGAATATGACCCAAGTGAAAGAACAAGATAAAAATCACAGCAAGATGGCTAAACTAAACAGAGATAAGCAATTTACCTGATAGAGAATTTAAAGTAATGGTCATAAAGATACTCACTGGACTGGAGAAAAGAGGAGAGGCCTTAAGTGACACCCTCAGTAAATAGATAGGAAATATTTATTAAAAAAATCAGAGATGAAGAGCTCAATAGCTGAAATTAAAAATACGCTACATGGAGGGGCGCCTGGGTGTCTCAGTGGGTTAAAGCCTCTGCCTTCGGCTCAGGTTGTGATCCCGGGGTCCTGGGATCGAGCCCCACATCGGGCTGTCTGCTCAGCGGGGAGCCTGCTTCCCTTCCTCTTTCTCTGCCTGCCTCTCTGCCTGCTTGTGATCTCTGTCAAATAAATAAAAAAGTCTTTAAAAAAAAATACGCTACATGGAATAAATAGACTAGAGGAAGCAGAATAATGAATTAGTAACCTGGAGGAAAGAGTAGTGGAAAGCAATCAAGTTGAACAGGAGAAAGAAGACAGAATTAAAAAGTGGAATAGTTTTTTTAAAACAGTGGACAGATTAAGGGAACTCAGCAACACCATGAAGTGTAGAAAAACTAACATTGTATGAGTCTGAAAAGGAGTAGAGGCAGTAAAGGGGGCAGAAATTTTATTTGAAAAAAATGATAGCTGAAAACTTACTGAATCTGAGGAAAGAAACAGAAATTCAAATCCAGGAAGCACAGGGAATTCCCAACAAAATCAATTCAAGGAGGTCCACACCAAGAAATATAAGAATTAAAATGGCAAAAAGTAGTGATAAAAAGAGAATTTTAAAAGCAGCAGGAGAAAATAGTTATATATAGGGAAGCTCCATAAAGTTGTCAGCTGATTTTTCAGGGGAAACCTTGCAAGCCAGAAGGGAGTACATTATATATTTAAAGTACTGAATGACCCAAACTTATAGCCAAAAATACTCTGTCAAGTAAGGCTATCATTCAGAATAGATGGAGAGCTTCTCACACAAACAAAAGTTAAAGGAATTTATGACCACTAAACCAGTTACAAGAAATGTTAAAGGGGATATAATCAATAAGGGAATAATCCAACAGGAATATATAACAACTGTAAATACTTATGTACACATCATAGGAGCACTCAAATACAAATAGCATCTGTTAATAAGCATAAAGGAAATAATTGATAGTAATAAAATAATAGTAGGAGACTTTGACAATCCACTTATAGCAATGGATAAATCATCTAAACAGTAAATCAACAAGGAAACTGTGGCTTTGAGTGAAACATTGGACTAGATGCGTCTTAATAGATTCAGAACATTCCATCCTAAAACAGCAGAATATACATTCTTGTCAAGGCACGTAGAATATTCCCTAGAATAGATCACATATTAGGTCACACAACAAGTCTCAACAAATTCAAAAAGAGTAAAGTTCTGTCTTGCATCTTTTCTAAACACAACATTATGAAAGTAGAAATTAACCATAAGAAAGATCTGGAAACAACACAAACAGATGAAGGTTAGTAACAGCTAAACAATGAATGGATCAACCAAGAATTCAGAGGAAATCAAGAAATACACTGAGACAAATGAAAGTGAAAATGGAAATACAACAGTCTAAAATGGGATGCAGCAAAAGTAGTTCTAAGAGGAAAGTTTATAGCCATTCAGACCTACCTTATGCAGCAAGAAAAATCTCAAATAAACAACCTAACCTTAAACCTACAAAAGAGAGCTTACAAAAAGAACAAATAGTCCCAAAACCAGCAGAAGAAAGGAAATAATGAGTAGAGTAGAAATAAATAGAAACTAAGAAAACAACTGAACAGTTCAATGAAAATAGAAGCAGGTTCTATGAAAAGCTCAACAAAATTGATAAGCCTTTAGCAAGATATCAAGGAAAGAACTCAAAATCAGAAATATAACAGGATAAATAACAACTGACGCCACAGAAATAAAAAGAATTATAGGAAAATATTATGAAAAATATATGCCAACAAATTGGACAAGCTAGAAGAAATAAATTCCTACAAACATATAACCTCCCGAAACTGAATCAGGAAGAAATAGAACATTAAAACAGACCAATTACCAGCAATGAAGTTGAAACAGTAACTAGAACTCCCAACAAACGAAAGTCCAGGACCAGTCAACCTCACAGGGGAATTCTACCAAACATTTGAAGAAGAGATATTCTTCTCAAAATATGCCAAAAAATGGAAGAGGAAGGAAAGCTTCCAAATTCATACTATGAGCCCAGATTTCCCCAGATACCAAAACCAGAAAAAGCCACAGAAAGAGAGAGAGAGTGAGAGAATGAACTATAGGCCATTATCTCTGATATACACAGATGAAAAAATTCTCAACAAAATAGTAGCAAATGAAATCCAACAATATATTTAAAAAAAATCATACACCACTATCAAGTGAAATTTATTTCCAGGATGGTTCAATATTCACAAATCAATCAATGTAATATACCACATCAATGAGAAAAGGATAAAAGCCATATGAACATTTCAATAGATGCAGAAAAAGTATGTGACAATGTATAACATCCATTCATGATAAAAATCCTGAACAAAGTAGGCTTAGAGGAAAATACCTTAATATAAAATCCATATATGAAAAACCCAATGCTAACATCACACTCAGTGGGGAAAAACTGAGAATTTTTCCTGTAAGATCAGGAATAAGTTTGTCCACTCTCACCACTTTTATTCAATATAGTACTGTAAGTCCTAGCCACAGCATATAAGAAAAAGAAATAAAAGGTAGCCAGATTGGTAAGAAAGAAGTAAAACTTTCACTATTTATAGATGACATGATACTATATGTAAAAAACCCTAAAGACTCCACAACGAAACAAAACAAACCTATTAAAACTAATAAGTGAATCCAGTAAAGTCAGAGATACAAAATCAATTACAGAAATTGGTTACATTTCTATACACTAATAATGAAGTAGCAGAAAGAGAAATTAAGAAATCAGTTCCATTTACAATTGTACCATCAACAATAAGATACATGGGAAGAAACTTGACCAATGAGGTGAAAGACCTGTACTTTGAAAATTATAAAACATGGATGAAATAAATTGAAGATAAAAAATAAATGGAGATATATTTCATATTCATGGCTTAGAAGACTGAGTATTGTTAAAATGTATATACTGCCCAAAGCAATCTACACATTTTATGATCCTTGTCAAAATGTCAACAGCATTTTGCACAGAACTAGAACAAATTATCCTAAAACTTGCATGGAACCACAAAAGACCCCAAATAGCCAAAGCAATCTTGAAAAAAGGACAAAACTGGAGGCATTACAATCCCAGATTTCAAGTTATATTACAAAGCTGCAGTAATCAAAAGAGGATGGTACAGGCCCCAAAAGACACATAGGTCAATGGAATGGAACAAAGAAGAGAGCCCAGGAATAAATCCATGATTATATGGTCAATTAATCTTTGACAAAGTAGGTAAGAATATGAAATAGGAAAAAGTCTTTTCAACAAATAGTGTTGGGAACACTGGACAGCTACATACTAAATAATGAGATTAGACCACTTTCCTATGCCATACATAAAAATAAACTCAAAATGGATTAAAGACCTAAATGTGAGACCTGAAACCATAAAAATCCTAGAAGAGAGCACAGGCAGCAATTTATCTGACATTGGTCATACAAACATTTTTTTTTTAGATATGTCTCCTGAGGCAGGGGAAATAAAACCAAAATTAAACTGCTGGTACTACATCAAAATGAAAGCTTCTGGGGCACCTGAGTGGCTCAGTGGGTTAAGCCTCTGCCTTCAGCTCGGGTCCATATCTCAGGATCCTGGGATTGAGCCCCACATCGGACTCTCTGCTTAGCGGGGAGCCTGCTTCCCCCTCTCTCTGCCTGCTTCTCTGCCTACTTGTTAACGCTCTCTCTGTCAAATAAATAAATAAAATAAAAACAAAAAAAAAATGAAAGCTTCTGCACAGCAAAGGAAACAATCAAGGAAACTGGCATCCTATTGAGCAGCATCACAGGTGAAGATATTTGCAAGTGATACACAACTCACACCAAATAATAAGTAATCCAATTAAAAAATGGGCAGAAAACATGAATAGATATTTCTCCAAAGATATACATATAGCCAACAGACACATGAAAAGATGTATAACATCACTCATCATCAGAGAAATGGATATAAAAACCACAATGAGATATCACCTCATACCTGTCAGAATGTCTAAAATAAAAAACACAAGAAAAACAAGTGTTGCCAAGGATTTGGAGAAAATGGAACTTTATGCTCTGTTAATGGGAATGCAACCTGGTTCAGTCACTGTAGAGGATGGTATGGAGTTTCCTCAATCAATCAAGAGTTACCACATGATCATGAATTCCACTAGTGTGTATTTATTCAAAGAACATGAAAACATTAATTCAAAAAGATATATGCATCCCTCTGTTTATTGCAGCATTATTTGTAATAGCCAAAATATGGAAGCAACCCATGTCCATCAATAGATGAATGGATAAAGAAGTGGTGTGTATACACATATATGTATATCACACACACACATACATATGTACATACAGTGGAATATTACTCAGCCATAATAAAGAATGAAACATTGCCATTTGCCATTAGCAACAACTTGGAAACAACTAGAGGGTATGCTATGTGAAATAATTCAGTCAGTCAAAGACAAATACATATAATGTCAGTTATATGTGGAATTAAAGATACAAAACAAATGAACAAAATAAAAAAAGAAGACAAAAGCAGGGTCTTAACTATAGAGAGCAAACTGGTGTTCACCAGAAGGGAAATGGGTGAGGTATGGGTGAAGTAGGTGAAAAGGATTGAGAGTACACATACCATCCTGAGCACTGAGTAATATATAGATTACACCTGAAATTAAAATAACACAGTATATTAAATATCCTAGAATTAAAAAATATATAAAAGAAAAAAGTTTTAAATGTTAAGTATATTATCATCATTTACACCATTTTTAAAAAGTCATGGCTTTTATTCATTTGGTTCAAATTTGAATCATGACTTGTTTGTATATTTTTACCCACTGAAGTTGTCTAATTTTCTTCTCACTTCTTTTTTGAATAAAGTAGCATGCTACTTGTCCCATTGTCAATATCACACAGAATATTTTTTTGTGGACCCCAAAGTGGGGCTTGAACTCATGACCTTGAGATTAAGATCTGAGCTGAGATCAAGAATCAGATGCTTAATTGACAGAGCCATCCAGGTAACCTCCACACAGATTCTTTGTTAGACAATTTAGAATTAAATCTGTGACCTTTTCAAGATAGTCTTTATGGAACTTTTGACTTGCCTTTATAATATAGTTCAACTATATTCTAAGGATGTTGGAAAGTTGACAAATAAACATTTGCATGCACTGTTTGCCTGGATTAAATATATTATTTCTTTGGACCTCTAATTTCCTCTTTTAGTATTTCTGTTCCTTTATGTGAAATACATTAACGCATATATTTCCTTCTCATGGAAGTTGGGCATGGTAGGTTGATATCTGAGTCTTTTATATTTAAAAATACATTCATTGGCTCTTGTTCTTGATTGTTAGTTTTGCTTGCTATGGAAATCTAGTTTAAAAATTCTAATTTTTTTTCCCCTCAGATTGTGAAGCTATTGTTCCATTATTTTCAAGGATACCAATCTGATTCTTATTCCAAGTAACATTTCCAGCAACCTTCACCTGAGTCTATCCAAATATTTATTGATACCTTTTCCCCCCTTAAAATATGGATGTCTTGATAGACTAATTCTCATGGGTTTATAATTAATTCATATAGATGGGCTCTTGGGACATCCTTTCAGTCTTAAGAATTGAGTTTATCTTAAGAAAACCTGAGATATCTATCATTATCTATCTTTCCTTCTGTTGTCTTTTTGCTATTCTTCTAAAATATTTTATTTTTATTTATAATTATTTTTATTCAATATATTCAAATAAAAGCTATTGAGTATTCTGAATTCAGTCTCTATGTCTCATCTTTTTTTTTCTTTTTTTCTAGCTCTTCTAATTTATTTTCCTGGCAAATTAAAAATAGTATATCCTATTTTCTAATACATTTTCTAATAAATTTTTATGTGCATTATATTCAGAGATAATCTTATTACCTATCACATTTATAATCTTTGTAACTTTTAAGATTCATTTCCATTTCTTTTTTTTTTAAAGATTTTATTTATTTGACAGAGAGAGAGAGATCAAAAGCAGGCAGACAGGCAAGCAGAGAGAAAGGGGGAAGCAGGCACCTTGCTGAGCAGAGAGCCCAATTGGGGCTCAATCCCAGGACCCTGAGATCATGACCTGAGCTGAAGGCAGAGGCTTAACCCATTGAGCCACCTAGGCACCCTTCATTTCCATTTCTTATTCTTGGTGAAGAAAACAATGCAATCAGCTTCTCCCTATTTCTTTGTGGGAGAGGTTTTGGATTGATTGAAGAACACTCAAGGCATAGAGAAAAAAAATGCACAGAAAGTAAAAGTTTTATGAAGTATTAGTACCATCTATAAGGAGTTTCTGGTCGTTGAAACATCAGGAGAGTTGAAAAAACAAAGAAATCTATCATACCCATTCAACTGGATATGAATTAGGAACAGAAGTGGAAGACATAAAATTATTTCTGAATCAATGAGTAAGTTACAAAGATCTCAGAAAAAATTGACTAACAGAAAGCACAGGCAGGCATAGAGCAGATCAAACACAAAGAGGTAAGAAAAGAAAACTGAAATTAAAAAAAGAAAGAAAGAAAGAAAGAAAAAGATGTACAGGGACCATAGGACAAAGTGATAAATATTGAAGATAGGCAATGGTGACACAACAAACATATAAGTGAAGTCCTAAGAGGAAAAACAGAACAATGGGACAAAGCAAATATTTAGGATCATAATTCATGAGATATCCTTAAAATAAAAGATTTTTATTCACATTATTGAAAAGGCACATTCTGTACCAAAGAGAATTGATCCAGAATCATCAGTACCAAACTATTTCCTAATGAAATTATTAGAAAAAAAGGATAAGAAAAATAATACTGTCAACTGCAAGTCAAAGATACATTTATTCAGGATTTTTGAAGTTATAATATAGTAACAAAATACCCTTAAAAGATAACACCATTTTACTAGATAGTTGAGTCACAGAAGTTGTTGAAAGAAGTAAGGCAAGAAAATGAATATATTCTAACTTTATTATTTATCAGTTTGGAAAGCCAGAATATACTGTCTAAAGAAAGAGGGAGCTAAGAGTGTCATATGTTGATACTAATAACAATAGGACACAATAATAGAGTATCCCAAATATCAGAATGTTTAAAGAAGAAGTAAACTGTCTACAACTGAACCATATCTAATGCAGTAAACCCTAACATAAAATAACATGACAGAACTGACAAAAATTTTTAATAAGATTAAATTGCTCATTGAAAGATTAAAATATCTCCAGGTTGCTCACAAAGCAAAATGCAGTTATCCATTGTATGCAACAGACATACATAATTAAATGAATTCAGGAAGCTTAAAGGTCAAGGATATAGCAGGTTTAAAAATGGAGGATATAAAATTGGTAACAGACAAGGAAGAATTCAGTCATAGAAGTATTAAGTGAATAATAGAAGTCCGTTTATAATCCTAAAGGCTACAACTTAAAAGATGACATGATAGCCATGAATATTTATCCACCAAATAGCAAAGCAGATGTTGTCAGGAAGCAAAAGCCATTAGAGATCTGAGGCAAATAGGCTGAAGCCCAGATATAGCAGGAGACTTCAATATACACTTTTTGCTAAGGAGAGATCAAATAGTAAAAAGCAAGAATAGAGAAGACCTAGAGAGCATAGTAAAGTAGATCTTACAGATATATAATGAACTTCGTACCCTAACAATGAGAACAATTAAGGAATAATTTAAAAATAAAAGTAGAGGGCACCTGGGTGGCTCAGTGGGCTAAAGCCCACTGCCTTTGGCTCAGGTCATGATCCCAGGGTCCTGGGATCGAGTCCCACATCGGGCTCTCTGCTCAGCAGGGAGCCTGCTTCCCCCTTCTCTCCCCTCCCCACCTGCCTCTCTGCCTACTTGTGATCTCTGCCTGTCAAATAAATAAATAAAACCTTAAAAAAATAAAATAAAAATAAAAGAAGAAACTATTAAGCTCGAAAATAGTAGAACTGATAATATAAGGAGCAGTTTCATTGAAAAGAATGAATAAAATGACCCGAAATGGCCTAATCAAGTAAACAATGGATAATACATAAATATACAAAATAATCAATGACAAAAACAAAACCAAAAGAAAGTGAAAGCTTTAAAAAATTTTACAAAACTGTGCAATAAATTTGATGATTTTTTCTAGAAAATATAGTTTACCAAAATTATATCAAATATTACCCAGAATAAATGGAAGACTTCATTCCATGGAAACAAATTAAGAGTCATCCTTATAAAATGCATAAGGTCCAGCTGATTCCACATGAGAATTCTATAAATTTAAAAAGTGAATAATCACTATACTACTTAAAATGCTTCTGAGCATATATAATGAAGGAAAGCATCCAAATTCTTCATACAAGGCAAGTAGAGCATTTATAATAAATCTCACAATCTTGCGCAAAAAAAGAAACTAAAGACCAATCTCATTTTCCCACAAATCAAAGTCTAATGCAATATCTAAGACAAAGTCTAGCAGAGTCCAGTATCACATTCACCACTTTAAAGCTGTGACGCACTAAAGTTTTACTTTAAAATGCAAGGTAAGTACCAGTTGGCATGTAGAGAACACACATTTGCCATCAATTATATAGGCATTGGGAAACTCATGCATCTAGGAGTACTGGAAACAAGGGATGGTGCTAAAACAATATTCCTTGTATTTTCAGGTGAGAGGATATCTAAGAGAGATTGCCAGTAATCTAATTTATAATTTTTAAGCTAAGATGATTTGCAAAAATTAGCATGTCTTTTTTGCATTATTATTACAAAAGCAGTAAATTTACAATATAGAAGTATAATAATAAGAAAAAATGTACCCTATTTTTATTGCCTGCAGATTGCTGCTATAGACATTTTATATATATCTTTCCAGATCTTTTTTAATATGTGTGTATGTGTGTTTGTGTATGTCTCTGTGTGTTGCCAGGGCCTGTCTAAACCATTTTACTTGAAATTAAAATGTATGTCTCCATGAAATTCTACAGTCTAGTGTTCTATTTCTGAAGCTCTAACAACTAATATCACATTAGATCAAATCAATTTGTTCAATAGAGAAACATAATAAATTAATGAGAAGCTAAAAAATATTTATGTCTTTTCTATTCTAGTCATTGAATAATTAAATAAGAATCATCTCATTTAGTCAGAAACAATAAGAAATTCCGTATAAAGAGGTGTATAATATTATTCCCAATACACAGAAAATGATAGATAAAAGAAGATCATTTAATTTATTCATAGGCACATTTTTGCACATTTTTAATAAGAAAGAAAATTGGGATTTATATCTAGACCTAACCAATCCCAAGACCATGCTGCTTTTGTTTGTTTGTTTGTTTTTGTTTTGTTTTGTTTGGTTTGGTTTGGTTTGGTTTCCGCCACATATTTTCTTTCTTCCACATTTTTCTCATTGTTCCACATAAAACCCGAGATAGTATCCTTGAATATCCATGAGGAATATTTACCCACCAACACATTGTCACTCTGAGATATATCAGAATTATGGTACACCTGTTGTCTCTAATGTGGACTCCTCTCCAGCTGACTACCAAACATACTACCAGCACTCATACTCGCATACTTAACTCTTTTCAAAAACAATTCTGCTATTATTCCATAAGAAAAAAAAAAGTATACTCTGGCTCTTTTCTGCTTATAACATAAATTCACATTAAATAAAAAGATCTGACTATTCCAGTAAGTAACCTTCTATGCCCAAAATACCTATCCTGTCCCATCAAGCCGCACTCGCCCTCAGTAATCAGAGAGTGTAGTGTGAATCGTTCTGTGGTGGCATACCTTAATATACAGGTCTTAGGGTCAGAAAGAAAATAAACGATGCAGGTTATTTTTTTTTGTTTCTATGTTCTTTTACTTTACTGACCATAACTTTAATGCCTGTGTGCCAAATGAATAAGGGTTATGGCTCCTTTGAAAGCCCCTTGGAATTTATTTCAGAGGCTTGCATTGGCCAAACATGCATATTGACCCACTCTTTGCCTTATTTCCTGTTTTAATTGAGTGTCAAAGGTTACACGTTGCTATTAGAGTAAGACATGAATGGCAGCAGAGGTCACGGACTCTCTGGCATTCTATTAGAGCCATAAAAACAAAACAGAATGATAATTTCACCTGTTCTAACCTCAATTTTTCCAGGATGGGACAGACATTGACCTTATTGTTTGTCAGCCATTGACTCTATAAACTTCAGCTACCCTAATTCTGCTTACTAAACAATAAGAGTGCTTTCACAACAAGGATGAAAAATAAAACAATGTAAAATACTCAGAGATGACTCAAAGGAGAGACATATCCAGGTGACAGAAAAGATAAAATAACTTCTTTTTTATTCCTAGGTCACATCCCTCGTTTTGATAGTTTACAACAATAAAGGTTTCTACCAACAACTTTCAATTTTATCTTCTTTTGTGGAATACCTTATAACTTCCTTTATGTGAACAAGTACGAGCAATAAATCTAATAAATTGCTCATGCTACCTAAAACCTATTTGTGGCACTTGAAGGGTTTATGAATTTCTATGAAAGTTTTCTCCACCTTCCCTACCCTTTAAAGTTTTGGCTGAAATGTAGGTAGACGTTCAAGGGCATAACAAATGTCCTTTCTAATCTCTTTTCCAAAGAAGATAAAAAAGAAAGCCTATGTTAAATGTTTCCTTATAAAAGTATTTGAAAAATGATTTCTAATCAATAATTTAATGAAATAAATAAACGTTATAATCTGAAGATAAGTTTCCTCCAATTTCAGAGTCTGATTTTAGGTAGTTTTTTTTCTGATGAGTAATTGAGTAAAGTTTTGAGTAAAGTAATTGAGTAAAGATGGATCTTTTAAATAATGAATAATTTGTTGGTGGTTTTCCATAATTTAAAGGGAAGCAAATTAAAGTTTAGATATTGTTATTTGGTTGCATCTTTTCATGAAGGATGATTACTACCATTCAAAATCTGTCTGGAAATCTCCTAAGTTACCCCTGTCCTCGCTTTGAGACAAGTAATTTTTTTTTTCTTTCAACCTACCCATTGTCTTGAAGTTATAAATTGGGGATTAATGTTGAATTTTTTATTATCAGAACAGTTATCTTCTTTGACATGAGCTTGCATTTTTAGATTTTTCAATATCAAGGCAGCAAGCAAAACCAAATTAAGAACACATAATTTCTTGTGGAATTATTGATGTTTGTGTTAAATTGACAGATACCAAGTCACAAATTAATAAGATGTCATAGAATTCCTAGGTCACATCTTAGAAGGGCATTTCTGGGGACACAGACTTTTTATATGGAAGCACTAATAGCTATAGGAAAAGTAGTAATACTGTAATTCTTTGATTTTCTTAAACACCAAATCAAATAGTGATTTGACACATCTTTAACTGAAAAATAGACCAGATTATTAGCAGATAAAAAAGGAAGGTTTTCTCATTTCACAAACTGACTTGAAGTTTTCCATAAATGATTTCAGCTTATTTGTAAACTGAAATTACATGGTATCATGAGAACTATGTCATATCCTTTATTTATTTGCCTGAAATGCAATCTAAGGGTGGGGGGAGGAAACAACCACATTATGTTTCCTTAAAACTAGCAAGTCCGGTTGAATTTTCTATCAACTTGATTATCAATATCTTTAAGATAAGATTGGTTTTTTCCCCTCATCAGTTGAAAGGTTATAAATCACTGGTGCTGCTGTCCTGAATTTGGAAAATCTATCCAGGTTGAGGAGTTCTTTCGAGATGGAAAAGTTAACTCAATTGCTTATTTTTCATGGATCCTTTTCCCTCTTCCATGTGAAGAGTTTTTACACCATAGATTTACAAGAAATGGCTCAGATGGTTCATAACTTTTTTCTCAAGGCTGGGCATATTTACCACTAAGGTCTTCATCTCCATTAAGAGGGAGTGGTCTGACTCTTTCATGAGTTCTCCAGAGAAAGTTATTGTTCCTTTCATTGTAGAGGTCCCAATGACAAGCCTATTGCCTGATACATAATAAATGCTCAACAAATAAATGGATATGGTCACATTTAACATTCAACTGAATCTTGGTAAAGTGATTTGGCCCACTTTCATCACAATGTTCCAGAAATGCATACTTATAAGGGCATAATAGATGTATATACTAAATGAACTCACTCAAAATAGCCCCCCCCCCAAAAAAGGAGGGGGGAGAGGCCCTTATAGTGTTGTAATACAGTTTCAAATTTACATAATTTAAGGAAGGTTCAAATTTGACAAATTATGTATTACTTCAAAGAAATGGATGATGTCTCTTATTAATATGTATTCTCTAAAGTTGCACGAAAGACACAACAAAACTCACCTCACTAAACTCTTTGTAATTAACTGACCTCTTTTCCATGCACACATTACAACATGTCTCATAAATATCTTGCATTTGAACCTACACATTTAAAAAGGCATTAATTACTTATCATAAATAAGAAGCAAGCCATAAGAAATGTGAACAAAAGGAGTAACATGATCTAGGTTTTAGGAATATTTGGAGCAACAATGAGTCTGAAAAGAGGACAATCCTATTTCATTTCCACTGATGTCCGTATCCATGGAAACTCCCTTTTAATAGCATCCACATCACACTGGAAAAACAGGTATGCTACCTTTTGAAAGTGAGTGCATTAAAAGAACCCAGCCCTTTGCTAAGAAGGTCAGCTCTTGAAAGCCTTCAAGAGCTTTGGTAGCTGAGAAAGCTGGAGGGCTGTAAATCCTTCGTCCGTTGCTAAGAAGCTTGGCTCCTGAGAATCACATCAGTGCTCTCTAACACAGAGAATGGAATGTGAATCTTTTGTTCCCTGCCTATGATGTTGCACTCCTGAGTACTTGTTTCCTTAGCTAAGAGAACATGTAGAAGAGGCCTATTACGTGAACCTAGAGATTAATTATTAATAGACACAAACTGAGAAAGACAGGCAAAAAGATGTACAGTGTGTAAAGAGAGAAGACTGACTTGCAAGAATCCAGATGGCAAATGCCATTACATAGAAATATATGCACTCAAATAATATTCATAGGACATTTTAAAATATTTTGTAATCTCAGCATATCTTTTTTTTTTTTTGAGTATGATAAATATCTGTCAAGGAAAATGCCTTCCCCATTGGATTATTCAACACACTCATTGAAAGTAAGAGAAAAAATATAAAGGTCATTATGCCTTTAAATCAGACTGTGGCATACCAGACCTGCTCTTCCTTTACTATATAGTGAACAATTTTAAACAACTGAGTAGTGTATAATTATTGTTGTTCAACAAAAAATAAACACAGCATAATGTGGATATATGTATAAGGCAATGCATCAACTTTTCTATTTGCACAACTAGAAATAATAAAGATTTGTTAATTATATGTGATAGATTATGATATTTAGGGATCATAAATAACCTTAAACATCATAGTATGTATAAAAATTGCTGTACTGGGGCGCCTGGATGGCTCAGTGGGTTAAGCCGCTGCCTTCGGCTCAGGTCATGATTCAGGGTCCTGGGATCGAGTCCCACATCGGGCTCTCTGCTCAGCGGGGAGCCTGCTTCCCTCTCTCTCTCTCTCTGCCTGCCTGTCTACTTGTGATCTCTCTCTGTCAAATAAATAAATAAAATCTTTAAAAAAAATTGCTGTACTACTTTTATCTATATCAAGTTAGAGAAATCCATGTGGCCATGATAGACCATAATGGTAGCATTAGATGGCTGAACAATAAAAATCACTGAGTTATTAATAATAATGTTAATTTTAATAATATTGATGACATTTATTGACTCACTGTGTTTCAGGGTACTATTATAAGTACCTTACTTACTTGAGTGTATTATGATTGCTCAGTACAACCTTGTGAATTAGGTACTTCTATGTATTCCATTTTATGCAAGAGGCTCAGAGTTTGAGTAATTTGTTCAAGATTACAAAACATAAGGCAAATAGTAGAGCTAAGATATGAACCCATGCCACCAGCAAGAATATTATTTCATGATAGTGAAATAAAGGTGTGTGCATTTTATGAATCGAGGCTTAGACAAATCATGATAATCATTCTAGTTTTCATCTGTTTACATGTTGCAAAGCCATATCTCATGTATGAATTGTTTTGATCTGTACAGCCTTCCTGTAAGTGTGCATAGCATATCACATAGCTGAAAAGAATGATGTTAAGAGATGGTAAATGATTTTTCCAATGACATGTGTTTAGGGAAAAGCAGGATTTGGAACCAGAACCAGCTTGTAACATTCATTCTGCTTTAATAGCTTCCTCTTTTCTTTATATAAGCAAGTAAAATATTGCAGCAAGCATCCTAACGACTCAGGTGATGACAGAGTAATAAGATTGTTATAAAACTTAAATGAGTTGTCACATGGCACCTAAAAGGAGATTGTCCAGCATATAGTAAATAGTCAATAAGCATTCATTATTATTATTATTATTATTATTATTAACCAATTTATTTTGTTTCTCTATAAGATACTTAGAGGAGACATATGGTTAAATCCATCTTCCAGTCCACCACTTTTAGCTTAGAATTCTGGCTGCCTATCTTGATAAGTGTGGAATGTTAAGAAATTTGTTCGGATCTAAATCTCAGTTTCTTTGTCTATCATGCAGATCTTATAATAACACCTCTTACAGAAATTGAGATAGTAGGGGTACCTGGAAGTCTCAGTCAGTTAAGCGTCTGCCTTCAGTTCAGGTCATGATCTCAGAGTCATGGGATTGAGCCCCACATCTAGTCCCTGCACAGTAGAGAGCCTGCTTCTCCCTCTCTCTCTGCCCCTCCCCCTGCTTGTACTCTCTCACTCTCTCTCTGTCATATGAATAAATAAAATCATTTTCAAAAAATTGAGATTTTAAATGTATAGCATTTATTCTTCGATGTGGCTTGTACTAAATGCTTGATAGTTGATATTTTATTATTTTCCTGAAACTGCTTGTTGGAGGGGTGGCTATAAGAAATAACCATATGAAATCATTTACTGAGATATTTTGTCAGGATTATTCTACTTAATATTTTTTAAGAACTCTTATAGCCATAACTAGTTTTGTAAATAACCATATTTCCCTTTTTAATTTGTTCACTCTAACTCAAACAAACCCTCAAATTTAGAATCTGAATTCAGCAAATGAACAGAATCTCCTAAAGTGCATCTATGTTGCCTTCTTTCTACTCTTCCACCGTAATAGGTCTTCTTCCCAAGTTGACTTGCCTATTGATAAAGTGAAGATACAGGATTTTACTCCCCCAACCCCACTTAAGCTACTATTAGATCAGAATACAGTCAGTTTCCATTTTCAAATGATATAGATTCTAAAAGTCCTTTCAAACTCATAGTTTTTCCTGTATGGAAAGTTGTATATGTTGATTACTGCTCATTTGACACGTATTGTACAAATGTGATTATCTCATACACTTGCAATGGACAGAGTGGAAACCAATGTAGAGAGGGTTATGATGATGATAAAGTGAGAAATGAGTGCCATGTACAGGCCATTTTCTCTGGCTTTCCCAGTTTTAATGCTATTCTCTCCAATCGATGGTAACAAAATCCCCGTTTTTTCCTCAATGTATTTCCTTACAGACACATGTCAGTTCTGGGACTTCAATGGGAAGTCATAAAATTTTGTTAAATGCATTTGATAGAAATCAGACTTAACATATTGAGAACTTACATATCTTATTTTGGATGTAAGAAAATCATATAACTGAAAAGCTGAGAAATCATCACCCCCATAAGGTTCATGTTCTCTTGCTGGGAAATATGACATACAATTTTTAAGATAGAATTTGTTTTTACTTGTGATTTATTGAATGAATTATTCTCATTTTGGCAACATGGTTACCATATAATCTTTTCTTTCTTCTTACTTTGCCAGATGTAGGGAAAAATAATTGCTCTTTGTCATAATTTTTCCTGCCATCCCATTCTGGTCTAAATTTTTTATAAACATATAATGTATTATTAGCCCAGGGGTACAGGTCTGTGAATCGCCAGGTTTACACACTTCACAGCACTCACCATAGCACATGCCCTCTCCAGTGTCCATAACCCAACCACCCTCTCCCTCCCTCCTCCCCCCTCAACCCTCAGTTTGTTTTGTGACATTAAGAGTCTCTTCGGTTTGTCTCCCTCCCGAACCCATCTTGTTTCAGTTATTATTTTCCTACCCCCCAATCCCCCCACGTTGCATCTCCACTTCCTCATATCAGGGAGATCATATGATACTTGTCTTTCTCCAACTGACTTATTTCGCTAAGCATTATACCCTCTAGTTCCATCCATGTTGTCGCAAATGGAAAGATTTCATTTCTTTTGATGGCTGCATAGTATTCCATTGTATATATATCTGGTCTGTCCATTCTTAAAAGACAAAAATTTTGTTCATGGTAATTAGAACCATTATTGCTGATAGTTCCCTTTTTTTTTGCTCTTCATCGTTAAATGAAACTTAAGCTTTCTTACTCTATTGGAAAACAAAACCCCAAAAACTACCTGCTTAGTTACTGCACAGTTGCTTTGCATTTAATGGACTGGATAAATTCCAGCAAGGCTAGTGACATATTTCCCAGTGATTTTCGTTATAACTCAGAATGCCACCAGCTAGACCCTAAGATCTGACCTTTACTCCCCATCTGCTTGCAATCACTGACCTTTGTCCCACAGTCTTCCTTAAACTCTTCTTTTATTTTTATTTTTTTTTAAGATTTTATTTATTTATTTCACAGAGAGAGATCACAGTCCGCAGAGAGGCAGGCAGAGAGAGAGAGAGAGGGAAGCAGGCTCCCTGCCAAGCAGAGAGCCCAATGCGGGACTCGATCCCAGGACCCCGAGATCATGACCTGAGCCGAAGGCAGCAGCTTAAACCACTGAGCCACCCAGGCGCCCCCCCTTAAACTCTTCTTTCTAGCTTAGTTAGAAAGGCAAAAGGAACCCAATTTCACACGTCAAGTGATAGTGATTGCCCAGACAAGCCCTCCAGCTAGCCCAGGCCACCCACGCCAGTTTGAGTATAGCACAGATGGATGACAACTACCTTTACCTAGAATTTCCCTAGAACAATTACTTTTATTAGAATGACAATTACCTTTACCTCATTATAATACTAAAATCTCTGCCCAAGGAGGAGCACAAGCCTCATCTACTGAACATACAGTGTATGTGTAGGCACATTTCCTTAAAGTGCATGCGTTGCCTTATTGCCATATCTACATATGATGCCAAGGCTTCCCTATCTAAATATTCATCCTAACCCTAAATAAAAAGAACCTGTCCACCCTTACTTGGGGCATCAAAGCTTTGGAAGTTATTCCCTGTGATCTCCTTTTTTGCTGCAAATACATTTAACTACACCAGAGTGTACCTGGTGTAGTTTCTATCTGCAACTCACCAAGGAGCAAACTAACATTAGATCAGCAGAAACTTACTCCCACACTGGGGTAAAGAGGTGCCAAAACCAAGTCAGTTCAAATCAGCAAATAGTTGTTGGGCACTTACCTAAGATATGTTGAACACTGGCATAAACAGAGGACAAAGATACTGGCACGTCTCTAAAGTAATCAATAGTCACTATAGAAGGGATAGTATGCAAATAATTCTAAAATGAGGAAGAACACCAATGTCCTAAAAGACAAACCAAAAATACATTATGGGATTTCAGATAAAAGAGATGCAATACTCTGTTTTAAGGAAGAAAACAACATGGGACATTTGGCTGGCTCAGTCGGTTAAGCGTCTACCTCTGAATCAGGTCATGATCCCAGGTGGGGAGTCTGCTTCTCCCTCTGCCTGCCACTCCCCCTGCTTGTGCTCTCTCTCACTCCCTCTCTGACAAATAAAATCTTAAAACAACAACAACAACAAAAGAAAACAACCAAAAAGACTTTGTGGTGTTTTGATGACAGGAAGGCATTCTAGGTGGAATAAAACTACGCAAAGGCAGAGAGGTAGGAATATGTGATCTCTTAAAAAGTAAAGTTTCACACACACAAACACACACACACAAAGTAAGGTCACATTGGATAAAACATATGAGATATTTGCAGAGGAATACTGGAACATAAAGATTTGTAGATACTGCATAGCCTTAAATGCTAACATAATTGTACATAATTAAATAAGTATTTGAAAACAGATGAAGGCTTTTGAGCAAAGGAATAAATTGTACAATTATTTTATATAGAATGATTCAGATGAAGGAGCACCCAAATCGGGGTTCATAATTAAATCTAAGATGGTAAAATACATGTGTCTGTTTGACTGGGCTATGGGATGCCCAGATAGCTGGTAGAAGATTATTTCTGGATGGTCTGTGAGGGTATTTCTGAAAGAGATTAGCATTTGAATTAGCAGACTGAGTGAACAATTCATCCTTATCATCCAATCAGTTGAAAGCCTTTGGACATCAGGCTGCTACCTCCTTCATATTCCAGGACTCAACACCAGTGGGCCCCTGTTTCTCAGGCCTTCAGACTCAGACTGAATTACACTATTGGCTTTCCTCATTCAGTAGTCTGCAGATGGCAGAACATGGGACTTCTTGGCCACCATAATTAAGTGAGCCAATTCTTACAAAAAATATCTTCATATGTATATCCCTATCTATCCTGTTGGTACTGTTTCCCCAGGAAACTCTGACTTACACAACATCCTTCCAATTTGCTTTTCTTCTTTGGAATAGGTAAAGCTCTGGCATTCCCTCCAGACATCCAGTTAGTTAGTGAGTGAGAGATGGTAGCAAAACAGTTTCTCTGAAGGTTGATAAAAGAACAAAGGACAGGGGCTCCTGGGTGGCTCAGTGGGTTAAGCCTCTGCCTTCAGCTCAGGTCATGATCTCAGGGTCTCTGGGATCGAGCCCCGTATCGGGCTCTCTGCTTGGCAGGGAGCCTGCTTCCTCCCCTCTCTGGCTGCTGCTCTGCCTACTTGTAATCTCTCTCTCTCTCTCTCTCTATCTGTAAAAAAGAAAAAAAAAATTTAAAAAAAAAAAAAAGAACAAAGGACATAGCAAGATATAATATGTTCCAGGTGGCATGGGATAAAATAAAATGAATAATATAAAATGCCATAATAAATACACATTTGATCTCTAACACATTATCAAGTGAAAAAAGTATGGTATAGAGCAATGCATATATTGCATATATTCTCTCCCAGTTGTGTAAAAAACAAAAACCTTAAAACAGAAAACAAAACAAAACAAAAAATCCCCAAAATAAAAATGTGATGATACAGCTTAGACAGGCATGAAAAATTTGCAAAAGAATTCACAGGAAACTTGCCTAGTTGTAATTTCAGGAGAAGCAGCCTGAGGTTCTTGGTTAGTAGGGAGAGTATGCCTGAATTCCTACCATATTTCATCAAATTTGGAATGATATACACTATCTTTGATTTGATAAAAGATAGGATATTTTAATCTGGTTTTTCCTGTGCATTTATGTTCAATAGGGAAAAACAACAGTACTAGCTAACATATCAGGGAATATTATGAGCTCTTGCTATAAACCAAGCATGCTAAGCAGATTTTTTCAAGAATTACTTTATGATCAATATTTAGAAAGTCTAGATTTTTGGTCCCATTTAAAATATTAGTTAGAGAATGTTAGATATTGAGACACTGGTACTTTATTTTCCCTGCCCAAATTAAGCACAAATGAAAATGCACACTACAGCATGGAAAGGAGGAGGAGGAAGTGGAGGGGAAAGGGAACTCTCACAGCATGGACTCAAAGGCAGTGGCCAAAGGTTAATATAATGGACCATAGAACTTTATTCTTGTAGATAAATAGTTGAACATGGAAGATGGTGATTCAGTTAGTCTTTCTAATTATTTTATAATTCATCAGTAAGGACAATGTTGAAAGTGTCTTTAAAAAGTAGTTCTTGACACCTAAATCAAATATTAATATAAAAAAAATTGAGACTCTCAACTAGAATTATTGAACATGTGTTCAACAAATGAAATTTATTTTACTTAGTTTTTAAAAAAACAGGGGTGGTTATTATCCCATCTGACTAATGAGAAAAGTGAATTTCAGAGAGATGTACCCATGGTCCCCGATTTAACTGTTTTCAAAACATTAAGCCCTAAGCAGAGAGGAGGATAGGTTTCAAGAACCATATTTCTTGGGAAAAGAAGTATAAATCATTACTTGGGTAATCACTGTATTCTTATTCAGCTAGCTTCTCCTTCCTGGGGAGGTGGGTTCAAAATGCCAGGGGAAGAAGTTAAACAGGTGTGTAACCCACATCCTGGACCAGAGATTTCTGTGCTTTCTATATGTGCTGTTTCCTCTGATATGCTGATTTTTATCTGGGAAAAAAAAAGTCTGAAATTGTTCTTTCTGATATGAACAGGTGTTTCATAAGAATTCAGGGAAGCATAAGACCTTTCTATTAAAGTGTTCAGACTTACACTTGTGACCAAGATGGAGTAACAAGGACTGGATATTCTTGCCCTCTGAAAACAATCAAAACCAAACAGACAGAATATGACAAACAATGGTTTTCAATAACCTGGACACCAGATGTTGAAGGACAGTGTCCTTCTGAGTTTTATAACCTGCAACATGAGAAGTGAGTTCTATGATTTCCTCAGCTTAGTGTATTGAGAGATTTTCCACAGAGCTGCAGAAAGGACTCCCTGAATTGAGGAGAAGAGCTGATGTTGAGAGAGATGAAGATGGCTAGAGTTTGGGTTCAAGACTGGAGAGATGAAAGCTGCACACGACAGAGAACCTGTATATTTGCAGTCCATGAAGTATTCAGCAGAATGCTGATAGTTCATGGGTGTGCGGAAACTGCATGAGGCCAAGGAAAGAACCATCCAAAATCATTAGAGCAAAAACTGTCCAGAGATCACATGTGGCCAGAAGTAGTGCCTGCTCCTAAGACTCAAAGTGGAAGATCTCATTATTCAATGGACATTGATAGAGTACTCAGAAGGATCTTGCCTTGGTAGTGAGGAATAATTATTTTTGATATGCCCAACAAATTTCAAAAGCCTGTCCTAAAGGTTCAAACTGTTTCCAAATGATTTAACTGAGTTCCAAAGAAAAACTCAAGCAGATTTACAGGAATATAAATATCCAGTCCCCAAAGAATAATATTTTGTTTAAACACCTTTTAAAGAGATTTAAATTCTAAGTTTTAAATCTTATTTATCTCCCCATGTAGTTACCATTTTGTTATCACGTAGTGAGAATTGGAGACAACTAAAAGTTTCATACACTTAGTAAATGATATAACCAGTTTGGGAAAAATTTTGGCAGTTCTTAAAAATGTTGATCACACAGCTACCATATGATCTAGCCATTTCACTCCTAAGTATTTACCCAAAGGAAAATGAAGCATATGTCCATAGAAAAAATCTCTACATAAATATTCATAGCAGCTTTATGTGAAATAGCAAGAAGTGGAAACAATCCAAATGTCCGTCAACAGACAAATGGATAAACAAACTGTGGGGGTATTCATATAATGGAATACTAGTCAGCAATAAAAAGGATCAAACTCTTGATATATACACCATGGATAAATCTCAAAATAATTATGCCGAGTGAAAGAGCCAGATATAAAGGAGTATGTATCATGTAATTCCATTCTTATAAATCTCTGGAAAATACTGACTCACTAATAGTGTCAGAAAACAGATCATTAGTTGCTTGGGCTTGGGGGCTATGAGTGGCAAGGGGTAGAAATTACAAGGAGGCATGAAGAAACTTTAGGAGTGATGGTTACATTCACCCTTTTGAGAGTGATATTCATTTCCCAGTTGTATACCTATGTCAAACTTATTAATCGCATCTTTAAATGTGTGTGATTTATTGTACATCAATTATGTCTCATAAATATAACCTAAACATTCATAAGAGTCCAAAGTTAAATTTTGAAAAAAAAAATTACCTTCTAGTGATATTGCCATGATCTACTACCCAGTATTTATGAAGATATGGGAAAAATCCTTATTCATACTGGTTCTGCATGCCTTTGTTTCTACTTCTAAATAACCACTTTTATTTTCAGTTCTATGTATCCAAGTCACAAGCTTTTTACAAGCTCCTTTCAAAGGCTACTTCTTCCATGAAATGAAGCCTCCACTGTCCTCTTATGCTGGAAATTATTTCTTGTTCTTTTGAGTCTCTATAAACTTCTAGTATGCATTTCTCTGATGATATTTACATTCTTTCTCTTGTTCACAGTTTAAAAATCACTTCCTCCCCGCCCCCCCCAGCCAGGAATCTTTGAATCAATGTGATAATTTGAAAGACACCAATTCAATTTATAGAAACTGAGTTTGTTTGTTTGTTTGTTTGTTTGTTTTATGTCTTGATGCTGAGAACCCTGAGGAGTGAGGCTTTTGATGTCTCTGGCTTTCAAAGTATATAGTCCAACTGAGATAGTTTCCCATAGTATATTCCATTCTTCCTAACCTCAGCCTTCTTTAAAAATCACATAACAGGAAGTTGAAAGTATATTTAATTTTTAAAAAATTAGTGCTGCTATAACATTTGTCCCAAATTCTAAGATATTTACTTTGAAATGTCCCCTCTTCTCCTTCTTTTTCTAGCATAGGGGAGGGCCAGAGGAGAGGGAAAATCTTAAGCAGGCTCCACTCCCAGTACAGAGCCTGATGGGGGTGCGGGAGTGGGGGTGAGGGGGTGTTTCATTTTCACAACCCTGACATCGTGACCTGAGCCTAAATCAAGAGAGCCAGACCAGAAGCTTAACCAACTGAACCACCCAAGCATCCCCTACTTTGTTTTTTCTAAGCTGTTTGCCTTGTGAGACACTCATTAAATCCTCTCCACGGTCATGCATGGTACCCATTTCACAGATGATGAGAATGAGGCATCTCAAGGATTTTTTTAGTAACACTGTCAAAATTACCCAGCTGATAGGTGAGGAACCCAGTACCAGGAGCTATTGCCTTCCAGTTCCAAAACCTAGTCTCTCAATCAGCACATCATGTCACCTCTCCAACATACTAACTACAAAGGAAAGGCCAAATAATTTAAGGCTAACAGAATCCAAACATGTTTTTGTAGGGAAGGGGTGTATATGTACTTTGTTTTAATTGAAAACAAATGCATGGTGATATTTGTAACATTACCTAATACTTTGATGCAGGTCATTGCTCGTTTTAATAGGGAATTCAAACTAACTATGCCATTCAAGTTAATTATTTTCCTTTTTAAAAAAGATTAGATCACATTTTTCTTTTCAATACCTTTTAATATTGTTTGTGATTGCTTTTTGTGGACTGTCTTAAAAATATCTTCTTATAGTTGATTTGTTCAATTTAGAATATAAACAAATTCCACAGATATTTTGATGTCTTTTAAGTATCTTCTAATTATGTATTTCTCCTCCATTTTTATGACATTTATTTTTAAGAAAACGAGTCATGGATTATTGTCCTTTTAAAGTCTCCCTGGCAAAAATTACATAACATGACTATTAGATTGTTTATGAATTATGAGCAAAGCTATGTTTTATATAACTTAGGATATATCCTAGGACTTGGCTAAGAGTTTTGCGTATAATAGGAACCAAATTCTTGAGGTGAATTGAACTGGCATCTAAAGAATTCCTGAAAACTTTCCCTCATCATCCAAGTATGGATACACTTCTTTCTGTCCCCACCTAAACATGGGGCTATGGTTACCTATACCATAGTGAAAGAATTTGTTCTACACCCGAAGCCTGTAATCCTTCAATGCCAACATTCTCAGAAGGCCTGAGTGTTTGCTGAGGGTCTCACACAGACATGCAAATGCAGCAGACACACTTAAATACCATACACACAAACAAAATCCTGAAGCACCACAGATTACATTTTTATCTCACTGAAGTTTATAACTAATTGACTCTGTCCATCTGTTAGAGAGTATTTAATTTCCTTTTAATTTATTTTTTTTTCCCTTGGTCAGCACTTTCCAATTTCATTGCATGTAATAACAAATGCTTCTATTGACTAAATGAGAGAGACTAGGAATTAGATGTGGTCTGGGATAAGTCAACCGGTTTCTTTAATCCCAGATGAAACTTAGGACGTTAATGTTTCTCAACCAGTTGGTAGAGATCATTATTTAAATTCAAATTAAAGAAAACCAAGCTTGCTTTATAATTAAAAGAACTCCAATCAGGGACTTGATTGCAGGAGATCTTGGACTACTGCATCGATGTGTATATTTCAGGTAGCAAAGATGTAGCTCGTATGGTAGCCTAGATTTTTCCAATAATAAAGCATATCAGCTTCATCTGGAGACTGACTTGCTAATTATTCAGGCCCTAAATAATGCAAGCCATGTTCTCCTTTATTAGCTAATATCTTTCAGCAGTAGGAAAGATGGTTATAAAGACCAATTAAAGATACAGTTTTCTGACATGCTGGACCAGTTCATAATCTGCACAATATGAAATGCCATGTCAGAAAGTCATTATCAGAATATTCTCCCCTACTTTATATTAGTTTTTAGTTTTTTTCTTCTTTTTATTATCACATCCAACACCAAGCCTCCAATAATGTTATAACTCTTGTTCAATAACAAGAAATAGTAATTCCATAAAGTTTCCTGATACTACATTAACCTTGCATCAGATAAACAAGTACATTGGGAACCGTGGCTAATACAGCTGAATATGAAAATAATGTGCTGTATTTGAATAGGAAAAAAGAAGAAAGTACAGAAGCAGCCTGAGTAATTAACAGATAACCTTGTTACATGAAAATGCTATTCTTTTACTACATCTGTTCTATTAACAAGTATTTGTTGGAGGAAAATCTGTTGTTGTATGTACAGAGAAATGCCATGCTTTAAACAATCTTGCTTTATTAATTTAGTGCTTTTCTGTCACTCAATACCTTAGAAGATATTTTTTCCCATTTAGTAAATAAGAGTGAATCACAATATTCCTACTGTGGCTCAAAGGTCATGACAGTGATGCAGAAGAGCATACTTAATCCCATTATAACTTTCTCAAAGTAATTCTTCATGTAATTTTAGGGAATTAATCTGAATATAAGTGGAAAGGTATGTGGCAGTCTGGGTAATGGCCATCCAAATATACCCACACTCCAAAACTTGGAACCTGTGAAGGTTTCATTATATCACAAAGGGAATCTGGCAGGTGTGATTAAATTAAGGAGTTTTAGATGAGATTATCCTGGATTATCCAGGTGAGCTCTTTGTGTAATCACAACCATCCTTATAAGCAGTAGATAAGAGGGGCACCTGGATGGCTCAGTTAGGAAAGTGCCTGACTCTTGATCTCAGCTCCCATCTTGATCTCAGGGTTGTGAGTTCAAGCCTTTTGTGGAGCGTACATTAAAAAAAAAAAAAAACAAGAAAAAGAAAAAAAAGGAGACTCTGTGATGACAAAAGGAGAAATGAGTCCTGCACTTAGAAGATGGAGGAGGGACTATCAGCCAAGAAATATAACCAGCCACAAAGGCTGAAAAAGACAAAAACAGCTTTTTCCCTCAAGGTCTCAAAAAGGAACTAACCCTGCCAAACACATGACATTAACCCAGTTGAAATGACTTTGGACTTCTGACCTCCAAAACTATCAAAGAATTAGTCTGTGTTGTTTTAATTGATGAAATTTGTGGTCAATTGTTACAGCAGTGATGGGAAAACAATACAATGTAGGTTTAAAATTTGTGATAAAATCTCTGAAGCATGCAGGCCCAACTGGGGACTGTCCCTGTTATTCCCTGTTTTGGGTAGAGCAAAGATCTGGGGTCAGGAGTATATGGTTAAAATCATGTGCTGTGAATTATTAGTTCTGTACCCTTAGGCAATTTATTAATCTCTTGCAGTCTTATTTTATCTACAAAAAAGGAAAAAAGTAATAGCATCTACCTCCTAAAGTTATTCTAAGAATAAAATAAGAAAATACATGTGAAAATATTTAATATAGCGCTTGGATGCAAAATGAGTAATTTCATAGTGCTTAGATGCAAAATAAGCAATAAAATTTTTGCTATTATTATATTTAAGGCAAATACTTAACTCTGTTGGCCCCATTCAATATGAATGCTAGTGTAGGAAAAAATAAGCAAAGACCAACTTAATAAAAGTTAACTTTTATCACTAATGGGTAAAACAAGTCCAGGGTCGTCAAAAGACTTTGCTGACACTAGGAACCAGGAAACCACAGGGAATTAAGGATAGAGAAAATCAAGGTGAGGCACTGATATCAGAAGGAGAACTAATATTTATTGAATATTTTCTCTGTGCTATACTGGACTCTTTAAACATGTTTAAAGGTCATAATGCTGGGTTTTTCTGTTTGTTTTACTCCCCTTTTCCTCTGTCCAATCTATATTCAATACATTGACTGGCAATTCTTTCTTGAAAAATGTCACTGTCACCATATTGCACTCATCCTGCAGAATCAGTAACATCTAATGCTACTACGTTAGTTTCTATCATTGGCGCATCTTTAGGTTCATTGTATACTCTGACCTCCTCCTCAATGTCTCAGTATACTTTTCTTCTCTCACTCCCAACACAATGAAGGTTCATGATTCCTAACTCAGAACACGTGGGACAGGGTGGATAAAATAATTCAGAAATTGTGGATGTTAGAAAGATACTAGTGGGGGCATATTTGTGTAATATTTGCCAGCCCCATTTGGATCTGATTTTAATTTTAATTTTAATTTTAATTTTTTTAAAAGATTTTATTTATTTGACAGAGAGATCACAGGTAGGCAGAGAGGCAGGCAGTGAGAGAAGAGGAAGCAGGCTTCCTGCTGAGCAGAGAGCCTGATGCAGGGCTCGATCCCAGGACCCTGGAATCATGACCTGAGCTGAAGGCAGAGGCTTAACCCACTGAGCCACCCAGGCACCCCAGATATTCAGTTTATAGATGAGGAAAATGAGGCGCCCCTGAGGCAGCATCCTTAAACACAATAAATACATGTACATTTTTGCATCTACATAAATAGTCACACCAAGTGGGATACCTAAAGACTATTAAAAATTTTATATCAGCTCAAGACTTATTTTACCAATAAATGAGTTATAAAAACTTTCAGCTTTCAGAATTTCTTAGATTTCAGAATTGTACTATGTTCCTTATCTCCATGTCATCTAGTCATCTTAAATGCAACCTTATTCCCACACTCACATATGTAAATTTTATTCGTGCTTCAACACACAGTATAAGACAAACCCCTCATGAATTGGATGCAGGAACACACCCCAGTGCATCTCTTTCAACTCCACGTAAAACCTGACCCACATACTTTAACATTAGATGATCCTATAAGTACTCCCCATGTATTCATTTTGGTCAACTTGACCCAAAGCACATAGGGACTGAGGATCATGTCTTATTTTATATCACTCTACATGTCTTATTTTATATCCCTCTACAACAAGCTGGGCTCATGTCAAGAGTTTAAATTACTGTCTAAACATTCTTATACATATTGCAAAAAGTTGGACTGATTGTGTTTAACAAGGTGAATCATGTTCATATGAAATAAGATATGAAAGTTTCCTAGATATTTAGTTATATTTTCATCCTCATAATGTGTTAGAACTTCTCTCATTTTTTTATTATATGTAGAGATCATTTATACTACATATTTTAGGATGGCTGCTACAATGTGTAAAAATCCTGGTCTTTGAACATGGGTAGGTCACAGTGTGACTATAGATAAGTAAACCATCTGAGCCTCAATTTCCGCATCTGTAAAAACAATAGCTAATAATATCTATCTTCAAAAGTTTTGGGGGGAAGACAATAAATGCCCAATCCTGCACTCCCTTGTTTTATATAAAAAAAGGAAAATGGCATTTTCTGCCTATAAACTTTGTTTTGTGACTTTGCAGACATCACTTATTGGTCTTTAGAGCAATTAAGTCATCCCTACAGAGGAAAGAAACTATTTTAACTCTTTCAAATTAGGAAGCTGGATCTCTTAAGGCTTTTCAAGATCTGTTAATCAGTGAATGAGTCTATGAGTTAACCTCATTGCTTAATGTATGGTATATGTGTCTTTTTTAGAGTTTATTGTAAAGAACTAAGGTGGTGTTGGCTTTTAGCAGCACTCACCCTAATGGCAATGAATCTTTTCCCCCCAGGGATGTTTATCTTCTACATAAAAAAAAAATAATAATAAAAAAACAACTCTAGGATTTTTACGGACTAGCTTGTTTCACTTATTTGCTTGGTAGAAAATAAGAAAAATCTGGAAAAGTTAAAGTCCAAACCTAGAGACTGTCTAGACTTGGGGCAATTGCAGGTGTTCTGGTAGTATTCTAGTAGAAATCCTGCAAGATAGGTGACACTCAGTGGAATCTGGTAGTTGGTAGTTGGTGGTTGTACGTCATATAAGAAAACTGCATTTAAAGGTGTCAGTTAAATTAGAATTGTTTAAAGGGTGAATTTGATACAGTAAGCTATCTAAGCTATCTAAATCTCCTGTTGAAGCTTGAGAATCAAACTATATGCTCTGGCTCTGAAATAAGGTGTTTGATGCTGAAGAGAATGGGAGGTTCTCAGGTGTGCTCTTTGATTTGTAAAAGAGATGAGTTGAGCTGAAATGTCATAAAACTTACTGTCCTTTCTTTTTGCTACCAGCGGATATTTTACCTCTTACTCCATCATTCTATCCAATGTGAACATTCTAATCATCTTACGTGCGCAATTTTACAAGAGGGACATCATTTACCTTCTCTGAGTCAACTTCCTTGTCCATAAAATGGACTATTTTTAATGGCATTGAATATAATTTTGAAGGATTATATATACATGTAGTACTTTGTCTAAGTACCTTTGTAACAATTAATTAGAGAGAAGATGACTCTGTTAATGATGACAAGAGCTCCATTAATTAAGAAAATGTAGAACAAACAAAGAGTAAGAAGATGAAGAAAAAAAAAGGAAAAATCAGCAGAAGGAGTAGAAGGGGGAGTAAAAGGAGAACAAGCATGGAACAATGTCCTAGTTCTTTCCTATCTGAGTTCAAAACATTTTTCATTCATAAGCTCAACTCCAGAGATCTAGATGCCAGCTGTATCAAATACTCAAACATATCCACAAGACTAGTTGTATAAAGGAATATGATTTAAAATTCAAGAGTATGAGCTTTGGAATTGCAAAAACATCCGTTTAAATCCTCATTTCGAAACTTGTCAGTTTTATGGCCTGGCATAAATTACTTAACTACTCTGAACTTTAGTTACCACATTTTTAAAAAGGAAGATATTAGTAACATCTACTTTGTGGGCTGTTGGGAAAATTATATAGAGACAAAGACTGGACACAGGATTAGTATGATACATATGACATACGTTTCATAAATTGTGGCTATTACATTTATGTTTGTTGTGTATTATTCTTTTTCCATGATAATAATTATCTATGCTATAATGAGATCATCTAGAGTGACTTAGACAGTGAAAACAAATAGGCTGAAGATTTTGGAGCTGTAATAAAGCTGGAGTGCATAGCATCCAATACTGATATTTTTTCTTTGTCATATTATCTTGAAATAAAATTTGATTTACACAAAAGCTTCAGAAGTTTGCATAATTAGTTAAAGTGGATTGTGAGTACATGTCTGTGGGTGTGTGTTTGGTGTGTGATGGGAAGGGGAGAGGAGGAGTAAAAGCGAAGGACAAGGAGAAAGAGTTGGACAGGCAAACATTGAGCACACTGGTTAATATGTTATTGATTGTTGATGATCTCACTAACAAGAAGTTTGCCATTTTGTGTCAGTGTGATCTTGTAATGTTTTTGTGTAAATATGATTAATGAAACCTATCTAGGATGCTCCATTTTTTAAACTAATCTGTTGCTATGACTTTTATTCTGAACTATGAAATTATTTCTTCTTCATTTTCCTTTTGAACGTGAATGTGCAATCATTCCTAGACAGAAAAGAGACTTTTAAAAAGTAATCAGAGGGCCTCAACACTTGAAATAGAAGGAATGGAAGTTAGTTGCTCCCAGTGCTATTTGAGGAACAGCAGGAAACCTTAATTTATGAATATTTTGGCAAACTTCTAACTAGAACAGAAAACTTTTAGCATTCGAATTTGTGGATATAATGAACTAACCCATGCACTGAACTATTGTGCTGATTTCTACCAATTTATTTCTAATTTATAGGCATTTTAAAATTATATCCAGGCCTCTTTTTTATACTGTCTAGCATGAAAAATATTGTTAAAATTAAATGAGCAGCATTTTTCTCAGTTCTGTTCAAACCACAGATGCTAGTTTTGATTTTATTTCTAACAGTGAGATTGAAATTCCATTTTAATATGCAGAACTGCAGCCCAGGGAGTCATAAAATACAGAGTGTTTTCATTAGATGATGGCCCTGCACCTCTAGTTAACAGGAAAGCTGATTCATCAAACAGCAACCATCAAGACAGCATTAACTAAAACCCGGAATGAAAACATGAGATTGGGGTGAAAATTACCTGTTTTGAATCATGTAATTGTAACTTTGGAGAAATTCCTAGTTTGTGGCATAAAACTGTTTCCAGGGATGCAGGAGTATTTGCTGTAAATTTGTTGCAGATGGTCTAGAGATTGAACGTTTTCTGCATTTCAAAGGGATCTTAAATTTTGTATCCGTTGTCGCTAATTTAAAGGAATGAACATTCACCCTTGTTCCCTCTGTTCTCCTACCCCCCGAAAAAAGAAATGATCAGAATAAATGAAACAAGATGGGATTGGGAGGGAGACAAACCATAAATGACTCTTAATCTCACAAAACAAACTGGGGGTTGCTGGGGGGAGGTGGGATTGGGAGAGGGGGAGCGGGCTATGGACATTGGGGAGGGGAGGCGAACCATAAGAGACTATGGACTCTGAAAAACAACCTGAGGGTTTTGAAGGGTCAGGGGTGGGAGGTTGGGGGAACAGGTGGTGGGTGATGGGGAGGGCACGTTTTGCATGGAGCACTGGGTGTTGTGCAAAAAGAATGAATACTGTTACGCTGAAAAAAAAAATAAAATAAATAAAAAGGGAAAAAAAAGACTATAGAAATAGGAAAAAAAAAAAAGAATTAATTCTGCCTTTGAATTTGTCTCTAAAATATTTGCATACACAAAATAAAGAGTTGGAATGTGGGGCCATTTATGCTAGTGGAATTCACAGGTATGGGAATCCTAGCTGACTGTCAAAACATCCCTGTGGACTCCAGGCAATGGCTTGATGTCTTATCTGGCCATATAATGGATTAGAGAAAAAGAGATAGCTTTCTTCTCCTAATGAGCTATAATCATACTCTACCTGAAAAACAAAACAAATAACAGTAATACAAACAAAAACTCAATCTGATATATATATATATATACACACACACACACACATACATACATATATACATATACATATATATAGTTGTTATAATTTATCATAAAATGTTAAAGCTAGGAAAAATTTTAAATAAAGCATCTAATTTAAACTATGTCCCATGAAGTTGATTTGGAGTCTGCTTTAAGTGGAAAGGTGAGAGGAGAGAAGAGTAGATGGACATGCATATTTGGCCCCCAGCTCTCCCTTTGCAGCTTTAACCAGATGACCTTCGTTTTACCTGTGTAATCTACTAGGTTCTACTGAAGGATTTCTTTGGAAAATTGATTCCACTGTTTTAAGAATGTTTCAAAACTACATCAAGAGAGTCATACAACAAATGATATAAAACTTTGCCACTGGATGATAAAACCAAATCTAGAACCAGGTTGTCTGACTCCTAATATAGTGTTTTTAAAAAATTTATTTAAACTGTGTTATGAAATCAGGTTATAACAATGGGGTCAGTGTTCATATGCTTCTACTATGCATCTCTTTGGTTCATTAATCAGTTGATGTTACATTGAAAGTCAACACCAAAAAAATTTTTTTATGATATCCATGACATGTTCCCTGTATATAATGTTCTATTGAAGACCCTCTGCCTTTTTTTATGGGAAAAGCAACATTAACAACAACAAAAAGAACCAAATTTTATACAGTGGGTCAAACTCAAAATGACTTTCCAGTGTATGATTGGATGCTTAAAAGTCAAGTGTGAGAATTTAGGGTCATAGAATAGTGAAGGGACACAGTAATAATGTTTATTTGTGAACTAGTTGTTTAAAGTCAAGTGATTTCACTTAATGATAACTTGGTACAGAAATATTATATTTGTACGTACGTGACACATACGCTTTTTGAGTGCTCAATGCATAGATGAAAGAAACAGAATTGATTATTAGAATTAACTAGGAAAATGCTATGGACTGCATTCCATAGGAGATGAAGTTTAGATGCATTGATGAATGCAGGAATAAGAAAATGGCAGTGCCACATTGGAAGAAGAATGAAAAGAGAATGAATGTGTGTGTGTGTGTGTGTGCGTATGGAATAAATATGTATTGAATACCTCCTATACATTAGGAACTTTCTTATACTGATGATAGAATAGTGAACAAAATAATGAAGACAGTTTATAATCTAATGTTCCAACGTACATAGGCAAATGAGTAATCCAATAAAAAAAGTAGAACTGTAGATACTGATATATACTGCAAACAAGTAAGTTTCAACAAGAATTATCCATCACTTGACATCAGCAACATGAGGCCTTGGACCATTTCTGTTGTTGCTACTGCTACTTGTTACATCATTGCCGTAGAGAAAAGAATCTTGAAGAGCAGACTGAGATCCTCCTGTCCTTAAGGTTGGGGCTTCTAATATTTTCAAGGGAGATTAAGAAAAGACCTGTGTTTGGGAAGAGTGGGCCTATGGAGATGATGAAGTCAAATTGTTCAAGAAGAGATGGGCAGGGAGCCAGGTGGCACATATAGAAGAAAAAAAGTAACGAACATTAGAAGGTGTGATGGAATTCCACACACTGTAAAAACTGAACTGTGGTGGAGCTCTTGATTTTGGTTACACTTAACACTCATGGATCCGAGGAATTCTACTGTGGCATGGATGTGTAGATGTCTTTGGGGTGTGTACCCCTAGCTCTTCAGCTTTCGAAACCTAGGGAGAGTCTCTGAAGTCAGAATTATATTGGGTAGTGAGTATCCTGTGGGGATATCTCCATGGCTTGTCCACAGTACTACTCTATGATTACTGGTAGAAACCACGGCCAGACAGTGGGTTTATGTGCAGAAATAACAAGGTAAACTGGCAGATTACATACTATGCCCCTTATAAAATTTCTAATCCAAAGAAGCCCTGAGTTCTTTTATTATATAAAAAATGGAAGACAACCTGAAAATTGATGGATATTAGAATTTTTGTCTATCTGGACAGTAAGTTTATTGAGAAAAAAATAGAATATTACATTTTTAAAAATCCATTAAGAGTCAAAGAATAATTTATTCCTATTACAAATGCATAGGCACTTGGGTGGCTCAGTTGTTTAAGTGACTGCCTTTGGCTCAGGTCATGATCCCTGTGTCCTGTGATCAAGTGGGGAGACTGCTTCTCTCTCCCTCTGCCTGCCACTCCCCACTGCTTGTGCTCTCTCTCACTCTCTCTCTCTGTGTCAAATAAATAAATGAAATCTTTTTTTAAAAAATGCATGGATTCTTCCTCTTGTTCCATCTCTCCATAACAAAGTTGATCTTTTCTTAGACTGTGACTGGTTTCCAGGGGGCCAGCTCTGCAAATAGATGTGTTTAAAAAGTAGCTCAAGATTATAGGATGTGCAGCTGAAGGTATCTTTATGGGAAAATACCAATCTATTCAGAGATTGTTCCAGTCATAGAGAAGAGGGTTTCATCCATGGGGTAGAATACTTGGAATCTAGCTTTCTGAAAACTTTCCAGAACTAGGTAAGGAGTTAGAGCCCTAGTCAAATGGATGAAGTCTCACCACACAGTTCTCTGGTTCCAGTAGGAAACTAGATAGCTAGATGGCCAACCTGAGACCAAGGATGTCCAATATTCTGTGTAGACATATTAGATGTCTGGAAGACTAATATCAGCCTCTACCCACCACTGGTGGGACAAAAGCCTGGAATTTGATTGTAGTTAAAACCTGCAATGGAAAAAATAAATCCAGAAAGTCTAGATGGAAGTTGCTGCACAAAGCAATAACTATAAATAACATGAAAAAACTTGACTCTAGGGGCGCCTGGGTGGCTCAGTGGGTTAAAGCCTCTGCCTTCGGCTCAGGTCATGATCCCAGGGTCCTGGGATCGAGCCCCACATTGGGCTCTCTGCTCCGCAGGGAGCCCGCTTCCTCCTCTCTCTCTGCCTGCCTCTCTGCCTAGTGTGATTTCTGTCAAATAAATAAAATATTTAAAAAAAAAAAAAAAACTTGACTCTATATTACCATACTGGTTTCAAAGGATATTAAAACAACTCAGCTTAGGACCATTGTGTTCTGGGCTCACAGAGTCTGGTTTTCTTGAGTTTGCAGATACACACATTCAATAAGTTCTAATTCCTTAGCAAAATGGTCAAGTGTTCATTTGTAAATCTGCTCATTCATTTTAACATTTCCCAGCCAGTAAACTTCCTTTTGCTTCATCTCTTTTCATTATGTTTTCTTTGTTTTTTTAATGGGTCTTCATATTTTTATGACATTTTATTGTAACCAGAGCATATGGTGAATAAATTTTAAGAATTTGCCATTGAAAGTAACTTTTGCCAGGAGGTTAAAAGTTATCTAAAATCATTATTTATATTTCCATATTTCTATCAATTATATTTAATTATCTCAAAACAATCATGAATTAGAATTCTAGTTTAGGGACGCCTGGGTGGCTCAGTCGGTTAAGTGGCTGCCTTCAGCTTGGGTCATGATCCCAGTATCTTGGGATGGAGTCCCATATTGGGCTCCTTGCTCAGCAGGGAGCCTGCTTCTCCCTCTGCCTCTGCCTGCCACTCTGCCTGCCTGTGCTTTCTCTCTCTCTCTCTGACAAATAAATAAAATCTTAAAAAAAAAAAAAAAAAAGAGTTCTAGCTTAAGATATCCAGTATTTTTAATAAGTTCCAGGGGGGGCATCTGGGTGGCTCAGTCGTTAAGCATCTGCCTTCTGCACAGGTCATGATCCCAGGGTCCTGGTTTCAAGCCCCGCATCGGGCTCCCTGCTAGGTGGGAAGCCTGCTTCTCCTTCTCCCGTTCCCTCTGCTTGTGTTCCCTCTGTGTTTCTCTCTGTCAAATAAATAAAATCTTTAAAAAAAAAATAAGTTCCAGGAAAAAAAAATGCTCACTGTGATAGTATAATATAGTAAGAGCTTATTTATTTATATATGATTTATTACTTATTTTTAAAGACTTATTTACTTTAGGGAGAGGGTAGCAAGAGAGTGGTAAGTGTGGGGAGAGTCATGAGGGAGAGGGAGACAGAATCCTCAAGCATTTCCCACTGAGCATGGAACCCAACATGGGGTTCGACATGGGGCTTGATCCCACGACCCTGAGGTCATGACCTCAGCTAAAACCAAGAGTCAGATACTCAACTGACTGAGCCACCCATGCACCCAATAAGAGTGAATTGAAATCTTAGTTCCATAATTACTGTGTCTGTAACTTTAGTAAGTTATGTTCCTACTCTGTGTTTCAGTTTCCTCATCCATGAGAGAGGGATGAAATTGTTCCTACCTTATGAAACTATTATGAAGATTGAACTTTATGAGGAAAAAAATTTGGTAACACATCTATAGTACTTTGAATAGTACCAGGCACTTAGAGGGATATAGTCAATGTTAGGTTTTATTTTATTTTATTTTTTTTAAAGATTTGGTTTACTTATTTGACAGAGATTGCAGGTAGGCAGAGAGGCAGGCAGAGAGAGAGGAAGGGAAGCAGGCTCCCCACTTAGTAGAGAGCCCGACATGGGGCTCTATCCCAGGACCCTGAGATCATGATCTGAGCCCAAGGCAGAGGCTTTAACCCACTGAGCCACCCAGGCACCCCCTTTTTTTTTTTTAAATATTTTATTTATTTAACAGAGAGAAATCACAACTAGGCAGAGAGGCAGGCAGAGAGAGAGGAGGAAGCAGGCTCCCTGCGGAGCAGAGAGCCCGACGTGGGGCTCGATCCCAGGACCCTGAGATCATGACCCGAGCCAAAGGCAGTGGCTTAATCCACTGAGCCACCCAGGTGCCCCGGCACCCCTTATTTTTTAATTTTAAAAACACTAAATAGTTTAACAAGTTTTGACAGGAAATAGAACTATAATGTCAGCTTTTGCCTTTATATGAAGCAGATGCATTTAACATTTGATTTTGAAGGCAACAGGAGATTCATCTAACATCAAACTGCTGGTTTTTCAACAAAGAAACAAAGAGTCTAGCTTAGAAATATATGTACTAGTCAAATTTGTAACAACATTATATAAATACATTTTAATAATATTATAATATAATATTAAAAATAAAGTGGGATGTAAGATTTCAGACAGAACACTCTCCTCTATTCAAGTAAACATGTGAAAAAGCTTAAAATGAAAAGATAAATACTAATAAAGATGGATTAAAATTGGCACTCATTCTGTGCTATGTGAGCACAAATAGTTGCAACTCCTAGAGGCAATCAGGCAATATTTATCAAGAGTGCATTTTTTTTTTTAAGTAAGCAATGCAGGACTCAAACTCATCACCTGAAATTGAGACCTGAACTGAGATCAAAAGTCCTTCACTCAAATGACTGAGCCACCTAGGTGCCCTTCTCACAGTTTTTATTATAGTGATTCACCTTTCTGGGATTTATCATAAGAAAATGATAGTCACAAAATGTTTAAGTGTTTAAAACAGGAAACAAACAAAGTGTTTAGCCAAAAGAGACTGGTTGTATTTATTATGATCCATCCATGCCATGAAACACAACACACATACATGTAACCCCGAGATCATTTAAATCATGTTTCTAAGGAATAGTTAAGGGAGAGACAGAGGAAAGAAGGGAGAATGATTCTGACTGTGTAAAAATTACGTGGTTTTATAAATTTGCACAGACCCCCGACTAGATCCATATGGATACACACACACACACACACACACACACATACACACATTTATATGTATCTCTGTCTATATATGCACTGTTAACTATCCAGGCAAAGACTCAATGGAGCCCTTCATGTAGGTTTCTGGAGCTTTTTGTCCATGTATTCCCCTCCCATCTGATTCTACACCCAGCGAAGTCAAGCTGTTTCTGATTTACTAACCTCTGATGTCTGTCTCGTCTCCTTAGTAAAACTGTTTTGCTTTGGTTTGGTTCTCCCTCCTATGTGTGGAGATCTGGAAGATGTCTCCAGACAGAAAGCCAGCATGATTATAAAGATCACATCTTTTGTTTCTCTTCCCTTAGGACTCACAGTAATGCGTGGTCTTTTGTCTGATACATGAAAAGAGATTTTTTCATATATTTAATCCAGTTTTCCAGGATTATTTATTTAATTTAATAGCAGAGTGTTAGTCTGGTACCAGTTACTCCATTATAGCCGAAAGTGCAAGTACTTGGGTCATCCCTGCCTCATGGCTCCATTGTAAACTTGCATTCTTATTTATATTTTAAGCATCAGGAGAACCTAAACTTCTAAAAATTTGATATGATATTCTTATTTGTTTACAGTCCTTGAAGGATTTATAAAGTTCTCTTCTGATTTTTTAATCAGTATAGTCAACATACTAATCCTACCTACCCAATTTCATAATTGATAGATCTTTTTTTTTTTTTCATTGAAACTGCAGTTTAATTTCTAAAAGAAGAAAGAACAAAACTTCCGGTCAAATGATAAGTAAGCACTGCATTCATTTTCATTAAAAATATTTATTAAAACATAACTCATTCTGGCATTAGAAACTATTGGTCTTGGTAAGCATATTGATTCTGATCATATTTATATGGCTTCTTATTTTGAGGCATTATTATCTTTCTATCAGGGAAAAAACAGTGCAGTCTTGCTCCAAATATCAACTCTGAATCAAATGTGTATTATGTTTTTACAGACAAATGTGCCTTAATTTACTCCATATATTGTCATGTATTCCACAGAAACAGAAAGCTATTTTAACCATGGCCATATTTGCAATTATTTTGTTTAGGAGTTATAGACTAACAGAGTCCAGCTTCAGCATTTCCCTGAAGCCATTTATAGTGATTATTGCTTAATTGTTCCCATAGGATAAGCCAATTTAGAAGAGTATCAGTTTAGTAATATCATTTCAAAAGCTTTTGAAGTGAAGAAACAAGGGCCTCTATCTTCTGTTTCTTGGTGAATTTGTTTAGGGAGTGGAATACTTATTTTTTCTTGCAATTTCACAACAGTATAACCACAGCAACCCAGACAAAACTTGATTTAGTTTTCCATCAAAGGCATGTGACTTTGGGCAAATTATTTATCCTTTATGATTCTCCCCTTGTGTGTGTATAAAATAAACGTAATTATAGTACTTAATTCACAGTGTTGTTGTGAAGACTAAGGATAAAGTCCTTGGAATATAGTTGTGTCATAACGAATAAAAATATTAATCTGTCTTCAAAAGAGAAGTCTATTAATTCAGTGAATAAGCAAAAGATGCCAAGGAAAACATGCTTGGAAAAAATAAGCCAAAACTACCAGAGGTTTGATGGGATATTTTCTGGTTCTGTGTACTCTGATGGGTATGGATTAAAAGGATTAAAGAGTTAAAGCTAAGAAACCAAGCAAGCAAGACCTGTAAAAGCAACCTTCTCTTAGTCTCCTGACACTCCAGCAGAACTCTCATTTCCCAATAGCTCTTACTCACCTTCTACCTCCATAACTAAACTTGCTTTTTTTTTTTTTCTTTTTGGGTCTACTTTTATGTAAGATCAGTAAAAAAAATGAAGAGAAAATAATATTTATTAAAAATTGTCAGGTAGTAGATATTTTATATACATTGGCCTTAAATTCTCATAAGAACCCTGTGAAAGAATTAATAATCTCATGCTACCATTGAGGAACTGGAGCTTTGAGAAATTATATTGTTTTCAACTCAGGGAGCTAATATATGGTAGGCCAAAGATGCAAATTCAAGGTACAGCCACTTGGGGAATCACTTCCATTTTATGTCTTCAAAACTCAAACTTGCTCCCATCTCTGCCACTGTGACCAATTCAAGATTGAATATCTTGGATGTAGGCCAGCACATAACAGCCAATATATGCCTGTAGGATGAATGAACTTTCATCAAATCCTCAGAATATTTGCAACAAAATGTATGAACTTCTAACTTTGTTTTGTTGGGCAAATAGGGAAGTAGGAGATAAGACAGTCTTGTAGGAAGGAGATAAACCATACTGTCTTTTGCAAACTCACAGTTCCTAAGATGTTGGGTATATACAAGGCACTCAACAACCATTGTTGGCAGAGTAAATGCATTGTCTTCCTTTCAATACTGAATGCTTAGAATTCAGAGGTGTTTTTACTAATACTCGTCTTTGAAAGGAAATTGTAGGAAATGGTATTTGTTGAAACTTATGTTAAGAAATTACTGCTGATAAATAATAATAATAATAATAATAATAATAATAATAATAATAAAAAGAAATTACTGCCTGGAGAATGGCAAACAAAACTCTGGATGCAAAAACAATTTGCAGTTGAACATGATGTAGTAAAAGATGCCTCTGAAAGAAATTAATTAAATAAAGAGAAAATATCTGAAAATAATAGTATTTTGAGATTAAATTCTACAAGGAAGAATAAAATGGTTTCTGGTACATTGTCATTTATGTGGACCTTCTCAGAAAGAGAAAAGGAAAATATTGCCTAATAACTCCTTCGTCTGGCATTTACGTCTCCCGTCTCCACTAGCAAGATGAATGCGTCAAAGTGTCAACACCCTCTTTTTTTTTTTCTAAGATTTATAATTTATTTTAGAAAGAGAGATAAAGAGAAAGTGCACATGGGTTGGGGGCTGAGGGAGAGGGACAGTGAAAATTTGAAGCTAACTCCCTGCTGACCATGCAGCCCGACTGGGGGTTTGATATCATGACCCTGAGATCCAGGCCTGAACCGAAAACAAGAGTCAGTCACTTAATCGACTATGCCCCTAAAGTAAATCTTATCTTTTGTTATAATCCTTTTAGTTTAGTGGGATTTCATGACTTCTCAGATTCAGTTCAGTCTGCTTCTTGCGTTGACCTAGAATAAATTCTTTGAATAACTCTCGCTTCAGTTTTTATATGTCACATAGGTATAATAATACTTTCTTTCTAGTATATTATGGTGAAGAGTAAATGAAATACTACACACAGAACTCAATATAATACCTCACACAAGGTGACCACACGGTAATTAGATACTATGACTGAATGCTAGCTTCCAAAACTAGATGTCCTCTTCTGAGGAGCTATCAATAAATTAATTTTACTCCACATCTCAGATAGACATCAAATGGAATTGAGGACTGCCTTTTTCACTAATGGTTCTTTTGAAAGGGAGAAAGCTGTTCTAGACTCTCCCCGTTTCTGTCTCTACGCCTTATATATATTTGCTCATGGTCCTTCCTTTCCCTCAGGGCAGTTTTAGAGACAGTAATTTTGGTGTTATATATTTACCAGGCCACTTTTTGCTGGTGAATAGGGCAACTGTACTTTAAATAAACATACAAAACCCTGAACCTGAATGCACATGTCCTTTCTAATTGTGTTGCTTGGGAGTGGTATTCACTCATGCAATTCCTGCTTCCCTACACTAAACACACCTGGGAAGATCTTCCTGTATTAGGTGAAGTTCATGTTCCCTCTGTCCTTATCTGAACCTGATGGTCCACGTGTCTTTGATAAGAGGTAAATAGGGAGTATGAGGACCCACAGTGACCACAAGTCTAAGAGTATGAGTTGTTATAAATCTCATTTTGACACTGGTAAGGTGCTTGCTCATCTAGTGGTAAAGCCATACTTTCCCTTTTTGGCTTGCAAGACTTATCAGTCAGAGCCCAAGGCTGGGAAAGGAGGGGTGAGTTCTATCTAAAAGTATTGTGAAATGAAGACTAGAAAAGTATTTAAATTTAGTGATTCTGAAAAAATACTTGAAAAAAAATACTTGAAAAAAAACTCTATACTATTACTGCCAGTGACATACAAATAGAGATAGACCTGGATAGATTTTCACATATAAGTCTCAATATTTGGGTATCAACTGATTCTTACAAATCTCTTGTGAGCTCTCATTTATTGAAAACTCTCCTGTGCTTTGAAAACATCCATTTTTTAATCACTTTTTTCCTACAGATTTTTCCCCTCAACTACCATGTGCTAACTATTAGGACAATGGCATTATGATAAGGCAGAATATAGTAAAAGAAAGGGGAAATAGCACATTTACTGGCATTGACTTGTTAGACATTTAAGGGAATTTGAAAAAGACATTTTCTAAAATAATTTATTCTTCTGCATGATGAATATTCTTAAATAGTAGAACTTTAGGAGCATTTCAATTGTTTTCTTGCTTAATTTGTTTGTTTGTTGCCAAGCCCTCATTTCCTTATGCCAACCCAAATCACCTACGAATCATACACCTGATGTTCTTGGATACCAGCAAGAATATGGGGCAAATGATCATTGGAAACAGTATAATATAATGACTAATGACTTTTAATTCCTGACCCAGAAATTCCCAAATTTAAATCCAACTTCTACCAGCTACTTTCTAGTTGAGTGAGCTTGGATAAATTATTTTGCCATCTTATTCTTCCTCCTCTGGACAATTATTATAAATACTATTCTAACATACACACAAACTTCTAAGAATTAATTGAGATGGCTTATGTAGAAACATTAGAAATTGGAAGTGCTCAAAAATATTAACAATTTTTATTATTGAAAAATAAACACAACCCATGGGTGCCTGGGTGGCTTAGTTAAGCCACCTGCCTTTGGCCTCAGGTCATGATCCCAGAGTCCTGGGATCAAGTCACAAACTGGGTTCCTCTGCTCTGCAGAGAAGCTGTTTCTCCCTTCCCCTCTGCTTGCCACCCCCCTTGCTTGTGCTCTCTCTGTCAAATAAATAAATAAAATCTAAATAAATAAATAAATAAACACAACCCATAGAGCCTGATTCTTTGCTTCTGTCAATCTATTTCTAAACTCCTACATTTGTAAACCAGACTTTGAAGCCTCTCTTTCTTTCCTAATCTCTCTCTCTCTATCTCTCTCTCTCTCTCTCTCACACACACACACCTCTTGACATTTTCTGCCTCTCAAGTTTGGAATTGCCACTTACTTTATGTGGTAACTCAGTGTTCAAATTCCAAGCAGCCCAGATTCTATTTTGGGATGACCATTTGCCAAAGCCTACTCAGATCATTAAAACAAAAACCAAAAAACAAAAAGCCAAACGAACGAAAATAACCTCTACCAAAAAGAACCCTAAATATTTGAGCATTTCCTGATCTCTAACAAGACAAGGACAGTGTGGATGTGTAGCTGTTATCCACAGAGCCACATCCAATCTCCATTTTGCTTTAATGGTTTGGATAGCTGGCTTTCATCTAACTGGAGAAACCATAGCAACCAGCTCCTCACCACAATAACAAAGACTAATTATGAGTGTGGCTTCTTCCTTCACTTTGCTTCATCAATCATGGGGGGGTCAAGATAGGGGTACTCTTTTGAAATTTGAAATAAAATTTGAGTATATACATCCATGACTAGGATCTTAAAATCTATGTACTTTTATTGTATGTCTAATTCCTCAGCCCATAAGTTATGTACTATGTTTCCCTGCAGTGCATTTTTACAGAGAAAAGGAAGAAGATAAATCAGATTAAAACAAAGAATTTCTTTACCCTGATTTCCAAGGTAATGCTTATATGACACTGCAGATTTAAGGAAAGCTTGCTGAAGAAAGAGTCAAAGATTTAGATTTTAGCCTTAGCCCAGATCCCAAGTAGTTACTGCTTTGGGGGTTTAACTTAGCATTTGTGGACCTCGGTAACCTCTTCTGTGTGATAGGGTTGAATAAATTATTTCTCAAGGGATTTGTCTTTCTATCTGGTTTATCCAGTGAGCCATGATACTTAGTGAGAAATACTCAAATATCTGTGAATCATACATGGTACCATTTGTATAAATAATCTACAGCTAATGTCTTGATATCTATCTATCATCTATCTGTCTAGAAAGTTTATATACACAAATATATATACACACATATAGATTTAGACATAGATTTATAGGTATGTTCCATCTGATTGGTGAATGAATCTAAGAAATGATGTCTCACAGTAGCTTCCTTTTATGTTTTTATACAGAACATTGATGGCATGCCCAATCCCGTATCACTTATTACCACTGAGTAAATTTTCCTGAGAGAATTTTAAGCCTGTCTTTGCTTTGTGGTCAGAATTAAATATATATCCTTAATTTTCCTTGAGATCCATTTCTAGTTTCCTCCAAAGAGGAAAAGAACAAAGAAATTAAAATCCTCATCAAAAATCTAATAACTATAATCTTACACAGTAGGAGATACTTCAATTCACACTATGGTTATTATTGATTGATCTTTCATTATTAGTTAACATTTCTCAATAGTTTAAAATAGTAAGCTTTCTATAAAACATCAAGGAGTGACTAACTTATGTAAGAACATGTGTATATTAAATAATTTTATAGCTACTAAATAGTGGACATTTAATCTGAGAATATTTGGGATAGTTTTTCAAATGATCCTTAACTCTCCTGCATATACATAAAAAGCAATGCAATTAAAAATTACATTTTTCTTCTTTATTGCAAAGCAAATGGAGGAAACCACAACTGAAATCAAACAAATAAAATGCTTTTGGGGGCTTTGTTTAAGGCTGAAACATTGGCCCTAACAGTTATTCTAATCATTACAAAGATGAGGGGAAGGTAGCTGTTTCAAAACATTGAGATGGGTAGAGAGTGATGATAGAGATAGATGTGTGTTTTGCATTGCTCTGACCCAAAACTTATAAACCACCCATAAAAATATACCCATCATTAATTGAAAATGAAAGAAAAATAATAAAACTTTTACCTATAGGAAACAACCACCACCACCACAGGATGGGGGAGGAGGCAAGGGGCAAAAAAAATGAAAAAGGAAAAAAAGAAAGTACAACTAACTCTATTACTACTCCAACCATGTAGGACTGGGAAGGAGCAAAAGAAGCAGCTAAATCAAACACTTAGCTGCAAAGGAGAAACAAAAAGCAAACAAAAAAGAATCCAATTACTTTATGTTTGTTTTTGTAAATGGTTTTTCTGTAAGAGGAAAAAAGAAAACTATTTTGACTTGTTTTCCTCTGTACTATACTGCTGAGAGCAGTCAGTACCTTATGAGTAAGTCCAAGCAACTGCTGATACTTCTGTTAAAGCTAATTAACCTCCTGCTACAAATATCAACAAACCCACATCTGAGCTTTGTCTGCACATCCTTCCACTCTCCTCCTTTTAATTTGAATTGTAATAGTCACCATTGGTTGCTACTTATTAGGCAAAATCACATCAGCAGTTGAAAAACAAGATGACAGCCAGGGTCACACTGTCTGTTATTTTCCAGACAGAGAAGAAACAAAGGCTTGCAGTGACTTCAAGAAGTCCAAATATAATTTCTATAAGGAAAGACAGATGGGAGATTCATGATCAATGTGTGGGGCTTGATTTTTTTTTTCTAGAAATACTTGGATGTAATGATTAGAATCCTATGTGGTATTGGGAATATTAAGGATAAGGGAAATTCACACATCTTGCTTATTTCAAATGCAATGCACTTTTCAGAAGTATGGGGAGGGCTCTTCCAAACTCCAGTAATTTTGCATAAATTCTCTTTCTTTGCTCACATCAATAAATCTGACTGTACAGGACAAAGAGCAAAGGAGAATTGTTCAATCCCTCCTTCCCTTAACTACTCTCCAAGGTTAAAACAAAGTCAGCACTAAGTAAGCAGCTGTAATAGTGCTCTAAAAACAAGGATATGAGGGGGAATTATCCTGACTTTTAAACTCTGCTACCTGACCTGTGTTTCCCTACTGTCTGCTTCTATTCTCCTTTAAATTTTCAACCTCTTCGCAGGACACAGAGATTTCAGCCTAAGAATTTAAGGACAATCCTATCTAGGCACAGGCTTTCTGTTGGGGAAAATAATTCCAAGCTCCTAGTTTGAATATAGATTTGCCTAAACATCTCGAATATCTTTCATCAACACCCTGTCCATGATGTCCTTTCAGGTCATTGAGATTTACCTGTGAAACCGAAAGCAGGATAACTGTGTTATTCTGGAAAACTCTCATTAGAGATTCCAGGATTCCTCCTTTCTATGCACCTTCCAAATGATCTAGTTCCTGGTCAGATGCATGTGCTGTTAGTATTCACAACATAATGTTACAGTGTGGCTGATGGTAATTGAGAAATTGTGGATTAAATGGAATCGCTTAAAACACACAATATAGATGACACTACTCCTGTGAAAACCTGGCCTGGCTCTCAGAATGACAGTTCTTTATACCTGACATGGCCTAGCAGTACAACAGCATTAACTACATTGGTTTCCTAAGGTATGTGGTGTCTTTCTCCATTTAATTATCTCTTATGTCTGTGACTTCGGGAATCTTTGAGTCCCAATTTCATTATCTAAGAAAGTACTCTTCCTGACAGGTGGGGTGGATAGGAGAACTCAATAATATGAAGTTCATTACAAAAGGCACTCAGATCATTGTTGTTATTTTTAATTCTGTAAAGGAATCACAGACTCAGTTGAGGCAGGTCAAGAAACTTTGGAGTTAATGTAGAAAAATGTTAGAACCTTCTTTCCACCAGGCTTTCTCAAAATTCCATATGCTCTTAAGACCTATCTTCAATGTTCTCTTCTAAAAAGTTCTTGGACTCCTTCAAATGGATGCATGGTCTTCCATTTAGTCCATGGTAGTCTCTCTCTTTGTTAAGGTCCTTGTTATCTGTGTATTTCACCTATCCATCTGACTAGACTGTAGAACCTTTGAGGGCAGATATTATCTCTTCCCTGACCCTATATCCCCACACTGAGAACATGGAGGGGCGCATAAAATGATGCTCATCCGAACATTATCTAAATTGTATTAATTCAAGGGAAGTCCTGTAAAACATTATTATTAGACAACAAGTATCTTAAAAAGTTAAATAATAATAATACCAGGATGAATTCAGAAAACAGGATTTTGGTGGTTGAAATGTGAACATGAATTCAATACCCAAATTGAACTCCTGTTACAAATTCACTCACTCACTTATTTGTCAAGAAATAGTCACTAAGCTCTTCTTATGTGAAAGGGCTGCTTTAAGATCTGTTATATAAAATAAACTCCCAAGTATATTATAGTCTATTTCACAACATGGAAAAGAAAGATTTTGATGACATTAGTTATGTATGGGGGGTTTCCTTGTATCTTCTCTTCTGAATAATTGCATAGAAAGTACTATCCAGAAGACATGAGGTTATAAAAGGTCAGACCTGATAAATACCTGTGAAAGAACTGGCCCAGCTCCCTCATTTTACCCAAGAACAGAGGATCTCAGCTAATTCCCCAGGATGGTCAGTGGCCGTAGTGTATGGTTGCTGTTGCTCTTCCCTCTGCTCCTAAGCTTTGCAATTACAGACAGTGTTATTGCACACATACAGACTATGAAGCTATTCCATTTATAAGAATATAGCAATTGTCTCGTATTTGCCCATGTGTCTGATAAAGCTATAGCTTGTTTGAAAGGAACTTGGAGCAGGAAAGAAATATATGGTTCTTCATAAAGAAACAAAATCAAGTCAAATGGGATTTTGTACAACAACAGTGGGTACATTGATGCTTTTGTTTCAGTAGTTCTAATTGTCTATTTCAAAGTAATAGAGCAGGGACTTAATGTGAAGTGGGAATTTTTTTAACATCTATTTTTTGCCATTTCAAAATTCTTTATCACTTTCATGCAGATGTACCATCATTAAAACAATATAATTTTATCTTTTTCAGGCTCACATATAAGTTGAGCATTAATTCAGGCAGAATCCGATTTCATTTCAGCCCAGTGTCCACAAAAGATAGATCATTTCATAAATAGATAGATTTCCGTTCCATGGTTTTAGTAGCCAAAACTTAAAAACCTAGAGTATACTTTCTGTGATTTCACCCTTTCAGGCATGATGAGAAATTTAAATTATGTAAAAATTGAAATAAAAACCTATGCAATTATTTTAGGAGCTTTGGAAACTTGTATTGTTATAGTTCTTAACATAGAGAACTGGAAAAAGCTTATAGACTTACTTTTTCTTCCTGTAGTTCTGCTTTCCCAGAGTCCCTGTGGTCTGATGCTAATTATCTTGGGGTTGTTTTTATTCTTGTGCCTATAAATGGCATATCTTTACAGGGAGTAGATTTGCAGCAATTAAGGACTAGATTTTTGTATTTCCACCCTCCTCAGTGGGATAAAAATCAGAGGGTGTAATTATGGACTCCAGCTCTAACACCAGCTAGTATTCTGCTTTGGAGTGGGTCCCTCCCCACAGCTGAACTTCAGTTTCTTATCTGTGAAATCAAGATCACCACAATACTCTCCTAACTTGGCATGAGGACCACACACAACAGTAGATGTAAAAGAGGCACTCAGTGTTGAGCGCATGGCAAACCTTTAATAGATGGTAATGTCCTTCCTTTCATCTTTACTCTCTGCCAGTTTTCAAAGTGTGAAGATAAGATCTTGTTGAAAGATATGTGGAAGCCAGTGGAAGGCCACACACATCTACTCTGAGGTATTGGTGTAAGCAGGCAGCACTCTGCTCCAGAAACTGGGCAGATCCTACCTTAAAAATGTCCTCTTTGGAGTCATTTTAAAAGGCTCCACATAATTTATCAAAGTGATTACTCTCTATTACACCAAATACTTTAAGCATTTTTGTGGCATCAGGACAACAGTATTTAAGAAATACTATTGAATGATGTACAGATGAATAATGGAGTCCTTGTCGTTATCATAAGTTAAAGAGATCCACAGCTACATTTTTTAATAATTTTAAAGTCTAGACCGAGACTTAGTATATGGAAGGCAGAGAACAGAAGAAGAAGGACTAGGATATAAACGTTCTATGTGGCAAAAAATGATGTTCCTTAAGGAGGTCAGGTCTGCTCAGCAGGTCTTTGATTTCTAGAGCTTCAAATGCTATAGCCTTATTAGCAGTTATCCTTTCTCTCTAGCACTTCCTTTCCTTTCTTTTCTTGTCTTTTTAAAAAGATTATATTTATTTATGAGAGAGTGAAAGAGGGAGAGAAGAGAGTCAGAGGGAAAGCAGACTGAGCAGGGAGTCTGACGCAGGACTCGATCCTGGGACTCCAGGATCACAACTTGAGCCAAAGGAAGTTGCTCAACCAATTGAACCACCCAGGCGCCCTAGCACTTCCTTTCTGACCTCAGTTTTCAGGAACAGACAGAGTGGTGGAAAGGGGAAAAGCCCTAACTTTTTGAAGGTTCAGAGGGATTCTTCGTTTACATGTAATCTAACATTCCAGTTTGTCCTTGAAATCTCTCCATAACTATACAGCAAGATAGTTCTCAATCTTCTGTTCGGGAATTCACCACTTCCTGACTTGGCAGCTCTGGATATTTGAAAACACTTCCTTACGTTGATCAAAAACTTATCTTACTGTGGCTTCCACTCTTTTCCCCTAGGTTTATTGTCAGGAGAGTTGAACAACTGTCTAATAACACTTTCCAAGAAAGTCTCTTAGATACTGAAGTTCAAACATGTTTCCATTTCTTGTTCAAGCTAAACATCTGTACCTCCTTCAAGTGTTCTTAGGTCATATGACAAACTTCATCAAACCGTTTGTGTTCCCCCAACTAGATTTCTGTGCAGGTTATATTGCCCTTCAAGTGCAATTAGAGATAAACATTAAAAACTCTGGTTTGATTAGAACAGCATAGAGTGGAGCTATTTTTTCCTTCATTGTCAATAGTGTCCTATTTTCTTCATGACACCTCTGCAGGGATCATCTTTATTGATGGCTGTAGCAAACTGGTGATTTACGTGAATCTGATTGTTGATGTAATGCCTCTAACTCATTCTCATGGATGCTGCTGCTTGTCCACAGCTCCAATTACTTAGATTTCCATACTTCTTTTGAAAATGTAACCAAATTAGAAATCTTAGGTTTTTTTCCCCCTGCTTAGTGTCATCTTTTGATGTTCAGCCATTTATTGTAGTCTATCAAGGTATTTTTGGTTCAGGAATTCAAAGCATTTACTCTCTCTTCCAGTTTCATCTCATTTGTAAGTCTGATCATTGTGTTTTGCATACGTAAACACAAGCCATTAATAAATATGTTTAACTGTTGAGATTGAGATAAGTTTTATAGCTTAATAACACATTTCCTTTCAGCTTAGCATGGATGCTTTAATCCTGAGACTAAGTACAGATCTACCTGATTAAGTTTTCAGCTCATACTTCTTCATCTCAACAGTAGATGAAATATTTTTCTATGACATATCTCATCAAATGCTATACTGAATTCTATATACCACATTCTCTGAATTACTAGATTGGTAACCCTGTTAAAAAGTAACTCTGAAAAGCAAGTGAAATATATTTGTTAAGAGCTTAAACTTGGAAGTCAAATCACCTACATTTGAACCCGACTTTGTCAATTTCTTGCTATAAGAGCTTAAGGATCATCCATAAACTCTCTGTGCCTCAGTGTCCTTTTTTGATAAAAAGAAATATATGCACTGATCTCAAATGATCATTGCAAGGTTTAAATGTGTGTGTGTGTGTGTGTGTGTGTGTGTGTGTGTGTATGAAAAGTGCCTAGCATACTTAATGACAAATAGATGCATAAAAATATTCCATAACTCAGAACTTGTAGACTAGTTATAAATTTTGTTTGATCCACAATATAAGTTATCAAGGAAGGAAAGGATTTGTCTTTTTTTTGTTGTTGTTGTTAGAGAATGCATGTGTGAGACATGCATGGGGGCGGGGAGTTAGGGCACTGTAGGGGAGGGAAAGGGAGAGAGAGAGAATCTTAAGCAGACTCCATGCTCAGTCCCATGTGGAGCTTGATCTCACGACCCTGAGATCATGACCGAAGCCGAAATCAAGAGTCAGATATTTAACCAACTGAGCCACCCAGGTTCCCCAAGGAAAAGATTCTTAACAAGCAAGACAAAGATACATGGAGTGGATTTGCCCCACGGAGTAGTTCCAAAGGGAGAGGTCTGGTACCCACGCAGTCTAAAAGGCTTCCCATCATGGCAGAAGTCACAGTCTAAGACATGGAAGCAGTCTACTTCTACATGTAAACTGACTATTGTAATTGGGGATCAAATGCAAGAAACCAACCAGGGAACACAAATCTCAGCAGGCAGTTACTGGTCATGGGAGTAGTCTGTGTATAGATAGTTCCCAGTCATCAAGCAACAATTCAAATGGGCAGATTCAGTACTTCAGATAAGGAAATGACAACCAAGGGCAGCCTGTGGATGACCAAAAATTCCAAATAGTTCTTATTTTAATAGGCATCTTTGGCTTCTGTATGGATTAGTGTTCCAAAGTAATTCTAATGTGAAGTAGAGGTAACTGCTAACATGTGCAGTGTATATTACCCAGAAGTCTTTGCTCTGTGAACTATGTGCCTGTTATGTCTATCTGCTATTTATTATAGTAAGTGAAATTTGGTGTTTTCTTTTTTTAATTATGAATGGTTTTCTGCTCCATCCCAGTATTTTACTTTTACTTCTATATAGCTCTTCTTTGACTGATTTGAGAACCATTGGAGAAAAATTATCCCAACTCCTCTATTAGCCCTGTATTTATCTCTTAAATCACATTTACAGATAGCTCAAGATATTCTAACATTTATTCTAATTATTTCATCAAATATATTTCATGTTTAAGACAAGACCTAGATTGAGCTTTTGCAGTTCAAAATGTGAATTCCTTCATGTCTATTTACTTGAAGATATTATTACATGTTATCATTGTCTGTGATCTAGACATGAATGAATTCTTAATGATTTTTATATTGTATGTTAAGAAATACCAATCACTGTTGACTCAAATATGACAAAACTAATGACCTCTATTAATTTCTTTGACATTACTTAAAGCAGTCCCTTCACAATTTTTAAACATACAGGGAATTTTCTCTTAATGAGCACTTTCCAGAAAATCATATAGAATTCTATTTATGATTAGAAACCCCAAAACAAAATACCTAATATTAAATGAAACTATTTATCTGGGTTTTTTCTCCCTCTATTAAAGCACTAATATTATAAAATTATGGAATAAAATAGTTCAGGCCATTCTGGGAACAGTTATTCTCTTTAAGTTAGATAACATAAATTTCTGATCAGAAAACTTTGGACTGGAAATTTCAATTTCTGTTAAGCAACTTTCAACAGCCTGCATTAAGTACAATAAACTGATAGTCTATAAACTCAGTTTCTTAAAGCAATCCTGCTATTCATCCACAACAGTGTTTTTAATCATTCAGTGTATTCTACAAAGGAATGAAAACAAGTAGATTACTGAGAAGTTCAACATTTCTAGAAAAATCTAAAGTTTCTAAAATTTGTATCTGTTTAAATGGCTTTAATTGTGAAATGCTCAAGGAAGTCTGAATAGATTGGCTGACTATGAATCAAATTCTTCTAGATTTGGTTGTCCAGTGGGAAAAGGTAAAGACAAGTCTCTAAGAAATGGAATCAAATGGTAGTAAAAGTAGAAAGTTTAAAGAGGTAAGACCATCTCAGTGCACTGCAGAGAATTCAGAATTCTGGGTTATAAATGTAGAAGCATCCCCAGAAATGTCCTGTGAATGTATGGATTGATAATTTCAGTTTCTTGTGGTATAGCACGGCCAAATACCTGATATCAAAGAGAAGGACGGTTGACTCCTTTCATTGGACACTCAAACAAGCTAAGGGATCCCGGGAAGCAATGAGAGTCAGGGATTAAGAGTTTAAGTTTCAGATCGACAGACTTGGTTTAGTTTGTACTATATCTCTGGCTAATATTTTCTTACTGGTCAAGTTATTTAACCTCTCTGTGGCTCTGCTTTCTTACCCATGAAAGGAGGCTAGTAGTGGGATGTAAGAAACCAGTAATATTTGTTAACTAAAAGAATCTTCTAGAATCATTTGTTTTCTCTAATTTGCTTATTATTGGAGAGCCAACAGGAGTAGGAGAATAAGAAAAAGATAACTGTGCCTCTCCCACAGTTTAATCCCCTCTCCTCCTGGACTCATGGAAGTGTAGAATTGCTTTTTCATCTGCTTTTCTTAAAATAAATCTCTCTCTCTCTCTCTCTCTCTCTCTCTCTCTATATATATATATATATATATATCTCATGGTATTTCCTATAACTGAAGGAATTAGAAAGATGGTAGTTTAAAGTATCAGCAATGGGACTAAATGTTTCAAATTCATAACCATTTTTGCTTTGGATATATAATAGTGTCTGAAGATATTAGGTAAGAATTTTTCTCAGTTATTTTATATATCAGGTATTTTATACTTCTGGCAACACCTGACAATAACATTTTTAAAAGAAACACAATTGTTTTTTATAGATGTTAAGTGAAAGTATGTTTGACAACCTGACCTCAGAGCAAAAGGTAGCTATTAAAAAAAAACACGCACAAAAAATAAGTGTTCTAAAACTAAAAGGTACAAAAGTGTAAGCAGAGATATCCATGCAGAGTATAGAAAACAGCAATTTCAGTAAGTCAGATGAAATTTTATGACCCAGGAAAGTCAAAATTAAAATGGTTTAATAACAGCGATGACTGAAGCATGCTCATTTAAAGCATTTCCTTAGAGTCTATACCTAAAATATTAGCAACTATATAATAGACATTATGAAAAGAAAAATGAAATGTTTTAAAGGAGCAAAACAGTTTTAACTTTGGACCAACATAAAAAAAATACATGTTAAAAATTCAAATCTGATAAGATTTTCTTCAGTCTGGGAATAAACGGGGGAAAAAGATATGTTCAAAGCATTATCTAGTGCATCTTACCACAAAGACAGTACAGCTAAGAGATAACATGTTATGTACACCCATCTCTTCTTTTTACCAGTGATCAGTTACTTTTTCATAAAATTACCTTCTAGTCTATCATAGTATAACTGCTGATTTAGCTTAATTCTAAAAAATGGGCAAATAAACTTTTCTGTTTGTCTTTCATAACCCAAATGAGATGTTTTTGAAGACAGTTTCCTCCTACCTGAAATCAATACAGTTGATAAGGCTTTCATTTATTGCTTAGTATCCCCTTGCTCTCCAATATACTAGTTCGTGTCAGTAGTTGCCAAGCAACCATGACAATTGTGTGGTTCATATACGGTGGGCATGCATTCATTGCCTTTATGTTGTACCGGGGTGTGTGTGTGTGTGTGTGTGTGTGTGTGTGTGTGTGTGTGTGTCTATGTCTCTGTGTGTATTTAGAAAACAACTATGGATCAGAATGAGACTCTCGCAATAAACAAGGATAAGTCGGGACATATGAAACCTTCACTAAGCATCTGTGACTAACATTAGATAATTAGAAGACTTTTTATTCAGATTCTTTGTGAATGAAGATTCTAAGAAAATTGATCTTTTTGTGAATTTGGAAAAATTTATCTTTATCTCTATATGCACCTTACTGGGTGAGTGTATTCATATATTTGATGGGCTTAGAGGATGAAGGATTTTGAAAAATGGCAAACATGCAAGAAGATGTTTCAAGAGAAGGCTGTCAAGGTTGTAAGTAGGTAAGGGTGTGCAGATTCTCTCATCTAGGTCCTCATCTTGTTTCAAGTTCATTCACTAGCTCTTCAGTCACCATCTATATTTGTAAGTTTGGGAAGAAAAAGGGTATATAGTATGAGCATACTGAAAGCTTACCCATCTGGAATGAACAGAGTGGGCCAGGAATCACTGCTCTATATGCCATTTCTTCAAAAAGAAAAAAAAAATTTGAAATAGGGAGAAAATGATTTCTGAGAAGTATAATTGTTTTCCCTGCTTATTAAACGAGTCTTTGTAGTAGCATTCTGTAAAAAAAAAAATCTAAAACCCATTTTTAAATATACCACTACAAAAGTTATAAAAGTTTTTCCCACTGAGTGTAGTATCAAATTAGTTAGCCACTCATGCCAAAAGCTTTGACAATACGTGACCAGTTCTTCATCATCACTTGGTTTGATCTTTGAGATCTTTGAGACCCCATGGCTAGGCATTTATATGCTCATTTTTCTTGGCTTTCCTGATAAGCAATTTGTTTTAAGCAATTTGGTAATTTCTAAAACTCCATTTAAATATGTTTTAAAAGGTACTACTTGGAATAAGCTTTTAGTCTCTTCTGTATGACTTAAAATAATAAAACTGTGGTCAATGAGCAAATATTACAGGGATTCAGATATTTGTTCATATTTGTTCTCAGACATGTCCTATTATGGAAGACAGTGAGGTAAACACAATGAGTGGTTTTCAAGAAGGTCACTGTTTATAGTATATACATCCCATTAATAAAAAGAGATAACTTAGGGAGTTTGTGTGTGTGTGTGTATGTATATGTGTATATATATATACACATAAAATTTATTTGAATTTTGTATGCAAATACATAATTTACTTCAACATTAATTTATCTTAAAATGAACTAATATCCTATTATAACTGTGATATAAGATGGTTTCAATTATGTATATTTACTTACTTATTCATTTGTTAATAAAATAATTTATTGAAAAATATCATGTACATGATGATAAAGAGGATTCAGAAATGAGGGGGAAATCCCAAAGGGAATATGCAAATTATTAAACTTTAACACATTAGTAGACTAGATGTTCTTCATGCCATTTAAGGATCACCTAACCTGGGTCTTCAGACCCATTCATCATCAGAGATTGTACTCTAGGGATAATCTTAAGAGGGATTGTGATAAAAGTCTTCTGAGACTTGGCAGTTATTACATGCATGCTACCCAGTTTAGGAGATATACCTACAAGGGGTCTGGTACCATTTCCAACATGAGGGACGTTTCCTCCACCAACGACAAGCAATGCTCTAGACACCATCTGGGTGTCCTACAATTCAACTCAGTTCTGACATTATCTGTATGAAGATAGCATCAGATTTCATAGGTTAAGTGCTCAGTCCCACAAGACTGACACCTACACCCCCCACTTCAGAAGCTAATTGTTAGTTATCACCTGTGCTACTGATACCCTCCTGCCCCTAAAGATCAGAGGTTCCCACAACCCCTCTTTAGGTTCAGTTAATTTGCTAGAGTGGCTCACAGAACTCAGAAAAACATTTTACTTACCCTATGACTGGTTTACTGCAAAAGGATCTAATTCAGGAACAGCAGATGGAAGAGATGCATAGGGCAAGATATATGGAAAGTGGCATGGAGCTTTCATATTCTCTCTAAGCCTGCCACTCTCCTCACATTTTAATCTGTTCACCAACCCAGACGGTCTCTGAACCCTGTCTTTTTGGGTTTTTATGGAGACTTCATTACATAGGCACGATTGATTACATCATTGCCCTTTGGTGACTGATTCAACCTCCAACTCTTCCCTTCCCAGAGGTTAGAGGGGTGAAAATGAAAGCTCTAACCCTCTAATCATATGGTTGGCTCCTCTGGTAACCAGTCCTCACCCTTACATGCTTTCCAGAAGTCCCCTCACTCATATAACAAAAGATATCTTTATTGTTTTCATACTTAGGAAATTCCAAGTGTTTTAGGTGCTCTGTGCCAGAAATTGTGCACAAAAACCACATACATATTTCATGAAAATCACAGTACCTCACATCAAAATTATGCAGATGTCCTAGCTATAGCAACCTTATCCTCTAAGAACTTGGCAGAACTGTAAAGAGTACAACAGTAATCAGAACATTTTCTTTTCTTTATCTCAACCTAACAAAAAGAAATATGAAATACTGATTGAGGTATCCAAAACGGGAGTATTTCTCCAGATAAATAAATACTTGTCTTAATATCAGTGAATACACAGTAAACCAATGATACTTGTTATTTTACTCTAAGGTTAATAAGAACTTTAAAATATATTTATGATCCTGGATATACTTTTACATGACAGGCATTCCTTGAGATTTCATATATGCTGCTTTTTAAACTTCTACCTTTCTTTTTTTTTTTTTTTTTTGGCCATTTAGTGTATTTAACTATCACATTAACTGCCATAATAAGTCCAAATTCAGGGAAGTATATTGTACTAAGAAAGAATAAGTGGATATTTTAATAACCACATACTTAAGTTTCTATCTGTTTTCAAAGATTGCAAGTATATTTTGTTGCTATCACATACTAAAGTTTAGTGCCTGAAAAAAAATCAACACAACTGTGCAGTTACTTGAAATATGTTCTCAGATATTCTTTTGTTTTTCTAATGCAAGGGTCTAATTTGTTTGTGTTAAAAAAGAAGCAAGAGGCTCAAGATGGAGTCATTTGTGCTAAACTCCACAACAACAAACCAAGTAGGTTAGTAACTAACCTACCGGTAGATTCAGCAGGAGTGTGACCTTTAAACACATCTAGTCAGCACTAGCGGGGTAATATGCCTGATGGACCCTTGAATTCCTCCAAAGAAAGGTGACCCTGGCTGAAAAAGTCTACTCTTTGCTAGAAACTTCCTTTTTCCCACTCCCTTATGCCTATAAATGCCTTCTATTTTGTACAGCTCTCTGGAACTTGCTTCTACTGCTAAAGTAGGATACTGCCTGATCATGAATAATTACACAGAGCCAAGTAGTTCTCTAAATTTAGTCAGCTGAGTCTCATTTTGTAACACTTGTAACACCCAAGATTTAAGTGGTTAAACAAAACTATTTTAAAATAGGTATCAATAATATGGTTAAAAAATCAAGTCACATCCAAAATATGGCATTTTAAGGGACTTATATCCTCAAATTGGTAGTTGAAAATGGAGCACAAGTCAACAGGAATGGCAATAATAAATTCTGGAAAAAGAAGAAAAAAAATAAACTTCTCTTTCAAGGTCTAAAACAACTGAGAGACAAAGAAGTTAGGTACAAATCTTAGATTTTTTGCCAATAATGACAAAGTTAGGTTGTGTCTTCAGATGTGTCAATGAGAGATGAGGAGGCAGGAAGAGGCCAAGAGTGTGGTTAGTACGGTGGCCTTCCCTCCATTGTGAGTAAATGAACTGAGCTGTAAGCGACGTGTATCGCAGAGTGCTTCCCTCTATTAAAAATAAACTCAGTTGGGGGCGCCTGGGTGGCTCAGTGGGTTAAAGCTTCTGCCTTCGGCTCCGGTCATGATCCCAGGGTCATGGGATCGAGTCCCACATCGGGCTCTCTGCTCAGTGGGGAGCCTGCTTTCCTCTCTCTCTCTCTGCCTGCCTCTCTGCCTACTTGTGATCTCTGTCTGTCAAGTAAATAAATAAAATCTTTTTTAAAAAAGTGAACTCAGTAATGCAGTTGCTGGGTCCTAAGGTATTTACCCTAAAGATACAAACGTAGTGATCCGAAGGGGCACATACACCCGAATGTTTATAGCAGCAATGTCCACAATAGCCAAACTATGGAAAGAACCTAGATGTCCATCAACAAATGAATGCATAAAGAAGATGTGGTATATATATACAATGGAATACTATGCAGCCATCAAAAGAAATGAAATCTTGCCATTTTCAATGATGTGGATGGAATTAGAGGGTATTATGCTTAGCAAAATAAGTCAATCAGAGAAAGACAACTCTCATATGATCTCCTTGATATGAGGAAGTGGAGATGCAACATGAGGAATTTGGGAGGTAAGAGAAGAATAAATGAAACAAGATGGGATCTGGAGGGAGACAAACCATAAGAGACTCTTAATCTCACAAAACAAACTGAGGGTGGTGGGGGAGGAGAGGGTTAGGGAAAAGGTGGTGGTGTTATGGACATTGGGGAGGGTGTGTGATATGGTGAGTGCTGTGAAGTGTGTAAACCTGGTGATTCACAGACCTGTACCCCTGGGGCTAATAATACATTATATGTTTATAAAAATATAAAAAATTTTAAAAAATAAACTCAAAGGTGCCTGGTTGGCTCAGTAGTTTAAAGTCTCTGCCTTCGGCTCAGGTCATGATCCCAGGGTCCTGGGATAGAGCCCGGCATCGGGCTCTCTGCTAAGCAGGGAGCCTGCTTCCCTTCCTCTCTCTCTCTGCCTGCCTCTCTGCCTACTTGTAATCTCTGCCTGTCAAATAAATAAATAAAATCTCTAAAAAAAATAATAAACTCAAATCTTTATCTCACTTTATCATCAAAACAACAACTTACAAGCATTTAGAGCAATGGCCACTATCACAATAACATCATTGTATCAGGGCGTCTTGGTGGCTCAGTTGTTGAAGCATCCATCTCTGGATTTCGGTTCAGGTCATATCTCAGGGCTATGAGATCAAGCCCCAAGTCAGGCTCTATGTTGGGTGTGCAGTCTGCTTTAAGAGTCTCTTTCCCTCTCCCTCTACTCCTCCTCCACCCCTCTCCCCTTCCCTTACTAAAAGAAAAAAATAATAATCCATCATCATCATAATAATAAATGATATTCTCTAAAAATGACAGAAGAGGAAACCAAAGCATAAACTTTGGGAATGCAGCTCATAAAAGTTTGTAGAGCTCACTAGCAGAAGCAAGGACACACTTTGGAAACTGGCATTAAGGCAGGGATGCATTTATATTCTGGCAGAGCAACAAAACAGCTGTGTGACATCTAGTAGTTTCTATCACACCTCTGAACCTGTTCCCCCTATTTCCTATCTTTCAGAGTGAACTACAACTATATCTGTTATTAGGGGAAGGGGTAGTTAAATTGAATTAGATAATATCTGTAATAGTATTTGGCACATGGTCAATTTTGAACAAATGTTAGTTCCTGTTCCTTCTTCCTACCCCTGATTCTTTGTTCCCAATCCTGGGATTTTTCCATTCCTCTACAATATCTTTCTAACTTGGAATAGATTAGACAAGTAATGTGTAATATATCTGTTCAAAGAAAATATAATAATTTTATAAATTATATATAATAATTTTATACAATATACAATAATTTTATATAATATATATTTTATATTATTATATATTATTTATATTATATATTTTTATTATATGATATATAAAATATAAAAATGTAAACATTGGCACAGGCAAAGAATTTGGATTCCAAATTAAATATTAGTAGGCATGGTATGGTATGTCATAGCTTCATAGGAATGTTTCCTAGTAGTGCCTATAACACCTGATGGATCAATTGCCTACCCCTGTAACATTCACTCTACTTCTGCCTATGATATGCTTTTTAAATAAACATCTATACCTTTATGAGACTTTATGCAAGAAATAGCAATGTATTTTATTTTTAGTTAAAAATTTCCAACTTCTACAAGAATTTTTCCCCTATTTGGAGGCAATATGTATTGGCCTGGAAATAAACAATAGGCTATTGGAACTTCTGTGCTACCTTGGAAAAGCATGATGGCACTAAATTATTCAGGCTTTCATTGCCTATTAGTTTTACTATACTCTTAGTAATTTAAATAAATATTTCACAAAAGTTAAATCATAATCTTTCTACTTTTATACTGTATGGATTTCAAGAGTGATCATAATTTTACTATTTGAGTCCCCATTTTATTCACAAAAAACAAAATAAATAAGCCAGTATCTCAATATTTGCTCATTGCTATAATGCTCAATACTTCAATAATTAAAGATAAAATAAAAAAGATACTTCCATGGGCATAGTATGTGTATGTAACTTATAGGAGAATGGTTAGAAGCAAGATAATTGGGTGTTAGGTTCATCAATTCAGTCATTCGGCATTTACAATATGTAAGTATCCCCTCTGTTCTAGGCTTAGAACTATACCCTGCCTTATTTAAAAAAAAAAAAGTGCTTTAATATGTTATTGGAATGGACAATTATTACTAAATTATTAACTTTAGGAAACAAAGTACCATGCACACAATTCAGTTTCTATACTGATTAAAAATAAACATTTCCTATTACCAGTTTATAAAGGTACGATGAAAATTCAAGTGCTAATCTTTGAGCTCCTTTTTCCCTACGAGGCAATGAGCATGATCTCATGCAGTAGAAGAATAAAGATTTTAAAGATTATCATCTTTATTGTTTTTATCCCAGTAATTTCTCAATGTTGACCTAAATCAGCAGGCTTTATTCACAAAATTCTCCCTGACTCAATGCCATTTATACAGTATCTCAGCATGTTACCAATGTCTATTGACTTTTCTTACTTAGAACTCATCTTAACAATTTGCAATTTACTTTAAAAATGGTATTGTTGCCTCCTAGAATACTATGCTTGATTACTTTTCCTCAATCCTTTTAGAAAATTAGTCCCATTCTGATACTTTACTCTTCCTTTGAGTGTTAAGTAGGAGATCATTAGCTCTATGATTACGTACTCAATGTTTTAGCTCTGTCCTAAACTCCCAGGCACCTCAGAAAAGACTTTGCAGATATTTATTGATCTGCATACCCTATCATGTACATACCCTATCATGTACCCTATCAAGTACAAGGAAAGTACTTGGGGAAATACAAGAAATACTGCTGAACATGGATGGTCCCCTGCAGAAACTTACAATCTGAAAATACTTAAAGTTTAATAAAAATTCATGGATTCAGATAGAAATCAGGGATAAAAGATCAATGATAATCTCATCATCATGTAGGATTAAAATTGTCAGATTTCCCCAGTTTATTAGTGTCTAAGGCTGTAGACTAATATTTTTTTCAGACTCTGGGCTGGACATAATGCCAGTTCTATTTCATTTGCCAGCTTATAGTGGGATCTTTTTGTATCCTAGGATCCACCTGAATCTGCACATGGTATTCTGGGCGACACAGAGTGAGATGAAAGATAACTAGAAAGATACAAGATGGATTGTAAAGCTTCTGCTCAGAATATTTTATGTCACCTCTTCTATTTCACTGATCAAACCGAGTCATGTGTCTGAAATTCATGATAACAGAACAGAGCCACTACTAGAAACACGATACTGAGTAGAGATGTATAATCCTATTACAAGGGGAGCAGCAAATAACTGGAAATAATAAAATCTGTCACACACTAACCTTTGGTTACAAATTGTTATTGTTCCCCTTTCAAAGCAGAGAATATGTTGACTTCTCTTCTAGAAAGTTAAAAAAAAAAAGTCTAGGACTTTGTAATTTCTACAATTTCTGATAATTTCTACATCTGGCTCATTACAGCTACTCCTGATCTGGGATTTATGAAATAGGATATCAGGTTATTTGCCTCTCCTATCCCACAAAAGTACATCGTCATAGGGGCGCCTGGGTGGCTCAGCGGGTTAAAGCCTCTGCCTTCGGCTCAGGTCATGATCCCAGGGTCCTGGGATCGAGCCCCGCATCAGGCTCTCTGCTTGGCGGGGAGCCTGCTTCCTCCTCTCTCTCTCTCTGCCTGCCTCTCTGCCTACTTGTGGTCTCTATCTGTCAAATAAATAAATCTTTAAAAAAAAAAAAAAGTACATCGTCATAGGAAAAGGACAAGATAATTGGAATAAATTCTTTTGTTAAGAAAGAGGGAAAATAGAAGGTATGCATTCAGTACATAGGCACTAGCTCATAATATTCTAAAATCTTGTTCCTCGAGAAGTCCCAGTAATGCTTCCCACCCCAGTTGTTCTTCAGTCTGTTAATCTCTATGTTCCTGGCTCCACCTCTTACATGATCCTTCCTTAATAGTATCTTTGTTGGAATGGACACATATGGAGAGAGCTGCTTCTTGCCTATAGAAATGAGAGACTGGGTGAAACTTATTTTGTCTTGAAGAGTCACGATCATGTTCAATCCCCCATGGAGCTCTTTGAATATTACAAGTTTTCAAAAAGCAAGTTAGGTTTTACTCTATTTAACCCCAGTAAATTCTGTATGACAATGGTGAAACCCGCCCTTCATTTTGATATATGCCTCTTTCTCTAGACTTACTTACAACATACTTGATCATTTCAGGTTTCAGTGGCAGATTCATGCCCTTAATCTTTTTTACTTGAGCCATCTAGTCCAACAAAAGTTTAACTGAGCATATCTTAATCAGCTAAGCAACTTTTAAAGAATTTTTGAAGTCCATGCTCTTGAGTTGGGCCTAAGATTGACTCTAATTTCCTCATCTTATATTATAAATTTTTTGGCATATCTGTTCTGATTATCTCAGCTTGGATTATGAATTTTCTGGTACTCCTATTCATTGGTATTTGGTGGGGAAAGAACATGCCATAGACTCTGATTAGAGAACCTTTAGATACTCTGGTTCCCTCTTTCCCTATATAACTCTCGCCTTTGCCTGTATAGGAAAGTTCCATCTAGTTTTGCAGGTTTGAAGTACTATTAACAAAGAATACTGATTTTGAATAATCACACATTCTTCTAAATCTATTATTTTATGCCTAAATCAGATGTTTTAAAAAAAAAGTATCATCTTTTTCTTTGTGTTCTGCTCTATTACCCTCCTCTCAAGACAAATACGGTGAATTTCCTACTTTTCTAAATTATGAGAGGAAGAGAAAATGGGCATAGGAAGCTAAGGAAAAATACAGTGATTGCTTTGCTAAATATTCTTCTTCTTCAGATAATGTTATTAATTTTTTTTCTTCCCTATGTTACTGTCACTATTTTCCTTTGCCAGAGAGCTGAATCAGAAGTTATTTAGATAAAGCTAGGTATATCATAACTATGACATTATGCTACATTCTTTACAAAAAAACTATTTTTATGAACAATCTCAATATTTAGTTTTTTCACTGGGAAGCAACAGGCTACATAAGTACATTAAATTCTAGCTTTTTATCCATTTGGATGTTCTTGTAAGGTCCTGGCTTGGATAAATTAGTAAGACTAACTCCATTGACAGACATAGTAATAAGTTTCTATAACCTTGTATTCGACTTTTCTACTACTATGTTTATCTTTCATACCATCTGGTTAATTTGAATTAAACTTTTAAAAAATGAGGAAAACATCCATTTATATCTGAACAGGAGAATTAATAAACACACACACGTGTATTTATATATTAATAGATATTTTAGGGAGATAAGATTTTCAGTTGTTCATAATATAGGCAAATGTTGGACAATGCTTTATTTTTCAGTCTTTCTTTTGTTCAGTATATTTATTAGGCACATACTATGAAGTAGCTAGAGAACTATGAGGAAGACAGACTTTGTTGAGGCTATAATACAAAGGGATAAGTAAACTGAGAGGACAAAATGTCTTATGAGAAGCCATTATATGGTGAATCAATGAGTCCAGTTAGGAATGGAAAACAATACAGTAATTTGAAAGCTTACTATAAAGAATTGTTAACTATAACAGAGCATCAGAGAAGTTATACAGCATATGGAACACACTTGAAGAGAAGATTAATAAACTGGTATAGAAATATGAATAAGTCATTGACCATAGTATGAAGAAACACACAATGAAATAAAAAAGATAGATTAAGAAGCATAGACAATAGAATTAAAAGATGGAAATTAGGTGAATTAGAATTACAGAAGGAAAGATGAGGAATTAGTGGCAAGGAAATATGGGTAAAATAATTGACGGGAGGTTAGCTAGTCAGAGGGAAGGTAGAATTGGCATTGAGGTGTGTTACAGACAGAACGCCTCCTCCTGTTCATATATTGAAGCCCTAGCCCCAGTGGGATGGTATTTGAAGGTGTGACCTTTGGGAGATAATTAGGGTTAGATTAGGTGCTAGGAGTTGGGCTCTTATGATGAGATTAGTGGCCTTATAAGAAGAGAAAGATTTTGCTCTCTCTCTCCATATGAACTCAATGAAGAAAGGCCATCTACAGACGCAGGGAGAAGCTGGCTGGCTGTAACCCAAAGACAGTGCCTTCACCAGGAACTGACTGGCTGGCACCTTGATCTTGGATTTCCCAGTGGCTAGAACTGTGAGAAAATTTTCTAATGTTTAAGCTATGCTATTTTTATCATAGCAGCCCAAGCAGAATAAAACATGGCAGAAGAAACAAAATATCCTAGGAAAATGAAGTTATGTGCAAAACTCCAGTGAGTATGTTGACTAAATATTCAGTCTTTGCTATATTGTTGAGTTTAAGTTCAGGGAAGAAATGAATCCTGGAATTCCATGCAGAGGTCAGGTCATGAAGAACCTTGTCATCTGTGCTGAAGGGTGAATTATATCCGAAAGGCAAGAAAAGACTTTAATCAATTTTTAGATATAGACTTTAGGTAATCCTGAATTGAAGCTTTTAAGTGAAAATTACAGTACAAACTGATTATTTCTGGTTTAAAGAGTTAGTTGCGGGATGTTAGCAGACATCCAGCAGACCGTTAGATCTGTTAGATGGCAGACTAAGAAGGACCAGGCCCTCCTTCCTCCACAGAGACACTGAGTCAACAACAGTAATAGTTGAGGAGGCTGTGATGTGCTGATCCCAGCTTGTGGCTGGGTAAATGTCTGTCACTTCCGTTCTGCAAAGCAGCTAGCAATTCTTTTAAACAACTGTCTTTTCTCTCATTTTTAAATTCAAGTTGTAGTTTCTGTCTAAAACAACAACCCTCTTCAGAGCTTTTGATTTCTCTGCTTAAGAATTCTGGTTAGTTTTTAATAGAGCAAATCTAAATTCTTGGGCAAAATACTAGGGCTTTCATAATAAACCACAGATAACATTTTTAGTTTCATCACCATAGATTCCCAAACATCTTAGACCTTTGGAGCCAGAACAATCTATGAAATCTCATGTTACCATTCATTTGTAGAGTTGTTATCTAGATTAGGAGTAGAGAGTCTGAAGTCATAGAGTCTGAACTCCACTTTCAACTCTTCCACTCACCAGCAATGTGAACTTGATCCGTTACTAGTCTGTCTGGATCTCAGTTTTTCCACATATTGTATTTTGGGTGCTCAATAAATGTTAGCTAGCATTTTGCCTACATGGGACTTTTCATTCCCTACTTGATTTCAAAAATTCAGTGTAAATATCATTTTCCCTATAAAATTTTCCTGAATTTCCCCTGGGGGGAAAAAAAAGCATCATTTTTCTTTTGTGTTTTGAAAGCATTTCCTGTATAGCTTTGTTAAAGAGTCTTCCCTAACTATTAGCTATCTGTTTATCTATTACTCTACCTATTCTCTTTCATTAGTTTATAATCTGCCCAAGTAGACTAAAGACCAACTTGCAAGCAAGAAATACATGTTCTTCTTTTTTGTACTGCTTAATGAATGTTGTTAAATAAATAAATGCATAAAATATAAAAGGACTCAATTATCAAGAAGATCATTTGAAGAAAATGATTATATATAATTAGTAAATTTTATAACACTTTTGTCCCAGAAACATGAATGCATATCATTAACAAAAAAATGAGTAATATTTAAGAGAACGTTAGTTTTTAATGTTTAATTTCATATTCCGTTCAGAAAAAAATGCAAACTATCAGCTTCACTGATAAAGTGTTAGCATTACTAAAGCAAAGGGATGGAGGCAGATTAAGAATTCTTAATGCTAGATCATAAAGATGCAATACAATTAGATTTGGTCTCTTCCCAGTTTAATTTAGTTTATCCCCTTAGGAGAGATCCATTCACCATATTTAATTTAGCTGTAACTCAGTGTAGTAAATATTTTTAAAAAAAGAAATCTTAATGAGTTGAAGACATGCACCAAAAGTTTCTGATTTCTCTATAAAAATGCTTTGTTTTCATTGTATTAATAATACTTAAGGAGTAAATTTAACTTTCTAAAGTAATTCTGCTTAAGAATATCATTAAAAACACCTCAAAGTTTAGATGCCAACAGACCAAATTTCGACAGGATTTAGAACTCCGTTAGAAATTTAATTTTTTTCCCTCATCTGAATGAAAGAAAAAAAATGTAATGAAAGAAAGGAAGGAGAGTAGGGAGCAAAAGAGGGAGGGAGGGAAGAAAGGGAAGGAATCCCACAATTACCTATGCTAGATCAAAGCAGAACACTTGAGGTCATTATTATTTGACCCAAGTCACAAAGTTTTTTTTCTTGAGATCCACAGATTTTATACCCATATTACTTATGAGAACCACCACAATTTTACAGTTTACATTTATAAAGCAACTTCAGCACACATCCAAAAAACAAACCAAACAAACAAAAAAGGTGTTTAGTGATGCAATCCTTTAAAAGGAATTCTGATTTGGGCCACATTCCTTATCTGTTGTCAGCAGTGCATCAGCCATGGATTGAAACCTGCTCCTAGAAACTGGAGCTTGGATCTATTCCTTAGTAAGAGTTGTGCTCCTACCCTAGGATGGTTTGTAACACCTTTCAGAGCTGGTCAGTATTCTCAATCTTCATTCTACTCTAGAAATGCAATAGTCTTGGAAAGTTTCAAAAACACTTGCATGACCACAAACCTTCATTAGTTCCGAAGAATCTGTGATATCAAAACTGATATTAACTATGATTCTAACCTAAAGGGACCCTACCAAAGAATAGTAGGGTATATTTCAGTATTCATTCTCTTTTCAAGGCTCCCATCTGACTTCTGTCAAAACCTAAGAGATTATTTTTCCATGTTCCAGTGCTATCGCTGCTGGGGCTCTCCAGTGACATCACGCTGGAATATTTTCCCTTTTGCATTATTATCAGTGATGCATTTTTTTTAAAAGGAGGTCTCAGCTACAATTTGGAAAATGGGAGAACAGAATTCTCCACATTCATCATGATATTGTGGTATTCAAAGCAGCAGAAACTTTATTTTGAGAAGAAACTAAGAACATATGACCATGACTTTAAAACACTAGGGAGAAGATAGTTTGGAAAGAAAAGGCATAATTTAAAAAGCCACTTTTCTGGTCTCATATGTGTAAAGTAAAAGGTGAACACTGATACTGACTTTGACAGTCAAAGTTCAGGACCGAGAGTTTTTAGAGCTTATTTTGAAAATCAAAACAGAGCAAAAATAAAATATAACTGCTTAGATTCTGATCAAAGCTCAGCAAAAAAAGAGGGAAAAGAGGAAGAGTAAGACAGAGAGAAATAGATATTAGTACTGAAGCACTGATCTGGCAAATGCAAGAGAAATGATGAAATGATTACTCCAATGGAATGATCAGTGGAATGTAAACCCAAGGAAAAACTCCTCGGCTTCAATTTCTTCGCATTGTGCAGATCCTTTTGAAAAGACCTTACACCTTGTGCAAAGGTGAAGGTGAATTGTTTTATCTTTGGCAAAGTAGTGTCAAGAGATACCAGATTGTTAACTGCTTGTCATACCCCAATACAAAGAGTAGAAGCCTCAACAGCATGAAGAAATCATATTTAAACACAATCAGTCTGATGGGGATTGTAATTATCTCTAGCAGACAATTTAAAAACCAGGTTGTATGGGGAAAAATGCACAGATTTTGGAGGCACAGTGGGGTTTAGATTTTGTTTCTGCTGCTAATTATACAACCTTCAGAAAGAGCGATTGGTTCTAAAACACTCATTATAGGCAAGGGTATTAAAATGGCATTTCTGATAATTTCAGTAACATTAAAAATAGTCAGTGATCCTAGCCATGTAACCACCTTCCTCCACAGAAGTTTTTTTTTTTTTTTTGTTCTTTTTTTTTTTTTTAAAGATTTTATTTATTCATTTGACAGACAGAGATCACAAGTAGGCAGAGAGGTAGGCAGGGCGAGAGAGGGGGAAGCAGGCTCCTTGCTGAGCAGAGAGCCCGATGCGGGGCTTGATCCTAGGACCTTGAGATCATGACTTGAGCCGAAGGCAGAGGCTTAACCCACTGAGCCACCCAGGTGCCTCCACAGAAGTTTTTGATATACATTAGTTACCTTTCTTTTTCCTTGTGGAAACTTAAATAAACCGCAAGCTTTGCAGCTATGTGTGCATCAGAACAACTGGAACAGAAAGTGAAAAAGTCATCATTGATATCTATCTATTGTTTGGTTTCTATAAATAAATGGTGGAATATAATTTTCATATAATTCATCATATAATTCATATAAATTCATATAATTTTCTTAACCTCCCTTTTTTCCTTCTAGTTACTGAAATTATTTTTTCAGCTAAAACTGATGTTTTAAGTTTTAAGGTTTCTTATCAGATTCTATGACTGAAGAATCACATATTCTTTATTTATTATTAACCCTAAAATCTAAATGGAGATATTTAGAAGAATACTTAGCCCTGTGGGTGGAGTGAGATTCCCTCATTAATAAATCATTATGAGGTGAGAGTTTAAAATTCACCTAGAGAACGGAGGTGGAGTACATAATTGAATTAAGAAGAAAAAAAAATGATTAGGCTTTTTTAAAAAATTTTTTAAGATTTATTTGAGAGAGGGAGGGAGAGAGCATGAGCAGGGGGAGAGCAGAGGAGAGGGAAAGGGAGTAGGAGAAACTCCACACTGAGCACAGAGCCCACTACAGTGAGATCAGGACCTGAACTGAAACTAGGAGCCTGCCACTTAACTGACTGAGCCACCTAGGCACCTCCAGAATTACTAGGTTCTTACATAAACTGAGTAAGTACAGTTGGAGTTCAAAATAGGGGAAGTAGTTAAAAGAACAGAATTCCAGTTTTAAAAAATCCTGGCTCGGGCGCCTGGGTGGCTCAGTGGGTTTAGCCGCTGCCTTCAGCTCAGGTCATGATCTCGGGGTCCTGGGATCGAGTCCCACATCGGGCTCTCTGCTCAGCGGAGAGCCTGCTTCCCTTCCTCTCTCTCTGCCTGCCTCTCTTGTGATTTCTCTCTGTCAAATAAATAAATCTTTAAAAAAAAAAAATCCTGGCTCTATAACTAGGGGTTAGCACCGTCTGAGTTACAGGGCGTGGATAAAATGCTTCCTTAACCTAAACTCCTCTTCATAACTTGTAAAGACAAAATAGATAACCTATGCAAACCAACTAACATAGAGCTTTGCATGTTGTTGGTGCTCAGTATATGCTACCTTATTATTTTATTAACTATATGGAGATAGAAAAAGGGAAATTTTGACTTGAATACAATACGTCTTGAATTGGTCATAGAAGACTTGAGAGAATTTTAGAAAGTAACCTGAGTATGAGCGCTAAAGGAGAGGTATTCCAATTAGAAGGAAGAGAACAAACGAAGGCATGGAAGTAAGAATGCATGTGCTTCCCCCATGAGATAACAGAGAAAACTGCCCAATTAGCAAGAGATTCTTGGAGAGAACACAAATTTGATAATAAATTTGAATGTCAAATAAGCCACCTAATAAGGATCATGTAAAATAATTATTTGTCCCAGAATTATCTAAATCTTTTATCTAAAACAATTATATTCATAGAATTACTAATCCTAGAGAAAGTTCTTGCAATACATTCCACTACTAATGTTATCAGACATGACAAGCTATTTATGTTACAATAACAAATTACCCCCTAATCTCAGTGGCTTAAGACAACAAAAATTTATCCCCACTAACAGTACGTGTGTAACATTTTAGTTAAGGTCTTAGACTATCACGGCCACTCAGAAAGAGTGATGAAGAATCAGTCTCTACACATACTTCCATTAATGCTAAGTCAGAAAAAGGGGTCTGGCAGACAACACACTGAACTATAAAATTATAGCTGAAGCTGAAACATACCATTCTGGTACAACTGATTGGCTAAAGCAATCTGCATGGCTCCCTGACTCAAAGGTAGTAGGTAAGTACAGTTCTACTCAAAAGGAGAACAGAATATTTTTGAACCAGCCTTAATTACTCCATAATTATAAATAATCATTTTGAGTCAATGCTGCCAATTTATCATCTAAATTTATCTTCTCTTCTGGGAAGACAGTTGCTATCTATTTATATTGTATGTTATATACCTCCTTTTTAAGTTAATATCTTAGTGGTTACTGTGGAGATTACAATTAACCTTTCAATTTATAACAACCTAGTTCAGATAAAAATTACCATAATTAGAAGAGAATATCAAATTTTTCCTTGTACTTAACTCCCTTCCTTCCTCAAAACTTTGTGTTGTTATTATCACATAAATTGCATCTTTGTACATAATAATCTCATCAACATAATTTTATAATTATCACTTTGTGCAGTTGTTTTTTTTTTTCAAATCATGTAAGAAAAGAAAGAATTACAAATAAAAATACATATACATTTTCTTTTATATTAAGCTATGTAGTTACCTTCACTAGTGTTATTTCTTTGTGTGGAATCAAATTAGTGTGTAGTGGTATTTCATGTTAGCCTGAAGGACTCTTTCAGTATTTCATGTAGAGCAGGTTTGCTAGAGACAAATTTGCTTAGTTTTTGTTTATTTGAGTATGTCTTAATTTCTCCTTCATTTTTGAAAGATGGTTTTGCTGGATGTAAAATTCTTGATTAACAATCTTTTTCTTTCAGGACTTTGAATATGTAATCCCACTAGCTCCTAGCCTCATAATTTCTGATGGTAAAGCAACTCTTTACAGAGGTGACTCAACACATACAAGTGATGAAGAATTGCTTTACCATCAGAAAATGTGTTGAGTCACCTCTGTTGGTGCTCTGAAGATTCTTTGTGTTTTCACAGTTTAATTTTGATGTGCCTGGGTATGAATTTGAGTTTTCTTTCCTAGAGTTTGTTGAGCTTTTTCAGTGTAGATCACTATTTTTCATATTACTTCAAATATTCTTTTTGCCTCCCTTTTCGACTCTTATTTTCCCTTCCTTGGCCTCTCTTTATTATGAATATGTTTGTTTGCTTTATGGTGTCCCACAGGTCTCTAAAACTCTGTTCATTTCTCTTCATTCTTTCTTCTTTCTGCTTCCCAGATTGTAGAATATCAATTGACCTATCTTCAAGTTCTCTGATTCTTTCTTCTGCTAGCTATAATTTGTTCTGGGCCTTTTATGAATGTCCAATTTCAGTTATTTTATTTTCAACTGTGTAATTTCTATTTGATTCCTATTTTTTAAAATTATAATTTCAAAAAATATAATTTCAGTCTCTTTACTGATATTCTCTATTTGGTGAGACCTTATTCTCATGTTTTCCTTTATTTCTTTAAATATTGTTTCCATCAGTTCTTTGAATGTATTTATAATAGGTGATTTAAAGTCTTTATCTCTTAGTAAATCTGATGCCTGAAGTCTCTCAGGGACAGTTTTTAAGGAATGCTTTTCTTCCTGTACATAGGCCATACTTTCCTGCTTCTTTGCATGTCTCATAATTTTTGTTGAAAATTGAATATTTTAAAATGTATGTTCAATGCCAGATTCTTAATACTTAGAAGAGTAAAAAGCCCATGATAGAAGCTTGATATTTCTTGCAAGAACCAATGCATGAAAGAATATTTACTGAGTGACTTTTGACTTTCTTTTAGCTTACTCTATGTTTCTGTAGGTTTTTTTATTCCATAGCTCTAAACCTGACACCATCGTTTCTTATGAACCATTCCAAAGCTGAGATAGAGGGTTATTCAAGAAGGGAAGTATTACTGAGTCAGAGGTCACACAGCCTCAGTTCTAGCTCCAACTCTCTCTCATGATCCTGGAAAGTCACTTTAAGGTCTCTGAGTCTCTTTTTGTCACTTATATAAAATAAATTGGCAAACAATTTATTATGGCAAACAATTAAATTAAAGTGCTAACCCAAGTATATTGCTCTAAACATATATGGGTTCCTGCTGTTATGGAGCAAGAGAAGCTTTACAATTCTTCAGTCACAGAATTGCAGTAAGACTAAATAAGATTATGGGTAAGCATTTTCTGAAATATAGCATGGACACCAATGAAGTATGCTACTGAGCCCAGTATGACTAGTTTTTCAGCTTAGGATAGGATAGCTGAGGATAAAACTTTGATGATTCACAGCAAGCAGTAACTGTTAGGATACCTACTCATTTTGCAAACAAGTAACCAGGGCATTTTCACATTGTACCATTGGTAAATTAAATTCTATACAGATAATACCGATATTCATGAAGAATTTAGGCTTGCTGATTGTGCTGTTATATAAAATAAAATTGCATTAATAAAATTATTTCTATGCTTTAATCTTCAAAGCAGCTCCTAGGAGAAATTCTTTGTACTATACAATTGGAAGAAAATTGGACTGTGATAGCTCATCACAATTACAAAGAAAGGCTATATGTAATAAAATAAAAATGCTTTCAGTATGCAGTCTAAAGGAGGTAACTTTCTTTAAAAATATAACTCACATTAGGTGAAATTTATTAGGATTATATTGATAATACTAAGCATTTAAAAAATTTGTCCATATTCCTATGGGTTTTAAAAAAGAATCTACTAATCATGAGATTAATCCATATGGATTAATAAAATATTTTTTGAGGTTATATTTTTCACAGTTCCCTTTGAGGTCTTTTGGCACTCAGTCCTCACATGAGTCTTTTTCTTTTTAGACTTTTTTTGTTGTTGTTGTTAGACTCTTCTTAACATTGGATTCTCACTTACTTCTACTGTTAGCTCCATTTTTAAGCTAATTTAGGGAGAGCACAATTCATTGTGTATCTGGTACTCACAGAGTATCCATTTGTAAGAGGCTCACAGTTGAAAAGGCAAAACCGAACAAGATATAGTCTCCATTCCTTCATTATGTTGAAGCTAATCAACATTTAAGAAATTATTTGGAGGGTTTTGAGAGGTATTATCATACTATCATGGACAGTGACTTAAAATAGAGACAGATAGTCCACAGAAAATAGGGTGAATCACCTGTTCTATGGTCTTGGAGAGGTGTTCAGAGGGGAAGAAACACTACATTTCATCTTAAAGGTTGTATGCAATTTTACCAAGCAAGAAAGACTTAGATTGGTTCTCCATGCAGGAAGACTAGCTTGTTCAAAGACGTAGAGACACAGTGCAAGAACATGACATGGGAAATGGAAATATTCTGGGTAGCCAGACAATACTGTACACAGGAGAACAGTGAAGATGTTACTTAAAAATAGGGTGGACAGAGGCGTCTGGGTGGCTCAGTCAGTTAAGCATACAACTCTTGATTTTGGCTCAGGTCATGGTCTCAGGGTCCTGAGATCAGCCCCACATCAAACCCTGCATTAAACTTTGTGCTCTGCAGGGGGTCTACTCAAGATTCTTTCTCTCTGCCCCTCCCCTACTTGTATACTCTCTCTTAAACAAATAAGTTTTTCTTTTTTTTTTTTTTTAAAAAAAGAGGGTGGACACCATGATGCAAAAGGCTTTTTATGCCACATAATAGCATTTGGCGAACCTTTGAGGATTTTTTTAAATGAAAAACTTCTACATGAATTATGTAAAAGTAATAGTTGTAATAATAAATTTTTATTAAGTCAGACCTATCTTAGTTTATTTATTCTGACAATTTCCAAAGTATATGAGGAAATATGTGACATGTGTTTGAGATGCTATTTTTCCTTCTGAGTTTATATTATTTTTATTGTCCGTATATTTATTTTTCTGATTTTATTTTTTTTACCATGTTTTACACATGCATCCTTGTAAATGATCTCAATTCCAGCTTGAAGGAGGCTTAAGATAAATGCATATACAAATGGAATATATTTGTCCGTAACAAGATAGCGCTATGGCTCAATTAATTTTATACATATATCAAACAAAGTTACAACAAATGGAATTCATCTATATCTCTGGTTATATCTCTCACAAATCCAGATGATAGTCTGAACTGAATAGGACAATGAGAATGATTCAGCGGAACCTATTATTACTTTGAGAGACATAGAGCCCTGAAGCAATCTATGATTTGTCTTTTTCTATGGTCTATAAGAAATACACTGTATTTAACACACAGGCATTTTGGGCATTATTCCTTTATTCTAAATTCCTTTTATCTATATCAAGTCAGTAATCTTATTAAATGTTATATAACACACACGCGTATGCATGCCCATACACACACATACACACATATAGTGTCTCTTAGAAGTAAGGGAGAGAGAAGAAAATCACCCTCTAGGATTGATTTGCATTGTTGCTACAACTAATCAGATATTTACATAAACCATGTGTAATATTACTCTGAAAATACATTGTCATTTTGGAAACGTATTCCTTAGTAGTCAACTTCATTTAAACTTCTTGGAATATTTGAAACATATAAACTGCTGATAATTAGTCAAGCTGAAATAAATATCTAATAAATAGGAAATCATATTAACTGTTCTGTCCTCATGAAAATTATAACTCTATTCATCTTAAACCCACTTGAATATTTGGAGAAAATTCAATGTCAGCCTTCAAAGAGATTTATTCAAAATGCATATGAATTCTCAGAGTAAGATTTGAAAAGGGGGCCATCTGAATATTCTCCCTCATACAAACCACATACAGTGTTCATAACTACTGATGGACAATTTAGTGTGCATTCATCACTATTGGTCTTAGTTATTGCAGTTTCATTTTATAGCTCTGTGGATATATGATGTTTATTTCAACCTTATGTTTCTCTAAGTACTTATTGTGCCCTAAATACTTAAGTTTGAACAGAGATGGCATTTTATAAATATTTTCTTTATTATTTTGGTCTTTTTTCATAGCAAGAACTTCTTTGTGTTTCAGTATTTCATATGGGTCAGAGAAGAGCTAATATTCTATGGACGGTGTAAAAACTTGGTCAATTCATTCTAGAAAAACTTCATGTAAATGGCCCACTAAAAGGGTTTATTAAGAAAGTTGTTGCATGGTATAAAGGACAAAGTCCTGGACTGAGAATCAGTAGGATGGTAAGTACTTGAAATTACTTTTTAAATTTCATTATTTTGTAGATAAACCCCAAATTCTCTTATCTACTACCCATCAAGATATCCTAACTTCTTTTCCTCCTGACTTCTCTCTCTTCTTACTTTCACTTCCTAATTATGTTTCTTCTTCATTCAACAATTGTTTAGATGTTGGGTATAGAGACATTCTTACATTTTCAATGAAATTTCATTGTGAGCTTACTTATTATAATCAGGCACCTTAGGCTCTCTAAATTGAAAATCAGCCAATTCAATAAAGTAATCATTTGGAAACAGCTAGAAAGAATGTTAAGTCTTCCCAGTTTTTCCGTAATGGACGGAGATGTAAGCAAAAATAAAGCTTCCTGAAGAGAGATGTATAATCACTGATTCATTTATAGCATAAACATGTAAAAGAGTTCCACTCCTTAAAGTGGTAACACAAGTATCTTGCTCTAAACCTATATGGGTTCCTGCTGTTATGGAGAAAGAGGCACCAGCTTTACATAAACCACCTTCTCCCAATAATACTTTGTAAACAGAAAACCAGAAAATATGTAAGAAATATCACTTTCCAGATATCGGGCAGCAAACAGAACAGAATATGTAACCCTAAGAAAAGGGATTTTATTTTATAAATAAAGTGAGCCCTACCACTGCCCCAGTTCACTTCCTGGAAACACTTTTCAGGCAACAGTAGAGGAGGCTAAAATCTGTGAAACAGGATACCAGAGAAAAGGTACCTTCACAGAATAGAGTGATCTTCAGTTTTCTGAGATCTGAAGAGGAGTACTCTTCAAGCCTGTTGTTGAATACTAATCTGTGCATGCATGGCAGGTAACTACTTGAGGCCAGGGAAAGAACCACCAGAAAGCAAGAGGGCAAAGAATCCTTAAAGCTAACAGAGGCCTTGGAATAGTTAGTGTGCCTTCCTGACAGTTACTTGGAATCAGTTTGACTTTTTGAGGTTTGTTTTAAAACATATTTTTAAAGATTTTATTTATTTATTTGACAGAGAGAGACACAGAGAGAGGGAACATAAGCAGAGTGAGTGGGAGACTGAGAAGCAGGTTTCCTGCCCAACAGGGAGCCCAATGAGGAGCTGAATTCCAGGACCCTGGGATCATACCTGAGCCGAAAGCAGATACTTAACAACTGAGCCACCCAGGCACCCCTTAAGACATTTTTTTAAAGAGCAAGTTTAAGACAGACTTTAGTAGAACTATTTTAGTCCTACTACTAAGGCAGTATCTTTCTGAAAAGTCTACCTAATGCCTATATTATAAAGTCTTTCTACTTGCTAAAGACTGCAAAATAAATGAGTCTTGACCCTTGTCTCACAACATATGTAAAAATTGGCATAAAATGATTCATTTACCTAAATACAAGAGGAAACTCTAAAAATTCTAGAAAGAAAGATAAAATATTTGTGACCTTGGGTTAGGCCAAGATTTCTTGAATAAGACACAAAAGCATGAATTGTGAAAGTAAAATTTGTTAAATTTTATTCCATCAAGATTAAACATGTTTGCTTTTCATAAGACACAATTAAGAAAATGAAAAGTCAAGACACAGATTGAATGAAAATATTTGCAAATATGGATCTAACACAGATTTAACATGTAGAGTAAATAAAAAAGTCTTACAATATGATAAAATAAGAAGACAAACAATTTGATTTAAAAGTGGGATAAACCTGAAAATAATGAAGGTTCAAAAACAAAAAGATGAAGCCATATCAAAAGGACACTGTAAATATTATAAAAGAATACAACAGAAATAAGATCAAGTATCTCGACCATGAAGATTGTATTAAATACTATGTTGAAATAATCTCAGATTGAGTTTTAAAAATCCAGCTATGTCTTGCTAGGAACAGTAAAATCCAGGTTTGATCGGAGTTGGAGCTTGTAAAAGTTTGTGGCTGTTTTTAAGAAAATGAATACACCATTATAAATACAATCTGCCACATAGCTTTGGGAAATTCCTAAAATTGACATTTTATTAGTTTGGTATTAAAGCTGCCTCCAATCTCAAGATCTGCATGTAAAACAAAATGAATAGGAATGCCAAAACTAGAGATTACCAAAGGCAAAACTGATATAAAAGGAATAATACTTCTTATAGATAAAACTCAATATAAAAATAATTAACAAAAAGTAGAGGGGCAGTTTATAGTCACAAAGTCATAACAATAAGGAATAGCATTGTACTGAATGAGGCAACATATATTTGGCAGAATGTGTCTGGAATAAAAAAAGACTTGTGAGAAAAAATATTTTAATATGCTAGTATCTTTTAGAGTTTAAGCACATGCACACATATAATTAGGAGGTTAAAAATTTGGATGCTATAATCTGATTTATACATATTACTGAATGATAGAATTTATGACATAGAGACACTAAATTTGAGTACATTATCAAATTTATATATGTCTAATGTTCATATGATCTTTACTACATATGGCCCAATACTAGGTTTTATGTATTCCATACAATCTTTAAAGGGCCAAACATTTTATCTAAAGATTGTGCTTATCTAGTTTCTTATTGTTCTTATATTTATTTCTCCTCTACACTTTCATTTTCTTCCCAACTTTATAGGAGACATTTTCTTTTAAAATTTTTTGTTTGTTTATTTATTATTTATTTATTTATTTATTTCGAGAGACAGAGAGAGAAAGTGAGCATGTGCACGTGTGCATGGGGTGGGGAAGTGGCAGAAGGAGGGGGAGAGAGAGAATTTTATCTTAAGTAGGCTCCATGCTCCATGCTGGACACGGAGCGGACCCAGCCTGAGATCATGATCTGAGCTGAAATCAAGAGTCTGACGCTAAACCAACAGAGCCACACAAGTGCCCCAACAGGAAACATTTTCCAATGTCCTTCTGTGATGGATTAGAGATGATCTCACCCCCTTTTCAATTTTGGACCACTACAAAGTGGCTTTCTCTATTATCCATTATGGGGCTTACATAGCTGTAAGCAGAAGTTGGCTAGCATGTGGCCTTAGGTAAAACATATATCTGAACTTAATGCATAGGTACCCATTCAAAGCAACTCATAAAAACAGTTGGCAGGTTAAATTATGACAGTCTGTCATAATGTCTCAAGAGCTATTCAAGTACGAGTATATGACTGCATTGTTCTTATTTCATGCTCTGCTGTCATACTCATCTTTTCCTGATGTACACTGAAAGGGAGGACTCCTTTCTTTTCTGATATATCTGGAAGATCATATATTTCTAACAACTATGTACTACTTCACAACTTGTCATATAAATAAGGTTTTATCTCATTTTGAAATTTGAATCAATTATTTAAACACTCAATGGTCTTCAAAATCTCTCAGTCCCATTTCTCCACCAGAAGTTGTTCTGGGATCCCAGAGACTTAATCATCACAAAGAGATATATATTTTTAAAGATTTTATTTATTTGACAGAGAGAGAGCACAAGTTAGAAGAGAGGCAGGCAGAGAGAAAGAGGAAAGCAGGCTCCCTGCTGAGCAGAGAGCCCGATGTGGGGCTTGATCCCTGGACCCTGAGACCATGACCTGAGCCCAAGGCAGAGGCTTAACCCACTGAGCCACCCAGGTGCCCCACAAAGAGATATTCTTGTTTCCAAATGCTTCATTGTTGAAAAACTCCTGGCATTAACACTAAATTAAAAAAGAGGAAACCACATTCTCTATTGTGGTTACTGCAATTTCTGCTACACGTTGTCCCTCTTAAAAACAGATGCAGTAGGGGCGCCTGGGTGGCTCAGTGGGTTAAAGCCTCTGCCTTCGGCTCAAGTCCTGATCCCAGGGTCCTGGGATCGAGCCCCGCATCGGGCTCTCTGCTCAGCAGGGAGCCTGCTTCCTCCTCTCTCTCTCTGCCTGCCTCTCTGCCTACTTGTAATTTCTGTCTGTCAAATAAATAAATAAAATAAAAAAAAAATAAAAAAACAGATGCAGTAGCAATGCCACAATAGTTAAACTATTGAAAGAATCTAGATGTCCATCAATAGATGAATGGATAAAGAATATGTGTGTGTATATATATATATATATAGAGAGAGAGAGAGAGAGAGAGAGAGAGAATGGAATACTATGCAGCCATAAAAAGAAATGAAATCTTGCCATTTTCAATGACGCGGATGGAACTAGAGGGTATTATGCTTAGCGAAATAAATCAATCGGAGAAAGACAACTATCCTATGATCTCCCTGATATGAGGAATTGGAGATGCAAGGTGGGGGTATGGGGGGCAGGAAAAGAATAAATGAAACAAGATGGGATCGGGAGGGAGACAAACCATAAGAGACTCTTAATCTCACAAAACAAACTGAGGGTTGCTGAGGGTAGGGGGCTAGGGATAGGGTGGTTGGGTTATGGACATTGAGCGGGGTATGTGCTATGGTGAGTGCTGTGAAGCGTGTAAACATGGCGATTCACAGACCTGTACCCCGGGGCTAATAATACATTATATGTTAAAAATAAATAATTAAATAAATAAAAATAAAAAGATTAAAAAACAAAAACAAAAACAGATGCAGTAAGAGGTATACTTACTGACTGCTAAATGATTCCAGTACTGCTCCAGATTCCCTCAAAGCCACTGGGGCAGTCCTTTTAAAACAGGATAAACCCACTCCTTTTGAGTTATACTTCTAGGTTTTACAAATGTTTGTATCTTCCTATCTTCCAGAAGGAAGCCCAGAAAACTATTTGATATTAGGGAGGATAATCCTCTTCAATATACAGAAATGATTTTATTGTATGCTGTTCCCAGGTAATTGATGGACTTACAGCTATGTAACAAAAGATGCCACAAATGTGCTCTGAAAGAAGCTTAATTGATACCTCACAGCTTCTTTCCCTGAAACTTCAGCCTGGAAGCCTGGGTGGTTCAGGTGGTTAAGCATCTGCCTTCAGCTAAGGTTATGATCCCAGGGTCCTGGGCTCCAGTCCGAGATCCAGTTCCCTGCTCAGCAGCGAGTCTGCCTCTCCTTCTCTTTTTGCCCCTCCCATCCATTTGTGTTCTGTCTCTCTTTCTTGCTCTTTCTCTCTCAAAATAAATAAATAAAATCTTAAAAAAAAAAAAAAAACCCTGGAAATAGAAGCCTCCTTTAGCTGATAATGGATGTTCATCAAAATGAGGAAATAGCATACTTAGTAGGGAAATTTTAGAATTTCCCTTATAAATCAAAATACCAAGACAAATTTTCTACTATTTTTACTCCTAATATATCCACTGAAGTCATTATCTGAATGATAAACCCATAGGCAGTAGTAAGAGGCGTAAGGATCAGACAGATGGAAGATGAATTGAAATCCTGTCATTCTTTATGTATAAAATTCAAGAAATTTGTTTTAGAATTTATAACAGAAATCAAGTTTACTAGATACAAATACAAGTAGTGTTCTCATATTCTTTCAATAACCAATCTAAACTGGAACAAAATTAAAATTGATTCAAAAAATTTCAAAGGCATGCAAGAACCATAAGGTAGTTAGAAATAAATGTGTTAAAATAAATACAAACTATGGAAATAACTATAAACTTTTTTTGGAATGATATAAAGTAGAATTGAACCTGAAAGAGTAGAAAAATAAATAATATTTCCACATAAAAATATAAAGATAACACATAGTTCTAAATTAATCTGCACGCACAATACAACCCTACACAAAGTTTCAAGAGACTCTTTTATGGAACTTGACATATTAATTCTAAAATGCACTTGAAATGAATTGTGCTGAAAACCCTTAAAAAGGACACAGAGAAAGAAATTGCCCTACCATAAACAAAGAATATTTACAAAGTCATAGCATTGAAAGTTATGTATAATATGCAGGAATAAACCATTTGAATAGACAGCAGACTGGAGAGCACAAAAAGAGACATCTCAAAGGGATCTTTAAATAAGTCAGAGGTGGTACTCTATAAGGCACTGAGAAAGGGGATTACTCTATAGTAGTTAATTAGTAACATTAAGAAACTTAGGTATCTATCAAAAAAGTAGATCTGTTCCTCACACCATATGGAATTAAATCCAAGTATTTAAAAATACGACCAAAGGGATAAACAACAACAACAACAATAGTTTTTAGAGGAATGATCTTGGTGATAGAGAACTGCAAATAAGGCCAAAATAGAATGCAAATTACAAAGAGAAAGAGTGATATATTTAATAAAATTAAATTTATGACAAAGATACCAAAAATACCTTAAAAGACTTTTGTTTTCAGGAAACAAACAGGGTTGCTGGAGGGGAGGGGGGGGTGGGAGGAATGGGGTGGCTGGATGATGGACACTGGGGAGGGTATGTGCTATGGTGAGTGCTGTGAATTGTGTAAGACTGATGAATCACAGACCCATACCCCCTGAAACAAGTAATACACTACGTGTTAATTTAAAAAATACCAAAAATAAACTAGCAAGGTTAAAAAAAATAATAAGGAAGACATATAAGCTATGTGCCCTTAGATTTTACTGGGTAGTTCTGAAAGCTGTCAAATAGTTGGAAGCTGGTAAAACCATTTTATGTCTGCCAAGGTGCTGGCCTTACAGTGATGATGACAAGCAAAGGATGGAAGAGATGTGAGTTCTTAACGTTGCCAAGCTGCTAGTTTAAGCAATCTTGGAGACTCACTGTCATGGGTGCTATTGAGGGATACATTGTTTTCTATGTCTATTATAACAAATTACCACAAACGTAGTGGTTTCACAGGACAAATGTTTGGTATTTTATACTCCTGGAGATCAGAATCTAAAATGGAGGGGCACCTGGGTGGCTCAGTGGATTAAGCCGCTGCCTTCGGCTCAGGTCATGATCTCAGGGTCCTGGGATCGAGTCCCACATCGGGCTCTCTGCTCCACAGGGAGCCTGCTTCCTCCTCTCTCTCTGCCTGCCTCTCTGCCTGCTTGTGATCTCTCTCTCCATCAAATAAATAAATAAAATCTTAAAAAAAAAAAAAAGAATCTAAAATGGATGTCAGTGGGCTAACATCAAGGTGTTGTCAAGGCTGCCTGACTTTATGAAGATAAGAGGGGGGTTGATCTATTTCTTTACCCTTTCCAGTTTCCAGAGACTGACTATATAGTCTTTGGCTTGTGGCCCCCTTTCACCTTCAAAAAGTCAGCAATCACAGCATTCCAACTCCCACTTCCATTTTCATTGATGGTCACTCTGATTCTCCAGCTTTCTTCCTTTACTTAAAAGAATCCCTGTAATAGGGTGCCTGGGTGGCTCAGTGGGTTAAAAGCCTCTGCTTTCGGCTCAGGTCATGATCCCAGGGTCCTGGGATCGAGTCCCACATCGGGCTCTCTGCTCCACAGGGAGCCTGCTTCCTTCTCTCTCTCTGCCTGCCTCTCTGCCTAGTTGTGATTTCTCTCTGTCAAATAAATAAAATATTAAAAAAAAAAAAAAAAGAATCCCTGTAATAAAATTGGGCCTACCTGGGTTATCCAGAATAATCTCATCCCAAAGTCAGTTGGGATTAGTAACCTTAATTCAATTTGCAACCTGAATTCCCTTTGGCCATGTAAATAGCATATGTATAAGTTTTTAGGATTAGAACAGACATTTTTGGGGAACCATTACATTGCCTAGTGAGAACAAATTTCCCTTATGTTTAAACTAGATAGTTAAGATTTTCCTGATGTATTATTCTTCAATTGCTTGTGGCTACTACCATGATTGGGTATCACTTCTTAAGTCCTTTGTGAAAGTGAGCACTTTAATCGATTTAACTGTGAGCTAGGTATTAACATTATCCTTCCACAAAGGTAAAATTGAGGGGTAGACAGAGTGGGCCGCTTGCTGAAGGTGCCCAGAACTTGGGGCTTTAGTAACTTTGCTACGCTTGTTTGTTATGTGTTAAAAATTTACATAAAGAAAAAGAAACATAAATGAAGTTCAAAACCTACAATAACAATAATAATAATAATAATAAAACTTGAAAATACAAAACCTCAGTAAAAACTAAATTAAAAATTTTTAAAGATTTATTTTTAAAAACCCTCCTTGATATAATTCACTCTTGTCATTTTGATAATATGGCCTGAACTCATCATCACATGTACTTGTTGGTGTGAAAATCACTGTCACAGTGTTCCCTTTGTTTTCTTTTCTCCATTGTCAAAATAGACTCTTCTTAATTGTCCGTGAACCTGATGAGAAGAGCTCTTGTTTGAAGATCTCATTCGTTTGTGTTTTCACTGTGCTTCCATGGTTCTGCTTATCTGGTCATCCTGGCTGATGTGTTATGTTTTGCATTTAGTCAACAGTATGTTTCATTTGCCAACGTCAGTTCCTTAGAAGATCCGTGTTTTTCTCAACTTGTGCTTGTGTTTCAATCTCTTTGATTATTTCCTTCATTTGAGGTCCTTTTTAAAAACCGATTCTCAGGCATCATCCATCTCAGTTGTTTAATTAATGTATTCGAAGAGGTCAATTTATAATTGGGTGTCTCCTGACTATTAAGATAAGTCAAGAAAAAAATTGTAAATAATGATTTAACATTAGAAATGATTACTAAGTATACCAGGTTCCTTAATTTTTGCAACAAAATGTCACTGGGATTTAATTTATAGTAAGTGTTAATATGTTAATATGTTTTATATATTAGAAATGATGACTAAATGAAGTCACCGCACATTTAGTTAAAACTTGTCTTTTAAGAAAATTGTAGCTTTTGTATCTCTTTGAGTTGAGCGTGGAGAGAAGACTGTGTAAGCATATGCAATGATGCCACTCAACAATCATTATTGGTAGGACACTGGGCTCTATTATGGTGAATCCAAAATCTGACCCAAATATATTTCTAACTCTTAAGGGGGTACAATTTCATACTAGAGTTAGACTTTATACATAAAAGTACATTTTTAAAAAAGATTTATTTATTTGAGAGAGAGAGAGAGAGAGAGCATGCTTGGGAGAGGGAAGGGGAGAGAGAGGATCTCAAGCAGACTCCCTGCTGGGTGTGGAGCTTGACACAGGACTTCATCTCATTACCCTGAGCCAAAATCAAGAGTCAGACCTTTAACCAACTAAGTCACCCAGGCACCCCCTAAAAGTGCATTTTACTTAATAAATTAATAATTAATTAAGATTTTATTTACTTATTTTTAGAGAAAGAGAGAGCAGGGGAGGGGCAAAGGGAGAGGGAGAGAATCCCAAGCCGACTCCACACTGAGTCAAGGAGCCTGACTCAGGGCTTAATCTCAGGACGCTGAGATCATGACCTGAGACTAAATCAAGAGTTAGATGCTTAATCGACTGAGCCACCAGGCGCCCCTGAAAATCTGTTTTAAAGCAGAATTCTAGAAGTATCCTTAAAAAGGCACAAAACTATTGAAGAATATTTTTCATTGGCATTGGCATAGATTTCATGCAATTCAACTTTTCTCAAAAGTGTCTGATCACAAGACTCATTGGTATGTTTGTAAAAAGCAAAGAATCCCCACGTTTTCTTGGATGTTCTCACTTGGTACCTTCAGAAGGACTTGAGAATTTTTTCCCCTTCAGAAATCATTGTAAATCTTATGCTCAGTCAAGTTATGTATCACGGAATATAGAAGAAAACCTTTGCACTAACCTCAAAAGATGGACAGTTCTTCAAGGAAGTTATTGAGGGGAAAAGTATTTCAAGTACAAAGCTTGAACAAATGAGGCCGAATGGCAGGATGGCTTCGAGCAATATTCATTCCTCCATATATCCATTCATTCATCAAACCATGTAGGTTAGAGAGAATACAATAGCAATAAGACACAGAAAATCCTTAGGAATCCTCTGTAAAGATTGAGAAATTGCTACATACATAGTTATGCAAATATTCCTCCAAGTCTAGAGGCAGACATGAAAGAGCTGGGGAGAATGTGAGATGTAGTGATCAGTAAAGTTTTGTTCATGAACTTCAAAGTTATGTATATCTTGCAGAGTGTCAGATTTCAAAGAAAAGCTGCCTGTGCTAGTGAAATGGTAGTTCAAAAAGACAGACTGTTGAAAATTCTAGATAGGACAACAATGTAAACATACACATCTCACTACTCCTGCTGTGGGCTCCAAAAGAAATGAATATTGGAATATAAAAACAACTATGTATAGGAGAAAAAGGAAAAGACAAATGCAAAAGCTGGTGCAGTCATTTCTCACATTCTTGATGGCTGCGGTTGGAATTGGGTTCTTTCGTTGCTGAGTAAGATAGAATCATATGACAGCTGGGATTGAAAGAGGAAAAACAATGTCTTTTTTAAGAAAATTGCTTTGATAAACATTTTGGTTATGAAAAGTAAATTAGGCCTGGTTCCGGAATGAAAAGATTAAAACAAAGGGAGCTGTTAAACGAATGTTGTACCTAGATGGAGGTAATATGAGATGGATTTTGGTATCCTAAAGATGGTTTTTAGTGTCCTAAAGAAAGGGTTTCAGGGGGCGCCTGGGTGGCTCAGTGGGTTAAGCCGCTGCCTTCAGCTCAGGTCATGGTCTCAGGGTCCTGGGATCGAGTCCCACATCGGGCTCTCTGCTCAGCGGAGAGCCTGCTTCCCTTCCTCTCTCTCTGCCTGCCTCTCTTATGATTTCTCTCTGTCAAATAAATAAATAAAATCCTTAAAAAAAAAAATTAGTGCTAAAGAAAGGGTTTCATTGTTAGGAATTCCAGAACATGAAGGGGCAGGTTTTGCTGTGTGGATGCTCACTACTTTGTTTCTCTCTACATCAGACTTTCAAAGAATGGAACTGGTAATATACTTCTTCATTACCAGGTCTTCCATCTGTTAAGGAAACACCAAGGTACATAAGCATGTGATCAGCTAACTTCCTGAGGTCAACCCACCTTTGATGTGGTCTCAATGTGTGGGGCTTCTAATAAATCTTTGAACCCTGTGTACTTCAGTTTCCTCATCTAGCAAAAATGGAGAATAATTTCCATTATCCAGTTTATTTTGTAAATAAAATGTGGAGATACATGAAAAATCTACTCAGGGTATTTAGAGCCCAATAGCTTTTTCCCCTTATTCAATAACAGTTAGTAGTGGCTCAGTGGGTTAGGCCTCTGCCTTCGGCTCGGGTCATGATCTCGGGGTCCTGGGATCGAGTCCCGTGTCGGGCTCTCTGCTCAGCAGGGAGCCTGCTTCCCTCTCTCTCTGCCTGCCTCTCTATCTACTTGTGCCAAATAAATAAATAAAACATTTAAAAAAAAAAAAAAAAAAAAAAAAAAAAAAAAAAAACATTAACATAGAATTAATAAATGATTCCGCAATCAGAAGGTGATCATAATGCAAGAACCAAATGAAAAATTTATATTGGAGTAAAAACTGAAATGGAAAGCTAGACATTATGCTTAGTACTCTCAACAAAATTTGAAATAAGAAAAATAACTTGCGGTAACAGATAAGAAAGATAAAATAATGTGGCAACTGCATCAGTGAAGGAAGTTAACAAATTCAAAGGACAAATGTAAGGGAACAAGAGCAGAATAGTAATAAAAATCCCTTTTGGACAAGTACAACAGAAACGGTGGTGTAGGGAATAGGCTTGATAGTTTAAGCAGAAACCACAAGAACTAGAAGAAAATGAAATTTAATAATTCTATCCCGGACTGTTGGTGTATTTCTAAGATGGATCGCAAAGACCAGAACTCTACAGAAGAACAATGATAGGTTTAGTTAAATAACACTGAGCAGTGTATTTTACAAAATGAAGAAGCTTAAAAGGCAAATAAACTGGAAAAAAATGATCCCATCCTGTATGAAGTTGAGATTTCGTGGAAACACCTAGAAATCTCTAGACAAATTCAGTAATGCCAATCAAATTACAATGAAGTTATTATTGTTTCATACTATTCATTTCCTTGAGTAGTGGGTCAGATGAAAAAATAAAGTGTTTGTCAGATGTATTAGTTTCCTAGGACCATCCTTGGTTGCTTATCAACAACAGAAATTTGTTCCCATACAGTTTTGAAAGCCAGAAATCTAAGATCAATGTATTGGCAAGGCCACCCACCCTTGAAAGCTTGAGAGGAGAATTCTTTGAGTTAGTCAGCTTCTGGTGGCCGCAGCTGTTCATTCTTGACTTGGGACTGTTCACCTCCAATCTCCTACTCTTTCTTGACATGGCCTTCTTCTCTTTCTCCCTGTGAGTTTTGCCTGGCAGTAGATCTAGATCATCTCAACTAGATAACCTTAACTTAATTGTATCTGCAAAGATTTTTTTGAAATGAGGTCACATTTTTTTAAATGATGTCACTGAGATGTAGATACATATTTTTGGCAGCTACCATTCGACTTACTATGCCAGAGCTGTTATTTATTCAATGAGAGGAATATTTTTCCATTATGGTAGATTATTCTAGTCAAAGGAACATGTGATTTTTAATCCCAAACTTAGAGTATTCTACTTTTGTTCTTTCTTCTCTAACTGAATTATTTCTAGAATATGTGTGTGTGTGTGTTTAAGGGAGTGGATACTGTCAATTTTAACTACTGTATTTTAAAATTCAATACTAGTTCTAGGAAAGGAGAGTTGTTTGCTTTTTGTTTCTGACATTTATGTAACTCTATGAGTCTCCTTGTGCACTGGCATTTTTAATAAATCAGAACTGGATCACCTTATTTATAGCAGAAAATTTAACATAATACTGTATTGACCAGAAATTTTGTTTATGAATTTTCCCTCCCAAATATACATATTTTAAAATACATATTTTAAAGAGATTCAAAATCTCTTTCCTGCTCTGTGGATCACATTGTACATAGCTTATATTTGTATTTCATAAGTGAGCCCTGATGTCAAAAAACAATAAAAGCTGACCTCGGGGGGAGGAGTCAAGATGGCGGAGAAGTAGCAGCCTGAGACTACATCAGGTAGCAGGAGATCAGCTCGATAGCTTATCTAAACATTGCAAACACCTACAAATCCAACGGGAGATCGAAGAGAAGAAGAACAGCAACTCTAGAAACAGAAAATCAACCACTTTCTGAAAGGTAGGACTGGCGGAGAAGTGAATCTAAAATGACGGGAAGATAGACCGCGGGGGGAGGGGCCGGCTCCCAGCAAGCGGTGGAGGAACGGAGCACAAAATCAGGACTTTTAAAAGTCTGTTCCACTGAGGGACATTGCTCCAGGGGCTAAACCGGGGTGAAGCCCACGCGGGGCCAGCGTGGCCCCAGGCCCCGCAGGGTCACAGAAGGATCGGGGGTGTCGGAGTGTCGGAGAGCTCGCAGGTATTAGAACGGAGAAGCCAGCTGGAGAGACAGAGCCGAGGACTGAACTCTCAGCTCGGGGTTACCTTGAACTGGTCGCGGGCTGGGTGAGCTCGGAGCGCGGCTAGAGGCTGGGGATACGGGAGTGATTGGGTGCTGTCCTCTGGGGGCGCACTGAGGAGTGGGGCCCCAGGCTCTCGGCTCCTCCGGGCTGGAGACTGGGAGGCCACCATTTTCATTCCCGTCCTCCGGAAATCTACGGAAAGCGTTCAGGGAACAGAAGCTCCCGAAAGCGAACCCGAGCCTATTACTTAGTCCGGCCGCCGGTAAGGGCGGTGCAATCCCGCCTTGGGCAAAGACACTTGAGAGTCACTACAACAGGCCCCTCCCCCAGAAGATCAACAAAATATCCAGCCAGGACGAAGTTCATCTATCAAGGAGAAAGCAGATTCAATTCCTAAGACAGCAGAGCAATTCCAGAGGAGGAGAAAGCAAAGCACGGAACTCATGGCTTTCTCCCCATGATTCTCTAGTCTTGTGGCTACTTCAATTTTTTTTTCTTTTTTCAATTTTTTTTTCTTTTTTCTTTTTTCTTCTTCTGCTAAATTTTTTTTTAAACTTTTACCCTTTTCTTTTTTAACATTTTTTGACTAGTTCATCTAAATATATATATATTTTTTCTTTCTTTTTTATATTTTTTATTTGTTTTATTTTTTAAATTTTTTTCTTTCTTTTTTTTTTTTTCTTTTTTTTTCAGAAGCTGTTTTTATCCCCTTTCTCCCCCCCACATTTTGGGGTCTCTTCTGATTTGGTTACAGCGCATTTTTCCGGAGTCTTTGCCACCCTTTTAGTAGTTTATTTGCTCCTTCATATTCTCTTATCTGGACAAAATGACAAGGCGGAAAAAATCACCACAAACAAAAGAACAAGAGACAGTACCGAAGGCTAGGGACCTAATCAACACAGACATGGGTAATATGTCAGATCAAGAGTTCAGAATGACGATTCTGAACATTCTAGCCGGGCTTGAAAAAGGCATGGAAGATATTAGAGAAACCCTCTCTGGAGATATTAAAGCCCTTTCTGGAGAAATTAAAGACCTAAAATCTAACCAAGTTGAAATCCAAAAAGCTATTAATGAGGTGCAATAAAAAATGGAGGCTCTCACTGCTAGGATAAATGAGGCAGAAGAAAGAATTAGTGATATAGAAGACCAAATGACAGAGAATAAGGAAGCCGAGCAAAAGAGGGACAAACAGCTACTGGACCATGAGGGGAGAATTCGAGAGATAAGTGACACCATAAGACGAAACAACATTAGAATAATTGGGATTCCAGAAGAAGAAGAAAGAGAGAGGGGAGCAGAAGGTCTATTGGAGAGAATCATTGGAGAAAATTTCCCTAATATGGCAAAGGGAACAAGCATCAAAATCCAGGAGATGCAGAGAACCCCCCTCAAAGTCAACAAGAATAGGTCCACACCCCGTCACCTAATAGTAAAATTTACAAGTCTTAGTGACAAAGAGAAAATCCTGAAAGCAGCCCGAGAAAAGAAGTCTGAAACATACAATGGTAAAAGTATTAGATTGGCAGCAGACTTACCCACAGAGACCTGGCAGGCCAGAAAGAGCTGGCATGATATATTCAGAGCACTCAACGAGAAAAACATGCAGCCAAGAATACTCTATCCAGCTAGGCTATCATTGAAAATAGAAGGAGAGATCAAAAGCTTCCTGGACAAACAAAAACTGAAAGAATTTGCAAACACCAAACCAGCTCTACAGGAAATATTGAAAGGGGTCCTCTAAGCAAAGAGAGAGCCTAAAAGTAGTAGATCAGAAAGGTACAGAGACAATATACAGGAACAGTCACCTTACAGGCTAATAATGGCACTAAATTCATATCTCTCAATAGTTACCCTGAATGTTAATGGGCTAAATGCCCCAATCAAAAGACACAGGGTATCAGAATGGATAAAAAAACAAAACCCATCAGTATGTTGCCTACAAGAAACTCATTTTAGACACGAAGACACCTCCAGATTTAAAGTGAGGGGGTGGAAAACAATTTACCATGCTAATGGGCATCAGAAGAAAGCTGGGGTGGCAATCCTTCTATCAGATCAATTAGATTTTAAGCCAAAGACTATAATAAGAGATGAGGAAGGACACTATATCCTACTCAAAGGGTCTGTCCAACAAGAAGATCTAACAATTTTAAATATCTATGCCCCTAACGTGGGAGCAGCCAACTATATCAACCAATTAATAACAAAATCAAAGAAACACATCAATAATAATACAATAATAGTAGGGGACTTGAACACTCCCCTCACTGAAATGGACAGATCATCCAAGCAAAAGATCAACAAGGAAATAAAGGCCTTAAATGACACACTGGACCAGATGGACATCACAGATATATTCAGAACATTTCATCCCAAAGCAACAGAATACACATTCTTCTCTAGTGCACATGGAACCTTCTCCAGAATAGATCACATCCTGGGTCACAAATCAGGTCTCAACCGGTATCAAAAGATTAGGATTATTCCCTGCATATTTTCAGACCACAATGCTCTGAAGCTAGAACTCAATCACAAGAGGAAAGCTGGAAAGAACCCAAATACATGGAGACTAAACAGCATCCTTCTAAAGAATGAATGGGTTAACCAGGAAATTAAAGAAGAATTGAAAAAATTCATGGAAACAAATGATAATGAAAACACAACAGTTCAAAATCTGTGGGACACAGCAAAGGCAGTCCTGAGAGGAAAATATATAGCAGTACAAGCCTTTCTCAAGAAACAAGAAAGGTGTCAAGTACACAACCTAAACCTACACGTATAGGAGCTGGAGAAAGAACAAGAAAGAAACCCTAAACCCAGCAGGAGAAGAGAAATCATAAAGATCAGAGCAGAAATTAATGAAATAGAAACCAAAAAAACAATAGAAAAAATCAATGAAACTAGGAGCTGGTTCTTTGAAAGAATCAATAAGATTGATAAACCCCTGGCCAGACTCATCAAAAAGAAAAGAGAAAGGACCCAAATCAATAAAATCATGAATGAAAGAGGAGAGATCACAACTAACACCAAAGAAATACAGACAATTATAAGAACATACTATGAGCAACTCTACGCCAACAAATTGGACAATCTGGAAGAAATGGATGCATTCCTAGAGACATATAAACTACCACAACTGAACCAGGAAGAAATAGAAAACCTGAACAGGCCCATAACCAGTAAGGAGATTGAAACAGTCATCAAAAATCTCCAAACAAACAAAAGCCCAGGGCCAGACGGCTTCCCAGGGGAATTCTACCAAACATTTAAAGAAGAACTCATTCCTATTCTCCTGAAACTGTTCCAAAAAATAGAAATGGAAGGAAAACTTCCAAACTCATTTTATGAGGCCAGCATCACCTTGATCCCAAAACCAGACAAGGATCCCACCAAAAAAGAGAACTACAGACCAATATCCTTGATGAACACAGACGCAAAAATTCTCGCCAAAATACTAGCCAATAGGATTCAACAGTACATTAAAAGGATTATTCACCACGATCAAGTGGGATTTATTCCAGGGCTGCAGGGTTGGTTCAACATCCGCAAATCAATCAATGTGATAGAACACATTAATAAAAGAAAGAACAAGAACCAAATGATACTCTCAATAGATGCTGAAAAAGCATTTGACAAAGTACAGCATCCCTTCCTGATCAAAACTCTTCAAAGTGTGGGGATAGAGGGCACATACCTCAATATTATTAAAGCCATCTATGAAAAACCCACCGCAAATATCATTCTCAATGGAGAAAAACTGAAAGCTTTTCCGTTAAGGTCAGGAACACGGCAGGGATGTCCATTATTCATCACTGCTATTCAACATAGTACTAGAAGTCCTAGCCTCAGCAATCAGACAACAAAAAGAAATTAAAGGCATCCAAATTGGTAAAGAAGAAGTCAAACTATCACTCTTCGCAGATGATATGATACTATATGTGGAAAACCCAAAAGACTCCACTCCAAAACTGCTAGAACTTGTACAGGAATTCAGTAAAGTGTCAGGATATAAAATCAATGCACAGAAATCAGTTGCATTTCTGTACACCAACAACAAGACTGAAGAAAGAGAAATTAAGGAGTCAATCCCATTTACAATTGTACCCAAAACTATAAGATACCTAGGAATAAACCTAACCAAAGAGACTAAGAATCTATACACAGAAAATTATAAAGTACTCATGAAAGAAATTGAGGAAGACACCAAAAAATGGAAAAATGTTCCATGCTCCTGGATTGGAAGAATAAATATTGTGAAAATGTCTATGCTACCTAAAGCAATCTACACATTTAATGCAATCCCTATCAAAATACCATCCATTTTTTTCAAAGAAATGGAACAAATGATCCTAAAATTTATATGGAACCAGAAAAGACCTCGAATAGCCAAAGGAATATTGAAGAACAAAGCCAAAGTTGGTGGCATCACAATTCCGGACTTCAAGCTCTATTAGAAAGCTGTCATCATCAAGACAGCATGGTACTGGCACAAAAACAGACACATAGATCAGTGGAACAGAATAGAGAGCCCAGAAATAGACCCTCAACTCTATGGTCAACTAATCTTCGACAAAGCAGGAAAGAATGTCCAATGGAAAAAAGACAGCCTCTTCAATAAATGGTGCTGGGAAAATTGGACAGCCACATGCAGAAAAATGAAATTGGACCACTTCCTTACACCACACACGAAAATAGACTCCAAATGGATGAAGGACCTCAATGTGAGAAAGGAATCCATCCAAATCCTTGAGGAGAATGCAGGCAGCAACCTCTTCGACCTCAGCCGCAGCAACATCTTCCTAGGAACAACGGCAAAGGCAAGGGAAGCAAGGGCAAAAATGAACTATTGGGATTTCATCAAGATCAAAAGCTTTTGCACAGCAAAGGAAACAGTTAACAAAACCAAAAGACAACTGACAGAATGGGAGAAGATATTTGCAAACGACATATCAGATAAAGTTCTAGTATCCAAAATCTATAAGGAACTTAGCAAACTCAACACCCAAAGAACAAACAATCCAATCAAGAAATGGGCAGAGGATATGAACAGACATTTCTGCAAAGAAGATATCCAGATGGCCAACAGACACATGAAAAAGTGCTCCACGTCACTCGGCATCAGGGAAATACAAATCAAAACCACAATGAGATATCACCTCACACCAGTCAGAATGGCTAAAATTAACAAGTCAGGAAATGACAGATGGTGGCGAGGATGTGGAGAAAGGGGAACCCTCCTCCACTGTTGGTGGGAATGCAAGCTGGTGCAACCACTCTGGAAAACAGCATGGAGGTTCCTCAAAATGTTGAAAATAGAACTACCCTATGACCCAGCAATTGCACTACTGGGTATTTACCCTAAAGATACAAACATAGTGATCCGAAGGGGCATGTGTACCCGAATGTTTATAGCAGCAATGTCTACAATAGCCAGACTATGGAAAGAACCTAGATGTCCATCAACAGATGAATGGATAAAGAAGAGGTGGTATATATACACAATGGAATACTATGCAGCCATCAAAAGAAATGAAATCATGCCATTTGCGACGACGTGGATGGAACTAGAGCGTATCATGCTTAGTGAAATAAGTCAATCGGAGAAAGACAACTATCATATGATCTCCCTGATATGAGGACATGGAGAAGCAACATGGGGGGTAGGGGGATAGGAGAAGAGTAAATGAAACAAGATGGGATTGGGAGGGAGACAAACCATAAATGACTCTTAATCTCACAAAACAAACTGGGGGTTGCTGGGGGGAGGTGGGATTGGGAGAGGGGGAGCGGGCTATGGACATTGGGGAGGGGAGGCGAACCATAAGAGACTATGGACTCTGAAAAACAACCTGAGGGTTTTGAAGGGTCAGGGGTGGGAGGTTGGGGCAACCTGAGGGTTTTGAAGGGTCAGGGGTGGGAGGTTGGGGGAACAGGTGGTGGGTAATGGGGAGGGCACGTTTTGCATGGAGCACTGGGTGTTGTGCAAAAAGAATGAATACTGTTACACTGAAAAAATACATAAAATGAAAAAAAAATGAAAAAAAAATAAAAAAAATAAATGAAAAAAAAAAACAACAAACAAACAAACAAAAAAAGCTGACCTCAACTCTGCCAGAATCATAGTACATACACAGTCAATAGTTATTGAATGAATGAAAAATGAATGACTGAATGCTTTATTACAGGTTTGCATAAATATCAGAGCAAGTTCAGAGCTTCTAAAAATCGCCAAATTTTCCACTCGCAGAGGAGAACTGAAACAGGTTCTGACATAGACCTTTAAGAACTTGGAAATTCTTAATGTGATTGTGATTGTAATGCAGAAAAATGTCAGCGGCAGGTCAGACCAACTACGTTGCAAGAGTCCTATGGAGAGCTACTCTGTCATTTCAGGAAGCTGGAGCGTCTGCCATGCAGCTGCTTCCCTCAGGTTCTGCAAACACATTTTCCCCACACAAACCCTCTAAACGTCTATATCTCTGCCCCTTCTACCTGTAATGGCCTTAGGTCCCAAATACACAAAATGTATTTGCTCATGTAGCTCCAGGAAAGAAACCATTTTATTTGGAAAAAGGAAATAAGCACAGACAAAGTAAGTGATTTAATGAAGACCACACAGCATGCCTGCCACTGAATTAGGACTCAAAACTGTGACTTTTAGTTTTCTGATAATTTCTATGGAAATACTAGGGAAACTACGTACGCATGCGGTGCGAAATTGTGCCTAATGGTAACTGCTTCTTTGTTGAAAATTCCCTTTTTCTCCTAATGTCCAGAATTGGTAATGTGCAGTCGGACCACAAAATATATTACAGGCAGCCATTCATTAAGTGATGTAGCAGATTCAGGGAAAGGACATGTTAAAGTTTATGAAAAGCTGAGGTCCAAGAAGATGCAGGCGTCTAAATTCTGAGGGTGCTCAAATGTTGCAGTGCTTTGTTAATCTGCTCAGTCTACACTGTCTTTGAGACTGCAGAAAAAAAATATATATATATGATTGATTGTGCTGCAGGATATGTGCTTTTTGCATTTCCGTTAACTATAAAACAAGCACCATTTTAATTAAGCTGCTTCCAAGCAATTCAGGTGCTCTATAAAAATATAATGAAGCAATTAAGATGTGTTACAAGTGACTGAGATATCCTTTCCATTTGAAAATGCAAAAGTGGAAGCCACGTCTCTCTTTTTTTAAATTTTATCCCACCCTCAAAACAGGAAGGACATTTAACTTCAAGAAAAACAATACTGAATTTAAGTGAAATATACATTGATTTAATTTATATAATTAACTTTTCCTAAATTTAGCACATAACCAAATACAAAGGAATTATTTTTACTATTATTTGAGGTCTGAAGACATGTAGGTGTTGCGAATCACATTAGGGCTATAAAAATTACCCTTGTAGGGCACCTGGGTGGCTCAGTGGGTTAAAGCCTCTACCTTCGGCTCAGGTCATGATCTCAGGGTCCTGGGATCGAGCCCCACATCGGGCTCTCTGCTCGGCGGGGAGCCTGCTTCCTCCTCTCCCTCTGCCTACCTCTCTACCTACTTGTAATCTCTGTCTGTGAAATAAATAAATAAAATCTTTAAAAAAAATTACCCTTGTATTATTCTCAAGGAAAGATTAATTGTGGAACCTAAATAGAGCACCATGATTTTTTCTAAATCATATGTAAGAGTGAAATTGAGACAATGATTAGAAATTATATTTATTTGAATATTTAAAAATTTGAGAGACACAGAGAGTTAGGATCTTTCTTAGCTGGTATATTAATTTATTTGGATGCATCAGTATGACCTATATGTAGAATGATGTACTCTTTGCTTCCATTAGAGCAAATGACTTTCTTGTTTCTAAAATGAGATGGTCATATATTAGATTCTGTTTTTCATCCAGTCAACCAGCAGTTATTATACCATGGATGATGTTAGTTTCTAGGGATATAAAGCAATCTTTACACACTTAAATTGCCCATGCAGAGCTTAATATTGTAGTGTGCCAGAAGTACCAAAAATAATTTAAAAAGTGGAACAAGAAAATAATATAGTCACACACTGTGGTAAAGTATTAAAAGGTAATATAAATCTCAATGCCTATTCTAGGAGGCTGGTCAGAGTAGGTCTCTCTGAGAAGCTGGTATTATGTAGTCCTATAGGAAGTATCTTTGTAGAACAGCCTTGGAGGAAGGGCAGGAAAAGATGATATTTGGAATGAGGGTCTAGAAGGGAACCAATAAACAAACGCATAAAACATAGATAATAATCTCTAAGAATTAGAGCAATTCTATAGTTCTCTTCTGTATCTTTTTCTATGAACCTAATCTTTACTTCATTTTGAAAATTGTACTCTCATAAAGTTCACGTTTACCTAGCCTCCATGTCTTATGCTGCGGGTTTAGGCTATTTCCATCTCAAAGGAGAAAGATAATTGTATAGGATTTTCATAGTATGCCATTTTTATTACAAGCTAAGGAAAATGCCAACGGAAACAAATACTGGGAGTGATGTAAAGCCAGAAATTAGCAGCACTATCACTGGTACAACAGACATCACCCTTGCAGGTGAGCATATAGAAATTGGAGAGTTTAAATTAATTGGTTAGTATTTCAGAGGTGGCTTGTGGTAGAATCAGGATAAAAACTCCCAAGGAAGTATGACTGTAGATCTTAGATAGAGAGATAGGTAGGTAGGTAGGTGGGTAGGTAGACAGACACATACAATTTAGTGGTTATATTGTCTTTTCTCATTCTTGTTATTTTTTGATTAGTGGCCCAGCATGAATGATAGCACTAAAAAACTAGTTTGAGCTGTTAATCGCTGTTGTTCTATAATGCTTTATTTATAATTAATGTGCTAATTCTTTGGTTTATTCCCTAAGGCATTTTCATCAGGGATGCAATTTTATAAAGCAACTGAATAACTAAATGTTACAGCCGCCTCCTAGCTAGCAGGCTGGTCCAGATGGAATTGAATATCATGTTCCTGAACTTCTATCTGCCCAATGGCAAGAGCCTGAGCAAAAGCCAAATGAAGATTTTAGTAATTCCATTTCAAGAATTCTCTGAAGGGCCATTAACTGCAAATACATCAAGGGCAGGGTAACTGCCCTTGCAAAGTGACAAAATGGGTACTCTCTTGGAAAGGTAAAATGCCTGAACTCGTAAGACATGAGCTTACAGGCCTGGATTGAGGGAAGCACGGCAGAATGGGCTGTTGAAGGGGCCATTGTGAATTGTGGACGATGCTAATGCTCAATGTATCAAATTTTACTCCCATGAGTTTCCGCCTCCTGCTGTGATAATTTTTAGAGAATGAGAGGGGCCAAGGAAAGTAAAAATAGTTGTGATCAGAGAGGGAGGGAGAGAGAGAGGGAGGGAGAGCAGGAGGGAGAAAGGGAAGGAGGGAGGGAAACAAGGAGAAGTTTTAAGAATAACTGGCAAGAAGACTAATATTATGCTGTCTTGCCTTATTAGTAACACAAGAAACCTGAAAAACAGAGATTTTCCTACTTAGGTTCCCGCCTTCCTACCTTTCTGTACAGTACTTCTTGCTCACCTTGCTTACCATCAATTGTTGATTATGAACATGGAACTAAGCTAATAAATGTGAATGTGGATATATGAGCCAGCTCCTAAAACTAGCAAGAGTCAATTTTTAAAACATTGAGAAATTTTGCAAGTTTATTGTTAAACTGTTAGTAGCTCGAAAGCAGTCAGGGAGGAGTCTTTGTGTCACTAACATAGGCAAACACAACAAATCGCTGTATTTCTTCCTTTTTCGAGAGCCAGTTTACTAGCACACCACTGTGTATGCATTTATGAGAGAGTGAGCATGTGGTAAGTGAGGAAAGATACAAATATTTCCCCTGCCCTAGGGGACTTAGAACTTAGGAGGTGAACAAAGTTGAAAAGAGGGAAGACTACAATATAAGACAGTATGTGGTCATTTCTGTTGGGGAAAAATTGTGGTTACAGGTGTGCAGCACACGGAGACTCACATTCAGCTCATAAATAAAATATCAAAGGCTAGTATTTGAACTTGACCTTTAGGGGCTAGTGGGATATACCTCTTATACCTCTGTGGAGGTATAAGAAGGAAGAAGGGGTAGGGACCGTCACAGAGGACAGGCAAGTGGACAGAGTTCTTGGGGCAGAAAAGCAGCTTTGAACCAACTACTCTCATTTGGCTGGGGCATACATGATGTGCAGGGAATGTATGCAGGATGGGGAAGTGGTAGAGGATTTAGCTCATTCTAACTGCATGACAAGAGGGTAATACTGTATAGTCTTGGCTTAATCATTCATCTTAAAGAGGCAAAGTGGAAATCTACTCTATTAAATGACTGATCCTGGTCATGTTTTGTGAACTTTCTGACGGTGGTTTCTTCAACTTCAAAATAGTGATTCGAGTAACTTCCTTGTAGTGCCCTTAAAGAATTACAAACACAGTCTTGGTTTTAGTATGGAAAATGACTTGCAAGCGTTAAATAACAAGATACGGAAATGACTATAGCATTTACTGAACAGTCCATGAGTCCCACTAAGTCTAGGAAAAAATCACTTGGAAATGTTAACAGTGCAGAGAAACTCTGGTTTCTGTACTTACTGAAAGTATGCGATAACTTCATGAAGTTTAGTCATTGAGTTCAAATCCCCATCCCTTCCAAAATAAAACAACAGACAGGTATAAAATGAAAGGACAGGTAATCAGTAGAAATGGTGTTACTCAGCAATTTAGACGGGAAAAAAATTCATTTGGAGTCATGAGGACATGACTTCACATGAGTTTGATGTTTGCCTTCTGACATGAGATCATTTTGATATATATATAGTGCCATAGCCCGGGTAGACTAAGAGAAACATGAACTGGCAAATACTGTTAAATGAAGGACGGTTTAATGCAGGAGGTTAGCCTTAATCTTGCATTTACTACTTGACTTAATCCTGGATTTACAACTATAAATGATGTAGTGTGGAAAACAGAATGTGAGGAAATTAACTGTTGATAAAACCGGTGACATGAGAATGATACTTCTTCCAATAAAGTTGCCCGCTTTGACACAAATTGATTTTTTTTTTTCCATTTTATTTATTTTTTCAGCGTAACAGTATTCATTCTTTTTGCACAACACCCAGTGCTCCATGCAAAACGTGCCCTCCCCATTACCCACCACCTGTTCCCCCAACCTCCCACCCCTGACCCTTCAAAACCCTCAGGTTGTTTTTCAGAGTCCATAGTCTCTTATGGTTCGCCTCCCCTCCCCAATGTCCATAGCCCGCTCCCCCTCTCCCAATCCCACCTCCCCCCAGCAACCCCCAGTTTGTTTTGTGAGATAAAGAAGATGTGGTATATATACACAATGGAATACTATGCAGCCATCAAAAGAAATGAAATCTTGCCATTTGCGACGACGTGGATGGAACTAGAGCGTATCATGCTTAGTGAAATAAGTCAATCGGAGAAAGACAACTATCATATGATCTCCCTGATATGAGGACATGGAGAAGCAACATGGGGGGGTAGGGGGATAGGAGAAGAATAAATGAAACAAGATGGGATTGGGAGGGAGACAAACCATAAATGACTCTTAATCTCACAACACAAATTGATTGTTAAGGAGTTGAAATTCTATGCCATGTATATAATGTAATTTATATCATGGATCTGGATGATAAGAACAAAATATTAAAAAGTGCCCTCAAAATGTGCAAAGATCACCAATTAAGCTTAATTTGAGACATCTTTATTGTAGATAAGTTCACACATGTGGGTGAGCTTCCTGGGGGCGGAGACAGACAACAGGACAATTGCTCAAAGAACATGAAACCAGTCTCTCTGGCCTTAAGATATAGCGGGCCATTATTAGGTGCACGACCGTGGGAAATGATTAAACTTATTTGTCTTTCATGTTCCTCTTCTGGAGTGCAGAAGGAGAAATACTACTATCTGCCTAGCAGGGTAGATATATTTAAAGTGTTAAATGAGAATACATATGTGAACAATATAGTAAGCTCTTTTCCAAAGATGTCTGCACTCCTATTGTGTTTTGGATATATGTTAGGCACTTGGGGGACATATGTGATTAATATGGGCTTCTGGTCCTAACATATCTGTATTTTATCACATTTTAGCCAACACTACTATTATTTCCATTGCTATCTCTGCTTTCAACAAAACCTAGCACGGTGACTGACTAGTAGGTGTTCAAAAAAGTTACTAAATGAATGTTCAGCTAAAGTTGGGTTGAGGGCAGATAAACAGCACACAATAGGGAGCACAATAAAGAAATATACTTGGGGGGAACCTAGCTGTCTCAGTCGGTTAAGTGTCTGCCTTTGGCTCAGATCATGAACCCATGGTCCTGGGATTCAACCCCCGCACTGGGCTCTGTGCTCAGAGGGGAGCCAGCTTTTCCCTCTCCCTTTGCAGCTCCCCCTGCTTTTATGTGTGTGTTTGTGTTTATTTGTTTTTAAAGATTTTATTTATTTATTTGACAGAGTTTTGTTTGTTTTTAAAAAATTTTATTTATTTGTTTGACAGAAAGAAAGAGCACAAGCAGGGGGAGCGGCACGCAGAGGGAGAGGGAGAAGCAGGCTCCTCACCAAGCAGGGAGCCCTATGTGGGACTTGATCCCAGGATGCTGGGATCACGACCTGAGCCAAAGGAAGAATCTTAACAGACTGAGTCAAACTGGCGCCCCACCCCCACCCCCTCACTTCTGTTTTTTTCCTCTTTCTCTCTCAAAATGAAGAAATAAAATCTTGGGAAAAAAAAACTTTGAAAAATTAGGGAATTCTAGGAAAGATACTGATCAGATTATGGAATAGTGTCCTTGACTCTGAATTATAATATAGCAATGTATTTACTAGAATGCAAATTCTAGTTGTCCAAACAAATTGGACATTGACTCTTTCTTTTTCTAATGGAAAAACAAACAAAACACAAAACAAAAAACCAAACCAAACCAAAACGAAACAACAACAAAAACAAACAAAAAAACTAATGGAAAATTGAAAATTTACATTATCTATGAGTTATTGTAGAAATATGTTGTTCTTTCAGCTTTACTGGTCTTTGAAATGTATCCTGTTAGAGAATTAGTGATAATAATTCAAGTGTCTGACAGAGTTAACAAATGAAACATTGGTTTACTTTTCACTCAGTCATAACAGCTGGAAATAACTAAATAGGTGAAACCCCCCAATTCAGAGTATACTGGTACTAGTCATCTCAAAGCAGATATTTCAGGATGAATTAAGGAATTGTAGCTCATAGAGTTAAGTATGTCTAATACTATTAGGTGGAAGAGAGAAGCACTGCTTAATGGATCAATTCCATTAGGGGAGGAAAAAAAAAAGCAGAATTTTTCAAGTGGTTTCACTTTCAAAAGCTAGCCATAAAAGTCAGCTACCTGCCTGCTGAAGTCCTTCCCCCTCTTCAAATGCTGTTTCTGTTCTGTCAGCATTGCCAGTATCTGCAGCTACTGTACTGTGGAAAGTAATTATATTATATGGCAGATAAAACAAGGGGGTATGCATCAGATTATAAATAACTTAATTTTGCAAAGGAATTTTACATCTTAATCTGCTGGACTATCACTTTCACTTAGGCTCTGAAACCAAATTATGTTATTGTGTTCTGTGATATAATTTAATAACTCACCCATAAGGAAATGTCAGGTCGCATTTGCAACAATCCAGGGGCCATTAAGCCAGATGGAAGGTCATTCTGTTTGAGGATTGTAAATGAACCTGTCCAACAAAGTTTTGGTTAGGGACAGCCAAGGACTCATTATGTAGTCAATTTACCCAACTGCTTGCAAGAACCACGCCAACACCAAGGCTGTTCTGTCCTTTGAAGTTTGAAATGAATTTGAACATATAGGAATTTTCATCAGGCCAAAAAGGAAATTGCTTTTGCGAAAAGCAGTCATCTCCATAGATTGCTTAGAACATTAGAATAAAAATTAAACGTATTGTAGAAATGCCACTTGTGGAATTTTTGGTTTTTTCTTATTCGTTTTCCTTTTTTAAAATTCTGCCTTTCCTTGGTAGAGGAAGACGCATACACATGCACAGACACACTCATCGTGTCACATAAACATAAAATAAACCATTTGAACAACATATCAGGAATGTACAAAGAAATCCATGCTATTGAAAGTAAAAATATTCCGTTAAAATAATTACAGTATCTTTCCTCTTTAACTTTTTGAGATCCTTTTGTGTAACATGAAGTTAAGACTTCTGATGTTCCACTCTGGGATTTAATGTGAATGTTCCAAAATGGATAGTTCCGTACCAGTTTTTATTTAGATTTTTAAAAACACATTTTAAAAAATCTGCATGCCTTGGGACGCCTGGGTAGCTCAGTTGGTTAAGCGACTGCCTTCGGCTCAGGTCATGATCCCAACGTTCTGGGATCGAGGCCCACATCGGGCTCTTTGCTCAGCAGGGAGCCTGCTTCTCCCTCTGCCTCTGCCTGCCACTCTGTCTGCCTGTGCTTGCTCTCTCTCTCTCTCTGACAAATAAATAAATAAAATCCTTGAAAAAAAAATCTGCATGCCTTTAATGATATTTAAGTTAATCCCTAGAGCAAAGAACACAAGATTAGTTGTTCTATTATAACATTATTTTATAACTAGTGTATTTCCACTTAAGTTAATGAAAGGTAAATAGCTAATATTTTATCCATAACCTCAAATCTATGATATGACATCTGTATGTGTTTACATCTTGCAAAGCATACTTTATTGACTTAGGATTCACTGACTCAGTTATATATAAATGCAGGTTTACTGACTTGGGCGTACTGACCATATTTATTTGATCCTTATCACTCATGGATTCCATTTCTGTGAATTTGTCTACTTGCTAAAATTTATTTGTAACCCCCCAAATCAAAACTGGTAGTCCATTCAGTCATTTGTGGGCATGTGCAGACCAGTGATAAAAAAATTTGAATTAGCGAGGGCCCAAATTCCCAGCTGAGATGGCACAGAGCCTGCTCTCACACAAAGATGACCTGAAGATGGAAAAAGTAGGGGCCAGTGCAGTGTAGTACACGGTGCTCTGGCTCTGGGGATGGCTGGACAGGATTCAAACCCCACCTCTGGCACCTATCAGTAGGACACCCTCACACAAGTCTCTAACACATCTGAACCTTATTTTCCCTTTTAAAGAAAAAGTGAATCTACGAGGATGAGCTGTTTTTAGGGCTTAAGGTTATTATTTATTGAGCTATATATGCAACTCTTCATATACATATGTATATGTATATGAAATGTACTTATTTCTCATAGGAACAACAGTTTAGTAGCTAATTCAGTGTTTACAGTGACTTATAAAACATAGTTACTTGGAATAATGAGAATCAACTATATATGTATATTTCTGTATGGATTACTAATATGTATATATTTGTTCATGCTAAAACATGGATTTAGAACAATCCAAATACATATTTCATATCAGACATGAATATTTTTGCATGTTAATATATTTGCTACCCTAAATTGTAATGAATATCCTCACCCATAAATTATTGCACTTTCAACTTACCTGAAGAAGCAGAAATTTTACACTTTTGAAGAGGTCATAATTATGTAGTTTAGGTGATATAATTACAGTCTTTCTCTGCTTCAAAGGTCACAAACATTGTTTTTAAATATATTTTTCTTGCAGAGTGGGGAGGAGGCAACTATGACTCCAACTAGAGTTGAACTAGAGTCTAACAAAGTGTTAAAGAGAATCTTAGGACAGTATCTAGAATATCCATTTGTTTCATATCAGAGAAAGGAAAGTAGGAGAAATGCAGAGGCTTCTTATTCTGGTCTAAGAAAAGCAGTAAGGATGGATGATAGAAGTGCTTCCTTGTTTGGGGATTCTAGGACTTTTGGGCAAACTAGCTGATGAAGATCTTTATTTTAACATATCTATTCATACAACTCTTAGTGGTAGGCTTGGGCAATCGACCACAGTTAATGCTTGTACAATTTGGGATTTTCATACAAGACATACACCAGGCACTATACAACATCAGAACTGTGCCTAATACATGGGAAGTAGAGACATATCAGTCAAATATCCCGGTAAAAGGAAAGCCAAACAGTGCCAGAACACTGGCCACCTGAGTCCTGGGTTCTGGTCTGAATTCTAAAAATACCTAGTTAGGTGAAGCTGAACAGAATTCTTGACTATTTGAGTTGGATACTAGCTCTAAAGATTACCTTTATGTTATTTTTTAAAAGTATGTTTCTTTGTAAATAGAAGCCATGTGCTGCTTTTGTCAAAAGGTGATTAAAATAAAATGTCTTCTTTCAGTATGAGTTAGTCAACTATTCTGTCTTGTCTCATTTTGCTAGTTACTTACATTACAAGGCAACTAAAAAACAGTATCTCTTGATGGAAAAGCGGTTAAGGGTAATCTGCCCTCTTCCTATTAAGCTTGCTGATTTTTTTTTTTTTTTCTTTCCTGGCTCCCATCTTAGCCATTTGAGAGAGGTCACTAAATCATTCTAGCTCAAATACCTCTTGCACAGTCTGCATAGCAGAATAAAATAGAATAAGATGATTAATAGGTTGATACTGTCGGAGGGACCTTGAAAGCAACATTTGTAGATACCAGGCCTGCAGAAAATGGAGATATAAGTATATAATCAAATTACTATTTTGCTCTATTATGTTAAATTTTTCTTTATAATGCTCAATAAGTAAATTCCTTCCTAAATTCACACAATGAAACAGAAGTCTGTACTATAGATCTAAGTAGTAACTAGAGATAATAATATTTCTGAGTAAGACTAGATACTACTTTGTAAAAGAAGCAATGAATTAAATCTGCGTTGAAGCTTAGATAAATCCATAAAGAGCCTATGGCATTTGAGCCCATGAGATTGAAAGATGCATTAAGAAAGAAAGAAAGAAAGGGAAAGAGAGAGAGAGGGAGGGAGGGAGGGGAGGGGAGGGGAGGAGAGGAAAGAAAAGAAAACCTGGGCTAATGTGCTTTATGCTGTTGATACTGTTACGTTTGTTACCTACATGACAGCAAAGGAACCACGCAACTACTAGAAACCTTTCTGAATATTGCTTCTATCAGTCAGGATTCAACCTGAGAAGCAGAAACCACAATCAGGAGGACATCTATATACTAAATACACAATACAATACAACTACGTGAAGTCTTTAGGGCAGACAATGAGGAAGGGAAGTTCACCAGCAGGGGAGAATTTCAAGCTGAAACTTACTGTCCACAGGAAGTATTATCTAACTCAGGAAAGGCCTAAGCCCTCTTTTAAAGACTTTCCAACTGATTAAATCAGACCCACCCATGATAATCTCTTTTCTGATTAAAGTCAATTGATTAAAGACTTTAATCACATCTGCACAATCACTTCACAGCAGCAACTAAATTACTATTTGATTGGATAAATATGAGAAGGTATATGCATGCCTCAAAATGGCTCCTTTCCTTCTGTCTTCCAGCTCTTAAGATAAGAGAATATCCCTCGCAGGGAACACAGAAACTGGGAACATACTATAAAGCGATATCTGGGAAGAGTAGTACATAGTAGTAAATTAGACACAATAGAAGCCATCACAGTTCACCCCCTGCCAACTTAGCACCCATACACAAAATTTAAAATCATAATTGCTCTTTCAATAAGATAGTTAAAGAGTCATACTTCTGCCTAAAATGATACAAATATCCTGTATTCTATCAAAAAATATGTTAACTATTCCCCAGAAAAGGATATGAATGATACTCTTCTTTTTTGATTTCCTGTGACTTAAACACTGAGATGAATGATAAAAGGATAAGAGAGGGGAAAACATAGTATTTGGTTAACACATATTCAAACATATTCATTTAAAAGTATGGAAGAAATACTTATAACTATTATAGCCCTCTTTTCTGAAACTGGTCCTATGGTTGCATCCAGTGTTTATAACTGCTTTCTTCCAACTCATTTCATATTCCCTTTACCCTCAGCAACCACCTCAGCTGGTCATGTTTCCTTGCTCAATGCGGTAACTTGAACATTCATGACTAAAGGATCTGAGTCATTATCATTTCTGAACACATGACACAATTTTAAAAAGCAAAAACAAAACAAAAAACAAAAGTTTCATTGCCCAGGGAGTACTTCTCCATTGTGAGTAGACAGCCAGCATATAACCAATAGTTTCAATCTACAGATTTCTTTGCCTTTACATAAATGAGGGTGAGACTATGTCTATATTATTATAGGATAATAAATACTGGAAATAATTGAATTAATTACATTTCCTAGTATGCAGCTTAATTTCTTAGCATAGAGGATTTAATAAATGTGGCCAAGCAGTATAAATGCCAATAGATGTCACCATTAATTCTACAATCCACTACAGTAACCATTATACTAAATGGTGAAAAGTGGAAAGTTTTCCTCTAAGATCAGGAACAAAGCAAGGATTCCCACTTGACTTACATTCGATGTAGTATTAGAAGTCCTAATCAGATCAATTATGTGGAAAAAATAAATAAATAAAGGCACTCAAATTGGAAAGGAAGAAGTAAATCTCTATTTGCACATGACATGACAATAAATATATGTTATTCTTAATAAATATTTTAAAAAAGAATGTTTTACTAAATATTAAATAGTTTTAAAATAGCACATTAAAAAAACTTAATACATATTTTAATAATTATTTCAGCAAAAAACTATTAGAATAAATGAATTCAGTAAAGTTGCAGGATAAAAAATATAAAAATCAGTTGCATTTGTACATACTAATACTGAGCTATCAGAAAGAGAAATTAAGGAAATTTATATTTATAAATTTATAATTGCATCAAAAGTAACAAAAAATGCCTAGGGAAAAAAATTTAACTGAGAAGGCAAAATATCTTTTTTTTTCAAAGATTTTATTTATTTATTTATTTGACAGAGATCACAAGTGGGCAGAGAGGCAGGCAGAGAGAGAGGGAGAAGCAGGCTCCCTGCTGAGCAGAGACCCCCAATATGGGGCTCAATCCCAGGACCCTGGGACCATGACCTGAGCTGAAGACAGAGGCTTAACCCACTGAGCCACCCAGGTGCCCCAAGAAGGCAAAATATCTTTATACTGAAAACTGTAAGACATTAATGAAAGACATTAAAGAAGATACAAATAAATGGAAAGATATCCCACACTCACAGATGAGAAGAATTAATATTGTTAAAATGTGCATACTACCCAAAGCAATCTACAGATTTGTTGAACTTCTGATCAAAATTCCAATGGCATATATCATGAAGTAAAAAGAAAAAAAAAATTGTAAAATTTGTATGAAACCATAAGACTCTGCGTAGCCAAAGCAATCTTGACAAAGAACTAAGCTGGAGGCATCCCACATCCTGACTTCAAACTATTACAAAGCTATAGCAATCAAAATGGTATGGTATTGGCATAAAAACTGACAGATCAGTGGAAAAGAACAGACAGTGCAAAAACAACCCATGCATTTATAGTCAATTAATTGATGACAAAGGAGCTAAGAACATACTATGGAGAAAGGATTGTCTTTTCAATAAATGGTGTTGGGAACACTGGACAGCTGCATGCAAGAGAAGGAAAATGAACCACTATCTTACACCATACACAAAAATAAACTCAAAAGAGATTAAAGACTTGATTGTAAGACTTGAAAACACAACAGTCCTAGAATAAAACCTGGGGCAAGCCCTTTGACACCAGTGTTGACTGATTTTTTTGGATTTGACACCAGAATCAAATGCAACAAAAGCAAAAATAAAAAAGCAGGACTACAACAAGCTAAAAAGCTTCTGTACAACAAAGGAAATCAACAAAATGAAAAGGTAATTTACCAAATAGGAGAAAATATTGTTAAATCATGTATCTGATAAGGGGTTAATATCTAATAAGACATTCATACATGCCAATAGCAAAAAAAAAAAAAAAAAAAAAATTAACAAAAAACAAAACAAAACAAAACAAAAAAAACAAAAACAAAAAACCTAAATAACCTAATTAAAAAGTAGAAAGAGGAACTAAATAGACATTTTTCCAAAGAAAACATACCAACAAGTACATGAAAAGATGGTGAACATCACTAATCATCAGGGAAATGCCATTAAAACTACAATGAGATATTGCTTCATACATGTTTTAATGCTGTCATCAAAAAGATAAGAGATCATGGGGTGCCTGGGTGGCTCAGTCAGTTAAGCATCCACTCTTGATTTTGGCTCAGGTTGTGATTTCAGGTTCAGGAGATCGAGCACCAGTTCCAGCTCTGTGCCCAGTGGGGAGCCTGCTTCTCTCCCATTCCTTCTCCCCTCCCTGCTCTTGCATAGTCTTTCTCTCTTTAAAACAAATAAATAAACCTTTCATAAAAGATAGGAGATCACAAGTGTTGGGGATGATGTGGAGAAAAGGTAACCCTTGTGCACTGTAGGTGGGAATATAAATTGTGCAGCCATATGGAAAATAATTTGGAGCACCTTCAGAAAATTTAAAAAAAGAAATAGAACTAATATATGATTCAGCATTCCCCCTTCAGGTTTATGTCCAAAGGAAATGAAAATAGGATATCAAAGTGATACCTGCATTCCCAAGTTGATTGCAACATTATTCACAGTAGCTGAGCTATGGGAACAACCCTAGTGTTTACTAGTGGGGGAATGGATAAAGAAAATGTGTTAAATATATACAATGGAACATTATGACAAAAAGGAAATTCTGTGATCTGCAACATAGATAAATGTTGAGGGCATTATGCTAAGTGAAATAAGCCAGAGTCAAATACTGCGCGGTTTCACTTATGTGTGCAATTTGATGGGGGGAGGGGGAAAGTAAGTCAAACTTATAGAAACAGAAAGTAGAAATATGTTGTTAGGGCTGGTGGGTGGGGGAGGGAGAGACTGATAAAAGAGTACAAACTCTCAGTTATAAGATGAATATGCTTGGGGCACCGGGGTGGCTCAGTCGGTTAGGCATCTGCCTTCAGCTCAGGTCATGATCCCGGGGTCCTGGGATAAAGTCCCTCATCTGGCTCTCTGCTCAGTAGGGAGCCTGCTTTTCTCTCCCTGCACCCCCACCCCAATTTTGATCTCTCTCTCTCTCAAATAAATAAATAAAATATTTTTTAAAAAGATGAATAAGGTCTAAGGATCTAATATAAAACATAGTAATTACAGATAACATTGTACTGTATAATTGAAATTTTCTGAAAGAGTACAACTTAAATGTTCTTACCAATAAATAAACAAATTAATTAATAAAATAAAATATGTGAAGTGATGAATGTGTTAATTAACTAGATAGGAGATATCCTTCCACAGTGTATATCAAGTCACCATGATCAATACACACTTTAAATATCTTAGAATTTCATGTCTATTATAACTCAATAATGCTGAAATTAAAAAAATTTTATAATCCACTGATAAATACTATTAACATTTAGTATGCTGCTTCTCAATTTCTGTATGACTCATACATATAGAGTTCCATAACTAAGATCATATAATATATATGTTTTATATCCTAACTTCATACAATAAGGATTAATGGAGTAATGTAAAGTCAACCTTTTATCCAAGCCATCTATAGGTTCATGACAGTAATATACATGGTAGAGAACAATGACCAGCAAAAGCAAAATCTCTATTTTTATGAGGCTTTTTAGCCTCAAAATTCTGTAAATTCAGTGTTGATTATACTAGGACAAGCCAATGACTACACTCAGACTAGAATAGTTCTTATACAGTATGAGATGTTAAAAATGCACCACAGTGTATATATACACACACACATACACTGTACACTATTACACTGATGTATTAAAAATACTAAAGCATTTGAGGGGTCCCTGGGTGGCTCAGTCAGTTGAACATCTGACTCTTGATTCCAGCTCAGGTCATGGTCTCAGAGTTATGAGACTGAGTCCCCGATGGGCTCTAGCACAGAGTCTGCTTGAGAGTCTCTCTCTCCCTCTCCCTGTACCCTTCCCCAGCTCACATGTACTCTATCTCACTCTCCATAAACATATAAATAAAACCTTTAAAAAAATGCTAGAGGAGTTGATAATAGAAACTCAGAATTTAGAAAGGATGAAACAATATTTGTTTTGTCTCTACAATATTGTTTTTAATATATTATTAATGATAATAGCAGTAATGTTAAATAATAATGAAATATTTGTTCAGCACTTTCTCATATAGCAATCAATGGCTTGGTTCTGAGTTCAATTTATTTAAATATTTTAATAGCTATCATAGCTAAAATATGTATTTTATGAAGAAAAGTAGATCCAGGTGGAAGAATTGGATCACTGGCTACATTTCTAAATCATGATACTCACTATTCAAACTCATTTGTCAATTATGCAATTATTGAGGGAAACTAAATTTCCATTTTTTTTAAATAAAATAGTTTTGCTTTTAATAAAACCATAGTTGTCATTTTTCATACATATAATAAGTAGGTTCATGACTCACAAAAATTATTTATTTTAAATAATATCAAATATTTGAAAAATCAGATATCCGATTTTCAAAGTATGGTTAAGTATATGTAAGACTAGGGGTGCCTGGGTGGTTCAGTGGATTAAAGCCTCTGCCTTCTGCTCAGGTCATGGGATCAAGCCCCACATTGGGCTCTCTGCTCAGCTGGGAGCCTGTTTCCCTCTCTCTCTTTCTGCCTGCCTCTCTGCCTATTTATGATCTCTGTCTGCCAAATAAATAAGTAAAATCTTAAAAAAAAAAAAAAGAATAGGTAAGACTAGTAAATGATTTTGGGCAACAAATCATTTAATGACGGGTTACATTTTGAAACACCAGTCTTTAAAATCGTCTTTCAAAGAGCATTAAGTACTTGGTATTTTTAAGTATTTGGTATTTTTAAGGCATTGTCTTTATCTTAAATGGACCCATTAGTGTTTGTTTTGTTTTCAAAAATATCTGCTAGGTGGCTAGCATACTACTGGCAGTGTTTTTAATTGCAGAAAATTTAGAATACTTGCTTTTGGAAAAAGAAGAATGTATAACTCACTCTTAAGGTCAGCAACTCTCTTAAGACTTTTTTTTTTTTTAGAATTTTATTTATTTATGAGAGAGAAAGAGAAAGCGAGAGAGAGCACAAGCTGAGTAAAGGGCAGAGGGAGACGTAGACTCCATCAGGGAACCCGATGCAGGACTTGATTCCAGGACTCTGGGATCACGATGTGAGCAGGAAGTGGACACTTAATGGAGTAAGCCACGAAGGTGCCCCTCTCTTAAGATCTTTATTGTGTTACAATCTAAACATTTATCTGTGATATAATTTTTATGACCACATTGTATTTCATAATAATTTTTTAAAAAAATTCAGCTGTATTTAAAACATCAAATTACATCAATGAAATTTTGTAGCATTTTTTGTTTCTTTCTTAAACTTCTCTGCTCCCAAGTTTGCTATTAAGGAATAATAACTGGATGAATTCAACTGAAGTTTTAAATCTGCAAAATATTACAGGCTGTGGGTGTCCAGTAAAAACAGCTACTTCACAGTTTTATCATAACTTAGTGTTTTCATTAAATTATTATTTACTGGTCAACTGGTATTTTTCTTTGGGTTATTACAAAAAGTAGTTTATAGGTGTTATAACTGAAAGAGAATGAAAGTCTAATGTAATACAGGGCACGTAGAAATTTCTTTAATCTATCCATATAACAAACCTCACCTTACATAATTTAAGACTTGCTTTTTTTAAATCTTTAGCAGCGATGCTCTATATCTTCAAGCAGTTTTTATTGCATTTCAATTTGTTGTCATACTGTTTTCCATATATTATTTTAGCCAGTTTTAGCATACCAGAATGGATATGAATTTCTTACATGATAGTTTCTTTCAGCCTTTTGCTTTCAAGAAACCCTCAGAAAGACTTTTAAAAACTTATTATTAGCTTTAGAGTCTTTTATAAAGTATTAGATTAAGTTTCAACTGATTTAAAACACTAATGAAAAATTAAAGAGGTATCATTTTATAGAAGCTTGGCAAATCAACCCAATATGGTAACTGCTATTTTACAGTTTTTATATTTTTGGATCACTTCTTTTGAAATCTGGTTAGTCATTGCTGCTAACTTAATTGTGAATAAAGAGGAGGTTTTTTTTTTTTTTTTTTTTTTTCTGTTGTTAGTAAACTCTGTTTACTAAGCTTCTTACATTCTTTGAAAACATAATTTTTGATGACTGGATAATGATGTTTATTTTTATATTCCATTATTTACTTTACCATTATAATATTTTTAACATTTATTTTTTTAAAAGATTTCATTTATTTATTTGAGAGAGAGAGCCAGCAAGAAAGAGAACAGGAGGGTGGAGGGCAGAGGGAAAGGGAGAAGCAGGCTCCTCAATGAGCAGGGAATCCCATGCAGGGCTCCATCCCAGGAACCGGGGATCATGACCTGATTTGAACGTAGACACTCAACCTACTGAGCCACCCAGGTGCCCCATTTTTTTTTTTTTAAGATTTTATTTATTTATTTGTCAGAGAGAGAAAGATCACAAGTAGGCAGAGAGGCGGGCAGAGGCAGAGGGAGAAGCAGGCTCCCCGCCGAGCAAGGAGCCCGACGCGGGACTCGATCCCAGGACCCCGGGATCATGACCCGAGCCGAAGGCAGCTGCCCAACCAACTGAGCCACCCAGGCATTTTTTAACATATAAATATTTTAAGAAAAAATGGTAAACTTGAAAATATATACCTTCACATTTAAATCTTCATACAAATATCTTCCTATTTATAATGAAGACAAGATTTCTTTAGAATTATGAGTAGTATTGTCCAATTACATCCCAGAAAATTTATAAAATTGAATGTTACATTAAGTGCTTTAAAATAATAGTACTTACTATTTAAAAATACTTTTTCTAATATTTTGAAAATGATATCTCATGGCTAAATCCCAATTCCTTTGGTTGTTAGTGAGGTTGCTTCTTTCGTGTGTGTGTTATTTTCCTTTGCTTTGACTATTTGCTTGTAATACTTATTTTTAATCTATTTGTGTGAAATTTTGTACAGTGGGAACATTAATTTCTTATCATATTTGCCACATACAATTCTTTCAGATATTTTGTCCTTTTTTCCCCTGACACTTACTGATTAATAAAGGTTTTTATTTTTATGAATTCAAATCCAGTGTTTTATTTTTCCTTGTGATAAGACTCACTGACTTTATTATGAAATGAAAATTACTCTTTTATAACAGTTGAAAAGTAAAAAGAAAAGGAAAAGAAAAAATTGAAATAAATGACTGAGAAACTAATAATTTGACTTGAATATATTTCACAAGTAATATTTATATATTTAAAATAATAATAAATCTATAATTTTGTATCCTATTTTAGTCACAAAATATCATCCCCATTTTCTATGTTTTTAAGGACTCTTTGAACTTCTTTGTTTCCATTGTGAGGAGATAGTATAATTTATAAAGCAAATCACCTTCCAAACTTGTGAATTTAAAAACAAACTTAGGTAGAAAAAGCATTTTTGGATACATCTTTGTTATATATCAAGTTATTTATTAAAACGGGCATCCCCAAATTAAATATTTTTGTCTCCATACCGAAAAAAAATTTTAATGCTGAAAAATGGGGAAATGGAATTTTCCCTACAGTCATCTTACTGCTTTTTAAAAACTAACAATATTCCTGAACTAAATCTTTCTAGACTTATTTGGGTTTTGTTTTGTTTTTAAATTATCTTTTTCCAAATAGATCATGCCCTCCACCCAGTTGATTTTGAGTCCTTCAAGAGCAAGAATTACATCTTCCTCATCCATCTTTATATTCCCATAAGGATGGTATACGGAAGATAACCAGGAAAATTTAATTCAATTCAGTTCTAATTTTAACCCTGATATCATTGAGTTGCAAATTCAGTGACATGAATTATTTTCCACAGCTCAGCCTGATTGCCTCTTTATCTGTCATCTTGATAAATCATTAACTTTAAAACTTAAAGCAAGTAATCTGCTAAATATTACAACTGTCTTTCTATCCACATACCTCAAAACCCAACTCTGCATCTGGAATACTGAAATTTTAAATGAATTCCTGTTCCAAACATTTCAAATTATTTCTTATGATTGTGGTTGTCTGCAATCATTCAGAAATATCCCATGGTCTTTCACAGAATTCTATACCACTTAAGTTTACATCGTATCTGGTCGTAGAGCTGTGCTTTCCAATATGGTAGCCACTAGGCATATGAGGCTATTAAGCAATTAAAGTGACTGTGGTCAGTGTTCCAAAAGTATGAAATATTGCCTACCTATTTTTTTAAACTGTTTTGAACTATAGCTACTAGAAAATTTAAAATTATATATATATGGTTCATAGTAACCTGCTACCCAACAGTACTACTAGAGAGGAACAAATCTCTTTGATGACCACTCGCTCCTTACTAACATATCCAAATAGTGTTGAGACTGTTGAGCTTTGTCTAGAAGATCAAACTAAATCATGAGTATAGACACAGCCTCAGTGTGTATGCTATAAATATTTCTTGCCAATTATTTGATTTTTGAACAAAGAAAAACAAGTTGGGAACAGATGTGGAGGAAAAAAAGAAGTGGATCTTAACTGGCAAGCTAATTAATATATTACGCCTCTCTGTCCATACACAGGACCTGAGGCAGCACACTGGACAGGGGGTGATGGGACTTGCATCCTAGCAGAGAGCCAGGGCGGGGCCTCTCAGGGAGGTACTGGAGCAGGCAGGCTGCTCCCTGCAAGGCATACCACTTCTTACAGCAGCAGTGAAGTCCTGGTTGACAATTTTCCCAGGAAGTTTCTGACAAATAGCACACACTGTTGTTTACATTTTTGTGATTTAACGTCTCACTTAAATTACACAGGTGCACATAAATGTGCTCATTTGAGCACGGTAATTCCACCGCTACTAACATCAGTAAGTAACTCAATGCGAGAAACCAGCTAGCACTAAATTTATTATTCTCCTTTCTGGAGAATGTACTTGAATGAAGTTGTAGTGATTGGTGAATACCACGTTTCAGCCTTGGGAGAAACAATAGTAGTAATAATGCTCCTTTAAGTGCTTTCCTTTTATTTTTTATTTTTTTTCCTTTATTAATTTTCTTTGGGTTTTTTTTTTTCTCCCTCTCTACATTTTTTCTTCTCTTTTACACTAAGGGCAATCCTAAATAGCTACATTCAGTAGTTATGCAGCAATTTATTTTTGCCCATTTTACAGCACACCACAAACACATAATTTGTGTTTTAAAATCATGGGCAATGATATCCTTTCATATGAATATCAAACATTCATGAATGAAAATAGATTTATGACACCAAATTTTGAAAACTGCTATAGTAAAACCACATAAAAATTTATCAAGTACCCTAAGTCCTGATTTTGTTTGCTTATACCTATATATTATTATATAAAAATACTAGTGCCTTACCATAGAACTGTGGAACTTAAAAAACACCATGAACAGATGTTTCCAAGCTTGATATCCATGGAATACCAGTTACCGAAGTACTAAAATGAAATCCTATATGTAAATCTTACCTATAGAGATTAAGAACTTCAGGGCAAGGTGGAATATTAAAAAACTGAAGGAAGAAAGGATCACTACAATGCCATGATCACCTGCACAGGTATTGGGATCAATGTTATCTATTTAATCCTTATAACATCCTGCTGTTCTCATTTACATACAAGAAGGGTAAAGTTAACAGAGGTAAAATAACTCCCTGTTTCCATGGTTAGCAGTATAAACACTTGGCTATGGGGTATTCAATTACTGCTCCTTTTCATTCTGTTGCTAAGGTGGCAATTTGGGAAATAGCCCTAGAGCAAACAAGAATGGGCAAATGGTTTGTAGACGCAGTAAGACCCCAAATGACTAAGTCATACCACTGTCATTGGTTAAGAATCACTGCTGAGAAGAACACGAGAAGAGTTAGAACATTTATTAATATTAATTACAGGTTGGGTGGTCTGTTAAGGACTTCTAAACATCATTTATTTAATCCTCACAAAAATCTTGTGACATTGATATTATTATCACCAATTTATTCATGAAACAGATGCTCCTAAAATTTGAATAGTTTCCTCAAAATGCAAACAAGCAGTAAATGTCACAGCAAAGAGTATCTGTTTGACTTCAAAATTTGTTCTATAAACCACTGTGCTGTGCTGCTTCCAAATTAGCTGGTTGTTAGCACAAAGAATGGCAAGAACAAGCCTGAAGAATTAAACAAATATAAAGAACTGCCTGACTGCCTTCGTCTAGACATTCAAGGAAGATACTTGGTGCGTGAGGGTGTGGACTCTAAAAACTATGTCTTACTCTCTGGAAAACAAAGACTAAGGGATTAACTATAAATATTTTTTGGAGGACAGCTTCAATCCTAAAGCAGTAAGAATGAAGGAAAAGAGGAAGCTGAGGCAGGAGAAAACAAAAACAAAGCATGAAGGTATCCTACCACACCAGCCACCATTTTACAATGAGCCATAAGACACAAAGCCAGAATAACCATTTCCTGAGCAGGAAGAGTATGAAAATTTATCTGCCTAGATCTCATCCATTCTGTCCCTTCCCTTTGTTCCCAACTCCATTTCCAAATTTTTCCCCTAGGAGGTAAACTCCTCTACATTTTAGGGTTGTATCATGCAGTGTTGCATTTCACTGGGCCCCAGAAGTAGCAGGAAAAAGGATCAGAGGCTCTGGATATATGACTGAACTCAGAATGGGAAAGGAGTTGGTCGACTATGGCTACAGAGAGACAAAGCATGTGCTTCAAGATTTGGGTGGGCATTAAAACTGAGAAAACCAGTAGAGTATAAGAAATGGTTGGATATATGATGTGTCTAAAAATCAGGGAGATGGATAGGGCAAGAAGGGAGAAATTATCAGAAAAGTATCAAGAGAATGAAAATCACCAAAAACATGGCTAAAATAATTTATAGTATGTTATTTTTATTTTTTTTTATTTTTTTTTAAAGATTTTATTTATTTATTTGACAGAGAGAGATCACAAGTAGACAGAGAGGCAGGCAGAGAGAGAGGGGGAAGCAGGCTCGCTGCGGAGCAGAGAGCCCGATGTGGGACTCGATCCCAGGACCCTGAGATCATGACCTGAGCCGAAGGCAGCGGCTTAACCCACTGAGCCACCCAGGCGCCCTAGTATGTTATTTTTAAATTTAACTTTACTTTGAGGGATGCCTGGGTGGCTCAGTGGGTTAAGCATTAGCCTTCAGTGCAGGTCATGATCCCAGGGTCCTGGGATGTAGCCCCACGAAAGGGCTCTCTGCTCAGTGGGGAATCTGCTTCTCCTTCTGCCTGCTGCACCCTCTGCTGATACTCTCTCTGACAAATAAATAAATAAAATCTTAAAAAACTTCTTTAAAATTTATTTTGAAATGATTATAGATGCGAACATGGTTCTAAGAAATAATACAGAGAGATCCTATTTACCCTTTATCCAGTTTCCTCCAATGGTAAAAATCTTGCAAAACTCTTGTATATTATCACATGAGGATATTGACATTGAAACAGTGAGTCAACGTCAAAACAACAACAAACAACAAAACTTCTTTCCCTACAAGGATGCTTCATGTCCTCCTTTTCTAGATATACTCAGTACCTAGTTCGTTCATTCCTTCCTTCATGCTGGATACCTCATTTGTTTTCCAATTTATAATTTTGTCATTTCAAGAATGTTATTAAAATGAAATCATACTGGATGTGGCTTTTCAGGATTGAATTTTTCACATAATTCCCGAAAGATCTACCCACCTTGTTGTCCATTTCAATGGTTTATTCCTTTTTGTTAGTATGGATATCCCATAGATTATTTAATCATGCATCTGTGGAAGCACATCTGGGTTATTTCTAGTTTTGGGCTATGATGAATAAAAGTGCTATAAACGTTCATGTACAGATTTTTATGTGAAAACAAGTTCTCATTTCCCTGGGATAGATGCCCAAGAGTGCAATAGCTGATTCACAGAGTAGTTGCATGTTTAGTTTAGTTCAGTTTTGTTTTGTTTTTAAAGATTTTATTTATTAATTTGACTAGAGAGAGAGATCACAAGCAGGCAGGGAGGCAGGCAGAGAGAGAGGAGGAAGCAGGCTCTCTGCTGAGCAGAGAGCCTGATGCCCGGCTCGATCCCAGGACCCTGGGATCATGACCTGAGCTGAAGGCAGAGCATAATCCACTGAGCAACCCAGGCACCCCTTTGTTTTGTTGTTGTTGTTTTTTAAAGAAATTGCCAAACTAACATTCCAGATGACTGCACCCACCATTTCCATCTGTACCAGGAACATGTGAGTGATAGTTTCTCTACATCTTCACCAGCATTCGTTTTTTTGGAATTTTTAAGTTTAGCCATGATGATAGGTGGTAATGATATCTCCTGGGTTTGATTTTCAGTTTCCTTATGGCAAATGATATGTAACTTCTTTTCATCTGTTTATTTGCTGTCTGTATACTCACTTCAATGCAATGGTTGTTCATGTCACAAGAAACAATTCAGAGTAGTAGTAGTAATTGTAGCAGCATTGTGCTCTCCAGTGAGGAGATCTAATGAGACCAACAATTGGTCTTCATCATTTATCTAAGACTTTGTAATATCCCTCCAGTTTTTAACCACTTTGATTCAGATCAAGTTTTTGTATTTTTCAGAATTTATTTTTTAGGATGTTCCATGCTTGTGATAAGGTCTCTGGAAAGACTGGATCTGAGAAGGCCAAGGGGCAAATGGAGAGCGGTTCAGAAGCCAGTTACATGCTGCTGGCTCCTACTTAAAAGGATGAAATCCTAAACCCTCTAAAACTAATTGGCATTTATGGTTTAAGCATCTCTGTTGACAGAGAGCAATGGCAGAAATGCTATTACACAAATGTTTGCTTTTGCTCTTGTACTGATTTCAGAAAGAGCCTTCTTTCTAGAGGTGAGTCTTCCTGAATGGATAATTACCACAGGAGATGTAAAAGAAGAGAGGCTAGGCTTTAAGACATTTTATTAATATTATTCTTCCCCAAAATAAAATAAAACTGGTTAGAATAAGTTAGTAACCTATGCTTATATGCTAGCAAATGGCAGAAGGGTCAAAATAAAATAATAGGTAGCTTTTAAATAAATATAAATGCATTTCCTAGAGCAATTTCCCGGGCAGAAGGACAAAAGAGTTCAGGCAATCAAATAGTACTATTATACTTTAAAGAATATGTGTCCTGTGGTTTACAGTCTTCTTAAAAAAAAAAGAAAAGAAAGGAAATACAATGTAAAAATAAGGATTTCTGCCAGACATTGACTTTCATAAAGAATTAAAAATACAACCTGTATGAAACCAAAGTTATATTTTGCACACATCTGTTCCTTTTCAGGAATTCCTATCTCACTTAATGAACCTGTCATAAAATCAATTTCTAAGCCAGAAATCTTAGATCAGGCATATCTCTTCATCATCCACTGAATCAAGAGTGCAGTAGCACTTGTTCGCCAAGTCTGGTTGATTTCTCTTTTATTTATTATTTTTTTAAGATTTTATTTATTTATCAGAAAGAAACACAGAGAGAGAAGGAGCACAAATAGGGCGAATGGGAGAGGGAGAAGCAGGCTCCCCACTGAGCAGGGAGCCCGATGCGGGGCTGGATCCCAGGACTCTGGGCTCATGACCTGAGCAGAAGGTAGATTCTTAATGACTGAGCCACCCAGGTGTCTCTGATTTCTCCATCTCTTCAAACTGTTGCTCTCCTCTGTCTATCGAGCCAGCAGCTGAGATCAGGCATTGAATGCTTCTAACCTGGTCTACAGCAGTTGTCTCTGCCACAGTCAGGTCGTCGCCCTATTATCCTTCTTCCTTTCTGTCTCAGGAGCAATAGAAATCCTGAATTTTAGCATGATATATGACTTCCCAGAATGCTAACTGCATTTCTTAGTCATTTTTTACAGCTAGCTGTGGCCATCTTGAGTCTAAATTCTGGCCAACAGGACACAACTGGTATGAGCAATGGTATGAGCAAATTTCATGACATGTCTTTCAAGGCAGGAGGGTGACATGCTTTTCTCCTTTTCTTCCTTTCTGCTGCTAGAATACATATATGATAGATGGAAATGAAACAACTCTCTTAGACCAAAACATAAATACCCAGTGTTGATGATGATAAAACAATAATAATAGAAAATGTCTAGATTTTGTCAGATGAGGGACAACTTTGATAACCTTTGACAGACAATGTTTATACTTCCTTTTGTTTGTTACTGTTATGTTACATCTTCTTAATTTGTAGCTAAACCAAATCATGACAATCAGAGCCTCTTAACCATTTCCTCTGCCTCGCTCTTATTTATCTCTAAGAGAGGGAAATACTGCCATAAAATCATGCTTTCTGAGATATAAATGTTAACATGTTATTCCTGTTTCTAAAATCTATCATCTACAGGGACATCTATCATTAAAGAGACAGGTCCATCATAATCCAGCTCCTACATCCCTGGCACCCACTGCAGCACACCCACAGAATACCCTTCGGCCATTCTGAATTACATGCTTTCTAAATACCTCATGTTCTACCATTTAGTCTTAAATCTGTTGCCAAATGATCCTACTAAAACCTAGCTTCCGTGTCCTCATTCTAGCTCAAAACCTCTGACGGCCTCCGTTTCAGAGTAAAAGTCAAAGAAGTTGCAAAGGCCTCTGAGAACTTACTTGGTTTAGGGAGCCATTACATTTCCTCTGGCTCTCTTGCTTACTCTCTCCAAATGCTCTTTGCTGTTGCTGTCCTTTGTCCCCGCAAGATACCGTCCAGCTTCAAGGACTCTCTGTTGCCAACTCTTCTACCTGGAATGCTCTTTCTTAGGTATCTTTCCTTTCATAAAACCTTTTCAGTGAGCTTTTCCTTGATTACCCTATCAAAAATTACAATCTCCCTTCCCCACACCAGTTCAAACACTCCTTACCTCACTTTGCTTTATGTTTTCTCTACAGCACTGATCACTGTAATGTATCATATAACCTATTTCTTTTATTACTGACTCTCTCAACCCTACTAAATAGGAGCCACATATGAAATAAGTTTTTTCTCTTTTATTCAGAGCTGCTTCTCTAGAGCCAAGAACAGTGTCTGCCATATGGTAAGGGCTCAATAAATATTTGTTAATATTGACTAATGCTTCTTAAATTATGGTGAAATGTTGCCTTGAACCCCAAATTAATAACTCTATGGAGACTTCCATGACTACTTCCTCCCTCAACACATTTGTAACCACAACACTCCTGTAAATTGTAGTGTATATGTTTTTCTTGCAGGAACAAAGGTATTTTATTATTTTATTATATTTTTAAAAAGGTTTTATTTATTTATTTGACAGAGAGAGAGCATAAGTAGGCGGAGCAGCAGGCAGAGGGAGAGGGAGAAGCAGGCTCCCTGCTGAGCAGAGAGCCTGATGCGGGGCTTGATCCCAGGACCCTGGGATCACGACTGCGCAAAGACAGACGCTTAACCGACTGAGCCACCCAGGTGCTCCAGAACAAGGGTATTTTTAAATAAAAATGAAACATGAAAACAATTTAAATTAAAATTTAATTAATTAATTAATTAATTTTATTTAATTAAATAACATTTAATTATTAAATTAAAATTATATATTTCGCAGCAGAGCTTTATGAGGAATAATTTACTTTTCTATTCAATGATAACCTATTCAGACTCTTGAGTGTGAGGGAGGTAATGTTCATGGGGGTCATGTTTCCATATTCACTGCTGCTGGCGCTTACTGAAGCCACTAAATGTGTTTTATGTCTGAAATTGGGCAAGCCATGATGTGATCATGTGGTCTGGTAGTGTCTTTCATACTCTACCTGCAAGGTGATAGTTGAGAGTTTTTACTGTCTAAGCACAGTAAACATCTTCATTAATATTTATCCCATTGTCTTATAATTATGTATATATTTTATATGATTTCTATATATGTATATTGGACATGTATATTATATATGTGTGTGTATATATATTTATATCCTACAGTGACTATTTTATCTGAATATAATAATGTATATACCTTTTTGCTTCCTTGTAGTTATAAGCTCCTTGGGAGCTGAAACTCCATTTTTTCTTCCTTAAAATCTTCAATACATAGCAAAAAACATGTGTATTAGGATCTTTTTGGCTGTAAGTGACAGAAACCACAGATGCAAACTGGTTTAAGCAATAAAAGTTGAGGTGGAATCAGATGTATAATGTTCTACAGTTAAATGATGTCATCAAGACCCAAGTGTTTTCCATCTGTATACTTAGCTTTCCTTGGGAATAACTTTATACTGAGGATGACTCATCTGGTAGTTGCAACACAGTAATATTATAATATTATATATGTAATATATAATATAATATAATAATAATATAATATATGCCAGTAATATTCAGATTAATGAGATTCATTGTCCCTATCTTTAGGAAAGAGAGAGATTCACCCATGGAGGGAGAAAAGAATATTGAAAGGGTAATAAAAATACTACCCTCCTCCTCTAGCATGGAAAACAAATCAATTCCTTCACAAGCTTGTCCCTGGACCAAAGGGAATGTCATAATCCATTTGATCAGCATATTCCATGGAGATGTAGATGAAAGAAAAACCCGAGAAATTTATATTCATTTAAGAAAAGGAATGATGAATGTGTGAACAACTGACATTAATTAAGCAATCAACAGTGCTTATTAAGCTCATAGGAGTATTCATTTCTTTTTGTGGATGAACACTTATTGAATACTTCTTGCTCTTAGAGATATGTAAATATTCAATTTAAGGCCTTTGCAGAAATTTATCAAACAAATAATATTGATATTATATAACAGCACCTTTCAAAATCTCTGAGTCCCTCATAAATGATACTTCTATTTAGTACAATATTCTTTTGAAACTCACATAGGTTAGTTTAATATTGTGCTATCTATTTGTAATCATTTTTGCTTAGAACCCACCATAACCTTCTGCCAAATTAATGTTTAATCTATAATATTTATTAATTTTATCTTGTCCTTTTGTGGAAAACTAAATAATGCTATGTACTTGAAAACACTGTGCTCCCCAAAGACTTTCATGAATTCAAAACAGTACCTCAGTATCCAACAATTCCTCCCATTTGAGCCACCATAAAGCCTAATACTGATGCTGGCATTAGTACTGGTATTAGCAACATCAAGTCCTTGATCCTCTCACTAAGAATGGACTTTGTCCTTAGCACTCACCCTGCCCATGGCTAACTTGCTTGTTTTTGAACTATACTTATATAAACTCAGGCATATACCATTCTATGGCTTCCAGCCAGGACCCATAATATGTCACACATTCTTCTGGCCCACATGGTTACATGGCTGTTGCTGTCTTACCTGTCCAGAAACAATATCATAAGATATCACCAGATTCTACTTAACTTCATGTCCTACAAACTTCTTAGGATCCCTTAACTCAATTCACCTAGAGAATCTATCTGGCATTATTATTTCTTGGAGCTCAGTCATGAAACAGCCAATCCATTCTTTTCAGATTTGCGTTGCTTACAAAGGACACTTCAACAACAACCAAAGTTTTTTTTAAAGATTTATTTATTTAGTTGAGAGAGAGAGAGAAAGAGAGAGGGAAAAGCACAAGCATGGGTACAGAGGAAGAAAGAAAATTAAGCAGACTCCCTACTGAGCATGGAGTCTAACACAGGGCTGAGATCATGACCTGAGCTAAAACCACGAACTGGATGCTTAACTAACTACACCACCCAGGTGCCCCAAAACGAAAAACAAAAAATGTTTATGCATTTAGAAATAACCTCTGAATTAGCTACCAAAAAGGAATTATATTTCTTTCACACTGAAGGATATGTTCTACCTGAATAATCAATATTACCAAGCAAATCACCCCTACAATTTTAACATTAGAACGTAGATTGGTACAGTGAGATAGGATTAGAGACAAAGGTCTAGATTTGAATCCAGGTGAGGATGCATCTTATCCATGTGACCTTGAGAGTTATGTAAACTTACGGAGTTCTCCCTTACTAATATTAAAATGGGAATATAGTTGTTTTATTGAATGGCTGTGGTAAAGATTAGAAGTCTTTTGGAAGACATAGAATCATGCCTGGCACAGAGTAAGGGATCAAAAAATCGCAAAACTCTCACTAGAACAGTTACTATAATGAAGACTACACCAAGCTCCTCTTGGAGTTTACCCAAGATGGGGCTATTATTGGATGTGCAGAGCAGAAGAACTTCTTTAGCATAATGCTTTAAATGTCCATTATAGATGTCTTCCCATGATAAACAATACAATTTTGACTATAAAAATAAAATTATAACACAAAGTACTTTATTTTAAATGAAAATATCATGATTTTTACAATGACAACTACGACTACAGTAGAAGTTCTAGAAAATAAAGACTGCAAAAAATGTAATGCTTTCCTGAAGCTTCCAGAGTATAAGTCAGTGACAGAGCATAAAAGCAAAAAACATCTATTATATGTGTAGAATAATAACACTAAGGATATACCAAAAACAAGACATAACTTTTCATGAAGACAGGGATCAATCATCGAAAAAGAGCTCAGTGTTTCAGCTTAAAGCTATGAATAAAATATCAAACCCTTAAGGACTAAGATTCAAAATGACTCCATTATAAATAGTGATTGCCAATGTCCTCCATTTATTGGGCTCCCTTTAGATGTCAGAAACTGCACTGAGTCTTTTCAATCTCTGAGATCAATGAATCTATGAGATAGGTGCACTTATCACTGGTTGACTGAGGAAGAAAGTGAGACTTGAGAAATTTAAATGGCTTGTAGAGGTCCGACTAGTTGCTAACTGTTGGCTGGAAATGAGGAATAAGTAATTTCTCTGTTATTATATTCTACTGTCTCAAGTCAGAAAACTGAACCAGCCAAACCTCCCTGCTTCCCTCTCACTCTCTCTGCCTGCCTCTCTGCCTACTTGTGATCTCTCTCTGTCAAAATTAATAAATAAAATCTTTAAAAAAAAAAAAAAAGTAAGTTGTTTTGGGATGGCTGGGTGGCATAGTCGGTTAAGTGGCTGCCTTCAGCTCAGTTCATGATACCAGAGTCCTGGGATCGAGGTCCACATCTGGCTCCTTGCTCAGCAGGGAGCTTGCTTCTTCCTCTGCCTGCTCTGCCTGCCACCCCCTCCTGCTTGGGCTCTCTCCCTCTGACAAATAAATAAATAAAATCGTTAAAAAATTAATAAATTGTTTTATCCTTGGCCAAACACAAAAATTACACCATAATCACTTGCCCCCCTCCCCTAAGTTTTCCACACTAAATTTCTTTATGTCCAGTTCGCCCATGAGTTTGTGGGGTCCCGTGGGTATGTGTGTGTGCACCCACCTTGGCTTGATATAAAAGCATGTGAGTGAAGAGGTAGGATGGTAAGTCAGGACTCATTCACCAAGGATGCTTTGCTTCTGGAGGAACTAAGTTTCTTCAAAGGAAGTATAGACAAATAATTAAGGAGAAAAGGAAACTAGTTACAAATACATAGCCTAGAATGCCCAAAGGAACAGGGCTACACAAAAACAAAGCAAAGCAAATATTACAGAGACATAAGTAGGAAGAATTCAAGACCTTGTCTTTCTATTTTTCCTCTCCCTTTCCCTTAAACCACTATTAAGCAGTGTGCTTCTGTTCAAATTCACCATTATTTCAGGAAACGAATGATATTACATGTTTGCTCTTTATTATTCTTTTTGAATTTAAATTGCACACTTTTTTTTTTTTTAACTTCCTGGAACTAAGACCAAGGGCTGACATTTACAGCTCTAAGTGATCCAAGTGCTACATTAGCATCTATTTATTAAAGATGATCTTTCATGTACAGTACAACTAAGACATTTGCCCTAATTTACAACACTAACATTTCCAGTTTGACCCTGAGTAGGGAGTTGTGCCAACAGCACTGTGTCCTATAGTGAAATAGTGCCTAATCAGTATTTATGAATAGGGTTTTAGAAGTCACTAAAGAGCACAGGAAGAGATTTTACCTCCTTAAAGCACAAATATTGCTGAGCTCTGGAATCTCTACAGCACATTACGATGGAATAGCTTTCCCTTTTTTTTTTTTTTTTGAAATTGCGGTTAAAAATGTGTAATGTAATACTGTCAGTAATTTAAATGGAGTGTACCTCTTTCTTTCAGACATTAATGCTATTTGTTAAACTTTGTAATTACTATGCAAATGAAGTGCTGTACTTAAAAAATGGCAGTGCCAAGAGTACAACAGAGAAAAACAGTTTGAAATTCAAACTAACACAAAATAACCTTCAAGTCTTATAGAACTCAAATATTGTATTTTTTTGTTCTCTTGAATGCAGCATTTGGGTGAAAGCATTGAGGACTTGTCTTTGTTCTTAATACGCAGATAGCAAAAGGCTTAGAGCCAGAGATTTGAAAGTTTCTGAGACATATTAGCTCCCTGATCTTCACAACAGGTGACTGGTATTTTTATCCGTCTTTCAGAGATGAAGAAACTAAGTCCCACAGATGCTTAACTCATTTGCTCAGGGTCACTTAAACAAGCTCATGATGGCCAGGAAAGGATCCGAGTCCTTCCAAACTCAAGGCTGCAATGAGCATCCCCAGACAGCAATCTCTTGAAAGGAGCAGAATTTATGGCTCAAATTATGATTTCAGAATATTAAACACAGACTGAATCGGTGCAATTTAGTTTCATTTCATGCCAGGTAGGTATTTTAGAAGAAAATGGGCAAGTTTAGTTTGTGAGAATTAGTCCCTGACGGGAAAATATCTGTAAGTACTGAGTACCTGATACGTTAAGAAACAGAAAAAGTGAGTAGGGTTTACACATTTTTGTATTTCCAGAACTTAGTGCTGTGGCTGGCAGCCAGTTACTCCAAAATATTTGGTGACTCAAAAAATGAATGAATGAATGAATGAATGCCCATTTGTCATTCAAGTGACTTTCTATACACAATGCATTTTTCCCTTTCAGTCACTCTCCCATCTTTACTTTCCATGTGAGCAAAACAAACAACTGTACAGCAACAAAAATGGTTTTACCTTCCTCTAGTAATTCTTCTCTTCCTGTACTCTTTTCATACTCTTAACTTTTTTTTTTCAGTATCCCATCTCTTTAGAACTCTGTTATAAACTTGAGATAATCATATAAACTAGAAGGATCTAAGGACCTGGCCTATTCATAGCAATGTGTTATCCTCTATAGGTGATCCTCTTTATATTTTAACAGGAAACTTTCAAATTGTGGAGCCAAAAGAATGAGAAACAAACTGAGATGTGAAGTTGACATTTATCAGGGACAGTGGGAGAGCTGGTAATGACAGCATTTTTGAGTTTGGTAAAAGGCAGTAATGATGTACTTATAATGAGAGAAGCTTAGAAAATCAGATGCTCAATATGGCAGTCCCACCTGGGATTAGAGTATAGGTATGGGACATAAGCTCAACAAATCAGACACCCTCAACCCCACTTGAACTTTGAATTAGGAAATGCCAGGCAAAGAAAGAGAGGCACTGAAGAACCCATGTTGACGGAAGACTGCAGTAGAAGAGGCAATCCCAAGTTTCCAGGGCAGTAATGACCATGGACAAAGGTGGTATCTGGTGCTTAGCTGGAGCCAGTGGTGATAGGCAAGGTTCAAGTTGTGGCATCAAGTGGATAATGGTGGCAGAAATACTATCTTTACAGGGTTAGTTCTGTGGCCTGATTATGGCTATGGTCTTAGGGGTGGTTCTTGTTCCAATTGTTTTTCCATGTCTCAGTCTGCTGTCCTAGTAGTAATTCTTTGAGTTATCTAATGTCCTTTAAAATAAATTTAATTCATCAGAGTCAGCTAAGAACCCATGCACCATATCAAGACCAGCAAGGGAAGTGAGATCTGGGCAATATTACTATTCATGAGGTAGTTGAGGATATTGGTACATTTGTAAAAGACTTTAGATCTCTATCTCTGAGTCTTGGTTCTACCAAATTACTAGTAGTGTGATCTTATTAGGTGAATTACTAAACCTTAGTCTTTCCAAAAGTACTAATGGAAATCATATTTCCTATTCATAAAGACTGCAAAAATATGTGTCTAGAACCACTTTTGGCATATTTAGCCACTACCTAAATTCTCCTATCTCACCAGAGTGGTCTGGCCAAGGTGGTAAAAGATGTTTAAAGAAAATGAATATGCAGAAATTGAAATAAAAAATGGACTGTATGCGCCTTTGAGAAGGCACATGAAAATCAAGAATACATATGGGATGCTAGGTTATAGAAGAAACTTACCATTGTGAACACTTATTGCTCACACACACTCTATGACACAACATCATGCAATAAAATATCCACAGATGAGGTCTTACACATGATATGCTTTCTCTCGCCTCAGGAATGTTATTTGAGGTGTCTGAAGAAGCAAAATGAGATGTCAACATTCACTAGTTAGGAAAACTTGATTTCTTTAAGGGTGTCTAATTGACAGAGAGAAGTAGCTAATGTGAAGGCCCCAGAGCACTGAATCATTTCCATTATAGCTCCAGTGGCCTGACGTGGATCTCTTCATATGGAGGGGAAATGTGTTTTGTTTTGCTACATTCTCTGCTTAATCCTGGTTATACTGTCTTCTGACACTGACCGAAATTGTAGAAGCTTGAGGTACTCCCAAATTAAGACTGTGCCATTGGGAAAGTCATTAGCTCTTTTAGGTCCCCATATTGCTCATTAAATATGGATTATGTTTTCTGTCTCTTGGGTTGTTATGAGAATTCAATGAGATCATGCATGCAGACAGAGTTCTGAGCACAACGCCGCCTAGTTCACTCTTTTTTAAAATAGCTGAATTCACAGAGTGAGAGGCCCCCTCCACTTTTGGTCTACTAAAATACATATTCATAGAGAACAGGGTCACATTATTTCTGAATGACAGGCTTTTGCAGGGACATGGGTTTGCCAGATTCACCAGCTGTCTTCATGTCTTTCCATTCCCATGAGATTTCTGCATATTTTCCTTGCCCTTCTAGTGGTTCCCCAGAGGGAGGAAGGAATCAGGGTATAGACGGATGCACCATTAATTTTCTTGTCGGCATTTTACAGCCCGTGGTATGGATGACCCAAGGGCAGCCAGGAAAGGAGACAGCTAGATAGAGCCTGCAGGCCTCTATAGAGTTCTTTCACTATCAGAACACTGTGAATGATAAACCTTTAAACAGTCCCGAGAGTTACAGAGAAGCTTCCAGTGAAGACAGTGATATTGGCTGAGTCCAGGGAATGGAAGAGAAAAAAACAGGACAGCAAGAGCAAAAATTTGGGAAACGTTCTGGCATGTTCCTACATGAGTTTTTATTTCTTTTGTTTTAAAATCTTAATTTAAATATTTAAAAATTTTAAGGCTAGATAACATTACAGGATATTTAAGAAATGAGATAAATCAATGAATAAATAAATATCACTCAGATCTCTATCCAAACACATCATTCATTTTGAGTTCCGTATAGCTTATCCAGTATTCATCCATATGAAAAACATAATTTGGATATTAGTAAAAAGGGTTCATTTTTACTTCATGTGATATTATGTAATTTTCAGTGGTGACACTCAGATCTCATTATTGTTACCTATAATCAAAGTGTTCATCGAACACATTTCTATTATCTGTTGACTCAAATGTCAATAGTTGGACAATTTGATTGTTTTCATGTACTTATTATATATGATACATAAAAGAACATCTTTGTTTTTTGGCATGTTCTATCTTTTTGTTAATTCTTTAATATAAATTCCTCAGAATGATATTAGTCAACATAAAAGTAAAAGTATTTTTAACTTATATTGAATGTGATATGAAGAGATTATGTTTATTTCTTATATGTTCAATTTTCTTTTGGAATGCCTTAAAAATAAAAAGAAATTTTACAAGTCTCTCAAGTATTCTTGGAAGGTAAAACAAAGCAGGTATATAATATCTGTCTTGCACAAATGGAGAGATTCAAGTACAAAATATTAAGTGATTTGCTTCAAGTGATACCTCTAAGCCATTCAGAGTAATGTTCCAGGACTTAAGCCAAGCTTCCATTAGTTTCAGATCACTTCATTTGCCTTGATCCAAAAGACAGCTTTGCAAACAACTTAATTTCACTCCTCACAAGTCATCCAGGGATGTTCAGTGCTGTCCCATCATGCACTGCAAAATCCAAAACCTGAAGTGGTGCAGATGCTGATCTTTGTAATAGGAAAATTCAACATTTTCTTCTTGGCTCCATAAAATAGGAACAAAGCCTAGAAACTTCAGTCTGAAGATGACTGGTATTTAGCAGCCTGCATCTGGTTAGCCAATTCATATTTGTTTCTAGTTTAAGTAACATTTTCTTCTTGTTAATGCATTAACTTAAATTTGCAAAAATGAGAGAAGAAATTTAGGAATTAATAAGAAAACTTGTTTCTATTTGGCATGCTCTCAATTTGATCAATATCACTGAGATCATTTGAAATGAAATGGTTTCAGTCAACATCTTTTTTCCTATTATGTGATAGAGACTTGCAAATTATTACAGATTTTAGTCCTTTGTGACCTCTAGGACCCTCTTTATTGTTTAGTCTTTTCCTTAAAATTTGTTGCTGCAGAATTTTCAACAGGAGAGGAACCCTCATCATTAAAATACAAGAAAGCCCTCTATAGAACTTTCTGTGTATTAGATGAACCCTCCTGTCTCAGGAGGTAGACTCTTTCAATTGGACCTGACTTGAACCTGTAAAACTTGCTAAATATATTTTTTTATTACTTTATATTTTGGGTGATTTCTTCTGAGTTTGTATGTAAAGTCCCAGTGGACTCCTCTGGAATGTAAAAATTAGTTTGACTTAGGTCTGAAATTTAATTTCATTAGTTAGATTTAGGCTTCCAAAACTAGCTTGATTCAGCATTGAGTACCCAGTTCCCGGATAATTTAACCTTGGGATAACAGGATGGTTACAGTGTAAGAAAAAAAAAACAAACCTGTTACTGACTGGTATTAGTTGGGTGTTACTGTTCTTCATGGGTATTTACAGGGGATGGTTTCTTGATCAAATTGAAAACTATGCTTTTATTACCCCAAGTATTCTAGACATTTTGAAAGTGTTTCACCCAACTATCATTCCTTGATTGACATATACAGTGTAGCGGGAGGCTCAGTGACATCCAGGTTAAGAAACTTTTAAAAATTTATTTTATATATTTATTATTATTATTATTATTATTATTATTATTTCATGGTAGCCTCTTGTGTTGTTCTTGGTGTGCTAGGCTGAAAAATGGCCACTAAAGATACTCAAATCCTAGAACCCATGAATATATCACTTTACATGGCAAAAACACTTTGTAAATGTGATTTAAGGATTTTGAAATGGGGAAGATTGTTCTGGATTGTCTAGTTGATCTGATGTAATCATAAGGGTTCTTACAGAGGGAAGAAAGATGAACAAAAGAGGAGAAAGTAATATGACAACAGATCTAGAGATTTAAGTGCACCAGCCACAAGATAAGTTATGCTAGCAGCCTCTAGAATTTGGAGGAGGCAAAAAAGGAATTCTCCCCTACAGGTTCCAAAAGGAATTGGCTGTGCTGACACTTTGATTTTAGGGTTATAAGACTCATTTTGGAATTATATCTCCAGAACTGTAAGACAATACATTTTCCAGTGCTTTTCAGCCACTAAGTTTGTGGTAATTTGTTACAGCAGCAATAGAGCACTAATACAGTAGTTTTCCCAAAAAGCCTGGTAACTACATGATGCTCTCCCATATGTGCTACAAAATCCATACCCTAAACTGGTGCTTACTCTGGAAATTCTCTTAATGTGTCTCTATGAGCATCACTTGATCTTAGCCGTGGTTAAAATAACACATTTTAAATTGTGTAGCACTGTATGAATATGAGGTTTTCTTTGCTAGGGCAGAAGTAATCAAGAATGTTTAATGAGAACAGACTCAGAATTCAGATGGCCAAATTTCAAATCCCAATTCTTCCACATGTAGCTCTGTCACGGGGGTAAGTTACTTAACTCGTCAGTACCCCAGTTTCACTCATCTGTGAACTACAGGTAATAATAATTTCTTGTTAGGGTTGTTGTGAAGATTAAATGAATCCACATTTATGAATTAATGAAGGAAATTAAAAGGGTAAAATAACCTAAACCTATTATGTGCAACATAAAGTTTGCTGTAACTGTTACTACCTTTCATCCAGATCAGTATTTACCACATTTTCCTCACGTTATGTATTGCCCAGGAGAGCTTGGTGGAAATACAAATTCCTTGAGGATATTCCAAGGTAAAAAATTGTAATCTTCAAGACAAAGGTCTGGAAAGCTCTATGTTCAATAAATACCCAAGTAACTCTTATCATGAAAGAAATCTGAGACAGCTGTGCTGATTTTCATTTTTTGATCTACATCAGTTATATCTTTGGCTTTAAAAAAGTTTCACAGAGGAGAGGAGTCAATGACCCTTTGATTTTAACAATTTAACGGAAAATTTTGTTGACATTTATTTCACAGTTCATTCATTTATTCATTCACTTAGTATCTATATACTTATACATACTCTTTCATTTTTCAAACACTTATTGACCATCTACTATATATCAGGCTCTGTACTGAATATGTGAGATATAAAGATGAATAAAATAGTCTTATCTACAGAGAAGTTGCAAAAGGAAGTACACAACAAATCAACAGAGGATTATAATTCACTGCAGGATAGAAAATGCCAGAGGATATTAAAGGACCACAAACAAGAGACGAAGAGATAGGAAAGGGGGACACAAAAACAGTTTACTAGGTTTTTCTTTCTTTTTTTTAAGATTTTATTAAATTAAGCGAGAGAGAGAGAGAGAGAGCACAAGTTGGGGAGAGCAGAGGCAGAGGGAGAAGCAGATTTCCCACTGAGCAGGAGCCTGACCCTGAAATCATTGAAGATAGAAGCTTAACTGACTGTGCCACCCAGGCGCCTCTTTACTAGATTTAAGTGCAAATGATGCTAAGCTATTTTCTAAGTATTACATATTTGCATGCTTGTTCCACATTTATATTGTAAATATATCATCTTTCATTTTGGGTGGCCCAGGAAACCAAGATTGGGGTGCCTAGAGACTTGCCAATATTCACATAGAGGATCAGGGTGAGAACTGGCATTGGAAACATATTCTAAGTTCAGAACTCTGTCCATCATATTGTGTGGTGTGTCATAGAATTATTTAAAGAATGTGCTTAGTTAGCCTCTTCGGGTTATGGGAAGTCTCAGCTATTTCATGCCTTCTAGAAGCCATAGTGGTTTCTCCTCTGATTCAGACTATTTTATTTTAATATTTTATTTTAGAGAGAGTCTTTGCTGAGGGGATGAGAAACAGAGGGAAAGAAGAGGGAGAAGCAACTCCATGCTGGTTGGGAAGCCCAACGCCCCAGCTGGATGCACCACTGTGAGGTCGTGACCTGAGCTGAAGCCAAGAGGCCGAGGCTCAACCGAATGAGCCACCCAGATGCCCCCAGACTTGACTATTTTTACAAAGATGCTTCCGATGACTGTATGCTATTCATCTTTGGGTCTCTAACACTGGCACACAGTTTTGCATATAGTGTGAGCACAATGTGTGGCACCAGAATGAATGGGGTTGACATTCATTCATTAAAAAAATATTTATTGCACATCTATACTGTATCAGTTGTTCAAAGGTGATTTGAACAAAGCATTATGTCTTCATGAGTTTAATAGGTATGGCGGAGACTAAAATTTGAGAAACCATCAAATACATTATTCTCTTCTAGACTAGGTTTTCTTACTGAAGTTCTTCAATTCTTACAAAGTGATGTGTTTGGGACTATAACAAGAGGAAACCGTCAACCTCTTTGTGGGGTACTCTCACTCCCATATCTGGGAAACAAGAGAATCGGAAAAAATTAAGCCCAGATTCAACATAGCAGTGAGTTTCTATATATCTTTATTATCTATTTTGCTAACTCTATTATTATCATTTTCTTCATATTGTTTTAAAAGATTAACACATGCTTGTCTCCCTTTCTACGTTCCATTCATTCATTTAACAAACATTATGGAGCAACTACATTGTGCCAAAACCTGGGCCTTAGTCAACTCTGTGCCGTGAATGCCTATCACACCACCTGACATTTCAATACTATGATTGCCTATAGCACTATTCAGCAATATTTGGTTTCCGGTCTTCTTCAGGTGTAGAATAGGCATATGTCAAAGACCTACTCTTCAAAAAGACCAGTAGAAAAACTTAATGATCAAGCAAAGCAAAGTTTCTTTGACTAGCTGTATAAAGAAAATACTGCTTTGAGAGTCTTAATATTGTGTGGAGAATATTTATAGGATTTTAGGGCCTTTCAAGTTGGTCTTGCAAAATGGGAATTAGTTGAGCTCAGGAAGAATGTATGACATAATAGCTTTGGGTTGGTGGACATAATAAGGTGAAGGGCATGGAGTCAGTGTTGGTAGTGAGGTGGTAATTTTGATCAGTAAATTCTTCTATTTAATTGGTACTCATATCTTTTAGGGACAAGTATTTTCTGGACTAAGTAACAAAATGATCTCTGTTTGTTTTATGCATTATTTAACTCAGGGACAGGAAAATATGCCTAAACATGTGGATAGGAAATTGAGTTTATTGTGGTTTTCATCAATAACCTCACACTCACACTCATATCTTATATCTTGCACTGGCCAATGAAATGTGTGTCACGACATGTGTCACTTGCGGGTGGAAGCTTTGAGAGACAGTATATACCTCAACACATTCTCTTTCTGTTCTACCACTGTCTGGCATGGTGTAGTTGCTTCATCAGCCTGGGAGAGGTGTGACATGATAATGAAGAGAGATCCTAGTCATGCGGTCACCAACAGGAAACTCACATAGGAAATAAATATTTTGTTTGTTTGATGCCATAAAATAAGGGTTATTTGTTCCTGCAGTAAAAACTACTCTTTTTTTTTTCCCCTTAACAAAACAGAGGCTAGGTATATGTTTGGTAAATATGTGAGATACATATGAATGAATGAATGAATAATTCATTAATTCATCAATGCATTAAACATAAACTCATTTCAATTTTCCATTTAGATCCCATACAGATGTTTTTCTACTTTAATAAAACTTAATGTATGACAATCTCAACTTAAAAAAAAATGCCATAATATCCCTCCCTACTTGAATTCATTTAAAATAATAAATCCTTGACCTTCCATTTGCATGTTTATACTATAGAACAAAGCACAATATATCCAGATTCATGTTCTCTCCTGTCTTCATCCAGAATATGCAACAAATCTCTTGCATAATTCCTCTTGTTTTCAAGAAGGGTATTTTAAAACCAAATAACTTCATGTAGCAACATTTGTTGCTACGACAGTGTTTTCTAGCTAAATTCCATAGGTAGACTTTTAGGAGGGCAACTAGACTTTTAGGAGGCAATCATTCATTGATGATTAAGTTCAGAATAATAGAAACTTTTATCTTTCCTCTTCTAGAAAATCAATCCTAACATTTATATAACATTATAATATTGCATAAAATTACCACCATAATTGTGTACCTTACTAATGTCTGTGTAATTCTAAAACAAATTAATGTAATACTGCACACGAAGATTGAGTGAAAAATTCCGAGTGTTAGTCATGCCTCTGCCAGCATACTCTTTAGCTACTCATGACATAACTAGGACAATAGTTTGTCATCTATAATTGTTTGTTGAATAGCTGGGCACACCACAATGGAAATGAAAAGTGAGAGGAAAAGAACAGGGAGAGGGAAAGGAAATATTTCACTATCATCCTTTATTGTGCCTTGTAGTATTAACAGATAGTTATGCTATGCAAGTTTCTTATGTCAAGACCTTAGATACCTATAAGAAATTTGCCAGGCGGGGGTGCCTGGGTGGCTCAGTGGGTTAAAGCCTCTGCCTTCAGCTCGGGTCAAGATCTCTGGGTCCTGGGATCAAGCCCCATGTCGGGCTCTCTGCTTAGTGGGGAGCCTGCTTCCCTCTCTCTCTGTCTGCCTCTCTGTCTACTTGTGATCTTTCTCTCTGTCAAATAAGTAAATAAAATCTTAAAAAAAAGAAAAGAAATTTGCCAGGCATAAAACGTGGACTTGGTGAATTCACTAAGAGGAGCTTGTCTTCTGCAGTGCCCTCACATCCACACTTAAGAACACCACATTAACTGTCTCAGATGCTGTAATTAACCTCTTTGCTTACAGTCTGCTTTGGATTCTAAAGAAGACAAAACTCATTTTGAGGTGTATGATGTCATGTAAGCATGTCTACACCCACGCATCTGCTTTCCCAAAATACTTTATTGATTTTGAATAAAATTCAAGGACAGATTAAAATTAACTCATTTTATGTAACATCAGTTGTACAGGTAAGGGAACAAAGACCCAGAGAAGGAATTACTTGAGGTCACAAAGCAAGGTTTTTTAAAATTTTAGACTCTGGTATGCCGGTTTTAATTAAAAATGCTTTTGAGGAACATTAGCTTCCTCCATATTCCTGATAGGGCATCTTGTTCAGAGGGTAGTTATGGTCTGTAGGCTAAATATAATACCAATTCTAAGATGAACTTTCTAGTTAATGGTTTGCCAAACAGTTACTTTGTTTAAAGTCCTCACCAGTGAAATCACTTACCATGTTGTATATAGCCTTTCTATGCCATAGTCAAAATCAGTCCTGAAAACTGGCCACATGGTCTATTATATTTAGGAAGTCTTTCTGTTTTGTTTTAGTTTGGTTTTGCCTGGCATTCCTAAAGAGAGATCTCAGAAGCTCCCATAGCCCAGTTACAGGTCAGTTCCCTTAATGAGGTAGTGTACCTTTTGCTTCCAGAGAAATATACATTCAGGCCCATCTTCCTTCCCTGAACTGTGACAGGGTTTAAGATGTGCACTGGCTAAAAACCTTAGACAATTATCCCTAAAAGGCAGGAAGAATGGAGCATAGGACGCCATCTGAATCAGTTCTATCCCAGGTTGTGTCATGTAGATGGTAACAGTGATGGAGACGAAGGCTGTAGAAAGCCTCCTCTGAGGTCCCAGGTAAATGGATCAGACAACCTCCATAACTCTTTTTCCTGAATAATTTGGTTCCCTCTTCCTGAAGTCACTTTTAAACCAAACAAGAAAGTAATGAGGGTGCACGTTCTTGACAACAGATATCCTAGCCATATCTCAGAATAGAAAGAGGAATTGGGAGATTGAAATTAGGAGTTATATCCTGTATCAAGACTTGCTCCCTCAATAAAATTGCATCTTGGAAAGCCTCAACTTTCTCCTAAAACTGAACCAAATACAGTGGGAGTTAGGATTCTAGCTCTTGCTTCATTAATGATCCACGCATCATTAAATAAAAACTACAGCAGGATGGTCCTGAATAATCAGGCTTTTAGACATGAGAAAATAGGTAAAGTCAAAGGGCAATGGCTGTGTATTTTGACAAACATTTTGAATTTAAGTAAATCAGCAAACTTAGAAAAAGAATAGGTTGGCTATACTTTGCTGAGACATAAGCATGCTTTCCCTTACTTGGTCTTGTATCTTGGCCCCTAGGATTCTTCTCTTTCTCTCTGTCTCTCTCTTTCTTACTAAGCCTAGCTACAACATTATTACTCTTTTCATAAATGACAGATGTACTTTAGCATGATCGTTATTTCTGAGTTTCACATTGAATCTGGGGTAGAGGACTCAGGAATACCAGTGTGATTTTAAAAGAGAGAGAGAGAGAGAGCACAGGAAAGAAAAGGACAAAAAATAGATAAACTAGACTACATCAAATATAAAAACTGTTATGCATTAAAGGATACAATCAATAGAGTAAAAAAACAACTTACAGAATGGGAGAAATTATTTGTCTGATATCTGATCATATATCTGATAAGGGGTTAATAGCCAGAATATATATATATATATTTTTTTTACTTGCCTTCATTTTATTTATTTTTTTTCAGCGTAACAGTATTCATTCTTTTTGCACAACACCCAGTGCTCCATGCAAAACGTGCCCTCCCCATTACCCACCACCTGTTCCCCCAACCTCCCACCCCTGACCCTTCAAAACCCTCAGGTTGCCCCAACCTCCCACCCCTGACCCTTCAAAACCCTCAGGTTGTTTTTCAGAGTCCATAGTCTCTTATGGTTCGCCTCCCCTCCCCAATGTCCATAGCCCGCTCCCCCTCTCCCAATCCCACCTCCCCCCAGCAACCCTCAGTTTGTTTTGTGAGATTAAGAGTCATTTATGGTTTGTCTCCCTCCCAATCCCATCTGGTTTCATTTATTCTTCTCCTATCCCCCTAACCCCCCATGTTGCTTCTCCATGTCCTCATATCAGGGAGATCATATGATAGTTGTCTTTCTCCGATTGACTTATTTCACTAAGCATGATACCCTCTAGTTCCATCCACGTCGTCGCAAATGGCAAGATTTCATTTCTTTTGATGGCTGCATAGTATTCCATTGTGTATATATACCACCTCTTCTTTATCCATTCATCTGTTGATGGACATCTAGGTTCTTTCCATAGTTTGGCTATTGTAGACATTGCTGCTATAAACATTCGGGTACACGTGCCCCTTCGGATCACTATGTTTGTATCTTTAGGGTAAATACCCAGTAGTGCAATTGCTGGGTCATAGGGTAGTTCTATTTTCAACATTTTGAGGAACCTCCATGCTGTTTTCCAGAGTGGTTGCACCAGCTTGCATTCCCACCAACAGTGGAGGAGGGTTCCCCTTTCTCCACATCCTCGCCAGCATCTGTCATTTCCTGACTTGTTAATTTTAGCCATTCTGACTGGTGTGAGGTGATATCTCATTGTGGTTTTGATTTGTATTTCCCTGATGCCGAGTGACGTGGAGCACTTTTTCATGTGTCTGTTGGCTATCTGGATGTCTTCTTTGCAGAAATGTCTGTTCATGTCCTCTGCCCATTTCTTGATTGGATTGTTTGTTCTTTGGGTGTTGAGTTTGCTAAGTTCCTTATAGATTTTGGATACTAGCCCTTTATCTGATATGTCGTTTGCAAATATCTTCTCCCATTCTGTCAGTTGTCTTTTGGTTTTGTTAACTGTTTCCTTTGCTGTGCAAAAGCTTTTGATCTTGATGAAATCCCAATAGTTCATTTTTGCCCTTGCTTCCCTTGCCTTTGCCGTTGTTCCTAGGAAGATGTTGCTACGGCTGAGGTCGAAGAGGTTGCTGCCTGCATTCTCCTCAAGGATTTTGATGGATTCCTTTCTCACATTGAGGTCCTTCATCCATTTGGAGTCTATTTTCGTGTGTGGTGTAAGGAAGTGTTCCAATTTCATTTTTCTGCATGTGGCTGTCCAATTTTCCCAGCACCATTTATTGAAGAGGCTGTCTTTTTTCCATTGGACATTCTTTCCTGCTTTGTCAAAGATTAGTTGACCATAGAGTTGAGGGTCGATTTCTGGGCTCTCTATTCTGTTCCACTGATCTATGTGTCTGTTTTTGTGCCAGTACCATGCTGTCTTGATGACGACAGCTTTGTAATAGAGCTTAAAGTCCGGAATTGTGATGCCACCAACTTTGGCTTTGTTCTTCAATATTCCTTTGGCTATTCGAGGTCTTTTCTGGTTCCATATAAATTTTAGGATTATTTGTTCCATTTCTTTGAAAAAAATGGATGGTATTTTGATAGGGATTGCATTAAATGTGTAGATTGCTTTAGGTAGCATAGACATTTTCACAATATTTATTCTTCCAATCCAGGAGCATGGAACATTTTTCCATTTTTTGGTGTCTTCCTCAATTTCTTTCATGAGTACTTTATAATTTTCTGTGTATAGATTCTTAGTCTCTTTGGTTAGGTTTATTCCTAGGTATCTTATAATTTTGGGTACAATTGTAAATGGGATTGACTCCTTAATTTCTCTTTCTTCAGTCTTGTTGGTGTACAGAAATGCAACTGATTTCTGTGCATTGATTTTATATCCTGACACTTTACTGAATTCCTGTACAAGTTCTAGCAGTTTTGGAGTGGAGTCTTTTGGGTTTTCCACATATAGTATCATATCATCTGCGAAGAGTGATAGTTTGACTTCTTCTTTACCAATTTGGATGCCTTTAATTTCTTTTTGTTGTCTGATTGCTGAGGCTAGGACTTCTAGTACTATGTTGAATAGCAGTGATGAATAATGGACATCCCTGCCGTGTTCCTGACCTTAACGGAAAAGCTTTCAGTTTTTCTCCATTGAGAATGATATTTGCGGTGGGTTTTTCATAGATGGCTTTAATAATATTGAGGTATGTGCCCTCTATCCCCACACTTTGAAGAGTTTTGATCAGGAAGGGATGCTGTACTTTGTCAAATGCTTTTTCAGCATCTATTGAGAGTATCATTTGGTTCTTGTTCTTTCTTTTATTAATGTGTTCTATCACATTGATTGATTTGCGGATGTTGAACCAACCCTGCAGCCCTGGAATAAATCCCACTTGATCGTGGTGAATAATCCTTTTAATGTACTGTTGAATCCTATTGGCTAGTATTTTGGCGAGAATTTTTGCGTCTGTGTTCATCAAGGATATTGGTCTGTAGTTCTCTTTTTTGGTGGGATCCTTGTCTGGTTTTGGGATCAAGGTGATGCTGGCCTCATAAAATGAGTTTGGAAGTTTTCCTTCCATTTCTATTTTTTGGAACAGTTTCAGGAGAATAGGAATGAGTTCTTCTTTAAATGTTTGGTAGAATTCCCCTGGGAAGCCGTCTGGCCCTGGGCTTTTGTTTGTTTGGAGATTTTTGATGACTGTTTCAATCTCCTTACTGGTTATGGGCCTGTTCAGGTTTTCTATTTCTTCCTGGTTCAGTTGTGGTAGTTTATATGTCTCTAGGAATGCATCCATTTCTTCCAGATTGTCCAATTTGTTGGTGTAGAGTTGCTCATAGTATGTTCTTATAATTGTCTGTATTTCTTTGGTGTTAGTTGTGATCTCTCCTCTTTCATTCATGATTTTATTTATTTGGGTCCTTTCTCTTTTCTTTTTGATGAGTCTAATAGCCAGAATATATTTTTAAAAAGTCCTACCATTCAACAACAATAAAACAAACAACTCAATTAAAAATAAGTGAAGAAAAAAAAATAAGCAAAGGATTTGAGTCAACATTTCTCCAAAGAAGATACATAAATGGCCAAAAAGCAAATGGAAAGATGCTCAATATCGCTGATCATTAGGAAAATGGAAATCAAAACCATAATGAGATACTACCTTATACCCATTATGATGGCTACCATCAAAAATCCAGAAAATAACAAGTGTTAGTAAGGTTGTAGAGAAATTAAATTCTCTGTGTACTGCTGGTAGAAATATAAAATTGTATAGCTGTTATGGATAACAGTATGGCAGTTCCTCAAAAAATTAAAGTTAGATTACCATATGATTAAGCAATTCTACTCCTCGGTAAACACTCAAAAGTACTGAAAGAAGGTCATTAGGAAATATTTGTATATTTAGGGGTACCTGGGTGGCTCAGTTAAGTGTCTGCCTTCAGTTCAGGTCATGATCTCAGGGTCCTGGGATCAAGGCTCACATTGGGCTCCCTGCTCAGTGGGGAGTCCACTTTTCCCTCTCCCTCTACCTCTCCCACCCCACATGCTCATGCTCACTGTCTCTCTTTCTCTCAAGTAAATTAATAAAATCTTTTAAAAATGAAATATTTGTATATTTATATTTCATTGCCGAGTTATTCACAGTAGCAGCAAGGTAGAAGCAACCCACATGTCCATCAACAGATGAATGGATAAACAAATGCAAAAAGTACAATAGAATATTATTAGCCTTAAAAGGGAAAGAAATCCTGTCATATGCTACCACCTGGATGAACCTTGAGGACATTATGCTAAGTGAAATAAGCTGATAAGAAAAAGGCAAATACAGTATAATTCCACTTTTATGAGGTAACTAGAGGAGTCACATTCAGAGACAGAAAGTAGAATGGTGGTTACCCAAGTCCGAGGGGAGGGAAGAATGGGGAAATGTTGTTTAATGATTATAGAGTTTAAGTTTTGTAGATCAGTTGCACAACAATATGAATGTACTTAACACTACCGTGCTGTATACTTACAAAGTTGTTATGATGAATTTTTATTTTGCCACAATTAAAAACAAAAATAAATTAAAAAAAACAGAAAATAAATTGTTGAAACCATTAAGTTTTTTGGGTAACCAGGCTGATAAGATTTTCCCCTTTATCCTTCACTATTTTGAATTTGGAGCCTGAGCCTAACTTTACATAGTTACTTCACATTAAATAAGCCCCCATCAGCATAATGTGTACCCCAGGGCTCATAAGGTAGTGATCCTTAAGCCTAACAATATTCCAAAGAGACCTCCACCTTCACCAAGATATTCTTAATCTGTGAAGACTGATGGTTTTACTTTTATTAGTTCATATTCTGAATAACAAATCATTACAGACTTGGTGACTTAAAACAATAGATACACTTATTATTTCACAGATTTTTTGGGTCAGAAATCTGGACACAGTTTAGTTGGGTCCTCTGCAGGGCTGAAATCAAGATGTCAGCCAAGACTGGATTCTCATTTGGCGGATCGATGAAGGGAAAAAGCACTTCCAAAATCACTCTGACTGTTGGCAGAATTAATGTCCTTGTGACCATACAACTCATATAAGCTTGCTTCTTCAAAGTCAGGAAGGAGAGCAAGTTGGCTAGCAAGATGAAGTTTTATATAGCATGACTTAATCAAGGAGTGACATCTTATCATCTTTGCCATATTCTATTGTTAGAAGCAAGTCACAGGTCTCCTTCACAATTGCGAGAGGATAACACAAGGGCAAGAACACCAGCAGTTGGAGTCATAAAGTCTGTTCATCACTTTCTTCTAACCATGTTTTTCTCTCATTTATATTGTTGACATAGTGTGAAAGTACTCCTATGAATTACACCCCTTGGTTAGACTGAAAGATGGCTACCATTGATCTCTTGCTGACCTTGGGGATTTAAGTATGTCCATTTTCTTTTTCCTACTTACAAGTATACAACTTTCCAAAAACTTTCCTTCCAAAGTTTGGGTCTTTGAATAACCCACAAAGCTCCTGCTTATTTTCTTTAGCAATCTATATTAAACCCAGGACACTGGATGCTAGAAAACTAATCTATTGCCTTTCCGTTTCAGCTTTCCAAATCAGATGACACACTTCATTCTCTAATATAAATTTGCATAGTTAATAGGCTGGACTCAAAGGTTATCTTTGAAATAATCAGGGAGTTTAAAAAAAAATTGTAGTTCTAAATTTTTCTTATTATAACATACTATGGATACTTCACTTCCTTGGAACAGATTGGCACCCAAAGGTCTAGTAAGTTACTTTTTTTTTTTTCCTTGTCTGCCAGTCCAATCCTGGCTGACACTTTTACAATTGAAGTGAAGCTCCACCATTATAGTCACATAGAAATCTGTCTGCATGTGTTAGGGAGTCTTCCTAGTTCTTTGTCCTTTTATCTGTTGGATCCTGTACTGATATCACCTAAACTTTCATAAGTCAGGTTTGATTCCTCTTACCATTGAATTCCCTCTTCACAGATTTCTAAACAGATACAGTTTGTGTTGCCACTCAATAAAGATGTGTATTTATGACAACTTCTTTGTAAGCTTAGGAAAGGTCCTCCCTTTTTTTGCCTCCCCCCACACCCCCACGAATACTCTCAATATGTTCTCTGGGAAAAAAAAAAATCAAGTCTTACATTTTTTCCCTCATACTCACTATAAGCTTCTACTTGCCAGACTTTTCTGGACCAGTTTAAATTTAAATTTAAATTGCATTTAAAATGCAATGGTTAATGTAACTGTCTATGTACCTTCTTGCAGTCCTAACTCAAAGTATTAGTTCTGATACATTTGCTTTCTAATACAGAATACTTTTTTATAGAGGGATATTGTTAGTTAGAAGGACACCAGAAGCAGTTGCTTTTAAAATACCTTCAAACAGGGGCGCCTGGGTGGCTCAGTGGGTTAAGCCACTGCCTTCGGCTCAGGTCATGATCTCGGGGTCCTGGGATCGAGTCCCGCATCAGGCTCTCTGCTCAGCGGAGAGCCTGCTTCCCTTCCTCTCTCTCTGCCTGCCTCTCTTGTGATTTCTCTCTGTCAAATAAATAAAATCTTAAAAAAAATATTAAAAAACAAAACAAAACAAAACAAAACACCTTCAAACAAAATATAGTAGGATTTTAAAGCGGAATTATAAAAGAAAACTCACTTTGTCATCTAAATAACCAATACTGAGGACCCACATTTTTTTAGGATCACACTCTTACTAGAAGTGATCCCCTGTTCTCTTCACTAAGAAATTAATCTATAATAATAATAACCAAATGGAAATTTGTCAATTCCTGATTCCCTTCTATTTCCTACTTCCAAAAGATATTTTTAAAAATCGGGAGCTTTGACATGTTTGCCTCAGGTTTTGATGAAATATATATATTTATTTTTAAAATAGGTAAGACTATAAAGCTAATATTAGCTATTTTCTAATAACTAACTAAAGGTTAGTTATGCTACATCACAAATATAGGTTGTTTCATTTCATCTGGGAAGGGGTATGGATTTCAAGAACTGGATACTTTTATTTCTTTAATAGGTAACGAAATTAAGTTCTAGGATTTTAAAAAATTTACACAAAATTCTATGAGTATTGAGATAGTAGACCTGGGATTTGAATCCAAATCTATTTAACACCCCCCAACCCAGAGAGATAGGTGAGGTTTGGTGAGCAACAGATGGAGAGGACAGATCACCAGAAAGGGCCTTGTGCAAGAAAGGGTATGTAAAAGTAAAAGTAGAACTAGTAACATTCTTGGAGCCCTTCCAACATGAGAGATTTCATCTCCAGATTATCAACCTATTTCAGACACACCCGGTCACTTTACAGGTATTGTGTGAGCTCAGCATCACATCTGTCCTCTTTGTCTCATCTCCAACTGTGTGGTAACAGACCACATGAAATTTAAGGAAGGATATCTAAAGACCTATCCAGTAGATAAGGTGTTTTATTTTTTTTTTAAGACTTATTTATTTATTTGAGAGAGAGAGATACTGTGGTGGGGGTGGCATTGGCAGAGGGAGGAAAGAGAAACAAGCAGACTCCATACTTAGTGTGGAGCCCAAAGTGGGACTTGATCCCACGGCCCTGAGATCTCAATGTGAGCTGAAACCAAAGGTCAGTCTCTTAATGTGCCATGTCATCCAAGTGCCCTCCAGTAGATTAGGTTAGGTTTTAATAAGCGCATTAACTCCTACTTCTATCCACTATGACTTAAATTCCCCTGAATTTAAAGTCTGTCTATTTTAAAATAAGTTGTTGATTTAACCTAATATAATTTCTAATACTTTGATCTGCCAAGCTACTACGGTGAACAAGAGAAGCAGCCATAAAATAGAACAACTAGCTCTGATATAACTGATCAGCACTATGTGACAGACAGGATGGAAATTAACAGTTTATGGAGTTGAATATTTTATGTCCTAACCACACAGATTCACTTAAAAAATTCCAACTTTACATTTTATGTCAGATAAACAATTCATTATGCATTGAGGAAAAATTGTGTGTGGGTGTTCATGGGGGACAGGTGTGAAATTAAATTTCGGAGAGCTTACTGTTCAATAGAAGCTTTACATATACTATAGCAATTAATTTCACACTAACTCTACAAGACATTTAATATCAGCCCCATTTTATAGAAAATGATACTGATGTTCAGGGAAGTTAAATGCATGTTACAGGCCACAGAAATGTTAAGTAGAACATCTCATTCTGAATTCTGTACTCTTTTTCTTTACAGGTATTAATCAGTTGTGGTTATCATACCCATAATACTAAAATATTTTAGCACAAGCACAAGTTTCTTCAAATATGCAAATGTAAGAGATAAATCTACCTAAAACACTCTGTAAAATTAAAAGTATATTTCCAAGGAGACTCTATTCGATTTAGATCTACACATAAGTATGCAATTTTGACCTAATTAGAATATGTTGTCATACAAGTAGAATAACATTTTATTTATTAATAATTAATATTTAAATATTTACTTTCTCTCTCTTGGGGATGCTGTTACTTAGTGGGTAAAAGTTAAAATTTTTAAAGTTTAGAAGCTTTTAAGAGATACAGATATAAAACTGGAGCTACCAACATATCCCTGAGTCACTTTAACACCCCGGGTGTTAAAGCCCCCCCGGGTGCCAGCCCTTCATACAGACCACTCAGTATTTCACAGGCATCTGTATATGGCCAGCATCCTATTCACCCTCCTCTCAACCAGGAGATTGAAGTGGGATATCTTTACAGCTGCCACACTCAGGCTTCCTTTCCTCACAAATATTCACTCTATTTTCCCATGTGAAAAATACTCAATTCCTTTCCAAAACAAGGTCCCATGTTTTCATGGCATCAGGCTTGATTAGGTCCAGATATTTTGCCTATGGATCTAGAGAGCTGGATAAGTTGTCTATACCTCACAGTTCCCATGCATCCAAAATACAATAGTAGAACGGGGACAGGATAACCATAATAAACACTTCTACTCAAAATGGAAAGAAGAGGAGGCAAATAGCGGTTTCTAGTCTATAGCAATTCTGAGATCCTGCTGAGCGAGTATTGCCAGAGTCCTATATACGAGAGATAGGAAATATCCCTTGACTAGGCCTCAGTTCAGTTCAGTGCACTGTCCTTTATAGATCTTGACCTCAGTCTCCGGAAATTTCTCCTTTACATCACTCTCCTTGGCCATTTTTGAAAAGAACATTGAGCAGATTTCTTGGTTGGCTTCCTGCTGAATTTTTTTATTCTCAAAACTCTCATATTCTTTTAGTGTAGGCAGGTGGCACCTTTGCCAGTAAATTCCCTTGAAACATTGTAAGTTTCCATATATTTGATTCCAGTCAATCCCATGTGCCAAAAGTCACCCCTCAAATTCTTTCAAAAAGTGTCTCTCTCTTTTTAATTACTAGTAGTTTGGGTATATCAGGGTGCTATGTGCTTACACCCCTATGTTTCCTAGGATCCTTGTTTGGCTTAACAGATCTTCTAGATGCATCTTAAACCTTTCAGAAGTTTTGGCAAAGAATGTCACAGCCACAGGCTTGATTTGGTTTTCACTCTGAAGTCATGACTTACTCTAATATTCAGAGTAATTGTCCTTTATCTGAAGTTGTTTTTCAATGGACTGTCAGAGAAAAATTGCACTGGATGAAGTTAAACAGACCAGGAAAACCTTATTTAGGATTATCCAAGAGAATAGATTGAACTCAATTCTGTTGGGGGAAAAAAAAAAAGTGGAGATTTTTTTTTTTAAAGGTGGGAATATTTTTAAGTGTTGGGGTATGTAAACCAGTGGAAAAGTACTGGAGGACATTAGGGAAGGAGATTGGTCAAAGGGAAGCATCATTATATTGAATTGTTCCTGAGTTTGCAAATGTTTTTCTCTGTGATTAGGCCTCCTGTGTCTATTAACTGATGTCCATTAAAGAAGTTAAGTCCCTCCCCTTTCCTTGGAGACTGAAAGATGGGAATACTATCTTCCATGATAATTATATTTTAAACGGATGGCTTTTGGTCTTAGAAAGACATTTCTGGGTTGTAAAACTGGCAAGAAGCTGGGAAAACACTTATATTTCAAAGGGGTAGAGAAAGAATTTACAATAGAAAGTTTTCAAAAAGTAAATTTCCTAAGAAAAATGAGACCAGGGACCTACAATCAGGAAAAAACAAAACAAAACAAAACAAAACAAAACAAAAAAACAAAAAACCAAAAAAACCCTGTCTAAAGTTTAGTCAAACTGAGGGGAATATTAAAGCCATCTTGGTTAAGATACATCATCGATTTGAAGATAAACATATGCTTTTTCCACCCAGGCAATCTCTAAGCTTTCTGTATTGTCTTTAAATTTTCCTTGCAAACTGGCCAGCTTGTTTTGTTGTATTCTTTAATGAACTCATCACTTTCTTGTAGCACCTTAATAAGAAATCAACTCCTACAGTCAATATCCTGCCTCAAATTTTTTTCTCTCTTTTAACTATAACTAAAAATTATTGAATGCTTCATCATGGTATAACATAGATCCTTCTTTCAGCATCTCATGAGTCTCTTTGCTGCCCACCAACGAATCCCAAAAAAAATAGTGTATATTTTAGCTTTTCCACTTGTTTTATAGTATCACCCCATCAGCAATTTTTCATTAGAGTTTGCTGTGAAAAAATGCAACATAAATTCTCAGTGGCATACAACATCAAACATTTCTCTTGCCCATGTTCCTTGAGTAAGCTTGGATCAGCTGTGGGCTCAGCTAAAGGGTATCAAGAGGCCATAGAAACCTTTCTCACAGCAATGGTGGAAGCACAAAAGAGAGAGCCAAAATGGAAGAATATTTTAAGCTTCTGCTGTCCTCAGTCCACATTATATCATTCTATGATATTCCATTTGCTAAAGCAAGTCACATGGCCAAACTTAAAGTCAAAGACAAAGGCAGTGCACTCTATCCACTATGGATAAAGGAAAAAGGAAATGAATAGTGAACATGAGAATGACTTAAGCTACAACAGCTACTTATGTTGTCTTTTAAAATTCAGTTTTCAAATGGAAGAAGAAAAATGTGTTTCATAGGGCTATTGTGGAAATTATATAATATAGTTTATGTGAAACATCAAATACAGACATCTGGAGAAATTCCTTAAATGTTACCTTTTTTTTAAATGAATTAAATGTCATTCATCAAGGACAAAATAGACTTTATATCTTAAATGTATACATATAACATCATTTTTTCCTTTAACTTATGTCTTCATTTTCTCTTCCATAATGCACAGTAGTAAATACATTGCAATTGTTTTTGAGTTTCTAATTTTACTAGAATATCCTCAGATATTCTAATTCTATTCTGAGTCAGTTACAACTTAAGAACCAGAATAGGGTATTTTTTTCATAAGACATATTTAAAAGAGTGGCTTGGAGAAGAACATTTTGTGGGTCTAAGTGTCAGGACAATCTTGATGACTGTTCCTACCAATAATGAATTCGTGATTCAAAGATTTAGGAAGGTATGACACAATTTAATCATTGAAAATTAATCTGTATAAATTTACAGAAGGAAACTGAGTTTCAGACTAGTAAGTAGACAGCCAATTTTCCTCTACTTAATATCCCTCAGTTCCCTTCCTTATTCAATTTACATCCACTATCTTATAGGTGTTTTTAGGAATATTTCCTGGAGGCTTTTAGACCCTGTGCTATTCAGTGTGGCTACTCACTCTGTTTATATAGAAAATGTGTGAGGAGAAAAATAGGAAACTGTATTGGCCCTTTGCCTGCATACACAGGTTTTATTTGGCAATATTACATGCCTTGCTTGTCATTTAAGAATAAATTTCCTTGAAACAACGAAGAATATATTTTTTAAAAAGTTAAAATAAATGTGCTGCCTAATTGCTTTAAAGATTTTATTTATTTATTTGACACAGAGAAAGAGATCACAAGTAGGCAAAGAGGCAGGCAGAGAGGGAAGAGGGAGGCAGGCCCGTGCTGAGCAGAGAGCCCAATGTGGAGCTTGATTCCAGGACCCTGAGACCATGACCTGAGCTGAAGGCAGAGGCTTCATCCACTGAGCCACCCAGGCGCCCTGCCTAATTGCTTTAGACTTTGATACCTTAGGCAGTGTTTAAGGGTGTAAAATTTTCTTTTTATCTAAATATGTAACTAAATGTACAAAGCAGTAACAATGGGCAAGAGTATGAGCTTTGGAGTTGGACTAAACTGGACTGGAGTTCCAGATATATGACTCTGGAAATCAGACATTCTATGTAAAGTTCAGTATTTGCATGTTGAAGGGTTTAATTCTAGTATTGCTTTCATGATTATATCCAGGGTTAGGTGGAATAACTTTGACATTGCAAAAATGGCACAGAAGAACTAAACAAGATGACAAATATAACACAGGTATAGTACATGACAATTAATGAGGATTCAATATGCACCCATGTTCATACTATATATCACATATACAGTATGTGATAGGTATTATGTACTATGACATAACTTTACTAATGTGACATAAACACATACCTGTTACTATCTTCTCTTTAAAAAGTATTTTATTTACTTATTAGAGAAAGAGAGAGAGGGAGGGGGGAGGAGCAGAGGGAGAGGGAGAAGCAGACTCACACTGAGCAGGGAGCCCAATGCAGGGCTGGATCCCAGGACCCTGGGATCATGACCTGAGGTGAAGGCAGATGCTTGACGGACTGAGCCACCCATGCACCCTCCATTGTTATTCTTCAAACAAATAATAGTTAGCAAATCTATTTCTAATCTATGGATTATCTATTTTTATTTATGGATTAAAACAGTGGTAGACAAACCCACTCTGTAAAAGCCCAGATACTAAATATTCTTTGTGGGACATAAAATCTCTGTCACAGCTTCTCAACTCTGTTGTTGTGCCAGCCAAGAAACCACAGACTGTATGTATAGGAGTGAGTTGAGGCTATATTCCGATAAAACTTTATTTATGAACACAGAAATTTAAAATTTCATCTAATATTCATGTAAGTCAATATTTATGTTCTGAATAGTTTTTCAAGTATTTAAAAATGTAAAAAAACATTCTTAGTCAATAGTTATACAAAAAATAGGTAGTGGGCCAGATTTGACCTCTGGGCTCTAGTTTTACCTACTCCCAAATTAAAACATTCTGTCAGTTTTGACACTCCTCTTCTTCTGCTTATACTTTTCATCTTATTAAATTTGGGGTTTGTTTTATGTTTTGTTTTAAATCATATTACTAGAGGATTTCTCACAGGAAGAATATATTGATTCTATTTACTAAATGGATGTTACCTATATATGCTCTTTTTCCAAAAATTATTCTCTTAAATATCCATTTGATACAGACAGCAATTAATAGTTGGATTAAAAAAACAGATCTTTAATAATTACATATATACTCATGCTTATACTTTATAAACTTCGATGGCTTTTTTTTGAGTAAATAAATATAACTATATTATCAGTGCAAGGAGGCATTCAAGGAAGTAGAAATAAGTGGGGCATAGATCAAAAGGCCTTGGAAACCAAAGAAATCACTGTGAAAACTGCTTTAAAATGTTTAATTGTATTACTTCTTATCTTGCTATGGCATAACCATTGTTGGAAAGGTTTACTCAGGTCTGTAAAACTCAGTAGTGATTTTTATTTTAGTCGAAAAGAGAAGCTAATCTGAAAAACAACCTAGAACTTGGTCTAAAACTGTACAACTCACAAGTTTTGCCATGGATCACAGAAAAATGAAGACATCAATTAATTATCTTCACATACAACCTTTGATGACTAATTTTATATGTCAGCTAAACTAGGCTAAGGGATGCCCAGATAGCTGATAGAACTTATTTTTGGGTGTGTCTGAGAGTGTTTCCAGAAGAAAGTGGCATTTGATTCAGTGGACTGAGTAAGGAACATCTGCCCTCACCAATGAGTGGGCATCATTTAATCTACTGAAGTCCTCAAGAGAAAAGGAAGGAAGGAAGGAAGGAGAAAAAAAAGAAGAAAGAAAGAAAGAAAGAAAGAAAGAAAGAAAAAAGAAGCAGGAAAGCAGGAAGTGGGAGGGTGAATTTCCTTTCTCACTTCTTGAACTGAAATGTCCTTCTATCTGCTCCTGGGTCCTGGACATCAGAACTCCTGGTTCTCAGGTCTTTGGACTTGGACTGAAATATATCACTGGCATTCTTGATTTGCTTGCTTGCAGATGGCAGATCCTGAGACTTAGCCTATGTAAGTACTTGAGCAAACCCCTATGCTATATATCCTCCTATATACGTTTATATATATCCTATTAGTTCACTTTCTTTGGAGACCAGTGACTAATACATTCCTTTTTCTTCAGAGGCGTTTCTTGCTATTCACCAAGAGCCATCATCTCGGAGACAAAAGTTCTAGCTGTGTGAAAAATTTTGATTCTAAAATAGGACTGTTCTACAACACAAAATACCATTGTTTTCCTTGCAGTCAAAACAAAAACAAAAACAGGTTGATCTTTCTAACATTAAGTATTATGGTAAGATTTATGAAATTAATGTTCAAAAGAATCATTTGATAGTGTTTTTAAACACTATTTGATAATGTTAAAGACTGAATCATTTGATAGTCTTATGAATATAGATTCCCTGAACCTCATCCTAGAGAATCTGATTTTTAAAAGTTTACAAAGAGGCAAAACCTTCATCTTATTCATTTGTAATTTTACATTTACTGAGTCACTTGTTTATCCAATATCTGCTGGACTAGATTGTAATCTTAGTAAGAGTAGGGGTCAGACTGTTGTTTTTATCAATTTGCACCCAAAATCAAGCATTGTATCTAGTACAAACTAGAAGCTCAATAAATATTTATTCAGTGGCTGGATAACAAGGTTTCTAGGAATGTCTAGTTCCTGCTTTTTCCCAAGGAATCTTCCTTCTTCGCATGTATTTCTCCAAGGAAATTCATATCTAAAATGGCTGAAAGAGTGCCAGTCATTGAGCAAATGTTTAGCAGATATATGTTTAATGAATAAATATATGCTAAAAGTGTTAGCATAGCTCATATGTCATCATGAGCTCTCTGGAGGTCTAGATGATCATGTACCTCTTGTCATGGTTTACTTTTAAAAGCTATATATGGTAGGCAGAATATTGTCTGCCCCTTCTGAGATGCCTGTATCTTAATTCTCAGAATCTGTGAGTATTATATTATATAGCATGGGGGAAGTACGTGGCAAATGAAATTAAAGCTGCTAATCCATTGATCAAAGGTAAAAAGATAAACTTGAAATGGATAAAAGACCTCAATGTGAGGCAGGAATCTATCAAAACCCTAGAGGAGAACATAGGATGTAACCTCTTTGACATCGGCCACAACATCTTCTTTCAAGACATGTCTCCAAAGGCAAAGGAAACAAAAGTGAAAATGAACTTTTGGGACTTTCAAGAGCAAAAGTTTCTGCACAGTAAAGGAAACAGTCAACAAAACAAAGAGGCAACCCACGGAATGGGAGAAGATATTCGCAAATGACACTACAGACAAAGGGCTGATATCCAAGATCTATAATGAACTCCTCCAACTCAACACACACAAGAGATAATCACATCAAAAAATGGGCAGAAGACATGAACAGACACTTCTCCAAAGAAAACATACAAATGGCTAACAGACACATGAAAAAATGTTCATCATCATTAGCCATCAGGGAGATTCAAATCAAAACCACATTGAGATACCACCTTATACCAGTCAGATTGGCCAAAATCAACAAGACACTAAACAACAAATGTTGGAGAGGATGTGGAGAAAGGGGAACCCTCCTACACTGTTGGTGGAAATGCAAGTTGGTGTAGCCACTTTGGAAAACAGTGTGGAGATTCCTTAAGAAATTAAAAATAGAGCTAACCTATGACCCTGCAATTGCACTACTGGGTATTTACCCCAAAGATACAGATGTAGTGAAAAGAAGGACCATCTGAATCTTAATGTTCATAGTAGCAATGGCCATAATCGCCAAACTATGGAAAGAGCCAAGATGCCCTTCAACCGATGAATGGATAAAGAAGATATGGTCCATATATACAATGGGGTATTATGCCTCCATAAGAAAGGATGAATACCCAACTTTTGTATCAACATGGACAGGACTGGAAGAGATTATGCTGAGTGAGAAAAGTCAAGCAGAGACAATTAATTATCATATGGTTTCACTTACTTGTGGAGCATAAGGAATAACATAGAGGACATTGGGAGATGGAGAAGAGAAATGAGTTGGGGGAAATCGGAGGGGGAGACAAAGCATGACGGACTGTGGACTCTGAGAAACAAACTGAGGGTTTTGAAGGGGACGGGATTAGGGGGATAGGTGAGCCTGGTGGTGAGTATTAAGGACGGCACATATTGCATGGAGCACTGGGTGTGGTACATAAACAATTAATTTTGGAACACTGAAAAAAAATTAAATTAAATTAAAAAAAAAAAGATTATCCTGAATTTTTTGGTGGGCCTGATATAATCGCAAGCATTCCTAAATGGGGACAGAATGGTAAATGAGTCATAACCAGAGAGATGGCATTGTGAAAAAGACTGTTGGCTATTGTTGACTTTGAAGATGGGAGAGGGTTAGGAGCTGAGGAATTTGAACAACCTCTAGAACCTCAAAAAGGCAAGAAAATGGATTCTCCAGAAAGGAACACGGTCCTGCCAAACCTTGGTTTAAGTTCAGTGAGACTGACTTTCGTCTGCAGAACTCTAAAATTGTAAAATAATAAATTTGTGGTATTTTAAACTACTAAGTTTGGGGTAATTTGTTTCAGTAGGAATAAGAACCAAATATACCATATAATGACTCTAATGATATCTACAATATACCAGGGCAAATAAGAATAGAAAAAGAAGCAGCAAATATGTTAACTGCGAGGGCTAACATAACATAAATCTTCCTGGTAGGCAAGGAAAAATGAAAATTATTTAAATAGATTTTTTTATTATAAAGAAAAAAATATCCAGCCATTTTCATTTAGTTCTTTCAAAATCCCAGGTATTAGGTTGTTAAATAAATAAATAAATAAAAATAAATCCCAATATTTGTATACTCAATATATTGGAAAGCTATGACAGTATTATTACTGTAGCTGTTAATACCAGGGCAGAGATTCCTGGCTCTTGGGCAAAAGATCAAGATGCAATATCTGAGTATCAGAAAGACTACGAATCTAATTTGAGAAAAGAATTATGCAGGTAAATCTGACATACTTTTCTTTGACAGTTGTGAACCAATGACAGGGAAGATATAGATGACACTTTTTTGAAATTATGTCCCCCAAAAATGAATCAAATACCTCCTATATACGTCCAATCAAGACGAGTTTTAAGGTTCAAGGAGGTGGCCTCATTGTGGTCAAATTTTATTCAAGGTTAAAAGGTAAAAGGTCAAGTTGATACCAAGATAAAGTGCTTATCATCTTGAACATCTTTAAAATCTTTGCCAGTATTTCTTTTAGTTAGGAATTTAATAGGAGAGTTGAGTTACATTTTCTGTTAAATTACTGGGTTGGGTTTTTCTTTGTCAGTTCTCACCAGGCTCTCTCTATGCTTCCTTCAGACCATCAGTTGTGATTACTTATATATATGTCTGATTTCTTCACAAAGGCACCGTTTCTGTGAGTCAAGCATCTTGCCTCTAATCTTTGTATCTAACTGTATTGTTAGGCTTGATAAATGACTACTGAGTGAAGGAATCCACTTTCATAAGACAACTGAAAACTTAAGATTCACACAAACTAACATAAAAGAGAAAAACATCACAATGTTTTTTTAGTTGTTGTTTAATCAACACGTCAAGTACTTTTGTATGTATTTAAGAGTCAGGTAGCAAGCTTTTCCTACCAAGAGATTTTGAATGATAAGGTTATAACATTTAGAGTATTTTCCCCATATAGTTTATTATATGCAGGTTGTTAGCTCTTATGGTGCATTGTGTGACTGCCTCTTCAGAAAAGTTTCCTGAATTTCCTTTTCACTCTGTGAAACATTTTTCAGTTAATTACTATTAAATTAAATACCTTTTCTCCTCAGTATGTCTCAGTGGAAACTAGAGATATTTTCACCATCGGCTTAAAAAGTTAGTGAATCGGGTCTTTAAAAGGGCAGAAAATGCACAGATGCACAATAAAAGTTTAAAGAGCAGGACCTGACATTTTTGGAATACTCTAGTGAATATTAAATAGAATCCTAAAGCTAGTACTAACTCTTACGCTCAGTGCTTTATTCTCTGCTGTAACTGGTGACTCGGCAGAACTCCCAGTTTTTCCTTCATTCTGAACAATGCTGTGCTGGGATGTTACTGACTTAGACTCTTCCTGTTTACTCTTTAAATTGTTTCAAGTATTTTAAAGACTGAATTGGCTTCTCCATGCAATCATCTCATTGCTGGAGGACTCAAAACCCAGGTAAATAAAGCACAAATATAATGAAAAATGTTTTTTAAAAATTTTTATTTATTTATTTTTTTTTTTTTTAAGATTTTATTTGCTTATTTGACAGAGAGAGAGAGATCACAAGTAGGCAGACAGTCAGGTGGGGGGGTAGGTGGGGGCGGGGAAGCAGGCTCCCTGCTGAGCAGAGAGCCCAATGCAGCCTCCATCCCAGGACCCTGAGATCAAGACCTGAGCCAAAGGCAGAGGCTTAACCCACTGAGCCACCCGGGTGCCCCATGAAAAATGTTTTGATAGAGTGTATAAGCTGAAGGTAGAGTAAGGATAGAGAAGAGCTGAAGGAATTGAACCAATTATACAGAACGTTTTTGTTGTTTCCAAACTCTAAATGCATTTTTAAAATATTTGCACTAAAATACACAAAATCAGTCTCAGTCTGGTTAAAAGAAGGCTGACCTTCTTTTGTCAGAAACATTTCATAAAATCTGGAGTTCTGAACACTTGATACTCAAATCTTTCTTTATATAATTATGAAAACATCTTAGTGCTTTCCGTGTATAGACTTCATACTACTTTAGGAGCAACCCTTGGAGTTTATTTTGCTATTTACTACAACAATGTTTCAAACGCATTATTTTCTAACTTATACTTCTGTCTCTGATATTTAATTAATTAATTTTTAAAAAAGTTTTATGAGTAGTTCACTCCATGGTCTTATAAACCTCATAAATCTTGTTAGAGTTGGTGTTGTGCTTCTTTTTTATGTTTGTCATTAGAAAGCTCAGTGCAAAATCTGTGGTTCACCTCCACTAAGTGTGAAAGATCTCACAGGATGTGGTTTCCATGGTTGTGGTCCAGGAAGCTTCACGGCAGACCTTGTTTTTATCCTACATTTAACATATTTCCAGCATTTCTGCTTCTTTTCCTAACCACGTAGTGTGAATCAAAACTCTAGATGGGAATATATCCCACTTTGGACCTCTTATTTTTTTAGAATTCTCCATTATATATGAACTACTTATCTTAAGTTCATGATACCTTCTTCGTAAGATAATTATAAATTTAAATTTGATAATTAGGTAAAGAACCAGGCACAGTTCTGAAGCGTAAGGGATATTTTATTAGTAGTAGGAACTACATGTTGGTCATGTAATTTCATCATAATTTAACCCAGGTCTTAAAATAAAGCAATAGTTCTGGGAAAACAGTAAAGAAATACTCAGGCTCAGAATGTTGTATTTGTAACCCATTTTTAAAAGTAGGTTTATTTATTTATTTTAGGGGAGAGGAATGTCATTTTTTTCTTTTTTCTTTTTTTTTAAAGATTTTATTTATTTATTAGTCAGAGAGAGAGAGAGAGAGAGAGAGAGCACAGGCAGACAGAGTGGCAGGCAGAGGCAGAGGTCGATGCAGGCTCCCTGCCAAGCAGGGAGCCCGATGTGGGACTCGATCCCAGGACGCTAGGATCATGACCTGAGCCGAAGACAGCCACTTAACCAACTGAGCCACCCAAGCATCCTGGAATGTCATTTTTAATTAAAAAAAAAAAACAACAACACAGGCAGATATAAAATATACAAGAAGGAGTCATAAAGAATGTGTCCTTTCATTTCTTTTTCTGGTGAGAACATTTAAGATCTACCCTTTTAGCAACTTTGAAATATGTAATACAGTATTGTGAACTGTAATTACAATTCTGTGCATTAGATCTCCGGAATGTATTCATCTTCTAACTGCAATTTTTTACCCTTTGATGAACATCTCCCCAGTTCCCCAACCACCAACCCTGGTAACCACCATTCTACTCTGTTTCTATGAGAATGGCTTTTTCAGATTCTATGTATAAGTGATATCCTACAGTATTCAACTACTCAATTATATTATATAAATTAGTGTCACAGCATCAGAATTATTATACAAACTATACTAACAGATTACTGATATTGTAGAATTTAACTTCAATATATCTCAAAAATATTCATTGAGAATCAACTATGTACCAGGAAACATTCTAAGCCCATTAAAATTTATGTCCTATAAAATGTATAATTTAGACATTGTATTATTTTTCCCAGTTTTCAGATGAGTCAATTAAGACTCAGAGTTTAAAAATACTCAAATGTACAAAGTTGAAAGTGGTGGTACAAGAGTCAAGCTTAAGTTCTGCTAACTCCAAACCTTGCTTTCTTTTCCATCATCTTCACTTACACCCACTTTTAATAAAGGATAACATCAATCATAATTTTTAAAAATGTACAAAGCCACAAAAACTTACATGGACACCAGTAAGTGGACTAGTATCTATACTCCAGTACATTTCCCTCACAGGGAAAGGTGATAGGCAGCGATGGTGTATAGACCACAGGGATAGTCCTAGTTTTATATCACAAGACATATGGGTTTCAAAAGTTGAAAATATCTAACTCATAAAACAAAATACATTGGATAAAAATTACCCTGGTCTTTGAATTTCTAATCACCAATTTGGTAACTTTCAGATTTTTAGATTCATATGCTTCAAAATTCTTGGCAACCACAATGTGACATAAATGCATTTAAGACAGATTATCTTTTTGGATTTAAAAATGAAACAAGTGTAAATATTTAATATACCTTTGAGCGGCTTTTATGTCATGGTTGCCATCCAAGTATGTACATAATAAAAAATTAAGAAATCACGCTGAGATGCAAAACACAGGATATGTGTTAAAAGAGAATGAAATATGGCAGAATATTAATAAGTTAAAGAAAACATACTTTCAGTTCCAAAATGACTGTGAAGTTCAGGGATTCTGGAATGGTAGCTCCTCTCTTTTCAGTGATTTTACAATTTAAAGGTCATAATCAATTGTTTTCTATTTTACTAAGTAAACTGTTCTTTTGGTGTACCTTTTTCTTCCCGATGGTTACAAAATAGCTATCTTAATTAGAACCAAATAATAATGACAACAAAGTTTCATAGTTATGAAGCATTCATATTTGAGGCATGGATGAAGTAAGAAATGCTTATGAGACACTGGCCTTACTATATACATTATATTATTTGATTTTTCCAATGAAAATGAAAGGAACTACTATCAGATTTTCTACCTTATTTCTTCTTTTTATTAGACATTCACCTAATCCACATTTTCGAGACTCTTTTGTAGTAAGGATTAGTCATGTATCCCACTGATAAGCAAAAAGAAATGTGGATCTTTATTAGGTCTGGCTGGTAAGAACCTCTTATGCTGTTCTTCATGTTCCTTTTCCTTAGGGCTACTTGATATAATTGTCCTGGAAGCTACATATCAACAATAGCAAAGTCCCAAGATGGGAAGAATCAAGATCCCTCAATCTTAGCAGAGGATAGCACCCTACCATCTTGACCTTGCTATTGTGTGAGCAATCAGTTTCTATTCTAATGAGCCTCTGAAGTTGTGGGACTTAATTGCCAAAGCAGCTAGGGTTACTAACAATATAATCATTCTCATTTTAACAGCTATGGGAATTGAAAACTAGATCATAGATAATTTTCTTGTCCTGTTAGATTCTACCAGATTTTCTCTTTGGACTGTAGAGTAAGAAAATGCCCTTCTTTTTTCTCTTCCATTTACCATTCTGGATAAAATGAGGCATTAGCTTAACAGATACTCTATATATACCTATCACTTTATGCTTCTGTGTGTGTGTTTGTGTGTGTGTAAATGCTTACATTACATGGTTATTTTTATTTATTTTGGTCAGTATAGATGTACACAAATCATAACATAGATAGCTATTATCTGCCTCCCAATATTCTTATATGTTTCTTACTTGCTTCTTTGATTTCCCTTAGTCCTCTCTGTGTGTTTTGAGCCTTCACCTCTTATCATCAGACTCTCTGATTATGTACAGTTTTATTTCCTTCCACATCCTGATTCTTTGTCTACCATTTTCAATTCTCTTTAATGATCTCCAGTGGCCATTGCTCACAGATTATGAAGTTTTTACGAGTGGAAAGAATTAAAAGGCTTAAAACCATTCTCAGGATGGGTTTTATAGTTGGGATTCTGGTAATGAAGGGACAAAGAACAAATAAAGAAATAGGGTAATTGTCTACAAAGCCTGATGGTTTTATTTCTCATTGATAGACTAATGGATTGAAAACAATTGCATAAAATATATAGAAGGAAATGCCTTCATAAAATCATGTAACTTGACAATAATTTAGAATGGAGGCATAATAAAGCCACACATCCTCAATTTGTTTATTTATAAACTTTGCCCCATCAGCATCTTTCTCTATCCTCTATTCCATCAGTGGCATAGCTACTTCCTAAGTTAGAAAACCATAATGGATCTCTATATCATACAGAGTTTGGAGGACTTATTCATTTTTCCTGCAAAAGTTAAATAAAGTGCAAAACTTTCAGCCCATCAATCCTTTAGCAAACTGTCCAAGGTGACATTTCATTAGCACATTTTGTCAGTGGATAAATCGTACAGCATGCTCTGAAGGGAAGGTGGAAAACATCTAGTCCTTTTTCATTAGATCCATCTGAACTTGAACCACTGGAGATTACATACAAAAAGCACATGAGACAGAAGAAGCGCTATCCTGTCTATAAACTGCATTAATCATTCATTCCCTTCAGAGCGTCTTAAGTCAGTGCCATGTCTCTGGTTAAGCCCCAAACTGGCTATTCAATTTTGAGCTGCATGACAGATACATTTCAAGGAAAATCAGAGACATAACGACTCCTGCCAGGCTTGATAAAGTCCTCATTCATCAATTAAGAGGTTCCAATAAGCTAAGATGGATACGGAAAAATAAGGGAACTTGCATGATAACGCTTGCTGATTTTCTTTCCTCTTTCTTGGTCTGCTGAGTACCTGGGAATAGGGATCACAAAGACTTACTGAAAAACCAGGATTAGAAAGAAGTCCTATCTTCTTTCTGAGGAAAGAGTGTTCCTTTTTTACTCCGCCTAGGTCAGGATCTATTTGGGATCCGTTGGCAAGGAAAATTTTTATGGGCAATTCTCAAGTGAAGTGGTTTTAATTCACTTAATATTCTCACTTTTTTTTTTTCCTTTTGAATATGAAAGTCTGTGGAAGTAGGAGTTTATCCCTTAGTCTCCTGACTTTAGTTTTGTTGGATCAAATCAGAGTCTTTCGAGTGTTTCCCAATTTTACATAGCTATAGTGTCAACATATTTCTGAAACATATGCTCAAATATAAATTTTGGTTCTAAATACCAGTTGGAGTATATTTTGAACCAACAATTTTTGTGCACTTGTCTATAAAATAGGGAGAATGTATTTTTATAAAATGTGCATCATTTTCATTAGCTAACTTATCAAAGTGAATGAAAGTGGATTACAAACAGCTTGTTATTAAGCAAAATAATAAGTGTAATGCCTCATCAATTTCTAAGTATATTGTGAGAAGTAGTCAGTACCACTAAGAGAGTAACTGCTATCGCTGAGGTCAGAATTTTTAGAAGATAATGTTAAATCAATGTGAACTTTGAGAAAAGAAAATGTAATTTGTATTGGTTATTTATGTGGACCTGTTGAACTTAATCAATCAACAAATTGGGCAATGTTGTGAAATGGTAATATGATTAAACTTCATTCCAAATTACTTCAAAGTACTTTGTTTTCAATAAACTAATAGCTTATAAACGGTGCTCCTAAGAGCCACATGTGTCTCCTCCTCCAGTGTTTCTAGAGCAAAGGGAGCAAATGGGGTGTTGGGTGGGTGTTCATGGGGAGCCCTCCAAAATCAACTGAAGCAACTGTACTTTTACATACAGGACCTTTTAGTAAAATTTCCTTTGAACAAAATTCTGCACCTAAGAACCACCAGAAAACCCCTATAATAATTAAACTGAGAATATCTTTTCTTTCTCTGTCAAAAGACACAATTTACTGAAAAAACACAACCAGAAATTTCCATATTTGAATCTAAGCCAACCACTGGCTCAGAAAATTTGGATGAAATACATATCTTTATTTTATTGATGGAATTACTGAAATGGGTTTGATGATCAGCACCATAGCCAACACCAACTAATTTGTTAAAGTGATTAATCACAGTTTCTTATTAAGCAGACTCACCAAATGCATCCCTCACAACCTTGGCATTTCTTTCTTAGTAAATAAAATTTAAAAGAAGTATCTTAGATGATCTCTTTTTATCGTGAGAATAAGTACACATTACTCATTCTGATCTCGGTTAAGTTTGTTGGGCCTGTAACTTACATTTGTTGAGTGATTTTTACTTTTTATAAAGAGCTTCCATGACAATTTCATTTGATTTTCACAATCACGTGAATTTTATGTGCAGCTTAGTCATGCTATAAAGTCTTATTGCCCAAGATCATCTCTTCAGTAAGGTAGCAGAACTAGAACTTGATCTGGATCATCTATCTTTCAGATCGGACCATGCTCACATACCCATTGTACTCCCAAGTGGGTTTAACTCCACAAGAAGATGCCTATGTGTATGTATTATAAAAGATATTCCATAGCTGAATAGATAAAGATGTAAAGGAGTGGTAAAGTAGTGGTCACAGGGGCAGCCTAGGGAGATTTGGCCATACCCATACTCCACTTCTTTTAGTCCACATCATAGAGCGACTCCCAGTAACAACATCCTGTCATATGGACAATTAATATTTTCTTCCTGTCTTGTATGTGTAAAGAGAAGTCTCTTAACACTTCAGGCAAAAATAATCCCAAAACAAGGTGCTCAATAAATGTTATATGCAGATTCAACTTGTAAATACCTCGGAATATTCTCATACTTTAAGACAACTGCTTTGATTTATTTATTTATACGTATCCATTTGAAGAGAAATTGCTAAAAAAAGAAAGAATCTTATGTCACTGGAGCACAGGTTATTTGCACTGGTAAGTGGATTTAAATTTTTTATTGTTGTTATTTTAAATGGGTGGATAAATATACCCAATGGAGTCAGGTCAGATAGTACCAAAGAGAGGGAAGTTGCTTACAATTGGATGCCTTGGGTCAGGGATGAGGTTTCACGTGCTCTTTTTTTTTTTTTTAAGAGTTTATTTATTTATTTGACACAGAGAGAGACAGCAAGAGAGGGAACACAAGCAGGGGGAGTGGGAGAGTGAGAAGCAGGCTTCCTGTAGAGCAGGGAGCCCGATGTGGGGCTTGATCCCAGAACCCAGAATCATGACCTAAACCAAAGGCAGACACTTAATGATTGAGCCAACCAGGCATCCTTCACATGCTCTTTTAAATGCTTCGGGTCATTGGGATACCTGGATGGCTCAGTCAGTTAGGTGTCTGCCTTTGGCTCAGGTTGATTGAGCCCTGCATGGACCCCCACATTGGGCTCCCTTCTCAGCAGGGAACCTACTTCTCCCTCACCCTACTGCTCATATTGTTTCTCTCTCTCAAATAAATAAAATCTTCAAAAAAAAATTAAATGCCTTGGGACATTTCAAGGTTGATTTAGGAAAAGTACTTTCCATTAACCACAAATATGTTTTCCCTATTAATTAATAAATTGAGTTTTTGCCAAATTGATATACCTAAAATAACCACAGTGGCATATCAGACATTAAATTAGGACCTCCACACTGTTCAATGGTAGATTTTGATTAACTTTTAATCTTGGGTTGATCTTTGGGCCTCTGTTTCTTCATCTATAATAAGAGTTGATTGTATTCCATGATATCTAAGTTCCCTAAAACATTAAGAATCCTGCATAAATTTTGAAATCATGAAAAAACACAGACCCTATATTCCTTCTCCCTACTGTCAATTCATTAAGTTTTTGATTAAGACAGGCTCTTTATAAGCAAAGTGATCACAGCAGCATAGGAATTATAAAGAAAGACACCAAGTAAGGTTATCGCAGCAAGGGTAGGAGTTGGTAAGGGTTAGGATTTATGTGTGAAAGCCTCAGTTCATTTCAAAAACCTTGATATTGCCACTTGCTTCTGGATACTCCCCCTTTCACAGATGTCAGCAGTGAAAAGTGAAAACTTAATATGTGGTTTGGGAGAGTACCATAAATATTGAAACATACACAGGGGTTAACATACTGAATTCCCTCTAAAGGCAGATAATTTTTTAAAGCTCCTACTCTGAGAAGTGTGTTTTACCAGTTGAAATGAAGTTCAGTTATTTAAACAGATAATTTGATCTTCATTGAAATAACACAATGATTAAAAATATGCTAAGCAGATAACCCAACTCCCCCTTCCTTTGCATGACTAGGATTTAAACTGTGCCATCATCGTGCCTGTGTTAAAACCACCTATTATGACCTGGTAGCAGCACAAAATAATGAGGAAAAATCATTTGGTTGAGAATTACATCTCCTTAATTGTTGACATGTGAACTAAAAGTAATAAGTGATGGTATGTTAGTTAAAACATTTCATTACTGGTAACAAAACCCCTTTTGATGAAGCCATTCAGCCAATCAATATAAGACAGAATGTTTCACTGAACCCAAGAGAAGAAACACACGTGATCTCAAGATAGGATTATACTGGTTTATTTTATATATCAATATACTGGGTCACAGAATGCCCAGATTAACATTATTTGAAGGTATATTTTTGAGCCATTTCTGGATGAGATCAGCGATCAGCAGTTGGTAGATACAGTAGAGTAGACAACCCTCCCCAGTGTGGGTGGGCAACATCTAATAGAGGGACTGAATAGAACAAAAAGTGGAAAAAGAAAGGATCTGCCCTCCTCCTGCCTGCCTGCTTAAACTGGGACATCATCTTATCTTCTCTTTCCTTTGGACTTGAATTTACACTATCAGCTCTCCAGATGCAGACTGGAACTATTACCATCAGCTTTCCTGGGTCTCTAGCTTACAGATGGCAGATCATAGGACTTCTCAGCCTCCATAATCAAGTCAACCAATTTCTCATAACAAATCTCTCTCTATTATGAGAAATAACCTGTATATACAATATTTATATGTATGATATATAATACATAATGTAGAAATATATATATTTCTCGGGAGAAACCTAATATAAGGGCTAAAATAAATTTTTAAAGATCTGAGCAAATAATCCCTGCCTTTCTCTCCACTTCATTCTGGCCACTTCCCTCACTCTGGGCTCTGGCTTTTCCTGTTTTCTATATTCTCAGTATTCTCCAGCATATTGCTGGTCTGCAGTTTCAACTCTATACATTAAAACTCCAGTTACACACAGATACTTTCTAGTTAGTGCTAAATCTCAATTTCAGATTCCCAGAAGAGAATAACCAGATCATTTTGAGGCACCCATCTGGGTGGGGGTATTTAATCAGCTAGGGTTGGTGCAACTGTGGGGCTCCTTGTTATGGCTGCCAGGGGCTTGCTCCCTCAGCTGGGGATGGAGCAGGGAATAGGGTCTGGGGGAGAAGGAAATGCAAGATATAGTCCCTGGCTAAGTAAACTGACCAAAGTTGTCTAAAAACACCACAAATGCCAAAATCTCCTTGGGGATGCATCTAGAACAAATATATATTTTCTACATTGACATAATGCTTGCTCCATCCTTTCTGTGCACATTTCCTAGTTTGATGGCACCATGGTAGTGACACAGAAAAGAACACTGCAGATTTGTACTCTGGCTGGTGGAGGATCCAGGCTTCTGGTAAGAAAATTACAACCAAGTGGGATAAACTCTGTGATAAAGGTAATCACTTGACTCTGGTGAGGCCAAAGAGGAAAACGAACTGAAGTCAGGAGGTTGACACAGCGATTCTGGAGGGATGACCCCCCCCCCCCAAGGCATCCCGGCATTGCAAAAATAGCCCATCGACAAAGTAAAAAGACCCTCACCATTGGGTCTTAACTAATTAGTACAGCATTCCTTTCAACTGGATAGACAGTAATGAAAGCTAAATGTTTGGGCTTTATTTAGTGAATTCCTTATAACCAATGACTTACAATTCTTATTGTGGAACTGAGGAACTGCCTTACATAACTAAAACTACCCCAGACTGCTCATATATCGAAGGCATTAATGTCTTAATCTGTAAACCTGGCTCATAATTCTTTAAGTTTATTTTTACTGCATAATTATACTTTGCTTATACATGTTGCAATAAAATTGTGGCAACTCTGCTGATGCCATTCTTCTGCAATTCTTTTTTGCCTCAATCAGGTTATTATAGCTGGGTTTGGAAAGATTTATTATAATTGTAAATATGAATAAACTACAGTGGAGTTATGGAAATATCTGTATTTTCACAATAATTTACTCTAAGAACGATACATTTCACTATAGTACAAAATAAAAAGTATAGTAAAACATCGCTTCAGTGTTCTCGTCCTTAAGGGTAGATATATTGCTTGTCATATGTACATGATGTAAATAGATGCTCCATTTCCAAATATGTACCTGCTGGATATTTTCTAGACTCACTAAATTAAAAGCTTGGGTTGAAGGTAAAGTTTAACCTTAAAATGCATTTGACACAACATGTCAATGAGCTACTAGGACAAGGGTTAGTAGAAAAACTGTTAAATGTACATATTGAGAACTCATGTCTGTCTAACACTGAGGATGAAAAAAATAATAGAGCAAATGGTCTTCAGTCTCAGAGCAGCTCATTAAAGCACTGCATAGTCCTAATTTATAATGTCCTCCTTTTATTCTGCTTTCCTGAAATATCTGGGCATTGTTTCAGGAGTTTCTAAGACAATGTATAAACACTCCTAGAAGCATGTGGAAGAGTGGCAGCTGTCCAGGTATGTCACCAGATGAAAATGGGACAGCATCCTGAAATTGCACTTTACTTGAAGATCCGGTGAGAGAATTTTTTAATTAATAAATAAAGTAAAAATATTACTCTTTATATATTAATAGAAAATAATGATTAGAAAGCAGAGTCTCTTAGAATAAAACCAGAGATTTCATTTTTTTATGCTTTTATTTTCAAAGATTTTACTTATTTATTTTAGAGAGAAAGAAAGGGGGGAAGAGCAGGTGGAAAGGAAGAGGGACAAGCAAACTGTGCAGAGTGCAGAGCCTGAAGCAGGTTTCAATGCTAGGACCCTAATATCATGACCTGAGCCAAAACCAAAAGTCAGATGCTTAAGCTTACTGACTAAGCCACCCAGGTGCCCCCAAACCAGAAATTTTCAGGAAATGGGGACATAATTTAAAATTCTGAACTCCTTACAGGTATTCATTTACTCTCTGTTTTTCAGACAAATTTCACCAGGAAACTTTGGGGTATCCATCCTACGTTATATCCTTTCACATGTTCAGGTCCCTGAGAGTCATGATGTGGGAAAAAAAAATTTTTAAAGATTTTATTCATATATTTGACAGAGAGAGATCACAAGTAGGCAGAGAGGCAGGCAGAGAGAGAGGAGGAAGCAGGCTCCCTGCTGAGCAGAGAGCCCGATGCGGGGCTTGATCACAGGACCCTGAGACCATGACCTGAGCCGAAGGCAGAGGCTTTAACCCACTGAGCCACCCAGGTGCCCCGATGTGGGAAAATTTTTTAAAATAAATTATTAATATCTATTAATGTTCTTCTATTTGAATACCTATTTTATGTGAGTCTGTGTGCTCACGTTAAAATATATATCCTGTCCATAAGAAAGTTCCAGAATTAGTTTCTTAAAAAACTGACTTCAGATAAGCTGGGCCAGACCCACTAGAAGAACATTTAGAAAATTTTTTAATTTAATCATGACAAATCCTATCATCATTTCCCTAATCCTCCTGTAGGCTTTTCTCTAGAATCTCCCATTTTCTGGAAGGGCATTTTCAGTATCCCACATTCAATACCTCCCATTAATAATATATCCAATATTTCAGTTTTCACAATTACTGTCTTAACAGCTTGTAAAATCCAATCACACTTTCTACCAAACATACTCTCCAAGCCTCAGATCCAATGAGAGCAGAGGACATTGGAGTTAACTTTAAATTACTGTCTGTTCCTTAAGGACATGTATTCTTGATATTCATTTCTGCCTTTATTGTGTGATCTTACTGCCTTTATTGCTAATATGTCATTAAGTAATTTTGCTTTGATATGCATGAGGAATTTTATTCTGCAATTTTCTTTTTCTAAAAAATGTGTTTGTTTAGGGGGGTACACCTGGGTGGCTTAGTTGGTTAAGCATCTGACTCTTAGTTTTGGCTCATGTCATAATCTCAGGGTTGTGAGATCGAGCCCCTCACTGAGCTCCACACTAAGTGTGGAGTCTGCTTGGAGATTCTCTTTGCCCCTCCACCTCCCCTTCCCCCGCTCAAGCTCTCTCTTACGCTCAAACAAATGAAATCTTTCAAAAAATGTCTTTGTTGGTTTATGATAATAAAATTATACAGGCTATTATTATTATTTTCTATTTTGGTTTCTGTCCTTATTTCCTTTTATCATTTTAGATTTCTTTGTTGTTTTTTCTCCCCCCTAGCTTTTATAGTGGAATTTTAGAACATAAATCTTTTTTTTTTTAATATAAGCATTTAAAGCTAAATATTTTCTGCAAAGTATTTTTAGCTGGATTCTGTAAATATTATTGTTGTATTTTCATTCTCATTCAGTCAAAAATACTTTTTAAATTTCTTGTGTGAATTTTTATTTGACCTGTGGGTTATTTAAAGTATATACTTTAATATCCAAATATTTGAGGTTTTAGAAATATTTTGTTATAAAATTTAGGCTTAATGGTATTATGGTTAGAAAACATAATTTGAGGTCAATTTTTTAAAAATTTGATTTAGATTTGTTTTGTGGCTCAGCATAGTGTCTATCCTGTGAATTTGCCATGTGTGCCTCAAAAAGTATATATGTGCAATTGTTGAATATGGTGTTCTGTGAATATTGATTCTGGTGGTTGACGGAGATGTTTAGAACCTTTCTCCTTAGAAGTTCTTAGTTGCAGAAAGAAGGGATTTTTCTAGCATGATTCTTGGATTATCTATGTCTTCATTTATTTCTGCTAAACAATTTTGAAATTTTCTTATGAAACAGATACTTACTATCTTGTCTTTCTGACAAATTGACCATTTAATTTTTATGAAATATCCCTCTTTTGCTTTAATCATACAAGTTACTTGGTCTTGAAGTCTATTTTAATTAATATTAACATAACCATTCTAATCTTCTTATGCTTACACAATTTCTACATTACCTTTTTCCATCCAGTTATTTTCAACCTCTAAATGTCTTTATATTGAAAGTGCAATCTTATAGACAGTTTAGAGTTGGAACTTGTATTTTATCCATTCTGATATTTTCCACCTTTTATTTGTGTGTTCGTTCCATTAATATATAATGTAATACTAATATGTGATTTAGGTTTATAAACTTTTGCTTTCTGTTTATCCCCTTTGTTTATTGTTTCTCTTTCCTTTTATCTTTTTTTTATTATTTGGAAGCTTTTGAATTTGTAATTTATTTATCAGTTGGCTTTTTAGTTACATTTCTTTGCATGAATATTTTAGTGTTTGTGCTAGGAATTTCCCTATTCCTTGTTAACTCCTCATGGTCCCTTTGGAATTAATATTATAGAACTTCACATAAAATGTAAAAATCTTGCAATATTGTACGTACATTTACCTCTGCTCCACACTTCATGCTAATGTGATCATATGTGTCACATATGACACATATATATATATATTCTTAGCCTCTTAAGGTAATGCTATAAGTTTTGCTTACATGTCACATGTATTTTAAAGAAATGAAGATATATTCCTACCATTTGCTATGTATTTCCTATTTCGAATGGTTTTCATTCACTACAAAAGATCTGAGTTTCCATCTACTGTTATTTCCCTTCAGCCAGAAAAACTCATTACTTATTGAAATGCAGGTATGCTGGCAAAAACCTAAAAACAAAAAACAAAAACTTTCACTTTTCTTTTTTTCTAAAAATGTCATTATACACCTTCCTTTTGAATAGTGTTTCCACTTGATATATAATGCTTTACTGAATCTTTTCTAGGCTCTATTGTTTCCGATGAGAAGTCAGTGAGGTATAAACATCATATATGGTAGCTCATTAAGTGATAGACAACAAGTTTGGAGAAACTACTTCCAGTGAAAAGTATCAGAAGAGGAAACAGTGACTTAAAAGAATGAAGGTAGGGAGAACGTCCAAAGTAGATGAGTAAAGACTTTCACAGTTGTTCTGCACAGAACAATTTAACTGTTGAAACTATATATACAAAGGAAAAAAATCATTCAAAGTCCCTGGAAATTATCTTAAAGACACATAGAGAATGGAGACATCTATTAAAGAAAGTTAAAACTATATATACAAAGGAAAAAATCATTCAAAGTCCCTGGAAATTATCTTAAAGACACATAGAGAATGGAGACATCTATTAAAGAAAGTCTATTTAATCTTGGTAATAATAGGGAGAGTCTATGGCATTTGGGCCACTCCTTCCCTTCACCCACCTGTGTTCTAGAAACTCTGCTTCCAGGATGTATAGCCAAGAAGACAGGAGTTCCCTTTCTCACAGTTCCCAGTCTGGGGCTATGGTTTCACCCCAGAAAGGGCAGACTTCTGGACTTTCTCATCCTCTGCCAGTCCCATATTACAGAAGTTTTAACACCAGACAAACAAAACAGTCTTAGAAGATTGGGTCTCTCTTGCCCCACTCAGCCTCTACTTGTAGGAAAAAAAGTCTCCAGGCACATACTATACTACTGCAGAAATTAGAACCCTCACATACTACTGGTGGGATTTTAAAATAGTGTATCTCCTTTGGAAAACTCTCTAGTAGTTTCTGAAGAGGTTTAATATAGTTTCCATAAGACTCAGCAATTATACTCCTGAGAATATATCCAGGAAGGTGAAAGTATACATTCACACAAAAACTTGTATGCCAATGTTTACAGCAGCATTCATAATAGCCCAAAACATCTATCAGCTGATGAACAAATAAAATATGGTATATTCATACAGGGGGATACTATTTGGCAAAACAAGTAAATGATACAAGCTATAACGTGGAGGAACATTGAAATACTATGCAGTGAACGATAGTCACAAAGGCCACAGTCTTTATGATTCCTTTCATATGAAATATCAAAAAGAGGCAAATTTACGCACACAGAAAGTAGATTGGTAGTTGCCTAGGACGGACAATGGTGGAGCATAGGGAGGAATCAAGTTTGACTGCTCCTGGGTGTGGGGTCTCTTTCGAGGGAAACGAAACACTCAAAAGCTGATGCCTGCAGTGGTGGTTGTGAATGGAATAAGAAAACATTTCGTTATGTATTTAAAATGATGAATTTTATGTATATGATTATATCTAAATAAAACTCAAAACTGGTGAAACCCCTCTATTTTCAAACATGTAAAAGAAATGAAAAGAGAAAAGCAGGCTGACGTTTTATGTCCCAATTTTCAACACAGATTCAGTTTCAGAGAGAACCTGTGATTCGTTGTAGAGGATAGCAAATATTAATCAGTGAGTATTTATTGACTGCCTATTGAGTGTCCAATTCTGTCTAAGTACCATAGAGGATACAGGAAAATCTAGGCTAAAACCAAAAGCTCATCCAACTATATGTTTTATCTACATGACTGCAAATATCCAGATGGTGAAAACTACTTTTGAAAATATAAATGCTTAGATAAAAATCATTCTCCCTTAAAGTCTTTCCCTCCATTCTGTTCTCTGTCTGTCAACATTTTACACTGACATTCAATTAACTGTTCTGCAAAGTCCCACTCGGTAAGCAAGAATGTTGACTTCATTATGTTTTCATTACATTTCCAATAGTTTCTTCTGCAATGGAAATTTAGCTTATTGTATGATCAAAGACATTAACACACCACCTGTCCTATGTCATAATACTTACCCTTTTTAATGGAATAAAGGTTATGGTGGGGATTCTTCTAAACAACCAAGAGAGATGTACATATTCTATTGCAGATTTTGAGACACCTTTCCTTCATAGTTAGCTTTTTGTTTCCCATTTCTTTTTTTTTTTTGCTTCTATTTAGTTAGTGTGTTGATTTCTTTCATCAGTACAAATATTATTTAAACCAATATTATAGTAAAAATATTTAATTTCAAATTTCTTGTTAAAATACTGTAAATTTGTCTCAATAAAATACTGTTTTAGAGTGTACAAAAATCATGAAAATTTACTAAATTCTGAAAAGTAGGTTGGATAATTCAGATACTCTGTAAACATTATATAACACATTTAGTAAACTTATTGAAACATAGAGTAGTTGTGTCTATATACATTTAAGAACAATTATATCTTAAACAGGATTAACACTGTTGCAGTTAACTACTTTCCTGTTTAAAAAAAAAGTTTTAAATGAAAATGATTGTTAAGACTAGCATTAAAAAAAAAAAGATTGATTGATTGATTGATTTGGAAGGGGTGCTGTGGGAGAGGAAGAGAATCTTAAGAGACTCTGCGCTGAGCACGAGACAGATGTGGCTCGATCTCATGACCCTGAGATCATGTCTAAGCTGAAATTAAGAGACAGATGCTTAACTGACTGCACCACTCAGGTGCCCTGAGACTGGCATTTTATTTTATTTTAAAGATTTTATTTATTTATTTGACCGACAGAGATCACAAGTAGGCAGAGAGGCAGGCAGAAAGAGAGGAGGAAGCAGGCTCCCTGCTGAGCAGAAAGCTTGATGCGGACTTGATCCCAGGACCCTGGGATCATGACTTGAGCCAAAGGCAGAGGCTTTAACCCACTGAGCCACCCAGGCACCCCAAGATTGGCATTTTAAAGAGAAAATAATTTCATTGTGGATAAACTAGATGGGGACAATATCTCACAGGGCTCTGGTAATGATTAGATTAACTAAGTGCCTTTTAATTTCTTAGCACAGTGCCTGGAATACAATTAGTACTCAATAAATAATGGTTAGTTTGTACACATTTTATAACGTTTATATTTTAGTAACAGTTGCTAATATGTATAAAGTTGGCAAAGCTGAGCTTCTTAGTGTTGTGAACTTCACTGGTAGATGCCTGGCTTTTCTTCCACCATGCCTTCTCTCACCTACAACAGGTATCACTAATGGATCACAGCACTCTGACTTTACGCATCTTAAAGTCAAGGTGTTGTATCAACATCTGTCTCAGCACTGCTAGTTGTAGCCACTCACAATGGATCTAATTTGACAATGAGACAGAAATTACTTGCCATTCTCACTTTAAGTGGCTGATAGACTCTTTCAGGCAATGTGGCAAGCTCCAGTGGCAGGGGATTTGGTGCTGGAAGCACTTCCACTGTGTCCCAAACATTTTCTTATCTGAAACTATATCAACAGTTTTAGGAAATTGTGCCTTAAAAAAAAATTCTCATGATGACTACTGTGGACCATTTAAAAAGTGAACATTTCCTTCTCCTTTTCAACCTTAACCTAAGAGATCCAGAAGCAAATTTATTCAAGATTGAACTAAGAACCTTAAGGTCAGAGAAGAGTAAAATAGACTAATGGGTATTCAGACTATTTTGATAATTTGTTGAACACTGTTTGTTTGGATTATATGGAAGAAATGACTTTTCTCACTATCTACCCAAGAGAGTGCAATTAAGGTAAAAGGGCTTCTAATCCTAGTTCCCGGCCTGTAAAATACTGTTATTTGGTAAACAAGATAAAACAAAGAAACTCTGATATATGGAAGTAGCTATTTCAAATTCATCTGTACTAAAACTACAAGTATCCTCCCATCTGTAAACAATCTACAGTATTCAGGCAAATAGACTTTATTTTGTGTCTCTGATTCAAGCCAGGCCAAGCGTATGGTGGGACCCCAGATAACAGAGATTAGAGTTGATAAGGAATGTCAAAAGCCTCATATTCTTCTGTAGGACACTTTCATCATTATTATTAACTTTATAAACCAATGTTAACTTTCCCAAAGTTTATAAATGAAAAAGAAATCTTCAAGGGAATATTTGTGTGTGCCTGTGTGTGTGCATGCATATGTGTGTATGAGAGCATAATACAATTACAAGGTCCAAAAGTAAAGACATTGTTTAAAATGTTGAATTGTCTAATTCCCACCTCATTCCCTGTTCCTTCTGTCTCTCTCATCATCTTAATCCTCGCTTCCTATAAATAAGTATTTCTAATATTTTCTTGGATATCTCAAGATTATTTATGTTTATATAAGCAAACATGAAGATGAATTCTTATTCCCCCTATGTTATATAAATTGTTATTTACTACATAATTTTCTGAAAATTACTTTTTATAAAACAGTTTATCCTGTAGATCACTTTTCTTTGCCCTATACCAGTAATTAGAACTATCCTCTTTCTTTTTTTTAAAACCTTGTAGTATTTAATGAGGTGGATATACATAATAAACATATTGTAACCAAACTTTTAATGATGGACATTAGTCCATAAAGTGCAGAACCAACCATCAAATACTAGACATTCTATTAAAAACAAATCCAACAGATTTCTCATTTCAACTGTGGCATATAAAAAGCGTAAAAATCACCACCTCCATCCTTAAAATAAGAAAAAAAAAATCTAAACTGAAAATCAATGATTTTCTTGATCCTTCAGAAATTATGGTCAAAGGGCAAACAGCCACTGAGACATCTGGAGATACAGGAAAATACAGAGAAACATAGATAAGACCAGCAGACCTGAAGCAGATGTCTCTGGGAACATAAACTGATAGCTCATTTAAATGGTAACTTCCACCAATTGCTGGATGTTGAGTGTGAATTGGCTTGAAAGTGAGAAACTCCCAAGGCCCAGTCTTAGAGGAAACCTTATACTTTTATAAGCTTTGAATCAAGGAATTCTAGCAGGTTATCATAAGAAGAGTCAAGAAAAATCCACTTGCATTTCTGACAGGGTAAGAGAAAAGTAACCATTTGAAATATGACCTGAGAGTTCTCAGAAGAAACAGAGCCCATTTCCTAGCAAGATTAACAAAAAATCTTACACTTAAGCTCTATTTTTACCCATTATATCCTATTACTCAACATATCATGTCTTGTTTGGTTTTTACAAATGAAATTCAACTGGAATAAATTAAAAAACAACAACAACAACTGCATTCAGGCAAATCAAATTCAAACAACAGAAAACTGAAGACAAAGAGAAAATCTTGAATGAAGCCAGAAGAATAAAACACTTTACCTATAGAGGAACAAGGAAGATAATAGTGGACTCATAAGAAACGATGCAAGCAGGAAGTTGGAGTGATATACTTAATGTGTGGAAAGAAATACAACAGTCATAACAAATACCAGTTCAACTTCTATATTACAGTGAAATCACCTTTCAAAAGTGACTCAAAAATAAAAGCATCTTGAGACAAACAAAAATTGAGTGAATTCAGCACATATGATCTTTAAAAAATCTTACAACAAGTTTTTCAAGAAGGAAAATGATATGATCAGAAACATCTATATCAGAGAAGGAAGAGTTCAGAGAAGGAATAAATAAAGGTTAAAATGAAATCTTTAATTTTTCTTATTCTCAATTCATCAAAGAGATTTTTAAAAATATTTTTTCAAATAATAGCAAAGATGTATTGCATGATTTTAATACATGGATAAGTGAAATAAATTACAGCAATATTATAAAGGGTAGAAGGAGGGATTGGGAATAATACTCTATTATAAGTACCTGTACTACCCATGAGATTATATAATGTTAATTGAAAGTAGACTCAGAATAGTTGAAAATATATAATTGCAAACCCTCTGGATACCACTAAAAACATTTTAAAAGAAGTATAATCCTTATTACTAAGAGAGGAAAGAAAATGGAATAATATATAAGTGCCCAATTAAAATCAGAGAAGGCAGAAAAAGAGAGGAAAATACAAAAATAAGCAAAAAACAATCACGAGGATGAGAAACTGATATAAACATACTATATTTTAATTCAGGCATATTAATAATCACTTTAAATGTGAATAATCTAAACATATCAGTTAAAAGACAGAGTTTGTTAAAGTGAAAAAAAATACATAAAGACACATCAGGTCAAAGTAAAAGGAAGAAGAAAGAGTTACCATGCTAACACCAATCAAAAGAGATTGGGGGAAGCAATATTAGTTTTAGACAAGGCACATTTCAAAACAAGGAAAATTATCAGAAATTAAGAGGGTAATTACATAATGATAAAGGGCTCCATTTTCCAAGACGACACAGAATTCTTAACATGTATGTACATAACAACAGGGTGTCAAAATACAAGAGACAAATATGATAGAACCCTAAAGGGAAACAGACACTATTATAATTAGATACTTCCGTGCCCATTACAGTAGTTCAGACCCAGCAAGTAGAAAATGTAAAAAAGGATACACTTGACCCCAAAATCACTATCAATCAACTTGATTTAATTGGTATTTATAGATTACCCATCCAACAAGAGTGGGATACCCATTTCTCTCAAGTTCACGTGAAGTATTCTCCAAGACAAACCATGTTCTGGGTCAAGAAGGCACATCATAACATATTTAAAAACACAAAAATCATACAATGTATTTTCTCTAGCTACACTGGAGTTAACCTAGAAATCAAAGACAGAAAGATAGTGAGAAAAATCCCCAGATAGTTTGAGATGAAACAACACACTTATAAATAACATATGAGTCAAGGCAGCTCAAGATAAATATTTTAAAGGCTGAATTAAATGAAAATGGAAACAAAATGCATCAAAAGTTGTAGAATATAGCAAAACAGTTATTAGAAAGAAATTTTTAGCATTAAATTCATTTACTAGACAAGATAAAAGATCTGAAACTAACAAACTAAGCTGCTATCTTAGAACACAAGAGAAAAAAATGAAGCTTATAGCAAACAGAAGAAAATAATACAAATTAAGGGAGAACAAAGTGTAATTGAAAATATGAAAACTATAGAGAAAGTCAATAAAACCAAAATCATGTTCTTTGAAAAGATAAATAAAATTGATCACACTCTATCCAGACTAGTCAAGGAAAAAAAGCAAACAAACAACACTAATACTATTAAAATAAAATAAAAAAATCAAAGGCATAGATTTTATACCTTTTACAAAAATTAGCTAGAAATACATCATTCCTAAATTTAAAAATGCAAACCAATACAACTTCTAGAAAAATAATACAGAATATCTAGGTAACCTTCAGCTCTAGATGATTTGTTTTCAGATACAACATAAAAAGTAAAATCCATGAAAAAGAAAGTAAGTTGGACTCCATTAAAATTAAAATTATCTGCTCTGCAAAGGCACTATTAAGGCAATGAAAAGATATGCACAATATAGGAGAAAATATTTGAAAACATATATCTGATAAAGAATTTGGATCTAATATACACAAAGACTCTTAAAACTCAACATTAAAGAAATATACAATCCAACTTAAAAAAAAAAAAAAAGAGGGCGCCTGGGTGGCTCAGTGGGTTGGGACTCTGCCTTCAGCTCAGGTCATGGTCCTGAGGTCCTGGGATAAAGGCCCATGTCAGACTCTCTGCTCAGTTGGGAGCCTGCTTCCCACCCCCCACCATCTCCGCCTGCCTCTCTGTCTACTTGTGAACTCTCTCTATCAAATAAATAAATAAATAAAGTCTTAAAAAAAAACACATACTTCAGTGAAGAAGGTACATAGATCACAAATAAGTCTATGAAAAGATGCTCAGCATCATTTTTTATTAGAGAGTTGTGAATTGAAAGAAAATGAGTACTGCTACATACTGATTAGTGTGACTAAAATCCAAATTCTGACAATACCAAATGCTAAGAAGGATGTGAAGCAGCAAGCAGGAACTTTCATTCATTGCTAATAAAAATGCAAAACAGTGCCATCACTTCAGAAGACAGTTTGGTAGTTTCTTATAAAACTAGACTATCATATGATCCAGCAGGTATGATCTTAGGTATTTATCCAAATTATTTCAAAAGTTATATACACACAAAAACCTGATTACATTTTTATAGCAGATTTAATCACAATTGCTTAAATTGAAGCAACCAAGCTATCCTTCAGTTGGTGAATGCATAAGGAAACTGTGGTACATTCATATAGTTGAACATGATACATCTGATATATCAAGTCTGATAATAAAATGATATATCAAGTCACAAAATGATCTAGAACTTTCAATGCATATTAAATAAATATTGAATAAAGAAGATAGTCTGATATCTGATTCCAAATATTTAGCATTCTAGAAGAGGCAGAACTATAGAAACAGTAAAAATATCAGTGATTCCCAGGGACTGGGGGAATAAATATTTGAAACATGGAAAACTTTTAGGGTAATGCAAATATTTTCAATGGTACTGTCATGATAGACACACGAGATAGTTGTTAGAATCCAGAGATCTGTACACTGGATAGAAACAAGGCAGACTGATCTCCGGGAACCCAATATTCACCTCTCCTGATGATTCTGATCCAAAACCTACAACTTAAGAAGATTCTACAGAATGATAGCTTAAATGATAAAGTTATAAACTATAGTGGGTAAAAGATAAGGATGAATTCTGAGAAGTCCTTGTCCTTGTTAAATTTTATATCACAGTGATTTCATACCACTGTTTCAGTTACTTGAATGTTATTCTTCTATGGAGAAAAAAAATAGGTATTTTTTTCCTCTTTATAAGACATGGTTTTATTATTTCCACAAGCATGAATTATTTTGTCTAATTACTGCCAGAAGAAGGACTATAGATCATTGATTATAAAACTAATCATGATTTTTGGCAGCCATTCCCCAAATTTTGACTGCTTTATGGCTAATAATCTTTATATTTATAGAGCAAAGAGAAGACTGAAAAAGCACAGTAGGCTGGGACAAAAAGCCATATGCACTCGATTGACGCTTAAGGATGTAACTCTAATGCCGTATAACGAATGGGTCTCATTATAATAATAATCATAGAATGTGCAATTAAAAATTGGAAGGGAGTTAAAGAAATATATAACCCAAGCAGTGACAAATAACAATCAACTTACATCTCCAACACAAATGCCGTGTTGAACAGAATTTTGAGTCCCCATCCCAGAAGAAAGGAGCTTCATAATGGATCAGATATTTGTTAGGTGCTCCGGAAGAAGGAGCAGTGCCTTGCATTTCTAACATGCCCTGCTTGATATTGCCTCATATGTCATTTTACTGACTTAGGAAACCACACAGATCAGCCATGCATCTTTCCTAAGTTCAGGAAGCTAGCAGAATCCTCTTTCTATGGAATCCAGTGGTTGTTATTTAAGATTCAGCTGATAAATATTCAGGGCCAGGTTCTCTGGTGCTTTTAAATATACTGTCTTATATCCAAGATCATGTTATGCCCGAGTTTTTGCATCCGAGAGACCACCAAGGAGTCAAGCACCAATGCAATCACACGAGGGTTTATTTGACAAGCTTAAGCTTGGGCCCAAGTATACCCGACACAGCAGAGTAGGGACTTGGACCCCGAACCAGATTACAGTCAGAGTTTTTGAAGGCAGAGTAGGGGTGGACTCCACAGTGGGTGAGGACAAAGGGGATGATGTAAGTCTCTAAGGAATTTTGGAAGCAAGGCCTCCAGGACCTTGAGGGGCTAGCTATTACTGGGAAAAAGGTTATTTATTACTAGTAATAAAAATCTTCTCGTGAGACCCTTTAGATATATATCAGTGGGTCATATGCTTGGGAATGATCGCTGACAATATCTTGGAGGTTTAGAGATAAAGTTTCACACTTCTCCTATCAAGTGTCCTTGTTAGTGAGATTTGGGTTTAGAAGAAATCTAACTTTATTTCCATTTCCTTCTGCCTCAGCCTCCTTCAGTTTATGGTGGGGAGGGTGACTTTAGGGCTTGGGGAACTGAGTTATTTGCCTCTGGAAATTGGGCTATTGTTAAATCTCTAGGACATTTGTAAACCAAGGGAGACTCCTGTCTTTCAGGATTGTGATCTCTGCAAGTTAACTACTCGCTTTTCTTTTAGGGCAGCCAGAGGTGGCTGAGGAATATCACACATACTACTGAGGGGAGGGGAGCAGGTGGAGAGGGGGTGCAAGGTGCCAGCTTTTGCTTTGTCAAGATTGTTGTACTTACGTCAGGGCTAAACTCGAGGTGGGTACAGCCTTGTTTTTCTTGGCCTCCACAGTCAGGGTCCACTTTGTACTTAAAAGAGCACAGAGTAGGCAAAAGCTGAATGCAGAAGTCCTAAATCCCTGAGTACTCCAAATGTCCTCTGCTTTCTCTAAATGCAGGAGGCATGCGCCTATATAATGGCTCTTTAAAAAGCAGACACAAGGCTCAGAAGTAAGGTCTGAGGAAAAAGTGGGAATTACCATTCACTTACTAACTATTTGGGTCTGATAGTAGGCCAGGAACTCTGCATGTATCTTATACAACTCTCACAAAACCGAATAGTGACATTATTAAAAAATCGGAGGCTCATAAGTTTAAATAACTTTCACAAAGCCTTAAAGATAAAAAATGCCAAAGTGGATTTGGACTCAGATGAGTTAAATCCAAAGATTGGGCTTTCTTTTTTTTTTTTTTCTTTCAACTTTATCTTAGTGTCTTTCCTGATAATGCACAAAGACACTGCTAATTGTTCTCATGTATGATATGAGGAGGTAAAACGTGTATACTTAGCTTTCTGATTTTAATATAGTACTTATCAATAAATGGGAGCAATTATGGGGGAAATGACAGAAAAAAGACCATTTACAGAAGCAGTTAGTTGTAAAGAATCGAACGATTTCACAGTTTTGTAAAACTAAAATAAATATATAAAAGCATTACCCTTATTCTTAAGATATATCAACAAGGACATCATAGTCATACAGTCCCTCATTATTTGGGATGAATCAGTGTCATTAGTATTGACTTTCCAAATAAAGGGACATTTTAAATGGTTTTTAATCTGAAATTTCTACAAAGTGCTAAGAGTTCAAGATTTGAAGATCTAGAAATTGGAAAAAAAATACATTTTTGGTATGGCACCATCAACTGAATAACAGTAGAAATGGAATAAGTGATTTGACATTTCTAATTTCTTATACTATTACTGTTATGAAATAAATAGACTTAATTTGCTAAAATGCATGTCAGTTACATATATAGATGCTCTTTGGTTACTTATTTATATGGTGTGAAAACACTATCTAAAGACCAGCAAGAAGATATGAGAAATATCTGTTCCTTAATCTCACAACTTTGGAACTGGCAGTTATAGTATAGTTTTGGGTTAAAGAGACCTATACACCAAGGTTCTTATTTAATTTCTAGACAGGTGTTTCTCTGAAATAGTTTTCTATCTGCTAATTTACCACCTTGACAGCATGCTAAATAAAGCAAAAACTTCAGATAACCCATTTAGGCTCATTTTTCTCTAGGGTGTGTGTGTGTGTGTGTGTGTGTGTGTTTCATCTTTTTTCCCAACTTTTCTGAATTTACTTTCTATTTTTTTATATATTTTTAGATTTCTCTTTATAAGCAGTTCATTCTCAACTCTCTGGGATTGCTTCCAGAAAGCCCTTTGTTGGAATTCTTTTTGATTCTTGGTGTCTATCTACATAAAATGGGATAAAATATTTCCTCCTTAAGGTTAATGTTTAAATGAAAAGCAATAATGCCTCTGGCACATAGTAAGTGCTCAAAACAGCTCACCAGTATGAGATTCTAGAGGGAAGGGATCATGTTTTATTTATTTTTTAGCTCAGTATTTGTCCTGTAGAACTTGTTAAATGAATGTTGAATGGATCAGGGCACAGGCTGAAATTTTAAAACAAACAAAAACATAAGCAAATGTCTTACTTTCCTGCACTTTATAGTAAAGAAGGTGAAAGAAATATATGCAATAAAATAACTTCAATACAGAAACATGGACAATATAGTAGAAGCGTGCATTAAAGTGCTATAAAACACAGACATGTACAAGATTATAATAAATCACATTTGCAATATTGCTTCAATTGGAATTTCCCATGCTATGATGTATGCAGAATGGTAAATGGTCCTTCAGGGATCTGGATAGGCTCAGGAAGCCTTGATATTCTTACAAGAATAAGCTATCAGTAAAGTGTGATACTGTATGCATTTGTGTAGGGGGGGATGTAAGAATCCCACCCAGTCTCTCCTATGTCCACTGTGCTCCCTATACCTCCCCATGATCCCTCCGGTTAGATGCACTGGGAAGGCCATGTGCATCAGTCACATTCTCATAAAAATGAAATTAGGTAAGAAACCAGAAGAAGGAAGAATTAACTCCTCTCTTTGGGTAGTCTTCCTTTAATCACAGAAAGAGAAGTATGCTAAGAGTAGAAGATTCACTCTATTCCTTATAAACATCCTCCCCAAATTTCTCAACTCTCTTTTTAGAGGAAACACAACAGGGCCTCCTTAAAATAAGGAATAACACATCCTCTTCTTTAGGGTTAGACTATAAAACACTTCAGCGTCAGGGGAGCAGGAACTTTAAGAAAAACTTGTTCCTTCTGCACTTTTTAAAAATATATTTCCCTTCCTGGAATAATTGTCACGAGGTGGTAAGACTTGGGATTTGGTAAGACTTAGGCCTCTAAAAGCTGAAGTTCCTAGAAAATACCAAAAAGAGGAACATGGTCTAGGGAAAACAGAGCGATAAAAGATGTAAAAAGATTAAATGGTTCTAGGCTTAGAATAATGAAGACTGAAGGAGCTAACAGAGATACAGGATTGTAACTCTATTAGGAATTTGAAATGTAAACATAGGTAATTTAGCTTCAAAGATCACAGTGTGGATATTGGGCTTGATTGGGAAAGGATTTGGCTGAAGTAAAGGAAGTTATGGTTTACATTTACCCCTACTTTCAGAGCCATCACCAGAAACTTCTCAGGTGACAGGAGATAATTATCAGAACTTTATTCTTTTTTTTTTTTTTAAGATTTTTTATTTATTTGACAGATAGAGAGCACAAGTAGGCAGAGAGGCAGGCAGAGAGAGAGGGAAGCAGACTCCCAGCTGAGCAGAAAGCCCAATGCCGACCCTGGGATCACAACCTGAGCTGAAGGCAGAGGTTTAACCCACTGAGCCACCCAGGTGCCCCCAGAACTTTATTCTTTATGCTCACAGACCCCACTTTCTGAAACAGAAAACACTCAGCCTCTCTGAGGACTTAGGTATTTTATTGCCAAAAAGAAACAACGGGTATTAGCCACACTTATGAAAGGGAACAGTTCCAGATAGAAGACCTCCATGAGCCAGTGTTCCACGTTGATAATTCCCCCTCCTTTACTATCTCAGTATTTACTACTGGGGTGGGGAAGCATCATCACAACAAAAGTCGCCATTATGTTTCATGGCTTTTACTTCCTGCTTATACTGTATTTATTTCCTATACCATCAGATAAAGGGTCAGAGGAAGGGAAGAAACAGAGAGAAACATATTTTCTTTGTATTTGCTCATACCTGAGGCAACACATGTATTGTCTTTAGTCGCCACAGCAAACATGCAAGATTTATATACTTGTTCCCACTTTACAAAAGAGAAAACTGAAACTCAGAGGTAAGAAAGAAGTAACTTTAGCTGATTCCGTCGAAATTCAAAACCGGGATTCTGACTTCAAAGATTGTGAATTTATTTTACAGCTCTCTGAGATATTCAAAATACCTAAGCATTTTAGAAAGAAAGATTTTTAAGGGACAGGCTCTTAAAAAGTGTAATCTGAGGTACAGAGTCTGTCTTTACCTATTTATCCTGATTTACATCACTGCCTGTCTTTGCCAGATCTTTATAGTTTCATCCCCAATTTGGTGCCACTTTTAAGACCCAAACAGTCTAAACTTGGGAACTATTATCCTGTCTTGTCTTCTGTAGTCACTCTCATTTTAAAGTCATATGTTCTATATGAGGGCTGTTTTTCTAAGTTCCTCAGTGAAGTAATCACAAGTGGGAAACTCAACCTTGCTCCTACAGTGTCTTTACTCTTTTCTGTCTTTACAGATTCACAAAACTTCAGAGCCACAGCATGGTTATTTCTCTTCTTGGGTTATGAGCAGAAATTGTAATTTATGTCATAATTAGGAAATAGTATGAGACTGTTTAAACTGTATTAGATCATAGTCATAATTTTTTTTCGGGCATATTCAACTTTCATAGAGTAGCCCCTATGCATGTGTAGTCTTACCACACAGTTCAAAGTCTAGAAGGGCCTTGCTTTTTTGCCCTATAAGAGCAGAGTCCTGGTTAAGAGGATTCTCATGCTGTGTGTATGTTTTTTATATTGTCTTTCCTTTCTCAACTGAGCTACTTAGTAATAGCTCTTGGTCTATGTCCCTCTCCTGATCCAACTCTAATGGTAATGCCAACTCCACAAAACGGGTCAGGTGCAACCCAATTCGGAAATGTCATAGGACCTTGGAGTATTGAGTTAATGTTACTTGATAATGATTTTAATGGATCCAAATATGTAACACTTTAAGTATAAACACCAAGTGTGATTGTGTTCTGTATGACTGGCATTTTCTCTCCATAAATGATGATTATTGAAATAAGCTGTTGCCCCATGGGTATTTTTCTTTTGCAACATATGTTAACAGAAGAGGGCATAGAAAATATGCATAAATAAACGTAGATGACATAAAATGTGAGCAAATTGTAAAGGAGAGTCCACACATGGTTCTCACTATTCCTATTGCTGTTTCTAGCTAAATAAGTGATGATAATTTGACCCAATTTTTTTGTCCTCATACTAAATAGTATTTTCCACTGCACTTTGAAAGAGTGAGAAGAAGATTTGGGAACCAGGGTGGAATTGCCATGGAAACTGCATCCACACTCAGCCAATGAAAAGCTTCCAACATGCTCCTTCAACTTCACTCCACTTCCAAATTTAGTGATTTAAAACACCTGTTCTCTAGCACATGATTACTGTGATTTAATGGGGGTTTATTAGAGCTGTAAATAGGATGGATTTTTTTATGAAGGTGTTGAATATTGGTGTGCATATCTATTTTTGAAAAGGGTAAAATTCTTTCCAACTGTATTTTCAGATCTATGAAATTTTTATTCTCTTATATTTAGTGATTTAAAAAGGTAGAATGAGGTGAAAAAAGAAACATCCTTGAACTTATCTTGTTGATACACTAATAAGTAAAGTTACATTCACTAATAAATTCCATTAAAAAATAATGTATTTAGATATAGCTAGGACATTAAATGTCCACAGAGCTGACAACCACACAAAGATGAATCCTTCTAAAGTCTGCTGTGACTTCATCTATTTTTTACCTCTGATCTCTACCTGCCTCGGTAGATAGAAAGCACGTGTATGTTTCCATTTATGTCTTACGTATATTTAAAACCAGAGACTGTAGCATGCATTTTCTTTTATGAAGTACAAAGATCATTTTTATTTGGACTGTTTTTGACATTAGTTTAAATGCTAAAGTTTTACAAAGGCCAGCTAATTGCTTGCAACTATTTGCCTTACTTTATAAAACTGAACGGTGTTGTGTGTGTGTGTATAATTTGTTTTTGCAAAATATTTTAATGAAAACATAACCCTTCCATGTGATAGAAAGGGCTCAAGCATATAAATACATGGGAAATTTTGAAATTAATAACTTTTAATAAAGCTATACTGTACTGGAAATATGCCCAGAAATATTGTATAAAAATATTTTTGATATTCACAGATATTAAGGCTGCTTTTATTTTAATACTAGAAGAAACATTGTAATTATTCTGATTCTTCCAAAATATAGAAAACGGGATGAATTACAAAATTCAAAAATGTTACAGAAATTTGGGCACTTGGCTTGCTCAGTTGGTACAACATGTGACTCCTGATGTTGGGCTTGTAAGTTTGAGTCCCATGTTGGATGTAGAGATTACATTAAAAAAAAAAAATCTTAAAAATAAAGCTATAGATATTTAGAAAATATGGTCTTTAAGAATGCTGTTAGAATACTGCACTTACAATAGGACCACTGACACTGAAAAATGATTGTTGTTTATGTGTATATTAATGATCCACTTAGCTATATAAACTAGGATTGCCCTTTGGCATTGCCTCATAGGCAAATTACAGTATGTAACTAGTTCATTTTTATCTTTACCAAAGACTGAAAAACCAAATGTTCATGAAAAATAAATAAGTTAAAAAATTGAATCACATTCATAAAATCTAAGAGATGTGAGACCAAGGTATTTAGTATATTCAGATTTTCTGGGACAAAATAATGACCTTTCATGAATAAGAATATTATCCAAAGCATTACTTCTGTGGCATATGAAAGCATACAGTAAAAATTACAGCAAAAACACACAGTAAAAAAATACAGCAAAAACACACAGTAAAAAAATATAGCAAAAACTTCTGGTCCTTACAAATATTCTCACTGAAACTCTCTTGACAATCTAATTCTTAACTGGAGAGAGTATGTGAATAACTAAGATTTTTTTATCATGACTATCTTCTTCTTAAATAAAATAAGCTATTATTTCTGTAAGTCAGTTGTTCTCTCTCTCTTTCCCTTTTTTCCTTCCTTCCTTCCTTTCTTCCTTCCTTCTTTCTAGAGAGAGAGAGAGAGAATGGAGCTTCTGGGGAGGGTGGAAAGGGGAGAGGGAGAGAGAGCAAATCTTAAGCAGGTTCTAGACCTAGCACAGAGCCTGATATGGGACTCAATCTCAGGACTCTGAAATCATGACCTGAGCTGAAATCAAGAGCCAGAAGCTTGACTGACTAAGCCACCAAGAGTCCCATAAGATAGTCATTCTTGATCAACACTTTTAATGTATTCATCCTTGGTCTCTATTCTAGAAGCCCGTTTCTAAGTTATTTCCATATTCTGCTATTAAGAATGTATCTTTTTGAAATGTTTTAAAATTCCAGGCATCCAACTAGCTAGTCATTTGTTAATTCATTCCTTCAGACATCTAACAAATAGGTTTTTAATACATTCTGGCATATATTATGTGCCAGTGCAATGTGCAAATTAGCACTATGGGTATAAAGATGGAGAAGAAAAACCCATAGGACGTTCAAGAGAAACTGCTTTCAGTGTAATTCTAATAAAGATTAATCAGAAAACTGTTGGCATTGGGGCATCTGGGTGGCATGGTCAGTTAAGTGTGGGACTCTTGGTTTCTGCTCAGGTCCTGATTTCAAGGTTATGAAAAACCCTGCCTTGGGCACCACACTTAGCAGGAAGTCTGCTTAAGACTCTCTCTCTCTTCCCCCACTGAAATAATAAATTAATCTTTAAAAAAAGGGGGCATCTGGGTGACTCAGTCAGTTAAGCTTCCTACTCTGGATTTCAGCTAAGGTCACAGTCTTGGGGTTGTTGGATCGAGCCTTACATTGGGCTCCCATGCTCAGTAGGAGTCTACTTTTCTCTCTCACTCTGTCCCTCTGCCCCTCCCCATAGCACTCTTGCTCTCTAAAATAGATAAATAAAACATTTTAAAAAAAGAAACTGTTAGCATTCTTCTCTAAGAGGTAGTGCCATAATTAAATAAATATAATTTATTTTATATAATATTATATAAAATAATATTTATATTATTTATAATATAGAATATATAATTAGATAAAATAATATACATTATGTTGTTATAAATTATTATTATAATACACTATTATATAAATTATTATTATATTATGATATATTATATAATATGTATAACATATTATATAATATATATAAAATATAAGTATTATAATATATTATATAATATATAATTATAATAATTATAATGTATTGTAAAATTTATATTATATATTATAGCATATAATATTATATAAAATAATGTGTATTACTTTATATAATAATTAAACATAATTAATTAATGCCATAATTAAACACACCCCCATTACAATACACATTTACTGAGATATGCATGTTGGCTTAGGGAGGCTCTTTTAATGGTTTTTAATGGTTTTAAATTTATTGTAAATTGGGTGATGAGATCACTTATTGTCAAAGAATAAATTACTCTTAGGGGAAGGTTTATAAAAGTAAGACAGAGCTTCAGATCTTCACACAGAATTTTTCCCCATGTATATGCTGGACATACTGATTACACTGATAAAATTAATTAAGGCTCTGTCACAGTATCTATCAACCAATCCTAATTTTTTGAAATAATAGATACATATTTTTCTCCATTTCCTATGATGGAAGATACTATTAAAATTCTTGTAGCTTAAATTTCATTTACAAAGCGTGACCAATGAATCCAAATAATATATTACACATTTTGATAATTATTAAGTATAAAAAGGTAATTTGTAGAAAAGTGACTTAATGAGATATATTGAACTTTATAACTTCGTTATTTATCAATTTACGAATATTATTTATTGGTAGAACAAAATAGGGTTTGAATGGAATCAACTCTATTCCACTTTCTCATTTTATTTTTTATTTTTTTCCATTTTCTCATTTTAATAAAAATATTGATTTTGTCTTGTTTCATTCCCCCCCCCCACCCATGATCATCTGTCTCGTTTCTCAAATTCCTCAAGACGAAACCAGCGAGGGAGAAGAACCATAGGAGACTCTTAATCTCAGGAAACAAACTGAGGGTTGCTGAATTGGATGGGGCGGGAGGGTTGGGGTGGCTGGGTGACGGACACTGGGGAGGGTATATGCTATGGTGAGCACTGTGAATTGTGTAAGACTGATGAATCACAGACCTGTACTCTTGAAACAAGTAATACATTATATGTTAATAAAAAAAAGCATTGATTTAATTTTCATAAAAAATTAGATAGAAATATTAAAAGCATATGGAGATAGACTTTTTAAAATAATTGCTGGGTTGCTTTGATTTTGAAAACAATCTGAATTGCATGACACTGTCATAAAACTAATTTGTAATAACCTTTCACCTGACTAGGTTAAGAGACAATTTGAAATTTTTGGTAGTAATAGGTTAGAAACCATATTGCTTGTACAAAAATATGTTAGCCATTAAGTTCACTCACTTTCTTAATTTGGCAGAAATATTCTAAAAAGGATTAATCAGCCTGTTGTTCTTATTATTAGGAGTCTCTTTTTTAAAGCCTAAACAGTTCAGAAAGGGTTAAAAATAGTAATTTAAATACCTTTTAAAAAATAAGTTTTTTTTTAATCTAATGCCTTAACTCATATTATGCTTAAAATGGTTTCTAAATCCTTGAGCTGAAGATTATACTCATTTATCCCAATTGGCACAATCAATCCTGTTGTCAAAACATTAGCTATATCAGACTTATTTTCTATTAGGAACAGTCAAACTAGATTTTCCATTGAAAAATGTGTTAATACAAGTTTTAAACCATATTTAAAAGAAAAACCTGCTGAAAATAAAGTTTAAAATGCTCCATGGAAGACAAATAATGAAAAGCAGTGAAATCAAGATCTAAACAAGTTAAATCTAATTATATCTATATTTTAAGAGGAAAAACTTTTATTAGTTCAAGGGTAATGCCATAAATTCCTTTATGTATATCATGTTAGCTGCTAACCCCAAATGTTCATAAGTTGTATTTTTTATTTTAGATTTTAAATTATTCTTAAATGCCTATTGTCATTAATAATGAATCATTAATTCACCAAGGATTTGGGGGAATGTTTCTAAATTTCTAAACATATTGGCATTTTGCAGGTTTGGTTTCTACACTGGTTGCACTGTCACCAGGAACATGCTCTATTTCAAATATCTGGAATTTCCAGAGATTGGCTTTATGATCTAGCATATAGTAATTTTTGTTGTTGTGACTAGTCTATGTATGCTTTAATGTATATTCTGTTTGATAGTGTATAATAATCTATATACATCAATTAGGGCCTTTGTTAACATGTTGCTTAAATCTTGTCTATACCTACTGATTTTTGTCTGTGGATTCTAAAATTTTTGAGAAGAGTTTAAGTTAAAGGTATTTCTCACTATAATTCTGAATTATACTGTGTATTTGCTCTTTTGTCTCTGTCAATTTTATTTATATATTTTTAAGGTTATTTTAATAAACATATATTTGAAATTTGATATCTTCCTGATTGAAACATTATGAATTAAAGTTATAATTTTTCTTTAACATCTATATTGTGTGATATTAATACAATTTATGTAAATTTGACTTTGTAAGGGTTTACCTGGCTTATCTTAGAGTTGTCTTCTAGAATTTTATTTTTTATTTATTTACTTTTGTATCTTTTACTGCTGTTGTATTTCTTATAAGACCATAAAGTGGGTTTTGTTTCTGAATCTGCTGACTTTTTTAATGGGAAATTTTAGTCCATTTGCATTTTATTTAACTGCAGTTATTTTGTGGTTTAAATTATCTAGTTTAAGAACCTTTCTCTTTGTTACACCTATTCTGTTTCTTTTTCCTTCCTTTCCTGATTTGTGATCCATGATCTTTTATATATTTTGATTTCTGTATTAGTTTGTTAAAGACTCAGTTCTAGAGATTAAAAATTTTTGATTTATCAAATTCTGGTTGTTAACTTACAATTTTGCCCTCCTCCCCAAGGAAAATGCAGAGAACTTAGAAAATTCTAATTTTATTTAACTGTTCACTGATAAAATATGTTATGAATATTAGAAGACATAATATATGATTATTATTTTAAGCAATCTATGTTCTTCTAAAGTAATGCATATAATAACCTTTTAATTCTTATTTCTTTCTGTGTGTCTGTTTTCCAAAGTATTTTTATGTGAGTTTCTATTTGTTTCACTGAACATGTATTTCACTCTTATTCTTAAAATATATTTTCACTTTGTATGTAATTTTAGGTTGGCAAGTATTTTCTTTGGTTTTCATGGTTACAACTGAAAAGTAATTAATAAAAATAACCTGATTATCCTTGAATGTGATCTTTTTATTTTTTCTGACTGATTTTTAAGGGTCCCTCCATCTACCTACACCCTACAATGTCTTTATAGTATTTTCACTATAATGTTTATAGGTGCAAATTTTTTCTTATGTATCTTTCTTGAAGAATATTGGGCCTTTTGAATCTGTAAATGATATCCATCAATTTGGAGATGTTTTCTCTCTTGTCTCTTTATATACTACTTCTGTCCTCTTCTCTCTGGTTGTCCTTTGAGACTCTAATGAAATAAATCTTAAGACTGTATTAATGTATTTTTTATGTTCTCTCTTCTATATTGTTTTCCCAGACTTCATAAGGGATAATTTCTTTTGTCTAATTGACAGTGAAATCTATTCATTGTGTTCTAAATTCAGGTTATTATATTTTTAATTTTTAGAATTTCTAGATTATTTTTTTCAAATCTGTATTAATGCCTTTTTAAATTTCTACTTCTTTGCTAAATTTTTTAATGTCAGCTATTATTTCTAACATACTAACTATAACTGCTTGTAGTACATGAAGGTTTGTTTTCTATTATCTGTTGTCAGTGTTGGTTCTCATTTCTATTGTTTTATCTCTTCATAGGCCTAGATATACTTCAAGTTATAGGAAAGTATATTTTTAAAAAGAGGAATGTGAAGTCTAGGGTGATGCTATTTTATATATATGGAGTTTTATTTTATTCTACGCACAACTAGGAACACTAGCAATCTGGAATCATGTAAATGTGAAGTCCTGAGATTATTCTAGACCACCTAAGTGAATCAAAGATCAGTCAGAGTTCATGTAAAACCTGATTTATTTTCAATGGACATTAAGTTCTATAGCTTTTCATACTACCAGGGCCTCATCATTTATAAACTTGAGACAACTAAGACTCACAGAGTCTTTCTCAGTCTCTTAGCTATTTTTTTTTAATCAGAAAATCTTCTTTCCCAGTAATAATTTTAATGGCTGTCTTGCTCCTTTGAACTTCCTTCTCCCAGGCAAGTGCACAGTACTTACCCCTGCTCCTAGTTTCTTAGCTCAAATTGTTGTAACAAAACACCAGAGACTGGGCGGCTTAAACCACAGTAATTTTTTTTCTCACAGTTCTGGAGCTTGGACAGTCCAGCATCATGTGCTGGCAGATTAACTGTCTAGTAAGGACCCTCTTCCTGCTTTCTAGACAACTGCTTGTTGTATCCTCACATAGTAAAGAGCTCACTTTCCCATGTGTCTTCTTATAAATCCCTCATGAGGGCTCTGTACATATGATCTCATCTAAAAGTAATCACTTCCCAAAGGCCCTATCTGTATATACCATCATATTCAAGACTAGGGCTTCAATACATGAATTTGTAGGGGGAGGACAAAATTTAATCCATAGCACTTTGTAACTATTATGCTTCCAGGAAGATGTGTTTATCTTTTCTTAAGTGTTCCTAGTTGTCATGCTTTATGGATTATGAAGGTTGGTCCAAATAACCAAGACTATTATTACTACAAAAGTAAGCCTACTCTCAAGGGAGTTTATTCCACTTCTGCGCAGCTTCATAGAGAACATCATTGTTTTCATGCTTCTTAAGTCTAAGTATGGACTGACTTATTTGTAGATCCCTCAAGATGCCTGTATGTATATATCTTTTAAGGTAACTCATCCAATATTAAAATAATAAATTTTATGATGGAAAATATGGATGAAAGTGAAAAACAGCTTGCATCATATCACCAAGTGATAACTATTATTAGTATACTATAATTTATTATGACAGCATTTTCTGCACACTTGTATACACATTTCTCATTTCAAGTATTAGTTTTTAATCATGGATGCTTTTTATCTTAAAATATCATGATTTTTTTCATGTCATCAATATTATTCTATAATCTATATTGGAATAACTACAAAATACGTCATTTTGTGAATGTACCATTAATGGATTCCAGTCGTTAAATATTTAGACATTTAGAGCTTTTTAAAAATTGTCCGTTATAATTGCGTGTGTGTTGTGCTGATTTCTAGTTGATTCATATTTTTTTCTTTGTTTAAGTCAGACTTTTGCTAAATTTAATAATAGATTGCTTGTAAGATCTTGGTTATTTTATTAACCCATGTGTTATGATTATAACTTTACAAAACAATAGGACTAAGTTTTTGATTGAGTAAAATGAAAGAAAGTACACCATGGCATCTTTACCCTCTTAAAAAGACTAGGTTTTACTAAGGTATGGCCTTTTGCATTTATTTTTGAATATGTTTTTAAAAAGAAAAAAGACAGGGTGAGTTTCTTTCTTCATATTGCCAAATGAATATATTATGTAGTCCCTTCAAAATTAAATAGAGTTTTCAGAAGTCACATAATATGTCCACTATGATCATTTTCAAATAACAAAGCATTTTTCAGCTCAGTGAATATGATTGTAAGAAATGTGCAGACTTATGGGAAAGGCTTTTTTTAATTTAAAGTTCCTTTGACTATAAAAAGACATCCTGAACACCACCACCACCATGTTTCAAATCAATAAGTCCAGAGATGCAAATAGAAGAGTTATTAAAAATTAATCTCTACATTAAAATGCCTGTGTGACTAATAGCAAGTAAAAAATATATAATGTCATAAATCTTTGTACTGGCACTAAACTCCTCTTCTCATAAAAACATTGTGATTTGCATGCACTGGTTATGCCTTTGAATTTATGAACAACAAATAACAACATGACAGGAAAAAATATCATACTATGAAAGAAAAATGGAGAAAGCAGAAGGAATTTAAATAGCAGAATTGGCTCAAGGAGATGGACCTAAGGTGGACCTGTGATACAGTGTTTTTACTTTTCTTGGGTGAGACAGTAGGAAGATTTTATACATGCTAAGTAATTTAACTAATAAATGTGTCTGATAGAAAGGCAGTATCATGTACTTTCTCTTCCTTCAATTCCTTTACATTTGCAGAGGATATTAGAGACAATCAGGTGGTTAATTTAAAGCCAAAGCATGAGTATTGCTGCAGAGGAAAAAAAAAAGATATATGTGTGTGTGTATATATAAAATTTTTTTTGATGGGTTTATATATATATATTAGTGATGGGATGGGTTGATTGTGATATTTTTCTCATGGGAAACCTTTTGTAGATATGATTTACTACACATTTTCTATAAAAATCTTATATACCTTTTTAGGATGTTTAACTATTTAGTTTATAAGGGCAGATGAGGGCATAATGATCAAATAAAGGGGATTCAGTATAAATACATTGATTTAGATTTACAACAGAGTCTTTCTGAATTGTGTAATGGATCAGTTAAGATATTTTTATCTTATCTGCATAGGACTCACAATCCAACTCAAATTGGGCAACACAACAAATAGAAAATGAATTTATTTGCTAGGCAACTAAGAAATCTATAGATAGATCAAACTTAAAACAGGCTTACACAGGAGTTCACTTATCTCTCCACATTCCTTCTTTGTCTTTTTACCTTCTGCATGTGGTGTTCCACCGATTCTAGCCTCACATTTCCTCTATGTTAAAAAAGTGCCTACAACATCTTCCAATAATCTGGAGGAAAGGTTCTTTATCTTTTTCTGATTCTGAATGTGTATCATTGATGCGTGTATTCCTGAGTTAATCACAGAAGGCAGAAAAAAAAAATCCACATTCAGAATTAACCGGGTCTAGATTACATGTCAGAAACACATGAACTGAGAAGGGAAAGACAGGGTGATTACACTAATGAAAATAAAAGTGAATTTAATGTACTATGAAGAGCCAAAAAAAAAAAAAAGTCCACTGTAATCCAACCCAATATTCTTACACACCTTTTTTTAATTCTCAAACACCTCTAAAGGATATAGGCAACCCACGTGCCATGAAAACACAACTGCTTTTCCAAAGAAAAATTCCAGATATTAGTCTATTACTGTATTCAGCTTTAAATCTTGGATCTTTTTTTTTTTTAAAGATTTTTATTTATTTATTTGACAGACAGAGATCACAAGTAGGCAGAGAGGCAGACAGAGAGAGAGGAAGAAGCAGGCTCTCTGCCGAGCAGAGAGCCCGACGTGGGGCTCGATCCCAGGACCCTGAGATCATGACCTGAGCCGAAGGCAGAGGCTTTAACCCACTGAGCCACCCAGGCGCCCCCTTAAATCTTGGATCTTTATGGAATATATATTTCTCTTCAAGGGAACTGGATGAAGTGCCTCCCTGTCTAGATGAAACAATTTATCAATCCTATTATACCCAGTATCCACTGGTGGAGAAAGAAAAAGAAAATGTGAAATAAATGCCGAGCACCTAAAAACATAAAAAAAAAAAAAAAAAAAGCAACGAAAAGTAACAAGATCAACCTATTTCTTTCCATCCTAAATGCTTAACTGATAAAAGGCAATATGTATGTGGTTGTTTATCTGTTTTTCTATCCCCTTGATAATAGATATGAATTCAAAAAATTTAATAGCAGTTGTTCACGTCTACTGCAGAATGTGATGGTTGTATATGAGTTGAACTCCAGGTCAGGAATTGTTCTTTAAAGTTATTAAAATGAAAACCTTAATTAAAGCTCTAACTTAAATTTACCAACTAAAAATGAACAATGCCTTACTTAACCATACCCACTCTAGGTAAGTTTTCACCAAATAACTTCACATTCCTCATCTGCTTAAAATTCTCTAAAAGAATCCCACTTATTTCCAATAAAGATGACGTTTTTCCAATTACCTTTATGTCCTACCCAAATTGGACCCTTTTAATTTTTTTCTGGCTTCTCTTCTGTCTCTTCCCCAGCTAAAATGTTGCTAGGACATTACTCACACATGCCATACAATCTCTCACTCAGGTATTTGCTGAAATGCCTTTGCTCAATTCACAATTCTCTCTCTCATCTTCCATGCCTTTATTCAAATAGCTCCTATTCAATAAAACTTTCTTGAAAATTGAAACTCACTCTGGAAATCCTTGACCTTTTAACATTTCTCCATCATTCATATTACCATGTACATACTACACATTTTTCTTATGTATTATCTTTCTGCTTCTATTATACTGAAGCTCCTCCACAGAAGATATTTTTGTCTATTTTGACAACTGTTATATCCACAGTGTCTAGAACAGTGCCTGAGAGTACTGATCTCCTCAGTATTTATCCAAAAATATACAAACAAACAAAAATCAAAAAGAACTTTGTCAGTATAAAACTTGGATCCAAGAAAGACTATATATAATCTTAAAAGAGAACATGTTACGAAACTTTAATAAGCTTTCATTACACTATTTTAAAATGGCAATCATATCTATTTTACTACATTTCTATAAAGCTTAACTTAATGAGTTACAGTTGAGAGTTGTTAGTGCAGGGGCACCTGGGTGGCCCAATTGGGTAAGTGTCTGATTCTTGATTGAGGTTCAGGTCATGATCTCAGGGTCATGGATCAAGCCTTGCATGGGGCTCCATGCTAAACATGGAGTCTGTCTGAGATTTTTCTTTCTCCCTCTCCCTTTGTTCCTCCCCCACTTGTGTGCTTTCTCTGAAATAAATATATAAGTAACAGTTTAAAAGAAAGTTGTTAGTGCAAAGTCTGCACTACATACTCAGTAAATATTGGTTTGCTCTCTTCATCTTCTTCTAGTCCATTATCTATTCAAAGGCCATCTCTATTAATTACTTAATATATGACTGTTTTCATTTCCTAGGGTTGCCACAGCAAACCCAGTATCTTACAGTGGATGGCTTAAAACAATCAAATTTATTCTTTCACAGTTCTGGATATTCTAGGGCTTATCCTAATCCAGTATGGCTTTATCTTACATATCTTATATCCATTACATCTACAAAGACCTACTTCCACTTAAGGTCACATTCACAAGTACAGAGGAATAGGATTTCCTCATATCTTTTTGAGGGGCACAATTCAATCTACTACACTAATCTTCCCTTACTTACATTTTTTTTAAAGATTTTATTTATTTGACAGAGAGAGACACAGCGAGAGAGAAGAAACACAGCAGGTGGAGTGGGAGAAGGAGAAGCAGGCTTCCTGCTGAGCAGAGAGCCTGATACTGGACTGGATCCCAGGACCCTGGGATCATGACCTGAGCCAAAGGCAGACACTTAACGACTGAGCCACCCAGGTGCACTCCCTTGCTTACATCTTTATTTCTAATTCCACATAAGAGAGTGCCACTCTTTTTCATAATATTATCCCTCTCAGAATGACTGCCTATACAACAAGGATGGTGAAACTAGATAGCTAAAGAAATAAATAAGAAATAAAATCCTCTCAGATACTATCAACAGTTTTTTATATTTAAAGAAGTTTGTACTTATTCTTGGCTACCTTTTAGAATTTTCTAATATTATTTTGATAAAATACATAAACAGTTTAAAATATTCCCTGTAAATTTAAATGTATAATTCACACAAAATTTAGGTAAATATTGAGCTTTGCAAGTGTATAAATAAACACAAATCAAACTAATTTTGTTAATAGATGAGAAAATAAAGTCTTACACATTCAACATATTCATTATAAAAAAATCTAAACAAAGTGGGTTTAGAAGGAATATGCCTCAACATATTAAAAGACATATATGAAAAATCCACAGCTATCATTATACTCAATAGTAAAAAACCAAGAGCTTTCTCTCTAAGGTCAGAAAAAAGAAAGGATGCCCATTCTTGCCACTTTTATCCAATATAGTACTGGAAGTCCTAGCCACAGCAATCAGACAAGAAAAATAAGAGTTATCCATATTGGTAAAGAAGATAAACGACCACCATTTGCATACAACAGGATATTATACATAAAAAATCCTAAAGACTCTACCAACAAACCACTAGAAGTAATAAATGAATTCAATAAACTAGCAGGATACAAAATTAATATCCAGAAATCAATAGCATTTTTTACATTGATAATGAAATAGCAGGAAGATAAATTAAAAAAAAAACACAATTTACAATTGCACCAAACAGAATAAAATATCTAGGAACAAACTTAACCAATGAAGTAAAAGACCTGTAACCCCCAAACTATAAAATACTGATGAAAGAAAGTGAAGACGACACAAAAACTGGAAAGATAGTTCATGCTCATGAATTGGAAGAATTAATATTGCTAAAATGTCCACATTACCCAAAACAACCTACAGATTTAATGCAATCCCTATCAAAATACCAACAGCATTCATCACAGAACTAAAACAAATTCTCTCAAATTTGTATGGAACCAGAGAAGACCACAAATTGCCAAAACAATCTTGAGAAAGAAGAATGAGGCTGGAGATATCATAATACCAGATTTCAAGATAAACTACAAAGCTTAATCAAAACAGTATGGTACTGGCACCAAACAAACAAACAAATGAAACCCAAACCCCAAGAAAACAAAAAACAAAAAAACACGTATCAATAGAACAGACTAGAGAGAGCTAAGAAATAAACTCACTATTATATGTTTAATTGATTTATAACAAAGGAGGTAAGAATAGACAATGGAGAAAATTCTCTTCAATAAATGCTATTGGGATAACTGGAGAGCTACCTGCAAAAGAATGAAACTGGACCACTTTCTACACAATACACAAAAAATAAACTCAAAGTGTATTAAAGACCTAAATGTGAGACCTGAAGCCATAAAAATCCTAGAAAACACAGGCAGTAATGTCTTTGACATCACATGTAACAACATTTTTTCTAGATATGTCTTCTCAGGCAGAAGAAACAAAAGGTAAAATAAACTAGTGGAACTTCATTAAAATAAAAAGCTTCATCTCTACACCTTAAAGAACTGGAGAATCAACAACAAATCAAACCAACTCCACATGCAAGAAGGGAAATAATCAAAATTAGAGCAGAGATCAATGAGGTAGAAACGAGAGATACAGTAGAACGTATCAATGAAATTAGAAGCTGGTTTTTTGAAAGAATCAATAAGATCGATAAACCATTGGCCACACTAATCCAAAAGAAAAGAGAGAAAGCCCAAATTAATAAAATTATGAATGAAAAGGGAGAGATCACAACTAACACCAAGGAAATAGAAACAATCATCAGAAATTATTACCAACAGTTATATGCCAATAAGCTAAGCAACCTAGATGAAATGGATGCATTCCTGGAAAGCTACAAACTCCCAAAATTGAACCAGGAAGAAACTGACAACCTGAATAGACCGATATCTAGTAATGAGACTGAAGCAGTGATCAAAAACCTCCCAAAAAACAAGAGCCCAGGACCTGAAGGATCCCCTGGGGAATTCTACCAAACTTTCAAAGAAGAAATAACACCAATTCTCCTGAAGCTGTTCCAAAAAATTGAAGCAGAAGGAAAACTTCCAGACTCTTTTTATGAAGCCAGCATTACCCTGATCCCCAAACCAGGCAAAGACCCTACCAAAAAGGAGAATTTCAGACCAATATCAATGATGAATATGGATGCAAAGATTCTCAACAAGATCCTAGCAAACAGGATCCAGCAGCACATTAAAAAGATTATCCACCATGACCAGGTGGGATTCATCCCTGGGTTGCAAGGTTGGTTCAACATTTGCAAATCAATCAGTGTGATAGAACAAATCAATAAGAGAAAAGAGAAGAACCACATGGTCCTCTCAATTAATGCAGAAAAAGCATTTGACAAAATCCAGCATCTGTTCCTGATGACAATGCTTCAAAGTATATGGATAGAGGGAACATTCCTGAACTTCATAAAATCTATCTATGAAAGACCCACAGCAAATATCATCCTCAATGGGAAAAAGCTTGCAGCCTTCCCGTTGAGATCAGGAACACGACAACGATGCCCACTCTCACCACTCTTGTTCAACATAGTATTAGAAGTTCTAGCAACGGCAATCAGACAACAAAGAGAAATAAAAGGTATCCAAATTGGCAAGGAAGAAGTCAAACTCTCTCTCTTCACAGATGACATGATTCTTTATATGGAAAACCCCAAAGACTCCACCCCCAAACTACTAGAACTCATACAGCAATTCAGTAACGTGGCAGGATACAAAGTCAATGTACAGAAATCAATGGCTTTCTTATACACTAACAATGAAAATACAGAAAGGGAAATTAGAGAATCGATTCCATTTACTATAGCACCAAGAACCATAAGATACCTGGGCATAAACCTAACCAAAGAGGTAAAGGACCTGTACTCGAGGAACTACAGAACACTCATGAAAGAAACTGAAGAAGACACAAAAAGATGGAAGACTGTTCCATGCTCTTGGATTGGAAGAATAAACATTGTTAAAATGTCTATACTGCCTAGAGCAATCTATACTTTTAATGCCATTCCGATCAAAATTCCACCGATATTTTTCAAAGAGCTGAAGCAAATAATCCTAAAATTTGTATGGAGTCAGAAGAGACCCCGAATTGCTAAGGAAATGTGAAAAACAAAAACAAAACTGGTGGCATCACGTTACCCGATTTCAAGCTTTACTACAAAGCTGTGATCACCAAGACAGCGTGGTACTGGCATAAAAACAGACACATAGACCAGTAGAACAGAGTGGAGAGCCCAGATATGGACCCTCAACTCTATGGTCAAATAATCTTCGACAAAACAGGAAAAAATATTCAATGGAAAAAAGACAGTCTCTTCAATAAATGGTGCTGGGAAAACTGGACAGCGATATGTAGAAGAATGAAACTCGACCATTCTCTTACACCGTACACAAAGATAAACTCGAAATGGATAAAAGACCTCAACGTGAGACAGGAATCTATCAGAATCCTAGAGGAGAACATAGGCAGTAACCTCTTCGATATCAGCCACAGCAACTTCTTTCAAGATATGTCTCCAAAGGCCAAGGAAACAAAAGCAAAAATGAACTTTTGGGACTTCATCAAGATCAAAAGCTTCTGCACAGCAAAGGAAACAGTCAACAAAACAAAGAGGCAACCCACGGAATGGGAGAAGATATTTGCAAATGACAGTACAGACAAAAGGTTGATATTCAGGATCTATAAAGAACTCCTCAAACTCAACACACACAAAACAGATAATCATATCAAAAAATGGGCAGAAGATATGAACAGACACTTCTCCAATGAAGACATACAAATGGCTATCAGACACATGAAAAAATGTTCATCATCACTAGCCATCAGGGAGATTCAAATTAAAACAACATTGAGATACCACCTAACACCAGTTAGAATGGCCAAAATTAGCAAGACAGGAAACGTTTGTTGGAGAGGATGTGGAGAAAGGGGAACCCTCTTACACTGTTGGTGGGAATGCAAGTTAGTGCAGCCACTTTGGAGAACAGTGTGGAGATTCCTGAAGAAATTAAAAATAGAGCTTCCCTATGACCCTGCAATTGCACTGCTGGGTATTTACCCCAAAGATACAGATGTAGTGAAAAGAAGGGCCATCTGTACCCCAAAGTTTATTGCAGCAATGACTACGGTCGCCAAACTGTGGAAAGAACCAAGATGCCCTTCAACAGATGGATGGCTAAGGAAGATGTGGTCCATATACACAATGGAGTATTATGCCTCCATCAGAAAGGATGAATACCCAACTTTTGTAGCAACATGGACGGGACTGGAAGAAATTATGCTGAGCGAAATAAGTCAAGCAGAGAGAGTCAAGTATCATATGGTCTCACTTATTTGTGGAGCATAACAAATAACATGGAGGACATGGGGAGATGGAGAGGAGAGGGAGTTGAGGGAAACTGGAAGGGGAGATGAACCATGAGAGACTATGGGCTCTGAAAAACAACCAGAGGGTTTTGAAGAGGGGTGGGGGGGGGAGGTTGAGGAACCAGGTGGTGGGTAATAGGGAGGGCACGTACTGCGTGGAGCACTGGGTGTGATGCCAAAACAATGAACACGGTTATGCTGTAAATAAACAAATAAAAAAAATAATAAAAAATAAAAAATTTAAAAAATAAATAAATAAAAAGCTTCTGCACAGCGAAGGAAACAACAAAACAAAAAGAAAAGTTCCTTAGTGGGACTTCTCCCATTTACAAATAATATACCTTATAAGGGGTTAATATCCAAAATATATAAAGAACTTACACAACTCAACACCAATAATGCAATCTGACTAAAAATAAAACAAACCAAAACCAAAACCAAAACAAAAACAAAAAATGGGCAGAGGGCCTAATTAGTTATTTTTCCAAAGATGATATTCAGACGACCAACAGACACATGAAAATATATTCAATGTCACTCATCATCAGCAAAATGAAAATCAAAACCACAATGAGATATCACCTTACACTACTAAGAATGGCTAAAGTCAAAAAAAGAAGAAATAACAAGTGTTATAGGGATAAAGGAACACTTGTACACTATTGATGGGAATGAAAATTGGTATAGCCACTGTGAAAAACAGTATGGAGTTTCCTCAAAAAATTAAAAATAAAAATATAATATGATCCAGTAATCCCACAACTCAGTATTTACCCAATGAAAGCAAAAAACACTAATTAAAAAAAGATATATGCACCCCTACATTTATTGCAGCATTATTTACAATAGCCAAGAGATGGAAGCTGCCCAAGTGTCCATCAATAGACAAATGAATAAGGAAAATGTGATATTCATATATATATGAATATATATATATATATACACACACATACACATATATATGTACATAAACATCACGGTGCCATAAAAAAGGATGAGATTGTGCCATTTGCAACAAAATGGATGGGCATAGAGGGTATTGTGCTAAGTAGTAAGACTGAGAAAGATAATACTATATGATTCTACCCATAAGTGGGGCGTAAAAAAAAAAACCAAAACAAATAAACAATCAAACTGAAAACAAACGAATCAACGAAAAGCCAAATCAGACCTGTAAATACAGAGAATAAAATGATGGTTGCCAGAGGTAAGGTTGGGAGGGGCTTGGGCAAATGGTTGAACAGCAGAGGGAGACAAAGTCTTCCAGTTATGGAAGGACTAAAGGGAACAAAAGTCAGAGCATAAGAAATACAGTCAATGATATTGTAACAGTAATGTAATAGGACAGATGGTAGCTACACTTACAGTGAACATAGCACAGGATGCATTAACAAATCATTAAATTGTGCATCTCAACCTAATATAACATCATGTCAGTTCTACTCAAATAAAAAAAATAATATTTTGGTACAAGTTTCTTTTTTTTTCACCAACGAAACAATCAAAGACCAAAAAGAAGAAATGTAATCTGGCAAGTAATATAATCTTGTCCCTCATACATTAGAGTTGGTGTTTAAACTAGAACCAACTTTCTTTCTTTTGTTTTTTAATAGTTTTTTTTCCTAAGAGTTTATTTATTTATTTGACAGACAGAGATCACAAGTAGGTAGAGAGGCAGGCAGAGAGAGAGAGGGAAGCAGTCTCCCCACTGAGCAAAGAGCCTGATGAGGGACTTGATCCCAGGACCCTGGGATCATGATCTGAGCCGAACGCAGAGGCTTTAACCCACTGAGCCACCCAGGTGCCCCTAGAACCAACTTTCTGAAAGCAAAGTTTCGCAAATACACACTGAGTTTTTAAATGGGAATCTATCCTAATAATATGATCCCAAATTCACACTAAGGCACACTGGGATATTACAGTTGTGATTATCATAATGAAGATGTAAAAGCAATTTAAGTACTAAAAAATAAGGTATCAGTTCTATGACTCAACTTAGGACCCTATGGCATGCTCTTATACAAGCACTAATTTTGTTTGTCGATGCTTTATTTCAAAATGACAATAACTTGGGGCGCCTGGGTGGTTCAGTGGGTTAAAGCCTCTGCCTTCGGCTCAGGTCATGATCTCAGGGTCCTGGGATCGAGCCCCGCATCGGGCTCTCTGCCCCGCAGGGATCCTGCTTCCTCCTCTCTCTCTGCCTGCCTCTTTGCCTAGTTGTGATTCTTTCTGTCAAATAAATAAAATATTTTTTTAAAAAATGACAATAACTTGATAATTTTATGGTTATAAATATATCCTCATGTAAAAGTTTAAGTATAGTTGTGTCTAATACAGAGGTAGAAAAATATCCATAATGCGGTGTCCATTAGGTAGATCACTTTGCTTTAAAAGCACATCCGAAAAGTGGACCCCAGTTTACTAGTATCTCCAGTGTTTTCTTCTGTACTTCTAAGAGTACTATCTTTTTAATTTGACCTATGTTGTTTGGGCTTCACAGATATTTCTTTAAGATGGTAGAGAAATCTGAACCTCTGTCAACCCTGACCAGGGCCGTCAAGGAAGGTTTTGTTAATACGTTCATAGGGTGCCTGGGTGGCTCAGTCGGTTGAGTCTCTGCCTTCAGCTTAGGTCATGATCCCAGAGTCCTGGGATCTAGCCCCACATAGGGCTCCCCACTCAGTGGGAAGTCTGCTTCTCCCTCTCCCTCTGTCCCACCTTCCATGTGCACACGCACATGCATGCTCTCTCCCTCAATAAATAAAATCTTTTTAAAAATGTACATTTACTTTGCTTTGAATATAAATGTTGATGAGTTCATGTTAGAAAAATTGTAATGCACATACATTTGTAAAAAAAAGCAGGGGAAAAATTTAATCCTCACAATTTAAGGGAAAGCAGTGGTTTTTTTTTTTTTATCTCTTTTTCCCCTGCTTTAAGGGGAAATTTTAAGAATTGCCCTTAAAATTCTTTTAACACTAAGATTATCTTTCTAAATGATCTCTTTTAAAGATTTTAGTTATTCGACAGGGAGAGAGAGCACAAGTAGGAGGAGCAGCAGGACGAGGGAGAGGGAGAAGCAGGCTCCTTGTTGACCAAGGACCCCAATGCAGAGCTTGATCCCAGGACACTGGGATCATGACTTGAGCCAAAGGCAGATGCTTGAACAAGAGGGAGACCCAGGTGTCCCATCTTTCTAAACTACTAATGTTCTGATGATTTCAGTTAACAGATAAACTAAGAATTTTCCTGACTTTTAACATTTTTGCTACACCATGACCTACAATAATTTCCAAAGAGAATAAAATTAAAATTCCAAAAGCTAGAATAAATATGATCATGCATAATTTGACATGCACATTTAATAAATATGCTTAACTAAGGAAAGCAAACAAATAAAATCAACAGTTAAAAAGTTTGTACATAAGCATATTTGTCTTTGTGTTATTTATAATTAGAGATGATTTAAAAAATACAAACCGGGGCACCTGGGTGGCTCAGTGGGTTAAAGCCTCTGCCTTCGGCTCAGGTCATGATCCCAGGGTTCTGGGATCAAGCCCCGCATCGGGCTTTCTGCTCTGCGGACAGCCTGCTTCCTCCTCTCTCTCTCTGCCTGCCTCTCTGCCTACTTGTGATCTCTATCTGTCAAATAAATAAAATAAAAAAAATACAAACCAAATGTCCATAAAGGGAAAGTGCTTGATCAACTACCATACTCTACACCTACTACAGTAAAAAAATATTATAAATAATTTTATATCAGCCATGGCGATCTTCAAAATATATATAGGGGGCTGAAAATTCTTGATGAAAATGCAGCACATACGGTTTGTTCCTACTCTAAAATATGGGTCTTCAGTCACTTTTCCTTTCCAGCTTTATATGATTATGACCTTGCTTACTGTGTCTTCATAGTTCTGATCCTTTGTTCCATAGTACATTGCAAAATTTACCTCACTAATATTGACCTTTCCCCTTTTCTCCAGATCCCTCTCTTCTACATGATCTCTGCTAAGTGACTAGGGATCTCCCTCTGCTAGTCACATTTGCCCATGTTCATGCTCATGAATCCCACAAAGCCACTGACTTACTAGCTTGGCACTCCTACCATGCATGCGTTAACTAGTGTAGAAAATCACTGAAAGAATTTCATTCTTCCACAATAATTTAATTAAAGAGATTGAACAAACACCTAGTAATCTCTACCAATAATAACTTTGTAACTAACATATTCAGAGTATATTTTAATTAAGAAAAATATTGTGGCAGTCATCTATAATTCTACATGTATACCCAAATAAGGTAAAGGTTGTAATTCCATAGTTTGGACATCTACGCGGATTTGTAAACTTTTCCTTTCTGATATTAGGGAAGTCCTGGTTTACAAAATAACTGATGCAATTCAGTAAGGATGGCATTTTAAGAACTCCTTCAATGTTTCCTTAAAGTCCAGTCAGTATACTGGACATCTTTTGATATATTCATATACAATATATTTTATTTAACAAACTCTGTGAGGTGTGAGAAAGACAAAAGAATCATTCATTTAACCCCTGATTTTCCTTCTCTGCATCCTGATACATTCCATAGCTTTTCAAACATTTTAAGTTATAAGGACAAATTCCATTGTTTTAGATTTTCAAACATAAACCCACTTTTACCAAATCTTCAGTCTCTCACTCATTTTAAAAATTCTTCCCAGTCAAAAAAATGACTCAGTCTGTGGAGAGAAAAAATGTATGACTGTTTACTTTTCTTTTTTTTTTTTTTTTAATTATTTCATGACATCAGGGGCAAATGGGTGGCTCAGTCATTTAAGGGTCCAACTCTTGATTTTGATTCAAGTCATGATCTCAGGGTGGTGAGATTGAGCCCTGTGTTGGTTTCTGTGCTCAGTGGGAGTCTACTTGGAATTCTCTCTCTCTCCCCCTCTATTTCTCGACTCTCCTCTCTCTTTCTCAAATAAATAAATAGACTCTTAAAAAATAAGGTAACATAGCCCCCAGTTTGTTTTGTGAGATTAAGAGTCATTTATGGTTTGTCTCCCTCCCAATCCCATCTTGTTTCATTTATTCTTCTCCTATCCCCCTACCCCCCCATGCGGGCTATGGACATTGGGGAGAGGAGGCGAACCATAAGAGACTATGGACTCTGAAAAACAACCTGAGGGTTTTGAAGGGTCAGGGGTGGGAGGTTGGGGGAACAGGTGGTGGGTAATGGGGAGGGCACGTTTTGCATGGAGCACTGGGTGTTGTGCAAAAAGAATGAATACTGTTACGCTGAAAAAATAAATAAAATGGAAAAAAAATAAGTTAACATTGGGGAGGGGAGGCGAACCATAAGAGACTATGGACTCTGAAAAACAACCTGAGGGTTTTGAAGGGTCAGGGGTGGGAGGTTGGGGCAACCTGAGGGTTTTGAAGGGTCAGGGGTGGGAGGTTGGGGGAACAGGTGGTGGGTAATGAGGAGGGCACATTTTGCATGGAGCACTGGGTGTTGTGCAAAAAGAATGAATACTGTTACGCTGAAAAAATAAAATGGAAAAAAAAAATAAGTTAACAAATTATTTCACCACTTCATTGTTTCAGTGTTCCTTCCATATATGGGATGCTATCCATGGCTTGTTTGTAATTGGAAAGGAGTGGCCTTGAATAGAGAGGTGAAGTAGAAGCAGAAACGATCCTATTGCTGCAGTTGTAATCTGGCATGGACATATATCAAGTGTGCTTTGAAGACTGACTTTCTCACTCTCTTTCTTTCTATATGTCTCTTTCTCTCTCATTTTGTAAGATTCTTATGGTTTTCCTGTTGAAATAATGCATGTAGGCAACAATCATCAACAGCTGCTAAAACCCACAACCTAATGATTGAGTTGATGGAGAAAATTAATAATGAATTGATGAGGCAGGCTGACAACAACCAAAGCACCAATCAATCTTGATATCACTAAAATTAGGAAAACCAAGTCCTTTATGCCTCCTGAAAAATCAGAATAGAAAGTATACTGTATCACCTACACATAGCACCATATCATCTACATCAACACTATACACCTAGCTTTGAAAAAACTGAGGCTAAATTTTGAACTTCTTTGAAGTTCAGTGTGAACGTCTGCCTGTTTCTGCTGTAAGGGGACAGGCTTCCACCTTTTCAATGTAATATGGGAAGAGATAAGAACAGAACTTAGAAGTTCTTTCCTATTATGGACTGAATGTTTGTGTCTCCCAATGAACAGGATCCATATGTTGAAATCCTAACCCAAGATTCACATGTTGAAACCCTAACTGCATTTGGATAGAGGGCTTTTATGAAAGTAATTCAGGTGAAACAATGTCCTAAGGGTAAGGTCCCAATCCAATTTGATTAGTGTTCTTCTAAGGAGAGACTCCAGAGAGCTCGATCTCTCTATGCACATGCACAAAGAGCAGGTCATGGAGGATACAGCCAGAAGGCAGCTGTCTGCAAGCCAGGAAGAGTGTTCTTACCAGTACCAATACCCTGCACTGGAATACCCTGTACTGGAACCTTGAGATGGGATTTCTTAGCTTCTGGAAATGCAAGAAATAAATTTCTGTCATTTAAACAGCTTAGACTGTGGTATTTTGTGATGGTGGTGTGAGCTATGTTATGAGCCATACTCAGACTAATGCATTCCCTACCTCGCACAAGCAGTGCCACCAATACCAACTCCTGACAGCCTTTGATCTTCACTGGCTTTTTATTTATTTATTTATTTTTAATTTTTTTTAAAGATTTTATTTATTTGACAGAGATCACAAGTAGGCAGAGAGGCAGACAGAGAGAGAGGAAGGGAAGCAGGCTCCCCGCCGAGCAGAGAGCCTGATGCAGGGCTCGATCACAGGACCCTGAGATCATGGCCCGAGCTGAAGGCAGAGGCTTTAACCCACTGAGTCACCCAGGTGCCCCGGCTTTTTATTTTTTATGTTCCTTTCTCAAATTCATGCCCATGCTTGCATTTATAGCTCCTGTGGTTTCTATTTGCATGAAGGGAGCCAGCTAAGCTAGTTCTCCATCTTGTCAGTGCCCTTTGCTTGTTCCACATGCATGATGGTGAAGATCATATGGCCCTAATAAATAATTGAGCGTGTGATTAAATATGCCTCTGTTCCTATCAGGAGCAAACATTTCAGCAACCCATGGACTTCAGGGTGCTCTTAAAAGCTCTTGCCAGCATGATTTTTGTACTTGTTATTGTTATTATCCTGATTAGGACAATTGTTGGTTACTGTTTATCTTCCTCAGAAAGACCATCTTATTTAAGAACCATCTATAAAAAACACTCAGAAAACTATAAATTACTCATCGAGTATTATGTATACAAAGCATAATTGCTACTCTATAATTGTGAAATTAAAAGTTATAATTTTTAACAGTAAACTCCATATATATCATTTGGGGATTGAAGTCAACCATAAACATTTTGTCATTTATGTGGGAAATATGTTACTCCTCTTGAGTTTTAATACATAATATCTTGCATAATGGCTACATGGTGAGGGATATTCTGATATTCTTTTTTTTGGGGGGGTCACATTCTCCTTTTTGTATATTAATTTTTTTTCTTTTTAAATTTATTTATTTTTTCAGCATAACAGTATTCATTGTTTTTTCACAACACCCAGTGCTCCATGCAATACGTGCCCTCCCTATTACCCACCACCTGTCCCCCAACCTCCCACCCCTGACCCTTCAAAACCCTCAGGTTGTTTTTCAGAGTCCATAGTCTCTTATAGTTTGCCTCCCCTTCCAATTTTTTTTTTTAAACATATAATGTATTTTTATCCCCAGGGGTACAGGTCTTTGAATCGCCGGGTTTACACACTTCACAGCACTCACGATAGCACATACCCTCCCCAATGTCCATAACCCCCTCCCCCTCTCCCAACCCCACTCCCCCCAGCAACCCCCAGTTAGTTTTGTGAGATTAAGAGTCATTTATGGTTTGTCTCCCTCCCAATCCCATCTTGTTTCATTTATTCTTCTACTATCCCCCTAACCCCCCACGTTGCTTCTCCATGTCCTCATATCAGGGAGATCATATGATAGTTGTCTTTCTCTGATTGACTTATTTCACTAAGCATGATACCCTCTAGTTCCATCCACGTCGTCGCAAATGGCAAGATTTCATTTCTTTTGATGGCTGCATAGTATTCCATTGTGTATATATACCACCTCTTCTTTATCCATTCATCTGTTGATGGACATCTAGGTTCTTTCCATAGTTTGGCTATTGTAGACATTGTTGCTATAAACATTCGGGTACACGTGCCCCTTCAGATCACTATGTTTGTATCTTTAGGGTAAATACCCAGTAGTGCAATTGCTGGGTCATAGGGTAGTTCTATTTTCAACATTTTGAGGAACCTCCATGCTGTTTTCCAGAGTGGTTGCACCAGCTTGCATTCCCACCAACAGTGTAGGAGGGTTCCCCTTTCTCCACATCCTCGCCACCATCTGTCATTTCCTGACTTGTTAATTTTAGCCATTCTGACTGGTGTGAGGTGATATCTCATTGTGGTTTTGATTTGTATTTCCCTGATGCTGAGTGACATGGAGCACTTTTCATGTGTCTGTTGGCCATCTGGATGTCTTCTTTGCAGAAATGTCTGTTCATGTCCTCTGCCCATTTCTTGATTGGATTGTTGTTCTTTGGGTGTTGAGTTTGCTAAGTTCCTTATAGATTTTGGATACTAGCCCTTTATCTGATGTGTCGTTTGCAAATATCTTCTCCCATTCTGTCAGTTGTCTTTTGGTTTTGTTAACTGTTTCCTTTGCTGTGCAAAAGCTTTTGATCTTGATGAAATCCCAATAGTTCATTTTTGCCCTGGCTTCCCTTGCCTTTGCCGTTGTTCCTAGAAAGATGTTGCGGCGGCTGAGGTCGAAGAGGTTGCTGCCTGAGTTCTCCTCAAGGATTTTGATGGATTCCTTTCTCACATTGAGGTCCTTCATCCATTTTGAGTCTATTTTCCTGTGTGGTATAAGGAAGTGGTGCAATTTCATTTTTCTGCATGTGGCTGTCCAATTTTCCCAGCACCATTTATTGAAGAGGCTGTCTTTTTCCATTGGACATTCTTTCCTGCTTTGTCGAAGATTAGTTGACCATAGAGTTGAGGGTCTATTTCTGGGCTCTCTATTCTATTCCACTGATCTATGTGTCTGTTTTTGTGCCAGTACCATGCTGTCTTGATGATGACAGCTTTGTAATAGAGCTTGAAGTCCGGAATTGTGATGCCACCAACTTTGCCTTTCTTTTTCAATATTCCTTTGGCTATTCGAGGTCTTTTCTGGTTCCATATAAATTTTAGGATTATTTCTTCCATTTCTTTGAAAAAAATGGATGGTATGTTGATAGGGATTGCATTAAATGTGTAGATTGCTTTAGGTAGCATAGACATTTTCACAATATTTATTCTTCCAGTCCAAGAGCATGGAACATTTTTCCATTTCTTTGTGTCTATCTCAATTTCTTTCATGAGTACTTTATAATTTTCTGTGTATAGATTCTTAGCCTCTTTGGTTAGGTTTATTCCTAGGTATCTTATAGTTTTGGGTGCAATTGTAAATGGGATTGACTCCTTAATTTCTCTTTCTTTTGTCTTATTGTTGGTGTACAGAAATACAACTGATTTCTGTGCATTGATTTTATATCCTGACACTTTACTGAATTCCTGGACAAGTTCTAGCAGTTTCGGGGAGGAGTCTTTTGGGTTTTCCACATATAGTATCATATCATCTGCGAAGAGTAATAGTTTGACTTCTTCTTTGCCATTTTGGATGCCTTTAATTTCTTTTTGTTGTCTGATTGCCGAGGCTAGGACTTCTAGTACTATGTTGAATAGCAGTGGTGATAATGGACATCCCTGCCGTGTTCCTGACCTTAGCGGAAAAGCTTTCAGTTTTTCTCCATTGAGAATGATATTCACGGTGGGTTTTTCATAGATGGCTTTGATAATATTGAGGTATGTGCCCTCTATCCCTACACTTTGAAGAGTTTTCATCAGGAAGGGATGCTGTACTTTGTCAAATGCCTTTTCAGCATCTATGGAGAGTATCACATGGTTCTTGTTCTTTCTTTTATTAATGTGTTCTATCACATTGATTGATTTGTAGATGTTGAACCAACCCTGCAGCCCTGGAATAAATCCCACTTGATCGTGGTGAATAATCCTTTTAATGTACTGTTGAATCCTATTGGCTAGTATTTTGGCGAGAATTTTTGCATCTGTATTCATCAAGGATATTGGTCGGTAGTTCTCTTTTTTGGTGGGATCCTTGTCTGGTTTTGGGATCAAGGTGATGCTGGCCTCATAAAATGAGTTTGGAAGTTTTCCTTCCATTTCTATTTTTTGGAACAGTTTCAGGAGAATAGGAATGAGTTCTTCTTTAAATGTTTGGTAGAATTCCCCTGGGAAGCCGTCTGGCCCTGGGCTTTTGTTTGTTTGGAGATTTTTGATGACTGTTTCAATCTCCTTACTGGTTATGGGCCTGTTCAGGTTTTCTATTTCTTCCTGGTTCAGTTGTGGTAGTTTATATGTCTCTAGGAATGCATCCATTTCTTCCAGATTGTCCAATTTCTTGGCGTAGAGTTGCTCATAGTATGTTCTTATAATTGTCTGTATTTCTTTGGTGTTAGTTGTGATCTCTCCTCTTTCATTCATGATTTTATTGATTTGGGTCCTTTCTCTTTTCTTTTTGATGAGTCTGGCCAGGGGTTTATCAATCTTATTGATTCTTTCAAAGAACCAGCTCCTAGTTTCATTGATTTTTTCTATTGTTTTTTTTTTGGTTTCTATTTCATTGATTTCTGCTCTGATCTTTATGATTTCTCTTCTCCTGCTGGGTTTAGGGTTTCTTTCTTGTTCTTTCTCCAGCTCCTTTACGTGTAGGGTTAGGTTGTGTACTTGAGTCCTTTCTTGTTTCTTGAGAAAGGCTTGTACTGCTATATATTTTCCTCTCAGGACTGCCTTTGCTGTGTCCCACAGATTTTGAACCATTGTGTTTTCATTATCATTTGTTTCCATGAATTTTTTCAATTCTTCTTTAATTTCCTGGTTGACCCATTCATTAGAAGGATGCTGTTTAGTCTCCATGTATTTGGGTTCTTTCCAGCTTTCCTCTAGCTTCAGAGCATTGTGGTTTGAAAATGTGCAGGGAATGATCCTAAACTTTTGATACCGGTTGAGAGCTGATTTGTGACCCAGGATGTGATCTATTCTGGAGAAGGTTCCATGTGCACTAGAGAAGAATGTGTATTCTGTTGCTTTGGGATAAAGTGTTGTGAATATATCTGTGATGTCCATCTGGTCCAGTGTGTCATTTAAGGCCTTTATTTCCTTGTTGATCCTTTGCTTGGATGATCTGTCCATTTCAGTGAGGGGAGTGTTAAAGTCCCCTACTATTATTGTATTATTACTGATGTGTTTCTTTGATTTTGTTATTAATTGGTTGATATAGTTGGCTGCTCCCACGTTAGGGGCATAGATATTTAAATTGTTACATCTTCTTGTTGGAAAGACCCTCTGAGTAGGATATAGTGTCCTTCCTCATCTCTTATTATAGTCTTTGGCTTAAAATCTAATTGATCTGATAGAAGGATTGCCACCCCAGCTTTCTTCTGATGCCCATTAGTATGGTAAATTGTTTTCCACCCCCTCACTTTAAATCTGGAGGTGTCTTCGCGTCTAAAATGAGTTTCTTGTAGGCAACATACTGATGGGTTTTTTTTTTTTAACCATTCTGATAACCTGTGTCTTTTGATTGGGGCATTTAGCCCATTAACATTCAGGATAACTATTGAGAGATATGAATTTAGTGCCATTATTAGCCTGTAAGATGACTGTTACTGTATATAGTCTCTGTACCTTTCTGATCTACTACTTTTAGGCTCTCTCTTTTCTTAGAGGACCCCTTTCAATATTTCCTGTAAAGCTGGTTTGGTGTTTGCAAATTCTTTCAGTTTTTGTTTATCCTGGAAGCTTTTGATCTCTCCTTCTATTTTCAATGATAGCCTAGCTGGATAGAGTATTCTTGGCTGCATGTTTTTCTCGTTTAGTGCTCTGAATATATCATGCCAGCTCTTTCTGGCCTGCCAGGTCTCTGTGGATAAGTCTGCTGCCAATCTAATATTTTTACCATTGTATGTTATAGACTTCTTTTCCCGGGCTGCTTTCAGGATTTTCTCTTTGTCACTAAGGCTTGTAGGTGACGGGGTGTGGACCTATTCTTGTTGACTTTGAGGGGGGTTCTCTGCATCTCCTGGATTTTGATGCTTGTTCCCTTTGCCATATTAGGGAAATTCTCTCCAATCATTCTCTCCAGTAGACCTTCTGCTCCCCTCTCTCTTTCTTCTTCTTCTGGAATCCCAATTATTCTAATGTTGTTTCATCTTATGGTGTCACTTATCTCTCGAATTCTCCCCTCAGGGTCCAGTAGCTGTTTGTCCCTCTTTTGCTTGGATTCTTTATTCTCTGTCATTTGGTCTTCTATATCACTAATTCTTTCTTCTGCCTCATTGATCCTAGCAGTGAGAGCCTCCATTTTTGATTGCACCTCATTAATAGCTTTTTTGATTTTAACTTGGTTAGATTTTAGTTCTTTAATTTCTCCAGAAAGGGCTTTAATATCTCCAGAGAGGGTTTCTCTAATATCTTCCATGCCTTTTTCGAGCCCAGCTAGAACGTTCAGAAATGTCATTCTGAACTCTTGATCTGACATATTACCAATGTCTGTGTTGATTAGGTCCCTAGCCTTTGGTACTGCCTATTGTTCTTTTGTTTGTGGTGATTTTTTCTGCCTTGTCATTTTGTCCAGTTAAGAGGATATGAAGGATCAAATAAAATACTAAAAGGGTGGCAAAGACCCCAGAAAAATGCGCTGTAACCAAATCAGAAGAGACCCCAAATTGTGGGGGGGAGAAAGGGGATAAAAAGAGGTTCAGAAAAAAAGAAAAAAATTTAAAAAATAAAACAAATAAAGAAAAAATATAAAAAAGAAAAATATATATATATATTTATATAAACTAGTCAAAAAACATTAAAAAAGAAAAGGGTAAAAGTTTTTAAAAATTTAGCAGAAGAAGAAAATGAAAAAAAAATTGAAAAAAGAAAAAAAAAATTGAATTAGCCGCAAGACTAAAGAATCATGGGGAGAAAGCCATGAGTTCCATGCTTTGCTTTCTCCTCCTCTGGAATTGTGCTGCTGTCTTAGGAATTGAACCTGCTTTCCTTGATAGATGAACTTCATCCTCCCTGGATATTTTGTTGATCTTCTGGGGGAGTGGCCTGTTGTAGTGACTCTCAAGTGTCTTTGCCCGAGGCGGGATTGCACCGCCCTTACCGGGGGCCGGACTAAGTAATCGGCTCGGGTTCGCTTTTGGGAGCTTCTGTTCCCTGAACGCTTTCCGTAGAGTTCTGGAGTATGGGAATGAAAATGGCGGCCTCCTAGTCTCCGGCCCGGAGGAGCCGAGAGCCTGGGCCCCACTCCTCAGGGCGCCCCCAGAGGACAGCACCCAATCACTCCTGTATCCCCAGCCTCTAGCCGCGCTCCGAGCTAGCCCGTGACCAATTCAAGGTAACCCCGAGCTGAGAGTTCAGTCCTCGGCTCTGTCTCTGTAGCCGGCTTCTCTGTTCTAATACCTGCGAGCTCTGCGACACTCCGACACCCCCGATCCTTCTGTGACCCTGCGGGACCTGGGGCCATGCTGACCCCGCGTGGGCTTCACCCTGGTTTAGCCTCTGGAGCAATATCCCTCAGTGGAACAGCCTTTTAAAAGTCCTGATTTTGTGCTCCGTTCCTCCATCGCTTGCCGGGAGCCGGCCTCTCCCCCCGCAGTCTATCTTCCCGTTGTTTTAAATTCACTTCTCCGCCAGTCCTACCTTTCAGAAAGTGGTTGATTTTCTGTTTCTAGAATTGCTGTTCTTCTTCTCTTCGATCTCCCGTTGGATTTGTAGGTGTTTGCAATGTTTAGATAAGCTATCGAGCTGATCTCCTGCTACCTGATGTAGTCTCAGCCTGCTACTTCTCCGCCATCTTGACTCTTCCTAATCCTTTTTGTATATTCTTAAGCATACATCAGTGCACTCTGGATTACAAATACAAGTCCTTGCCTGGTGTTTTGTGATATGAATGTTTAAGCTAATATTATTGAGAACAGAGATTCATATTTTTGATATAAAAAAAATCGTGTTTGAGGCAGGATTTTGGTTGATGCCAATAACCATAATTTCTCATGATGGACTGACATTCATTTATTCATTAAGAAAGTTTATTGGATGGTTGTTATGTATCACAGATTTTTCTATCCAATATATTGAACATGAAAATAATTCATAAGATATGAAATACTGCTTTTAATAGATAAGAGTAAGGGAAATTTACATAATAGAGGGTAGCACCTACAAAAAAATATACATTCAATGTAATTATTATTTTTATTATTTTTAATTATTATTATTATTATTATTAATTTTATTATTTTTAAATGCTATTGCATTTTTTATTAAAAATCAGAGAGACTGAAATCAATTTCAGAGAATAAATGAAAGACAAAAGATGTATGTGAGTTTTCTAGAAAGAGAAGTAGGGTAGGAAATGCTTAGCAGAACAACTTGTAACTGTAAAATAGAATGTTATATGTTGATGAGGGAGGAAGAGAGAGACAGAAAAGGAGGGAAGGTAAAAAAGAAGGGACAGAAGGCAGAAGGAATGGAGAGAGGAAAAGAGCAAGAGAGGAAGAAAGACAAGAAGGAAGGAAGGCAGGACAAAGGAAGAAAAAAGATGGAATATTTGGAAACATTGCAAAGGTTTGAGTACAGACATTATAATGCAGATATTATGATAGAAAAGTTGATCTGCATATAAGAGGAGTCATGGACATTATGATAGGGCCTAGGAAGAATGTTAGTAACTGAATAAATCCTAAATAGGCCTTGTAAAGGACAAGTCAAGATGCAAAGCCATATGCCTCAAATCATGGGATGCTCATGAGTGGATTGGTAAATTGGAAGGTAAATTGTTAGGGAATTGCTTGAGAAGATGAGCCAGGAACCTCAGAGTTTTCTCAGGCTGTGAGTATACTGTAACAGCTTAAATGCATATATTCAGAAATGACATTTTAACTTTAAGTTCTACACTAAATCAAGACATAGTGAAGAGTAGGGCAGAGTTGCAATTTTAGTAGAAGGCTGAGAAGTGAGAAGGCTGAGAAGTATTCTGAACTTTGGTCCTTGGTCAATTTATTGCACCCCATCTACTACACCCATCTGAGTTTCAAGAATACGTGTCAAAAAGAATCTGTTTACCACTTTCCAAGTGGAAATATTGTGTGCATGCTTAACCTCTGAAATGCATTAACATTGAATTTACTTTAAATATTTAAAATACATTCGTATAATCAAGGAAAAATCGTGATAAAGGGCAGATTTACTTACTATAGGTAAGCTAAACAGACACTTAAAAAATTCAGTGTAAGACCAGTCTTTTCTTCTTCATCTTGGTGTTTGGTCAAGTTCAGTGAAGAACTGCCATTTGAATTCTGCTCCTGACTCTCTTTTGGGATCTTGGACAAATCACCTTACCTCCCCATACTTAGCCATCATTGATAAAATGGAAATCATGGAAACAATTTGTGGGGTGGTATAAGGATTACAAGTATAAATACATGCAAAGAACCTGGGATTTTGCCCAACATATAGTAACTTCTTTTTTTCTTTTCTTTTTTTTAAAATACGTATATATTTTTTAAGTAATCTCTACACCCAACATGGGGCTCAAATTTATAATCCTGAGGTCAAGAGTCATATATTCTACATATTGAGATATTGAGCTAGCCAAGCACCCCACATATGGTAACTTCTTAAAATATAACTCCTCTAACATCCCTTTCAAGTTCAAAATCTTAATAAGGGGCATTCTTCAGCTTCCTTTGTTTTACACATTCTACGTCCTTGCCCAGGAAAAGTTTTGTTCCAGGAGAGCAGACAATGGTCAGGAAGCCCATTTCTCTAACTGTTCTCTGCAGCTTTGTGTCTTATGCGCCCTTGTGAATTGCTAACTGCCAGACTCAAACTTGAGGTAGGTAGGTGTGATTTTCAAACAAAAAAGTATCTTCCTATTAAAGATGATTTTTGCCTTTTCTATCAAAACAAATTTTCATTCTTGAGCTATGGGCCACATATACTTGAAAGTCCCTTCTGGGCCTTTCCAGGGAGGCCTGCTTCTCAAATACCCAAATTTTAAAGGCATTCACATTTGACTTGCATACTGGGTAACAGAGGCAGGGATGTCTCGTTTGCTTCCTGAGCCTCCTTTTGAGAAGGCTTTGTTTCCACATACACCATGAATTGCAGTGCTTTTGCTCCTGCTATGTTTTTGCTCCTTTAGCGGAATGGATTAGCAGAGACTCACAGTGACGTTGTGCTAGTTGTCTGTGAGCATTCTTGTTCCCCACCATCTGAGTCAACACTAGCCAACAGTACATAATGACCCAATTATCCTTGTCACACACTTCCTAGCCTTTATCATCCTGGTCAGCTGTAAGTTCACAAACTGCAGTAATTTATTTTTCTTCTTCCTCTGTCCTTTAGTAAAGGTCTATGCTCTCTGGCGAGCTTCCATCTGTCTGTATGTTTGTAGGAGGGGTTGGGGGAGTATGCCCAAGTTACAATAACCAAACTTCACCACTATAGCCCCGAGACCCATTGTTTCACCCTGTGTGTCTATCACTAATTAAGATTATAGGAGCCCATCTTACTACTACTCCCCTCCACCAATAACCACCCCAAACCTACATATATACCCACTAACCTTCTTTTAATACATAAGAACATAGCTAGGTATCTATCTATCTATCTACTTTTAACATACTGTAATGTCTGAATATTTTCATGATAACAAAGACCTACACTGTAATTTTCATTACTGAAGTATCTTCCTTCATTTGATTGTACATTTTTGCTTTTGTAAGCAATCTGATTTTGTTAGTAGTTGGCCTTCAATATTAAAACCTATCAAATAGCACCCCCAGAAATATTTTTGTATCCTTTATATATTTTAAATAATTTTAAAGTATATTAAATTATTAAAAACATTTAATAATGTGGTTTGTACTGTAAATTGCTTCCCAAAAAGTTGTATCAAGTGATACTCCCAATATCAATGAGTATTTTTAAACTTTTAAATACTTGACATGATTGGAGTATCTTGATCTTTACAGAAGGAAATTTACTGGACAATTAAAAGAAAAAAAGCGCATCTATATTATGAAAAGTACATATCCTTTTGAATGTTTGGGTTAATTCAGGAAATTCTAAATTGCTGTATCAAATGTTCAATACATAATTTAAGGGAACATTATTTGACAGTAAAAGAGATAGAGTAATGATAAATGCAGCAACATGAATGAAACTTGAAAACATTATGCTACATGATAAGAGCTATTCACAACTACCCATATATTTTATTATCAATTTGTATGAAATGTATAAAATAGGAACATATATGGAGACAGAAAGATTAGTGGTTGCCTAGGACAAAAAGGAGAGGTCAAAGTGGAGTGATAAAATATTCTAAAATTAGGGCGCCTGGGTGGCTCAGTGGGTTGAAGCCTCTGCCTTCGGCTCAGGTCATGATCTCAGGGTCCTGGGATTGTGCCCCAATCGGGCTCTCTGTTCAGTGGGGAGCCTGCTTCCTCCTCTCTCTCTCTCTCTCTGCCTGCCTCTCTGTCTACTTGTGATCTCTGTATGTCAAATAAATAAATAAAATCTTTAAAAAAATTCTAAAATTATAGTTATGTTTGCACTATTCTGTCAATTATACTAAACACTTTAAAAAATTTTTTTTAAGATTTTATTTATTTGAGAGAGAGAGAGATCACAAGTAGGCAGAGAGGCAGGCAGAGACAGGGGAAGCAGGCTCCCTGCTGAGCAGAGAACCTGATGCGGGGCCCTATCCCAGGACCCTGAGATCATGACCTGAGCTGAAGGCAAAGGCTTTAACCCACTGAGCTACCCAGGCACCCCAATACTAAACACTTTTGACTGCACACTTTAGACAGGTGAACTTGAGGGTATAGTAATTATATTCTAATAAAGCTATCAGAAATATCTTCCTTTGGCTGGGTTTTTCATTATTGTGAGTTGCAAATGTTTTGTAAAACTTGTCTTTAATTTTAGAATGCATGGTTTTTGAGGGCAGAGATAATTTCTATCCTGTTCATTTTTATGTCTCTAAAATTCAGTATATGTTTGATGTATAACATAAGCTTCATGAATTTGTTTGGATGAATCTATTTTTAAAAATATTATTAGCCAATACATAAGTAAGGAGGTAGACTAGGTCCTTAGTGGAGAGTTATTATTAAGTTTGAAATATACTGAGTTTATACTCTCTATTGTACAGCAAGGTGACTTGTTCATTGAAAGTTGTAATTATGATCCTTGTTATCAAGAAAGCAGCAAGACCAGTAGCTTTTTACTGTTAATCACTGTTTGAACTTAAGCATGGAAAATTGAGAAAAGAAGCATATTATAAATCTATGCAATATTATTTTATGGAAAAACAAAAATTTAAAAAGTACTCATAATATTAATTATGTTATTATCATCTAATTAGTATCATCTAATGAGATATCATAAAAGGTTAAATTACCAAGATTCAGGTACTAAAGTACTGATATTTTATTGGTACTATTGAAATGAAGCCATATTTAAATGAAGCCATATTTAAAATATTTTGGCTCCAGTGAGCTGATGATATAAGGAGATGCAGTCTTAGAACACTGACTGATTTTAGGCAAAGCCAACTTTTGTAGTTTGCCTAAACCTGCTTGGAAATGAGTGGCCACATTCTTGTGAAAGAAACGTTGAAAAACAGACTCCGAGTCAGTCATTGTGTGCATTATGGTTAGCACTTTCATTCATTCTTCTGATTAATATCTGTGACTATATACTCAGATATTTTAGATAAGAGAACAAAGACACAGAAATGTTAGGGGGACTATCTATCCTACATACTCATCGATACCACTAAGAAGCAGAGCAGCTCTTCTAATTCTGAAGCCCTTGCTCTGCTGTGATTTGTTTAGAAAGTTGACAAGAAGGATTTCCTCATTTTGATAGGCCTTTGGAGGTTTCAAACCCTCCAAAATCTGAAAATAAAAAGAGAATTAAATAATGTATAGTCAATTGGGTAAAACCAGATATTGGACACAATTGCAGGGGCAATATTCCATTAAAGAACAAAGAATTGTTTGGCAGAACACAGCAAAATTTGTGTGTGTGTGTGTGTGTGTGTGTGTGTGTGTGTGTTTCTAATATTTATCTTCTTTCTTAATTTTCCCATCTTCAAAAGAATCTTCATGGATAGAATTTCATACTATGCTCTAATTTGGTAAAAAGCAGGTAGTTGGTGTTTTCATAAATTCCCAAAACCCAGAAGAAGGCTCATTTCATTCTGAGTGAACAGATACCTGTACCTTCTTAAATAAGGCTAGCAAACTGGGGACTGCAGGGGGCAGGGCCCAGAGCAGCTTGGCAATTTTGCACAGATTTTTAAAAAGCCAGTAAATTCCTTTTGGCCTTCCTAAAAGACAAACACTTTGCAGAAAAGCTGTGCAGTAAGGGAAACTATCAAAAATCATTCTTGTAGAACAGTGAGGCAGTGAGGCACACACGATCTCCCTCGTGGTTTTAGAGTCTGTAATAGAAATTAACAGTGCCATCTGCAGCCCGATTATGCACTTTAAGATCCCCGCATGGTTTATAGCATGCATTATGGTATACAGCAGCAATTTTTGCTAAGCTAGTCACAGTTATATTCATTTTCACAAAATTAAAAGATCCTAAGGACATAAAGAATATCAGCACAGAGGTGGGGGAGAGGCCATGTGAGCATTAAAAAACCTTCTTCATCTGGGTTTCTCTGACATTCTCCAAGCCACTGGCATCAATTCTCTCCAGTTCCTTACTGCCATCCTTACCCTCCTTTAGAAATAAATTTTCTGCTGCTAAACTCAATTATATTATCTGCTCCAATGGTCTAAGTTAGCAATTTATTCCATATGTTCACCATCTTTGTGCGAAATAAGTCTCCCTGAATTTTCTGTTTGCTCTTAAGCAATCCAATTTTTGAAGGTGGCCAAAACCTCCACATAGCTAGAACAGACAGAAAGAAGTTGGTAGTTCCATCAGTGTCTCATCATGATGCGTGGATAGGAAAAACTTAAGGGATTTCCTTTGAAATTTAGTTTAAAATTCGAAAATAAGCTGACTTAGTTTACAGATTGTGCCAGTTTTGTCACCAACGCTCATTTATGAGATGGGGTAAAAGGGGTACTTAGGCATTAAAGCAGAAACAGGTGTGTCAGAAGCAAGTGTGCCATATCGCTTGCACTGCAAAGTATATTTAACTTAGTCATTCCAGAGGAAAAGGCAAAAAGCAATGTATTTATACAGCATGTCTGTATGAAGTAATCTGGTTTACTAAGAACGGAGGAAACTAACAGCTACTGGATTCTCACCTCAGTACTTGACAGGTACTTCACTTTCAGTTTAAGACTCATAATAATTTTCTTATGTAAAATCATCAATTTTGATTTTTCAGATTAGTGGAAACCCAAGAGATTTGGTAATATCTTGCTATAATATCCATTGCCAAGATGATCACCAATGTGGTTCCTATTCCTTTAAGAGATAAATCACACTTATCTCTCCATGTTGCAATTGTCCCCAAGCTTTAAAGTCAGTTAAAGGGGATTCTTCTCTTTTCTTTTCCTTTCCCTTTTCCTTCTTCCTCCCTCCCTCTTTCCTTCCTTCCTTTCTCCCTCCCTCCCTCCCTCTCTCTTCCTCCCTTTCTTTCTTTCTTTCTTTCTTAGATTTTGTTTATTTGAGAGAGCCAGAGAGAGCGAGAGATAGCATGAGCTGGGGGAGAGGTAGATGGAGTGGAGAAGCAGACTCCCTGCAGAGAAGGGAACCTGATGCAGGGCTTAATCCCAGGACCCCCAGGATCATGACCTGAGCCAAAGGCAGATGCTTAATCAATTGAGACATCCAGGCACTCCAGGGGATTTTATTTTCCTTTGATGAAGTTGGTTCTTTGGACAAAAATATATAAATGCAGATATATGTTACCCCCTAAAGCTTTCCATAGATAGCAAGGACTGGCCAAGATTCAGTAGCAGTTGCAACCTTGGCTGGGACCTACACAATCAGAATAGTCTTAAAGCTATGGACTAATGAAGCAGTTTTCCTTGATACTTTCAAAGGAAGTGCCAAAAGTATGCTACCAATTCTGCAAATGCAAAGAATGAAGTAGTTGGAGATAAATTATTACTGGCAAGACAGAAATGTGGAAAATCAACAGCCAATTTTTTGCTTTTAGAAAGGATCTCCCATAACCGAGTCCTTACTTTCTACCTTAACTTTTCAAATCCCAGGTTAACCGCTCTAACATGTATAACATTTGAAATATTGGAACACTTTTAACTAAATAAGTACTGGTTAAGTGTCCTTTGAATTAACATTCATGTTTCCAGTTTAGTTTGCAATGAGCCAAACAAACAAAGAAATACAATATTCCAGTACCTAACAATACTGAAAAATATGCTTTGCAAAAATTTAATATATATTTTTAAAAACGAGATTTGTTTTTTCCCATTTAAGCAATTTTATTGCTACTCTCTTTATTGTTACTCTATTGTTACTGTTTCATTTATTTCAATGATAAATATCTGTCCATATATTTGGTTATATTGTGCAGCTGATCTGACTTGGATGATAAAATGGCCAAATATTACTTTGTTTTAAATGAATGACTTTTGCCTTATAGCCATAGCCTGAACACAGCATGAATTCATTAATACTGAAGGGTTCACTTCAAAAATTCATACCAACACCAGATATAGGACCCGTAAATGGAACAGAGAAATGGAAAAAAAGTTTATTTTATCCCTTACATATTTTGTAACTTTGTTAATCCAAGTCAGTCGCAATGCTTTTTAATTTGTACCGAGTTTGTTTGATGTTATAGACACTGTGGTAAGTCATTTTCATGTGATATTTCATCTAAACCAATAAACTCCTAAGTTAGGTGCTAGTATTATCTCCACTTTTCAAGCAGAACCTAATTATCAGAGAGTTTATATACCTTGTCACACAATTTTTAAATGGCAGAACACAAATTTAAATGCAGGGGTTTTTTTGATTTTTGTTTGTTTGTTTGTTTGATAGCAAAGTCTACACTTAAAATTGGCACTCCTCTAATGTAAATAGGCCAACAAATCACTAAGTGATCTTATTGATTTGATGATTTGGTAGGTCTAGAATATGGCATGGAATTTTCTATTTCTATCAAGCTCGTATGTGATGTCCATGCTACTAGTTCTCAGACTGGGTTTGGAATAGCAAAGCTCTAAATTTCTGTACTGCCTCTACATTTCTTTTGCCTCTCTACACAGAGAAACAGCAATTGATTTTACTAGAAGAAAGTGAGGTAAATTGTTTTTCCTATATTCTTTCCTATACTCTATTCTTCCAACAAACCTCTTTTGGACCACAACCTTCACATCATAGGTCTTCCTTTAATCACTCAAGGAACCTAACATCCCTAGGTTGCATGTTTCTGTTCTTTAATTTTTGTTTTTTTTGTTTGGTTTTTGTTTTGCTGATAACCTCCATCCTTTCTCTCCTGCAGACTTAATCTCTCTGGTCATTTTTATATGCTGAATAACAAGTGACTTGTTTATACCTCAACTTCATCAAAACAGCTCTTGCTTTACCTTTGGGGAGCCGATTTCCTTTAGCAACAAGGAAAAACTATCTAAATATAAATCTATTCATCTTAATTACGAATGAACGGAGTAGAATTAAGAAGTTAACTCTCCAAGTTATGTTAGCATTTTTAAAAGGATTACAACTTAGTCTCATGGGATTAGTCCTTGTTGGTTTTGTAGGAAATGAGGTTAATCCAATCATTCTTAAGTTACAGCATGTGGGCTACCACCTGGGCTGACCCTGATCAGACATTATCCACAAAAACAGATTTCCCTGAAACTCAATCAGAAAAGAAGTAATAGAGGGAGAATTTAAGCCATACTTTTAAGTTCTTAACTGGTGGATATTAGCTAATCTTTTCAACTTCAATAAGACAGCTGTTTACCTGAATTCCTTGTTATTCTCTGTATATTTCAACAACCCTCCTTAGTTTTTAATTTGGCTCCTAAAGCCTCATTGAACTTTTTCTGTGTTTTTTTTTTAAATACAGATAGACTTTAATAAAATACATTAACTCACATTCTTTCTTCTTTTTCTATTAGTTGCTTGATAAGTTTTTCCTATTTTGCTTTCTCTTATGACGTCCCCCATATAGAGCAAGCTTCTGATAAGTGTTCTTTAAACTACTTTGTCCTTTCTCATAGTTGGCATTTTTATTAAAATTCTGATAATCTTTTTGTTGCTTCCTTTAGAAGTTAGCCTCACGAGCATTTTAAATCTAATGATGTTATGATCACTCGATCTTAGATGCTCCCAATGTGAAGCTTAGTTAACATACTTGGCATTTTTTCACAGACTAAGTCCAGAATTCACTGGAGTCATGTTGGCTGCTCAACAGAGTATGGAGAAAAACAATCCTGCTGTACAGGCCCTGAGGAAACATGGAGTCCCTTCTTTTCCTAGTGCTGCCAAAACTAGTTTCTCTAGTAATAGACCAACAATAGAAATTCTCATGGAAGCCCTATTTTTAGCATGAATCTTGGAATATTACCCAGTTATCTTGTTCTAAAATCTTGGGTAGAAATCTGATGAGGAAGCAAATCCTTTGTGTCTATTTCTTTATAACCATCTGTTGTTCTGGCTAGCTAGGTACCTTTGATTCTCTTCTTTTTATTCCTTTTCACATTTTAAAATCAGCAGTCCTGGACTTGAAACTGCTTCTGATGCTCCTTGAATTATTACATGACCAATGGTCTGGGTTTTTAAATGTGGGTTTGAGTGAAACACATATAGTAGTTTAGTAACTCCATCCCCACCCAATGAATACATGGTCTCAGTAAAAATCCAGTCCATATGCTTGTCTATGTAATTGATTTAAAGTAACACTTTTTATAATTAAAAAAAAAAAAATCAATGTTCAGGGGTGCCCGGGTGGCTCAGTGGTTAAAGCCTCTGCCTTCAGCTCAGGTCATGATCTCAGGGTCCTGGGATGGAGCCCCCGCCCCCGGGCTCTCTGCTCAGCAGGGAGCCTGCTTCCCCCTCTCTCTTTGCCTGCCTCTCTGCCTAGTTGTGATTTCTCTCTGTCAAATAAATAAATAAAATCTTTAAAAAAAAATCAGTGTTCAAAATTTAGCAGTATGCCGTGGCATAAAACAGAACAAAAACATAAAAACTTCTTCAAGGGCGCCTGGGTGGCTCAGTGGTTAAAGCCTCTGCCTTCAGCTCAGGTCACAATCCCACGGTCCTGGGACTGAGCCCCACATTAGGCTCTCTGCTCAGCAGGAGCCTGCTTACCCCTCTCTGTCTGCCTCTCTGCCTACTTGTGATCTCTGTCTGTCAAATAAATAAATAAATAAAATATTAAAAAAATTTTTTTTTCTTCAAATCCTCCCATCCAGGAATGATAATAGTATTGAGATATGGCTTCTCCTTGACTTTTTTCCCAAATCATTAACAACATATTATTGTATTCTTCATATTATCATTATTATTATTATTATTATATATCACTGTATAATCCTTGTCCTTTTTTAAAAAATGGCTTTATTCTTGTTCTGACAACCACACAGTTCATTTGGACTTTCAGTTGCAAATTTGCTTTGTAATATTGTGTAATCATCTTGATCCCATTGCATTTACAATCAGGAGAGCAGAGATTTGAAAATTGAAAATGTAGCCTGTTTGGATGTGGGAAACCAGAGAATTCTAACATTTTCCTTAAACAGATGTGAGTTCACTTTTACTCAAGAGAGGATAACAGCAAAAAATACTTAAGCAAATATTCTAAACAAATGTTTCCAAACCTTTTGAATTATTTAAGACCTACCCGTTGAATTCAATCTTACTTAGACCTGCTGATAGCTTTTATACACCAAGACATATTCTAGGAACTTCCTGACATAGATTAGGTATGATACATAACTCAGTAAATATTAGCTGATACAATGAAGATATTTCAAAATTTTCCTAGCTTGACCCAATAGGTTAATTTCTCATATTAAAAAATAAATAAATAAAAGAATGTGGACTTCCACACTTAAACAACTTGGGATAAAAGAGACCAGGTTTAGGGACACCTGGGTGGCTCAGTTGGTTAAGCGGCTGCCTTTGGCTCAGGTCATGATCCCAGCATCCTGGGATCGAGTCCCATATCGGGCTCCTTGCTCAGCAGGGAGCCTGCTTCTCCCTCTGCCTCTGCCTGCCTCTCTGCCTACTTGTGATCTCTCTGTCTCTCTCTCTCTCTGACAAATAAATAAATAAAATCTTAAAAAAAAAAAGAGAGAGACCAGGTTTATATTACTGTCTTAACTAAATAAAACTCAGAAAATATATGAAACAATAGTTGCTCAGACACTGAATATCAAGCAGTCCAGGGCAGTGACCTCTGAGACAGGGGAAAGAACCTAATGATCCTGACATTTGCCTCAGCTTATAGTCTGTACAGAGTTTCCAGGTAACAATGAAATGAGAGACAGCCCAGAGCTGGGTTTCCTATGCTAAGAAGACAGAGCTGAGGATTTGGGAAGACCAAAGTGGCTAGCATTCACAGGGCAGCATACTTGAGAAGAGCATGCAGCTTAGAGTGACAGCCCCAGAAATCTTCAGAGCATCCCTCTTTAAGCTATCAGCTAAATACAGATAAGTGCATGTATGTGAGAAAACCATTTGAAGTTTAAAAAGGAATGACAGAAATAGAGCAAAGCAAACAATATATGTGGCTCACACAAGGCTGGATATGGTTCACTTTTCCAACTGCTGGAGTAATAGAAACCTCAGAATACAGGGGCGATTGGGAAGAGTATTTGGAAGTGTACTGCCTCATTGTGGGGCCAGTGTAGCCCTTGACTAGAGGTTGCTCTGGTACCACCTACCAGTAATTTAAAACTAGGCTTTAACATTTTTTAAAAAAAGTGTTTACAAATAATTTAAATGTGCCACAGGGCAAAGCTCAATTACATTCAAAGTAATAACAGGATATTCAGAGACCAAAAAGGAGATTTACAATGTCTAGCATCCAACCGAAGAATACCAGGAATGCGTAGAAGTAGAAAAATACAACTGATGAAAAAAGAGAAATCAATCAAGCAAAACCAATGGAGAACTGACACAGATGATAAAATTAGTAAATGAGGATATTAAAATAGTTATAATACATGTATTCTATGTTAAGTTAGAGGAAAGCATGAGTCTATTAAGGAGAGACACTAAGAAGAATCAGTGGAAATTCTAGTGATCAAGATTATAATGTCAGAGATTAAAAATTAAATGGGTATGATAAATAGCAAAAGAATACTGCATATATATTAGTGAAACTGATGACATGACAATAAATATGATCTAGAATGACAAAATAAAAAAACTGAAAAAAATTATCGGAGCTTGGGAAACTATCTTAAAGGTCCCTAATATATCTGTAATTGTAGTTCCCAAAGAAGGACAGAAACAGAAGCAAACAAACAAAACCCAAAAATCAAACCTCAAACAAAAACAATGAAGAAAGAGTAACTAAAATTTTCCAAATTTCTTGGAAACAATAGACCTTTGATTGAAGCTCAACCAACTCCAAGTAGAACAAATAGGATAAAACTTTTAACACAGAATGCTGTAATTAAATTGCTTAAAAGCAGAGATAAATCTTAAAGGAATACAGAGTAAAAGAAACATTTTACATGGAAGAACAGAGATAGACATGATAGGTGACCTCTTGTTTGAAACAACAAAAGCCAGGGACACCTGGGTTGCTCAGTCAGTCAGTTACATGTCTGCCTTCGGCTCAGGTCATGATCTCAGGGTCTTGGGTCCAGCTCCACATCGATGGATCCCCACATCTATGGAGTTCTGCATCCACCAAGCCCTACATCAGCTCCCTTCTCAGTGGGGAGCCTGTTTCTCCCTGTCTCTCTGCTTCTCCCCCTGCTTGTGCTCTACTCACTCTCATGCTCTCTCTCAAATAAATACATAAAATCTTAAAAACCAACAAAAACAAACAAACAATCAAAAACAGAAAAACAAAGCCACACACAACAAAAGCCAGAAGGCAGACCAAAAAAATTATCAAAGTCCTGGTGGGCTAGGGTGGGGTGGGTAGGGAAGATTCAACTTAGAACTGCATTCTTGAAAAAATATCTTTCAAAAACAAAGGCAAAATTATTTGCTGGTTGGGAAATTATTTATTTCAATAAAATTCTTTTTACAGTACCAATGATTTTATTTTTTTATTAACAGATAATATCAATAAAGTTCTTTAAAGGAGAACACAGCTGAGAAGAATTTAGCTGTCCCCTCTGCTACCCAGAAAGCCTGTCCTTCCTTGCAAAAGGATTTGTTTTCCTCTTTCTACTTTACATATATTAGGTACTCAAAGTTGATCACACTTTGAAAAAGAAAGGTGATGCTCTCTTTATTAAAGGCCTAATATGCTATTTCAAAAAGATGAAATTATTAATTCAAGGAATTGCTCTTGGGAAGAGAACATAATTTATTCCTTATAATACTCTTGCGTTCTCTGCTGAAACACAAATAAATATCAACTCTAAAAAAAGTACATAGCAAAAAATTCCTTAAGACTCTTCCCATTCGGGGCGCCTGGGTGGCTCAGTGGTTTAGGCCACTGCCTTCGGCTCAGGTCATGATCTCAGGGTCCTGGGATCGAGTCCCGCATCGGGCTCTCTGCTCGGCAGGGAGCCTGCTTCCCTCTCACTCTCTCTGCTTGCCTCTCTGCCTACTTGTGATCTCTCTCTGTCAAATAAATAAATAAAATCTTAAAAAAAAAAAAAAAAAGACTCTTCCCATTCCTTGTTATTATGTTTTACACTGGTAGCCTTTAAGAAAAGCAAACCCCAAGGGTGCCTGGGTGGCTCAGTTGGTTAAGCAACTGTCTTTGGCTCAGGTCATGATCCTGGAGTCTCTGGATTGAGTCCCGCATCAGGCTCCCAGCTCCATGGGGAATCTGCTTCTCTCTCTGATCTTCTCCCCTCTCATGCTCTCTCTCATTGTCCCTATCTCAAATAACTAAATAAAATCTTAAAAAAAAAAGATAGAAAAGAAGAGCAAACCCCATTTAATCACTGGTGTTATGTACAAAATCTCCAGACTATCTGAGTCATGGTAACACCAGTACAGAAAAACCAATGCTTGCCTCAGTAAATTAAGCTTATTGGCTAATATTTTTTTCCACACAAAGATCTTTTTTCTCTATTGCCAAATTTTATATATTTGATTCTTTCAAATAAAGGGTATTGCATTGTACTACTATACATTTGCATTTTTTTCACAACACAGCATATGCATAAAAATTCCAGCAGGACCTAGACATAACCTGCATATAAGTAGATATTATTTTTTTTAAGATTTTATTTATTTATTTGTCAGACAGAGATCACAAGCAGGCAGAGAGAGAGGAGGAAGCAGGCTCCCTACTAAGCAGAGAGCCTGATGTGGGGCTCGATCCCAGGACCCCAGGATCACGACCTGAGCTGAAGGCAGAGGCCTTAAACCACTGAGCCACCCAAGTGCCCCGTATAACTGGACATTATTTATGGAGGGTGAATATCTCTTCGTTTCTTATATTTTTATACAAAAGTAAGTATCTCATGGAATTGTGGTGAAAGTTAGGAAATCATAGCAATGTAAATGATTTTATCAATAAAAAATAAAAACACATTGCTATGTTCTGAAATGTACAGACTTTATAAGATGTACTTTTCAAAACTATCTCAACTATAGCAACTGAGGTGAGACTTGCTCTACTTTTTTCTACTTTATATTGGGTGAATCATGCTATAATAATTATGATAAGAGTCCGTCCCCTGGACATAGAAAGAAAGGATGGTAACTATCCACCAGGAATCAATGGAACAACACAGCTTCTGAAGTACTTTGTCGATGAAATAACATCAAGATTGAAGCTGAACTACTTGAAGGGAAAATCTGCCACTCTAAGACACATGCACTGAGGAATAGTGCTTCCAAAATGAAGTAAGAATTTCATGTTCAGGTAAAAATTCAAAACAAACTAGGATATGAAGATCTCTATTGATTGGAAATCCTATTCCTGATAACACCCATTTGGAAATATTTTCCAGGCTCTCTTTTGAATTATATATAGTTTATATTTATAAATGTATATTATATATTAATATACTGTATAAATATTAAAATATAAATATGTTAAATGTTTATATATTTTTAAATATATGGATGGAGTTGGGGAGGTTATAATATTGTATTATGAATGAAATTTTGAATACTGCATAACATATATTTCTCCAAGTAAAGAAAGAATTGAAGTAGACTTGTCTTTCTAATACAGTGTATTCACACCAGCCAATACTTGTATTTGTGCATTCATTTATTTGCTTACTTACTTATTCCTCAAGATAGATAAAGAGTTTGTACCCTGTCTTACCATTAATAGGCATGGAAACTGTCACAGATCTGAAATTCCAATCTTCAAAATTAGTATTTTATTCTTCATATATCTGTTAGAATTATTTTTCCCACAATATAAATTGATCCAGTTCTCCCCGTTTTTTCCCACAAATATTTTATTTATTTATTTATTTATTTGAGAGAGAGATAGAGAGAGAGCAAGTAGAGGAGGAGGAGGAGAGGGAGAGGGACAAGCAGATTCCTTGCTGAGCTTGGAGCCCAATGTGGGATTTTTATCCTACAACCATGAGATCATGACCTGATCCAAAACCAAGAGTTGGTCCATTAACCAACTGAGCCACCCCAGGCACCCCCAGTTCTTTCCTTCAATTAAAACTTACTGGTGTCTACTCCATTGCTAATAAGGTGAACTCCAAACACCTTAGTATAGCCAGAAAGACTCTTTAGATCTTTCCTGTAGTCCAATATCGAGGGATAAATTCTAGTCATTTTCAGTCACAATTGAATATACTCTAGTCCAGAGGTTTGTTACTTCCTTTGATATGTGGTTTATATTCAAATCACCGTTAAAACAGCACCAATAGTTACAGTTCAGTCGCTAAGGAAGTATAATATTTCAAATACTTTATACAACTTTCATTATTATGACATAAGCTACACTGTTACCTTTTAGTGATGAAATGCCCCAATGAGCTATCAAATATCTAGAAGCAGAAATCTAGAAGATCTTGGAAGATCACATCATTGGTTTATGAGGTTGAATCATGTGAGGACTTAGAAAAACTTATAGTGCTCCTAATAAAAACATTATTAATCATGCCCAAAGAAGAATTTTTATGGAGCAGTGGAAGGGAAATGAAATTTCAGTAGGTTCAGAAGGAGTAGCCAGTGGCTGAAGAGGAAATATTATTCTTCATGGCTAAGGACGACATAAGTGAATTAATTCCACTGGGAACACTTAGAATCATCTTAATTTGATCCATCATTACAAGGTCACATTTCTTGCTGTTATCTTTTTTAACTTAGAGACTCAGGCCTATATATGTATAATTTGTCTTCTCAAGCATCATACATTTCCCCCACACATTATCTTCCCATGCAGCACTAAAGTTTTTGTGTGACACCATTACTCAATGTTAACATTTTGTATAAAAGTTTGGGGGAATGGTCCGTGTTCTCTAGACTGTCTTTCTCAACCCGATCACAAAATATGACATATATGGGTTTAACACTTGACAGGTGAACTCCTGGATCTTACTCTTTCCTCTCTGACTCTTCATTTTCATATTCTAACACCATCTGTGTTGCTTTGATCTTTCTTTTCTGTTATATTTCCACATTAGCTTTACGCATTTCCTCAAAACTCAGTCCTACTAGGCTTTGCTACTTTCTGTTGAAGATATTTCGTGTTGAAATTATTTCTAAGAAAAGAAGTAAAGATTACAATTTTTTCAATGATAAAGTCAATGACTTACCAACTGATATGTATTTTTGGATTGAAAAAGATACAGTTGCATCTTATTTGGGGTCATATTCTACGCAAAGAGTGAAACAAAAGCCTAGGATAAAAATTACCCTTGAAGATAAGTACACCTAGTTTTCTACAATCTTCTAACATTTTGTAAGCATATAAAGCATGCAGTAATGCTGTTTGACCTTGAGAAAGTAGCTAAACATCTAACTATTCAATTTTTCATATGTAAAATAGGAATAAAATAATAATTATCTCTTAAGATTATTGTGAAGATAAATATGTGGGTAATAAAACATTCAGAGCAATATTTGGCACACAGTATATTCTTAGTGTATTTTAAAATATGTATTAGACAGTATTTAATGTAAAATATATAATATTTCACAGTATTCTTATCATATGTAAATGAGATGTTAAAGTTCATATATTAGAATTTTTGTAAATTAATACAAACATGATGTGTTGCCACAATAGTGTTCCCTTCACATGCTTAACAAACTATTCTTTTTTGAGATGTATTCTCACAAGTAAGAGTTGAAATTTATTACCCTACAACTACCTATCTTTAGGCCTATAATTTTCTCATTATTAACTTTATGCATACAATACTCACAAGTCTAAGTTACTTTTCATAGTAGTAGAAGCATTAGGAAGTCTATCATTTTATGTTCTTTCAAACTACATTGAAGCGCCACACATTTTTTTTTTTCTATTTTGTAGGGCTTCTTCTTTTGACTTGGGTGATTTTGGGGTACATTCAATTTTCTATGGTTTTATTACACATCATTTGCCCAGTGTTTTGAGTGCACAAAGGATGGATGTTACTTGATGAAATGGATAAGGTTAATTGTCTCTGCTATTAATGGTTTTAGAATATAGAATTTGTCTTCCAATAAAGAAAATGGTTGATTTTCTTTATTGGAAGACAAATATTCATTTATCTATTTAGCTTTTAAGAATATAGGAAGACAGATTGTTCTTTATGCCTTTTTCAGAGCTCTCTCTATAGTCAAATCATTGCCAGTGTCAACCCTTAGAAAGTTTTCTACCTTAATTTATACACTTCCAAGTTTTAAGGAAAACTTTGGTTGACTATCTTATACTTCCACTCTTACTTGTCTTTTGCAGAGTAATGTTTTACTATATACATCAGAGCTAAGCTGTTCTTATTATTACTAGTATTTAGGGTCTTAGCTATAAAGAAATGCCATGCTCGAATTAGAATAAAGTATGTTAACATTAAACAGAAGCAGTTTAGCAAAGTTGTTAAAGATGTGAGTTGGAAAATGTACAAAAGCATTAGAAATTGTGTAGACCCCAAGAGCTGATAACAAGGGAAACCTGCCACCACCTTTAGCCAGAAAGAAAAGAAGGGGAATTAATTATTCCACAAACTACAGACAGAAAGGTCTAAGTAGAAAAAGCAACCAGACAGGAGCAGTCTTCTGGCAAAGGACCCAGTCAGCCTAAGTCAGTCCTACACAGAAGGAACCAGGAGCAAGACATGTAATTTACAAGGCACAATGAGGTGTGAAAATGAGGGACCCCTTGTTAAAAATTATTATTAAGAATTTGAAGACATTGACTGAAGAGCATTAAACCAAGCATAGAGCTCTTCTGAGTAGGGAGCCTTGGACAAACACACAAGTCTCACACCCTGGACCCAGAGGTAAGGGAATCTATCTACGTAGACAGGTCATCCTGGGGAGACCCAGACATAGAGAAGGATCTCCAGCATACCCAAGGCTTCCCGATAAGCCCAAGTCATTCATCAAATATCAGTTTACCAAGATTCACACTCCCATTACAAGTGGAGAGGAACTGAGTTCTAGAGATCTGCTTAAAATAAATAGAAAAGTAAAACACGACTGATGTAAAATGTAACTTGTGCCTTGACAAAATGGGTAAATAAGCAGAAGCTCATCCTGCCAAAAACAATTTGTAAATGTTTAAAAATTCATGGTAGCATCATCACATCATTAGAACAACCACTCAGTTGCTGACAAAGGAATCTTTACTAACACTGTTGTCTTCTTTTCTGGCATAGGATGATAATTTTAAAAAATACTTTAATATAAGTACATTTATTTTGGGATCTCCTCTAACAAAGTAAGGATTAGAGAATTAGATGGTGAGCTATTTTCTTTAATATTTTATTTATTTATTTGTGAGTGAGTGAGAGAGAGAGAGAGCACAAGCACAGGGGAGGGGGAGAGGGAGCAGGAGAAGCGGCCTCCCCACTGAGTAGGGAGCCTGATGCAGAGTTTAGTCCAGGGACTCCAGGATCATCACCAGAGCCAGAAGCAGATGATTAGCCAGCTAAGCCACCCAGGTACCCCTAGATGATGAACTATTTTTCAAAACAATTAAGTCAGGGAAATATCAAACTTACATAGGATAAAAGATAATGCTTATAAGAATTGATGGCCATCAGGTACTAACTTACCTCCATATATTTCAACCCTTTGCTTCTCCAACCTCCATAAACTGTCAGAAATATTCACTTTTATTTCATAAAGCCTTATATTTTTCTAGAGTTATGGGCTCCCACACACCTATAGAAATATATAGAGACATGTAGATTTGCAAATATCCATTTTAATATTATTGATTTTTTTGATAATTTACACTTAAGTGTATAGTATTTGTAAACTTTCCATCATCCTGAGTAGACAAACTTATTACAAAATAAATCTGTCTTGTATACTGCTGAGAGATTACCTAATAATACACTTGGGGATATCAGGAATTGTATGTCAAAAAATTAGAGAAACTTCTATAATTCTCTAGCTATTGTTCATTAACCAATGTTTATGCAACAGCTATTTATTGAATACTTACTATGGGCCAAGTATTATGAAAAGCACTGAGGAAAAAGAGGAATAAAATTTCCCCTACCTTATAAGAACCCCATATTTGCCAATGATATTAATGTTAAAAAATAATTTCAAGACATATAAAAAATAAAAATGTATATTAATTTGTTATTTGTTGAATATATACATTGATAGAATATAAGTTTCACAAAAGCAGAACTATTTCTATTTTATCTCATTGCTGAATCTCTTGTGTATTAAATGGCACCCAACACATAAAAGACCCTCAATAAAAGTGCTGAATTTGGGGCACCTGGGTGGCTCAGTGGATTAAGCCGCTGCCTTCGGCTCAGGTCATGATCTCAGGGTCCTGGGATCGAGCCCCACATCGGGCTCCCTGCTCCGCAGGGAGCCTGCTTCCTCCTCTCTCTCTGCCTGCCTCTCTGCCTACTTGTGATCTCTCTCTCTGTCAAATAAATAAATAAAATCTTTAAAAAAAAAGTGCTGACTACTTGTGATCTCTCTGTCAAATGAATAAATAAAAAAAATCTTAAAAAAAAAGATTCTCTAAAAAAAAAAGTGCTGATTTTAAAAATGTAAATGAATAGATTAAGAAAAAGTCTATGACATCATGGTAAGGAATGGTTAACTCTCTCTGAGAGGAGACTAATAATAAAATGATGATGATAATAATGATAAAAATAAGTGGTAGATAAAATTCACTATTTACCATATGTCACACTGTGCCTGGCATATTACACACAGTTATTGATTAACCGATATCATTATTTTATAATAGAGTCACTGCTGGTATTCTTACTTTATAAGTAAAGAAAAGACATAAGCGAGAAGATAAAAAATCCCCCGGTTACAGATAAAGGTGCAAGTCTTGCCTCAAGAAGACATCAACTTCCTTGGTTTAAACCACTCTATTTTGCCACTCACCAAATTCTCAGAACATATAAGAATTGCCTGTGAAAGCATGAGTAATAGTAAGCCTGGCAGATGGGGAAATGTATGAACCATTTAGAGAACCACAAATATTTTAGGATCCTAGAGATAGTGCGCCTCTGAGAAGGTGTGAGGATAAGCCCCAAAATATAGCTTAGTCAGATAAAACATATGACGCTCACGCTAGATTGTATGTTATTGCAAAGGAGAGGCATAGCTATTAAAACATGTATTGAGAAACTAACATGAGGAGAGCTGCATGTTTATTGATTCATCATTATTTAAAATTCCTCCAAATATTATATTTTGAATATATCAAAGATGTAGAACAGATCTGTACTTACTTAAATATAAGCTTATTTATCTTTAAATATTAATTTCTTTACCTATCTTAATTTGCTTGCTATTTATTATAATATGCTTTTTAAAAAGATTATGTATTTGAGAAAGAGAGAGAGAAAGAATGCTTGCAGAGGGGAGGGGTAGAGGAGGGAGAATCTCAAGCAGACTCCTCAGTGAGGGCAGGGCCTAACCTGGTGTTCCATCTTATGACCCTGAGATTGTGACATAAGCCTAAACCAAGAGCTGGATGCTCAACTGACTGAGCCACCCAGATGCCCCTATTACAATATGTTTTAAATATCACCAGATTATATTGCCACAAAATCTGCACTTATTTCCAAGGGGCAGAGAGAACACAAGTTAAATAAGTTCTCATATGGGAATGAGGAGAACAAGCTCAAAGAAATAAGACTGAGTGTATGTTTACTCTCCCTATTTCACCTGGGAAATTCCTTGGTGCATTTTGATACATCAAATTGAAACCAAACAAGTTTTTAAAATTTTTACATTTCATGGAACATATTACATATCTTCAGAGAAGAAACAGATATTTTGTAATAATGTTCTTAAACTATCAAGAAAGTTCTTGTGCTATTTGCTACATGACAAACATTGTCTGGTGAATAGGAAAAATTAATTCTGATATTAAATAATTCATGATTTTGTTACACCCAGGCTCAGGGCATTTTGTAAAGTCACTCTTTCTCTATGTGTGACAGATACACACACACACACACACTTGGCCTCTCACATTCATTGGTTAATGGCTCCTTTGGTCTTTCTCCTCTCACTGCAGACTTTTACCTCCCTAGCTTTGTTAGCACGTTTGTGTAAAGCTCGAATCCTATAATAAACCCTTTACCTGATAACTCAAAATAGTTCCACTTCCCTGAGGAAACACCGACATTAACTTTTTTCAACCCCTTAGTTGGAGAACAAAATTAGGAGGAAAATTTAAGAACTATTGAAAGTAAATATATAAAGATGAAAAAAAAAAAGGCTATTACCTTATCCATTCAGTCAGTTTTAACCTCTCCCACTTCAGCATGCCATTTGGGATTCTTATCAAATCCAGTATAATTGATTGGTAATTTTATTGTTTCTCTTAAATATTGAATTTATAGTGTGTGTACGTCACTAGGAAGAAACTGTCATGCAAATTCAACCAAGGTTTTATTTGCACAATTTTTTTTTTATCTCATTAGACTTTGTGCCATCCTGTTTGATCCACCTTTGTCTATCTACCTTCTTTCTCAAATATTTATATTCTCTTAATGAAGTCCCTCTACAAATATCCAGTAGGATGGAAAAGGGGGAAGAATTAGGTAATTGGTTTTTTTTTTCTATACATAGCAATATAAATGTCAATTTCTACAAATCCAATTCAGAAAAACTTTTTTCTTTCTGTAAAAGGGTTAATGACTCAAATTCTGTACCGTAATTATAAATTATACAACACTGATATATGTAATTTTTTTTTATATTGGCAATGGCATTATTTTAAATTTCTCTTCCAGTCTTATGGTTAAACAGGTTTTCTCTGAACAAACCTACAGAATGTATCATGGATAGAAAACACAGAGTGGAACACTGCTGTCTCTTAAGGGGAAGAAAAAGTCTCCAAAGACAATCTCCTTCCCCTCTGGCTTCCAAAAAAGTTTCTGTTGGCAGAGAATTGGTTCCCAACAAGGTTAGGTTTTCCTTAGAGGAAAATGCGAACAGCAGATGTGCCTTAGGGTACTGAGTCATGGATCAGCTGGAAAGTAGAAAGTCTGATTGTGGACCCAGCACTTATTCATAAATTGTAAAGGGGCCAGGCATGCTTTCAGTTCAGTCATGACCACTGAATATTGGTAGAAGTAAAATCAAATCCTCTGGAATAAAGCTTCCTTAATTTAATCCCACCATATACATAAGGATTAGGATGAAGCAATCAGTTCATAAACAAGGGTAACAAACACACCAGTAGATAAGAGCCCTATGTAAAAGGCAGCATGAAAGCAAATATCTGATTTTGACCTTGAGGGATACTAGACTAATCAAATATATAATACAGAACAACTCTGTCAGAAATATTTAGAGAAAAAAAAAGATGCAATTAGAGAAATTGCAACAAAAGGGCATGAGATCTGAGTAGGAAGATTTGAAAACAAACTATAATATTTATACAGATTTTCTACATGTAAATAAAGTCTTTGAAAAGAAATGAGTGTATTAATCTTGAGTTAATAAACAACTGAAGAAATAATTAGAAAGTTGGAAGATGTATCTAAAGAAATTACCCATATGTAAGCATCTCCCAGAGACAAAGATGAAAATTAGGGGGAAAAAAATAAGGGATATAAAAAACAGAATGAAAATGTACAACATGCATTTAATTGGTGTAAAGGGAAAGAATTTTTAAAAAATGAAAAAAAACTGTTACAAATTTTCCAGTACTGACAAAAATGGTAATACTAATAATTTATAAATCTGTATTCTAAATAGAATAAGCAGAAAATAGACCCAAATTCAGTATACTGAATCTTTCAAAATGCAAAGTAAAAGATCCTTAAAAATCAACAGAGAAAATCCAAATCATTTATAAAGTAACAATTAGAAAGACAGCATCTTTGTAGCATCAACAAATGATACCAGAAGAAAGAAAAAAATATTACCATGTTCTTATGAAAAATAAATGTCAACCTAGAACTCTGTACCTAATAAAACTATTTTTTCAAAAATGCACATGAAATAAATATATTTTTATACTCAACAGATTGTCCATAATTTGGAAGTCTAAGAATACTAATATTGAAAGAATGAACATCAATGAGAATTTCCTGCTGGAGGTGAATTGGATAATTTCTTTGGAGAAAAAGTTAGTATCACCCTATAGTATTAAATATTCACATATCCACTGACCCAGCAATTCTACATACATACAAAAAAAGATGAATGTGACAGTATTTATAGCAGCCCTGCAAATTAAAAACAAAACAAAACCAGAAAAACCCTAATAACCATCTACAAGAGAATGGTTAAAGAAATCATGATGTGTGAAAACGGACCACTGTATACATGCAAAGAGACAAATAAACCTTTGAAACATAACATGGAGGGGCAAATGGAACTAGAGAACTGTATATAATTCAACACTATTTTTTATAAAGCTCTCAAACAGGAAAAAAATCTACAATATATTATTTATGCTTATATATATGTGTCTTAAAACTAAAGCAAAAACAAGAGCAGAAGAAAATGAAGTAGAAACAAAAATATAGGGGTGCCTGGGTGGCTCAGTGGGTTAAGGCCTCTGCCTTCAGCTCAGGTCATGATCCCAGGGTTCTGGGATCAAGCCCCGCCTGGGGCTCTCTGCTTAGCAGGGAGCCTGCTTCCTCCTCTCTCTCTGCCTGCCTCTCTGACTAGTTGTGATTTCTCTCTGTCAAATAAATAAAATATTTAAAAAAAAATAATAATATACTTGTTCCCTCCAGAGTGAAAATTAACTGATAACACAGGAAAATAGAATGTGAGCAGTTCCAAGTAATAAATTATACTCTCTTTCTTGGGTTGTATACTGGGTTAATCAGTTTTCTTTTAATTATTAATTAAAATGACAAGATTAAAATATAAAACACATTATTTTAGTTAAATAAATATGTGTATAAATATTTGAATTTAATTATCTTTTTTTCTTACTCTGAACCAATTGATCTTTTTTAGGAAGAAGTGTATTTAGCATGATTTGTATGAACCACATTTTGTAGTCAATTCAAATGTTCACTACCATTCTTAGGTTCCCTAGGAGATTTTTTCTTGATTTTTCTGTCATTGGATCACAGTAGTTACTAAGTCATAAATTCTAAGGATATGGCTAAGTAATTTACATTTTCTAAAACCCCAAGGTAATCCTTAAGTACATTAAAGTCAGATAATTATTGCTTGAAGAAATGAATGTTCTTCTCAAATGCACAGTAAAAGCAGGTGACCCACTGTTCTATCTGTATTGCTCAAGTGAGCGAAACAGAGGCGTGAATTCTCAGGGACCTACTTGGAAACTCATTCCCTTAAAGCACAGCTGGTACTTTTTAGAATGAGGGTTATTTCTTCCCTAATACATAACTATGAAAGAGATTAGTATTCATTAATACTATTATTTCTTGATGAGCTAGGACGTGGCAACCGAGCACTCCAAAAGTCTGTCCCAAATGATTACAGTTGGCAAAATAAAGTTAAAATCATTTTCTGTCCTACCTTAAAGCTGAGATTGGATCCAGGACTGAAAAGCTATCTCCTTGTTCCTGTCTGGGGTTCCAGTTGCATATTAATAAACTTCCAGTGAGAAGGCATTTACTGTGTTGAATGTATAGACACTCCATTTTAACATTCTATGAGGATAAAAGGAACAGAAAGGAATTAGCGACAAGACTTTATAATTAATTCATTGATATCATTAAAGTCTCATACTCTGGTTCTGTGGAATATCTTGTAGTTTTATTTCTCTATGGCAACTTCTTTCTGTGTGTCTTTTTATTTCCCTTGAGTTAAAAAGTGAATAGAGACATTCGCATAACACAATGTTATCTTCCCAACTGTTGAGCATAGGTGATTTGAATGACAGTGTATGTTAGGTGATACTTGAACCTTGGTAAACTAAAACTTCCTTAGGCCCTTAAATGTGTATGTGGAAGCATATATCTATCTCAGTGACCAGAAACTGGGAATGAGTAATGCCAAGGGTGGGTCAGAAATGGATATACAGGATACAGGTAGAGTACATAAAGTATCTGGAACCTATTGATCTGTGGACAAAACAACACACCAAATCACTTTTCAGTTTTTAAATGTCTTTTATACTGGAGATATAGGTATAGAAATAGAAATAGATATAGATTTAGATATAGATATAGATGTAGATAGATATAGATACAGATGCTGTCTGAGTCCACAGTGAGTAACAGAACAACAGTAGCTTGCCCACCTGCTCAATGGAAAGTAGCATCCTTGCCTTGGCCCTTTCACCAAATATATATTAGAATCCACATAAGTGATAACAAATCTCAAACCTAACTTTATTAGATATCATCTGGCCATCATTTTTATCATCTTAAAGATGGTAATAAAATATCTACCTTGCCAACGTAATTGGAATGTGACATAAGATTATAGGCGAGCTATTTAATACAATATAAAGTATGGTATGGCATAATTTATAATTATTAGGGTATGAATCCTTGTCACTTTGGATTGGGATAAGTTGGTAAATAAGTTGGACTGGGATAAATTTTGGTAAATAGGTAATACATATATTTATAGATGTTGCCTGCCTTCATATCTGACTCAAAACATGTTGAACATGCAGAGTTAGACCCCAATATACCCAAAGCCTAGATGTAGGTTATCATCATTTGGATCGGAATCTATAAAGTCAAAATTATAAGGCTATTCCAGAAATAGTTCAAAACTGTAAATAGACTGTTTCCTAGGTATCTTCAAATCCTGTGAATAAAACAACAACAACAAAAGGGATTCTTTGGCTACAGCCCCGACTAGTATGATAGAGCAATTACTCACTTAGGTAAAAAATGGTATTACAGGTAGGAAAGGAACACTTAGTGACTGCCAGTTTACTTTAGGACAGACGATAGGGTGATAAAAATAAGTCAGGGTGGTGATTCTCCTTGAATGTGCGTATTACCTTGAGATGTTGGGAAGCAAATGGTGACAAGAACGGTGGCATTCAGCATAGGGGCTCTGGAGTCAGAAAGGATCTGGGTTCAAATTTGATGCTTATCCCTTAGTATTGACATTTTGGGCCAACTGCTCAAACTCTTGTCTTCATCGTCTCCTTCTATCAAAGTGTAGATGATAACCATGCTACTTCTTTAAGTCACTGTGAGGATAAATAAGAAAGTATAAAAACATACTTATTTTGGTGGTTGTAATATTGGAGTTTAATGATATTGAGGGTTTGGAACCAGACAGCCTCTGTTTCTGTTGGCAATGGCATTTAAAAGATGTGTGGCCCTTGGCAGTATGCTTAACCATTCTGGCTCAATTTTTTCAGCTGTAAGAAGAGCAAGGCTAATGAAGGTAGCGATTGCACTAAAATTAAAGTAATTAATATTTTTAAAGTTTTTAAAAGAGTACTTGTACTTAGCACATAGTAGGTGCTATAAACTTTTCTAACAAAATGAATGTAATAAAATTCTTATTATTAGCTATACCAGATTAATAATTTTAAAAATATTTTCTCTAGTTCTTGGGCCAGTAGTTGAATATGCTTTGTTTATAGTATAGTTCTTCCTCAGAAAATGGAATTGTTCAAATAATATTCTTTGAGAAATCAAGGGAAGAAATTTCCACAAAGCTGAAACCAAAGGCTATGGTCTAGCTGTGAATAATCACAGCTGGCTTTCTTTAAAAGGTTAGAGGATTAGAATGTTAATAATTTTGTATTTCTTAAGCAAATATGTTCAAACATGCAATGAGCAGCTGTTCCCATGGAAGAATGAGCCAGTGACAAGTTTCATCATTTAAAAGAAAAGCTATTTTTAGTCAAATGAGAGTGCAAAAAAAAGTCCTGTTTTTAAAATGCTTTTTAATGACGGGAAACATAAATATTTTTTGCAGCTCCTTAAGTCAGAGAACAGCTTGCATACTGTTTTTGAACTTGAGAAGAGTAGATATAAAGCTGTTCCCAAATCCTAGAACTATCAATTCTTAGAGACTTTTTTGGAAGACAAAAAAATATATACTTTGTACCATGGTTGAAGCTACGGTCAAGATACATAGGAAAAAAACAACCTTAGTTTATCTGAAGCAGTGTTTCTCAATCTTTTTTTTTCTTTTCATTATCACCCCTTAAATAGACTTTTTAGACATTTTATTTTCTAACTGCCTCTCACATGCACTTTTGATATCATAAATACAACATATTTATTATATGTACTATATGCATATTTGTGATTCAAACATAAACATATTTTGAACACAAAAATATTTGTGATTTAAACATTAAAAGAACCAAATTTCCTGCTTTGGGGGCAACATCACCCCCATCACTTTGAGAATTCATGGTTTAAAGTGATAGATTTGCAAAGGGAGTTTTTTTTCTGGCCTTTGGAAGGAAAAATATGCCATTAATTTCATAAAACTTATTTCATTAGGTTTCTTACTTAAAATTATTTCTATTTTGTTTGCTTTATTTATTTTATTTTTCTTGGCTTAATTTACTTAGTATCAAACTCCCCCTCCCCCCCCCCTTTTTTTTTTTTTTTTTGGTTTCTAGCTGCAAACCCAGAAAGTCTACGTTTAATTGAACATGGAGAAATACTTTGTGTTTAAGTACTTAATTTTATTTTTGATAATTTTTACTCAACTGCCTTATATAAAAAAGGCTTAAGTTATGGGTAAACTGTATAACGTCTTTGTATCCTTACCTATAAATGAGGACAGTAACTATATCTACCTCATAGGGGTTATAAAGCTTAAATATATTAATATGCATAAAGTTCTTAGGACAGCACCTAGTAAATAGAAAGCAGTACGTGGGCGCCTGGGTAGCTCAGTGGGTTAAAGCCTCTGCCTTCAGCTCAGGTCATGATCCCAGGGTCCTGCTCAATGGGGAGCCTGCTTCCTCCTCTCTCTCTCTCTCTGCCTGCCTCTCTGCCTACTTGTAAACTCTGTCTGTCAAAAAAAAAAAAAAAAAAAAAAAGACCCACAAAGACTGAGGCCAAAAAAAAAAAAAAAAAATTGCTGGGGCCCAAGACAAATTCTCTCTCATATATCACATGGTTTCTCTCATGCCTGATTCATTCCATATAGACAGGTTATCTTATTTTCTCTAGTCTCACAACTGGTCTTCTACTCTAAAATTTACATGATCTTATATCTAGCATTTCTAATCCAATTTCAAATTTCTTTCAGGGAGTGTCTGATTAGCTAAGCTATCCTTTCCTTATCCAAACCTCTGTTGTCTATAGAGTTGGGACAAGCATATCAAACTAAAGTATAGAAACCCAGATTTTGAGAGTAAGTGACAATTATAAAATACAGAGAGTTTCTTGGAGTGGAGTAATGTGCACAAGTTGTCTACCACAATTGGGTTAAGAGGCGCCAGCCATCAAATCATCATTTATGAGATGTAAATTTTATTTTTTTCCTGGATTAATATTCCCAAATATAGAGAAACTTAGTAATGACAAGCCAAATTGAAATATACTAATCTAAGAAGTTGGAATAGTTACTAGGACAATATATTACCCTGGCCAAGACTAACAGTTTGGCTACACAATGGCTCAGATATCGTAAAAGAATAATCTCTCTTTTATAAAAGGCAGCTGAACAATAAAAATATCAAGAGAGCAGTAATGTGTTTTTTTTAAAAACACATTAAAAAACTTTCTCCATGCTCAATTAAGTATAAAATAAAATAGGCCCCCAAAATATCATAGCTGTCTTTAAATATCATGATCTTATTTTATTGTAGTTGCTGGCAAGGAGTGAACGGTTATGTATATCTTTATCATCTTTACCTTTAAACATCCTATATAAAATATCTACTGTGGTAATAATTTTAGGAAAAATATAACTACATGCTACTTGATATTTTGTATTGCTTAACATGTTTACTCTTATGGTGCTAAAGAAAAATTTATACTATGTTAAAATATCAGCACACTATGAAAGTTCAAAATGGTAATTTCTCAGAAACATATTGTCTGGTCATGTTTAAAGACAGTCCCAAGAAATGAAAGAGCTGAACCTAAAATCTCTGACATTGTTTCTCTTATTCAGGTACTGGACATTAAGCACCATGATGAGATGTTGCGTAACATCTCAACAACATCAAAAATTGTATTTGTTTTGTGACATTCTAGATATCTCAAACCCTGTCAGAATCAGGCTACTTTATGTAGGGTGAATGTGTAGGGTGAATGGGAAAATAGTATGGACCTCAACCATCCCATTGTCATACTGGTTTATTTTCCCATCACAATATTTAAAATGAGAGAGATAGAGAGGATTTTATCACCTTGGACACCCTGTGAAATTTATTTGCTTCCAGTTGGGATTGTGTTGAAGGAAGAATACCAGAGAAAGAACTTCTTAAAATTATTTTGCCATAGCATTGGAAAATAAAGCAATTCAATTGTCAACACAATAATATTTATCCAATATATGATAGGTAACCTTAGACAAACTGGATCACAACAAGTATAAGAAACGTGAATTCCATTTTGACAGGTGCTAAAAGTAACAACTCAGGACACAAAAGATGTTGGCAAGACATGAGAAAGGGGAACCCTCTTACACTATGTGGGAATGCAAATTGGTGTAGCCACACTGAAATCAGTATGAAGTTTCCTCAAGAAGTTAAAAATAGAATTACTCTACAACTTAGTAATGACACTACTAGGTATTTATCTAAAGGATTAAAAAAATAGTGATTTGAGGGGGCATGTGCACCCCAATGTTTATAGCAGTAATGTCCACAATAGTCAAAATATGGAAAGAGCCCAGATGTCCATCAACAGATGAATGGATAAACGTGATTTGGTGTGTGTGTATATATAGATAGAGAGATCTATATATCTATTTTTTAAATATTTTATTTATTTGACAGAAAGAAATCGCAACTAGGCAGAGAGGCAGGCAGAGAGAGAGGAAGAAGCAGGCTCCCTGCAGAGCAGAGAACCCTGGGATCATGACCTGAGCCGAAGGCAGAGACTTTAACCCACTGAGCCACCCAGGCACCCCTATATATCTATATATAGCAATCTATAATGGAATATTATTCAACCATCAAAAAGAATTAATTCTTGCCATTTCCTACGACATGGATGGAGTTAGAATGTATTATGCTAAGCGAGATCAGTCAGAGAAAGACAAATACCATATAATTTTCCTCATATGTGGAATTTAAGAAACAAAACAGATAAACATGGGGAAGGGAAGGAAAAATAAGATAAAAACAGAGAGGGAGGCAAATCATAAAAGACTATTAACTATAGGAAATAAACTGAGGGTTTCTGGAGGGAAAGTGGGTAGGGGACTGGGGTAAATGGGTTATGGGCATTAAGGAGGGCACTTGATGTAATGCAATTGATGATCACTAAATTCTCTGAAATTAATAATGCACTATATGTTAACTAAGTTGAATTTTAATTTAAAAAATTAAAAACGTAAATTCCATTAAAACTTTTCCTTAAAAATATTCATGAAAATATTTATAACCAAAATCAGATTACTAGAATCTACATAGTTCAGTATTAAATATAATTAAAATAGTAAAACTGTTCATTTTGAGAGTCATTTTATTCATTTTAAAAATCAAGTTTATTTTGTCCAGGTGGTGACATTGTGTCTTTTTTTTTTTAAATTTCCTTGATAATTAACATGTTAGGGTTCTAGGCTATCATCTCATAGTCAGAAATGTTTTTTGTTTAAAAAAACAAATAGGTTGTTGACAACTATTTTATACCCCAATTCTTCATTCACCCAAAAAAGGCCTAAAATATGAAATGCTTAAACAAACTCTGAAAAACAATTTAATAAAAACAGAAAAATATAAAACCTTGCTCATCTAAAAAAAGTTCACTAACAAAGGGGATAGAAATGCAACCTTCATATGTGACACACCTTCTAGAAGCACAGTACTTTACAGACAGACAATATTTCTAGCTATTATCTGATAAAATTTCTCGTTTTATGTATGAGAAAAAAATTAAAGAAGTTAAGTGGTTTTGCTCAAAGAAAGATAATTATCAGCAGAGCTCCAAGGAGGCCACAGACTTCTAATTACTTAGGACAATGTTCTACACAACACATTTTATCTTTCTGTCATTTCATACCAAATTTAATACTATGTGAAGATGGTCTCCTTAAAATTTCTCAATTCCAATAAACATAGCCCCAGATTGTCTCCTTATCCCTCAAACTATACAATGAATGTCAGGTCTTCCTTTGATTTGGCCAAGAAATATGTAAAATATTGGCAAGAAAGTTAAGACAGTTTGTCCTTTTATCACACTTCCAAATCACTGTTGTGAAAAATTTTACATTTCCTACCAAGGCTTTGAAATAAGACATTTCTTAACTTTGCTTGAGAAGATTGATCCTTGATTCGTATGTCTCTGCCCAAATGAAGGAAATCCCTTAAGAATGCTTGTGCAGCCACTGAAAAGTAATATGAATAAAAACCACATATCTCATTTTTTTTTTACATCCTTCAGTGTACAGTATGAAACTATAGCTGGACTCACTATTTTAACAGCTTTATTTTTTAAAGATTATTTATTTGAGAGAGAGAGAGAGCAAGAGTGTGTGCACACACATGCATGGGAGGAGGGGCAGAGGGAGAGGGAAAAGCAGACTCTCCACTGAGCAAGGTATGGTATGTAGAGCTCCATCCCAGGATCCTGGGATCATAACCTGAGCTGAAGGCACTCAGCTTACTGCGCCATCCAGGTGTCCCTTAACAACCTTACTGACATAGGATAAACTGTACATATTAAAAGTGCAGTAATTGATAAATGTTAGCATATGTATATATCTATGTATGCATATATTTATGAAATATGTATATTTCTATGAAACCATCATAGTAATCAATATAATGAACATGTCCATCAATCCCAAAATTTTCCTTGTGGCCATTAATCCCTCCTGACTGTCCCAACCCTGATACTTCCTCTGGTCCTCAAGGAACCACTGATATGCTTTCGGTCATTATAGATTGGCTTGAATTTTCTAGACTTTTATGACAAATGGAGTCATACATTATGTACTCTGTTAATGGTTTTTTTCATTCATAATTATTTCTAAATATACCCATGTTATTATATGTATCAATGATTCCTTTACTTTTATTAGTGAGTAGTATTCCACTGTATGGAATATACCATATTTTTTTTTAGGAGAGAGAGCTTGTGTTACCTGTGGGCATGGGGAGGTGGGGAGGGAAAAAGGGTAGAAGGAGAGGAAAAGAGAGAATCTTAAGCAGGCTCTCTGCCCAGCACTGACGGGGGTGGAGATGTGTGGGGGTGAGTAAGGGAGCTCCATCTCATGACCCTGAAATCATGACCTGAACTGACATCAAGTATCAGATGCTCAACCCAGGCATATATTATATTTTATTCATACTGGATATACTACATTTTATACTATCTACTATACTGGATATACTATAATTTATTTATATGTCCACCTATTTGTAGTTTCCTTTAGTATACAGAAATTTGATTGATTTTTGTATATTGATCTTGTATCCTGTGAATTTGCTGAAGTTGTACATTAGTTCTAGTAGTTTTGTTCTATGTGTATCAGTCATGATTTCCACATAGGACATCATGTCATCTGCAAATAAAGACAATTTTTTCTCCCTTTCCAACATGGGTGTTTAAATTTTTTTTTCTTTGTTGAAATAGCTGCATTTTCAGTACAATGTTGACCAAAAGTAGTAAAGCAGACAACCTTCCTTCTTTCTGATACTAGGAAGAAGGAATTCAGTCTTTTCACCTCTAAGTTTCATGACAGGTTTTCCTAGGCTGTCTTATGAGGTATACACAATTTCCTTTTCCTTTTTTTTTTTTTTTAAATATTTTGGGGCTCTCATTTCAAGTGAATATGCAGTTACTTTTTTGTTGTACTGATCCTTTATCATTATAAAATGTTCCTTCTTGTCTCTAATAAAATTCTTAAAGTAATTTTTTGGCTTATCAACTTAATTATCCTGTTGATTTTATTTTTACTACATTTTAATTTTATTCTTTAGATATGACATCAGAAGGTGCATCTTATCATACACTATCGCAGATTAATAATTATTTCTGGTAAAATTTACAAAATTTGATCAAGTATGACTGCATATCCTCCCCACATCCTTCATGCCATCACCATTACATGCATGAAATTTATATACATTAGAATCCAAACAACAGAGTTCTAATATCACTTTGGGAAATCCTGTGTGTATTAAAGAAGAAACTGAGAAAAAAATGTGTATCTATTGATCTTTTATGTCACATATACAGAATTTCCAGTGATCTTTTTTTTTTTTTCCTGAAGGTTCAAGTAATCATTTTCTGTTATTTCTTTCTGTCTAAAGAAAGTGCTGGGCAGAGAGCCTCCTTAAGATTCTCTCCTTTCCTCTCCCTCTGCCCTTTCTCCCTACCCCCCTCCCCATGCCCATAGGCATCATAAGCTCTCTCTCTTAAAAAAAAAAAAAATATATATATATATATATATATATATGTGTGTATATATATATATATGGTATATCCATACAGTGGAGTACTACTCACTAATAAAAGTAAGGGAATTATTGATACATATAATAACATGGATATATTTAGAAATAATTATGAATGAAAAAAGCTAGTCAATAGAGTACATACTGTATGACTCCATTTGTCCTTTATTAATTCTTATAAAGCAGGTCTGGATTATCTTGCTGCTTTCGTCAAGTAGCAATCAATTTCTCATTCTTTGTTGTTTTGGGAATATTTTTATTTCATCTTAACTTCTGAAGTATAGTTTGGCTGGATACAGAATATTTGGCTGTTTTTTTCCCTTCACTACTTTCAATAAGCCATTGTACTTATTTCTGGCTTCCTTATTTCTGATGAGAAATCATGTTAATCTAATTATCTAATTATCATAATTATCTAATCTAATTATGGGTTCTTTGAGAAAAGCTTTTTTTTTTTTTTTCCCCTTGAGGTTTTCAATTTTTTTTTCTTTGAAATCTTCTTTCAAATATGATCTTCTATGAGAGGATCACTTTGTATGAAATCTTTGTTTTTGAGCTTTTTGGATGTGTAGATGAATATATGTCATCAAATTGGACATTTTTCTTCAAATATTTTTTCTTGCTCTTCTCCTTTTGGGTCCAATTACATACATGTTGATGCAATTGGATGGCATTGCACTGATTTCTGAGTCTCTGATCATTTAATTTTTTCCCCACTTCATTATGTACTATCACATTACATAAATTCTATGAATCCATTGACAATGCCACTGAGCACAGGCATCACCCACTGCTCTAAATTTAGTAAATCTCCTTTAATCTTTGCAGGAGGATGCTAGTTATCATGGCCTGTCCTAGCATGGTAAACCTCCTTGCCTACCACATGGGGAAACTTTGGGTGGAGATTCAGATAAGAAAGTGCAAATCCTTACTATTCTCACTTTAAGTTCAGCAAGTTACAAACAAATAATTCTTATAGTGTTGCATATCTTGTTTGACTTTTACTGTCAAGTTATTAGTTTTGTCAATTTTATTGAGTCTCAAAGTTGTTACTGAAAAAAGTTTACGCTCTGAAAGTCTAGCCTCAATTAATTTTTGGAACAGAGGGAAATCAGGTTAGTAACTGTTTCAGTGTTCTCTTCTGCAAATTTTATTATCTGTGCCAGTTTCAACTGATATGATTTTCTCATTGTTTTCCTGCTTCTTTGCCTTCCTGCTAATTTTTGTTTATGTAGCAGACATTATAAGCTTTACGTATTTGAGTTCTGGGTATTTATTTCTATGAATATTTTGGGTTTAGTTCTGCAAAATAGATATTTGGGAATAATTTGATCCTTTTGGTCTTACTTTTAACGTTATTTCTATATAATCTACCCAAGGCCATCCAAATCATGTGGTTTACCAACTTGACCTAGACAATAGATCTAGTCTAGGCATTATTTCTAGTCCAGTGTGAGTGCCAGGAACAGTTACTTTAAATCTTTTCTGATTCTGACTGCTCCCCTCCCCCGCCACCATGCCCAGGTTACTGTTTCCTCACACAGGTATGCTGATCAGCACTCTGTTGAATACTTGAGGCAATCCCTTTGTAGATACTGAGTTATTGCTGTATACTATTCTCTCCTGTCTAGTACTCTTCCCTGTGATTCTACCCTCCTTGTTCTCCCACACTCCACATCTCTGCCCTTAGCTAATAAGTCTGCTGAGCTCCATCCAGGGTTTTCCCTCATGTACGCTGGCTTGAAAACTTTGTCAAAGCAGTAAGCTGAGGTAATTTTAGATCTCATTTATTTTCCATCCCTTAGGGATCTGCCTTTTTTATGACTGGACATCCAGTATCTGGAAAAGTTGTTGCTCATATATTTGATATGGTATGTTAGTTTGTTTCAAACAGAGGGGTAAATCTGGTTCCTGGTATTCCATCATGAATGGAAGAGGGGAAGCCTGTTATTTTTTTAATTTTTTTTTCTTCTTAAGAATAAAATTCCTTATTAACTTGAACAAGTTTACATTGAGGGAGATAAGAACTCCCACCATTGTGGCCAGAGTGTGAAATTAGAATGTAAACTGTGATCCTCCATTAAATTTGATACCAATGAACAAAAAAGAAATCTGCAGAGCAGCAGATGGTACTGTTTGCAGCTCTGGGAGAGACTTGAGGCTCATAGTCACCATCTGCCTGCACAGCATTTTCTCAAACTTCGTATTTAGCAAAGTTTATTGCTACTAAGCTTATGAGCATTACGAGACAGATTACCAAATTCCTGCATTCTACTATGTTTTAATTAAAAGAAATATATGTCGTGTGTTGGATGGTTATGGGAGCTATATGAAATATAACTACCACTGTCTGTTACTCTTCTTAATAGCCTCTGGTTTTTTTGTTTTGTTTGGTTTTCGTTTTGGTTTCGGTGGTGGTGGTTGTTTTTTAGTTCAATACCTTTTTTGTCTTGGAAAAGAAACATTCACTAAGTTATACAATATAACTTTAAAAGGTCTGTGGGATCCATTCATCCTTGGGATTTGTCCAAATTCTTACATAAATCTGACCCCTGAACGCCTTTATTAAACCTGATGCTTCATGGTGAGTGAAGTCTGCATGAGTAGTTTGTGCTTCTATTTATATATTGTAAAATGCAGATGGTTATATATTTTGTATTCCCAGTAATAAACATTCGGTAAATTTCAGGTCATTCAGAAATTTATTTTTGGCATTGTAGCTACACACACTGAAGTTTAATCAACTGGTAGAGAGATTTGGTGAGATGATACTAATGCATAATTAATCTTCGTTTTGGAAAGTGTTGTAAGTCCTGCACCTACATCTATAGATTTTTCTACCCATTCACAGAATTAAGTTAAAACAGGAAAGTTTTGGTCAAATTTAGAAACCTCATACAGTTCAAACTGAGAAAAGGCAACTCTATTACCACCACTTGACAATATTGAGATGATACTTCCATTAATTATTTCCAAAATAGGAACACAGACATTTTTTACTGTTTTTAATATAAAAAGTCACAGTGAATACCTCAGTAATATATAATTTCTATAATATTTTGATTATAAAATCTTAATATGAACAGAATAAAAAGTGAATTTATAGTCCCTAAAGTGAGGTGAACCTCAACTAAAATTTACGGCTTAAAATATATAGCTCAAGTGATTTTAAAATTTATCCATAGGAATAAGAATAATTTGGGAACAAATTGAGAGAAGAGGGCTTGCTCTAGTTCAGGATAGAATAAATAAACTGCTTCCAGGTAGCACAATGAAAAAAGAAATCCTGTGTCTTCTAGCTTTGTTATTCATGCATATGTGGCAGTAGGCTTGATAGCGGACATTTCTGTGTTTCAGGTTTTCTTTTTCAAGTTTTATTTAAATTCCAGTTAGTTACAGAGAACAAATTGATGGTTACTGGAGGGGAGGTAGGCAGGGGATGGGTTAAATGGATGATGGGGATTAAGGAGTGCATTTGGTGAGATGAGCAACTGGTGACGTAAGTGATGAAACACTAAATTCTACTCCTGAAACTAATATTATAGTACATGTTAACTAACTGGAATTTAAATAAAAACTTGAAAAAGAAAAAAAAAGTACACTGAATATAAACCTTCTTTCAAGAGACATCACAAGTGCACCCCCCCCTTTTTTTTTAAACAGATTATTTGAGAGAGTGTAGGAGCCAGGGAGTGTAGGGGAGGGAGGGGCCAAGGGAAAGGGAGACAAAGCCTTAAGCAGACTCCTCACTAAACATGGAGTACAACATGGGGCTCAATCTCATGACCATGAGATCATGACCTGAGCGGAAACCAAGAGTCTGACACTTAACTGAGCCACCCAGGTACTCCAACAAGTGTACTCCTTAATCTCCATCACCTATTTCACCCATCCCTCCCTCCCGTGCCTCTCTGGTAATTATCAGTTTGCTCTCTATTGTTAAGAGTCCCTTTCTTAGTTTGCCTCTCTCTCTCTTTTTATTTTTTATTTTTTCTCTCTTTTTTAAAATGTAGGTAGTATTAGTGCCTATACCAAAAGATTATTGTAAGGATTGAGTCAATTCATATTATGTATTTCAAAGTCTCTTGGACACAAGGAGAACTAAATAAATGTTAGCTGCTATTGTAACTAATATTATTTTAGGTGTATATTCAGTATTTAGGAGTGATACAGCATAGATATACATTCTGGCACTTTATCATCTGTGACTCTGTTGCCTCATTACAAAAATGTAGAAAAAAGTAGCTCCAACTTATTTCTTAGATTGTTACGGGTTTAAATGAGTTGATGCATATAAATAAGTGAAGATTTTGGTCGTTGAGACTTTTTTTTTTTTAAAGATTTCATTTATTTATTTGACAGACAGAGATCACAAGTAGGCAGAGAAGCAGGCAGAGAGAGGAGGAAGCAGGCTCCCCACTGAGCAGAGAGCCTGATGCAGGGCTCAATCCCAGGACCCTGAGCTGAAGGCAGAGGCTTTAACCCACTGAGCCATCCAGGTGCCCTGGTTGTTGAGACTTCTTAACAGACCAACAATCTTTCTACCTGAATGGAAATTATTGTGACTATTGAGACTATCTAATTTACCACTCCATTCCATCTTCAGTCTCTCGGCAAGTTTAGAACACAAAGCTCTCCAAAAATTGATATGTTCTCCATTCTTAAAGCCCTGGAAGAAATATAAACCTAAACTAATACATTCAGTTATGGAATACAGAAATTATTTTTTGGGTTGGAGGGCTAAGTGTGCAGGAAACAACAATAACAACAACAAAACAAAATTGTTGGAGAAATAAGTACTCATATTACTTCATTTTTTGTATTGTGCTCAACTGTCTTTCAGAGAAACGACTCAGGTCTATTGACTACTCTGACTCTTTTGGTCTCAAAGCAACTCCTTCATCATCTTTGCTTTTCTTTATGTTCTCTATGAAATATTTCTGGTTCCACAAGATATATTCTATAGCTTGGGCACAATTTCTCCACCATGGCTATGTGTCTCAAAGGTAGAATATGGCAATGAATAGGATATGGGAGAGAGAAGAAAAATGGGAATGGGACCAGAAAGAACCACATCAGCATTATTTAGGTAACCAGTTCACTATAGTTCTTACTATAAGTCATCATTTTTATGTAGACAAATGCTTATTTATAAATTTTCAGGTCATATTTTTCTAAATTGAAAATCATTAAATCAATAACCTAAATGTATATTTTTAGTAATTAAATATTATAAATAAAATTTACCATGTGCTTATGTAATTTTTTAAAGAATATCAATCTAGACTTGTGTACAATATCTATAAATATATAAAGACAGGCAGAGGGATTAAAGAAAAAATAGCTTATTTTAGAAAATAGGCAGTTTCATTATGTGATTTACAGAATGCTCAATAGTCTCTCTATTCCCTATATAAAGCAATCGGGATCTTGGCTACATTACTAAATAGGTGATACAATAGCTTATTTTAAAAATAAAATTAAGAAATTTCATTTGCTTCCTGTGCAAAATCAGCACACAGTTTTTTTTTCTTTAAAGATGTACTGGAAATATTTTAGAATAAATGCTATAAATCTTAGGAAGAAAATACCTTAAAGGAAACACGAGACCATTACAGTTAAATCAGGCTAAAAATATTCATTCTTTGTGAAGTAATATTTATGATTTATTTCATTCCCTCTTCCATATAATAACCTTTAGGAAGTCATGATAATCCATTTCTCTGCTGATTTTAATTCCTATAGTAGATCAGCTTCCATTATATTAGACATAATGTAAGTATTTGCATATTGCTATTATTCCTCTCATATACACAAAGATATAAATGTGGAATAATAGTATATACTCCCGAATTTTATGTTGCTAAAGAAGCTCTGTGTTTTGGGGCAAATACTTTTTAGGACCAGTACAGACAAAGCAAACATTTTCTAGCACATTTTTGTGTGAATGCTAGCCTCTAGATTTCTGAACTATAAAAGAGAATAATAAGTCTATACACTTTTTTGATATGTTTGTAATATTCAAAGGTTATATTCAAATACAAAAAATAGAGTGGTTATCATAAACCACACATAAGTAAGCAAATGAGTAAGTAAATATACTTTGACCCAGCATTTCCACTATAGGAATTTATCCTGTCAAGAAGCTAGAGATGTGGACAAAGAAGCCTTTGGCAGATATCCCAGCTTTATTTACACTTTCAAATAGTTAAAATAATATATTAATTTGTTTAAATAATAATGGGGGATTTAAAAAGTAATTATACTTCCATATTAGAATCCTAAAAAATAATGGTATAGAAGTGTATTGATAGACAATGTGGTGTAACTGAAAAATATGCACACATACACAATGGTTTGCACAATAGATGTTCACAGAAACAAACACAGAGACAGAATATTAAACACATTCAGAGAAAAATATTAACAGTAGTCACCCCTCGGTATGGTGGATTATGCAAGTAGGAACATACACATTTTAAAAATTCCCCAATAGAAAAGGTTAGGGAAGCTACTGAATTACCACATAGACCCAATACAATAAATTTGATGTATTGCCATCATTTGTTGATTGCTTTGAATATGAAAGATTCTAGACAGTAATCATGGTTCAGTACTTGCATTTCAATCTTGAATAGCTAATGTAAGAGGAATCAGGACACTAAAAGTAGTGAAGTATTACTTTTACCTATCTGTTTATCTCTCTATTGATATTGCAAATAGGGAACTTAACAACATACCCTTAAAAAGAAGGTCTACAGTTTGACCATAAACCTAGCACCCCATGTTAGAACTCTTACCAAGTTACAGTGATTGTCAAGTTAATAGATTTTCGGCAGTCATGAAATTATAGTAACTTGTGGAGAAAATATGGATAGTCAGCCCAATTTGATCATGCTGGAATCATTAGATTACCACACTGTGATTTTAGCTGCCTGATGAAATCCTTTAAATTGAATCAATCAGATTTACTCTGTTCTACATGGAAACTGTCACATTTTACTATTGCTGAAATCTAGCCATTCTCTTAAGTTTTGCTTCAAGAAACTGAATTATTCTTGAACTTCCTGCATGTAAATTCCAAATCATATCCCCATTCAAAATTATCTCCTTCAATCACACAAAGCCATTCTCCATTGTAGTATGGCTTTGTTTTCCTGAATTGTATAGAGCAGGGCTCAGCAAATGTTTTCTGTAAAGAGCTAAATAGAAAATATTTGTCAGCCATATGGTCTGTTGCAAGTAGTCAATTCTGCTATTGTAGTGCAAAAGCAACCATAGAGAATGTGTGAATAAATTAACATGCTGAGTTCCAATAAAACTTTATTTACAAAATGGGCCACAAACTGGACTTGGCCGGCAGGCTACAGATGCTGACTCAATCTAGTGGCTTGATTCAATTCTCCACTCTGTGACATTTGTTTAAATTTAGTCCTGAACTAACAATGCAGATGCCTAAACAGCTGGTGGTAGGTTATGAACATTAAGGAGAATGAAGACTTACATAGTTTTATATGAACATGAATGTTCATTCACAATTCTCCTGAATTTGACAGAAATCAAGGTTGATGAATCAGCCAAATTTGCTGAAAGTTTTCTTCCTTCCCCAAACTAATGCCAACACATTTAATGTGTTACATAAAAGAAGAATGTTTAGTCTCTATCACATGCCAGAGGTTTTATCTCATTTTTTAAATCTTCCTACCAATATTGACATATATATTTTTATTTTACTTATGAATAAATTGAGAGTCAATGAAACAAATAACTCATATAGTAGGATAGAAAATGTCAGATCTACACAGTCAATACAAGCTATTTACTGTAGGATCACCTGGGTGGCTCAGTCGTTAAGTGTCTGCCTTAGGCTAGGGTCATGATCTCAGGGTCCTGGGATGGAGCCTTACATTGGGCTCCCTGCTCCGTGAGCCTGCTTCTCCCTCTCCCTCTGCCTGCTGCTCCCCCTGCTGTGCTCTCTCTGTCAAATAAATGGATAAAATCTTAAAAAAAAAAAAATAAAAGGTATTTACTGTAGTAGTATAGGAGAGAACAAATCCTATACCAAATCTGTGTTTGGACCCTATGACTTTGGTACAGGTAATGAATGCATGGCTTTGTACAGCTACACAAATAATGATTTTAATACATAACACATTATATGAATTAATGGAATGTTAAAAACTTTTGTACTTTGGGGGCGCCTGGGTGGCTCAGTGGGTTAAGCCGCTGCCTTCGGCTCGGGTCATGATCTCAGGGTCCTGGGATCGAGTCCCGCATCGGGCTCTCTGCTCAGCAGGGAGCCTGCTTCCCTCCCTCTCTCTCTCTCTCTCTCTCTCTCTCTGCCTGCCTCTCTATCTACTTGTGATCTCTGTCTGTCAAATAAATAAATAAAATCTTTAAAAAAAAAAAACAAAACTTTTGTACTTTGGACCATTCCATGTTTAAGTAATAGAAAGTGGAACTTGTCTTGCTAACTCATTCATTAGCTAAGTATCTTCAGTGACTCTGTGAATGACTTACAATGCAAGTCATATATATATAATATATGTGTGTATGTATATATAGGAATTAAATAATTATAGTTAAATTATATATTTATATAATATATAAAACATATATTTACATACATACATATATATATTTACATACACACATATGTATATCTTTATTCTTAGCCTCAGAGTATGTATATATTTCATACAGGTTTAAGAATGTTCTTTGAGCTAAGAAGAGAAGTTTGTTTTGCCTTTCTTTCATAAAAACAATTTTGTCACTCTATTTTATAAAATGAATTTTATGACAAGTGTATTATCCCCTAAACTCTTTGTTTTGGGGATTTTCTGCCATTCTAACATTATTACTAAGCTCTTCTAAAGACAACCAGCTAAGACATGCAAAAAGCGTAACACCTAAATATTAAAATGAGTGTGTGCCTATTCTACTTCACTACCAGTCTAGCAAAACTATAGTTCAGTGACATTTTGTAGTAACTAAATTTTAGGGGACATTCCCGGAAAATGCAAAGTGTTATTCAAAATATTTCTGCCATGAGAAAATGCAGTACACTCAGCTCCTATATTAGTTTTGACTCTTGCTTATTTATTCATTCAATGCACACTTATTGAGCCCCTAATCCTGGTTAGGGGCCATGTCTTTATCTATTTTCACTTAATAACATGCTAAGTTCAATAATAGGAATTTCCAAATGATGAAACAGAAAGCAGAAAGAAAACTTTAATTTACATGAAGGTATCAGGGACAGTTTACTAGATGAAATGCTGCCAAAATTCTTTGAATCAATGAGTATATTAGCTCAGTGAAATAAAAAGTGGTAAATTGGGAAAGGCAAAGGGAGCAGAATGGGCAAGAGTCTAGCAAATTTCTACTAATTCCTTGAGAGCAAGAATATGGAAGAGTAGTTAGGAAATGGTATTTTAAGACCTGTAAGGATATGGAGACAGAAGTGAGGGGGGTTGTTACTTGGTGCCACAAAAGTAGGCTCAGATTCTGGTGTCAAAATGGGTAAGATGTGGAATGGAATTTTTGCTTTTTATAGGAATGGAGAAAGTTCTGGCTAATCATGGACACCACGATCAAGACCATTTCTATAGATGTATATTACAGATTGCAACCTTACTTCCATTGAAGAGTCAAATAATTTTGTCCTAAGATCAGTGCAAGCTGCATAATGTGACCTCATCAATTTTTAACTGTTAATATTTATAAATTACCTTTATTATTTGAAGGTGTACTTTATTACTGATACCAGCTTCATGAAGAATTTTTTATTGAGTACTAATTTGAAATGAAATACAAATTTCCAATATCAAATCTTCCCATGATGATTAAACTGAGGGAGGAGGTCAAGTAGCTAGACCCTGATTTATGACACTGATTTAACATCTTCTTCAAACTTAGTGTATCACAAAATTTGGAGGTACTAAGATTTTTTTTTTTTTTTTTGACAGAGAGAGAGAGATCACAAGTAGGCAGAGAGGCAGGCAGAGAGAGAGAGGGGAAGCAGGCTCCCCGCTGAGCAGAGAGCCCAATCTGGGGCTTGATTCCAGGACCCTGAGATCCTGACCTAAGCTGACTTAACCCACTGAGCCACCCAGGTGTCCCTGGACGTACTAATGTTATATGTGGCACTCAACTAGTACATTATACATTACTTTAATCCTTGGAGAAATTCTGTGTGTCAGGGGAAATTACATTAGCTTTATCGATGAGGAAATGGACTCAGAAAGATTTAGCAAATTCTCTACCTTTTTATAGCTAATAAATGATTAAACTGTTACCTTTTTGCTATCCATTATTATCATCTTAATATAGATATTGCAGGGTAAAAACATGAGTCAAAAAATACAACAGATCGGGGCGCCTGGGTGGCTCAGTGGTTTAAGCCACTGCCTTCGGCTCAGGTCATGATCTCAGGGTCCTGGGATCAAGTCCCGCATCGGGCTCTCTGCTCGGCAGGGAACCTGCTTCCCTCTCACTCGCTCTGCCTGCCTCTCTGCCTACTTGTGATCTCTCTCTGTCAAATAAATAAATAAAATCTTTAAAAAAAATACAACAGATCACTTTTCTAAAGCTACTGGTCTTTAGTCCATTATTTCTTATATTCAGTTTGCCTAAAATCAATATAATTTGAATATACTCCATCATTGCAAATGTGCAAATATGCATACATATGGAAATTATTGGACAAAGATGATGACCAATAAAAATGAAAACATGTAAATAAGTGACAAAGTAAAATACAATGTATTTATATTAATATGTGAAGTTAAAGGACCTGAAAACAATGTATTACGAGTCCTTCAATTGTCGCATATGTATAAATTAGAATAATCTCACATGTAGTACATAGGATAACTTGTATTTATGTACATACATATATAAAATTCAGTGTGCCCATTTACATTTTAGAGTGCATTTAAAATAATAAAGAATTTATAGTATAGTAAACAAGTATATATAGTAAACAAGACACACAGAGGTCAACAAAATGAAACAAAAGTGTGGAGTGTGGTCATATTTTAGGTAAACTAGTCATTATGCAAATTGTTCATAAAATTATTGGGTTTGACATAAATTCAGTTGAGTCTGATTAGCCTGAGATCAAGCTAGGATGCAGGCTAGGATTTCAGTGGAGGGCAGCTAGAAAAAGAAAAGAAGTTGCTGAAAGGAAGAAAAATTGTTTAGAGAACCAGCAGGATTAGATACCTGGTCTCTAAAATATGTGGCTTGTACATGAGTGCTCAGGGGGACTGTGTTAGTTTCCTGTGGCTATGGTAACAAATCACCACAAACTTGGTGGTTTAAACAACATTAATTTGTTCTTTCACAGTTCTGCAGGTCCGAAGTTTGAAACCAATATCACCGAGTCCAGTTTGAGGTGCTGGCAGAACTTTATTCCTTCCAGAGACTCTAGGTGGGGGAATCTGTCCTTGATTCCTCTAGTTTCTGGTGGCTACCAAAATTCCTTGGATTTTGGCTAAATCACTCCAATATCTGCCTCTGTGTCTTCTCCTCTTCCATGTAGTCCACTTACCTATGCCTCCCTCTTAAAAGGATACATTTGATTTCATTTAGGACCCACCTGGAGAATGGAGGACATTCTCCCTATCTCAAGAGCCTTAATTTAATCGTATCTCCCAAACTGTTTTTCTCTCCATATAAAATAACCTGTTCCAGAGATTAGGACATGGGCATTTTGAGGCAGTCATTATTAGCCTACCACAGGAACATAGTTTAGGATGGTTCTTGTAGTCTATTGTTGGATTCAAACACTAATTTTGCAATTAGAAGAAAAGAACAGGTACTACTAGTTCACAAAACAGAAATAAAAAAAAAAAAACTGACCAAGTTTTGGAAATCTATTAGGATTGTTGGGTAAGGAGTCTCCACTTCTGACCTCCTTGTCCTTTTGCTTGATGGTTTTATTCCCTAAAACTGTCTTGCTCTATACTCCTGGATGTCTTATTTTGAGTTCCCCAAAAGGAGACCCTCCAGGACAGTGGTGTATTTGGAGTGCATGTAGTTTTTTGGAAGATGTTTCTTGGAGACTTCTGTTGGAGACTGAGGGGAAAAAACAAACAAACCACAGCAGGGAAAAAAGATAAAAAATGCTATATTACAAATTTCCACTGGAGTTTATTCAACTGGAGATATCAGAGTCAGTATTGTTCCTGCAACTCCATCTTATTCCACCCAAAAGTGACAGAATTAGGGTATTTAAGGCACCAGCTCCTCTCAGTCATAAATGAGGGCTTCTCTCATGGAGTGTTAATTCCTCATGACTTTTGACCTGCCATACCTGTGTAGAAAGGGCTCTAGAGGATACAGGAGTCCACAAGGAGATGCAGGTATTACCGGATGGAGTTTGGGTCAATGTGCATAGAAATGGTAATGACTAAGAGGATATGAGTGGGTCATCAATGTCACCTACAATACTGTATCCTACAGCTAGGCCAGCTGTGTGTGTCACATGATCTTATCTTTACCATATAAGGGAAAGTAATCTTCTTCCACTTCAAATTTGAAAAATCCTAAGGAGAAGTCTGTTAGGGCTGGCATTTGTTATTTCTGGACTAAATCCCTGCGACTAGGGAGATGAGTTCTTGAGAAAAGAAGACAGCTTTTAAGTCAGGCTACATGGGGTGAACTTGGGAAGAGCAGTTTGCATATAAGGTAGACAATATTCCCAGATAATACCTTATTTGCTTTTGTCTATTTTGTTTATAGGCAATAAAAAAGGAGGTCATTATAGTGAATGGGACACAAAATTCAGGTATCTTAGTCTCTATGGGTGACTCCCGATTTGGTGTGATTATTTTGGGCTTGATACTGGATTACAGGTACCATCTGAATACATAAAAAATGGGCTGCAGTTTCTATAGGTAAGAGGAAGAAAATGAGGTATTCTGGGGGTTCTAGGAAAATAATAGATTTAAGATAATTGAGTTTGAGAGAAACTGCAGTACAATAAGAATTTGACCCAGGGATCTAGTTGTAGTGAAGAAGAAAAAGTTGTATTCCTATAAGCTTAGATTGTAATTGAGGACATGTGCTTGTTCTCAGTGGACTCACTACACACATACCACATACTAGATTAAGAATAAAATTGATAGCTCCAAATCTACCACTGGTAGTGAGAGGGCTTACTATGTTCCATTCCCAAGGTTAGATTAATTGGCTTAAGACCTTGATGAGACTGAGCTCATAATTTGGAGGCCTCAGTTTCTCTAGCTATGTGGGGTCAGGAGAAGTAGGAAGCAGTAACACCTACAATAGTGAGTCTACAGAGTCATCTTTCTACTATATTTTTACTAGAAATTTATTTTTATTAAGTTCAATTTCAAAACTGTATGACCTTAAGTAATGCTCATTTTTAAATAGGGTACAAAGCATTAGAGAATCTGAGAAGGTATTTGTAGGGACAGCAACAGACCTAATCTAGTTTTAATTATTTTTGACAAAAGGAGAAAAATGAGAACTGAATCAGTTTTCATTTATCCTGTTGTAATAGCACATCTACATAAAGCAATTTTATAGGGTTTTTCTTTTCTGTAGAAATATTAAGATCTGCTACCTTTATACTTTATTTTCATGCTTCTAGGGTTTGCTATAGAACTTTAATGTCCGTGCTTTGGTTTCACAAGATTAAATATTAAACAATATCACTAACTAGATATGGTACATTTACTTTCCAAGTAATTGGATTGTGGATGAACCTGCTGCTGCTGTTCATTAGTCTGTAACTTCATAAGACTTTAACTCTATTCTCCTTTTACAACACTGCAATTTGGAAACTTTCCATAGAGCTGAGAGTAGCTGAAAATAGTTGGATATAGCCTTACATTACCTTTGGGATGCACTATCATGCTCATCAACAAAGGTGTCATGCCATTAGTGTTGAACTGTAATACCCAGCATGCCAAATCATTCATAATCTCCTACCTAAACATAGAAGTCACCAGTAGTAATTTAACAGTAGGTTTATTTTCTTTTAAAAATTAGCTTTAAAGTGATATATGCTAATCAGAGAAGATGTGAAAAATTGATGAAAATAAAAAATCAGCTATCATTTCTCTACTCAGAGATACTACCAATACTTCCTTGCACGTATGTGTACTTTTACGTACATGTTATAATTCCATAAATATAAAACCTGTTTCACCTCTATTTTTTTGACATTACATTATGAGCATTTTCCATATCTTTAAAATTCTTCATAAGCATATTTTACAATAGCTGCCTACTCTTTATTCTTATGGCTGCTCCATGATATAGTTAATCATTTATTGCAGGACATTTGGATTGCTTCCAGATGGTTGCTGCCATAAATAATGGCATGATAAAATCTCTGCACATAAATCTTTGTCCTCATTTCTGATAATTTCTTTAGAAGAGATTCCCAGAAATGGAATTGCTGGGTCAAAGAGAGTGAATATGTTTAAAGGTTTTGATATTTTTCCAAATTTGCTTTCCTAAAAGGCTTTATAAATATATTTGTATACCTATCATGAATTTATGACCATGGCTCTTTTACTACACCCTACCAGATTTTTACTTTAATTAATTGCCCAATACTACTCTAAGATTTGAATAAGTTATGATACTATCACTAGATGAAATAATATGCATTTCATTAAAGTTAAAATTATGCGTATTATGTTGCAACATTAAACTTATTGATGATATGCTATTAAGTAAAACACATGATATAAAATTGAATATACTCCATCATTGCAAATATGCAAATATGCATACATATGGAAATTATTGGACAAAGATGATGACCAATAAAAATAAAACCTAATAATAATAGAGTACCCTAGTAACTTATAGCTTACTATGTAGTTAATAAACAACAGTGTACCATGAAGTGCTTAAAATTCATTGTTTCATTCCATTTTATAATAACAATGTGAAAGAAGTCCTAAAGCTTAAAACTTTTATGCAAATGTCTTATAATCGTACAGGATGTCAACATGGTTCTGAAATTTAAACCCAAGTTGGTTGCTTCAAATTCAAATTGAAATTAGGATAGGAAGCTTACATCTGAATCCCTTAAACATTTCTCTGTCTCCTAAACGTTATAAAATGCTGCTGCCTATTCTTTATAGTAGAATAATGTAAAGTGTTATATTTAAGAGAAACCATAATGATTGAGTTATGATTTTTTAGAAAACAAGTTAACCACTAAGAAAACCAAATGAAAAAAGAAACTTTAAGACAGTACTCTGAATAGGAAAACATGAAAAACAGACAAAGACAGATACCATAAGATTTTAGTTATATGTGGAATCAAAAAATCCAAAAGAAATGAAGGAACAAAACAAAACAGAACTTATAGATCCAAAGAACAGAACATGGTTGCTGGGTGGGGTGGGGGAGGGTGAGGACTGGGCAAAACAGGTAAAGGGGGTCAAGAGGTACAAATTTCCAATTATAAGATAATTAAGTCATGGGGAAAGAATGTACAACATGGAGACTATACTCAATAATATTGTACTGTATACTTGAAAGTTGCCAAGAGATTAAATTCTAAAATTTCTCATCAGAAGAAAAAAATTATTAATTTATATGGTGAAAGATAATTAGAATTATTGTGGTGATCATTTCACATTGTAAATAAATACTGAATTATTATGTTGCAAACTCGAAACTAATATAATGTTACATGTTGATTATATCTCAATTAAATCAATGAAAATACAATATTTGATCTAACCATTAATCAGTGAAATGCAACCAAAACAATAAAGCATTTTATTGTTTACCCATTTAACCCAAACCAAGGATGGAGTTCATTGAATGGTACCCAGAATTCAGTCTTCATATTTTATTAATATTCTTAGGTAAATAAATAGATGATTATTTTTAATAAATTAAAAATAAATAATTATTTTTAATAAATGCTATTTCTTTTTGTTGCTACAGATAAAGATATACATTGAAGTAAAGAGCTGACTCTTCATATAATTCATGTATTTTTCATAAAATTCAGTAAATTGAATATTTTCATTGAAATGATAAAATACTCTCTTTAACCCTTTCAATAAGCATCTATTGAATACTTACTAAGCGCTAGAAGTTCCTGTAGGAGTTACATGACTATATCCAAGAAATAAAAATAGTTGCCCTCAGCCATCTTATGATCTAATATGGAATACAGACAATAAGATAAATCATTAAAATACATATTCTGTTATATTGATAAATATGTAAAAAAGTGGCTATGATAAGACATAGAACAGAAGCATGAAATGTTGGGGAGGGGATAATGAAATTTTAGATAATGATGGTCAGAGAATGCATCATTAAGAAATGACTTTGGAGAAGAGATTTCAGAGAAATAAAAGAGTGCACAGTGGGTAAAATTATGACAAGAGCATTCCAGGGAGAGAAGCAATCCTTGCAAAGACCCTGTTGTGATGGGGGACTTATTGATTTGCTCAAAAGAACAGAAGGGCCAGTGTAACTATGACAGCCTAATTAAGGGAGGGCAGTGAGAGAAGATCAGAGAAATAACAGGGACCACATAAGAATTTGTCATCACCGTGACTGTATACCCCAGTTTTTTCCTGCTGTTCTACTCTAATTATTAATAACATAGTTTCACTCTCAAAAGTGTTCCAGTTTGAATAACAAGTCAGCATAGGAAGGAGTTTGAATTTTACCCTAATAGAATCTGCCATTGGATCATTTGAACAGGTAAATTATATGATCTGTCTTAGGCTTCACCTGAATAATTGATGGCTTTGTTGAAAGTAGACTGAATGGTGGTTAAGTAAATCCATTATTTAAATTTATAGAAACTTAATTGTGTCTTTTGATTGAAACAAAAAGAAAAACAAAATAAAACATAGCTGGCCTAGGATTATATGTAATGTTCAGTTGGTATGCATTTTTAGTCCTTTTTAATTTAGAACAATTTGTCCCTCTTCCTTTGTCTTTTATCTCCTTTTTCTTTTTTAAGAGTATAGAGCAATTTTCTGTAGAATATATCTAAGTTTAGACCTCTATTATATTATATTAGTTTCAGCTATCGACATAATGATTTAGTATTTGTGTATTTTATAAAATAATCACAGTAAGTCTACTTAACATCTGTCACTACATGTAGTTACAAATGTTTCTTGTAATGAAAATTTTCAAGATCTACTATCTTAGCAGCAATGATTTTTTTTAAAGATTTTATTTATTTATTTGACAGACAGATCACAAGTAGGCAGAGAGGCAGGCAGAAAGAGAGAGGAGGAAGCAGGCTCCCTGCTGAGTAGAGAGCCCGATGTGGGGCTCGATCCCAGGACACTGGAATCATGACCCGAGATGAAGGCAGAGGCTTTAACCCACTGAGCCACCCAGGCGCCCCAGCAATGATTTTTTTAATGGTCAAATTGTTTCAAATTTGGCCAGTGGGAACTCCTTCAAATGTCTTTGACACTTCTTCACAATTTGACAATACAAGATGTTACATGCTTTATCATGTAATTACCCAGGCTACAACCCTGGACACACCCTCCCACACACACCCACATACCCTGTCAACTGTCAACAAATATTGGAAGCTATTGGTTTATATGATCAAAATAGAGAGGAAAGAGTGGTAACTGGGTATTGAAACACGATGCACACGGAGAGATTACTTCATGTACACAGAGGCTCCCAAGGCATTCTGAAGTGAAATGACATTCTGTTCAGGAGAAAAGAGAAAAATTTAGACATTCGTTTGAATGTTTGGGGTCTCTTTTCACCAAATGTCTGTTTTTTTGGAAGCACGCTTTGAAATTGTGCCAAACAAAAGACGTTGCTTGCTTCATTCATTTCTGGTTCTATGCCAAGGAAGACACATTTGAGTTTCAGAATCATAATCAGTAGTTATGTTTTAAGTGTTTTTCTTATTCTGGCAAGAAGATTCATCTCTCTCTGCTCTTCTTTAACTCCACTCTGCTCTGCCAACTCTTGCCTTTATAAGATTCTCAGAACTCTTGAGGCCCAGCTCTAACATACAATTTCCTGTTTTACGTAAGTCATTGTGGAAAAGATGTTACTTGTGAATGGGGAAGAAAACATATTGGCATATTACTTTTGAGGGAGAGGTTAATAATCATTAATAGTGCTATTCATATTTAGCAGAAAGTATTTTTTTCCTATGTTTGCTGAACAACAGTTACCTTAGGACCGATAATTAGGAACACAGTATCTTCCTCTCTATTGACAGTACAGAGAAAAGAAAACATAGTTTAACTTATAAGATAAGAGTAAATCACTATAAGGGAATTGATACGTTCCACACTGTGCCGAAGGATCAGGATGGAAATTTGAAGAACGAATGAAGGAACAAGGAATAAAGAAAGGAGGAGGGAAGGAAAGAAAAAAGGAAGGATGGAGAAGGAAGAAAGGAAAGGAAGAAGAGGGGAAGAAAGAGAAGTAACGTCCTCTTCTGTGAATGATTCCTATAACAAATTTTTTTTCATTATGTCACCTCTACTGATACTATTCTTTCTTTTAAGACCATTTTTTTTCTATCCTTTTCATTTCTCACAGTAAGTCTATGGGTATAAACCCACATATGCCATATTGTGTAATCTACAATATAACATTATTATGTGACAGAAATGAGGATAATGATAGTAAAGTAATATCCAGGCTTATGACTCAAACTAAGTTTATTTCTCATTATCTCCATTTAGATAAATGAACTAAAAACACTTCATGTTTGGCTATCATCTCAAAACATTACAAAGTATGTTAGAGTTTAAATAAGCTGAAACTCAGTTACCCTCCAATTTTCCCTGACATTAAAAATATAATTACCTGTGCTTAACCCATAAACTTGTATTTGTGACCAATTTACATTAAATTTATTTTTGCTCTCCTTGACAAACCTAAGAAGCATTTTTTCCCCCACAAGTCACTTTCATCAGAAGATTTCATCAGAAGGTTACAGTCCAAGTTACAACTTAAAAAGTACAATTTTAGGCATTCAATCAGGTTCAAGCTATTGAAAGAGTTGATATATTTTTTTGCCCTGTACCACACAAATATTCACAACATTTGAAATAAGGTATAATTACCAGTAGAGTTAAGTAGATTGAGATGATAAATTGCTTCGATAAGAAATTAAGATCAGAATAAATTCAGGCAGAAAATAATTTATATTGTTATAAACAGGAAAAAAAAGTCCTTTTTGGCAATAGTAAGATTGCTTTCCCTCATGTTAGACCTCTCAAAGTTTTAAACTGATTGTAATTTTTCTGCCTATCAAATCCAAATCTCAATGACAAATCACATTATTTTTAAGTTTCTGAAGCATACTTCATTTACAAAGTGATAGAGTTTTAAGAAGTTGGTTTGAAAATTCTACTACCTGTAACTTTTTAAAAGTATGTTCCTCCAGAAGACAAATTTTTATATTAGAAAACATTTCCTACTCAAACAGACAATAGTACTTGAGCAAGGTACATTTAAGAAGATAGACTAAAAACAATTAGAATTGAATAAAGCTCATATTGACTTTAAGAAGAACTGAGTTAATTGAACGGCAAGCTGTATTTGAGACTGTTTCCTTCAATCCAGATACACCAAAACAGAGAGCAATCGATCATGTATCATAAGTGGTAATATGAATTTCTGTTGATATTTAGAAGAGATTTTGTATGATGATAGAACATTAGACAGGAATTGTGTGTGGATGTGTGTACGTGTTATTTGTATTTATTTGTATATATATTTTAATAAATTCATATATATAAATATATCTATATATATTTAACATTTATATGCTTAATTATATGTGCATCCATATACATACATATACGTGTGTTTATAAATGTATATGTATATTGTTATATGTACACATTTATTTCCATATCAATATATACATATATATGAATTTATATGAAATATTATAAACACATATAAAAACTACGTAACAAACTTATTTCTTGAACATGGAACCGTATCTGACCTACACCTTAAGCATTTCAGCATTCTCTACTCTAGAGTTCCATAATAACATGACATTCTTTAATGCACAGTGTTCACAAAGAGTAACCGGATTGATCCTTCTAATCTAAAAAAAAAAACCAAAAAACAACCCATGTTTTGGTACAACCAGAAAATTAAGAAAGAATGTGCAAGACTGGTCAAATGATACAAGTGATCCATTTTCTTCCCTCTTTTCTGAGTCCATTAATCAGTCTGTCATGACACTGCCTATGATATTTATGTCTGCCTAGAAACAATAAAAGTTTCACTTTCCCTTTTCCAAAAAGTTGCTATGCTGTGTTGACATTTTCACCCTGGAGGAAAGCCACTTTGCACTGAACAGATGCTTCAAACTGGTTCATTCATGCTAATTCTGCATAAATATGCTTACCTGCCGAGCTCAGAAATAGAATCACAGCAATATATTTTGAGGCATATGTATGACCTCCCAAATAAGTTTAAATGCAAATAGAATCGAAAAGAAAGATAGACTCCGTTTAATGTATCGATATTATTAAAGGCACGTATCAATATTTCTTTTCTGTTAGTTTTATCTTAGATATATTTCCAAAATGAAGCTGAGCTTTTTGGGGAATAACTTGTCTTTGTTAGCCTTGTATGTTAGAAACCTGTGGGTCTGGGGCACCTGGGTGGCTCAGTGGGTTAAGCCTCTGCCTTTGGCTCAGATCATGATCTTAGCGTCCTGGGATCGAGCCCCACATCGGGCTCTCTGCTCAGCGGGGAGCCTGCTTCCCCCTCTCTCTCTCTGCCTGCCTCTCTGCCTACTTGTGATCTGTCTCTCTCTGTCAAATAAATAAATAAAATCTTTAAAAAAAAAAAAAAAAAAGAAAGAAACCTGTGGGTCTGACCTGAGTTGGATCCTCAAAAGATCTTTATTATATTCAAAGGTTGAAATTTTAAACCCTTAAATATAAGACCATTTTAAAAATGATTTAAGGTGTATACTCTTTTAAGCAATATATGAGTGAAATTTTTGTTTTGTTTATTTTTTTGCTAAGTTGAATCTGACTGCTGTTGTTTTAACATGGGAACTCACTGATGTATTTCAATTTCAATTTGCCATATTACTATTAGTTTTCTCTTTGTGTTACCTGTTCTACAGTTCTTCCTCTTTTCTTGTTTTGTAATTAATCAATTGCTTAAATTTTATATTCACCCATCTATTAGCTTATTAAATAGGCATCTTCTTTCTTCTCTCTTAAGGGTTACTCTAGGTATCATGACATGTATTTGTAACATTAAAATTTAATAAAGTGATTTTTGCACTTACTTAAGGGAAATATGTTACAATATGCTATTCACATTCAACTCCCTTTGAACTGATGGAATAATATTGTTTTATATTTAATTGTGTTATATATAAATAATAGTTATAACCACAAACATATTACAGTTTGTTTTATATGGGTATTTTTCATTTGCCCATATAATTACAATTTTAATAGCTCGTCATTTCTTCTTTATATTTGACCTGGGATCTAGGATCAGTTTTCTCCTTCCTGAAATACTCCGTTTAAGAACTCCATTAGTGTAGGTCTGGGCTAGTAAAATTTTCTCAGATTTCAATTATCTGAAGATGTCTTCATTCTTGAGAACATTTTCATCAGGTATAGAATTCTAGGTTAGTTATTCTAGGCAGTTGTTCTCCCTCAAAATGACTTTCAAAATGCTGTTTTTTTGTTTTGTTTTGGTCTTTTGCTTCCATTGTCTCTGCTGAGAAATGAGTTGCCAGTTTTATTGTTGCTTCTCTGAAGATAAGATGTCTTTTTTCTGGGGGAAGTGCTTTACAGAATATTTTCTCTTTGTCTTTGATTTTTACATTTTAGTTATCATGTGCCAGTTGTGGTTTTCTTAGTAGTTATTTCACTTAAATTTCACAATTCATTTTTATAGCTTTACTGAGATATAAAATTGGCATAAAATTGGCATACAACAAATTGAACATAATTTGAATGCATAATTTCATGAGTTTTGACAAATAGATGCATCCATGTAACCATCAAAATATCAACATTTCTTTCCCCCATCAGGGTTTCCTAACCTCTTGGTAATTCATCACTCACACCACTTCATTCCACCTCAATCTCTAGGCAACTATTGATCTGTTTTCTATCATTATTAATTAGTTTATATTTTATTCTTTATTTTTATTTTTTTTAATTTATTTATTTGACAGAGAGAGATCACAAGTAGACAGAGAGGCAGGCAGAGAGAGAGAGAGAGGGAAGCAGGCTCGCTGCTGAGCAGAGAGCCCGATGCGGGACTCGATCCCAGGATCCTGAGATCATGACCTGAGCCGAAGGCAGCGGCTTAACCCACTGAGCCACCCAGGCGCCCCAATTAGTTTATATTTTATAGCATTCCATCAAATTGAACTATATGAGTTTCTCTTTTGCTTGTTTCTTTTACTCAGCATAGTTATTTCAAGGTTCACCCTTGTTTTCATGTGCATCGATAATTTGTACCTTTTTGCTGATGAATAATATTGCATTGAATGGATATATTGAAATGTGTTTATTCCTTCTCCTAGTTTTTTGAGATTTGAGATTGAGTTGTTTTGAGGGATGTTATAATTAAAGGTCCTGGGAACACTTGTATACATTCCTTTGTGTAGATGTATGTTTTTAATACTCTTTTACTAGTCTTGAGCAATAGCTGAATAAATCTATATATCAAAACTTCATATTTAGCTTTTCACAATACTGCCAAGTGTTTTTAGCAAAGTGGTTGTATTCTTTTTAAAATCCAGCACCATTGGAGAGGGATTCTAACCCTACCCTCTTGCATCATTTGATATACTCAAACTTGCTAATTTTAACCATTTTTGTGGTATACCATTGTGATTCCCTAATGACCAATGACACTGAGAATATTTCCATGTGCCTATTTTCCAACTACATATCTTTGGTGAAATGTCTGTCAAAATCCTACTATTTTAAAAATTGGTTTGTCAGTGTTTTGGTTCTATTAACATTTTAAATTTATTACGTTATAAGAGTTCTTTACATAATCTATATACATGGGATTTTTTGTGATTTACGTATTTTGCAAATATTATCTCCCAATCTGTGGTTTGTCTTTTTGTTTCTTAATTGAGTCTTTTGAAGAACAATGGGTCTTAATTTGCATATGCTACATAGCTTTTGGGTTTTTTTTGTTTGTTTTTCAGTTTAAATAAAGGTAATGAAGATTTTCTGTAATAATTTTCTTGGAAGTTTTGTAGCTTTGACTTTCTTAAATTTAAGTTTATAATCCATTTCAAGTTAATTTTTAATATGATATGAAATAAGGGTTGAGGTTCATTTTTTCCCTTTTTATTTGCATGTATATAAAGATCTTTACTGAATTAACAGGTGCAAATCACTGTACTATGCTTGATAGGGTAAGCAAAGATGACTAAATTAAGATTCTGTCCTTAAAATAATTACAGGTCAATAATACAGAAAACAATAAATATTCTAGATTATGTATTGTATCGTTGTCTCTTTATACAATATAAACTACCTATTAATCAATTTGTCATATTTAATGATCACTATTTCTTACCTTGTTCCTGGTAGAAACTATCTTATGTACTAATAAGAAACTATCTTATGTACTAATATTAACCTATACATTAAAAAAAAATATTAACCTTCAAACAACAATTTGTCTTTAATTTAAAATTTGTTACTTTTCTTTTCAGTTTTGTTCTAGGCCCAAACAACAGCATTTACTGGCCCTTTTCAGCCTGATTTTCCATTTTAGTTTTCCTACTCCTCCATTTTCCAATCTATCTATCAGTATGTTGGCCAGGTTTTCAGAATGCTTTTTTGTTTGTTTGTTTCTCTTAGAACTTTTAGCCAGACCATGTAATTTCTTACTTTTTCTACTTCCAGCTAGTCTCTGGAATTATTCTTAAATCCTTGCCTCTTAAATCTTAGGACAATCCACAGAGAATACAATAGCAATGCCTTTCTAGCTCCAAAATGAACATCATATCAAATTCTTCTCCTGCAAATAGGATTATAGAATCAATTCTCAACTCAATGCAACAGGCATATATTGAGAGACAACTATGTAGCCACTTGAAGTGAATAATATATCTTCACATCCAGTATAAAAATTTTCTTTCTGTCTCCCATTGAGGTTCATTTTTAAAAATTGATTTTAGAATGTTAAAATAATCGTGAATTTTGGAATAAACCTTGCATAGTCACAAACTACCATGGTTTTTATATATTTCTGGATTCCATTTGACCCATTCTGATGCAAGTGTGTATAGTTATATTCATGAAAAATATTAGTCCCATGGTTTTCTCTTCCACTAATGTCTTTGTGCTACCAGGTAATGTACACTGACGAGAATGAGCTTAGAAGCATTTCTTCAGCTTCTATTTTCTGGAAGAATTTATGTAGATTTGGTATTATTTCTATCTTAAATTTTTGCCTCAATTTGGGTCTGTATTTGTATTTTTTGTTTATGTGTGTTTTGTTTTGTTTTAAGGAGGAGATATAATGATTTCAGTTTCCTAACAAGATAAAATGCTATTCTCTGGCACTTTGCCTCACAAATTCTAGCTCTCTTGGACTTTTCCAGTTATAAACTCTACTGTTCAATTCAAGAGTACTGATCTCCATTTGGGTTCCCTCCTGTGCTACATCCTGGAAACTCTATCAAGCTACCAGCTTGGCAATCATTGGACTCAGTATTCATTCTCCTTCCTTTAGCTGCCTGCAAATACTTGTTTTATATAGTTTTCTATTTCTGTTTTTTTAATATAACAAAAAGTCCTTTTTGTTGTTGTTTTTTTTTTGACAAGCATATTAAAACTCAATTAGCCAACATATAGTCCCCATTAGTTTCAGATGTAGCGTTCAATAATTCATCAGTTGCATGTAACACCCAGTGCTCATGACATTATATGCCCTCTTTAATGCCCATCACCCAATTACCCTTCCCGCCCACCTCTCCTCCAGCAACCCTCAGTTTGTTTCCTGTAGTTGAGAGTCTTTCATGGTTTGCTTCCTCTTTGATTTTCTTTCCATTCCATATTTTTACTTTTTAAAATTTTTTAAAAAGATTTTATTTATTTGAAAGAGACAGAGAGTACAAGAGAACTCAGTTTGGGGGGAGGGTCAGAGTGAGAGGCTGTTCAGAGTGAGAGGGAGAAACAGCCTCTCAACTGAGCAGGAAGTCAACCAGGCAGGGCTGAATCTTAGGACCTCAGAATCATGACCTGAGACAAAGGCAGTTGCTTAACCGATTGAGCCACCCAGGCACCCCTAGTTTTCTGTTTTTTAAAGTAATGTGTAGGGATATATCTAGTTCCTGTTGGTTATATCCAGAAGCAGAAGTATTATGATACTTTTATTCTTTTCTAGATATTGTTAATCATTTTTAGAAAATATCATTATTATCCTTTTAAACATTGTATCTGCTGCATTTCTTTCCCTTAAAGTTCAGTCACTCCAGTTACAAATAATTTAGATTTTTTTCTCCATGTTCTATAAATCATAGTCATTTCTCTATTTTTCCTTTTTGACTCATTATGCTTCTATTTGAATATTTTCTACTAATGTAACTTCAAGCTAATTAATTTTCTCTTTCTCTAACTGGCTATTAAATCTATCCATTTATTTCTCAGTTTTAATTCTTACATTTTATTTTATAGAATATCCATTTGATCTTTTTACAGTTTCCAGTTTTCAGCCAAAAACATTAAGACGAATGTTAATGTTTAATTTAACATTAATCTTAATGTTTAATTTAACATATCAATCATAACTATTTTACATTTTGCTCCTAATAATGCCATCATATGAATTGCCTATGGGTTTGTCCCCTTTTTCTTGTTCTCAGGGGTTTCCTTATATGTCTGGATATTTATTGATTAAGCACTGTACATTATAGTTGAAAAACCATAGTAAAATCTAGTGTCTGAATTATGTTTTGCTGCTCAAGAAAGCATTTACTTTTGATTCTGACAAGAAGTTGGGCTAAGAGTAAATTATCTTAAAAAATACATGAGATTGAGCTGATTGAAAGATTCATTTCAGGCTATGTATAGAAGTGCATGGATTTTAGAGGTTCCCACTAAAAGCCCAGGAGTTTTTCAAAAGCTTCTCTTATCCAATCACTTAACTCCACTTTCCCCCGTTCTAGCCCTGTGGGTCTGGAGAAAGCTGTACTTAGTCTCTAAACACCAGTTGTAAGTAGAGGAGAAACGTGGCATAGAATGTTAGGCTCTTAGACTCCTCCAAGAATTAGACACAAAGACAAGATCAGACAAAAAAATAAATAAATAAAACACATCTATTGGCTGGAATCCTTGGGGAAAGGGGGGGGGGGTCTTAGAGAAGGTGAGGAGGTTTACTACATAGGTTACTTAAAAGACTGGCCAATGTCCCTGACTACGGAAAATTTAAATTTCCCTCTCTCCGTTAAATTTTCCTTTCCTAAATGGTCCTTTGTCCTTCTCTCTTCTATACTCTGTAACTCTAATTTTTCCATTATGTACTGTAAGATATGTGATCTGAATTACTGTAATTCCAGCATGGTTTGTAGATTCAGTATGTGCAAATAACATTTTGTACTCTGTATGTACCATTAAGGAGTTCTCAGGGAAATGGATATCTGAAAGAAAAAAACAAGGGCAAAACTTCCAACTTTATCATATTACAAAACAATCTATCAGAATCCTCAAAGCATATGCAAATTACCTTTTTTTTAATGTGAATCTTGTTAAACCTTGAAAATTGAGTTATTTTTCAATATGCAAATGTTCCTATTTCCCTTTTTGGAAAAAAAAGGCAGATATTTTAAATATGAAAGCATCAGGAATTTAAGAGGAGTCTGTAGGAATCACACAGCAATCATTCTATTGACAGCTCAGACCTACTGTACTTAAAGTCTTCTAGTTAAGATCATATAGGTGGGACTACTTGGCCAATCTAATTAAATTCAACAAACATTGAGCAGGCATTGGATTAGACCCTTCAAGGTGCAAATAGGTAAATAAGTCATGATTTGTGCCATCACAGAGCACAATGAGGTAATTTTATTTCATTGCTCATCCAAAATTTTTGTTGAGGTAGAACATACATTCAATAAGTACATAAATTTTAAGTAGATTGGTTTACTCATGTCATGGCCACCGAAGTCACTATAGATCTCTAAATGTTACCCGCAAAAGCACCCTCATGACCCTTCCCAATTTATACTCCCCCACAATAACCACGAGTCTGACATTTACCTTACTCGGTTGGTTTTGCATGTTCTTATAGTCCATAAAAATGAAACCCTTCCGTGTTTGGCCTTTTCAGCTCATTATCATTTTGGTTTGAGTCATCCATGTGTATCAGTTTTTAGTTCTTTTTTTAATACTATGTAGAATCCCATCACAGAATATATCACAGTTTCTCTGTTCTCCTGTTGATAGGTATTTAGATTACTTCAATTTGAAGCTGTTACTGATAAAAGAGCTATAACTATTCTCATTCTTATCATATAGTCAACATAAACACTTACTCAGAGGAGAGGACCTGGTAGGTCGTAGGATATGTAGATCCAGCTTTGGTAAATATTCCCAGTTTCCTACTCCTGCTGGCAAAGCATGAGGAATCTAATTGTTTTGTTACATGTCACTAACACTTGGTATTACCAGTGTTTTTAAATTTTACCCCATCTAGTGGGTAGTATCTCATTGTGGTTTTAATTTGCATTTCCCTGATGATTAATGATACTGAGTACATTTTCATATATTTATTGGCCAATTATCCTCTTTCTTGAAGTCTTTCAAGTTTTTTCTCACTTTTTAAAAAATAACTTCACCAAATATAATTCACATAACATACAACTCAACCTTTGGCTTCCTTAAAGAAAATAAGTTTATTTAAACAAAATTAAACTAAATGAACAAACAAGCAAATAAACAGTTCACCTATTTCTCTTACCAACTCCCCCCATCCCACCCCTGGCAACCACCATCTGTATCTGTGAACTTTTCCTTTTCCTCTAGATGCCATGTATAAGAGAAATTATGGTATTTGTCTTTCTCTGACTTACTTTACCCTCTCTGATACAGGCTTTTCAAATGAATATATCTAACATTTTGTTAATAATAGGGTTCTAGAAAGACTTCAATCTCCTTGCCAGCCTTCACATTCAAGTAACTGATGTGTTGTGATTTGTGTTTGCATTCTTAATTTTTCCTTTCATCTTCTTCCTTATTTTTAATAAAAATTTGCTGGCAGTTTCTATTGCCTGCTTGAAGTAATTCTCAGACTTTTATTTTTCAAACAAGAGTGGCTTTTTGTTTCTAATCCCTTTTTTGTGCATTGAAACAAACAATTATCTCTTCTCTTACCATGGCTTTTCATCTTTACAATAAAACACTTCTTCATATGTAGTCTTTATCATCATTCTTTCGATAATCCTTAATTTCAATTCTAATAAAATTTCTCTTGGCAGTAATGAATTATTTATTGATAGAGTCAGTGTCAGTTTTATTTTTTTTAATACTTAACTGTGGACTAATAATTCAGTGATTAAAACACTAAAATCTCTATCTTTCTGTTCTCTTCTCAGGTTAAACATTTCTAATCTTAACAATTTCTGATATGATTAATACTGAATGTGTTTCAGTTAATATTCTCTCTGAAAGTAATTTTTCTCATGCCTGCCATATAGTTGATAACATAGAATTCACTTGATATTACCAGGTAAATGTTACCTGGTCTGTTGAATGTTTAAATATTTCTCTAATTTTCATATTAACTTCTGATCAAGAGCTTTGCAAATTTATTTTGTATACAATGGCTTGGTTAAGCATCAATTTTTAGCCATCAAACATCTTTTGGATTTAATTTTCATTCTGCATGATTTTGAAAATATTGAAATATGAATGCACCATGCTCTTAAGTTCTCTACTATAGACAACCTTAACTTCTACTGGGAAAACAAAAACAAAAACAAAAACAACAATAACAACAAAAAAAAAACTTAGGAACTCTACTTGCTGGTGATATGAAAGTCACATTTCCAATCCTCTTCTTTGATTATATGCTAGGCTAGGCATTTTAAAAGCTTTCAGAGAAGACTTACTAGATTTACCAAGGCTGAGAAGTTTTGTTCATACAGAGTCAATTCTGTCTGAGGTAAATTCCGAGGTGAGACCTCCCTCCTTCACTCTTGCTACACCTCTCAGTTCTTATGGGCTGGAACACATATTGCTCATTTTGATGCCTGTATTTACTTCCACTCCCCGAATAATCCGGCTGCCCTCTACAGCATTATTCTAGTGCATTTCCAGGCTATACTGTCAAGGAACAAAATGTGTTCTATAATGATCCAAGAGCTTTGTAACTCTTTGCCTTTCTCCTCTGAACCTTCTCTTTCATGGTGTTGTATCAGCCTTCATAATCTCGCCTGCATTTGGAGTCACTGAAGCTATGTGCAATTTGGCTAGCAATGTTATCACAAGGATATCAAGATTCTCCTTGTGCATCACTGTCTTTCACATAACAGATCTCAGGATCATACAAATGCCCTTTCACAGAAGTGCTTGGGGTGGGGGAGCCACTTCTAGGATTATAAATAATCATTTCTCCTCCTATCTTCTCATCTTTTTATTTCTTCCATGGTGCTTTGTTACTTTATTGTGGAATAATACATTCTGGGTTAAAAAACAAACAAACATAAAATCACAAATTGTTAACATATGCCTTAGGTTCAATGCCCATTCACTGGACATTGTAACTTAAGCAACAATTTCTGAACCAGTGTGTTTTTTTACTATTATATTTATGATGTTTTGATATCTAGAGTGCAGGCACGGTGTCATCACAAAGACTGATTATGTGGCCTTTCACCACAGAGTCACTTTAAATCTCCATGAGGAAAAGCATATAAAAAAGACAGCCTTTGTGAAAGTGGAAGGAAGGCCACTCACAATGTGACAGGTGGGTAGCTCGTGAAAACAGACTGACAGAGTCAGGTGCACTTACCGAGTGTAAACTGCCAGCAAACTGTCAACTGCCAAAATGAATTAGATCTCATACTAAGGAGGTCTCAAATCTTAAATGTTTAAACATTCAGAAACTTCACTAAGACATCTAGTCATGCTATGTTTCCATGGGTGTCCCTGCCATACTTTCACGGCTGTTCAAAAGTAAGAAAAAAAATAAAGACATTCTTTATCTTGCATGAATAATTTCTCAATAGGCTTCATAGTCTATGCGGGTCGGGGGATGAAGATTCCTTGGAAGACTGTCAATGCGTCATATAGCTGTATCCACTTTCATTTTGATTATATACTTAGGTTATACCTCTTCCAGCATTTTTGTTGTCAAAATTGCAGGTATCTTTGAAATATGCCTTATTTTGCTTTTAATCCCATTAGCATAATGTATCAATTACATGTAACCAAACCCAAGATCACTTTGGTTATTTCTAAATATGCTAACTGATGACGTGTAGTTGGCTCCTAGGATAGTTCCCCTCCTTTCCTCCCTCTGTGCCCCAATGAAATTTTTGTCATTTAAAAATAATAATGTCAGAGAAAGACAAATGCTGTATGCCCTCACTTATATATAGGACCTATAAATAAATAAATAAACAAATGAACCTCATAGAAACTGAGAAGAGACTGATGGTTGTCAGAGGTGGGGGCAGGGTCGGAGGTGAGAGAAATGTTCAAATTGTAGATGAAGATGTTCAAAAGGTACCACCTTTCAGTTATAGGCTAAATAAGTTCTGGGAATTAATACACAAAATGGTGATGACAGTTAACAATACTGCATTGTATATTTGAGAGATGGTAAGAGTGTAAATCGTTGAACTATGTAAGGTGATGAATGTTTTCTAAAGTTATTGTGGTAAGCATTTTGCAGTATGTACATACATTAAATCATTATGTTGTATACTTTAATACAATGTTATATGTCAATTATATATCAATACAACTAGAAAAAATGTCTTAGTTAAATATATTCATTGGGAAGGTAGTATCAGAGTTTTCTTTTTTCACTAAATAGCAGGAAATGTCACGTGTGAGCCCTTGGCAAATACCTGGTAAAGAAAAGTTATCTCTAAGCTTAATATGGTTTTTCTGCCACTGTTGAAATAGTAAATAAAAATATATACTCTTGCACCTGCCATTTAAATCTTGTGGCGCTCACTGATTCCTTTTTCAACTGGTGTTACAAGGACATTCTATCACCTAAAGTACTGGAAGGGATTAGCTCCTTCTCTCTACCACACATTTGCTTTATTCATAGCAGTCTTTTATTTCCCCTCAGTGCTTTCTTTTAAGGTCTTAAAGAATATGTTGTACTATTGTTCACTACTTGAATTTGTTATAATATATTGAATTGCATCAGCATTATAACTGCTCAGAGGAGTTACAGTATAAATGACCTATGAGATAGAATCCTAAGTTCCTAAGCACAAAGGCAGCTTGACTAAGCATATCCAAATATTTTAACATATTGTCAGAAAGTTTCTTTTTTTATGATTTTTGGTGATGAACTTAATTTAAGGATATTTTTCATGATTAAGTCATTCTCTCTGGTTTTTACTGAAAGTCTGAGGCACTTGCCCTTCTTTCTTAACCAACATAGTATGACTGTAATGTCATAGTTTAATCTTGAATGATGGCTTTCTTCTACTGTCATCAGAAACAACTAAAAACCCATACTTTCTTCCTTCAGAGTATATATGACAATTTATAATTATACACTTATTTGTATGCTATGCTTCATTAACTCTTCTTAGAGTAAAACTTTTTGAAGATATAAGCAATGTCCATTTATTCTCCAATATACATAAGTCTCATGTATGCCACTTAAGAGATGTTCAGTAAATATTTGATTATCAAAAGAGTGGATAGTTGGATGAATATTCTAGCTTGCATTGGCTTAATTACACTGTTTATTGGCATCAAAAGAAATTTGGGCCATTAGAAAAGGCTTGGCTCAGCCAACTCTACATCTCTCAGTCAGCCTGCTTCATAATATATTCTCAACTTCTCTTCATAAGGAAATTATAAAATGTGACTTTGGCACAATTTCTGGCACCAAATGAGCACTTAATAAGTATTTTCACTTCAAATACAAGTCTAAGTTATTTGTTAGGCAATTCTCCTACAAATTTCTGAAGAGCTAAGTTTTTCACTCACTCTCTGATTTCCTATTTCTCTTATTTACATTTCTGTTGGATCCTGCAAATACCTCAAGTGCCAATCATGTCATATTAATTTCTTCATCTATTACATTTTCACTATAACATAGCTCTTGTTAGGAATGTAATAGAGAGAAGAAGGGAATTTGGAGACAAGAGTAGAAATCTAAGTCCCATCTCATTACCAATGAAGAATAGTGGGTTTGTGCTAGATAATTTTTGTTTTATTTTTAGAAAGGAATATATCATCAGGCACTGAACAGAACCAGAGATCTTTGATATTTCTGTGGATTCCAGGAAGGAGTAAAATGAAGATAAGCTAATACAAAGGACCAAATTGTTAAATTAGACTTTTACAACCAGTGATCCTCTACAGAGTATCAGGATTACTAAATAATTCCCAGTGGAGAAAGGGGAACTCTCCTGTGCTACTGGTGGGAATGCAAACTGGTGCAGTCACTCTGGAGAACAGTACAGAGGTTCCTCAAAAAGTTAAAAACAGAACTACCCTACAATCCAGCAATTGCACTTCTAGGTATTCACTGAAAGAATACAAAAATAATAATTCAGAGGGCTACGAGCACCCCAATGTTCCTAGCAGCATTATCTGCAATAGCCAATTTATAGAACTACCCCAAGTGTCCATCAACTGATGAATGGATAAAGAAGATGTAGTATAAATATACAATAGAATATTACTCAGCCATGAAAAAGAATGCAATCTTGCTATTTGTAATGACATGGATGTAGCTAAAGAGTATTATGCTAACCAAGTAAATCAGTCAGAGAGAGACAAATGCCATATGATTTCACTCATATGTGGAATATAAGAAACAAAACAAAAGAGCATAGGGAAAAAAGAGAGAGAGAAGTAAACCAAGAAAGAGACTTAACTACAGAGAACAAACTGAAGGTAACCGAAGGGGAGGTGGGTAGGGGGGCTGGGTTGAATAGGTGATGGAGACTAAGGAGTATACCTGTGATGAGCAGAGGGTGATATATGGAAGTATTGAATCACTATATTATATGCCTGAAAGTAGTATTACACTGTATATTAACTAATTGGAATTTAAATAAAAACTTAAAATTTTTTTCCACTATATAAAGAGATCCAGTTGACAAATAAATTAAGGTAGGTCACCTACTTTCTTTTCTTGCCCCAGAGGGGCAAACTCACATTTCTGTTACTTTTCCTCCCCTCACCTCCCCATCTGCCACCAGAACTACCTACCTAAATCATCACTTTAGAGGCCTGTCTAAACATATGGGATAAAGAGAGAAGAACATATCTCACTCCATTTTGCAGAGATAAATAGCAGACTTAAATAAACAGCAAATAACTAAACAAAAGGTCTGTGTGAAATAGGTGTTCATTTCAAGCTTTAGGACTTGTCTCCAATCAAGAAGAAACTATTAAATACTGAAGGAGGTACAAATAATTCATTGTATTTTGCAGAATGATGTCTTGGGACAACGTATCTAAATGGAGACTTTGGGTACTCCAGTTCATTTCCTCTCATTCCTTAACCTCCGAGCAAAAGGTGTTTGGAATGATCAAAATCCAGTATTTTAACTAAAATCTAATGGAAACACTGCATAACTAGATGGAGAGAAGAGCAAAAGAGAAGATTGTAAAGGAATAGAAAGAATGGACGTCATTCAAGGAGGAGTAACAAAGAGAAAGAAAGCACATTTGTCTTGCCAGGTTACTACCGAAAAGAAAGGAAAGATGAAGAGACACACATGAAGATAAGGACTCTACATCCAAAGTACCGTTAATTAATACAACTCAGAATGTCTCCAAATCTCCAGAGAGAGAATACATTAGACATGCACATCCATACATATTAATCACAGACTCAAGAAGTAAGAGTAGATGTGTCAGTATCCAGTAATGACATGAAAAGCAGGCTTCCTTTAAAGGACTGTGAAACTATGCCAATTTTGAGAAATATGTTAATAAAATACATCAAATTAATAGGTCAAAGGAATGTATGGTCTTTGGTATGATGCTGACATGTTACTTGATAAAATCAAACATCCATGCCTTATTAATATCTTAGTAAACTGTAAGTAAATATATATATTATTTTTATAAGAAAGGATACTAGGAAGTAGAATATATTATTGTAATGGAAAGAAGATTTCTGTATATTTGGAAAACTTAAAAAAAGAAAATTATAAGAAATGTAAAAAAAAGTGAGTATGGTGGTTGGTTGTGAAAGTTATATAAAACAGTATTTTTCATAATGACAGATGGTAGTGAGTTTACTGCTATACTTTAAAAATATATTAATTTTATTGACAAGCAAAAACAGTGAAAAACTTGGGAGGAAATATAGAAGAAATATTCATTATGTATATTAAGGGGATATTAAACACTAAATGAAAACCTAGAAAAAAAGGGAAAGATAAAACCTTTTCTCAGATCATATAACTCAATAGAATAAATATATTATTTCTCTCTAATCTATAAGCTAAATGCAGCATCAAACAAAATTCTAAAATATATTTTAGAGCTTGAGGAAATTATTTAAATGCTTCACTGGAAAAAAGTACACATGATAATAGTAAAATTCTAAAAGAGCAACAGGGAAGTACTTGTATCAGATATTAACATATATTTAAGAGTAATTAAAGATATATTGTTTATGGGTACAAGAAGAGAAAAAAAAAAGCTAAAAAGAAAAAAAAATAATCCAGACTTCTGACAACTGCATGATGACTGAGATTATAAAATTAAAATTAAATATCTAACTTTGTCCTTACATGCACATCATATTAAAAAAAAAGTATAGGTATATCTAAAATAGAAATGTAAAACATAAAAATAAATTACTGGAATAAAAATAAAATACTAAACATAGAAACTGAAGCAAAATTAGAAATAATTACAGCAAAAAAAAAAGGTAGTCTTTTATCCCTTCTAACAGATTGGAAAAATGAAAAGCACATCAAATTCTGTTTGCCTTTGGAAGCAGTCACTCTAATTAATTGTTAGACAAACTTTATCTAACAATACCTAAATGTTTATTGTTAGATAAACACAGTGAAGTGTTTATCTACTTTTTTAAAGGGCAACATGTCACTGTGCTTCATATTTTAAAACATGATTATTGTTCTTATATGCTTTAATTTCTGGAAATATTTCTGAGATATACATACAGTACACACAGATGTAGGTATAAGTATTTCATTTTTTAAATAACTAAAATAGGAAAAAAAGGAAGTAGTCTAAATGTCTATCAAAAGAGAATTTGATAAAATTTTCATGGTATATTAATACAATGCAGTTTTATGAAATTTTTCAAAAAGAATATTATTAATCTGCATATGTGACATATAAAGGTGTCTAATAACTGTTAAGTGAGAAAGGAGTCAAACTGAATTATTTATAGTATGATCTCTTTCTAGAAAATATTATAGTTATATCATTTGCTGGATTCAGTAAAGCATTTATTTCACATTCTGCATCCCAATTTAATGAGATTAGAATGTTATTTTTTTTTAAAGGCTTATGTATTTATTTTAGACAGAGAGAGACTGAGAGAGAGAACAGGGAGAGGAGCAGGGAGAGTGAGAGAGAATCTTAAGGAGACCTACGCTAAGTGCAGAGCCCAACGGGAGGACTCAATTGATTTCATGACCCTGAGATTATGATCTGAGCCGAAACCAAGAGCCGTCGCTCAATCGACTGTGCCAGCTGGGTGCCCCAGAGACTGGATGTTCTTAAAATTCAGTTCCAAAGATAACAGCCCAGGTCCAGGAGAGAAGTTGTGAATTATTTGTTATTTAATTGCATGCATGAGTGCATACACTCGCACACACGTGCGTGCGCACGCACGTACACACACACAGATTTTACTGTATATGCACTGTTACAAGTACAAATGGTTATATTTTAATTTAGATTTGGATCCTTATTTGCCACTTAAAAGTGTTTAAAATGTTCCACTATGTTCACTATGAGCACTGCCATGAAACTACCTACCTAAAACATATCAGACAATAAAACTTAAATCAACAGAAATTACTACATATCTTAGAAAATGTTATAGTATTTCCAGTGTTCAGAAACATTGGGATGACAATCATTTAAAATACTTATCAAAAGCTTCGTCTTACTTCCAGTTATGATAAAGTAACTGATGGTAGACTAGTGTTCAGTTGTAAATAACCACAGTCTTGGGAAAATATGGGAGGCAAAAAGTTTTCCAATGTTAAACAGGAGGCACTAGAATAATATAATTCCTGAGAAGGAAACTTTGAGCGATCTCTTTAATTGCATTTTTTTTCTACCTGGGGACAATTTTCCAACTATGGTGCAGAGTGTTAGAATCTAAGCAGAACCCAGAATTCCCACTGAGCTGGGGAAGCATTCTCAATTTGAAGTAACTGAAGGGACTGGACAAAATTCAAAGATATGTGGATGGGGGCATGCCAGAAGCCTATATGGGGTCCCCTGCAATTCTCCAGACTACACACTGGGCTACACACATTCAGGATAAGGTTACACAAAGTTTTCCAAAAGTAGCTGCTACAGGATTGAAAATGGAACAGACATACACGGTTTCAAGCAGTAGGCCAACATCAGAGGTTCAGCTCTGCTAACGTGGAAAAATTCACTTAGACCTTCATTATGCCTTAGTGATTTATCTGAGACACAAGAAGGGCCAAGGTTTGGGAATAAAAACCATATTGTAGAAAAAGTCTCCTTTTGGACCTGCCCAATTAAAAGCTACAACCAACCGCAAGTACCAAACATCAACCAACGTTTGAGTATTTAGTACCTCCAAGTTAGAAGGTCCTAAAAATTCTTTTGGCTTTTCAGAAACAAACTTATTAAAGCAAAAGATCCAGTCTACACAAGTGAAAAGTGATCAACCACTAAAAGGACAACTAGCTAGAATTAGTATCTTCCCAGGAAGATAACAGAACCGAGAGCCTCCATATGTAATTATCAGCAGGATTAGTTCACAATCAAAACTTAAGAGAAACACAAAGAGAAAATGCGACCTATACTCCAGGGGGAAAAAAAACCGTCAATAGTAAGCATTATGCCAAGATGGCAAAATAGGACAACACAATTAAAACATGAACAGAGGATACGAACAGACATTCCTTTATTAAAAAAAAAAAAAAAGACATGTAAAAGCATATTAATGGCTCATCAACATCATTAGACACTAGGAAAATGCAAATTAAAATCACAAAAGGACAACACTTCATACCCACTAGGATGGCTGTTATCAAAAAGATGGACAATAAACAAGTGTTGGAAAGAATGTGGAGAAATTAAAGCCATTATATTTTCAGTATGGATGTTAAATGGAATGACCACTTTGGAAAACAAGCAGTTCCTATGCAGTTAAACATGGAGTTAGCATATGACACAGTGTGGTAGGCAGAACAGGTAGGCAGAATAATTCTCTGTCCTCCAAACACACACATATCCTAATCTGCAGAGCCTGGGAATATGCTATTTTACAAGGCAAAGGGGACTCTGCAGATGGACGAAGCTAAGGAATTTGAGATGGGAGGATTATTCTGGACTACCTGAGTAGGCCTCCCAATCACGAGGACCTCAAGCTTGACCTTGCTGGATTTGAAGATGGGGAAAGGGCAAAGGAACTAAGGAATAGAGATGGTCTCCAAAACCTGAAAAAAGTAAGATTCTTTCTTAGAGGCTCCAAAAGGAACATAGCCCTGCTGACAACTTGAATTTTTTTCTGGTAAAACCCAGGACCTCTAGAACTGTGAGATAATAAATATGCATTGACTTAAGCCAATATGTGTGTGGTAACTTGTTACTGCAACAATAGGGGATTGTGACTAATGCCATCCCTAGGTATATACACAAGAAAAGAGAAAAAAAAGTAGATATCTATACACAAGCTTGCACACAAATGTTCGTAGCAGCATTATTTATAATAGCCAAAAAATAGAAACAACTCAAATGCCTATTACCTGAAAACTGGATAAATATAAACCATGCATACGATGGAGCATTACTGGCAATAAAAATAAATACTGATAATCGTGAACACAGATGAAAACACTGCACCAAGTGAAGGAAAAGAGTCACAATAGATCACATATTGTATGACTCCATTTGTATTAAGTATCCAGAACAGGCAAAACCATAGAAAGAAAGGAAATTTGTGGTTACCTCTGGGATACTGTTGGGAAGTAGGAAGGGAATGATAATGGATATGGTGTTCCTTTTATGGAGTTTGAAATGTTTTAAATTCAAATTGTGGTGATGACTGTATAACCATGAATTTACTAAAAAAAATTACATTGTATACTTTAAGCGGGATATAAATGTTGTCTTAATAAAGGTGTTCAAAGTAAACTCCAAAAATATTTTAAAAAATAAATACAGTCTTCCTGAGCAATCAAATAAGGAAGCTTAGCAGAGGAAAGATAATTATAAGATGGAAATTTTAAAACAGAAAATGGAATGAGAAATTCACCAAATGGGTTTAATGATCGATGTAAGAAGGTAGAAGTTGCAGTGAGCTTGAAAACAAATCAATGCAAAGCATTCAACTTGAAAAACACCAAGAAAAAAAGAAGGAAGATTCAGATACATGTGAGACAGTATCAAATAACCTGATATATATGTAATTGGAGTCCTAAAAAGAAACAAAAATAATCCAACAGAAAATTCTTTGTTAAAATAATGGGTGAAGTTTTTCTAAGTTTCCTGAAAAGCATCTACTTTCAGATTCATGATGTTTAACAAACCTCAAGTAAGCAAAACACAAGAAAAACAGACTTAGACACATGATAGCCAAACTACCAAATACCAAATAAAAAGAGAAAATTTTGAATGTGGTCAGAGATAAAGGACATATAACTTGGAAATGTAATTGAGAGTAGCTGCTAATGTTATATCAGAAAACAATGGAAAGACCTCTTTTAAGTGCTTGCAGTTGCAACAAAAGCAAAATAAAATAAACTGTCACCTCTGAGCTATTTATCCAGTGAAGACAGCCTTAAATACAACAGGAAGTAAAACCATGTGTATTAGTTTGCTATGGCTACCATAACATAATGGTGACTTAAACATCGGAAATTAACTGTCTCACAGTTCTGGAAGCTGGAAGTTTGACATCAAGGTTCAACGGGGTTGCCTCCTTCTGAGAGTTACGAAAGAAATTTTTGTCCTATGCCTCTCCTGCCGGCCCCCTCTTAGGTCTGGTGGTTTGTTGGCCATTTTCAGCATTCCTTGGCTTATAGAAGAGCCAGTCACCCAAACCTCTGCCTTCATGATTGCATGGTGTTCTTCCTGCGCGCGTATGTGTCTTCACGTGTCATTCTTCCATATGGACGTAAGTCATCTATTGGTGCAGAGGCCCATGCAATTCTGGTATGACTTCATCTCAGGGAACCACACCTGCAACAGCCCTATTTCCAAATAAGATTGCATTTTGAGGTATTTCCTATCAGCAGAGCTTAACTGTAATAAATGTTCAAGGATATTATTTTGGTTGAAGTAAAATGATACTATACTGAAGGAAAAATTTTAAAAATTAAATAAACAAAAACCCCACCAGGAATGGTTTTTTAAAAAATGGGTATGGGGGCGCCTGGTGGCTCAGTGGGTTAAGCCACTGCCTTTGGCTCAGGCCGTGATCTCAGGGTCCTGGGATCGAGTCCCGCATCGGGCTCTCTGTTCAACAGGGGGCCTGCTTCCCTCTCTCTCTCTCTGCCTGCCTCTCTGCCTACTTGTGATCTCTTTCTGTCAAGTAAATAAATAAAATATTAAAAAAAATGGATATGTATACAATGACTTTTTTTCCTCATTATAATCTTCTGTAAGGTGGAGACAAAAGTAGCACTTATCTCATAAGGTTATGGTAAGGATTAAGTGAGAAATCTCCACTAAATGCTTTTCTTAGGGTAAAAGTTATCAATAACTATTTACTCTTATTACCTCTTATTACCTAATATTAGCATGTTCATTCACATTTATGTGTGAAATTATATAAGTATTATCTTTCTAAATATAAGGAAAATATATATAAACATTTATATATCACTATCACTGACAGGGAATTTAAACATTTTATAGAGCTTACTTATCATCATAAACTTTATGAATTAGATATCATATCCTTATTTAGGCCAAGATATTGAAATATTAAAAGATTTCCTGACCCACTTAGTAGATAGGATTAAAATCTAACTCTACATTCCATAATCATTATACCATTTTACTTCCAAAAACAAATCACTATAACCTCTATTTAAGAACAAAACTAAAATTATACAATTATCATGTGTTGAACTGTAAAAAAGGGAGTCCGCTTAAATCCAACTACATCCATTTAAGGAATTGGGCATCTTCTCAGCAATACCTATATTTAAAGTATTTCCTAAACACCAGAGGTTCTGAATTTTGGGTACAGTTTTGATATAAACCATCCCTTTGTATGGCCTCACAAATCATGAACAGTGGAAAATTCATCTAAACTTCTTAACATTATCTAAACTTCGAAACATTATCTTCTAACATAAACTGTCTCTTGGACTAAGATATAGCAAAAGAACTACAAAAGCAGAACAACAATAATCTCTTTTCAGATCTCTTTTCAGAACATGTTCTGCGTTACAACATCTGTGTGCTCAACGCATGCATGGCTCCTCTTAGAAGAAGGAGACATACATTGAGACCAGCCATTTTCAATGGGATGAACAATTTTTGGAATTTTCAGAAGATAAAAAGGAAAAATGACCATGAAACTTTCGGTGTCATATCTTACGCCATATAAGGCATATATACCTCATGTGGACCAGACCCTTCAGAAAGGCAGCTTTAGCCTTTTTTCTATTCTCATTATCTGTGTTCCCCATCCTCAAGAGGGAATGCCTTCAAGTTCCTACATTTCCTGAAGAACTTTTTTTTTTTTAACTAAGGATTTTTTTTTTTTTTTAATTTGAGAGAGAGAGAGAGAAAGAGCAGTAGCAGGGAGAAAGGTGTTGGGACTAGCAGACTCCTTCCTGATCAGGGACCTGGATGCTGTGTTGGATCCCAGGACCCTAGGATCATGACCTGAGCTGAAGTCAACTGTCCAGCTGACTGAACCATCCAGGTGCCCTTTCTGAAGACTGCTAGCAATTTTCTAAGAAGAGCTGAGTTTAATAAAATTACAACAGAAATTTTTATACAACCTGGTCATTTCCAGACTACTTTTGTCCCAAACACTGGACACATCAACTAGATTTCAGCGAGCCAATAATCCTTCAAGAGCAAATAAGAAACACCTGAGGTGGACTTTCAGGTTCATATAGCCATGAAGAATGACACTAATGATATCTGAGAACCTCATTTCAGTTATTTAAAACGTTTTATCTTTTGTCAGATAAATGAAGAAGGAAGTTCACTTTCAGTACATGTGACGGCTCCGGTGCTTGACCTCCTCTCTGGCATCCTGACCACAGCTTCAGCTTCTCTCAAAGATGGTTTGAAAAATGCAAGTTAATTTGAAGAGCATCACATAAATGTATCTTAAAGCAAAGTACAGAATTCATTTTAAAAAGGAAACGATATAAAATGTGCACTAAGTTGAATATTATCTCTGACACTGTCATTATCATGCACCCCAGGAATGATTGTGATGCACCAGTGTGCTTTGGATCCTACAGTTTAGATCCATGTCTTACTCCATTCCATCATCTTCTTTCCCTGTCTCTTAAACCCATCTATAGTTTCCTTCCAACACAATGACAACAACAAAAAAGGTGGTTAGGACAGAGAGGAGATACTTTTTGGCCATGTCAGAGTGTATGCCTGCCTTACTTACTTACTTAATTATTGGCACAGGTTTTCCTTATCTTAAGGAAACAATGGGGTTTCAATGAAAGATGACAGACTGCATAAAGGTGGAATAAATAATAAATAGCTGCTGTTTATTAGTTTTCAATAAATTAAGCCCTCTGGAAATTAAATTGAAATTGAGTGTTCTGCATTATTTTTGATATCCAGGGCTGATGGTAGGTCGAGCATTGCCTATCATGTGTCTGCTTACAGAGTGTTGCTCATTTCCAAGTTTTGGTAATCATATTCTCATGTTTTATGGACACATCCTCCTGTCTGTAGTTCAGACATAAACACACAGCTGTATGGACAACTCGGTCTGCCACATTACCTCAGCAAATCACGAGCCTTCAAATTAGGCATTCTGGAACAAACGTAAGCAGAAATAAGAGAGGAAATTTGTTTTTCAAGTGTAAACTTCCAAACAGCCTCCTTTAACGGCCACATTTTGTTCTCTGAATCCACAAAAGTATTTTTTTTTAAGTTGGCTACTATTTGGACGTCAAATAAACTTTTCAAAATTGACGTTATTTTTGGAATTACGGAGCCAGTTTCTTAGCAGAAGGAAATCACCCAGGCTCCTTCCTCTTCATTCCTGTTAAGAGTTTACCTTACACTTTAACAAACCTCCAAGGTTTTATCCTAAATTCTTCCCTAAGAACAGCCAATGCCACCATCACACCAGTTGGGTAAACTTTCTGCATGTGAGGATTATGTATTCATTTATCCGGTCAACATTCTTGGAAATTTTCTATCAAATCCTACTAAATATTGGGAATAAAAGATGAAGTAAGATTCCCTTGCTTTCAGGAACCTCACGTTTTAGAAAACCAGATTTTATTTTGTGGTTAATCTGAGGGAGGTAAGACATCATGATGTGACTTTATTTAAATTCAGAAAAACAAAATCAATGCAGCATGAATTTTAAAGATAAATATCCATATTCGGATCAAATTTCCAAACCTCAAGAAAGTATTGGAACAACATACATATGTTTGTGAGGATTTGGCTTGGTTTTGCAAGTAATAGAAGGTGGTGAAACTGCATTAAATTAAAATGATGCATCTATTGGTAAGACAAGAAGAGTAGTTTGGCTTTACTTGGAACTACTTAGAAGAAGAAAAAGAAAGATCGAAACAAAGGAAGTTACTTTTCTCCAGCTCTCAAGGTATCATGTTCTCATCTTTATTTCTCTGTTTCATTTTTAATTCTATATGCTAACTAGTCTTTCTGTTCCACCATGCACCTCACAGAAGAAAGTTTGTATTAGCTAAGAAAATACATACTTTTCTCATTACCAGAAACAAACAAACAATCAGATCACTGACTTCTAGTTTTGAATCCATGTCACAAAATTCCAAGAGAGATCATCTGATTGGCTGTAGAGTCCAGACTTTGCCCAACCTTGATGGTGATAGGAGTGGGTAGGTTTGAAGGCAGAGTCATGGAGTCCAGACCTGCTTACTGGAATGGGCTCAGTGATAGTTGCTAAGTACCAGGAGGCTCGGTAGAAGGATTCTAGCACACAGTACAGGAAAGATGAGCCTTGTTTGGAGGCCCATTTCTAAAGACCACACCACAGCACAGAAAAGTGTTTCCTCTATTTGTAATACTGTCTTCCTTTCCCAAAAGGAATTTCCAGGCTAATCAAAGTGACAAACATATAACAGATAAATGCAACACAGTGGAATCAGTGCCATAAGAGAGGTGAATATCAAGGACAGCCATCAGAGTAACTGTGAGAAATTGCCATACACAGCAAAGTTGCACACACTTTGGAGGCTTTATTCTCTAAGTTTCATTTTTTGCTTTATTAACGAATTTGATTTAGTCTATATAGGAAGTTCCCTTAATTTTGAAATTTTTAAGAACTTAGGTTGAATTACCAAAAAATGCACAAATAGTAAGTGTACAGCTAGATAAAGTTTCCCATCAGCACAGCCATGAGTCAAGTATTACCAGCACCCTGGAAACTTCCCTCAAGCTTCCTCCATCATTATGTCCTGATCACCACCTAAAGCTAAACTAGTGTTCTGTCTTTTTTCTGTACAACTTACTGATGCCTACTTTTGAACTGCACTTAAAAGAATCATGTAGTATGTCCTTTTGTAGGTCTGATTTTCTTAACATTATGTTTGTGAGGGAAACCCATATTGTCTTATGTAGCTGGAGTTTGTGAAATTTTATTGTGATATCAAATTTCATGGAATGAATATACCACAACACATGTATCCACTACACTGTGGATGGACATTCAGATGGTTTCAATTTTGCAGCCAGTATGATAAATGCTGCTATTAATATTCTTGTATATATTTCTTCTAATAAATGCATGTGTGGTCTTCTGTTTTAGTCATTGTGATGGATGTGTAGTTATATCTGATAGTTATCATAATTTGTATTTACTGATGACTGATGATATTGAGAACATATTGACAGGTTTATGGGCTATGTGGTTGCCATTTTTTTATAAAGTAAACATTTTTGTTTTTCTTTTTTTAATGAGTTGGTTATCTTTACCCCTGCCTCCCTTCTATAAACTTCATTAAAATTGAGAACTTCTGTTTATCAATGGGCCCAACTGTGAGATTATAAATAAAACCAGCATATTATTTAAAATAGAGACCCTCTCTTACCCAAATTTGATTCTCACTCAAATATTTAAAATTATGTCTGTTAAGTGAAATAAGATGCTTCTATTAAAATGTAGGGCACTTCTGAATGTGGTTATAATATTCCATAGAGGAAAACTTGACTCAAAGATTTGCATTTTCTTGTATTTTGCCTAAGAGATCCATCGGAGAAAAAGCAGCCAGCACATTAGGAGTTATATATTTTGTGTGTAATCTCAATGGTCAAAAAATATATATATTAAAAAAACTTATTCTCTGTGTCTACTTTATCTTTTATATTTTTTTTATACTTCACAGAAAAAGCTGCCTCAAGGCTCAGAATCAGAAAAATTTGTGCTGGGCAATTTACTTGGTTTTCTCCTGTGAGCACCATGGCTTCTGTGACAGACTGTGTCCCGCTCTTTACTTTGTTTCCCGACAAATATTTACCTCACATTTATAAACTTATAAAGGACTCTAGGTGTACATTTCTCCTTACTAAACCTATGCTTGCCTTTACTTTGCAATTTCCTTCAGATATTTCTGTTAACATTTTATATAAAATATAGGATCAATATAAAAATAAAAAAGAAACACAAGAGTATATATGTATGTGCATATATAAATATGCTATGTATGTTTTATATATATACAGTAAGCTAAATATATAATGTACATATAAAATTAAATATATATATACACTTAATTAAATTCATACATAGTAAGTAAAATATATATGATGAGACAAATGTACACTATGCATGTACAAATAGACATATATAATATACATATATTAATTTACACATACATTCTATATAATACATGTAACAGGACAAATATGTCTATTTTTATGACTGGACTTAAATTTTGTAAGAGAAATCAACAATAGTTTAAGAGTTAGTGACCTTAATAAACATTTCTGTTTTTATGTTTTGTGGCATAATATCATTTTTGTTACAGTCTTGGGCCATATGCTTGCTTAATTTTCGTTTCATGCTACAAAGTACAGATTAGTACTGGGATCAAAGCTGCCTCAAGTATTCTGTGCAGCATCTTATTTGTTTGCAAAGTTCTTGAACTATGAATAAGGATAAAATTTCAAAGCTAAAGCATGGAAAAAAAGACTGGAGAAAAGCATTTTTATGCTAATGGCCATAGCAATGATTATAAGCAGAGTGCACACAGAATGCACCATGGAGATGCTAAATAATATTTATGGAGCATCTGGGCCATGCATAGCAGAAGCGGAAAGGTTCTTCTTCCAAATTCTGTTTGCCAAATTACTTTGGACATTAAGGAAAATGCTGAAGTTTCATTTGAACCGTGGATGGAAAATCTTGACCAAAAACAGGACAGGGATTTGGGAGCTGTCGTTTTATTCACCACGACACTAAATAGAACTTTGACATGCTAGAATGATTCAGGATAAATTGTCTTTCACTTGCTTGATGTAAGGGTGCTCTGAAGTGGAAAAAAAAGTGGGACAGGAATAAAAGTTTCAGAAAAAGTTTAAAAAGAACAGTTTACGAAATTCTTAAGGAAAACAGCAGGAGTCGCTGAGATAAACAAAGGCTTTTTTTTTTTTTTTTTGCAAATCTATTGTTTTATTATTGCAATAATCCAAAGCATCAGTGGATATTTTAGGGATCTGGAAAATATATTTTTTTAATATTTTATTTATTTATTTGAGAGGTAGAGAGAGACAATGAAAGAGAGAGAGCACGAGAGGAGAGAGGTCATAGGGAGAAGCAGACTTCCTGCTGAGCAGGGAGCCCGATGTGGGACTCCATCCCAGGACTCCAGGATCATGACCTGAGCCGAAGACAGTTGCTTAACCAACTGAGCCACCCAGGCGCCCCTGGAAAATATTTTTTGAATTTGAAAAATGCATAGACATCTCATCAGTCATCCCTTATGCCTCAGAAGAACACACCTTGCTGGATTCTCATCAGTGTCGGTCTTCATTTCCTTTGCTCAGATAATGACAGTAAAGCACTGGCTAAGTGTCAGGTATTACGCTGACTTTAATCTCTAGCATTGCAAGATAGATTTTATTATCCTGGTTTTATAAATGAGAATTTCGAGATTCAGAAAGTCTAGAAAGCTTGTACAAAATCACACAGGCAGGAGAGTAACTGGAACTCAGTTCTACCTGAGCAAAAAGGCCCTGATCTTTTCAATACGTCATCGCTTTGTTACGAATCAAACAAAACTTGGAGAAAGAAAGGAAAGGTAAAAGAAAAAAACAAAAACCAAAAAACAATAAAACAAAACAAACCTCTAAATAAACATAGAACAATCTCAGTATAAACCACTAACTGTTATAACAAAGATGTAAAAACTACTTTTGAAATAGCATCAGGGAAATAGAAAATCACCACCCATTTATATTCTGTTTAGGGGAAAAAATTATCAGGATGATTTCTGGATGAATTCTGTTCTTAAATACCCCTGAGTACTTTTTGAAGAAGCCCTTATTGGTTTTAAACTGTGGATAGTGGCACTGAAGTTTACTTCTCTTGGCTAGGTTTAAAATTCCTGACGAGTTTGCATGAGTTTCGGTAGGTAAGCCTGCTCCTCTGGCCTAAACAAATCAGTCTGTGTCTAAATGGGCTCACAAAATGAGGATCTGGATCACAGGTAAATATAAAATTGCACACTCAGGAGAAGTTTTACACTTCTACAGTGTGTCTTCCAAATTGTAGAACCAAACCCCTCTCTTCCTACTCCTAAAGTTAAGGCACTGATCCCTGTTGCCAGAAAATATGTAGCTTTTTTTTTTTTCCTCTTGGCTAAACAAAAGATATCTTTGTTCCTATAAATTGCATATTCCAACTGAATGAAAATTTTTTTTAAAGTTTTTTAAAAAATCATATACAGAGGACATATTTGCCAAACTATTATTTTGATCTGTGATGATGCGTTAATCAGTTTCATTAAATTGGTTACATGAGAATTCACTCCTACTCTCTGGGAAAGTTAAGTCTATTATTTCTGTTAGCCTAAAGTATTGGGGTGAAACCTATCTGTAGTTATTGATGATGTATATAAAAAATAACTAGGCACTATGTCTTTTATTTGAAGTCAATATTCCTTTTATTAATAATTTTATAAATGTACTTCTAAACAAAACATATTTCTTCAGACTGTTCTTTGTTCTATTTATTGAGCACTTCATAATAAAAATATGCTTTGTCAAACATAGCTCTTCTCTTTTTCAGATGAATGCAAACATGATTTATTCAGGGAAAAATGCTTTTATTATTAACAGCCATTGGTCTAATTTCACACCAAAGTTGCATCCTTTCTCTTTATGTGTTTCTAGTAAAGAAAAATGCAAGCACAAGCAGTTCATCATTGTAGTAAAAGTTCCAAATGGAATCAAAATAATGTATACATGGAGATGAAGCAGATATTTACGAAGAAAGAGAATTGAATGAGCCTGGCCTTAATAAACTGGAATAAGAGGAGAAATGGGTCAATTTCCCTGATACCAGTAGAAACATTCACCTTCTATAGACAATGGCAACAGGGAGCGTAAACCCCGTAGGACTAAGCAGGGGAGAAGGGAGATACTCTTTGGCTATACAGTGACCTCCATTGCTACTTAATACTGGATCTGTGTGGGAAGATGAAAACAGATCTGAACGGCATGTAAATGACAAGTACTACAGCAACATTCTTCCACATTCTAGTATTTTGTCTCCTCGGGAAAACATTGGGATGTATTAAACTTTATGAAGATTTTTTTTTCTTCTTAGTAATATTTCTACAGTGTCTTCAACAGAGTAGACACATATTTTATTTTTCATTTAATTATTTATTTGAAAGAAAGAGTGAGAGAGTGTGTGGGAAAGAGAGAAAGTGGCGGGGGGGCAGAGTGAGAGAGAGGGAAAGAATCCCAAGCAGACTCCCCACTGAGCAATGAGCCTGATGTGGGGCTCAGTCTCACAACCCTGAGATCATGACCTGAGCCGAAATAATGATTCAGATGCTTAACCAACTGTGCCATTCAGTTGCTCCAAGACATGCTCTTTACTTATTTCTGGAGATTCAAAATATAAGAGCAACCTGAAAGTGATAGGCAAAACTAAATAATTAAAAGGGAGATGACTAACAGTGATCAATGCAAATAGTAAATGATAGTTTTCATGGCTTTTAAACATATATTAATTCACTTTTATCTTCATGACCCCACTATGGATTAAGTTGTGGAGTTGCAGTGATTCCATTTTAAAGATGATGAAACAAAGAATAAAAGAGGGAACCAGAAAGGCAATCAAAACTTGCTTAACATATGTTGAGAACCAGGAACTATGCCAAGTATTTTAGATAATTATTGCATTTCACTCTCATCGAATCTGTTGAAGTTAGCACAATTGTTTCTACTTCAGAGAGGCGAAAACTGAGGTCTTAAAGGTAAGCTACAAAAGTTCACAAAGTTAATCAGGAAGATACTCTATTTTTTTTCTGACTGAAAAGCAAAGATATTTACCTTATTATTTACCCTTGGAGGGTATATAGGTTTCGGAAAGGTCATTAGATAATATGATCCCCAATGCACCTGTTTCCTATGGAGACATACACATTCAACATGTTTAACCACATGATACATATAAGAAAATTCACACTAGCATCTAAGAACAAAAAGTAATTCAATTGTGGGGTTAGTAAAAAAAAAATTAAAAAAAAGCACAGTTACATTGGGCATTGACAAAATAGATTAGAACAAAAATAGATATAAAAAAGAACTTGCTTATAATTCTTCTATGTATCACAGTTTGAGAAATGAATCTTCCCTGTTCTAAATTCTTCCCAAGAGAAAAGGATCTCCAACTACCTCTTCGCTTATTCTTTTATAAGTAGCTTAATCTTAGGAGAAGGTGAAAACAAACACACCAACACAAAAATACGGGAATAAATATTTCTTTCAAATAAAAAAAAATTTAATAACAAAAAATATAGGAAGATTCATACAAAGAAAATATTTTATTATCCTTAAAAATTGTTGGTGATGTTATTTAGAAGATCGATATTTTTATTTTATTGAAATTTCTGAGTTGAGGTTTTGAAAAGTTGCACCTGAGCTGGTCTTTCAGTCATTCAAAGGAAAGATCAAACATATCTCTAATATCTTAAACCAACAAAACTCTTTCATCCTTTGCTATTTCAAATATACAGTCATAGTCTCTCAATTTTTAAAAGAAGAACTAAATTTAATCTCTTCTTCCCTAATCATTTTATTTTTCTATCTGAAAACATGTAGATTGGATATATGCATGTCTAAAAAATAACAGAAGATAACATCCAGTTGTTTGATAAATAACAAAAATCTGTATGGATGATTAGAAACAAATGACCTAGAAACTAGGCTTCAGGGTTAGACTGCTGGAGTCTGAATTTCTCTTTTAATAATTTCTGGCTAATTACCTTGTGCAGGTTTACTAATCTGCGTCTGTGTTTGGGGCTATTAATTATACCAGCAAGATCAAGTTTTTTTTAGGCTTATAAGAGTTAATATGATAGTATAAATTCTTTAAGATAGTTCTTGGCCTACAATAAACTTTTAACAAATATTCACTATCATCGTTTTTAGTATTATTATTACTGAATTTTTTAAATAAAATTTACAGATATTCTGAGACATATGAAATCACAGAGTCATTCATGTAGCTGGCTTCTAACTATCCTATTTCAGCATCTGTACCTTATCAGCCCACCCAGCAAGATTTACCAAAACATCTCTAACAGCCTAGTCCTCGTCACCTCTAAACATGGTCCAACATATTTGCAGTGTTCAATTCTAAAAAGCTATTTCCTCATATTGAGCCCCAAACTGCCTTCCTGCAATTTGCCCACATACAATTGAGTTGTGCCTCCTGAGAATATATAGAATAAGTATATCCTACTTAAAAAAAAAAAAAAAACAAAAAACTTTCAAATAGTTAAAGACAGGTAGCAAGTTCCTTTTGAAATTTCATTACATGAGACTAGGCATTTTTCATTCCTTGTGTTTTCCTCCCAAATTGTTTTTGTTTGTTTGTTTTTTTAAAGATTTTGTTTATTTATTTGACAGACAGAGATCACAAGTAGGCAGCGAAGCAGGCAGAGAGAGGGGGAAGCAGGCTCCCTGCTGAGCAGAGAGCCCAGCGCGGGGCTCCATCCCAAGACCCTGGGATCATGACCTGAGCTGAAGGCAGAGGTTTTAACCCACTGGGTCACCCAGGTGCCGCTTCCTCCCAATTTGTACGCTTATTTTGACTTCCTCAATTACTGTGCTTTATTATACTAGAAGATTTTATACCATTATATTCGACAAGAGTGCAACGTATAGAATGTGGCTCTCAGCCCTAGTTCTACTTAGAATATTTGGAGGACCTTAACAATACCAATATGAAGATTCCATATCCAGAGATTCTGATTTAATTGGTTTGGGACACAGCCAGGTTGGAAAAAACATTGGTGTAGAAGCAACAGTGCAGAATTTATAGTTAGAAACATGTCATGTCTGTGTGACATTTTGAGCAATTACTTAACCTCTTTGAGTCTCATATTCCTTTGTTCCTTTAATCAGCAAATACTATTAAATCCTTCTTGTGGGTCAGGAATTGTGCTAAGCCAAAGGAATACGCAGCAATGAGGTATACTTGCTGCTTTCTAGGGGCAAGACAGTAAGAATCAGTGTCACAAGTGAGAGTATTTTATACATTCAGATGAGTGCTATAAAAAGGATCATGGTTCTCAGAGATTCAACAAAAACAAGGAAAATGAATCTGGTTTAGTGTGTATTATAAAGGGAAGAGAATTTGTCTCAAGTCCAGAAATGAAAAGCCATTTTGGTCAGAGAAAGAGAAGCTTCTGTGATTGAGTCACAGATGTTGACAAGAAGCAATGGATCTTTTTTTTTTTAATCAAGAAAAAACAAAACTAAAAACAAAATGCCCCAAGTTTCCATCTTCATGGAAAATAATCACTTTTTATTTCCTTAAAAAAATTAAATTTTCAGTGGTGGGGTGCTGCCTATTGATAGGATTTGACTTAAAGTTCTTGGGGTGAAGAATAATGAAGCTGGTAGCTTTGTTACTCTCCCAAAGGAAACCTCCAAAACACAAATCTCAGAGTAGGAAACAGGCCAGATATGGGGGGCAGAGCAGGAGTTCCTGGTGGCAACATTACCCAGCTTGCTGGCCTCTGGCCTCCAGGGGAAATGAGATGGAGAAAATACTTCTTCTGAAGAAAGGTGTCCTCCATGCTAAAGAAGTTTGTCATAATGTTTCCCCTCAAAATAGTTAATTATTAGCTATTCTGGCCTGACTTTGGAGAACACAATTTTTAATTTGAAGTACAAAAGTTTCCAAACAAGTGCTTCACAAACCTTAAACTGTATATATATCTTGTTAAAAGCAGATTCTAATTTAGTATTTTGGAGAATGGTGGTGCCTGGGATTCTGCATTTCTAACACATACTCATGTGTTGCCATGTAGCAAATCAGTGCATCACACTTTTAGTAGTAAGGATGTGGCAACTGAATGCTCGGTCTCATTTTGCCCATCACAAAGGGTTTGTTTGAAGTAATTATCATATGTGTCAACTGCAGGAATAAACTAATTTCTGAATGTCTTTCCTGAACATCTCTGAAGTATTCACATATGGGTCTGTCTTCCCTAAAGTAGAAAAGTTCGAACACTCACCCTGTATGCCATTTTCACCTTAGTCATTTCTTTTATTGGTTCCATGGTAATAGAACATCTTAGGGATATCAAACCGCTTTAAGATTTCTAGTTGTTCTTTCTGCCTACCATCTTGCTGCATGTCTTGACCACTGACTGAATACACTTGCCATATCACTGATCACCAGTTATTCAATGCACTCTGAAAACTGCATTGATTAATGTGTCTAAATGATCAAATTACTTAGCCAAAAATCGATACTGCATTTTTAATATTCCACAGAAAGACTGCTTACTCCTCAACTCTGGAGAGGAAACTAGAAGAATTCTATGTCTATACCTGAAATTTGTACCATATGCAGTGCAAACACCTAAGTTAGAATACTCTTTTTTATCTGAAAACTCATATGGTAACAGTTCCCCATTAATGTTCAAGAATCCCCAGTTCTAATTGCAGAATTAGTCCTTCTGGGGGGTAAGAGCTCTTAATTTTAATCTGCACATCTGAACTAAGAAGGCAAGTAGGCTTGGTGGCATATGTATTAATGCAATCACAGAATATTAAGATCAAAATATTAGGACAAGTATTACTTTAGAAAGTATCTAGCTGGCCTCCATATTTTGAATTCAGGTATGGCAAGTGAAGGTAGAAAATTTCCTAAGATTCGGCCAACTTGTTAGTGACAGAGATGGTGTCCATCGACGCCTACCTTTATAGTTCTGGTGACTAGAAATGCAGAAACCAGGGTTTTTGTCATGGGTCTGTACAAAGTCATTGAAACTTTGGAATCTCGTTTTTCTCATGTGTAATTTGAACATTAATTTCTCTAAGACCCAATTTAAGCTGAGCAGGCTCTGAATCCAGGAAAATCAATACTTAAACAATACATATAACTTTTTGTGCTTACTTAGGTTTGCTTTTGAACACACACCATGCAATCTGAATAAATAATTTTAATGAGGAACAGAAAGCTAACATGAGTGAGCAGGATGAATGAACTACTACTTGCATGTCACTGGACTAATCTTCAACTTCATCATTTAATAGTCCAAAAAATGATACTTAATTTTAATATTATCATCAATGATACCACATCTTACCAGAGATAATGAGTACTAAATTTATGACAAATTAAAAAAAAGTTACCTGAAATATTAAAATCCATAATAATAAAATCAGGAGCTCTGTTTCTGTACACTTTAAATATTTAAAACAAAGGTTGTGTAAAAAAAATCATGAGGTATACATCAGCTATAATAACAATGCTTTCACAATATCTACGGATTTGTTTCTTTTACAGTGCACTATGATGAAGCCTACATTCATACAGAATGTGTGTGTGTGTGTGTGTGTGTGTGTGTGTGTGTGTAGGAGGTAGAGTGTAGGGAGCACCTGTTTTTGTTAAGTTACAAATTCCATTTTGTCCTAAATAAAAAACAATGAAGAATTTTCCAAGATACCAATAACACATTTCACCCCACATAAAACATTTAGGTAACAGATGGGGAACACAAAGAATCTACTTGATTGTCCGGATAGGTAAGAAATGTTCAAAGGGTTTTTCAGTGAGGTGTAGAGGTTTAGAAAATGAGTATTACCCAGTGCAAATCCCCAGACACGGAAATTGTCCAAATGAGAAAAATAGACATTTATATTTCTCCCTTGGATTGTCTCCTCAGTCTACACTGGGGAAAAATTGGTCTTCTTGGAGCCATAAAAACAATGTGGTGTCTAGCTACCATCTCAGAAGGGGATCAGGGACTATTAATCAAGGAGCATGGCTGGAATATTTTTAAACGTTCCCAAGTTTGTCATTTCTTATATATCTATCTGTTTCCCTGCAGAAGAAATGGCCTGAGTGTTTGCTTCCCACAGGTATCAAAGGAAGGATGGGAGAGAAGCTCTCCATACACAGCTAAATATGGAGAAGAACCTACAAGGAGAATGTTGGCGGGTGGGATGTTAGAGCCTGCCGGGAAGTTTAGGAAACTAAGGCTCCATAGCAACTGCATCCGTATTTTATCTCAAACTGAGTAACTGAGATAAATGCATATTCGTTTCAGGAAGGAGAGGCTTTGAATTATCGTTGTGAACTACTTACCTGTCCAGACTCCATAGAGAATTTCCACACTTCACAATGAACCAACAGAGCATCCTTAAAAATGAACTATATCCTGTCTAATCCCTCTGGAGCAAACAGTTCAAACTTATCAGTTGGAGAATAATGATAAAAGTGCTTTGCCAGGAGAGGGGTAAAGGATCTCCTACTACTGTCTGATTTTGATGGCATCATTTGTTAGATAAAAGCTCCACTTTGAAAAGAAACCCAGTAGTCTACCTCTGCACATTTACAAAGTGGAGACAATTTACAAAACCATGCAAGTTGTAGAGATGAAAGCGATGTCAATGCCCAGAAGGCTTTGTTGTTATCCTTGCTTTATTGTTGTTTCTGTGTTGTTGTGACACTAAGAATTATGATCATCAAGGGAGGTGACCTAATCAGGAGGAGAGACCTCAGCTTGCTAGAGTGAAGCAGCGACCGGCTGCCGAAGCGTGGGTCATGGAGAGATACACATTATTTATACGGAGGCTGCTTGCTGTTTGATAATTGTCCTCCTCTTTCCAGGTTAGTCACCATTCTGCTCTCATTCCCTAGTTAGCTCCCCTTTCAAAACACACTCCATCAGAGGATGTTATTTATCAAAACACTTGAAGAATCTGGATGAAGGCTGTAGGGTGTGTTTTGCATACTGATTCTGAGAGATTACCATTTTAATCAAGAGAGCATCTTCAATAAGTTTGATCCCCATGGGATTCCAAGTGAAGAGGAAGTCACACTCCATGGATTGTATTTTCTTCTCCGTGCCTTCCATCTTGACAATTAGACTGCTGCCTTGAGTCTAGGTGGGTGTGTGTATGTGTGTTTGTGCCTGTAGAACAACTCATAGTCTCTTAAACTTTTATTATTACTTAGGAAATTCTTGGCGGAATTGTTACAAAATAACTGAATTTTTGTGAAGAGTAAAGTAGAAAGGATGAAAAAAGTTGCCTAAAGTAACATGACAAGGTAGAAGCCACTTGAATTTATCTATTTAAGAACAAAATACCAGACACTGTGTGGCTTATAAATAATGAACATTTACTCCTCACAGGTCTGGGGGCTGGAAATTATAAGACCAAGGTACTAGCAAATTTGGCGTCTGCTGAGAGCCCACTTCCTGATTCATACATGGCTGCCTTCTCCATGTCCATAAATGGTGGGTGGGCAAGTTTGCTATTTGGGGTCTCATATACAAGAATGCTAGTCCACTCATGAGCATTTCATCCTCATGGTCTAGTCACCTACCAAAGGCCTTACCTTCTAATAAAATCACCTTAGGGGTTAAGATTTCAATATACGAATTTCGGGGAGACACAGACATTCAGTCTATAGCAGTACTTTCAACATTTCTATCAGATTTCTATTTCAAACCTTTTCCATGCATATTTTCAAGATAAATATGTTAAAAATACATGTTGTAGGGACGCCTGGGTGGCTCAGTTGGTTAAGCAGCTGCCTTCGACTCAGGTCATGATCCCAGTGTCCTGGGATCGAGTCCCATGTCAGGTTCCTTGCTCAGCGGGGAGCCTGCTTCTCCTTCTGCCTCTGCCTACCACTCTGTCTGCCTGTGCTAGCTCACTCACTCTCTCTCTCTGACAAATAAATAAATAAAATCTTTAAAAAAATACATGTTGTATTTTGTTTTATTTCACTTTAGCATAAACAAAATGTTTATTAGAAAAAATTCCCAAATCCTAAATTATTAAAAAATACTGAAATTAGTGATTATATTAAAATGTTAAAGTTGTGTGTATCCCCTCACTAAAAACTTAATGAAAATATAAGCAATTGTTGAAGATATTTGAAACATATAAATAATAAGTTATTGGTATAAGGAATATTTTATAAAATCAAGAACAAGACAACATAGAATATACACAAGTAACATGCACAAAAGAGAAAATCTGAATGGTCAGTAAACCTAAGTAAAAATGCCAAATTGGACAAGAATAAAAATATTTCAAAACATACCCTGTGAAGAATCACTCATACTATGATATTCACCAAAATATGACATTCACCAAAATATTGGATCCTCTGAAAAATGCTAAGCATTGGGTGTTTTTGAATCTGTGATGCAATGGAAAGTCTTAAACATAGCTATCTGAAGAGCAAATTAGCTTAACAACTTCAAAGAACAACTTGCTGTTGTCTAAGAGAGTAGAAAAGCTACATATATTCTAAGACTCAGCTTTTCCATTCCTTTGTGTATGTACATGACAGAAAGCATGAGGCACCAGAAGAAAGGGACATCTAAAGAACGTTCATGGCAGCTGTGCTTTCACAGGAAAAATTAAAAGTAACATACATGTTTATTAACAAGAGAATCAATAATAAAACTGTGGTATATTCACATACTAGAATACTTGAATGAATTCATTAGAAAGGAATTAATTGGAGCCACTAGTATCAGTATAAATAAAGCTCATAGTATAATGCTGAGGGTAACAGTGAGTCACCAAAGAATATATATACTAGGGTGACATTAGAATGTGTGAAATATTGTATACTACTTAAATTTATGTATATATATATAAAAATTTATATATACATATGTATGCGTTTATATACATATATACATATGTATGTGTGTGTGTGTATGTGTGTGTGTGTGTGTGTGTGTATATATATATATACGTATATATATATATATATATATATACGTATATATATATATATATATATATAGGTTCACGGTAGATGACAGAGTATTTCTTCCATCTCCTCCTTTTCTATGTCTGGCCAAGGAAAGAGAACAATTCTTTTTTTTTTTTTTTAAAGATTTCATTTATTTATTTGAGAGAGAGAGAGAGAGAGATCTCAAGTAGGTGGAGAGGCAGGCAGAGAGAAAGGAGGAAGCAGGCTCCCCACCGAGCAGAGAGTCCGATGCGGGGCTCGATCCCAGGACCCTGGGATCATGACCCAAGCCGAAGGCAGAGGCTTTAACCCACTGAGCCACCCAGGTGCCCCGAGAACAATTCTTTATCTCTGATCATGCTTCAACTTGCAGAATGCTCCCCAGATACCAATGGACCTCTATGGGCAGAGACTGGGATATATATATATCACGTGTGTGTGTGTGTGTGTGTGTGTATGTGTGTGTGTGTATAAAACATACCATTCCTCTGGGTGTGTGTATTATATAGTATATATAAACACATATATTCCTCTCTCTATAGATAGATGAGCATTGGGTGATTTAACCGTATTCATGTTGAGAACTAAATCTTGCCTTTTGTGAATTAAAAGAATTAAAACCACAAAGGAGCAAGATCTGAAATCTATTAAGCTTTCCATTAAGTTTCAGTTTTAAGTAAGAGTAGAAAATACCAACATTGTGATTACCAAATGCCAGGCACGCGTCCAAGTGTTTTACATATAGCAATATATTTATTCCTCCCAGTAACCCTAGAATTTTATTTTACATAAATAGATACATTTATTCCTTCCTCTAACCCTAGAATGTTAACCTTTATTTTGCAGAGGAGAGTTTAGAGGCCCAGAAAGGTTAAGTAACTTGCCAAGACCACTTAGCCAGTATGTGGCAGCCAGGATTCAAATCCAGAGGACCCATTCTAGGCCTGAGTTTCTTTACTGCACATTCTGCCTCAGTCTGTGCTTCTTAGAACCAAGGTGATATAAAAATATGTTCACTGGATCCCGATCCCTCCTTACCTTTTATGTGTTTGAGCCATCTCACAATGGCAAGTCTCAATACAGAAGATGTGGGCACTACTATGAAAGATTGAATGATTCATTAAGGCCTTCAAGTAAGCCTGTCCAGATCCATGAAGAAGATGGTGTTCTAGAGAGGCAGGGCAATGAGGGAGAGGTCAGTTGGGGAGTTTTGCATCCAATTTGAGAACATGAGATCAGGACAAATTAGAAAGGTTAATGGTTCTGCACAAAGTATGATAATTAGAATAGTTTTCTAGCCAGATCATAGGGAATCCAGTTTAATTTTACAGTTAAAGGGAGAATTAAATCTTGCCTTCTGTGAATCAAAAGAATTAAAACAACATAGGGGCAAAATCTGAAATCTATTAAGCTTTCTCCCGTTCGGTTCAGAGGGAGAAGTGGTAGCTGATGGAGCCGTGTCAGGAAGCAAGAAGAGAAAGAGCCACAGGTATGGTACTCCAGAATGCCTAGAGCCCCTTGGGCCCACCCTCTCAGTCTCTGCACACAGAGGTCCACTGGTATCTGGAGAGCATTCTGCAAGTTGTCTGAAGCATGATCAGAGATAAAGAATGGTTCTCTTTCCATGGCCAGACATAGAATAGGAGGAGATGGAAATACTCTGTCATCTACCATGAAAATTTGGGGACAATAGGGGAGATAAAACAGCACAGCAGCAAGGTACAAGAAACATCTTTTCTCATCATCTGTCTCCTATGCAACCACTAAGAATCACCCTAATACACCACCATCGCTGTAGCACACGTTTTACTTCAATGTTTATTCAGTTGCTGATTATAATGTCCTGGTTTGGCTTTCAAGTCTGCACTGCTCAACAGGAACCTTTGCTTTCACATAAACGTGATTCTGTATGAATCCTTCGCTGCTATGTATAATGTCAATTAAGTGTTCAGGAAAATTAAAACATTTTTGAGATTTGCATAAGAAGGGGAAGCATGTGCTTGCATACAAATGCTCCTTTTTTTTTTCTTTTAGGAAACATTTTCTAAACAGCAAAAATGTGTTTTGCTGATTTATTCTGGAAATTAGAATTAGATCTTTACAACCACTGGCATGATCTTTCATTTAAAACATTATTAAAGATTTTTAATGCTAAAAATGATTTCATTTTTTTCTAATTAAAAAATGGAGTAGAATCAAATAGCTACATATCATATTTAAAGTTTCTGACTATTCAAGCAAATGAATTATTAGTAATGTTTTAATTTCATGCATAATTTATATAAAAAAAGGTTAAAATGTTTCTAGACATCACTTGAACGCTTCCAAACTTTTAAATTTTTCTACTAACTTGTCCGCTGCCTGGTTGAACCGATTACTGTAAAATATGAAACTGCATCATCTAAATAGAACATATGTACTGGAATCAGGGACAAGTCTGAAAGTATTACCATCAGAATCTCAAATTACTAAGAATTATGACAGAGTCTTGCCATTGATAAGGAGATTATTCCCATAGAGATCATTTGGATATGTTTTCCTAATAAGACCAGAAGACTTCCTAAAACTCATGACATAGAGTAAGACCTGAATTTTTCCACTCAACTACTCATCCTCATGGGCTGGTAGATGTAGCCAGAATGACTCTCATGAAGCTTTCCACATGCCTGGATCACAATGCTCTGATGTCTGCCATCACCACTGGAATAGGGAGTGGAGCCATCAATGATACCTCTCAGTTATGTTTTAAAAATGTATCCTTGGACTCATTTCATCATGGTGTTTTTTGTTTGTTTAAGGTGATGACCTTTTTCAGACCATGAAGGCATGTTCTGAGGCCTACCCACTGGAGTCTATTCAATGGGAGATACAACAAGTCTGAATATATCAACACCAAGAAGAGTTAGTAGATGACATCAACATTCATTCGGTTTGGCTGATAGAGTCCCAGATAGGGCAAGTGGATAATGTGTACTATCATGACTGTGACACTTACCTCAGGATTTCCTCTTGCTCTTTTTTAAAGAATTCACAAAGAGATGCCTGATGTCTATAGCAGAGTGAATGCCTTTAAAAGTCAATTGAAGTATTCTGGTCTGTGAAGCAGGCATATTTAGTAATTGGCATTGCTTTAGGAAGTTGTGGTTTTGGTTAGTGAGGGTCTGCCTTCCAGGGACTGACCAGCTAAGAAATATCAACATAACGGTGTTTTTCAACCAGATGATCTGGACATGACTATTTCTGTGATTATCGTCTTAGACAAATACATTAAATCTTAGTCTGCTGCCTTCTCTCTACCTTCTCCGAACTACAGGAGACTAATTTATTTCTCAGGCCAAAGGATTACTTCATCGGGATAATCAATGTAATCATAAACAAAATAACCAGGGTTGAATTCTTCCTATTGACCAAATTTGGTTAATAGGCCATCAGTGATCATACAAATTCAAATCAGTCAGCAAACTGTCAATGTGTTATGATACCACATATACTGTGGTATCATATTCATATACTGTGATGCATTATAAGATTCATATACTGTGATGCATTATAACAAATCTTTCCATAAAAGTGCCTGTCACCATTTCATGTAATTCAGAACCCTTAAATGTGATATCTATCTTGAACACATTATATATTTTTCATGAATGTTTGATTATGCATGTGTTTATCATCTGAACTTTTGTTCTTTTGTTTGCTACTGAATCTTGATATTCACAAGTATCAATTTGCACCCTTGGAGGTTTGTAATAATTCTGTTAAGGACCCTCCTTTGTCTAGCCTAACCCTCTGGAGGCATTTGAGAGGCAAAATTCCGTGACTAGAAGCTGCTATGCTTTAATTTGTACCAACGCATGGTATCAAAGATCATGAAAGCAATGTTTTCATCCAATTAAACTTGCTAGAAGCTAATGAAAACTGCCCAGAGAATTTCCCTTTGTAAATTAAAGATACACAACAAGGATTGTCACTCGACTTGTTTTCAATTGGCTTTGTATGGCACTAATAATCTTGGTTAGCAATAGCTGTGAGGAGTTTGCATCTGTGAAGGGCAAACCACAGAGGACATAGAGATTAGCCAGAATTCGGCTAAGCTGCTACCAAAGTTTCAATGTTTATTCCAGTCATCTTCAAACTCATTAGGTCTACAAAATTGAGTTGAAAATCTCTGGAGCACATGCTTTATTAAGAGATGGCTGGAATTTCCCTTTTCCAGTTGGGCAGAAGCCCTGTGAGGACTCCATTTTTTCCCCGGGAGAATGCTGGCACATCTGTCAATAGCCCAAGCCAGAACCAAGAAAGTGCATCCGACTGGGAAAGAATGCATTATTAAAAATATTATTTTTGGACTACATGGTCTTGGACATTTTCTGAAATTTCAATCTAGCTCTCTGTTAACTTCAGCCATCTCTCATCCAGAAAAACTCTTGAAGTAAAATATTGAATCATCTGGCTGAGACTCTTTTTAAAAAATTTTTTATACAATACCAAATGTTTCTCAGTATCTTGCCATTTTCCAGTTTTGCCCATGGTTTCCCCTCAGTGAGCATAATTTCAGCACCGGTACATACACTGGGGACATGACAACCACTAAGAAATAGTGTGTGGCATTTTGCTTTACATAGCTGATTTTTCATATGGTAAAAGGCTGGCTAAGAGGTCCAGAAAATACTAGCTCCTCATAGTTTGGCTTCCACAGGGTTAAGACAGATGGAGAGGTCCACAAAATTCAAGACTGGGAAGACAAAGTCCCTGAAGCAGCTAGGCTTAGAGCCACAGAGTCCAAGCCCGAGGTAGGTCAGATGCCAGGATTTCAAAGGTCATGTAAAGATCAGCCAAAAACAAATTCCAATAGAAGCCAGTTCAGGTGTCAGCAGATTTCTCACAGAGAGAATTGGGAGTGCTTTGTTCCAGTACTCATCTGTCTCAGAGTCATTCACATTAAAAGCAGAAAAGGCCAAAAAGCTGGTTGTATGATACGATTCATGTACAAGAAAAAATATAAAAGCATTTTTAAAAAGCCTCATTTCATAACCATGAATATAAGAAAGACAAGACTCAGAAATAAACTTCCCCCAAAGAAAAAAAAATTATCTTAAATATAAAAATAATGCATGACCAAATAGTGTACATTGTTCCATCTATATAAGTACCTATGAACATATGTTTTAACTGATGATGGTAATCTATATGCATTTGTCTTTTTTAAACAATTAAGCAGTTTGAATTTGTATAAATCAGTATTCATTTGAAAGAAAATCTACTTCACTAAAAAAGGTATAGAACCCTGTGGAGTTTGCTATAAATATTTTCATCTGCATTCCCCAAACCTCCATATCCCAGAGGCATAGGTGTCCGTGAACTATTAGCATTACTAGTAGAGCCAAGCGGTAGCATGCCCAAAGCATAGGGAAAAAGGAAACTAAAAGAGAAAGAAAAAAACAAAAACAGAATTTTACCGGCAAAGTTGACTGGGATGAGAATGGAGTGGAGAAAACCCTATTAGTACCTGACCTTGTGCAAATGACATAAACTTTATACAAGGAAAACCCCTTTTAGTTCTAAATAGGTTTTATACATTTTTCAGCATTGCTCTGTTCATAGAAAGGAACTGGAGAAAAATGTATATTTGTTTTCCCCTAATTGCATTTTCCTAACATTCTCCATTTCAAACATTGGTCAGTGGTCTAATGTCATTTTCCTGAATAACACAGAGCCTGATAATTATCTATGTTATAATGTTATTAGCAAAACTTGTTATTGCCTGGATTAAGCTTGCCCCTGAGAGAAATACATTACATAACTTTGTTGCTTGAAATCTTTAAATTTCCTTTTATATTCTGTGACCTTAGAATTTATTTGGTACAACCCTGTCACAATACTTTGGTGATATTTTTTATTAGCAAAGACCAATGGTGTCTTAATTATACAATTAAAAATCTGACAAGTACAAGTAATAAATAATGCCAGAAAATGAAACCATTAACCAAAGGCATAGACAGAGACGTGTGCCTCAGGACAAGAAAACAAAAGCCATTAATGAAGGTTCTAAATAAAGCAAATTATAATTTGTAGAAGGTATGCAGAAAGCTCTCATTCTTTATCTCCTGACATAGAAATGGAGCGTAAAGAGTTCTGCTGGGCTGGATTGCTGCTACTGAGCTCGTTATATCAGTTTCCAATAAACAATTCTTCATCCCAATCATGGGGGCTGTGAATCTAATTCCTATTTGGGGACTATCCTCTGTGAGAAGAGGTAAATACCAGAAGCTCAGGTAAAACTGAAAATATTTTTAAAAACTCATTTGGTTCGGGGGCACCTGGGTGGCTCAGTGTGTTAAAGCCTCTGCCTTTGGCTCAGGTCATGATCCCAGGGTCCGGGGATTGATCCCCACATTGGACTCTCTGCTCAGCAGGGAGCCTGCTTCCCCCTCTCTTTCTCTGCCTGCCTCTCTGCCTACTTGTGAACCTTGTCAAATACATAAATAAAATCTTTAAAAAAAAACAAAATTCATTTGGTCCCTAAAAGAGGTCCATGATCACCTTGCTGTTGTGTGTATATTTTGTATTTACTATATATACATTTTTCTTTAACACAACTGGGGAATTGCTTTCACTTACTTTTCAAAGTACTCAATGCTCTACACCTATGAAGAGCCACTCCCCTAAGTATTACGGAAGGCAGAAAGGTGGAATGGAATTTGCATTTCAGGATTATTATGGTAAGACATTTTATATATGTTATTTTTACTAGTCATAACAGTAATTATATAAAACAAATATTTATTCCTACTACATATCATAAAATCAAAGTTCCTAAGTTAAGGCATCAGCCCAATGCTACAGAACTAGAAAGCTGTAGACATAGAGATTAAGTTCAGGTCAGAAACCAAATTCTGTGGCTTTTGAGTATATAATACTAGAAACCGTATTAAATTTTTAAGTATTATATACTAAAGCCACAGAGCAATTCCCTAGACACTGTGTAATAATGACAACATGGAACTTTTTTTTTTTGGCAACCTTGCCTAAAAGCTTTTAAACAAACCCTAAACTTCCAACAATAAGTTAGGAGCTGGCTTTTATTGTTCAAACACAAGGAACTGTAGAATCCTAATTACTAGAATAAAGTCAGATGGAGGAGAGGGAAGACAAAAAAAGCCGTTCCTAATAGTAACTTACTCAGATTCAGTAAGTACCTAAGAGTAAGCATTTCTCCCCTGACTCAAACCCTCCCTCTCTCCCTCATTCTCTAGTTCAGATTTCCATGAAGTCCTATAAAGGATCATGTGAGATGTTCATCATGAAGTGCTTGTGTGAACAGAGAGAAGAGTTATGTAAGCTGGAACTCCGATACGGAATGTTTAAAACAAACTCCATGGAAACAAACAACATATATTTTAAAAACGCAGCACAGGGCACCTGGGTGGCTCAGTGGGTTAAAGCCTCTGCCTTCGGCTCAGGTCATGATCCCAGGGTCCTGGGATCGAGCCCCACATCAGGCTCTCTGCTCGGCGGGGAGCCTGCTTCCTTCTCTCTCTCTGCCTGCCTCTCTGCCTACTTGTGATCTCTCTCTGTCAAATAAATAAATAATATCTTAAAAAAAAAAAACGTAGCACAGAGTAAATTACATGACAAAAATAGCATGTATGTAAATAAAAAATACAGATCCCAAAACCTTCCTACATATTTACAATAATACATGCCAATTCAAGGACATATATCCACATACCTCAACCACTGCCTACAAGAATATAAAAAGGATGTAGCTAAAAGGAAATGAATGAAAGGAAAAAGGACTTCAAAGAGACCAGTGTTGGGATACTATGAACTGAGGAGCTTGATTAATTCAATCTTCTCCTCTGATGTTAAATTATATCTTAGATATAACTTTTGACACTGTCTTTGTTCTTGATATTCCAACATGTATGAGCTTGGCAGTTCTGATTTTTAAATTGTATTTTCCTACTGATTCATGAGGATTTATTTTTCTTATGATTTTAGTAAGTTTTGAATCTAAGCCATATTCTTTGGAACTTTCTCTGTGGAAAGCTTTTGAGGTGTGGGTTTAAAGTGAGTTCCTGTATTGTAGACTTGTGATTCCTTTGCCAAACTCGTGGAAACACTACCATTCTGAGAAGAGCTTTTAAGTAACTTTAGCCTTCATTTGTGCAATTCTGGGTGAAATTGTCAGAGCAAGCCTTCACAAGAAAACTATATATCTTTATAGTCTCTCTTCATAGATTTCACAGGTGTGTGTGTGAGTGTGTATGTGTTTCTCTTACTGACTGTGTTATTTCTTGGGAGTCTTAGGTCCTGATATTACGCATAAGCATGTTATTTTTTAATAGGCCATTCTGATATAGTTCCAGGCTCTGTTCTGTCCCTGCTATTTAGAAACACTTCTAAATATATTCAGGTCCTAATCCAATAAAGTTATCATATCACCAAACACCTTTGGGGCAAACACCAGCTACGATGCTTACTTATTTCTGTTCTTGTCACCAAAACTTTTGCTTTGTATTCTACAGATCAGCCATATGTTAAAATAATTGCTTTTATATTTATTTGGCATTTTAGGTGTTTCTCTCAAATTGTTGAAAATAAATATAGCCACAATGAATATCATTCATTGTTAAAAAAATAGTTTATCCCTTTATTAATAGGGTTCACACTTTTAAGATTAAAAAATGGATATTTTTTCAGTTGAATTGACATAGAAAAAAATATCTTTTTTCTAGATAGGTTCAATATTTATAAAATTTTACCAAGGGACTATAAAATAACCAATACTTTCTGTGACTATGTGCCACATAAATGGTTTGTCTCTGACTTGGGCAATTTATGTTTAATGTGAGCATTTACAATGCATCAGCATTTTAGAATATGACCTTCAACAACTAATTATTTCTGATGAATTTAATTTCTGATGAATTTAAACTAATAATCATTTAGTGTTGGAAACAGATCATGACTTTTTTATGCTCAAATATATTGGGAAATTTAGAAGTATCTTCTACAAACTTTTTCTAAAAGAACAGCGCTGCAATTTTTTATTACTATTGGTGTACTTCATTTATATATAAAACAATTGCAAAATACATGATAAGCATTTTGACTGACATAAGCATCAGGCAAAAAAAAATGTGGTATGATCCACCTGAACCCAAATACCAGAATCTAAGCCCATACTATATTACATTGTCATTAATGACTATCATGTACTGAGAGTTCAAAATATTCCAGATCATTGTTCTGGACTCTTTACAAACAATTATCACAGTATCTCCCACAATGGAAACAACCCAATTTTATATATGAGAAAAATTACAGTCAGTAAATTCAGTAAATTTGTCCTGCCATGCACAAATTATAGAAATCTAAGGGTAAAATAATCTGCTGCGACAGTTAATACATAATAATAGTAAATATATTAATTAATATGTCATTTTTTTTTAAAGATTTATTTATTTGACAGATAGAGATTACAAGTAGGCAGAGAGGCAGGCAGAGAGAGAGAGGAGGAAGCAGGCTCCCAGCCAAGCAGAGAGCCCGATGCGGGGCTCGATCCCAGGACCCTGGGATCATGACCTGAGCTGAAGGCAGAGGCTTTAACCCGCTGAGCCACCCAGGCGCCCCAATTAATATGTCATTTTAAAAAATATTTTATCTATGCATTTCATAGAGTCAGGGAGAGCACAAGATGAGGGTCAGAGGGAGAAGCAGACTCCCTCACTGAGCAGGGAGCCTGAGATGGGGCTCAGTCCCAGGACTCCGAGATCATGACTTAAGCCAAAGGCAGACACTTAATGGACTGAGGCACCCAGGCACCGGTAGATGAGTCTTTGTTTATATTTATATTTGTCCTTTCCATAATTGATTTTTTTTAAATTTCCTTATGTCATCTCTATTTTTTAACTACATATTATCACTTTTCCATTGTTAGAAAAGTGATAAAATTTCATAGTTTCATGTATGAGTTCTACACTACAATTGTATGAAATTAAATAAATTGCTAACAATATCACTTATAGCTGTGTGACTTGGGGTAAGGTACATCACCTTTCTGAGCCTCAGGTTCAACATTTATGAAGTAGAAATAAGTAGTAATTCATTATAATAGTTTATGAAATAATTCCATTTCATTATGGTAATATAACACCTACGGTAATAAATGCTAAATAGTAAGCATTCAATAAGAGCTTTATCTACTAATGTTATAAAACAATCTGTCTCCAGGAGTCTTTTCTATGTTACTATGTTTCATGTCATCTGAACCAAAAACCCATGGTCTTTTGTTAGACTGGATATTAATATATGCATTTTGCATGCTATCCCTTTGTGACTCAAAAAAAACCATTTTGCTTATTACTGTTTTTCTCCCCCACAGTGTTTCAGTAACTGAAAATGATAAATTTGTGAGCTATGAGTCTATAATTATATATAGTGAATTTGTCTTTAAAAATACCATTTTATTGGGGCGCCTGGGTGGCTCAGTGGGTTAAGCCGCTGCCTTCGGCTCAGGTCATGATCTCAGGGTCCTGGGATCGATCCCCACATCGGGCTCTCTGCTCAGCAGGAAGCCTGCTTCCTCCTCTCTCTCTCTGCCTGCCTCTCTGCCTACTTGTGATCTCTCTCTGTGTGTCAAATAAATAAATAAAATATTTAAAAATACCATTTTATTAATCTCACAAAACAAACTGGGGGTTGCTGGGGGGAGGTGGGATTGGGAGAGGGGGAGGGGGCTATGGACATTGGGGAGGGTGTGTGCTATCGTGAGTGCTGTGAAGTGTGTAAACATGGCGATTCACAGGCCTGTACCCCTGGGGATAAAAATACATTATATGTTTATTAAAAAAAAAAATTTGGAAGGGGAGGCAAACCATAAGAGACTATGGACTCTGAAAAACAACCTGAGGGTTTTGAAGGGTCAGGGGTGGGAGGTTGGGGGAACAGGTGGTGGGTAATGGGGAGGGCACGTTTTGCATGGAGCACTGGGTGTTGTGCAAAAAGAATGAATACTGTTACGCTGAAAAAATAAATAAAATGGAAAAAAAAGATACATTGTAAGGCTATAGTAACCAAAAAAAAAAATACCATTTTATTTTGAAACCATTTTTTTGTCTTTATTTTTTTATTTTTTTTATTTTTATTTTTATTTTTTTTTTGTCTTTATTTTTTTAAAGGGGAGCTGAGAGGGTCAGAGAGGGAGAGAGAGAATTTTAAGCAAGTTTCACAGCAGTGCAAACCCTGACATGAGGCTGCCTCTCAGGACCCTGAGATCATGATCTGAGCTGAAATCAAGTGTTGGACACTTAACCCAGTGAGCCACCCAGGTGCCCCTACCATTTTATTTTATTTTACTACTTATTTTATTTTCAAATATTTTGTTTATTTATTTGAGAAAGAGAGAGAATATGAATGAGCAGGGGTGAGGGGCAGAGGGAGAAGAAGAAATAGATTCCCCTCTGAGCAAGGAGCCCGATGTGGGGCTCAATCTCAGGACCCTAAGATCATGACCTGAGCTGAAGGCAGACACTTAACCAACTGCACCACGCAGGTGTCCCTCGTGTTATTTTTTTTAAGCTAAAGAATTTACAAAACCAGAAGGAAGAATGGCCTGAATTCCCTTTCAGTACATAACTTCATACCCTTAGTTGCTATAGAGAGTAGAAATTTTCTGCCAAGTCTCTGAAAAGAGATGAAGTCAACAGCAAGGCCACCCTACTCCCACACATCAATACTTGTGAATGGTTCTTGTATTCTTGGTGAGTCTCACAAGATGTCAACATTCAAATATTTATTAACTATGTAGACTACTTTACTTGTTTTGTGTAGAAAGCCAGGTTTTCTCAATCTTGCCAAAACTCCAGTGAACTTCCTTTCTAAGGTTTATTACAGCATCATCCTTGAATTATAGGTAGCAGGAATCAACATAAGTCTACGTATCATTCAATGGTTTGCTCTTTCAATATTTCTGGATTTATACTTTCAATATATTTCTGAAATCAAATATACTAACTATTCTTTGGTTACAATGTAAACTATCAATATTACACTGGAAGGAAAAAGCCAAAAATAAATTATTTTTCCTTTCCTGTGTCAAAATATTCAGGAAATGATGAACTGACTTGTTCAACTTTGTTCAAGTCTTGGGAAAAATTACTTTCTTTCTTCTTGTTCCCTAGTACCACGCAATACCTTAAATTAAAGGATATTGAAGAAAATGGAATTCAATCTTCTTCATTTTACAGATGAGGAAGCTGAAGCTCAGAGACGCCACACTTAGGCATGCAGGTCCTTGCAAAGACTAAACCAAACTGTTAACTCATTTCATTACACTCCCATCATGTCACTTATGAAAAAATATTCACTTGTTTTTTTTTTTTTAAGATTTTATTTATTTATTTGACTGACAGAGATTACAAGGAGGCAGACAGGCAGGCAGAGAGAGAGGAGGAAGCAGGCTCTCCACGGAGCAAGGAGCCCGATGCAGGGTTCGATCCCAGGACCCTGGGATCATGATCCAAGCCGAAGGCAGAGGCTTTAACCCACTGAGCCACCCAGGTGCCCCCATCTTCACTTGTTTTACTCTTATTTCCCTCAGCCTTTATTTACTTTTCTTTCCTAAAAGCTAACAGTTTAGTTAACCTGTGGGTAACATAAATGAAAATACCTAGTATGGATTTGGTGATACTGAATATAATAAATTAGAATTAAAAAAACACTTCTATCAAAATTTTACCCACATTTCAAGTCCTTAGGACAATACTATCAGTTAGGCACACTGATTAAAATATAATGTAAAATTAATGCTGTGGACTAATTGGCCCTCATTTTGATAGTTATGAAATGATTTGTAGTAAAGGATATAAGCTAGAGGATGGCTGGAGGCAGAGTGAATGATCCTAGATCTTTTCTTCTTATTCATTTTCAAGAATGACAAAAGCAAAGGTATATAGCCTACTTTACATGGTGATGTCTACTGACGCAGTGAAATAAGTAGGCTTAGTACTAAGCATGATACCTGAGACATAGTAAGTACTCAGTAATGTTAGTAATTCATATCTACCTCATGATAATTAAAGGAATTAGAAAACTAAACTGAACAACCTGCAAAGTCCCCAAATTTGTTTCCTTTTAGATTCCACTGGATGCGGATTTCATCTTTTTCTGCTAAGTAAGACTGTGAATCTTAAAGCACAGGAAATATGTCCCCTTTGGAATAAACCTATTCAAAGAGGGAGTTCCCAGCAGCATGCTCTTCTTGTCTAAATTAAAAGACCACAAATTCTCAGTGTGTATAAAAAAAACTAAACGAGGTACTACCTCTGATAGAAAAATAACCAGTACATACTGAATTACAGAATATTTGTATACAGCAAGGTAGACTCCAGCTAATGTTTACTGAAAATTGGTGGTGTTTTGCATTCTAATCCTTGCAATGTCTGTGCTCATTTTTAGGAAATTAAATTCCATCATGATATTCCGAATTACATTTAAACTCATCCATAGAGCTGTGAACAATTCTTATGTGAAATTCTAGCATCTTAATCTTGCAAACTCATCCAGATTGCCTTAAGATCTATGCTGGGAGAGAAGATAAGAATACTAATTTCATTTACTTTTCTACCTATTTGCTTCCCATGGGGGAAATGAATTTTTTTTAAAAAAAGTTAATTTTTGTATCTCATTTTTATGGCTGATACTACTTTCAGGACTGAATTGTTCTTGCAAGCAAAAGCTAAACATTAATTGGATCCAAAGGGGTAACTACTCTCAGAGACACCTGCAATATGAATATTTCTAGGTAAGGAGCTAAAAGAGAGATTCTCAGACAGAAATTTGTTTATTTCTAAATCAGTATTCTAATATCATTACCATCTAATATCAATACTTATTAGATACTTATCACTTAAACACCTAAAATAATGATGAATGAAAAAAACCTCTCCTCTTTCAAGGATCTCACTGTATACATGAGGTAGTCTTTGACTTTACATATTGTAAACTCAGAGTAAAATAAAAAGCAAAACATCAGTGTGCATAAGAAAGGTATAAAAAGAGGGGGGAGGAGTTAAGATGGCGGAGAAGTAGCAGGCTGAGACTACATTAGGTAGCAGGAGATCAGCTCGATAGCTTATCTAAACATTGCAAACACCTACAAATCCAACAGGAGATCGAAGGGAAGAAGAACAGCAACTCTAGAAACAGAAAATCAACCACTTTCTGAAAGGTAGGACTGGCAGAGAAGTGAATCTAAAACGACGGGAAGCTAGACCGCGAGGGGAGGGGCCGGCTCCCGGAAAGTGGCTGAGGAACGGAGCACAAAATCAGGACTTTTAAAAGCCTATTCCACTGAGGGACATTGCTCCAGAGGCTAAACCAGGGTGAAGCCTACACGGGGTCAGCGTGGCCCCAGGTCCCGCAGGGTCACAGAAGGATCAGGGGTGTCAGAGTGTCACAGAGCTCCCAGGTATTAGAGAAGCTGGCTACAGAGAGAGAGCCGAGGACTGAACTCTCAGCTCAGGGTTACCTTGAACTGGTCGCAGGCTGGGTGAGCTCGGAGCGCGGCTAGAGGCTGGGGATACGGGAGTGCTTGGGTGCTGTCCTCTGGGGGCGCCCTGAGGAGTGGGGCCCCAGGCTCTCGGCTCCTCTGGGCCGGAGACTAGGAGGCCGCCACTTTCATTCCCGTCCTGCAGAACTCTACGGAAAGTGTTCAGGGAACAGAAGCTCCCAAAAGCGAACCCGAGCCAATTACTTAGTCCAGCCCCCGGTAAGGGCGGTACAATCCCGCCTTGGGCAAAGACACTTGAGAGTCACTACAACAGGCCCCTCCCCCAGAAGATCAACAAAATATCTAGCCAGGACGAAGTCCATCTATCAAGGAAAGCAGGTTCAATTCCTAAGACAGCAGTGAAATTCCAGAGGAGGAGAAAGCAAAGCACGGAACTCATGGCTTTCTCCCCATGATTCTTAGTCTTGTGGCTAATTCAATTTTTTTTCTTTTTTCAATTTTTTTTCTTTTTTTCTTTTTTCTTCTTCTGCTAAATTTTTTTTAAAACTTTTACCCTTTTCTTTTTTAATGTTTTTGACTAGTTTATCTAAATATATATATTTTTTCTTTCTTTTTTATATTTTTTCTTTATTTGTTTTATTTAAAATTTTTTTTTTCTGAACCTCTTTTTATCCTCTTTCTGCCCCCCACAATTTGGGGTCTCTTCTGATTTGGTTACAGCACATTTTTCTGGGGTCTTTGCCACCCTTTTAGTTTTTTATTTGATCCTTCATATCCTCTTATCTGGACAAAATGACAAGGAAGAAAAAAATCACCACAAACAAAAGAACAAGAGCCAGTACCGAAGGCTAGGGACCTAATCAACACAGACATTGGTAATATGTCAGATCAAGAGTTCAGAATGACGATTCTGTACATTCTAGCCGGGCTCGAAAAAGGCATGGAAGATATTAGAGAAACCCTCTCTGGAGATATTAAAGCCCTTTCTGGAGAAATTAAAGAACTAAAATCTAACCAAGTTGAAGTCAAAAAAGCTATTAATGAGGTACAATCAAAAATGGAGGCTCTCACTGCTAGGATAAATGAGGCAGAAGAAAGAATTAGTGATATAGAAGACCAAATGACAGAGAATAAAGAAGCCAAACAAAAGAGGGACAAACAGCTACTGGACCACGAGGGGACAATTCGAGAGATAAGTGACACCATAAGACGAAACAATATTAGAATAATTGGGATTCCAGAAGAAGAAGTAACAGAGAGGGGAGCAGAAGGTCTATTGGAGAGAATGATTGGAGAGAATTTCCCTAATATGGCAAAGGGAACAAGCATAAAAATCCAGGAGATGCAGAGAACCCCCCTCAAAGTCAACAAGAATAGGTCCACACCCCGTCACCTAATAGTAAAATTTACAAGTCTTAGTGACAAAGAGAAAATCCTGAAAGCAGCCCGAGAAAAGAAGTCTGTAACATACAATGGTAAAAATATTAGATTGGCAGCAGACTTATCCACAGAGACCGGGCAGGCCAGGAAGAGATGGCATGATATATTCAGAGCACTAAACGAGAAAAACATGCAGCCAGGAATACTCTATCCAGCTAGGCTATCATTGAAAATAGAAGGAGAGATCAAAAGATTTCAGGACAAACAAAAACTGAAAGAATTTGCAAACACCAAACCAGCTCTACAGGAAATCTTGAAAGGGGTCCTCTAAGCAAAGAGAGAGCCTAAAAGTAGTAGATCAGAAAGGTACAGAGACAATATACAGTAACAGTCACCTTACAGGCTAATAATGGCACTAAATTCATATCTCTCAATAGTTACCTTAATGTTAATGGGCTAAATGCCCCAATCAAAAGACACAGGGTATCAGAATGGATAAAAAAAACAAAACCCATCCGTATGTTGCCTACAAGAAACTCATTTTAGACGCGAAGACACCTCCAGATTTAAAGTGAGGGGGTGGAAAACAATTTACCATGCTAATAGGCATCAGAAGAAAGCTGGGGTGGCAATCCTTCTATCAGATCAATTAGATTTTAAGCCAAAGACTATAATAAGAGATGAGGAAGGACACTATATCCTACTCAAAGGGTCTGTCCAATAAGAAGATCTAACAATTTTCAATATCTATGCCCCTAACGTGGGAGCAGCCAACTATATCAACCAATTAATAACAAAATCAAAGAAACACATCAATAATAATACAATAATAGTAGGGGACTTTAATACTCCCCTCACTGAAATGGACAGATCATCCAAGCAAAAGATCAACAAGGAAATAAAGGCCTTAAATGACACACTGGACCAGATGGACATCACAGATATATTCAGAACATTTCATCCCAAAGCAACAGAATACACATTCTTCTCTAGTGCACATAGAACATTCTCCAGAATAGATCACATCCTGGGTCACAAATCAGGTCTCAATCGGTATCAAAAGATTAGGATCATTCTGTGCATATTTTCAGACCACAACACTCTGAAGCTAGAACTCAATCACAAGAGGAAAGCTGGAAAGAACCCAAATACATAGAGACTAAACAGCATCCTTCTAAAGAATGAATGGGTCAACCGGGAAATTAAAGAAGAATTGAAAAAATTCATGGAAACAAATGAAAATGAAAAAACAACGGTTCAAAATCTGTGGGACACAGCAAAGGCAGTCTTGAGAGGAAAGTATATAGCGGTACAAGCCTTTCTCAAGAAACAAGAAAGGTCTCAAGTACACAACCTAACCCTACATGTAAAGGAGCTGGAGAAAGAACAAGAAAGAAACCCTAAACCCAGCAGGAGAAGAGAAATCTTAAAGATCAGAGCAGAAATCAATGAAATAGAAACCAAAAAAACAATAGAAAAAATCAATGAAACTAGGAGCTGGTTCTTTGAAAGAATCAATAAGATTGATAAACCCCTGGCCAGGCTCATCAAAAAGAAAAGAGAAAGGACCCAAATCAATAAAATCATGAATGAAAGAGGAGAGATCACAACTAACACCAAAGAAATACAGACAATTATAAGAACATACTATGAGAAACTCTACGCCAACAAATTGGACAATCTGGAAGAAATGGATGCATTCCTAGAGACATATAAACTACCACAACTGAACCAGGAAGAAATAGAAAACCTGAACAGGCCCATAACCAGTAAGGAGATTGAAACAGTCATCAAAAATCTCCAAACAAACAAAAGCCCAGGGCCAGATGGCTTCCCAGGGGAATTCTACCAAACATTTAAAGAACTAATTCCTATTCTCCTGAAACTGTTCCAAAAAATAGAAATGGAAGGAAAACTTCCAAACTCATTTTATGAGGCCAGCATCACCTTGATCCCAAAACCAGACAAGGATCCCACCAAAAAAGAGAACTACAGACCAATATCCTTGATGAACACAGACGCAAAAATTCTCACCAAAATACTAGCCAATAGGATTCAACAGTACATTAAAAGGATTATTCACCACGATCAAGTGGGATTTATTCCAGGGCTGCAGGGTTGGTTCAACATCCGCAAATCAATCAATGTGATAGAACACATTAATAAAAGAAAGAACAAGAACCATATGATACTCTCCATAGATGCTGAAAAAGCATTTGACAAAGTACAGCATCCCTTCCTGATCAAAACTCTTCAAAGTGTAGGGATAGAAGGCACATACCTCAATATTATCAAAGCCATCTATGAAAAGCCCACCGCAAATATCATTCTCAATGGAGAAGAACTGAAAGCTTTTCCGTTAAGATCAGGAACACGGCAGGGATGTCCATTATCACCACTGCTATTCAACATAGTACTAGAAGTCCTAGCCTCAGCAATCAGACAACAAAAATAAATTAAAGGCTTCCAAAACGGCAAAAAAGAAGTCAAACTATCACTCTTTGCAGATGATATGATACTATATGTGGAAAACCCAAAGACTCCACTACAAATCTGCTAGAACTTGTCCAGGAATTCAGTAAAGTGTCAGGATATAAAATCAATGCACAGAAATCAGTTGCATTTCTTTACACCAACAACAAGACAGAAGAAAGAGAAATTAAGTATTCCATCCCATTTACAATTGCACCCAAAACTATAAGATACCTAGGAATAAACCTAACCAAAGAGGCTAAGAATCTATATGCAGAAAATTATAAAGTACTCATGAAAGAAATTGAGGAAGACACAAAGAAATGGAAAAATGTTCCATACTCCTGGATTGGAAGAAAAAATATTGTGAAAATGTCTATGATACCTAAAGCAATCTACACATTTAATGCAATCCCTATCAAAATACCATCCAGCCTCAGCAATCAGACAACAAAAAGAAATTAAAGGCATCCAAATTGGTAAAGAAGCAGTCAAACTATCACTCTTCGCAGATGATATGATACTATATGTGGAAAACCCAAAAGACTCCACTCCAAAACTGCTAGAACTTGTACAGGAATTCAGTAAAGTGTCAGGATATAAAATCAATGCACAGAAATCAGTTGCATTTCTGTACACCAACAACAAGACTGAAGAAAGAGAAATTAAGGAGTCAATCCCATTTACAATTGTACCCAAAACTATAAGATACCTAGGAATAAACCTAACCAAAGAGACGAAGAATCTATACACAGAAAATTATAAAGTACTCATGAAAGAAATTGAGGAAGACACAAAAAAATGGAAAAATGTTCCATGCTCCTGGATTGGAAGAATAAATATTGTGAAAATGTCTATGCTACCTAAAGCAATCTACACATTTAATGCAATCCCTATCAAAATACCATCCATTTTTTTCAAAGAAATGGAACAAATAATCCTAAAATTTATATGGAACCAGAAAAGACCTCGAATAGCCAAAGGAATATTGAAGAACAAAGTCAAAGTTGGTGGCATCACAATTCCGGACTTCAAGCTCTATTACAAAGCTGTCATCATCAAGACAGCATGGTACTGGCACAAAAACAGACACATAGACCAGTGGAACAGAATAGAGAGCCCAGAAATCGACCCTCAACTCTATGGTCAACTCATCTTTGACAAAGCAGGAAAGAATGTCCAATGGAAAAAAGACAGCCTCTTCAATAAATGGTGCTGGGAAAATTGGACAGCCACATGCAGAAAAATGAAACTGGACCACTTCCTTACACCACACACGAAAATAGACTCCAAATGGATGAAGGACCTCAATGTGAGAAAGGAATCCATCAAAATCCTTGAGGAGAATGCAGGCAGCAACCTCTTCGACCTCAGCCGCAGCAACATCTTCCTAGGAACAACGGCAAAGGCAAGGGAAGCAAGGGCGAAAATGAACTATTGGGATTTCATCAAGATCAAAAGCTTTTGCACAGCAAAGGAAACAGTTAACAAAACCAAAAGACAGCTGACAGAATGGGAGAAGATATTTGCAAACGACATATCAGATAAAGGGCTAGTATCCAAAATCTATAAGGAACTTAGCAAACTCAACACCCAAAGAACAAACAATCCAATCAAGAAATGGGCAGAGGACATGAACAGACATTTCTGCAAAGAAGACATCCAGATGGCCAACAGACACATGAAAAAGTGCTCCACGTCACTCGGCATCAGGGAAATACAAATCAAAACCACAATGAGATATCACCTCACACCAGTCAGAATGGCTAAAATTAACAAGTCAGGAAATGACAGATGCTGGCGAGGATGTGGAGAAAGGGGAACCCTCCTCCACTGTTGGTGGGAATGCAAGCTGGTGCAACCACTCTGGAAAACAGCATGGAGGTTCCTCAAAATGTTGAAAATAGAACTACCCTATGACCCAGCAATTGCACTACTGGGTATTTACCCTAAAGATACAAACATAGTGATCCGAAGGGGCACGTGTACCCGAATGTTTATAGCAGCAATGTCTACAATAGCCAGACTATGGAAAGAACCTAGATGTCCATCAACAGATGAATGGATCAAGAAGATGTGGTATATATACACAATGGAATACTATGCAGCCATCAAAAGAAATGAAATCTTGCCATTTGCGACGACGTGGATGGAACTAGAGCGTATCATGCTTAGTGAAATAAGTCAATCGGAGAAAGACAACTATCATATGATCTCCCTGATATGAGGACATGGAGAAGCAACATGGGGGGGTAGGGGGATAGGAGAAGAATACATGAAACAAGATGGGATTGGGAGGGAGACAAACCATAAATGACTCTTAATCTCACAAAACAAACTGGGGGTTGCTGGGGGGAAGTGGGATTGGGAGAGGGGGAGGGGGCTATGGACATTGGGGAGGGGAGGCGAACCATAAGAGACTATGGACTCTGAAAAACAACCTGAGGGTTTTGAAGGGTCAGGGGTGGGAGGTTGGGGGAACAGGTGGTGGGTGATGGGGAGGGCACGTTTTGCATGGAGCACTGGGTGTTGTGCAAAAAGAATGAATACTGTTACGCTGAAAAAAAAATAAATAAAAAAAAAAAACAAAATACCATCCATTTTTTTCAAAGAAATGGAACAAATAATCCTCAAATTTATATGGAACCAGAAAAGACCTCGAATAGCCAAAGGAATATTGAAAAGAAAGCCAAAGTTGGTGGCATCACAATTCCGGACTTCAAGCTCTACTACAAAGCTGTCATCATCAAGACAGCATGGTACTGGCACAAAAACAGACACATCGATTGGAACAGAATAGAGAGCCCAGAAATAGACCCTCAACTCTATGGTCAACTAATCTTCGACAAAGCAGGAAAGAATGTCCAATGGAAAAAAGACAGCCTCTTCAATAAATGGTGCTGGGAAAATTGGACAGCCACATGCAGAAAAATGAAATTGGACCACTTCCTTATACCACACACGAAAATAGACTCCAAATGGATGAAGGACCTCAATGTGAGAAAGGAATCCGTCAAAATCCTTGAGGAGAATGCAGGCAGCAACCTCTTTGACCTCAGCCGTAGCAACATCTTCCTAGGAACAACGGCAAAGGCAAGGGAAGCAAGGGCAAAAATGAACTATTGGGATTTCATTAAGATCAAAAGCTTTTGCACAGCAAAGGAAGCAGTTAACAAAACCAAAAGACAACTGACAGAATGGGAGAAGATATTTGCAAACGACATATCAGATAAAGGGCTAGTATCCAAAATCTATAAGGAACTTAGCAAACTCAACACCCAAAGAACAAACAATCCAATCAAGAAATGGGCAGAGGACATGAACAGACATTTCTGCAAAGAAGACATCCAGATGGCCAACAGACACATGAAAAAGTGCTCCACGTCACTCGGCATCAGGGAAATACAAATCAAAACCACAATGAGATATCACCTCACACCAGTCAGAATGGCTAAAATGAACAAGTCAGGAAATGACAGATGCTGGCGAGGATGCGGAGAAAGGGGAACCTTCCTACACTGTTGGTGGGAATGAAAGCTGGTGCAACCACTCTGGAAAACAGCATGGAGGTTCCTCAAAATGTTGAAAATAGAACTACCCTATGACCCAGCAATTGCACTACTGGGTATTTACCCTAAAGATACAAACATAGTGATCCGAAGGGGCACGTGTACCCGAATGTTTATAGCAGCAATGTCTACAATAGCCAAACTATGGAAAGAACCTAGATGTCCATCAACAGATGAATGGATCAAGAAGATGTGGTACATATACACAATGGAATACTATGCAGCCATCAAAAGAAATGAAATCTTGCCATTTGCGACGACGTGGATGGAACTAGAGGGTATCATGCTTAGTGAAATAAGTCAATCGGAGAAAGACAACTATCATATGATCTCCCTGATATGAGGACATGGAGAAGCAACGTGGGGAGTTAGGGGGATAGGAGAAGAATAAATGAAACAAGATGGGATTGGGAGGGAGACAAACCATAAATGACTCTTAATCTTACAAAACAAACTGGGGGTTGCTGGGGGGAGGTGGGATTGGGAGAGGGGGAGGGGGTTATGGACATTGGGTAGGGTATGTGCTATCATGAGTGCTGTGAAGTGTGTAAACCTGCCAATTCACAGACCTGTACCCCTGGGGATAAAAATACATTATATGTTTATAAAAAAAAAAAATTGGAAGGGGAGGCGAACCATAAGAGACTATGGACTCTGAAAAACAACCTGAGGGTTTTGAAGGGTCAGGGGTGGAAGGTTGGGTGAACAGGTGGTGGGTAATAGAGAGGGCACGTTTTGCATGGAGCACTAGGTGTTGTGCAAAAACAATGAATACTGTTATGCTGAAAAAATAAATAAATTAAAATCTAAAGCCAGGATAGGGGAATGGTGAAAAAAAAAAAGAAAGTTATAAAAAGAAATGTGCTAGAAAAATCCAGAAAAAGCAAAAGTAGTTTTATTGGCAGATGTCAGAAAAGACTTCAATTTGGAGAAGATACTGAATGAAGGTGACATTTTCACAAGTTGAGGGGACAGGGCAGGGTAGAGAACTACAGATGAGAGAGAAGCATTAGCAGGGACATAAGTCATGGATCTAGAAAGAAAACAATAGAGAAATCAAAAACAGATACAGCTTCCAAGGATTAAAAGAAATAGAAGCCTGCTGAAAGACAAAATGGCAACCCGACTAATTTCTCACCCATCATATTGGATCCACCTGATGACGACAGTCTCATTTTGTTTCATACTGCTTGTTTCATCATGTTTGTTTCATACTGTTTTTGTTTTTTTTAATGAATAAAATTAAACATGAGAACGGTAATATGGTATCCCTAGATGCCCCTGTTACAGTTGGGATATTTTTTGACTTTGACATAATTTAAAGTGAATTATGCAACTTGGCCACACTGTCTTACTTACTGTGATGTCCAATGATGGACTCTTTCCAGAGCAAGTTACTTCAGTAACTCAACTAAATTCTGATGGATGTTGGTTCCTTCCAATTTACCATTCTGACATCTACAGTGTGCTGGTTTCTTCCTCACCCCTGAGGCTTCTGTTTTTAAGTTCTACTAAAATCTCCAGAAATTACATTTTCCAAAAAAACTACCCAAAGACCAGAAGAGGGTTAGAAAAGCATCTAATCTTCATATACTCTTTAAAAGATAAACTTATCCTGAAGCAACAAAGGCTTTCCAGTGCATCTCCTTAGCCAGAATTGCATTACAGGCTTATTTCTAATCCAGTCATTGGCAAGGGAAATAATTACCATGAACAGAAGAAACATGAAATTTCGCCCCTCTGAGCTGCCAGCTGAAACACATGGATACTCAGTAACTGACCAGAATTGGGGTTTTGTGTTTCTGGTAACATAAACTAGAGGTGGAAGTTGGGGGGAAGAGGTAACTACTGGGTGTGCAGCAAGAATGTTTACTATATCATTACAGCTTTACATTTCTTTTTTTTTCTCCAGAGAGAAATCACGAATACTATTTATTTGGATGTCTGTGCCATGTTGGGTACAAACTATATTCTCTGCAACACTTTTTTAAAACTTTGTACCTACTCTTAATATACTCATGTTTCCAAAGATAAATTTTCATTTATCCATGCAATCTAAAAGATGAATTTCTTGGGGCGCCTGGGTGGCTCAGTGGATTAAGCCGCTGCCTTCGGCTCAGGTCATGATCTCGGGGTCCTGGGATCGAGCCCCGCATCGGGCTCTGTGCTCCGCGGGGGGCCTGCTTCCTCCTCTCTCTCTGCCTGCCTCTCTGCCTACTTGTGATCTCTCTGTCAAATAAATAAATAAAATCTTTAAAAAAAAAAAAAGATGAATTTCTTCCCAAAATTATGTATGTCTTTACTAGTCAGATTGAATTAGAAATGGTAAAAAGCCAGATATATAGGTAATGTCACAGGTGGGTACACATATACACATGGCACATACATTTAACAAAAACACATATTTTAGAGTAAGTTAAGGGGCTTCTTTAGGCTATAATGGGATCAGTTTCAGGAGACTAAAACCTGGCTGAGAAGACCTAGCAAAGCTGGATGAAATATGAAGAAAAAAAACCTATTTATAAACATTAATGAGCTTCAGAGCCAGTCAAATTAGAAAGGACAAAATCCTGGGAAGAAGAGGTCACTGACCCAAAACCCAGTAATACACTTGCCACTTTTCCTCTCAGGGCATTTGCAAATTTGTATGCTACATGCAGTGAGATTCTAAGATGGTCACCATAGGGTAGCTGCCAAGAGAAAAGTAACTACCAGAATTTTAGGCAATTTTATGGGCCCAGTTAGGAAAAAAAAAAAGTTCCAGCCTGCTCAAGGAACCAGGAATTAGGTAAGACACCAAATCCCAAGTAGAAGGAAGGCTTAATTAAATAAGCCTGACACTGTGCCAGTTTTATCCTGAAATTGTTTGTTATTCATCAAATACACCAAACAGGGGGATCAGAGGCCCACATATAATGATAAAAAGCTCATTCGAACTTTCGGTAGATAACACAGTGCCAAGATAAGGGGGAAAGGGGGTTTAGTATTTATAAAGAATGCAGAGGCTGCTTTTAGGAAACAGGCTTGGACAATGGAAACTTGAGCAAGACTAAAGGGCACACAGTGACCACAGAGCTGAATACAAACAGGTTCCTTAAGCAACCCACCTCAAAATGGCCATAAGCCCTAACTAACCAATGGGCTACTTACAACCAGACACAGTTATCAAAAAAGGGAAAATTCCTTATGTTCCCATAATTCCTCACTCCACCCTGTAACGACAGCCTCTTACCACCTCCTCCTGGCAGTCTCTCCTCTGCCATTCTGCCCACCGCTCCCTTGAAGTGTATTCAATAAATATCTATCTCCATTCTATGCTGGGTGAATTCTTTCACCATCTGAATCACCAGCCCCCATCCAATTGGAACACACCAGAAAAAGGGGGATATTGGTAAATACCATGGATCATTTCTTCTAACAAATTCTGAAACATCAGTCCCTGGTTAGATTGTGTAATGGAGGAAAAAAAATTTCCTTTACTGTTCTTGGCTGAGACCTCCCCATTTCTGCCCTGTACTGTGGCTGGTGATAACAGATTAACAGGAGGAAAACAACACAGAAACTGAATAACATGTATACCTCCTGTTATCCATACGAGATAGCCAAAAGAACTGAGTAACTCCCTGAAATAGCCCAAGGTACCACCTTAAATACCATCACACAGCTAAGGAGGAAAGAAAGATGTTGCGGGTGGGGCAAGCAGAGTTACGGAAAATTATCAAGGAAAGCACAATAAACAAGGATATGTTTGTTACCCACATTTAAGTTGGTGCCTTCTTCACTGATAAGTGTTTACAGAGATTTGGTCATCTCCTTCCTGGTTCAGAAAGGAAGATACCTTTACAGATGGTAACTTTCTTTATAAATGTAAATTTCCCTTATAAAGGGTAATTTCTCATTTTCAGAGCTTCTTTGTCTGCTGTTTCTTAAAAATAATGAGCTCAAAATAATCCTATGCCAAAGAGGCATGTTTTGGGGTGATAAATTTTGCTCTCCTTCAATTGAAATGATTTTCCCTATTTTCGGTGCTTAGTAGAAAAAAAGGCAAATATATGGCAGAAGAATATAATTCTATTTTATGTCTTGAGATTTCCCTAAGAAATAATATAGAATTTTTTGTACCTTTTTGTTTTTTGACTTTTTTTTCAGCCTTGAAGACTATAGCCAGTAATCAATTGGGGACAGTATTTTAAGACTTCAATATAAATCCCAAATTTTTCATGTTCATGTAGAAGAACAGAGATGAACAAAAAGTCCAACTGTTTGTATATGTATTTTTGCTGAATATAAATATGTGTATTATTAATATTATCTATTTGTAAAGGCATCTAAATATATATATGGCTATTTATAGCACAGTAAAATTTTAAGGGAGTAAAAATGACTGACCATTCTTTGTTGCATTGCTTTCAGATTTGAAAGACTTTTTGGAACCCGTAGATTCCCTGTTGACAACCCATAGAAAAGAAAACACAGGAACAATGACAGAACAGACATATTTTCCCCCTGAAGTCTTACATTTAGTTTGAATAGGATACAGAGACCTTTAGTGAAAGTTTGCTTGTGCCTGGTCACAGAATTTCACATAGAAGTGTTATATTAGATATTAAGAGTATAGAGACAGAAGTATTAATGGAGTCCTTAAAATAACTACAGTGAAGGTAAGAGGGGTTTCCAGCAAGAAGAGATCCTGAACAAGGAGTCATATAAGCAGGAGATCCCGGAGAGAAGAGTAACGTGAAAGATAAAGGGTAACATTACTGGTGGAGATCAAATTTAAAGTTGAATCAATGTGAAATAGCATATAACATTTCTAAACATTCCAAATATTGGTGTGTCTCTAAAACATAAACAGTATGATGAGAAAACAACACAGTGACACAGATTTAGTTCAAATTCTTTAAGACTCCTAGGGAGTCTTAACATCTTTAGACCACTTTAAGAAGTATATTTGGCTCTCCACTTATTCTGTATGCTACAAAATGAAGTGTCAAATTCTTTTACACTAGTTCTTTGACTAATAATATGGTGGGATTTCTTCTGTGTGATAAGAACACATTTGAGGCATGAAAGGTAGAAGCTGCTGGCTCATAATCCTGAACACAATATTTGAGGAGAAGTGATTCTTTCTATTTATAGTAAAAATAAATATTATAAAATCATCTTTTGTGGGAATTTAATAAAGACCTTCACAAACGTTCTTCTAAAAACTATTTTTTCAAATGACTACTTTAAAAGATAAGTGGACTGCAAAAGATAACTCATTTTGATAATAAGAGGAAGGATCTGGGTCCAGCAATTGTACCACGAGTCAGCTGGCTTCATTTGATAGTACCATTGAAGAACAGTGAAACAGAAAGATAAATTGAAAGTGACTCAATTTGAATTATAAAGTGGGACAGCAGGTACAGCCTCTTGTAAAAGCTAAAACTTGACACTTCACAAAATATTGATTTTCTGGTTGAGAGAGGAGTCTCAGGAATATTTCATATTGCCACATAAATTGCCCACACCTGACACTATTATTGAAAGCACAAACAATTCACAAGTCATGGAATTTTAATCAAGTCAACTTTACATTTTGACAAAACATTCGAATTTTGTTGCAAAAGTAATGAAGTTTCTGTAGAAAAAGAATAATTTTTTACCTGTCAGATTGGGTCAGTTAAATTTTAGGTGTGTTTGGTTGTTTGTGTTTTACTTGGCATTTGGTGTCTTCTCCTGATAGTTGCACCACCAATCTGCCCCCCCCCCCCAAAACACCTTTTCTCCCACTTGTAGGGACTTCTACCCACAGGTGGTAAACCGAGCAGATGTCCTGGGCCCAGGCTCATCGAGCATCGCATTCACTGTCTCATAACAGGCAACTTACGAGTTAATCGAAACCAATGAAACATGATAATATTAATACCATTAATGGAATTTCTGGGAAAGAAGCCTGCATTCTACCACCTGATTCATACCTGAGGTATATCAGATCCAATGCTGTTATCAGCGTCTTGGAAAGATGGAAAATCCCCCTGAATAAGGAGTGAATCAGGAAAAAGGGGAGGCTGTGAGTAGGAAAAGAAAAGAAAATACTGTGGTAATGAGACACTGTTGGAGTGCCTCCATCTAACTGCCTCTTAAGTGAAACTTGCACTTGATATTACAGTTACATCAACCAACAATTCCCCCTTTTAAACTTGTTTGGTTTGAATTTTATGCCAGTTGCAAACCAGAGTCCTAACTAATTCTTATGGAGAACTACTTAGCCTTCTTCCTGCTCTTCTTCCAAGGTGGTGATTTACATGTTAAGTCACTAATTTATCAATTTCAATGAGATTATAGATCATCTTTTATGAGAACTTGAAGAGCTGTTTTACCATAGAAACAGTGGGGACTAGAGGTGAATCATGCATCAGAAATGGTATAGGAAGGAGAGTTAGGGAAATAATTAGACACAGACTTTCAAAATATTACAATTTGGGTTTTGTGTTTTTTTTTTTTTCATTGATTGGACATCACAAGTCTTTTTACAATAACTGTTTTAAAGAGTATGGAATAAAATCTGACATAAGATTAGTGTTCTCAGGGGTCCCCTTAATATTAGACTTTTTCTAAAAGAAACATCTTGGTTTTCATTCTTTTTCCTTCCAAAGTATATTTAAACTTCTTTTTTTTAAGATTTATTTTAGAGAGAAAGGGAGAGAGTACATATGTGCAAGTGGGGGAGAGGGATAGGGAGAGAGAATGTCAAACAGACTCCTCAGTGAGTGCGACACTAGAGTGCGTCTCCATTCCATCAGCCAGAGATCATGACCTGAGCCAAAATCAAGAGTCAAGATGCTCAACTGAAGGAGCCACCCAGGCACCCCATGCTTATTTAAACAAACAATATATGAGCTATACAGAGTCAATGGAAACATCTGGGTTATTAAATACAATGTGTTCTTTAAGAAAAATTATAATCAAAACATTTAAAAAACCTCATCAATTTCCAAACTCCTTGCCTGGACATTCATTTCAGTTTTGCTGGTCATCGTTGACCATTGCTAATGATCTCCTGCACTATTCCCTTCTCGAAACATAGTCATTTTTGTCAGAAAATATGTCCTGGACTCATAAAAAGTGTCTCCATTCCCATAATTTAGTTATTTGGGATTATTTTCAGTCCTTTATTTGCTGATTTCTGTATTTTCCAAATCTTAACAGTTTCTCAAGAACACGTTCAAATGCTACTCCTATCACAACACTTCCTTTCCTTCTTTCCTTTAGAGATAATTGCCTATTTCCCTAAATACCCAAATATTTTCAATTATACACTTTTTTTGCATTTATGACAATATGTTTTTACTTTTTAATAGTCTTATTTGCATATGTATTACCCCTTTAAAATGAAAAAGATTTCTACACACTTTTAATCTTCAAACATGAGTAGCATCCAGAAAAATGGTGTTTACATAATAAATGAAAAAATAAACATTATATGTTAAATTAACTAAACAAGGAAGCCATTACACTAAAGTGGTTTTAATGCTTTGGTGACCTAAATAAGCAAACCAAAATTTATGTCTATGAATGCCTCAAGGTTAAGAAATCCAAATCTAAGGAAAACTAATCACAGTCAACTAGGCTTTCAGCTATAGCCAATCAAATAATTTCCTTTTCCTGCTTCTAAAACTTCTTAAAAAACAAACAAACAAACAAACAAATATTTTATTTTATTTGAGAGAGAGAGTGTGAGCCCAGAGGGGGAAGCAGACGCCCCATTGAGCAGAGAGCAGGATGTGGGGTTTGATCCCAGGACCCTGAGATCATGACCTGAGCCCAAGGCAGACGCTTAACCTACTGAGCCACCCAGGTGCCCCATTTGCTTCCAAACCTTCTCTGCAGAATTCTTTCCCCTAGTTCCTATCTGAGGCATACTCCTAACCATTTCTGGTTTGGAATAAACTCTTTCATGTTTTTAATATACCTCAGTTTATCTTTTACCATATGACTAATTATTTTAGAGAGTCAAATAATGAATTAATAATATGCATTCTTTGCTTTATAGTTGAGACAAAGTAATTCTTTCTTATACAAATGCAGATAATACTAGGATAACTTCTTGAATTGTTTTTACATTAACAACACTTAGAAAATTATAGTATAATAATATGTTGTAAGACTTTAATTTTAAAAAAACTATACAATTTTATAATCTACAAAAACTGATGCTATATCAGTATCATTTTAGTGTTTCTAATTCAGGTTAGGTAGATCATATTAAGAATTTACTGTGTTTGACCTCTATATATCCTGATTGATCCAGCTGGTCTATGTCATTGCAAAGAATATAGAAGATAAACAAACAAACAATAACTATCTTGAAGAGCTTCTATTATAGTTTTAATGGCACATAAACTTCATTCTTTGAAAAAAAAAATCCAAGAATTACAGAGATATCTAAAATATATTATTGGGGCACCTGGGTTGTACAGGCAGTTAAGCATCTAATTCTTGGTTTCAGCTCAGGTTATGGTCTCAGGGTCAGGAGACTGAGCCCCACGTCTGACTTCACACTCAGAAAAGAGTCTGCTTGGGATTCTCTCTCCCACTCCCTCTGCCACTCCAGATTTCAGGTGCACACGTACTCTCTCTATCTCAATAAATAAATATTTTAAAAAATAAATAAAATAAATAATCAAAGAATACATTTGTCCTAGCAAATGTAGATTTTAAAATTTACTTTTGGGTGAAGTTATTCAGATAACTATTTTGCTTCCTTAATTCATTTTGTCTGTATGGGCATAGCCTAAATGATCTGCCCTAAATATACTTAACTAGGCATTAAATTGAAATTTAATAGGATCATTATTGAGGTTAAATAGATACTTTAATGATTTTTTAAAAGACACTTATGAGTACATAAAGCAATATATCCAGTATGTAGTTGTAAATCCTCAACAAACACCTTACATTAATACTATATATTTAATAAATATAACTATGTTTCATGAGATCTAGTTATAATAGACATGGGAGGTCATTAAATGATCATTATTAAAGCAGATTTTAGGACCTGAACTGTGCAAACTAAATATTGACATGCTGACTAGTCAGCTATCTGTCACAAGTGTTAAGTGAACTTACATTAATCAGTATTATATGAGCTTAAATTAATTCCTTTTAAATGAATACTATTTGGTATTCATTTGGTCAAACTATTTGTGTGTGTGTGTGTGTTTTCCACCTCCATTTATATGTTCTATTATATATACTTTACTTGAACTTCTTACTAATTTCAAATGTCCTGCTCTATCATTACATAGTAGTGAGGATATATTTTCAGGGGTGGAGTATCTTGAAAATGATATCACAAATAGATGAAGAGTTCAAATGTGTGAATAAATATATCAGATATAACATGCCAATAACAGAAAATCTTCAGATAATTCCAAAATACTCAGAAACTAAGTAATGTACTTGTCAAATAATCAGTGTATCAAAGAAGAAATCAAAAGTGTAATTGGAAAGTATACTGAGCAAAATGAAAATAAAAATGCAATGTATAACTTGTGGGATGTAGCTTCAGCTACAAAATGATGATGAAAATTTTATTAATAATTGATAAAATTTTTAAAAATATCATTAAATGGATACATATTAAAAAAGAAAAAAACACCTCAAATCAATGAACTTGTCTTTCATCTTACAACATAAAAAAGTAAATTAAATTATCTTTAAATAGATCATATAATAAAAATCAGACCAGGAATCAATAAAATAGGAAAAAAAAATAGGAGAGATGAAATTGAAACCTAGTTCTTTAAGAAGATCAATAAAATTGATAAACCTCTAGTCAGACTGGACAGCAAAAGATGAGAGAATCCACAAATTACCAAAATCAGGGATGAGAGAGGTGGTATCATTACAGATTCTAGAGTTATTAAAAGGATAATAAGTAAATCTTATGATGACAGAAAGCTGATTTGTGGCTGCTTGCCGATGAGCCACAAAGGTGGGAGGAAAAAGAATGAGGGAGTACAATGAAGCATGCACTGACTTTGGGGTTGATGATTATGTTCATTACCTTGATTGTCATGATTTTCCAGTTATATTCATATGTCAAAACTTATTAAATTGTACACCTGAAATATGTACAGTTTATTTTATGTCAATTATTTCTCAATAATTCTGTTTTAAAAATTAAGAGATGATGAGGTCATGAAAAAATCCGGACAGTAAAGGAGATGAGGCTGCATATAGAAAGGAAAAGTTGTACACAGTTATGAGAATACAAAGGACAAGGAATGAAAGAACAGAGTAAGGATGCACATAGCAAATGTAGTGATTGCTGTAAATGTGTTGGTAAAAAAAAGATGGATAAAATTTTTAAAAAGTCACTTAAGAATTCCTCATACTAACTTGTCTAGAAAATTTATACTTTGTATTTCCTTACTGATTATGACTGTGCAAATGCATCTATATAGAACATGGTTGGATAATTCACTTTTCATTTGACCTATATAAAGTGCAGAATGTAAGATTTTTTAAAGGTTATGCCAGTTATCAATTTCTTGCCTCTCTACTCCACATTGGCCCTTCAGTACATGCTGTTCCTTAATGGACAGCACTCTTAAGCATCCTTCCTGAGTGGAGAGCGTAATATTATGCTTCTCAGTAGAGGGCGCTGGAGAGACATGGGGCAGGGTTTCGGGACCAGTTTTCTATTTCGTGCTGCTGTTTGGTGGGCATGGTGGGTTGATATCTGCCCCAACATTGTGGTCTAGGCTAGGCCAGGCCTGGCAATAACCTGCAGGAGGCCCTGCACATGAAAATCAGCTCTAGAAAGATCTCCCTCCTGTACCTGTACCATGATTTCTCATTCAGGACCTAGTGCTGCTTTCTAGAGTGTTCCCAAAAAGGTGCTTCACCCTCAGCATAGGGATGTTGCTTCCTGCTTATACAGGAACTGCAACCAGCTTTGGCTTGGGCAAACTACTAAATTTCTCTGCTAATAGTAGACCAAACTAAACCTTCTCCAACAATATCAGAATGTTTTTCTGTTCTATTTTTCCAACAACGTCTAAGTTTTTCTTTCCTTGGGTACTATCTCTTATCCCTATGGCACAATATGGCATTTCCTTAAGCTTATAGGCAGTGCTTTAGCAGAGTTTCACAGTTCTTTATATCAGACTTACCCTGTTCAACCTACTGTATGATTTCTAATTCCTGATTTGATTCAGATGAGTATAGCTAGATTGTAAAAGCCTAGCAAAGAGGATCAGAAAGATACTTTCAGCTGAATCCCAATAAGGAAATGGCTCTGTCAGAGAGATTAAACAATCCTCCTCTTTCTATCAGGTATGCCAGAAAAAATATCTGCCAATGGGAAAAACAGTAATTATGGCAGGGAGAACTAAGACAGTGTGATATGTTTAATGATTAAAGAAGCTATTGGATGATTTTTTATATTAAAAAAGTTAGTTCCCAATTGTTAGTTGCCAATAAATAGAAATACAATTGATTCTTCATGTGTTGACTTTTCATTCTGTGACCTTACTAAACTCACCAACTAGCTTTATGATATTTTTCGTAGTAGATTGCCTGGGATTTTCTTCATAATCACGTTATCTGAAATTATGGAGTATTTCTTTCTTTTTAACCTGTATGACTTTAATTTCCTTTGTTTCCCTATTTCACTGACTAGGACTTCTAGTACAATGATGGATAGGAGTGGTAAGAGGAGATATTTTTCTTTTGTTATCAATCTTAGAAAAAATTGAGTTTCTCACCATTAAGTTGTTAGCTATAGGATTTTTTGTAGATGCCCTTTATCAGGTTGACAAAGTTCCTATCCTTAGCTTGAGATATCTTTGTCTGGATATATGTTGAATTTTGTCAAATGTTTTTCCTATGTCTATTTAGATAGCCACAAGTTTTTTCTTTTAAAAAAGTCATAAATATGTTGAATTACATTTTGATTGATTTTGCACATTAAACCAATTTTTTATTCCCATGATAAATCCTGTATTTTCATGAATAAAACATTTCATATATTGATACATTTCTTTTGCTAACCTTTTATTTAGAATGTTCATGAAGAGTACTGTAGTATTTCCTTTTATTTTTCTGATTGTGATATCAGGGTAATACTAGCTTCATAGAATTAATTGGAAATTTCCTTCTATCTTCTAGGAGAGTTTTGCATAGTTGTTATTATGTTTTCCTGAAATGTTTGGTAGAATTCCCCAGGGAAGCAATTCTGATGTGGCATTTTCTTTGTGGAAAGGTTTTTAGGTGCAAATTCAAATTTCCTTTATAGAGAGATTTAGGTTATCATTTCTTTTTGAATGTGCTATATCAGTTTGTGCCTTTCAATGAACATACCATTTTATCCAAGTTCTAAAAATTGGCATAAAGTTGTTCATAATATTTACCTATACTTTTATTATTTGTAAAATATGTAGTGATATCATCTCTCTCATAATTTTGGAAATAATGGTTTTCTCTAAATTTGTTCTGATTAATCTAGTTAGAAGAATTTTTTATTGATATTGTCAAATATGCATCTTTTAGTTTTCCTTGTTTTTTTTCTTTTTGGCCATTTAATTGATTTCATATTTCCATTCTGATTGCTTTGGGGTTTTTTTCCTGCTAATCTACGTTTAGTTGTATTTTATCTTTATAGTGTCTTAGCATAGAGACTGAGTTCATTAGTTTTAGACTTTTTTTTTTGTAGCATAAGCCTTTACTGCTATTAATTTACTACTTAACACTACTCTGTAAATTTTGTTATGTATATTTACATTCTCACTCATTTTAGAGTATCTTTTTAATTTTCATTTTGATGCTTATGTTTGGATTGTCCAGAAGCCTTTTTGTTTTTGATTTCCCCTTTGTTTCCATTTTGGTCAGAAAATTATATTTCGAATCCTTTTAAACAACTGAGACTTGTTTATGTCCCAGAATACAGCCTATCTTGGCAAATGTTTCATGTGTCCTAGGAAAGAATGTTGATGTTAGAGAGTCTCTATTAGGTTAATTTTGCTGATAGTATTGATTAAATGCTTACTGATTTTCTGTCTCCTCGGTCTATCTATTATTAAGATAGGAGTATTAAAATCAGTACTTTTAATTGTGGATTGGCTTCTCCTTCTTTCAACTCTATCGTTTTTGCTTCATGTCTTGGAAGCTCTGTTATATGCATACATGTACAAGACTATTTTAACTTCCTGAATGATTGACCTCTTACCATGATAAAATAGTCATTTTGTTTTTGGTGATATTCTTTATAATCTACTTTGTCGGATAGAAGTGTGACTACACCAACCTTTTTATGATCACTTTTACCATAGTGTATTTTTTCCTATACAAATTTTTAAATTCATATGTGTATTTATATTTAAAGTTTCTTTCTTGTAGATAGCATATAAGTATATCTTGGTGTTTTATTCAATATGACTTTCTCTGACTTTTAATTGGTGTTTATTTGCACTTAATATGATTGTTGGCATTTTTATCCTCAAATCTATCATCTTCATTTATGCTTATTACTGATCTTATCTAGTTCATCCCTTTTTCTCCTTTTCTGACTTTTTGGGGGTCATTTTATATATTTTTATGATTCTACTTTATTTTCTTTGTTGGCTCATTCTCTTTAACTCTTATTTTGCTGTTTTAGCACTTTCATTTTTCCCCTCTCCACCTTTGTGCTATATTTGTCATACATTTTATCTTTACATGTAACCCCTATGCTGCATTTTTATTTTATTCTTTTCCTCTACTGCTATAAAGAGTTATCACAAAATTAGTGATTTAAAAAAAGAAATTAATTCTCTTATGTTTCTGTAAGTCAGAAGTTGGACATAGATCTCACTGGGCTAAGCAATTCCCATGATAGGTGAATTACACCTGTACAATGAACAGACTTGTTTGAAAAGGAATTTCAATTATGCTTAAATCTTTTTTTCTGTATGTTTTAGTTCTTAATTATGTGTGGGTTTTAAAATTATGAAAAAGCATATGCTACAAACATATGTATATATTAATATATTGAAGAAATAATTAAGATATACATATATTTCATTATTTGTCATCCTAAATGCTTTTTGGGTTAAGTAGGATATTAATATAAATTAATTTGAGATATTTTCAATTCAAATTATACAGAATGAAAATGCACTGTTTTGTGGTAAAGTACAGATTAACACATAATAATGTAATAATTAAAAAATGAAAACTAAAACTTCAGTCTTATTCAGGGCATGCCCATATCTTTCTGTATACCTCTAGATAGGAAAAGTTTTCAATTTTTGTCCCTTGAATTTAATTAAAGAAAATGGACTGATTATTCTATCTTAATTGAACTTGAACTAACGTGTATAAACTGACATTTGGAAGCATTCTGTGTATTACTGCTCACTTGAGCATTTCCAATATTCATCTCAACTTTCATAGCCCACTTTGAAGCTAAAGAAGTTCTCATTCACCCTAGTTCCAGAACTGGGACAATGAAGCAACTGAATTTTGCAAAGAAGATATATTCTTAGTAATATGTAATATAGCCATGCACTCTCCATTAAATAGTATTTAAAAGTGACCCTGAGATATATTGATTAAATAGAAGCCATGAACTGTATATTTTGGATTAGGAATTTGGATGTTCCCATGTGACTACCCCTACGCCATCCTCTATTTATTAGAACTGGGTGGGAATATTAAAATATTTCAGGAAAAGAAAGTGGAGGAGAACCTGGGGGACAGGAACAAGGAGGACAGACTTAAGGCTTGAGAACTCTGTCATTTCCCATCTTTGAACATATCACTCCCCATTGCTACTGAGCACCAGCTGATCACTTTAGGCATCAGAGCATTTGTTTCCTCTCCATAAGCATAGTCTATGTGGTGTCATTTGTATTCACCTCGGGCAGACACAGAGCCTCTGCTCATTTCATCAAAGAACTATTTATGAGGCTGTAAAAAAGATGAGTTTCTCCGAATAGTCTCCAAATTAAACTTTTTAAAGTTTAATGTTGGCACACAAGAATAATTACAGTTATAAACCATTAAACATTTAGAAGAAATTTATAGGATTGGAGGGAGAAAATTTACAGCTGTGGCCTAATATAATAAATTTCCTCTGTAAAAGCAGAACCACAGAAACATTTCTATTCTGGACTCCAGAAAAAGAAAATGCTTTATTAACATTACCCAAACAGGGAGACACTATATTCGGACATTATTTGTATAGAAAGATGAATACCTTTTTAAGATACAGTTAATTAACCTTATAAGCAAAAGTCATACATATATTTTTAACATCAGTAAATAGAGTTCACTAAACTCGTTTGTAAGATGAGGCTATATATACACTCATCCTAGAAGACTATCCAGTGCCTCAGAGCATTTTCATTTATTCTAGGAGTTATTATGCATCAATTATTATACCCCTGGGTGGCTTGTTGGTGATTGGGGGGGGGGTCTATGAAGGTCAGTAATGATGTCTAAAAAAAAAAATTACCCACCCCCAAAACTGCAGTTTAGTTTCTAGGGAGTTGTCTTCCAACAGAATTCTAATATGTCTTCATGGTACAGAATACGCTTGTTCTTTACTGTTTGTTCTAACAAGGACAGCATTCTAATGGTGCATTAGTGTGATAAAGATGTCAGGCAACCACTCAGTCCTTGTGGGAGAGTATCTGATCACTAAACAGATTGGCTATCCAGCTAACCATAACCATTCCCTGCTTAGCGTTCAGCTCTACCTGCTATACAACCTTAGACAAAAACAACCATGCTTTTATGCTTGTTCAAGTATTGTTTTGTGACTTTAAGTGGCATTTAAATTTGTTCTAGAAGACCTTGTAGGTTTCTTATTGATTCCGAGGTATTTTCTTTATTTCTTTATTTATTTTCTTTATTTTATTTCTAAATTTGTTCTAGAAGACCTTGTAGGTTTCTTATTGATTCCGAGGTATTTTCTTTATTGTATAAATAATTTGTTTTATTAATTTTATTACCTCACTGGTTACTGTTACCCATCCTCCTTATTGAATTACCGTACCACTTATAGTTTTAATTAATTCTCTTGGGCATTCAAAATAAAAAGTATTATCATCTACAAGTAAGAGTAATTTTACTTCCTCCTGTTTATTGTTTATCCCTTTCTTTTACATACATTCAGAAGACTTTTAAATGACTGTGATGATAAAGGTCTTTATGTGGTTCCTTGGTTGAAATCATAGGTAAATACATAAATAAGTAAAATTACACTTGTAAAATATTTTTTATGAGAAAGTACTTTAATGAGCCTTTTTTTTGAAGTGTGCGTCTTTATCACTGAGTTTTTAGAATCTAAGGGAATTGCCACACATTTTAATAATTTTTATTCTAGGGGTGTCTGGGTGGCTCAGGTCATGATCTCAGGGTCCTGGGATTGAGTCCCACAACTGGCCCCCTGCTCAGTGGGTAGCCTGTTTCTCCCTCTCCCCGCTGCTCATGCTCTCTCAAATAAATAAAATCTTTTAAAAAACTAGAAAAAATAAATAAATAAAATTTTTGGTCTAATGCTGGGTGAATTATATTACATTAATGAAAAGAAATGCTTAAATGCTTTTAAGTCCCACTTGCCCATTCTGTATTATTGATGATGATGATGAAAGTGATGGTGTTGTTCTAAGGATATATAATAATCAGAGAAACATTCATTCGAGGAAATCTTCTAAACCTTAGTAAGAATAGCAAGAGTCTATGGCATCTGAAGTACAACCTAACCAGGATACTCCCCAGCTGTGTCTATGGAAACTCTACTCTGGGTGGGTGTGACAAACAAGGAAGCTCCCTCTCCCTGTCTTTCCCTGTCTAAGGCTATGACTTCATAGCCTTAGGGGAGAAGGTCATCAGTGTACTTCGTGCTCCCTAGCCCCATGTTGCAGAAATACTCCTTTCAGTGCTGGCAACTCTCACTGATGCTACCCTCATGGTCAAAAACAATGAAGATCTTGGAGAAAGCAATTAAAGGAGTCTGGCAGCTCCATAATACTGCGAGCACCAAGCTACACAATAGAGCAATCAGAAGTTTAATGGAGAGCAAAAGGGAAAGATACAAGAGGAGCCCCCTGAGGTCACACTCAACTTGGGAACCAGGAAGTTTGTGCACGTCCACTAAGCTATACCCAGTCTCAGAGCAGGATGTGGGGAACACTTGAAAACCTCGCGTCTCACACCTATCCATTAACAGAGAGGAGAAAACAACTGGCACAGTGGGTCTAACTAAAATCTCTAATCAAATGTTGGCTAAACATTAAGTTACTCTAACCAAGGAAGAACTTCTAGAAAGTTTATTTATTATAAATAAAAGAACATGCAGTCCTGGCAGTCTGAAAGACTGTGTGTAAGCCCAAGGTCATGCCCTCTCAGAAATAATTGGAGTGGGAACTTCCAAGCTACTAGTTTCTGGCTGAATATTCGCCAAAAACTGATGGCTAAAACAGCCCACAAGCCACACAGATAGCCAACAATGAACAGTAGAAACCTAACTGGTCAGGGGGCTTTAACATAGTCTTTGATCATTAAGTGGCTTATGCTGGCCAAGGGGAAACCCTTAGTAGACAGGTTAAAGATAAAACAAGAAAAAAAAAAAAAGAAAGAAATCTAGGCAGGGACACAGAGGATTCAAACTGCATGAAAAATAAACTTCAGAATCAGCTCAACCAAGTCATTAAACAAAGAGATGTAAATGACTGAGCAAAACAAAAACAAAAACAAAACAAAACAAAAAACCCTGTAGGAGTTTGTAGGTAAGAATGAGTTTGTAGGTGAGTTTTGACCATATAGTAAGATACAGTTTTCAACAACAACAACAAAAAAACCTTTGGGACATGAAAAGCTCTAGAACATGTACCTCATACAAATGAAACAAACAAAAACGTTCAACAAAACTGCTTCTAGGAGAACCAGATTTTGGACTTCACAGACTTCCAAGCAGCTATATTAATTTGTTCCAAGAACTAAAGCAAACCACATGAAAATAATTAAAGAAAATCGTAATGATGATATCTCCGCAAAAAGTGAGTGTCAATAATGAGATAGAAACTGGAACAAAGAACTAAGTGGAAATTCTACAATTGATAAAAATGAAAAATCAGCAGATGCTCAATAACAGATTTAAGGAGGCAAAACAAAGATTGAGCAAACTTGAAGAGAGATTATAAATATGATCATTCTGAGAACAGAGATAAAAATAAGTGAAGCAATATAAACAGAGCCTCAGAAAAATGTGGGGCATCAATAAGAACACTAACAGATACATAATTCCAAATGGAGAGAAGAGAGACAAAATAACAAAAGAAAATTTTTGGAAAGATAATGATTATGAATGTTCCAAATTTGATGAAAAATATTAATATATACATCCCAAAATATAATGAACACCAAGTAGAGTAAATACAAAGAGATCTCTACACTCAGATACATCATAATTAAATGCTGAAAATGAAATACAAAATATTTTAAAAGCAGAAAGAAAAAAATAAAAGCAGAAAGAGAACACCTCATCACATTTGAGGGAAACCTAGTAGGATTAATTACTGACTTCTTGTCAGAAACATCAGAGATCAGAGAGCAGCAGACAACATATTCAAGGTTCTGAAAGTAAAAAACCACGAATCTTTTAAAAACGAAAATAAGATACAGATAATTTGTTATATCTATAAGAAGTAATGACAGACAATTTGTTATCACATCTATGTTATAAGAAGTAATGAGAGAAAATTCTATAGGTTGAAAGCAGGGAATAGGAGATATAAATTCAAAGCCACAAGAAAAAACAGAGTTCTGGTTTAAAAAAAAAAATACACACACACACATACACACACAATTAGAAAAGACAGTGTGATTACAAATTTCTTCTCCCTTCTCTTAATTCACTAAAACTAAATACAAAAATATGTATGTAATTGTGTTATTAGGATATATATATATGTATATATGTATTAGGATATTTATATATATAAATATGCATGTAATTGTGTTATTTATATATATATGTAATTTGTATTCTATTATACAAGTATACTATACAACAGCCATACAAAGCAGGCAGGTGGGAATAAAGATGGAATGGAATTTAAAAAATAGTGATACAAATCTATAGAAAGAATTAAGAGACTCTAAACTGGGGTAATGAAAATGCTTTATATTAGATTAAGGTAAGAGAAGCCTAGCTCTGTTTTTTTACTAAAAAAAAAAAGAAAAAAGAAGAAAAGAAAAAGAAAAAAAATGAACTGTATGCTTTAAACCAGTTTCTGGAGAAAGTGTCGTTTGAGATATGTTATTAGTGAACAGAATTCTCACCAAGAAAGTATGTACAAAGCAGGAAATACTACACTTAAAATCTAAGAGTGTTCAGGTATAATATGTGATGGGGTAAATGAGGGAGTCTGAACAGGGATAATAGATAAGCAAAAGTCAGCCAATGAAAGATTTTGTATTACATGCTACAACACTAGGATATTTTTTGGTCTAATTGAATCCTAATTTGAAAAGACAAAATATACTTTTATAATAGGTCATCAGAATATTTAGATATTCATCCATTAGTTCATTCTATAACATTTACCTAGCACATATTAAGTAAAAGTGTTTCGCTCAGTGTTGGACCTTACAAAGTTGCTTAGCTTGTCTGAGAGATTAAACAAAAACTAGTAACACTAGGTTATAATAACTGAGACTTTTAAAAATGTTGTAGGTTGAACTGTCTATAGTGATTTCATAGACATTGGATTATCAGAATAGCCTTTAGTAGAAAAGTGTTGAGCCATAGTATATGGATTAAGAGATCATAGATAAAACAGTAACATTGAAAAAGAAATCCTGTGTACTTGCACATTGAGAATCCTTAGTCATCCAGTAAGAAGAAGAGAGAAAAACAAAGAGGGAGAATAAGAAGAGAAAAATAGGCAGATAAATATGTTTACACTTAAAATAAGATCACATTCAGAATAATATTGAGTAAAAACCTTACATTACAAGAAGGCAGTTTTTTTAGAAGCTTGCTGTTGATACAGTTCTTAAGAAGTAGCACATTAATGGACATTTTGAAAAATCCTATTTCATTTTCTATTTGTGCACTGGATACTGTTTGAAATGGACTCAGGGAGATGGCAGAAATATGGAATGGTAAAAATCAGAGGAAAAAAAAAATAAAGATTTCTTTAATAGCCAAAACTTGTGCAGTTACTTATTTCACTGTCTTCCTGCCCAGGATTTGTTGACTGGTGCAATCAAGTGAAGGAGCGGTGGTGATGGATGTCAGATGATTATAATTTCTGTGTTGTTGTTCCAGCCATCACAAGTCTGAAATATTTTCAGAATGCTGCAGCTGCAACTGATGCCATTTCTGAGCAATGATCATAACAATTTGCAAATATACATGGATTAGCGTGGTACTAATGTGAGCCTTGGAAACCACTACTCTGTGCAGCTGTTCATTTCCAGGGCCTAAATGTCCAGTCCTCCGGGAACAGTGCCTTTGTAGCGGGATGAGGCTACCCAATAGCCTCCAGAGGGACAGAAGTAGAAATTAAAAGTCAAACGCATATTTGGAAAGTATATTATCTCTCTCTACACATTGAAAGTCAAGAAATTAAAAATTGAAGTTCGAATCTGTGAACCAACTTACTCTATAAAGAAAGTTCATGAAACTCTGGATTGATTTGTGGCTGGTGGGATTAAACTAAAGGTAATGACTGACTTTGGAAAAAATCATTTTTAAGTAGAAAAACTTGTGAGAAATTGGTTTCCCATAAAATTTAATTTCTACTTGAGAATGGAGCTTTACTCACATAGTCTCTTAAGATACATTTTTTCCCCCGGATAAAATGCACAGTGTGGCTCTTACCCATGGGAAAGCAAAAGAAAACAAAAATAGGATCATTCCATTTTTTTCTTAATTATATTTTATGTAAATTCTTCCTCTCCTAAAAAAAATGATATATATCTTTAGGAAGAACAAAATGATATACATTGAATTTTCTTTAATTTACTTTTTTTGGAATAGGTCTATTTCTAATGATTTAAAATTAGCTTGCTCAGCAAAAGAGGTATTTCTTTCACTATACAAACTGGATTTCAAAGCACACCAACTGTTAGGATTGTCAAACGATTTTTCATTGTTGTTTAATGTTTTTTGTTATGATCTTCTAAATGTTACCTAAAAAGAAGGCATATATGGAAACAGAAGTATATTTACTTACTCTAATATCTAGTTAGTCTAAAGAGTCAAAAAGTGTTTGACCAATTACAGTATCCTTTTCCTTTTGATATTCACCAACACTAAAATAAGGTGAGAAGTAATGTTTGTGTGTTAGAAATCTAGGTACAGACTCAGTTGCCCCAGTCTATAGTGTGCACAAGAATTAGTGAGGGTCCTTTTGAAAAGTATCTTACTCCATGATTCTCAGATATAGAACAGGCCAGAGGAGTCTATTTCTACAACCTTCTAGGTAATTCACGGTCTTTCACCAAAGAACCACAGAATAAAAAATGCTGCCCTAGTACAAGATTCAAAGAAGAATTAAACAATGCCTGCTGCCTGCCGTATGCATGAGGTAATGCCTGAGGCTGTTAGAGATCAAAGAGAACCTAAAGTCCTGGTCATTAATCTGAAAAGGCCAATGATACAGTTTGGGAAACATTAAAAATGCACACAAAAAATAACAATATAAGAAGGGTGATCAACCAAATGAACATTAATTACTGAGGGACATTGGTATTAAAGGAGATTAGTGAAGATCAGAATGTCGGATAACATGTCACAAAAATGATAGAATATAAGGCTTGGTTAGTTGGTTCTTTAAATATATATTTTTAAGGTTCTATTTATTCATTTGAGAGAGAGACAGAGAGAAACAGAGGGAGAGGGAGAAGCAGGCTCCCCACTGAGCCAACCAGGAGCCCAATGTGGGGCTTGATCCCAGGATCTGGAGATCATGACCTGAGCCAAAGGCAGATGCACAACCATCAGATGCTACTTAGATGTTAAAGAGAGCTTAGAAAGTATATTGAGTAAGTAAGGTGATATCAAGTTATGAAGAAAATTAGAAACCAGACTAAGTAGCAGATTCTACATTGATTCCTGTAAAACTTTGTCTCTTGCACTGACTGAACATGCAAACCATTTCATGGGATGCACGAATCACTGATAAAAGTTATATAATCATGAATAAAAGACAGTTTTATAATATTAAGAATGAGAATATGTAAGAAGTGATTGCTTATTTAACAATCTATTCTAAACTTAATATACTATGTACAGCAGAATATTTTAAAATCTAGAATTAGAAAAGGCTACAAAAGCTTTCTAATTCATTTACCTCATTTTCTAGTGCAAAATTTGAACAGTACCTGTCATAATATCTAGTTTCATTTTTCCTATTACATCATGATGCAATGTGTTAAAAAAGACTAATATTATATATTAATATCTCTAGGGTGCTGAGTTATGGTTGCTTTATTTTAGAACATGTAATTAAACTTTTAAAAATCCAAATTTATCTATAAAATATTTCTGTAAATATAAAGTACATAATAATGAGGTTTCTCCTCTTTTCATTGATTTTGACATGCAAATTATGCTGTTTACTGCTTAATTAGTGGTATATGCTCTTCATTTGTACTTTTTATAAAATCAATGGTTGGCTATAAATACAAGATAAAAATAGAGATGATCAAGAACATAAATGGAGGAATTACCCTAAAAAAATAAAATAGGATCACTGTTTCTGCAGTAAGAAAGAATAAGCAGAGAACGGGTATGATTTGAGAACGAGAGGCAGAAATGAGGAAGTAGTTATTGAAGGTCTCTCTCTCTCTAGCAGAAAATATTGTCCCACCTGCAAGAAAGCAGCAGGGTTAAAATCTGAAGATTGTTACTGATGTTCCATTATGATCATCAAGAAAACTAGGAAATGGACTTGATTTAAAGTTTCAAATTCACTTATACATCCGTGTCAGATACTGTGTTGAAGATCCCCAGCTAGGAATTCAAAGGTGAATAGACCATGGATCTCTTTATCACTAGGCTTGACTTCAGGGGTAAAAAGTTGAGAAAAACCTGGGTTTGTCAAAGAACCAATTATATACTTATGCTTTTCTTCTTTATGAGTTCGGTTTTCTACCAAAAATAGGGATTAAAAAGGGCATGACAATTTACCTAGATTGGAAGTGGACAGTCGGCAGGGTGGGTGGTAAAAATGCAAGGGAACGGAGAGCGACAAAGGTCAGTGTGTGGGTTAAGCAATAATAATATGGGATTATAAAGGGAGAGTCACTTAATCTCTACATCAGCTTCCTTATTGGTCAAATGAGGATAATTGAATTTTATAAAGTTACTGTATCTATAAAATGAAACTATACATATAAAAGCACTTTGAAAGAAAATAATTTTTATATACATCATCTTAGAAAAGTCGGGGATACAATATTCTGTTTTCTCCTAAATTGACACCTTCTAAGGTACAAAATAATAGATTAATAAAAGGAATAATTGCTCTCTGTTGGATGGAAATGTATATTTATTCACAAATAGCTTTTGATGTCCTATGACTGAAAGTGCTTAACAGGCAATCAAGTTTATTGACCTGTGGAGAAAAATGGATAGTCTTGAGCTCTCTATAAAGGGTACAGTAAATCTAGTAGCTGTGTAATTAACTCATCATTATGTAAGCAATAAAGATATAATTATAAGATTATTAATATGTTAAAATTATAAGGAATTTTCTGGCATTTAATTAACATTTACCAAGGCAGGCTAGAGCAAATTAAATATCAATTAATAAAAATAGTGACATTTATATAGATACTCTATTAGTTGTCACAATTATTAACTTGTTATCACTGGCTTTAAAAATTCCGATTAAGTGCCTAAATATTCCTTATAATTTTTATGTGTTAAAAATCTAATTATATTAGTGTCCTATAATTTAAAATTGATTACACAGCGTCTCTCATAATAAATCTCAATACTCTCTTAACTGTCAATTGGTGCATAATTGACATGTACTATTTTATAAAGCCAAATAAACCCTTCCACAGAAACTAAGCAGTCTTAAAAATTCTCTCTTCATTTAATGTATCCAATCCTATAAACCTCAAATTAAGAAAAAAATGAAATAAACCCAGAATGTGGCTCTATGTCTTTGGCTCAGATCCAAGACTCAGAATATGTGCTTTCAGAAATATAGCTAACTCGATGATTCATAGACCTGAGGCTCATAATACATTATATGTTAATAAAATTTAAAAAAAAGAAATATAGCTAACTGCCTAAACTATACTTCTGTAAATTTATTTTATCTCATTTAATCTTAATCTTATTGACAGTCTTGGGAAGCTTACAGGTATAACATTTATAATCCAATCCACCACTGACTCCTATGACCAACAGATAAGCCAACTTTGCGCAATTAAAGTAAAAGAGGTCTTAACTTTAGTGTAAGATACTCATCACAGCCATATTAATCCTAAATTCCCACAGTTCAATTCTTTTACCCATAACCTCCCAGTTGCCAAGATGAAGTAAGAACTTTGAGACGTATATTAACAGATAAGCCAGGATCTTTGTAAAATATAAATGAATGTGTTAAAAAGAACTGAAGGAGGGGGGCTTGGGTGGCTCAGTGGGTTAAGCCTCTGCCTTCAGCTCAGATCATGATCTCAGGGTCCTTGGATTGAGCTCCACATCGGGCTCTCTGCTCAGCAGGGAGCCTGCTTCAACCTCTCTCTCTGCCTGCCTCTCTGCCTACTTGCGATCTCTCTCTCTGTGTCAAATAAATAAAATCTTTAAAAACAAAAACAAAACAAAACAAAAAACTGAAGGAAGTAAATCAGGTAAGCCAACAAAAGTAATAGGTAAAATATCTTTTGCTTTGTGACATCCCATCACATAATGATAGAAATGACTGCTGTGGCTTTTACTTAGAATTAAGCTCAACTTTACCAATGCGTAGTCTGCCAATCCTGACCAGTAAGAACTTACTTGAAAAAGATTCTATGATCTTATATACTTGAAAGTTTTTTCTTTTTCTTTTTTTTTTTTTAAGATTTTACTTATTTATTTGTGTGTGTGTGAGAGAGAGAGAGAGAGAGAGAGTGCATATGCAAGTGCACCAGCGGGCAGAGTGGCAGGCAGAGGCAGAGAGAGAAGCAGGCTCCCTGCCGAGCAAGGAGTCCAATGCGGGACTGGATCCCAGGACCCTGGAATCATGACCTGAGCCAAAGGCAGAGGCTTAATGGACCGAGCCACCCAGGTGTCCCTGAAAGTTTTTTCTTAAAGGGTCATGGTATGCACTAGCAAATACAAGTGTAAGAGAAATCCTGCATTCAAGAAATCTATTTCCATTTGTCAAACAGCATTTAAGCATAGAATTTTTAATTCATATCATGCTTATTAACCTATCAACAAATCAAAACAGAAAGGCTCTGTTATAAGAATTATTTAAAAAATAAAAATAATTAATGCAGTGTTTCCTAGACTATCTTAATCCTGAGAGTTTTTGTTAGAGAATTTGATGTGTGCGAAATTAAGTGATAAAGATTTTACGGCTCTTCTGGTTAATTTATAAAGTTAAGGGAGAATGTGTTCCTTTGAGCTAAATCTGTGTCATAAGTGCTATTTAAAAAATAATTAAAAAGAATGTCTTCATTCTGAATTCCTTGTTTCACCATCACATAACTTGACTTAAAAAAAAAATGGTAGGTTTAAATGTTTGACTGTCACCAGGTCCTCAGATATTACAGACATTTGGACAGATTGATACCATATTAGGAGAAAATGTGAACTTTTCAACTAGAAAAAATGTAAAAGATTAAACTATTTTATACAGATTTTATTTGAAGAGTCCATGCCATGCTTGAGCATGGGGAGATGAGGGGCAGGGGGAAAGGGAGAAGCAGAGCAGGGAGCCCTGTGTGGGGTTTGATCCCAGGACCCTGAGATCATGACCTGAACCAAAGAGACACTTAACTAACTGAACCATTCAGACACCCCTGGAAATTAAACTATTTTGAGTAAATAATAAGCAGGTAAGTTGTGATATAGTCAATGTCTAAGAAATATGTTAAAAAATTTTAAGGGGTAGGGACGCCTGGGTGGCTCAGTGGGTTAAAGCCTCTGCCTTTGGCCCAGGTCATGATCCCAGGGTCGTGGGATCGAGTCCCGCATCGGGCTCTCTGCTCAGCAGGGAGCCTGCTTCCCTCTCACTCTCTCTGCCTGCCTCTCTGCCTACTTGTGATCTCTCTCTGTCAAATAAATAAATAAAAATCTTTATAAAAAAAAATTTAAGGGGTACACATAATAGTAAGCAAATGATAATGAAGCAGAGCATATTATCTCTATATCTGAGATGTCCTCTTTGGGAAATATGTCTTTGACTCTGAGTTTAAATATAATTATCTTAATTATTATAACTGCCACCTAGATTTTGTGGTTCTAATTCAAACTGAACTGTCTTCCTGGCTAATATCCCTTTAACTGATCTTAGAAATAAGCTTTTCAAAACTAAAATTGGCATAATTTCCATATTATGACACAATGTGTCATTTTCACAGCACCTGTCAGTCTTCCTTTAAGAATCAGACGGCCCACTTCACCTGAAACATCTTTTTTTTTTAATATTTTATTTATTTATTTGACAGAGAGAGAGAGGCCACAAGTAGGCAGAGAAGCAGGCAGAGAGAGGGAGAAACAGGCTCCTCACTGAGCAGAGAGCCTGATGTGGGGCTCGATCCCAGGACCCTGAGATCATGACCTGAGCCGAAGGCAGAGGCTTAAACCACTGAGCCCCCCAGGCACCTCCTGAAACATCTCTTAATAAGTCACACCTATTTTGTAGCTTTCTTTAATTTTAAACTTTTCATGATGAAATCATTATATAATATGCCAAAATAAAGTGCACAAAAAGGTATGTACTCTCACTTTACTCTAAAGTCACCCTTGTCTTACGCCCACCAGTTCAAGAAATAAAACATGGCCAGCTTTGCAGGTCGTCCCTGCACAAGGCTTTGCAATTAAAATTCCTTTCTTTCCCACTGGATACAACGACTATTCTGACGGCAATGAAAAACAAATGTTCTCTTCCTTTTTGGTATAGTGTTACCAAATGAGTATGCATTTTCACACATTACATGTGTTGTCCATTTTAAAACTTTATCTATAAAATCATATATACTCTTTTATCTCTAGCTTTATTTCCTCAAGTTACATCTCAGATTTTATCCATTTTGCTGTATGTCGTGAGGTTTGTTCAATGCTCTTTATCTGTTCCACAGTGTATCGACAGGTTCTACTGTTGCAGATGTTTTATTTTTTTAGTGTTCGGTTATTATAAATAATGCTTCTAGGAACATCCCTATACATATATATGTGCATACATTTCTGGAGTAAAGGGGAATTACTTTCTGGCAATTGGTTCAGTAAATATTCATTCCATGGTAGTAGATGTTGCAGCACAATTTTGCAAAGTGATTTTTATCAATTTATACTTCCAACTGAAGTTCACGGAAATTTCCATTGATCTATACCCTCATTAAACTTTATACCGTGTGTCATTTTTATTTTGACCATTCTTTTGGCTGTGTGGTTGTATTTAATTTTCATTTCTGGTGAATAAATAAATTAACACCTCTTCACATGTATTATTGACCATTGGAAAATCCTTATTTGAAGGGCCCCTTCAAGCCTTTTACACATTTTTTATAGGCCTGTCTTCTTCTGAGAAATTGCGGGGGCCTTTATATTACCTGGTACAGGTCTTTCCTAGATATATGTATTGTATACATATTCTCATGTTGTTTGGTTTGATTTTCACCTTCCTAATGGTATAGTTTAGTCTCAGTGGAATTTAATTTATCAAATATCATTTTACATTTTATTCTGCTAAAAACTTTGCCTGCTCCAAGGTAATATATTTTCATCTAAAAGCTTTATTGTTTTACTTTTTTCCTTTAGGTCTATGATGTATCTGCAATTGACTTTTGCATGTGATATTTATCAAAGTTTATCATTCCCTTTTTTAAAAAAGTGTATGTCTAATAGAACTAAAACCATTTAAGACACAACTTTCTCCTTTTCTTGCTATGGTCATTTATCAAAAGACCAATGATATATATTCTATTTTTTATTGTCTGTTCTTATACTAAATACCACGATTTCTAAAATCCTACATGTTTATAATGGATTTTGATATCTAAATCTCTAATTTCTCTAGCTTAGTGTTTCTTTTTCTAGTTTTCCTTGACTGTTAAGGTCTTTTAATTACCATGGATACTTTAAAAAGAAACTGTGGACTTATACAGAAGTACAAACTTTTATAGGATTCTGAACATGATTTCATTGAATTTATGGGGACAGTTATAAAATACAAACTTTTTTAACACATATTCAAGTATTTGAACATTTTCTAATCTAAGAACATTTATCCATATTATTTAGAAAAAAACGAATTGTGTTTTGTGTCTGTAAGGGTAGAGATTTTGCACACATTTTGCTAAATTTATTCACAGGCATTTAATGTTTTCTGATTCTGTTATGAATGACATCATTTAAAAACTGCTTTTCTGTTTGCTTCCTAGAAAACCAAAAAAATGAGTTTTACCATTTTTATTCCATAGTGGATTTGCATATGCATCTGTTGGGTGTCTATGTAACAGCTTTGGACTTAATTTTTATTATAATTGTATTTTATTGGTTTTAACACCACAGGTCTTATAAATTTGATATACATAGCCATGGAAGTTCAGGTTTAGCATAAGTTATTTCAGGAAAAACACTTTACCCCATTGAGATCTCAGTTCTATGTACAGGCACATGTTAATGTGTTATTCCTGTATTACTGGTACCCCTTCTTTCTTTCTGGTCAAAAGTACTGCTCAAAGAGTTTCACCTTATTAATTTTATTAACCTGTTGTTTTCTATCTCCTTAAGTCCAAGTCTCATCTGGACAAATATTAATTTACCAGGAAAGACAGTACTTCTGAAACAAGAGGTTAACCTATTATTTCTCCTGTGTTCAGTGCAGAAAACGCAGGGGGATTTGTACTAAGTAAGTGAGATTGGAATTTTCCAAATTTAAACATATAATTCAGAAGTTGATAGATTAAGATGGGTATGGTTTGGGATAATGTAATTTGAACTTTTCATTATATCTTTGTATTTATATTTTAATGGGCGTGGCAAATATTTAGTAGCTGGCAATGGTTCAAGACAAATAATGAACTGCTTTTTACTTAGCTGTTCCAAAATAAATAATGAAGAATTGACCTATTCTCTAACTGCTGACTTACTTGACACTTTTGTAGGGAGATTTTTCACTTCAGCATTGAAAACGGGAGAAGGGTTAAGCGCTCAGGTTTTCAGGGACTTCTGTGCATACAAAGTAAACCAATACAGGTGCAGTTAAAAATAAGTGTTGAATTAGCTATCAGTAAGGTTGCTAAAGGAGGCATCAAATCTTAGAGCAGTGACACTGCCGATAATTTGGGAAGTAATTTTTCTAGAGTAATCAGAGGCTGAGGATGCAATCAATAATAAACTAGACTTGCGTTTCTTTCTGGATTATTCTAATATTTAAAAATTAATATTTATACATTAATCAGTCAGCTAAGGTATTCACAATTCTGAACTATTTTTGATTAAAATATGAATTTGAGTAATGCACTATGATTTTTTATGGGCCAGTTAAAGTTTGAATTTAAGATAATTAAATGCATAATGATTTCTAAAAAAAAAAAAATCCTGACTCAATTTACAAAAATGGAAGTATAAAAATTCCTATGTTTCCAGCAATCAGAGAAGTTGATATATGAGGAGTAGGAGTGGTAGCTATTCAATGGCTGTGCCCATTAAAAATTTTACATTGTCTTGAATGTTAGTCAAGGTAACAACAGAGGTGACTTACTGACATACAATAATTTATTACAGATATGTAACTGATGAATATTTATGTTTTATTTTATGATGAAAGCTATTTTATATTATCTATATCAGTCATTCATTAAGATTTGGATATGACAGGTAAGCAGTAGGAAGTCATTGCTTTTTAGGAACCTAGAAATCCTACACACCTAACTGTTATGCTAGTCACGTTGCTGGTATATTAAAATCCTGTGGCCTGTATTAGGTAAACACCACTTCTTTGTTACATAACCCAAATTCAAAACAAAGAGAAACACACTGACATTTTTGAATGGTTATATAACCAGCTGACTTGGAGATGGTATAAAAATCAATTTGTGTTTGTATCTTTAGGATAAATACCCAGTAGTGCAATTGCTGGGTTATAGGGTAGTTCTATTTTCAACATTTTGAGGAACCTCCATGCTGTTTTCCAGAGTGGTTGCACCAGCTTGCATTCCCACCAACAGTGGAGGAGGGTTCCCCTTTCTCCACATCCTCGCCAGCATCTGTCATTTCCTGACTTGTTAATTTTAGCCATTCTGACTGGTGTGAGGTGATATCTCATTGTGGTTTTGATTTGTATTTCCCTGATGCCGAGTGACGTGGAACACTTTTTCATGTGTCTGTTGGCCATCTGGATGTCTTCTTTGCAGAAATGTCTGTTCATGTCCTCTGCCCATTTCTTGACTGGATTGTTTGTTCTTTGGGTGTTGAGTTTGCTAAGTTCCTTATAGATTTTGGATACTAGCCCTTTATCTGATATGTCGTTTGCAAATATCTTCTCCCATTCTGTCAGTTGTCTTTTGGTTTTGTGAACTGTTTCCTTTGCTGTGCAAAAGCTTTTGATCTTGATGAAATCCCAATAGTTCATTTTTGCCCTTGCTTCCCTTGCCTTTGCCGTTGTTCCTAGGAAGATGTTGCTACGGCTGAGGTCGAAGAGGTTGCTGCCTGCGTTCTCCTCAAGGATTTTGATGGATTCCTTTCTCACATTGAGGTCCTTCATCCATTTTGAGTCTATTTTCATGTGTGGTGTAAGGAAGTGGTCCAATTTCATTTATCTGCATGTGGCTGTCCAATTTTCCCGGCACCATTTATTGAAGAGGCTGTCTTTTTTCCATTGGACATTCTTTCCTGCTTTGTCAAAGATTAGTTGACCATAGAGTTGAGGGTCGATTTCTGGGCTCTCTATTCTGTTCCACTGATCTATGTGTCTGTTTTTGTGCCAGTACCATGCTGTCTTGATGATGACAGCTTTGTAATAGAGCTTGAAGTCCGGAATTGTGATGCCCCCAACTTTGGCTTTCTTTTTCAATATTCCTTTGGCTATTCGAGGTCTTTTCTGGTTCCATATAAATTTGAGGATTATTTGTTCCATTTCTTTGAAAAAAATGGATGGTATTTTGATAGGGATTGCATTAAATGTGTAGATTGCTTTAGGTAGCATAGACATTTTCACAATATTTATTCTTCCAATCCAGGAGCATGGAACATTTTTCCATTTCTTTGTGTCTTCCTCAATTTCTTTCATGAGTACTTTATAATTTTCTGCATATAGAAACATAGTGATCCGAAAGGGCATGTGTACCCGAATGTTTATAGCAGCAATGTCTACAATAGCCAAACTATGGAAAGAACCTAGATGTCCATCAACAGATGAATGGATAAAGAAGATGTGGTATATATACACAATGGAATACTATGCAGCCATCAAAAGAAATGAAATCTTGCCATTTGCAACGACGTGGATGGAACTAGAGGGTATCATGCTTAGTGAAATAAGTCAATCAGAGAAAGACAACTATCATATGATCTCCCTGATTTGAGGACATGGAGAAGCAACAGGGGGGGTTAGGGGGATAGGAGAAGAATAAATGAAACAAGATGGGATTGGGAGGGAGACAAACCATAAATGACTCTTAATCTCACAAAACAAACTGGAGGTTGCTGGGGGGAGGTGGGGTTGGGAGAGGGGGAAGGAGTTATGGACATTGGGGAGGGTATGTGCTATCGTGAGTGCTGTGAAGTGTGTAAACCTGGTGATTCACAGACCTGTACCCCTGGGGATAAAAATACATTATATGTTTATAAAAAAAAAAAATTGGAAGGGGAGGCAAACAATAAGAGACTATGGACTCTGAAAAACAACCTGAGGGTTTTGAAGGGTCAGGTGTGGGAGGTTGGGGGAACAGGTGGTGGGTAATTGGGAGGGCACGTTTTGCATGGAGCACTGGGTGTTGTGCAAAAACAATAAATACTGTTACACTGAAAAAATAAATAAATTAAAGAATGTCAATGTTAAGCACACACACAAAAAATCAATTTGTGTTTATAGAGCAATCAGTGTGCAAGCCACTGTCTTAAATATTACCGCATTCTTTTGAAGACCTGGCCCAGGGTCTCATATTTTGAGGAGATGGAATTTCGTCACAGAAGTTGATTCTCAAAGAAATTACCAACAAGGAAATATTAATTATTTTAGAAATTTTATTTGAACTTGTTACTTTATGTACCATGTTTTTAATCCAAATCATGGCTAAAATAAGTTTCTAATATTTGTATGCAGTGTTATTTATTTATTTATTTTGGAGGGGGACAGGGTGCCCAAGACCTTTTATTTTCTTGAAGAAAGTTTTATTTGAAAGAAAGTTTTATTTTCTTGATAAAGGTATGTCAAGGTGTCCTAGCCTTATCTTGTATGTTTTCTGTCCATAATGGAAAGCAGTCATTTTTCCACAAAACTCTGGTTTCTTCAAATGATAAACCAAGATTGTTATTAGTGCTAGGAAAGCAAATTGTGCCATGCTAGTCATTGTTCTAAGATGTTTTTAATGGATAGAACTCAGGATGTATACTAAGAACATATACTAGGTAGGAAATATATGTGTGTAAATATACATTTGCTGCATATAAATATTTGAAGGTACATACCTCATGTTTTATACTGATATTTCTACTCCATATGTGGCATTACAGCATTTTTTACTAATCCTCTTCTACATTACATCTGAATTTCCTTAATTTCACACCAATAGTTCTAGTTTTCTAGAAGAATGAGGCTGATAGAATTAAATAATTCATAATTATATACTTTCAGTATCTTCTTTATATTTACTAGTTTGAGATTAATTAATATTAGTATTAGATATTAATCCTGTTATCACCAATTATTTTTTACTGAAAATGTTTAAAAATATTGATATATGTTAGTCCCATTATCCTCCCCATTTTTCAGTCATTGTACTGCATCTAAATTATCAGATCAAAAGCAATACATGCTACTTTCTCCCCCTTTTAATTCCCATTAAATTTTGATTCTATAAGAACAATATATTTAATACTCATCACCTCTTCCCTATCTCTTTTGTCTCTAGTCATTTTGTTTTCCTGAAGCTTGTTCTTGAGCAAAATCTTTAGGAAGGTGTCATAGAAACCATATTCTCTAAGTTTGCCCTAGCTGATAACAGTTACTCTTTTATACGTGAACGTCAACTTTCCTGGATATAAAATTCATGGTTCACATGTTCTTTCCTTGAGTAACTCAAGTATGTTACTTTATATTTTTGCATTAAAATTACTGTTGAAATGTCTGATGATAACCCAACTTTATTTCCTTCCAGGTGACATGCTCCATCTTTTACTAGAAGAGGTCTTGTTGATCTTTATTGTCAATATTCTCAGGTGCACAGTATGTCTGCTAATGTGAAGTTTAAATATTTTCTTAAGAAAAGTTTCCTTGAAATGTACATTTCCATAATTTTCTCCAGTGCTTTCCCAAGTTCTTTAGGACCTCTAGTACCTCAGTGCTCTTTATCCATCTTCAATACATGTCCTTTCCTTTCTCTTGAATCTTTCATCATTTGTTACTTTACATTGAATTTCTTATGTTCTGTATCTATTTCCCTTAAGATATTTTTATTGTGTTCTCATGTGTTTTTGTTTTGGTTTATCCTTCAGTTTTAAAGCTATTTCATATTATTTCTAGTTATGTTTTAAATTCTGCCACCTTATTTTTGAGTGTTTGTAGTTCTGTTTATGTTGTTATTTCTTTTTTTTTCGTATATTTTCTTAATGTCTAACTTGTTTTGATTAAGTACATTGCAATCTGTACTGTAATTTTTTCCCTTAGTACTTCAATACTTCCGATAGCTATAAGGATGTTATAATGACCCATATTATATTTCCTTAAAGTAACTTTCTATAAAATTTAACCTTGATATTTTTCTGTTGTACAATACTATTTAGATTAGTTTTCTCAAGCGGGGAGAAAAAAAGCCTGGACTTAGTTTTTTCTAACTTCCCAGAGCTCCCCCTTCTGTTATGTTAGGGTAGTGTTAAAAATTACCGTAAACTGCTGTTTTAACATTTTCTCTTTCCTGTTCCCTTGCTCCACTTATTTGGACCTTCTCTTGCCTGTTTCTCCCTGGTCTCTGTCTTGCTTAATTATGACACCATCCTCTGCAGTTGTTCCTCAATAGGAAGGGAGCCTTCAGTCCAATGGGAATAAACTGCTTCACACTTTTTAGACCCTACTGCTAGTCTTTAGAGTTAAATCTTTTGGGAACATAAAATAATCCAACTGTTTTAGGTGGGGCTGAGTCAGAACACTGCTCAAATACTAGAAGTTTATTGCCATTCTCTGATTAACTTACCAGATTAAAAATGTGTCAATATCACAATCTGTTTACAGGAAAGAGGCAGGTTTTGGTTTTGGGCTTTTAACTCATATCAAAAGCAGAACGTGAAAGCCTAGGTTTTCTTTCACTGTACATTTTTCTTGACTTGTTTTCTTATCTTAGGAAAATTCACAAAAGCAAGCTAGAAATGAAGACACTCTCAGAGAAGATTCTGAGCAAAGATCATAATGTTTATGTAGATACCCGAACTCATTCAAAGTTGTCAAAATTAAATTACTATTGTTGCCTGATAATGGCATAGAAAGAAAAGAATGTCCAAAGTTTCCAAAATTATGGGCCAAGAATTCTATATTCCCAAAAGTAAGAGGTGAATTTAATATACATACAACACTTTAATATGTTCTTGCATTTGTGACTTTGGAAGAATAATTACCAATTTAGGAACAGATATATATAACACATGCTAAAAAAATAATTCTTGTATTACTAACACTGTAAACAAACTCATTTTTTTCTTACATATATATACGGTCATAATCTCACAGTGAACACACTTGTCATAACTTTATTTCTCAAGTCACTGGTTGAACACACTATGTTTTATCTGAATATTTCATGCCATTTGATGATGTAGTATGTACATATTGCAAAATGCCAAAATATGTATCAAAATGCATATGCTTGAAACAAAGTCTGAATAATATTCTGGAAGTGAGATGATCACCACAGTGCTTTAGGACACATATTCAATTAAGTAACCATTTGTTTAAAAACCAGGGGACCAAAATGTTCAAGTTTTATTCAAAATTAATATCTCCTTAAGGAAATTCTAAAATATCATAGAATTTTGGTCTTCTTACTGTCCTTCCCCATGGGTTTGTCTTTTTTTTTTTAAAGATTTTATTTATTTATTTGACAGAGATCACAAGTAGGCAGAGAGGCAGGCAGAGAGAGAGAAGAGGAAGCAGGTTCCCTGCGGAGCAGGGAGCCCAATGCAGGGCTCGATCCCAGGACCCTGGGATCATGACCTGAGCCGAAGGCAGAGGCTTTAACCCACTGAGCCACCCAGGTGCCCCTCAGTTTGTTAGTCTTAATGATAAAAACTCAGTAGTTGGGATTTTCATTGCTAACCATCAGAAATCTCCTAGAAAGGGATGCATGTTCAGTTAAAAGGAACTGATATTATAATAAGTTAAAATGAATAAATCTTATTAACTAAAATGAAAGGTGATCTCTATAAAGGAAAATAATTCAGGATTTCAAATACAATTTGAAAATGTACATACTGTATATTTTACTTTCCCTTACACATAAATACATATGTTTATTTATTTTTGCTCATACACATAAATAGACAAATGTATTACTAAGTGTACATAAAAATTTAATAATTTATAAAAATGAGTAAAAGATATTTATACTAATTATATATTATGTTATATATGATAATTATATATTTATTGTTTATATTTTATAACAGCTTCACTAGTACATATATATAAAATTTACCAATTTAAAGTGTACAATTCAGTGATTTTTCAGGATATTCACAGAATTGTGCAATCATTACTACCATCAATTTGGCATTTTTTTTAACACTTCAGAAAGAAACCCTCTACACATTAGCAGTCACTCTCCATTTCTCCTTAAGCCCTTCCTTCCTCCCCTTCCCAAAACAAAGGCCACTGTTAATGTGCTTTCTGTATCTATAGATAAGCTATTCTGGATGTTTTATATAAATGTAATAACACAATAGGTGGTATTTATGACTGTCTTCTTATACATAGCATGTTTTCAAGGATTATCCATTTTATAGCATCTGACAATACTTCATTATTTTATTTTATTCATAAATAATATTCCACTTAATAGATATATCATACTTTGCTTATCCATTGGATCAACTCATGGGCAGACCTCAGGTTAACTTCTGCTTTTTGGCTACTAAGAATAATGCTGCTATGAACATTTTTTTGCATACATTTTTGTGTGGATATACGTTTTCATTTCTCTTGGGTATATTAGTAGAAGTGCTGAGTCAATTAGTGAAACTCTATTTTATGTTTTGAGGAACTGCTGGGATGTTTTCCAAACTAATGCATCATTTACAAGCCTACTAGCAATATATGAGGGCTCCAATTTTCCACATTCTTACCAATGCTTGTTTATGTCATTTTGATTATATTCACCTGTGTAGGTATCAAATCTTCTTGGGTTTTGAATTTGAACTTTCCTAATTGCTAATAATGTTGAAAATCTTTTCAAGGGATTAACAGCTATCCATATATCATTTTTGGATAAGGTTTATCCGGATGCTTTACCCATTTTTAAATTGTGCTATTTGCCTTTTATTGGGTATGCTCTAGTATTAGAGGGTTTTTTTTAGTGTTTTTATAATGAAACTGTGTTGAATTTTGCCCAATGCTATTTCTTTATCTATTGACATGATCATGTGGCTTTTATCATTTATTTTACCAATATAGTAAAATATTAACTGATTTTCAGATGTCAAACCAAACTTGCATCCCTGAAATAAATTCCAACTTTTCATGGTGTACAATCCTTTTTATGTGCTTAATTCAGTATTTTCACATTTTGGTCAGGACTTTTCCATCTATATCTTGGTCTATAGTTTCCTTTATTTGTTTTATGCCTTTATCTATTTTTGGAATCAAAGTAACATAGGCCCCATATAATGTGTTGGAAATATTTCTTTCTCTTGTATTTTTAGAAGAATTTGTGAAAAAAATGGTATTTAATGATTTTTTTAAATATTTGGTAGAGTTTACCAGTGAAGCATTTGGGCCTGGACCTTCTTTTGGGTAGTTTGTTTGTTTGTTTGTTTTTTAAATTAAATGAATTTCTTTATTTATTATGAATGTATTCAGATTTTCTATTTTTTTCTTGAGTCGTTTCAGTACTTTGTGGCTTTTTAGGAGTTCATCCATTTCACCAGTTAATTTTGTTTGTTTGTTTTCAGGTTTAACTTCATCTCTTAAGTGTTAATAAGCTATCTTCATTTTTAATCACCATAAAGTATTTTCTCATTTCCTTGGTGATTTCCTCTTTAACCCATTGGCTATTTAGGAGTGTATCTAATTTCCACATATTTATTAATTTCCCAAATTTCTTTCTGGTTTTGAGTTCTAATTTAAGTCCATTTTCATTAAAAAACAATAGTTTGTGGGATTTCAGTTCTTTCAAATTTACTGAGTTTTGTTTTATGGCCTACTACATTGAGAACATTCCATGTACAGTTGAAAAGAATATTTATTCTGCTGTTGTCGGACAGAGTGTTCTATGGATGCTTCTGAGGTCTAGCTGCTTCATAGTGTTGTTCCAATTATCTATTTCTTTGTGGATCTTTTGTCTAATAATTCTGTCCATTACTGAAAGTAGAATATTGAATTCTTCAACTATAGTTGAATGATCTATTTCTTCCTTGAATTTTGTAAGTTTACGTTTCATTTAATTTAGGGCTTTGTTGTTTGATATGCTTATAATTGTGATATCTTCCTGCTAGATTCCCTACTCCATGGTGTTAACTTTCTCCAGAACATCACATTGCTTGCTCTATCCATTTACCATATCTTGTATTTTCCTATAATGTTTCCTACAGCCCAAACCACGCACTATTTTAAGTGAGCTACAGGGGATGAAAACTGTGAGATTTAGTTGAAAGGACACGAAAGAATAAAAAGGCAGTGTGGCCACACTTCCTCTGATCCATATTTCCCAGGCACCCAAACTGCTGTTCAAACAGTCTGATTATAGAGTGGAATTACTAGATGTAAACCCCCAGAAATGGACTTGAAGACTATTGGATATAGAGCAATGCAGAGTATATAGAGAGAAACAAGGAAAAATCTCAATACTTTCGATAACATAAAAAAGTAACTTAAGGAGTGGTACATAGAGATGCAGAGAGGAGAAAGCCACAGCCCAGAGTAAACATGGCTAAAAAGGGATCCAAAATGCCTTGAAGATAAAAGAAAGGCTAAATACTATATGTATGAAAGCACAGAAGGGCGAGAGACACAGTTGTCCAGAAATCTGGGTTAACTGATTTCAGACATAGAAGATCACATCCCAAACAAGTTCATGCAAGTAGAAAACCCTTTAAATGGAAAAAATTACCTGTCCCTATGTTAAATAACAACAGTATAGACATTGATCCATATGTTAGATGATACTGAGTTCAAGCTGAAATAACTGAACTATTTGCTTCTAGAAGACAGGACTATGAACCACTTAACAGTATACTTATAAAAACTACTCAGCTACTCAGCACATGCTACAAGATCCCTGACTTGCTGAGCCAACCAATCCTGAGCTATTATATCAAAAATTTTGACCAGCCCTCCCCAGTACCCTTCCTTGCAAGACACATCTTAAAATAATCCAGTCCATGTCCTAAAATCATTTTCTCCTCTTACACCTCCACTTAAGGCACTGTTCAGAATCTTTGAACTTTTTGATCAAAATGTTTCTCTGGCAGTCTCTTGGGAAGGCAAAACATGACAATCTCTCTCATGGATACAAATCTACACAATATGGGACTTGGTTAAAAAATACAGTAGAAATTTGATATATTAAATAATTTGACTTTATGAATTAATGTTACTTAACTTTCATATGCTTTTAACATTTTTGAAATAATTCTTTTGAAAAATTATTATTCACTTATATAATTTAGATATTCTAACCTTTATTCATGAAAAAATAAGATTTACTCCAAAAGTACTCTAGTAAGTATAGAGTTTTATTAACAGTACAACTATATGAATTTACAACTAAAATGTGTGATTTGTAATAAAATTTAAGTCATATTTTAAAAACTTTCCTAATGATCACAAAGGGAATCTAGTTGAGTTTAATACTCCACACTCAAAATATCTATGCCTACATAATACCCGATGATTAGGATTACAAAAACATATATATTATACTTTTACAAGTGACAGTTCACAAATGTTGTTGAATACCTTATAGGTATTTAAATTATCATTTCTTGGATTTATAACATACTTAATTTCTTATTATAACTTTCCTCATAAATACAATGCCATAATAATTATATTCTCCTTCTGTGCCCTGTACTTCTTTTCCAAAAGAGCATATAAGTATTATGTGAGTTGAAATTCTGATACCGATCAATATAGGACTAGAAAATTTTCCATTTTTTAAAATAGAAGATTTAAACTGATTAGTTTCATTGCTGATTAGTAACTGATTAGAAGAACAAATCACAACTGATAAGAATTTGGACTGAGAGACGTTTTCAACTATGGTTTCAATAATACTAAGTTTATAGAACATTTCAAAATAAACTATTTATTGGCAGATAGTCTTAATCAATTTCTATTAGTGATGGAGCAAAATGTGCTCATTATGTTTCCTATTGTGCATGTTATGATATAAATCTGTGTAATATAAATTTTCTTAGCAAAACATATCCATAGAATCAAAGCACTTGTAATACTACTTCCTTCATCATATATTCTAAATTAAATAGGGGTCTGCAATAAAGAGGTTTCTCTACATTAATCATCCAAATGGGGCAAACGAATTTTAAGTAGAGCATAGAAAAACACAAAGAATACTTTTCAAAAGCACAATTCAAAATAAAACCCAAGGCTCTGACTTTGGTTTTATTTTCCTATTATTAAAAAAGCACAATGAAACAAATAAATGCATAAAAGTGCTTGCTTATTCTCTTCTATGATAGCAATAACCTCCAATCCAAGTAAAGAGATGATCTGTTGTCAATAATTTGTTCTCATTCTCTTCAAAAGTGAGATTGGTTTCTTTGGATATCCACATTGTCCCTGGTCTCATAAGCTTTTACTAAATAGAGCATATCATAAGTTCTGAGGTTTGATATTCAGTGAATATTATAGCTGCATATATGTGGAAATGCTCTTTCAAGTTTGTTTTATTTCCTATTTGCCACACTTCATACCACAGAGTAGTACCTAAAAGTTAAATGCATTTTCTTGAAATGAGCCACATAATGAAACAGTGCATAAGAAGAAGGCAATAGGGTGCAGTGCAAGTGTGCTGTGAAAATGAGTAAACCAGATGTCAACAATGCCTGAGCTCAGTTGTGGATGTGTTAATTTTCCCCTAGATCTTCTCAGGAAGCTGGCAGCCAGAATCCCTTGCCTCACGGATCAGGGAAATAGCTCAGAGAAGTCTCAGAGGCAGAAAATGCAATTGACAGGGGAAATTCATTGAAGCCTTTTTTTTTTTTTTTTTAAGTGAGATTATTTTTAAGGAGATTTTTGTTATTGTTGCTTGATTGCTTAAAAGCAGACTTTACCACTAAAAACTTCAAGACATAAAATGGGATGGGACAAAATAGAAGAGGATTTATTAAGCTCTAGGTTACCTGATTGAGCTAAACAACGCTTATTCATTATTGGTTGGATCAAATAGAAGAATGGGGCTAAGTGAGTTGGTGAACATTATTCTCTGTGTCTATGGAAAATCAAATAGTTCAAGCTGCACATTTAGATTCTATAAACAGTGTTTACTCCTAGTCAAAGTGAAGTATTTCAATGAATATTTAGCATTCATCCTTGCAATAGTTGGTTAAGAATGAAACCAACTATGTCTGGGTCATCACCATCACATTTCCATAGAATTGACAACATTTTGTTTTTGGATGAGCTGGTTTTGAAGTTCATGGAATCAAACTTGAATTTAAAAATGAGTCTTTCTTGAATACAGTTTTCCCACAAATATTTATCTAGACATGTTCCAGAGTCTGCTAGTTGTCCATTAATATCATTCTTCCCATTTTCTATAACAGAACTGTGACATTTCGTTTGCTCATCTGGCTGCTCAGCATAATCTATTTTAGAACCTCTCTTGCAGTGAAGTTTGGTTATATGACGAATTAATGGCCACTGATATACACCAGGAGTGGTTGTGTAAAAATTTTACAAAATATCCTTAGGCGGAGGGGAGGGTAAACTTCTGTTTATTACTTTCTGTGGTTAGAATACAAGCACCGTGGCTGGAGATCTGGAAGTAGAGTTAAGGATACACTTGGAAATTTAAGGCTTTGAAATTAAGAAACTTCTAACCCTGACAGTGGGAACATCATACCATCTCTGAAACACCTATAAAGTGAGGGACTTTTACGTGAGAGCAAAACAAACTTTTGTTTGTTCATTTGTTTGTTTAAGCCATTGTTACTGTGGATTTTTTTTTTTTTTTAGAGAGAGAGAGCAATAAAGCATGAGAGGGGAGGTCAGAGGGAGAAGCAGACTCCCCATGGAGCTGGGAGCCTGATGAGAGACTCGATCCCAGGACTGCGGGATCATGACCTGAGCCAAAGGCAGTCACTTAACCAACTGAGCCACCCAGGTGCCCGTTACTGTGGATTTTGTAATTGTCAGCCCAATCTTAATCTGTTATATCCCTATGCTGTACCAGGAACTGTTGAATAAGGTAGAGGAAACAAAATCCTCTGTTCTTATGGATTTATTCTGAGGTATGCTAATAAAAATGGATTAAAGGGATGGGAAAATCCAAGATGGAAGAGTTTTCCCTTCTATGGAAAGTTCTAGAAAGCTAGCAAAGTTCTAGAATAAAGTGACATTTAAGCAGAAAGCTTAAGGAAGTATAGAAGTGAATCATGCAGAATCTAGGGAATGAAACATTTAAAATCCTGACGTAGCTTACTTCCCTTGGAAGGTCCATTGATCAGTAAACAGGCTGGTGTGCCAATAGCACAATGAGTAGTGGACAGAGCAATAGAGAATAGAAGATGTCACAGGCCATTAAAGGACTGTGACTATTATGCTGGTTAGAATAAAAAGCTTTGGAAAAATCTTGTACAAAGAAGTAACACATTCTGGCATATGGACAAAGGTTACCGTGATAACTATATTATATGACCAAAGAAGTTATAGCCTTGCCAAATGTTGAAAGGAAATTTAAAAATTCATGATTCTGTGATGCAATATTTTTGCTCAAGAAGAGAAAATGTGATTAGTTTTTCTGAATATAATCCATGACCTGAACATATGAATTGCTATGATCCATGTGCAAAGATTTTGTGTTCAGCAGTATGTGTGCTATTTACATTTAATCTTCACAACAATCCCGAGATACTTTGCATCCTCATTTTACATATGAGGACAAGTTTCCCAAGGTTACATAAAAAATAATTAGTAGAGACAGTTTTCAGACTTGGAAAATCTGAGTCAAGACCCTCTTGCCTTCTCAGTGGCTCTCTTAACCATTATACAATATTGCCTTCCCATTAGAGTCCATCTGTGAAGTCACTTTTCAATTACTAAGACATATATCATACAACTGATAGAGTACATTAAACAATTCATATGTTAGCCATTCTACTTTAATGCATTCAGTGTCACCAGAATAGAGATTTTTTAAGAAAAATTTAATTTCATTTAAACCTGTGGTAAATAAACGGAATAGTACAAAAAGGGTTAAAGAACCCCAAATTCACTGTAGTTAATAAAAGCTCTTTTGGATTTTGTTTATTTCTAACTAGTGAAGAATTAATTTGTCATGTTCCAGGGGGTGCCAAGCTCCAATTAACAACCCATGTGTGGTTAGCACATTTGTAATGGATTGGCTGTGTAGTATGATGGAAACAAGAGACTCAGGCCTTGATACTTACAATTGCTGGGTCCAGTTTCTGGGTCTCCTGTTAATACAGGGGTAGACACAAGGACCTAGCTAGTTCATTAGTTGCTTATTGAGGATGGGAATATCACCCCAGGCCGTTCTCTCTTTGGAAGATTTCCAAAAAAGTATTTTGATTAGATTACATCTAAGGATGCTGTCCTGGTTATAAGGCAATAAGTAGAACTTCTCTAAAAAAAATATTTTTGAAAATGCAAAGAAGCTCAAATTCTTAAGTTATATAATTAATGATATTTACATCTGCATAAAATGGCGTATGCTAATTTCATCCAACTGCTGGCCAATTTACTAAACAATCAAATTACAATCTCTTCTTTGTCATGAGACAATCAAAAAATTTCTTTTAAAGATTTTATTTATTTGACAGAGAGAGAGAGAACATGCATAAGCAGGGGAACAGCAGAAGGGGAAGGAGAAGCAGGCTCTCCACTGAGCAGGGAGCCGGATGTGGGGCTCAATCCCAGGACTCCAGGATCATGACCTGAGCTGAAGGCAGATGCTTAACTGACTGAACCACCCAGGTGCCCCGAGGCAGTCAAAGTTTTAAAACCACATTCTGACATGTTTTCACCCTATTCTGATACCAGGATATAGTCAGGTACTATTCAAATAAACATTTTGATTGAGCTCTAGTTTGGATTTATTTTAATAATTTTGACTTCCGTTGTTGAAAGATAGGACAGAATTTCAATTTTCAATTAGTGCCATATTAATGTAATTAAAGCCAAGCTTCTTTTCCAACTGCAAGATTATCTCAGTAATTGTTAATGTCCCCTATTCTTTGTACGGCAATGCTAGTAAACTGGAGTGAATTTAAAATGATGGGGAAATAACTGTAAATGTAGCAAAGTGAGATATTAATAAAGTAAAATGGTGAGAAGGAACTGGAGAGTGCAGTGATGTAAGCGGAGTATTAATAAAAACAATTATGCCAAGTGCAATAATTACCAGTCATATCATGACACAATTCCCCTTTAGTGTTAATTGCATTCTAGTCTGCCCCCACTCCCCGTAGGACAGTGGGAAGAGGAGTGGCAAATTATGCTGCATAAGCACTCATTTATAAAGGTTTCATTTCATTTAATAAGGTAAAATACATGTAACCCTATTTTACAAAAAAATCTAGAATTTTAGTGGATGTGCCAGAAGGCAATTTTCACAAATAAAATGAATTACCATCTTAAAATACTGCATTCCACTTAATTCATTATGTCAATCCATCAGGGCCTTAGATGATCATACCTACTAACCAGCACTTTTTCCTTTTCTGTATCCCATGCTCCTTTCTCCCATCATTGCCCATTCTGGTCCTGTCTTAAGTGATGGGCTTAGGGTTATTTCATTTTGACTTGAAACAATATTTTGAATGAATACTTTGACAGGAAGCAATAAGAATAAAAACTTCTTGGTCATCTGCTGGAGTGCAAAGTTCTATTTTTAGGAGACTGGAAAAGACATTCATCGCTGTAGCTATCATGGGTCACTGTGAAGAATGTGGGCAGCAAGAGAAAAGACTAAGAAAGCTGACAGGGATACTGAAAGTAGCTATGATTTTTCCTCCAGAAAAAGACCATTAAATGATATTGCCTCACTTATAATGTTAATGAAACAAATGGTTGCTTTTGTTGCTGTTTTATTTTCGTGCCTCTTTAAAGAGAAGGACACTCATGAAACTTTCCTGTTTAAAAGCACTCGTTACAGAAAGGAATAGAATACTACAACAAGACATCCAATAAGATCGTTTATTGAATAATGAAAGAAGGATGATATCAATATGTTTTTTATCTGGTCAAGAAATTTCTAAGAGTCTTTTGGTGCCTAGAGTTCTAATGGGCTTATGACTACTAATGGCTTTTTAATCTCATCGTCTGTAATGTTAGAGTTTTAAATCTATTTACTTCAATTTCCTGACATGCATCAGAGACAAAGAGGGTATTTACTGGCTTTGTGGGCTTTGTGTTACATTTTTTATTACATTAGAATGTGCCCAGACTTTTGCATCAGCAATTCAACTGGATGGTTTTGGCAGAAGGGAAAACAGAAAAAGACAAGTCACCAAATACACAGTTTCAGAACTATCATTGTAAATGATATAAATGTTCGTGTTAGAATCACAGTGTGGGTGCTTTTGTAAACCTAGAAATTTTTGGCAATGTTGTCAGCTTGTGGGTTTTGAGTGGGTTGTCTGAAGCAAACATGGTTCTCTTCCATTTATTTTACATTAGATTACACTTACATTATCTTCTGCTATTTATTTCATAATCCTTTATAGTTCAAGCCCTTGCATTGTCTTAACCTGGGTTATATCCTGTATATATAGCTAATATAGATATTTTATTTCCTCCAAGTGGAGTGATGCAGAGAAGGACCACTTGGGTCATCTTGGACAATTCACTGTGTTTTTTCTTGTTTTGGCGTTCTTCAGATGTAAAACTAAAAGATTACAGTGTTTTCTTACCTGGAAGCTTTTTAAAGGTAGACCATGTACATCAAAATTACTCTATAAATGTCCACATATTAGGGAGAACCAAGCCAGGCCTACCCTGAAGAAAAAAAAAAAAAGGAGAAGTAAGTTAAGTTAAAGAATCATAAATGCCAGGGGTGCCTGGGTGGCTCAGTGGGTTAAAACCTGTGGCTTCAGATTAGGTCATGATCCTAGGGTCCTGGGACAGAGCCCCACATCAGACTCTCTGCTCAACAAGGAGCCTGCTTCCTCCTCTCCCTCTCTCTGCCTGCCTCTCTGCCTACTTGTGAGCTCTGTCTGTCAAATGAATAAATAAAATATTTAAAAAAAAAAGAATTATAAATGCCAAATAGCAGTCTATGGCATTAAAAATTCTATTCTTTCAATTCTATTCTCCAGCATCCTCTCACAAAAAAAGCACTTAGGAATAACTTTTAATATGTATCACCTATTTTAAAAACATCTGGAAAAAAAGTCTGCTTTTCACAGACACAAGTACAAGATAAGCTAAATATAGATTTAAAAAAATTAAATACATATTCGAATATTAACTCATTAAGTCAGTTATCAGTAACTGATTTTGTCCTTCTTGTCTCTCATCTTTCACTATACTTTGTTTATGTTCTTGCTATGGTGCTTACTAGGCAATTAAAAATTATTGTGGGGGCACCTGGGTGGCTTCAGCTCAGGTCATGATCTCAGTGTCCTGAGATGGAGCCCCACATCGGGCTCTCTGCTCAGCAGGGATCCTGCTTCCCCCTCTCTCTCTACCTGCTGCTCTGCCTGCTTGTGATCTCTCTCTCCCTCTGTCAAATAAAACAACAACAACAACAACAACAACAACAACAATAACAACAATTTATTGTGTATTATATCATCAAATCCTATGAGCTACATTTTTTACAAGCTTGGAGCTAACCAATAGTGCCAGCCATAGAGTCTCAATTATTATAGTTGAACCAATCATGAATTCAAGTCTATTTCAGATTATAAGTGATCAAAAGTAAAGTCATGATATTTTTAGTAATTAGATAAGCCAATGAATATATCTCGTAAATCTTTTTAACACCAGAAACCGAAAACAAGCAATGTTTTTCATTGTGCTCCCCTTAGAAATTTAATCAGAATAGCTAACCCTCTCAGTGCTCTTGGTAAGAGTCTTACTTTATTGTACACAGACAGAAAAAATATATATATATATGTTACTTTATTAACAGGAATTATATTAAATATCCTCTGAAGACCTAAACTATTGAAGTAAATTATTGAGATATATTTTCTACTCATGGCTCTTACTACCATTTAATTTGAGTATGTCATGGCCAGCAATTCCTAAGATGTGATTGCAGCAAGTATATTAGTCATGATGGGCTAGGATATACTGGAATTGCTCTAAAATTCAAATGCTCACGACCCAATTTTCTTTTTCACTCAAAGTCCGATATAGTTTGCTGAATTCCCTGAGTTGTATTCCTCTAAGCAGTGACTTAGCAGCCTACTTGCTGCTCATGTTGAGTCCATCAACACCAACACGTACCCACCAGAATCACTCCAGAGAGAAAGAGCTGGAGAGTTATGATGGATGTTTATATTGTCAAAGTCTAGAAGAGGTACACATCACTGCCTTTCAAAATTCACTTGCCAGAACTGGTCCAATGGCCCTGCTCAATTATAATGGGGTTACGAAATGTGGGCGATACACAAATGTTCATGGATGTTCAGTGTTTTTGCCATAGGAGAGAAGAACGAGATTAGCCCACCCAAGAAGTCTGCATAATGAGACCAATAATGAGACTAGCCCATCCTGTAAGATTACTTAGAAAGGAAGATTCTAGGACTCTGGGAAATTGTAATAAAAAGCAAAGAAGTACTAGCATCTAACAGGCCAGTCTTGCTTATACCTTTAAAAAAAAAAAAAAAGTAAAGGTGACTCTTTAAACATGCTTCAGGGCAAAGGGACACAGCCAACATTGGTCTTGATAAGCACACTAGTGATGACAAGTATATTATTTCTAGCACATTGTTTTATAGATGTATAGGTCTGAGTCTTAATCCCACTAGTTATCAGTTGTGACTTTGAGCAAGACTTCTCTGTAAGTTAAGTATCTTAACCTAATTGCAAAAATTAGATAGACGTAACTGTCTAATAAACTGTGTGGAGTTATGGTGAGGATTAAAGGAAGTGTATCTGCAAAGATCTTAGGTTAGTCCTTGGCACATAAAAATAATAAATTAATGTTTGTCAAACAAATAAAATTTTTTTAAATCACTTTATTGATTTTCTTGGCATATTCAAAATAATTTTGAGAAAACATTCTAAAAATTCAAGGAATAAAAAATAGCCTGGCAGATAAGAAAATTAAGTATCAGAAAAATACATTTTAATTGCTGGCTGTCCTATCTCTCCCCTTTTTCCTATTCTACTACCACCAATCCTTTTTTCAGTGTGTGTGTTCAAAGAGCATACCTAGATTAGGCTGTTTATTCAAAGTTCAGTCATAAATTGAAAGTCTCTAGAATGGGGAGCTATATATAGATACCAAAATATAAAATGAAATAAAAATAAACAAAATGACAAAATAATCAAATAGATTGATAATATCCATCAGATTAAGAATTATCAAAGGAAACATAGTAGACTCCGAGAAAAATGCCCTTCCGCTCTCTCAAAGTAATTAAGGTCAAAATACCTGGAAAAAAGGGACAAAGAGATACAGTTATTTAAACAAAAAGATAAAGAAATAGAGTAAGTTGAAAAATTAGATGAGTTGAGGACACAAATTTTAGCTAAATATTAAAGCTATTACAGAAACAACAATGAGAAAATGCTGAGCAGAGCTCATAATAGGAAGCAAAATTTGTGGAAAACCACACTAAACAAGAATAAAAATAAACGTGATAAAAGAGAATATAATAGTTAGATAATTCAAAGAACATTTAGTGCATAATTAGTATTCCTTAAATAGAAAAAAACTCAAAGGTATCAATTGAAGACAAATACTTAAAATAGTGGAAGGCCTGAACGTGTACTTTGTTCTTTTGAAACATGTACTGTTATGACATCTTGTCTTAATGTTATCATTGTATTCTGAGTAAGGTTTATTTATTTTCATACTCTCTTTACATCCTTTCTTTTGACATGAATTAAATGGTTTCCTTGTTTAGACTGTATACATGTGTATTTACCTCAATTTTGAAGGCCTTGTTTTTAATTGTTCAAGTGTTTACTTGAATAAGAATAATTTATAAACCGGTATCTACTTCCAGTTTTTCCATTTTTTTAGATGCTACTCCATTGGGAATGAGAAGGGGATTAGAATAAACTACACACTAGGATATGCCTCTACAATACAGAGATTCATAAGGACTGAATAGAAAATGATGAACAAAAGCTTATGGCACAAATAAACAAAAAAAGAAAAAAGGAAAAGGAGGATTAGGGAATTAGCTTCTCATAAACTAATGCTCCTGCAAATGACAGTGATAAATTCTAGACTAAATAAAACAAAAATAACCTCCTTCCTCCCCCTAAAAACAAATCAGGCTGTTTTGGGGAGATAATTAACATTTGAAGTAATCTATTTGAGGCCTTACTCTGATGGCTAGCAGAGGTTTCCTGGTAGTAGCTCAGGGTGGATGTAATTCCCACTGTAAATAAACTCTGATCTTTCTAGAATCAGGACAGAGAACACTGGGGCAACTGGAGAAACCAAACCATGAGTGGGAAACCCCAGAAAAAATAGCCACAGAAAGGGAACCCTAATTCTTTGTATAAATTCAGCCCAAATTTTTGGCTAACTCCTGAACCGTGCCAAGACAGGCTAAAATTGAAAGTAGTTCACAGTGAAAACAAAGCACTAAACTGAGACATTGCCCACTGCAGCCTTGGTCAAGGCTGCAGTTTAAGTGTGATTAAATTAACTGACTGCCAAGATTTAAAAAAAAAAAAAAATTAAAAAAAAGTGAGAGAAAAAATATCAATAGATGTCCGAAGAATGTAATTAAATCATGAGTATATACGACATTAATATTCACACTGTCCCATTACTAAAATGAAAACTACTAAATTTAAGAGGAGCACAGAACATGTAACCCATTCTCAAGAGAAAAGAGAATGAACAAGCATGGCAGCCCCCTGGTGACTGGTATAGGGCTGGTTGACAAAGAATGAAAGCTATTAGACCTAGTTTAGGAAAGTAAAGGAAGATACTCAAGATAAATGAAAAGACATAACCCACCATAAAGAAATACAAACATGAAAAGGACCAAAATGAAATTTTAGAATTAAAAAAAATACAGGAACACCTAAGTGGCTCAGTCCGGTAAGCATCTGACTCTCGTTTTGGCTCAGGTCATGGCCTCAGGGTTGTGAAATCAAGCCCCCGCAGCCCCCCAGCCTTGGGCTCTCCCTCTGCCCTTCTCTCAGCTCAAGTGTACTCTCTCTCTTTCTCTCAAATATATAAATAAAACTTAAAAAAAGAAGAATAAAAAAATACAGTACATGAAATAAAACATTCACTCATTGGTTTAGTAACAAAATATAGATAACGGGAGTGTCAGTGAACCTGAAGAAAGATCAATATAAATTATCCAATTTGAAAATGCAAAAATTTTCACAAAATGAGCAGTGCTAGAGGAACCTATGTTATTGTATCAGTGTTCCACAACTACGTCACCAGAGTTCCATAAGGAAAGGAGTATGGGGCAGAGAAAAGCTGGAAAAACAAATGGCCTCAAACTTGACAAATCTGGTGAAATATACAAATATACATTTACAGTTTCATGAAATACAGAAAATTCATGAAATTGAAGAAAACTTCAAATACCGGTTTGAATTAAAGGATAAATTCAAAGAGAATAATGCATAGGCATATAACAGTCAAGTTTTTTTGTTGTTGTTTTTGGTTTTTTTTTTTTTTTTTTAAAGAAAGGCAAAGGGGCACCTGGGTGGCTCATTGGGTTAAGCCTCTGCTTTCAGCACAGGTCATGATCCCAGGGTCCTGGGATCGAGTCCCACATTGGGCTCTATGCTCAGCAGGGAGACTGCCCCCCCCCGCCCCCGCCTGCCTCTCTACCTAATTGTGATCTCTGTCTGTCAAAAAAGAAAGAAAGAAAGAAACCAAGAAAAGCAAAGAGTAAATCTTATGCAATCAATGAAATTTCTCATATTACATACAGGAAAAAATTATTTTAATTACAGTGGGTTTCTCTCCTGAAACTACAAAGGCCAGAAGACAGTAAAACAACATTTTTTAAAAGCAGAAAGAAAAGATAGTATAGAACTTATAAAAATAATTTCTAATTCCGTTAAAGAAAGAAAGTGAATTAACTTAAAATTAGGGCAGCATGAGGTGAAAAACAAGAAATATATCCCTATGGCAAGTAAACATATGAAAAGATGTGAGCATTATTATTTACCAGGGATATGCACATGAAAATCATAATGAGATACTGCTTGTTACTCCTTAAAATGGTTAAAATTAAAAAAGGATGACTATAGTGGGCATTGCCTAGAAGGGGAGAAACTGAAGCAATCATATACTACTTTGTAACCCCTTTACTGAAAGATTAAAAGACTTAGAGAAGATAAAATGTCAGAAATCTGCTTGTGTCAAATGACAGAAAATGACATATAAATACATACACTAAACTAGCAGAACATGTAAGGGAAAAATTTACAGAGATGCAATATTAGAAAATTTTAGCTCATTTCTTCAGACCAAAAAAGTACAGAAATGGGTTAAGGGGAACCTGGATGGCTCAGTGGGTTAAAGTCTCTCCCTTCGGCTCAGGTCATGACCTCAGGGTCCTGGGATCAAGCCCCACATCGGGCTCTCTACTCAGCAGGGAGCCTTCTTCCCTCTCTCTTTCTCTGCCTGCTTCTCTGCCTACTTGTGATCTGTCAAATAAATAAATAAAATCTTTAAAAAAGAGAAATTGGTTGAGATATGTAGACAAACACAGTATATATATACAATATCATATACAATATGCTATATATACAGATAATATATATCTGATATATATCTATATATCAGATAACATACCCTGAAGCAGATAATGTATATAAATTACATAGTTCAAATCTAAATAAGACTGCCTAAATAGTGGAAATATAAATATATGCTACTAGAATTCATTTTACTTAATCCAGTCCTCCCATTTCCAGAAATTTTCCACAAGTCATTCTTTACTGTTATTAACATAAATCTGCATGCCTACTCCAGCTCATAACACTCCACTCCTGCCTATACTCTAGAGATCCTGTAAATATCTCCCTCTAGACTTTGTAAAACAGCTGTTTATTAGAAGGGGCATAGTTAATAATTGACATAGAAAAGTGATTATTGAGAAATGACAAATACTAAACTTGCCAATTGTATATTAATAATTAATTATTTAAAATCTCTATGGCTGTTATTTCAGAACTTTCTTAGAAATCTCATTTATGTTAACGAGAAATGGAATTTGGGAAAGGAATGACTTGATAATTTTCCTTCAATAAGTTTTGACTTACTTTTTTATTGGGACTAATTATCCTGTGGTAATATAAATAGTTTTCTTCCTCAGCACTCCCACGTTAGTCTTCCATACCTGTTTCAGCACACAGGCTAAAATACTAAGTTGTGTCATGCCTGGTAGAAAACAAGGAGAGACCTTGTTTTCAATGTGAGATCCATTCACTTTGTAACTTTGGGAGCTTGAGCAAAGAGCAATTATCTTCAGCTTTATGTTCCTCATCTGTGAAATAGAAATCTTACTATATCTTTTGGAGTACATAGTAGAGGGTAGATAAGTGCTAGTCATTATTATTATTGACCACCCTAATAGCTGTTGGGAAAAAAAAAAAAAAAGAATCACCTCTAGTCCCAATCTGATTGACAGAATTGACAACAACCCTACAGTACAACACTGGAAACATTCTTGGTATTTGACCATATGCATGCCCATTCCCTTCCAACCTACCAATGTTAACTCTCATGACACAACATGTTTATTTTCTAATACCTATTTAAATGCAATTGTTCTGTCTTGTTGAGTTTTTGCCATAACGTAAGAGTTTATGTCTAGTGCCTCATGACAATGGTATGCTGGGATGACTTCCCCAAACAGAGAAGAACGAGCAAGTATAAAATATCACAATAGAACTAATCTGGGAACCTGAGATCAACCTGATACCTTGGGGTAGATTTGAGGCAAGACTTAACAAACATCTCTCTAAAGAAAATTGACATTTGTTTAAATGAAATTTATTAGTTTTTTCTAAAAAGTCAATTCCAAAATGTAACAACAAAAGTATGATCTTTACCCAAAAAAAGTAGAGAAGTTCCTGATGAAAACAATCACCTATCAATTTTTACTAATTCTTATTGAACGTGACATGATTTCATCTCTCCTTACTAAAATGTCGAAGAATAAGAAAAAATGTGAATCACTGTTAATAGCTGGGTGTGCTGAGGAAACTAAAAATGCTGGGAAGAGTAGAGCGTAAGTGCTTTGCTGCTTCTGGAAACCCATTGTGACTCCTTTGAAGTGATACATTTTAAAGTATTGCCTTCTTTTAACCAACCCAACAGTTAGATATTTAGTACAATTCTCTAGAGGTATTTTATAGTTTTTCAGAGATTCCTACCCCATATTTTTGATAGAAATAGTCTGTTAGCTTTGTACAACTATTTTTTGGAGGGCTATTTGGCATATCAGTAGATAAGAAATGCCAAGGTTTAACTGATGTGGCCTTGTAGTTCTCTGGCTGAGCTACAAGATAACTCTTAATGCAGTTTTGTGAGTTGTTCAATAAATTTTCTGTTGAAAGTTAAGGGCAAGTATGTTGAAGTGCTCTTGAAAATGATTTACCGTATCCCAGTTTCTCTTCCCATAATTTGGAGAATGCGAATCAAAGACACTTCTCTGTTTTGTAACATAACACCAGGTTTTAAAACGAAATTCAGAGGAGTAAAACAAAGCATTCTCCAGGAAAGACAGAATAGATAAGGATAACATTTAATTAACAACTGGGAAGTGCAGTAAAGTAGCTTTATTCTTTAAACTATTTGGGTAATTCTGAACATCAATCATGTGTCATTCTTTCAGGCTTTTGCATTGATGGTAGAAAGCAAAATAGATAAAGCTTCTCCTATCAAAAAGGTTATATTCAATTGATAAATTCTATAGGGTCGAAAATAACTTTTCATTTTAATATACCAATGTCCAGAATTTCACAAAAGCCCTCCCCCCTTTTTTTTAGTTTTGTGTTGTATCTAGAAATGGGAAAGGGAACATTTACACTAAAGAAGCCATCATATAAAATGCTTATCTCTATGACTTTTCTAGCATTCAGTCTTGAAATATCCATTTAATCTTTTATCTCTTAAGACAAAAAGGAAAAAAATATATTGTTGGCTTTGCTTTGTGTGCTGTATTAAAGTATGGTCAAGGAACTTAGAGTGTGATTCTTTTAAGTTTATGGTGGCTAAATAACAAGCCAGCCATTTAGTATTCAGGGCCAAAAAAAGATGATTGAGGTCATATAAGATTAAACACAAACACTGAGCAGTTTCCATGTGGTGGGCATACTTATAAAAGGCAAGGTAGTTCTATCAATATCATTTTTCTACTTCATTAGCTTGTTTAGCCTGGAGGCTGTGGAGTGGGATCACAGATCTCTTCACCATTAGTCCACTTCTATCAAGCTGTGAGAAAAATGGCAAGAAACTTTATTAAGCCCTAAAGGGCAACCGTGAATAAATCCAGTCCCTTTTCCTCCCTTCACCTTCAGAACTTTCTGGTGATTCTTGATGTGCGTTCAAGAAAAACATGCACTTTGACTAATAGATATGTTCCCTCACTTTCCTTCTATTACATCTCTAGGAATTGTGTAAATGCTTCTTTGAATCCAGTGGGGGGAGGTGGAGGAACTGGGGTTTGTCTCTAATCAGAGTCAACTAAATAAGACAATTACTTAATAAGATTATCTGGCTCATGTTACCTGGACCCACCATGAGGCCAGATATGCAGAGAAATTTTGATGCTTCAAACACAAAAATATTAGAGCAAACTACTTAACTTTCTCAGATTAGCAGAGTGGAGTGGGAAATCCTCATGTAGTATCCAACAAAATTGACCAAACCTTTCTCACTACGTAGGATTCAGATAGCCTGAGGATCCCTATGGTAATTTAATTTTAAAAATTAGACTTTTTTACCTTCAGTTTTACTAGTAATCATTGACATAGATCACTGTAAATTTAAGCTGTATAGTATGACGATTTGATTTACATATATTGTGAAGTGATTATTACCTTAGGCTCAGCTATCATTTATCCTCTCATACTGATACAAAAAGAAAAGAGAGGAAAAAAAAATTCTCCTTCTGATGAGAACTCATAGGATTTACTCTCCACGACTTTATATACCATACAGCAGTGTTAGCTATAGTCATCATGCCATATATTACATTCCAAGTACTTATTTATCTTCTAGCCGCAAATTTGACTATCTTCTTTGAATTTCCCTTTTCCCCACACTCTACCTCTAATAACTACAAGTCTGATCTTTTTTACCATGAGGTCATAAGTTTTTTTTCTTTACAATTTCACATGTCAGAGAGATCATCCATTAAGCATTGTTTTCCAATTTATTTCACTTAGCATAATGCTTTCAAGGTCCAATATGTTGTCACAAATGGTAGGATTTTCTCATTTTTTATGGCTAAATAATATTCCAATGTGTATGGTATATCATATATTATTACATATATACATATATATATGTGTGTGTGTATGTATACATACAAATTTATTTATCCATTCATCGATCCATGGATACTTAGGTTATTTTCATGTCTTCTTGGCTATTGTAAATAATGTTTCTGTGGATATGATGGTGCAGATATCCTTTTGAGTTAGTGATTTCATTTACTTTGGATCTAGTCCTGAAAGTGGAATTAATGGATTTTATGGTATTTTATTTTGAATTTTTTGAAGATCTTCATATTGTTTCCATAGTGGCTGTACCAATTTACAATCCCATCAACCGGTGTACAAGGATTTCTCTTTCTCCACATCCATACCAGCATTTGTTATTTCTGTCTTTTGTTAATGGCCATTCAACAGGCAGGAGCTGATAGCTCATTGTGGTTTTAATTTGCATTTTGCCTAGTGATGTTGATCATCTCATGTACATGTTGGCCTTTTGTATATCTTCTTTGAAAAAATGTCAATTCTGGTCTTTTGCCCATGTGTTTAATTGGCTTTTTTTTTTTCTGACTATTGAGTTTTATGAGTTCTTTACACATTTTGGATATTATCCCCTATCAGATATATGGCTTGTAAACATATAAATGTTTCCCAAAAAGAACTCAGGACCTGTACAGCTCATTGACTGGGGACCCAACTCAGACCAGAATATGCATCACATTCCCTGGTCAAGTGAGGCCACTGATTTTCCCCAGCAGACTAGGGAAGACACAGATTGCATTCTCTGTTCAAGTGCCGTGTACAAAGGGCCGTTTTATGGGCTATACAGCTTCCTGTGTGCTCCGGTTATGTTCTGTAGTCAGGCTGAATTTACTGATAAGCAGGACTTACAAATTAGCATCCCTGTCCAGATGCAGTGGGAAAAGCACCTTTAAAGCTGATAAAGTTCTTTGTTGTCTTAATTCAAGCCAACCTGTACCCCAGGTTCCCTGACTGAACAAGGCCACTGGCTTTGTTACAAAGTATTGGCCCTGTCTGCCCACTCCTAGCTCCAGTGCATCTGGACCACATAGCTTCAAGGAGTCATCACCAGCATTTCTAGTCAGATAGGTCTGGACAACACTCTCCACAGTGAGTGGGGCTATGTCTTAGCTCTCTTGCCTGGGTGGGTAGACCTCTTTGCATAGTACTGTGTCGGTCTGGGGGAGTGGCAACATGGTCAATGAGTAGTCACTTTCTAACCATACTAATGCAGACTGTCTTGATCTCTGTGATGCAGGAGAGTGCTTCAGCCTCACCCTTACTTGCTAGGATTCTCTCAGTGGTGTCTTTGAATAGTTGTTCTGGTGAGGAAGAGGAAAGGCAGTAATAACCCATGATGCCATCTTGGTGTCTTGGTGATGTTCCTATATTCTACTAGATTCTAGTTTCATCAATTTCTTTTTCATACATCTTAGTTGAATCTGTCTTGGACACAAACATGTCTCTCTGATTCTGGTGTACTTGTGGGGTTTTTTGTTTTTGTTTTTGTTTTTTTTTTGGTCTTGTTTTCATTTCTTCAAGGCTGCATTGTGTAAAAAAAATTATCATCATTGTCATCTATTTTGATTCTTCTCCTTTCATAACCATCCATTTTCTTTAAAGAACATGTATGTATCAGGGTTTAGTCTAAAACCAGAAAAATCTCGATGGTGTTGTCTAGGTTTATATTCTTAAACAGAATCTGAAATGAGTTTCTTGAGGTACTGCAACACTGATCCACCTGTTATTTAAAACTCTTCTGTGAGGAGAAGTCAGAGTCAGAAATCTCAACCAGCCAACTTCAGTGCTGAGCACTAATATTAATAATACATTGCTGTTTTCCTCAGGAACTCATCAGCTATTATACATTTTAAAATAGTCATCATATCATTCCCCTATGCAGCCACAATTCCCTGCTCAGCTTTTTCCCTAGAATGGCATTAGACAAAAAGTTTCCCTGGTTGAAAGCTTCTTTCTATTTGATATAGTAGTTGACAGCACTTTGGGAGAAGCAGGGCATCTTTAAAGTTTCAGTTTCTTCTCAAACAATCTTTCTTGGCTTCCCCTGCCCCTTGGCTACTAAAAATATGAAAGGCACTCAGCAAAATCAACTTGCAATTTCAAAGAATTTGGCTGTTTTCAAGTCAACTTTCTTTTAAATGAATTTAAATATAGTTCATCACTTGAGAAACTGAAAATTGTACATTACAAATAACCTGAGGGCAGCCCCAGAATTTCTGGAGTGCTGGGAGAACGAGGCAGCCAGGTGTGCAGAGAACTTAGCTGTAGCACGTTCTTGAGGGTTGGGCCCCTGTTAATTCACAGTATTCTGCAAGTGAGCAAAACTCAAAAACTACCAAACCAGCTTTCCCTTCATACCACATTAAATGTATTTTGTTTCCAATCTCCTGGTAATTACAAGGCAACACAGACTTCTGAAATATTAAGTATGTTCATCAATTCTTCAACTATAGAAAGCAAATTCTGACTATGTTGTTTACAGTATATCTAATACAAGAGAGATTAAAATGAAAATCAACAAAATTCATTGGCAACAACAGTAATTTAATAGATAGCCAACACAAAGGAAATGGAGAGGAGGTAATACATTACAGCATTCTTTTCCTAGATTTGCCTAATGTAAAATTTGCCTATCATGAGATCTAGAGATTTTATAAAAGTCTGAGGTTGAGCTTGGGAACGTGTTTAATGACTATTTCAAATAATTTTTATCCACAGGGGAATTTGGGAAAACACTAAGAGAGACAGCATGTAATTAGGGTCACCTATGAGGAAACTCGATATGGGGCTATGTTAGGGAGCTGCAGGGGTATGCCAAGGGACATGCAGATAAGAAGAGAAGCCCTACTGATAACATGTTGCTGGATATAAGTATAATTAAGAGGTCAAGGAAGTAGGGTGTAGGGTGGATTTATTCATTGCTTCTAAGACTGGATGATGAGAGTAGAAAAGGTAGCAAAGAAGCAAGTAGACACATAGTCTTTAACTATAACAAGGAATTATAAAGTAGCACAGAATGACTTATCTTTCACCAGCATTTCTCTTTAATATAAAGACTATATATGATACTCTTTTTCTTAATTATGTAGACAACTATGACAAAGGAATACAACTTCTGTGTTATTAAAATAAATGATCATTTTAATAATAGTTAAAAATATATCACTATGTTATATTAACTCACCCACTTTTCCCATTTTTATTTCAGGGTTACAGTTACAGAACATAAAGATTTATATTTCTGATAAAAGGTGTTAGTTAAAGGCCACAGATTTAATATCAATATTTCCAGATATTCTTTTTTTCCTCTGGAAAAGTTCCATTTAAAAGTAAATAAATCTCAGTGTGAAACAGATATTTCCTTTTTTATTTCTTATCTTAAAGGCCTGTTTCCTCTGATTTGGCAGGAGACACAAAAGTTGGGTCTTATCACATTTCTGAGCTATCTGCTTAGGAGAGGCTTCTTGGTGCCCACACTGTTCCACTGTATTTGGAGCTCCAGCCTAGCTTACTAGTTGCTGTTCCTGCTACCACGCAGTGTGATGCAGAAAACTCCTTTATCTCCTGGAGGAAGTGTTTTGATAGGATGATGCTCAAGCTTCAAAGCTACCAGGGCTGACAGGAACAGGGTTTGGGGAAGGCCCTGCATCTTTTCATTTTCTTCATGACTTATAATACTACAGTATTACTCCAGAACTCTATTAATACCAAATAAACTGATTCAATTCAGTGTAACAAGTTAGAAAAAAAAGTCTAATGTAGATAAAGACAGTCTTCTGGTTAAGATAAAGACAATTTTCAGATTCAATATTTCAATTCAGAGTTTCATTCTTCACAAGAGAATATCCTTGAGTCATCTTGGGTAGATCTTTCAGGGTCTAATATCAGACCTCTGTACTTAGCTGCTTCTCTCACAAAAGGGTACTTCTTCACTCTTAAGAAATTCACTTGTTTGATTGAAGTATCTCGTTCTCATAAACACTCCTATTTCTTATGTATGTTTCCCCAAGTTTGTTTGTTCCATTTTTTAAAAGATTTTATTTATTTATTTGACAGAGAGATTACAAGTAGGCAGAGAGGCAGACAGAGAGAGGGAGGTGGTAAGCAGACTCCCCACCGAGCAGAGAACCCTCTGCGGAGCTAGATCCCAGGACCCTGAGATCATGACCTGAGCTGAAGGCAGAGGCTTAACCCATTGAGTCACCCAGGCACCCCGGTTCCATTTTTTTTTTTTTAAATAAATCAAAGGGATTCCTTACACATGGTTCAAGGGAAGATTTTAGTTCTCAAGACCAAAGTAGTGTCTACCCAATTGAAGAAGGATATATATCTGTGAAACTATCCCTTGCATTTGAAAATAGTCCATTATGCTTAAGATTACTGTTTGATTTCTTAAGTGATTTTCATTGCAGTTTGCCAGACTAAAAATGGAGCCATTGTATTTCCTTGCTTTACTTTATTTTATGATGTAATTCTATTTTATAATTTTTATAAGAAGGAGTCTTTAAAATATCCATTTCAGGAAATGCTTGATTAAAGCCAAAAATTATTTTAAAATACACCATAGCTATATAAATCAGTATCCTTAAAAAGGAGGAAGATATAGTAGATATGCAAATAAACATCAAGTCTTATTTTAACTATTTCCACTTCAAATGTTTAATCTCCCTTCATTCCTTGGGTTTAAAACTATGATATCAACTTTCTGTGTATCTTTCTGTATTTTTAAATATATGTTTATAATATTCATTGATAATAAATAAAGGTAGATTTATTATTACATTACTGAGTTGATCATAACTTTGCAATATAACTGAATGTTCTATTCAGTTGTTCAATTCAATTATAATGTTTAATTCAAATATAACTTAATGTTTGAATTTTTGGCACCTTCAGAGGAGTCATATAGAATTGCAGCTGAAAACATTGTATCACTGGAGGAAATTATCCATTGGATCTGCGCCCACACACACACCAATTCTCATCTTCCCATGGCCCAATGCTTCTCTACTTCTAGAATATGTCATTCTGGTCCTCTAGCCAGTCACTAAGGCAGGTAATCTCTCCTTGCAAATCAAGTTCAGTTAGTACTCAGGAATCCAAGAAGGGACTTGGAGGCAGTGGTTCCACATATGAAATATAACTCTCATTCTTTAATGATGGTGTGCAATAGTTGATTATATGAAATAAAATGTATTCTAAATATGGCACAATAGGTTTGCCTTGGTCTCACAACCAATTAGTCTAATGCTATGAATATTCTTATTGTACCTATGAAAAAACTACATTACCATGAAAACAGAGTACCTCAGTAAAAGCATCTGTTTAGGAAATTTGAGTAATTAACAAGAATTGAAAATCATTAAAAATGTTTCATATTTCAAAAATAGAATTTTTAAATCAAGCAATTTAAGAGGAAAAAGAAAGGGCTTATTCATAAGCCTATCAGAAAAATGATCATTAAAAATAACAGTACGAGGAGGAGTCAAGATGGCAGAGAAGTAGCAGCCTGAGACTACAGCAGGTAGCAGGAGATCAGCTCCATAGCTTATCTAAACATTGCGAACACCTACAAATCCAATGGGAGAGCGAAGAGAAGAACAGAAACTCTAGAAACAGAAAATCAACCACTTTCTGAAAGGTAGGACTGGCGGAGAAGTGAATCTAAAACGACGGGAAGATAGACCGCGGGGGGAGGGGCCGGCTCCCGGCAAGCGGCAGAGGAACAGAGCAAAAAATCAGGACTATTAAAAGTCTGTTCCACTGAGGGACATTGCTCCAGAGGCTAAACCAGGGTGAAGCCCATGCGGGGTCAGCGTGGCCCCAGGTCCCGCAGGGTCACAGAAGGATCGGGGGTGTCAGAGTGTCGGAGAGCTTGCAGGTATTAGAATGGAGAAGCCGGCGGCAGAGACAGAGCCGAGGACTGAACTCTCAGCTCGGGGTTACCTTGAACTGGTCGCGGGCTGGGTGAGCTCAGAGCGTGGCTAGAGGCTGGGGATACGGGAGTGATTGGGTGCTGTCCTCTGGGGGCGCACTGAGGAGTGGGGCCCCAGGCTCTCGGCTCCTCCAGGCCGGAGACTAGGAGGCTGCCATTTTCATTCCCGTCCTCCGGAACTCTACGGAAAGCGTTCAGGGAACAGAAGCTCCCAAAAGTGAACCCGAGCCCATTACTTAGTCCCGCCGCCTGTAAGGGCGGTACAATCCCGCCTCGGGCAAAGACACTGGAGAGTCACTACAACAGGCCCCTCCCCCAGAAGATCAACAAAATATCCAGCTAGGATGAAGTTCATCTATCAAGGAAAGTAGGTTCAATTCCTAAGACAGCAGAGCAATTCCAGAGGAGGAGAAAGCAAAGCATGGAACTCATGGCTTTCTCCCCATGATGCTTTAGTCTTGCGGCTACTTCAATTTTTTTTTCTTTTTTCAATTTTTTTTTCTTTTTTCTTCTTCTGCTAAATTTTTTAAAACTTTTACCCTTTTCTTTTTTAACATTTTTTGACTATCTAAATATATATTTTTTTCTTTCTTTTTTATATTTTTTCTTTATATGTTTTATTTTTTAAATTTTTTCTTTTTTTTTTTCAGAACCTGTTTTTATCCCCTTTCTCCCCCCCACAATTAGGGGTCTCTTCTGATTTGGTTACAGCGCATTTTTCTGGGGTCTTTGCCACCCTTTTAGTAGTTTATTTGCTCCTTCATATCCTCTTATCTGGACAAAATGACAAGGTGGAAAAAATCACCACAAACAAAAGAACAAGAGACAGTACCGAAGGCTAGGGACCTAATCAACACAGACATTGGTAATATGACAGATCAAGAGTTCAGAATGATGATTCTGAACATTCTAGCCGGGCTCGAAAAAGGCATGGAAGATATTAGAGAAACCCTCTCTGGAGATATTAAAGCCCTTTCTGGAGAAATTAAAGAACTAAAATCTAACCAAGTTGAAATCAAAAAAGCTATTAATGAGGTGCAATCAAAAATGGAGGCTCTCACTGCTAGGATAAATGAGGCAGAAGAAAGAATTAGTGATATAGAAGACCAAATGACAGAGAATAAAGAATCCAAGCAAAAGAGGGACAAACAGCTACTGGACCCTGAGGGGAGAATTCGAGAGATAAGTGACACCATAAGATGAAACAACATTAGAATAATTGGGATTCCAGAAGAAGAAGAAACAGAGAGGGGAGCAGAAGGTCTATTGGAGAGAATGATTGGAGAGAATTTCCCTAATATGGCAAAGGGAACAAGCATCAAAATCCAGGAGATGCAGAGAACCCCCCTCAAAGTCAACAAGAATAGGTCCACACCCCGTCACCTAATAGTAAAATTTACAAGTCTTAGTGACAAAGAGAAAATCCTGAAAGCAGCTCGAGAAAAGAAGTCTGTAACATACAATGGTAAAAATATTAGATTGGCAGCAGACTTATCCACAGAGACCTGGCAGGCCAGGAAGAGCTGGCATGATATATTCAGAGCACTAAACGAGAAAAACATGCAGCCAAGAATACTCTATCCAGCTAGGCTATCATTGAAAATGGAAGGAGAGATAAAAAGCTTCCAGGACAAACAAAAACTGAAAGAATTTGCAAACACCAAACCAGCTCTACAGGAAATATTGAAAGGGGTCCTCTAAGCAAAGAGAGAGCCTAAAAGTAGTAGATCAGAAAGGTACAGAGACAATATACAGTAACAGTCATCTTACAGACTAATAATGGCACTAAATTCATATCTCTCAATAGTTACCCAGAATGTTAATGGGCTAAATGCCCATATCAAAAGACACAGGGTATCAGAATGGATAAAAAAAACAAAACCCATCCGTATGTTGCCTACAAGAAACTCATTTTAGATGCGAAGACACCTCCAGATTTAAAGTGAGGGGGTGGAAAACAATTTACCATGCTAATGGGCATCAGAAGAAAGCTGGGGTGGCAATCCTTATATCAGATCAATTAGATTTTAAGCCAAAGACTATAATAAGAGATGAGGAAGGACACTATATCATACTCAAAGTTTCTGTCCAACAAGAAGATGTAACAATTTAAATATCTATGCCCCTAACATGGGAGCAGCCAACTATATCAACCAATTAATAACAAAATCAAAGAAACACATCAATAATAATACAATAATAGTAGGGGACGTTAACACTCCCCTCACTGAAATGGACAGATCGTCCAAGCAAAAGATCAAAAAGGAAATAAAGGCCTTAAATGACACACTGGACCAGATGGACATCACAGATATATTCAGAACATTTCATCCCAAAGCAACAGAATACACATTCTTCTCTAGTGCACATGGAACCTTCTCCAGAATAGATCACATATTGGGTCATAAATCAGGTCTCCACTGGTATCAAAAGATTAGGATCATTCCCTGCATATTTTCAGACCACAATGCTCTGAAGCTAGAACTCAATCACAAGAGGAAAGCTGGAAAGAACCCAAATACATGGAGACTAAACAGCATCCTTCTAAAGAATGAATGGGTCAACCAGGAAATTAAAGAAGATTTGAAAAAATTCATGGAAACAAATGATAATGAAAACACAACGGCTCAAAATCTGTGGGACACAGCAAAGGCAGTCCTGAGAGGAAAATATATAGTGGTACAAGCCTTTCTCAAGAAACAAGAAAGGTCTCAAGTACACAACCTAACCCTACACGTAAAGGAGCTGGAGAAAGAACAAGAAAGAAACCCTAAACCCAGCAGGAGAAGAGAAATCTTAAAGATCAGAGCAGAAATCAATGAAATAGAAACCAAAAAAACAATAGAAAAAATCAATGAAACTAGGAGCTGGTTCTTTGAAAGAATCAATAAGATTGATAAACCCCTGGCCAGACTCATCAAAAAGAAAAGAGAAAGGACCCAAATCAATCAAATCATGAATGAAAGAGGAGAGATCACAACTAACACCAAAGAAATACAGACAATTATAAGAACATACTACGAGCAGCTCTACACCAACAAATTGGACAATCTGGAAGAAATGGATGCATTCCTAGAGACATATAAACTACCACAACTGAACCAGGAAGAAATAGAAAACCTGAACAGGCCCATAACCAGTAAGGAGATTGAAACAGTCATCAAAAAATCTCCAAACAAAAGCCCAGGGCCAGACGGCTTCCCAGGGGAATTCTACCAAACATTTAAAGAAGAACTAATTCCTATTCTCCTGAAACTGTTCCAAAAAAATAGAAATGGAAGGAAAACTTCCAAACTCATTTTATGAGGCCAGCATCACCTTGATCCCAAAACCAGACAAGGATCCCACCAAAAAAAAGAACTACAGACCAATATCCTTGATGAACACAGACGCAAAAATTCTCGCCAAAATACTAGCCAATAGGATTCAACAGTACATTGAAAGGATTATTCACCACGATCAAGTGGGATTTATTCCAGGGCTGCAGGGTTGGTTCAACATCTGCAAATCAATCAATGTGATAGAACGCATTAATAAAAGAAAGAACAAGAACCATATGATACTCTCAATAGATGCTGAAAAAGCATTTGACAAAGTACAGCATCCCTTCCTGATCAAAACTCTTCAAAGTTTAGGGATAGAGGGCACATACCTCAATATTATCAAAGCCATCTATGAAAAACCCACCGCAAATATCATTCTCAATGGAGAAAAACTGAAAGCTTTTCTGCTAAGGTGAGGAACATGGCAGGGATGTTCATTAACACCACTGCTATTCAACACAGTACTAGAAGTCCTAGCCTCAGCAATCAGACAACAAAAAGAAATTAAAAGCATCCAAATTGGTAAAGAAGAAGTCAAACTATCACTCTTTGCAGATGATATGATACTATATGTGGAAAACCCAAAAGACTCCACTCCAAAACTGCTAGAACTTGTCCAGGAATTCAGTAAAGTGTCAGGATATAAAATCAATGCTCAGAAATCAGTTGCATTTCTTTACACCAACAACAAGACAGAAGAAAGAGAAATTAAGGAGTCAATCCCATTTACAATTGTGCCCAAAACTATAAGGTACCTAGGAATAAACCTAACCAAAGAGGCTAAGAATCTATACACAGAAAATTATAAAGTACTCATGAAAGAAATTGAGGAAGACACAAAGAAATGGAAAAATGTTCCATGCTCCTGGATTGGAAGAATAAATATTGTGAAAATGTCTATGCTACCTAAAGCAATCTACACATTTAATGCAATCCCTATCAAAATACCATCCATTTTTTTCAAAGAAATGGAACAAATCATCCTCAAATTTATATGGAACCAGAAAAGACCTCGAATAGCCAAAGTAATATTGAAAAAGAAAGCGAAAGTGGGTGGCATCACAATTCCGGACTTCAAGCTCTATTACAAAGCTGTCATCATCAAGACAGCATGGTACTGGCACAAAAACAGACACATAGATCAGTGGAATAGAATAGAGAGCACAGAAATCGACCCTCAACTCTATGGTCAACTAATCTTCGACAAAGCAGGAAAGAATATCCAATGGAAAAAAGACAGCCTCTTCAATAAATGGTGCTGGGAAAATTGGACAGCCACATGCAGAAAAATGAAATTGGACCACTTCCTTACACCACACACGAAATAGACTCCAAATGGATGAAGGACCTCAATGTGAGAAAGGAATCCATCAAAATCCTTGAGGAGAATGCAGGCAGCAACCTCTTCGACCTCAGCCGTAGCAACATCTTCCTAGGAACAACGGCAAAGGCAAGGGAAGCAAGGGCAAAAATGAACTATTGGGATTTCATCAAGATCAAAAGCCTTTGCACAGCAAAGGAAACAGTTAGCAAAACCAAAAGACAACTGACAGAATGGGAGAAGATATTTGCAAAAGACATATCAGATAAAGGACTAGTATCCAAAATCTATAAGGAACTTAGCAAACTCAACACCCAAAGAACAAACAATCCAATCAAGAAATGGGCAGAGGACATGAACAGACATTTCTGCAAAGAAGACATCCAGATGGCCCACAGACACATGAAAAAGTGCTCCACGTCACTCGGCATCAGGGAAATACAAATCAAAACCACAATGAGATATCACCTCACACCAGTCAGAATGGCTAAAATTAACAAGTCGGGAAATGACAGATGCTGGAGAGGATGTGGAGAAAGGGGAACCCTCCTCCACTGTTGGTGGGAATGCAAGCTGGTGCAACCACTCTGGAAAACAGCATGGAGGTTCCTCAAAATGTTGAAAATAGAACTACCCTATGACCCAGCAATTGCACTACTGGATATTTACCCTAAAGATACAAACATAGTGATCCGAAGGGGCACGTGTACCCTAATGTTTATAGCAGCAATGTCTACAATAGCCAAACTATGGAAAGAACCTAGATGTCCATCAACAGATGAATGGATCAAGAAGATGTGGTACATATACACAATGGAATACTATGCAGCCATCAAAAGAAATGAAATCTTGCCATTTGCGACGACATGGATGGAACTAGAGCGTATCATGCTTAGTGAAATAAGTCAATCGCAGAAAGACAACTGTCATATGATCTCCCTGATATGAGGACATGGAGAAGCAACATGGGGGGTTAGGGGGATAGGAGAAGAATAAATGAAACAAGATGGGATTGGGAGGGAGACAAACCATAAATGACTCTTAATCTCACAAAACAAACTTTGGGTTGCTGTGAGGAGGTGGGATTGGGAGAGGGGGAGGGGGCTATGGACATTGGGGAGGGTATGTGCTATCGTGAGTGCTGTGAAGTGTGTAAACCTGGCGATTCACAGACCTGTACCCCTGAGGATAAAAATACATTATATGTTTATTAAAAAAAAAATTGGAAGGGGAGGCGAACCATAAGAGACTATGGACTCTGAAAAACAACCTGAGGGTTTTGAAGGGTCAGGGGTGGGAGGTTGGGGGAACAGGTGGTGGGTAATGGGGAGGGCACGTTTTGCATGGAGCACTGGGTGTTGTGCAAAAACAATGAATACTGTTATGCTGAAAACATAAATAAAATGGGGAAAAAAAGCCACCTAAAAAAAAAATAACAACAATTTCAAGATAACAAACAAAATAACATTTTCTTCAATATACTCCATCTTGACTAAACAATTCTTGTTCCTCTAGATCCTAGGTGAAAAATATGCTTTCATAGAGTATACTTACTTCTAATTTAAAATGAGTTGAGGAGATTCTGAACTAGGTACCTGGTGTTATCTGAAAGCTGTCTAACCAATACCAGATCCCCGCACCAAGGTACACTCTCTCTCTCTTTTTTGAACCATGATTTTTATTTTTTTCTTTTGGATTTTTTGTGATAAATAAAACAAATAATATGAAATCTATGCTAAAAATTTTTAAGTGTCCAGACATTATTGTTAATTATAAGTACACTATTGTGTACTGACAGCCTTCCCTTTGAGATCAGAAACACGACAAAGATGTCCACTCTCGCCATTCTTGTTCAACATACTGCGAGAAGTCGTAACAATAGTGATCAGACAACAAAAAGAAATAAAAGGCATTCAAATTGGAAAAGAAGAAGTCAAACTCTCTCTCTTTACAGATGACATGAACTTTACATGGAAAACCCAAAAGACTCCACCTCCAAAATACTAGAACTCATACAGCAATTCAGTAATGTGGCAGGATACAAAGTCAATGTACAGAAATCAGCTGCTTTCTTATACACTAACAATAAAAAATAGTGAAATTAGAGAATCATTTACTATAGCACCAAGAATCATAAGATACCTGGGAATAAACCTAACCAAAGAGGTAAGGGATCTGTACTCAAGGAACTATAGAGCACTCATGAAAGAAACTGGAAAAGACACAAAAAGATGGAAGAGTGCTCCATGCTCATGGATGGGAAGAATAAACATTATTAAAATGTCTATACTGCCTAGGGGCACCTGGGTGGCTCAGTGAGTTAAGCCTCTGCCTTTGGCTCAGGTCATGGTCTCAGGGTCCTGGGATCAAGCCCCACATCATGCTCTCTGCTCCGCAGGGAGACTGCTTCCTCCTCTCTCTCTGCCTACTTGTGATCTCTGTGTGTCAAATAAATAAATAAAATCTTTTTTAAAAATGTCTATACTGCCTAGAGCAATCTATACTTTCAATGCCAACCTGATCAAAATTCCACCAGTATTTTTCAAAGAGCTGGTGCAAACAATCCTAACATTTGTATGGAACCAGAAGAGACCACATATTGCTAAGGAAATGTTGAAAAAGAAAAACAAAGCTGGGGGGCATCACATTGCATGATTTCAAGCTTTACCAAAAAGCTATGATCACCAGCATGGTACAGGCACAGACACAAACACATAGACCAGTGGAACACAGTGGAGAGGCCAGAGATGGACCCTCAACCTATGCTCAAATAATCTTTGACAAAACAGGAAAAAATATACAGTGGACAAAAGAAAGTCTCTTCAATAAATGGTGCTGGGAAAATTGGACAGCTTTGTGTAGAAGAAAGAAACTCAACCATTCCTCATATCCTACACAAAAATAAACTAAAAATGGATAAAAGACCTCAATGTGAGGCAGGAACCCATCAAAATCCTAGAGGAGAACATAGGCAGTAACCTCTTCAACATCGGCCACAGCAAATTCTTTTAAGACATGTCCCCAAAGGTAAAGGAAACAAAAGCAAAAATGAACTTTTGGGACTTCATCAAGATAAAAGTCTTCTACAAGGCAAAGGAAACAGTCAACAAAACAAAGAGACAACCCACAGAATGGGAGAAGATATTTTCCAATGGCACTACCAATAAAGGGCTGATATCCAAGATCTATAAAGAACTCTTTAAACTCAATACATGCAAAACAGATAATCAATGTCAAAAAATGGGCAAGGGCATGAACAGACACTTCTCTAAAGAAGACATATAAATGGCTAACAGACACATGAAAAAATGTTCATCATCATTAGCCATCAGAGAGATTGAAATCAAAACCACACTAAGATACCACCTTACACCAGTTAGAATGGCCAAAATCAACAAGACAATAAACAAGTGTTGGAGAGGATGTGGAGAAAGGGTAACCCTCTTACACTGTTGGTGGGAAAGCAAGTTGGTGCAGCCACTTTGGAAAACAGTGTGGAGATTCCTTAAGAAATTAAATATAGAACTACCCTATGAACCTGGAATTGCACTACTGGGTATTTACCACAAAGGAGCAGGTGTAGTGAAAAGAAAGGCCATTTGTACCCCGATGTTTATAGCAGCAATGACCACTGTTGCCAAACTGTGGAAAGAACCAAGATATCCTTCAACAGATGAATGGATAAAGAAGATATGGTCCACATATACAATGGAGTATTATGCATCCATCAGAAAGGATGAATACTCAACTTTTGTATCAAAAAGTTTTTTTTGTATGCTGAGTGAAATAAGTCAAGCAGAGAGAGTTAATTATCATATGGTTTCACTTACTTGTGGAGCATATGGAATAACACAGAGGACATGGGGAGATGGAAAGGAGAAGTGAGTTGGGGAAAATCAGAGGGAGAGACAAACCATGAGAGACTGTGGGCTCTGAGAAACAAACAGGGTTTTGGAGGGGTGGGGGGTTGGGCGAGCCTTGTCCTGGGTATTAAGGAGGGCACGTATTGCATGTAGCACTGGCTGGAGAGCATAAGCAATGAATTTTGGAACACACACACGCACACAAAATTTAATTTAATTTAAAAATATAAGTACACTATTTTCCAATCTCTAGAACTTATTCATCTTGTATAACTGAAACTATATCCATTGGACAGTGATTCCTCATTTCTTCCTTGCCTTACTCGCTGGCAACCATTCTGGCTTCTATGAGTTAGGCTTCTTTAGATATCTTGGATAAGTGAATGATGTAATACTCATCCTTGCATGACTAATTACTTCATTCATTCAGCATTATGTCTTATATTATACATATAATAGGAGGTGGTTTTTTTAATTAAGTAATATTCCATCAATTTATGTATACATTTTTTTATCCATTCAGTGTCAATGGACATTTAAAATAATACTATCATATGATCTAGCAATTTCACTTTTATTTAAGACTTTATTTATTTGGAAGAGAGAAAGAGAACACAAATGGGGAGGGTGGAGGGGTAGAGGGAGAGGGAGAAGCAGAATCCCCGCTGAGCAGGGAGCCCAATGTGGGGCTTGTGGGGCTTAATCCCAGGACGCTGGGGTCATAAACTGAGTGGAAGGCAGACACTTAACCAACTGAGCCATCTAGGCACCCCCCAGCAATTTCACTTCTGAATATTTATCCAAAAGTATTGAAAATAGGATATCAAAAAGTCAATTCTTTACAACACCAACTTCTAGGATTATGAAGTATAGCAATTTCCATAAGGATCTGGGACTGATTTTTTTTTTAAGATTGTATTTATTTACTTGACAGAGAGATCACAAGTAGGCAGATAGGCAGGCAGAGACAGAGGGGGAAGCAGGCTCCCCGCTGAGCAGAGAGCCCAATGTGGGACTCAATCCCACAACCCTGAGATCATGACCTGAGCAGAAGGCAGAGGCTTAACCCACTGAGCCACCCAGGCACCCCACCTGGGACTGATCTTTGCTGAAGACCAGTGTCTGCTTTATAACTTATAAAGCACTTTTAGGTAAACACAACAAACATGAGAAAAAAACAGGAACTATTCTGATGGTAGAACTGAATGGTTGTGATCAACTTATACTAACTAATAATGGAGGGCAATTAGAATTCTTCTATTGGAAGAAAATTATTTACTGGGGTACAATAAATATTTTTTATAAAGACTAAATTAATTTTTCCTTTGAAGATAAACACATCTTTTGGAAGGTGAGGGCATAGACATCTTCCAGGGTTGTTTTGTAATGTGCACACCTTTAAAATATATCTATATTATTAACACTTTACCTAAACAGAAATAGATGTCATCTCCTATATCATTATTCTATTTCTAGGTAGCTTCTAAATTTAAGTGTGAGAAATACCAGAATGTGGTCATTACCAATGCATGAAAACATATGTTTCTGTCCTCACAATTTGCACAGGCTATGAGAGATTCCATTACAAAGAATCACACATACTCAGGTTTGTTTGTTTTTTCCCTTTATCAGTGTAATGACATGGTAAATGTATTCTGGTCAAAGCCAAATGCTATATGTGAGGAAAGTCCTTTCTTAAAATTTTAATTTATTGTTCAAGTCAACCTTCTGAAAGAGTAGGGTCAAGTTTCCTTTCCTCTGGGTTTTCAGAACATAAGAATTTTCGACGATCTCACAAAGGCTCGGGCCCCAAAATGCAGCTGGGCAGAAGGCCAGCAGTGATACAGAAAGCTAACAGGAATGAAATGCTCATATCTCTTCAGCAGTGAATACAAAGAAATACCTAAAGAAGCTCAAATGAGCTCATTTCATTTCATATGTTAATTTGAAATCATATCTTCCTTACATTATTGCATAATGAAGAGCATGACAGATAAGTGTTATATATAATTCCATTATTCTCTACAGTAAACATCTCTTCAAGTGGTCTACTAGGCATCTCAATCCCCTAAAACCTCTTCCTTCCCCACCATTCACTTAGCTAACATAAAAAATGACATATTCCTGTCATATTCTACTCATAGAATACTAGAATACTAGACATATTCTACTCCCAGCTGATATTATTGGTGCAGAGAATGGCACCTGACTTCAGCTGGGCCAGTGATTTTCTCACCACAAATGTTTGGGCTTGTGTCAGAGTGTCAAGGACAGGCTTGTATAGTGGCAGATAATGAAAGCTGTAAAATGCTACAGGACCATCTTTAGTACCATGTGCATAAAGCCAGTAGTCAATGAGATAAAATAATTTAAGTCACAGAGAGAAGTAAGTGAAACAGAGGCAAAGCGTTCAAGTTTATGACTTCAGAGTTTGCAGAAGCAATGCAGGTTTTCTACCCATGGTCACACAACCATTAAGTAGAAGAACCAGTTCTAATACACAGGTCTTCTCAGTCTTCAACTATCCTATTATATAAAATTCTAAGAAGGCAGAGTTGTTTGTCTTGTCTGTTCAATACTTTATACCTAGAGTGCATGGAACATCGTGATGTCCAATAAATAATATTTTTATAAATGTAAAGTTATGACACATTCTACTTATATTATTAACCAAAATTAAGCTTCTCTAATCTAGAAAGGAGTTGGAGTAGCAGTACAAGCTAGAAGGCACATGGGGATTTTTCCTTACATAAAAATAAAAAATCACCCAGTTTAATACATTGTATTCAAAATTAGTAGGCATATTTTGGTACTACTGGTTGCAAAGTGCTACTACTGGTACTACTTATTTCTCTATGCAAAGTAGTTTTTGTGTACTTAATAAAACCCATTTTAGTGTAATAACAATCTTTAAGGATGATGATACATAAATTCTTATTCTGACATTTATTGTGTGATGAATGTATGCCATCTTAGTTTTACTTGCACACACATATATGTCTTTTATAAGCACTTGAATTGTTTAATCCAGGTTGGCTTTTCTTATTATCATTTCCTAATTTAATATGTTTTTATTGCATGAGTGTTGATGAGGTAATTACTGGTCTTCTTATAAGGCATCACAAAATAGGAAGGATAGCATAGAAGCATGCAGAATATGTATATTCTGCTTACAAAGAAATGTGACTACTATATTTATATCACAATTTTTGCAAACCACCATGCCCTGGCTAGTTTCAAATGAGTACTAATAACATCTCTAAAAATGAAAAGACAAAATGGCAGAGACAAAAAAGAGAGAGAAAGAGAGAAATAAAGAGTCAACAACAAACACATAGTAAAACCTAAAAACAAAACAAAACAAAAAAACTTTCCCTATTTTGTTGCATTTATTGAGAGAATAATGATGAGAATTTCTCCCATTAGAAACAGTAACATGGAGCAAGTGAAGGAGATCCAAGAAAGACACTAAGCCTGTCTGTTAGAAGAGGCTGTGAATAGCCTGAAAGTTATGGAGCATGAGAAGTCCTACCCAGAGAGCAGGTGACACTATCTAAGAGGTGTGGCAGCAAGAGACATTCTCAACAAAGGGGTGGATGGCTCAAGAATAAATGAAGCAGCCAAAAGGCATCCAGAAAATCCATCAGCAAGAAATCCAGGATCAGTATCTTACAAATTTTTCTTAAGCAGACCAGTTGGGTATGGCTGGTAGGACAATCAAGATGAAAATGAAATAACTTAGAACACATTTTTATTGTTGAACACATAAATTTTATTTAAAAATTTTTAAAGATTTATTTACTTTAGAGAGAGATATAGAGAGCACGAATAGGAGGAGGGACAGAAGGAGAGAGAGAATTCTCAAGCAGACTCTTTGTCTAGCATGAAGCCCTATAGAGACCTGGATATCAGGATCTTGAGATCATGATGGAGCCAAAAATCAAGAGTTGACCACTTAACTAACTAGCCACCCACATGCCCTGAGCAGATGTTTTAATTCTGACTTTGTCCTTCATTATTAACTGTATACTCAGATAAATAAATGACTTGATTTGAATTTTAAATGTACACACTTCATTTACAAAGTGAGGATAATAAGACTATTACTGTTTTGAAGATGAAATTGAGTTAATATAATGTATATAACCCTTTATTGCAGTATAAATAAGCAGTTGCCTATAACTAGCCACATTAGCATATGAGTACTTACTAAAAGGGGTAATCATCACTTAGACCTACACAAGAGTTCACATAAATTATCAACTAAATAGTAGACTTCATCATACTCTAAAGTTAGCTATAAACCTGCTATAGAATTGTGAATGGGAAACATTAAATATGAGTCTTTTTAAGAGATATAAACCAAGTTGAAGGTTTTTTCTGGATTTTGTTCCTGCCATAACATATATACCTGTTAGCTGTTACAGGAAATCTGCTCTTCATGCTTTATAATTGAAGCTTTTAAATTTCAGACACCCTATTTTTAAAAAGTATATCTTTAGGGATAGAGTCAAGATGGTGGAGGAGTCGCAGACTGAGATGACATCAGTCCGCAGGAGTTCAGCTAGATAGTTATCAAACCATTCCAAACACCTACAAACAAGCAGCAATTCTAGAAACAGAAGAAAATCGACCACTTTCTGAAAGGTAGAACGTGTAGAGAAGTGAATCTGAAGCCACGGGAAGACAGACCATGGGGGAGGGGCCAGCTCCTGGCAAGTGGTGGAGCAACAAAGTACAAAATGGGAACTTTTAGAAGACTACTCCACTGAGGGACATCCCTCCAGATGCTAAGCAGAGGTGGAGTCCTCACGGGGTCACAGAAGGATCAGGGGTACCTGAGTATAGCAGAGCTCCAGGTATCAGAGTGGGGAAGCTGACTACAAAGACAGAGCTGAGGAGTGAGCTCTCAGCTTGGGGTTACCTTAAACTGTGATCCACGGCACTGTCAGGCCACTGCTCCTTGAGCAAGGACCCCACAAGTGGCAGATCTGGGGACACCCACTTTCATCTGCCAGAAGAGCAGCAAAGCAAGAATCTGCTGGGTTTGCAGACTCCAAATGGGGCTGTGTGCCAGAGACAGGAACACTTGGTCACAGGGTGGGTGAGCCTGGAGCACAGCTGGAGACCAGGGAGATGGGAGTGAGACTGGTTTTCTCCGAGGGCACCCTGAGGAATGGGGTCCTGAGCTCTCGGCTCCTCTGTGTTGGAGATTGGGAGGCGGCCATTTTCATTCCTGTCCTCCAGAGCTCTACAGAAAGCGTTCAGGGACAAAAACTCCCGAGAGTGAGCCAGAGCAGATGACTTAGCCCAGTCCCTGGCAAGGGCGGCACAATTCCACCTGGGGCAAAGACATTTGAGAATCACTATGACAGGCCCCTCCCCCAGAGATCAGCAAGAACAGCCAGCCAAGACCAAGCTCACTGATAAGGAGAACAGTGGAATTCCAGAGGAGGGGAAAGCAAAGCATAGAATTCATGGCTTTCTCCCCATGATTCTTTAGTCTTGCAAAGTTAGTTTTATTTTATTTTATTTTTTCTTCTAATTTTTTAGACTTTTCCTCTCTCCTCTTTTAATGTTTTTTAACAAATTTATCTTAACAAAAACTTTCCTTAAAAATAATCTTCTTAAACTTTCATTATTATAGTCATATTTCATCCTTCATTGTGTCTAACTTTATTTTTTGTATACATATAGGGTTTTTGCTTCTAAAATATTTGGGGATACAATTTCTTCTAATAGATCAAAATATACCCTAAATCTAGCACAAGGCTTTGTTCTAGTCTCCAGCCTGAGCAAATTCTCTTCACTTACTTTCTTTTTCTTTATTTTCCCAACCAACTTAGATTATCAATTCCTTTTTTATAATTTTTAAAAAATATTTCATCTTTACAGTCATATTCTATCCCTTCATTGTGTTTACCCTTATTTGTGTGTGTGTGTGTGTGTGTATTTTTTTTCTTTCTTTAAAATTTTGGGAGGTAGTTTCTTCTAAGAGACCAAAATACACCCAAAATCAAGTGGGTGGCTCTGTTCTATTCACCAGTCAAATATATATATGTATTTTTAATTTTTAAAAATTTCTCTTTAACACCTTTCTTCTCCCCCTGATTTGGGGTCTCTTCTGATTTGGTTAGCATACATTTTTCTGGGGTCTTTGCCACCCGTTTAGTATTTTAATCTCTCATTCATATATTCTTATCTGGATAAAATGACAAGGCAGAAAAACTCACCACCAAAAAACAAACAAACAAAGAAACAAACAAACAAACAAAAAAACAAACAAACAAAAAAAACACCCCAAAACGAAAATGAAACAACAACAACAAAAAGAGGCAAAATTAAGGGGATGGCCCTGTTCTAGTCACCAGTCTAATATATATGTATTTTTTTCTTTTTTATATTTTTTCTTTATTTTCTTTCTTTCTTTCTTTCTTTTTTTTTTTCTGAACTTCTTTTTTACTTCTTTTCTCCTCCCATGATTTGGGGGTCTCTTCTGATGTGGTTAAAGCACATTTTCCTGGGGTCCTTACCACCCTTTTAGTATTTCATTTTTTCCTTCATATATTCTTATCTGGACAAAATGACAAGGCAGAAAAACTCACAACAACAACAACAAAAAAAAGAACAAGAGGCAGTACTGAAGGCTAGAGACCTAATCAATATGGACATTGGTAATATGTCAGATCTAGAGTTCAGAATGATTATTCTCAAGGTTCTAGCCAGGCTTGAAAAAGGCATGGAAGAAATTAGAGAAACCCTATACAGAGAAATAAAATCCCTTCCTAGAGAAATAAAAGAACTAAAATCTAACCAAGTTGAAATCAAAAAAGCTGTTAATGAGGTGCAATAAAAAATGGAGGCTCTTACTGCTAGGATAAATGAGGCAGAAGAGAAATTAGTGATATAGAAGACCAAATGATGGAGAATAAAGAAGCTGAGCAAAGGAGAGACAACTACTGGACCATGAGGAGAGAATTTGAGAGATAAGTGATACCATAAGATGAAACAACATTAGAATAATTGGGATCCCAGAAGAAAAAGAGAGAGAAAGGAGGCAGAGGGTATATTGGAGTGAATTATAGTAGAGCATTTCCCTAATATGGCAAAGGGAATAAGCATTAAAATCCAGAAGGCACAGAGAACCCCTCTCAAAATCAATAACAATAGGTCCACAACCCATCATCTAATAGTAAAATGTACAAGTCTTAGTGACAAAGAGAAAATCCTGAGGGCAGCTCAGGACAGGAAGTCTGTAACATACAATGGTAAAAATATTAGATTGACAGTGGACTTATCCACACAGACCTGGCAGGGCAGAAAGAACTGACATGATATATTCAGAGCACTAAATGAGAAAAACATTCAACCAAGAATACTATATCCAGCTAGGCTATCATTGAAAATAGAAGGAGAGATAAAAAGCTTCCAGGACAACAAACAAACAAACAAACAAAACTAAAAGAATTTGTAAACACCAAACCAACTGTACAGAAAATATTGAAAGAGGTCCTCTAAGCAAAGAGAGAGACTAAATGTACTAGACCAGAAAGGAACAGAGACAATATACAGTAATAGTCACCTCACAGGCACACAGGGTATCAATGGATAAAAAACCAAAATCCATTAATCTGCAAGAAACTCATTTTAGACCCAAAGATACCTCCATATTTAAAGTGAGGGGTGGAAAACAATTTACCTTGCTAATGGACATCAGAAGAAAGCTGGGGTGGCAATCCTTATATCAGATAAATTAGATTTTAGGCCAAAGACTTTAGTAAGAGATGGGGAAGGACACTATATCATACTCAAAGGGTCTGTCCAACAAGAAGATCTAACAACTTTAAATATCTATGTCCCTAACATGGGAGCAACCAACTGTATAAACCAAGTAATAATAAAATCAAAGGAACACGTCGATAATAATACAAAAATGGTAGGGGACTTTAACACCTCTTTCACTGAAATGGACAGATTGTCCATGCAAAAGATTAGCAAGGAAATAAAGGCCTTAAATGACACACTGGACCAGATGGACATCACAGATGTATTCAGAACATTCCATCCCAAATGAATAGAATACACATTCTTCTGTAGTGCATATGGAACATTCTACAGAATAAATCACATCCTGGGTCACAAATCAAGTCTCAAATGGTACCAAAAGATTCGGATCATTCCCTGCATATTTTCAGACCACAATGCTCTGAAGCTAGAACTCAATCACAAAAGGAAAGGTGGAAAGAACTCAAATACATGGAGGCTAAAGAGCATCCTACTAAAGAATGAATGAGTCAACCAGGAAATTAATGAATAATTGAAAAAATTCATGGAAACAAATGATAATGAAAACACAACTGTTCAAAATTTGTGGGACACAGCAAAGGCAGTCCTGAGAGGAAAGTATATAGCAATACAAGCCTTTTTCAAGAAACAAGATCAAGTACACAACCTAACCCTACACCTATAGGAGCTGGAGAAAGAACCACAAAGAAAGCCTAAACCCAGCAGGAGAAGAGAAATCATAAAGATCAGAGCAGAAGTCAATGAAATAGCAACCAAAAGATGAGAAGAACAAATCAAAGAAACTGGAGCTGATTCTTTGAAAGAATGAATAAGATTGATAAACCCATGGCCAGACTTATCAAAAAGAAAAGAAAAAGGACCCAAATTAATAAAATCATGAATTTAAGAGGAGAGATCACAACCAACATCAAAGAAATACAAACAATTATAAGAATATATTATGAGCAACTATACACCAGCAAATTTGACAATCTGGAAGAAATGGATGCATTCCTAGAGATGTTGTAAACTACCAAACTGAACCATGAAGAAATAAAAACCTGAACAGACCCATAACCAGTAAGGACATTGAAGCACTCACCAAAAATCTCCCAACAAACAAGAGCCCTGGGCCAGACGGCTTCCCAGGGAAATTCTACAAAACATATAAAGAAAAATTAGTACCTATTCTCCTGAAACTGTTCCAAAAAAATAAAAATGGAAGGAAAACTCAAACTCATTGTATGAGGCCAGTATTACCTTGATCCCCAAACCAGACAAAGACTCCATCAAAAAAGAGAATTACAGACCAGTATCCTTGATGAATGCAGCTGTGAAAATTCTCACCAGAATACTAGCCAATAGGATCCAACAGTACATTAAAAGGATTATTCACCATGATCAAGTGGGATTTATTCTAGGGCTTCAAGGTTCATTCAACATCCACAAATCAATCAACGTGAGACAATACATCAATAAAAGAAAGAACAAGAACCGTATGATACTCTCAGTAGATGCTGAAAAAGCATCTGACAAAGTACAGCATCCTTTCTTGATCAAAACTCTTCAAAGTGTAGGCATAGAGGGCACATACCTTAATATTATCAAAGCCATCTATGAAAAACCCACATCAAATATTATCCTTAATGGAGAAAACCTGAGAGCTTTTCTGCTAAGGTCAGGAACATGACAGGGATGTCCATTATCACCACTGCTATTCAACATAGTACTAGAAGTCCTAGCCTCAGTAATCAGACAACAAAAAGAAATTAAAGGCATCCAAATCAGCAAGAAGAAATTAAACTATCACTCTTTGTAGATGATATGATACTTCATGTGGAAAATCCAAAAGACTCTACTCCAAAGTTGCTAGAACTCATACAGGAATTCAGTAAAGTGTCAGGATATAACATCAATGCACAGAATCAGTTGCATTTCTATACACCAACAACAAGACAGAAGAAAAATAAATTAATTACTTGATCCCATTTACAACTGCACCCAAAACCATCAGATACCTAGGAATAAACCTAACCAAAGAGGCAAAGAATCTGTACTCAGAAAACTATAAAGTACTCATGAAAGAAACTGAGAAAGACAAAGAAATGGAAAAATGTTCCATGCTCATGGATTGGAAGAGCAAATACTGTGAAAATGTCTATGCTACCTAAAGCAATCTACATGTTTAATGCAATGCCTATCAAAATACCACCAATTTTTTCAAAGAAATGGAACAAATAATCCTAAAATTTATATGGAACCAGAAAACACCTCAAATAGCCAGAAGAATGTTGAAAAAGAAAGCCAAACTGGAGGCATCTCCATTCCAGACTTCAAGCTCTATTACAAAGCTGTCACCATGAAGACAGTATGGTACTGGCACAAAAATAGACATATAGATCAATGGAACAGGATAGAGAGCTCAGAAATGGACCCTCAACTCTATGGTCAACTAATCTTTAACAAAGCAGGAACAAATGTCCAATTGAAAAAGACAATCTCTTCAACAAATGGTGTTGGGAAAATTGGACAGCCATATGCAAAACAAACAAACAAAAAACCGAAACTGGACCATTTCCTTATACCACATACAAAAATAGACACCAAATGGATGAAGGACCTCAATGTGAGAAAGGAATCCATCAAAATCCTTGAGGAGAACACAGGCAGCAACCTCTTTGACCTCAGCCACAGCAACTTCTTCCTAGAAACGTTGCCAAGGGCAAGGGAAGCAAGGGAAAAAATGAACTACTGGGACTTCATCAAGATCAAAAGCTTTTGCACAGCAAAGGAAACAGTCAACAAAACCAAAAAACAATAGACAGAATGAGAGAAGATATTTGCAAATGATATATCAGATAAAGGGCTAGTATCTAAAATCTATAAAGAACTTATCAAACTCAACATACAAAGAACAAATAATCCAATCAAGAAATGGGTAGAGGACATGAACAGACATTTCTATAAAGGAGTCATCCAGATGGCCAACAGACACATGAAAAAGTGCTCCACATCAATTGGCATCAGGGAAATACAAATCAAAACCACAATGAGATACCACTTCACACCAGACAGAATGGCTAAAATTAACACATTAGGAAACAACAAATGCTGGCAAGAATGCGAAGAAAGGGGAACCCTCCTACACTGTTGGTGGGAATGCAAGCTGGTGCAGCCAGTCTGGAAAACAGCATAGAGGTTCCTCAAAACACTGAAAATAGAGCTACCCTAGGATCCATCAATCACACTACTGGGTATTTACCTTAGAGATACAAATGTAGTGATCTGAAGGGGCATGTGCACCTGAATGTTTACAGCAGCAATGTCCACAATAGCCAAACTATATAAACAACCTAGATGTCCATCAAAAGATGAATGGATAAAGAAGATGTGGTATAGATTTACAATGAAATACTGTGCAGCCATCAAAAGAAATGAGATCTTTCCATTTGCAATAACATGGATGGAACTAGAAGGTATTATGCTGAGTGAAATAAGTCAATCAGAGGAAGACAATTATCATACGATCTCCCTAATATGAGGAATTTGAGAGTTGAAGTGGGGGGTTTGGAGGGTAGGGAAGGAATAAATGAATCAAGATATGATCGGGAGGGAGACAAACCATAAGAGACTCTATTTTTTTTTTAGATTTTATTTATTTATTTGACAGACAGAGATCACAATTAGGCCAAGAGACAGGCAGAGAGAGAGAGGAAGGGAAGCAGGCTCCCTGCTGAGTAGAGGGGGGGGGATACAGACTCCCCACCAAGCAGGAAACCCAATGTGGGGCTCGATCCCAGAACCCTGGAATCATGACCTGAACCAAAGACAGACGCCTAACCAAGGGAACAACCCAGGCACTTCTGAGCTGGCTTCCATAATTAATCTTATTGTGAGTGCTTTTTATTAAAAATACAATTCTTGGAAAAACTACCTAAGCATTTAAAGTAGTAATGATGTACTTTTATGAAGGTACATTTCTAACTCTATTTCTTTTGTCTCTCAATAGGTACTAGTTTGTTTAGGCTACTCAGGGGAATTTCTAGGGTTTGGTATTCTATTTTGGCAAAACCAATAATAAAATGTTTGATTCATGACTAAAGAATTTGATTACTATATATAATTTAGTAAGATGCTTGAAATAAAATGGCTTTAACACTGAAATTCAGATAAAGCAAAGAAAAGCAACTATAATCAAAAGAGAAGGGAAAACTAATATTTGCAGTTTACAGGGAAAATGTAAATATCAAATATAAAAATCATCTCTAACTTGTACCTTCACTCTTCCTACATGCCCCCACATATTTTTTGAGTATGTATAAGCATGTTGGTGATTCTTGTTTATAAAAGCTAATCAAAAACTGACTTATGTTGACTTTTTGTGTTTCTCTTTGTAGAAATCAGATAAAATTCAAGATAAAAATTTCACTAGAGGGGGCTATGGACATTGGGGAGGGGAGGAGAACCATAAGAGACTATGGACTCTGAAAAACAACCTGAGGGTTTTGAAGGGTTAGGGTTGGGAGGTTGGGGGAACAGGTGGTAATAGGGAGGGCACGTTTTGCATGGAGCACTCGGTGTTGTGCAAAACAATGAATACTGTTACGCTGAAAAAAATAAATAAAATGAAAAAAAAATTTCACTAGCTATACATTCAAATCCCATATTGGGAAAATATGATATTTCTAGGAAATTTTAAAATTTTAACTAAATAGAATAATTTCATGCATACATACATATCCAATATTATAACTTTATATTTTTCTTTGGGGATTAGCATTTATTTAATATAAATAAAATTAAACTATAGTTAAGGAGACAAATGATAAACCTTTTTCCATAATCACCCTAATTTGTCAAAATATAGTTTTCTAAAGTCCTAGTTGGAAAAATATATAAACACAAGATAATAAAGTAACACACATTAAGTGTGTAATATGTCTCTGAGCTTTATTTACCTTAAATCACTCAATCCTTCAAATATCCTTGTGATATATGTTTACATAGCAAATCAAGTTGTAATGAAACCTGAAACTGACATAAGGTTATATATCAATTATACCTCAAAAAAATTCTTGTGAAGTTGACTTATACCCATTTCACAAATACAGAAACCTAAGCTTGAGCTGGAAATGTTAAATGCTCAGGGTTACAGTCTTTTGGTATTATTAGCAAGAAATTATATAGAAACTGAAAATGGGAATGCATCTATTCTATAACTTGCAGATGCATGCTGGTTCACATGGATGAACCCTGTGGGTCAGGACAAGGGTGGCGTGGCTAGTAAAGTGCCTAGGGGAAAAATTTAAGGGGGTACTTTCTCTCAGAGTTGTGAAAATGTAAGTCAGTACTTGAATGATCTCCATGGGCTTTTTGTATAATTAACATACAATGTTAAATTACTTTCAGGTGTACAACATATTTATTGAACAATTCTATACATTTCTCAGTGTTCAATATGTTAAGTGTAGTCACCATCTGTCACCAAACAGTATTACAGTATGATTGACTCTATTCCCCATGCTGTAGTTTTCATCTCCGTGACATATTTATTTTATAACAGGAAGTCTGTACTTCTTAATTTCCTTTATCCCCTTTAGTACTTGCATGATCTTAATAGTGGATGCTTCCTTAAATTGTGTACCCAGATGCTTCGCTTGCCATAACCCCCAAAATAGAGTAAGTGTGTCAGTCCTGGCAGAGTATAATGTAAAACCCTATTTTGTATCTCTTGTTCTTTCTTCAGCATTTCTTTTTTTTTTTTTATTCATTTATTTGTTTATTTATACCATAACAGTGTTCATTGTTTTGGCATCACACCCAGTGCTCCATGCAGTACGTGCCCTCCCTATTACCCACCACCTGGTTCCTCAACCTCCCACCCTCCCCACACCCCCGCCCCTTCAAAACCCTCTGGTTGTTTTTTATAGTCCATAGTCTCTCATGGTTCATCTCCCCTTCCAGTTTCCCTCAACTCCCTCTCCTCTCCATCTCCCCATGTCCTCCATGTTCTTTGTTATGCTCCACAAATAAGTGAGACCATATGATACTTGACTCTCTCTGGTTGACTTATTTTGCTCAGCATAATCTCTTCCAGTCCCGTCCATGTTGCTACAAAAGTTGGGTATTCATCCTTTCTGATGGAGGCATAATACTCCATTGTGTATATGGACCACATCTTCCTTATCCATTCATCCATTGAAGGGCATCTTGGTTCTTTCCACAGTTTGGCGACCGTAGCCATTGCTGCAATAAACATTGGGGTACAGATGGCCCTTCTTTTCACTACATCTGTATCTTTGGGGTAAATACCCAGCAGTGCAATTGCAGGGTCATAGGGAAGCTCTATTCTTAATTTCTTCAGGAGTCTCCACATTGTTCTCCAAAGTGGCTGCACTAACTTGCATTCCCACCAACAGTGGAAGAGGGTTCCCCTTTCTCCACATCCTCTCCAACACACGTTGTTTCCTGTCTTGCTAATTTTGGCCATTCTAACTGGTGTCAGGTGGTATCTCAATGTAGTTTTAATTTGAATCTCCCTGATGGCTAGTGATGATGAACATTTATTCATGTGTCTGATAGCCATTTGTATGTCTTCATTGGAGAAGTGTCTGTTCATATCTTCTGCCCATTTTTCAACATGATTATCTGTTTTGTGTGTGTTGAGTTTGAGAAGTTCTTTATAGATCCTGGATATCAACCTTTTGTCTGTACTGTCATTTGCAAATATCTTCTCCCATTCCGTGGGTTGCCTTTTTGTTTTGTTGACTGTTTCCTTTGCTGTGCAGAAGCTTTTGATCTTGATGAAGTCTCAAAAGTTCATTTTTGCTTTTGTTTCCTTTGCCTTTGGAGACATATCTTGAAAGAAGTTGCTGTGGCTGATATCAAAGAGGTTACTGCCTATGTTCTCCTCTAGGATTCTGATAGATTCCTGTCTCACGTTGAGGTCTTTTATCCATTTCGAGTTTATCTTTGTGTATGGTGTAAGAGAATGGTCAAGTTTCATTCTTCTACATATCGCTGTCCAGTTTTCCCAGCACCATTTATTGAAGAGACTGTCTTTTTTCCATTGAATATTTTTTCCTGTTTTGTCAAAGATTATTTCACCATAGAGTTGAGGGTCCATATCTGGGCTCTCCACTCTATTCCACTGGTCTATGTGTCTGTTTTTATGCCAGTACCATGCTCTCTTGGTGATCACAGCTTTGTAGTAAAGCTTGAAATCGGGTAACATGATGCCGCCAGTTTTGTTTTTGTTTTTCAACATTTCCTTAGCAACTCGGGGTCTCTTCTGATTCCATACAAATTTTAGGATTATTTGCTCCAGCTCTTTGAAAAATACTGGTGGAATTTTGATTGGAATGGCATTAAAAGTATAGATTGCTCTAGGCAGTATAGACATTTTAACAATGTTTATTCTTCCAATCCAAGAGCATGGAATGGTCTTCCATCTTTTTGTGTCTTCTTCAATTTCTTTCATGAGTGTTCTCTAGTTCCTCGAGTACAGGTCCTTTACCTCTTTGGTTAGGTTTATTCCCAGGTATCTTATGGTTCTTGGTGCTATAGTAAATGGAATTGATTCTCTAATTTCCCTTTCTGTATTTTCATTGTTAGTGTATAAGAAAGCCACTGATTTCTGTACATTGACTTTGTATCCTGCCACGTTACTGAATTGCTGTATGAGTTCCAGTAGTTTGGGGGTGGAGTCTTTGGGGTTTTCCATATAAAGAATCATGTCATCTGCGAAGAGAGAGAGTTTGACTTCTTCCTTGCCAATTTGGATACCTTTTATTTCTCTTTGTTGTCTGATTGCCGTTGCTAGGACTTCTAATACTATGTTGAACAAGAGTGGTGAGAGTGGGCCTCCTTGTCGTGTTCCTGATCTCAACGGGAAGGCTGCAAGCTTTTTCCCATTGAAGATGATATTTGCTGTGGGTCTTTCATAGATAGATTTTATGAAGTTCAGGAATGTTCCCTCTATCCCTATACTTTGAAGCGTTTTCATCAGGAATGGATGCTGGATTTTGTCAAATGCTTTTTCTGAATCAATTGAGAGGACCATGTGGTTCTTCTCTCTTCTCTTATTGATTTGTTCTATCACATTGATTGATTTGCGAATGTTGAACCAACCTTGCAACCCAGGGATGAATCCCACCTGGTCATGGTGGATAATCTTTTGAATGTGCTGCTGGATCCTGTTTGCTAGGATCTTGTTGAGAATCTTTGCATCCATATTCATCAGTGATATTGGTCTGAAATTCTCCTTTTTAGTAGGGTCTTTGCCTGGTTTGGGGATCAGGGTAATGCTGGCTTCATAAAAAGAGTCTGGAAGTTTTCCTTCTGCTTCAATTTTTGGAACAGCTTCAGGAGAATTGGTGTTATTTCTTCTTTGAAAATTTGGTAGAATTCCCCAGGGAATCCGTCAGGTCCTGGGCTCTTGTTTTTTGGGAGGTTTTTGATCACTGCTTCAATCTCGTTACTAGATATCGGTCTATTCAGGTTGTCAATTTCTTCCTGGTTCAATATTGGGAGTTTGTAGTTTTCCAGGAATGCATCCATTTCATCTAGGTTGCTTAGCTTATTGGCATATAACTGTTGGTAATAATTTCTGATGATTGTTTCTATTTCCTTGGTGTTAGTTGTGATCTCTCCCTTTTCATTCATAATTTTATTAATTTGGGCTTTCTATCTTTTCTTTTGGATTAGTGTGGCCAATGGTTTATCGATCTTATTGATTCTTTCAAAAAAACAGCTTCTAGTTTCATTGATACGTTCTACTGTATCTCTAGTTTCTACCTCATTGATCTCTGCTCTAATCTTGATTATTTCCCTTCTTGCGTGTGGAGTTGGTTTGATTTGTTGTTGATTCTCCAGTTCTTTAAGGTGTAGAGACAGCTGGTGTATTCTGGATTTTTCAATGTTTTTGAGGGAGGCTTGGATGGCTATGTATTTCCCCCTTAGAACCGCCTTTGCTGTATCCCATAGGTTTTGGACCAAAGTGTCTTCATTCTCATTGGTTTCCATGAATTGTTTAAGTTCATCTTTGATCTCCTGGTTGATCCAAGCATTCTTAAACAAGGTGGTCTTTAGCTTCCAGGTGTTTGAGTTCCTTCTGAACTTTTCCTTGTGATTGAGTTCCAGTTTCAAAGCATTGTGATCTGAGAATATGCAGGGAATAATGTCAGTCTTTTGGTATCGGTTGAGTCCTGCTTTGTGACCCAGTATGAGGTCTATTCTGGAGAAGGTTCCATGTGCACTTGAGAAGAATGAGTATTCTGTTGTTTTAGGGTGGAATGTTCTGTATACGTCGATGAGGTCCATCTGGTCCAATGTTTCATTCAATGCTCTTATTTCTTTATTAATTTTCTGCTTCGATGATCTGTCTATTTCTGAGAGAGGCGTATTAAGATCTCCTACTATTATTGTATTTATATCAATATGACTCTTTATCTTGATTAATAGTTTTCTTATGTAATTGGGTGCTCCCATATTGAGGGCATAGATATTCACAATTGTTAGATCATCTTGGCGGATAGTCCCTTTAAGAATTATGTAGTGTCCTTCTGTATCTCTGACTACAGTCTTTAGTTTAAAAACTAATTTATCTGATATGAGAATCGCTACTCTGGCCTTCTTTTGAGGCCCATTGGCATGAAAGATGCTTCTCCATCCCTTCACTTTCAGTCTGGGTGTATCCTTAGGTTCAAAATGGGTCTCTTGTAGACAACATATGGATGGGTCCTGTCATTTTATCCAATCTGCAACCCTGTGTCGTTTTATGGGCGCATTTAGGCCATTCACATAGAGAGTGATTATTGAGAGATAGGTTTTTATTGACATCATGTTGCCTTTGAAGTCTTTCTGTCTGTAGATTGTTCCTATATTTCTGTTCAATGATATTCTTAGGATTTTTTCTCTTTTATAGGACCCCCCTTAATATTTCCTGCAGTGTCGGCTTGGTGGTTGCATAGTCTTTTAAGCCTTGCCGGTCTTGGAAACTCTATCTCTCCATCCATTTTAAATGTCAGTCTTGCTGGATAGAGTATTCTTGGTTGCATGTTCTTCTCATTTAGTACTCTGAATATATTTTGCCAGTCCTTCCTGGCTTGCCAGGTCTCTGTAGAAAGGTCTGACATTATTCTAATGGGCTTTCCTCTATACGTAAGGAGCTTTTTTGTCCTAGCTGCTTTTAAGAGGGTCTCTCTTGAAACATAATTCCTCATTCTAACTATAAGGTGTCGTGAAGACTTTCGAGAATTTAAAATCTTGGGAGGAAATCTCTCTGCCTCTAGTACATGAACATTGTTTCCATTTGTGAGATTGGGAAAATTTTCATAGACAACTTCTTCCACTATATCTTCTAGACTTCTTTCTTTTTCCTCCCCTTCAGGGATTCCAATAATTCTGACGTTGGAACGTTTCATGGCATCGTTTATTTCCCTGATTCTGTTTTCGTGGCTTCTGAGCTGTTTGTTCCAGGCTTCCTCCTGATCCTTTCTCTCTATCTGTTTGTCCTCCAGATCACTAATTCTATCTTCTGTCTAGGTTCCCCTAGCTTTTAGAGAATTTAGATTAGATTGGAACTCATTGAGAGCATTTTGAACATCATCCCTGGTGGCTTTCAGTTCTGCCCTAACATTGTGAACATCATCCCTTGTGGCTTTCAGTTCTGCCCTAATCAATTCTGTTTGGTCATCCATGGCTTTCTCCAACCTAGCTATTGCCTGGATAATTGTTAGTCTGAATTCCTTTTCTGACATATTGTCTATGTCGATAGCCATTAGCTCTGTTGCAGAAGGCCCATCCTCTGTATTTTTCTTCTGTTGGGTATTCCTCCTCCTAGTCATTTTGGAAAGAGATGACTGAACAGATGCAGCTGGACTTATCAATTGTGGTGCAGTCAATGTGCACCCTGGAACGCTTCTGTGCAATCAGGATTCCCCACCTGCCACTGGCGTCTTCTGCTCCTGTAGAGATCCAGACGTGTATAATTCTGATCTCAGGCTGATTTCATGGGTGGTCGGAGTTCTTTGGTAGGTAATCTGCTCACTTTAGGGTACAGGTTGAAATGGTGCCTCCTCCTATTTCCCCGCCATCTTGACTCAGCATTTCTAATAGTCTACTTTCCTTTCAGAATCTGTGCCCAGTGGTTGAAACTTTGATCAGAAACATCCTCTCAATAATCAGTCATGAGTATTTGTAATGCAAACTTTTTTTATGATTTCAAAATGAAAGAACATAACACCAGTTACCTGAAGAATAAAACAAATACCTTAAGACAATTCTCAGTACTAGGTAGTACTTTAAAAAGCCAGAAGCTCATGCAGGAAAGCAAAAAGTAAACTATCTCATATTGACAGCCTATTCAGAGTCAAGTGCTTTCCTCAACACTCATTAGATATTTACTGAGCACCTACAATGTGATAAACATTAGTCTAGTCACTAGAGATAAATCAGTGACAAAACAGATAAAAAATTCTGACCTAAACAGAGCACATATTCTACTTGAAGAGATATAGAGAATTAACAGAATAAATTAATAAATTATTTGAGACATTAGAGGACAATACCACCCTAAGACCCCAAAATGGTTGGGCCTTATTAAGGAGTCTTCATTCTAGACCCCTTCTCCACGACCAGTCCCCTAAGTATGGAGAGTCCTCTCTGTGCATCTGTAAACCAAGAAACCAAGTGTTCCTGTTTGCTGCCTATATGGGAAATACTGTGACTCAATGTCTGGGAAGAACACCTGGATTCCCATAGGGAGGAATGGGGCTTAAAGTGGAAAGATGACAGGTTCGAAATTTGAACTGGGAGCTGAAACTCTGTGGAGTATAATACACAAGATTGAGTTGGTTTTTAGCATATAATTATAACTATGATATGTTGAGTATTTTGATAGAGAATTTTCACTGTACGTATTACATAATTTTGTAAAATGCATACACTGATTTGTCTGAATGTGGTTGAAATAAAAGTCACTAGAATGTAGCAGAATCAAATAATAATCAGAATTTATATTAAAAATTACTAGCTCTTAGAAAGTAAAATTATAAACTGGCCACATACAATTTTGTAAAGAAATTGTTTTTAGTTAATTTTGGTACAAATACTGTGGTAGGCAGAATAATGGCAACCCCCAAAGATGTTCATATCCTAATCCCTTGAACCTGTGAATATGCTAGGTCACATGGTAAAGGAGAAATAAGTTTACAGAAGGAATTAAGGTGCCATTAATGGAATCAGCTGACCTTGAGTTAAGATTGTATTCTGGATTATCCAAGTGGATCCAATGTAATCACAAGGATACTTATATGAGGTAGGTGAGTCAGTGCCAGAGAAGTGATGACACAGCAAGATTAGAGAGATGTGGTATGGAGGGGAGGGATGGGATGGGATGGGATGGGATGGGATGGGATGGGATGGGATGGGATTGAGGATTCAACCTGCAATTCCTGGCTGTGGAGATGGAATAGGATCATGATCCAGGGAGTGTGAAAGTCCCTAGGAAAAGGAACATGGAAGAAAACAAAAACAAAAACAAAAACAAAAAACAAAGAAACCCAAAAAAGCAAATTATCCACTGAGAGCTACCAGAAATGAATGAAGTCCTTGATGTAATCCCAGTGAAAGCCATTTTAGATTTCTGACCTCCAGAACTCTAAAATGATGAATATGTGTTGTTTTAAGCTATGAGGTTTGTGGTAATTTGTTATAGCATCTACACAAAACTAGTAAAATATGAATCTAAGGTGTATCAGATTGATCTATGGTTATAAAATGTAACAACTTTAACTGGGATCTTTTGAAAAATTTTATTCTTGATAAATGGGTTGGGTAAAAGAAACCCAGCATACCTTCTGGCAATGAAAGTTTATAAAATATCCTGTTTATTTGGCCTCAGTTCTGATTAGTAAAAATGTCTCCATTCTACTCCCATCCCAACCCCATGCCATGAAAAAGGAAACTAATCTGAATATTAGTCATCACAACTCTGTTCTCATATACATTTAGGGTTTAAATTTTACATCGTCTGTGTGGTCCATGAAATTACTATGTGAGAAATTAATCTATAACGGTCTTGAGGGACACCTGGTTGGCTTATTCAGTAGGATGTGTAACTCTTTTTTTTTTTTTTTCGTTGAAAACCAATAATTTATCAAAACGCAGCGTGTGTATGCGGGGGAGGGTGTCGCGACAGACAAGGCAGCAGTGGGCAGGCGTACAGGGAGGGGACGGTGCCTGGGTGGTGGGGGCAGCTTGCCGCAGGCGGGCCGTGCGGGCAGGCAGGCTAGACATTCTTGCCGCGCAGGCGCAGCTCGTGGCGCCGCAGGTGGTTGTAGAGCGACTGCACATAGGTGAAGACGCACTTGGGGTCGGGCTTCTTGCCCATTATCATCATGTCCTCCCCGCTGAGTGCTGAGGAGCTGATGGCCATCGAGGATGTGTAACTCTTGATCTAAGGTTGTGAGTTTGGGCCCCACATTGGTGGTAGAGGTTACAAAAAAAAATTATTATTATTTTTTTAATGGTCTTGAGTTAGAAGTCCATCTTATAGGGACACCTGTGTTACACGTCTGCCTTCAGCTTAGGTCAGGATCCCAGGGTCCTGGGATTGAGTTACACGTCAGGCTCCCTGCTCAGTGGGAAGTCTGCTTTTTTCTCTGCCCCTCTTGTACTCGTCCTTGTGTGCTCTTTTATTCTCTCTCTCTCTCCCTCCCTCCCCATTCTAATATAAATAAATAAAATAAATAAATAAATAAATAAAATCTTAAAAAAATAAAAAAGAAGTCCATCTTGCAGAAACAAACAGAAATATTTTCCCCAGGAAATCATCTTTACCTGAGCCCCCCCCCAGAACATCCACAAACTATAATAAAACAAATTTAAGCACAAACTAATAAATAGATGTGGAAAGACACTGCTGTGAAAGATGGCAACTATAATGTAGAAGTGAATCCCTTCACTTCACTATTGAAGAGTCAACTACAAAATATAAGTATATATAAATAGAGATATGGGGCGCCTGGGTGGCTCAGTGGGTTAAGCTGCTGCCTTCAGCTCAGATCATGATCTCGGGGTCCTGGGATCGAGTCCCACATCGGGCTCTCTACTCAGTGGAGAGCCTGCTTCCCTTCCTCTCTCTCTGCCTGCCTCTCTTGTGATTTCTCTCTGTCAAATAAATAAATCTTTAAAAAAAATAATAAATAAATAAATAGAGATATAGTAGTGTTCTATATACAGAGTGAGACTGATACAAAGCGAAGGTCAAGCAAAGCTTTATTTCACGCCAAGCATCGAGAATCAAACTGACCAGTCGGGGCCATCTCTTGCAAAGAGGCGACCTCTCTCTGCCTTACAGACTAGCTTTTATAGAGCAAAGGACATGTGGTTGGGCCTGGCCACACACAGGTGGCCAATGAGATTGTAACACACAGAGAAAGCTGCACTGTCATGTTAGGTCACATATGGGTGGCCAACTGAATTACAATTTACCCTAGTAGATATTTGAACTTAGTCAGAATTGGCGCCCAAAAGGTGCCCAAAGGGCGGGGCCCATACTCCTTGGTAACTAGGGAGACAGTATGTGCCCCCACTGATTGGATACCTCCACCTGGCCTGACCCACCCTTGTATTTGGGCTTTGTTACCTGGAACTGCTTTCTGGGACTTGCTTTTAAGTTCCGTGAGGGGGGGCAGGGTCAGTTTAAGTTTTACTGCATAAACAACAAAATCACTGTTTAACTGATGGAATCATTTTGGCTAAATAGGCCCTTACAGTAGGAAAGTGGAACTTCAACTAAGGATCAAAAAATTATTAAAAATGTTTTAGGACATTTTCCAAGAACAAAATAGAACCTCAAAAAAGAAAATCATTATTATAGAATATTACACATTCAAAACACAGATGAAATAGCATATTGAATAAAGTTGAACAGAGAATGAAAACAACAAAGTCAAGAAAAAGTTGAAAAGTTCAAAAAGAAAAGGCAGATTACCAATCAAAGAAATATAGTTACTTTGGCAGAAGATTGTTCAAGAGTATTAATAGGAATCAGAAGGTGATGAGTGCTTTTTGAAAGTTCTGAGAAATAATAACTATCAACTTTGAGCTATGTATTAAACTAAATGATCATTTGATAATAAAGTACAATTAATAATAATAGTATAATAATAAAGTAAAATTAAAGATATTTTCACCAATAGACCTACAATTAAAACAAAACAAAGCAATTAATAATAAATAATTCAGTATACTGGATAACTCAGGATTTGGAGGAAAATGAAGGGTATGCAAAAAGTTTAAACCTGTATTTGCAATATTTTATTAAACCAGTTGTTGGATCATCAATGATTATCATGATTCTCCATAGCTTTTAATGTTTGGAGATTTCATCATAATTTTTTAAATGATTATGAGAAAATGGATAATAAAAACAGTGTTAGAAATGACAATTTAAGGATACTCTATAAGAATTCAAAGGAAGAAAATCAAGATAAGAAAATGTAACAAGTTGAATTGAGTGTTGCATCTTCAATTGATAATAAGCATCTGGAGTATTGAAAGTAAATAAGTTGAAAACAAGCAAAGGCACAATAGAATAATTAACTGAATTGAAAACCATAGCCTCCTTAACAAATTCATGTGCAAAGTTAATCTTCCATTGCTCCGTATCAAATGAATACAAAGAGGATAGCAGATGGATTTCATATGGTAATTTAAAAATATCAAAGATAAAGTTCTTATTAGTATCCAGGAAGAAAATCTATTGTCTAATTAACAAAAAGAAATCAGAAAACCTCAATTTTCTCAATTTTCTCTTATTTATTTTTTTTAAATAATAAACACTTGGCCCTGTATCTAAATACCTGAGCTGAAAAATTATAAATGTAGTTGTTTCGGGAGATGTTGAAATAGTCATCTCCCTAAAATGGGAAAAAAAAAGTAGATAAAATACAAGGAAGATATTAGGGCCTATACATGAGATTGAAGTAATTAATGTATTAGCATCAATACATAGAGCAATACCAAAATTAACACCTCATAGACATATATCACACCTTATATTCAATAATCTATCCATCTATTTATTATAATTTTATAGACATGTATAAACACTTATGTACATTTAATTTATATATATATTTATTTTTAAATTTTTTGAAAGATTTTATTTATTTATTTGAGAGAGAGCCACACAATGAAGAGATGGAACCCAAGCAGGGGGAGTGGAAGAGGGAGAAGCAGACTTCCTGTGGAGCAGGGAGCCCAGTGCAGGGCTCGATCCCAAGACCCTGGGATCATGACCCGAGCTGAAGGAAGATGCTTAATTATTGAGCCACCAGGCATCCCATAATTTATATGTATAAATATTTAATAACTATATGTATTTATTCATGTATTTAATATCATTGTACTATGCGGGAAATAAGGGAAATACTCAGAGGACATAAATGAAGTAAAAGCAAGAATTGAAAGAAGTAATTTAGAGTTGAAGTTTCCAGCTAACCTGAGAATATCTTTCATTCCCCGGTGGCTGTTAGATTTTTTTCCTCCTTGATGATGTAAGACTCCATGGATCAGACACAATTTTCTTGCCCACATTAATAGGATTACTCTACATAAAGCCAAGACTTGAAGTCTATCAAGTATGAACTGGGAAAAAAATAATCCTATAGAATAGGGCATTATGGAAACTTATGGATTTCATATGGCAATTTAAAAATATTGACTTTGGGTAAAAGACTTTTACATTGGGTAAAAGAGGGAAAAATACCAATCTAAGAAGAAAATTTTATCTACAAGTAGGCTTTTGTGCAGTATTGTGTCCCACAGTCAAACTCTGGCTAAAAATTGCCCCTTGGTGCCTGAGAAAAGAAAAGGCAGAATTCTCTCTGGGGGTGGGGGGAACCCTTAAACTAAGGTCTCAAACATTCCACAAAAAAATCCTGAAGTGAATTCATAGTCAAAAATCACAAAAGAACTGAGGACACAAAATACCACAAGAATGAACCAGTAGAAATAATAGACAGTTTCCAAAGATTCAGTAAAAAGGTTAGGATAATAAAACAAGAAGGGCTATTTAAACTCTGGTGGCGTTTAAATGTTTCCATATGCGATTGGTGAAAAATTAATGAGGGCAACTTCATACAACTAAATACCATCTAGATTTTGAGTTTTTTTATTCTATAGTTGCATTAAATTGATTGTTGTACTCTTTCTTAAACACATTTAATGTGGTGGATTAGAGGGTCTGGAGAAGATACAGAAAATGTGGGAATTATCTTCCATGGGTAATTGGCATTCCTTTGAAACTTCAGGAGGTCTAGCCACTCTATGATTTAATGTTACAGCTCTAGGACCTTGCATCGCCAATTCATGATCAAAGTTTTGAACTGGGGAGCCTCGGTAGCTCAATCAGTTAAACGTCTCCCTTCGCCTCAGGTCATGATCCCAGGGTCCTGGGATCAAGCCCATTGATGTCTCCCTGCTCAGCAAGGGAGCCTGCTTCTCCCTCTGCTGCTCTCCCTGCTTGTGCTATCTCTCTCTCTCTCTCTCTCTCTGTGTCAAATAAATCAGTGAAGTCTTAGTGATTCTAAAATGACGGGAAGATAGACCACGGGGGGAGGGGCCGGCTCCCGGCAAGCGGCAGAGGAACGGAGCAAAAAATCAGGACTTTTAAAAGTCTGTTCCACTGAGGGACATTGCTCCAGAGGCTAAACCAGGGTGAAGCCCATGCAGGGTCAGCGTGGCCCCAGGTCCCGCAGGGTCACAGAAGGATCGGGGGTGTCAGAGTGTCGGAGAGCTCGCAGGTACTAGAACGGAGAAGCTGGCTGCAGAGACAGAGCCGAGGACTGAACTCTCAGCTCGGGGTTACCTTGAATTGGTCGCGGGCTGGGTGAGCTCGGAGCGTGGCTAGAGGCTGGGGATACGGGAGTGATTGGGTGCTGTCCTCTGGGGGCGCACTGAGGAGTGGGGCCCCAGGCTCTCGGCTCCTCCAGGCCGGAGACTAGGAGGCCGCCATTTTCATTCCCATCCTCCGGAACTCTACGGAAAGCTTTCAGGGAACAGAAGCTCCCAAAAGCGAACCGGAGCCGATTACCTAGTCCGGCCGTCGGTAAGGGCGGTGCAATCCCGCCTCGGGCAAAGACACTTGAGAGTCACTACAACAGGCCCCTCCCCCAGAAGATCAACAAAATATCCAGCCAGGACGAACTTCATCTATCAAGGAAAGTAGGTTCAATTCCTAAGACAGCAGAGCAATTCCAGAGGAGGAGAAAGCAAAGCACGGAACTCATGGCTTTCTCCCCATGATTCTTTCGTCTTGCGACTACTTCAATTTTTTTTTCTTTTTTCAATTTTTTTTTCTTTTTTCTTTTTTCTTCTTCTGCTAAATTTTTTAAAACTTTTACCCTTTTCTTTTTTAACGTTTTTGACTAGTTTATCTAAATATATATATATTTTTTCTTTTTTATATTTTTTCTTTGTTTTATCTTTTAATTTTTGTCTTTTTTTTCCAGAACCTGTTTTTATCCCCTTTCTCCCCCCCACAATTAGGGGTCTCTTCTGATTTGGTTACAGCGCATTTTTCTGGGGTCTTTGCCACCCTTTTAGTAGTTTATTTGCTCCTTCATATCCTCTTATCTGGACAAAATGACAAGGTGGAAAAAATCACCACAAACAAAAGAACAAGAGACAGTACCAAAGGCTAGGGATCTAATCAACACAGACATGGGTAATATGTCAGATCAAGAGTTCAGAATGACGATTCTGAACATTCTAGCCGGGCTCGAAAAAGGCATGGAAGATATTAGAGAAACCCTCTCTGGAGATATAAAAGCCCTTTCTGGAGAAATTAAAGAACTAAAATCTAACCAAGTTAAAATCAAAAAAGCTATTAATGAGGTGCAATAAAAAATGGAGGCTCTCACTGCTAGGATAAATGAGGCAGAAGAAAGAATTGGTGATATAGAAGACCAAATGACAGAGAATACAGAAGCTGAACAAAAGAGGGACAAACAGCTACTGGACCATGAGGGGAGAAATCGAGAGATAAGTGACACCATAAGATGAAACAACATTAGAATAATTGGGATTCCAGAAGAAGAAGAAACAGAGAGGGGAGCAGAAGGTCTATTGGAGAGAATCATTGGAGAGAATTTCCCTAATATGGCAAAGGGAACAAGCATCAAAATCCAGGAGATGCAGAGAACCCCCCTCAAAGTCAACAAGAATAGGTCCACACCCTGTCACCTAATAGTAAAATTTACAAGTCTTAGTGACAAAGAGAAAATCCTGAAAGCAGCCCGAGAAAAGAAGTCTGTAACATACAATGGTAAAAATATTAGATTGGCAGCAGACTTCTCCACAGAGACCGGGCAGGCCAGGAAGAGCTGGCATGATATATTCAGAGCACTAAACGAGAAAAACATGCAGCCAAGAATACTCTATCCAGCTAGGCTATCATTGAAAACAGAAGGAGAGATCAAAAGCTTCCAGGACAAACAAAAACTGAAAGAATTTGCAAACACCAAACCAGCTCTACAGGAAATATTGAAAGGGGTCCTCTAAGCAAAGAGAGAGCCTAAAAGTAGTAGATCAGAAAGGTACAGAGACAATATACAGTAACAGTCATCTTACAGACTAATAATGGCACTAAATTCATATCTCTCAATAGTTACCATGAATGTTAATGGGCTAAATGCCTCAATCAAAAGACACAGGGTATCAGAATGGTTAAAAAAAAAAAACCATCAATATGTTGCTTACAAGAAACTCATTTTAGACGCGAAGACACCTCCAGATTTAAAGTGAGGTGGTGGAAAACAATTTACCATGCTAATGGGCATCAGAAGAAAGCTGGGGTGGCAATCCTTATATCAGATCAATTAGATTTTAAGCCAAAGACTATAATAAGAGATGAGGAAGGACACTATATCATACTCAAAGTTTCTGTCCAACAAGAAGATCTAACAATTTTAAATATCTATGCCCCTAACGTGGGAGCAGCCAACTATATCAACCAATTAATAACAAAATCAAAGAAACACATCAATAATAATACAATAATAGTAGGGGACTTGAACACTCCCCTCACTGAAATGGACAGATCATCCAAGCAAAAGATCAACAAGGAAATAAAGGCCTAAATGACACACTGGACCAGATGGACATCACAGTTATATTCAGAACATTCCATTCCAAAGCAACAGAATACACATTCTTCTCTAGTGCACATGGAACCTTCTCCAGAATAGATCACATCCTGGGTCATAAATCAGGTCTCAACCGGTATCAAAAGATTAGGATCATTCCCTGCACATTTTCAGACCACAATGTTCTGAAGCTAGAACTCAATCACAAGAGGAAAGCTGGAAAGAACCCAAATACATGGAGACTAAACAGCATCCTTCTAAAGAATGAATGGGTTAACCAGGAAATTAAAGAAGATTTGAAAAAATTCATGGAAACAAATGATAATGAAAAAACAACGGTTCAAAATCTGTGGGACACAGCAAAGGCAGTCCTGAGAGGAAAATATATAGCGGTACAAGCCTTTCTCAAGAAACAAGAAAGGTCTCAAGTACACATCCTAACCCTACATGTAAAGGAGCTGGAGAAAGAGTTTAGGGTTTAGAAACCCTAAACCCAGCAGGAGAAGAGAAATCATAAAGATCAGAGCAGAAATTAATGAAATAGAAACCAAAAAAAAAAAAAAAAAAACAATAGAAAAAATCAATGAAACTAGGAGCTGGTTCTTTGAAAGAATCAATAAGACTGATAAACCCCTGGCCAGACTCATCAAAAAGAAAAGAGAAAGGACCCAAATCAATAAAATCGTGAATGAAAGAGGAGAGATCACAACTAACACCAAAGAAATACAGACAATTATAAGAACATAGTATGAGCAACTCTACGCCAACAAATTGGCCAATCTGGAAGAAATGGATGCATTCCTAGAGACATATAAACTACCACAACTGAACCAGGAAGAAATAGAAAACCTGAACAGGCCCATAACCAGTAAGGAGATTGAAACAGTCATCAAAAATCTCCAAACAAACAAAAGCCCAGGGCCAGACGGCTTCCCAGGGGAATTCTACCAAACATTTAAAGAAGAACTCATTCCTATTCTCCTGAAACTGTTCCAAAAAATAGAAATGGAAGGAAAACTTCCAAACTCATTTTATGAGGCCAGCATCACCTTGATCCCAAAACCAACAAGGATCCCACCAAAAAAGAGAACTACCGACCAATATCCTTGATGAACATAGATGCAAAAATTCTCACCAAAATACTAGCCAATAGGTTTCAACAGTACATTAAAAGGATTATTCACCACAATCAAGTGGGATTTATTCCAGGGCTGCAGGGTTGGTTCAACACCTGCAAATCAATCAATGTGATAGAACACTTTAATAAAAGAAAGAACAAGAACCATATGATACTCTCCATAGATGCTGAAAAAGCATTTGACAAAGTACAGCATCCCTTCCTGATCAAAACTCTTCAAAGTGTAGGGATAGAGGGCACATACCTCAATATTATCAAGCCATCTATGAAAAACCCACCGCAAATATCATTCTCAATGGAGAAAAACTGAAAGCTTTTACGCTAAGGTCAGGAACACGGCAAGGATGTCCATTATCACCACTGCTATTCAACATAGTACTAGAAGTCCTAGCCTCAGCAATCAGACAACAAAAAGAAATTAAAGGCACCCAAATTGGTAAAGAAGAAGTCAAACTATCACTCTTCGCAGATGGTATGATACTATATGTGGAAAACCCAAAAGTCTCCACTCCAAAACTGCTAGAACTTGTCCAGGAATTCAGTAAAGTGTCAGGATATAAAATCAATGCACAGAAATCAGTTGCATTTCTGTATACCAACAACAAGACAGAAGAAAGAGAAATTAAGGAGTCAATCCCATTTACAATTGTACCCAAAACTATAAGATACCTAGGAATAAACCTAACCAAAGAGGCTAAGAATCTATACACAGAAAATTATAAAGTACTCATGAAAGAAATTGAGGAAGACACAAAGAAATGGAAAAATGTTCCATGCTCCTGGATTGGAAGAATAAATATTGTGAAAATGTCTATGCTACCTAAAGCAATCTACACATTTAATGCAATCCCTATCAAAATACCATCCATTTTTTTCAAAGAAATGGAACAAATCATCCTCAAATTTATATGGAACCAGAAAAGACCTCGAATAGCCAAAGTAATATTGAAAAAGAAAGCGAAAGTGGGTGGCATCACAATTCCGGACTTCAAGCTCTATTACAAAGCTGTCATCATCAAGACAGCATGGTACTGGCACAAAAACAGACACATAGATCAGTGGAATAGAATAGAGAGCACAGAAATCGACCCTCAACTCTATGGTCAACTAATCTTCGACAAAGCAGGAAAGAATATCCAATGGAAAAAAGACAGCCTCTTCAATAAATGGTGCTGGGAAAATTGGACAGCCACATGCAGAAAAATGAAATTGGACCACTTCCTTACACCACACACGAAATAGACTCCAAATGGATGAAGGACCTCAATGTGAGAAAGGAATCCATCAAAATCCTTGAGGAGAATGCAGGCAGCAACCTCTTCGACCTCAGCCGTAGCAACATCTTCCTAGGAACAACGGCAAAGGCAAGGGAAGCAAGGGCAAAAATGAACTATTGGGATTTCATCAAGATCAAAAGCCTTTGCACAGCAAAGGAAACAGTTAGCAAAACCAAAAGACAACTGACAGAATGGGAGAAGATATTTGCAAAAGACATATCAGATAAAGGACTAGTATCCAAAATCTATAAGGAACTTAGCAAACTCAACACCCAAAGAACAAACAATCCAATCAAGAAATGGGCAGAGGACATGAACAGACATTTCTGCAAAGAAGACATCCAGATGGCCCACAGACACATGAAAAAGTGCTCCACGTCACTCGGCATCAGGGAAATACAAATCAAAACCACAATGAGATATCACCTCACACCAGTCAGAATGGCTAAAATGAACAAGTCAGGAAATGACAGATGCTGGCGAGGATGTGGAGAAAGGGGAACCCTCCTCCACTGTTGGTGGGAATGCAAGTTGGTGCAACCACTCTGGAAAACAGCATGGAGGTTCCTCAAAATGTTGAAAATAGAACTACCCTATGACCCAGCAATTGCACTACTGGGTATTTACCCTAAAGATACAAACATAGTGATCCGAAGGGGCACGTGTACCCGAATGTTTATAGCAGCAATGTCTACAATAGCCAAACTATGGAAAGAACCTAGATGTCCATCAACAGATGAATGGATAAAGAAGATGTGGTATATATACACAATGGAATACTATGCAGCCATCAAAAGAAATGAAATCTTGCCATTTGTGACGACGTGGATGGAACTAGAGCGTATCATGCTTAGTGAAATAAGTCAATCGCAGAAAGACAACTCTCATATGATCTCCCTGATATGAGGACATGGAGAAGCAACATGGGGGATTAGGGAGATAGGAGAAGAATAAATGAAACAAGATGGGATTGGGAGGGAGACAAACCATAAATGACTCTTAATCTCACAAAACAAACTGGGGGTTGCTGGGGGGAGGTGGGATTGGGAGGGGGGAGGGGGCTATGGACATTGGGGAGGGTATGTGCTATCGTGAGTGCTGTGAAGTGTGTAAACCTGACGATTCACAGACCTGTACCCCTGGGGATAAAAATACATTATATGTTTATTAAAAAAAAAAATTTTGGAAGGGGAGGCGAACCATAAGAGACTATGGACTCTGAAAAACAACCTGAGGGTTTTGAAGGGTCAGGGGTGGGAGGTTGGGGGAACAGGTGGTGGGTAATGGGGAGGGCACGTTTTGCATGGAGCACTGGGTGTTGTGCAAAAACAATGAATACTGTTACGCTGAAAAAATAAATAAAATGGAAAAGAGCAGTAAAATAAATTAATAAATAAATAAATCAGTAAAGTCTTAAACAAGAAAAAAAAAGCTTTATGTGGATACTGTCTGATAGGAAGTGAACCTCAAGGAGTCTAGATATTTTTATTAGTATATCACCAGAGCATATCACTAGAGCATATTACTTTTATTACAAAATAAAACATCAAATTAGTGTATCCTCGGTCCCATTTACTAGCTAGACATTTGCTATAAAACTTAGAATATAAGAAACAAAAAAAGGATATAATATGGATGACTGGTATGGCGGTTTTGTAGTTAACATTCACAGTTTCCTTTCCAAGGGCTGCCCCCATACACACGTGAAAACTAGGAATGGGTGGACGAAGTTGACACTGCTGGAGCTGTGTGCATCCTCGTCTACCGGGACAGTGCACTAACCCTTAGCTTCCATGAGTGTTGTCTGCTAATGGCTCTGTTTACCTGGTCTCAGATGACCCAGGACCCAGGTGAAGAGAAGGCTCTTCACCAGGTGATGCCCAGTAGACTTTAGCTGAACCCATATCTTTGCCTGACTTCTTTCTTCATCCTTTTTCCTTCACCCCCTTACATGTCATCTGAGCGCCTCCCCACTCAATAAATCATGTGCATGGAAATCATCTCATGCTATTAAACTAGGAAGCCCAAGCTAAGGAAATATGTAAAATCGTTGTAGTTATTTGTTGAGGCAAATTGCACACTCCCAAACATCTGAGAGTTACTAACACTCACAATATAGTCCATTACTTGTTCCTCCTCCCTATCAGGCACTCCTATATGCTAAGTAGATAATGTGCCATGAGTGTACATGTGTTTTTAAATATCTGTAAGTAAATGTGTTTACATGTATGTGTTAATAGACCAAATGTATTCATCTTTGTGTGAAAATTCTAGTGGAATTATCCAGCATATTTGTATAATTCCAGCAATCTTATTACTTACTTCCTGGGGGGGAAAAAAAAAGGTCCTATCAGACCTGGTTGAATCTGGCTGTCTAGAGGAAAGAATATCCTGGTTGTTTCAGTTTATTTTTATAGCCCCATCATAGGAAGAACTCATCTTTTGTAAGAGACATCACTGGGATAAAAACACAAAACACAAATGAATTTCATAAATTTGAAGTTACAGAAGAATAAACATTTTTTTATACGGTCGGAGTTTTAAGTAGAAATTCCTTATGCTATCATGAATCACATTATAAAAGAATTAAAAAAGATGATTTCTTTCTTTTTGAGATTTTATTTGACAGAGAGAGAGATCACAAGTAGGCAAAAAGGCAGGCGGGGAGTGGGGGAAGCAGGCTCCCCACCTAGCAGACAGCCCTATGTGGGGCCCAATCCCAGGACCCCAAGATCACAACCTGAGCCGAAGGCAGAGGCCTAACCCACTGAACCACCCAGGTGCCCCAAAAGATGATTTCTTTTTAAATAAGCTTTTATTCCCCCCCCCACCCAGTTCTTCCTTTGGAAGTGCTTGTACATTATTTACACCACTTTTGTAACAATGGAGATGGCTTCATTAGTTCTTCCTTAACATTGCCATCTCATTTTAATGCCCAAGAAAGAATTTTCTTGATTAAAATCCTTTTGCACTTTTGTCAAATACTCTAGTTGGCTTCAGAACTCATTTTCAGCACTACCTTGGCCTCTGGCTAGGCAGACAGTAGAACAGACAAAGATGTCTTGGACCAAAGAGTTGCACTTACTTAACTAAGAGGACTTATATTCTGAAAGTTAGACTTTTATGCATATACTCATGCATCCATCTACTCAATAAGCATCTTTAATGTTTAATATGTGCACAGAACTATATGAGAGTCTGAGTATTAAAGATGGGTAAGGCACACTTACATTCTGAAGGGGCTAGAAGTGTAGAATTGGAAGTTGAACATCTAATGATATGTCACAAAGCATCATTTGCTAAGGATAATAGAAGCAGGATAAACAACATTCAAGCACTTCAGAAGGAAGACCAAGAGAACAAAATAAAGGTTTGCTTGGAACAAAATAAAGGTTTGTTCAAAAGATATAGGTTCTTAATTTTTCTCTGCTCTGGCTAATCAGAAATGAATAAATCATTTCCTTAAAAAAATAGAAATTGAAATACACAATCAAGAACTCATGACACATGGGACGCCTGGTGGCTCAGAGAGTTAAGCTTCTGCCTTCAGCTCAGGTCATGTTCTCAGGATCCTCGGACCAAGCGCCACATTGGGCTTCCTGCTGAGCAGGGAGCCTGCTTCTCCCTCTGCCTCTCCCCCTGCTCCTGTTCTCTCTCTCTCAAATAAATAAATAAATAAATATTTTTTAAAAAGAAAAAAAAAACCTCATCATACAGATACACACAAGCAAAGTTGTGGATTACTATATATGAAAATAGTGTAAGATAAACTTTGAGGGCAGGGATCCCAACCTGATTCAGTTGGAAAGACATGGAAAGGAGTATCTGAGCTATTTTTATTAACCATCAAATTTCTCTATCTTGTAATACTCTGAAGCAGCTACGTCAGATGAAGAACAAATGCTGTCAAGATTCTGTTCAATTTCATTACAAAGCATTCAAATTGAATTTTTTTTAAGATTTTATTTATTTATTTGACACAGAGAGAGAGACCACAAGCAGAGGCAGAGAGGCAGGCAGAGAGAGGGAGAAGCAGGCTCCCCACTGAGCAGAGAGCCCCATGTGGGGCTCGATCCCAGGACCCTGAGATCACGACCCAAGCCAAAGGCAGAGGCTCAACCCACTGAGCCTCCCAGGCACCCCTCAAAATGAATTTTTGACTAGACCTGAAAACCTTTAAGAATGTTAATTTAATCTGCAACTGTTCTGTCCTGGGACTAAGACTCTAGAATTTAAGGACAAAGACTTTAACTTAGCAAAAGTCTATTTTTTCCCATCTATCGAATGTCCAACAATGTTCCTAGATACCTGGTTAAGTACCTTTTCCTAGATGGTCTTAGAATTTTTTTTTTCCAGTTATAGGAACAATAGGCAGACCATATTAGGGTGGTTGCAAATGAGATGTTAACCTCAAAATACATTATTTATTTTATTTGCACACACACAAAAATACAACATAGCCTTCCCCAAATGACTATTTTTCATGTTTTCTGTATTTTGTAACTAATTTTTGCCTACAAGATCAGTTATTAAACATGTATATAACATTTTTAAATAGGTGGTAGATTATTCTTTCTCTGCAGCTCTATCAAGTTTTATTCAATTTTGTGGCTATGTTGTTAGACACACACAAGTTTAAAACTTGTATCTTCGGGGCGCCTGGGTGGCTCAGTGGATTAAGCTGCTGCCTTCGGCTCAGGTCATGATCTCGGGGTCCTGGGATCAAGCCCCGCATCGGGCTCTCTGCTCCACAGGGACCCTGCTTCCTCCTCTCTCTCTCTGCCTGCCTCTCTGCCTACTTGTGATCTCTCTGTGTCAAATAAATAAGTAAAATCTTTAAAACAAAACAAAACAAAACAAAACAAAAAAAAAAACAAACTTGTATCTTCCTGGTGGATTGAAATGTTTATAATTATATAACAACCTTGCTTACCTCAATAAAGTTTTATATCTTTAAATATAGTTTATATTAAAATTAGCATGGTAATAATAATGATTCTCTTTTGTCTTTATGTCTCCAGTATATTAATTCTTTTTTTACTTTCAACATTTCTGCAGCTTTATGTTTACCTGTGCCTTTTGTATAAACATTTTTTTAAATATTTTATTTATTTATTTAACAGAAACACAGTGAGAGAGAGAACACAAGCAGAGGGAGTGGAAATGGAGAAGCAGGGAGCCCATTGCGGGGCTCAATCCCAGGATGCCAGGTGAGGGCATCATGACCTGAGCTGAAGGCAGTCACCTAATGACTGAGCCACCCAGGCACCCCTGTATGCAGCTTCTTTTAGCCATCTTAATCAACTCTATCTTTTCTTCCTGTGAGGATTCTGTTTGCTTCTGCCATGCACCTAGGGTCACCATTCAGGGACACTTTAAATTCTCATCCTCCTGAGGTGTTTTGGACAATGTAAGTAAGATGAATTTTTCTATCAATCATCCTGAGGGCTAGATTAAAGTAACAAATTCTCAAGGATAATTTAACCTGGTCATTTGACATTTAAATTTTAGACTGGAAAATTTCCTAGCATTCCCCTGAAAAGTTGGGTAAATTTTAAGTTTATTCTCACTCTGAGATCTCTGAGGTCTCATATTTATATGGAAGGCAGGATGGTATTAAATTAGGAGAGAGATACTACATAATTATCAAGATCCAGAGTCATTGTAATGCTGGTAGAATTAAAATTTCCCTTTTTAAACATTTGTTGAGGACTTAATAGGTTTCCATATAAACCAAGATAATGGGATCAGATCTTCAACAGGCTTTCAGTCTAGCTATTGCTTGCCTTGATCATTAAACTGCATCTGTATTTTGCCTATTTTGCCTCTTGTTTAGGTCTCTTCTTACTGAACTCATCTTTCCAGAAGTTCTTTCCCTGATATCAAGTCTCAAGTTTCAAACTATTCAAATTAGTCATCCTTCAATATACAAACTTACTTCAAATTCAGTGTTTCTCAAATTTGAGAAAGTCTATCTGACCTGTGGTCATGTGGTGCTCTGCAAATACAAGGAGTCACTTACTGGAGCAAAGTAAGTGTACATTTTTAAAAGGTACAATATGCAGTAAGCATTCACAAAGGGAAGGAGGACAAAACTACTAGTAATGAGCCCCAAAGATGCTTTCAATGCTATTTTTTAAAATAATTTTCCACTGCCTTTAAATCTTGGAGTTTTAAAGAATATTAAAGTTCATGTTATATGACCCCTTCATGAAATAGCAAGAATAATTCTGAAATATTCCAATTACATGGTTATTCATATAGCCTATTCCTGACACCTTCTCTAATATGCAATTCAAGAAGATAATCAAGTTGCTAACTAGCTCTAATTGTAGACTTTTTTTAATAAAAGAAAATATAGACTATCTCTTTTTCCCCCTACTCACCTTGATTCTAAATTGATATCCTAAATTCTCATTAAGATTATTTACATTTGACTCAAATTCTTCACAGTTATCAAGTAGGGTAGAACATGATTTTCATCAGACCATGAACCTACTGAACAATGCAGTTGGGATCTTGAATGTTTACTGGGTCAGATAATAGCTCTCATCCATTTAGAACCATATGTCTGGGGCAACTGGGTGGCTCAGTCAGTTAGGTGTCATCCTTTGTCTCAGGTCATAATCCCAGGATCCTGGGATCAAGCCCCTCCTTGGTCTCCCTACTCACTGGGGAGCTTGCTTTCTTCCTCTCTCTCTGCCTGCTGCTGCCCCTACTTGTGCTCTCTATCACTCTCTGTCAAATAAATAAATAAAATCTTAAAAAAAAAAGAAGAACGATATGTCAATTAGTCCTAATCTATTGATTGTTCGGCCATCATTGGTTCACAGTCTTGGCTGCATATTTTGAACACTCAGGAGTTTTTTAAAATTATCCATCCTTAGACCCCACTGAATGCAAATTAAATTAGGAATTCTGTTCATAGAGACTGTTCATAGAAATTTCCTCAAATATGTGGTGTGTCTGAGAACCACAGTTTTCATAGAGCCTTTAAGTTCTATCGTTTCTCAAGCCTTTACTGTTTTCTAAGGCTTCTCCTCATAGTTCTGGTCAACACTAATTTTCCCCCTAGAGATAAAACTTAATATGGAATAATCTAATCAGAAAGGATCTCCTCATTTGAAAATAGTGAAGTACTTCAATGGCATATTGTGCCTTTACCACAATTTTCTTTTTCTTTAGTGGGGAGGGGCAGAGGGAGAGAGAAAATCTTAAGCAGTGCTCCATCTCATGATGCTGGAATCATGACCTGAGTTGAAAACAAGAGTTGGATGCTAAACCAACTGAGCCACCCAGGGGCCCAACCACAATGTTCTTTTTGCTTCCATTTTCCTCTCTGCAGTCAATCAGCAGATGAGAGATTTTCTCACCTCAATCACACTATAATAAGAAATGATTTACTATGAATTACTTTCCTTTTAATTAGCATATGTTAAATCTGTGCAGTTACACTCTGAAATCTCTGAAATCATGCATTATCTATTATGGAATAGCATATTTCCTCTCTCTCTTTCTCAATGCACTTACTTCTCTGGTTCTAGAAGTTAGATTAGTCATTGCTAGATAAGACTAAGATGTAAAAGAATTTTTTTAAGATTTTATTTATTTATTTGAGAGAAAGAGCATGCATGAGTGGGGAGAGGAGCAGAGGGAGAGTGACAAGCAGACTCCATGCTAAATGCAGAGCCAACACAGGGATCGATCCCATGACCCTGAGATCAAGACCTGAGCTGAAATGAAGAGTCAGAGGCTTAACTGGCTAAGCCACTCAGGTGCCCTAGAATTACAAATTTTTAAAAATCTTTGGGATTCTTTTCCCATGGAAATACCTTTGGGTTGTCTTTTTAATGCTTTTTATTGTACCTATTTTATAGACTTAGTAGCATATTTTGAATATTTCCCAACTTGCTTTGTCACTTAACAATGCTACATAAATATCTTGCTATGCAAGTATGCTGAATATTTTACTTTTTCATGGTGCTATGAATTGATTGTGTTACCCAAAATTTGGATGTTGAAGTCCTAACCCCCAAGGTCATGGTATCTGGAGATGGGGCATAGGGGAGATAATTACCTTGAGATGAAATCATGGGAATAGGTTCTTTATGATGAGATTGGTGCCCTTTAAAAAAGAGACCAGAGCATACATGTATTGCACACATCTTCCCTCCCTCTGTCTTTCCCCTTCTCCCCTGCTGCCCACATACTTCATACAGTAGGTGAATGTTTAACTTCTTAAGGAACAGTGAAACATTCCTAAAGTATTGGTATCATTTTATGTTCTTATCACAAGAACGAGTTCCAGGTCTCTTATGTCCTTACCAATACGTTGTCTGATCAGTTCTAGTGATGGGATAGGCGAGCTGTGCAGTGTTATCCTGTCATTCTAATTTGCATTCCTAATGACATGATGTTGGGTGTTTTTTCCTGGATTAATTGCCAACCATCTATTTTTTTTTAAATTTTCTGTTCATCTGATTTGTCGTCTTATTACTGAGTTTTGACAATTCTTCATGTATTTTCAATAAAAGTCCTGTAATGGAAATATCATCAATATATTCTTGTAGCCTTGGTATTGTCTTTTCAATAGCTTTTCCACAGAAGACATTATTACTTTTAATAAGATCTAATTTGTCCATTTATTTTCTTACTAGTTATTCCTTTTGCTTAATTAAAGACATGTTTTCCTATATTTTCTTCTGTAATTTTTAGAGTTTTAGGGTTTTTTTCATTGATGTGTATGGTTCATTTTGAGTTAGTCTTTGGAAGTTTTTTTTTAGAATATGGATACCCAATTGTTATATTAATATTGATTTAAAAAATTATTCCTTCTCTACTAAAATGCTTTTGTAACTTCACTGAAGTTCATTTATTTATATGTTTTTTTCTGGACTTTCTTTTTGATTGCATTTGTTTATTTTATTGATACCAATATTTTCATGTATTGATTAATATGTTTTTATAATAAGTCTTAAAATCAAGGTCATATATTCCTTCAACTTTCTTCTTAAAGTTGTTTTGGCTATTTATCCTTGCCTTTCTGTAAGAATTTTAGAATCCACTTGTTAATTTCTACATTTTAAAAAAGAATACTAAGATTGAGACTATATTTAATCTTCATTTTTTAAAGAAATATTATTAAAGATTTTAATTATTTATTTGAAAGAGAGTGAGAGAAAGAAAGCATGAGGAAGGAAGGGGCAGAGGGAGAAGCCCCAGCCTCAGCTAAGCATGGAGCCTGAGGCACGACTCAGTCTCAGGAACCAGGGATTATGACCTGAGCTGAAGGCAGCCACTTAACCAACTGAGACACCCAGGTATCCCTAATCTTCAATTTAGAAAAAAATATTGAATGTACCTCTCTCCCCTTCATTCCCTGTCCCAATGTGACAATACAAGCCAGGAATAGAGTCCTCACCAGGAACCAAATTAGCTGACAACAAGATCATGGGACTTCTCAGCTTCCAAAATGGTGGGAAATGTAAATTCTACTGTATAAGTCACCCAGTCCATGGTATTTTGATATAGCAATCCAAGCAGACAAGGATATATGGCACTTTATATTTTAACCATTCATCTAGAGTTACTTTCAAATTGTTTGCTATGATCAATAAACTCGCAATAAATATTTTATATATAAAAAATTGACCTATAACTCTATTTAATAGGGTGTTCTTGCCTCCCCCCAAAGGAATTTTAGGAATCCAGTAAAGAATTCCAAGCTAGAGCACACTATCAGCCTTGCAGTATCAATGCTTAGTGCTACCTAACTGGAAGTAATTCTAGTATTTCTTCCTTATATATTATTCCAATAAACCTTTATGGTATGCTATTTTGTATGTATCCTTTTCAGTGGCCGTTCATGTTTAAATTTTGATTTTTTCCACATTCACACATTTGTTTCTGAAAAAAATAATAAGCAGTTTCTTTAACACAGAAATATTATCTATTTCCTTTACTTTACCGACCTGAAGATATAAAGCAGATATTTAATAAAGACTTGGCAAGTTAAAATAAAGGGGAAAAGAGTGTTTTTTTAATTTATCAATCTTGTTTTCTTTATATAGTAGCCATGTTTGACAAAAAATTATTATACATGGCCTGCCACCTGTGAATGCACTTGTGGACATGATAGGACATAAATGAAACTAGAGATTTCGACTATCCCTTGAAATTAAGAATTTTTAAAAATTTCAGTAACACTCCTCATTGTTATTTCTTCATATACAAATGAGCAGAGTAAAATAACTAAGTAAATATATTTATTCCTATTGCTGTTTTAACATAAAAAGAAGACTTATCCCTTTACTGATGAAAATATTTTTTCACAGTCACCATAAGTCAAGCCTACATCTGAGTCCAAAATGTAATAGACAATATTTAAAACTATGTATTTCCCAAGTCTTTATAAAATTATATGACCTGGCAATTTGAGATCTCAGAGAAACTAGCACAAGCTGAAATTCGGAGCTCCTCCAATCGTAAATGGAAAACATGCAAAGTGATAATAAAATTCATTTTCATTTCTGAATTGTAAACAGCTCATATGTAAATAATGCTTGTTACTGTTCTCCTCCTCCACTCTTTCCAGTGAAGAGTTAGTCTCATTTAAATTACGTAGCCCAGGGGCACCTGGGTGGCTCAGTGGGTTAAAGCCTCTGCCTTCGGCCCAGGTCATGGTCCCAGGGTCCTGGGATGGAGCCCCGCATCAGGCTCTCTGCTCAGCAGAGAGCCTGCTTCCCCTCCTCTCTCTCTGGCTGCCTCTCTGCCTACCTATGATCTCTGTCTGTCAAATAAATAAATAAAATCTTAAAAAAAAATAAAAATAAAAAAATAAATTACGTAGCCTAATGAGCCATGATGTTATTGCTACTTTTTTTATTCACTTGGAAAGTTGTAAGAGAATGTAACTACTTTGAAAGTTATGATGACAATTCTAATACCTAAGTAATAAATTCCAATAGTGCTGGTGATTTTCTTCCTCATGACTTTAGGGTTTCACATTTTTAGATATCAAGCACAACTTTATCTTAATATATATCTCACTTCAATATTTATCTTAAACACATCTTAAACATCTACAGAACAGCCCCTAATTTCTCACCAATTAGATAATCATATGAGCTAACTTCTGTGAATGTGCTTTCAGTTTTTACTTTGGGTCAGTAACACACTCAGTATAACTTAAAAAAAAAAAGCCTTCATTGTTATACTAAACAATCCAAAATAAGCATTTAAAAATATTTACAATAAACCCTATTTACTAGACTATTTATTAGATACTCCAGTCTTAAAATTCTAGCCTGTCCATAAATATGATAATTTTAACATTTGCCATCTATTTCCTTCCAAGAAGTAATACTCTCAGCAGGCTCACCACTTCTGACATTTTCTTTCGTTTTACAGAGATAAGTGGCATCCTGGAAGTGCCTTCCCTTCTCCCCATCACATTAGCATTCATAATATTAATTGCCAAAAATTACCAGCTGCAAGAAGTTTTATCTAACAAAGCTGTTCTATGGCTTTCTCAAGACAATTTAGTACCATTTATGTCCCAAGCAAACACTTAGGTATGTAAATAGGAAGAAGCCCACAGTATAATTAATATTTAAAAGGTAAAATGTCAGACTCAGCTAAGCAATTTTTAACATCCTTCACCCCTCCACCCCCTTTACTCTAACCGCATGTTCTTCCTAGAGATGAGCTCTGGGATTTTACTGAGAAAGCTACAATTGATCACAGCTAAGTGTTTTGCTATAAAGCTCCAACAATTACCTAGACATGCAGTGCTGAATTCAGGTTCGGGAATGAATATATTTAACTCTGAAACTCCTGCTGCTCATTTGAATATTTCTATTGAAATAATTTATTTAACCCAAGACAGCAAATTATTTGAATACAACAAAAATATAAATCAGAATCAAGCAAGTAAGAAGCAGTTGGTAAGAATAAGATTCTTCACAATTTGATACATATTGATTAATCACCTGCCAATAAAAAAGCTGATTGTTGCACGCATCTCGAAAGTACAATGAATTCAAATTACCTCTATTAACCAAGAGGTCATCTTTATTCAGATGTGTTGGTGATTCTTGATAGTTATGTCAATTTCTGCCACTCTTAGAAAGCTCACAGAAAGTAAAGGGTGTCTTCAAGTTAAAAAGATAATTTACAAGAAATAAAATACACACAATTATCTGAAATATTTACTTATTATAAAAGGGGGGAGTATTGTGACTTATTTGGAATTCTAATGTCTAAATCAAAAATCTCAAGTTCTTTCTTGAAAGTTTCTAGCTTTCTGAAGGAGCTGGGAAATTAAATAAAAGAAGAGGGCATATGGGGCGCCTGGGTGGCTCAGTGGGTTAAAGCCTCTGCCTTTGGCTCAGGTCGTGATCCCAGGGTCCTGGGATCGAGCCCCGCATCGGACTCTCTGCTTGGCGGGGAGTCTGCTTCCCTTCCTCTCTCTCTGCCTGCCTCTCTGCCTACTTGTGATATCTGTCTGTCAAATAAATAAATAAAATCTTAAAAAAAAATTCTTTAAAAAAAAAAAAAAGAAGAGGGCATAATGGAAATCACAACTTGAAATCAGAAGAGAAGACAAAAGGAATAATTGGGTAAAACCAACTCACCCTAGCATAAAAAAGAGTTTGGATTTTAAGAAATGGCAATACTCAGCATGAGTAGGACTGAGCTACAATCAACAGTAAAGCACTCACTGGCTATCCTGGGACTAGCATGTGAGAGAGCAACAAAGCATCAGAACAGAAGCTCTGGATATTTCTAAGACATTCAAATAAACAATTGAGAATAATTTGCAAAAATGAAAGTATGCTGAAAGGATATCTTGACCATTTCCAAAATATATTTCTTTTTTTTTCCCCTTTTTATTTATTTTTTCAGCGTAACAGTATTCCTTCTTTTTGCACAACACCCAGTGCTCCATGCAAAACGTGCCCTCCCCATCACCCACCACCTGTTCCCCCAACCTCCCACCCCTGACCCTTCAAAACCCTCAGGTTGTTTTTCAGAGTCCAAAATATATTTCTTTAAATCTCTACTTATAATCAAGCATATATTATTTTCTACTATACTAGTGTTTCTTCATTGTTGTTTTAATATATTGAATATATTTTTACTACTTCAAAGTTAGTATCCCAATTGTCTTTAGCATCCATCTCAATGTGGCAGAAACTCTTTCTCTTAAAATGTTAAGATATAGCCATAGGTTTATATGTGATATTGTCAGCAAATTACTTCTAACATCTAAGGGACTATGGCTCCAGAAGGTGAACTCTCAATTAGTTCATTACCATCACCACATATTAACAGTCTCTATATTTTATGGAAATACAAATTATCTTTAAGATAATTTATACAGATTCCTCTATTAAGCAGAGAAGGTTAAACAAAAAGGCTACTTTCAATTTTTAACATCATTTGCAAAATGTATTACCTCATCACAGTATGGAACTACTGAACACGTTACATACCAATTTATAAATGAATTCACCTTGAACTGCTTGCTTTAAAAAATTCATTAAAAATTTATTATATTCTTTAGCACATCTTATTGACCACTCTGGAAGATTATTAGTAGTCTTCCCATATAATAAGTATTGAATCTGTCTTTAGCAGTCTCTACTTCAATTCAAATTTCTTGTCTATGATTTAAGAATTGAAAATGCAAACTGATAGAATTATTTGTAAGATAAGTAGTAAATTATCTCTAAGTGAGAGCCTCAGTGGTTTATATATTTAAATGTGCACATGTGTGTATATATGAATACATTTTCTAATGCTTATGTTGGTTTCTCAAGCATCTTAATATTAGTTAAAGCAATTGCCTGAAGTTCTAAGTTAGTTGAGCTTGCTTCATTAAGTAAGGTGTAAGTGAACATACTTATTGAACTTACCCCTAACCCCACTGCCCATATAGCCTTCTAAGAATCCCAAGATTGCCAGTAATAAATGAATGGTGTCTGTTTCATTACAATCATCTAACTCTTTACTAATGGTTAACTCATTTATTTACTCAACAACAGCCTAAAATGAAGCATAAAGAGCCACACAGCAGGGCTTTAAGTGGAACTAATAGAGATACCAAGATAATGCTACAAAGTGACCAAGAATAAGAAAATAAATAACCCAATTAAGAATTGGGCAAAAGATTTTTTTTTAAGATTTTATTTATTTACTTGACAGAGAAAGAGAGTTCACAAGTAGGCAGAGCAACAGGCAGAAAGAGAGGGGGAAGCAGGCCTCGGCCTGAGCAGAGAGCCTGGAGCCCAATGTGGGGCTCCAGCCCAGGACTCTGAGATCATGACCTGAGTTGAAGGCAGAGGCTTAACCCACTGAGCCACCCAGGCACCCCTGGGCAAAAGATTTAAACAGACACTTAACTAAGGAAGGTTACAGAAGACAAATACATGATAAGGTCATTAATGTGATTAATTATTAGGAAAAGGGTATTTAAAACCACAAAGTTTGTTATCTGACCAAAGTGTTATCATACAGTTGATACATCATGCTATATAAATCAAGGTGATGCAAGTTAGATGCAGTTGGCAGGAAGAAAATTCTTCACAATTTGATAATTACTGATTCATTCCCTGCTATCCTTCATTCCATATATTTCATTCATCTCAAATTTAAATTTGTATCTATTAACTAAGATTTTTATTTATAAAATTATAAAAATTATTTAAAATTGTTCTAATTGATGAACTAATGAAAAAAAATTTTAAGATTTTATTTATTTATTTGACAGAGATCATAAGTAGTCATAGAGGCAGGCAGAGAGACGAAGGGAAGCAGGCTCCCTGCTGAGCAGAGAGCCCGATGCGGGGCTGGATCCCAGAACCCTGGGATCATGACCTGAGCCGAAGGCAGAGGCTTAACCCACTGAGCCACCCAAGTGCCCCTATTTATGAAAAATATTTAAAGTGAAATATAAAGTACTGGTGAACAGGTGGAACAATATTGCAGTGGGGACACAAAATGCTGTAACTGTTTTGGGAAACTGCATGACAGTTTCTTATAAACATTTACTAATTACTCCCTACTACTTTGTGCAAAAAGAAATAAAAACTTAAGTTTACGCACACAAAGAAAATCTCTATTCTAATGTTTACAGAAATGCTTATACTGGCCATTAATGTGGAACAATCCAATGCCCTTCAGTAAGTGAATGGATAAAATGTTATAAATCCATGCAATGGAGCACTACTCAGAAATCAAAAGCAATGTAACTATTGATCCATGTAACCATATAGATGAATTCCCAACACATCTCTCCAAGTGAAAGAGGTCAGACCCAAACAGCTGTGTCATATATAATTCATTTCTATGACATTTCAGAGAAGGTAAAATGAATAGGAATGGAGAACAGACCTATAGTTTCAAGGCATTTATAAGTTAAGAGGAGTTGACCACACACAGCAACTTTAGGAATGTGGGTGGGAGGGGATGCTGGAATAGCTGAATCTTGACCGTGGTAAATATGTGACTCTGTACAGTTTTCAAGTCATAGGACTATATGTCACTAGTAAATTTTACTGTATACAGATTTTTAAAAAGTAAAAGTGGAGAAAATAAGAACATGTAGAGATTGTGTCTATGTAGCCACATAGTGGTATTGAATGATATCCCAATATTTTAGTTGCTATTAAGCCTATTAAAATAAGCATGTTCTGTTTCCTGTTTTTAAGTATGTTCTGGCTCTTTCTTCAAAATAGTAAGGAGAGGGGGCACCTGGGTGGCTCAGTGGGTTAAACCTCTGCCTTCCGCTTGGGTCATGATCCCAGGGTCCTGGGATAGAGCTCCACATCGGGCTCTCTGCTCAGCAGGGAGCCTGCTTCCCCCGCCCACCCCACCCACCTACCTCTCTGCCTACTTGTGAGCTCTCTCTCTCTGTCAAATAAATAAATAAAATCTTTAAAAAAAATAGTAAGGAGAGAAGACCATGAGATCAGTTAGAGGAAGAATAGTATGTTTAAAGTCAAACATGTGATGTTGAAGCACACACACACACCCATACTATAAACTCTAAATATGAAAGCAGGGAGCAGAGAGTAGGCATGGATAGTATACAGATTTTATTCCATTTACCAACATCAACTGCATGCTAGTAAGATGTCCAACATGTTGAGAAGAATTCTGAGGCCAAATGCAGACTCAGTGTTAAAGAATACTATGACTGAAAGCTGGTGCAACAGGGAAGTAGCAGCATGCACATTTGCCATTTCTTTTTTTTTTCCATTTTATTTATTTTTTCAGCGTAACAGTATTCATTGTTTTTGTACAACACCCAGTGCTCCATGCAAAACGTGCCCTCCCCATTACCCACCACCTGTTCCCCCAACCTCCCACCCCTGACCCTTCAAAACCCTCAGGTTGTTTTTCAGAGTCCATAGTCTCTAATGGTTCACCTCCCCTTCCAAATTTTTTTTTTTAAATAAACATATAATGTATTTTTATCTCCAGGGGTACAGGTCTGTGAATCGCCAGGTTTACACACTTCACAACACTCACGATAGCACATACCCTCCCCAATGTCCATAGCCCCCTCCCCTTCTCCCAATCCCACCTCCCCCCAGCAACCCCCAGACATTTGCCATTTCTAAAGAGATTCGTGGGATATGTGGAACAAACTGATCCATCAGAGCAGAACAAGCTAATAGAGTTAGGAGATTTGATGTAATAGCAGATTCTTCCTCATCTTATATAAATTTATATACATAACTTCTCCCCACTGGACCATAATTCCATCCCAATGAAAATAATGAGGCATTTGTAAAATGCACTAACATTTTTCAGAAATAACTTTTCATAGACCAGGTTGAAAATTCTTCTCTGAAGTCAGGAGTGCTCAAATATAGGACAGTGAAACTTGCTTTCACCAACACCACCAGAAACTAATGAAGTTAAAATGAAAATCAAGAAAACAGAAGCATCACCTTTGTTCAAATATAACTCTTCTAGAATGCCAACTGTTTCCAAATATAGATATAACTCAAAAACATCATTATTCAAAATGACAGTGGATTTCACTTCAGAATGTAAGTAAGTGATTGCGAATTTCACTCATAAGAACACAAAGTGAAAATAGATGAGTTTTTAAAAAACAGAATTGTTAAATGGGCACACTGGAAAAACAGCTAATCAAGAAAGCATAATCAGAAGTACAGAAAAAAAATCTATATGTAAAAATAATTATGTGAATCCATGTGTATATATAAGTTCAAAGAACATTGTAAGGGAAGCATTTAATAAAAACATAAGTGAAATTATGGGTTAAAGGAATGCATAGTTTCATAAGCATGCACACTTTCATACTTTGAATATACAGTAGGAAAATATCCTTTATGAAAATGGCATTTCATTTTCACTAATTAAGGAAATACTTATGAAACTATGAAAAAAATATAAGGATGTTTGGTACAATACTATTTACAGTAGGAAAAATCTGAGTAACTTAGACATAGAATAACTAAGGGTTTATTAAAGGGATGTTGGATAATCCATTCACAGCAATGTTATGTGACAATTAAAATCATTTTGTTATATATGTCTTTGTAAATACAAATGTGGATGTACATAATATTACATGACAACTCAGTATATAAACAATTAATTATGGTAATTGCATATTTCTGAAAGATGAAATTTCCATTATTATATACATAGACAAATCTACAAAACAGTGTTACTGAGAAGAGGATAGGGAGTTTAGCAATGAATCTAAGGATACTGCAGTCTTCCAGGATTAGGCTCAATTTAGACGAGGCTGCACAACTGTGTTGTCTAGGCCTTTGTGGGATCTATTCTTGCCACCTTAGTTCTATGACCATGGAATCTGTTGTCATAAAACAGTAGATATTGAAGTATAGTGTCCAGAGGGAGAGACATCATGGAATATGTGTAAGAATTATGTTTGAGATCCATGTTTATAGATGCATAGTCAAGTGGGCCTTAATTATTGCCTTTCAGGTATTACCTTATGTGAAAAATTGTACTGCTCTCTTTGTGTGGTTCCCTATTAGAACTCATCAAAGCAAAAGAAAAAAAAAACATTTGTTTGGAGCAACTTGTCCCCTCACATGTTATAATGTTAGCCCATAGAGATGAACTCTAGATAGTCCAGACTCCCAACTGCTTTGATTTCCAGATTTACTAACACCAGGATTTCCCAATTGCTACCTTCTAGTTGGCCATAATGACTATGTAAGCCTGTGGTGTGCTGGCTTAGACTGTGCTATCCAATCAACCTTCAATATATAATACCAGGGGTCACTGCAACTAAAGAAACAGAATGGAAATAAGAAAAATACGTATTTCATGGAGCACGTGTGAGGCACAAACAATGAATTCTGGAACAAGAAAAAAAATTAAAAGAGAAAAGAAAAACTAATAATTTTGGTGAGTTAACATTCATTGAACAGGTATTATGTGCTTGAAATTATGCTACTTGTTTATATTCATTAAGCCATTTAGTGACAGGACATCATTTTATTAATGAATTAAATGAATGCAAACGTATTGAATAATCTTCAGGATACCAGCATATAAGAAATATACTCAGAACTCAAATTAAAATGTCTTTTTCTAGAATTTTCTTTATAATTTCCTCAGATGTCTGTATTGATGAAAGAGGTAAGTTTATTAAGTAATATATATTACATACTACAGAATATTATACTATATATTATATAATTATATGCCATATATTATATATAGTTTATTAAATAATATATAGTATATAGCACTACACTACATACTATGTATTTATATATCATGTATGTAAAACATTTATGCTGTATTGGTAGTAACTTTAGATTGCAATATTCTCTGGATATCATTTTTTTTTCCTGTCCTGAAGATCATAAATCAAATTTTGTGCAGTATTGGAATTTGAGTGAGTATTGTTGGTGGCAAACCCTGAGCACTGGGCATTAATATTTGACAAGTTACTATTTTATCTCTCAGGTCTTATTTGGTTATCTCTATAATCTGTTAAGAAAGCCCAAACCACAGATCATTATCAGTGGTAACTCATCCAAGAGATTAACACACATCAGGAGACAAAACATCTTTACCAATGATGACTTTGAGGATATGTCCCTCTTCTTACAGTTTACCTAGTGCTATTAGTTACTAACAAAAAGGAAAGTAAGCTTCAGTAGATAACACAAAACAGTAGGATAAGGAAATCTTAAATGTTGAATTTGGGATGCTTGTGACATCGTAAAAAGTGGTGGTCAGGAGTAGTCTGTCTACCTACCTACCCACCTACCCACTTATCATCTATCTATAGATAACTGATGAACTTCAAACATGCCATTTCCTCTTATTCCCCACCAAGGACTTTTGCATATACTATTTCTGTGCCCCACATGCTCTTCCCCTACCTCTAGTAGTTAATTTTCAAAGTTGCAGCATGAATGTGACTTCCTAGTAAAATAATTACCTTCCTTGTAGATTGGGTAAGATGCCCTTCATTCACTCTTAGAGCATCATGTACATCATGTAAAATGTGTATCATAGCACTTTTCAGGGGTTTAATGGTGTTTGCTCATCATTGCATCCACAAAGCCAATTGCAGTGAGTGTTACATAATAGGTTCTTTTTTTTTTTTTTTTTTTTTTTTTTTTTTTTTAATTTTTTTTTCCCATTTTATTTATTTTTTCAGCGTAACAGTATTCATTCTTTTTGCACAACACCCAGTGCTCCATGCAAAACGTGCCCTCTCCATTACCCACCACCTGTTCCCCCAACCTCCCACCCCTGACCCTTCAAAACCCTCAGGTTGCCCCAACCTCCCACCCCTGACCCTTCAAAACCCTCAGGTTGTTTTTCAGAGTCCATAGTCTCTTATGGTTCGCTTCCCCTCCCCAATGTCCATAGCCCGCTCCCCCTCCCCCAATCCCACCTCCCCGCAGCAACCCCCAGTTTGTTTTGTGAGATTAAGAGTCATTTATGGTTTGTCTCCCTCCCAATCCCATCTTGTTTCATTTATTCTTCTCCTATCTCCTACCCCCCCATGTTGCTTCTCCATGTCCTCATATCAGGGAGATCATATGATAGTTGTCTTTCTCCGATTGACTTATTTCACTAAGCATGATACGCTCTAGTTCCATCCACGTCGTCGCAAATGGCAAGATTTCATTTCTTTTGATGGCTGCATAGTATTCCATTGTGTATATATACCACATCTTCTTTATCCATTCATCTGTTGATGGACATCTAGGTTCTTTCCATAGTCTGGCTATTGTAGACATTGCTGCTATAAACATTCGGGTACACGTGCCCCTTCGGATCACTATGTTTGTATCTTTAGGGTAAATACCCAGTAGTGCAATTGCTGGGTCATAGGGTAGTTCTATTTTCAACATTTTGAGGAACCTCCATGCTGTTTTCCAGAGTGGTTGCACCAGCTTGCATTCCCACCAACAGTGGAGGAGGGTTCCCCTTTCTCCACATCCTCTCCAGCATCTGTCATTTCCTGACTTGTTCATTTTAGCCATTCTGACTGGTGTGAGGTGATATCTCATTGTGGTTTTGATTTGTATTTCCCTGATGGCGAGTGACGTGGAGCACTTTTTCATGTGTCTGTTGGCCATCTGGATGTCTTCTTTGCAGAAATGTCTGTTCATGTCCTCTTCCCATTTCTTGATTGGATTGTTTGTTCTTTGGGTGTTGAGTTTGCTAAGTTCCTTATAGATTTTGGATACTAGCCCTTTATCTGATATGTCGTTTGCAAATATCTTCTCCCATTCTGTCAGCTGTCTTTTGGTTTTGTTAACTGTTTCCTTTGCTGTGCAAAAGCTTTTGATCTTGATGAAATCCCAACAGTTCATTTTTGCCCTTGCTTCCCTTGCCTTTGCCGTTGTTCCTAGGAAGATGTTGCTACGGCTGAGGTCGAAGAGGTTGCTGCCTGCGTTCTCCTCAAGGATTTTGATGGATTCCTTTCTCACATTGAGGTCCTTCATCCATTTGGAGTCTATTTTTGTGTGTGGTGTAAGGAAGTGGTCCAATTTCATTTTTCTGCATGTGGCTGTCCAATTTTCCCAGCACCATTTATTGAAGAGGCTGTCTTTTTTCCATTGGACATTCTTTCCTGCTTTGTCGAAGATTAGTTGACCATAGAGTTGAGGGTCGATTTCTGGGCTCTCTATTCTGTTCCACTGATCTATGTGTCTGTTTTTGTGCCAGTACCATGCTGTCTTGATGATGACAGCTTTGTAATAGAGCTTGAAGTCCGGAATTGTGATGCCACCAACTTTGGCTTTGTTCTTCAATATTCCTTTGGCTATTCGAGGTCTTTTCTGCTTCCATATAAATTTTAGGATTATTTGTTCCATTTCTTTGAAAAAAATGGATGGTATTTTGATAGGGATTGCATTAAATGTGTAGATTGCTTTAGGTAGCATAGACATTTTCACAATATTTATTCTTCCAATCCAGACTCATCAAAAAGAAAAGAGAAAGGACCCAAATCAATAAAATCATGAATGAAAGAGGAGAGATCACAACTAACACCAAAGAAATACAGACAATTATAAGAACATACTATGAGCAACTTTACGCCAACAAATTGGACAATCTGGAAGAAATGGATGCATTCCTAGAGACATATAAACTACCACAACTGAACCAGGAAGAAATAGAAAACCTGAACAGGCCCATAACCAGTAAGGAGATTGAAACAGTCATCAAAAATCTCCAAACAAACAAAAGCCCAGGGCCAGACGGCTTCCCAGGGGAATTCTACCAAACATTTAAAGAAGAACTCATTCCTATTCTCCTGAAACTGTTCCAAAAAATAGAAATGGAAGGAAAACTTCCAAACTCATTTTATGAGGCCAGCATCACCTTGATCCCAAAACCAGACAAGGATCCCACCAAAAAAGAGAACTACAGACCAATATCCTTGATGAACACAGACGCAAAAATTCTCGCCAAAATACTAGCCAATAGGATTCAACAGTACATTAAAAGGATTATTCACCACGATCAAGTGGGATTTATTCCAGGGCTGCAGGGTTGGTTCAACATCCGCAAATCAATCAATGTGATAGAACACATTAATAAAAGAAAGAACAAGAACCATATGATACTCTCAATAGATGCTGAAAAAGCATTTGACAAAGTACAGCATCCCTTCCTGATCAAAACTCTTCAAAGTGTAGGGATAGAGGGCACATACCTCAATATTATCAAAGCCATCTATGAAAAACCCACCGCAAATATCATTCTCAATGGAGAAAAACTGAAAGCTTTTCCGTTAAGGTCAGGAACACGGCAGGGATGTCCATTATCACCACTGCTATTCAACATAGTACTAGAAGTCCTAGCCTCAGCAATCAGACAACAAAAAGAAATTAAAGGCATCCAAATTGGTAAAGAAGAAGTCAAACTATCACTCTTCGCAGATGATATGATACTATATGTGGAAAACCCAAAAGACTCCACTCCAAAACTGCTAGAACTTGTACAGGAATTCAGTAAAGTGTCAGGATATAAAATCAATGCACAGAAATCAGTTGCATTTCTGTACACCAACAACAAGACTGAAGAAAGAGAAATTAAGGAGTCAATCCCATTTACAATTGTACCCAAAACTATAAGATACCTAGGAATAAACCTCACCAAAGAGACTAAGAATCTATACACAGAAAATTATAAAGTACTCATGAAAGAAATTGAGGAAGACACAAAAAAATGGAAAAATGTTCCATGCTCCTGGATTGGAAGAACATAATAGGTTCTTAATTTAAAAATTGAAAAAAGAATCAGTGAATAAATAATATGATATCCAATAAAAGAGTTCTATTTCTGGCAAATGGAATGACAAGAGATAATCTTTCATGGCTTTATGAATGCTCTGAGGACCATGATAATTTTGCAGCAGATCAGAGAGTTAGGAAGCTGGCTTGGCAGTTAGCCAAACACACTTAAACTGGTACATCTCTTTTAGGACAACATTGCCTTGAGTGTAACAATTTTTGTCTTCACAGAAAACACAAAGAGTCCTCTTTTATACAGGTACCGCAAGTGGCTTGCTCCCTACTTCTGAAACATGAGTTTGTATTATACTCTACATTTAAGGTAGTTTCTCATTTAACAGAGGCTTTCGATGGTCCTTTAGAATAGGTGCTCTATCTAAACAGAAAACACCTGGCAAGGGGTTATCATCTTTTTCTTTATGTTCAATCTCAGGATTTTAGAGATTTCATACCAAACCCACCTGCACTCGGGTGTTAGTCTGCTCAGTGACATCACATCACAGTCTCCTAAAAGCAGGCTTGTCCCTTTATCTCTTTACATGGTCTCCAAAATAAATACATTTTATCCATATATTTGATGTTAGCATCAACAATTTTACTTTCTTAGAATTTCTTGGAATCTGAGTTACTGTCTATGCAGTTTGGATCCCAGGTTGCATCCAAATGAACTAGTAACCAGGACCCCCACCAAGTCCCTTGTGAGACAGCAGCTCTCACCCCTCATAAAACTAATTTTTTCAGCGTAACAGTATTCATTCTTTTTGCACAACACCCAGTGCTCCATGCAAAACGTGCCCTCCCCATTACCCACCACCTGTTCCCCCAACCTCCCACCCCTGACCCTTCAAAACCCTCAGGTTGCCCCAACCTCCCACCCCTGACCCTTCAAAACCCTCAGATTGTTTTTCAGAGTCCATAGTCTCTTATGGTTCGCTTCCCCTCCCCAATGTCCATAGCCCGCTCCCCCTCCCCCAATCCCACCTCCCCGCAGCAACCCCCAGTTTGTTTTGTGAGATTAAGAGTCATTTATGGTTTGTCTCCCTCCCAATCCCATCTTGCTGAAAAAATAAATAAAATGAGAAAAAAAAAAAAAAAAAAAAAAAAAAAAAAAAAAAAAAAAAACTAATGGTCATAATTAGTAAACCTTCCTGAAAGAGATTCCCCTCTTCCTCTCCCAGTGCTCAGGTGTTCTTCCCATACTCAGAGCATTTAGAGAAAAGCAAAAGAAAATAAATAATTTTTCCACTCATTTTGTTCTTATATTTTTATGATTTGTTTTATTTAGTACACCAACCATACATTAATATCAAGATTAAATAAAAAATGAAAAAGCAAACATACCATTATCTCACTCTTATAAATCAACTATTTCATTCAGTCTTATAATACTTGACCACATCTGAGCATGATTTTTATGGTACACATTTATAATTAAAGTTTTGTGGTTTAGACTTATTAAATCTGTATAAAATTTTGTCTCGTGATTTTACACTTATATCCCATATTTATCAATTTTTTCTCAAGAGAATCCCTTTCCAACATGGGCATTTATGATGCAATGTATTTTTCTGAATTATTTTTGAACTGGCTTCCAGAAGTAATGATCTCAGAAATCTGGCAGAATTTCTTATGCTAATTTTTCTGAATCAATAATGTTTTTTAACTTAAATTGTGCTTTCAGATAGTAATAATGTATTTCACTAATTATGCACATTTGATCACATTTAATATTTCTGAAATTGTAGTGCATCTTCCAGTTGATGATATAATTGCTTCATCAAGCTGTCCACTATGATGTAGTTGTCTTCGTCTGTACATGTGCAAACACAAAAGCAAAGGCTTAGACTTACAGAGCATATTTCTTAGGCTCAGAAAAAAATCCTAGAGACAATAGTAAAGCACATTTTAACCTTTAGGAACCAAATGATTAAGAGAAAGGATGTAGCAAATTTGGAATCATGCGTTACCTTCTCTCCCTAAGAAAAATCATATGATATCAGTAAATCCAGGAGGAAAAAAATATTAGACACAATCTATCATCCATTCATAATGAAAATTTGGGCAAGATTATCTTCTCAATTTAGTAAAGAATATATAAAAAACCCCTATAGCTAAGATTGTATAATGAAAAACCAGATGTTCTCCTACTAACAAAATGAAAAACAAATATGTCCTTTCTCATCACTTCTATTCAATATCATACAGGAAATCCTAGATAAGGCAATAAAACAAGACATAAAAGATATACAGATTGGGAAGGAAGACCTAAAATCATCTTTGCTCAGATATGACATGTTTATCCACATAACAAATTCCAAAGAATCGCAAAAAACTCAAAAAATAACTAGCAACTATAGTGAAGTTGTTGCCTACAAGTTAATATACAAAAGCCTCTGCTTTCTTAGGTAAAATTAATGAACTACTGGAATTTATAGTTGAAACCATATTTGCATTAACACCAAATAAGTAAGTAAATATGTATAAATCTGAAAAACAATGATATATATGTATCAGATCTATATGAGGAAAGACACAAAATTCTGATGAAAGAAATCAAACATCTGAAAAAAGTGTAGAGATATTCCATGTCTAAGGATAGGAAAAATCAATATTGTCAAGATGTCAGCCTTTCTCAAACTTATCTATAGATTCAACATATTTCCAATCAAAATTCCAGGAAGTTATTTTGTAGATATTGACCAAATGAATCTAAATTTTATACAAAGAATCAAAAGACACAAGAGCCAACACAATATTGAAGGAAAAGCACAAAGTTGGAGGACTGGAACTACTCAAATTCAAGACTTAACTATAAAGCTATAGTAATTAAGACACTGTGGTTCTTTCCATAGTTTGGCTATTGTAGACATTGCTGCTATAAACATTCGGGTACACGTGCCCCTTTGGATCACTATGTTTGTATCTTTAGGGTAAATACCCAGTAGTGCAATTGCTGGGTCATAGGGTAGTTCTATTTTCAACATTTTGAGGAACCTCCATGCTGTTTTCCAGAGTGGTTGCACCAGCTTGCATTCCCACCAACAGTGGAGGAGGGTTCCCCTTTCTCCACATCCTCGCCAGCATCTGTCATTTCCTGACTTGTTCATTTTAGCCATTCTGACTGGTGTGAGGTGATATCTCATTGTGGTTTTGATTTGTATTTCCCTGATGCCGAGTGACGTGGAGCACTTTTTCATGTGTCTGTTGGCCATCTGGATGTCTTCTTTGCAGAAATGTCTGTTCATGTCCTCTGCCCATTTCTTGATTGGATTGTTTGTTCTTTGGGTGTTGAGTTTGCTAAGTTCCTTATAGATTTTGGATACTAGCCCTTTATCTGATATGTCTTTTGCAAATATCTTCTCCCATTCTGTCAGTTGTCTTTTGGTTTTGTTAACTGTTTCCTTTGCTGTGCAAAAGCTTTTGATCTTGATGAAATCCCAATAGTTCATTTTTGCCCTTGCTTCCTTTGCCTTTGCCATTGTTCCTAGGAAGATGTTGCTACGGCTGAGGTTGAAGAGGTTGCTGCCTGCATTCTCCTCAAGGATTTTGATGGATTCCTTTCTCACATTGAGGTCCTTCATCCATTTGGAGTCTATTTTCGTGTGTGGTGTAAGGAAGTGGTCCAATTTCATTTTTCTGCATGTGGCTGTCCAATTTTCCCAGCACCATTTATTGAAGAGGCTGTCTTTTTTCCATTGGACATTCTTTCCTGCTTTGTCGAAGATTAGTTGACCATAGAGTTGAGGGTCGATTTCTGGGCTCTCTATTCTGTTCCATTGATCTATGTGTCTGTTTTTGTGCCAGTACCACGCTGTCTTGATGATGACAGCTTTGTAATAGACCTTGAAGTCCGGAATTGTGATGCCACCAACGTTGGCTTTCTTTTTCAATATTCCAATATTCGAATATTGGCTATTCGAGGTCTTTTCTGGTTCCATATAAATTTGAGGATTATTTGTTCCATTTCTTTGAAAAAAATGGATGATATTTTTTTTAAAACATTTATTTGACAGAGACAGATCACAAGTAGATAGAGAGGCAGGCAGAGAGAGAGAGAGAGGGAAGCAGGCTCCTTTCTGAGCAGAGAGCCCCATGCGGGACTTGATCCCAGGACCCTGAGATCATGACCCAGGCCGAAGGCAGCGGCTTAACCCACTGAGCCACCCAGGCGCCCAAAAATGGATGATATTTTGATAGGGATTGCATTAAATGTGTAGATTGCTTTAGGTAGCATAGACATTTTCACAATATTTATTTTTCCAATCCAGGAGCATGGAACATTTTTCCATTTCTTTGTGTCTTCCTCAATTTCTTTCATGAGTACTTTATAATTTTCTGCGTATAGAAACATAGTGATCCGAAGGGGCACGTGTACCCGAATGTTTATAGCAGCAATGTCTACAATAGCCAAACTATGGAAAGAACCTAGATGTCCATCAACAGATGAATGGATAAAGAAGATGTGGTATATATACACAATGGAATACTATGCAGCCATCAAAAGAAATGAAATCTTGCCATTTGCGACGACGTGGATGGAACTAGAGCGTATCATGCTTAGTGAAATAAGTCAATCGCAGAAAGACAACTGTCATATGATCTCCCTGATATGAGGACATGGAGAAGCAACATGGGGGGTTAGGGGGATAGGAGAAGAATAAATGAAACAAGATGGGATTGGGAGGGAGACAAACCATAAATGACTCTTAATCTCACAAAACAAACTGGGGGTTGCTGGGGGGAGGTGGGATTGGGAGAGGGGGAGGGGGCTATGGACATTGGGGAGGGTATGTGCTATCGTGAGTGCTGTGAAGTGTGTAAACCTGGCGATTCACAGACCTGTACCCCTGGGGATAAAAATACATTATATGTTTATTAAAAAAAAAATTTGGAAGGGGAGGCGAACCATAAGAGACTATGGACTCTGAAAATCAACCTGAGGGTTTTGAAGGGTCAGGGGTGGGAGGTTGGGGGAACAGGTGGTGGGTAATGGGGAGGGCACGTTTTGCATGGAGCACTGGGTGTTGTGCAAAAACAATGAATACTGTTACGCTGAAAAAATAAATAAATGGCAAAAAAAAGACACTGTGGGATTAGCAAAGAATAGACAAACAAATAAATGGAACAGAATAAAGATCCCCAAAATAGACTCATACAATTATAATCAACTGATCACTGACAGAGGAACAAAGGCAAATCAGTGGAGAAAGGATAGTCTTCCCCACAAATGGTGCTGACACAATTTGATAGGCAAATGCAAAAAAATTAGAGACATTATAAACTTCAGAAAAATTAGAAACACCTGAAATTAGGGACATTATACACTTCAGAAAAATTAACTCAAAATGGTTCACACACCTAAATGTAAAATGCAGACCTATAAAATCATAGAAGATAACATAAGAAAGAAACAAAGGTGACCTTGGCTTCGACAATGATTTTTAAGATGCAATACTAAAAGCATAATACAAGAGAAAAAAGAAAAAGATAAGCTGGAATTTGTTTAAGTTAAAAACTTCTGCTCTACAGAAAATAATTAAAAAGAATAAGGAGACAATTCATGGACTGAGGGGAAATGTTTGCAAAACACACATCTGATAAAATACTGATATCCAAACTATACAAAGAATTCTTAAAATTCAACAATAAGAAAACAAACACTCCAATTAAAAAAAATGGGCCAAAAACCTTAACAGTACCTTACTATAGAAGATACACAGATAATAAGCATATGATAAGATGCTCTACATCGTATGTCATTAAGAAGCAAAGAAAATGAAAAGACTAATTCAAAAAGATATAGGCACCCCTAAGTTTATTGCAGCATTATTTACAATAGCCAAAATAGGAAACAACCCAGGTGACCGTCCATAGATAAATGGACAAAGAGGATGTGGTACACACATCTACAATGGGATATTACTCAGCCATAAAAAAGGATAAGATGTTGCCATTTGCAATAGCATGTGTGGACCTAGAAGTATTGCCCTAAGTGAAGTATGTCAGACAGAGAGAGATAAATACCATATGATTTCATATACTTAACAAGTAAAAATGAAATCAGACCTACAGAGAACAGTTTCCAGAGGGGAAGGGGACTCAGGCATGGGCAAAATGAGTGAAGGGGAGTGGGAGATACAGACTTCCAGTTATGAAATGAATAAGTCATGGGAATAAAATGTACAGCATAGACAATAGAGTTAATAGTATTGTAATAGCATTGCATGGTAACACATGGTAAGCCACATTTGTGGTGAGCATACCATAACATATAGAATTGTTGAATTATTATGCTGTGCACCTGAAACCAATGTAATGTTGTATATTAACTATATTAAAAAAGAGACTTTTCTAAAAATCAAGGAAATTTGCTGTAAGAATTTCAAGTCATCCCAAACTTCATATATACATATACACATAAATACATGAAACATTTTCTATTAAATGTAGTATTTATAAGTTCAGATTCATAAACTAATTTGAAAACTAAAGACTGCTTTTCTTCACTTTTCTTTACTGAAAAGTACATTTTCAGTAATAATTAAAAAATAAAACAATGAACATAACCTATTGGAACGGCCAAAATTCAGAACACTGAGAATGCCAAATGCTGGAGGGGATTTAGAGCAACAAAACCCTCATTTATTGCTAGTGGGAATTCAAAATTGTACAGTCACTTTGAAAAACAGTTTGGTAGTTTCTTACAAAACTAAATATACTCTCACCACACAATTCAGCAATCGTATTCCTTACCAAAACTTGGAAGCACCCAAGAAGCCTCTTAGTAGGTGAATAGAAAAATAAATAATGGTACATCCAGACAAGAAAATATTATTCAGCACTAAAAAGAAATAAGAAATAAAAAGAAGTAAGAAATATTAATACATGAAAAGACATGGAGAAATCTTAAAAGCATATTGCTAGGTAAAAGAAAGCAAATCTGAAAAGGCTACATACGGTATGATTCCAACTACAGGACATTCTGAAAAAGGCAAAACTATGGAGATAGTTAAAAGGTGTTTGCCAAAGGTTCAGAGAGGGGGAAAGGAGAAATGAATTGGTGGAATAAAAGGGATAATTTTTAGGGTAGTTGAAATATTCTGGATGATATTGTGACATGGTATACATCAATACATGCCATTAGACATGTGTCAAAATCCAGAGAAGGTACAATATGATGTAATTCCTAGTGCAAATTATGGATTTTAGTCAATAATAATTATCAATTTTGGCTAATCAGTTTTAACAAATATGTACGTATATGTTAATAATAGGGGAAATTGTATGTTAGTGGGTGAAAGAGGATATGGGAACTCTGTACTTTTTGCTTGCTTGTTCTGTAAACCTAAAACTGTTTGTTTGTTTGTTTGCTTGTTTAAAGACAATGGGGGAGAGAGAGTATAAAATTACAGAGTAACAGAGAAACAGAAATCCCAGTACAGCTACTGTATAGCAATCTACGAAGAGTGGTACAAAATGCTGCTGAGCAATAGAAACCAAATCCAATACAGCTATGTAGCAATTCAAAGAGTTTATCAAACTACCAAGAGAAGCCACTGAAATGTATAAAGTGAGGACGTAATAAATCTGTGTTATAATAAAAAATATGTATTTGGTCTTTGTCTCCAGTTCTTGACACAGAGCTCTAAATCCTATGCATTTCCTGAGTGTTACAGGGTGACAGGAGTATCTCTTGTTTTAATAAAGTTATTTTTTTAGGATTTTATTATATTTATTTGAGACAGAGCGAGAACATGAGTGGGTGGTGGGGGGAGAAGGGCAGAGCGAAAGGAAAAACAAAAAGCACATTCCCTGCTAGGTAGGGAGCCCAGTGCAGGGCTTGATCCCAGGACCCTGGGATCATGCTCTGAGCTGAAGGCAGATGCTAAACCAACTAAGCCACACAGGTACCCTAATAAAGTTACTCTTGATGAGTCTGTGGATACCTTCTTGATGGGGCTGGTTGCCAGAGGAACCAACCACACGATGAGAGGATTGGAACTTTCTGGACTTCTGGAGAAGGGGGAGGGACTAGAGATTAATTCAATCACTGATGGACAATGATTTCATCAATCGTGCCTATGTCATGAAACTTCTGGTTTGGAGAAGAACCTTTCTCCAAACCAGATAAAAACCCTTCTGGTTTGGAGAGCTTCTGGTTTTATGAATACATCCACATGCTGGGAAGTTGGCATACCTCAGCTCCATGGACACAGAAGGTACTGCGCTTTGGACCCTTCTAGACAATGTCCTGTATATCTTTTCCATGTGGTTGTTCCTGAGTTTTGATAATAAAGTGGTAATAATAAATTAAGTGTTTTCCCAATTTATATGAGCCATTCTAGCCAAGCTACTGAAACTGAGGAGGGGTTGTGGAATGCATGAGTTAAAAGCTGGTTGGTCAGAAGTACAGGTTTGTGAGTGGCATCTAAAGGGGTGGCAGTCTTGAGGAACAGAGCCTTAAACTAGGGTGTCAGTGCAACAACAATAGTGTCAAAACTGAATTGAACTTTAGGATGCAAAGTTGGGGTCCACACAGTTGGAAATATGGCCGGTGTGGAAGTACATCTCCACACATTTGGTGTTGCAAGTGTAAGTAAAGACTGTACAGGCAACCTAAGATACTCAAAATTTTGGAAACAAATTTTGGGAAAACACTGATGGTGAGGAAGGGAGGGGGCAAGTAGATGGTTATTGCCTCAGAAGAGGTTTAAAACTAGGTGTAGATAGAAAAGCTTTCCTACAGATCCTATTAAAAATAAGCCCTCTGATGCATCTCATCTTTGCAAATAAAATGAGACTATTATGTGGCAGGCGAGAATTCTACCACTGAACCACCACCAATGCATGGACTATTACGTACTTCTTAAAGACAAAGTAGGAATACCATGAACTGCATTTAAAAGAAAAAGAAGAAAAAAAAAAGAAAAAGAAAAAGATTAAGGGCACCTGGGTGGCTCAGTGGGTTAAGCATCTGCCTTCAGCTCAGGTCATGATCTCAGGGTCCTGGGATTGAGCATAGGGCTCTCTGCTCAGTGAGAAGCCTGCTTCCCCCTCTCTGCCTGCCTGCCTGCCTCTCTGCCCACTTGTGATCTCTCTCTATACATATCAAATAAATAAATAAAATCTTTAAAAGAGAAAAAGACTATAAACTCTAAAACATAAATAAATAATGGCAAATTCCAATCACAGTCTATAAACCTGAACTCTCAAGAGAGATACCATGTCCTGCTCAGAAAAAATGTCAGATTAAAAAAAAAAAAATCCTGTAACAACTGTTCAGAAAAGGCAAACAGGAGACACCAATGAAGTTGAAACAAATTTAGAAGCAAGTGATAATAATATAGGAGTACTTTTTCATGGCCTCACTTGAAGGTTGATCTAACCTGGAAAAAGTTACTGAAAACCAATTCATGCTGAACCACAGACACTTGAGTCCATGAGTTCAGGACTCAGTGTTTTATATTCCCCAAATTGAGACTTTATGTTTTACTGTATTAAGAGGAGGGGGATCACTGTCAATTTTAAGATAAATAGTCAAATTTATGTCATTTTTATCCACAGTGATGACTCTTTTGTTTATTGCTGGCTGTCTTGAACTCAAAGTCTTTATTAGGTAAATTCTCCTTGACAATTTAGGTGGCATTATGGAGAGTTTACAGGTTCATCTGATCTGCAATTTAATCTGCAATTTAAGGAGTATCAGGAAGGGTTTTCTAGTTTCACACTGAGTTTTCCAATTTTACATTGATCTTTTTAAATATTTTGTGGGGATCTACAGCAACCCCAAGACCAAGTATTTCAATAAACTTCAAAACACCCAGAGATTGAATTCTAGACCAATAAGTCCTCTCTAGTAAGGGACAAAGACCTCTCAACTAAGGGACAGAACGAGGCATCTCTATGAATCTCTCTCCTAGGTAAGACTTCATCAAGTCATAAGAAGAATAATAATCTCAAACAATAGAGAAAAACATGGAAAAGCTGATGTATTTAAGGGAATATGAAGGAGGGTATGACCTATGTCAAGTGTTGGAGAGTTAAGATGCACTTAGACCATTCTTATAACAAATAGCATGATGAAGACATGATTTACTCTCCCTATTTTGTGAAAGAGAAAACTAAGGCTTAGACAGTTAAGGATCTTGTCTAAGATCATATGGATGGTGAAAGATAAAGCTGAGACACAAACAACTCACAAAACCAGTTAGTTCATCAATTCATCAGATAACAGCCAAATAAATAAATGTTAGATCCATAAACACAGCTTTTTAACTGGCAAAGTAGCAAAGAGTATGCCCACTGTTGCAGCATCTATGACAACAACTGCTGAAAGTTATTTCTCTATCAGTGTCACTGAACAGCTGCTACAACCATCTGAAGTGGAAGAACCTCTCCTGGAGGTCATTCTGATGGAGCATTTTGGAGAGCAGAACTCTAGCCAAACTACTGAAGAAAGGCTTCCAGATAGAAAGGAATCTCTTCTGATAGTTTGGTTTTGCTCTTTGAAATAAGTCAATAACACACTGGCCTGACAGGAAACCTACATGTCCATAATGTATAAAGGCATGATTTCGTTTTGTTCCACTGCTTTCAGACGCAATGGAGATATTGCAATTGAACTAAAATATACTGTTAAAGTCAGTATAATGATACAATTTGTACAGCTTTTGATAATAGATTTTCAGGTCAAATGAAGAGAGTGAGGAAGCAGTAGCTAGTCAAATTGTCTCAATTTAAGTTTAATATGACAGTGAACAGATGGAAATCTGAATTATCATTAAAAATGTAGAAAAATGGAGAACAAAATATATGGATACAGTACATTGGTATATGTGCATATATTATACAGGCAGAAAGCCTTTTGTTAAATGTATGATTTTTAGATTACAATTCAGTTTTGTAGGAAGCATTAGAATTAACTGTGAAGTATCCACAGGACAAAAGAAATCATATAACAAAAGCTGTAACTTTAACAGCAAAATCTATTTGAAACAAATATCAGACTGGCATTCATCTAAACACTTGCCATGCTTTATTATATTTAAGCCTCAGCAGAGTCTATATTAGGACAATATCAAGTTACTCCTTATGTTGGAGAAAAAGCATGACACAGTGAGTAAGTGCGGACTCCAGAATTTCAAATCCCAGTTCCTCTTCTAATTAGCTGTGTAACTATCCTCAGGCAAGTCGCTATTCCCTCATTTACAAATTAAGATCCACTGTGGTCATAATTATTCCTTTTGCTTGTTAGGAAGCTTAAATAAGATAATGCATGTGAAGTTCTTTAGAGATAAATCCTGGCCAAGTAAGTGCTGAGTGAAAAACTTTTATGCTCATGTCATCATTTAGAGATGAAAAATTGAGAGAGAAGGAACTTGTATAATATCACAGCATTAGAAAGAGACAAAGCTGAAATACTTCAGATATCACTTTATAATCTCTGAAATGTCATGTAGAAACACAAAATTTAACAGTATTATTCCATTCTGATTGATATTAAAAAATCTGCCTAACCTCATTATCATTTTTGATAAATGAATAATCTTTTAGATTAATATTAGGCACCTTTTAAACTAAATGTTAAGAATCAAATCTACCCATTTTTCCCCCTTCCTCAAAATATTTAAATTTCTCATTCAAGTATATACAACACACAAAACAAAACAGTTCTGATGTCTGAAAAGTATAACAAAGATAGTGGGACTTTTATGAAATTAATCTGCACGCCTCTTTGTTAAATGTATGATTTTTAGATTACAATTTCAGTTTTGTAGGAAACAGAATTAACTGTGAAGTATCCACAGGACAAAAGAAATCATATAACTTATTCAACTCTTTTTCTTTAAAGCTCAACTTTTAAAATGACAGTCTTATTCAAATTCCATTAATTCCTTGATTCATTTGAATTATCCAATGCCCCACTTTAAAGAAATCCAGTGCCATAACTGCAGTCATATCCTACTTGGCCTCCTCATAGAGACTGACCTGAGTGACTGTTCCCTACTTCCTCATAGAACCCTCTCTGAACTACTGTTTTATATCAGACTGTTCCTTGTTGGTCTCCTGCATGTGTACCATTCAACATTATCCTTAATTGTCAAGGCTGCTGGGGTTTGTTTGGCCTCCTCCTGTCCTTGCTTTCTCTATCTATACATTCTTACAAAGGAATTGTATCAGAGACCATGGTTTCAACTGCTTTCTTTATTCTGATGAGTTGAAATACCCAGTTAAAGATCTCCAAATTCCCAACTCTTTTCCATATGTCTACCTGTACACTAGATGTTTCTATCTTGAAGTTCTGCACAGATTTTAGTTTAACCTATTCATAATTGGTCATTGATTATCTATAAAATTCTACCTTTTTCTTTTTTTCTATTTCACCATATACCTGGTTATTCATGTCAGAAAATTTAGAGTCACAGTCACTCCCACCTGTGTCTAGTTCCTCGCTGTAATTAATTTCTAAGTATCATTGACTCTACCATAAAACTATCACATAAATGTAACTTTACTGTTCCATCTTAATGGAGGCTGTCTGTGTTCAGAATCACACAAATAGCATGAATTATTGTGATATTTTCTAAATCCTTCAGTCTGGTCAGATTTCCATGTTGGTGGTAAAGTCATCTATAAAGAAACTAAACCTGCCACACCTTTACTAGGAAACATATATTGTATCTCCCCACTGATTGCTGTATTAACCACAAACACAGTGCCTTGTCACATTGAAAAAAATATGCCTTTTTTGTTACCTGCAGTCAAATAGTTCAATACAAGTTCTGAAGCCAAAACTTCTGGATTCTATTATTGGCTTTTCCATCTATTTATTATGTGATCATTGTTTACCTTAGGTAAAATCACTTGTTTACCTTCTTAGAACATGTGAAAAGAGCTCAACAATTATTAATAATTGTATATAAAGTTCAGGTTAAGTGAAATTTCACCATTTAAGTGACATGGTAGAAATGGAGTGAAGATACAGGTAAATGGAACACACAAAAAGACAGTCAATAAGATCCATAGATTTGTGAGGAGTAGATGAATTTACTTTTGGTGTTCCAGTGCCCAAAACAAAAGGAGAACCATAATCAGACTATGATGTGAGTGATTACAGCAAGAAAATACAAAGAGAGGACTCTTATGACTTTACTCCTTGATCTATTCTACACACCTTGACCATCTTCCATCCCTCTTTGCTCTAGTCTCTTCATCATTTGTATAACAGAAGTAAAGAGAATTCCTAAGTATTACTGGATATAAGATCAATATCTGAAAACTAAGTATACTTAAATACCAATATCAAAGAAGAAGTTTAATTTAAAATAATGACATTTACAATAGTAACTGAGACATAAAATATCTAGGCATAAATCTAACAAAATATGTGAAAGACCTTAATAAAAATAATAAAACTTTATTGAAGGATGTTAAATAAGACTCCATAATCAAAGAAATACACCATATTTAAGGTTAGGAAGCCTCTTTGTCATAGATATGCTTATTTTTGCTTTTTTAATCTTTTTTGATATACTGATTTTTAAATTCAAATTAAACTGTACATTTAATGCAATCTTTAATTTCATAGAAATCAAGAAGTTTATTATGAAATTTATAGGACAATCAAATGGCTAAGAATAATAAAGGTTATTTTCCAGAAAAATAAGATCAGGGATTTACCCTTCTAGATACCATAGCTTTTTATTAAGCTTACTATAACCTCAGTAAAAAACTATGTGGTTAAAAACAAAGTGGTACTGAATAAAAACAAGGTAGTAATCAGGTTATCAAATTAACCAGGTAATCAAATTAAGCAAGGATCCCTCTAATAAATGAAAGAAATTTTGTTTAAAGAGTTTGCTGCATATCACTAGAGAAAGGATGGACTTTTAAGGATATGGTGCAGGAAATTATATAGAAAATTTTGTGGAAAATTATACAAGCAAAATATTCGTGGACTGGAAAAATAAACATTATAAAGATGTCAATTCTTCCTAAATTGATATAAAGATTTAATGAAATTCCTATCAAAATAGCCACAAAGTTTTTGTCAGTATAGACATATTTATTCTGAAACTCGCATGGAAAGGCTTAGCCCCTCAAATAGCTAAAAAAAACCAATCTTTTGAAGGGCACATGGGTGGCCGAATCAATTAAGCATCTGATTCTTCATTTTGGCTCAGGTCATGATCTCTGATCGCTTGATCAACCCCTTATTGTGTTCCATACTCAGTGGGGAATCTACTTGAGATTCTCTCTCTCTCCTTCTGCCCCCACCCCCACTACACTCTTCCTCTAAAATAAATAAATACATCTTTTAAAAAGCCAATTGGGGGGGGTGAAGAAAAAATAAAGTTGAAAGACTCACTATACCAAATATTAAGACTCTCTATATAGATACAGTAATCAAGATCATGTGCATTAGACAGAGGAATCAAAACATAAATCAATAAAACTGAAAAGAGAACACAGAAGCAGCCCTATACGTGTATAGTCAAGTAATTTTTGATAGAGTGTAAAAGCAATTCATTGGAGGAAGGACAGTCCTTTCAACAAGTGGTGCTGAAGTGGCTGGATATCCATAAGCATATAAAAAAAACAAAATAAAAACAAAAAAACGAACAAAAAACAAACAAAAAAACAACCAACCAACCAAACAAACAAAAAACGTAAATGTAAACCTTGTGCCTTCTATACAAATTAACTCAAAATGGATCATTAAGTTACATGTAAAACATAAAGCACTAAAACACAGGAGAAATCTTTGGAAGCTTTGGCTCAATGAAAAAGACTTGATACAACCTGAATAGACAAATATCTAGTAATGAGATTGAAGCAGTGATCAAAAACCTCCCTAAAAACAAGATCCCAGGACCTGATGGATTAACTGGGGAATTATCCAAACTTTCAAAGAAAAAATAATACCTATTCTCCTGAAGCTGTTTCAAAAAATTAAAGCAGAAGGAAAACTTCCAGACTCTTTATGAAGCCAGAATTACCCTGACCCCAAACCAGGCAAAGACCCCACCAAAAAGATTTTCAGACCAATATCCCTGATGAATATGGATGCTAAGATTCTCAACAAGATCCTAGCTAATAAGATCGAACAGTACATTAAAAAGATTATCCACCATGACCAGGTGGGATTTATTCATGGGATGCAAGGGTGGCTCAACATCCGCAAATCAATCAATGTGATAGAACAAATCTGTAAGAGAAGAGAGAAGAACCACAAGGTCCTCTCAATTGATGCAGAAAAAACATTTGACAAGATACAGCATTTGTTCCTGATTAAAATGTTCAAAGTACAGGGATAGAGGGGATATTCCTCAACTTCATAAAATCTATCTATGAAAAACCCACAGCAAATATCATCCTCAATGGGTAAAAGCTGACAGCCTTCCCTTTGAGATCAGGAACATGACAAGGATGCCCACTCTCACCACTCTTGTTCAACATAGTATTAGAAGCCCTAGCAACAGCAATCAGACAACAAAGAGAAATATAAGATATTCAAATTGGCAATGAAGAAGTCAAACTCTCTCTCTTCGCAGATGACTTGATGCTTAATATGGAAAACCCAAAAGACTCTACCCCCAAACTACTAGAACTCATACAGCAATTCAGTAATGTCAGGATACAAAATCAATGTACAGAAATCAGCTGTTTTCTTATACACTAACAATGAAAATACAGAAAGGGAAATTAGAGAATCGATTCCATTTACTATAGTACCATGAACCATAAGATACCTGGGAGTAAACCTAATCAAAGAGGTAAAGGATCTGTACTCAAGGAACTACAGAACAGTCTTGAAAGAAATTGAAGAATACACAAAAAGATGGAAGACCATTCTATGCTCATGGATCGGAAGAATAAACATTGTTAAAATGTCTATACTGCCTAGAGCAATCTATACTTTCAATGTCATTCTGATCAAAATTCCACCGACATTTTTCAACAAGCTAGAGCAAACAATCCTAAAATTTGTATGGAACCAGAAGGGACCCCGAATTGCTAAGGAAATGTTGAAAAAGAAAAACAAAACTGGGGGCATCACGTTGATTTCAAGCTTTACTAACAAAGCTGTGATCACTAAGCCAGCATGGTACTGGCACAAAAACAGACACACACACCAGTGGAACAGAGTAAAGAGCCCAGATACGGACCATCAACTCTATGGTCAAATAATCTTCAACAAAGCAGAAAAAAATATTCAGTGGACAAAAGACAGTCTCTTCAATAAATGTTGCTGGGAAAATTGGACAGCTATGTGCAGAAGAATGAAAGTCGACCATTCTCTTATGCCATACACAAAGATAAATTCGAAATGGATAAAAGATCTCAACGTGAGGCAGGAATCCATCAGAATCCTAGAGGAGAACATAGGCAGTAACCTCTTCGACATTGGCCACAGCAACTTCAAGATTTATCTCCAAAGGCAAAGGAAACAAAAGTGAAAATGAAATTTTGGGACTTCATCAAGATAAAAAGCTTCTGTACAGCAAAGGAAACAGTCAACAAAACAAAGAGCCAACCCACAGAATGGAAGAAGATATTCATAAATGACAGTACAGACAAAGGGTTGATATTCAAGATCTGTAAAGAAGGTCTCAACCGGTATCAAAAGATTAGGATCATTCCCTGCATATTTTCAGACCACAATGCTCTGAAGCTAGAACTCAATCACAAGAGGAAAGCTGGAAAGAACCCAAATACATGGAGACTAAACAGCATCCTTCTAAAGAATGAATGGGTTAACCAGGAAATTAAAGAAGAATTGAAAAAATTCATGGAAACAAATGATAATGAAAACACAACAGTTCAAAATCTGTGGGACACAGCAAAGGCAGTCCTGAGAGGAAAATATATAGCGGTACAAGCCTTTCTCAAGAAACAAGAAAGGTCTCAAGTACACAACCTAACCCTACACGTAAAGGAGCTGGAGAAAGAACAAGAAAGAAACCCTAAACCCAGCAGGAGAAGAGAAATCATAAAGATCAGAGCAGAAATCAATGAAATAGAAACCAAAAAAACAATAGAAAAAATCAATGAAACTAGGAGCTGGTTCTTTGAAAGAATCAATAAGATTGATAAACCCCTGGCCAGACTCATCAAAAAGAAAAGAGAAAGGACCCAAATCAATAAAATCATGAATGAAAGAGGAGAGATCACAACTAACACCAAAGAAATACAGACAATTATAAGAACATACTATGAGCAACTCTACGCCAACAAATTGGACAATCTGGAAGAAATGGATGCATTCCTAGAGACATATAAACTACCACAACTGAACCAGGAAGAAATAGAAAACCTGAACAGGCCCATAACCAGTAAGGAGATTGAAACAGTCATCAAAAATCTCCAAACAAACAAAAGCCCAGGGCCAGACGGCTTCCCAGGGGAATTCTACCAAACATTTAAAGAAGAACTCATTCCTATTCTCCTGAAACTGTTCCAAAAAATAGAAATGGAAGGAAAACTTCCAAACTCATTTTATGAGGCCAGCATCACCTTGATCCCAAAACCAGACAAGGATCCCACCAAAAAAGAGAACTACAGACCAATATCCTTGATGAACACAGACGCAAAAATTCTCGCCAAAATACTAGCCAATAGGATTCAACAGTACATTAAAAGGATTATTCACCACGATCAAGTGGGATTTATTCCAGGGCTGCAGGGTTGGTTCAACATCCGCAAATCAATCAATGTGATAGAACACATTAATAAAAGAAAGAACAAGAACCATATGATACTCTCAATAGATGCTGAAAAAGCATTTGACAAAGTACAGCATCCCTTCCTGATCAAAACTCTTCAAAGTGTGGGGATAGAGGGCACATACCTCAATATTATCAAAGCCATCTATGAAAAACCCACCGCAAATATCATTCTCAATGGAGAAAATCTGAAAGCTTTTCCGTTAAGGTCAGGAACACGGCAGGGATGTCCATTATCACCACTGCTATTCAACATAGTACTAGAAGTCCTAGCCTCAGCAATCAGACAACAAAAAGAAATTAAAGGCATCCAAATTGGTAAAGAAGAAGTCAAACTATCACTCTTCGCAGATGATATGATACTATATGTGGAAAACCCAAAAGACTCCACTCCAAAACTGCTAGAACTTGTTCAGGAATTCAGTAAAGTGTCAGGATATAAAATCAATGCACAGAAATCAGTTGCATTTCTGTACACCAACAACAAGACTGAAGAAAGAGAAATTAAGGAGTCAATCCCATTTACAATTGTACCCAAAACTATAAGATACCTAGGAATAAACCTAACCAAAGAGACTAAGAATCTATACACAGAAAATTATAAAGTACTCATGAAAGAAATTGAGGAAGACACAAAAAAATGGAAAAATGTTCCATGCTCCTGGATTGGAAGAATAAATATTGTGAAAATGTCTATGCTACCTAAAGCAATCTACACATTTAATGCAATCCCTATCAAAATACCATCCATTTTTTTCAAAGAAATGGAACAAATAATCCTCAAATTTATATGGAACCAGAAAAGACCTCGAATAGCCAAAGGAATATTGAAGAACAAAGCCAAAGTTGGTGGCATTACAATTCCGGACTTCAAGCTCTATTACAAAGCTGTCATCATCAAGACAGCATGGTACTGGCACAAAAACAGACACATAGATCAGTGGAACAGAATAGAGAGCCCAGAAATCGACCCTCAACTCTATGGTCAACTAATCTTCGACAAAGCAGGAAAGAATGTCCAATGGAAAAAAGACAGCCTCTTCAATAAATGGTGCTGGGAAAATTGGACAGCCACATGCAGAAAAATGAAATTGGACCACTTCCTTACACCACACACGAAAATAGACTCCAAATGGATGAAGGACCTCAATGTGAGAAAGGAATCCATCAAAATCCTTGAGGAGAATGCAGGCAGCAACCTCTTTGACCTCAGCCGTAGCAACATCTTCCTAGGAACAACGGCAAAGGCAAGGGAAGCAAGGGCAAAAATGAACTGTTGGGATTTCATCAAGATCAAAAGCTTTTGCACAGCAAAGGAAACAGTTAACAAAACCAAAAGACAACTGACAGAATGGGAGAAGATATTTGCAAACGACATATCAGATAAAGGGCTAGTATCCAAAATCTATAAGGAACTTAGCAAACTCAACACCCAAAGAACAAACAATCCAATCAAGAAATGGGCAGAGGACATGAACAGACATTTCTGCAAAGAAGACATCCAGATGGCCAACAGACACATGAAAAAATGCTCCACGTCACTCGCCATCAGGGAAATACAAATCAAAACCACAATGAGATATCACCTCACACCAGTCAGAATGGCTAAAATGAACAAGTCAGGAAATGACAGATGCTGGAGAGGATGTGGAGAAAGGGGAACCCTCCTCCACTGTTGGTGGGAATGCAAGCTGGTGCAACCACTCTGGAAAACAGCATGGAGGTTCCTCAAAATGTTGAAAATAGAACTACCCTATGACCCAGCAATTGCACTACTGGGTATTTACCCTAAAGATACAAACATAGTGATCCGAAGGGGCACGTGTACCCGAATGTTTATAGCAGCAATGTCTACAATAGCCAGACTATGGAAAGAACCTAGATGTCCATCAACAGATGAATGGATAAAGAAGATGTGGTATATATACACAATGGAATACTATGCAGCCATCAAAAGAAATGAAATCTTGCCATTTGCGACGACGTGGATGGAACTAGAGCGTATCATGCTTAGTGAAATAAGTCAATCGGAGAAAGACAACTATCATATGATCTCCCTGATATGAGGACATGGAGAAGCAACATGGGGGGGTAGGAGATAGGAGAAGAATAAATGAAACAAGATGGGATTGGGAGGGAGACAAAGCATAAATGACTCTTAATCTCACAAAACAAACTGGGGGTTGCTGCGGGGAGGTGGGATTGGGGGAGGGGGAGCGGGCTATGGACATTGGGGAGGGGAAGCGAACCATAAGAGACTATGGACTCTGAAAAACAACCTGAGGGTTTTGAAGGGTCAGGGGTGGGAGGTTGGGGCAACCTGAGGGTTTTGAAGGGTCAGGGGTGGGAGGTTGGGGGAACAGGTGGTGGGTAATGGGGAGGGCACGTTTTGCATGGAGCACTGGGTGTTGTGCAAAAAGAATGAATACTGTTACGCTGAAAAAATAAATAAAATGAGAAAAAAAAAAAAAAAAAAAAAAAAAAAAAAAAAAAAGATCTGTAAAGAACTCCTTCAGGTGCCTGGGTGGCTCAGTGGGTTAACCTTCTGCCTTAAGCTCAGGTCATGATCTCAGGATCCTGGGATCCAGCCCTGCATTGGGCTCTCTGCTCAGCAGGAAGCCTGCTTCTCTCCCCTTACCCCCACCTCCTGCCTGTCTCTCTGCCTACTTGTGATCTCTCTCTGTCAAAAAAATAAAATCTTTAAAAAAAAAAAAACAAAACTCCTCGAACTCAACACACATAGATAATCATGTCAAAAAATGGGCAGAAGACATGAACAGACATTTCTCCAAAGAAAACATACAAATGGCTAACAGACACATGAAAAAATGTTCATCATCATTAGCCATTAGGGAGATTCAAATCAATACCACATTGAGATACCACCTTACACTAGTTAGAATGGCCAAAATTAACAAGACAGTAAACAAGTGCTGGAGAGGATGTGGAGAAAGGGGAACTCTCTTACACTGTTGGTGGGAATGAAAGTTGGTGCAGCCACTTTGGAAAACAGCGTGGAGATTCCTTAAGAAATTAAAAATAGAGCTAACCTATGACCCTGCAATTGCACTACTGAGAATTTACCCCAAAGATACAGATGTAGTGAAAAGAAGGTCCATCTGTACCTCAATGTTCATAGCAGCAATGGCCACAGTCACCAAACCTTGGAAAGAATGAAGATGCCCTTCAACAGACGAATGGATAAAGAAGATATGGTCCATATATACAATGGAGTATTATGCCTCTATCAGAAAAGATAAATACTCAACTTTTATATCAACATGGATGGGACTGCAAGAGATTATGCTGAATGAAATAAGTCAAGCAGAGAGAGTCAATTATCACACAGTTTTGCTTATTTGTGGAGCATAAGGAATAAAACAGAGGAAATGGGGAGATGGAAAGGAGAAGTGAGTTGGGGAAATTGGAGGGGGAGATGAACCATGAGAGACTGTGGATGCTGAGAAACAAACTGAGGGTTTTGGAGGGGAGGGGGATGAGAGGTTGGGTGAGCCTGTTGGTGGGTATTATGGAGGGCATGTATTGCATGGAGCACTGGTTGTGGTGCATAAACAATGAATTCTGGAACACTGAAAAAAAATTTAAAAATAAATAAAAATTTTTTAAAAAGGAAGAAAAATGCTTAGATGATACCAAATCATTCACCATGAAAAAACAAATAAATCAAAAGGGTGAAAAGAGTGAAAAGACAAGCTACAGACTAAGATGCAACATTTGGAAACCACATATCTGACAAGAGACTTACATGTAGAGGATATAAAGCACTCTCAAAGTTCAATTATATACCTATATGTATAAATAGTATAAAACATATGTTATATAAGTAGATTATATTAAAAGGTATATATTATTTATATATATCATACCTTATATATAATGGGTAAAAATATAGCCATAATTTGCTTTACCAAAATGATACAAAGATGACAAATAAACATATGAAAAGATGTTGAAATCACTAGCTATCAGGAAAATGCAAGCTAAGACTATAGTATTGTATCACCACACACCTATGAGAAGAACTAAAACAAAACAAAACAAAACAAATTGTAAAAAAACAAATTCTAAGCAGGATGTGGTGAAATTGAATCTCTGAAACACTGTTGGTGGGAATAAAAAATGGCACAGCCACTCTGGAAACCTTTTTTTGTTCTTGTTGTTGCTCTTTAAGATTTTATTTATTTGTTAGAGAAAGAGATAAAGAGAGCACAAGCAGGCAGAGGGAGAAGCAGGTTCCCTGCTGGGCATGGAACCCAATGTGGGACTTGATCCCAGGACCCTGAGATTACGACCTGAGTTGAAGGCAGACATTTAACTAAGACACGTAAGCATCCCAAAAACTTTTCTTTTTTTTGATATTAAACATATATTTACCATAGGACCCAGAAATCATATCCTTGGCATTTATACCTCTTCCATACAAGAGCCTCTACACAACTGTTACAGTAGTTTTATTTGTAATTGTCAGAAAATGGAAAACAATCAAAATACTCTAAAATTGGTGGCAGTTAAATGATTTGCTACCTTCATGGCATGGAATACTCAGGGGGGAAAATTGATAAATGCAGCAACTTGGATTTACACTGAATGAAAAATAGTAATTTAAAGGGTTGTATACTATATAATTCCACTTATATAGAATGCCCAACACAGCAGAATTGTAGAGATGGAGAAAAAATTAGTGGTTGCCTGGAGTTAAGAATGGTGAAGAGAAGAGAGTAGGTGTGACTATGAATAGGTGTAGTAGAAAGGTAATCTTTGTGGTGAGGGAATATTTTTGTATCTTGATTAGTGCGGTTACATGAAGCTACGCATGAGATAAAATGACAGTATTTTCACACAGTGTGAAATGTTAATCTGCTATTGCTATTGTACTATAGTTATATAGGATATGACCAGTGGGTCATATCTGGATAAAAGGTACAGAAAAACTGTTTCCCTGTATAGAGAGATTATCTTTGGATCTTCCATGTATCAAGAATTATTTCAACCTGATTTTTTAAATTAGATTAAACTATATAAGACTATTGATTTCAGGGTAGAAAATGCTTCTTTAAAGGCATACAAGGTACGAACTATAAAGGAAAAGACTGAGTAGTCAAACTAAATTAAAATAATTTGTGTCAATGAAAAATGATCTTAAAAATGAAAAGCCAATCCATATGTTAAGAAATATTAATAAAACATAATCATATATGTATGTGTATAATAAATAAAGAAAAGAAAGACAAACCCAAGGAAAAACAGATCAAGTAATACATTAAGAAATTCACAGAATAAGAAAACAGAATAATCAATAAACATATAAAAAGTTCTTCTACCTCTTTAGTAACCAAAGAAATGCCAATTAGAAGATCAGAGGACAGGAAACATGGTGGCCCCTTTAATGATACAAATTGAATTAATATATATTTTTAATTTTCTTTATTGGATATTAGATAAAAATATAAATTATAATTATAATAATTATTAATATAAATTAAAATTATATCTAATATATCATATATTAATTATATATATAATTTTAAATTATAATTTTATCTGATACTTTTAGGACGTTCTCATCTTGGGGGATATAAATTATAAATATTTTGGTTCCCCTTTGTTCCATACCTATGATTTTTCTCTCTAATGCTATGCAAATTTTTTCTCCTTGAATTCTTTATCCCTTCATGCTTTTTGTTTTAATTGTTTATTTCTTCTTAATCCAGAAAAATTGTGAAAATATACTATTGTGTGTGTTTGTATGTATGAATGTGCTTACACTATTTTGTATCTTGTCCATATGTGTGTGGGGGAGTTATTTTAGCTTTTATCTTTCTACAACCAATAGAGATTAACAGCTTCAGGTTGCTAGCCATCTAAAGTCAATCCTCACTCCATTGTTTGATGTCTCATTCAGGTGAAACTGTATCACTACCCTGGTGTCATAGTGCACACCCAGAATCTTTTACCATCAGACGACCTAACACTTCTCTGCATTTCTAAACAAGATATTTATAGTTTTCCCCTAAAGGATACATTGTCTCTATTGTAGAATCAAATACTGGTGGTTTTGCTTAAAATCTCCAAGTTCAGGCATCTTCCAACATCTTCACTTGACCTTTAAGGCATTAGTTCCCCCTCTTTCATATACAGTTTCTACAAAATTTTATTTCAACACAGTGTGAGCTTCTGATAATTTCTGAGCAAAAGAAGGGAATCACTCTTTCTGTTATTTTAAAACTTGAGTATCATCTAGTTATTATATTTATAGTAATATGAAGTTTTCTGAGTGCTTTTAGGTGATTTTTCAATAAAAGCATGTAGAACTTTAAGAACAGAGATTGTTCATTCAGTTATTGTAGTTAAAAGTTTCCATGAAACATTGCATTTTGCAAGATCACATTTCATATGGATGTTATGCAACAAAATGATGTTTCCTTTCATTTGAAAAATGGTACTTTATAGAGTACAGGCAAAAGTGGTAAAATGGCTTTGTGAAGGGACCTGTTAATATCTCATTTACATGACCACCATATAACAGAGTAAAAAAAAATGTTAGAAACTAAATGCTTTTGTGTATTGTGTGAGAGGACTAATACATTATGTGAAAATAAAAATCTCAGCTGTTTTGAAATTTTGCATGGTCAGGGCAAATATATCAATAGAATTTTGTCACCAAAAAGAGCCATGCTGCATGGGAAGATGGATGTAATCAGCATTCTGCATTATAATCAAGCCAACAGTCAATACAGATTAAATATTGACAGAGGTTTTCTTGACCAGTGCCAAACTGAACAGTCCCTAAGAGGTTCAGGAAACATTAGCATTATGACAGTGAATTTTTGTGATAATTCTGCCTCCACTGGTGTTACTCATTATATAGTATGAGGCTCTGAAGATAGGCTTCCAAATGAAATGTTAAAAAAAAAAAAAAAAAAAAGGCCCCAGGCCTGTGAAATGAAAACCAATATTGGATATACTAAGAGCATTAAACATAGCTTAATAATATGATTCATAGACAATTGACCTATCATACAGCAAGAAAGACTGTACATATATATGACAATTGATTGCCTCTACCTAAAAACTGAAACTTTATATTAGCTTTTCCGACTTTGGATTCTTGTCAATAGCTTGGGTCATCTATACTGTATTTTATTTTTGAAAAGAAAAAGACATGCAACAACATGAATAGAGCTAGAAAGTATAATGCTAAGTGAAACAAGTCAGAGAAAGACAAATACCGTATGATCTCACTCATATGTAGAATTTAAGAAATGAAACAAACAAGCAAAAGAAAACAGAAAGAACAAGAAACCAAGAAAGAGACTCTTCACTACAGAGAACAAACAGATGGTTATCAGAGGGGAAGTGGATGAGGGGAATGGGTTAAGTAGGGGATAGGGATTAAAAAGCACACTTACGAAGAAAAAAATAAAAATAAAGAGCAAGTAAGTGAAGGACTGAAGAACACGCAAATAAAGATAACTATGTATTTTACGAATCTAAATATGTATTCTAAAATTCTAAAAAATTAAGAAAAAGGGAGGGGTGAGCTCTCGCTTTAAAAAGAACTCTTGTTCTTTTTAAAATTCTGCTTTTATTTTATTGTGGTAAAAACATTTAACATGGGATCTACCTTAAATTTTTAAGTGTACAATACAGTACTGTTGATTACAGGAACAGATCTAGAGATCTGTAGAAGATCTCTAGAACTTATTCATCCTAGCTCCTGAGGACTTGGGACAGTGTTTCAGAGTTAGGTAGCAGTAATTGGTAGGCTTTCATGTTTCCAAGAGCATTTACTTGAAGATGAGTTTGGGTTTTACTTCATCACAAAATGAATTATAGGTATTAGTTTAAAATAGGATAAATATATTTTATATAAGCCTTAGGATAACTACAAAGGGAAAAACCTGTAGTAGGTACACAAAAGATTATGATAAAAAGTCAAGGCATACTGCTTCAAAAGATATCTAACATAAAGGAAGGCAACAGGATAAGAAATATGGAGTAAAAGATATATAAAATAGAAAAAAATAATGGCAATAGAAAGTGCTCATCTATCAATAATTATATAAACATCAATGGACTAAATTCTTCAAAGACACAAATTGGCTGATGAATAAGGGACGAGATCCAACAATATGCTGACTACAAGAGACTAACTTCCGCCCTGAAGACTCACACAGACTGAGAGTGAAAGGATGATAAGTGATACTTCAAGAAAATTATTACCAAGAAAAGTAGGAGTAGCTATACTTACATTAGACAAAACAGACTTTAAATATAGACAAGCAAGACAAAGAAGGTCATTATATAATAAAGGGGTCAATCCATCAAGAAGATATCACAACTTTAAATATCTGTGCACCTAAACTCAGGGAATTTAAATATAAAAGACAAATACAAATAAAACTACAAGGGAAAATAAATAGCAAATGATAATGGTTAAGAACTTTAACATGCCATTCACAACAATGGATAAATAATCCATTCAAAGAACCAATAAGAAAACAGTGGATTTGAAGAACACTAAAGACCAAATGTACCTAACAGACATATATGGAATATTCCATCTAACAGCAGTAGAATGTACATTTTTCTCAAATGCACATGGAATGTTTTCTAGGATACATCATATGTTAGACCACAAAACAGGTCTCAACCAGTCTAAGAACTCATGGAAATTACATCAATATCTTGGGATGCTACAAAAGCAGTCCTAAAAGAAGAGTTTAAAATGCTAATCACATACATCAAGAAAAAAAAAAAACTTAAACAACTTAACTGCATATCTCAAGGAACAAGAAAAAAAATGAGCAAAGTCCAAAGTAAGCAGAAGTTAGGAAAACATGAAGATTAGAGCAGAAATAAATGAAACAGAATAGGAAAGCAATAGAAAATATTAACATGAGTAAGAACTGGTTTTTTGAAAAGAAAAAATTGGCAAATCTTTAGCTAGCTAATCAAGAAAAAGAGAGGACCTAAATATGCACTCAGAGCCTCAATATTCGTAAGAGCCTTGTGATTTCCAGGTTGGTGCTCTCATCTATCATCTACATTCTCTGGAGACGTTTCTGACACTAGAAGAAGAATTAGAATACATTTCACCTGTATTTAGAGCCACACAGAAATTTCAGACAGAACTACTGTGGTGTTTCCTCAGATTCTTCCTTTCTTCTCTACATGGTGTTACATTCAACATACTGTTGTTCCTTGGAGGATAATCCAAGCTGATGGTATGCAAGCTGCTGTATCAACAGCTCGAATGTAGCTATGGAATTCTCCTCTTGTATAATTCCTGTCTAATTTCCTATGTCTCTCATCATGAAAAGTTGTGTTTCCCTCCACAGTATGGAGAGAGTACTTAAATTATAAATACACTTTGGTTAAACCATATGGAAAAAAATTAGTATAAATTCAAACTATTACTCTATGTCAAAACATCCAAGAACTCTACATATGCATAAAATATACTGGCGTCTCTATTTTTGAACTCATTAATTGCTCACTAAAACTAAGAAAAGAGCAGTCACTCATTAGTATCTGTTTTACTTTCCTTTCTGAGGGGAGAGTGGAGAAAGAGTTCTTGCCTACCCAGTTTGGCCATGGTGTTTCCTAACGGTCTCTAAAGGGATTTTCAAAGGGTCTTTGAAATTCCCATTCCCCTTTATCAAGTTCAGTCTATTAGTTTGCTATTGGAGGCATTCTGCATTTTCTTTTCTGGTCAAAAGAGGCACTTTCAGATTTTTTTTTCCTCCAAAAGGAGAAAAATCACTAATCTTTTCCCTGGAGAATAAGGTTCTTTGCCCTCATGGTATGCTGTGAATGGATTGTATCTAACAATAACATCAGCTGGGTTTTATTTCTCAGAGAAATGACAGGTCTCCCTGGAATTAAGTTGACCTGATAATTCAAAAATGGCAGAGTTTCAGGGTCCTTCGTTGCACTGAATTGAGTTGTAGATGTCACCCTTTCTACTAGGCATAATATATTTGAATTTTTATTTGTGACTTCTTTCCAAACAGACAATAAATTCAATGTTTCATCAGTTATCATACGCGTCTGCAGCACATGTTCTATTTCTCCCTGTGGTGACTTGTAAGCATGATTTCAGCACAGAGCTATTTTTGTAAACAGAGTTATTTCTGTTTTCTGTTTCAACTTATTTTCACCCATCTCCCCCATCCCAGAATTCCTTATTATTTTCTTCATTGTTAAAACTGGATGCTAAAATAATTGTAAGTTAGAACCTCCTAAATGACACTTATTAGGAAACGTCCTCATATATAAGGCTATGTGAATTTAAAATTTGAATGTTTAAATGGGATATTTTATCAAACTCAACACCAAACCGACAATCCCCTCTATAACAACAATTTGCCAAATGGAGAAATGTCGTACGCTGAATGAGCATTATCCTTCATGCTGATAGGTGAAATTAATGAAATAATTAAGAAGCCATAAAAGGAAAATGAAGAGTGTCAGAAGACACCAACAGGATTGAAAACAAAATATTTCTGGCATGGAAATGTGATTGCAAAAAAGGAAAAAAAAAAACCTACAACTTTCTCCAATCTCAAGAAAGAGAATGATGCCTCATTCACAAAATGAATAATTTTACATGCAGTTAAGCATGTTTCCTTTAATATTCTAGAACTTAGTAGATTTGTCTTATATCAGAGTGGAATACTGTTTCCATAATTTCTCAGGATTAAGATAGCTAATTGCCATATTTTCTATGAAAGATCCAATGCCCTTTGCAACTTAAAGACTGATGGACAGTATCAGATAAAGAAAAACAAAGTATGTCTTAGAGCAAATCTCATTGTAGGGACCATTGCATTGTCCTGAACCAGAGAAGTCCCATTAAAATAACAACAACAACAAAAAAAGACAAAACAGGGGCCTGGTGGCTTAGTCAGTTAAGCATCTACCATAAGCTCAGGTCATGATCCCAGGGTCCTGGGATCAAGCCCCACACTGGCTCCCTGCTCAGCAGGCAGTCTGTTTTTCCCTCTCCCTTTGCCTCTCCCCCTTATGTTCTTATGCACTCTCTCACTCTTTCAAATAAATAAATAAATCCTTTAAAAATAATAAAAACAGAAACAAACAAACAAACAAAAACCCTCAACCTTTTTGACACAGTGCCCTCCCATTCGTTATGCTTGGACACATCGTTTTCCCATCTATTTCACATTATACCACCTATTAGGAAAATACAGGATGAGAATGAAAAATAGTCAAATTTCAGTGTTCTGATTTAAGGAAAAAAGAGTACAGAGAAACCTTTCAGTTTAACAATTTCCAAAAAAAGTAATTTAGTTTTGAACATTTGACTTGTGCAGAAAGTCAAATGAACTTGTTCTATAATGAGAAAACACTTGCTGTGTAATAAAAGAATCATACTTGTTTACATTGTTCTTGTGTCAGTCAGAAGAAAGTAGTAGTTGGCTGGTGTTGGAAAACGCAGGCAAAGGAGAACGGGTAACAAGAAGCCCTGTTAACCCAACCATACTCTTGCATTCATTCACTGTTTGCCCATCTTCTTCAGGTTTCCCTCTATTGAGACTCATTGGTGCCTTCCACAGATAACAGTCATATAGATTATAATGGTATGATAAAATTCTTTCTTCCATTTCCCCTATTTGGAACTGCAATATTATTTTTGAATCAATTATTATGGCTTAAAGAATACGGAGAGAAGAAAAAATTAGATGCTACAAATAGTCCAAATTCTAAGAGGGTGGTTAAAACACTGAGAATCATTACTTAACAATTTTATTAGGCAAAGAAGCAGCAACTGCCACCAAGGATGGAAAATTCCATCTCTTATTCTGTTGTGAAAGAGGAAAATGTTCTCCTCTATTGCTGTGATGTTATTCAATCCAGGAACTAATCTATATACTAGATTTGACTTCCAGTCAACTAACCTGGGATTTCCATCCACTCAAACTTATCAACACAATCTGATGGAATATTATCTTTATTTTGTTTTCTCTACACACACACACACATACACACACACACATACTTGTTTAGTAGATAGGTATGAGGACAGAGAAACAGAAGCTACTTCACTGTTTTGCCTAAGCATGGGTGTTTACATTACTGAGATATTTTGGGCAAGACCTAATTCAGCATTTCTTACAAGATGAAGAACTCAGGCATCTCTTGAGTGATGAGGTGTAGCTAAGCTCTGAGCAGACAGTAAATCAGGACTCTGGAGAGTCTGGCACTTCTGAACTGATGAGCCAGCAAAGATCAGCAGAAGAAATGGGTGAAGGTCATTGTGTACATATATTGAGGAATTGAGGATATTTAAATCATCATGCAAAGTAAAAGCGCATGAAGGTAACATGGTGTGCCATACCAGTCCCCCTTCAGTAATGAAGGATTTATTTCCCCAGCTGCCGGCAGTGCTACCAGGAGACCTTTCTCTGTTCTCCACCCACTTTGGGTTATGGCCTCAATGAGGAGAGCTGGCCTTGTTCAAGACCAGTCCCTTCATGGAGAATTTTGCATTTAGTAACTGATCATTTCAGGGATATAAAGAACCAGTCACCTCACGTCAACATGGGACAGTTAAAATTCCCTGTGGGACCGGCTGATGTTTCCCTTGAAATGATGTTTCTCTACTCTGCTTCTCCCTCTGTTCTGCTTCTTTTCCTCTCCCACCTTCCCTTCTCCACCCTTCCTGTCCTTCCCCCTTTCTTCCTTCCCCTTCCCTTCTTTTCTTCCTTTTCTTCTTTTCTTCCTTTTCTCCTTTTCTTCCTTTTCTTTCCTTTTCTTCAGGTATTAAATACTAGAGACTCCCAAGCAACCCCCTGCATGCTAATCTGTTTACTGGGGAAACCAACCTCCTACTGCTACGTAATCTGGTCCTCTCTTAACAATAGTCAAAAAAATGAATGCTTCCAGACCTAGGGTTGTTTGTCCTTTTCATATTTTTCTGCAACCAGACTCTAATTCTTTTAATGCATATTAAAGGACAAAGGGAGTGAGAAAAACACAGAAATAGACATTCTTAATTAATCAGGATAAAGGTGCTTGAACACCCCAAAACTTCGTATGCAATTTCAAAAAAGAATTAGAATAGTCCATTATTTTTACAGCTAACAGGATGAGAATTATTCCAGAAATACGTGATGGTAACTCCAGCTTTCTCAGCCAACTGACAAAAATATAGTTTGTGAAAACTCATAATACTTATACAATAGCCTCATGTGAATAGATCAGTAAAAATGGGAAACAGACAAGAAATTCCAAATGAAGTGACATTTATTGGGTACTAACTATATATGTGACACCATGCTAGGCATCTTACATATGTCATCACTCTTCTGACAACAATGCTGTGGATGGAGTTAATTTTCTATATTCTGTCTAAAAATGAAGTAATTGAAGCTCAGAAAGAATAAATTACTTGCTCAAGGTCAGAAAATTGGAAACAGCATTTAAATAACCATCTAAAACACAAGTCCATGTTATTCCTCTATGTTATACTCCTAAAGATTAAAAGAAAATGAGAATATTTTCAAATCAGATTACATTTTGAGAATGTGGGCTTTATTAATTAAAGAGTTTAGATGGAACAAATCAGTGTCTTCCCCAGGCTAGATTATGGAACACATAAATCCCTCCTAATCATGTAATAATTTCAAGATTTGCCAAGTCAAACCATTTTCTGACTTATTCACTTGTGCTCTCTATACTGGTATTAAGTCTTATTCAGTAAAAGATTTATTGTAGTCAAACCAAGCCTGAAAATAGCATAAAATTTTATGTGCGAAGTTATTTCTTACAAAGGAAAAAATACTTATGCATGATAAAGGTCGTGTCTTGAACTGCAATCTGGACATTTGTATTACCCTGAGCCAGCAGAGTCTTTGCCCTGATATTCCAAAGTGGGAACTGCCTGCTCTTAAGACTATGCTTTTACTCACTTCACAAATTTTAATCCATGGTCATTACCAAAATTAGTTACCAGATACAATTTCTCACTGTAAAAAAGGTATTTTCTGAATCAACTTATTTTTAATAAACACTGTAGATGGTAATGACATTGAAAATTTGAAAACTCTGTCTGGTGAAACTTAAATTTTAAGATTATATAAATAAACCAAACTGATAGGAGAAAGAAACAAATAGTAAGTTCCTTAGTTCACTTAAAATGAATCTAAAATTTCTAAGTAGCAAGGACAATAATTAAGCCAAATTAATAGAATGGGATTATATTGATTGTGTGTTATTAAATAATTACATCAACTGATTTAGTTAAGTTTGTAAGTCCTTGGAAAGTTCATGAAGGTGCCAAAATTGAGGACTTCCATGTTGTATGGATATCATTTTTAGCAGGTAATTGGTCACTCAGGCTAAGAGAACAGCAAAGCAACATACTTATTATCAGTAATGTGTAATTGATTATGGAGTGGGAAGAAAGACATGATCTTAAAGCCACAGTGAGTTTTTTTCTCACTTAGGGCCTGGAACCTAGCCAAAGAAAGGACAAACAGAATGACTCATGAACATCAGATGTTGTCCTTCACTCTCTCTATCCTTCCAGAGTCAGAAGTTGTGACTAATAAAGACGGAACTTACTTCATTCTGGCTAATGGAAAATGGACTATAATTGTCTCAGGAAGACGCATTAGTCTTATCTCTATGAATTTCTACTTGTATCATTATTGTAAGGCAATTACACTTACATTGGACTGTAATATAGACTAAGATGTCCAACAATAAATGACTGTAATTGATTATAGTTCATTATATTCTCAAATTATTTGAAGCAGAGGTTTAAAAAAAAATTTTTTTAATTTTTATTCTGCAGTGAAATTTAGGAGCTTGTTGACTCTCTCTAGCCTGCCCAATCACTATACTCAATCATGGATCAATACTTTCAAATGTATGACTGATTACAGAGACATTAGATTTGAAACAATCAGCCTATTGCATATCTATTAAGCAACTACTAAGTGCAAGACAATGTCTAGCTAGTATGGGGTTTTAAAAATTATATAACCTATGATCCTGCTTTTATGGATTTTATAATATAGTTGAGACAAAATGCCAATGCAAAATGTTGATGGTACAGAATCTGTTTTTTATAGAATGCAAAAAACACAAGCCATTCTTGGTATACTATCGAAAAAAATGTTTGAAAATTGAATCTTTAAATCAGTTTGTATTTTATTAACCTTATTATTGAGTTTTCTAATTAGGTGCCCAGTTATGATATATTTTAAACTAGCAGCAAATAACATTATGCAAAATTGTGTATTTAACTTGTTTTAATTATAGAATATATTTCCCTGTTCAATTGAAGTACATATTCTGGAATATAGAATGATATTTAGAACCCCTCATTTTACAGTAAAAATCCAGAGATATTATAAATCTTCCCCGAAGTAATTTAGCTGATGGGTGACATAAACCGTGTTACTGGTCAAACTCTCTTTACTCAAGTCCAGCACTCTGATTTTGCCATCTTTTGAATAGAGTGTTACATAAAAAGAGAGTATTTTACATTTCACATCCATTATTACCCTTGACCACTATAACACTCTTGTGAAGTAGTACATGATGATGCATTAGGGAAAAAATGCCCAAATTGATATCTAACAACTGATATTTACTGAAAGAATGTTGCAAGTCAAATACTTTTCTAGGCACTTAACTATTCAGAAAACTGAGACTCAAAAGAGGCTGAGTCTCATACTCCATGATGCATAACTAATAAGAAAACAGTATTAAAGTATTCCAAGAATACTCAGTGCTCTATCCAGTTTGCCACTCTGTCCACCAATAACATCTGGTTTTCCTTGCCTCGAAAGCAAAAATCATTCAACAAATACTACATGCTAGCAGAAGATATTATAGCTGAAAAATAGAAATAAATAAGGCCCTTACCCTGAATTTGATGTTCATGAATCAGATGGTAGCTAATATGTATTTAAGTAAAAAATTACACTGAAATGTGATGAGGTGCTTTATGGAGGTACATTCCTAGGGAGGTACAATGGGGACATAAAGTAACTCAGACACTATCTGATTCCTTTCTTCTCCCTAATTAAATTAAAAGACAAATGTGAGTCATATATTAGGTTATAGGATGTCCCAGGTAATAATTTTTTAAGCCGTGTTCCTGCCAGTATTTATATGTATTATTGTGTGACTGGTTATACTTATGTGAAGAGTATCTCAATAATTGAATGAACTGTGCAAATTTTGACCATCTAGTGCCCATACGCACTTAAAATCAATTACTGTTTAGTCATACTGTTCATATTATTTTAAGATTACAAAACTGTAAAAAGTGGGTACTAAAACTTTAAAGTAAAATGGAAGAATGGTATTCATTTGTAAATTCAATTTAGCCTTGAGGAGGGGAATACCCACTGTACTGAGAAACAGGAATTCAACATTTAGTCCACCAGGTATTAAACAGACTTATCCCAAAGAAGGTAAACAAGTAACCCACTCCAGGCTTAAAATATGCTATGTATTAAATGTGTTATATGTTCTATAGAACATTACTAAAGTGACATTCTGATTTCAATTGTCTTTCCAGAATTAAAAGTGTGCACAATGAGTGACAAATCTTTAAAATTGAGGGGGAAAAAGGGGGTAAGTCGGTGCTTTTATTACCACTGCTGATAATAATCCCAGAGTGCTTCAATATTAAAAAGTTTTGAAAAAACTTTTCACAAACATTACCTTAACTGATTCTTCAGCACCCTGTAAGTTTGACTTACCATTGCCACCCTTTTTTGGGATAATGAAATTGTGAACCAGAGACATTAAATGACTGAAGCTATTTCACTCTGCTGGTAAGAGGCCAAGATGATATTCCAATCCAGGTCATTATCCCTGCCCTTTCCATTATATTTTGTCCTGTTATTTGTATGATATTCCACGTTTTCCTGGAATTATTTATAACCATTCAATAAAATGTTAATATATGCTTGGGTTTCAAGTCAGATTTATTTGGTTTACCAGGAATCTTTTCCCTTTTCCGTGGCCAGCTGTATGAACTTTGTCATACACATAACTATATGGCCACCACTTCTAGCAAGACAGAACAGTCCTATTCCTTTATGCCCTTGGTAGTGAACTCCTCTGTCTTACTCTAGGTCCCAGCAATACTGGTATGTTTTCTCTTCCTACAGATTTGCCTTTTGAGAATGTCATAGCAACAAAATGATGTAGTCAGTGCCAGCTTCATGAGAGTGTAAACCATACAATCATACATATCTGTACTTATGAAGGCCATGTGCTTGGTTTAATGTTCTGCTGTCACTATATTGGAAGTCTTTAATTTTTCAACGATAGGTCCCATATTTCTACTTTGTACTGGGCCATACAAATTACAGAGCCAGACCAATATACATCTTGTAGATATCGGGGCCTGGCTTCTTTTCCTTAGCATAAGATATTTGAGTTCATTTATATTATTGGGGCATAATTGGTTCCTTTTTATTGCCAACTGGTTTTTCCATTGTAAGGATCTACCACGGTTTGTTTATTCACTCACCAGCTGAAGAACATTTTCATTATTTCTAGACTGGGATAATTATAAATAAAACTGCTATAAACATCTGCCTATTGCTTTTGTATGAGCATACATTTTTTTTTCTCCTGGGTTAAGATATAGTAGTACAGTGCTGGGTTGTGTGTGTGCATGGGTATGTCCCAATGTGTGCCATAGTTAGGTGTTTTGAGAATTAGTGTCTGGGGGGAGGAGGCATTAAATGAAAGGAAGAGATAAAACTTGTGGCTGGTGAACTCCTTGGTCTTGAATAAGTCATCTGATCTCTTTCCCAACTCAGCAATTTCTTGAATATTAGAAGGAAATGGACAGAATACTTATGGAAATAGAAAGTTTATAAAATTTTAGGGTAAAATGTGTTCCAGAATCTCATAATAGGCAAGCTTTATTTGGATCATTTTTAAAATAAATGTATTTGTTGCCCTGAATAGATTTAGTTTAAATTAAATCTCAGTGTAGCACAGCTTTCTGTACAGCTAGTATTCATGAAGTTATGTTATGCACCTAGACCCACTTCAAAAAACAGGAATGCTATCCCAATCCATGATTTTTTTGGAGGAGGGGGAGAAAGAATTCTGAGGGCACAATTAGTGAGTTTTGTATGGGTTTATAACATTGCTGCAATGCTCATGTTCATGGACAGCTCTGCAGAACAAGGCTCTCTCTCTCTCTTTCTTAACCATTGTTCTGTTTCAGTACTCCCTACATGTCCCTCATCTTCCTCTACTTCTATGTTTCCACTTACTCCCTCTTTTCATTTTTGCTTTGTTGCGCTCTCCCCTTTTTAAAGCGTTATACTTATGAGTTTTTCACTCTGATCTACCAGATCATTGGTTCTTCAAAGGCAGAAAGTATGTCAGTCGTCTCTGCCTCCTCAGATATGGCAAATTAAAAGCACTTCCTATGAGTAAGCAAGAAATCTGAAACTACACTGTGGTTTTAGCATTCCTTCATCCAATTTTTACATTGTTCATGTGCACATTACACTGTTTATTTTAAAGATATTGCCTAACAGTATAGTCAGGAGCATCTTGCAGATTAGTGATACCATTAATGGCCCAAAGCATTTTGTAGAAGTCAAGAATCTGTCAAAACACATCGATTTTCTCATATTTATAGAAAACATGGAAGATATCTATAAAACTCTAAACAGTTCTGAAATTAATTTTCAAAAGACTCTTAGTCAAAGTGTTTTTATGTTATTATTCTCCATAAAATAAAACAGAGAAAAATATATTCCATTTAAAAAAAAGGCAACCACAGACTGCCAGTCCAGATAAGATTTCATAGACCCATCTCTGTCTGTTCCTTCCCTCTAATTACAACTATAAATCCTAGAAATAATTTAAGTGGTGACCAAAGGAGAAATCTGAAAGATGAAAAGAGGAAAGCTGGTGGTTAAGGTTGGGAACCAAGGACTGGAGGAACAGCATAGTGGCAGAGCATTTTACTATCCTCTCTACCAACTGATGGTGGCAATAATCCAGACCCAGAATCTTTCCATCCCCAACCTAACAACAGGTGGTGGGAAAGCAGGCTCACTTTTCTCAGTCTATGAGAGTTCTGCCTTTAAAGACTAGCAAGGCAGAAAAGGGAAGGAGGAAACATCAGAAGTCCTGTTAACAATAAGAAGTCAGGTAGAATTCACTTCTTAACAGCTGGACCTGAAACTCCCTTCATACCTTAAGACAACATGTGGCTGGGGGACACAGGGCATGGGAGAATGAGTAACCAGCAAGACAGAAGCTTTCCATTCTCCATAGGTAAGAGCATCTCACTATAACTAGTAGCCTGCAAAGTACTTCCTTTCAAAGTCACTCCCTTTCCAAAAAAGGCAGCCTTCAACCAATTACTGATGGAAGGTGGTGAAAGTCCCTTTATCCTTCAAAGGATAATAACACAGAGGAACTTGTTTTCCACTGGGCCACAGAATTCCCCAGAGGGAATAAGCTTCAGTTTCCTATAGTGTTAACTTGTTTATTAACATACTCTTTATTGTCTGCCTACCATCAGGGAAATACAAATCAAAACCACAATGAGATACCACCTCACACCAGTCAAAATGGTTAAAATTAACAAGTTAGGATGTTGGTGAGGATGCAGAGAAAGGGGAACCCTCCTATACTTTTGGTGGGAAATGCAAGCTGGTGCAGCCACTCTGGAAAACTGGATGGAAGTTCCTCAAAAAGTTGAAAATAGAGCTACCCTACAACCCAGCAATTGCACTACTGGGTATTTAACCCAAAGATAAAAATGTAGTGATCCGAAGGGGCATGTGCACCCGAATGTTTATAGCAGCAATGTCCACAATAACCAAACTATGGAAAGAGTCTAGATGTCCATCAACAGATGAATGGATAAAGAAGATGTCTCTCTTTCTCTTTCTCTCTCTCTCTCTCTCACACACACACACACGGGAATATATGTAGCCATCAAAAAATGAAATCTTGCTATTTGCAATGATGTGGATGGAACTAGAGGGTTTATGCTAAGCAAAATAAGTCTATCAGAGAAAGACAATTATCATATGATCTCTCTGATATGTGGAATTTGAGAAACAAGACAGAAGATCATGGGAGAGGAGAGGAATAAATTAAATGGGAGAAAACCAGAGACAGAGACAGACCATAAGAGACTCTTAGTCTCAGGAAACATACTGAGGGTTGCTGTAGTGGAGGGGGATAGGAGGGATGGGGTGTCTGTGTGACAGACACTGGGGAGAGTATGTGCTATGGTGAGGATTGTGAATTGTGTAAGACTGATGATTCACAGACCTGTACCCCTGAAGCAAATAATTCATTATATGTTAATAATATAAAAAAATAAAGAAATTGGCTGCCTATCTTCCATTTTTTTATCTTCCCTTTCCACACCCTTACTGGATTTTCCTACAATAATTTTTTTTTTTTTTCTTTAAGGTAGCTCCACACCCAGCATGGAGCCCAATGCAGGGATTGAACTCATGACCCTGACATCAAGACCTGAGCTGAGATTGAGTCAGATACTTAATTGATTGAGCCACCCAGGTGCCCCTCCTACAATAATATTCTAAATAAAATATACTTGCACTTGAATCTTTGTCAAAGCCAACCTAAATATTTTTGATTTTGAATTAAGTAAGATTTAAAAGAACAAAACAAACCAAACATGCAAAAAACTCTTTCTCTTCTAAACTTCTGGTCTTTATAAACACTTTTTAGGCATTTGAGAATTTATAGACACATACTTAACAAAACTGAAGATTACTCAATATTGCATCCTTCTAAAAAATACAATAATAGGATGTTTCTTAGTCCTCTTTCGCTCATACCTGCTCTATGATATTATTCTCTTGGTTTTTAGTTGTCTCAATAATTGCAATATTTCATAAAGCTAATTTTCATATTAAGTAAAGGATTTCTACAAATAAAAAAGTAAACATATGAACATTGTCAGAGAAATAAACAGGTGAAAGACATGAGAAAACAGTTCATAGAAAAAGATATGTATGTGTCTCTTCAATATGAAGTTATTTAACCTAAATAACTAATATGAAGTTATTAAACTTAAAAATTAGATATGCAAATTAAAACAGATATGAAATATACTCTAGTCTATTAAAATACTGAATATTTCATAACTCATCACTGATAGGAGTATGGAAAACTGTTTTGCTTGTATATTGCTTACTGTGTGAAAATTGGGCAATTTCTATGTAAGATTATTTAAAAATATCTAGCCAAACTAAGAGTTAACAAACCATTCAGCAAATGCATTTCATTTTAACCTACAAATAATGTCACATGCAAACAAATGTAACATATGAAGATATCCATTATAAAATGATTTATAATAATAAAAGATTGGTAATATTCTAAATATTCATCAGTGAGGAATTGTTTAATAGTCCATATAGTGAAACACTAAAATAATGCAGCACTATATGCACCAACATATAATTTTTACAGTTTTTTTATATTAACAAAAGAAAAGATACATAATATGCTAGTATGTGTATATTTGAATATATGTTATATTCATATTTTTATAGAATATCTTAAAATTTTATCATAAGATTCTGATAATCATACTTGTTTCCAGAGAGGAATTCTGAGTGATTACAAATTACAACAGTGAGAATTAGTATAACTTTCATGAACCCTTTTATCTTTTTAAATCTGTGTCTCCAACTCCCCACATGCACAGGTACTAGTTTTTAAAAACTTAAGAGTTTTTTACAAAAGGAAAAACAAATGGCATTTAAAATTCTTCTATAGTTTTCCTGAATTACAGATACATTCTTTATGTAATAGACATAAAACAAACAACTACTCTTGCTAGGGTAATGCTTTAAAAACAAATATGTCTCTGTACAATTGGGGAAAGATCTTCAACAATAACTTGAACTGTGGAAAAGTCTTTTCTGTCAAAAGGACACCACAATGTTCTTCCCACTGCCACAGGTTACAAATAATGCAAACCATGCATGAAGGATGAGGATTGTAGATCAGTGACTCACAAACTTAATTGTATGTCAGAATTACTATCCCTTTTTATTTTAAGATTTATTTTTATTTTATTTAGGTAGAAAAAGTGTAAGCAGGAGGAGGAACAGAGGGAGAAAGAAATTCCCAAGTAGACCCTGCGCTGAATGTGGAGCCTGATGTGGAACTGGATCTCAGGACTCAGAGATCACGACCTAAGCCAAAATCAAGAGTGAGATGCTTAACCAACTGGGACACCCAGGCATCCCTATCACTTTTAAAACACTGATTTCTGAGTCCATAGTCTCTTATGGTTCGCTTCCCCTCCCCAATGTCCATAGCCCGCTCCCCCTCCCCCAATCCCACCTCCCCGCAGCAACCCCCAGTTTGTTTTGTGAGATTAAGAGTCATTTATGGTTTGTCTCCCTCCCAATCCCATCTTGTTTCATTTATTCTTCTCCTATCTCCTACCCCCCCATGTTGCTTCTCCATGTCCTCATATCAGGGAGATCATATGATAGTTGTCTTTCTCCGATTGAGGGTTTTGAAGGGTCAGGGGTGGGAGGTTGGGGGAACAGGTGGTGGGTAATGGGGAGGGCACGTTTTGCATGGAGCACTGGGTGTTGCGCAAAAAGAATGAATACTGTTACGCTGAAAAAAATAAATAAAATGAGAAAACACTGATTTCTGGTCCTCATTCCCAAAGTTTCCTATTAGATAGGTTTTAGTTGGGATCTGAAGGATTGTATTTCTAGTAAGATTCCATGTGTTGCTGATGCTGCCTGTCCAGTGACAACAGTTTGAGAACCACTGTTCTAGAGCAGATGATAATTACAGAAAAAAAGAATGCAAATACAAAATGTTAAGAAGAGAAAATTTGTGCATTCACAAGCAGCTAACAATCTGTGGAGGGCACTAAGGGATAGTAAGTATTTTAATTAAATTTAAAACGCACACAACAAAAAAAATGCACGTGACTTATAAATAAGGTCTCAGGCAGAAAGACGCAGAAAATTCAGACCAATCGTTTTGAATCATGAATACCGTAAGAAGCACTAAAGAAGAACCATCCGAACACAGAGACATTAGCCTGGACACACTTATTAGTGGTTTAGTGCAGTCTTACACTGAAACCCTAAGTATGTCCTGTAGGAAAATGCTTAAGTACTTTGTTTTATATCTTTCTTTGTGAAACATCCTTAATAATGACTTTCTTTTCCAATCATTATAAATCATGAATGAACTCTAATCCCATATATGATATAAATAACTGGATTGAGCACACTTTGTTTAAAAGTCAAAATCCCAGCATTCAAAATAAGCAACCTTAAGCAGGCATCATTCCTTATAAAATACCGTCTTCATCTTACAAGACTGAACATACTAAGTATGTTACATGTTACACATTCATTTTCTCATTTAAATTTTCTATCAACCCTATGAGCTTATGGTATTTTATTAATAAAGAAATCAAATTTCAAATTGAACACTTTTTTTAAGACCATATACTCAATAAGTAGTATAAAAATTAAAACTTAGATTTTTCTGGTGCCAAAGCATATTTTCAAAACATAGCTTACAACCGAATATGCAGAAGCTATGTATAAAGGCTTATTCATCAGGCTATTTTATCATATTAACACAAGATTTTTTTGTTGCCTCAAAAGTATGTAATTCATAGATTTTTTTGTAGTATATAATGATTTTTTTGTTTTTTGTGTTTTTTGTAGTATATCATGATATTTTTTGTAGTATATCATGATATTTTTTGTAGTATATAATGATATTTCACATTTTCTAGAAAGGCTATATGTTTCCTAAAGAAAAATGTGACAAAAACAAATCGAAATATTTTTGATAATATTAATATAAATTAACAATAATACTAATCAGGAACATACACTCTAACAATTAAATCACTACCTATTTATAATTACCAAGTATGGACAACTGCATTTTCCGGAGATGTTCTTTACAATCTATCACATCCAGCATGTATTTTATTTAAGGGAAAATTAACACTCCTCTGTGTACTGGGTTCAATTTTTTTTTTAAAGATTTTTATTTGACAAAGAGAGACATAGCGAGAGAGGGAATGAACACAAACAGGAGAAGTGGGAGAGAGAGAAGCAGGCTTCCGGATGACCAGGGAGGATGCGGGGCTGGATCCCAGGACTCTGACATCATGACCTGAGCCCAAGGCAGAGGCTTAACGACTGAGCCACCCAGGTGCCCCTGTACTGGGTTCAATATTGAACCTGGGCAGAATTTTGTGCCTACCTTGGGAGAAATGTCACATAATTGGGAGAAATATGGGAGAAATAAATGGAACAAATGTCACATAATTTCTAAGGCTCGGTTATAAATGGAAATAAGCTATGGAGGACAGCTTTCAAAGACACTCGGAAGTAATCCCCACCTCTTGGTATTTGTGTCCTTGTGAAATCTTCTTCCCTTGTGTCTGACCTAGACTGGTGTTTGTGTGGAAGGAATAGAATGTGCCAAAAGAGATAGGATGTGATTTTCATGACTGGTTAACAGAAACTAATCTCTCTTGCTGGATTTTTTTTTCTCTGTTGCTTTGTCAGCATGCATGTATTGATGAAACAAGTTATCTTGTTGCAGAGGCCTCAGCATTAAGAAAATGAGGATGACTTCTGGCCAGTAGCTAGTGAGGAACCAAGACCCTCAGTTCAATAGCCTGTCAGGGACTGAATCCTGCCAACAACCAAGTGAGCTAACTTAGAAGCAGAAATGTCTCCAGTCAAATCTTAGGAAGACTACACCTCAAATTGACACTCGATTACAGCCTGTGAGAGACCCTGACACAGAAGATACTTAAAAGACATGTCCAGATTCCTAGCTATGATGAAAACAAAATGGAATAAAAAGCAAAAACAGAACAAAGAAAACACAAGGAATAGAAAACAAAAAAAAACAAGCATACAGAAAACCATGAGGTAATAAAAGATGTTACTTCATTCCACTAATTTTGTGCTAATTTGTTACACAGGAAGAGAAAGCTAATAAACAGCTTCCACCTGGTACTATAGAATACTTGCTCTTGGAAACCAGCTAGCATCCTATGAGGATACCAAGCAGTCATATGTAGATGTTCTGAAAGACAGCTCCAGCTGAGATCCCAGCTGACTACCAACATCAAGGACAAAAATGTAAGCAAGCCAGTCTTCCTGTGATCCTAGTCTGCAGCTAAGCTGCCCTAGGTGACACTTTTTGAAACAAGCATGATTTGTTTCCAATGAACCTTGCCCAAGAAGCAAATCTCTGAGTAAAACAAATGATTATTATTGTTTATACCCGGAAATTTGGGGTCATTTTTTATGGAGCAATAAATAACTGAAACATTAAGGGACATAAAATATTTGTGTACATTTAGTGTCTATGATTTATTATTAAAAACCTAATCTCAAATTCAAGCCAAAGAGTGAGTTTTACCTAAAGATTAAAAACAAAAATAACATCCTACCAAGAGATAAAAAGTTATCCTATCAAATGGTTATAAGGGATGAAGAATTAATACATTTACAGTATGCTTATTATAATACAGATTTTTTCCTGATGGTTAGTAGAATACACTCATACAGGTTAATAGAATGCAATTTAACTTTAACTTATCTTACACATTGGACCAAGGAATTGATATATGGTTTAAGCTTAAAAAAAAAAAAAAAAAAAAAAGGATTTGCAATCTGGTTTATTTTTCATCTATTACAAATGTATATAAAAGATCCTCCCATCAAATGCTGCTAAAGCAGGCAGCAAGAACGAGATATTAATCTTTGGTTTTTCTCAGAAAAATAACACGTATTGTACTGTAAGTTTATAAAATTGGTGCAACCAAACATTGTTGTAATGTTTCAACGCTAGTTTACAAAGGTCAATTAAGTAATGGAGGTTGAAAAGGGTGGGGAGCCTATGTACACAAGTAAAAATGTAAAAATTATTAAAAATAATTTACAAAATATATATTCTCTACCTGCAGAATGGAGAACAATCTGTTCCACTTTACTTTTTTTAATGGACAATAGAACATTTAACTTGTTATTTTGCTGAACAATTAACTAGGTTTTGGTAACATAGGACATATCAAAGAAGAGAGACGTTAGCCAAATGCAATCTTTTTTTTTTTAAAGATTTTATTCATTTATTTGAAAGACAGAAATTACAAGTAGGCAGAGAGAGAGAGGAGGAAGCAGGCTCCCTGCTGAGCAGAGAGCCCGATGCGGGGTTCGATGCGGGGCTCGATCCCAGGACCCTGGGATCATGACCTGAGCCGAAGGCAGAGGCTTTAACCCACTGAGCCACCCAGGCGCCCCAGCCAAATGCAATCTTTAACTCAAATAGGATTTTGTGTTTTATAATTTCATTCAGCTATAATTGAAATATATTCAATTTCACTTGTTTAAAGTACACAATTGGTTCTGCTTTGACATATATAAATTTGTGAAACTTTCACCACAATAAAGATAAAAAACGTATCCATCACCTTCCAAAACTTTCCTCATGCCATGTTGTAATTCATCCCTGAGTTTGCTCCTGTCCTGAAGAAACAAATAACTGACTCTTTCCCTATGACTTATTTTGCATTTTTGAAAATTTTATGAAATATTTAAAACTAGCACTTTTTTTTGTCTGCTACTTTTGCTCAGCATGATTTTGAGATTCATCCATGTTGTTGCAGGTAACAATAGTTAATTTACTTTCTATTGGTAACTTGCATTACAATGCATGGACATATCACAATTACCTATTGATTTATTGATGATTTATTTACCCATTGATTTATTGATGAATATTTAGATTCTTTTCAGTTTATGTCTATTACTAGCCATTCTACATGTTTGGAATTCATTGCACTCTTCTTAGAAGACATTGTTCTTGAAGCATACTTGCTAACTATTATTCAAATCTAGGCCAATTTCTTTTCATTATACTCAGAGTAGAGTTCCAGTATTTCTTATATAATTATATCCTATTTCTGATTGCTGTTTTATTTTGCTGGAAAATTAAGAAACTTCCTGAGGAAAAAATGTGTTATTGGTATGCTTTCTGAGTTGCATTTCTAATAGTATTATAATTAAAGATATTATAAGGTAACATTGTTTAAGTTCAAAAAGTTTCCTTTTAGCATTGGTCTCTTTACTTTTGTTTATCATCAAATTTCTAATAAAAATTCCAAAAGGCAGCCAGATTTCAAGTTGTTTAGCTTACTTTGTGAGCTAAAATTGTAACTCTCCTTAAAAGAATTTTCTTTAATTCCCTGAAATTTTATGGTGCTGTACCTTGGTGTAGGTTTCTTTATTTAAAAGTCATACTAAGGACTTCTGGGAAAGATGGCTGAGTAAAAAGTTTCAGGCTCACCTCAACCCATGGATATACCTGGATAACATGCACTCAGTGTAAGTAAACCAAAATATGACCCAAAACTGGCAAAACTGACTCTCCACAACTCCATGGAGAGAAAAGGCCACATCAAAAAGAGTGGGAAGGACAGAGATGTGGTCAGGAGTGAAATAGACCAGTGGGACTCTCCTCAGGAGGGAGGGAGCTATGGGCCTTGAGAGGGGAGAGGAAAGGAGCACACCAAGCACCCCATGACTGGGGAGCCTGAACAAGGAAGATGACTCACAGCAAGAAGCCTAAGTGAAACGGAAATATGTAATATGCCTAATATATAATTTAAAACATTGGCCATAAAGATACTCACTGGACTTGAAAAAGAGCAAAAGACTTCAGGGAGACACTCAACAAGAGATAGAAAACATTAAAAAGAACCAATCAGAGATGAAGAACTCAATAACTGATATTAAAAATACACTACATTGAATAAATAGCAAACTAGAGGAAGCAGACTCATGGATCAGCAACCTGCAGGACAAAGTAATAGAAAGTAATCAAGCTGAACAGTGAATGATAAAAAATGAAAATCAATTAGGGGAACTCAGCAACACCATCAAGCATAACAAACATGCATTATAGGGATCCCAGAAGGAGGAAAGAGAGAAAGGAGGCAGAAAATATATTTGAAAAAATAATAGCTGAAAACTTCCTGAATCTAGGGAAAGAAATAAATCCAGATCCATGAGGCACAAAGAGACCCCAACAAAATCAAACCAAGGAAGTTCAAACAAGACACATAATAATTAAAATGGCAAAAAATAGTGACAAAGAGAGAACTTTAAAGACAACAGAGGAAAACATTTCCATAAGGTTGTCAGCTCATTTTTTCAGCAGAAACTTTACAGGCCAGAAGGGAGTGGCATGATATACTCAAAATAGGGGTTGGGAGGGCAGGGAACAGGCAACCAAGAACTTTCTATCACTGTATTCATCAAAGCCATCATCCTCAATAGAAGGAGAGTTAAACAGTTTCCCAAACAAACAAAAGTTAAAGGAGTTCAGCATCACTAAGCCAGCCTTACAAGAAATGTTAAACAGGATTCTGTAAGTGAAAAGGAAAGACAAAAACAGGAGTAAGATTTTTGTTTGTCCTGGAAGCTTTTGATCTCTCCTTCTATTTTCAATGATAGCCTAGCTGGATAGAGTATTCTTGGCTGCATGTTTTTCTCGTTGAGTGCTCTGAATATATCATGCCAGCTCTTTCTGGCTTGCCAGGTCTCTGTGGATAAGGGGCACGTGTACCCGAATGTTTATAGCAGCAATGTCTACAATAGCCAGACTATGGAAAGAACCTAGATGTCCATCAACAGATGAATGGATCAAGAAGATGTGGTATATATACACAATGGAATACTATGCAGCCATCAAAAGAAATGAAATCTTGCCATTTGCGACGACGTGGATGGAACTAGAGCGTATCATGCTTAGTGAAATAAGTCAATCGGAGAAAGACAACTATCATATGATCTCCCTGATATGAGGACATGGAGAAGCAACATGGGGGGGTAGGGGGATAGGAGAAGAATAAATGAAACAAGATGGGATTGGGAGGGAGACAAACCATAAATGACTCTTAATCTCACAAAACAAACTGGGGGTTGCTGGGGGGAGGTGGGATTGGGAGAGGGGGAGCGGGCTATGGACATTGGGGAGGGGAGGCGAACCATAAGAGACTGTGGACTCTGAAAAACAACCTGAGGGTTTTGAAGGGTCAGGGGTGGGAGGTTGGGGGAACAGGTGGTGGGTGATGGGGAGGGCACGTTTTGCATGGAGCACTGGGTGTTGTGCAAAAAGAATGAATACTGTTACGCTGAAAAAATTAATAAAAAGGGAAAAAAAAAACAGGAGTAAGAGAGCAGAAAGCACAAAAAGTAGTAAAATTAAATATATCTATAAAAATCAGCCAAGGGATTCACTAAATAAAAGGATGTAAGGTATGACACCATATAATTAAAACAAGGAGGGGTAGAGGAGTAAAAATTTAGTGCTTTTATAATAGGTTAAAACTTAAGTAACCATCAATTTAATATAGACTGCCATATGGATAAGATGTTATATATAACCCCAGGGGTAACTACAAATCTAAAACCAGTAATAGATATGCAAAAAATAAAGAGAAAGGAATCCAACTATAACATTAAAGGAAGCCAGCAAACCATGACAGTAGAGAGTGAAGGAAGAAAGGAGCAAAGAGGAACTAAAAGAAGAACCATAAAACAAGTAACAAATGGCAATAAGTACATGCCTATCAGTAATTACTTTGAATGCAAATTAACTAAAATATCCAATCTAAAGACACAGGGTGACAGAATGGATTATAAAACAAAACCTGCCTACAGGTTTGCCTAGAAGAGATTCATTGCAGACCTAAAGACACGTGCAGATTACAAGTGAAGGGATGGAAAAACATTTACTATACAAATGAAAGTGAAAAGAAAGCCAGAGGACCAGTTCTTCTATCAGTTAAAATAGACTTTAAAACAAAGACTATAACAAAAGACAAAGAAAGATCCCATGTAATCATAAAGGAACAATCTAATAAGAAGATATAAAAATCATAAATATTTTAGCACCCAATATGGGAACATCTAAAACATTAAGTAGCTAATAAAAAACATAAATAAAGTAATTGATAGTAATAAAGTAACAGTAGAGGACTTTAACACTTACTTATATCAATGGATAGGTCATTCAAACAGAAATCAACAAGAAACCAGTGTCTTTGCATGAATAACACATTGGACCAGGTTTAACAGACATATTTAACCAATTTAAGAGATATTCAGAACATTCCAACCTAAAACAGTGGAATACACATTCTTTTTAAGTGCACAGGAACACTCCTTTCACTATAGATCACATATTGGGCTATAAAAATGTCTCAACAAATTAAAAAAGATTAAGGTCATACCATGCATCTTTTATGACCACAATGCTGTGAAATTAGAAATAAACCACAGGAAAAAAACCTGGAGAGAACATAAATACATGGCAGTTAAATAATATGTTACTCAACAGTGAAGGGGCCAACCAAGAAATCAGAGAAGAAATCAAAACAACACAGAGACAAATGAAAATGAAAATACAATGGTCCCAAATCATTGGGATGCAGCAAAATCTGTTCTAAGAGGAAAGTTTATAGCAATACAGGCATACTGAAAAATCAAGAAAAATCTCAAATAAACAACCTAACGTTATACCTCAAGACTAGAAAAAGAAGAATAAACAAAACCTAAAATCAGCAGAAGGGAATAAGAAAGATTAAAGCAGAAATAAGCAAAATAAGAAACTAAAAAAAAGTAAAAGAAAAAAATAGAAAAGAAAAACAATAGATCTATGAAATCAGGAAGAACTGATATTTTGTAAAGATCCACACAATTGAAAAACCTTTAGCCAGAGTTATCAAAAAAAAAAAGAAAAAAATAAAGAGAGACAGACAGAGAGAGAAAGGACTCAAATAAGCAAAATCAGAAATGAAAAAGGAGACATAACTGACACCACAGGAAAAAAAAAGGATTAAAAGATAATGCTATGCAAAATTATATGGCAACAAAGTGGACAACATAGAAAAAAATGGATAAATTTCTAGAAACATATACCTCCTAAAACTGATTCAGGAAGAAATAGAAAATTTGACCAGACCGATTATCAGCAAGGAAATTGAATCAGAAATTTAAAAAAAACTGCCAACAAAGTCCAGGATCAGATGGCTTCACAGGTGAATTCTACTCAACATTAAAAGAATTAATAGGTATTCTTCTCTAATTATTCCAAAAAAAAGAAGGAGGAGGAGGAGGGGGAGGGGGAGGAGGAAGGAAGGGATCACGACCTGAGCTGAAGGCAGAGGCTTAACCCACTGAGCCACCCAGGTGTCCTAAGTTTCTGGCTTTTATGTTAAGTATATGTTTATCATTTTATAAATTATTGATTTTCCTAAGTGCCTGATTCAGCTTGTGTTTTTATCAGCAATGTATGAGGGTTCCAGTTTCTTCATATCTTTATCAATATTTACTGAAATTCTTTTACTAGTTATTATATTTTTTGTTGATTCTTCAGGTTCTTCTAATATAAATGATCATGCTATGAAGACATTTTACTAATTATTTTCTAATCTCTACATTATTGGTTTATTTTGACTTATTAAAATAGTAGGAGCATCTATGAGATTATTGAATATAAAGTTATACTTATTTGGATATATATGAATATTTGGGATATACTGGATATTGTGAATAATACATTGTTGTCTGCTTAGATTCTGTTGTCTTTAAAAGTGATAGTTGTTTTAGAAGTCAGTTAACTATAGAGCAGCTTTATCTCTTTGAGATTTATATTTAGGTTTTGTTAGTAAGTAGACTACTTTAGCCCTCCAGACATGACCTTTCAGGAGTCCCTACTGAAGGCCCCAGGTTTAAACTGCTCTGACTGATTAGAACTTAAACATTTCCTAATATTGTGTATTCTGAAGTAATTTCATTTTCTAAAACTCTGACAGTTCTTTGCTTTGTACTACAGAGTTTCACTCTATGCATGTGCCACTTAGCAACAGATTACAATGGTCCCTATGCAAATTTCTGAAGCTCTTACTTTTCATAGCTGCCTCCTGTACAGTAATCTTCCAGTGTCCTAGACTTGCTGAACTTTGATCTCAACCTCCCAAACTCGGCATAACAATTTTGTTGGCTTGTTTTTTCCCCTTCTGTGGCAGGCTTCTGGAATTATCTCTGGGCAGAAAGCCAGGGTAATAACTGTGATAAACTTTCCTATGTTTTCTTTCTTTGTCATTTTCTCAATACCAAAATAAACTTATTTCATATATATTTTTCAAAATTTTTAGTTATTTTCAGTGGGGAACTATTCCTTTACCAAGTAAACCATGATGGGTGAAAGCAAAAATCCCCTCCATATTTTTATCAAACAAGGGTTTGATAGATCATCGTCCTCCTGGTCTTGTTACTAATATCATTATTTTTCCTGTCCTACAATTTTAATAAGCTTACCAGGAAGGTTAGCCAGTATCCTTGCCCAAATGGCTATCTTGAATGAAAAAAAAAAAAAAACTCTATATAATTTTGTGTTAGAATATTTATAAGAAGTATCTTTGAGAAAAATACCACTACTTCTGTTTATTGCAACAAAAGTTGGTTAATCAAGAAGTATCTGGGAAATTTCTGGATGCTACATGGAATTATGAGGTATGCCATTTTCCATAGTATGTGGTAGAGTGATTTTCAAATATTAGATAACAATATATGTCTCCAGACCTACTGCACTAGACATGACAAACATAATCCCATCTAATACTTGTAAAAATACTCATATTTCAAAAAAACAGTATCACTGCCTAATATTTTAATAATTCACTCAGAATCGTAAAGTGCAAGGGAAATCTAAGAGAGAAATGGTTGGTCCCCTTAAACCTAATGCATGTCTATAAAATTCATGGGAATAAAAAACAGACATAGCTTTTCTTACTCTATTTCTATCATTAAGCCACAGAAAGATTTTATCAATCCATTTGTCAGTACCTGAATATCACTGCTTATAAGTCACAAGAGAGTTCTATAAATGGAAGTATTCTAACATACTTAAGAGATTAATCCTACAGAATAGAATGTTTTGACAGGACTCTGATCTCCCACAGGCAAAGCTCTAGAGACATTTCTTTTCAAAGTGGCAAACCATTATCCTGTCTTGGTATTCTAGTACTAATGACAATTTTTTGTCATGTCAAATGATTAGAAAATAAATATGGCAAAGAAAGAAGCACTCTGGCTGGCCAACTGGGTAACTGTAATCACTAAGAGTCAAGGTCAGAGAAAAGAAGAGTGCCTGTGCCTTTATTTCAAAGATGCTTTATTCCCCCAAGTAATTATATGATTTCCCAAAAACAGACTGCTTCTTCATAAAAGGAAAATTACTTTTTCCAGGCAGACAGATATGGGGTTCTGGATTCTGTCTCAGCGTACCTAATGTTATTGAGATATATTAGAGACATTTATGAAACATGGGGGCCTATTAGCCTGAACCATGTAGCATCATTTCACCCACTCTTCCGCTGGTGCTGACTTACACATAAAGTGCAAATCTCATGGAAAAAATGTATTTATTGATCCCATTCAGAGCCATTTGAGAGACTGGTTTGTTTCAGGGTTGTTCTGTATCAGAAAGCTTCCAAATTTACATATTGCAACAAATTCCATTAAGAAGAACCCAGAATGTGAATATTTGGCAAATTTTTCTGAATGTCTCCTTTCTACCATCTCAGCACCCATACTCACCTGGATTAGGTATGATGCTCTGCATACTTATGGAACCATGAAGTACTGACAATACTTTCTCATATTTGATGATAAGTTCTTTGAAGACTGGGACTAAACTTTCACTATCTTTTTGTTCTGTCTAGCAAAGCTCTTTGGAGGTAGTTGAAAGCATGACAATCTTATTAAAATTATTACTTCTCTAAAAAAAGAAATAACCTCAAGCCTGTTGACTACTTTTCAGAGAACATTCCTAGTATACCCTATATCAGGCTCCACAACTTAAAGGTCACTAACCAAACGTTTCAAAGAGTTTCTAAAATGTTGTTTAGCAAAAACTGTCAGAAGGTCTTGGTAGCAGGGAAGAAGTTACTACTGCCATGAGCTAGTCAAGACAAGCAACTCCCTGGTTAAATGAGCATTAGTTCTTCATTCTTGGATAGTATGATTTTAATAGCATTATCATGTATTTTTTCTTAGATATTCTGAGAATAAAAGAAGGTTAAATACATTATTAGGATATGATCAAGTAACAATTAGGTTATATAATTGAACTTAATCATTCCCATTTTCATATCTGCTCAGATGGGTTTTCTTAAACTTTGGTGCTTCTATCTATAAAAGCCAAATGCATCAAGTTTCAATATTTGAAAGATGATGAATATAATACAAAGGTGACAAAGCTGAGTTTAAGTAAATAATATTCAATTTACAGAATTTAGTGAATGAATCCTAGTAACTTTTAAATATTGCTCAAGGTTACTTATTATTTAGCTGACTTTATGCAGCAAACTATAGTCCTGGAAGACTTGAAAATCTCTAATGAAATACACAACAAAAAATGAAAATCCAAACTTTTTAAGTGAAATTTTAAAATTTTGACTAGTATTCAGGGACTAAAAGGATCAAATGATAAAAAGAGTCAGCTATTTCCAGTGAAATGTTTTCTTAATATATGATTATTTCTAGTATTAATATGATGATAATAATAGCTGATACTCTTTAACTGCTAACCATGTGCCAGGCATGTGCACATATGTTAAATTAACCATGTGCTAAATAGTTTACACTTTATCACACTGACAGTTACAGACCTATGAAGTAAATTTATTATTTTCCCCAGTATAGAGATGAAAAAACTTATACTCAGATTTACCTATTTTTGCCCAAGTTTACATAGCTAATAAATGGCAGAACTTAGATATGAACTCAGTCTGTCTGAGTTCAATATTGAAGGTCTTACCACGATACAATCCTGCCACCTCTGAATTTTTCAGGAAGAAACACTATTTTTGAACTCTACATCAAAATATACTGAAGTCACATATTGTACATTGGATGAATTCAACTTCCATGGTCCACTAAAGCACAAATATAATTAGCCTTAGTGTTAGAAAACTCGAGGCTTACAGTAGACAATTGCTTTCAACTGATCTAAATGCCTCATTTTATAGACTAGGAAAGTTAAGACTTAATATTACAAGTAATTCAAGCAAGTAAGTGAACCTAGCTACTTGATAGCCAATTCTACTCTTTGTAAGTACATACTTCAGCAACTGGCCAGATAAATGGCTGCCTAAAATTAAAGTTGTACTTGCATCTCCTATAAAAATTATTAATAATTTAAGAATAAATAATTTTTTATTTTTTACCTTTTCCATTTCCATTCTTACTGAACATGGCCAATATCAGTAAATATTATGAGTGTGCCAAATAAAAGATTTTTCATTCATTCATCCATTTATTCACTACATATTATATATTCTACTAACTGTTTATGATTTGCTAAATGCTCTGGAAAAACCCCCTGGAAAAGGATGATGCCCAGAATCATAGAAAATCTTCAATAAATGTGGAATGACAGTAAAGTAGATCAAAGATAAAATATAAAGGCAGACATGTAAACTTACAATAGGAACACAAAAATTTCTCTGCAATAAATTCAAGTAAAATGCTATGAGGTTAGAGAAGAAAAATAAATGAGTACGGATGGATTAAGATGTCAAAAGAGTGGAGGCATCTAAAAGGAATATTAACAGAAGAGTAGGAGTGGTTAATCCAAGGGTGACAAATGAAAATAAGCATCCTAGACAATGCAATTTTTTTTAACAAAATCTTCAAGACACAACACACTCTATAACAACTCCCAGTCTCTTTGGGTTATGGATGCCAACGCAGACATCCATAACAGTGCACTGGATAATAAATTCTAGAGACATCCAAAGGAATGATAGATGTATGGACTGACATGGTTTAGAAAGACATCACTCAAGAAAGAGAAATAAGTAATGAGTTAGAAAGGAGTAGCCTTGGGTGAATTGAAAGGCTGGGTATTCCACAGGAGAGGAAATGCTTGGCAAAGGCAATGAGGGAAAAAAAATACTAAGTCTTATTGATTGAAAATTACTTACACCCAAATAAATGTCTGGCTTATTATCTGGTCTCTAAACTTATCGATAAATTTGTCATAAAACTGTGTACTCCATGTAAATACACGTTCTTTTACCAAAAGCAAATGTACAGTGGTGTAAATATACTTACCTTAAAGAGAAAGATCAGAAAGTGATCAACCTATGTTCCATAAAGGAACTTTCTTAAATTCATTGAATCACATTTTCTTACTTTTCATGTCCAAACTGATCATTTTCTTATATAAATTATTCTTCTTTCATTAATACAAATACAGATTATTAATGATTAATTTGAGTTTTTACTATTTTCCATTTCCACAGCAGAACTCCAGCCTCAGTCAATACTTTGATATACACCTTCTCTTAATTAGAATGCTCATTCTTTCCTTAATAACAATATAAATAAAATTTTTATTCAGGAATTTGCCAAATTTTTCTTCCCTGCTAAAGACATCAAGCTCTGTTTGGTCACTTACTGTAAGCACATAATAAAAATAATAACACACACACAAAACCACATATTCAAAAGAACATACATTTATTAAAAATATATACATATTCTAAGCAATTACTAAATGGATATTTAAGCATTAAAATATAAACCATATGAAGTCAGACATTTCATAGCCCCCTTAATATTAATAACATGCGGGTCTAAGAATAGGTACTTAAGTCATCTTGACTTAAAGCTACAGTTAGAAACTGGAATGTGTAGGTTAATTGGCAAATTTCTAAAATTGAAGGCCTAAATTTCTGAAGACAAAATTTACATTATAATGTGGGAGTGGTATTTCTAATAATGCATAAATGAAGTAGGTTGCTATAAAACCCACCCAGGAAGGCAAATCTCATCCCTACTCAGTGATGAAGTGTGCATGTTGAACAATAGATTAAAACAGTACCCCTGTAAGGGACAAAACAGTAGTTGTCAGCAAAGAACAGGTTCAGAGCCAAGGACTCAACTCTGGTTGGTAACCACAGCATGAACAGAAATATATTTCTATTTGAATTGTTATCCAAAACATTGGCTGGCTTAGTGAACGAGAACAAGTTTGGAGTTAATGCTACATGGGCTGCAGTAGACAGGTTTAAATAAATTAAATGTGCTCATCTGTATTCTGCTGAATTCGATTAAGAATTTTCATAGGTTGAATATATTCAGATGTGTCTTATCACATTGATATTTATCATCTGTATCTTCTACAGCAGAAAAAGGGTCTGGCCCTAACACACTACATTTCATATTCTTCATGTATTTTTAGACTCCTTAGTTTACAGAACAGTTCTTCCAGTTGGACTTAGTATTTTTATCTTCTATATTCTTAAGGTTAAATGTGCTTTGTACTTGCTTATGCTAATATGTAAGCATTCATTGCTTGTTTGCCATTAACTTAAGTGTACGTGTTCATGCATTTTACCTAGTGGTCTATAAATCAAATGAAAAAAATATTTATTTATCTATTTATTTAGTCATCATAGATTGAATAGACTAGTAGGGATATATCCTCTCTTTGCTTCCATTCTTTCTTTTTTTTTTTTTTTAATCATAGAGACTCAAGAGAAGCATTATAATAGAGTGACTAATCCCATGGTCATTGGAATCAGCAGTTACTCAGATCACATTTCTGCCACTGTCCTGATATTAGATACTTAAATTTTCACAGCTTAAGTTTACTCATCTTCAATAAAACGCAGAATTCTTTTAATCTAGTTAGCTTAGTGTAGTTAATTTAAATTTATTACTGACTCCTGTCTTTAGAGATAAGATTCTACCTTGTTTTCTTAAGATACTATAAACCCAGATGAGGATTTCCAAAGAATAGGACCAAGAGAGACTGAACATATCTCCCTCAATTACACATAGTACTGAGGATATTGTGAACATTTTTCCTAGTCAAAAATAAAATTAAAGTCATGGAGATATAATACACTGCATGGTAATTACAGTTAAAATGCTATATTTTATATTTGAAAATTGCTAAAAAGTAGATCTTAAAAATCCTCAGCACAAGAAAAAATGTGTAATTATGTGTTGTGATAGACTTAACTAGATTTATTGTGACTTTAGAATATAAACAAATATTGAATCATTATGCTGAATGACTAAAACTAATAAACTGTTATATGTCAATTTGATCTCAGTATTTTTTTTTCAAAATTTTTAAAAATCTGTACATCCAATGTGGGGCTTGAACTCACAACCCTGAGATCAAGAGTCACATGTTCTACCAAGTGAGTCAACCAGGCACCCCCTCTCAGCAGTTTTTTAAATTATGTTTTTAAGATAACTTAATAGTACTTTTATATGTGCACAGTTACTTTAAGCTTTTTTTTTTTTTCCTAGTGATCTATTGGAATCCGCAAAATGTGGGGAGAAGTACTAATAGTCAGTCTGGCCCTACAGTAAAAAAGGGTTAATATAAAAATGGCCAAATTTTAATGAGTATTAGCTCCTTACTTTTCTATCCCTCTCCAATCAGCTTAATCCTAGTTCTCCCTTCTTTCTAAGTGGATCCTAATACCACCAGCAGTCAATACTCTCAAAGATTTATCTCCATTAGCAAGTGCATCAGAAGATGGTCAGAATCTTCATTTAATTGAACAGTTAGCAGAGGCTACAAGCTCCATCGCTTATGTGGGTCCATAGAAAAGGGAAACGAGAAAAAAAAAATTACCTGGTATAAAAGGGGAAAGAAAAGACAATAAGGAAAAGAAAGAATAGAGCAAATTTAAAAGGGGCATCAACAACTTAGCTTTCAAACTGTAATGTGGACACAATTCACCTGGGCATCTGGGGTCAGGGAAGATTCTGATTAAGTAGGTCTAACATGGATTCTCCGTCTTGCCTCTCCAAAAATCATAAAGCAAAATAAATGTGGACTGCAGGGACATTTTCAGAAATTTTAGATGAGTGTCTTTTAATAGTTTTTTGCCACTTTCACTGGTCAACAGTTCCACAAGGATCTTCATATTGGCATGCTGGAAAGAAGATCCTCCTGCATAAGCTTTACTACTTCCAAAATTCAACTTCTAAATAAGTGGAAATGAAAACAAGCCTATATTCTATAGAAAAAATGTATCATTTCACTTTCCAAACATGTGATAAAACAGAATTCAGTCTTGTGTCAATGATGTCAAGGTTCAGATTTCTACTGTGTATGCTCAGTATAGAGGAGTTTTCGAAGTATTATTAGCTAATTTATCTGATAAATTCAATGACAGTTATTAGTGCTAGTACGAAGTGGCATATGATCATGAAATTTAAGATAATACAGAAAATTTGAAATGAGAAAACTACACGTTGCGTATCAGCATATATAACATTCAATATTGGCAAGCTCTTTGGAGGATAAAATATTAATCATGCAGTGTGCTATATGCTCATGTAACTAATTCATCACAGGAAAAGGAAAGGCATCACACATTCAGAAATATGTAATAATGATAGCATATTCCATTTTTGTCAATTGAAAGGTTTAATATTATGACCAGAAAATCAACATCAGTGTTGGATGTCTATTTACTGGAAGTTAACTCAAGAGAAGGTCAGAAGTTTGTTCAAGAATATAAAGCCTAAATATGGTTAAAAGAACCCTTGAAGAAATGTTAGTAGCAAAGAATGGAGAGCAAAGGAATTATTCCATAATTCAGAGGTCTGCTTGACTGTGCACAGTAAAGTGTGTACAGGGAAGGTAAGTACAGGTAGAGAAATGTGATGGAATTATCAGGGAAGAGTATAACCTGAATTATCTAGAGATTTTTAAATTTAAACAATGTTCTATTTGGAAGAGGGAAAAAATGTCATATAAACTATGGTTGTTAAAAAGGAGAAAAGTATACTTAGTTTTAAAGGTCCAAGGAATAATCTCATTTGTTTGATATGTATCCATAGCCTGGAAGTTTAACTATACTCCCTCGATTGAATACAGGAATAACTTTTTGTAAGTTAATATAATAGAAGAGTCTGCACCTCAGATTTAAGAGGATTACAGGAAATGAGGTATGTAAATCACCTATCACAGTTTTTAGGTAAGTATAAGTCCCTTTCTCCTGCTGTGGCAGGCTGAGATCATTAAAGTCTGGATTTAAGAAAGAGGCTATCTTAGATGGGTTCACTAGTAACTGACTCTGAGACTGTAAAATTTGAATGCAGGAAATTTATTGAGCAGTACTTTCATAATTAGCCCCTTTAAAGGACTGAGGGGAGTATGACTGGCCAGAAGGAGAATTACAAACTATGAAAAAGTTGCATTAGAGGATTCAGCTGATCCTATGGAAAGCTCTGGGGCTTGGATGTCTTCTTAGGATTTTTGTTTTGTTTCATTTTTTGTTTTGTTTTGTTTGTTTTTTTAAATAAAGCAGTGTTTAAGCCTTTATACCCCACACTGACAAGTTATTGAATCGAAGATGCAACTGGATGAATGTGAAACCTTGCGTGAGATAACTTAAGGCTATCCTTAGAAACTGACTCAGCTTTGACTCTTAGCAGGTAACAGTGCAGGCAGCTGGGGAATGAATGCCTCCATCCTGAAGGGAAGGACCAAAGGCCAAAAGGCATTTGCAGATGATATGATAAGATCAAAAAGAAGTGGTGATTAATTTTACCAGGTCCACTGGGTAAGGAAAGATTTATGAAGAAGTATTTCTTGAGCTAAATCTTGAAGACTGGAGGTGTTGGCATGACAAAAAGAGAAGTACATTTAAGAAAGGTGACGTATCTTCTCAAAGCTTCCAAACACACACACGATCACCAATTCTCCTTTAAAGCCTTAAAAATTACTTAACCAGAGAGAAAACTGTCTCATACATGGAGAATGGACTAGAGAATTTTTTACATATAGGTAAAGTTAAGGGAGAAGTTATTTTTACTTTAACTGCAAATCCCAGATGATATTTCTTATTCAGTATCCAGATGATATTTCTTATTCAGTATCCAGTTGGTAATTGTTTCAATACTCTAATTGATTTTGTATGAATATATACATATGATAAAGTATCTAAAGGCTATCAATGTAGTCAGATCATAAAAATACTGTAATTTGGGGAAAGCATGAATATGCTTGAATTTAACTTAGAACTTTAAGAATGCTATACATCAATCCAAATTAAAATAGATTTGCTTATATTACCTTTTGATTTCTATAATTAGCATAATAGACATACAATATTTTTAAAAGAAAACATTTTGAAAATAATGAATCCTATGACGTGCCATTTAAATTTGCATAGCCACTGTGTAAATGTCATGTTCCTCAAGATGCCTTCAGCCATTTCAATTTTTCCCTGCCAGTCTCCAATTTGTGCTTTTTGGATGCCTTTCACTTTATGGCAATGACCTTAAATTTCTCAACAAGCCTATCCCAGAAATATATTCCTTAAAGAACCTTAGTTCTCTTTACTGCACTAAAGGAAAAAGTATTTGAACCTGAGCCCAGTGAAATAAGGCACAAACAAAAATATCTTGCTTAAATAGTGAGAAACTGTTCATTTATCCATCTTTAGTAATTTACCTATCTTCCCACTTAAACCATTTAAGCATTCACTATATACAAATAACCATGATATTGAACAGATTAAGGACCTGTAAAGGTAAGGCCTTAACACTGAAGATGATTTTCTCCCAGTGGCATCTTCTTTTCTCTGGTGTTAGGAGTCCCTTCAACCCATTTGCCAACCTTTGGTTTCCTTCAACCATGTTGATACTATGCACAATTAGTACACATAAATACACTCACTACAACTAGTCTTCAGTATTCTCTTCCCCCATTCCCAATTCATCACCCCACATTTTCATTCCTCCTTTCTCACAGTAGCATCTCCATTATAAAATGAGCTGCACAGGACAAACAGATCCATTGAATGTTGACCAACTGGGAATGGATGAATGAAAGGACAAATTAATTAAGAGGTTATTCCACTTCATCAGGTAAGGGGTGAGGTGACTGGGAATTATGACAGTCACCCTGATTGCTTTTATTTCTTTTCTGGTTGCTTTTAAAGTATAAATGTTGGATTTCAAATATTTGGGAAGGCAAAAATAGATTTATTTCTGGCTGAAGGTGAGGTAAAAGAAAAGTCCAAGAATGTGAGGTGCCTATCTAATATGCCTACATGGTGGAGCCAGTCCTGAATTTAGGAATATAAAAAAAGAAATAAATTAAAATCTGTAAGATAATGTTATATAGTATCACGAATTTTATAGGTAATAAGGGAATAAAATGTGATACTACAATACTAAATCAAACGTAATATTATTAACAGATAAAAATCCAGGAAAGTGGAAACAGAAAAAAAGAGCAGGTATAGAAAATAGAAAATGAATACAGAGAAGACAGACTTAAAACCAAGTACATCAACTTACACACTAAGTGTAAATGGGCTATACACTCCAATTAAAAGGCAGATTTTCAGTCTGAATTAAATAACAAGCCCTAACTCTGTTCTGCCAATGAGTGATGAATATTAAATATAAAGAAAAAGGTAGCTGAATGGAATTGAATGTAAAAAGCTAAAAAACAGCATATATTAATATCAGACAAAAAGAACATGGAGTTCAGAACATAAACTGTTAACAGGTGTAAGTGGGAAAATTTGAAATAATGATTAATTCATTAGGAAGATATGAAAAATCCCTAATATCAGAGCACACTAAAAGAGAATGAGGCAACCCTACAATCACTGTTGCAGTTCTTAACACCCCCTCTCAGTAAGTCTTCAAACAGAAAAGGAAAGTATGAGTAAAGGACCACAACAATGAAATCCTGTGTGAGTATTGTTGTCTACCATCTCTATTCCCCTCCATTACACAACAGTAGCTCCAACAGCTACAAAATACAATCACCATTCAAATGCATGTGAAACATTCACCAAGATAGGACATATACTATAAAATAAATCTCAATTAATTTTAAATATTTTACAAAATCTTGAGGAGAGAGCCTACCAAATGGTTTAAATGAAATCATGTCCAGCACTCACATGAGACTAGAAATACTATTTATTTCTAGCAGCCAGCCTGCAAAGCTACACATTCCAAAGAAGGGTCTTGCCTCTGTACTGGGGAGTAATTAGGCCTACACTGATACTGCTCCGGTCCTACCTCTCAAAATCTTATAAATCAGGACTTGAAAGTATCACAGCTCCCAAATAACTAACCTGTGTCTTTCAGCAAAGCCTAAACATATTTATAGGAATGGAATTATATCTAACACCCAAATAGTTAAAGTTTACAGAGTCTGGTAGTCAGTACAGATTAATTGGGTATGCAGAAAAGCAGGGAAAAAAAAAACAATAATTAGGAAATAAATTTAACCAGAACTGGCAAACCTGTTGTAATTAACAGATAAGGACTTTAAAGAGTTATTATTGTATTTTATATATTCAAAAAAATTAAGTACAGACATGGAAGTTATGGCAAAGAACAAATTAGGATATTTTCAAGTGAAAACTGCAATGAAGGAGATGACAAATGCACTGGATGAAATTAATGGCCAGTGGAAAAAATTACCAAATTTGAAGACAAAGCAATAGACATCATGCAAAATAAACACAACTGTGATAAAATTTTAAGTAGCCTGATCTGTAATTTAAGTCCTGAAGGAATGGGTGAAAGGTGGTGAAGATATTTGAAAAAAGTAATGATCAAAGCTTTTCCAAATATGATGAAAACTACAAATCCATGTATTTTACAAGTGCAACAGAACACAAGCAGAAACAAGAAGAAAACTACACCAAGGGACAGTGTGAATTTCTAAAATGAGAGATAAAAAGAAAATCTTTAAAAGTCATCAAAAAAAAAAAAACAACCCAAAACAAACCAAGCATTGTGTGCAGATGAACAAAGATCATATTTCTTACAGGAAAAAAACAGAAGTGAAAATACAGTGGTACATCTTTAAAATAATGGACTTAAAAATAACAGCAACAAAACTTGAGAATTCTTTTCCCAAACAAACATATTTTTCAATAATGAAGACAAAAAACCCCCACAAACATTTTTTTAGGCCTACAAAAGCTGAAACAATTTATCACTAGCAAACTGCATCACCAAAAATATTGAAGGACATCCTTCAGACAGTAGGGATATGATATTAGGTGGAAATATTAATCAAAAAGCAGAAGGAGCAAAAAGCACTGAAAATGGCAACTGCCATGGGTAAATACAGGAGTTTCCCCCCACATATTTAAGTTGCTCTAAAAGGCAATAGACAATTTAAATAAAAAATGTGCGGTTTATGATATGTGTAAAAGTGAAATGTGTGACAATCATGGCAGAAGGGATAGGAAAGGAGAAATGGACTTCTACTATAGGGTCCGGAACTCAGCTGAGCAGGGAGAGAAGGCTGAGTTATTAGGTGTTAGAATAGCCAATTAAAGCAGTGAGCCAAAATAAAAGCAGCAGTGAAGGCTTCAATCATTTACTGCAATGGCCTAAGAGGCTCAAACCAGAGAAAGTGCTGACTTCACCTTGCTTTGCTTCCCTCATGGACAGCAAATGAGTAGAAGATCAGGTAGGTTAGCACAGACATGGATGTTATCTCACCATGTAGACAGTCCTAAACAAAGGGTTCAGATAGTTTTATAGACCCTGGGGTGGAGTCAGGGCAATAGCAGAGGACCAAGAGTGGGAAAGTACTGGGTAATAAGTCAAAGTGGAGAAAACTGTCTTATGTTCTCCCCTCTTAAAGCAGCCTCCAAAGAGGCACCTGAAAGAGACTGATGCCGAAGGTCCTGGGTGATGAAATGTGGTTGAAGGCCCTGGAGCTAGGGGTGCTGCACAGGAAGAGCATGACCAGACAGATGGACATGAGTCTTTGCCTACACCTCCCTTCAGGGACTATATTGCACTGTCTGTATAGTAGAGCAGGTGTGGGGAGGGCAGCTGTTCCGCATCAGGCTTGGTAGGCAAAACCTTTTAATTGCTTATAGTCAGGCCAGAAAAATCATACATAGGTTTTTAACCAGGAGGCCAACTCTGCATGTGGTATCTATATTACATGGAAATATGATGATATCACTTAAAAGTAGGCTGTGATGACTTAAAGATATGAACTAATTCCTATAGCAACCGCCAAAATACCAATAACAAAGTTACAGCTCATAAGCTAACAGAGGACATAAAATGAAATCATTAAAAAAGTCCATTAAGTCCAAAAGAAGGCAGTAAGAGTAGAAAAGTGAACAGATAGCAAATGATATAAACAATAAGCATATGGCAAAATAATATATTTAAACCCAACCATATCAATAATCACATCAAAAGCAATTAATTCACATGATCCAATGAAAAACGGAGATTGCCAGATAAATTAAAAAAAAAAAAACACAAGACCAAGCTTATGTCACTTACAAGAAATACATTCAAAATATAAAGATACATACAGATTAACTGAAAAAGGTCTACTTGGCTAATATTTAGGCAAAGAAAACTATAGTAACTATACTAATATTAAAATTTATTTCAGAACAAAGAATACTATGGAACATAATATTCTTTGGATATTGTTACCAATGTAATAATAATTTTTGTTTTTTTACAAATGCTACAATAACAGTATCCAGGATTCCCCACGGTCTACTGCTATGCTCTGTCTGATTTGAATGATATCTCTAAACTCCTTGGAGTTTATTACCATGTCCCTGCTTTCCATGGCCTTAGAATGAATGACCTATGCATCTGCAGGAGTATTAGAGTTCTATACTTCCCTTATCTCCAATTAGGACAAACTTTGAAGTTTAAGGCTTAGTCCAGAGTACCCTGTGAATCAGGCTGGGTCTGGTACTTAGCCTGAAATCATTTCTTAGCTTTTTCTTTCTTTCTGCTTTTCTCATTCCATTACAGGTTTCATTTCATTTACTGAAGAAGCATTTCCTCAGTAAATCATTTGCATGTACAAAAATCCTTCTTTCAGGATTTTACCCTTTGGAAACTGAGCTGAGATGGAAATATTGGTAAAGATGACAGTCCAGAAGCTTTCTCTGAAAAGAGGACAATGTTAAGCAGGAAAGAAAATCATAGAGTTCATTTTTAAAATATTGAAAGCATAAACCCAACAGTTTTGAGAATTATATATATAGCATTTTCCCCAATTTCCATTTAAGATATTGTTCTTAACTCTTTCTATTTTACCAAGCAGTAATTGACTAAGGAATGAGGTTTTCCTTCAATTCCTTAATTGACTAAGGAATTAAGCCTTCCTTGGGCTTAGGGTTGTAAACTAGAACCAACAGTCATTCTGATCATACACATTTCTATCATTATAGTAATTCTTCAAATTAATCATACATAAGGAGAAAAAACAAAGGCAATTATTGTGAGTGAGCAGGATCAGAAAAGAGAGAGGTATGTATTCTGTTATATAAACCTAACCTATGCCCAATTTTTGGAATTTGCTGAAGTTGCTACCGAAGGTATAAATTTTTTTCTTTCAGAGTTGTCTTAACCCAGAGTCTCTGGATGATCTTTACTGACATGAAATATAAAAAGTTTTGTATAGATCATTTGTTTTTTCCTAGGCAGAAAGTCAAAACTTTCATGTGATTCTCAGTGAGACTGAATTCCTCCCCCCAAATTAGTGCTGTTTTTTATGAATGCAGAGAGAATGCATTCTCCTCCTTCTGCTGATTTCTCAGAATGAATGGCCTTCCTAACTCCTTCAATTTCACTTCTGAGAAAGTGAAATTTCACTTCCCCCAAATCCTCTAACTCCTTGTCTTTATTTTTCTTATTCTCTGTTTCATTTTATTCTTCTAAACACCTGATTATGTTTACCCATAAATTGGTCCTTGACTACTTTTGTTTCTTCAAGTTCCTTCAATGAATTCCAGGAATCCCATGACTTCATGTTGCTACCTCTGTTTGAATCATTTATAAGTATTTGCCTTTAGCCTGACTGTTTCCCAAAAGCTTCCTTCTTCCTAGGCTCACCTTTCTGTTAGCATATGTGCCCAGACAGATGTCACATTCAAGGTATCCAAAACTTGCAGCATTTTTCCTAAAAACTATTTTTTATGGTATGAATAGCAATTAGACTATAAACTCTCAAAATCAAATTTGATGGCTCCTTTCATTTATTTCTAATTTCTGACAATAAGTCCTGTTAATTCTTCAGATTTTATCTTGAAAATATTCTTTCTATTCATACTGTCATCATCCTATTTTAGTCTCTTCACATATCTAAAGTTTTCTCTATTTAAAATTATTCTATACATTCCTAGGTATGGTTTCTAAAGCTTACCTTTGTCCATGTTCTTCTGCTATTCAGATTCTTCTATATTAAGCCACTATTTACTGAATAATATCCTTATCCTAAAATTTAAAAATTTAAAAATTTAAAAGAAAATTTTAAAAAATTAAAAAAAACACCTTCCATATCCTGCCCACATCAGCATCTGATATGTCTCTCCTTCTCATTCTCTACATAAGTGCTACATAAATCTCATCTCAGCCAGATAAATATGCCTTCAACTTTCTCAGCCTTATGACTTTGTTTATAAATTTAATTTTAATGCCATTTCCTTTACCAACAATTCCTTAATTTCCTTAACTCTAGCACTCAAAAAACTTTTTTTTTCTACTCTTTGCCATCTTGCAGAAGCATCTCCCCTAATCAGAGTCTTAACCTTATGCATCCCTGAATTTGATTCACTCTTTATTGTCCTACACATAAAGCTGTCAATGGTTTTTAATGGAAAAAGAAATTTTCATTTATATTGGTTAGTTAAAAGATTTGAATATTAACTTTAAAAATTTTTTGTTCTAATTAATATTGTTAAAATATCCACAGTAACCCAAACAATCTACAGATTCAGTGTAATCCCTATCAAAATTCCAATGGCATTTTTCACAGAAATAGAATGAACCTAAAATTTTTATGGAACCACAAAAGACCTTGAATAGCCAAATCCATCTTGAGAAAGAACTAACCTGAATACCTCACACTCCCCAATTCCAAACTATTACAAAGCCATCATAACCAAAATAGTATGGTATTTTAAAGACAGGCACATAGATCAACAGAATAGTACAGACCCAGAAATAAATCCATGTATGTATTGAGGTATGGTCAGTTAATTTACAACAAAGGAACCAAGAATATACAGTAGGAAAATGATAGTCTCTTCAGTAAATCATGCTGGAAAGATTGGACAACCACATGCAAAATAATTTGAATTCATTATTTTATACCACATGTAAAAATAAACCCAAAATGGATTAAAGACATGAATTTAAAACCTGAAACCATAAAAATCCTAGAAGAAACCATAGGTGGTAAGCTCCTCAACAATGGTTTTGGCAGTATTTTTGTTGTTGTTGTTGTCTGGTTGTTTGGTTGGTTGGTTTTTATGGTTTTTGTTTTTGTTTTTTTGATTTGACACCAAAAGCAAAGGCAACAAAAGCAAAAATCAAGTGGGACTACATCAAATTAAAAAGTTTCTGCTCAGCAAATAAAACCATCAACAAAATGAAAAAGTACGAGAAAATATTTGTAAATCCTAAAACTGATAAAGGGGTTAATATACAAAATGTATCAAAAATACATATAACTCAATGGCCAGAAGTAATCCAATTAAAAACTAGGCAGAGGATGAAAACAGGTATTTTTTTCCAAAGATTACATATACAAAGCCAACCAGTATATAAAAAATGCTCAATATCACTAATAATAAGGGAAATGGAAATCAAAACCACAATGAGACATCACCTGTTAGATGGCTATTATCAGAAAGACAAGATAAGCAAGAATTTAGTGAAGATGTGGAAAAGTGCTCTGTTGTGCTCTGTTATTAGAAAAGCAAACTGGTACATCCACTGTGAAAACAGTATGGAAGTTCCTCAAAAATTAAAAATAGAACTATCGTATGATCTAGAAATTCTATTTTCTGTGTATTTATCTAAAGAAAATGAAAACACTAACTCACAAAGATATAGCCATCCCTATGTTTACTGCAGCATTATTTACAATAATCAAAGTATGGAAACAACCTAAGTGTCCATCAGTGGAAGAATGGATCAAGAAAATGTGATAAGTATACACAATGGGACATTAGTTTATTTATTATATTGTTATTTTATTCTGCCATTAAAAAAAGAGTGAAATATTGCCATTTGTGACAACATGGATGGACTTGAGGACATTATGCTAGGTGAAATAAGTTAGACAGAAAAGGACAAATACCATATAATTTACTTATATGTGGAATCTAAAAGAAAAAAAAAATTAACCAAGCAAACAAACAAAAACCCACCAAGCTAATAGATACAGAGAATGGATTGGTTGGTGCCAAAGGTGGGTGTGGTAGGTGGGCAAAATAGATGAAGAGATTCAAAGTGTAGAAACATCCAGTTACAAAGTGAACAAGTCATGGAGATGTGACTATACTTAAAAATACTGTACTGCATATATGAAAGTTACAAAGAGTAAACCTTAAAAGTTTTCATCACAAGAAAAAAATAATTATAACTTTGGTGGCAAATGTTAACTACACTTATTGCAGTATTTATTTTGCAACATATTCAAACATCAATCATCATGTTGTACATCTGAAATTAACATAATGTTGTATATCAATTATACCTCAATTAAAAAAAATTAAAAATGTGTCTTCTCCTTGAGGAAACTGACTGTACAGTTAACAACTTCTGGAGCCATAGATAAAGAAGACCAGGACCAAGAAGTGTTAAATAAACTGCATATCCTATGCACTAGACAATCACTGGTCAAGTCACAAATACTAAAGACTGGTGAGAGGCACATACCCACCAACTATGGAAACTATTCAGAAAGAGAAATTACTATTAACACAGTCATTTGGTTAAGTGAATATTGTGCCAAATGACTTCAAATTTACAAGCAGTTTCATGAAAGATTGTTCCCAAAATTACACCCCTAGAAATAGCAGGGATTAATCACATCCTACAAGGATGCATATACTTTGCAAAAGCCAAATCCTTTTGTAATTGGATACAATGTATAATGTGTCATTTTAACAACATCAAAATATATTTATAAAATATATCAATAGTCTGATAAAACATCTATTACAGATTTTTAAAAATTTTTTTAAAAGAGGCGAACCATAAGAGACTATGGACTCTGAAAAACAACCTGAGGGTTTTGAAGGGTCAGGGGTGGGAGGTTGGGGGAACAGGTGGTGGGTAATAGGGAGGGCACGTTTTGCATGGAGCACTGGGTGTTGTGCAAAAACAATGAATACTGTTACGCTGAAAAAAATAAATAAAATGGAAAAAAAAAGATTTTATTTATTTGACAGAGATCACAAGTAGGCAGAGAAGCAGGCAGGGAGAGAGAGAGAAGAGGAAGCAGGTTCCCCACTGAGCAGAGAGCCCAATGCGGGGCTCGATCCCAGGACCCTGGGATCATGACCTGAGCCGAAGGCAGAGGCCTTAACCCACTGAGCCACCCAGGTGCCCCAAGCCACCCAGGCGCCCCTCTATTACAGATTTTAAAAGCAACATGATTATAGGATCTACCCAACTACAAACAAATGTAAAATAAAAATTTTTTGACTATTTTTGATCAACTGAGGGAAAAAAAGGTAATTGATAAAGTTCAGGTATTATTAATATTAGCTTAAATGAGAAAATTTTCAGGTATTTTACTTCAAAAAAGAAACCAAAAGCAATGGTTTGAAATAGTTAGGAGACAATTCTCAATTCAGCAAATAAATCATAAATATTTTGTACATATTCCTCGATATCCATTTTTTATTGGTATTTTTTTTCCAAACAAGGTAATTTGCCTAGTTTTATAAATAAGTAATCTAATGTAATTCTTTCAACAACTCTCTGACAAGATGATATTCCCACTCTAACAGATGAAGAAAATTATGTCAAAGATTATAAACAACTCACTACTGAAAATATGCTTTCAGACAGAAACCAACCATTTAAGAATTGGAGCATTTTATCTTTGGGGTACATAATGATCTTTTATATTCATTGAACACCTAAACTATGCACAAAGCCTCATATATTTACTTAAATAATACTTGAATATGTGCATATGTGTATATATACATATATTTAAATATCTGTACATATGTAGTAATATAACTATATCATATTTTTATATATAGTATTTAAATTACATAAAATATTTTGACACAAATGTGTATTTATATATTTGTTTCAATTTCATAGATGTCTGTACACTAAAACATGGTATTTATAACTATGCATAACAGTTATTTGTACCCACATACATGTATATTTATAGTTATATAATGTATATAACTATGTTATACTTATATAACATATAGTTATATAACGTATAATTTATACCTCATATATTATTATGTGTGACTCATAGACTTTGGTTGCAGATGTAGTGAAAAACATAATCCAATTCTCATTAGTGGAGAAAAAAGGAAGAATTGCCTATCAGCCCTGTGGACATAAAAAGAATCTCCAAGAGCATGCTATGGTTGCCCTAATTTTTCAGCTAAAATATAAGTATAATATATGAGGAACTGTGAGACTATCTACACCTGTGATCAGGCTGCTATCTTAAGAAAAAGAACCAAGGGGCTCCTGGGTGGCTCAGTGGATTAAAGCCTCTGTTTTAGGCTCAGGTCATGATCCCAGGTTCCTGGGATTGAGCCCCGCATTGAGCTTTCTGCTCAGCGGGGAGCCTGCTTCCTCCTCTCTCTCTCTCTGCTTGCCTCTCCTGCAACTTGAGATCTGTCAAATAAATAAATAAATAAATCTTTAAAAAAAAAAAAGGAAAAAGAACCAAATCACAGAAATAGATGGAAAACAGTTCAGCCCTCAAAAAATGTAAAGGCAGAAGCATTTCAAGGCAATTGTCTTTGAAACTGTAAGTTAAGATTGATTTTTAAAAAAAATTTATTTTTGCAAAGGGACACTGATTAAGGCATATTATAAGAAACTGGAAATCTTTAACATCTGGTGGAATTTCTGTTCCAAATAGATTATAAGTGCTAAGAATTAACGTAGCTAAAGTCACCACTATACACATTTACAATTCAGGATCATAGATGCTTCACCACAAGTCTGTTTAAAGAATTTAGCTTAATTCTCTGAAGGGTTACAAACACAAGGTAACCTTCCCATAGATCACAGCAAATGGCGCATCCATTACCAATCAGGCTTTCTGACTCTGAAGCTCCTAGTTTGCCATTGAGTTGTAAGATACAGAATGCTCTCTAATTAATTGACATAAACATGCAATTTGCCTGAGAAATCATATATATGCATGAACAACTTATTTATTTGCATGCACTTTTATTTTGTGGAAAGTCTATTTGTGAAGTTGCTAAGACATGTTTTGTTTCAGTGAATGTTTTTGTTTGTATTTTTCATTGTTTGATTGAGGTCTCCAATAGTTCTATAAAAGGAGGACATTAATCAAATGAAGGCACCATAACATTTGTGAATGAGAACCTCATTAAAGAAGTTGCAAAGCAACACAGAATTCTGTGCCCTTCTCTTGTATTTGAAAGTGAGCTTGTTTCTTAACCGGAAATCTTGAAAAGTAATATGTGTATCATTTCCTAGTGCAGAACTTCTTTGTTCTCCTTAACAAGAGTTCATCCAAAGAAATCTTAAATGTATTTCTCTGAAATTAATGCAAATATTATTAAAGAAAATATAAATAATTAAAACACTTTATAATAGGATATTTCATGAGAAACATAGGGAAATTATTATTTATAAAAAAGAAATATGAACAACTATAATCTGGGTAACGTTTATTATATGTAGACTATTACCATCTATAATAGTTAATAAATGTGAGTCTGTTCAAATCAAAGTAATTTCTACCATAATAACAGAAATCAGTGTTTTTTTCTAACTTCAGAGAAATGTGATTTCCATATAAATCTAATCAAAGTACATCAGAAAATATGACTTAAATTCATTTACATTTTATTTTTTAGATCAGGTGTAGGTTAGGGCAGTTCCTTTTAGATTCTGTGCTCAAAATTTAGTACAGTTAAAAGTAATTCAAGATGAATGAATGAATGAATGAAGAATTGGACCTTAAAGTTCCTCCTGGGTCTTACCTCCTGAAAAACAACGGTAAATCATGTTTTCCAGTTTTTTTTCCCCATATCTTGACTCTATTTTCTTAACTGACTCTGTATATCCTAGTGACCTTCACCCTGTCACTGGGATTGTAGGCTAAAATAATAATTCATCACCATGTTTCCTCCCTGTCTACCTCCATACTATATGGGCTACTTGAGAGATGATTATTTCTTCTAAAGAAAGGGTTTGCCATAAACAGGTTGATGACAGAGACTATAGGAGGAAAAGTAAAAATGTTAAGTGCATTAATGTTCTGCTAGTGACTATCCCAAGGAGAAATATTTAATGTATAGCTGAACCAAGTTCTAAAGTCAATAGAAAAATATTTTACTGCAACCTAGGTAAGATCTCCTTTGAGATCATTTGTCTCCTGTTCTAATTTCACAATCACTAAGTGCTGGGGCCCAGCCTTGGCAGGTCCAGGTGTCCTCAATGGAGGGGCGGTGTTGGAGAGAATGGGAGAGCCACACCGCGAGTTCTGGTCAGTAGGCAGGCAACTCCATTTTATTTTGATTTTAAAGCTTCTTATATAGGCAGTTTACTTGGGGCAGGGGGTTACATTTGTGCAAGGAAATCAAAAGGTTTAAGTATTCATCAGACAATTTCTCCTTGTTCAGTACATGTTATTCTAGTTAAGCTATAATGGGAACAGACTGGCACCAAACTTGGGGGACAGAGTCTTGCTTCTTGAGTAATCATGTACCTCAGAAAGCCATCGAATGTAGCTCAAATATAGTGTTTTTTGGTAAATTACTCTGGGGTCTGCAGGAAAACAAGATATGGTTAATGGAAAATGAGAAGCTATCTGAAGAAACTAAGTATATAGAAGAGAAGTAGAAACGAGAAGGATTTACCTTTGCAGGAGGCAGGGCGTATTTTAATGGCTCAGCTTGTGAAAGCCTTGTGCAAACATCAACCTAGGGAGGAAACCATCTGTTGTAGTACCATCTAAAGTTCTCCATAGCCCTATGTACAGAATAATTTACCTCCTTGGAGTTGCTCTGGACCACAAGCCTGAGAGATGTTTGCGGCAGATTAGCAAGGGGCTCTTTGTTTGAGAGACATACGGGTATTAGAGGAAAAGGCAAGAGACTGACAGACCATGCTTATCTGCAGGGTGATCCGGCCCTCAGCACGATTAGGCCCGCATTAGTTCAAACCTTAACCTGGTAGGGCAATGCCCTCAACCAGGCCTCATGGCTCCTAACAACTAAGTGTTTACTCATTAAGTTTTATTATTGTCCAATTTATAATCAGTACGACAGTAGATATTGGAACATCAAAAATGAAAAGAAAGAAAGAAAAAAGAAAGAAAGTAAGAATCATCCCAGCCCTTAAGATTCATACAGTGATATGCAAGATATAGATAGAGGATGATAGATAAGATGATAGAATACAGATTGATAAATCAATAGATAGGATACAGATATACACACACATACAGTGAGTTCTTGAATAACTCACAAAATTGATTACCACAGCTAGTGAAAATCACAGCTAGTGAAAATTACAGCCCTTTTGGTCTATCTTTACTTCTCCCACATTTGATAGAGTCATGGGTATAAGATATGTTCTGTTTCCTTGTTAAGTTCTATGACAGAGAAAAACAGTTTGAATATAATAATAAATGAGAACTGATCAAAATGTCTCAGGGCGAGGAAGAATTATTAGGAGTATAGGGAAATTTGGATATGGTACTATGTATCAAAATAGCTGAAACTTACTACACTATCCAATTTTTCAAGAGAATCCAGACATAATTACTTGTTTAAATAAAAGCCATTGACTTTTAGATGTTAGTGACTAACTCATTTTTTTTTTTTAATCACATATTATGCGATCACTCTGCCAGACCTGAAAATGTTGAGGTTCTGCCTTGGGATAGGGAACCTCTTTGTTAAGAAAAAAAGTAAATGCTGACAGCCAGACAAAATTTGCCATCTTTTTGGTATATTGTACCATGTGACACATGGAGTCCCATGTCTCCCACCACAATTGAAAAACTGCCAAAGATTTATTTGAAGGAGAATTTGATTTATTTGACGGAGAATATCTTCCTATATGGAGAACAAGCATGCATGAATGAAATGGTCTCAATCTGTTTTATAAATTTTCAAAACCATATCCAAAGGAGTATTTGAACCAGGTCACCTACAACTGAAATGAAAATTTTCTTGATGAATCAGAACACTTAGAACATCTGTTCTCATCCACCAGCCTTCTCAAGACATTTCCTTAATTGCTCTTTGCAGATATATTCTGCTGCCCTTTCCACATCTAAATGATCTGTCCTTCCTATCCACAAGACAACCTAAGATGATAACCTTTGCTATAGCACACTAATAACTACTGCTGTTACCTAAGTGCAACAGGCATGAAAAGGAGGCAAGCGAAAAGTGTCCTCCTGCTATAGTTAGTCTACAACTGAAAGGATACAAAACCAACACTGAGAAAGAACACTGGGAAATAAACTGAAAATACTTCCTAGAGATACTCAGGCTAGAAATGTCCTTCACCCCTCTAAAGCCATGACAGAAAGCAAGGAGCATTTCCAGAAGGCATTGACATGCAGAGGGCACATGGCTTTTGGCACTGCCTAAATGTATTGCACATTCAACAAGACTCATCTCTCCAATACTGTCAGCTATGCACAAAGTTCTACAACATAAATTAAGGGCAGAAATGGCAGAATGGTGAAGAGAGGTTTATAATTAGCCCTAAAATTATAATATGTTGTTTGTCAAATGGCTATTTGTATTTCACTCTTTAATAAACTACTTATTTTGACATTTTAAAGTGTGGATTTAGGAACACCCGGGTTGCTCAGTTGGTTAAGCATCTGCCTTCGGCCCAGGTCATGATCACACAGTGCTGGGATCGAGTCCCACATCAGGATCTCTGCTCCACAGGGAGTCTGCTTGTCCCTCTCCCACTGCTCCACCTCCTTTCTCATGTGTTCTCTCTTTCTCTCTCTCTCAAATAAAGAAAATCTTTAAAAAAATAATAAAGTATAGATTTGGCTTTTTCCTCAACCAACTTTATTGGTCTCCTTAACAACTGTCTGTTAAAGTTAAGGTAAAGAACCAAGGTTAGGTGTAATGATCAACTTTTATGCTGATACATATGTATAAGTGTTGTAAAGTTAAAAAAAAAATACATATATAAGTGCCATACCTTGTACAGGGTCTTGTACCTAATAGGTCCTCAATGATCTTTGTTAGATTTGAATTTAAATCTTGATGATCATAGCCATAAATACTTTTCCCTTTGAAAAAAACCTGATGAAGAAGCTGGCCACCTGCTTCCTATCTTTCCAAGTTAGCATTTCTTGTGGTAGGTGTTCAATAAGCCACTAATCTTAAAAACTTGAGAATTGTTTTTATGACTCTTTACAGTGAGAGAGCACCTAATTTGGAGGATTATATTTTAAAATAACCTCTCTAGCACACCACTATATAAGTTTCCATTGCCTTATAATGTGAACAGTCATATATTAGTCAACCTACTACCCTTTTCTTATCTTATCTGAACGTATCAATAACTTATAGTAAAGTAAATCTAGGAAAAATAAGTTTTTAACCTTAGGGCTACACTGATATGTCCTCTCAGAGGGTTATTATTTTATTTATTATAGACTTTAATATTTTTAAGTGTTTCATAGAGAAGCATATTCATGTTGAGAGACTGATATTCCTTTGGGAATCTGTTTAAGTCATGCAATCCAGTATTTTAGTATCCCCTTATGAAAATTGGTGTTAAGAGTCCATCTGTATTGTAACATTTTTCTCAGTTACCATTTCACTGGTTCCTGATTGTTTTTTAATACCGCAGGTCACAGAGTTCATTTCATCAAAAAGTCAAGACTTTTGCCTATCTGTATATTACCACTGGTTTAAAATGGTATTGCACATTTTAAAAACATATATTTCTGTTACAGTACCTTTCATCTCTTACCCTGGGTGTTTCACTATTTCTTCTTTGCCTAAATTTTCACCATTAAAATAAAATCCTTGATTACTATGTGCTTTCCTGTGAATGAATCAATAAATTGATGAAGGGACTAGATCAGAATCTTCCTGAGTGGTGAAAACTCATTTTCTAGATCTAAATAGAGCAAATTCATAGAGAAGAAATATGAGTTTGTCTTTAGACCATTTTCCCTTCTGTCACCATTTTTTTTTTAATTAAGTAGGCTCCACACCGAGCATGGAGCCCAACATGAGGCTTGAACTCATGACCATGAAATCAAACCTGAGCTGAAGTTAAGAGTCAGATGTTTAACCAACTGAGCCACCCATGGGCCCTTCCCCTTTCTCACCTTTTCTTTTTTAAAGATTTTATTTATTTATTTGACAGACAGAGATCACAAGTAGGCAGAGAGAGAGAGAGAGAGAAGGAAGCAGGCTCCCCGCGAGCAGAGAGCCCGTTGCGGGGCTCGATCCCAGGACCCTGAGATCATGACCTGAGCCAAAGGCAGAGGCTTTAACCCACTGAGCCACCCAGGTGCCCCTCCTTTCTCACTTTTAATAACATATTACCATATACACATTTTTTAAAGTATGAGATATTATTAGTATTTGTTATGGTCTGAATATTTGTATCCCAACTGCTGCCAAAATTCGTATGTTGAGGGGCACTTGGGTGGCTCAGGGGGTTAAGACTCTATCTTTGGCTCAGGTCATGATCTCAGGGTCCTGGGATCGAGCCCCCCATCAGGCTCTCTGCTCAGCAGGGAGCCTGGTTCCCCCTCTCTCTCTGCCTGTGTCTCTACCTACTTGTGATCTCTCTCTCTCTCTGTGTCAAATAAAGAAGTAAAATCATTTCAAAAGATTCATATGTTTGTTTGGAGATTTTTGATGACTGTTTCAATCTCCTTACTGGTTATGGGCCTGTTCAGGTTTTCTATTTCTTCCTCGTTCAGTTGTGGTAGTTTATATGTCTCTAGGAATGCATCCATTTCTTCCAGATTGTCCAATTTGTTGGCGTAGAGTTGCTCATAGTATGTTCTTATAATTGTCTGTATTTCTTTGGTGTTAGTTGTGATCTCTCCTCTTTCATTCATGATTTTATTTATTTGGGTCCTTTCTCTTTTCTTTTTGATGCGTCTGGCCAGGGGTTTATCAATCTTATTGATTCTTTCAAAGAACCAGCTCCTAGTTTCATTGATTTTTTCTATTGTTTTTTTGGTTTCTATTTCGTTGATTTCTGCTCTGATCTTTATGATTTCTCTTCTCCTGCTGGGTTTAGGGTTTCTTTCTTGTTCTTTCTCCAGCTCCTTTACGCGTAGGGTTAGGTTGTGTACTTGAGACCTTTCTTGTTTCTTGAGAAAGGCTTGTACCGCTATATATTTTCCTCTCAGGACTGCCTTTGCTGTGTCCCACAGATTTTGAACTGTTGTGTTTTCATTATCATTTGTTTCCATGAATTTTTTCAATTCTTCTTTAATTTCCTGGTTAACCCATTCATTCTTTAGAAGGATGCTGTTTAGTCTCCATGTATTTGGGTTCTTTCCAGCTTTCCTCTTGTGATTGAGTTCTAGCTTCAGAGCATTGTGGTCTGAAAATATGCAGGGAATAATCCTAATCTTTTGATACCAGTTGAGACCTGATTTGTGACCCAGGATGTGATCTATTCTGGAGAAGGTTCCATGTGCACTAGAGAAGAATGTGTATTCTGTTGCTTTGGGATGAAATGTTCTGAATATATCTGTGATGTCCATCTGGTCCAGTGTGTCATTTAAGGCCTTTATTTCCTTGTTGATCTTTTGCTTGGATGATCTGTCCATTTCAGTGAGGGGAGTGTTCAAGTCCCCTACTATTATTGTATTATTATTGATGTGTTTCTTTAATTTTGTTATTAATTGGTTTATATAGTTGGCTGCTCCCACATTAGGGGCATAGATATTTAAAATTGTTAGATCTTCTTGTTGGACAGACCCTTTGAGTAGGATTCATATGTTAAAATCCAAATGCCCAGGGGCGCCTGGGTGGCTCAGTAGGTTAAAGTCTCTGTCTTCAGCTCAGGTCATGATCCCAGGGTCCTGGGATCGAGCCCCGCATCGGGCTCTCTGCTCAGCGAGCAGCCTGCTTTCCTCTCTCTCTGCCTGCCTCTCTACCTACTTGTGATCTCTCTCTGTCGAATAAACATTAAAAAAAAAATCCAAATGCCCAGTGTAATGGTACTAATTAGGTGAGGCCTTTGGGAGGTGCATAAGGCATGAGGACAGAACTGTCAAGAATGGGATTAGTGGCTTACAAAAAAGGTTCCAGGGAAATCATTGCCCTGTCTACCACATGAGGACACAAGGAAGAGTTGCCAGCTATGAATCAGGAAGGCAGCCCACATTAGAAGGTGATAGTGCTGGTACCTTGATCTTGGACTTTCTAGTCTCTAGAACTGTGATCAATAAATTTGTTGATTATAAGCCACCCAGTCTGTGGTATTCTGTTAGAGCAGCTCAAAATGACAATGATAGTATTAATTAAAGTTTAAGCAATCAATGTATCTATTTTATGAAAAGAGAAATTTTCAAAAGAATATCCACTTAAGCTTTCATTCTACTTCACTGAAAATATGCCAGACCAATTATTTAAAATGTGATTAGGAATTATTTGTGCACACTGGAATTGAGAATAGTTGATTTTGGCTTTGAAAATTTCAGCTCTTTCTTTCCAATTTGAATGCCTTTTCTTGCATATTTAATTGCTCTGGCTATGACTTCAGGACTATGTTGAGTAGGAGTAGTGACACCCTAGATTTGTTCCTGCATCTTAGAAGAAAGGTTTTCACTTTTCAACCATTGAGTATGATATTAGCTGTGGTTCTGTCATATGTTTATTATGGTGAAGTAAAACTGTCTGTTTTATGATGACATAATTACATAAAGAGAATATGCCAAAAGCTCCACCAAGTAACTTTAGACCTAGTAAGAAAACTTAAGAAAGTTTTAAGATACAAAATCAGCATCAAACTTCTGGATTTCAAACTATATTTCAGAACTAGTAATCAAAAAACTATGGTTCAGGCATAAAAACACACATGTAGAAAAATGGAATATAATACAGAGCCCAGAAATAAACCCATGCAAAACAGTTAATTAATTTATGACAAATGAGTCAAGACTGTACAAAGGTGAAAGAATAGTCTCTTCAATGAATGGTGTTAAGAAAACTGGGCAGCCACATATAAAACTGTACCTTTATCTTATACCATATATATATATATATATATGTATATGTATATGTATATGTATATATATGTGTATATATATATTCAACTCAGAGCAAATTAAAAACCTAAATCTCATACCCAAAGTCATAAAACTCCCGCAAGAAAACATAGAGGATAAACTCCTTGACATTGGTCTTGAGAGTGATTTTTTTGGATTTGACCCCAAAAGTAGAAACAACAAAATTAAAAAATAATAATAATAAAGTAGGCCTACGCTAAACTGAAAGCTCTGCACAGCAAACTAAACCATCAATAAAATGAAAAGACAACCAAATAAATAGGAAAAAATGTTTGCAAATCATGTATCTAATAAGATGTTAATACCTAAAATACATAAACTCATATGTCTCAATAGGAGAAAAAAATCCAATTAAATAATAGGCAGACAAACTGAATATTTTCTCAAAGAAGACATAAAGTTGGCCAACAGACATATGAAAAGGTGCTCAACTCAATAATACCACTTATCAGAAAAATTAAAATCCTAACCACAATGAGATATCACCTCACACCAGTTGGAGTGACTATTATCAAAAAGAGAAGAGATAATTAATGTTGGTGAAGATGTGGAGAAAAGGAAACCTTTGCACACTGTTGGTAGGAATGTAAATTGGTGCAGCCACTCTAGAAAACAACATAGAAGGTCCTCAAAAAATTTAAAAAAATAGATCTGCCATATGATCTAATAAATCTAGTTCTGAGTATTTATCTGAAAGAAATAAAAACACTAATTTGAAATAATATCTGCATCCCCATGTTCACTGCAACATGAAATTCAAAGAAACAGAGTAGGGGGAGGAGCAAGATGGTAGAGGAGTAGGAGACCTAAATATTATCAGGTCCCAGGCATTCAGCTAGATAGTTATCAAACCATTCTGAACACATACAAACTCAACAGGAGATCAAAGAGAAGAAGAGCAGCAATTCTAGGAACAGAAAAGCGACCACTTTCTGGAAGGTAGGATGTGTGGAGAAGTGAATCTGAGGTGATATGTGGGAAGAGAGACCACAGGGTGAGGGGCCAGCTCCTGGCAAGTGGTAGAGCAGAGGAATACAAAATCAGAACTTTTAGAAGTCTGCTCCACTGAGGGATGTCACTCCAGAGGCTAAGTGGGGGTTGGAGCCCTTGCAGGGACAGTGTGGTCTCAGGACCCATGGGATCACAAAATGACCAGGAGTGTCTGAGTGTGGCAGCTCTCCAAGGTGTCCAAGTGGGGATACTGGCTGCAGAGACAGAGCCAAGGAGTGGGCTCTCAGCTCAGACTTACCTTAAACTGTGATCTGAGGCATAGCCAGGCCACTGCTCTTCAAGCAGGGGCACCACAATTGGCAGATCCAGGGGAGACCTTCTCCTTCCTCCTTCAGGAGGAGCAGCATGGCAGTGCACTGCAGGAATCTGCTGGGTTTGGAGACTCCAATAGGGTCTGTGCACCAGAGATAGAAATGCTCAGTCACAGGCCAGGTGAGCATGGAGTGCGGCCAGAGATCAGGGAGACAGGAGTGATTTGACTTCTTTTCTCTGAGGGGGCACTGAGGATTGGGGACTGAGCTCTCAGCTCCTCTGGGGCTGGAGATTGGGAGGCTGCCATTTTCATTCTTCTCCTCCAAAGCTGTACAAAAGCATTCAGGGAACAAAAGCTACTGGGAGCAAAACTGAACAGATTACTTAGCCTGGCCTCTGGCAAGAGTGGTGCAATTCTGCCTCGGGCAAAGAGATTTGAGAATCATAACAACAGGCCCCTACCTTAAAAGATTAGCAAGTACATCCAGCCAAGACCAAGTTCACCAATTAATGAGAATTGCAGGACTCCAGAGCTGGGGGAATGCAACACATAGAATTCATGGCTCTTTCCCCGTGATTATTTAGTCTTTCAAAGTTAAATTTTTTTACTTTTTTTTCTAATTCTTTTTTTAATCTTTCTTTCCTATTTTAACCTTTTAAAATTATTTTATCTTGTCAACACCTTTTTAAAAATCTTTTTTTTAATTTTCACTGTTATAGTCATATTCTATTCCTTCATTATATTTAGCCTTAGTGCAAGCCTTTATCCTAGTCTCCAGCCTGATTACATTCATTCCACTTTTTTTTTCTTTTTTCAACCAACTTCTTATCTTACCAATTCCTTCTTTAGAATCTTTTAAAATTTCCATCTTTAGAGTCATATTCCAGCCCTTCATCATGTTTACCCTTATTTTTGTATATATATAAAAGTTTTTCTCTAAGTTGGATAAAACTCAAATACATGGAGGCTAAAAAGCATCCTACTAAAGAATGAATGGGTCAACCGGGAAATTAAAGAAGAATTGAAAAAATTCATGGAAACAAATATAAATGAAAACACAACTGTTCAAAATCTTTGGAATATAGCAAAGGCAGTTCTGAGAGGAAAGTATATAACAATATAAGCGCTTCTCAAGAAACAAAAAAGGTCTCAAGTACACAACCTAACCCTACACTTAAAGGAGCTAGAGAAGGAACAGCAAAGAAAGCCTAAACCCAGCAGGAGAAAGGAAATCACAAAGATCAGAGCAGAAATCAATGAAATAGAAACCAAAAGAACAGGAGAACAAATCAATGAAACTAGGAGCTGGTTCTTTGAAAGAATTAATAAGATTGGTAAACCTCTGGCCAGACTTATCAAAAAGAAAAGAAAAAGGACCCAAATTAATAAAATCATGAATGGAAGAGGAGCAATCAAAACCAACACCAAAGATATACAAACAATTATAAGAACATATTGTGAGCAACTATACACCAGCAAACTTGACAATCTGGAAGAAATGGATGCATTCCTAGAGACATAATAAATTACCAAAACTGAACCATGAAGAAATAGAAAACCTGAACAGACCCATAACCAGTAAGGACGTTGAAGCAGTCATCAAAAATCTCCAAACAAACAAGAGCTCAGAGCCAGATGGCTTCCCAGGGGAATTCTACCAAACATTTAAAGAAGAATTAATACCTATTCTCCTGAAACTGTTCCAAAGTGTAATAACAGAATGGAAACTTCTAAACTCATTTTATGAGGCCAGTATTACCTTGACCCCAAAACCAGAGAAAGACTCCATCAAAAAGGAGAATTATAGACCAAAATCCTTGATGAACAGAGATGCAAAAATTCTCACCAAAATACTAGCCAATAGGATCCAACAGTATGTTAAAAGGATTATTCACCACAACCACATGGGATTTATTCCTGGGCTGCAAGGTTGGTTTGACATCTGCAATTCAATCAATGTGATACAATACATTAATAAAAGAAAGGATAAGAACAATATGATACTCTCAACAGATGCTGAAAAAGCATTTGACAAAGTACAGCACCGTTTCTTGATCCAAACTCTTCATAGTGTAGGGATAGAGGATACATACCTCAATATCATCAAAGCCATCTATGACAAGCCCACAGCGAATATCATTCTCAATGGGGAAAAACTGAGAACTTTCCCCCTAAGGTAAAAAACATGGCAGGGATGTCCACTATCACCACTGCTATTCAACATAGTACTTGAAGTCCTAGCCTCAGCAATCAGACAACAAAAAGAAATTAAACGCATCTGAATAGGCAAATAGGCAAAGAAAAAGTCAAACTCTCACTCTGCAGATGATATGATACTTCATGTGGAAAATCCAAACACTCCACTCCAAAACTGCTAGAACTCATACAGGAATTCAGTAAAGTGTCAGGATATAAAAGCAATGTACATAAATATGTTGCATTTCTCTACACCAACAACAAGACAGAAGAAAGAGAAATTAAGGAGTTGATCCCATTTACAAATGCACCCAGTACCATAAGATACCTAGGAATAAACCTAAACAAAGAGGCAAAGGATCTGTATTCAGAAAACTATAACGTACTCATGAAAGAAACTGAGAAAAACACAAAGAAATGAAAAAAATGCTCCATACTCATGGATTGGAAGAACAAATATTGTGAAAATGTCTATGCTACCCTAAAGAAATCTACACATTAAATTCAATCCCTATCAAAATACCAACATTTTGTTGTATTTTGTCAAAGAAATGGAGCAAAAAATACTAAAATTTATATGGAACCAGAAAAAACCCAAATAGCCAGAGGAATATTGAAAAAGAAAACCAAAGTGGGTGGCATCACAATTTCAGACTTCAAATTCTATTACAAAGCTGTAATCAGGGATGCCTGGGTGGCTCACTGGGTTAAAGCCTCTGCCTTCAGCTCAGGTCATGATCCCAGGGTCCTGGGATCCAGCCCCACATCAGGCTCTCTGCTCAGCAGGGAGCCTGCTTCCTTCTTTCTCTCTGCCTGCCTCTCTGCCTACTTGTGATCCCTGTCTAATAAATAAATAAAATCTTTAAAAAAAAACTATAATCATCAAGACAGTACGGTACTGGCACATAGATGCCAGACACATAGATTAATGGAACAAAACAGAGATCCCAGAAATGGGCCCTCAACTCTATGGTCAACTAATCTTCAACAAACCAGGAAAGGATGTCCAATGGAAAAAAGACAGTCTCTTCAACAGATGGTGTTGGGGAAATTGGACAGCCACATGTAGAAGAATGAAACTGGACTTCCTTATACCACATACAAAAATAGACTCAAAATGGATGAAAAACCTCAATGTGAGACAGGAATCCATCAAAATCCTTGAGGAGAACACAGGTAGCAACCTCTTTGACCTCAGCCACAGCAACTTCTTCCTAGAAACATCGCCAAAGGCAAGGGAAGCAAGGGCAAAATGAACTACTGGGACTTCATCAAGATCAAAAGCTTTTGCACAGCAAAGGAAACAGTCAACAAAACCAAAAAACAATAGAAAGAATGAGAGAAGATATTTGCAAACGACATATCAAATAAAGGGCTAGTATCCAAAATCTATAAAGAACTTATCAAACTCAACACCCAAAGAACAAATAATCTAATTAAGAAATGGGCAGAGGACATAAGCAAACATTTCTGCAAAGAAGACATCCAGATGGCCAACAGACTCATGAATAAGTGCTCCACATCACTCAGCATCAGGGAAATACAAATCAAAACCACAATGAGATACCACCTCACACCAGTCAGAATGACTAAAATTTTAACAAGTCAGGAAATGACAGATGCTGGTGAGTGTGGGGAGAAAGGGAAAACCACTCTGGAAAATAGCATGCAGGTTCCTCAAAAATTTGAAAATAGAGCTAGACTATGACCCAGCAATCACAATACTGGGTATTTACCCTAGAGATACAAATGTAGTGATCCTAAGGGGCACGTGCACCCAAATGTTATAGCAGCAATAACCACAATAGCCAAACTATGGAAAAAACCTAGATGCCCGTCAACAGATGAATGGATAAAGAAGAGGTGGTATGTATACAATGGAATTCTATGCAGCCATCAAAAAACCAAAATCGTGTCATTTGCAACAATGTGGATGGACTTAGAGGGTGTTATGCTAAACAAAGTAAGTCAATCAGAGAAAGACAATTATCATATGAGCTCTCTGATATGAGGAATTTGAGAGACAGGATGGTCATAGGTGGAAGGGAGGGGAAAAAAGTGAAACAGGATGGGACCGGGGTGGGAGACAAACTGAAAGAGACCCTTAATCTCAGGAAACAAACTGAGGGTTGCTGGAGGGGGAGAGGAGAGGGATAGGTGCCTGGGTTATGGACATTGGGGAGGGTATGTGCTATGATGAGTGCTGTGAATTATGTAAGACTGATGATTCACAGACATGAACCCCTGAAGCAAATAATACGCCATATGTTAATTTTTTAAAAAAAGAAAGAAAAAGAAATGAGAAAAAAGAAACTGAGTAGAATGGTGATTGCCAGGGACTGAGAAGTGGGGGAAATGGGGAGAGGTTCATCAAAATGTAAAAATTTTCATTTTTAGAATGAATAAGTTCCGGGGATCTAATGAACAGCCGATGACTATAATTAATATTGTACTGTATGTTGGAAAGTTGCTATGACAATAGAGCCTTAATGTTCTCATTGTAACAAAAACAAAATAGTAATTAAGTGAGATGAAGGATGTGTTAAACTAACTTTATTGTGATAAATATTTTACAATATATTCATGTATCAAATCATCACACTGTGCACCTCAAACTTGCACCATGTATATGTGAATTATATTTCAATAATATTGGAAAAAGAAAAAAAATTGAAACTCATTTTCTTTCTAGTAGTGAAATAAAAATAGTAAAAATTATGAGCATGATGTATTATCCTTAGATAAAAGCAAAAAATGTTTCTATTAGTATCAGCTATTTTCTTAAACAAACACATCCTTCTGAGCTTACTTGTCAAAGAACAGTGTGTGTGCACATATGAAGTTGTGTTTTTTGTTGTTGTTGAATTTTCTTCTTTTCTTTCTTTCTTTAAGTATAATTGACTGGAAGAATTATCTTTTTGGAGTGTAAAAATGACAGAAAAGTATAATACTTCCCAGTGAGTATACTGGCCAGGAGTTCAGGTTCTAAAGGTTCTAATTTAAATCTTGGCTTTTCCACTTGACATCTACATGGCTTAGGTGTATTTTTTTAGTGTTCAGTTATCAGTTTCATTACATATAAAACATAGTAGTTCTTTCCTCATAGGATTGAGTAGGTATAACATGAGATTACTTCATGCAATTCATTTTGTGTAGTACTTCAGAAATAGACATTCAATACATATTAACCATGGTACTTAGTCACTCTGGCATCTGTTCTAATTCCCATTGCTCCCATTGTAAAGACTGGTGGGAGTTGACTTTTAATAGATCTGTTTATAAATTACTTTCCTTGGGTCCTCTTTAGGACAAATGTTGTTAAACAGAACATTTAAAAATATCTACTAAAAGCTAATGTTAGCATCCTAGATATGAATTCAGAGAATTGAATCTGGAAAGAGTTTATTTACAAAGCCAGGCAGTCATAAATAGCAGGCTCAAGTTTGCAGAACTTGTCAGGGGCACTGCTTTTCCATACTTGGCATACTTATGTGTGTAAGAGACCATGCTAGTAACAACTTTTCAAAACCTCCTTACTTTAAAACTTTTCAGTTTTTATTTTCAAGGAGCAGAAACTATTCTTCTAATTGATGCATAAAATACATTGATTGAAAGAATTTTAGGAAGTCCACAGAATTGCTAGGAAGGCTGGCGAGTAAAACTAGAGACATGGGCAGGAATTTAAGGAAGCCTCATTAGTCGCCAGGGCCACATCTCTAGTAAGTTCAGGCTCTGCTGCTGAACATGATATGTTGCTGTTTTCCCATTGACATCACCCAACTTCATCTTGCTTCTACGGCTACTGCCACCTGCTCTCACAATGGATCCTGAGAGCACCAGTGCCCTTGCTTTCACCATTCTTATTTGAACTTTGGGATAGTGTGTCTTATGGGTGAAGACTAGGTCATATGTCCATGTATTGGTTGCAAAGAAAGCTAAGCAAACACTTGTCATTTTCCTTGTTTATAATAGGAAGCAGGCTCTGCCATCTGGAAAAACTCACAAGTTGGTGAACCTTTCAGATATAGAAAAAGGGGTTAGAATGCTATCAGCCACAAAAACAGAACCAAAAAACAACACAGTGCCTCTCACGGACAAGACCAACAAATGCCAAACATTTTTCTCTACTTTCCATCTACTTTCTACTTCTTCTACTCTCTATCTACTTTCCATCATTTGAAAATTTAATCTCCCTATCAAATTCCCTACTCCAGATTTGGGGGAACTATCTTTACTCCCAATGATTGACAGGATTACACATGCTGCTTAATTTCCTAGGTCTAGCAGGATAATGTGTCATAGTTCAATTAGATATCTTTTAATAGGAGTTACACACATACAAGCACATAGTAAAGCAGAAAACCTATTTGTTGATGTGAGGCGAGAGGTGAGACGAGAAAGGAATAGTTCGATGTGGCAATAATGAAATGCCAAATAACAACAGGAGAACAGCCCCAAATCAAGCAGTTTCCTTTCTGCCAGGCTAAATCCTTTTTACTGTTTAAGATGCCATTTCCCCTGTCATTGGTGAGGATGTGCACTCTTTTTTTTTAAGATTTTATTTATTTATTTGTCAGAGAGAGTGAGCACAGGCAGACAGAGTGGCAGACAGAGGCAGAGAGAGAAGCAGGCTCCCCGCTGAGCAAGGAGCCCGATGTGGGGGACTCGATCCCAGGACGCTGGGATCATGACCTGAGCTGAAGGCAGCCACTTAACCAACTGAGCCACCCAGGCATCCCAGATGTGCACTCTTGATAGAAATGTGAACTGGTGCAGCCACTCCAGAACAGTATGGAAGTTCCTCAAAAAGTTAAAAATAGAGCTACCCTGTGATCCGGCAATTGCAATACAAGGTATTTATTCAAAGAATATGAAAATATTAACTCAAAGAAATACATGCACTCAAATTTTCTAGCAGCATTATCTGCAATACACAAATTATGGAAACAGCCCAAATGTTCATCAGCTGAAGAATGAATAAAGAAGATGTGGTGTGTACACATACACAGACACACACACACACAGGAACATTACTCAGTCATAAAAAAGGAATGAAATCTTGCCATCTGCAATGATGGAGTGGAGCTACAGAGTATTATGCTAAGTGAAAGAAGTCCATCAGAGAAAGACAAACACCATATGATTTCACTCAAATGTGGAAATTAAAGACAAAACAAACAAGCAAAGTGAAAGGAAAAGAGATACATAGGCAAACCAAGAACCAAGTTTTTCACTATAAAGAACAAACTGAAGGTTACCGGAGGGGAGGTAGGGGAAATGGGTGAAACAGGTGATGGGGATGAAGGAGTGCACATGTGATGAGCACTAGGTGTTGAATGAAGTGCTGAGTCACTACATTGCACATTTGAAACCAGTATTACACTTTGTTAACTAACTGGAACTTAAATAAAAATGTTTTTTAAAAAGATGTAGCTTCGCCAAGCAACCTCTCTACAAGCTGTCCTCTTCTTATTCTGTATAGACATGTAAGCTGAGATACGTTCTACTATTCTTTGCTCCCAAATATTGTAGGCATATTTCTTATAGTTACTATAATACTTAGAAATGCCGTTTTAGCTCAGTCCTATATCCTTTTCTCTCAAATCATCTAGCCTTTCTAGTGACTACTATAGTGCCTGAATCATAAGGGTTAATTGAGGGGCGCCTGGGTGGCTCAGTGGATTAAGCCGCTGCCTTCGGCTCAGGTCATGATCTCAGGGTCCTGGGATCGAGCCGCGCATCGGGCTCTCCGCTCCGCGGGGAGCCTGCTTCCTCCTCTCTCTCTGCCTGCCTCTCTGCCTACTTGTGATCTCTCTCTCTGTCAAATAAATAAATAAAATCTTAAAAAAAAAAAGATTAAAATAAAGCAAAAACTATTTAAAAAAAAGGGTTAATTGAAAAATATCTGTTCGGTGGTATATTTTGTATTAAAAATCCAAAGCACAAACAAGTATATAGAGAAAACAAAAGCATTAAATTACACAATTCAGCATCATCTTGCAGAAATTCTAAGTTAAATAATTTTAATAAACAGCTTCTACTTGCTTGAGGTGCAGGGTAGGGATAAATATGGAACTCTTGACAAGCAGAAGCAGAACTAATAATAGAAATAGGCAGACCATGTTCCTACAGTATAGCAAAGGGAGATAGGGTTGCAGAATGTCCTTATTTAATAACAGCTCATGGTTACTGTGTAGGTACTTTGTGACCACACTATGCTGGGTATTTACTTCTTTCATTTATTTCTAACAAAACCTTGGAGGGGGAGTGTTATGTTCATTTTAGAGAGAACAAAAATGACACAAATCCATAGTAATAGCAATGTAAAATTATTCAAGAAAAGAAAAACTAGCAGAGCACTCTTTCCTATAAATCTTTGATGCCTTCTCACTCTCTCTAAGCAAATTATCATAGCATTTAAGAAAAATAAATTTTAGTAATTACTTTTGGTGCTGGACTCATTGTTCCCACGTGAGTAGCTCTCAGTTTCATTCAAAATTTTCAATCAGCAGGGACGCCTGAGTGGCTCAGTGGGTTAAAGCCTCTGCCTTCGGCTCAGGTCATGATCTCAGGGTCCTGGGATCAAGCCCCACATCTGGCTATCTGCTCAGCAGGGAGCCTGCTTCCCTTCCTCTCTCTCTCTGCCTGCCTCTCTGCCTACTTGTGATCTCTGTCAAATAAATAAAATCTTTAAAAAAAATTTTTTTTTCAATCAGCAGTCATTAAGTATTCATTTGCAAATTCATCTATAGTTTACCAAGATCACCGAAGCAACACACAGGTAGTAGACAACTAAGTTCTGCATTGTCTCATCAATATGTAGGAGCTTCTCAGTGTTCCTCTTTCCCTGAGTTACAGTTTCAGCACTTAGAGGCTCTTGAGTGACAGCACCTATTTTTCAAGAGTTTGAGCTTCTGTACCCACAAGAAAGCCTATTCCCTTTTGAAAAGTGATTTTGGGGAGAAAGCTTTGTGTCTGTTTAAAAGCTCCCCTGATTCATCAGGGAGGGCCTACAAATCTCAGAGAGATAGTTCAATCTCTTCTCTTCTTCTAACTCATTTGTCAACACTTCCTTGGTGAGCATAGCAATTCTACATAATGGAAGAGCTGAGAATTGTGTTGACAAATATTAAAAGGGCTCATTGGTGCTCCTACCATTCTCTGATCTTGGTTATAGACTTACTTTTGGCAAAAAACTGATTAGAAGGCCATCAGCTAACGCTAGTGTTCTGAAAATTTTTCACTAAATGTCTGCTACAAAAGAGAAAAATGAACATATACAATCCCGAGTCTAAGAATATAACTTAAAACATCCACTTACAGGAATTTAAATTCTCCATAGTTATCTGCCTTATGTTTAAAACTCATCTGAATTTTATAACCTAATTAGTAGTAATATACACGTTTAACATAAAATTTTTTAAAAAATGTTGTTCAGTAAAATTGATAATCCAAGAAATTATGCTAGACTTTTCCCCTATTTTTGTGTTGTCCAATGCTAACAACAGAGAGCCTAATATCACTGAGAGTACTCTTTTGTGTGATTAGCAGAGCTATACAGAAGTGAACATTCTCCCATAATGTCAGTATAGCTTCTATAATCTAAGTGGTCCATTGATGTTCCTCAAAACCCCATAATTCTTGCTATGCCCATTTGTCACCCATCACCTACATCGAGTCATTGAATAGGGCAAGTTATAATGCAGAGTGAGCTAGGCAGAATTAAGTAATGGTAAACTGTCTCAACGTACTAATTTTAATATTTCCAGTCACCTTATTCTCTATACCCTTCTAAATGGATTTTAATCTCCCAGAGAAAAAGAAGTAGCACTTCATTAAACCTTTGTGCCTCTCTCCCAGTCTTCTCCCTTTATAGTTCAAATACAATGACTTGTACAATCAATTCAAGATTATTAAATTATTCAAGAAATGTTGGTTTCCATTTTAAGACTTTGTAGAATTTTTCAGTGGGAGTATTGTTGACATTTTAGGGGAGTGGAATTCTTCATTGTGCAAGAAAGTTACATGTAGTACAGGGTGTATATGATGCCTGGGACTTTGGGTTCTGAATCCTAGCAACATTTCCAGATATGACATCCAGAAATCCTTCTGTACATTCTTAAATATTATTTTAAGTATCAGCACTACTCCTTGTGGAGAAACAATAAAAATACAACCTAAATGTCTGTTGACAGATGAATGGATACGGAAAATGTGGTATATATACACAATGGAGTATTATTCAGCTTTTAAAAGTAGGAAATTCTGCCATTATGTGACAACATGGATGAGCCTGAGGTCATTATGTTAAGTGAAACAGGCCAGAGAAAGACAAATACTGCACGGTATCACTTAAATGTGGGATTAAAAAAACAAACAAACAAACAAAAAACAAAAACAAAAAAACACCTCAAAGAAATAGAGAATAGAAATATGGTTGCCAGGGCTGGGGAAAAAAGGGACAGGTTGGTGAAAGGGTTCAAATTTTTAGTTATAAGATGAGTAAGATCTGAGAAGCTAACGTAAAACATGGTGACTATAGTTAATAACACTGTATTGTGTAATTGAAATTTGCTAAGAGAGTAGAACTGAAATCTTCTGACCAATATATCAATAAATAAGCAAGCAAGGAAGATGATGGATGTGTTAAAAGAATTCAGTGGATAGAATCCTTTTACAAATGTACACATACATCAAATTATCACATTGTGCACTCCAAATATAATTTTGTCAACTATACTTCAACGAAGAAATAACAACATAAAAATACATTTGTACATAAATCCAAAAATAGACACAAAGTGAAAAGGAACAAAAAAAGAAGAAAAGGAAACAAAGACGGAAAGAAAATTCCAAGAAACCAAGAAATAAAACTATCAGTATGCCAAGATCCTAAAAGTGTGTAAGCCTCTTGGGTCATTGGATAAAGGTTAGAGAAAATTTGGCTAAAAATAAATTTCTGGTGTCTCTGTACCTATGATACAAAGACTTTAATAAAATATTTTATTAAGGCCTCGGGGCGCCTGGGTGGCTCAGTGGGTTAATGCCTCTGCCTTCATCTCAGATCATGATCTCAGAGTCCTGGGACCTAGCCCTGCATAGTGCTCTCTGCTCAGCAGGGAGCCTGCTTCCCCTTCCCTCTCTGCCTACTTGTGATCTCTGTCTGTCAAATAAATAAATAAATAAAATCTTTTAAAAAAAATTGTATTAAGGCCTCAAAGAAACAAATAAAAACTAGAAGAATAACAAATGAAGTAACTTTCATTTTAAAAGTTACAATGATATTCTTGCCCTCCTACTCCATTCTTTTAAGCAAACATTATTGAATAGCCACTATTTGTCAGACATTAGGTCAGGAGGATACTGTCTCCTCACATTTGAGGGACTTATAATGAAATTAAATGAAGATACATAGGTATTTAAATAAATATGATGACAGTACTTTGTCCAGGTAAAGTTGAGACACGAAGTAAAGGTGAGGTGACTTCCACCTGGGATGTAAAGCGAGTGGGGAATGGTAAAGAAGTGGAGAGAAACACAACCTTTCTCATCTTTAAAAAATTGAAACTCTCTGGTTAAAGGCGACCATTACAAATTTCATACACATAGTTAAAAAAAACTTTTAATTTTTGTCTCAAAAATGCTGTGCCATTTCTCTGAACAAGGATACAGCTCTACTATAAGAACTATTAGGTTCCATAATATTGGTTCCACTTCTTGTTGAATTGTGAGTCATGTTTAGGCATGTCCAGTATTGCAAACTAAACTTTAAGAGCTTTAAAGGAAGGATGGATTCAGCATTAAGTGTAGGTAGGATCAAAATATAATTGCAATAATAATTACAGAAGCCAAAGGGAGGTTCCCTTGATAACCAGGGAAGAGACACTTACAGAGGGCTTCTTTTATTAGAGCAGAGGTGGAAAGTATCCAATAGGAGTCTCGGAAGAATGCAAATTCTGGTTATTTTTATTATAGTCTTAAAGAATAGCTGTTCTTGCTAAAATAGTAACACAAATTCTGCAATGCTTCCCAAACTTGCTCACCTCTATGTATTTGAATCTTCTGCTGGGAAATAAAGTTGAAGGAGGAGGAAGGGCATTTGAGTCCAAAGAAATTTTAAAAAGAAACCAAACCAAACTGAAAGTCTCTGAGGCCATACGATGTAACTACAGAGCGGGGAGTTAAAAGTTTATCAGAGAAAGCCTACACCTCCCGAAGGCAACATAATTTGGTTTCATCCTATTCAGTTTCTGCCTAGAGATGCTGCTGGACACTCCAAAGATTCCCTTGCCTTTTAACATATCTACAGACTTTAAGACAGATTTTTTTCCCAGTCCACAGACATTATGTGGTTAGAAATTATACTCTTTCCTCAAACCTGAATTGAAAGAACTTTCTGTTAATGGGTCAAACTGGATGCAACTGAACCACAAGAACATGTCTGCACTTCCTATAGCCTGAGAGGAACAGGAAGATTGTTTGAGTGGTATATTACATGGCATCCATAATAATATCAGGAATAAAAATGTATCTTCTATGAGTTCATTAGCCTATTGGATTAACCACACCATAATGGTTATTACAAATTAGTGTTTGTTTACAAGAAGCACTGAAATATTCCAAATACTCTTTATCGTATGAATATAGGTGTTTGTGTCTGCATTTTTGGTTTTATTGTAAGATAAACTTGGGGGAAAAAAGAGAGCAGTTATCTATTATGCCAAAATAACAAGATCATGAAGAAGCTTAACATTGTTTATATTTATTATTTTAGGCCTACTTTGGATTTTTTTTTCAACAAGTTTTTTCTTAGCTACTTTATTTTATAAACTAGACACAGTTATTAGGGTTCAGAGGGAGGGATTTTGGATGGCATGAAAAAAGAGTGATTCTATTTTAGATTAACTCTTGACTTAATGATTTATCTGGTAACTCAATTCTTAAATAAAACGGAAGGAAACAATAATCAGAAATAACAATGAAACTCTGACACAGATAGTTTTCAGTATTCAACAAAAGACCGTCATCACCCTAATCTCTTGTTTTTGAAATTGTACATGTTTTTGCAGGAGATAATCTTGTCCTATATTGCTGGAACTCTTTCTCCAAAAAAAATCATACTTCAATCCTGCTATTTAAGAATAAGACTATATGTTTGGCATGTGTTCTAACAACTCCACTGTTTCCTGTAAGATGACAGGGGATTATACCTTGTCTTCTCACAGTGCGAGACCATGATTCCCCCTTAAGAGATTTGTTTGTGGGAGGTTGGGGGAACCAGATGGTGGGTAATAGGGAGGGCACGTATTGCATGGAGCACTGGGTGTGGTGCAAAAACAATGAATACTGTTACGCTGAAAAAAATAAATAAATTAAAAAAAAAGAGAGAGATTTGTTTGTGAGAAAATAGTGGTACTTCCCGGAACTGCTTAGCATAGATATTCCTTATGAAAACTCACTGATATCTAAACAAAAGTATATTTAAGATATATTAATTCAGGGACTATTATGATAATTTAATATTTTAATCCCAAAATATGATAGAAATAATGATGAATAAAAATTAAACAAGCTTAAGGTCATAGTTAAAATAAAGTTATCCTACAAATACATCTTTGGGCAGGACCTCTTATTTAGGGTTTACCTAAAGTGAAGAGAGATATTACCTTATAGCTGGTACAAACAACTCTGGTTCTCAAGAGAGAGTATAGGCGATTGTTTTCTTTTCTGTTATATGGCATTTTTGTATTTGCATGTTCTCATGAAAATAAATCCATTATAACTATACTATAAAATAGCACCTATATAATCACAAAAGATGTTCTATAGCCTATAATATTATGGCTTTTTACCACTGATCATGTACCAAGGGTATTATATTTAGGCAATCCAAAAAGATACTAAGATAATAATTTAAAAATAAGAGTTTTTAGGAGGACTACTTCTACAATGTTGCTATGCTGAATTAATTACAAAGAATACAGTACACTGGCCTTCACTTTAAAATTTCAGCATGTATTTGTTAGCAGTTCTCTAGGAACTACCAGTAGCTTAATATACTTTAAATCAACAAGTCTTTTGAAGTATCTAATATGTGCCAGGAACTGTGCAAAGCGTGCCAAATAAAAATATAAAGCAGAAAAGATGTCCTCCTCTTCCAAATATTTATTCTATGCTTTTGAAATTCTAAGCATGAATGTCGAGATTTATTTGTTATAGAGACCCTTTCTGTGTTGTGTTCCATATCCATTAAGCCTGCTGTCATTTTAGCACTGTGGCAGTGGACAATTCTACATATGCTAGTCGTCTTCTCCTGAGTCTGTTCTATGTATTTCTATCTTGTGGTTTGTTTCAAATCCACAGGAATCTGCTTCTCCCAGAAGTTTTACTCAACCTCAGAATACCCAGATATCCGCCTTCTCTTTTTCTCTAGTCCCATCTCTCCAATTGGTCTCTGGCCCTGAAAAACCAGACTCTTCCTGTCCTGGGGTCTTCACAACTTATAAAAAACTACTATCTACAATGTAACCAGATAATTATTTTAACATTTTATGGTCCTAAACTCATCCTTTACACCTCAGCTTAAGGGTTTCTACCCTAGTTTGATACCTTCTTTGGCTCTTTAAACGTGCTTACTTCCTGGCCTTCCCTCCTCATGTCTAGGCCTTGATTTTTAACACAGGTACCTCAGTATTTTTTTTTCTCATGTACAGAAAGACAGAAACACACATGCTTTTGGTTTCTGCTTCATATAAGACCTCTGAGATATCCTACCTAATGCCATTTTTGCCATATAACCAAGACCTCTAAGTATATTTATAATACACACATAGAACATAGGTATATATGTATACATATATTCTAAATTTTATACCAATAAATCATCAGTAAGTAATTTATATCATCAATCACCAATATTCAATTTATACCACTATTTATATATATATACATACATATATATATGTATATATATATGTATCTTTTAGAAAAGAGAAATATCTATTGTGGAAGTGAAGTGATAAGTACTAATATTTTCAGTACATATTCTCATTCTTGTATTCCCAATAAAATAGGACGTATTCAGCTACAGGGTAGAGAGAACTGTCTCCTGCATCTTGTCTATCAGCTGAATTCCAAACTCAAATGAACCTTGGAGATAGTCATCCACATAGCAAAATACTGCAACCTTATCAGTGTTTTGTTTGTTCTGTTTTGTTTTTGTTAAGTAAGCTCTACACCCAACATGTGACTTGAAATCACTGCCCTGACATCAAGTCACATGCTCCACTGACTGAGCCAGTCAGGTGCCCCTCAGTGTGGTTTTAAGGTTGTCAAAGCATTCTTAAATAATTCAATTATCTTCTAATTATGCTTGCAATTGCTAAGCATTAGAAATGCAAAGTGGGTTCCCCCAAATTGACCTTTGTTCTATTACTTTTCTCTTTTCTTCTTTCTTTTCCCCTCTGTCTCCATTCCTCTCTCTCTCTCACACAGGTAATGCAGTAGATTGTAGTCTGTTATCAAAAATAAAGATCACAGGAATTGCATCATGAAGTATTTGATATCATAACCATTATATTGATTTCGGAGGATCCTTATGAATTATTTTTCATATGATGCAGGACAAAAATCTGCAACAAAGGTGACAAAAGGAGTTACAACATTAACCTAAGAGTAAAATGTGAATATACAAAATAACTTGGAAGCAAATGAAATTAGAGTCTACCTTTCCCGTTTCCTGAAAATGTCTACCTGAGTTTTGTTGAGAGCTTCCCGGAAATGGTAATTGATCAAAGGAAGAAGAAAAAAAAAGTCATCCTCTATCATGAAAATTTGGTACTGCTTAGAACATACTGGAGAACAGACATTTCAGAAACCTCGATGTTTACTTTCCTCTCTGGATAACAACATTCAAATGGATAGCCAAGATAATATTAACCCCCATCTTCCCTGACCTGATGAAAATGACACAATCATTATTTGATACTATGAGACTGTTATTATTATGATGTGGACCACACAAAAAACATTAAATATGGTTAGCTGTCTTCTAAATAGGTCTTAATTAAACTCTTTTTTTTTAGTCTTAATTAAACTCTTAAGGTATATTTGGTCAATGAATCAAAAATCTTTGCAGACTCTTAAATTACCTGTCCATTTTTCTGCAATATTGTAACATCCCATCTAATAAGATTCCCTTGCCATTATCTGAGAGTGAGTTTAGTATGTGTTTAATTGATATGTTTATTTAACAGCTACCAATTACTATATTAGAAGGAAATTATCTCATAGATTGGAAAGGCCAAATCTCATAGACACCTCATTCCAGTAAAGCACAGCTCCTTACTTTTTACTGAGCTATGTAACAGCTCACTGACTCAAATCATTTACTTATCATTAAAAGAGGGAATTGCTATAGTATATATATAAAAAAAAAACTCAAGGCACAATCCTTTTAGAATCACACTTTTTCTCTGGAATAATTCAATGAGTCATCACAATATGACAACTGAGTGATTTTTGGGGTGAAAAAAGCAGCAGCAATTGTGAAATAAAAAGATTACAGATTTTATTTCAAAAAAAGACTGAAGCCTATGAAAACTCTTCATTTCCAGAAACTTTGATGCTTAAGTCTACACACACTAAATAAATTAGGGGTTGGGGAATAAATATGTAAGGTTGGTTACATTTAAAAGAAAAAAACTGAATCAACAGTGAATAAAGTTTAACCAACCTTTCAGCAAAATGGAGAAGGATGAGAGAAATTTTGTTATAAATTTTAAACAATTTCATGTCCAAGTCAAAGTGTGAGAATCCCATCTAGAAAATATCAACAAGGGATAGCTACCTTGGGACTAACAAGAGGCATTTAAACTGTAACCAATTTAGCAACAACAGATAAAATTTTTGGTTACACCTTCATAAAAGAGCAGAAAACCTAACTTAAATGAAACTTCTGAAAACACAAAACTTCTGCTTTGTTAGCTGAAGCAAATAGTGTTCATTTGATTTGAGTGTTCTATTCTAAACATGTTCAATCACAGCCATGAAATTCACTATGGATTTCAATAGAATATTTTAAATCATCTTGTTCATATTGTTTTAAACTTGTCTTTCTTTTAAAATTGTCCCAGGTGAGGAATTTTTTGCACCACTGAAGGCAAGACATCCTGTTGATATCTGTGCTGAAAGATTTTTGTCATTTCCTGAAAATCATGCAATGGGAAAAAGTAGTTTCTAAAGGAAGGTCATACAAAACTTCTTCAAGGATTAGAGTTTCTTCTCGTGAATATGAAATAAGAAGTGCCTTTCCCCTCATTTTCGTTAGCTATGCAAAGGCTATCTCTCCCTGATGACCTGACATAGACCCAGCCAACACCATCCATAATGAAAATCAATGGCACCAAGTCACTAAACAATTACTCTGTCTTCTTTAAAAATGCACAAGTCTTCAAAAAACAAGGATTTAGAGACTGATTAATTTGTCATTTGTCTAGGAGATTGCACTAGCTGCATTATTTAAGAAGTGCCTTGTCTTTGTGCCCTCAAAAGCTGAAACAAGATCAAAGATTTGAGAATCACCAGTTCCCATGAAGGGCATTTGGTGACAGCATGAAGGCAACCAGAATATGTGCCCTGGCCTGGACACTCAGAATCTTTCTCACATATAAGACCACAGTGGATTGTCATTTCCCCATATACACTAAATAGAAAATAAACCATGGTTTAAAAAATGGTTGTGCATTTATTTACTCAATGAAATATTCATGGGAATATGTATTTTCTAGTTATGTTTTCTGAGAGAAGGAAAACAAATCTTAGCACATCCATACTACACCAATCATATTCTCATCCTGATTCCTTCCTCTCCTTTGTCCTCTTTTTTGATTTACCTACATGTGTTGATGCTTCTATCATGTGATAATTTTTTCCATCTTTATTTTGATCCTCTCTGTACCATCTTTTGACTGAAACTCCCACTCTCATAATTTCTCCTCCAAGAGACATAGTAGAAAACTTTACCAAGATGTTATATTGTGTTTTCCCTTCCCTACTCCTATGACCCCAAAGAGATTTTTCATTTTTTATATGTGTCTATTTGATTGAAGCAGTTATTTATATGGCACAAAGAAGAAATTGTTAGAAAAACTTTTCCTTTACAAAACCTTACAATTCTAAAATTATTTGATTAGAAACACCTTTCTGGGTAACAGGAAACTCGAGGAAGAAATTTCTCTGTGACTCAAGAATTAGAAATCAGAAGTGAGAAAGAAGAGCCCGCCTGCTTCTCTGGGCAGTTCCCCAGGACCCTGAAAAAGGGGGACTCCAGAAGATGATGACATCACTTCAGGAAGTACGGCAGTGTGGATGCCTCCCTGAAAGGTAGTCCCCAGGCAGAAGACTTGGCACATTACATCATAGAGGACTTATAGGAAAGGTACTGAAGGTCATTCCCATATGCAGTCCTAGATTTTCTGAATATTGCTCTGTATTATATAGTCTGTTTGTATCTGTGTATATGCCATTTTACTACTTCCTCAATCTATTTCTCAGTAAAACTCACTTCTCCTTATATATTTACTCAGTGAATAATAAAATTAGTAATAAATAACACTCCAGGCTTAGCCTGTGACCAGGCAGATGTTTTCCTCATTTTTTTTTTTGAGAATAAACCAAAAGGGAGAAAAAAGAAGTATCTTGACACTCTTGTTTCTTTTACATCCATGATTTAAATGAGTGGTTTTAAAAATAATCAGAAGCCAGCCTTCCAGAGGCTGGGGAGAGAAACCTTTTGAAGGCTGGAAACTGTTTTGGACAATTTGATTGATTGTTGATTTCCTGAGGATTTCCTCTACGTGTACATTGCTGTACCTTGCCACATTGGAAAGGAAATCAATCATTCATTTCTCTGACACCTGTGTGACACAGTATAAACACATATTGCTTGTGTTATTCCTCAAGCAACCCATGGTAACAGGTGATAGCAGAGAGATCTGACTATCTTCAATTAATAGATGAATGTATCAAATCTTAGGTTAAGTGATGAACTTAAGCTCACATGGATGACCCTAAGTGACCACGCCAGGCTAGAGCCTATATCTCATAAGTTCAGTGCTATTTTATACCCTCTTATGTCAACTAGATTTTTAAAAATCAGTTGATTTTTAGGAATCAAGGAAAAGTTTTATCCCCATGTCTGGTTTATTCTCTATCATTTATTCACCCAAGAAGTTTTTAGAAGGAATGCATATTCAATAAGATAAACCAAAGTAAAAGAAAACCACAGACTCCTTAACCAAAGGCCTGTGTGTATGTATTATGTATTGTCAACCCACCATCACTACCACTCCTTCTTAGAAGAATAGGCAAGAACTACACTTCTAGAATTTCCTTCACAATATAGTTCTAAGTTAGAATACAACAGTGAGATACCCTCATGTGAGACTGGAAGACTAAAAAAAAGGGAGGACAGGGGGACCATTATTCTCTGGAGGCAGGAAGGCAGAGACATGGGCATATGGCAGACTTTAAGTTCACAGCAGCTTCCCAGAATGTCACCATCAATCACTTACTTTGACTGCCTAGCTGAGTTCCTAGAGCATCACATACTCAGTGATAGTTTACAGTATTCAAAGTAGCTTCTACATGAGCTGCTTCAAAGATTCCCTGTGAGGTTCTTGTGATTCTAGCTGCTCAGGGGAATGTTCTTGAGAGCTGCACATTGCTTCTAGAAGTTGATATCCTCAGCACAGGCTTCCCCATCCTTTGCTCTCATATAACTTCTAATGGTTGTACAACTCTTTAATTTCTTGTGTTAAAGTCCTTCATTAATGGAAAATATAGAATATCTTTGGTTTTCCTGACCTAACCCTGCCTGTTACAGAAAACATCATTAGAAATGCTCTTAATACAGGTTTTGCCCAAATGCCCTTATGATGATTTTACATGGTTTAGTAAGTGTATTCATGAACTTAAAATAATTAGGTGGCCAAAACCAATGCTTTCAGAAGTCACAATTCCTGGTAGGACTGTTAAGTAGATAGATTATTAATTTTTTTTTCCTAAAAATCAGATCAATAGGCTACTAAATATAAAGTGAAGATAAGCATGACTTAAATCTTTGTCTGTGAATCATATTAATCAAAGGCATCATACCCTAAGTTATCACTAAAATATTTTGCATTCTAATATTTTTATGATGTGTTGGATCCATACACATTTTTTAAATGGCTGATGATTTATTAAACCCTGTGTTCTATAAACTAATATTTGGTTCTACCATGAATATTTTATATATTTTCAGGGCCATAAATACTTATTTTCATTTAGATGAGTATAATCTTTTAAGCCTGCAACTTGATTCATTGTAATTGCAGAAGAGAGTCCAACATACAAAAATGTACTTTTACTTTGAAGACCGCTTATATATTTAAAACCAGAAGAAGAGAACAAGTATTAATATCCTTAGGTATTAATGTCATTATGAATTATGATATCTTTGTGACTATGAAAGAGAATACTCATACTTTTGAAGATGAAAAACCAAGTAGTTATGGCTATAGTGTAGGGGACTTGTCTTTTGATACTTTATCAAAGAAAAATCAACATTTATCTATTTGTTAAATGTGGTAAAATCCTGGCAATTTAAAAATCTGGTTTTTGGTTATATGAAGATGTGTTGTACAACTTTCTGCTTTTGGGGGGGCGTATTTAAAGTCTTTACAATAAAATTCACATAAGTAGAGAGATTAAAGCCTTAAACAAGTTTTCTTAATTTTTACATCATCATCAAAGTAATTTCTTATAAAAAAAAGATAATCTCACTAAAAATACTTAGAGAGTAAAATAAGTGGGCTTAAGTGGAGTAAAAATAAATATTAAAATTTTTAACAAATATGAAATATATTTCATATTTTAAGTATGAAATATGTGATTAAAAAAACAGTGGACTTCATCCATATGAACTAACCAGTGCACATAAAATCCTTATCGCCTTTCCTTCCATTTCAGGATTTTCCAATATGCAGTCCCTTTCAGGGATCAATGAATGAAACTAACTGATGAATTAGTGTTTATGTTATTTAACTACATTGCATATCTCAATTAATTATGTCTGATGAGTTGGTGTTATTTGTTCCATTTTGTAGAACTGGAGACTAAAGCTCAAAAAAGTGTAACTTGGGCACACATACACCAAAAAATGAAAGAAGTAGGATTTAAGAAAATGTCTATGTGACTTTCAAGATTTCATGTTTTCTTGCTCTACCATGTTTCTCTTTCTTGATGACTCTGAATATGGTTTATAATGTAGTAATGAAATATATCAGTTTACATTATGTGAGATTTTTCTGACTTCATGGTTCTTTTATATATTCCTATGAATAAAGTCAAAGATGTACAATTGGCAAAATATGTTTTAATTCATGTATGTTTTTATTAAGACAATGTGGTTACATCAATTGATCCTACACTATTTATTTAAATGAAACATTTCTAGTAGAGTGGTTGTATATCTCTTACTTAAGATCTTAATTTCTCTATACTTGTTTCATATGCCAGAAAGAATAAAAAGTGCTGGTCTACATACATATTTGAGTTAGCATAAAGTGGTAACACAAAATACTGCTGGTGGATATGAAGACAAACGTCGGGAGAGAGACATTATAAAATAGAAGAAAGTATCCTAGACTAAGAGTCAGTAATACTTATATCTAATATCAGTTTTAATATTGATTAATTGTAGGATTTAGGGTCAGTCATATTACATTTCTGAATCGATTTCATTATCTCTAAAATAAGCCTGTTAAAAACTAGAGTAGTATTTTCCAAATATATATTTTAGATATCCTGGGTTCTACTGATTGACTTCAGGTGTCTCTATGCATTTAATGAAGAGAAAGATAACCAGATAGAGATCGTGGCCCCAGACAGAGATTTGCTTCTCAGAGGACTACTCTGATGTGTATTTTATATACTGTAAATCCTGTTGCCTAAAGTATCAACACAGCCAAACTCTATTGTCTCCAAGGCTTTTCTCAGATATCAAGTCATGTGAAATATTTAATACAACTAAGATTAAGAAGAAGAAACTTGTAATGTCTTGAATAAAAATATAATGTCAGTAATAATGTTAATAATGACAGAAACAGTATCTGCAACTCCTACTTTCATTCAGCAAGCGCCAGTAAGTAACATGGATTAACCATGTTTAATCCTGTGTTAATTTCAAAGGTCGGGATCATTAACTCCATGAGGATGAGAAAGTGGAGACTCAGAGAGAGTAAACACGTGGCTTAAATCCAAATAGTTTTAAAGTGATAGAAGGAAAAAATAAAATTAAATTAAAAAAAAAACTAAAAAAAAAAAAGTGATAGAAGGGTAGAGGAGGGCTAGTTACAAAACGCATACATTTGCCAATGCTACACTGCTTCCCAAATTTTGTCCATAAGAGAGAGAACTAGTGTATAAGAAAGAGTTTCTGGAGGCTTGTAAAGGAAGTAAAAGGATTTGCCTAAAATGCCACCAGGATATCAAGCGAAGGCTGAGATTCAAACCCGCGTGCTCTGGCTAAATTTATCTCATTTTCCCCTTGTACCATGTTGCCATCATGAAATAAGGGGCCCTTCAAAATCATAATAAGAGAGACATAGGTACCTATAGGTTTGTAGAGGCCATCAATAAACCTGGCTTGTATTTATGTTTGGCTACAGTTAAACTTAATTATGTCATTCTAATAGAATATATTCCTTGAACAAACAAAATCCATGGGAAAAATATAGTTCCAAAAGACTTATCCACTAATTACCCAGTAATTTTTAGAAGATTGTACTAAGTGCCATTTCTGCTTACTTTCACTATTGGTCAATGATTTAAGAAGTTTTTTTCAAAAAAGCCTTTTCAAAAGATTTTAACAAGATGTTCATTATCAGTTAACAAACAGCAAATAAATAATGGTGGCAGTAAAGCCTGTAAATTCCAGCTTTTTACCCTGTAACTTTATTATACGTTGTCATCTTAGCACTGAAGGAAACCATAGTTGTACTTGCCACTGGCCACCACTTACGAGCTAGTGTTGCTATGCTTCTCACAACTAAGCAAGCTATCCTCTGACTTGGGCTGTGAAAATACACCATCCCAGTTCATGGTCAAATACTTGTTAAAACTGGAATTTCTAGGTAACAGTCTTGCCATTAGCTTTAATCTCTTTTCCCATTTAAAAAATAGTATCTTTCTTTCAATTGTCTTCTCCACGTTTTTAATCCTCTTACACTTCTGCATCTCTGAAAGCAAGCACACTTCTTTGATTTCAATTAGTCTAACTAATACATAGAGATAAGCCCAATAGAAAAATAACAGAAATGGCAAATTTCTGTTAATTGATCTATGGTTATTTGAATCTTCTTTTTAGACCAAGCTAGAGTGTGCAAGACATAGGTCATTAAATATTAAACAAACAAACAAAACAAAACAAACCTGAGTAACTGGCATGTGGAAGACTTAACGGGGAAACCTGACCCCAGAGATCATGAGCTAGTCTCAGTTTTCTGCAGAAATGGCAATTCAGAGCAGGAGATCCTCTGAAGCTTATCACAGATTCAGTAAATGGTAGCATTCAAATACCAGAAAGGTGATTTCTGATCACTTATCTTTTCTACATTAATATCCTAGGTGTTAAAAATAAAGCTGTAACTATTTTTAGAAACTAATTTGATTGCCATAAATTTATTTTAATTCCACTAATATGTTGGTGGAGCCAAAAATATTCTGTTTATCCAAGACACGAATCAGACTGCTGCTTTTCAGCACTTGGTGTCTGTGTCCTCTGTTTGATCATATGTATTGGCAGATGCCCCAGTGCTACCCAGATGGAAGTCACCTAATATCCTGTAAATCTTATAGCATTACTGCTGAAATATGATAAAAGTAGAACTGTCACTCTATGCCAGTTACAGGATTGCTACTAAAATAAAAAAATACATTGGGAATGAAAAGTATAATAACAAATACTTTTTACTTTGTTTTGGTTCAAATGGTATTACTGTTTATCATGACAATATTATAAAGTGTACAAAATGTTCATAGGATATACAGACTAAAGTTCATATAAACATTAATCTTTTTAATAATGAAAGCACTGGAACATCTGGAATCCATATGCTAATATTCAGCACAATAGGCCAAACTATGATAAAAACTGTTGTTTTCTTAGATATAATATTTAGGTTTCCCTAAAATAAAATTACAGTTCTATAACTGGTAAGAATTTCCTAATATACTTTTGTATAAATGTATCTTTTTTTTAAAGATTTTATTTATTTATTTGAGAGACAGTGAGAGACAGCATGTGAGGGGAGAAGGTCAGAGGGAGAAGCAGACTCCCCATGGAGCTGGGAGGCCAGATGTGGGACTCAATCCTGGGACTCCTGGATCATGACCTGAGCGGAAGGCACTTGCTTAACCAACTGAGCCAAACAGGTGCCCTGTATAAACGTATCTTATACTTTTGTCTAGATTAAAAACAAAATCCAGTCTCTAACATAGACAAATCATCTAATAGGAAATGGGGTTTAAAATTTCTTAACTGATACTGATTTATAACAAGTTTATATTCATTATGGCTATGTGTTATCACAGTGTATAACCTCGTGGTATTTAATGACTTGAATCATTTAATGGGGAAAATCTAATTCATATATAGTTCCTTAAATTTTGGACAATGTCTATCACTAATTGTATCAATCATGTTTTTTATTTTCCTTATTTTATGATGTCTTAAAATCTGGGGGCTTGAGAGACTCAGGCAGGGGCTGACCCTCTCCAATTCCTAGAGATAGAAAACAACTTGCCAGTAAGCATGCCTTTATTTCATTTCATTTTATTATTTATTTAGAGAGAGAGCACATATACTCGAGAGCACACATGGGGGCAGGAAGGGGCAAAGGAAGAAGAAGAGAATCTCAAGCAGGTTCCACACCTGGCATGGAGCCAATGTAGGCTTCAATCTCATAACCCTTAGATCATGACCTGATCTGACATCAAAAGTCAGACCTTTAACCAACTGAGCCACCCAGGAGGCCCAAAGCAAACCAACCAATACCCAATTAACTCCCTCCAATCTGCCTCTCTTCATGACCCTCCTGCAGCCCCCTGCCCTAAATCACCCCAGGGCCAGATATGGGACAACTGGTAACTACCCAGATAGTCCAGAGCCCACTGGAATTACTCAAATTATGCAATCCCAAATCCATTCAGCCTGCCTACTCTGCTTTGCCCATTCCTTCCTTTGAAAACCACAAAAAATACCCCAGGTCAAGTCCTGCTCCTCTGACTCCTGCCCATCCCTGGAGCTTCCCTATGTAGCCTTATGGGATATGGCATGCTCCCTCCTCTTGGGAACTGTAACAACTTATTCCTTTCAGTTGCAATAGTCTCCTGAACTATTGGCCTCACCACACTGAACAAAAACAAAATTCTGAGTATATTTTAAAACACTAATTAAATCCTCTTTCTATCAACAGATTCTAAGTCCACTTCAATTCTCTGTATTGGAAAATTTTATGTCTATAATGGGAAACTTAGGACTCTATGGAAGAGAGTTAATAAGGAACAATGCAAGAAGAAAAATTTTCTTGAAGGGATATTTAGGTTGTCATCCTGGCTCTGAAACTTATTTGGTAATTAAATATTTAGTAATATGTTTAAGCATATATGTTTTCTTATATAGTTTCTCTTCTGTAAAATGATGATCTCTACTTGTAAGTATAGCTATTAATTTACAAATTGTCAATTTACAAACACTAAAATTTCAAAAAATATAAATTTTTATTACCAAGATAAGTCATTGAGTAACACTGGAAATCTGAATAATTAATTTTCAATGTCCCTTAATTTTTAATCACATTTATGTATATTCAATTTATTATAAAACATTAAAAACATTATAAAGAAAAGTAAATCTGCCCATTCCCCACCCAGATCATCTAGCTCTCATGTTAATACTAGGTAACAAATCCTTCAACACTTTTTCCAAAGTAACAGTTGAATAATTTATATTTAAGAATCACGAAGTGTTCATCAGGAAAGACTCTTCTTTACAGAGTAATGTCATCAAATAAATGTAAAAAAAATGACAGAATTATTAAATTATTGATATGCAACCCCAGTGTTATTTTAGATGTGGTTCATCAGTGTACTGAAATCCATTAGATTAAAAAGTTCTTGGGGGAGGGGCGCCTGGGTGGCTCAGTGGGTTGGGCCTCTGCCTTTGGCTCGGGTCATGATCCCAGGGTCCTGGGATCGAGCCCCACATCAGGCTCTCTGCTTGGCAGGGAGCCTGCTTCCTCCTCTCTCTGTGCCTGCCTCTCTGCCTACTTGTGATCTCTCTCTGTCAAATAAATAAATAAAATCTTTAAAAAAAAAAAGTTCTTGGGGGAAAAGATATTCCCACAGTGCCAAAAATATCACCACAGAGATTATTTGTAAACCTCAGAAAAATCATTCTAACATGAGGAAACGTATAGGTTACGACTTTACACCAGTGGTCCAACTTAGCATCACTAATACCATGACCAGCTCACTTATGGGACTCCTGATATGATGCAATTATAAAGTATCTCCTATGAAGAAAGTAGTATTGGGGGGAACATTTAACTTGAATCTAATCAAGCCTTAAAGCTATTTTTTGGTTTATAGAAAATAAGGTTGACAGAGGTCTATATTAGACAACATCTCTGGAAATCAGACAAATCCATACTAGGGCATTCTATAACTGCTTGGTATCTTCAAAAGGTAATGTTGTTTAAAAAAAAAAAAAAGAAGGCAGGGGGAGGTAGGTTACAGATTAAAAGATATTAAGAGAAAATTATAAAAATATATTTGTAAAATGTGTATTCTCTGTACTTTCTGTTCAATCTTGCTATAAACCTAAAATTGCTCTAAAATAATAAAATTTATTAACTAAAAATATAATATGTAGGCTTTGAATTCTGATTTGGAAAGTAAATAAAAGATAAACCAGCAATTTTGAATATTGTGTAGATAATGGCTTATCTTATGCAATTGTTAATTTTCTTAGTTGTGGTCATAATATATGCAATACCTAGTTACATAGGAGAAAGTCCTTTTCCTCAGGATATGCATACTGAAGTATTTGGGGATAAAGGCTAGTTATAGCTGCAACTTATTTTCACATCATTCAGCAATAAACACAACTATAGTTCTATGTGCATGTATGCGGGTGTGGACACACAGAGTTAAAGGCAAATAGGAAAACATTCCAACTATTGTTAAGTCAAGGTGGGGTGTGTAGGAATGTCTATAGTACTATTCTTTAAACCTTTCTGAATTTTTAAAAAGTTTTTAGAATAAAAAGATGGGGAAAACCATTCTATGTTTTCCTATTATAGTTGTTCACACTTTGTGTGGGGACTACAGCTCTACATATTCAACCTGGATCTCTACTGCGAAAGCAAAAAAAAATACACAAAACAAAAACAAGAAAACACACGCGCACACACACACACACACACACACACACACACACACATACACACACCAGAGGCGCCTGAACAGCTCAGTCTCTGAGCTTCCAGACTCTTGATTTCAGCTTAGGTCATGATCTTAGGGTTGTGAGATCAAGCCCCACGACAGGCTCTGCACTCAGCGGGGAGTCTGCTGGAGGTTCTCTCTCTCTCTCCTTCTCCCTCTTCCTCCCTCTAAAATAAATATTAAAAATTTAAAAAAAAAAAACAAAACAAAAAAACAACATCTGATTTCTATATATTTGGGGGTCTGGATGTTCTATACTGCTGATTTCTATTTAATGGCTTCCTAATTCTCTAGTATTGTGCCTATTGTTCTAAAGAAAAACAGAGTCTGAGAGCTGCGGGGATGATGGAATCATCTTAGAAGTGTCAGGGTATAGAACAGAAGATGCTCTCTGCCTTGTATTCTCCTAATATCTGGTTAAACTAAGATAAAACAAATGTCACCAGGATGAAATTGTAAGCTCTAAGAGCAGGGGATGATAGGTGTTTCCATCTTAATACAAGCACGTATTGCTTCACTAGTTTTTCATCGGCTTTAATAGCATGTTCAGTCACTTACAAGAGCCTGACACATTATTTTCTTTGAACAGTGTTTTATAAAAGTGCCTATGTTTACATCCCTTAATTGTGCAGAAATCCCTTCAAATTTGTGATCTCTTCTATGGAGTAGGACACTAATTAGTAGCTTTGTCAAACAACTGCTAGAATTTTTTTTCACTTCTTATTGAGACACAGCTCAGTTCTAGGCCAGGTTTACATCCTTCACTTCCTTTTCTTTTGCTTCCCTTAGATCTGGATCCTGCAAGCGTTAGGTCACTTGTTATTTTTACCAATGAAGACAATGATCTTTGCAAATTAAAAGGGTGGCTATGCCTTTAAGTACATATTTAATAATGCATGCACGAAATAGGACTTTCCCTTCCCTGGCTGGAATGAACAAAATTTCCTCGGAGATTGCTTTAATGTTATATCTAGATAATGTTTTAGGATTACAACCTAAATCATACTAGAATAACTGCATTAGAATTACTCTGATACATCATTCTAATGTACAGGCCTACAGTATAATGTTACTGTTGGAGTAATACAATAAAACCAGTAGGTCCCAGAACTAGGACCATGCAAGAAAGGCCTTGAAGATTGCTGGAATATATATTGTCAGAGTGAAGAGGAGAATTTGTAGATTTGTAACCGTATAAATATATGGACGTTCTAAAGGGTAAATGGGAATAATTCTACAACTGAAGAGAAAAAGCAGACTGTAGTTACAAGTCCATGTCCATGAAATTGCAAATAACGCAAAAAATCCTTGGATGCTAAAAGCGAGTCCTCTTAGCTTAATAAAACTGACATGCATCCACTTGAATTTGAAATTTGGAACAATTACCCTTGGGTTAAATGATTCAGCTTCTCCCATTTGGTTAGAAGCATGATGGTATGTAAGAGAAGGGTCCAGATGGTGGAGTTAAAGATTTGAGTTGTATTTCCCGCTCACTCCTGAAACTGTAATCAGGGAATACATATCAATCACTCTGTAACTCAGTGTTTTTACCTGTAAGATGAAATAACAAAAGTTAAATTTCATCGTGGAAAAACAGGTTAAATAAAATATCTACGTCTCCCCTGAGAGTACGTTTTCAATGTATATGTTTAAAGTATTAATATGTGTGGGCACAAAACTCCACTTACCTAAGACAACTTCCTTAACACCACACTGCTGCTAAAAATGTGCACTTTTTTAGAAAATTCTTTGTTTACATGCAAGTACAGTCCCTACTGAAAACTATTCAATGACTGGTGATTGCCCTTAAAATGAAGTTATAATTGGCCAGCATTTTTTTTTAATTTTTATTTATTTATTTTTTCAGTGCAACAGTATTCATTGTTTTTGCACAACACCCAGTGCTCCATGCAATACGTGCCCTCCCTACTACCCACCACCTGGTTCCCCCAACCTCCCACCCCTGCCCCTTCAAAACCCTCAGTCTGTTTTTCAGAGTCCATAGTCTCTTATGGTTCACCTCCCCTTCCAATTTCCCTCAACTTCCTTCTCTCCATCTCCCAATGTCTTCCATGTCATTTGTTATGCTCCACAAATAAGTGAAAGCATATGATACTTGACTCTCTGCTTGACTTATTTCACTCAGCATAATCACTTCCAGTCCCGTCCATGTTGCTACAAAAGTTGGGTATTCATCCTTTTTCTTTTTTATAAACATATAATGTATTTTTATCCCCAGGGGTACAGGTCTGTGAATCGCCAGGTTTATACACTTCACAGCACTCACCATAGCACATACCCTCCCCAATGTCCATAACCCCCTCCCCCTCGCCCAACCCCACCTCCCCCCAGCAACCCCCAGTTTGTTTTGTGAGATTAAGAGTTATTTATGGTTTGTCTCCCTCCCAATCCCACCTTGTTTCATTTATTCTTCTCCTATCCCCCTAACTCCCCATGTTGCATCTCCATGTCCTCATATCAGGGAGATCATATGATAGTTGTCTTTCTCCAATTGACTTATTTCACTAAGCATGATACCCTCTAGTTCCAACCACGTCGTCGCAAATGGCAAGATTTCATTTCTTTTAATGGCTGCATAGTATTCCATTGTATATATATATATATATATACCACCTCTTCTTTATCCATTCATCTGTTAATGGACATCTAGGTTCTTTCCATAGTTTGGCTATTGTAGACATTGCTGCTATAAACATTCGGGTACACGTGCCCCTTCAGATCACTATGCCATTCTGACTGGTGTGAGGTGATATCTCATTGTGGTTGTGATTTGTATTTCCCTGATCCTGAGTGATGTGGAGCACTTTTTCATGTGTCTGTGGGCCATCTGGATGTCTTCTTTGCAGAAATGTCTGTTCATGTCCTCTGCCCATTTCTTGATTGGATTGTTTGTTCTTTGGGTGTTGAGTTTGCTAAGTTCCTTATAGATTTTGGACACTAGCCCATTATCTGATATGTCGTTTGCAAATATCTTCTCCCATTCTGTCAGTTGTCTTTTGGTTTTGTTAACTGTTTCCTTTGCTGTGCAAAAGCTTTTGATCTTGATGAAATCCCAATAGTTCATTTTTGTCCTTGCTTCCCTTGCCTTTGCCAATGTTCCTAGGAAGATGTTGCTGGGGCTGAGGTCGAAGAGGTTGCTGCCTGTGTTCTCCTCAAGGATTTTGATGGATTCCTTTCTCACACTGAGGTCCTTCATCCTTTTTGAGTCTATTTTCATGTGTGGTGTAAGGAAGTGGTCCAATTTCATGTTGTTGCATGTGGCTGTCCAATTTTCCCAGCACCATTTATTGAAGAGGCTGTCTTTTTTCCATTGGACATTCTTTCCTGCTTTGTCGAAGATTAGTTGACCATAGAGTTGAGGGTCTATTTCTGGGCTCTCTATTCTGTTCCATTGATCTATGTGTCTGTTTTTGTGCCAGTACCATGCTGTCTTGATGATGACAGCTTTGTAATAGAGCTTGATGTCCGGAATTGTGATGCCACCAACTTTGGCTTTCTTTTTCAATATTCCTTTGGCTATTCGAGGTCTTTTCTGGTTCCATATAAATTTGAGGATGATTTGTTCCATTTCTTTGAAAAAAATGGATGGTATTTTGATAGGGATTGCATTAAATGTGTAGATTGCTTTAGGTAGCATAGACATTTTCACAATATTTATTCTTTCAATCCAGGAGCATGGAACATTTTTCCATTTCTTTGTGTCTTCCTCAATTTCTTTCATGAGTACCTTATAATTTTCTGCGTATAGATTCTTAGCCTCCTTGGTTAGGTTTATTCCTAGGTATCTTATAGTTTTGGGTGCAATTGTAAATGGGATTGACTCCTTAATTTCTCTTTCTTCTGTCTTGTTGTTGGTATACAGAAATGCAACTGATTTCTGTGCATTGATTTTATATCCTGACACTTTACTGAATTCCTGGACAAGTTCTAGCAGTTTGGGAGTGGAGTCTTTTGGGTTTTCCACATATGGTATCATAACATCTGCAAAGAGTGATAGTTTGACTTCTTCTTTGCTGATTTGGATGCCTTTAATTTCTTTTTGTTGTCTGATTGCTGAGGCTAGGACTTCTAGTACTATGTTGAATAGCAGTGGTGATAATGGACATCCCTGCCATGTTCCTGACCTTACCAGAAAAGCTTTCAATTTTTCTCCATTGAAAATGATATTTGCGGTGGGTTATTCATAGATGGCGTTGATAATATTGAGGTATGTGCCCTCTATCCCTACACTTTGAAGAGTTTTGATCAGGAAGGGATGCTGTACTTTGTCAAATGCTTTTTCAGCATCTATGGAGAGTATCATATGGTTCTTGTTCTTTCTTTTATTAATGTGTTCTATCACATTGATTGATTTGCAGATGTTGAACCAACCCTGCAGCCCTGGAATAAATCCCACTTGATCGTGGTGAATAATCCTTTTAATGTACTGTTGAATCCTATTGGCTAGTATTTTGGCGAGAATTTTTGCGTCTGTGTTCATCAAGGATATTGGTCTGTAGTTTTCTTTTTTGGTGGGATCCTTGTCTGGTTTTGGGATCAAGGTGATGCTGGCCTCATAAAATGAGTTTGGAAGTTTTCCTTCCATTTCTATTTTTTGGAACAGTTTCAGGAGAATAGGAATTAGTTCTTTAAATGTTTGGCAGAATTCCCCTGGGAAGCCGTCTGGCCATGGGCTTTTGTTTGTTTGGAGATTTTTGATGACTGTTTCAATCTCCTTACTGGTTATGGGCCTGTTCAGGTTTTCTATTTCTTCCTCGTTCAGTTGTGGTAGTTTATATGTCTCTAGGAATGCATCCATTTCTTCCAGATTGTCCAATTTGTTGGCGTAGAGTTGCTCATAGTATGTTCTTATAATTGTCTGTATTTCTTTGATGTTAGTTGTGATCTCTCCTCTTTCATTCATGATTTTATTGATTTGGGTCCTTTCTCTTTTCTTTTTGATGAGTCTGGCCAGGGGTTGATCAATCTTATTAATTCTTTCAAAGAACCAGCTCCTAGTTTCATTGATTTTTTCTATTGTTTTTTTGGTTTCTATTTCATTGATTTCTGCTCTGATCTTTATGATTTCTCTTCTCCTGCTGGGTTTAGGGTTTCTTTCTTGTTCTTTCTCCAGCTCCTTTACATGTAGGGTTAGGTTGTGTACTTAAGACCTTTCTTGTTTCTTGAGAAAGGCTTGTACCGCTATATATTTTCCTCTCAGGACTGCCTTTGCTGTGTCCCACAGATTTTGAACCGTTGTTTTCATTATCATTTGTTTCCATGAATTTTTTCAATTCTTCTTTAATTTCCTGGTTGACCCATTCATTCTTTAGAAGGATGCTGTTTAGTCTCCATGTATTTGGGTTCTTTCCAGCTTTCCTCTTGTGATTGAGTTCTAGCTTCAGAGCATTGTGGTCTGAAAATATGCAGGGAATGATCCTAATCTTTTGATACCAGTTGAGACCTGATTTGTGACCCAGGATGTGATCTATCCTGGAGAACGTTCCATGTGTACTGAGAAGAATGTGTATTCTGTTGCTTTGGGATGTAATGTTCTGAATATATCTGTGATGTCCATCTGGTCCAGTGTGTCATTTAAGGCCTTTATTTCCTTTTTGATCTTTTGCTTGGACGATCTGTCCATTTCAGTGAGGGGAGTGTTCAAGTCCCCTACTATTATTGTATTATTATTGATGTGTTTCTTTGATTTTGTTATTAATTGGTTGATATAGTTGGCTGCTCCCACGTTAGGGGATTGATATTTAAAATGGTTAGATCTTCTTGTTGGACAGACCCTTTGATTAGGATATAGTGTCCTTCCTTATCTCTTATTATAGTCTTTGGCTTAAAATCTAATTGATCTGATAGAAGGATTGCCACCCCAGCTTTCTTCTGATGCCCATTAGCATGGTAAATTGTTTTCCACCCCTCACTTTAAATCTGGAGGTGTCTTCGCATCTAAAATGAGTTTCTTGTAGGCAACATACTGATGGGTTTTGGTTTTTTATCCATTCTGATACCTGTGTCTTTTGATTGAGGCATTTAGCCCATTAATATTCAGGGTAACTATTGAGAGATATGAATTTAGCCTGTATTATTAGGCTCTAAGGTGACTGTTAACTGTATATTGTCTCTGTACCTTTCTGATCTACTACTTTTAGGCTCTCTCTTTGCTTAGAGGACCCCTTTCAATATTTCCTGTAGAGCTGGTTTGGTGTTTGCAAATTCTTTCAGTTTTTGTTTGTCCTGGAAGCTTTTTATCTCTCCTTCTATATTCAGTGATAGCCTAGCTGGATAGAGTATTCTTGGCTGCATGTTTTTCTCGTTTAGTGCTCTGAATATATCATGCCAGCTCTTTCTGGCCTGCCAGGTCTCTGTGGGTAAGTCTGCTGCCAATCTAATACTTTTACCATTGTATGTTTCAGACTTCTTTTCCTGGGCTGCTTTCAGGATTTTCTCTTTGTCACTAAGACTTGTAAATTTTACTATTAGGTGACGGGGTGTGGACCTATTCTTGTTGACTTTGAGGGGGATTCTCTGCATTTCCTGGATTTTGATGCTTGTTCCCTTTGCCATATTAGGGAAATTCTCTCCAATAATTCTCTCCAATAGACCTTCTGCTCCCCTCTCTCTTTCTTCTTCTTCTGGAATCCCAATTATTCTAATGTTGTTTCATCTTATGGTGTCACTTATCTCTCAAATTCTCCCCTCGTTGTCCAGTAGCTATTTGTCCCTCTTTTGCTCAGCTTCTTTATTCCCTGTCATTTTGGTCTTCTATATCACTAATTCTTTCTTCTGCCTCATTTATCCTAGCAGTGAGAGCCTCCATTGTATTTATTTATTTATTTATTTATTTATTTGACACACAGATATCACAAGTAGGCAGAGAGGCAGGCAGAGAGAGGAAGGAAAGCAGGCTCCCCACCTAGCAGAGAGCCCGATGCGGGGCTCGATCCCAGGACCCTGGGATCATGACCTGAGACAAAGGCAGCGGCTTAACCCACTGAGCCACCCAGGTGCCCCGAGAGCCTCCATTTTTTATTTCACCTCATTAATAGCTTTTTTTATTTCAACTTGCTTAGATTTTAGTTCCTTAATTTCTCCAGAAAGGGCTTTTATCTCTCCAGAGAGGGTTTCTCTAATATCTTTCATGCCTTTTTCCAGCCCGGCTAGAACGTTCTGAATCGTCATTCAGAACTCTTCATCTGACAAATTACCAATGTCTGTGCTGATTAGTTCCCTAGCCTTTGGTACTGCCTCTTGTTCTTTTGTTTGTGGTGATTTTTTCCACCTTGCCATTTTGTCTAGATAAGAGCATATGAGGATCAAATAAAATACTACAAGGGTGGCAAAGACCCCAGGAAAATGTGCTGTAACCAAATCAGAAGAGACCCCAAATTGTGGGGGGCAGAAAGGGGATAAAAAGAGGTTCAGAAAAAAAAGAAAAAATTTTAAAAAATAAAACAAATTAAAGAAAGAATAAAAAAGAAAGAAAAAATATATATTTTAGATAAACCAGTCAACAAATGTTAAAAAAGAAAAGGGTAAAAGTTTTAAAAAATTTAGCAGAAGAATAAAAAAGAAAGAAAAAAATGAAAAAAGAAACTGAATTAACCACAAGACTAAGGAATCATGGGGAGAAAGCCATGAGTTCTGTGTTTTGCTTTCTCCTCCTCTGGAATTCCGCTGCTGTCTTAGGTATTGAACCTGCTTTCCTTGATAGATGAACTTCATCCTGGCTGGATTTTTTGTTGATCTTCTGGGGGAGGGGCCTGTTGTAGTGACTCTCAAGTGTCTTTGCCCGAGGTGGAATGGCACCACCCTTACTGGGGGCTGGACTAAGTAATCTGCTTGGGTTCACTTTCGGGAGCTTCTGTTCCCTGAACGCTTTCCATAGAGTTCTGCAGGACAGGAATGAAAATGGTGGCCTCCTAGTCTCCGGCCCAGAGGAGCCGAGAGTCCGGGGCCCCACTCCTCAGTGTGCCCCCAGAGGACAGCACCCAATCACTCCCATATCCCCAGCCACCAGCCGCACTCTGAGCTCACCCAGCCCGTGACCAGTTCAAGGTAACCCCGAGCTGAGAGTTCAGTCCTTGGCTCTGTCTCTGTAGCCGGCTTCTCCGTTCTAACACCTGCGAGCTCTGCGACACTCCGACACCCCCGATCCTTCTGTGACCCTGCGGGACCTGGGGCCACACTGACCCCGTGTGGGCTTCACCCCGGTTTAGCCTCTGGAGCAATGTCCCTCAGTGGAACAGACTTTTAAAAGTCCTGATTTTGTGCTCCGTTCCTCCGCCACTTGCCGGGAGCCGGCCCCTCCCCCCGCGGTCTATCTTCCCATCATTTTAGATTCACTTCTCGGCCAGTCCTACCTTTCAGAAAGTGGTTGATTTTCTGTTTCTAGAATTGCTGTTCTTCTTCTCTTCGATCTCCCATTGGATTTGTAGGTGTTTGCAATGTTTAGATAAGCGATCGAGCTGATCTCCTGCTACCTGATGTAGTCTCAGCCTGCTACTTCTCTGCCATCTTGACTCCTCCCATCTTTAAACTTTTCAACATCAGGACTATTTATCTAAATTAGTTTTTTTTATTATCTCCAGAAATTTCTAAATTTCTATTTTATGTAGCATTTATACTCCCACTCAACTTCTTTTCTTTTTTTTTTTAACATTTTATTTATTTATTTGAGAGAGAATGAATGAGAGAGAGCATGAGAGAGGAGAAGGTTAGAGGGAGAAGCAGACTCCCCAAGGAGCTGGGAGCCCATTCTGGGGCTCAATCCTGGAAGTCCAGGATCATGATCTGAGCTGAAGGCAGTCGCTCAACCAACTGAGCCACCCAGGTGCCCTCAACTTCTTAATTCTTATATGACCCATGCTCTTTTTTAGCTTCAGAGCCAGTCTCTGTATCTGGAAATTTCTTCCCCAGTCTGTCCACTATGCTAATGTCTTCTTGTCCTTCAAAGCTTTATCTAGATACAACTTCGTTTAGGACCCCTTTTTTCATTCTCCAAGTCCAAATTTCTATGATCCTCATTCATTTCAAATGAACTTAATATACTGAAATTGTAGTTATAAAATGTATAGTTCAAGGACTTATTTCAGCATATAGTTTATTACCTATATTTAATAAAACATTTTTCCAGGTAAATTTAGCAAATCATCAATGCTCCTATCCTAAATAATGTGTAATATAATTGTTGCTTATGGTATGCATGTGTATATGAGTATTTAACCATGTTGCAATTAGTGTAGACTGACATGCTCACTTCCAAGCACCAGTGGCGTCTGTAAGTTTTTAAAAGTCTAGCTTCCTTATGGATTCACTTTCACTCATTTGCAACTAATAAGACATGCCCTTCTAAATATATACGGTGGAAATAAATGTTTTTTCATGAAAATTTCTGGTAATTAAAATTTTGCTTTAATCTCAAATATTTGTATTTGTATTAGGGTGATAATTTTTTCCACAGGCACCAACAATCCTGTAATGAAAGCTTATGGGAAATAAGTTTCCATATACATTATTCTTTTCACTGGAATTTTTCAAAAACATTTTTTTAAGATTTATTTATTAATTTATTTGACAGACCGAGATCACAAGTAGGCAGAGAGGCAGGCAGAAACAGAGGTGGAAGCAGGCTCCCCGCTGAGCAGAGAGCCCAATGCAGGGCTCCATGCAGGGCTCGATCCCAGGACCCCAGGATCATGACCTGAGCCAAAGGCAGAGACTTTAACCCACTGAGCCACCCAGGTGTCCCTCAAAATCATTCTTTATGGTGGAGATATAATTGCTTTGGGGCATATCTCCCTGTGGGAATACCTGTCCCCCATTCTCAGGGAAGATTCTCCCTTTGTCTACATGGTCATAGACACACTCAGAATACTTGGTGTTTTACTTTTTGGGCCACAACTTGTTCTGCATTTGATATAAGCATGCCAACTGAAGTTTGGTTTAGAGATTTGGCATGTAGACTTAATAATTCCTTCTATGTGACTACACATTTAAAGAGGGAAGATTAAAAAAAAAAGATATTGAAAGTACCCATCTGGTCTATATGAAGAAAAAAGTATATGGTTTATATGAAGAGAATAGAAAGGGCTGTATGAAGGAATAAAGCAAAAAACCAGCAAGGAGAAGGAGGGAAGGTAGGTAGGGGATAAGAGGGAAGAAAGAAGAGGGGTGGTGGGGGAGGAAAGGAAGAGAAGGGAAGGACTGAAAGAGATTTATTTTCCTGGGTTGGAAGCTAAAAGTATGTATCTATGGTTTAATTATATCCTATTCCTTAGATAGTCATAGATAACTCCTTCTGCCTTAAGAAATTTAGATTTTTTGTTCAACTCACTACACTGTATTCACTTTGAAACCAAGAGGACAAACAAAAACATTCCTAAGGTGATACATACCCATTTTAGAAGATAGGTTCTAAATTTGTCTAATAACTGTGGTATTAGGTATTCCTCTTAAGTCCCAAATTTTCATTCTGATTATTCTACATCAAGAACATCATAGAACCAAAAATGGCACATCGTTGAGTCTAGAAAATATCCATAATTATTTTTGAGTCTAGAAAATATAATTTTCCTAAAAACTACAGATCTTATGCAGGTTTCTCTCTTTATTTATTTTGTATTTATCTGAGAGAAGGAACACACAAGCAACAACAGCATCAGAGAGAGAGGGAGAAGCAGGCTCCCCACCCAGCCTCCCTGGGGGGCTGGATCCCAGGATCCTGGAATCATGATCCAAGCTGAAGGCAGACACTTAACTAACTGAGCCACCCAAAACCCCAGTAGGTCTCTCTTTATATAGAATTTTGAGTTGACAAAATCGGGTAAAATGCATATTGCCTGATAATTCCCATTTCAGAATGGGCACAACCTCTGTGAAATGTACCCCAAGAAAATCATTTTATAATTTTAGCAATTCCCATAAATCTGTATTATCAACCAAAACCAAAAATAAAAACAAAAAACAAAAAACTTGCAAAAAAACAAGTAATAACTAATAATGAACGCAGTTTCCTAATCTTCAAACATCTACAATCCAGGCTACTTTATTTATACCTTCCATCTCAGCATATTCTCACCATCCTCAGGCGATACTAAGTTTTACATTCACAGCTTGTGCAATACATTCTTCTCATCATTTTTATTCCTGGTTTTATTGTTAAAGGTATCTGTTGAGTATTCGGTCCTCATCACTCAAACATGCACACTCCTGTGTATTATAATAAGTATACACAGACTGCTAACATGCTTGATTTACAAACATGTTTAGTAGGCCTCCAGGTCACTGCAGAAAGTAACCCCCTTCCCCACCATGCCTCTGCTCTTTCATTCCTCATTACTTAATGGAGAAAACAGATTGATCTGTTGTCTGACAATTTGTCATCCTCTACAGCCTGCTGATGTCAATCAGGGCTAGGGGACAGACATTCATCAGAAAAACCTGGACCCTGTCATTAAAAGTGGACGTGTATTTCTTGTAAAGTTAATCTAAAATCTGAGCACCCAGAAAAAGGGCAGTAACAGGACACTCTGAAGGTCATTTGAAGGTAACTATCAGCTATTGAATAGCTATTAACTATTACTAATTCTGTTAAATGCATGTTTGCATCTCTTTTAGATTGAAAGGCAGAGCAGAAGAGGAGAGAAAGAAGAAAAAGTGGAAAGGAAAAACACATAATGTCTGAGAAATGTGAACTGAATAACTGCCAAATTCTTCAGAGTTTAAGTACGCCTGTTATGGTGATATGCAGGGATGAACTGGTTACATGTCTAAATGAAAAAGAAAATCATTCAGGCTACTCTTATAAGGTTGTATTTTATAATTACTATTGCCAGATTATACTCTCTAATCAAACAATATAATAATAGTAAAGGCCCAGCAAAATGTCAGAAAAAACTTCAAGGGAAAAATGAATTTAAATAGCTTAAAATTACATTTGCTTCAGAACAGAGTTGACAGTAGTTAACATTTGTGAAATATATGTAGTTGTGTATTACTCAGATCTCAAAACAGAGTTCATTAGCAATCAATTTTTACTGCAATTACAATTACTTGGAAATTCCAATATTGCTATGAAAACAATCACTTCTCTTAAACTACGTTTGAAAAATACTTATTAAATTGATTAAATATTGTCATTATGTAGTAGGTTTTCCAATAGTAATATATTATTCTCCTGATTTTCTTATCTGTTTCAACATGAATGAACAAGTCAATGACAAGATGAATTGAAAGACTACTACCCTATCATTGAGCTGGTGATTACTTGTTAAAATTGTATTTCATGTGGATGTTTCTTAATTATATAATTTATTGCCTTACCTAAAAAAATAAAATAAAATTTGCAACCACAATGAATTTTGAAGGATTGTATGATTAGTTATATATAGTTAAAGTTTCATATAAGGATTCATTGAAAAGAGAAATAGTCTTCTACCACCATTCATTCATTCACACATTCATTTGCTCATCAATTCAGCAAATAGTTACCCAGTTTTATTAACTTCTAAACACTGTAGTAAGACCTGAATACACAGCGATGAATGAAAATGACAAGGTCTAGGCCCTAAAGACGTTTAAACCTAGGAATCTAAACCAAAATTAAATGAGTTTTATAATAAATATATAATTAAATTTTGCAAATTGTGATGAATGAAGTACAAAGGGGCTGTGAAAAAGAAAAGTGATCTGGAGGAGGGGCTACTTTACGTAGGATAAATCAGTTTCATATCCTTTGAGATTTAATTCAAGCAGAGAACTGAAGAATAAGAAAGGGTTAGGACATAAGGAGCAAAGGAGAGTCTGCCAGGTGAAAACAAAAAACAAAACAAAACAAAACAAAAAACCATGTATGAAGACCTTGAAGCTTGGCCAGCACTTAGTGAATAAGATAAATAATTTCCCAAGATGATGTTAGGGAAGAAAGCAGGGTGAAGGATTTGGATTATCTTTTATTGGTTGTGTAAAGCAATGGTAGTTGTTAAGCAAATGCCAATATCTCTCTACACATATATACATACATACAGACAAACATGCATATGCACATTTCTAGGGGATATATTAATTAGCACAAGCTTTTACCTGTTTTAAAAGCAGTAAAACTACACATTCTTATAAGACAAAAACATATCTGGTGGAAGAAAAATAAAACATATATATATAAATTCTACCAAAGAAGGTTGTTGCAGGAATATTTATGAAACAAGTAATTAGAAAAATGAAAATTTTCAAGTATTATTAAAGGATACATTTGAATAAAATAAGAAAATCAAAAGTATAAGTTTTTATATCATATATTTATATTTATTATTTATATTATGAAGTCAATAAGAATACTTCATATTAACATTTATGAGGCATCACCAAAGTACATGCTTAGGAAATTATAAAGATTTAAATTACTACATTCTTTATAACTAGAAAAAATGTGAAATGCCTAAATATTATTCAGTATGAGACTGACAAAATACATTATGATGTATCCACCTTAAGAGAAAAAAAAGTATCATATCACACATATATATCATAAGTCCATAAATATTTACATTTATATTTAAAATTTAAAAATAAAATGAAAGTTTAGGAGATAAAGAGTGGCTCTTTACTGATCATGGGGAGTGGGAAGTGAAAATTATGAATTCCCAATAAACGCTCTTACTTTAAATTTAATTGAATTTAAATATAATATGGGTCTCAACAAATAAAGAATGACATTGGAGAATCAAGAAAGCCTGTATTCAGTAGCCTACATGCAGGGTAAAAGCATAACCTGGGATTAGCTGTCCCCTTTTCTCTCTCTTTTTTACCTTGAGATCTAGCATATTTGGGGGCTATAGACAAATAAACTTAAAATATCTCCCGAATGACAGTATGTTTTGGCTCCATGTGTGCAGCCTTGAATTCATGCAGGGTGTTTTATTAAAAGATTCTAAATTATAGTTCAGAGAAGATGTGGTAGAATAGGCAGACCCTCGACTTACCCATGTATACGACTAGTTACCTATTAAATCATCCTAAGTAACCCAGAAATATATCTGAAAACTGGAAAAACAAACTATGAAACTAAAGGTAGAGAGAGGCTGCATTCAAAAAGGTAAGAAATACAGAGATGTGGGTTGGGAGAGAAATGGATTATGGCTATTGCAGTGGTGAGAGAGCTGTGACCACACAGAAGAGTGAAAGACAGATGAGTACACAGGGGAGTGCACAGGGTTTTGTCTTCCTAGAACACTTGGCTTGGAAAACAAGAGGGCCCAAATTTTGTGAGTTCTTACAACCAGCAGGGCTTAAAGCTTGGAGAATTAAAGGTCAGCACAGCAGTCTTGGCTTGGAAGAAATAGGGGGCCATAGCTTTGCTTTTGGAGAGAAGGCAGGCAAATAGTCTGTAGAGATACATCATGGAAACAGAGATGTGAAGAGTGCCTGGGCCACATAGTGAGGAGGTTATTTGCTTGTCCCAGAGAAGCCGTGTTTACAGAGAAACCCCTCATGGAACAAAAGAACTGGCAGGTGTCATCCTGCCCCCCTCACCACTCCTCAGCATAAACAGAGCCACCTGAAGGAACCAATGCAGCACTGACATTAGCTACCTTATACAAAGCCTCACTCCCCTGATTTTGGAAGAAGAGCACTTCCCAGTCACTCTTGCCTCATGATCCACTGTGGGCCCTTTTTACCAGAAGACTGACCCAAACTCCTGCTAAGATGGCATCTCCCAACAAAGGAGTTTTGCATGGCCTCAGGTCCTGGTGTCAGTGGTGACAGGTCTCATTTCACAAACAGACCAGAGCACACCCAGTGAAAACATGCCACATTCAGGCCAAGGACCAAATACTGCCCACAATAGTCAAGGAGACCTTATGCAGACAATTAACCTGAAGGATAAATTAGCCAGTACAGTACTGCAGAGCATACACAGAACACACTGGAAACACACTCAGAAGCACCAGGCCCCAGGAAACAGGGGACATGACACTGCAGAGCACTATAGGACATCTTGCTAATAAAGTCATTACACTCAAGAACAGGGGATGTAGTTGACTTTCTGAGTACAGAGAGACAGGCACAGAAACAAAGACAGAATGAGAAGACAAAGCAATTTGTCCCAAATAAAAAAACAAACAAACCAGAATAATGCCATGGCTGGAGATCTAAGTGAAACAAATGTAAGTATCATGCCTGATGGAGAATTTAAAGCAATGATCCTAAGGATACTCACTGGACTTGAGAAAAAAAGTAAAAACATCAGTGAGACCACTAACACAGATATAAGGAATAACATAAAAGACTTGATAAACAAAATGACAAACATGCTTGACGAAATCACAGCAGGCTAGAAAAAAGTAGAGGGAAGAATTAATGGCCTGTAAAACAGAGTATTGGAAAGTAATCAAGCTGAACAAAACAAAAAAAGAATTATGCAAAATAAGAATAGACTTAGAGTACTCAGTGACTCCATCATACATAATATTTGTTCTATAGGAATTCCAGAAGAAGAAGAGAGAGGAAAGGGGACAGATAATTTATTTGAAGAAGTAACAGCTGAAAACTTTCTTAATCTGGGGAGGGAAAGATCAAGGCACAGAGAACCCCCAACAAAGTCAACAAAAGCCCACACCATGACATATTGTAATTAAAATAGCAAAATATAATGGTAAATAATATATATATATATATATATTAAAAGCAGTAAGATGAAAAGAAGACAGTTACATACAAAGGAAATCCCATAAGGCTACCAGCAGATTTTTCAGCAGAAACTTTTCAAATCAGAAAGAAGTGGCATAATATATTCAAAGTGCTGAATGGAAAACCCTGAAGCTTAGAATATTCTCTGCAGCAAGGCTAACATTCAAAATAGAATGAGAGATAAAGAGTTTCCCAGATAAACAAAAACTGAAAGAGTTCATGACCACTAAACCAGCCCTGCAAAAAATATTAAAGGGGACTCTTTGAATGGAAAAGAAAGACCAAAAATGATACTATGAAGGTAGGAAACACAAAAGCGATACGAATGGATATTTCTGTAAAAAATCAGATTATGCTGAGTGAAATAAGTCAAGCAGAGAGAATCAATTATCACATGGTTTCACTTACTTATGGAGGATAAGGAATAACACTGAAGATTTTGGGAGATGGAGAAGAGAAGTGAGTTTAGGGGAAATTGGAGGGAGAGACAAACCATGAGAGACTGTGGACTCTGAGAAACAAACTGAGGGTTTTTGGGGGGTGGGAGGGGGTGATCCTGGTGGTGGGTATTATGGAGGGCTCGTATTGCATGGAGCACTGGGTGTGGTGCATAAATAATGAATTTTGGAACATTGAAAAAAATTAAATTTAATTTAAAAAAATCAGTCAAGGAACTTACAAAATATAAAGGATGTAAAATATGACACCATGTACCTAATATGTAGGAAAGAGAGGAGCAAAGAATGGGTTCAAACTTAAATGACCATCAACTTAATATAGACTGCTATATGCAGAAGAGATTATATATAAACCTATGGTAACCATAAATCAAAATCCAGTAATAAATATACAAAGAATAAAGAGAAAGAAATCCAAATATATCACTAAAGAAAACCAGCAAACCATGAGAGAAAGATAAGATCAGAGAAAATTTTCAGAAACACTACAAAACAAGCAATAAAATGGCAATAAATACATATCAATAACTACTTTGAATGTAAAGGGACTAAATCTTCCAATCAAAAGACATATGATAACAGAACAGATTTTAAATAAACAATACCCATCTATATACTGCCTGTAAGAATTTCATTTTAGACCTAAAGACACCTGCTGATTGAAAGTGAGGAGATGGAGAAACATCCATCATGCAAATGGAGTGAAAAGAAAGCTGGAGAAACAATACTTGTGCTGGACAAAATAAACTTTAAAACAAAGACTGTAACAAGAGACAAAGAAGAACACTATTTAATAATAAAGGGGACAACACATAAACCAGTTAAGAACAAACATAAATGTACTAAATGATAATAATACAACAATAGTAGGGAACTTTAACACCCCACTTACATCAATGGACAGATCATCTAAGCAGAAAATCAACAAGGAAACAATGGCTTTGAATGACACACTGGACTAGATGGATTCTTTTTTCAGATAGATTTAATAGATACATTCAGAACAGCAGAACAATCCATCCTAAAACAGAAGAACAAACATTCTTTTCAAGTGCACATGGAACATTCTCAATAACAAATCACACATTAGACCACAAAATAATCCTCAAATTCGAAAAGATCAGTCATACCATGCGTCTTTTCTGATCACAAGTCAATGAAACAGTAAGTCAACCACAAGAAAAAGTTCATGAAGACCATATATACATGAAGATTGAACAACATGCTACTAAAACAATGAATGAGTCAATGAAGACATCACATAAGAAATTAATAAGTACATGGAAACAAAAGAAAATGAAAACACAATGGTTCAAAACCTTTGGGATGCAGCAAAAGCAATTCTAAGAGGGAAGTTTATACCAATACATTAAAAAAAAAAAAAAAATTGGAAGGGGAGGCGAACCATAAGAGACTATGGACTCTGAAAAACAACCTGAGGGTTTTGAAGGGTCAGGGCTGGGAGGTTGGGGGAACAGGTGGTGGGTAATGGGGAGGGCACGTTTTGCATGGAGCACTGGGTGTTGTGCAAAAAGAATGAATACTGTTACGCTGAAAAAATAAATAAAATGGAAAAAAATTAAAAAAAAAGAAAAGAGGAGGAGGTGGAAGAAGGGGGAAAGAGGAGATGAGGAAATGCAATGCTCTCTACCTGGGCAACCTACTTGTGCTTCAATTTCAGTTAAGCACCATTCCTCTCCTAACACTCCAGGATTACCTAATATATGCCTTCAATTCATGCCAAACTGCTTCATTTCATTTATCCTAATCACAAATTTATAAATTTTGTTTGAATGGCTTTCACACTGAACTCTCACATTAGACTGTGAGCTTCTTGAGGGTTGATCCCACAGACATCAAAACCTTTCTTCTGAGAAGTCCTGGATGACTCTTTAATAAAGTCATGGTTGCTTCTCTAATCTGACTTTACATAATTCTCTTGCAGTATTTTTTTTATCTCAACAGTGGAATACAAAACCAGGTGGGTATAATTTGGTGAATACTACCATACCATAGCATAGATCCTGCACTGATCATCTGTTCTATACTCATCTTTACCCCAATAATCTTGTCATGTGCCCAGACATGTCTATCAGCCAAATTGATCAACTAAGATGTTATAGCTGACTCAGTATTGAAACATACTAAAGTTCAACAGTACTTTGCTTTAGGATACATAATCTATTTTATTTGAGTAGTATTCCAAGTGAAATGCATTCACGGTGAGATGTCTCAGTATATTAATGTCTCAGTTGGAAATAAAAAATTAAGCACTTGGGAGGGAGACAAACCATAAATGACTCTTAATCTCACAAAACAAACTGGGGGTTGCTGGGGGGAGGTGGGATTGGGAGAGGGGGAGCGGGCTATGGACATTGGGGAGGGGAGGCGAACCATAAGAGACTATGGACTCTGAAAAACAACCTGAGGGTTTTGAAGGGTCAGGGGTGGGAGGTTGGGGGAACAGGTGGTGGGTAATGGGGAGGGCACGTTTTGCATGGAGCACTGGGTGTTGTGCAAAAAGAATGAATACTGTTACGCTGAAAAAATAAATAAAATGGAAAAAAAAAAAAAAAAAAAAAATTAAGCACTGAAGTAACAGCAGGTATGTCATCTATATGATATAAAGGTGATATCATGTCATTAGTGTCAGGTAGATTCTTAAAACACTCTTCAAAATAGTTGATTATCACTTGGCATTCTTCAGTCAGCATTGTTTAGATTTAAGCTATTAATATTCCATTAAACTGTTCCTTTTACCATTCAACAAACACCTATCAATACCCTCTGTAGGACAGTGCACTTTATGTTGAATTTACACAAATTTATAATTTCAACTTTGTAAGCCTCATAATCATTGGGTATGCTGTTTCCCTTGCTGATTTCCTGCACTGGCCTATATTACATACTGTAATACAATCTCTACCTCTCAACTTCAGTGCAACTTATCTCCTTTACTACTACAGAGATGGGAACTCTATTTTATACACTGAGTTGGGAAGTCTACATTTTTATCCTAATATTTATGATCTTTTATTGTAATTTTCATAAATATATTTGTCCTGAGACTATGAGCTCTTTTAGCTCAGGGAACAGGTTTTCACCTCTTTTCTCTACCCAGAGTCCAACACAATGCTTAAAAATGCTTTCTGAGGGAATAAATAAACCCATATTAAAAAAATAATAAATGTTTAGTTACTGTAAAAACATACTGTTCCTACACTCTCATCACAGAATAGGCTATGAAGAATGAATGAATATGCATAATCTATCACTATCCTGAAAGTACTGATAAACCAAGTAAAATCAAGCACTCAGAATTTGAAGAAGCTTCAAATAAAATTAAGTGTACTCTGCGCAAAAGAGTGTTAAGTGAATAAAAAGTGTTGAGTAATAATGTGAATCATGGCAATTTGAGGGCATTTGTTAACTACAAACAGATAAAATCAGAAGGGAAAATATTCAGAAGATTTTAACTTATTAAAAAATATATTACTCCCATTGTATTAATACTTAATATGTATTATTTTAGATCAACCAACAGAAGATATCCTTAAATGAAGATAACTTAAAAGTGCACGTGGAAACTAGAATTATTGCAATCGAAGTGATTTATAGCAGCAATAAGTGTACTCACAATTTATTCTCTTAAGAATCTCTGTCACTAAGTTATTATGAGGAAATGACAAAATTAGATGGTATTGAAAAAAAGTGGATTTCTATTTGCTTAGCACAGATCTTAAAATGTTTTCCTTTTAAAAAAATTGCTCAGGTATATATCGATTTAGGAAAAAAACAGACATATATACATACATACATCTCAATATATCTGACTTTGGCTACCAAATGGCAAAAATTCCTTTTTACCAGTCTAACTCCTTTTCACCATATAAAAGGGCAATTTTATGACATATTTCTATTTCCTAGCGCAAACTATAAGCCTGACTTATTGGAAAATAGTTAATTTAATATCCTTGATTGAGTTACAAAGTCAGATTATACATAATCTGACAATGAATCAGCCACATTTTGTGTTTCCTTAAAAAAAAGAAAAAAGTTTAACTTAGCACATTAGAATGTTAAAATGATTTCAAGGAAGATTAATAACATCCACATGATAGTTATTCTCTTGCTTTGCAAGAAAACACATTATCTATTCCATAACAATGGATTGCTTTTCCGAGGAATGTCCTTGATTTCAGTGGTATTTTTCAAGCTTTTAATACTAATTTGTAAGATGTTGTTAGGAAATACTCTTACCTCATCAGATATTCTGCAGGAAACAAAAAATTCTGCACCTGATAAATCATCCATATTCTCAAAATGACAATTTTCACTTAAAGAACTGGTCTCTGAATATTTCCAAAATCAGAAATCAGAGACAAATTCTGAAATTTAAAAAAAAAATAAAAAAAACAGAAAAAAACAAAACCCTCCCCAAAATTTATCCTCTTAAATAAGAGAGGTGTTACAAAAATAGAAAATCAAACTAGCCTTTTCAAACTTACTTTGTTACTTCATGCCTTTTTTCAGATGCACTTTCTATTTTTCACTGACTTTAGGAACATCTGTTGATTTAAAAAGTGGACACAAAAGAAAACTTGTTGTCCATTATGAAAATCATCCAATTTACTTATCAAACAAGCAATTTTGGAAATTTGGGGATAGGTTTCTTAACTTAAAAAACAAACAGTTAACCAAACTTCTACAAATTGCAATTCTTTTACATTTACATATTCTCTTCCTGCTAAGCCATGTACCTTTAAAGGACCATATGGTATAGTGGAAGAAGCAAAATTCTGCATTCAGAGATACTTTGGGGACAATTCTCTCTGCCATTCCTTTCCTTCACAGAGGGACCTAGCACTATTAGTTATCTTGTATTCTGAAACTCATTTTACTCATTGATGAAAACTGAGTCAATAATTTCTATCAAACGCTGTTGTAGTATTAATTTTTTATTTTTTAAAGATTTTATTTGAGAGAGACAGCACACAAAGGGATAGGGAGAAAGAGAGCAGCAGGCTTCTTATTGATCAGGGAGCCTGATGTGGGGCTCGATTCCAGGATTCTGAGATCACAACCCAAGCCAAAAGCAGATGCTTAACTGGCTGAGCCACCCAGGTGTCCCTGTTGTGATGTTTAAAGGAAAAGCATATAAGCAGTGGGCCGTATAATTTATCAATAAATACTGGTCCCCATATTTATGGCTGTTATTTTGACTATTTGAAAATTAATTTTACACACTGATTAACAAACTTTCCTATAGAGTTGTCAACAAAGGGAGAAATTGTTAAGTCAACAAGTATTGCTTAAATACCTCTTACTGTCATACATTATAATTGAATATACATTGAAGCTTGAAACGCACTATTCTAAAAGATTAATCAAACCATGTAATAGGCTGAACTGACAGATTAAATTAGAGAAGAAATACAATTTGAAAGCATTGCAGAACCTGTGGACAATTACAGAGAGTCCTCAAATGTTGATTTTTCAGGAGGGTCTACCTAGCAAAATAGCTCAGAAAATCTCAGTGGGCAATTGCCATTGTTAACAGGTATGTATTTAATGAGCATTGCTACGGTTAAATTATAGGCTAAGTTCTGGCTTTTTCCCAATAGTATAAAAATACTATCCTGTCCTAAGTTATTCAGCATATTCAACATCATATGGATTTTAAAGTGCATATGACCATATGCAATTAAATGAATTATATATTACTATCACTTAAATATGCATATGAGATGTCTAGGTATACTACAATATTTTCATCCATACATCTATGGAAAACTAGGGCAGAATTGAAATTCTATAGCACTTATAAAATACTTTCAGAAAACTGGTTGCATTTCCATTATCTTAACTATTAGTCCCTTCCTTCAACTTGAATATTTTCTGTGAGTGTGGAGAAAGATCAAGAAGGCAGAAAGCTTCCTGCAGTAATAATAACCACTGCGGAGATCACAGAGACTGGTCACACTTGCTCTATTATCAGAAGTATATGTATAGGGGCGGCTGGGTGGCTCAATTGGTTAAGCATCTGCCTTCAGCTCAGGTCATGATCCTGGGGTCCTGGAATTGAGCCCCACATCTGACTCCCTGCTCAGCAGGGAGACTGCTTCTCCCTCTCCCACTCCCCTTGCTCATGCTCTCTCTTTCTCATGCTCTCTCTCAAATAAAGAAAATACTTAAAAAAAAAAAGTACATGTTTAGAGACATACTAACCTCAGGAAGATTAGAGGTAATAAAAAAGAAAATAGAAAATAGATAAGGAAACAACAAAAACAGAGATGAAGAAAATGGAATAAGATTCATGAACTTGAACTGTATTAATTTAAGATCAAAGACTGGCCCACTTGGACTTTTACAAGTGTTGAATGTGTGTTGAATATCACATTCTTTCATAAATCAGGATGAATTCCCCAAAAAGCTACCATATTATCATTTTTTTCCTTCTTCACTTCCCTCAACAACTTTTTCTTCTTCTACTTCCACTTTTTTTCCTTCTTCTTTACCCAATCATACTTTTTTCCCCACTCTATTTTTATCTTAAAACTGGCGCTGAATATCATTTTCCTGAGAACTAGTTTTTGAATTAAAACGTTAAGTGAAGGAGTATAAACAGAGCTGCTGCTATTCATTTCTGCAAAGGCAAGTTTTCTGACCTTAATTTTATAGCATGAATCACAGCTGTTCCATTGATATTGGCAGTGATTGATAATAAGAGGGACGGGAGTAATTAAAGAGCATATGATGTGTTTGTTTGCATTTTGAGGGACCACTATAGAGTATATGCAGTCAAAGGCATGGTACATTAAATAAATCAAATAGCTCAATAAATCAGCACAACCTGCCAGAAATGAGCAGAGGGAGCTTGCAATGCAGCAGGTCTCCGTGTCAGGCCTTAGGCAAGCTGTTTCCTCCAGGGTGAAGTCATCAAAAACAGTCTAAAACTCTGGAGCCCTTGGAAGGATCAGTAAGCTAAGCCTAACTGTAATGACAATGTTTTAACATTTGAGCAGGAATGTACAGTTTAAAAACTTACATATTTTCAGATATATTTCACATTTTTATCCTCTCAACAATTTTGTGATATCCTATTTACAGATGTAAAAATGGACACTCACAGAGGAGAAGGCCATACAGCTAAAGGAAAATCCTCCTGAAAAAAGTATCTTTCTCCATACTTCACATTCTTTCCGCTATTCAGAACATGTCATAAAGGATAATGCTTCTCTCCTGTTAATATCACAATTGTTACATGATCAGCTTAAACTCCCTAAGAAGTTGTGATTCTAGGGATGGTAGATTATTGACAAATCAGAAAAGTTATAAAAATGCAAATGAAATAGATAAAGGGATTTCGAACAGGAACATAATGATTTCAGTAGAGGAAAGCAACAACAATAGCACCTGGCTATAATATAAACTAAATAAGATAAACGAAAGCTTGTGTTACTTTACAGTGTGAAAGTGAAATAAAGTAACATAATTAGAGTAAGGCCTTAAGATCCCAGTCAAGGCAAAGGGTACCATAACTAGAAAAATAAAGTCTCATATCAAAATAAAGATCTGGCTCCAAGAGAGATGTCAAAGTAAATTAATGGTAATAGAATGTAACTTAAAAATAACTGAGTCAGTGAACTTTATTATGTTCTACTATGTGCCCTATGAACATCTTCACTGGTTTGCATCCAGTCTAGCATGAGCTAATTTCAGAGTTGTCACTAAGTTTACATTCCAGATTTTATCTCCTACTTACTAAAGGAACATTCTGATTATGGACACGGAACATGAGTGAGGAATTTGTTTTGCAGACTGTTTCACTGACTAGTGATACTATTCACCATGATTCTGAAATTAATAGACTAATTTTAAAAGCCAGCAACTTTTGTTTCTGAGGTTCATAGTGGTTTGGGTGTTATGAATTCCATGAAAATATGGAGTTCTATGACCACTGTCAAGGAAAACACACACACTCAACATGAGAACAACCTGATACTATTGTATACAATTCAGAACCCCACTTGTTGACTCCCTAGGATTCCCAGGACTCCTGTTGAAAAACTCTGAAACAACAGCTTTTTCCCTTTATGAGTACGTGAATATACTTCCGCCAATACTTGGTTCCAAATTGATTGGCCATACTTTATATATTTTTACATAACAATTAGGTTTAAAATAGTAAGCATATTGTCAAACTGCCTCATATTTTTTAGACTTTGCAACTTTAATGGGGAATATATTTAATGATGAATATATATTTAATGGAGAATAATATATATTTAATGGGGAATAAAAATTTGGTGAATTTTTTAGCATCAAGGAACACTGTGTACAAAACACACGCATGTGAGTTGAGATAACATAGTACAATAAATTGTCCTGTGTGTCTCAGAAGCTTACTCAAGTATTTATTTAAAATGCATTCAAAACAAAGCAATCAACTATCATTTAGATTAAACAGTTGGAGCAGTTGAATCTCAGTTTGACAATCACCTGTCAGTGTACTTTTCAAAAACATTTGACGAGCTGGTAAGGACTATAAGAACAGAAATTCTACTTTGTTTTAATATATTCATCAGCTGGGGAAATATTACTGTTTAAAGCCAAAACTGGGGGGCGCCTGGGTGGCTTGGTTGTTAAGCAGCTGCCTTTGGCTCAGGTCATGATCCCAGGGTCCTAGGATCGAGCCCCATGTCGGACTACCTGCTTGGCGGGAAGCCTCCTTCTCCCTCTGCCACTCCCCCTGCTTGTCTTGCTCTTGCTGTCTCTCTGTCAAATAAATAAATAAAATCTTAAAGTCAAAATTGGTTTTAAAAAGACACAAAGCTGGGGCGCCTGGGTGGCTCAGTAGGTTAAAGCCTCTGCCTTCAGCTCAGGTCATGATCCCAGGGTACTGGGATCGAGCCCCACATTGAGCTCTCTGTTTAGCCGGGAGCCTGCTTCTTCCTCTCTCTCTCTGCCTGCTTCTCTGCCTACTTGTGATCTCTCTCTGTCAAATAAATAAATAAAATCTTTTTTAAAAAAAAAAGACACAAAACTTTTTTTTTTTAATTTTTAGTGGACTTTAAATTTACAGTATAAATAAACCACTTTTTGGAACAACAAAGAATGCAAAGTGAAAAATTAACAAGCAGATTTCAAATCCTAATTATAATTTTGAGCTCTAGCAGAAATGTGAATGTAGAACCTAAGATATTGGACATCTTTAAAACACATACATACACACAGACACACAGAGAAAATACGACCATCCCATATTAGGGTAACTACTGTGATGAAGCTGAGGGCTACAAGGGAGAACAAGGAAGACCTAATTTTGAGATCATGAAGTTCTTTTGCCCTGAGTATCTAGTATCAGATGTGTAATATATGTTCTGTAAATGCACCTGGTGACAGAAGCTTGCACTTTAATATCGCATTCCAAAAACCAGGAAAAATTATGAAGGGGAAATGAATTCATGTACCATTAAAAGAAAGAGCAACTTTAATATTTGTATATTTGGGGGAAGAAGGAAGAAATGTACTCAGCACGTGACCAATAAATATCTGTATCCCTAATTTCCTCAAATTCATAATAAATTATTAATACCATCTATGAGGGGTGCCTGGGTGGCTCAGAGGGTTAAGCCTCTGCCTTCGGCTCAGGTCGTGGTCCTGGGATCAAGCCCTGAGTTGGGCTCTCAGTGGGGAGCCTGCTTCCCCCGCTCTCTCTGTCTGCCTCTCTGCCTACTTGTGATCTCCCTCTGGGTCAAATAAATAAATAAAATCTTTTAAAAAATACCATTTGTGGTTATTATTATATATGATATTATGATTAAATGAGATAATAGCTACAAGAAAGAATGGTAGAAGGCATATAGTAATAATCAATAGATGTAGCAACTAATATAGGCAATGCAATTAATATGCTTTTTATTTAATTTTTTAAATTAACATAAAATGTATTATTTGTTTCAGGGGTACATATGCTTTTAAATAATATACATGCATTCTAAATTCACTGACATTACACACCATTCTGTTATTGAAGCCCGTCAAAAAATAAGGATATGGGCATCTCTAAGGTCTATCTCATTAGAAGGGTTATATTACTGGCTCTCTAATGAAGTCATTTTCACTCACATTTTATTGAAAATAATCTCTGCCACGCTAGTGCATTTTAAATATTAAATACCTTTGTCACTTGACATAATGAGTGAAACCTAACTTTGTATTTACTTCCATTCTTTTTGTTCATTGCCTTGCCCAATTCTGTCCAACGGGTGGATAAAAATGAGGGATCTTCAATCACTAAATGTTTTTCAAAACAGATGAGAAAATAACTCTACAGTAATCGCATGATATCATGCGACATTTTATCAGAACTCTACATAATTTGTAACTTTCAGAAATGGCTTACAAATAAGCAATACTGCAGTGACTGTTTTCAATACTATGGGAATTCTGTACAGTCATATTCAGGAAATGGATCCAGTAATTTCATTTAATATATCAGGTTTCATTCTAGTGAGATACATTGGTGGCAGGGAAGGGGAAAGCACAAAAACAAATTCCATTAAGACTACATCTTTCAAGCTGAGTATTTACAAGAGTCTACTAATTGAATATTTTCCTTTCCCCAAAGAGTTTTAAATATTATTACATGTAGAGGTTAAAAGTACTACAAAGATTAAGAAAAATATTTTCCATATATCAATTAGATTATATTCTTAAGTAACAAGTAAATGAGTATGTGTGTATATGTGTATATATGTTTAGGGAGAAAAAGAAGGAAGTACTTGTGTTATTTTACAAGCATAAAATATTTGGTTAAATGGGAGTTGAATAGCATATGCCAGTATCAAATAACATCTCTTTCCTATTTTTCACTATTAGTTTTTGACTAACTGGCATGTGCCAATAAACAAGCTGATAAGCACCAGGAAAAGAAATCAGTTTTATCAGCATGGTAAAATGACATATGAAATTATGCTTAGGAATTAGGTGTCTGAAAACTGATATGTTATTTTCTATATTTTCTCCATATATTTCTATTCTTCACAGATTATGCAATAAATTTAAATTGCCAAAACCTCTCTTGAAATAAATGCCACTCAATTCTAGTGGATAACTATAGTCATCATTTCATCTGTTAGATTTGATCCAGGAGAAAAATCTTGTTACTTTCTCTGAAACCAGCTTATCCAGAATAGAATCTGGCAGGCAGATCTAATTTTGGTTGCTCAAAACTATCACATTTTACTGTTCAACAAAAGTAACAAAATAATGCACTGATCCACCTGTGTTTCCTCTTACTCACCAGGATTAAATTATATACATGGCTTGATATTGTCTATCACTAGAAGATATTATGATTCAAAAATTAAATTCAAACTTTGAAGTCTAGAAATAGTAGGGTAGGAGAATACAAGAGCATATTAACAGTTACCTCCATGGAAAAACAGAAAAAAAGCAAATGATAACTTATATATAGATATTTGGAAAACCTTTTTCTAGACTGAGCGTAACAAATTCTAAATTCAATTAGATGCAATCTTGGGTTGCACTATCATTTTAGTCATTTGATCCCATTAGTGAAGTGTGCTGATGCTACTTTTCCGGACCTATGATTCATGCAGGGCATCAGGAGATGAGTTAAGTGATATTTCGGGAATACTCTGTTGATAAATTGTCAACAAGGGAAATCCAGCTTGAAAAACTGGATTGACTTCCCATATGAACCACACAGGATAAAAGCTCACTGCTGTAGAAAAAAGCCATGGTAATCTTAGAATCTTTGAATGCTAATAGCAATTCTGAATCATTATATTTTGTGAAATTTTTAAATTATTCTTCTTTCAAAGTTTGGTTTTTAAAAAAGCATGATAACATTTTATTATTTGGGAGTACTGTGAGGAGTCAAAATGAAAAAAAAAAAAGTAACATTTATAAATGAGTCTATAATAGTAATACCCCTAATGCCTACTTAAACAATTCTACATTTCAATAGACTATTTTTTTTAAAGATTTTATTTATTTATTTGACAGAGAGAGATCACAAGTAGACAGAGAGGCAGGCAGAGAGAGAGGGAAGCAGGCTCCCTGCTGAGCAAAGAGCCCGATGCGGGACTCGATCCCAGGACCCCGAGATCATGACCTAAGCTGAAGGCAGCGGCTTAACCCACTGAGCCACCCAGGCGCCCCCAATTCTACATTTCAAAAGAAAGGAAATCAATTACATAAGCTTACAGGAAAGTATAAAACTTATATAACATAAATCTTCAGAACAATGCTAGAATGTCTACAAAATATATTTTTTCAGATACTAGAGATTTCAATGAATTACAGTAGAAACTTTATGAATTTTGCAATAAAAAGGAAAAAAATCTCATAAATCCTTTCCAAGTAGAAAACTTTCATACAAAGAACACCCAATGAATATCAGCAGCATAATTAACTTTGGTCAGTTGGTTGAAAAATTCAGACCCAGTTTATGCCAATTCATTTTAATTCTGTTCTATGACAATATCATAAACTCCTACCCTCACCTACCTATCCCAGATATAATCTGACAATAATGCTTAACAGTTCAATCACCAGACTATTTTGGTACAACTTGCCCTTTCCCCAACTACCAAAGCAGTTGTTTTAATTCTAAATGACAATAATCTTATTATTACCTTGTTTAGAAGAGCCCAAAGATTTCTTTTTTCCTGGACATCAAACCAGACTACTTAAGATTAAAGAGTACCTTACCCTACCACTTGAGAAAAACTAACCAAAACTTGAAAATAAAACAGAAAAGTTATTTTCTGCCTTTTTAATGATACAATAAAGCACTATCTAACAAGCCCATCTGTTGGGTTTTCTGGTGATACAGGCTCTGCAATGTTGTTTGTTACTATTTATTATCAATATTATTATTTAAGATGACAAAGAAATGGGAACTTAGAAAATCATTAACTTGCCATTAATTTTTGTCCACAGAGATACAAATTATTTTTGTTTGGTAGAAAATATTATGTTTTTATTAACCAGTTCTATATTTAACTTTGCAATCTTATCCCAGTATTGGATAGATGATGGATGATAGATAGATGCTAGATACAGGTAGACAGATGGGTAGATGAGATAATAGCTTTAATTTTAATTGTTTACAAATTATGATTTAACATCTTCTTTCTATCTTCTAAAAATTTCTTCCATTTTTTCAAACACAGATATTTACATTTTCCCACACACAGACATTCACATTTTTCCATGTCTAAACTTATTTCATGTATCCAAAGAAGGTTGGTGCTATTGCTTAAAACATTTTTTCCCCATTAGTTCTGGCCCATTCATTTCCTCCTTAAATATATAATTCACATCTCCTATGCAGCAGAGATAGATGTACCATAAAGCTAATGGAGATTAATATTCAGAGCTCCTCACTTTCAAAGAGCCCTTTCCAAGGTCTTGGGAGGAACCCTGGAAGCATATTCTCATAGTCAGACAGAAGACAGAAAGACAGATAGATAGATGAAAAAGTAAAATATTTCAACCATGACTCAGGCTACTAGTCATTTTCACTTAAAAATATATGCCTGCACACATCTATTTTTGTTTGTTTAGAGGTTTTGAAAATAACCGTCAGCACTTTTAGGACTTGGATATGGGAAAGTTGAGTTATAGAAATATTTAATTTAGTGGAATACTTTTTTTTTTAAAGATTTTATTTATTTATTTGACAGACAGAGATCACAAGTAGGCAGAGAGGCAGGCAGAGAGATAGAGGAAGGGAAGCAGGGTCTAATTTAGTGGAATACTTTTATGTGATGGGCAGTTACCTTCATGTATAGTGATGTTATTGCTAGCCACCCGATGAAGGAATAGTTTCCAAGAATACTACTACTTACCCACTATTCTGACCCACCCAGAAACATGAAAAATATGGCAAGGCCAGGGCTAATATGAGTGTATGCAAGGTCTCCACAAAATGTCTAAGTTGCTGAGGAAAAACAGGATTTGGAGTATGGAGCCAGGCATTAACCTTGGAAACATTTTCAGGCATCCAATATGTAAAATTATAAGAGAAATATTTGGATATCATTTACACCTCATTCAAATATATAAGCACTCTATGTGTTGATAATGCAGATTAGACAAGCATGAATGCGCCATATGCCTATTCCTTTGTGGATATGAATTATGCACATATCCAAAAAGGGTGATAGTGCTATAGCTCTCCATTTTTGAGTAGTGCCTGTGGATCATGCAGACTTATGTGTAAACCAGACCTAAGTATTTTCTTCCTCTGTCAACTGATCATAGGAAACTTTCCATGAAGCCACAGGTGCAGAATAGAAAGCAGTGTGGCAGGATTAGCGGCCATGAGCGTTTGAGCTGCTTCATGTAACTTAACTTGTGTCTTCAGGGTCTGCTTGGCCAGATGAGGCACATACCACTTCCATCTGATGATGGACTATTTCTCCACACACTCAGCTTTGTCACTTGGTGGATCAGGTGACACCCAGTTCATTATGGGCAATTTAGGTCACATGATAATTTTGTTGTCCATGGTTAAATATTCAGTGTCTATACTATGGCCCAACAGTTTTACTGGGCCCAAAGCTGTCTCTTAAAATTAAAGTACTTATCTGTAAACAATGGTAGGACTTTCCTCTAAAACCCTAGGATCCATGCTGCAATTCACCTCTAGAGGCCTGCCAAATGCTCCAACTAGCATTTTTACCTCCCCCTAGTATTTTGAGCACCTTTGGACCTGCTGGCTGATGTGGACCAAGTGGCATCACACTCACACTGCAGCCTGGACCTAACATGAGGCCTTCTCTTGTTCTAAACACCACTCAAAACTAGCAGCTTTTTTGAGTCATTCAGTAAATCAACCAGAACAACATGTCTAGATGACCAGGATGTTGATTTCAAATAGCAAGGAGAACCACTAGGAATTGTGCCTCTTTCTTGGTTGTAGGAAGAGCCTGATGGAGCAACTTATCCTTAAATTTATAAAAGTAATTTGAGGAAACTCCAAGGGTTTAAGCTCTCTGTCAGACTCTTCTATCACTCAGGAATTGCAAGTCTTAGGAGCTGTATGTCAGGAAATCCAGGCTAAGCATGCAAATATATAGAAACCCTTGAATGAAGGAGAGGTTCTGTACTCTTGAGAATGACCACCGTACTGTACCAAAATTATATACTGTTAATTTTTCTCCCAGTCTTTCCCATAGGGACCTACAGCTTTTACCCAGGGCAACTGCGCAATCGGCTAAAGGAAATAGTAAACCTTTTCAAGGATTATTAGACACTAATTCTGAACTGATACTAATTCTAGTAGACCCAAAACATAATTGTAGTTTATCAGTCAGAGCAGGGGTTTATGGAGGTCAGGTGATCAATGGAATTTTAGCCTAGGTTCATCTCATAGTGGGTTCAGTGGATCTGCAAATCCATCCTGTGGTTATTTCTCCAGTCTCAGAATATGTAACTGGAATGGACATACTCAGCAAGTAGCACAACTCCACATCGAGTGTACTCAACTGAGCTGAAAATTCATGGCCATATAAAAATCCTCAAGTTAGCATTTATAGCATATCTATTAATAATCACCAAAACTGGAAGCAACTAAGAATTTTAATCAATTGCTAAACGTACAAACTGTGGCACAACCATACAATGAAATACTACTCAGCTATAGAATATATATTGAATTCAATATATATTTGTTATATATATAATATATATAATATACATTATATATATTATATTATACATAATATATATTATATATTTCATTTTGCTGAGTAAAGAAGGCAATCTAAAGAGGCTATATACTGTATGATTCCATTTATATGATTATTTGAAAAAAAGACAAAACAAAAGAAATTATAGACAGTTTAGTGGTTGCTAGGGATTTGGAAAGAATAGAGAAGTGAGTAATTGAAATACAGGAGTTTTTTTTTTAAGGGTAGTGAAACTACTCTGCATTAAGCTATAACGGTAAATACATGACCCTTGTCAATACCCACAGTAAAATAAGTTAGTCTTACTGTTTATAGTTTAAAGCAAGCATCTAGGGCTGAGGAATTCAAGGATAAAGTAGTGTTCCAACAAATGTGACAAAGAAATCCAACTTTATTCCAAATATATAAAACAACCTCACGGGGGGGGAGGGCAGTGGCTAGGAGTTGTTGACTTAAAAAACTGGAAATGGATTTTATAAGATGAAAAGCAAAATCAACTGTATGTCAGCACTGTATTATAACTGGCAACGCTGTTTCTTACAGACATATTAGTCAACAGTTCTAAAACTACTATAAATGCACACTGAAATTTTTTTTTAAACTAAATAGATGATAGGAGCCAAGTTACTCCTTGTGCAGTATAAGTTTATAGACAATAGTGGGAAATAATCCACATGCTAATGGACTACAGTTGGAGGCATCAGTATAAAATCATATTTGCCTTAATATAGATGCATCTGGATACATATGGAAATATTTATGGTTATGTGTATTATTATGAGCTAAATTGTGTCCTCCCAAATTCATGTGTCCAAGTACTAACCTCCACCAACTGCAAATATTATTAGATTTGGAGAAAGGGCCTTCAAAGAGGCAATTAGTTTAAACAGGGCCACTAAAGTAGTCCTTAATCCAATATGACCAGTGTCTTTATAAAAAGATAATATTACAACACAAATTTGGGGAAGCAAAAGACCATGTGAAGACAGAGGAAGGCGGCAGTCTAGAAGCCATAAAGAGACGCCTCAGAAGCATTCAACTTTGACAACATCTTGACCATGGACTGTAGCCTTCAGGACTATGAAAAATAAATTTTTGGAGTTCAAACCATCCAGTCAGTTGTACTTGTTATGGCAGTCTACCAAACTAATATATGTATATACATGGGTTAGTGTATGCACATATATTCTTGTGCCGACAACTGAGAGAACTTAAAAGCAATGACACCTTGGTAGCAATAAGCCCATCTAGAATGCAGATCTTGGTTTCTAATATATTCCCTAATTACAAAAATAAGGGCTTCTTGGATAAATGTTTTATTCTAGAAAAAACTTAAGATGAGCCTCAAATATGAATAGTGCTAGAAAGTAAGGAAGTGCTTAAAAACACCACAGTGAAAGAGCTATGCAGAAGAAACAGAGTAGCCAACTGAAAGTATAAACAATGGCCAAATATGGACAATAAAAAAAGAAGCACTGGGTTCTAATCTTAAATATAAATATCCATGAGTTCAAACTTATATAAATACATTTAAATTATTAAAAAATAAGAAAGGCAAATATCTAAGTTACCATTCCTTAAGTGTGGGCTGTGCATTGCATCTTCTTTCCGATAAGTATGGAAAAAGTGGATAAAAAGAGTAAGTTTATAGTGGAGAGATCTGATAACCACCACTTTAGCCAGATGATCAAGGTCAACATCAACACAGATAAATCATCTTAACAATGTGTAGTCTTCATATGATATGATAACAAGCATACTTTATGGTTTTCCTAAAAAATAATCATCTCAGTCTAATTTTAATTAAGGCTATATAGAAAATACACAGAAAAATGCAGTATGTCAAGCATTGAATTAGTAAATATAAATGATAAGTCACACCCTACCTCTACTCTTGGCTTCCGCTAAGATGGTTAAGTGGATCCATAATTCAATGTCAATTCTCTTCAGAAAATCCTGTGTGAGGCTATACTCTGAACTTTTGATTCTGTCAAGGCACTAGCCACTAGTTGTCCAACCACACTCTTGACACTCTTGACTATCTTTTCAGAGCAGAATATCCTGACCATGAATCTCCTTAATTTTAGTGTCCTTTGTAATCTGTACAGACTGAAAATATTCCAATTCATCAAGCCCTGGCTTATTTTCATTTAATAATATTCATTCAATTTATCTCTTTCCTCTTGCATTTTACTATAAACAGCAAGGAAAACTGGTACACACTTTCATCACTTTGCTCATAGATCTCCTCAGCTAAATATCTAAATTCATCACTTTAAAATTCTGACTTCTACAAAACAGTAGGACACAATTCCGCGAAGTTCTCTACTACTATATAAAAATAGTCACCTTTCCTCTAGTTTCCAATAATAGCATGTTTCTTGTTTCCTTCTGATCCCTCACCAAAAGTTCCTTTAATAAGCATGTTTCTAGTAAAACTCTGATAATAATGTGTGTATTGTCTTAAATAATATAGGCATTCTCTACCACACTCCTCACTTTCTATTGAGCCCTCACTGGCTGAGTGATTAGCATCCATATTTCTACAATCTGTTAGAGCCAATGTAGACTTCTTACATCATGCCTCTCAAAAGTCTTTCACCCTCTATCCATTAGCAATTCAAAGGCCACTTTCACATTTTTTGGTATTTGTTCCAGCAGAACTCTACTGCTTAGCACCAAAATCTCTAACATATGGCCATAGTAACAAATCAGAATGCTGACTGCAATATAATTTAATGAAGATCACTACTATTATCATTATTTTTGTCCCTTTTAGAGCTTGATACTAAAATAAAAATCAAACCCTATTCCTATGTAATTTTAGCCAATATTCCTTTTCTTAGTACAAATAAGGAACTTAAAGAGAAGGCTAATTCCAGAATAAATGAAAAATTTGCACTTAGGCTGATTAGATATTGAATAGGGCTTAAAATAAAAGTCATAAAAAGGCATTTAATCACAAAATTAACCATTTAGTTGCCTCATTTCAGAGCCTTCACTTTTATTCTTTCTCCCTCTTTCGAGGGATTATGAAGTTCTTTATTAATCATGTAGGCTTTTCTCTCAGGTGTGATCACTCTGCCTGTGTCCCTGAGATACAAGTGGCACAAGGTGGCAGCTTAGAGCAATGGAGAGAGCACTGCATTGGGAATCCATAGACTTCGGCTAAACCCATTTTCTGTCATTTACTCTGTGTATGTTCTCAGGAAAGTGACAGTAGTTCCAAGATAAAATTCACAATCTGTGGATTGAAAATAATAACTGCCCTATCTACCTCACAGGGTTACTGTGAGGAAAAAAAACTAAGACAATCTATGTGAAAGGGATTCCTTAATGTGAAAGTGATAGGAAAATGAAACCTTACAAATATTAGATAAATTAGTTATCTATCCATTAAGATCTTCTGGGAATATAGCTTGATGTAAGTCAAAAAAGTTAAAAAAATAATTGAAAAATAAGAAATACGGATCATATGGTCTTGGAAAATTTCTACAGTAGGGTTCTCTGACAAAGAGCTTTCAGTGGACAAGAATCTGGATCTCCAAAAGAAAATGCCCTTGAAGCTGTACATTTAGGAAGCAGGAGAACTGAATTCATCACATCCAGGACATATCCAGGACCATTAGGATCTGTGAGAATGATTTACCCAATCCAAGAGTGGGAAAGGTGGCAGTGCAGATACAGGATTTTCTCTCCCATCTAAATTTCTGCCTTGTCTTAGGTCTAGGGACTTACATGGGTAGACATCTCTCTTAATGGTAAGACTTGTTCCTTTATCAAACTTTTCTAGGGACAAGTCCTTTCTCAAATTGTTAGCATTTTTTTCCCCTCTATGCTCCAGAAAAGTTTTATGCAAGCCCACAAATAAAGTTTCACCTGAAACAATGTGAAGCATGTTGTGAAGAATTTATCTGTATCAGGACAGTCTTGCATTGTCCCCAAATCTACATTTTTTCCTCACTTTGGGCATGACTTTCAATTCTTTACTGTTGCAGTGACTTATGGAAAGTTGAAATGCATGTTCATAAAATCCATGTTTGTGCACATACATACATAGATTTCCCTGTACACTTTTATTCATTCTGAATGGTATATATATTTCAGATTTTCTGAGAATGCCTTCACTTAGATATTCTGATTCTGATTAGTACTCGTAACTGGAGGGGGTTTTAAAAAGAATTTAACCCACAGTTATTGAGACTCTTCAGCATATTAATAAAATGCAAAAAATAACAAATACTTTGAATTGAAGTCAGACCTCCTTATGTACAGATTTTGTCACCTTATGTTTCGTATATTATATATTTATATATCTTTTGCTGGTAGTGCTTTGTTCAATGGGCAATATTCATGGCATTGAGGGAAATGAACTTTGACCAATATGCAGATGCCTTGGAAGAAACCAATGAAAGGTAATGAAAACAATCTGACATTGATAGATGTGTGCAAAGAAATTGCTAATTTTGAGACCCAGATAGATTTTTCTTTTCAAAGGAAACAATTTCTAAAGATCCTGCAAGTCTGTACCTTCATGCAGTGAAAATGACAATATTCTGTATATCTGATTTACTTCTTCTTTTCAACTAATTGGTCTTCGGTTTCATCTAGCGTCCGCCTCCTTTAGGAAGGCTATTTGAAAAGAAGGTTGTAACAATACTGTTTAAACACTTCTGACCTTCCATGTGAGTGCGACACGAGAATAGAAGTTTATCAGAGACTTTGACTTGGCTTCTTTGAAGACATACCTAACGGTGAGACTAAACATGACAGGCTGTTCATGGTGGTAATTAGGAAAGTAACTAAAGTTAATACTAAAATTTTTGAGATTTGATTTATTCATTAACTGACACTAACCAGATTTGATCCCTGTCTTCCCAAATGAGGGCATGCAAAACAGCAGTATCAGGAGGCAGAACCTGAAGACAGAGTCCCTGAGGCAGAAATATACTGAGAGAGACTTGTAGATTCACAGAAGAAGTAGGGAGGGTACCCAAAAAGGAAAGAGACTCCCTGTTGTTTTTGTTCTCCCTTAGCCTTCTAAACATGCTGTAGTATGAAATCCAAAACACCTGGAAGCAAATTTTAAAATTCCGTCAATTATATGGGAATTAACTAATTTCTAAAATCTTAGTTTTATAAAGTATGTAATCAGGTGAATTTGTTGAGCTTTCCTTCAAGTAGTTGACCTTGCTTATGTTCAAAAAAATATTTAACTAATTAAACTTAGTCAGAAAAGGGGGTACCATTAATAATCTGACATCAGATATTGTTTCAATGGGGCCATCCATTCCAATTCACTCTGAAAGAATCACAAATGCTCAGTCCTGTAGTACTTTCATTAGCTGATCATTATTTCAGGCAGCCTTGCTGACAAAGAAAAATCTTTACCTGTTTTATTTAACAGCCTCCAAATTTTCTCTCTGCCAGATGGGTGCTTACCTAATTGCAAAGCAGATTGTGTCTGTGTCTACAAAAGAAAATTGAATTGGAGACTTGAACATTAATCTAGAGGCCATATGTGTGTGTGCTGTCCTAAGTAAATATGACAATAGCATCTAACTATCATTAAGCTCTACTCATCTGATGGTAGAGCTCTATCTGCATTGATTCCTCTATACATCAGTATTTTTCTAAGGGTAAGTTAGATTATCTATCTCAGAGTCAGCTGGTGATCTTCTTAATTGCACATTTGTGGGCCACACCCAAGACCTTCACTATGAATATCTGATGTTGAACGCTGGAGAATTTGAATTTTTAACAAGCAGCCCCACAGACTCTCGTGAACAGTACTAGAGGAAAAAAAAATATTCAAGTCACTTATTAAAGAACAGTAAGGAAGACTTTATTCAGGGAACTACTGCAAAGGGATTCTGTGGTTGGGGAGAGAGCTTAACTCTGAATACAGCAAGGACAAGTGGAGTTTTAAAGCCAACAAGCAGGGTAGAAGTCAGTGAATAGAAAATTATTGAGAGGAAACATGAGAGGTTAGAGAGACTCTGCTAACCCAACTTGACGGGATTTTTGCTGAAATTTACAGGGCAGTAAGATATCGAAGGTGGAGAATTAGGAATTTGAACAGGTATCAAGACTACGTTAGATACCAAGGGTGAAAGGTGAGTAATTTCAACTCATAGCAAGGATAGAGGATTTTCACTAAACTGAACTAGCAGAATATTTTTTTTTTTAAGCTAGCAGGATTCTCGCTAAAACTGGACTAAAGGGGCCAAGGATAGAACCCAGGGGAGATCTAGTCAGAAAGAGGATTCAAGGAAGCCTGACTAATGTTTGCTTAAGGAGAGACTCTTTGTCAACTGTAAAGTCCAGAAATGAGCTAGTATCTAGAACAGTGGCTCAGTGATTCTTACCACCCAGGGAATACTTGACAGTGTCATTTTTGATTGTCACAACTTTGGTTGGGGGACAGGTGCTGCTGGATAGAGGCCAGGAAATGCTGCTAAACATCCTATATAAGGGCACAGGACAGTCCTTGTAACAAAGAATCATCTAGTCCAAATATCAATACTGCCATGGCTGAGAAATCCTGATCTACAGTGATCAATAATTTGTAATGGCAAACCTGTAGAACACACTGCAATTTTTGGCTTACTATCTATTGAACACAGGCCATTTACCTGAATGGAACAGGGAATGCAATTATGACTTCAGTTTCTCTGAAATTTGCCTATCGTCTCCTGCACATTCAAAGGTTTTTACTTTATTGTGTATTTTAATAGTTCTTTTACAGGTAATGGCAAGGCCAGCTTCCTGGTATGCATACTACAGTCTCACAGGAGCTCATACTTAGAAGGGCCCAGCTTGGCCTAATGGTGTGCTGCTGCTGCTGTCTGCTGTCTTAGGAATTGTCTCTCAGGAGGTCCCACATTTTCATTTTGCACCAGAGTTCGCAGATGATGTAGCTTACTCTGGAGGTGATGGTATATTTCTGCACAATTTTTAAACTTCATTTTAAATTATTGTGCTAAATGAGATATATCTATATTACAAAGAAATTCTAAGGATTTATTTTGCTAAGGTAAATTCAAAATTCTCCTAGAAAGCAGTCTGAAAATCTGATGGTGCAAAGGAAAACACTATTATCAGGTGAGGAACATGAATTCACTTTATAAAAAACTCAACAAAGACAGCTCAAAACTAAAATTAAATCAAAGCTAAATGGTCTTCCTCTTCAAAAAAAAAACAATATAAGGTAGAAAATAAACTGGTTTGAGAAATACTTAGGTGACTCATCCTTATCTGACTTTCTGTGCATGAAGAGAAAGCAAAAAGGTAAGAGAATTGTGACAGAAATTGACTGAAAAAAAACACAAGACATTTCTATGAGTTATAATTTACAGCCACTTTCCATAGGAAAATGTAAGTGCTTAGACCAAGAACTTGACTCTCCAAAATTCAAAGTTCTGATATAGAATAAGGTGTATGAGATCAGCCTCAAGGGAAAAACAAGAAGAAATAATGGGTATGAGATACAAAGTTACCAGAATATAACTTTACTTGGTATATACTTAATTAAAATCTACTGTAGTATTTTCTTTTAATATATAATGCTTTATATTTGCAATACCTAAGTGAGGTCATAAGTTTTGGTGTGAAAGTATTTAAAATAAGTGATAGGAAGTTTACAACCCAGAAATTTACAGTTTCTAGTTGTATGTCTTACTGCTATTTGTGATTCTGCATTCAATTTGTTCAAAGCTCAAAAAGTCTGTTCTGGTTATTGAATGTCAACCAAGTTTGCTTGATTTTTTTTTTCCTTTTCTAGCAGAATTCTGGGGTACTTGTGAGCCTGTTCTGAAGATACTTTTAAAAGAAGCTCTTTCTTGTCATATAGCTGTTCTCCATTTCTACTTTGATTTTAAACTTCTGAATTACCACAATGTATGTTGAGTGTTTTCAGGATATTGATCTTTTCTATACTCTCTGTGGTGGACCAGAGCTACAGGAACAATCATGACAGTTTTTTTCTTCAGAGTGCCCAGACTCTTTCTCAAGGTCTTACATAACTACTTAAATAACTCAAAGACTGAATATTTCACCTAAAATCTATAGGTGGCACTTACACTAGGCATATATCTTAACAATCTACGAGAAGATCACGTGCCATTCATGTGTCACTGGCTACCAGCAGCATCTGGCGTCCCTTGCTGTATTCCCCATTTTAATTCCCAAAGAACAAGCTGCTTTCCTTGAAATTCTTGCCAATTGGCTTGATAATTAGAGAGTACCTCAGCAGTCTGCTACTAAACAGAGATAATCAATGGGAGCATTCAGCTCTCCATCCAAAAAAGATATTTTTGGTTGTCTTTTGGAACTCCTGGGTGCAAACTAATGTTATATCACCTTCAAAACCAATTCTTACTTCTACAAAGACCCTGCCAAGTTTCCTATTATCATTTTGTCAATAGACATCTACTAACATCTACTTTGTCCCAAGCACAAGAGGTGGCTGGCTATGTTTCCTAAAATACATATCAGGCAGAATACATGGTATGACAAGAATGAGCTTATTATTTAATATTAATGATGCAGTAGAATAATGAAAGCAGTGAAGTATTGCTAAGAAGAATTTAATCCGTACAATCTTTCTGAACAAAAACCTTGGGAGGGAGACAAACCATAAATGACTCTTAATCTCACAAAACAAACTGGGGGTTGCTGCGGGGAGGTGGGATTGGGGGAGGGGGAGCGGGCTATGGACATTGGGGAGGGGAAGCGAACCATAAGAGACTATGGACTCTGAAAAACAACCTGAGGGTTTTGAAGGGTCAGGGGTGGGAAGTTGGGGCAACCTGAGGGTTTTGAAGGGTCAGGGGTGGGAGGTTGGGGGAACAGGTGGTGGGTAATGGAGAGGGCACGTTTTGCATGGAGCACTGGGTGTTGTGCAAAAAGAATGAATACTGTTACGCTGAAAAAAATAAAATGAGAAAAAAAAAAACAAAAAAAAACCAACAATATATATCAAATGCCTCACAGCATGATTCTTTTTTTTCTTTTTTTTTTTTTTTTTTTGACAGAGAGAGAGAGAAGGGGCAGAGGGAGAGGGAGAGAGAATCTTAAGCAGGCTCCATGCTCAGCACAGAGCCTAAGGTTTGAGGTGGGGCTCAACGTGGGGCTCCATCTTAAGACCCTGAGATCATGACCTGAGCTGAAATCAAGAATCAACACTTAAACAACTGAGCTGTCCAGGTGCCCCAAGAGTGACTCATTCTTTGCTCCAGTGAATTCATTTCTGGATTTGTCATGGAAATAATCAGATATATAGACAAAAATTGTACTTCCTTTTGTAAATGTCAGCAGTTTTGTTACTGTTGAAAATAGAATAATCTTCCATGCCAAATACTGGAGAATAATTAAAATATTCCAAAGTAATTAAATAAAATATAAACATTCAATTATTTAATGGTAGATAGCATTTAATATAATGTTATGAAATGAAATAAGAATTTACATATATAAGTAAAAATCTTAAAACTAAATACTATATGGTCAGAGTTCAGTCAGGGAGACAGAAAGCACTCTATATTTTCCAGGAATGAAGGGTTTCACTTTTAGCAATTCTAATAATCTTGGAAAATCTCTAACCAATTATTTCAGTCAAAAGGAGACAAGTGGGTAGTTCTGTTCTTCAGTGCCCAGTGGGGAGAGCCATTTTCAATCTCATGAGGGCCCCTGAGTCTCTCTGCCACTTCTCCAAAGAACGGACCTCTCATTTTCTTCTACTAGTCAAATATGACTTAAGAAACTCTAACCTAGATTCCCAGAGAGAAGAGGATTTGGGGAAATGTAGTTCTCAACTAATCTGAGGAAGTGTTGGGAGGGAATGGCGAACTGCCGAGTTCACAACTAACAATCCTGCACCGTGAGAGACTATGAGGTGTCCTGAGTTTATTTCTCAGTAATGGAATTGTAATGCAGGAGACTGCTCCAGTCTTCTTAATATTCTCCTAGTTTACATATCTTTTATAGACTGAGCATGTCGGTTTTATAATCAAGAAAAAAAGTGTTTATGATTAAAATGAGTATGAACAATGAAAGAGAATATTTGAAAAGAGAGCTTTTGAAGGAAATCCACCTTATCTCCCTAATAAAGCATGTCAGCACCCCAGAGGTTTACTGGATACTTTCTGAGAAATCTTATCTGCTGCTGTCTCAAAACCCAAACACAACCATTTCTTCAGTTACAAATACACCATTTCTGCTCAAATAATAGTAGAAAAAGTTCCCCATGCACCTGCAGAAATAAAGCTTCTCCTGATCCTACTCTGGAAAGTACCTTAGGGACACCTTAGGCACCCATCTCATATTCCCATCTTGACCATTCTGTCACAATGACAGCAGTCAGATCAGGGCAGGGTCAGGGAGGTATTAGGTGCTTCTCAGAACAGGACACTAGACTTTTCTCCCTGTATGCCAGGATTTGGGATTGGGATTAGGAACCCAGGAGAAATGTCACTAAATGCTTTCACACACAGGCTCCTGGACAGGGCTGTCTGGGAGCTTACTTCGTCTCAATTCTTCACTAAACTCTACTTCTGCTGGGAAGTTGATCTTGGGCAGCAGTGACTGGGACGGGGACAACCCTAACTCTCAACTGATGTGGGAAGACACAAAAGAAAAAAATTAAGGGAATTTCAGTGTCATTGAAGAAAATAAAATCCACCAAGTATGCACGAGAAATTACATGTGAATAATTCTGCAGCTTTCCCCATCGTGAAACGCTACAGCTGGAGGTGAACACCAGCCCTGTGGATTTCAATGGCTAATGATGAGAACGTAGCCAAGGGCACTTAGAGGAGTCATTTAGCTATTTGCAATCTCCCATTCCTCATCTGGAAGGGAAAGGTGTGTGATTACATGTTTTCAAATTTCTCTTCCAGCTCAGGCATTCTGTGTCTCTGCGGATCCCTCACAGCCAGGACCTGGATGAAATGCCAAATGTGGAATCAGGTTCTTCACTCCCCACCCCCGCACCACACCTTCTACTCTCTCTCCTCTTTCTGCTCTATCGTCCTTAGGCCATATCCCAAAGCACCCTCTACTTGGGATTTTTCCAACTGGCTTCTCTTAGTCAGACTTCATCAGCTCAGTGTCTCTTCCATATCTAATATAATACATAATATGTGCTGCTGTGATGGTGGGAGCTAATGAGGGAAAGGCCTGCCAGATGGCGTATTTGCATTTTAACAGGGGCCTTCTGGAAACAATGCCTTAGTACAAAGGAGTGCTATAATTGGTGAGAACGCTATCAAACAAGGTAGGCCTTTTAAGGAGAGAGACCACGTACAATAAAAGATAAGTCAATCAGAGTTTACCAAACTGAAACTGTGCTCCTATTTTGAGCTTACAATACATTGACAGGGATAAGATTGTTTTTAATCTTTAAGGCCTTGGAACTGTACTGAAATGAAAATATTTCCTTACTTTTGGTGGCAAACGTTCACAGTTTTAATGAAGCTATTGGACACAGAGGACTAAGTGAATGTCACACTCTGATTAAAGGGTAAACACAATGCTAAGCCCCTGCTAAAATAAAAGGCAACCAGTGGATATTTCAGCATGTATAAAAAGACATTTTATACCTACCATGCTTCATTCTGACTCACTGACTGAGGCTGGTATATGATCTGAGGTGTTGCTTAAAACTTCATGTAAAATTAATACAAGTACAAATGACAGGGGTTTGGAAGTCTGGTAGCATACAGTTAACTCGGTATTAAATTAAGGGACACCTGAGTGGCTCAGTCGGTTACACATTCAGTTCTTGATTTTAGCTCAGGTCATGACCCGGGAGTCATGAGATCAAGCGCTGCCTCAGGCTCTGCACTGGGCTTGAAGCCTAATTATGATTCTCTCTCTCCTTCTTCCTCCACCACTTCCCCTAGTCACGTGAGCACCAGTTCTCTCTCTCTTAAAAAAAATAAAATAAAATAAAATTAGTTTTGCCTTTATGTCAATGCCCTTTATTTAGAGGCAAATACCCTCCAGTATTAGATCATGAGTTAGTTTTGTTCTGAATTCTTTTAGGCACAATTTCTTAGGATTTTGATTCTTAGCTGTGTTATGGTAGGGCTGACTCTGTGTGGCAGTGAAGATAAGCAGAGTCAATGTGAGGCAGAATATGAAAGTTCTGAATTCCATCTAATCCCTTCAGTGCCTCTGTTATTTTATTCTCTCTGTGCAGGTCTCTTTCTCTCTAAGAAGGAATTTTTCCTATCTAATCAGCATCCCCTACATGATCTGTACGACCCATCTCTCCTTGATACAAAAGAGTATCATCTTTATCAATCATTATGGCATATGGTAAAGGCACTTCTGCTTTTCAGAGAAAATCTCAGTTAAATATAAGGACTGAGAAGGTCTCAAAAGAGCATGCATGAGTCGGGGCCCCTACTCCCTGAGCAGGAACAGCATTTCCTGAAGGATAAGAATACTTGAACTCTAAGCCCTAATACAGATTGCAAGGGAGAACAGGTCATGTTGGCCTCCTTTTGTCTAAAATAAACTATCTAAAACCCTGCAAATCACTTAATTGTTCGTCACAGTTTTTCTCAGTTATTGGCTACACTTCTGAAAACACTGTTCGAATAGCTTTTAGCATTATTTTTAAAGATGCAAGCATGATTTCTTCCTCCTTCTACCAAATTCAAAGACTGGAGAATCTTTTCAAATAATGTTTATAGGTTTTCTTATTGTGTAAATTCTATTCACTCTGCATTAATGAAATCACATTAATCTTCTAATTTATTTCATAAATATGGTCCAAATGGCTGGATCTGTGCCAGACCAGTGAGTCTGAATCTTTCTTGCAATTTGTTTCAAAATTCCTCCTCGTGTCTCTTTAAAACTCATTGATGCTGTTTTTTTCAAATTATAAAACAACAAAAAATTGGAATATATTTTAGTTTTGAGGCAATGATAATACAGAAAATGTGTGCCTTAAATATTTTGAGTTAACTGGGTCAGTGTCTTTCCTATTATTGTATTATTCAATATTAGTTAAGCAATGAGGAACTACTTTAGGAATTGCCATGATGTACTTTATCACTCCCATTTAGGCAGTTGCTAGTCTTGATACTGATGTATACTGGTGACAATTTTCCCATGTCAAATACAAATAAGGTCTTATTCACTAAGGCAGGATTTTTTTCTTCTCTTGTCGGAAGCATTGGTCAGTATTTCTAAAATATTCCTGAAGAGGAGGGGGCTGAGGAACTTGACTAAGGAACCCAGAGATCTTTTGAGAAGAAGGGAATGAGGAACCCATCACTCATTCTAAATTATCACCATCTATCAGATTGAAGCAGGGGACCCTAACGCAGGGACAAGAAAAAGTGAAGTATGAAAAATCACCATGGAGGTAAAAATGAAACAATCATTGGTTGATTCTGCCTCAAGTCTAGTTGTGAAGGGAGCACCTTCCTGTGGCCTATGAAACTGCAGATTCTGAGTCACGTTTAGCCACAGTCTAACAGAGGACACACTCTCTCCCTAAGGACATGTTCATGTGGCTCAGTCTAATCTAATGTGCTGCTAGGAAGGAAATCCAGGACAGTGTGACAGTGTAAGGCAGCTGACAAAAGAATCATGGGTATAGGGCAAATGTTCCTTCCTAGAGCCTGAAGGATCCAGGGTGGCCTGGGAAGGAAATCTTCAATCCCCAAATTCACAAGTGTGAAACAAGCAGCTCAGCTCCACTACCAGTCCTGAGAAGTAATCCTAGAGCAGTGTGATGAGCTCCTGGACACAATTAACAGGGTCGTGTTCCATTCAGAGTGAGATGAAGGTGGTCACAGAAACGGCAAACACTTGGGTGAGCTGAAGTTCTCTTTCAGTAGTTTGGGTTTCAGCAGCAAACAGCATTCATTCTTTGGATGGGAAGAGCAATTAGGCTTGCCATCTTGGGAGAAAAAAATACGAAACTTTTTGACAGTTTTGACAGTCTTTTGGACAGTTGCGATGGAGCATCCTATATTTTGGGATATCTTTGGGGACAGTGTTTTACACACCCATACACTAAAATAGAACACTCCAGATTCCTGTGTATGTGGCTATTTTGCTAGTTACAACAGAATTAATTGAACAAAGAAAATACTCAAGTTTCATTAACTTAGACTTTGCCAATAAATTTAAATTACAGATCTTCTACAGAGCCATGCACAATAAATAACATCGTAGGTATACTCTGAACTTTTGTCTCCTTGGAGGTTTTATCAGAGGAACAGATACCAAGGAAAGGATCCCTTGACAAATAAAAAAAAAAAAAAGAAGAAAGAAATGGATCCGATATTGTCACATCAATCACTGCAGTCTTTCATTTTCTAAAACAAATGCTCCTTCAAGAAAATAAAATTTAGTTAACACATATTTTCTGAACATTTTTTCAGAACCCCTATTTGTATTCTAATGTGTTCTTTCCACGTATGTGCATATGTTTTTTGACCTCATTTATGGAAAAAAATTACCACATTTGCTGGCAGAAGAATCAACTTTCTTTTTTTTGCTGGGTCGTAAACCAAAATAGAATTTGTACCCCTTTCAAAAAAAATGTTAGTAACTATCTCAGGCAGGGAGAGCTACCTCACATATATTTGTCAAAGGATATTTTGCTTAGTATCTATTTCTCTGATAAAACCTCCAAGGAGACAAAAGTTCAGAGTATACCTCTGATGTTGTTTATCCTGCATGGCACCACAGAAAATTTATAAATTCTAAGTAGCAAATATGTGAAGGTTCAACATACATTTTATGATTATGATACTTTCTTCCCACAGACACAAAAACACCCTAATTGCTTTTTGTAGCCAACCAAAAACAGCCTTGTGTACCCAGGCTTCCCGAAGAAGTCTGTGATATGACTCAACACATTGATTCCTTTTATATTAATCACATTTTTTCAAAGCACAGTGATCACTTTTTCTTTACATACTCTACACATATTAGTAACTTAACAGGTCATCAACATCAGTTGACTCATAAAGCTGTATATACATTTTATGAAGACAAGCTTTGATAACCTAGCACAATAAATCCTGTTTAACCTAATGAAGTGAACAAAGGAACAAAAGAACAAAGAATCCCTTGTTCTTATCAGTGGGATTCTTTGATAAGAATCCAATGATAACAACAAGGGATTCCACTGAAGCTTAGGTCATATAACTGATGTTAATAAAATTTCTAATTGCATAAAGCTTTACTGATTTTGTTGACTGAACAAAATATATGCATTTTGACTGGCTCAATGTTACAAATTATTTAGGTAACAAAAACTCAAATGTCCTTAAGATTCTACCTGTATCTGTTAATCCTTAGTGTCAAGGTCATGCAGAGTTGCACTACTGGATAGTTTCTGGCAATTTTGTAGCAAATTAGATGGCTAGAGATGTACAATAACACTGTGGGCATTGAATAGTATCAACTTTTAATATACAAGAGCAAAAGTAGTGAACATAGCTCCAATTTAAATTTTTATATGGCTCACTGAAGTATTCTGATTGCCAAATTTTGGTGTGGAAATACTATTTAAGTAAAACTCATGTAGTATCTAACGATTAACTATGTGTAATTTGTGAAATATCCTATAATGTGGTGGTACCAATTTAGACTGTCACAGAACAATTCAACACAAGTAATTCTGCACTGTGTAAAACTTGATAATGTACTTAACCCATTGGCTTACATTTTTAATCAGCAGGTTGTACATGAGAAAATAGAAGCATGGAAAGATTAAGCTGTTTAAAGGATAATAATTGAGATCTGCATACAGAAAGTTTAACCTACACCACCACATCGTCCTGCCTCTCAATACACTGAGAAGTTATATACTGTTCAAGCTGAAAACTGCAATTTCTTTTCCCTTCAAGTCATGGCTTAATCTGTGTATTTGAAGCCTTTTAATCAAGTCTAGAATAACTCATATCCCAGAAGAAAGATATAGCAACTACTTTCAGTACTCTAAGACCTATTAAGGGTGAAAGTACACCTCCAGTACACCTGGAGATACATATAGTAACTGCCTTCAGTGAGTTAACATTTTAACAGAGAAACAGTCAAATAATAAAAAAAGGTACAGTAGAAATCAGGAGGTGGGATAGTCCTGAAGGCTTTTTCCATGACTAGTAAGTGACAAATCTAGTTCGAAATATGTCCCAAAAATCTTTTAAACACTTTCCCCCAATGCCTACTACTTGATGGTCCTGTTGTCCTGTATTTATGAACAGGGAGCCCTTCATGTCTAGTTGAATTGTCTAGTACTCATCTAGGAAAAGTTTCTAATTCCTCCATCCTATACTGCATCATCAGAGATGTCTACAATTTAGCAAAACACAGCAATTCCTTCATCTTCAATGCTTTGCAGTACCTAAGACTAAACTGTTGAGTGCAGAAGCAGCTAATAAGAGTTTTAGTCAATTTGAAACCTTCTAGCCAAATCAAGAATACATTGGGACACAATTATAATTTGTCATTTTTGCACTTCATTACAAAATGTTTCAAAATTCTTCACACTATATTACATAATAATTGGCCTTATATTAACAGTTGCAGTTTCACTTGTCTCTTTTGGTTCTTATGATTCAATTCTTTGCTATATATTCACTTCATATTCTTATGACTGTAAGGAGAAAAGTAATTGATCGATGGATGAATGGATGGATTGAGATTGATAAAAATTTATCCATAAAATAAAATCATATCATGGGAGGATTTTTATAAGGATGAGTCATGAAATAACATTGGTTTACTATCACATCTAAAATGAAAATGAAATCTTTATTCAATGTTTCCTGAATTTGTAAGGGAGGTTTATAAACTTCTCACTGCCTCCCTTCCCTTATCCTCACCAAGTAAACAATTGGGATTTAATAAAAAAACTAAAAAATGATGATTTAATGTATTTTTTCTGAGTTTAGTATGAATTTTATGGCCACATTGCTACCTTCTAAATTAAATAAACAAAAACACATTTTCTCCTTCTCATCAACTTTGCATTTGTTGAATTTATTGAGCCATATATTGTATCATAAACACTACAGCATAATCAAATGTTTTTGACTTTATAGTTCTTGGCTCCTATAAATAAAATATGCTTAAATAGGAAAAATACAAGAAATTATAAAAATAAAGCTTTTTTTTTCCTAGCAGTTATTCAGAAACAAATCACAAATATCACCATAAATAGTCCATAGATAGTCCACTTATTAATAATAAGCTTCCTTGCCGAGTTCAACATGGGTATGGAACCCACGCTGAACTCTTGTGCAACCTCTGTAATCAAATGTGGCCCTGTGAGAGGAAACTGTGAAAATAAAAATAATTTAGCTCTAGATAATAGAAACATGCCCCACCCATTAATTTTTCATTAGCAATCGCCATGCTCTTTCCAAAAAGGCATAGCAATTGCCACTCCAATAGAATAGTTGTGAACTCTGTGCAAAGGCATTAGAGGTAAAAAACATATTTCAAAAATAAAAGAGAGGTTTGTTTTGTTTTTTTATTAATCCTTCCTTCTTTCCTTCCTCCCTTACTTTATTCCCCATTTTTCCTTATTCTCTTGCTTCATTCCTTCTACTTTATTTGGCCAGGTTAAATTATAACTAGAAATCATCATGAATTCAAAGATACCAGAAACTGATGGCAAGACACTTGCAACGAACATTGAAATCTTAATACTTGAAGGCATTATTCTTCAGAATACCCTAAATTCTAGAAACAAAGTTGAAACAAATGAATTTTATAGTTATAAATGTACTGCATCATCTTAATGTAACTTTTTCAAAGATTTTATTTATTTGAGAGAAAGAGAGCACACATGAGAGGGAGAAAGCAGGAGCAGGGAGGGCAAAGGGAGAGGAGTTCTGAAGCAGGACTCTATCACAGGACCCCAAGATCATGACCTGAGCTGAAGGCAGATACTTAACTGACTGAACCATCCAGGCACCCTATAGCCTCTAACACAAATTGCACAGATCTTCACATTTTTGACATGTATATATTTTTACGCACTATTTCTATCTCACCAACTGTCTTCAGGACTATAATTTGTCTCTTAAATTCTTGAGGAAGACAACACTGCTTTGATTGCTTATGGGTAGATCACTGATTAGAAAGGGATTGGTTGTGCTCTTTAACATATGATGCTTCAATCTAACTTTGATTCAACTGTAACTCCTAGAGCAAGTTGCTGCTTTTCTTGTGATACAGGAACTATTTAGTATCTTGACTGTTTTGGTGAGTACATGAACCTATACTTAAAATTGCATTGCATGGATCTATATACACCATACACACACAAACACATACACTCTCTCTCACACACACACACACACACACAAATGAGTACACATGGGGAAATGTGAATAAGATAGCTGCATTATATCAGGGTCAATATCCCAATTTCTGTATTTGACCGTTGTTTTGCAAATCATTACCATTCTTGGAAACTGGGCAGGCCTCTGTATTATCTCTTACAACTACATGGGCATCTACCTCTAAATAAAATGTTTTATTTTAAAAGAAATTACTTTGTGTCTTGGTAATTCTACTTCTAGATTATATCCACATCAGTACAAAGCCAAAAATGAACAAACAAAAAACCAAAAAAGGTAATAAAAGAAAATTTATTTGTCATTGCTCAAAATAGCCAAAGATTGAAAAACAACCTAAAAATTCTCCAAGAGAGGACCGGGACATTTTTGCATCTTACACAATGGGGTTATTCATTGTGTGAGATGCAAAAAGAATGTGAAAGTGAAAAAAAGTGAAAAGAATAAAGTACCTCTCCTGAAGGGATATGGAATGATCTGCAAGATAGGTGACAAAACCTTTTGTCCAGTGAGCCATTATTTATTTTTGCAGAAAGATGGAAGGAGGAAAATTGAGTGCCTGGGAAACTGGGGAATAGAGGAGTCTTAGCTGCCATTTTTGTTTGTTTGGTTGGTTGGTTTTTTTACTGTGTAATTGTTGCAACTACAGAAAGGCATCGCTCAGATCTGCTGGAAGAGGAAGCACAGCCAACAGAGGGCGCGAGATGCCACCCTCTGGATGCACAACTAGATTCATACAGAAGCTATGCTTTCCCCAATTGCTCAGAGCTAATTACTGAGCGCCATCTCTGCGGTTCTAGGGCCATCTCCACTAATAAGTTATTATTCGGTACTTTGACAGTTTTGACTACAAGACTTCCCATCAGTCTGGCTAAAATTTTCTTAAAATTACTTGGTAATCAGAATCTTCCTAGCAAATCATCCATTTCCTTTCTTAGCTATCAGCCCTGCAAAGTGGACTAAAAGCTCTCCCTACCTACTATTGCTCTCTTCTCTACCCTTCATAGCTGTTTTGCCTCGTTAATCTTTTTTCCTTCTAATCACATCTAAGTATCTGCTTTTTGGAGTACCCTAATGAAAATAAAATTGTTTCATACCATAGCCATATATTAGTTATAAGAATATTAAGGTAACATACTTCTGTTTAAAGTAAATATGCATTTATTACAGTAAACTGGCTCATAAAAGTTTTTTTTTAAATACTTGCAAAAATACCTGAGGATTCTTAAATTTTCTTTGAGTAAACTGCTCATTCCACACCTCATACAAACTGGGTAGGATTGTTAGTCAAGGTGCCCCAAACATCCATCTGTGGAAATGACTGATTTGAGGAGAGAACGCCAAAGAGGTTGACTTTTAGTTGTTGGTATTTGAACCTCTAAAGCCTCCCTCATTCCTGGGCTTCTGGATGCTTGCCTTTCAAATTATTCTCTAAGTCTATGAGGTACATTCGCATCTTTGCAAGAACTTTATTTTTCTATGAAAAAAAAAAAGAAAGGTTTAGAAACAAAGTTTCATGAATATTAAAATAATGCTTTTCTAGAAGAGAAAGTTATTACTGGTATTTGTAACCTGCTTATCTCAGCCTGTTTTCATGACTACTGAATGTGCTCAGAACAAAGACTATGGACTACACAACAATCTGTAAAGAACCTTAACCTCCATCTTTATAAAGTATACTTCCTCCTGTTTATCATCTAAAGGAAAAAGATTTCTTCTCTCTTAGGAAGCAAAAACCACATAAAGTGAATTTTATTAAAACCTATGCTCCACACTTCAAAATTCTTATATGATCTACCTCTATCCATACAATGTCCACAGTCAAAGGGCCAGTGTTCTTCTTTCCCTTTTTGAGAAACACTTGACTTAATCAATTCTCCCTGGAAGTTTCATATTCTTGAAACTTGACTGCCTACTATATGCGATGTTCAAGGTACTTTGCCTGTATTTGTTGTGATACTAACACCATGTTACTTGTAACATTGGAAATGAGATACTCTTAGTCCCATTTTAAGTAGTCAGAGATTGCTTATCAAAGTTAAATAGCTTAGCAAAGGTCACTAGAAAGTAAGTAGAAAAGATTAGAGCCAAATCAATCTTTAATTCAAAGTTTCATTCTATTTCCACTCTAGTAGAATACATTTCATAAAATGAAATGTAATTTCAGAAAAGTTATTAATCCATTTAATCAACATTTACTAAGCACCAAGTCTGTGGAGAGTTCTATACTATGGATCCTAAGCACAGAGTAGGGACTCCATGAATCATTCCCCTTTGACCATATAGTCTCTGAAACCTAATACCACTCAATAAATGTGAACTATATTCACTTACAGTTTATTTATATTAAGTAAGCATAAGTCATAAATAACTGAAATATAAATAAACCTTATGAGATACTTTCTTCCCAATAACTAGCTCTGAGAATTGGAATGTAATTGGGGAGAGGGAGTAGAACACTGTCATTGGAAGGCAGGCCTATGGCAGTCAGTATTGGCAAAGACTCTAGAAATTTACCTGGGTAAAGACCTGGGTACAAAGTGCCCACCAAGAGCTTGATGTTTGAAGAGAGAAGGAGTAACAAGAAGATTGATGAAGATGGAAATTTATGAGAATTCATAAATCCTTTTCTGATTTATGAGAAATTTATGAGAAACCAAAATCCTTTAAGCTAAACACATAGAAGACATCTAACCACTATTTCCCTATTATAAACATTAGGGACTTGCTGTTGCTACAATCTCTGAAATGCTACATCTAGTTCCTAAACTTTAAACTTTCCGTTACTAAATAACAAGCTCCATGAGGGTGAGGCCCATGCTCCTTCACTGTTGCATTCCCAGCCTTTGCCATGGTGTTTAGCACACAATATCACTCAACAAATATTTAAAATTATGAATCTGAATTAATCAACTGAAGATAAAGGTATGACCTTCATAATTTGATAATACATTAGAAAAGCATTCTGAAAACTTACCCTGGACATCTTTTTTTTTTTTTTCTTAAAGATTTTATTTTATTTATTTGACAGAGAGAGATCACAAGTAGGCAGAGAAGTAGGCAGAGAGAGAGGAGGAAGCAGGCTCCCTGCGGAGCAGAGAGCCCGACGCGGGGCTCGATCCCAGGACCCTGAGATCATGACCTGAGCCGAAGGCAGCGGCCTAATCCACTGAGCCACCCAGGCGCCCCTTACCCTGGACATCTTAATTTCATCAAGGTAAACAATGTATTCATCAATGTTGACAATTTCAACTTCATCTCCATAGTGATCATGTACTTGATTATGTACTTGATACTTGATTATGTACTTCTATCACTAAAATAACATTGAGCCTAAACTTCTGATATAGACCTATCTTTTTTAAAGTATATACATGAGCTATGTCTGTATATTAAATATTAATAACTCGATTTCTTAATTTAAATTAGTAATAGTTTAATTATTTTTTCTTCCTGTACCCCTGCTTACCTTCGGAGTAGCACAAAGTTCTACATTAGAGCCACTGGTATGAATTCTGGACACCAAGGCATCCAGAAGAGTCAATTAGCTTTTTAGGATTCAATGAGCACACAGCACGATGATAACAGCTCACTTTCCTATTCCTAAGGCACTGCTGCCGACGTCAAAAAGAATCACCACTTTGTTCCAACGTTGCAATGTTGTGATTGCTCCATTCATAACAAACTGCATGGTGCAGTGGAAAGAGTACTAGCCTGAGAATCAGGGGACTTGAACTCTACTTATGACTGATTAGTTAAGAAACCTTCAGCAAGGTCCTTATATCTCTAGGCACTGGTTTATGATTTTGTAAGTGACAAGAAAAAATTATCAATCCTTATATATCTCAAGGAAATAAAAAGTATTGCATCCTGTGACATGCTTGTTGACAAAAGACCACAAAACTATTTCAAGAGCGGACCTGGTACCAGAATGTAGGATTCAGTCATTGCTAAGGCAGCCAAATAAACAGAATTCATTTTCTGGTACCACCTCTCACCCCTCTTTCTAAACCACAATATTTATTAAATGATTTATAATTTGGTAATGACTAATCTATGCAGAGCAGTTTTTTTAGGAAGAAAGTGGATGGTTTATACATGGAATAATTAACCATAGACATTATTAAACACCTATTCATCAATTTTAAACATTAAAGACTTTTCTCCCATCATTCAGGACTTGATAAGACCTTAAAAATCCAGGTTAATAGCTTCAGTATTTTCAAGTAAGGATTCATCCAAAATGAAGTTTCTGTACATTAAAGACTATTAAGCAAATATATGTAAAAATACTTATTCCCAGTATATTCTACCAACTTGATTTAACTTTTATTATTTTTTTAATTTTTTTAAATTTTAAGTAGGCTCTATGCCTAGAGCAGACTCCAACATGTGGCTTGACCTCAGACCTGCACTGATATCAAGAGTTAGATGCTTAACTGAATAAGCCACCCAGGGGCCCCAATTTAACTGCCTTTTAAAAGGCCCACTATTTTAAAAATCTTGTTCTGACTTAAGCTAACTTACCTAATTAAAATGCACTTAGTTGTATCATCATATATTATAAGAACAACCACTTATATAACACTCTGAATATTTCAAAGTGCTTTCATACAAATTGTCTCAATTTTAGTGACCTACATAAGAATTAAATAGCTAGTGAATTAACTGGAAAACAGTTTTTTAAACTTACTCTCTGTCAAAACTCAACTGTGTCCTAAACCAACCTAATTTCAATTTTAAAAGTGTAGACTATCTTTTAAAATAACTGTTAGGGGCTGAGAGACATTTATCTCATTATTTAATTGTTTGAAATAAGATCTAGTCAACAGGTTTCTGAAAACAAAATTAGAGAGACGGTTTTTCATAGAGATTCACATTTCTTATTTTGATGAAAATTATTTTCCATGCTAAAATCTTGTGGGAACAGTAATCTTTTGCTTTACAGATTTTTTTCATCTAGAAATTTCTTGTCTCTACCCTTTACAGTTTCCTCATTCACTTCATCTTTTTGGATCCCAGGTGAAAATATACATTGTCATTCTACTTTTTTTCTTCTTCTTTTTTTTTTTTTTTTCCTTTTTTGTCCCGTGGCTATTTTTATTTCTTCAGCCACACTATAGTACTACTGGCAATAACTTACACTACAGTAGAGGTTGCATTATTTTAACATGGGAAAACCCTGGGTATGGGTGTGATAATGCAGCAAACAGTGATACTACATTTTCCACAAAAAGTGTGGAGATTTTATCGCTACAGAAAAAACTTTAAGTTTAAATAAGACTCTCAGATTTAGAATTTATACACTATATATCCAATCATATACTTAGTGATTTCATGTTAATGCCTCTTAGAGCTTTCTTTTTCATTACAGTGTTAGAGATTTTCTCAAAAATTTCAACAAGTTGACACTTTTGTCTGCCACTATGGTTTTACCTATCATTTTGATGAAGAGGTAATTTACATACCTTTTTACATCTACCAGAGCTGGGATCAACATCAATTAGAAGTGGCCAGGATAAGGAAAGGATTCTATTATTTTAACTCTTGACCTAGAAAATAAAAGAAAACTTCAGATAATCTGCATCATTTTCCTTCAGAGGACATCATAGAATTTTAACAAATTTGTTAAACCAGGACCTGCTCACTATCAGTTTTTTCATACAACCAAAATACATTTTCTTAATTATAAAATGTTTTATCTTAATCATTGAAATATGTAGGAAACACAATAAAATTCAAATAAAAAAAAAGTCACCTGTACAATCATACAAAGAAAGCATAGGCCCCCACAATTCTACTAACCAGTTCTATTGAACTATTCATTAAGGATCTCTGTTTCTTAGGGACTTCCTTCATATAGAGCCTTATTACTGCTCTGATTTAGAATCTCTGTAAAATTCAAGAATTTTCTGTACTTCCTTCCTTTGAGCACCTATTGCTTTTGTACAGTTCTTAACATGTATTTAATATCTTTCACTAGCTCTCAATGCTGATGAAGTCTTGCCCAACTGTTTATTTCCCCTTAATCATTTCAATCAGGTTAGGAAGAAAGAAGCAAAACTATGTTCATGTTGCAATATTCTCCAGAAATCACTAAAGATGCTATGCTTTGAAAATGAAAATTGAATCAATATTTTCAGCATTTTAAGAAAATTATTTAGGAACTAAAGATCATCAACAACAACAACGAATTCTGCTAGGGAGAACTACTTGCCAAAGAATGAAACTGGACCACTTTCTTCTTCTTCTTCTTTTTTTTTTTTTTTTAAGATTTTATTTATTTATTTGACAGACAGAGATCACAAGTAGGTGGAGAGGCAGGCAGAGAGAGAGAGCGGGAAGCAGACTCCCCACCAAGCAGAGAGCCAGATGCGGGGCTTGATCCCAGGACCCTGGAATCATGACCTGAGTTGAAAGCAGAGGCTTAACCCACTGAGCCACCCAGGCACCCCATGAGCCACTTTCTTTAACCACACACAAAAAGAAACTCAAAATGGATTAGAGACCTAACTGTGAGACCTGAAACCATTAACTCCTGGAAGAGAGCACAGCAGTAATTTCTCTCACATTAGCCATAGCAACATTTTTCTAGGTATGTGTCCTGAAGGCAAGAGAAATGAAAGCAAAAAATTAACTATTGGGGACTACATCAAAATAAAAAGCTTTGCAGAGTGAAGGAAACAATCAATAAAACCAAAAGAAAATCTCCTGAATGGGAGAAGATATTTGCAAATGACATATCTGATAGAGGGTTAATATTCAAAATATATAAAGAACTTATACAACTCAACACCAAAATAACAAATAATCTAATTTAAAAATGGGCAGAAGACACAAACAGACATTTCTCCAAAGAAGACATACCGACAGCCAACAGACATGCAAAGATGCTCAACATCACTATCATTGAAATGCAAATCAAGACCATAATAAGGTATCACTTCCAACCTGAAAGAATAGCTAAAATAAAAAACACAAGAAACAACAAATGTTGGTTAGGATGTGGAGGGGGGGAGAAACCCTCAGGCTCTGTTAGTGGGAGTGCAAACTTGTGCAGCCACTGTGGAAAATATTATGGAGGTTCCCCCCAAATTAAAAATAGACCTACCCTATGATCCAGTATTTGCACTAGTAGGGATTTACCCAAAAAATACTAAAGTACTAATTCAAAGAGATACAATCAAAGAGATACATACTCCCTCATCTTTACTGCAACATTATTTACAGTAGCCAAATTGAGGAAGCAGCCCAAGAGTCCACTGACAGATGAATATATAAAGAAGGAGTGCAGGGGCACCTGGGTGGCTCAGTGGGTTAAAGCCTCTGCTTTCCGCTCAGGTCATGATCCCAGGGTCCTGGGATTGAGTCCCATGTCGGGCTCTCTGCTCAGCGGGGAGCCTGCTTCCTTCTCTCTCTCTGCCTGCCTCTCTGCCTTCTTGTGATCTCTGTCTGTCAAATGGATAAATAAAATCTTTAAAAAAAAAAAAAGGAGTGTGTACATAAAATAGAATATTACTCAGCCATAGAGAATGAAATCTTGCCATTTGCAACAATATAGATGTATGTAGAGTGTACAAAACTGAGCAAAATAAGTCAGAGAAAGGGAAATACTATTTATTTCACTCATACGTGAAATTTAAGAAACAAAACAAATGAATAAAGGAAAAATGGGACAAACCAGAAAACAGACTCTTAACTATAAAGAACAAATTGATAGTTACTAGAAAAAGGTGAGTTGGGGAATGGGTGAAACAGGTGAAGGGGATTAGGAATATACTTATTACAACGTGCACTGAGTAATGTATAGAATTGTTCAATCATTAAATTGTACACCTGAAACTAATATAACACTGCATGGTAACTCTACCAGAACTAAAACAAAAAACCTCTAATAAAGGGATTAATAACATTTTTATCATAGAAATGTATTTATTTTAAAAATTAAAAATAAAGATGATAGTGCCAAGTAAGTAAACTAAATATATCAAATACAGGTGACAGGAAGAGCTAAAAGTCCAATAAGGAAGGAGAAAAACAGAGAAAAAGAGTTAGGATAGATCATTACAGTATAATTTGCTTATATAGTCTCAGGAGTATTAATGTGTCTCAAAAATTCTGGTCTTTATAAAAGAAATAAGAAAACCCAGAATATATGTGAATTTTTATTTCATTTTACGCAGCAATTTCAACAATAGCAAAGAAAGGCATCACAATCAACTATTAAAAACTTGATGAGCATTTTCTCCAAAAACCTGTCTATCAAATATTCTGAATTATTCCTCAGCAAAAAATCACAATGCTTTTTTTTTAGCAATGTTATCCCTCACAGTGTCTATTTTACAAGAAAATTAAAAATGGATGTGTAAAGTCCATATGCACCTGTGTCTACAGGAAAAATGAGCCATAGTAGCTTTAAGAGTATCTTAGCAAGAAGACCCCAAAGTGGAAAGCTGAGAATGTATCAAATGTAGAATTTTAGCAAATTGAAGAGATGGTGAACGTATTCTTAAAGGGTATTCTTTCAAAGTAAGGTTGCAATAGCATATTTATTTCTGGAAGATATTAAAAGTGGTTTTTTTTATTCCATTAATAAAAGTTGCTATAGCCGAACTGATACTTTCCAGATGTTTTAGATGGCAATTCAATTTCTAACTATGTAATAAATTACCTTAAGTTTTTAAATAACACAACAGATATATTTAATCTAAACTTCAGCTTTAAACCACATCTATACAGAAATCATATTCCCCATAAAAATTAAAGCTGTTCTTCTAATGAAAAACATGTATTTCCCTTTCTTGATACACTACTGTCCTACTAAGGGGGCACTGGAAAAAAAGCACCTCCCTACCCCTCCACCAATCAAGCAACCCCCCCCCCCCACGCACGAGTTTGTCCCTCTCTCTCTGTATCTCCTTCTTCCTCTATCACTCATATATGCACATCATTTAGGTACTAAGAAGCTGGCTACTGACTTTTGCAGAAATGCCATGTTTGAAATAATTTCCAAAAATTGTTATTTTATAAAATATTATTTTTCACCAGCAGAATCACCAAATTACTGGCCCTTGAGACATCATCTTAGAATTTCTATCATAATAAGGAAGCAGGAAACCCACACCAAAAGGCTTCCCCCATATATTCTAGAAGCCATGCCTAGAGAGAGAAGTCCAAAAGACCTTGTCAGAGTACCAAATAATTATGGAATCTAACTCTTTAAATCATTAACAACATAAATTTAAAACCCATTGTCCTGGTGCGCCTGGGTGGCTCAGTGGGTTAAGCCACTGCCTTTGGCTCAGGTCATGATCTCAGGGTCTTGGGATCGAGCCCCTCATCGGGCTCTCTGCTCAGTGGGGAGCCTGCTTCCCTTCCTCTCTCTCTCTGCCTGCCTCTCTGCCTACTTGTGATCTCTGTCAAATAAATAAATAAAAAATCTTTAAAAACAAAAAACAAAAAACAAAAACCCATTGTCCTATATTTAATTCTTATTATCATCATCTTGGAAATGGAGTTTAGGATATATTCAACAACATGGTTGGGTACCATTCCAATTTTACATATTCCAGGAAAAATTTTTTAAAAAATCATTTAAAAATTTAGAGTATGATTATATTTGCATGGCCATTTCAAAACATTATATATTCTAGAATTTAATATATAGTATACAGAATTCTACAGAATGCAAGATTTCAAAGGTGTGAGTTGTAAGAAACTTGACCATTACTCATGGCACAAATACCTACTCCATATCACTGTGTCATTCTTTACAGAAGTTGCTTTGTAGTTCATATTTTCCTGCTATTTGAAATCAGAAATAATCAACCTTTTCTTACATATTCTCAGAATTTTGTCCAACTCATTTATAATACTAAACTATAATGGTATAGTTAAACACAAAAAACAAGCAAACATCTTGCTCCATAGTGTATATCCATGTGAGGGACTTAAACAATGTACAATGGAATGTTACTTGGAATAGGAGGGTAGGTAATGAGTAAATAATACAGGCAGGGATTCTTTGAAGGACATTAAGCTTGAAAACAATTTCATTTGCAGCAAAATGTCAAAAAGGGAGTTAAATATTCTAGTAGGGTGAAAGAGGAAAGGCAGAACAAAAAGAAAAAAAACATACAGAGCTACTAGAGCTGAAAAATATTCTGTTGCCATTAAAAACACTAATTATTGAAGTATTGACTAGGTATATATGGGGCTTAGCAGTGATGGGCACATAAGATCTGGCTTCCAGAACAGTAGCCTTCTTTACAGTGCCCAAACATTTATGAATTTGCAACAAGCCAAAATCAGAGGAAATTTTTGCATACATGTCCATTCTTCATATGGGATACTTGGCACACATAATATAAATTCTTCTTTGGTAATCTTTGATAGTATTTGGTTAGGATTTCATTCTGAGTCAAACAGAGTTCCCTCAAAATTCACAAGTACTTGGAACCTTAGAATGTGATCTTATTTGGAAATAAGATGTGTGCAGTTGTAATTAGTTAGGAAGATGAAGGCATACTAGATTAAATCAATGGCCACTGTCCCATTAAGAAGGTGTTGTGAAAACATAAAGATACCTAGAGGGAAGAACATCATGTGAAGATGGAGAAGGAAATTGAAGTAATTCATCTACAAACCAAGGAACACCAAAGATTGCTGGAAGTTACCAGAAGTAGAAGAAATATATGGAATAGATTCTCCCTCAGAACCTCTGGAAGGAATCAAGTCTGCCAAAACCTGCAAATTTCTGATATTTTAAACTATCCAGTTTGTGGTATTTTATTACGTCAGCGTAGGAGATTGCTAGCATGTGCTAAAACAATACTCTCCATGCTATACTATATTGCACAAATGCTCAGGAGTATTAGGCCACAGGACCAATAAACCAGTGATTATTCTAAGTTAATTGCTAAGGAAGTAGTTTACAAGAATGTTACAGTGATGTGCCATAACAACCTCATAGAATGCATGTGTTAAAGTATAGTATTTTCAGAATGAGGTCTAATGGTTTACATAAAAACATTTTCATATCTTTTTCTAAGTCCAGCCAAGTATATACCAAAATCTCTATATTTTGTCATAGGAATTTTTTCCTGTAATCACTCAGATGATTTATTTTAGAACCTATAATTCCCAGCCCTCCTAAATACAGCTGAAATAATAGAAAATTATCAACATTTTGTTAATCCACAGAGAGTACTCAACAACTGACAATTCAGAAATTATTTGAGCAGACTGGATATGTGAATCCCTGTGTGAACTAGCAAACAGAGACGTGGACACGCCTCAAATATAGTGTTGTCCTCCATCACCCCACTGCCCCAGATGAATAGAACCTTGCTGGAGTTAGTGACTCAGTCCTTCCCCCTGGCCAATCCCTTCTATGTTTCTTAAGTCAAGGACTAAAGCCATAGAGATAAAATCAGTAGTTGTTGTTATCTTTTTTGCAACTCCTGGGAAACAAATGGCTGTTCAGTCTGTTGATTTCTTATCCAGCCTCCTTTCCTGGCTCTATGGATCCAAATCTCAGAATCTGGACAATTCTTCAATGAAAAGAACAACTAACATTATTTTGTTTCCCTTGTGATCAAAAACTTGTTGTTTTTTTTTTTAAACAAACAAGCAAAAAATGTCTCAAATGTCTGATTTCCACTCTCCTTTTTCTGATTCACAACATGTCTAGTAACACTTGGGCACTGCTATTCAGGTAGTAGTATACTCAGAAATCATCATTATAGTATATTTCTATAGTAAGTGCCTATAATATGTCAGTATATGGTATATGTAACATTATTATTTAGATAGTGTTTTTAGGACAAGTACTACAAAAATATTTTAAATATAAAAATAAAATAAAATCAATAATATCTGGGAGAAAAGAAAATAACTTTAAAACTACTTTACCCTTTCCTACCCTCATGTCTCTTTAAACTGTTATAAAAGTAGATACTATAGCACGCTTCACTAAGTACACATTTGTTTTTGTTCATGTAAAGTTACATTTCTACATTTTTACAAATAAAAGGATTTATAGAATACTATAACAAATAGTTTTCAATGCAGGCACCAATTGTGATAAGTATGGGATAGATCTTAACAGCCACTAGGGCAGGAGAAAGCACTGTCTTTTATGAGAATAACTGTGGAGAAAGAATGATAAAAGGCTTGAGAAAGAGGGAAGCAAGAAATGGAAGAGAGGATAAAAGGGAAAGGGAGAACTGTAGAGGAAAGGTGAGGGAAGGGAAAGGGATGGAAGGATAAAGAAAAGAGGTCAGGAACAAAATGGGAAGGAAAGAGGGAAGAAAGAAGTAAAAGGAAAAGAAAAGAGAAAGCACAACCACTTAGAAAATATTTGTTGTCTTTATTTTTTTTTTAAGATTTTATTTATTTGAGAGAGACAGAGATAGTGACAGAGATAGAGAGAGCACAGGTGAGGAGGAGATGGAGAAGCAGGCTCCCCATTGAGCAAGGAGCCTGATGCAGGACTCTATCCCAGGACCCTGAGTTCATGACATGAGCCAAAGACAGACACTTAACTGACTAAGTCACCCAGGTGCCCCTATTGTCTCTATCTTAAAAAATGGGGGAAAGGGGAAGATAGAATAAGGAATTGTTATGGCCAAGATTAGCTAGTTAGGATCTCCATTATGTAAAACTTGGTTCAGATTCCATAATACAAGGGAACTATAGTTCACTGATAAAGATATACAATAAATGAATGTCAGATTCTCTGTTTATTATGGGGTTCACTTTTCATGGTAAGTGAATGAAACTAAAGAATACTAATTGATTTTCAAAACGTGGTCCCCAAGATCTGAAACAGCATCACAGGGAGCTTGGCAGAAATGCGGATTCTTTTTTTTTTTTTTTTTTAAGATTTTATTTATTTATTTGACAGAGAGAGATTACAAGTAGACAGAGAGGCAGGCAGAGAGAGAGAGAGGGAAGCAGGTTCCCTGCTGAGCAGAGAGCCCCATGCGGGACTCAATCCCAGGACCCTGAGATCATGACCCGAGCCGAAGGCAGTGGCTTAACCCACTGAGCCACCCAGACGCCCCAGAAATGCAGATTCTTAAGGGTCAGAGGATACCCACGAAATCAGAAATTCTGGGAGTTGGGTCCAGAAATTTGTGCTTTTAATGATTCTAAAACTTACTGAGGTTTAAAAATCTCTGACTGAAACCATACCTGTTCATGTACAGCAATCTGAAGACTTTGCTCAGATGGTAGTATAATTTCCAGAAAGGGCACAGAACACAGATCAACTGACGTTAGTTGAAATGAGTGCTGGTGAACCAAATTTCTAAAATAAAAATCTAAAGCTACAGATATAGTCTTCCTTTTTTCCTTGCATTTTTCAATAAGGCATGAATTCATTTACAGCTGCATTTCTAATTCTTCTCTGCCCAACACCCTAACTTCTCTCGGGGTCCTCCAGTCAGGGTCCCTCAGGCTGAACTCTCTGAGGACTGGAGTTCCAGTGGTGATGCATTTTGAGACCTTATCTATGAGTCTCCTTACGGTTCATACTCTGGACATTCAGGACTACGGTCCTCTTAGAACATGAAACAGGGGTTTTCTACCACGAGACAAAATCAAGACTTTGCTAGGCAGCTAAAAATCTAGATGACTGTTGGATTTCCCTATCATAAGATTTTTAAAAGTCTTGTAAGCTTTTACTGAAAAATGATTGCTGTTATCTGTTTTGACCACAGTCATAAACAAGTTGTGTGCTAGAACTGAGCCACATCCTTTCTTCAGACTTGAATATTTTTTTTTTATTTTTAAAATAGATTTTATTTATTTGAGAGAGAGAGCAAGAGAAAGCACAAACAGGGAGGAGAAGGAGAAGCAACCTCCCCCCCAATCTGGGGCTCAATCCCAGGACCCTAAGATTATGATCTAAGACAAAGGCAGCAACTTAACCAACTGAGTTACCCAGGTGCCCCAGAAATGATTAATTTTTAAAGAACTGCAAAGCGAGGGAACCTGGATGGCACAATTGTTTGAGCCTCCAATTCCTGGTTTTGGCTCGGGTCATGATTTTAGGGTCGTGAGATCAAACCTGTGTAGGGCCCCATGTTCAGTGAGGAGCCTGCTTGAATTTCTCTCTCTCCCACTCCCTCTGCCGTTCCCCCCACCATGTGCTCAATCTTGCACACACTCTCAAATAGATCTTTAAAATTTTTTTAAAAGGAACCTCTAAGTCAGTTGTAACACACGGCTACTTATTAGAAAATATATGAAAAAACATTGTAAGAAAAAACAAAAGTCTATGTATACCAAAATACACACACACACACACACACACACACACACACACACACTGCAATATATACTAAATATATACTGAAATACCTACTGTTTACTAACCTCTGTGATTTAAGGTCATCTACATCGATTGTACCCAAACATCATAACACTATGTAGTGATGTATATTGTGCATTTCCTCCCAATTCTGCATACAGTGACATGTGTAGTCCACATCAGTCACGGGGCATATTTATACCAAGAAAATTGACAAACATGACAAATCATGATGACTTTTTCTCTCTTGAGAGTCAGTTGTTAAATATTTACCTGCACACCACTGGCTATGACTAAAGATTTCTAGAAGTCCTATTAAAAACTGCTTTTGAGGAACAGACAATAGACACTGTGGAAAAACTACCATAAAGAGAGAAAATGTCATGTAGCATAAAAGCCAAAGTTATTCTGTTAAAAAATTTCTTATTCAACTGATTGTAAGATAAAAATAAAACATTGGCATTTTTTCATTTAATAAAAAACTTACTGTACAAAAGAAAGACTATATGGCTGAAATGCAAACTTCTGGTAAATGTCTAAGATTTATTTCTTGTTTAATAAAGCTCCAGACAGAATGGTATTACTTTCTCTCTTTGCTGATTTTTATCCATTTGTTTCTCCCTTACTATGATGACACTTTCATTCACTTTAAACTATACCTCTGTAGCTTCTTTTCTGAAAATGTGAAATGTCCTTTTGAAAATCAGCTCTTGCTAGTGAGTTTGAAGTAAATGGTTTCTTTTTGTCAACCTTTTAAAAAGGAAAAATAAAAGGATAGAGCACAGTGAAATTATTGAAGCAATTGAACTGGCATGTTTCATACTTCAAATTAGTATTGTTAGGTGACTCTGTGAAGATAAAATCTCCAGCCTTGAGAAATTTGTATTGTGAAATGGTTTCCTTATCAGTGAGGTTAATGAAGATGTCAGCAAATGGGATGAGGCTTTGCCAAATGGAATTACTTTCACCTCCAGTCCAACTTGGAAAAGGTGTTAATCAGTATATTAATCTTATCAGCAGCTGAGGAGGAGGATTTGGATGTGGCCATTTCTTCTATTCATTAGAAAACCCTGAAAAGATAATTATTCTCAAAATCCATATTATCTATACTATGAAAGGAAGAAGAAAAAAAAAGAAACCTTTTGCTAAAGCAAAGACCTTTGTAAGGCAAAGACAAAGATAGATAGATGGGCCAGAAAGTATTTTGAAAGAATTTATATAGGAACATACCTAAAAAAAGTATTTAAAGTTTTCTGGAGTATTCAAGAGATAACCAAGGATAATCATCACAACATAGAAAAATAATTATTTCATTGAACATGATCAATACCACAACTGAAAGTGATATGCACATTTGAAAATGTCAAGGTGTAAAGTAGAAGCAAACTATACTGCTATAAAGTTTACTGCCTTGTACCCACATTCTAGATATTCAAAGTGGATAAAAACCCCTACCTCACACTATATATAATAATAAATTCTAGTAGGACTGGAGACCTGTCAAAGGTAAAATGATACGCGTTCTGGAAAATAAAAGCAGAACATTTTCCTCACATATGCTAGTCAAAGATCTTTTAATAAGACACAGAATCATCCAGCCATAAAGGAAACAATTGCTATTTAGGATTACATCAAAACTAAGAACATCTGTTCATAAAAAAATAAATTAATAAACATTAAGAGAGTGAAAATGTTAAACACAGAATATGATTAAAGAAGATTTAGGAAATACATATAATAAACAAAGAACTAATACCAAAATATGTAAATAATTCCCATAAATCAATAATAAAAGACAGGAAGACCTAAATTTTAGAAAATGGCTGAAAGACTTGAATAGGTTATTTCACACACAAGGTATTCTAACCTCCAGTAAGTTTGTGAAAAGCCACTCAGTATTAATTATTGCAGAAATGTAAATTAAAGCCAAATGAGATACTTTACACAAGAACCTGAATAAAAATTAAAAGATGGCTAATACAAAGTACAGATAATGATGTAGAGTAATCAGAATTCTCATGCATTGCTTTTAAATACCAGCCATGGAAATGTAAATTGATAGAACTATTTTGAAAAACTGGTAATACTTAACAAGTATCCAGTATAATTTTTCTTTTACTTTATATCCCAGAATGGCAATGGCTATTAGGTCTCAAACCACTAGCTTCGATCAATTAGTGATTGTGATGCAAAATTAACATAATTAATTTTATAATGTGGTACTGTTTATATATGATTTCTTCAGGAAACTAGGTTCTTAAGGAGATAAAACAAAGTAAAATACATTTGAGTGACAACTACATATGCCCTTAGGTTATGTATAATCTTTGCACCACAAACCTTGCATTTTCTGAATCAACATTCATCAACAGAAAATCTTGGATCACTTGCTTCCCAGAAAAGTCATTTTCATTTTTTAAAAAGGCTACGTAAATGTGACAACCTGGAAAATTCTGGTGAAATATATCAGGAAGATTATGCTTTCTTTTGTCCACTGCATCATTTGACATGCAGTCCCCTCTGTTGACTGGTGGGTCTAACCTTTGAGAAATAATAAGAAGCAAGCTGTATTCTCCAGGTGGGCCTTGTTTGCCTAAGATCACAAAAGCATGATCTCAATCTAGGATAATGGAGGTCTAAATCTTTAATTTATTGAAATAACTTCATTTCAGAAAAATCAGACAACACTGAATTTTCTGTGATCAATTTATTCTTCTGTAAGCCTAAGAATTTTTTGTTTTTTCTCTCCCTGAAGCTTAACTGGAGATCCAAACAAAACAAAAAATGACAGGACAGGAAAGTTAAGGCTTTTATTTATTTATTTGACCGAGAGAGATCACAAGCAGGCAGAGAGGCAGGCAGAGAGAGAAGGGGAAGCAGGCTCCCTACTGAGCAAAAAGCCTTATGCTGGGCTGGGTCCCAGGATCCTGAGACCATGACATGAGCTGAAGGAAGAAGTTTAACTCACTGAGCCATTCAGGTGCCCCAGGCAGAAAAGTTAAGATAGAAGAGAATGAGCCCACTGAAAATGGCTGCACATCATACAAAAACTCAGCCAAGGATTAAGGAGTGACCACAAGCCACTATCCAAGCCTGAATCCTGACTCTGGGTTATGCCAGCCTGGAGAAAAAGATGCTCTTTTCTTCATACCAAAGCACCCTTCACTCTTCTAGGCACATTCCCTAGGGCCACACCTGTCTAGAAGGGCAGACTTTTTATTATTTGTCCCTTCTCTAGGGAAATCTCAATCACTCTCTCTTTTAATAAAATCAAATACTCCATAACTCTGGACTTGGATAAAAAGCTAATATCTCTAGACCTAAGTATACTCTGAATTTATGCCATAAGGTGATTATATACTACACATTTGAAAGAAAAAAAAAAGTAAAGCGTTCAGAAACCTGAGTCCCAGATCTGATATTTTCAAGAAATCCCAAAATAATCTACCATTTGACTCTCAAACTCCTTTAGCAACAAATGAAGATGACAGTGAAGCCACAGGTCCATCACATTTACATTAAATGAAATGGCAGATGAAAAAATGCTTTGAAAATGTTCCAAGAAAGCCTGGGTGACACAGTTGATTAAGTGGCCAACTCTTGGTTTCAGCTCAGGCCATGATTTCAGGGTCCTAAGATCGAGACCTGTGCTGGCTCTGTGCTCAGCAGGGAATCTGCTTGAGATTCTCTCTCCCTCTCCCTTTGCTCTTCTGTTCATGTCATCTCTCTAAAACAAATAAATCTTAAAAAACAAAAAAAAAGAAAGGAAAGAAAGAAAGAAAATGTTGCAAATATTATCCAAATGCAAACCATGACGGCTAGGCAAAAGACATTTTGTTGTTTTCTTTTGTTCTTTTTGACATACTTTCTGATTCTGGCTTTTTGTCTGCTTCACATCATCTCCTCCCTCCCTGCTCCCAGTATTGCAATAAGGGTTTAAAACCAGAGTCACTTTTCCCATCAGTAGTCACAGGATGCTTAAGTTTGTTGTTGATTTTCTTTTTAATTTAATTAGAATTTTAATGAAATAATTGCAACTCTACATACTTTTCATGGTGATTTAGAGGATTATGTTTACTTTGAGGATTTTTTTGAAGTCTTTGGAGGAGAACAGACAATAAACAGAATATGAATAAAATCATCACAGCAACGCATTGAGAATAGTGAAAAGGAAAATGCTTGGGAAATTCCACTTGTACATCAATGTGTGTGGTGTTCTCAAATATCCTCAACAAAGCCATTCGGTCATTTGTTACATTATAAAAAAGGAGGAGATCTCCTGAGCCTTGCCATTTTGCTTGTCAAATCATTGACTCCATATTCCTCAAAACCCCTGAAAAACTTGATCACAATCTCTGAGGTACCATTTCCCTTTGCACTCCTGTTCTGTAATTCTCTCCTTTGGTTGGAGATTAATTTTGTTTATTTGAATATTCTTTTGCACTAGGAAGCATAAGTGGATCATAAGGGAATACACACACAAACATAGACAGCAGATTTGTTAACTATAAAATATTATATGTTAATTTAATATAATGATGATGAACGTCAACAGAATAATCTATCTTTTTTTAAATAAATGCATGTATTGATGATCTCTTATAATGCTCCCGGATGAGTAACTACATTCATTTAATTCTCACAACAATCCTATAAGAAAAGAATAGTTATCTTTGTCTTTTATATATTATGCAGGAAAAAGGTAAAGTGCTTGTAAGGAGATCATTGGACAAAAAGTCTGGACTCCTAAGTATCAGCAAAGCAATTTGCACTCGCAACTACACCAGACTACATTAGTGGACAGAGTCTATGAGGTTGACATGTTCTATGACATGTTCTCCCTTCAGCCACAAGCTTACTTCACCTTGCTGTGCCCTAAGTCCCCTCTGCCAACTGAAGAAATGGGGTTTCATAATCTGTAATGTTCCTTCCAGCTAGAAAAGTTCATGAGTCAATGGGAAATATGCCTATAACTTGATGACAAATCAGTTTAAAATGTTTTATTTCTCTGAGCATCTTACAAACTACACACAAAAGTTTTATAAGCCAAAATTATGTATACATTTTAAGAAATCTCCATAGATTTTATTTCCACAGATTGATTCTTAGTTTTCATGGAAATTAGTGTGGAAAGCAGCTCATATTTGCAAGTTAGACTTCCAATTACAGACTTTGTAATGTAAATTTAAAGTTCAATTCTGGAAGCAAAAATGATAAAAAGGAAAAAAACCGAGGCCTTACAAAGGATGATTCCTCATTGCCTTCGTGAACTTAATGATTTCTAGAAAGTAAAGTAAGTTACAGCATTCTGATTTATCTTCACCTCCTTTTATGCAGGTCCCACTCAGTTCCTTTCCCTAAATGTGTTTGGATATAGCAAATTCATTTTTCGCATGTTCTATTTCTAATAATAGACAAAAAAGGAGTAACTATATTTTTTTACCTGCTTTAAAAGTTTATGTGTTGTTTTTAATGAAGTGGCAACCAAAACTGAGTAACAGAGGCTTAATAAAAATTAGTATGTATTAAGCACTTTGCTCTAAGCAGAATAAAACTTTTCACCTAGAAAGAGGGCAGGATCAAGTCGCACCCTCTGCCTGTTTATTACGCTTTCTTTTTTTTTTTTTTTTAAAGATTTTATTTATTTATTTGACAGAGAGAGATCACAAGTAGGCAGAGAGGCAAGCAGAGAGAGTGAGAGGGAAGCAGGCTCCCCACTGAGCAGAGAGCCCGATGTGGGACTCGATCCCAGGACCCTGAGATCATGACCTGAGCCGAAGGCAGCGGCTTAACCCACTGAGCCACCCAGGCGCCCCCTGTTTATTATGCTTTCATTCAGGACCTTATGCCTGGCTGTTAGCAGTCTCAGAAGGCAGAAATATCTAACTCTGATCAACCTGCACACCCTCCATCTCCAAGTCTGCTTTCCAGAGGTTCAGCAGTTGGTTAAATTCTGAGACTAGGAAATACAAATTTCTGACTTGGAGGCCTCCTTTCATATCCTTTTCCCTCTCGTTAACTTTTCTTTCTTCTGGTGTCAATGACCTCTAATCTCTAATATCAGGAACAAACAGTCAATTTTTCTTGCTCACCCATTTTTCACTTGAGCAACTCTGATTAATTATTCAACATCCAGCTTAAGCCTCAACTCTTTGGGGAAAGAATTTCTGGAACCACCAAGACAAACACTAAGCCTCTCTAAGCCTCTATGGCATTTTTAATAGGCATGACCTTGAACTGTCATTTATCTTGCAAATATTTATTGAGTGTAGTGGTCAGGGGGAATACAGGTGTAAAGAAGGTATTGTTCTTATCCTCATGCAGTCGATGTACTTTAAAAAGTAATACAAAACTTTTGTATATAACTAAATAAAATACAAAGTTAGTGAATGATATAATACCAAAAAGGAGTGGTACAAGGGCAGAGAATCTTCGTTTGAAAGAGAGGGTATCTTTGAAAACATGAATTCAGAATATATATTTAAATAGATTTAATATTAAATTATATATATTATATATTTAATATAATATATAATATATTATTAAATTATATATTTATATATTACATATTATTTTATATTTATATTATGTTATTAATATTATTAATTATATATTATTATATATTAATATATCAGTATATATTATATATTATTATTTTTATATATTTATATTATATATAAATGTATATTAAATTATATATTATATATGATTTAATATTAAATCTATTTAAATATATATTCTGAATTTATATAATATATAATATATACAATATATTATATATAATATTAAATTATATATAAAATTAAATATATCTAATACTCCCACTAGTCTTAGAAGATGGGGAATACTTGTCTATGGTTTGTAGACAGTTCTATTTCTACCACTCCTCAAAATGCTTAGCATATACCATGACCTAAATAAGTATTGAGTAATGAAATGAATAAATGATGTATTTACCATTAATGAATGATGAAAACTATGATGAGTTACATTTCCACTTTCTATGTTATTATTGGTATATGTGGAAGCTTACCTCAGTTACTTAGATGAGGAAACGTGCACGAAATGTATATATAGTATATGTATATTCTTTTTGGAGGCTCTGTTTCCTTTTTGTTCAATAGGAATAATAATATCTATCTTAAAGAAACTATCTGGGGAGTTGCAAAGTACCACATGTTAAAAGTATTTAACAACTACTATGTATATAAAAATAGGGTTTCTTATGGGACACCTGAATGGCTTAGTTAGTTAAATGTCCTACTCTTGATCTCAGCTCAGGTCTTGATCTCAGGGTCCCAAGTAGGGACAGGAGAAGCATAGAGCTTAATTAAAAAAATAAACAAACAAAAATACGGTTTCTCTATCATGTAGTTTTTAGCATCTGTTCCATGGAGTCATAGACACAAATTATTATTAGACTCGCATGGTGTCTTGCTTTTTCTTTTGACTACATTGTTTCTGGTTTCATTGTTCCTGGTTTTATAGTATTCAATTTTGGTCCTTTCTAACATTCCTGCAGATTCTACAAGTACTCAAAAAACGTGAGTGATCAAAATTCATTTTCTCTTTAATCATTGCATCATGCTAAATAGTTTCATAGGTCCTCAATTTACAATTGAGGCAACTGAGGCTTAGAGATGTGACCTGTATGTCCGAGGCCCACAATTATGATGTGGCAGAATCTGTATATTATCCTCAATCTACTGACCTGAGAGTTTAGATGAAACTCTTTGTTATAAATGCATCCCATTCTCTTATTCTGCACTCATAATTTCTTCAACTATTGAATTATTATGGATAGTAGCAGCATAATAAATTGACTTAAGTTCCTAACAGAATTGTGGATAAATGTGAATCCTATCTCTCCTTGAGCATTTCCAATGACATATTGCTTTTGTGTTCCTGGAATGTCTGATCCGTGTTTATATACATCTGATCCATGTGTCTGATCTGGGTGCCCATGTTTGTGTGTGAATGTATATATAGTATATGTATATTTGTATAAATAAATACAGAATTAATTTTAATATAGAATTTAATTCTATCATATACTACATATATAATACATATCTCTACCTATAGAATATCATACACATTTATAATTATATGATATTGACTATTTAGGATATAATAATTTATATCATTACATAAGGTTAATATTCATTACATAATAGTTCATTATTATATAATAAAATAATTTAAATATTAAATTGACATTTTAAAAGCACTTGTTCTCCCCCTAAAAAAAGTGAAAATGTAAAAATAATAATCATAATAACAACTTATTTTCCCAAAAGCATTTACAGGTGAAATAATGAAATAAACTCAAGCTTGGAGAGCTCAAATACCATAATAAATGTCACTCAGCTGATAGGTAAAACAAAAACAACACTTTGGGTGCTCAGTGGGTTAAGCCTCTGCCTTCGGCTCAGGTCATGATCTCAGGGTCCTGGGATCGAGCCCCACATCGGGCTCTCTGCTCAGTGGGGAGCCTGCTTCCGCCTCTCTCTGCCTGCCTCCCTGCCTACTTGTGAGCTCTCTGTCAAATAAATAAACAAAATCTTTTAAAAATTTTTAAAAAATTAAAAAACAATTTTAGGTTTAATGTCCATTATTCTTCCCATTTTGTCATCAGACGTTGTGTTTTATACTGAGTCAAGACATCCCTTTTTGTAATTCCTAACCTTTGATCCTCATCCCCAACTTAAGAGCAATCCTTGATGTTTACTCTCTGCACTATAGTAGGCATTAAAAATATAGATTTTGAATGCTGAATGAACATTGGTTTGAAAGCAGTTGTTTTCTAAGCTAAGCCATCTCTGCTTCTTTATTTTCTATATTTAAGTGGACATAATACTTAGAAAGTCATCATCCAAAGGTCTCTGATCTGCTTGAAAAGAAGTTGCAAGAAGTATAGAAGATAGACCTGACCGCACTATATGAATGGAACTTACTTTTTTAAAAAATAACTGATTTCAACATAGTGCATATTTTGCATATAGTGCATATATTGCATATCCCTCATCTTACAAAATTGGTGAAAGTCATTGTTTAAAAACCCCAGTTAACAGTGGGTTAAAGCCTCTGCCTTCGGCTCAGGTCGTGATCTCAGGGTTCTGGGATCGAGCCCCACATTGGGCTCTCTGCTCAGCAGGGAGCCTTCTTCCCCCTCTCTCTCTGTCTGCCTCTCTGCCTACTTGTGATCTCTCTCTCTCTGTGTGTGTTAAATAAATTTAAAAAAAAAAAACCCAGTTAACAAAAAAACTCCTGCTTACGTATCTAAGAAAAAACACTGGTTATAAAGAGCTATCATATATGGAATACTGGTTAATTTTTCTTTTTATGGATCTCAGACTAAAGTTACAAAATGTGGGCTTTCACCAAGGCAGGGAGCCAGAGAGTTTTATTCTGTTTCGGAATAGCCTACGTGAACGATTGTGTGTTTGAGGAAAAGAAAGTTCCTCCATTCTTGTAGAGCACATCAACAGCAACTGCTCTGGTCATTTGTTTCTTAGATGGGAACTCTGGAGGCTAAAGACAGCAAAATGTCTGCGACTCTGGACACTTCTTGAATTCCCTGGGTTCTGGGAGTACTGTGTGAAGGTGCGTGAGCGTCCTCAGTTCCTACAGAGCGATAGAAGGCTTCCTTTCACACTGCAGTTGCCTGCACAGCACTTCCTCTTACAATATGGTAAATCAACTAGTCAATCCAGGAAGTGGTAGTACCCCAAGGAGCACAGCCCTCATGTTCAAAAAAGTCTATTTCTCTGTTTTGTGTCCTGGAGTTCCAATGTGGATTGTGACAATAGGATGATTTGGCTGACTGCACAGAAAACAAAATAACAAAAGGAAAATAATCAGATTTGTTGTGTGGGATGCCGGCAGATGCTGGGAATAAAAACAGAACAGCAGCAGTCAGCCGTGTTCTGCTACTGGTGAAATTTAGGCAATCAATACAGGATCGTGTCTGAGAGCACCTGAATCCAGGCATGAATCAAGCAAGACACATTAGGAAAATTTCTCTGTCATTATATTTGCCCTGAAGCTAAGAAACAAAATATGGTGAGTAAATAATCTAACTTGTGGATTTTAGATTTCACTCATTCCCCACTTTACTTTTGTTATTTTCTTTATTGCTATACAAAGTAAACAAAAATAACCCTGATTTTTCCCCCAGTTTTTAATTACAAACTGAGTAATGAACTTTTACATGCAACTTTCATTTTAAAATATTTAAAGGATATGTTTCTGAAAAGGATCTATATACTCCCACCTTAAGGAAGAAAGGGACTAATTTTGATTTGCTTTAGAGATATATATATATATATATATATATATATATATATAGAATGCTTCTTAATATACTTCAAAAACACTAAGCAAATGAAACTTAAAACTATACATATAGTGATTTTGTTCCCATTGGCAGGAAGAAGTAGGCATCACAATTTCAAGACTAAGGATTGTGATTTTAGACTTAATCTAAAATCTAAAATGGACTGGCGATTGTTACACCTTGGAAGTTTCTAAAAATGTGTATATGAGCCACCCCATTGAGGTTCCAGTTGGGTGGGTCCAGTGTGGATACCCTCACCCCAAACAATGTTAAGTTCACCAACAATACTATTAGTGAGTATATGAAGCAATGAGAATTCCAATACATTCCTGGAGGGGATGCAGACTGATAAATCACTTTGGAACACAATTTGACATTAGCTAGTTAATTTAAAAATACACTTATCTTTTGTCCCAGCAGTTTGACTCCTTAATATATACCCTCAAGAAATTAGTGATTGTTGCATATGTGCAAAAGTGCTCATATTAGCGTTGTTCCTCATAGCCTTAGCCTGGAAAATGCTCAATAGTCATCACTAAGATGAATAAATAAAGTGGAATAAAATCCTATAATTGATACTATGTGAAATGAAGAGCAAACTACACTAACCCATAGCAAATCAATCTCAAAAACATATGGTTACACAAAAGAAATGGGTACAAAACAACACACATAGTGTAATTCCATTCATGTAGAGCGCAACCTCAGGCAAAATTCAAAATGTGGTTAAAAATGCACATATTTGCAAAGAAAACAAGATATTAGCATCACAAAACTTAGGATTGGTTACACCAAAGGAAGAAAATGCATTGTTTACTATTTGGCTTCACCTTAAAATAATTTAAGGTTTGTCGTCCCCGCCCCCCTTTGGCTACTAGCAGTCTTCTCTTTCATTCCTCTTTCCTGTTATGGACAAGATTCAACCAGTAAAACTACTTGGTGCTGTGTGCATACTGCTCAATACTAATATTTTCTCTTTCTGTATTATTTCACACAGTCCATTACCTTATTCACCTGCTAGGGAACGAAAAGTAATGCTGCATCCCGCTATGTGAAATCACACTAAATAGCACTTTCAGAAGAAATAAACAAAACACCCACCACTTCAGCTGGAATTTGTGCTAGCCTCCAAATAGCCTCTCTGGATTTCGGTACTTTCTCTCTGAGAAATGTTGACTCAATATAAAGTATATCACATGTTCTGTCATCTCTCTCTCTCTTTAAGACTGCTAGAAAGGTACTAGGGAGAAGCTAGAGTAGTTTCCTTTCTAAAGTGAGCAGACATGGGGCTATCTGCTTGCTGTGGCTGATTAACACACTGGGGAAGAAATGTGCAAAATGAACAGTCTGATCTGTTTCCATGGTTGCCAAGCTCTTTGCATAGAACAAAAGGAAGGAGGCCTCGGAAGGTCCCTCCATCCTGGAGTTAAGCATGATTGAGTCCTGGAACTGCAGAGGAAAGGGGCACGCATTGCAAATGGAAGTCCATATACACGAATAATCTCACAACCCCACTGCAACCACCACATAATCACTTGGGGGATGATAGACAATACTATTGCACGACTCAACTATAGTAGAATTTTATACAAAAACTTCATGGGCAAGGAGATTGACCTTTACTCAGTGAGTTCTACACTTGGAACTAGCTAGGTAGGCTGTCTTTGTACCAGAAGTCATAATCATCCTTTCTCTAAATCTAACAGATGAAAGACTAAGACTCAGAGAGATCAAAGTAACTGTCCCAAGACAAACACCTGAGCCTTTTTCTCTCCAATACAAAGCCAGGGCTGCATGAACCATAATACAGACTGGCATCACACAACTGGTCTATGTAAGACATGTATGGAGTATTCTGACAAAGTGTGTTGTTGGATACTATTTATACTAAGGAAGCTTTTCAAAACATTATCTGTATCCCTTTAATGTAGACTCCACTTTGAAAGAAAAGTTTACACCAATATTAAAAATGGCCATGTGCCTTTTAAGTGATTAATTTGATTTTATGTAATGAAGTCTATGAATTTTATAAGTGGCCATGCGCTCCTCTTTGTAATGACCTCAAAAATGCTTAAAGTCAAATTTGGGACCTAGCTCAAGCTCTCAAGCTCATGGGTTATAACTTCTCCCACCCGACCACTCCTATCTTCAGTTATATCTAGTTTTTCTCATCATATACTTTCAATTATATTTTCTTCTGCTGAATCATATATATTTATTTCAGCAGAGACAAGGCATGATAATAACAACAACTCTCTTTAAAGTCAAGCTTCATATTTCAGCTCTTAAAAATTTCATAATCAGGTGGTTAGTCTTAGAGAATCGCTTCCCTACTCATGCCTCTGATTTCTCTTTCCACACTTCTTTTAAAAGTGTCTAATATGTTGCGTTATAGAAATATCTGCTAGGAACAACTAAAAAATCCATTTCGTCTTGTTATATCTTTGTCAGAAGAATGAATTCTGCTCTGTCTCAATCTGACCTCTCAAATGTTATGCTTTGACAGACTCTCTCTCCTTCACCTGTCAGACAGTCTTGGAAATAAGAGGAGAAAAACACCTAGTAAATCACTCAGGATGTATCTATATTACAGAAGAAAAATCAAATGCAGGATTGGGATATAGTGATTCTATTTCTTCCCAGGAAAATGGGGGGAGGGGTGGAATTTATACAAGCTTTTTTTTTTTCCCATTTTATTTATTTTTTCAGCTTAACAGTATTCATTCTTTTTGCACAACACCCAGTGCTCCATGCAAAACGTGCCCTCCCCATTACCTGTTCCCCCAACCTCCCACCCCTGACCCTTCAAAACCCTCAGGTTGCCCCAACCTCCCACCCCTGACCCTTCAAAACCCTCAGGTTGTTTTTCTGAAACACAAGCTTATTTTTTATAGCTTGAGAAACACATGGGCACATCGCACTAGTTATGTTTGAATTCTAATATTTGGCAAAAGAGGCTCTATTCTCCTCTGATCATTCACTTTTGTCACTCCTCATCATACACAACGACTCATGCAGGCAAAAGGTCATCTCTATTACAATGCCAAGATATAATCTATGAATAAATATGGCCTCGGGAATCCCAAAGACTTTTAAAACAGTTTACCACTACAGTATGTTGGGATACCTTATTCATATTTTTCCTATCAGTTTGCCTGGACCCTCACATGGGCCAGACATAAGCATCTCCTTCTTAGAGCGATTGGAAACAGAACTTCTGTATCATGAAACTTCCTCCTTTTTTGTTGGACTATTTTTGATTCTCCCAGTTCTGGTGCTTATCACTTCCATGATCTTCTTCATCACTATACACAACCTTATAATAAAGGCAAAGAGCTATACAGCAAGAGAGGCTGCGAGAGTCAGCCTCTGAGACCTCCTATAACCGTCCGCTCCCAAGTTCTCAGCATTCAGAGCACTAAAAATTTTGCCGCACAGAACTGAGCTTTACCCAACACCTAACACCCAGCACTGATAGCACTTGGAGTTATCCCTGTTTCAGTCTCAATATACCTGATGAACTCCAAAATTACATAATTATCACATGTCAACTTAGAGAGGGTCAAAATGAAGCATCTGGGATCAAATACAGAATGCAGAATGACAGAGGTCTGTAAATGATCTCAATGATGAGGAAAAAAGAGAATAAATGAAAAACCAAAGGTGACTCCCACCATCCACTGCTTACTAGGAACGCAGTCTCCTTAGATCTAGGTAAGAGATATTTGCTAGCATAAACCAGTAAGTCTTCTCAGGCCAAATCTAGAAATCTGGAAATGCCAATCTGCAACTTTTGGAGTTAGAAGGAACATATTCATGGATAAGTGTGTGAGAGAAGATTCATATCTAGATATAAATAAATGCATTAATATAAACATTACATAAAATATTTAATTATATAATAATGCAACATAGATGCCATATATACGAAAGATAGATCACATAAGGTATAGATAGTATGTATGTATATTTTTAAACCATATATAAAGGCTCAGAGAATTACAATATAGAGTCCTTTGACTACTTACACACAAAGCTAGTCATAAAGCCCCAAATCCTATTTCTGACTTCAATGGTCCTATCTGCCATAATAAACTTCTCAATTATTTGAGTAGGATCTATATTTTGAAGATCATTTGTCATTTTCTTAGCAATTACTGGAATGCTGTACACAGAACAAGTGCTCAATAAATTTGTGATGAATGCATTCTAAAACAAGCCTTCATCCTGATAATTTAACACATGTAAAGACATGGGATGTCTCATACTTGGAAGCTTTTAAGTAAAATGACATTTCAAGTAAAATCTTGAGTCAGGCAACAGCAGCTCTGTATGCTAAGCCACTGAAGTCAAGTACAGCAGGAAGCATTTCCTAAAACAGGAGATGAGATCCACTTTCCCATGGAGTAAAAGATTTACCCCATGTTTGAATCTCTCATCTTGTAAAAATGTATTGCACTGTGTAGCCATCTATCCTCCCTGAGTTCCAGTATAGTATCTGATCAGCTCAACAGGTACATAGGTGGTTGTTTGGAGAATTAAATGAGAATGCATATATATGGTGAATATCAAGCTTGTTACAAACTGAGAGTCCCTATATAAGTACACAAATAAAATCTGTGATTTAGTCATGTGGCTAATGTTGCAATAATATCTATACTTCTATTATAATGTATTTATGATATGCTGCAAATCAGTTTACCAGATAAGAGAATCTTAATAATTGTTAGTTAAATTCACGTGCTTCACCATTAGCCCATGCACTGTTTAGACCACTATTATTTCTTTGTTTTCCCTTGAGTTTACAAAATATTCACTTCTCCCAGTTATTGCCATCATTCCAATATTATATGTATATTCAAACTGCTCTCCTTCATATTTAAGGAATCTGAATATTTTCATTAGAATAATTTTTCCAGGTTCTTTGCCATTTGCTTTTGGTTCTAATATTGCTAACCCATTCAAACTTTTTTACTATATCCAGTCTGAATAAAATTTACTGAATGTGTTGTGTTACAAATATTGGCTCATAATCCTAATTGGAGTTCAGAACATTTTTTTCTTTAGTTGTAGTAGTCTGAGAATGAAAAGGCTTAAATTTTAATCCTGGTTCTGGCCTTAGACAGCTTTATGACAAATGCTAAACCGTTTAACCTCTTTGTACTTCTAGTTCTTTAGCTGTTAAAACCCGGCTGTTACTATCTAATTATTTTTCTCATTTTATAAAAAAATTAGGCATATTAATTTTTAAGGAGAATTATGATTTGGAATTACATGATCTGCATTAATCAGTTAGTGTTTTTTGACACAAGAATAAGGTCAGTGTGGCTGGATGGCAGTGGTGTAATCAGTCACACACCCCGCTAATGCGGTTCTAACTTGCCACAACTGCTGTGGAAAGTAATTTGTAAATATATAAATCAAGAGTCCTAAAAATATCATAGCCTTGATCGCCTACTGCTAATCTCAGAGACTATTCTAATGTTATAATTTATGCAACAGATATTTAATACATAGTATATTCCTAGTGAGATTACGATAACAAAAGTAGACAATTTACTATATAGCAACAGAAGCAACAAATTCACAAAATGAAAAATTATGTGGCCATTAAAATTGTATAATATTTTTACATGGTGCAGTCCTTAATGCAATTCCTGATAGCTAAAAAAAGTAATGATTCTATGACTATGTAAAACCTAAATAATGAAAACGTACATAGAAAAAATGGAGTAACACATGCCAAAAGAGTAACAATAGCTTTATTCAGAAGATGGGATTCTAAATAAATTTTTCTAAAATGTGTATTTATTTCTTACCCATTGTTTAAAAAATAAAGGAAACAAAATGCTAATAAATTCTAATAAAAATTGTTGTCAGATTCCAGTTTCAATACAACGAAGCACGGTTCTGTAGTATTCAAATCAGTCTAGAGTTTCATGTATGAAGATGAAATTGTGGGTAGTGGGAAGTGTCCACATGTAGGGGAGTTTTGTCACATTGTCAGGTCATTTTGTTTGGTAATGAAATAGTAAACAGCAGTTGCTCTAGAACAATTTTAAGGTCCTTTTAACTCTTGGCACTTACAAGCCTAGAAAATTCGAAAAGCGGTTTTTAGTCTACAACTCCCTGTTTCCATTTGAAGTTGATTTATCTTGCTAGTCCATTAATACCTATTTTTTAAAAAGTTACCTCCTCTACAATTCCAATAATTTAGAACTAAGACATTTATAGTTTTTGTCTAAGAATAAAAATGGTTCACATTTATTGATCTTTGGGAGACACTTAACTCACTTTGCCAAGCACTTCACATGTGTCATCCAGGCAACCTTACCAGATAGGTTGTATCACCCCATTTTACAGATGGGGAACCAATGCACAGGGAGGTTATATGATTTTTGCTCCAGCTTACAGAGTGAGTGTGCCTGGCATTGCTCAAAGACTTGACCTGATTATTAAACATAATGAAATGCAGTCTTTTGAATACAATCTTATACCAGGGACTTATCTGCTTATGCCTTGAATGGGACAAGGGACTATTCTCGGTTTTCTTTCTCAATTCAAAACAATGGGTGCAGGAAATTTCATGTAGCTTGGGCAATTTGCTGACAGTGAGAGGTTCCAGTGGACAATTGTAGTAGGGAAGGTGGCAGTTCCTATAGCTATTCTCACCATTGGGGCCAGAATTGCATAAGTGTCTGTCATTGATTACACACACATATGTGTGTGTGTATATATATATATATACACACACATATATATATATGTATATGTATATATATATATGTATATATACACACACAGAAATATATGTATATTTTGTATATATTATATATATGCCATCATAATATTTGTGTTACTCACTTATACACTTTGAAGTTAGAATCTTTGAAAAATTGAATGCACAGTCTAATTCCCTTCTCTACAATTTAAAAGAAACCAAGCTGTCCAGTCTGAAAGGAGCATTTTAGGCATGGTTACTTGGACACAGTGACCATATGACACCAATCCATCAAACGACACCTGCTAGGGTAATAAGGAGAAAAGAAACTGAATTCTTGACTCTACCTCTATCTAGTTCTGTGGCCTCAGAGAAATTATACAAATTCTTTAAGAATTTCATAATTTGAGAAATTTATAGTGTATAATTTATTCATAAATTGGGTGATTTTTCTATTTTTCTCTTTCAGTTTTACTATGAATTAAAGTCACAGAACATCTGAACCACTTTCTTGATACTTCAGTGTTTTACACTGCCCTCACACTGTATCTTACCATCATTTTAACATTTGCAATTCTGAGTACAGATCTGAAATGTATTTGTTGCATTCATGGTGTCACATTATAAATACCATACAGTCAGCAACTGGACAAATGCATTCAAGAAGAAATACTTTACAAATATTCAAAAATAAAAATCTTTTATAAAGCAAATGAAGAGAAATGTGTTTTACACCTCACTACCTTCTCCCATTGACAACCACCTATTAGTTAAATTTTCTGAAAGTCTACATATTTATAGATTCATCTCAAGTAATGTGACAGTCAAAATAAACATTAAGAAATTTTTCACTTTGTTGGCTTTGCTAATCTTCAATTCTTTTGCTGAAACATAATTTTAGCACGTCTGTAATTTAGTATATTGTATAACTTGTTACTTTTGTAGGCCAAGGTCATTATTATTTCTGTTATATCAAAGCATGGGCCATGGAACACAAATATATATTATTTGCACTAAAATATTACAATATGTTCTATTTTAATCTTCTGAAATATATGAGAAATAAAGTGTACAAACTTACTAACAGAAGAGTTTCAGAAGAATTGTAAATGTAGGATGGATCCTAGTCCCTAATAGAGGAATATTTTTGAGTTATATGAAGTCAGATGATCTCTCATTTGACTTTTTTCCCTGTACAATGGAGAAGGATGTTTGAGTCATCCATAAAAATGTAATAATGATCAGGTTGCTACCCTTTAAAGCCATGTCCTTGGGTTTTATTGAGGGTTGATGCAAGGAACAGTCATATGCAGATGGCTTCTGCATCAGCTATAAAATCATTTTTGAAGGCATTATCCATTTACATTATTCAATGTTCCCTGTAAAAAAGACCTTGAGTGATATCCTTTTAGAACATCATATAAGGGGGAAAATGTTTTCTGTAGAAGTGATTTGCATTCTCTTGTTATAAATAAAGTGAAAGTTGGTTTTCTAATTTTGTTCTGGATGCCAGGAAGCTCAGAGTGGTATTTCAATACTAACTCATGTAACTAATAAGTTCTTAGGGCCAGTATACGCACCTCATTAATTTTATTCCAGCTTATATTTGTCTACCTTATTGTAGGTAGGTTTTTATCATAAAATGTCTTCAAATCTTCTTAGAAATGGAAAAAGTATGGGATGGAAGGTAGAACACAGGTATTTTTCAATCACCTACTCTGTGAAGTACTATATTAAATGAATTACATATAGTATTTAAGCATTATAATATTATCAGTAGAGCTCATAGGAAAAACAACCATGAGGGGTTAAAAATATTAAGCTAATTATACATAATCACTGCAGTTTTAATCCATACATTTTATAAAATCTATGTCTTTTCCTCAACAGCATATACACCAATAAATACAAAAGTGAGGAAAAGATGCAAATTAATTTGCAGGAATGCCCATGACGGTGTTCATATGGGTGAACCACTCAGGATATAACTGATTGGCAGACAATCATTTTGTTTTGGGACTGCTTTAGCTTTTTCAAGTTAGTTCACTGTACATGAAAACACTGCATTTATCATTCAATAGAACAACATAATTTTTCCTTCCAGAATCTATATGAACTACCAAGTAGTCTACCAAGTAAAGAAGAAATTACTGTGATGGTGAATAATATCAGTTTCTAGAATAGGAAGGAAGGGTGGGGAGGGAGGCAATAGTTTCCTTTATGTATGATCCATTTCCTTTATGTATGATCCAAGCAAACCTTTACTTCCCATGGCTTATGTCAATATAAATTATGACAGAAAGGCAGGATTATTACCCTAAACCTCTCTAACTGTATATTATTTTTTTAAAGATTTTATTTATTTATTTGACAGAGAGAGATCACAAGTAGTCTAACTGCATATTATTGTCATAAAGCACGATTTCTCTGTTTTGCCCTCATAACAAAAATATTTGTTTTTTAAGAAATACTCTTATCTGTGTTCATGCCCAGAAACCCTGATAAAATTGGTCTTGCATGGGACTCTAGGTAATTAGATTTTTTAAAAAATTTCCCCCAGGTGATTCTACTGAGCAGTCACATTTGAGAAACACTATCAGAAAACTGATTTGTAGGTGATTATACTATGGAATTAATTTTCATGGACAGTCATACATGCAATCTCTACATACTCACACAAACACAGTTATACTCACTTCTTCCTAATGTCACATGATAATATCTTCTCAACTCTTTACTCTTGTCTCTATAACCTCGAGGACTTTTGCTTTGAACTCTTTGAATTTAGCATTCACTTTAAATCTCTTCCAGAATCAGATCTCAGTTTTCATTAGTGAACTTTACTATAGCTTACTTCTCTACCACTTCCCTGCTCTGGACCAAACTGGAGTTTAATCACACCATTGGTTGTATGGCCGGCTTTGGAATCCAAGATAGAGAAGATGTAAGAATGCTGTTTAGGATATTCAGTATACATGACCAAAATCACCTTTACAAAAATATAACTACCATATAGATGAGGATGCCAAAAGACAACCAACTCCTTAGAATTATTGCCTTAACAAAATATTGCGCAAACTTTTGGATTAGCTGATTAGCTCGATAGTGGACAAAAGATAAATACCAAGAAATACTAAGAATTTTACCCCATGCACTTATGCCACTCTCTTATCATTAAAATTTAGTATATAAAACAATGGTTACTTTATTACAAACAGTGCTTCATACATAAAAGATTTTTAAAAGTCTAGTTTAATGTGTCTGGCAAATTCTGGTAAAGTGAATAATTCCAAAAGCACAATATTGTACTGTGGAACAGTTCACTGATCAAATATTACACAATGGCACCACATAACATCTCTGAGTATTTATGACAATTGCACTCAAAATAAATAGCTTCATATCAAAACTTTAATAACAGCTGGGAGCCAAATTAGACTGAAGGACAGATTACAAGTATCTTTAAGTTATATATTCTTTCCAATTCCCTGCTAAAACTGCCTTTATCATTTTAATCCACATAATAGTTTTCACCATTATAAATTTATCAACCAGATTATTTATATGCATGGCATGCATAATTATAATTAATTTGCTGAAGGCTCATTCTGCTGCTTCTATTAATTATGATCCTATGGCTTTAAATAAATCAGTGAGAAGGGAGAAAACCTAAATGAGTGGAATATAGTAAACTAGACCAATAAAGTGCATTACTCAAATGACACTCCCTGATGGTGTCAGGAAGATAACTTACTGGTATTTTCAACATCAGCACTGAATTAAAAATTTAACTAGTAAATCTAATGCAGCATGATCCTGCCCTGTTTTCTCTTCCAGATCAATTTCTACTAATAAATCATCAGATCACAAAAAGGGATACAAGGGCTAAAATATGGCAATAAAATAAATAAGCAATGTAAATTATGATTCCCAAGGAATTTAATTAGGTTTTTCAATTAACACAAGATGAATTTTCCTTTCTAATTAAATAAACCACCCCATCTCCCCCTTCACTCATCAAACAGAAAACAACAACAACAACAACAACAAAACACATCCCAAGTTATTAGGAGTCCATTCTGTCTAAGTAGAATAAAATCATGTATTGGAAGAAACCTGAATAACACACATTTTCACTATCTCTTTCCTTGCTTGCTCTCTTTGGAATGAAAAACTCTCAACTAAAGTAATCGTGGTGGGAAAAACACAATATATCCTAAAGAAACTGCAGGGAAGATCTTTGATAATTTATTGAAGACACTTTTGAGAGTGGGTAGCCTTTGATCATAAAAACCAATTTTCAAAAAATTTCTAACACTTTTCAGTGGCAAAAAAAAAAAAGTGAAGACTGTTTGGGGATATTAAACAACAAAGTATTTCTGAACAATAGTATCTCGTTTCTGAACAAGAAACTCGGGGGAATATAACGCATCATAGCCCTAAGCCATGCCTAAACCGCAGTTTTAGTGGTTGTTTGAATTCAAGCATCCCCTACAAAAAAATGTTTCCTTGCATTGGAGATCAGATATAAATGCCACATGTACCAAGTTCCTCAGAAAGCTATAAGAATCCTCAGATGACCATTTTTTTTGGTATGCGTATTTTCATAACTGAATCAGAATCTTCGGGCATTCCTACTTCCAATACTATGAACCATTATTTTTTAAAGTAGGGTCACTATCCATCCCTAATTTTGCCCACTGCCTAAAAGTAATTGTTTTTTTTTTAAATATTTTATTTATTTGACAGACAGAGATCACAAGTAGGCAGAGAGGCAGGCAGAGAGAGAGGGGGAAGCAGGCTCCCTGCTGAGCAGAGAGCCAGATGCGGGGCTTGATCCCAGGACACTCACTGAGCCACCCAGGTGCCCCTAAAAGTAACTATTAATAAAATTCCTTATACTATCAAAAGTGTCTTGGTTTAGAAAATAAGTGATGTGGGGACCCTATTATAGGGGTCTCAAATTAGTTTTTGAAAGGAAACCAAAACAAAAAACAGCCTTTTTTTTTTTTTTTTTGAGAGAGAAAGAGAGAGAGAAAGAAGGCAAGTGCATGTGCTAGTGGACCAGGAGGAAGAGGGTGGGGGAAGGGGGGAAGATGGGAGTGAGAATGCAAAGGGAGAGGGAGAAAGCATCTTAAGCTGACTGCACACCCTATGTGCACTGAGCCCTATGCAAGGCTTGATTTCATGACCCTGAGATTATGACATGAGCTGAAATCAAGAGTTGGTCGCTTAACCAACTGTGCCACCCAGATGCCCCACTATAGCCATTTTTATCTTATCTCTCCATGAGGACAAGGATTTTTAAAAGAGTAGTTCTTTTTTTTTTAAATATTTTATTTATTTGACAGAGAGAAATCACAACTAGGCAGAGAGGCAGGCAGAGAGAGGAGGAAGCAGGCTCTCCGCAGAGCAGAGAGCCTGATGTGGGGCTCGATCCCAGAACCCTGGGATCATGACCAGAGCTGAAGGCAGAGGCTTTAACCCACTGAGCCACCCAGGCACCACGAGGACAAGGATTTTTATCTGCTTTGTTCACTCACATTACCCAGAACCTTGAACAATCTCAGACACATAGTAGATTCATAATAAATAGTTCTTAAAAAAATAAATCTCTAAAAATGAAAAGCTAAAATGTGTCTCAAAGAGTAGCATGCTTCCCAAGTGGACTGCCTATGAAAATCCTTAAATTTTAAATTAGAAAGTAACATTTTATATAATAATTTTAAAATATAGTTGCACATCAACAACAACTAGAACTTAAAATTACTTATTTCCATTTAGAATAAGTTAACAAATTTTCCAGAGCAAAAATCAGTAGCCCATATTTTTTTATTAAGACTTTTTTAGAGCAATTTAAGATTCACAAGTAGTTTGAGGGAAAGGTATAGAGATTTTCCCTATATATCCTGGTCTCACAAATGCACAGCCTCCCTATATACCAACAATTTTACCAGAATGGTGCATTTGTTACAACTGAAGAACTCCTACTGACACATCATAATCCCCCAAGGTCCACAGTTTCCATTACAGTTCACTCTTAGTGTACGTTCCATGGATTTGAATAATTGTATAACGACACATACACATCATTATGGTATCACACAGAATATTTTCACTGTCCTAAAAATCCTCTGTGTGCTACCTACTATTCCTCCTTTCCCTATCCTAAACCACTTATCCTTTTTCTGTCTTCACGGTTTTGCCTTTTCTCAAATGTCACATAGTTGGAGTCATACATATATGTATGTATGTATATTATATGTATCCTGGCATCTTTCACTTAGTAATGTGTATTTAAATTTCTTCCATGTCTTTTTAGGGCTTGATAGCTCATTTCGTTTCAGTGCTGAATAATATTCCACTGCTTCAATATATTACAGTTAATTTATCCATTTACCTATCAAAGGATATCTTCGTGGCTTCCAAGTTTGGGCAATTATGGAAAAAGCTGCTACAAACATTTGGGTATGGCTCTTGTGTGGACATAAGTTTTTAATTCCCCTGGGTAAATACCAAGGAGTACAATTGCTGCATCATATGGTAAGAGTATGTTTAATTTTTTTTCCAGGCAAAGAGTCACCGAGTGTAATGAAGACACAGATACTGAAAAGATTAATGAGGCTTGTCAAGTATAAAGCCAGTTGATCTCATTACTTTAAAGTAAGTTAAATAAAAATATTACTGGGAAGGGGTAGAAGCTTACAACTAGAAAAATGAAGAATTTAGAATCTATGAATTTCTCATTTTCATGTTCCCCAAAACCACATTTTCCTATCACCTTAGATACTAGAGATGGCAGTTTTTTACAGTATGCAAATAGAATTAATGGTTTTTTCCCTCCACCACATTTTTTTTTTAGCAGTATATCAGCCAGGATAGAAAATAAGATAATAAATTTAGGTTTTGGTTATTGTTCTTTTTAAGATTTTGTTTTTATGTAAACTCTTACCCTACGTGGGGCCCCAACTCATGACCTTGAGATCAAGAGTCTTATATTCTTCCTACTGAGCCAGGCAAGCTCCCCAAGAGTAAACCATTTGTTTATTAAATCATAGTCTATTGAATTGACAAGAAATTAAGAGAAATCAGATTTCCATACTACATTTGCATATTTATATACCTAGGAAAAGGAAAGGGAACTGGGAAATAAATTAGTCTTTCTTTACCATACTACCTGGACCTTTCTTTTTCCATCCACTTCCCTCTGTCTCCCAGGTACTGAGTTTACATTCACTCTGTCTTCCTGCCTGGGTCACTTTCTCACTCTCACTCTGGTGGCATACCAAGGGACAGTCTTTCTATCTGCCATCAACTTGTATGTAATGCTTTCTAGATAACATGTTATAACGTAGATCCCAAGGACATTGGAATATAGTTAAAATTTAACAAGATGGCAATTGTGGATTCAACTGCTGGTATGGAATGGCAGGAAGATAAGAGGGCATTAAGTCCATTAGTCTGTCAAGTCTATGCTTTTCTTGCATTTCTGACTCATTCTCATTTTCCACAGGTTTTTCCTTTAATCCATTCTCCACAAAGTAACCAAAGGAAATTTTGTTTTATTTTTTTAAGATTTTTTATTTATTTATTTGTCAGAGAGAGACTGAGAGAGAGCGCGAGCGCACACAAGCAGGCAGAGTGGCAGGCAGAGGCAAGAGAGAAACAGGCTCCCTACTGAGGATGGAGCCCAATGCGGGACTCCATCCCAGGACCCTGGAATCATGACCTGAGCCAAAGGCAGCAGCTTAACCGACTGAGCCACCCAGGCATCCCACAAGTAAATTTTAGAAACAAAAATTTTATCATGTAATTCCTAGTATAAAACCCTCAAATGGCTTTTCTTTCTATCTTTCTTCTGATAAATCTCAAATATTTAGCATGACAAAGATTTCATGTGATCTGGTCTCAGCTCATCATATGAATTCCTTTTCTTTCTTTTATTTTTTTTTAAAGAATTTGTTTATTAAAAAAATTAAATTAAAAAAAGAATTTATTTATTTATTTGACAAAGAGAGAGTGTACAAGCAGGGGAGCAGCAGGAAGAGGGAAAGTGAGGGAGAAGCAGGCTCCCATTGAGCAGAGAGCCCAATACAGGGCTGGATCCCAGGACCCGGGGATCATTACCTGAGCTAGAGGCAGACTCTTAACCAAATGAGACACCCAGACGCCCCAACCACATGAGTTTCATTCTGTGTTATTTATTGTCCCTCAAACCACCTTGCCCTATTTCAACTCCTATTCTTCCCCTTTATAGGACCCTTCTTACCCTGAATTTTTACTAATACATCTTGTCCTTTATGTCTTAGCATCACTGTAACAGAGAACACCCTGACCCTGAATCCAAACCAGGTATTTCCTGACACTGTTTTTTGGGATTACCTTTACTTTCCTTCAATGACATTACCAAAACGTGTAATTGCTTACTGCGAGTTCTATATATTGAGCTAAAAGTTTCATTTACTGAACTGTAAGCTCCCTGATAGTAGACACTAACTCTGCTTAATTTGTCACTATTATATCTCTTCTGCTTTGAACATAATAGGTGATCAATAAGTATGTGGTGAATAAATAAATTAATGAAACACCCATAGTGTCACTGTAGGACACAAAACAACTCAATATTTCATTATTGAGCAGGGTGAGTTTTCACTTTTGGGCCAGGATCAGTTATGATGAATTTTCAAATAATCATAAGCCACACTACTGATATCTTATATACATTAGAAAAAATTGGCATCTAAAGCAACAGATAAAATCAAAAGCAAAATCTGACCAGCATTTTTATGAGGTATACATTTGCATGCATTTTACATTTCATAAAATGAATCCTTAGGTATAAAACATGTCCAACAAAATGAATATAGTCCAAATAAATTGCACATTAGCATATATTTAAATATCAGGAAAATTGGTCAATTTTGCACATTTCTAGTTTTCTAAAAATTGTTGCAGGGTGAATTTCAACGCACTACCCCAATAAATTCCAAATGGAAATTTTCTGCATGATAAAGTAACAAAAGGAACCAAGGACTAATATAATCTCTACAGGATATCTACCATAAAGACCATATATATGTAAATTCTTGAGAAAACATTACTGTTGGTTCTAGAGAGAGTTGGCTATTGTCTACAATATAATCTTTAAAAATCCAAAAGTGTATTTTAGGTGAATTTAAATAAAAATGGAAGCTGGTTCATATAAAAATAATTTTAAAGAAGACTATCATTCAATATAAAAAAGCTACAATTAACCATGTCCATTAGTAGATACACTAGTGATCCTTCCACAGAATGATTTTTATGTATATACAATATATATTTACACATATACTATATATATTTTTCTTAAATGAATTTTTCCTTTTTTTTTTTTTAAAGAATTTATTTATTTATTTGAGAGAGAGAGCATGAGAGGAGGGAGGGCCGGAAGGAGCACGGAGCTTAATGAGGGACTAGATCCTGGGACTCCAGGATCATGACTTGAGCTGAAGGCAGTCACTTAACCAACTGAGCCACCTGAGTGTCCCATTAAATGAATTTCTAAGCTGAAAAGAACAAATGATTACTCAAAAAAGAAAACAAAACAAAAGCAAATGAACCAGCAAAATTCAAAGCCAAGAAGGGAATCCAGAAAGGAAAATTCTATCCTAAAGTTAATCCCTGTCTGGAGATTATACCTAAAGCCCATAAATCTGATCCTCACTTTTCAGACCCTCATAGGATTTAGGAGATAAACAACAAGGTCCAGTTTCATTCAAATTGAGCAGAGGGACTTCTACTAAATTAAAGACTATAGATAGCCTATCTCTTATTAGAAAAGGTTCAAGAAGATCCTTTCTACGACCCAAAGGGGACAAAATCATAGACTAGTTTCTTAGTTCTGATAGTTTATTTTACGTACCAACTGGCCTGGGCTGTAAGGAGCCCAAATAAATGGTTAAGCATTATTCTCACTATGTCTGTGAGGGTGTTCCTTGGTAAGATTTACATCTGAATTAGTAGTCTGAGCAAGCAGATTGCTCTCTTCAATGTAGGTGGACCTCATGCAATTTCCTGAAAGCCTGAATAGAATACATGCTAGGATAAAGGAGATTCACTCTTTGTCCAACTTTTTTTTTCATTAATATATAATGTATTATTTGTATAATAGGGGTATAGGTCTGTGATTCATCAGTCTTTTTTTTAAAAAATATTTTATTTCTTTATTTGACAGAGAGAGAGATGGAGATCACAAGCAGGCAGAGAGGCAGGCAGAGGATAAGGGAGAATCAGGCTCCCCACTCAGCAGAGAGCCCAATGTGGGGCTTGATCCCAGGACCCTGAGATTATGACCCGAGCCGAAGGCAGAGGCTTAACCCGCTGAGCCACCCAGGTGCCCCTGTGATTCATCAGTCTTACACAATTCACAGCACTCACCATAGCGCATACCCTCCCCTATGTCCATCACCCAGCCATACCATCCCTCCCACACCCCTCCACTCCAGCAACCCTCTGTTTCCTGAGATTAAGAGTTTCTTATGGTTTGTCTCCCTCTCTGGTTTCATCTTGTTTCATTTTCTTTCTCTTCCCCATGACCCTTGGTCTTGTTTCTCAAATTCCTCCTCTCAGTGAGATCATATGATAATTGTCTTTCTCTGACTGACTTATTTCACTTAGTATAATAGCCTCTAGTCCTATCCACATCATTGTAAATGGTAAGATTTTGTGTGGGTTTTTCTTTGATGGCTGCATAATATTCTATTGCATATTCCTGACTTTTTTGAACTAGGACACTGGTCTTCTGCATTTGTGACTGACACTTATTTTATCAACTCTCCTGGTTCTGAGGCATTTGGACTTGAATTAGAATTTACACCATCAGTTCTCTTGCTTCTTTATACTTCAGACTCAGATTGGGGCTACACCACTGACTCTCTGTGTCTCCAGCATGCAGGTAGCAGATTGTTGGACTTCTCAGTCTCTATAATCACATAAGCCAATCTTATAACAACTCTCTATAAATAAATAGGTAAATAGAAATAGAAATATCTTCTTGCCCTCTGTGTGTGTGTATCTCCTATTGGTTCTATTTCACTGGAGAATGCTCATTAATATACCACCAAATGCAAAAGTGAAGGCTTTAAAAAAAAAAAATCTCAGTATAAGCAATTTATTTCAGAGGCGATTCCAGAAGGACAAATGATGATATGAGAAAAGCAAAGCAGAGAAGAGAGAAAGCCAAAGAAGGACCATTAATAAGAAGCTGTGAACAACTGAGCTCAATCGTACTATACACCTAAGAAGCCCTTTGGGACATGCCTCAAATCACCTCAGTTGAGGGAAGGAATGATGTAAGATCAATCCATTAACTACAAATCCTATTGCTTAAGGATTTTTCTGTGTTATTAGTTCCCTCACATTACTGAGTTTTGCCTGCCTGAGGCCCAGCCAGCTCCTGTAATTCTGAAAAAAGCCTACAACCTGAGAACAAGAGGGACCCAGTCATTCTAGTTGGGAACCATCTAGCTGAATAGTAAATTAGCATGTTTTTTTTTATGAAGAAAATCCAAAATTAAAAAAAAACTAATTTTAATTAACAGGAGATCATTATATATTTGCTGAAAGTAAATTAGTATACAAAATCATTTGATTATACACCAACAGGGGACATTTGAAATACATATATTTAAAACATACTACTTTTGGGCACCTGAATGGCTCAGTGGATTAAGCCTCTGCCTTTGGCTCAAGTCATGATCTCAGGGTCCTGGAATCGAGTCCCGTATCGGGCTTTCGGCTCAGCGGGAAGCCCTCTTCCCTCTCTCTCTCTCTGCCTGCTTCTCTGCCTACTTGTGATCTCTGTCCATCAAATAAATAAATAAAATCTTAAAAAAAATACTACTTTAAATGGTAATCAAAATAGTAAATACATTGGAATAAGTCTAATAAATCATATATAAGATTATTATAAGGATACAAAATGTTACTGAAATATATTTTAAAAGGCCTATTAAAAATAGGATTACCAATTTCAACCCATTCAGTGAATCCATGTCAATGAACTGGGAGATTCATTATCATAATACAACTAACACAGAATAAATCAATAGATTCAACATAATCTCAATCAAAATTCCATTTTTATTTAATTGTTTTTGTTGAGCTTGATAAGAGAAAAGTACAAAGTATTCCAACATACTTCTGAAGATGATCAAGGACAACCCCTAACAACTTTGGGAAATAAATTATACATTATTAGCAAAGAGATGGACAAACAGACAAATGAAATAAAATATCACAGAAATACTCAGTATTTGGAAATACGATTTATGATACAACTTAATTACCCAAAAGTAGGGAATAGACAGTCATTTCAATATATGTGTTGAAATAACTGCTTAACCTGATGGTGAAAAGATAAAATTCAATTCTTACTTCACGTTATGCATGAAATTTTATTACAGATAGATTAAAGAGTCAAACAGGAAAGTCAAAATTAAGATAAAAACTAATCTTCTTTTCTCCTTGTGAAGAACTGCACAAACTCTGGTTATAGATATTCTTTAGATATGGATATATTGCCCACTTCTTCCTAATAGGAAAACTTTCTCATGCTTCTATGAACCCATCATTACCACAATGCTTCCTGAACTGTTTCTTAGAATCTTCTTTCCTTTTTCTCCCATTCCCCAAATCTAACCCATTATTTAATTACTAATTCCTCAGAAATTTTGTCCACTTTCTTACCAATAGTCACCTCTCTCATCTTCAAAGTTCAATTACATTTAGTGCCTATACCAACATTTGTCAGTGTGTGTACCACAAAAATCTCTAAGGGAAAATAGAGTGCCATTGTCAAATAAGTTTAGAAACCATGGCAAACTTGAGCTGCCTATTGAGGATTCACATTATCATAGAATTTTGAGAAGCTCTACAACTTAAGAAAAAAAACAAACAAACAAAACCTGATTAACTTTGCCAAAGTCAACATTTGCCTGAGTTATTTAGCCAGAGAACCTCTTATTAGAAGAGCACCTGTGGACTCTTCTTGGATTATATCTAATAACATATATCTATCTATGTTTCTAGGAGATACAAACTGAGAACATGATCAGCATCTTCAATTTTATCATGTAATCAATCATAATGCCTTGTGTATATTTTGAAGTTATAAAGTTTTTATTAAATTCGCATCTTACAAAATTTCTTCTCAAAAGCAAATATCACACTAAAATTCAGACAAAATCAAATGACTTATTTATTTTCTCAAGTTGAATCTTTACAACCTAATTTATGCTCTATTAAAAATTCAGTTTACTGAAAAGGTGAGGCTTACAATTTTTTTGGAATATCATCATCATGGTAATTTGGGGTTCTAAAAATTATTGAATTGAATAGCCTATTTGGTCATCACTCGCCAGGCCTGTATGAATCCAAATCTGGCCTTACCTTAGAATTATATACACTAATTAATCATTTTGGAGCTCACTATATATTATTTGGCTACAATGAAATCTGTGTCAAATACTTCTTGAAATATGTAATTGGTACACTGAATATAGTAACCAGATATTGAAAATCTTTGCCTGTGTACTTTCATAGAGAACTTTTTAAGAAGCAATATGTACAGAAATGGAATTCAATAATAGAAAGATATTGAGATACACATAAATATCAAAGATAAACAAGATTACATTAAATGTAATGGGAGAAGTTAAAATTAAATCATAAATAAGTTTTGAATCATATCTCTGAAGGTTGAGGCAATATCTGTAATTGTCGAAAACAAAGCCCTCCTCCATATTTCTTGTTTCTACCATAGGCAGTGCTTAAATACTGGAAATGTGGTTATATTCAGAGTGAGTAGTTGATGTCATTTTTCAAAGTTAGCAACTATCAGATATTATATGGTGTGCTATCAAAACAATGAAACTACCAGAACAGAAATCAAGAAAAACTATATGCTGCACATCTGAGATTTTCTTCTGATCACCATATAATCCATAAATATATAGCTACATTTTATAGGCTTACACAAAGCAAAGCATCCATTATAGAGTTAAGAAATATTTATTATGTTAATATCCCCGTGTGTCTACCTACCTACCTTTGTCTATTATTGAGAAAAAATCACCTGCGTGCAATTTATTTAAATTTAGTAGTCTGGAGCCATGGAGTAGGTAGAAAGGATGTAAGCACATACATGATGACACTGTATATGGTACTGGCTTGTAATTAGTAAATAGTTTAAAATTACTAAGATCTGACGGTCCTATAGTTTTACGTAACTTTTCACAGCCTTAAAAATATTTTCATGTCCATTAACTAATTAATTAGCTACCAATTACCAAAAAAAGAAAGAGTCAAATACGGTAACTAATTAGCTAAACTGAAGTAATCAACTAGGTAGAGCAGACTATCTTCTTTTGGCTTTTTACACGGTGAAGGAGAGACTCAGGAGTGTCAAGTAGCTGGCCCAAATGCACAGAGATACTCTACAGTAGAGTTTACCCATAAGTACTTAGTTCATGACAACCAAAGTACAATTCATCTACATTCTGTAAAGGACATCTTGACGTATGGAAATAAATTAATAGCTAACATCTTGAAGCACTGTGATAAATGCTTTAACTCTCTGAGCAAGCATACTGGGTAGATGTAAAATTTCCATTTTACAGATAAGAAAACTGAAGCTCAGATGCAGGAACAACTATCTTTGGAAAAAAATATATATATATAATAAAATAGATCCTCCAAGAAAGAAATATAAATATTTGCCACATAAGAGATTTATTGGGAGAAACACTTGCAAGTTAAAAGGGGAAGGGGGTGGGGACGTCGAGAGAAACATCAGACTGTGATGTAGGTCTGACCCCTCAGAAGGAAGAGGCCCAGCCTTCAGTTCAATTTTTTAATGTCTGGTGAAGTCCATGGAGTGAGCCAAAGTCACAAGAGGGGATCACTCTCTCCCAGGGAGGAGCCTTAGTATCCCTGCTACACTAATTCATGAGGAAGTATGCCCTGTACAAACACAGTAGGTTCAGAGTGTCATCCCCTGATTACCCTCCCAAGTCAGGAGATTTGAGTGACACATTTTCATGGTCACCACATACCCTGACCTCACACCATGCATAGAAATCATTTTATGGTGGAGTAAAGAACAAATAATAAAAGGGAAAAAAAACTACAAAAGTTTTAAAAGACAAATACAGAAAATATTTTCCAGCTTTGGAGTAGGCAGGATTTTCTTGACACCCAAAATACTAACAATACAGGAAAATACTGATAATTTTGACCATATTAAAATTAAGAATTTCTGTTTCTCAATAGATTCAGTAAATGAATGAAAGAACATGACACACACTGAGCTAAGATATTTGCAACACATATAGCTAATTAAGATCTATTACTCAGAACTAATTAAAATAACAACTGCTAGGAGTCTTTAATAGGATTTTCATGAAGGAGAAGCTCGTAAGGCCAATGAGCATATTATAAGACAAACCACTTCAATAATTAGGAAAATGAAAATCAAAACCATAATGTGATAAGATTACAAACCTACCAGATTGGTAAAAAATAATGACTGGTAATAACAATGGTGAGATGAGAGACATGGGAAGTACAACTTCTAGTGGAATTATAAACTGGTACAACTACTCTGGAAAGAGTCAGGCATTAATTAACTAACGAACTACAGATGCACACATTAAATTACCCAGCAAATGTACTCCTGGATCTATATTGACATGCCAAAAGATACATGGAGCAATGTTCAGAGTAGCTTTTCTCTTAAGAGATACACACAGGGATGCAGGAGGATAAAATTGCCCATGGATAGTAGAATGCACAAGTAATACATTAACTATGGTATATTCATACCATCAAAAGCTCTACAACATATAAAAAAATGAAATAAAGCTCTATCTTTAGGGTGCCTGGTGGCTCAGTGGATTAAGCCTCTGCCTTCAGCTCAAGACATGATCTCAAGTCATGATCTCAAGCCCCACATGGAGCTCCTTGCTCAGTAGGAAGCCGCTTGTCTCCCTCTCCCTCAGCCTCTCCTCCCCACTCATTTTCTCTCTCTCTTTCAAATAAGTAAGTAAATAAATCTTTAAAGCTTTATCTTTAACATAGTCCAATCCTAAAAACATAATACTGAGCAAAAGAATCAAGTCACAGAACAAAAAGTGGGAGTGATTTTCATTGAAGGAAAGTAAAACTATGCTGTATGGTTAAGAGATTCATATATACAGGAAGACCGATAAAGAAAATCAGTGGAATTAACACAAAAATACACTACTTCTGGAAGGTGTGGGCTTGGAAAAAGGGAAATGCCAAACAGGAAGAGGGGAATACAAAGGTTAATTAATACACTACAGCATTTGGAGTTTTTTCCCCAAAATGTAAATATAAATTTTATATTCCTATTTGTGTGTATATCTCTCATAATTAACAGAAAATAAGAGAAGGCAAAACTCAGAAAAGATGAACAACTTGTTCAAGGTCACACAGTTGATAAAGAATGATGAAATTAAAATGCCTTTGATTCCAAAACTAGTACTCTTACTTTAAAAATAGTCAATGAATCTACTTTCTCATAAATCTAAGAAATTGTTGGTCTCTTCAACAGCACAGTTTTTACTTACAATGTATATCTCAATCGTTTATAGAGGAATAAACTTGTTTTAAAGATTACATTGATGTTGTCCCCACAGTTGGAAACCACATTGAAGAGACCCTCAGAGGAAAGCCATCATATTTAATATCTCCATCTCTCCCCATATGTAAATAAGCCCACATCTCTTTCCTCTTACACAAATTCTCAACTATTTATTCTCTGGCTTAAACCAACTAGATATCTTGTTTTTCTAAAGACAAACCTAAGACATTAAGGGGCAGAGAGAAAGAGCATGCAGTCCTTCTACCTGTCACACTCTGTCTACCAGCTCCCTCCTCCTCTTACCTTTGAAGTAGCCCACTCATAATTAACCTCCAATAATTTTGCAAACATTTATTAAGCACCAAATTATGTACCAAATGCTTTAACTTTTTCATTAAACCCTTACAGAAACAGTGTGAGGTAAGTACCTTCAAACCTATTTTACAGAAGGGGACACAGAGTTTAAGGCACTCAGGTAGAACAGACAAAAGGTGCCACTGCCAATCAATGGCAAATCCAGTATAGAAAAGACCAACTGTCCCCACAGATGATAAACTTAACTACTACATCATGCTGTCCCCTCAGTAAATCTAAACATGTCATCTTTCCCACAAGACTTTCCTCCAACTGCTTCCTCCAGGTTCCTTCTCTGGGTTAGGATATTTTCCTATAGGATTCCCTACTACCCAGTGAATATATCTGTCATAAAGACAAAGCATAAATGTTGGCATGGGTCCCAGAGTCAGAATACCTGAAATAAAATCCTTTCCTTGCTATCAGCTTGATATATTTACTAATTTTCAGATAAACTTACTAAATCTCTATAAAATGGGGGAAATCCTATCTCCCTCAGGAATGTGGTGAATTTTAAATAAAATACTATTAAAGAACTTAAGATACTGTTTAAAACATAGTGAATGCTCAATGAGAGTTTTTACTCTATTATATTTGTCATTCAGAAATACAGCAATGTATCACTTCTCAGTCTTTTGGCCAAGATCAAGTGTAGAAATACAAGCCTTTCTACCTGTCAATTGCTACATTTATAAAGGAAAAACAAACAAATATGGGTTATTAAATGGGAAGTGTTCCCTTCATTCAGAATTCAGCCCTCTCATACCAAATCCTGAATGGTGGAAGAGAGCAGGCACTCAGGGCTATCCCTGTGCCTTGGAAATTCCAGGAACCCAGAGTTTTACACTGTTTTCACTTCCAGAAGGGCTGAGGTCATAAAGTGTATTAAAACCAAGAGAATCAAAACTTCTGCTGGTTCTCCTATTAGGTCTGGTCCTGCACTCATTTATGATTATTTCTTTATCCTTACAAACTCCACTGTTGGGACAAAAGAGATTCTAGCTGGAGAAAAGGGCCAAGTAATTCCCTGGAGGTTTCTTGAATGATCTACTGCTCTTCAAGATTCTGGGAAGTATATTTAAACTCTCATTGGACTAAAATTGTAAAGTGTTGCATGTATGATAGGACAGATCCCTAAAAAGAGAAGCCTTAAAGGATCACAAAAATCAAGATGGTTTTATTGATAAAATAATTAATGCAGTTTTAAATAAACAATCAACACACTTCCATAAGGGTGTCAGGAGCAGTCGTTCAGAATTATATCTAAATCAGTAAATTAGCTGTCACTGGAAAATTCCTGTTAAAAGAATTATTTACAAACTATTTAATAAATTTTCCCTACTTTAGAGATTAAACGCTTTCCAAATTATAACTATTTAAGGGACCTCTCAAATTCAAACTAATCTCTATTTTATCTTTTCACACTATCCAGCTGTGAATTTTGCTTAGAAGAGCAGAAACTTGTTTCCAATATATTGTGTTATTTCTCAAATGCAATCTAATTTATATTAACTTTTGAACACAGAGAACTCAAATTTAAAATACTAAATACTGAAATAAGATCAACTGAAATTCACATGAATGATAACACCTTACAAAGAAGTTTGGATATATATTATAATAGACCACAACCATGTTTTCAGAATGGCTTAATACATGGAACTATAATATTTATTAGTTGTGTAGCCTTGAGAAAATACGTGAGTCTCAGTTTTATCATTTATAAAATGGTATTTATACTATATAGTGGTGAGTGAGGGAATTGAATGTGTAAAGTTGCTGCCATAATTCTTAACTCACAAAGGCACTTGATGGAAGCGTACTTTAACTCAAATTCTTTATGGGTTTTTGCTTCTACCTTTTACCATGTTACTTGCAGTTCAGCGGTGATTTTGAATTTGACCATGTGACTTATTTCAGCCTATGTGATGTTACCATATGTGACATACTAAAGGTTTAAAATATGCATGTATGGTGACTAACATAACACAATGAAAAATTTTTTTTAAATGTTCATGTACAGTTGGGCTTGCCATCTCCATGAGAAAAACTATCATTGAGTATCCAGTCTGTGCTCTGCACCTGGAAAAAACCTGAGGTTGTTCCTCAGTGAGGAACTGTGGCTTGAAACAGATCTACCTAGCCAAACCAGGTAGTGATGGAGAAGAAATAATTACTGTTGTCAGCCACTGAGTTAATCCATTAAATGTTGGGATTTTGTATTATGCAGCATTAATATGGCAATAGCCAGTTGATACTATAGCAAGTGTTGTATATGTAACTTAAAAATAACTTAATTAGCTTTTATTTCTTCATCTGTTCTGAGAGATTTTTTGTAGGATTTTTATGAGAATGAGTCTGTACTTGTAAATCACTTAGGATGATTTACACATGCTGGCCCACAGAAGCATTATATAAATATAACCTCTTACTATTTTGTTATTGTTAATAGACCTCAACTTCTATATTTTTTAATGTTATGTACTTCCATAACTTAGATCCCATGCCACTCTTTTCTGAAAAATAATCAGCACAGCAAGTTTGTTTTCTTCCAATGTGAATGTTTTCCAGTTAGAAAATATACCTCTGACTCAGTCCACAAAAGAACAGCCTCCAACTTAACAAACACATTAACAACATGTGTTTTAGGTGTGCATGTAGACAGAATGACTCCTAAACATTTGAGAGGAAGACACAGGAAGTATCTTATGACTGGAGACTTCTGCACAAGAGAGAGTTATTTCCCTATTGCACATAGAATGAATGCTTTTCTTTTCTAACCAATTTCTAAAATTCCTTATGAAATGTATTACATGAATTAATAATTCATGTAATTTGGAAGACAGAAAGACATAGGATATTTGGAAGACAGAAAGACATAAGATATAGCAACTGTAATGGTTAATTTCATGTGCCAACTTTGTTGTTAGCCTACAGTTCCCAGTTTTTTGGTCAAGCATCAGTCTACTTGTTTCTGTAAAGTTACTTTTTAGATGTGACTAACATTTAAATTAGAATTTGAGTAAAGTAGATTGACCACCATAATATTGGCGGGCCTTGTCCAATCAGTTTAAGGTCTTAAGAGCAAAACTAGAGATTTCTTAAAGAAGCATTAATTCCTCAAGAATGATAGCCTCAAGACTATAACATTGCAACTGTGCTTCAGTTTCTAGTCTGCATGTTTTGGACTTAAATCTGTAATACCAACTCTTCTCTAAATTTCTAACCTGTTGCCCTACTCTAAATTTTGGACTCACCAGCCCCCCAAATTGTGTGATTTAAGATAATTTCTTAAAATAAATATCATTTGACGTATAGATGATTAAATAGATTGATATCCTATTGGTTCTATTCATCTAAAGAACCCTAATATAATAACTGCATATAGAGAAATCATTCTCAGGGTAAATAGTCAAAGGGCACTGCACAGCAAATGAGAAGAAATCTCAATCTTCAGTGGGCTATCTCCATTCAGTAATTCAGTAAATATATAGTGAACTCTGTCATCTTATATAATGTAGATTAATGAGATATAGTCATGCCTTCCAGGAGTTCATAATCTAGGGACAAAGTCAAACATGATCACCCAAAGAAAAGCAATAAGGTAACAGAACTTACTGTAGCACAGAGAAGCAGGGTCCGGGATCTGAGAAATGTGTTTCAAGAAAGCACATTTCAAACATATTAAAAGAATTATTAGACACTGTAATGGAAGTATGACAATTGACAGGAAAGAACTAATACAACCAAAGCCTTGGAGATAAGAAAGTGCATGCTATGGACTGGAACTTTAGGTAATGTGGGGCTTCCGTAACAATAGGTATAGAGAAAAGAAGGCAGATGAGGTCTCAGTTGCAGAATGGAGATCTTCTGCACTTCGGACAATGTCTATTCTATTTAGTTTTGCCCTTCATCTTTGTTTCCTGGAAACCTTGCATTAATCCTGGTATCTGTAAATGCTCAATAAATCTTTACTTCAACACAAATAGAGGACATATATGAAGGGATAATACACATTTTAGTGGAAGGATATTGGAGTGAATCTCCAAATGACAGAGACCAAGAAAAACAGGTATTGATCCAAAAGCAATTTTTAAGTGTTCAAAATAGCCCAAGTACTGCATAAAGCATTCTGTGAGAGACTGGCAATTTGGTTTTAAGCAAGTGAGACAGAATCTCTGTTTGATTGAGCTTAATTTGTAATAACAAAGAGGATAATAAATGGAAAGTTCCAGCGAAGTATAAATACAGTACATTCTTCTTTAACCTTGCTAAGTAAGATTTCCTACTTTCCTAGGAAAAAAGATTTGGGGAAATACATTAGTTACACAACATATTTGGCTATATATTTTTGTACCTTTTACCTACATAGTAAATATTGCTTAGTTCTTTGTGTAATGTGGTTACAGCCAGGCTTAACCTTTTTGGTGTAATGAGAGCTCTCTGAGATAACATCAATTTTACATATTAATATGGATAGAATTAGTTCAGGTTAACCTTACCTGGCAATTTCAGTTAAAAATCTGGTGCCCTTGGTAGACAAACTTGATGAAACATACTCCATATATAATGAGGACTGATAGAACCTCTCTTTATATGGTGTAGTCCATATTTCACACACATCAGCATATTGTTCTACCTTCAATAGTGTTATATCCTTCATTGTCCAGACTCATAACCCCATGCCCACTCCTGAAACTTTATACTTCGTAAGGTCTGTGTAGGTCAAAAGATATGTAAGAATCATAACTACATTCATGTTATTGCAATAGTTACTTAATGCTTTGAAAAATGTAAATAAATAGACTCTTGGACAAGCCAAACTTAAAAATCATTCAGCATTATTTTACTCCACAAACCTATTTTTATGAAAACTTGCATGCAGAAAATGGAATATATATTATAAAAGAAATTAAATCTAGAACATGATTTATTTCCTATTCTAATTCATTTCCTCATATATTTCCTTTTCTATCCTCCCGCTAACACAGTTAAGCAAGCACCTGTAGACTTACCATCTCATTTTAGCTCATAAACAGATGGAGAAGTTAAATACAGAGTAGCCAAGTCACTTCTTAATGTAAAACAGGTTATATGTTTTAGAAGAAAGATCAGTGAAGCAAAGTGTACAAAAATAAAAATTATTAGCCAGTAATAAACGACCTTTTCTTAACAATAGCTAGCCCCTTCAAGGTCCTGGAAACCTCACTTCCAAAATTCCTCAGAGGCTTACACTATTCTTAAACCCCTCCCAATCTGAAAGTATATAATCAGCCATTCCTCTTGATCCCAGTGCAGCTATTTCTGTCCACGGGTCCTATCCCTATGCTTTAATAAAACCTCCTTTTTGCACCAAAGATGTCTCAAGAATTCTTTCCTGGCCATTGGCTCCAAACCCAGTATCTTTTCTATATCACCCAGGATTTATTTAACTGTATTCACTGAAAAACGGTACCATACAAGTTCATGTACAAAATTCAATTACACTTGTATACACTGGTTAAACAATAAAATTGGAAAATGATTTTTTTTAGTCTAAAATACATGAAATTCTTGAGGATAAATTTAACATGTATAAGTACACACTGAAAACTACAAAAAGAGAAATGAAAGATAATCTAAGTAAATGGCAAGATGTACCATATGCCTGAATTAGAAAACTCACTAAGTTGGTATTTTCTCCAAAATTTTCTAGTTTCAGGGTAATTCCAATCAAATCCACCAATTCATTTTGGAGAATTTGACAAGCTGATGCAACAGCAATGCCAGGGACCTAAAATAGCCACAATAGTCATATAGAAAACATAGAAAATTAAAGGAAACTAACTATCGGATTTTTGATTTATAGAACTACATCAATTCAGACAATGTGAATTGGAATAAGGATAGATATGTAGATCAGTGGAAAAGACCAGAGTACTGAAATAAATTCACATGTATATAGTAAATTGATTTTGAAAAGGTAACAATATATTTCAAAGGGAAAATGGAGTTTGAAAAACCCAGATATGTATTTGAAAAAAGTCATTATTTTTGCATACAAAAAAGTTTAACTCAAAATAGATCAGAGACAGAAGAAAATTACAGAAGCCAAGATTTCATAGATAGGACCAAAAAAACCCACAAGTCACAAATAAAAAAATTATAAATTGGAATTTGTCAAAATTAAAACTTTGCTTTTCAAAAGATTTTCTGAAAAAAATGAATCACAGAGACTACAAGAAAATTATATATGTGTGTGTGAGTGTATGTTATATATAGCACATACATAAAATATGTAGAATTTAAAAAGAGAATACATACATAAAATGAACCACGACTAAAAAATAAAACAATTTTAGGGGCACCTGGGTGGCTCAGTGGGTTAAAGCCTCTGCCTTCGGCTCAGGTCATGATCCCAGGGTCTTGGGATTGAGCCCCAAGTCGGGCTCCCTGCTCAGTGAGGAGCCTGTTTCCTCCTCTCTCTCTGCCTGCCTCTCTGCCTACTTGTGATCTCTGTCTGTCAAGTAAATGAATAAAATCTTAAAAATAAATAAATAAATAAAAATAAAAAATAAGACAATTTTAAAATGAGTAAATAATTTGGACACATTTAAAAAGCAGATATACAAAAGGTCAAAAACACTTAAAAATATTCATTGTCATTAATTACCATGAAAATGCAAGTTAAACCAAATGGCATATCCATTAGAATGACTAAAATTAAAAATAATGTTAGTATCAAGTATTGGTGAAGAGCAGCTGGAATCCTCATATATCAATGATGAGAACATAAAATATGTATAATAACTTGGGAACACATAGTGACAGATTATATTATAAAGCTCAACATTTACTTATCATAAGACTAGTCAATTTTATTCCTAGGCATCTGCACAAAAGAAATTAAAATATGTGTTCAGAAAAAGACTTAAAGATGAGTGGTCATAACAGCTTTATTTATAATAGTCACAAACTGGAAACAATCCAGCTCTCCTTAACAACTGGAAATAAATTGTGTTAATACAGAAAATAGAACACTACACAGGAATACAAAAAAAAAGTAAACTACAAAATCATGTAACAATACAAATAAATCTAAAAATAATTATTCTTAGTGAAATATGCCAGGCACAGAAGAATGTATCTTGAATCTATCTCTTTATATAAAATTCAAGAACAGGAGATACTAACCTAAGAGACAAGAGGATCTGTGGTGTTAGCAGACTGCTCTGGGTTGGGAGGATTCACCACAAGACTCTGAGGGAAACTTCTGGGGTGATTAAAAATTTGAATAATTGGTTTATTTTATAATATGCAAATTGTACCTCAGTAAATACTAGTGACAAAAAAGAATAAGCTAATTTGTACTATTTTTTCTCTGTGAAATATGGTTTCCTCCCTACAGGATCAATGGTCTGAGGGAAGATAAAGTAATAAAAATACAGTTGCATAGATAACTTAAGAAACTATCCAGAGATGGTCTTTAAATTTTTACCAATTGTGTTAGAGATTAAAATGTACACATTCTAGAATATTTTTAAAATGAAATAGATGTTTGGCCACTGATTAAATGAAATTATTAATTATAGGATAATGGCAATCAATCAGTGGCTCTGACCATTTATGTATTTTCAGCACATGGAGGAAGTCAGATTTTTCTACAGTTAGAGTATCACAAAGTGACCACGTTTAATGAAGCCAGGCAAAGTGTTATTATACTTCCATGTGGTAATATAAACAGACATATTAAATACTGTTTATTTTACTTCCCATCACTATGAGTCAGCAGGTATTTTACATATTCAAAGGGAACATTTCAGCTTTACAGTTCTAGGGGCAAGATTTGCACAAATGAAAACATGGATGCCTTGAGGAAAACCCATGAGTGTAAATATTTTGTTATTCCTATGAGGGGAAAAAAAAAGGTGAGAGATGAGACTTCTGTCAAGTGTAAAATTATCACACAGAATGATGAAAAGACTTTTTTTATTTTTTGAGCAATGAATCAAGAGAAATCATTTAAACTTCAACAGGAGAATTTCTCAATTTTTTAAATTCCATAATAGAAGAGTTTGTGAAAAAAATCAGGAAACCTCTCAGAATTTAAATAAGTCCTGATCTCTTATGCTTAAAAGACACTGAGTAGTATGCTTGAGTAGACACTCAAGAAATTAAAATATTATGAATCAAACTTCAATATATCAACCTAATGAAGTGAATTAATCACTAAGAATCAGAACAAATTTTGAAATTTAGGTAAATTCTAATATCATCAAGGGAAAATAGATTATCAAGAAATTAAAATATTTGGTCTTCACTTCAGCTTTGAAAAAGGATTTGACTAAAGTCTTTTAATATAAGTTTGATGAAAATTCAATTTCCCAGAATATTTCTCTAAACAGACCCTTGGACAAAAATATGGTCACTAAAAAGATGCTAAATTTCACTTTATCATGCAAAAAGCTTTCTGCAATTCTTCAAATAAGATTTATTTTGATGATATAAAATCAGAAAGGAATTTAATACCACAGAACTTGATGAATTACTAGATCACGTCATTACCCAAACTTGCAGTCAACCCAGGGTCTATACAACCAGTAAAGGACACAGATTTATTATTATTGTTATTGTTGTTGTTATTGTTATTATTATTGAAAGATTTCAATGAGTTAGAAATTTTTAGTAGGAAGGTGATAGTCACTGGCATTTTTATAAGGGGACAAGGCATCACAATTTTTCTTTCCTTTCATTTTAAGTGGTGCATCCTGTTGCTAATTACTCTGTCAGTAGGTGTAACTAAAACTTATCATGTCTGTTAGATGCTGACTGGCTTCTGAGCCTCCTCTCAATGTCATGTCAAGCAAAATTATGGTGGCAATATAGCAAAACTAATTAGGGCACACTGACCTTAGCAGTGGGCAGTTCTTATAATTTCTTGTTAGAATTTTGAAAAATGAAAACAAAGTAGAAGAAAATTTCTCCTTGTTAGTAGCCCTTTCTAGTCACCTGTTCATTCCAAGAAAGAAATGAGAGGTAAATCCTTTGAGAAGCACTTTTAATTACTCAGTCAGTATGGGCTGCTAGGACAAGATACCATTGGTTGTGTTTTACAGTTCTGGAAAATGTCTTGTGACAGCACATTCAGTGCTGAAGACCACCTTACTGGTTTGCAGATAATCACCTTCCTGTATCTTCACACGGCAGAGAGATATCATCTCTCTCAGGTCTCTTTTTACAAGGGCACTAATCCCACTCATAAGGACTCCTTTTATGACCTAATTACCTCCCAGGTCTCACCTCAGAGTACTATCACCTTGGGGATCAGGACTTCAACATATGAGTTTTAGGGGGACATCAACATTCAGTCCATAGCAATATCAATCACCCATTTAGAAGTGGAGGCTGTATTATTTTTAAGAATATTTTATTCATTTAGTGAACAATTTTAGTATAAATATTCTTTTTTAAAAAGGAACAACAGAGAGGGAAGATAGTGGAGTAAGAGGATCCTGGACTGACCTTGTCACATGAATAGAACCAGATAACACCAATATCAGTATAAATAACCCAGAAAATGATACAAGACTGTCAGAATAAACTATCCACAACACAATGTAGAGAAGAGGCCACATCAAGGAGGGTAGGAAGGGCAGACACAGCCAGAAACTAAACGGATCCATGAGATTACCCAAGGGAGGGAGGGCAACATGGATGTGGGTAGAAGAAAGGAGCAGATCCCACACCAGTCACCCAAGGCACTGGAGAATGTGTACTGGGAAGACAAATACCCATAACATTTGGTTATAAAATATTTGGTTTGAAAACCGGAAGGGTTTGGCTTTGAGTTCTTATAATCTGTGGGACTTAGCACCTGGAACTTTAAACATCAGCGGGCTCAGCCCTGGCAGGCCCAGTAGGTAATAGGAAACTGATTATCAGCCTTTATTTATTTTTTTAAAAGATCTTATTGCATGGAGCACTGCATGTTATACACAAACAATGAATCATGGAACATTACATCAGAAACTAATGATGTACTGTATGCTGACTAACATAATAAAAAATAAATAAATATATAAAATAAAGGTTGTATTTATTTTAGAGAGAGCAAAAGCAATCACAGAGGGAGAGGGCTCACAGAGGCAGAGGGAGAAGCAGACTTTCCGTTCAGTGGAGAGTCTGAGGTGGGGCTTGATCCTAGGACCCTGAGATCATGACCCCAACCAAAGGCAGACACTTAACCAACTGAGCCACCCAGGTGCCCCTGATTATCAGCCTTTAAAGAGACAGCACAACAAAGACCCATGGAGATACAGTACAGAAGAAACGATTTGAAAAGTGTCTGAGGTATACAGGAAGATTTATTTACCAATATCAGAGCATGTACTGGAGGAGAAAGGATATTTAGGAGACTTCTCCATGAACAAAGGATCTGGCAGTCACCATTCCCACTTCCCCTATCTTCTAGCCTAAACTCAGGGATACATACCTGCAGGAAGCAGCAAAGCATCAACACTCTGCATCTAGTTTGTTAGCAGTGCATTCTGACCCACATAGTTCTATAGATCTACACCTTCCAACCCAGATGGCCTCAACAGAAGTTTTCCCATGCTGCTGCAGATCCCTTCCCACAGTAGACAAGCATAAGCCTTACTGGTACCATGCACTCCACTCCCTGCATTCTACCATAGCCCTCACCCTCCAACATGCCCTTGTAAGGAGTACATGCAAAGCAGTGCTACAAGCCTAGCAGGGTGTAAGTAGCTGCCACAGGAACCAGAACCACCCCAAAGTGACTCCTGGCCCAGAGAGAGGGAAAGAAAACCACACGCACTAGTCAGAGATAGTTCCCAGCACTGGGCTGGAGACAGACAGCTGGTCTGATTACAGATCCCATCAACAAAAGCATCTCAGGGGACAACACAGGGAAACACCCTGCCATTTGGTATGACTACAACTCTGGCAAATACCTAGTCTGACTCAATTTAAGCCGAAAGTGTCCCCAGATGGGCTCACTAACACCACAGGGAATACTACCCACAAAGGCAAAGATAGACATTGTAAATGACAGAAAAAAAAAAAAGGTGGCTCACTCACAATAGAAGGGCATATGCATCACAGACAACACCCCTCAAGTGTCAGTTTCTGGTGAATAGGGGACATTCACAGCAGGGTATCACAAGACCTCTTCTTCATAAGGCCATTACTTTCAAGTGCAAGAGATGGAACCATCTTTCCTAACACACAGAGACTGACACAGAGAGTTAGAGAAAATGAGGAGACAGAGGAATACGTACCAAAAGACATAACAGGACAAAAATCACAGTAAGAGAACCAAACAAAACAGGTAATATGTCTGATACAGAATTTAAAATAATAGTCATTAAGATACTCACTGGACTTGAGAAAAAGTGGAGGACATCAATGAGACTCTCAGCAAAAAGACATAAAAAATAACTGAACAGATTAAGAACTTAATAACTGAAATTAAAAATACAATAGTTGGAATAAACAGTGGACTAGAGCATGCAAATGAATAGATTAACAAAGTAGTGGAAGCAATTAAGCTGAATAGGACAGAGAAAAGAAAATAAAAAATGCAAATAGATTAATGGAACTCATCAACATTATAAAGTGTAATAATATTCACATTATAGGGATCCCAGAACGAGAAGAGAGAGAAAAGGAGGAAGAAAATTTATTGAAGAAATAACAGCTGAAGTCTTCCTGAATCTGGGAAAGAAAACAGAAATCCAGATCCAAGAGGCATAGAGAACCCCCAGGAAAATAAACTCAAGGAGATCCAAACCAAGACACAGAGTAATTAAAATGGAAAAAAAAAAATAGTGATAAAGAATTTTTAAAGCAGCAAAATAAAAGAAAATGGTTACATATAAGGGGAAACTCCCACAAGGCTGTCAACTGATTTTCACCAGAAAATTTGCAGGTCAGATGAGAGTGGCATGATATATTCCAAGTGTTGAAAACAAAACAAAACATAAAAACTAATCTGTAGCCAAGAATTCTCTATCTAGCTATCATCAGAATAGAAGAGATAGTTTCCCAGAAAAACAAGTTAAAGGAATTCTAACCCAGGAAGGCTAACCCAGCCTTATAATAAATGTTAAATGGGACTCTGAGTGGAAAGGAAAGACCATAAGCAGGAGTAAGAGAAATAGAAAGCCAAAAAAGCAGTAAAATTAGGTATATCTCTAAAAATCAGTCAAGGGGAGGCAGGCTTGAAGATGGCAGAGAAGTAGCAGTCTGAGATGACATCAGGTAGCAGGAGATCAGCTAGATAGCTTACCAAATATTCTGAACACCTACAAATCCAACAGGAGATCAAAGAGAAGAGCAACAATTCTAGAAACAGAAAATCAACCCCTTTCTGAAAGGTAGGACCGGTGGAGAAGTAAATCCAAAGTGACGGGAAGATAGACTGTGGGGTGAGGGGCCAGCTCCCAGCAACTGGCGGAGCAATGGAGCACAAAATAAGAACTTTTAAAAGTCTACTCCACTAAGAGACATCTCTCCGGAGACTAAACTGGGGTGAAGCCCATGTGGGGACAGAGTGGCCCCAGGTCCTGCGGGGTCACAGAAGGATCATGGGTGTCTGAGTGTCGCAGAGCTCGCAGGTATTAGAGTGGGGTAACCAACTACAGAGACAGAGCTGAGGAGTGAGCTCTCAACTCAGGGTTACCTTGAACTGTAATCTGTGGCACAGGCCACTGCTCTGTGAGTGGGGTCCCCAAAGATCCGGGGAGACCCCGCCCTGAAAGAGCTCAGGGATCTGCGGGGTTCAGAGACTCCAGGTGGAGCTGTGTGCCAGAGACAGAGATGCTTGGCCACAGGCTGGGTGAGCTCAGAGCCCAGCCAGAGGCCAGGGAGACAGGAGTGATTGAGCACTTTTCTCCAAGCACAGCAGGAAGCCAGGAGATGGGAATGATTGAGCGCTTTTCTCCAAGAGCACACTGAAGAGGGGGGCCCCAAGCTCACGGCTCTTTTGGGCTGGAGATCGGGAGACCACCATTTTCATTGCCGTCCTCCAGAACTCTACGGAAAGCATACAGGAAACAAAAGCTCCTGAAAGCAAACCCGAGCGGAGTACTTAGCCCGGCCCCTGGTAAGGGCAGTGCAATTCCGCCTTGGGCAAAGACACTTGAGAATCTACAACAGACCCCTTGCCCGGAAGATCATCAAGAAATCCAGCCAAGCCCAAGTTCACTTACCAAGGAGAACAGTGGAATTCCAGAGGAGGAGAAAGCAAAGCATGGAATTCATGGCTTTCTCCCCATGAATCTTTATTATTGCAAAGTTAATTTTTTTTTAATTTTTTTTCTGCTAACTTTTTTAACTTTTACCCTTTCCTCTTTTAACGTTTTTTGGCTAGCTTATCTTAACGCCTTTCATTTAAAAAAAATTTTTTTTTGAACCTTCATTATTATAGTCATATTTTATCCTTCATTGTATCTAACTTTATTTTTTATATACACATAGGGTTTTTTCTTCTAAAAAATTTGGGGTACAACTTCTTCTAATAGATGAATATACACCCTAAATCTAGCACCAGGCTTGATCTAGTCTCCAGCCCGAGCAAATTCTCTCCACTCTCTTTTTCTTTATTCTCCCAACCAACTTACCTTATCAACTCCTTTGTTAGAAATTTAAAAAAAATTTTTTTTCATCTTAATAGTCATATTCCATCACTTCATTGCATTTGCCCTTATATATGTTTTTCATTCTTTAAAATTTTGAGAGGTAGTTTCTTCTAAGAGACCAAAATGCTCACAAAATTAAGGGGTGACCCTGTTCTAGTCACCAGTCTAATATATATATTTTTTTCTTTTTATATTTTTTCTTTATTTACTTTCTGTTTTTTTCTTTTCTGAACTTCTTTTTAACCCCTTTCTCTCCCCACCCTCCGCCATGATTTGGGGTCTCTTCTGATGTGGTTAAAACATTTTCCTGGGGTCTTTGCCACCCTTTTAGTATTTCATTTGCTCCTTCATATATTCTTATCTGGACAAAATGACAAGGCAGAAAAACTCACCACAAAAAAAAAAAAAAAAAAAAGAAAAAAAGAAAAAACAAGAGGCAGTACCGAAGGCTAGGGACCTATCAATATGGACATTGGTAATATGTCAGATCTAGAGTTCAGAATGATGATTCTCAAGGTTCTAGCTGGGCTCGAAAAAGGCATGGAAGATATTAGAAAAACGCTGTCTGGAGAAGTAAAAGCCCTTTCTAGAGAAATAAAAGAACTAAAATACAACCAAGTTGAAACCAAAAAAGTTGTTAATGAGGTGCAATCAAAACTGGAGGTTCTCACTGCTGGATAAATGAGGCAGAAGAGAGAATTAGTGATATAGAAGATCAAATGACAGAGAATAAAGAAGCTGAGCAAAAGAGAAACAAACAACTACTGGACCACGAGGGGAGAATTTGACAGATAAGTGATATCATAAGACAAAACAACATTAGAATAATTGGGATTCCAGAAGAAGAAGAAAGAGAGAGGGGAGCAGAAGGTATACTGGAGAGAAATTGTTGAGAATTTCCCTAATATGGTAAAGGAAACAATCATCAAAATCCAGGAGGTGCAGAAGACCCCCCTCAAAATCAATAAGAACGGGTCCACACCCCATCATCTAAGAGTAAACTTTACAAGTCTTAACGACAAAGAGAAAATCCTGAAAGCAGCCCGGGAAAAGAAGTCTGTAACATACAATGGTAAAAATATTAGATTGGCAGTGGACTTATACACAGAGAACTGGCAGGCCAGAAAGAAATGGCATGATAGGGCACCTGGGTGGCTCAGTGGGTTAAAGCCTCTGCCTTGGGCTCAGGTCATGATCCCAGGGTCCTGGGATCAACCACCATGTTGGGCTCTCTGCTTAGTGGGGAGCCTGCTTCCTCCTCTCTCTCTGCCTGCCTCTCTGCCTACTTGGGATCTTTGTCTGTCAAATAAATAAATAAAATCTTAAAAAAAAAACTGGCATGATATATTCAGAGCACTAAACAAGAAAAACATGCAGACAAGAATACTATATCCAGCTAGGTTATCATTGAAAATAGAAGGAGAGATAAAAAGTTTCCAGAACAAACAAAAACTGAAAGAATTTGCAAACACCAAACCAGCTCTACAGGAAATATTGAAAGGGATCCTCTAAGCAAAGAGAGAGTCTAAAAGTAGTAAATCAGAAAGGAACAGAGACAATATACAGTAACAGTCACCTTACAGGCAATACAATGGCACTAAATTCATATCTTTCAATAGTTACCCTGAATGTAAATGGGTTAAATGCCCCAATCAAAAGACACAGGGTTTCAGAACGTATAAAAAAACAAAACCCATCAATATGTTGCCTACAAGAAACTCATTTTAGACCCAAGACACCTCCAGATTTAAAGTGAGGGGGTGGAAAACAATTTACCATGCTAATGGACATCAGAAGAAAGCTGGGGTAGCAATCCTTATATCATATCAATTAGATTTTAAACAAAAGACTATAATAAGAGATGAGAAAGGACACAGACTCAAAGGGTCTGTCCAACAAGAAGATCTAAAAATTTTAAATATCTATGCCCCTAACATGGGAGCAGCCAACTATATAAACCAATTAATAACAAAATCAAAGAAACACATCAGCAATAACACAATAATAGTAGGGGACTTTAACACTGCCCTCACGGAAATGGATAGATCATCCAAGCAAAAGATCAAAAAGGAAATAAAGGTCTTAAAAGACACACTGGACCAGATGCACATCACAGATATATTCAGAACATTTCATCCCAAAGCAACAGAATACACATTCTTCTCTAGTGCGCATGGAACATTCTCCAGAATAGATCACATCCTGGATCATAAATCAGGTCTCAACCAGTATCAAAAGATTGGGATCATTCCCCACATATTTTCAGACAACAATGCTCTGAAGCTAGAACTCAATCACGAGAGGAAATTTGGAAAGGACCCAAATACATGGAGACTAAACAGCATCCTTTTAAAGAATAAATGGATCAACCAGGAAATTAAAGAAGAAATGAAAAAATTCATGGAAACAAATGATAAAGAAAACACAATGGTTCAATTTCTGGGGCCCAACAAAGGTATTCCTGAGAGGAAAATATATAGCAATACAAGCCTTTCTCAAGAAACAAGAAAGTTCTCAAATATACAATCTGAACAGACACATAACCAGTAAGGAGATTGAAACAGTCATCAAAAATCTCCAAACAAACAAAAGCCCAGGGCCAGACGCCTTCCCAGGGGAATTCTACCAAACCTTTAAAGAAGAATTAATTCCTATTCTCCTGAAACAATTCCAAAAAATAGAAATGGAAGGAAAACTTCCAAACTCATTTTATGAGGCCAGCATCACCTTGATCATAAAACCAGGCAAGGATCCCATCAAAAAAGGGAATTACAGACCAATATCCTTGATGAACACAGATGCAAAAATTCTCACCAAAATACTAGCCAATAGGATCCAACAGTACATTAAAAGGATTATTCACCACGACCAAGTGGGATTTATTCCAGGGCTACAAGGTTGGATCAACATCCACAAATCAATCAATGTGATGCAATACATGAATAAAAGAAAGAACGAGAACCATATGATACTCTCAATAGATGCTGAAAAAGCATTTGACAAAGTACAGCATCCCTTCCTGATCAAAACTCTTCAAAGTGTAGGGATAGAGGGCACATACCTCAATATCATCAAACCCATCTATGAAAAACCCACCGCAGATATCATTCTCAGTGGAGAAAAACTGAGAACTTTCCCGCTAAGGTCAGGAACATGGCAGGAACGTCCATTATCACCACTGCTATTCAACATAGTACTAGAAGTCCTAGCCTCAGCAATCAGACAACAAAAAGAAATTAAAGACATCCAAATCAGCAAAGAAGAAGTCAAACTATCACTCTTTGCAGATGATATGATACTATATGTGGAAAACCCAAAAGACTCCACTACAAATCTGCTAGAACTTGTCCAGGAATTCAGTAAAGTGTCAGGATATAAAATCAATGCTCAGAAATCAGTTGCATTTCTTTACAACAACAAGACAGAAGAAAAAAAAAATTAAGGAGTCAATCGCATTTACAATTGCACCCAAAACCATCAGATACCTAGGCATAAACCTAATCAGAGAGGCAAAGAAGCTATCTATACTCAGAAAACTATAAAGTACCCATGAAAGAAATTGAGGAAGACACAAAGAAATGTAAAAATGTTCCATGTTCATGGATTTGAAGAATAAATATTGTGAAAATGTCTATGCTACTTAAGCTATCTACACATTTAATGCAATCCCTATTAAAATCCCAACCATTTTTTTCAAAGAAATGGAACAAATAATCCTAAAATTTATATGGAACCAGAAAAGACCTCGAATAGCCAAAGGAATATTGAAAAAGAAAGCCAAAGTGGGTGGCATCACAATTCCAGACTTCAAGCTCTATTACAAAGCTGTCATCAACAAGACAGTATGGTACTGCTACAAAAACAGACAGATAGATCAATGGAACAGAATAGAGAGCCCAGAAATAGACCCTCAACTCTATGGTCAACTAATCTTCGACAAAGCAGGAAGAAATGTCCAATGGAAAAAAGACAGCCTCTACAACAAATGGTCTTGGGACAGCCACATGCAGAAAAATGAAATCGGACCATTTCCTTACACCATACACAAAAATAAACTCAAAATGGATGAAGGACTTCAGTGTGAGAAAGGAATCCATCAAAATCCTTGAGGAGAACATAGGCATCAACCTCTTCGACCTCAGCTGCAGCAATTTCTTCCTAGGAACATCACCAAAGGCAAGAAAGCAAGAGCAAAAATGAACTATTGGGACTTCATCAAGATCAAAAGCTTTTGCACAACAAAGGAAACAGTCAACAAAACCAAAAGACAACTGACAGAATGGGAGAAGATATTTGCAAATGACAGAGCAGATAAAGGGCTAGTATCCAAAATCTATAAAGAGCTTAGCAACCTCAACACCTAAAGAACAAATAATCGAATAAAGAAATGGGCAGAGGACATGAACAGACATTTCTACAAAGAAGACATTCAGATGGCCCACAGACACATGAAAAAGTGCTCCACATCACTCAGAATCAGGGAAATACAAATCAAAACCACAATGAGATACCACTTCACACAGTCAGAATGGCTAAAATTAACAAGTCAGGAAATGACAGATGCTGGCGAGGATGCGGAGAAAGGGGAACCCTCCTACACTGTTGGTGGGAATGCAAGTTGGTGTAACCACTCTGGAGAACAGCACGGAGGTTCCTCAAAAAGTTGAAAATAGAGCTACCCTACAACCCAGCAATCGCACAACTGGGTATTTACCCTAAAGATACAAACGTAGTGATCCGAAGGGACACGTGCACCCAAATGTTTATAGCAGCAATATCCACAATAGCCAAACTATGGAAAGAACCTAGATGTCCATCAACAGATGAATGGATAAAGAAGAGGTGGTATATATTTATAAGGAATACTATGCAGCCATCAAAAGAAATGAAATCTTGCCATTTGCGACAACATGGATGGAACTAGAGGGTCTTATGCTTAGTGAGATAAGTCAATCAGAGAAAGACAACTATCATATGATCTCCCTGATATGAGGAAGTGGAGATGCATCATGGGGGAGGGGATTGGGGGGTAGGAAAAGAATAAATGAAACAGGATGGAATCGGGAGGGAAACAAACCAAAAGAGACTCTTAATGTCACAAAACAAAATGAGGGGGGCCGGGGGCTGGGGTGTAGGGAGAGGGTGGTAGGATTATGGACTTTGTGGAGGGTATGTGCTATAGTGAGTGCTGTGAAATGTGTAAACCTGGTGATTCACAGACCTGTACCCCTGGGGCTAATAATACATTATATGTTTATTAAAAACTTAAAATTTTTTTAAAAAAGTGAAAAAAATCAGTCAAGGGGTTCACAAAATAAAAGAATTTAAAATATGATACAACACATCTAAAACATGGAGGTGAGGAAGAGTAAAAATTTAGTGCTTTTAGAATAGGTTCAAAATTAAGTGACCATCAACTTAATATAGACTGCCATATGCATAAAATGCTATATATAAATCTAATGGTAATCACAAATCAAATGTTGTTAATATGTAAAAAGGGAGAGAGAAATAGGAACAACTAAAGAAAGCCAGCAAACCATGAGAAGAGAGCAAGTAAAGAAAGGAACAGAGAAGAATTACAAATGCAACCACATGGCAATAAATACATCCCTATCAATAATTGCTTTAAAAGTAAATAAACACTCCAATCAAAAGACATAGGATGACAGAATGGTTTAAAAAAAAAAAAAAAGACCCATCTATATGCTGCCTACAAGAGACTTATTTCAGACCTAAAGATAGATGCAGATTGAAAGTGAGGGGATGGAACAGCATTTATCATGCAATAGAAATAAAAAAGAAAGCCAACGTAGCAATATTTATATCAGACAAAATAAACTTCAAGAAAAAGACTGTAACAAGAGACAAATAAGGACACTGTGTAATCATAAAGGGAACAATCCAAAAAGAATATATAACAATTGTAAGTATTTATGCACACAACATGGGATCACCCCAATAGAGAAGCACTCTAATAACAAACATGAAGGAAGCTATTGATAGTAATGCAATAATTGTAGGGACTTTCACACTCCATCTCCATCAAAGGACAGATAATCTAAAGAGAAAAATCAACAAGGAAAAACGGTTTGAATGACACATTGGACTAGATGGATCTAAGAGATATATTCAAAACATACCATCCTAAAACAGCAGAATACACATATCATTTCAAGTGCATATGGAACATTAATAAAAAAGATTAAAGTCATTCATACCATGCAGCTTTTCTGACCCCAATGATATGAAACTAAAAATCAACCACAAGAAAAAGTCTGGAAAGAACACAAATACATAGGGGTTAAAAACATGCTACTAAACAATGAAGGGATGACCCAAGAAATTACAGAATAAATAAATAAATAAATATATATACATATATATATATATATAGAGAGAGAGAGAGAGAGAGAGAGAGAAATGAAAATGAAAACACAGCAGGCCAAAATGTTGGAGATACAGCCAAAGATGTTCTAAGAGGGAAGTTTATAGCAATACAGACCTACATCAGAAAATAAACAAACAAACAAAAAACCTTCAAACAACCTAACTTTATGCCCAAAGGAGCTAGAACAAAGGAGAACAAACAAATCCTAAAACCAGGGGAAGGAAGGAAATAATAGATTAGAGCAGAAATAAAGAAAATATAAAATAAAATAATTAATTAATTAAACAGATCAATAAAACAAATCAGGAGCTGGTTCTTTGAAAAGATCAATAAATTTGATAAACTTTTAGCCAGACAAAACCAATCAATCAAGAACAAACAAAAACATTTAAAAAGATGGAGGACTCAAACAAAAGCAGAAATGAAAGAGAATAACCAATATCACAGAAACACAAAGAATTATAAAAGATTATAAAAAATTACATGCCAAAAATTAGACAACCTAGAAAAAATGTATAAATTCAGAGAAACATATCTTATCAAAACTGAAGGAAGAAATAGAAAAATTGAACAGACTGATTACAAGTAATTAATTGAATCAGTAAACAAAAAACTCCCAACAAAGTCCAGAACCAGATGGTTTTACCAGTGAGTTTCACCAAACATTTAAAGAAGAGTTACTATTCCCAAACTATTCAAAACAGAAGGGGGAAGGAAAGCTTTCAAATTCATTCTATGCGGTCAGTATTAACCTGATACCAAACCAGTTAAAGACAAATTTTAAAAAATGAATAAAAAAAAAATAAAATAATTTAAAAATTTAAAAAAAAAGAAAGAAAGGGAGGGAGAGAGAACTACATGTCAGTACCTCTGATAAATATAGATGCAAAAATCCTCAACAAAATATTAGCAAGCTGAACCCCAGAATGCATTAAAAAATTCATTCACCACAATCAAGTGGTATTTATTACTGGGAAGCATGGGTGGTTCAATACTTGCAAATCAATCAGTCTGATATATCACATCAATAATGGAAAGAATAAAAACCATGTGATCATTTCAATATATGCAGAAAAAGCATTTGACAAAGTATAACATCAATTCATGATAAAAACCCCTCAACATATCGTGAGTGCTGTGAAGTGTGTAAACCTGGTGATTCACAGACCTGTACCCCTGGGGATAAAAATACATTATATGTTTATTTAAAAAAAAAAAAAAAAAAAGGATGAATACCGAACTTTTGTAGAAACATGGACGGGACTGGAAGTGATTATGCTGAGTGAAATAAGTCAAGCAGAGAGAGTCAAGTATCATATGGTTTCACTTATTTGTGGAGCATAACAAATGACATGGAGGACATTGGGAGATGGAGAGGAGAAGGAAGTTGAGGGAAATTGGCAGGGGAGGCGAACCATAAGAGACTATGGACTCTGAAAAACAACCTGAGGGTTTTGAAGGGGCGGGGGGTGGGAGGTTGGGGGAACCAGATGGTGGGTAATAGGGAGGGCACGTATTGCATGGAACATTGAGTGTTGTGCAAAAACAATGAATACTGTTACGCTGAAAAAATAAATTAATTAAAAAAAACCCTCAACAAAATAGGCCTAGAGGGAACATACTTCAACATACTAAGGGCTTTATATGAAAAACCTACAAAGAACCTTAGTTAGTGTTAAAAAACTGAGAACTTTCCCCTAAGATCAGGAACAAGACATGAACATCCATTCTCACCACGTCCATTCAACAATAGTACTCAAGTCCTAGCCACAGTGATCAGAAAAGGAAAAAAAAATGAAAGGCACCCGAATTGGTAAGGAAGAATGAAATTTCCACCGTTTACAGATGATATGATAGTATATATAGAAAACTCAAAAGACTCCACCCAAAAACTTCTAGGACTGATAAATGAATTCAGTAAGGTCAATAGATATAAAATCACTATATGAAAATCCATTACATTTCTATACACTAATAATGAAGTAGCAGAAAGAGAAACTGAGAAAACTATCTCATTAAAATTGTACCAAAATAATTAAATTCATACAAACAAACTGAACCAAGAAGAAGCAAACTCTGAAAACTTTGAAACGTTAATGAAAGAAATTGAAGATGACACAAAGAAATGGAAGGATAGTTCATGCCATGGATTTTAAGAACAGGTATTGCTAAAATGTCCATAATACTCAAATAGAAATTTTTCCAAAGAAGACATACAGATAGTAACAGACACATGAAAAAATGCCCTACATCACTCAATATCAAAATCAAAACTACAATGATATATCAACTCATACCTGTCAGAATAGCTAAAATAAGAAACAACAAATGTTGACAATGATATAGAGAAAAGATAACACTCTTACACTATAGGTGGGAATGCAAACTGGTGCAGCTACTCTGGAAAACAGTATAGAGGCTCCTCAAAAAGTTAAAAGTAGAACTACTATATAACCCAGAAATTGCACTAATAGACATTTACCTGAAGAATACAAAAATACCAAATCAAAGGGTTAAATGCGCCCTGATGTTTACTGTAGCATTATCAACAATAGTTAAAATACGGAAAGAGCTTAAATGTCCATTCACTGATGAATGGATAGAAAGTTGTGTATATATATAGAATTTACTATTACTCAGCCACAAAAATGAATGAAATCATGCCATTTACAATGACGCGGATGGAGCTAGAATGTATTATGTTAAGCAAAATAAGCCCATCAGAGAAAGACAAATACCATATGATTTCATTCATATGTGGAATTTAAGAAACAAAACAGATGAACTCTTAACCATAGAGAACAAACTGACAATTGCTCAAGGGGAGATGGTGAGGGGATGGATCCAATGGGTGATGGTTCTTAAGGAGAGCACTTGTTCTGCTGAGCACTGGTTGTTGTCGGTTTGATGAATCACTAAATTCTGGTGCTGAAACTAATATTACACTCTATGTTAACTAACTGGAATTTAAAACTTGAAACTAAAAAAAATCCTCATTGTAAACCAGTGAAATATATACTATTGACCTCATTTAAAAATAAAATGCAATTAAAAAATAAGATAAATGTCCATACTACCTAATGTAAACTACAGATTTAATGTCTCTAACCATAAAGAACAAACAGGTGGTTACCAAAGGGGAGGTGGGAGGATGGGTAAAATAAGTGAAAGGAATTAGGAGTACACCTATTGTGATGAGAACTGAGTAAAGAATTGTTCAGTCACTATATTGTACACCTGAAATGAATATAACACTGTATGTTAATTATAATGAATTTTTTAAAAGAGCAAAAGAAAGGACATAGGTCATTAAATATCATAGTCATGTTAAAATGACAGAGTCTCAATTTAAAACAGTGTGAAATTACATGCTTAATTCGAGTTCCAGCATTCAATATTGAATATTTTGAAGATTCAGTATTTTTTAAGGTTGTCTTTTAAGAGAGGAATAAGTACAAGATTTTGCTTCAGAATAAACATTTCCATATTCATATAATGGTGACAAAATATTTCATTCATCACATGATTTCTGAGAGATATTCTGGTGGCAGTTTTCTCACTTCATCAAATTTAGGCAGTGTTAGTACTGGTATTTGTTTTCTAACATGTGGTTTTCTTTATTGCCATATCATCAATAAAGTCAGATTCCAGATTTCCTGTGTTACTTCTTGACTTTCTTATATAAAGGCAACTCTCTATTTAGTTTACATTTCACCCAATGGTGACTATAAAAATAGAGACGTTCAGGCAGAAAAATGAGCAATAAAACACTTAAAATGTCAATCTATTGTCTATAATACATACATAAAGAATATTTTGACTCCAAATGCAACCAAATAATGCCCTATAGATTGGAGCTTTTCAAATAATACACTATCATTTTCTGAAATATACATTATCAAATAAAAAAGGATGGCATAGCTTACACTGCAGCTTTTGGGAGAAGAAGCTTTGTTCTTGTTATTCAATAACATCACTGGGTTCCAAGAAAAATTATAAAGTTATGCATTGTTGACCTCTAACTCCAAATTCTCTCTATAGAATGCCCAGTTCTACTTACGCAGAAAATACATGTACTTCTAAACATGTTTTTTAATAACAGCTGTGTGTTGTGTGATAATCACAACTTAAAAAAGGAATAGACATGGAAGAGATTAAAGAGAAAATGTGCTGCAGGTACATGTACTCTATACGTATTCCACATATAAAGAGTAGTTCTCCTCTTTTTCACTTAGAAGTGTCACTTCCTTAGTTCAGGAACTCTTTTCCTGGATTATCAAAACATAATGGTTCTACTGCCACCAAATCATCTCCCCAGCTCACTGCAATGTTATTTTGCAGTCATTCCCATCAAGAGGTAGGACCATTTCCTTAGCCATTTAATCCAGCTTTGCCTTTTGATTTATTTTATCCAATCAAAAATAGTGAAACTGACATTTTCTAGCTTCAGGCAGCCTTGCAGTTTTTAGTTCTCTCAGAGCCCTGCACAGTCACCATGAAATACGTATATGCAAGCCTGATGGATGAGAAGAGAGCCTTGTAAACCATTCTCCAGTCCCCAGCCTGTCATTCCAAGCAAAATTCAGTCAACTCTCAACACCAGGAGACTTTGCTAAACCTGCAACTGAACCCAGATAGAAGAGAAGTCCCAGAAGACTCCAGAAAAACTACTTAACTGAGCCAATAAATAGTTTTGCGAGCTAAACAATAAGTTCTTTGTTTTTTTGTGGCTTTTGTTGTTTTTGTTTGTGTTTTTTGTTTAATTATTTATTTTATTTATTTATTTTTTAGCTATTCAGTTTGGGTGTTGTTTGCTAGACAGAAGTAGCTAACTGAACTGGTGCAGTTACATTTTTTTCATCTTTAAAAATTCTAGAACAGATGCCAATCAACACAAACCTCAGCATTTTCCCCTCAAACAAAGCCATTCTTCCTTGAGCCTGCTCAGCCTTATATTCTCTTTCACCCTATACTTAAGTGACTTAGAATAGAATACTTTAATATTCAAAGGCCCTTAATCTGACAGATTACCTTCACAAAATCCCAAATGTTTATGTATTTTATAACTTCTCAACATTTATTACCCAATAAGAGCAGTAAAGATTCAAGTACATAATATTTACCTCCAGAAAAAGACCACTAGATTTAGGATGCTGAGTCCATATGACCTGAGTTCAGCTGGGCCTGGGCTTTGTTGCAACTTTATTCAACTCATATCAGAAATGGAAATCTGAGCAATGACGAGATTCAAGTAATCTCTTTTGTTTTATAGCTTACTGACCAGCTTTTCAAATTGCTCTAATTCCTAGCAATCAATTTTTTTTTTTTTTTGGAGGGCCATGAGGATTTTTTACTCTCCATGCTTGCTTCAGCTTTCCAAGCTTTTAGAAGAGAGCTGTCTTACCCTCTGTAAGGCATGCAATACCCTAGAGAACTTCATTCATCAGCATTTAGAGGGTCCTTCCTTGCTTTTGCAGAAGGGCCCACATACCCAGGAGAAGTATCACTCAAATTTCCCTTTCCCCTTCCAGTCTTCAGCCTAATACTGCATTATGCTATAGGATAACTCATGGGAAAGAAAAAAATAAGTAGATGCAGACTCGGGCTGTGACTGGGCTCTTCAGGCCAAAAGTTTCTGAAGGTTCAGCAAGTTTCTCCTTACCCTAGGATATGGTAAATTTCCACTTTTTCTAGGACTCCAGCAGGTATGAAAAGTAATCATGCATCCCTGTGCTCCCATAAAAGGCTCCTTACTTAGAATTTAGTTCATTACCATTTCTTTTCATCTTTATCTCTCAGATGGATTAAAACAAAACCACCACCACCACCACTATAATATCTGTAGTTATCTACATGGTTTTGTTAAGGCAAGAGTGACATCTCTTGCAGCTTTCCACATTCTAATTAGAAGCTAAAGTCTGTCTTCAAAGATTTTTGTTCACTGTTTGTGATAGAGATGTTCAATTAGCAGCTATCTACTTGGGAATATACATATGATAATACATATCCCCTGACAATTTTGTTCCTAGCCTGGTCTATAATGTTTTACATTAAACATGAAAGTGTTTCTTCTGTTGATCCAGTCATATTAGAAATACAAGTATTTGGCTTAAATGTCGATATCTGAGATTGGTCAATATTTTTATTCTAATCATTCAATAAATTGACAAACTCATATTAATGTATTAATGTGTTAAACATAATCATAGTTAAACTGTATAATTAGAGACTACAATATAACCAAATAGAGTAAAACTGAACCTAGCAATGTGAAGTTAATCAAAGTTATATAAGAAAAGTACAAAGTGCTTTTAAAAAACTCTGGGAAAATAAACAGGAACTAGGAATATTACTGAAACTGGGATTAAGGGTCATAAGAAGTTTGAATAATTCTCAGTGGATGAAAATGATCCACTAAGACCTATTTTGTGGATCTAAGCCTGAAAAATATCGTACAATGTCTATCACCTTATTATTACTGTGATTTCATTCCTGCTATTCTCATCTCCATTCATTTTGTTCCAGCTATACTAGCATTTTCCCCTGTCCCCAAAAATCTAAATATACTACTATCTGTAACAAAACAGGGCAACGGGCCAAAAAACTGACCTTTGGCCTGTTTTGTAACAGACACTATATGTAGCCTACAAAGCCTAAAATATATATTCCATGGCCACTTATAGAAAATGTTTACTGACCCATAGAAGAGAAAAATAAAGCCAACCAAATTTGTAATTGGAATCTCAGCCAGAAAAAATAAGATGATAGAGGAGAAGCAGTTTTGAGGCACTCATGGCTGAGCATATAAAAAAGCAGAAAAGAACAAGGCACATTTTTAAATCAGATAGAAACAAAACAAAACAACCACCTTCAATGGAGCAACATGTAGATTGCCCACTGGTTTTGGAAACATTGGTTTTTAGAAGGAAAAGTGTTAATTCAGCATAGTTTGCCTCCAACAGATGTTCAGCCAAGGACATAGTAAAAGGGTATTGCTTAGAAGAAAAAGATCTCAGAAAGAAGGCCAAAGACCGAAAATGTAATGAAAACAACAGAAATGTCATTAACTCAAAATAAATATGAAATTTAAAAACAAACACAATGTTTCTTACAGGTTTGAAATAGTCATAGAATTAAAATTGTCAATGATAGCACGTAGGCATAAAAAGGTTAAATGGTGCTAATGAAGTCTAAGACCTCTGCATTTGGAGGGAAAAGATAAAAATACAACATTATAAAAGCCTTGAGAAATCAAGTTTGCAAGTCTCAGTTTCTAGGGTAAAGGAATGAAAACTAGGAGTCTATAATGGTCAAACTTTCAGGGAGGTAAGGTAAAATAATAATAATCAAAAAGAAATGAAGAAAGAAAAGGGGAGGGAGAAGAAAGCAATTAAAAGTACGCAACATTATAATAAATTTAAACTGAAAATGTAATTATTTTATAATAAATGTTATAGCAGAAAGACAAGAATTATACACCTGAATAAAACCCAACTACATGCTGCTTGCAAAGGATCCTGAAAACAGGTATGTAAGTCATTTGAAAGAAAAACAATGGAAAAAAAATGTAATGATTACTTTAACTAAAACAAAGTTCATATAGCTATATTACTATCAAACAAAAATGGACTAGGGCAAAAAGCATTATTGTATACACCTTATAACATTATCTAAAAATAATAAAGCAAGAGCTGAGAGAACTAAAAGTAAAAACAAAAAAAATAACAAAAATATCTTGAAACACTTTCTCAGTAACTAATAGACAAACAGGAAAAAAAGTTAGGAAGGATAAACCTATTTAAATAATAAGATTAAAAGAATGACCTAACCAGATTCTATAACACAAGGCACTGGACAAACTCAGCATACACATTCTTTACTTTTCTTTTCTTTTTTTTAATATTTTATTTTATTTATTTTTCAGAGAGAAGGAGAAAGAGAGCGAGAGCACACAGGCAGGCAGAGAGGCAGGCAGAGGTGGAGAGAGAAGCAGGCTCCCTGCCGAGCAAGGAGGCCATGCGGGACTCAATCCCAGGACCCTGGGATCATGACCCGAGCTGAAGGCAGTGGCTTAACCCACTGAGCCACCCAGGCGTCCCCATACACATTCTTTTGAAATGCACATGGAACATTTATCAACTTTCAGCATATATGAGCTTTAAAAAGCCCCCAAGTCTTTACCACCCTTTTAGTATTTTATTTGATCCTTCATATCCTCTTATCTGTACAAAATGACAAGGTGGAAAAAATCACCACAAACAAAAGAACAAGAGGCAGTACCGAAGGCTAGGGACCTAATCAACACAGACATTGGTAATATGTCAAATCAAGAGTTCAGAATGATGATTCTGAACGTTCTAGCCGGGCTCGAAAAAGGTATGGAAGATATTAGAGAAACCCTCTCTGGAGATATAAAAGCCCTTTCTGGAGAAATTAAAGAACTAAAATCTAACCAAGTAGAAATCAAAAAAGCTATTAATGAGGTTCAATAAAAACTGGAGGCTCTCACTGCTAGGATAAATGAGGCAGAAGAAAGAATTAGTGATATAGAAGACCAAATGACAGAGAATAAAGAAGCCGAGCAAAAGAGGGACAAACAGCTACTGGACCACGAGGGGAGAATTCGAGAGATAAGTGACACCATAAGATGAAACAACATTAGAATAATTGGGATTCCAGAAGAAGAAGAAAGAGAGAGGTGAGCAGAAGGTCTATTGGAGAGAATTATTGGAGAGAACTTTCCTAATATGGCAAAGGGAACAAGCATCAAAATCCAGGAGGTGCAGAGAATCCCCCTCAAAGTCAACAAGAATAGGTCCACATCTCGTCACCTAATAGTAAAATTTACAAGTCTTAGTGACAAAGAGAAAATCCTGAAAGCAGCCCAGGAAAAGAAATCTGAAACATACAATGGTAAAAGTATTAGATTGGCAGCAGACTTACCCACAGAGACCTGGCAGGCCAGAAAGAGCTGGCATGATATATTCAGAGCACTCAACGAGAAAAACATGCAGCCAAGAATACTCTATCCAGCTAGGCTGTCATTGAAAATAGAAGGAGATATAAAAATCTTCCAGGACAAACAAAAACTGAAAGAATTTGCAAACACCAAACCAGCTCTACAGGAAACATTGAAAGGGGTTCTCTAAGTAAAGAGAGAGCCTAAAAGTGGTAGAACAGAAAGGTACAGAGACAATATACAGTAACAGTCACTTTACAGGCTAATAATGGCACTAAATTCATATCTCTCAATAGTTACCCTGAATGTTAATGGGCTAAATGCCCCAATCAAAAGACACAGGGTATCAGAATGGTTAAAAAAACAAAACCCATCAATATGTTGCCTACAAGAAACTCATTTTAGACACGAAGACACCTCCAGATTTAAACTGAGAGGGTGGAAAATAATTTGCCATGCTAATGGGCATCAGAAGAAAGCTGGGGTGGCAATCCTTCTATCAGATCAATTAGATTTTAAGCCAAAGACTATAATAAGAGATAAGGAAGGACACTATATCCTAATCAAAGGGTCTGTCCAACAAGAAGATCTAACAATTTTCAATATCTATGCCCCTAACGTGGGAGCAGCCAACTATATCAACCAATTAATAACCAAATCAAAGAAACACATCAATAATAATACAATAATAGTAGGGGACTTTAACACTCCCCTTACTGAAATGGACAGATCATCCAAGCAAAAGATCAACAAGGAAATAAAGGCCTTAAATGACACACTGGACCAGATGGACATCACAGATATATTCAGAACATTTCATCCCAAAGCAACAGAATTAACATTCTTCTCAGTACACATGGAACATTCTCCAGGATAGATCACATCCTGGGTCACAAATCAGGTCTCAACTGGTATCAAAAGATTAGGATCATTCCCTGCATATTTTCAGACCACAATGCTCTGAAGCTAGAACTCAATCACAAGAGGAAAGCTGGAAAGAACCCAAATACATGGAGACTAAACAGCATCCTTCTAAAGAATGAATGGGTCAACCAGGAAATTAAAGAAGAATTGAAAAAATTCATGGAAACAAATGATAATGAAAACATCGGTTCAAAATCTGTGGGACACAGCAAAGGCAGTCCTGAGAGGAAAATATATAGCAGTACAAGCCTTTCTCAAGAAACAAGAAAGGTCCCAAGTACACAACCTAACCCTACACATAAAGGAGCTGGAGAAAGAACAAGAAAGAAACCCTAAACCCAGCAGAAGAGAAATCATAAAGATCAGAGCAGAAATCAATGAAATAGAAACCAAAAAAACAACAGAACAAATCAACGAAACTAGGAGCTGGTTCTTTGAAAGAATTAATAAGATTGATAAACCCCTGGCCAGACTTATCAAAAAGAAAAGAGAAAGGACCCAAATCAATAAAATCATGAATGAAAGAGGAGAGATCACAACTAACACCAAAGAAATACAGACAATTATAAGAACATACTATGAGCAACTCTACACCAATAAATTTGACAATCTGGAAGAAATGGATGCATTCCTAGAGACATATAAACTACCACAACTGAACCAGGAAGAAACAGAAAACCTGAACAGGCCCATCACCAGTAAGGAGATTGAAACAGTCATCAAAAATCTCCAAACAAACAAAAGCCCAGGGCCAGACGGCTTCCCAGGGGAATTCTACCAAACATTTAAAGAAGAACTAATTCCTATTCTCCTGAAACTGTTCCAAAAAATAGAAATGGAAGGAAAACTTCCAAACTCATTTTATGAGGCCAGCATCACCTTGATCCCAAAACCAGACAAGGATCCCACCAAAAAAGAGAACTACAGACCAATATCCTTGATGAACACAGTTGCAAAAATTCTCACCAAAATACTATCCAATAGGATTCAACAGTACATTAAAAGAATTATTCACCACGATCAAGTGGGATTTATTCCAGGGCTGCAGGGTTCGTTCAACATCTGCAAATCAATCAATGTGATAGAACACATTAATAAAAGAAAGAACAAGAACCATATGATACTCTCCATAGATGCTGAAAAAGCATTTGACAAAGTACAGCATCCCTTCCTGATCAAAATTCTTCAAAGTGTAGGGATAGAGGGCACATACCTCAATATCATCAAACCCATCTATGAAAAACCCACTGAAAATATCATTCTCAATGGAGAAAAACTGAAAGCTTTTCCGTTAAGGTCAGGAACACGGCAAGGATGTCCATTATCACCACTGCTATTCAACAAAGTACTAGAAGTCCTAGCCTCAGCAATCAGACAACAAAAAGAAATTAAAGGCATCCAAATCAGCAAAAAAGAAGTCAAACTATCACTATTTTCAGATGATATGATACTATATGTGGAAAACCCAAAAGGCTCCACTACAAATCTGGTAGAACTTGTCCAGGAATTCAGTAAAGTGTCAGGATATAAAATCAATGCACAGAAATCAGTTGCATTTCTCTACACCAACAACAAGACAGAAGAAAGAGAAATTAAGGAGTCCATCCCATTTACAATTGCACCCAAAACTATAAGATACCTAGGAATAAACCTAACCAAAGAGGCTAAGAATCTATATGCACAAAATTATAAAGTACTCATGAAAGAAATTGAGGAAGACACAAAGAAATGGAAAAATGTTCCATGCTCATGGATTGGAAGAATAAATATTGTGAAAATGTCTATGCTACCTAAAGCAATCTACACATTTAATGCAATCCCTATCAAAATACCATCCATTTTTTTCAAAGAAATGGAACAAATCATCCTCAAATTTATACGGAACCAGAAAAGACCTTGAATAGCCAAAGTAATATTGAAAAAGAAAGCGAAAGTGGGTGACATCACAATTCCGGACTTCAAGCTCTATTGCAAAGCTGTCATCATCAAGACAGCATGGTACTGGCACAAAAACAGACACATAGCTCAATGGAACAGAATCGAGAGCCCAGAAATAGACCCTCAACTCTATGGTCAACTAGTCTTTGACAAAGCAGGAAAGAATGTCCAATGGAAAAAAGACAGCCTCTTCAATAAATGGTGCTGGGAAAATTGGACAGCCACATGCAGAAAAATGAAATTGGACCACTTCCTTACACCACACATGAAAATAGACGCAAAATGGATGAAGGACCTCAATGTGAGAAAGGAATCCATCAAAATCCTTGAGGAGAACGCAGGCAGCAACCTCTTCGACCTCAGCCGCAGCAACATCTTCCTAGGAACAACGACAAAGGCAAGGGAAGCAAGGGCAAAAATGAACTATTGGGATTTCATCAAGATCAAAAGCTTTTGCCCAGCAAAGGAAACAGTCAACAAAACCAAAAGACAACTGACAGAATGGGAGAAGATATTTGCATACGACATATCAGATAAAGGGTTAGTATCCAAAATCTATAAGGAACTTAGTAAACTCAACACCCAAAGAACAAACAATCCAATCAAGAAATGGGCAGAGGACATGAACAGACATTTCTGCAAAGAAGACATCCAGATGGCCAGCAGACACATGAAAAAGTGCTCCACATCACTTGGCATCAGGGAAATACAAACCAAAACCACAATGAGATATCACCTCACACCAGTCAGAATGGCTAAAATTTACAAGTCAGGAAATGAGAGATGCTGGTGAGGATGTGGAGAAAGGGGAACCCTCCTACACTGTTGGTGGGAATGCAAGCTGGTGCAACCACTCTCAAAAACAGCATGGAGGTTCCTCAAAATGTTGAAAATAGAACTACCCTATGACCCAGCAATTGCACTACTGGGTATTTACCCTAAAGATACAAACATAGTGATCCGAAGGGGCACGTGTACCCGAATGTTTATAGCAGCAATGTCTACAATAGCCAAACTATGGAAAGAACCTAGATGTCCATCAACAGATGAATGGATAAAGAAGAGGTGGTATATATATACAATGGAATACTATGCAGCCATCAAAAGAAATGAAATCTTGCCATTTGCGACGACATGGATGGAACTAGAGGGTATCATGCTTAGTGAAATAAGTCAATCGGAGAAAGACAACTTTCATATGATCTCCCTGATATAAGGACATGGAGATGCAACATGAGGGGCTAGGGGGGTAGGAGAAGAATAAATGAAACAAGATGGGATTGGGAGGGAGACAAACCATAAATGACTCTTAATCTCACAAAACAAACTAGGGGTTGCTGGGGGGAGGTGGGGTTGGGAGAGGGGGAGGGGGTTATGGACATTGGGGAGGGTATGTGCTATCATGAATGCTGTGAAGTGTGTAAACCTGGCGATTCACAGACCTGTACCCCTGGAGATAAAAATACATTATATGTTTATAAAAAAAAAAAAAAGGATGAATACCCAACTTTTGTAGCAACATGGACGGGACTGGAAGTGATTATGCTGAGTGAAATAAGTCAAGCAGAGAAATTCAAGTGTCATATGGTTTCACTTATTTGTGGAGCATAACAAATGACATGGAGGACATTAGGAGAAAGAGAAGAGAAGGAAGTTGAGGGAAATTGGAAGGGGAGGTGAACCATAGGAGACTATGGACTCTGAAAAACAACCTGAGGGTTTTGAAGGGGCGGGGTGGGAGGTTGGGGGAACCAGGTGGTTGGTAATAGGGAGGGCACGTATTGCATGGAGCACTGGGTGTTGTGCAAAACAATGAATACTGTTACGCTGAAAAAATAAATAACTTAATTTAAAAATAAAAAGCCCCCAAGAAATGTCAAAGGTTTAAACTCATGCTTTTTGACAAAAATGGAATTAAGATAGCTTCTAAGAACAAAAGACAAAAAGGAAAAATCCCCAAGTATTTGGAAATTAAACCATAAATGTAACTCATATTATCAAGTTAGAAATCACTAAAAAATTAGGAAATACTTTAAAATAAAAAATACAATACATATAAATGTGGAGAATGTAGATTAAGCTGTGTTTAGAGGGAAAATTATAGCCATAAATTCATATCTTAGAGCAAGATATGCTAAAAAGCAATTAGCTAGGAATCATTTCAAGAAATTAAAACAGCAAGTTTAAGCCAAATAAAGTGTAAGAAAGTACGTAAGAAAAATTAGTTAAAACTTTTAAAAGTATATGTATTTAATTAAAAAGACTCAATTGGGACACTTGGGCAGCTCAGTCAGTTAAGCATCTGACTCTTGATTTTGGCTCAGGTCGTGATCTCAGGGTCATGAAAGGGAGCCCGCATCCCACTCCACACTGGGCATGGAACTGTATAAGATTCTCTCTCTCCTCCCTCTGCCCCTGTCCCTCCCATTCATGCATGCTCTCTCTCACTTAAAATAAGGCTCAACAAAATCAAACGATTTTTAAAAAGTAAGAAATCAGTAAATTCTGATAAGCTTGATCAAGAAAAATGTGAGAGGAAGGGGGTATCCAAAAAAATAGTTTCAGGAATATATAAAAAAGACATAATTATAGATTCAATGAACACTGAAAATATGACTACACTACATTAAGAGTGATTTTATAACATTATATTTTAAAAAATGTAGATAAAATGTACAAACTCCTAAGATGATAGGCTAAAACTGATGCAAGAATGAAACTAAAAATTTGTATTTATTAAATAATTTGAATATATAATCAAATCCCCTCTGACAGGGAAAACTTCAGTTTCAATGGTTTAATCTTACTAGTATTCTTTATATAATACCAACACTTGAGAATCCTTACTTTTTGAACAGTAAAGAGAGAAAACATATCCTAATTACAGTTAATGGTGAAATAGTGAACATTTTCCCTCCAACATCGGTTTTAAGATAAAGATGCCTGATAACATCACTTCAATTGAATGGTTTATGGGAGCTTCTAGATGATATAACAAACAAGATCAAAAAATAAAATAAATAAAATAAAATAAAATCTGAGGATTGAAAAAAGAAAGAAAATTCTCACTATATCCAGATCCCAGGACCATCTACAAACATTTCATAAATTTTAGAATCCATCAGGAATTTGTTAGATACTATATTAAAATCAATTTCATTTCTAAATACAAAACACAAGAAAATAAAATGCAATAAGATTAATACTGTAAACCTAAATTTTCCCAAATTGTGATATAGTTTCAATTATATCATAATAAAAATTATCATTTTCTTAAATTAAATTACTCATGTTTCGTGAGGTGAGAATGCAGAAATGTATGCAATTCTAGAATTTATATGGCAGTGGAACAAGCCAAGAAATGCTAATACTTACCAAGACAAAATCAGAGGTTTTCTCTACAGAATATCAAACTTAATATAAAGCTATAATAATTAAGATATCATGCTATTGGCCCAAAATTGAACTACAAAACCAAAGTAACAAAGACAGGGCCAAATATAGACACACCTACATATGGAGATACACTTTATAATTAATGGATAAATGACAATCATTTCAATAAAATGTGGATACTTGGTAAATAACCAATGTAGAGAAAGGATACCAATTCTCAGCTTCAGATTTCACATATCCATCAATCCCTATTAAGTTCTACATCTAATTATGAAGACCAGTTCAATAAAGCTTTTAGAAGTCTATACAGAGACAATTTTTATGACTTTAGATAAGGAAAGGGTTTCTTAAATTGGATACAAAAGCAATTGCTATAAGAGAAAGAACTGATAAACTGATCAAATCAACTGATAAACTGAAAAAGTAAGCCATGCAAAGGAAGAATTGCAATACATATAAGAAAGTGCTATTATTCAGTATAATATAAAAGAAGTCATGAATTGATAAAATACTGAAAACTGGATAGAAAACATATAATAGAATTAAACAAATACATCCATATGTCTTACAAAACTTTGATCTCCAATAATCCAGACATATGAATTCTCTCACTGATAGGGTTAAAATGAAAATGACTAAAAATATAACTTGTTGAAAATGTGTGGAGAAACTGGATTTTGTAAACACTGCTAACAGAGTATAGGTTGTTAAACCATTCTTTAAAAACCCTGTTATTATCTACCATGGGTAATATATGCTGACTTTCTGACCCATCAATTCTATTTCTAGGTATATATGCAACAGAAATGTATCGAGTGACATCTTTAAGACCATTCATGGAAGTTTTATTCCTTTTTTTTTTTTGTAAGATTTGTTTATTTTGGATGGCAAGAGTAAGCAAGCACAAGTGGGGTGGGGTGTGGAATCCTCAAGTAGACTCCCCCCTGGGCATAGATCCTGAATCCCAGGACCTTGAGATCATGACCTGACCTGAAATCAAGAGTCAAGTTAACTGAGTGAGTAACCCAGGTGCCCTGGAAGTTTTATTCTTTTTTCTTTTCTTTTCTTTTTTTTTTTTTTTTTTTTTTTTGAGACAGAGAGAGATCACAAGTAAGCAGAGAGGCAGGCAAAGGGAGAGAGGGAAGCAGGCTCCCCGCTGAGCAGAGACCCTGATGCGGGGCTTGATCATGACCTGAGCCGAAGGCAGAGGCTTTAACCCACTGAGCCACCCAGGCGCCCCAGAAGTTTTATTCTTAATAACAGCAATTCAAATGTTCATTAGCAGAATAGATAAAGGAGGACATAACTAAGTAAATTAAAATTACTGCATTGGAGCCACACACAATAATATGGGTAATCCTTTCATACATTTTATTGGATGAAATAATTCAAACATTAAAGACTTTTTTTATAACGCTCAAATTGTAAGTCAACCAATACTAAATAATAGAATTCTAAGTTAAGATAGTAGCTATTTTTTGAAAAGAAGAAGGAACATAATGAATGAGGTGTAGCAAGAGGGGGTTTTATAGTATTGTCTACATGGTTTTCACTTTATGATAATTGTTTAAACAATTATGCTTCTTTACTTTTCCATAAGTATTATACTACTTTTTCTAATGTTACAAAAAGGAAAGGAAAAATTAGATAGGTTAGTAAGGTTAGTAAGTAAAAATATCAGGTATTACTTTTGCCTATTTTCTTTGGTAAAATATATTGAATTTGACCAAGAAAGGAATAAAATTCACTAGCATCTATAACAAATATCAAGAATATCACACTTTCAAGTGTTGTTAAGGATATGGAGAATTGGAATTCCCATACATTGTAGCAAGAACTGTAAAGTGGTACAACTACTTAGGCAAAGTTAAATGTACACCTACCCTCTGATCCAGCAATTTTACATATAGGTTTTTAACCCAACAATGAAAATATAGGCCCACCAAAAAAAAAAAAAAAAAAAACTATTTAAAAATGTGTGTAGTAACTTTATTCAAAATAGCCCCAAACTGGTTAACAACCCTAATAACCTTCAACAGAAGATAGGATAAACAATGAAATGCAACATAGCAACAAATATAAACAAACCACTGCTACATACAACATAGATAAGTTGAGCAAAGGAAAGACAACACAAAGGAGTGCACACAGTATAAATCTAATTATATGAATCTCTACAGTAGACAAAAATAGCCATGTTCCATCCTTTTGGGGATGGAAATGAAATGGAAAGTGAATGAGGGAACTTTATGGAGTGAATGGAAATGTTCTACATCCTTATTAGGATGCTAGTTAGATGTAGATAAACATTTTTTCAGAACTCACTGAAATTTTATGTTCATGTATAATTGTATGTTAATTATACTTATATAATAACTTCAATATGCAAATTTAGAATAGGATACTGAAATAATTCCAGATATTGAAATAATTGGAATGGCTGGCCCAATCTCCTATTCCCACATTTGCAATCTGGTAATTGAGATATACGTTAGAGGTGCACAGGATCCAAACAGAGCTGTAACCAAAGCCTAAATCATGATCCTAATTTTTAATTTTGTAATAGACAGTGGAAATGGAAAATAGAGCAAGAGGTTTTAAGCCCTTAATAATTCAATACTTAAAAAATTAATAATGCAGGAACATGATTATGATTCAATAGGTTATTATTGAGGATATTGGCATGAAAAAAAATTTGAATAGCAAATTAATCACAAATAATGCTAATTTGATATTTGCACTCAAAATCTTATAAGATTTGAAAGGAAACAATAAACTATTGTGGATTATTCAAAAGCATTTGAAAAGAGAGTTTCCAACAAATTGTATTTAAAAGTAAATACAGTGACAGTCCAATCGTGGTATATACGATTATGATTTAAACTTACTAATGAATAAAATCAGCAAAGACAACAAATGAAAACTTGCAGAGTATTAAAAAAAAATCCCAATGACTTGGGACTAACAACAAAGCCTCAAAATAACATAAAAATATGAATGACTATATGGGAAATGATGACCAGAGTAATTCATAAATATATATGTGGTACTAATTTTGTGCTAGACTAAGTAAAGCTTCTGATTTAAGAAAACCGAATATTTTAATAAAAATGATGCTTAAATAATAGTAATAAATCTAAATGTTCCAACTCGTCTCATAAAAATGCATAAAGTCAAAACTAACAGGCATGCAAGGAGAAAATTTTGCCAAAAAAAATAAATAAAAAGGAAGATTTCACCCAAGTTTTAACTTGTAAAAGCTATAATGCAAAGAAGTAAAATAGGATTTAGATAAAAACAAAATATCTGAGATCAAGAATCTAGTAAACTTTTTTCACTCTAAACTATGAACCATTTCTTAAAATGTCCATGATTCATTTCCCTAAACTTATTTTACAATAAAATTCATGAAAAAATATATGATAAACATAACCAACTTATTAAACATGGTTCTTGAAACTTTACCTGATGGAGATACCTCCAAAAAATGAACACCCAGGACAAAATTATTATTCACATATAATGAGAATTCCAAAACTGTAAGTTAAAAGTATTACTTAGAGAAAAGCAACCTTAGGAAAACTGAATAATAACTCAAGGAGCAATAAGCATAGTCATATAACACTGCGAACCATGATAAACTTCACATAAAATCAAACATTGTAAGATCTATATAAACACACTCATAAGAGATAAGGAATATATGTTACCCATGTGGACCAATTATGAATTTCCTTGCTTTTAAATTACAGAATAAATCATAAAAAAATGACAAAATTAAAGATAAAAACTTTTCAAACTTTGGTCTTATAAAAAATAAAAAAGGAAGATAATAAGATACGTAATAGTTCAAACATTTATCAGAAAAAGGGAAGTTTCCAATATAAGTATATAAAAGGTTATGGGAGTTTATACAAAAAGAAATAAAATTAGTAGAGTAAAACTTATGTCAATGTTCTTTCTTGCAAGTTATCAAAGAACTGTGGAAAAGCACCTGGAATAGTGAGCAAAAATTTTATAACAAACCAAATATAAATGACCGTACTGAGTGGTTGCCATAGTTGTCATGAAATTGGCATTTTCATTCAGAGCTGATGGGATTATCATTTTGTAGACTCTGGAAATTATTATGAGAACTCACAGCAAAGGTCTTTTAATGTACATGCCTTTTCTAAGTCATTCTGATTCTAGGATTTTACCCTAGGAAATAATTCAGTAGAGTTTCAAATAATATGCATGAAAACCTTTGTTGCATCATTATCAGTAATACTAAAAAAAAAGAGTCCAAACTTTGAGGACACATTAAACAGAACCTGGTACATCAAAATGGTAAAATTATCAAAAGCCCTTAAAATACTAACCATAGCTACTATTCATAACTATTAAGACCAAAATTTTAAGTAAAAAAGAGTTCCATAACATGTAATATACACTATGAGAGTGATTATGTAAAAATGTTTTATGCACATGGAAGAGAATATACAGAAATGGAAACAGTGTAGAATTACGGCTGATGTTTTAAAGTTATTATTCCTTGAGAATTTGTCTTTAAACAAATGGTTGTATTTAAATGATATAATGTCATTTATAAGAATAAATTAATGAGCCAACTTTTATTATATTATATCACTACAAACTTACAAAGTACAGAACAATGTACAGGAAAAAAACTAGGGTAGAGAAAATCATTGACCTTCTCCTAATGGAAAAGTAAAAACTGTCCTTCAAGATAAAAGCGGAGGAAAGGAAAACTATTGTGCATTAACCAAGTCACTTTGCCAATGTCTGCCAAAGAAATGAGATAGGAAAAAGGCACAGTCCTCACTGACCTTCCAGATACCTGTGACACAGTGTAACTTTGAGGCCTCAAATAAAAACTGCAGTCTATTGTACCTGACAGCAAGCTTTGCACTTTCATTATGCATATAATATCTAATAGATCTTTTGAAATCATTACCTGTCAAGAGGGGGAAAGGAAGGCAAAGGAAAAACCTTGAAGAATAGAATTTGTCAAGGGTCAAAGTAAATGGCAATATACTTTAATAAGTAATAAACTCCACATTAACTCTGAGTGGCCTATACACTCAGTGGACTGTGGTATCATATACTGAAATGCAGAATAACTTCTTAGTGACCCAAAATACCCTTCTGCAATATCTTTCCATCAGCTTGTATGTTGTCCCCCCCCAAAAAAAAGAATGCTGTTGTTAACCTAAATGACTCCTAAATGGGAAAATAAATTTTTGAGTAACCAAAACCTTAAGTTGTGTTACATACTGATGATTTTTATATTATTTACGCTACTGTTTCATCATATTTATAGTAACACTGAGAAGTAGTCTTGTGCTTTTCATCTTTTTAGCACTCAGTATCTAAGTAACGTATGCATGCTAAGGTTATATCCACAGAACAGATGTCATAAAATTCAAATTTTTTTCGCTAACAAAGAGGGAAACAAATTTTTCAGATAAGTGGCTCTTATCACTGAAAGCCAGCAAAACAGAAACTACCTTTTCACAACCTGGATCTAAGAACATGGAAAATAATCCTTCCCTCTTCTCCCAAACATCCCATGGATCACACGTGGTGGCAGTAAATGACATTAAGAATAGATGAACGCAAGTCCAGTTACTCAGATCGAAGTTTGAGCTCTGCTGTAAAATATTTGCCAACTTCTCTAAGTCTCTGCAACTAATTTTCTCATTGTATAAAAAAAAACAAAAAAGAGTAAAACCTCAATACACAAGATGGTCTCCATAGATGCTGCCAACATTATGGCCCTAATTCTATTTGAAAGCTAGAGAAAAATTTCCCCCTTTTTTTTCAATAATGCAAAGAAGCAAACTCACTACCTTGGTGGCTACCAAGGTATGTTTACACAGTTTGGCAGATTGTTAAAGCTATGCATTTAACAAAGTTTTAATGATACCTACTACAAAAAAAACCCAGAATCTTCCTCCTCCTCACACTACAAAGTCTACTATGAAAATTGCCCTTGCTAGGTGCTTACAATGGGCCTAAGGACAAAAGTACAGATTTCACTAACATTTTTCTTTAATCTTAAAAGAGGATAAAGTGACTTTCAGGGCTTCATTCCTTCAGGTTATGCAGCCTAGCAGAACACTGTAAGTTTCAGAGCACAGTGTATGGCATACAGCGGATTAATTGTTCTTTTGCAGAAACTTTTATGGCCCAAGGTCCTACTTTATTAGTGCATTCAGTATTACTTCCTAAGATTCTAAACAGGACATACTGGTAAGGGAGACAAGCAATCCTAATATTAATTAAAATTCAAGTGAATTTTATAGGAAAAAGTGCTTTACTGAGATACCTTAAGGATTTAGACTCTCTGTAACATATTTTATTTTCAGGCTTCAAAGATGAAATTCAAAAACACAGGTTTTAAGAAGATAAGATACTATTGCTTACTGGATTCAGGTGACAATTTTAGGTCCTACAAATGTCCAACAATTTACTGGCAATTCTAATGCATACCAATACTCTAATAATTCCTACAACTGTGTGTACATATTTTTAAGTTTCTTTTATCCTAAAACTAAATAGATATCTAACTGCCATTTCAAAATGAAATAGACCCACTTGTTATGTACAGTTTAAAGCTAATAATTTGATTTTTAGCTACAGAGCTATTTGACTGGATTTGGTGAAATATTTCCTTATCCTTTTATTTCTCTGTGTTATGGAAATCCCAGTTTTCCACCATCTCTGCTAGAAAGTCTCCAAATCATTACCATTTTGCCTTTTAATTCCCTTGTTAATTCAAAATAAATTCAACTCATTTCACTTTATTAATACAGTATTAATTCAATTTGTATTTACTATGTAACAAATTCAATAGCCATGTGACACCTAAAGAAACGAAGACTTAAAGAGAATTCTATTCACTAAGAATATACAGGCTTGTGATTTTCCTTGCAATCTTTGTATAAATACAACATGGAATTGCGAAACAAATAAGAGAAAATATATTTTCAACATTATTGTGCATTATTTGTGTAAATACTGTAGAAATCACCTATCAGTATTCTGAACTACCATTTAAATTTTTCCCATTTTCGCCAATTTATTTATCATTGTTTTAGATTTATACCTTTATATTCCCACTTATTTACCTTTGTATAGATTGTGTATGTATGGATACATTTAATATATATGTACACATAAATATATATAAATATATACATATTTAGACTAGCACTATCTGTATCATTAGATAGTGGCTCATATGTAATGTTATGTTCTGAGCTGACTTCCTGGTATTCATCTCAGCAAATGCTAAATAATAGCAAGCAACTCAATAGGAAAATCGGCAGGAATTGTAAACACATACACTAAAAACTGGATATGCTACAGTTCCCTGGGAAATGGACTTAACAGTTGTCTAAATTTAAAAGGGATAAAAATATTTTATCCACATGTTATAGAAAGTTAAATAGAGGTAGCCAGGTATGCGTATGTTTATATTTGTATGTGAATATATGTATGTATGTATGTATGGTTTTCCAATAGCAAACATTATTTTTTAAATTTACAAATGGAAAAATTAACTAACTGGTGATGACCCCCTCCCCCACTAAGGACTAGCTTATTTTAAAAGTTAGTGGTACGTCTCACAAAAGGTAATATAGAAAGCATGGACACCTCTCATTGATTCTTATTTCAGTTCTCTTTTAAGCACTATGTCACTTAGCATACTTCCAAATTCATATAGATCTAATGAAAAATTTCATAGACATATTTTTCTATGAAATCATCCAGTGTTAATTCAACCTGAGAATTACTTAATTTGGTCTTTACCCATAAAAGAAATAAGCAATCTGTTCTCTCAAGGCAGTATCTCTCAAAATCCTAAGTACTTAAAAATGTACAGTGCAGTTTGCAAGAATTACTATTCATATGATCAATATATTTAAAAATATTTATGGTGTGACACTCAGCTCCTATTGGCTTTACAATGATAACGTCTGATTTTGTTTTAGTATCCACAGTTTCTGCTCATAGTCTACCATTCAGAAATTGGGATGCACCCCCAGTGTGGCAACATGTGGGAAGCACAGAGTCATGACCAACCACCAGATGGGATATCTGGATATTGGCAAGAATTCTTTATTTTCTTGGCCCCCGGATGACAAACTCCACCTTGCTTCATATGCTACTGACATAGAGCAGAAAATATAAGACAGTCTCGAAAGCTAAGGCAGCAGACTGCCCATCAGGAAATTTTAAACTTTTAAGAGTTTGAAGGTTTTTCATTAAGTCTTAATTTTTTTTTCCCTTAAGTAGCCTTATTGTTGTTGCTGAGGCAATTTTAACTCTTATTTGGCAATGAGGTTAAGGGGAAACAGAATTTGGGGGGTTGGGAGACCAAGGTTTCCATTCCCAACTAGTTCATTGTTAACCTGATGGGGAGGCTGCTAAAATGATGTAGGCCATTATTTATCTTTGGAGCCTTTATTCACCCACATGTAAGGCTGTGATTAAAAATATTACTTGCAGAAATACTAAGGACTTGAAATAATATATAAAAAGTATCACAGTGCAAAGCACATAGTGGGTTCTTGATGAATGGGAACTACTCATTATCTTACGAGTGCGTTTTAGAGCCTTCTTCCTTATCAAATAACTAGAAAAGGGGTTGGTAAAGTTAAAGGGCAAGATAGGAAATGTGCTAGGCTTTGTAGGTCAAGAAAAAAATAATCAAGGATGTTATATAGATAATTATATAGTCACTTAAAATGCAACCATTTAAAAAATATAAAAACTATTTTTAGCTCATTGCCTATTAGAAACAAAACCAAAAACAGACGGTGAGGCAGATTGGAGCCACCAGTTATCATGGCCCACCCTTGAACTATATGATAACAATTGAGAAAAGAAGTTAAACAACTCAGCCCATTTCCTGTTCTTTTGGTTAAAAAAAAAAATGCTCAGTCTCAGGTAAAATGAGGAATGATCTGGGAATTGCATCTATCGGTACTGCTATTTTCCTTAGAATAAAATTCTATTTTATGAAACTAACCTCAATTGTCAAATACTTCCATCATCCAAAATATTCTAAGACATAAAGCACACAAACCTCTATGGGAAAAACTCATGACAAGGAAGTAATTGAAAAAAATTTTATGGCGTAAAACATTCCAAAAAAGTTTTCTTTGTCATTCAAAACCTAAATATGGCCTCATAAGTGGCAGAAACACTGAGATTGAAATTTTCATCTCCAGGTACACTATAGCTAAGACTGACTTGGCTATTCATTTATTATGCACTTACTGTGTTCCACATCCTATTTTAGGCCCAGAGGATATACCAATAAACCGACCAAGCAATCACTATCATTTTAAAACATGCACTTTGATGAAGGAATACAGGCAATAAATAAACAATATGGTTCTTTAGAGGGTGATGAGTGCTATGAAGTGTTATGTGTTCAGTGTCCTGAAAATTAACAGAGCAAGCTAGAAAGAAACTGCACTGTGTGTGTGTGTGTGTGTGTGTGTGTGTGTGTGTGTGTGTGTGTTTTACATGGGACAGGGAAGTTGCAATTTTATATAGGGTAGTTAGGGAAGATCTCCCTGCTAAGAAAAAGAAGCTGAGGGAGGTAAAAGAAATAAACAAACTAAAAATAGCTCTGTAGTTACCTCTGTATTCTTGGCAGAGGTAACTAAAATAGGCTCTAAGGCTGTAATATGCCTGGCCTCAAAGAGAAACTGCACAGGGTCCTGCGACTAAGGCAGGGAGATGGGGGAAGAAAAAAGTCATAAAAGATTCTGCCTTGGAAACCACTATAAAATGGAAGTTCTTTTAGCCTCTGAGAGAACTGGGAAGCCACCAGAGGGATTATAACAGAAGAGTGACATGATCTAATTTCCATTTTGACAAAATTCCTCAATAATTACTTGTTTCTGGGATTCTTTTTGGTATTTGACAATGAATAAGTAAATTATATATCATAGTAAGAGATTTTCTTCAGCCTGATAAGTATCATTTAATTTATTTAGCTTTATAGACTCATTTTTCCTTCAAAATAAGTTTTCAATAACCAAATTATCCATTTATCCATTTATTGTGAAAACTAATGAAGATACATTCAATATATGTCAGGTGTCAGATTCTGTGTGTGTCACCTACAATATAAGGATGATTCCAGTCCATTAAAAAGGGCTATAATCTATTGGGAAACTGTAATACAACAGTAAGAAAATACAATAAGGAAAAAATACCGGTTATAATGAAGAGTAATCCAAATCATCGTCAAGCCATAACACCTGCTGTGTCTTATTATCACTAATTCTATTACTAACAATGCTAATCATGATGATGACAAATTAAATGGTCAACCAAAGAGCAAATGGGTGGCTTCTTGGGAAAATAATTGCTGTCATTAACTCTATGTGTGATATAAAGGACCTCATTTTCTTTTATATAAAAGGAGAAGGTATACAATTCTTCTATCTGTACCTCCTCATGTCTTTAAATACTGTTAACTATTCTTGTTTCAATTTCATAAAAGTATCTACTTCTCTAGAAGTTTGACAGTCTACCTTTAAAATGATAAGAATTCAAGATTCCTTTTTGAGATTTCCATGAATTATTTGCTACCAACTAGAAGCAATCAAAGTGCCACAAAATTAGAATTAGTAATAGCATAAAATCAGGTAGCAGTGTGGCCTGGATTTCCAGTGAGGTCTATGAGAAAGGACACAGGATTAGACATAAAGAAGGACTTAACTGAAATGCTAGCTCTGTAACTTGCAGTTGCTCTTGGCATGCCCAGTTTGTATCAAGCCAAATTTATTTATGGTCTTGTTTATTTCCTTTCTATCTAGGACAAAATTTTATCTCAAGGAAATTAAGTGACCTGACCATAAAGGAAGTCAAAACTACCGGGACTTCAGTGCAATTGAAGCCAGATGAAGAAGTACTTCAAATATTGGGTGATGGTTAACAACTGCACCTCAGGAACAAACAGCATGGGCCGTGGGTGATAAAAATCAAAAGACTGGTATAAATGGGGAAGACTACCTAGAGTTCAGAGCATATAGAAGCCACAGCTAGAAGGACTGATCAGTAAAAACTTTATAGAGGAGGCTGATCATGCACAAGAAATGATCTTTGAAGGAGAGGAAAGGCTTCAAGAATTGGTAACAGAAAGGGCATTCTGAAGGAGTGAAACAGCCAGTGATCATAGTTGGTAAAATATGGGGCATAGTTGGCAAAACAGCATGGGGAGATGCCTACACTTAGCTGCAGTAGAGAACTCAGAAAGAGAAAAAGGTAATAAACCTTGTGGGGAAGACATCTTGCAGCCAAATTATAGAGACTTCAAATAGATTTTTATGATTTCAAAATCCTGTTTCCAAGCCTGTTTCCAAACTTCACATTACAAATTCTTGTTCTTTTATTTATTACTTCTTTTAGGCAATTGTCCCACACTTGATTAGATCATATTCTATACTGAATTTTGGGGACAACCAATATAATGGACAAAGAGATCAAATTGTAATGGACATGGCCATAAGAATTTATAATAATGACATTAAAACTTTGTATAATAAAAGTTCATAGCTATTTTTTTCTGTTAAAGATTTTTAAGCAAAGAACTTTTAGAATTGTTAGAATTATGGGTTACAGGTTATAGTTTGCTTTATACTATAATTTTTCTAACTAGACATGTGAACTTAAAAATGTTAAGCTCTCATCTGAAGTTTATTTTGTAAACTTAAAAATTGAATGCTTCAGATTAAATACCCTGTGAGGTCATGTCCAAATGGAGTATTTTAAGTTCTTTTATTTAAGATTTTATTTATTTACTTACTTTTTTGACAGAGACAGGGAGAGAGAAAGAGCAAGAACAAGCAGGGGGAGCAGCAGTGGGAAAGGGAGAAGCAGATTCCCCACTGAACGGGGAGCTGGATGTGGCATTTGAACCCAGGATTCCAGGATCATGACCCAAGCTGAAAGCAGGTGCTTGACTGACTAAGCCACCCAGGTGCCCTTATATCAAATTCTATTATTTTATTTTTTAAGGAAAAATTATCACATGCCACATGCAAATTAATTCTAATATCCATGCCTAGACAATACCTTGAGAAGGTAAATCAATTTATTGTGAAGTTTCTAATAAAACAATAACCCCTGTCATTTAAACACTTTTCAGCCTGAGCTGCTGAGAAAGGACAGACCACAAGGAATAATGGGAAAAGCATGTATTTTACAAATCAGGTATGAGAGGTTGAATGTCAATCTTAAGACTCTAGTAACCTTGAATATATTTCTTAAACTTGATTATTCTCATTTCTCTTTTGCACATCATGTGGTTAATGATAATAATATATATATAATACTGTATTATATATTATATATATTTTCTATACCTCTTTGCTTTTGAACCACAGTCCTCAAACCCTTACTGACTTTGCTGTTTGCCTTTTGGGGCAGAAGCTGAACACTGGTGGATATTTTCCTTTGTGGTTGACTTAACTCATTTATTTAGATTGATTTTGGTATCTTTGAAGAAAGAATTTATCTCACCCGTGCATCACATATCACAGAAACACAGTATGTTTGATCTGGAAAGCCAGTCTATTCTCTCATTTTACACATGAGTAAATAGTCAGAAAAATTAAATGACTTTCTCAAGATTAAACAGTTGTAATATTTCCTCACTGATTCTACCCCAGGAGAGTATACAGAGTCTTCTACATAACCATTGCATTTTAATTCATTTCTAAAATTTTACTCAAATCAGTCCTACTGGCTCATTGGAAGTTAACAATAAGAAAAAAAATGTTTGGAAATTTGTTCTAGCTCTTAAACAATGGAGTCTTGAAGTTCAAAGTCATATTGTATTAAATAAAATATTGGCCAATTAGTAGAAAGTTTATAAAAGTAAAAAATTAAGCCTGAAATGATCCCTACTTACTTTTTTATCTTAGTATTTATTATACCAAGTCTGTGTCACAAGTTGAGCAACGTTGAGCACAGATTGAGATCAGAAAACCTGAACAGATGTAACAAAATGGAAATATGTAAAAAAAAAACCCACAAAATATCACTTCTATGACACTAATAATGTTCTATATTTGCCTTTCTTTATATAGTCTCTTTATACAGTCAATTTCCTGAAAATAAGTTCTTTGTTTTCTGAAAGCCCATCTGCTCTTGATGTTTATATATTGTCTAATGGGTTGACTATTACAATTTTCATCATACATCCCAGATTTATTGCAAGATGCAAGTTTTAGCTTAGTTCTCTCTTCAAGTAAACTTGCTTGATCACCTCTGAACATAGTTAGCACCATTAGAAGCCGAAATCAATTCTCTCCGCACACTCCCTAGACTCAGTGAGTAACAAAATAAAGTCTTTTAGCCAACTTCATATCAAAAAGGGAAAAGGTGAAATCAATGGAACAATAAAAACTGCAATCTCTTTTTGTCACATTTTATGACCTCATCACCAACAAACTTCACAAGGTCATCACTCCTTGTATTAGTCTGTTAACAGTCCAGGCACAATCACTGCTGCCTTTTGAACTGGCTTTATTTTTTTTTTTTTTACAATATTACTTTTTGTTTGTTTGTTTTATTGGATGTTACTATAGGTTCTTCCCTTTTGTTTAAAATGAACCTCAAAGAAGAAAGTTCTCACAGAATGCAAAATCCACTCAAGATACATGTGGTCCTCCAAAAATATCATTCCAGATAAATTCTGTTGCCCAGCCATATCAATTCTTCACAGTTAATTCAGATATCAAACCAAAAGCAGGCAAAATTAATGTATCAGCTATACAGCTGATCTCAATTCTTACTGAAACTTCTTGAAATGTAGAAGAAAAGTACTTTTCTAGATGTGAAAAATAGTCTAATATATATGTGATGTTATTAGCCTGGAGATAGACAAATTTGCTTTCAACAAATAACAAAATTTTAAATGTATTATTAGAAGATTCATCCAGTTTTGTTAATATTGATTTGATTATGACCTATAATTCTTTGTTAAAGTATCAGAGCCAAGAAAGTTATATATTAATCCAAAGTTAAAATAATAACCTATGATGGTTTTTAAAGTTTACTTAGATTTTATTTATTATAGAACTTTGTTTAATAGTGACTTTAGAAACTTGTATTAATGAAATATTGGAAAGTTAAGTAGGAACTCTCAGCTATACAGATCCTATGAATTTTGCTCATAAATGTCCTCTTTAAAGTAAGTATCAGAATATATTCTCTCTTCTCACTATCCTCCAGGGAACTTCACATTCCATCCCCCAAATCTCTCTTTTACTGCTTATCAGAATACTGACTCTTTCCATGTGGTTAAGAACTAGTACACATTCAGCCATTACCCAGAAATTTTTGCCAACCTCTTCACATAACTGATTCCTGGATCTCATTCACAGTTTCTATATTTTAGGCAATTTTTAAATTCTTCTATCCTCTGTTTATCTCAGAGACCAGACATCACCTGAATATTCACTTATCTCCTTATTGCCAATTCTAGGTCATTAATTTTGTACCAACATGCCCATACACCTCCTATTTTGACTTACATGCCCATCACCTTACTTTGTATTTCTGTTCATAATTCTCACTATCAATATCTTACCAATGCCTTTAGTTCTACAAATAAACTGGTAAGCAGGTCTAGTTATACTTTTCATTTTAAGCCTTCATTCTGAAATTAATACATGTTTTTGAACAACTCACACAATGCCCTAGTTACAAAGCTTCTCCTACTATCATATGAAAATAAGCTTCACCCTATCTCCTCTTCAGCTATCAGCTTTCAAGTCCAAAATGGTCTTGAAGTTGACTTTTCAAGTCTGTTTGAACTTGACAAACTTGACATGAAGTAGACCTGAAAAGGACATTACAGACTTTTCAAGTTCAAAATCTTAAAGCTCTAATCTTTGCTCGGAGCTTCCCATTTCCCCTCTGTCCTACATCCTTAATCCCAGCACACATGCTTCCGACTCCTTCAGAGATCACTCCCTTTCTGCCAGTTTCAGAAGAGAAAGAAGTGTGTTTCGTCCAAACTCAGATGTGAATGAGCTCTATCTGAACTACCTATGTGACACTAGGCAAGACATTTAGGTTCTTTTTTTTTTTTTAATATTTTATTTTATTTTATTTATTTGTCAGAGAGAAGGAGAGAGAGAGAGAGCACACAGGCAGGCAGAGGTGGAGAGAGAAGCAGGCTCCCTGCCGAGCAAGGAGGTCATGCGGGACTCGATCCCAGGACTCTGGGATCATGACCCGAGCTGAAGGCAGCGGCTTAACCCACTGAGCCACCCAGGTGTCCCAAGACATTTAGGTTCTTAAACTTTCAGTCTTCTCATCTGTAAAATGGGGTTATTAAAGTTCCATCAAATCAATTAATTAGTGGGTGGGAAGATGGGTGAAATAGGTGAGGGGATTACGAGTACACTTAATCCTGATGAGCAGTGAGTAATATACGGAACTGACAAATCATTGTATTGTACACCGAAAACTAATATATCTCTATGTTTTAACTATAGCAATACTAAAATAAAAAATAAATAAATAATAAAAGGAAGAGAATAATTAATTAAAATAAAACATAAGAATGCTTGGCAAATTTCCTGGCATTTCAAGTATAATAAAATGCTGTGAGTATTTGTTATTTACCTCTTTTTTGATATTTAGAGGAACGATCAGAAATGCTTACAAAAATTCCTGTACCAGGACTGTAGTAAAGTCAATAAAGGTAAATATCACAACGTCATTCACTACAAGTTAAGCAACAGGCTTTGTAAGGAAAGCCTGAAAGCCAAACAAGAGAAAGAGAAGACCCATGATTCACCATATTATCATCGTCCCAGGAAGAGACTTTCAGTGGCAAATGGGGTAGTGTCTCCAAGGAGGGACAAGACACTCTTACAATTTGCCAATTTACAGTATAAATAAAGAAACATACTTTATCTTAATAAAGATAAACAGGGATAAACAGGGAGGACTTAAGCATCAAGCAATCTATATCTCAATTTTAGCTGCAAAGAGAATTTTCTGAGTATTTTAAATCTAACTTTCCAGATCCTTATGAAAATTTATATTCGAGCTTCTGAAGAAAAGGCACAACTTGGTCTTGTAGGAAACTGAGTTTCATTCATTCATTCCAGGTGAAGAGGAGGAAGCCAACTCTCCTAATTGCTCTAATGCATGGTGACTTCATATCTGAGACCAGTAAGCCCATAATTCTCCTTATTGTTCTAGTAAATGTATGTTTGGTAAATATCATTTCTGAGTAAAAAATTGTAATTGATAGGTAATGGTTTAAATAAGCTAAATTTGTACATTTGGCGGAAAACTAAAGGATAACTTAACAAAGTTTCTTGTTGAGAATTTAAATTTTGAAGAGGAAAATAACAACTCAGAGTAAGTCTAAAAATAGCTTATAAAATATGATAGATATGAGAACCTAATATATTTGAAATTTTGGAGAAATCATAAGTTCACTTCCTAGAAAGAAGAGTAAAACAAAAATATAGGATTTAACATGACAGAAATATGATAAGTGGTAGGAATTATATAGACATTATATAAAATACGTGCATCAATTAAGGAGATACATAGTATTCTGAAAGAGAATCTAATTACCCATGACTGGTATCATTTCAAATCCAAGGAAGTTTTAAAAAGAGGTTTATGCTGGGTAGCAAAACTAAACCTTGGGGCCAAAAGCAAATAGTCTATTAAACATCACTGTCAATCCTACAGAAATATAAGGCTTTGAGGAATTTTATTGATTTGCATGTACATTTATTTTGTTTTTGTTTTTAAAGTCAACGTTACTGTGAAAGCCACACACCAAAACCAGCATTAGCAGGAGTAGCAGCAGCAACGACAATGAACTCAGAAAAGAAAAAGCCATAAACATTCATTTAGTTCACTAGAAGCTGCATTATCATCACTGTAATCTTCAAAGTTAGATCACTCTGTGGTAGCTTCAGATTTAATGTTAGAATCTTCTGCAACTAAATTGAAGAAATCAGCTGCTATAATCTTCTGAGCAGGGAAATTTATTCTGTGTAATTTAATGTAAAAGAGCCTTTCATACTTTGACCATTATGCTCTGCCACATCAGAGCAATACAAGACACACCAAAAAGCCAAGGAAGTTTTACAAACTAGACTGCTTTATGGACACTGCAAAGAAATGGAGAAACTTGCAACTTAGGACACTGCATGCTGTTATTATTTCCAAAACATTTTCTTCTAGTTTGTATATATTGCTCCAACACTGGATTTTTATACATCAAACTCAAACTGATGTTTATGCTGATAAGGGTCAACTCTAATGGTGGACTTAAAAGTCTCTTAGAGAGATCTGTTTGTACTTTTAGTCTGACCTTGGATGATTTTGACTCAAATAAGCTACTATTTATAAAGAAGTCTCAGAATATTTGTAATCTCTACATCAAAGCTGAAAGAATAGGAACCCGTATCCCTCCATGTCTGATCTGCTCTTCATCATGTTGAGTGGGTCCTAACATCTCCACAGATTTGGGGTTTCACTAGCATTAAGACAAAATCAACATCTATAGTATGGCCTTAAAACCTTGCAGGGTCTGGGCTCAGCCTACCACAAGAGTAACTTCTTATGCTTTTCACTCTCTTGCCTTCTAATGGAGATTCACCCACAGTAGTTCTACCACAGTTCTTAGAATTTATCAGACTCTTCTGAGTTGTGACCTTTCATATGTATATGCTTTACACCTGACTCAAGAAGTCTCTGCTGCCCTCCAGAATTAGGTTAGACTTCCTTATTTGTCAGTAACATCTTGTACTGTAGTACTGTAACATCTTGCACATTTCCAAATTTATTTATTGGATTATCCAATCAATGAATTGCTTAAAACCTTCTCTTTTCCAATCCACTGAAATGCAGATTTCATAAGAATAGAGGCTGTACCTCTATAGTTCTTTTTTTTTTTTTTTTAAAGATTTTATTTATCTATTTGACAGATAGAGATCACAAGCAGGCAGAGAGAGAGAGAGAGGAGGAAACAGGCTTCCCGCTGAGCAGAGAGCCCGATGTGGGGCTCGATCCCAGGACCCTGGGATCATGACCTGAGCCGAAGGCAGCGGCTTAACCCACTGAGCCACCCAGGTGCCCCTATAGTTCTTTATACTATCACCAGTGCCTGTGATAGAAAAAAGGTACTTAATACTATTGGTTGCATGAAATTTGGGAATTTCACTGCTATGTGTTTTGCATATGCCTGCCAAGGAATTTGGGCATTAACCTGCCAAGCCTGTAGGAGCCAATATATGTGGCCACTGATGGACTATGAGTCCAACATATTTTAGAAGAGATTTCTTTTTTTTTTCCTTTTTTTAATCACATGCTGAGAAAGGGAAAAAATGCTGTCCTGACTGAGTAAACCCAAAAGACTTCTAGCCTCAGACTTTAGGATATCTGGATTGTGCTTGTGGGAAAAAAGTAAGTATTAGTCTGTCTGGCATTGTCCTGCCATTTCCCCATGTATTCTCCCATTTCAGGCAATTTTACCAAATAATCTCTGCATCTTAAATATGCTGAGTACCCACACTCCACCGGGGCAAAATAAACTAAAATCCTATACTCTTCTAGCAATACTCACATTTAGGCATTATCAATATCTTTTCTTTCTAGACTTGGGACAAAAACGCAAAAAGACATAAGCAACAAAACAAGCTAAAAAATGGTATTCTAGGATTGTAGGTTCACTACAATGAGGCTAGTGAAGAAATTATAAAAAGTTTTATGATAACGCTATGTTCTATTGTGATTCAATAGCACATTAATGACATTAAAAATGACCCATTAATCTCAGGCAAACATTGAGTTAATATAATTGCTGCACTAGGCAATATATACCTTTCAATCAAAAAGGGCATATATTTTATAACTTAAAGGACAAAATAGCTGAGTTCAAGGCCAATAATGTAGGGAGAACTCTAGAATTTCAAATTTCAAAAGTGCAATTTGGTTATTTCATGTATCATAAATCAATGTCCTGTGTAATCAAAAAGGGAAAAATTAAAGTCTGTCTAAATTAATAATAGTTGAGCAGCCCATGTATATTAATCTAATCTAACAGGTTTTATTACTCTGCAGAAATTTTCTCAAGGCTTAATATCTCTTATATAAAAAAGAAAGGATTGGGATTGATTAAAAAATATAATTGAGGAAAGTATTCATTTCAACTATAAATGAAAACTGGTAATGACTGAGCAATGAATGACCATGAGTTCTGTCATTGCTCAGTAATCATATTTAACAGAGAAATATAGTTCAGATTAAAATATGCTGAGATAGAGCTGGAGAGGAATTAAAAAAAAAACTAGGTATTTTAATTTCTAATTAGGTGCCTTGAAGTGGTGAGCAATTTCACTAAAACTAAATTGCCCTTGCTACTTAAAACCTTATAGCTAGATGATATGGTCTAACAACCCTAACACTTTCACAATTAAAGTACATAGGTTTTTGTATATTTTAAAATATTTGAATAAAGCTTCAAAGTACAGTAAAATAACTGGTCATTATAAAGAGAGTTAATATATCTATTAAGAAAAATGTCAAAACATGGTTTACATAAATGTAGATATTTATTTTGTGTATATTTAAAATCTATAAAAGTAATACAATGCAACAAAATTATATTAGGTAAGAAAAATTAAGCAAAAAGAAAAATGTTCAAACAAAAGAACATAATTTATTTTATGGTTAAACCACATAATATGTACAATTGTAAGAAGAGAATCTCAAATGGATTGAATTTCTATTAGCCAGGAAGAAAAGAAAAAACAGTTTCTATGATTCAAAATGTGTCAAAAATGACATCAGATATTTAGATGAATTAGTAATATTCATGGTACTTAGTCCAGAAAAATCCTCCCAGAGGCTATCATAGGGCACTGTCAAACAATGAACAATACCTTACAGTGAAAATGACAAACTTGAATTCATTAAATATTAATTATTCTGTGCTAGGCAACCTACTAGGTAGGAGGTATTTAAAAAGTGAATAAAACAGGGCACCTGGGTGGCTCAGCGGGTTAAAGCCTCTGCCTTTCGCTCAGGTCATGATCCCAGGGTTCTGGGATCGAGCCCCGCATCGGGCTCTCTGCTTGGCAGGGAGCCTGCTTCCTCCTCTCTCTCTCTCTGCCTGCCTCTCTCCCTACTTGAGATCTCTATCTGTCAAATAAATAAATAAAAATAAATAAATAAAAAAAAATAAAAAGTGAATAAAACAGGCATGTGCACACACCTAATCTCAGCCCATCTGCCCCAGACCACCTGAGAGCTCCAACACTAGTTCTCCCTGTGGTCCCATTTCTGTCCCAACAAGATGAAAAAAAACTATCATGAACCAAGAGAAACTTGCCAAACCATAAGCACAAGTGCTTAGTATTGGGAAAGGAATTGTGCATTGAAAGAACTGTGCATTGGCTATCGCCAATGATGGAAAACTTCAGCTCACCTTAAAGAAGTTAGGGGTAAGTAATATCTCCGGTATTAAAGAAGTGAATATATTCATGAACCAAGGAAGAGTGATCAACTTTAACAACCCTACAGTTCAGGCATCCAGGACAGCGAACACTTTCACTATTCCAGGCCAGTTAGGGGCAAAGCAGCTGCCAGAAATGCTACCCATGATCTCAAACCAACCTGGTGCAGATAGTCCAAGTGGTTTGAGAAGACTGGCTGAAGCTCTGCCCAATCTGTGGATGGAAAAGCACTACTTTTTTTTTTTTTTTTTCCCTTTTTATTTATTTATTTTTTTTTTCAGCGTAACAGTATTCATTCTTTTTGCACAACACCCAGTGCTCCATGCAAAACGTGCCCTCCCCATCACCCACCACCTGTTCCCCCAACCTCCCACCCCTGACCCTTCAAAACCCTCAGGTTGCTTTTCAGAGTCCACAGTCTCCCATGGTTCGCCTCCCCTCCCCAATGTCCATAGCCCGCTCCCCCTCTCCCAATCCCACCTCCCCCCAGCAACCCCCAGTTTGTTTTGTGAGATTAAGAGTCATTTATGGTTTGTCTCCCTCCCAATCCCATCTTGTTTCATTTATTCTTCTCCTATCCCCCTACCCCCCCATGTTGCTTCTCCATGTCCTCATATCAGGGAGATCATATGATAGTTGTCTTTCTCCGATTGACTTATTTCACTAAGCATGATACGCTCTAGTTCCATCCACGTCGTCGCAAATGGCAAGATTTCATTTCTTTTGATGGCTGCATAGTATTCCATTGTGTATACTACTTACTGGAATTTAAATAAAAACTGGAAAAAATAAAAAATAAGCAAAGTCTCTAAATATTTAAGGGGGGGGGGGAAGGAAAACACCACTTACTCCCAGAGAGGAGGACAATGATGAAGTTTCAGATCTTGTGGAGTATTTTGATAAAGCTCCCAAGAATAAAGCAAATGAATTGAGTCAACTTCTGACGAAGATAAAACTTGAAGAAATGACTAAGAGTAGCTTGTTTTTTTTAAAGATTTTATTTATTTATTTGAGAGAGAGAGAGAGCACTAGAGAGAGACAGCAAGCACAAGTCACGGCAGAGAGAAAGGGAGAAGCAGACTCTTTACTGAACAGGGAGTCCAAGGCAGGATTTGATCCTGGGACCCTGGGATCACAACATAAGGTGAAGGCAGTTGCTTACCTGACTGAGCCACACAGGCATGGTTATTTTATATTATGACAACTTTTTAAAATTTTCTTCATGGATCTGATAAAATCTAGATCTCTGATATTTTTAAGTCCAAGCCCCTTGGAAACTGCAGCTCTTTTCAGGTTTTGCTTATACACAATTCATCCTCTGCAGCTCATTAAGCTGAAGCAGTCTGGGAATAAAGTTTTAAACAAGGTTAATAAAGTTCTCTGCCTAGTACACAAATGAAAAAAATTAAAAATTAAAAAAAATAAAAAGTGAGTCAAAAGGTGTTCCTATGTGGCTCAGTCAGTTAAGTGATCCGATTCCTGATTTCAGCTCAGGTCACGATTTCAGGGTCATGAGATCGAATGCCCCACAATGGGCTCACCAATCAGTGGGGAGTCTGCTTGAGATTCTGTCTGTTCCTTACCCCCATCTATTCTTGCTCATTTTCTCTCTGTTTCTGTCTCTCTTAAATAAATACGTCTTTTTTTTTTAAGTGAGCAAAGCAAAAAATTCCTCACTCATTAGATTTTCATTCCAACTAGGAATGTCATAAAATAAATACCATTTCATTTAAGAAAAGTGGTATGGTGGGGAAGTTCCTGTTATTGAAACACACTGTTAGCATGATGAATTTCATGGAGTCTTTGCTTACAAAGGTATAAATGTACTTGGTTTAGGTCAGTGGCATCGTACCAGAATATACTGCAATAGAAGCACATCTTCCTGGTATAAAAAGGCTATGTATCTGTGCATGGTTTCCTAATGCTCTGGCATGATCAAGTCATGTCATCACGAAACTGATGGTTAGCAGAAACTTCAACACATTTCAGTCAGGATAAATTAGGTTATAACATAGTAACAAACAATCTGCACATTGTAATAGCTGAACACAACAGTCTTACCTTCACTATGTATCAGGCATGCACGCATAGTGTGGCATATCGACCATTTGGATGATCACCATGGCAGGAAGACGGGAATATGGTAATTCATATATTGACACTTAAGCGCTGCTCTCTTGACATGATAAGTCTCACATATTTTGTTGACCAAAGTAAGTAATAAGACTACAGCTAACTTGAAGGTAATGATGCTCAAGAAAATGCTGAGAGAATCTCTGAATGAGGTAATAGTTCCTAAAAGGCTTGGAACAAAACTAGGGCCTAGGACTGAAATCTTCCTGTACAATTTAAGGAAAACACAAAGTCATGTGAGAGAAGAAAAGCATCCATCAGGTCTAACATTTTCTTTATAAATTTAGGGATGATAATAATATTAACAACAATAATAAATGCCTCAATGTTCTGAGCCATATTATGATTTGGCCTGTGATTTCTTTTAAGTAGCTATAACAAAAGTCCATCTGATCTACAGAAGTCTCAATAAAGCCCAGCAATGGAACTCCCAGGATGCCTGTTACAATTAATGAGTGATAAAACCTATGCCAAGATAACTAAATGAGGAATCTCATTGGATGAGTCTATTAGATATAATTCATTTAGAAGCTGTGTAATCTTTACCCCATATGATGATTTCAATATGAGAATCAGTTTAACGTCCTTTCTGGACTCCCCCCCCCCCACCCCACCATTTTAGTAGTTAGAAAGCACGGTCAGAATTACCTTATAATTTATACATAGGAGATTTAGCCAGTAAGTCAAGAAACAATACTTCTATCACTGTTCATATATTCAAGCACACATGTATACACAGGGTTGAACCCACACATTCCTCAATTAAAGACAATGCACTTGACTTAATAAAGTCATATTTTCACTGAGCACCATTAGATGTCAAATTCTAGTTAAACGCACCCTATGTGAAAATATGACTCTCACACCTGAGTTAACCTGATGACTTACTTAAGACCATGAAAATCCTGAGGTCCAAACTGTCATTTCAATTTGAGTCTAACTTTAAAGCCTGCATTTATTCCTCTATACCTAGGTTAGAACTTGGCATATTACCTCATTCTGGGAACAACTATTAACAAATTCATTAATTAAGGTCATGTTGACAACTTCTATATTCAACTAAAACATCTGTTAATTTATACAGAGGTCTCCTTGGTTTAAACCAACTTGTCATTCCTGCCCTCAATGAGGGATAATGTGCTTGGTTTTTACAAGTTCTCCAAGTGTAAATTGAAAAGATTAACAGTTCTTGCCAATGGGCACTCTCTGTCCATATTTTTACATAATAATACTTATCAGAAGGCACAGGGTCTTAAGATAATAAATGATCATTCCTCACAATGGATCTATAAACAGATCAGGATTAATGAATTTGCTGGCAGCTATTGGTTTTAATTAGCCCAAGTTCAACTGCAGCAGAATCATAACTGTCCAAAAGATTTGGATTGTGTTACTATAGATCCCAAGCAAATAACTCTATCAATTTAGTAAAGAATTGGGTACATTCTAATTTTAAAGCCAGCAGCGCAAATAACTTGGAAAAAAAAAAAAAAAAAAAAAAACCACTTTACATTTTTGCTCTTTCTTTTCTCTTTATCTGGCTACAGGTTAACAAATCTTTCATCCTACCTCCTAACTTTTTAACTGTTTTCTCTATTTTCTTAAACTCTTTCTTTACTTTTATGTATCCTTTCTCTTATAGGTTTACTTTAAGACAAGCCTGAAATTTCCTTCCTCTCTTTCTTATCCTGAACAATTACAGCCAGTTCTCAACTTGCTTTCTCATCTTGGACATCACCTCCTTCAGGAAGCTTTCTCTTCAACTCACACTAGATTGTAACCTCCAACGCTATTTCCTGAATACCTTCGGAAAAACCTTCTCATGCAGGGTGGGAGTTGTAGGACTGTTCATTATTTTTTTAACTGGATTCTGAACCACCTCAAAAATGAATGGAACTTGCAAGAAAAGTATGTTTGTTTAATAGCCCACAATTAATGAAGTTTTAACAGTCTATCAGATTAAAAGTCTTTATATCCTTCAGCAACTGTCTGTTCTTCAACCAAGACAAATAATATTTGTACCAATGAAAAAAGTCCCTCGGCTACTAGTGAACTATTTTCAAACAGCCGGTTTGTGCTGACGCCACTCATCCATAGTCAATTCTCCTCAGTCCTCAAGCTTCCCTCCCTAGGCTGAGGAATTAAACACAGAGATATTTAGAGATATTTGAAGGAGTACACTGCAACCTTGGGGGTGATTGCCACCAAAATCACCAAATAAGAGGCTAAACACAGTGTATTCTGAGGACTGAAGTTTTAAAAACCACACCAGAAATCGACCCTCAACTCTATGGTCAACTAATCTTCGACAAAGCAGGAAAGAATGTCCAATGGAAAAAAGACAGCCTCTTCAATAAATGGTGCTGGGAAAATTGGACAGCCACATGCAGAAAAATGAAATTGGACCACTTCCTTACACCACACACAAAAATAGACTCCAAATGGATGAAGGACCTCAATGTGAGAAAGGAATCCATCAAAATCCTTGAGGAGAATGCAGGCAGCAACCTCTTCGACCTCAGCCGTAGCAACATCTTCCTAGGAACAACGGCAAAGGCAAGGGAAGCAAGGGCAAAAATGAACTGTTGGGATTTCATCAAGATCAAAAGCTTTTGCACAGCAAAGGAAACAGTTAACAAAACCAAAAGACAACTGACAGAATGGGAGAAGATATTTGCAAACGACATATCAGATAAAGGGCTAGTATCCAAAATCTATAAGGAACTTAGCAAACTCAACACCCAAAGAACAAACAATCCAATCAAGAAATGGGCAGAGGACATGAACAGACATTTCTGCAAAGAAGACATCCAGATGGCCAACAGACACATGAAAAAGTGCTCCACGTCACTCGCCATCAGGGAAATACAAATCAAAACCACAATGAGATATCACCTCACACCAGTCAGAATGGCTAAAATGAACAAGTCAGGAAATGACAGATGCTGGAGAGGATGTGGAGAAAGGGGAACCCTCCTCCACTGTTGGTGGGAATGCAAGCTGGTGCAACCACTCTGGAAAACAGCATGGAGGTTCCTCAAAATGTTGAAAATAGAACTACCCTATGACCCAGCAATTGCACTACTGGGTATTTACCCTAAAGATACAAACATAGTGATCCGAAGGGGCACGTGTACCCGAATGTTTATAGCAGCAATGTCTACAATAGCCAGACTATGGAAAGAACCTAGATGTCCATCAACAGATGAATGGATCAAGAAGATGTGGTATATATACACAATGGAATACTATGCAGCCATCAAAAGAAATGAAATCTTGCCATTTGCGACGACGTGGATGGAACTAGAGCATATCATGCTTAGTGAAATAAGTCAATCGGAGAAAGACAACTATCATATGATCTCCCTGATATGAGGACATGGAGAAGCAACATGGGGGGGTAGGAGATAGGAGAAGAATAAATGAAACAAGATGGGATTGGGAGGGAGACAAACCATAAATGACTCTTAATCTCACAAAACAAACTGGGGGTTGCTGCGGGGAGGTGGGATTGGGGGAGGGGGAGCGGGCTATGGACATTGGGGAGGGGAAGCGAACCATAAGAGACTATGGACTCTGAAAAACAACCTGAGGGTTTTGAAGGGTCAGGGGTGGGAGGTTGGGGCAACCTGAGGTTTTGAAGGGTCAGGGGTGGGAGGTTGGGGGAACAGGTGGTGGGTAATGGAGAGGGCACGTTTTGCATGGAGCACTGGGTGTTGTGCAAAAAGAATGAATACTGTTACGCTGAAAAAATAAATAAAATGAGAAAAAAAAAAAAAAAACCACACCAGATATGAGTTCCAGAAAATCAAGAAGTTCTGGTAGGAGGTTAGCACAACCAGCAGAATTATTCCAGATGAAAAACTTTTCAACAGTCCACAATGAGAGTTTTTATTCAGTTCTAGATTTGAGAAAATGTTATGAGTGGAAACCTTTCTTACATTAAGGCGAGAAGTTCCAGGGATTAATGGAGGACTGGTGGGAAAATTATTATTTTACATTTGGGCAACAATTGGGTCTAATTACTTGGAAAAAAATTATTGGAAGCAGACAATGAGGCATGTCATAACACCACAGAGACACTGAGATCTGGTTCTCTGTGTACTTCAAACCCCATGTCTACCTCTTGCAGTGTATGACCAGCAGTACTAAAAATGGGATTCCAACACATTCTTCCCTGGATTGTTGGTCCCTATCCATATTACAGCCTTCATGCTAATGAGCTCCAACCTATTGAGTATTTTATCTTATTACTGATGATCTTTTTTTCTTTAAAAGATTTTATTTATTTGTTTATTTGACACAGAGAGAGAGATTACAAGTAGGCAGAGAGGCAGGCAGATAGAGAGGGAGGAGCGGGCTCCCTGCTGAGTAGAAATCCCAATGTGGGGCTCGATCCCAGGACCCTGAGATCATGACCTGAGCTGAAGGCAGAGGCTTAACCCACTGAGCCACCCAGGCACCCCACTGATGTTCTTTTTACCAACATTGCCAAAGTCTTCATGCTTAGTCCAGTCATAAGTTATGACTGTAACTCCTCTTTGTGGCCACAATTTGGATTTTCCAGTGTACTCAACTGCCTAAAAATAGGACTCAGAGCAATCTGTGTGGGAACTAGCTCTGCTTGAGGAACCCTGGTAATGAAAGTCATAACTAATTGTCTTTGTTGTTGTTCATGTTGTTCTTGCTGTTCTCTTTTTGTTGTGTTTTTCTTCTTTAAAGATTGAAATGTTATTGAAATGCAAATGTTAAATGAATTAAAGTCCACACTCATTAAAACCTATTGACTCCCTACCAGTTTTAGAATCTAGAGTAGGCATGAAAGCAAAGAGAAGTTAATTTGTGACAGATCAGGGGTACAAATGTGTACATTTCTGACACCCAAATCTCCTTCTCTCTTTCCCCATCCTTATTATACAAGAGCATTAGAGCTTGAATTTCAATGACACCCTCATGTCAAATGTAATTGTCAGCCTGTATTTTTGTTCATTTATTGTTATAGTCCTCAAATTAGTCTTTGTTATAGTTACTACTTAATATAATCAAAGCTTTTTTTTGTTTTATTCACAGGTCTATCAATTATTTTGTGTATCACCCTATTTTCTTCTAGAGTTTTCTTGTTCTTTTAAATGTGGATCTGGTAAAAGGTAATTTTGCTGAATATAAATATGTAAGTTGACAGTTATTTTTCATCATCACTTTGAGGCTATTATTCTGAATCCTTCTAACCTCCATTGTTGTTACTGAGCAGTCATTTACCCTTTTGGGTAATGAGTCATTTCTTTCTGTTTTTTTTATTTTCCCCAGACCTTCTCTGTTCAGTTGCACTATTGTGTCTAGGTATGTATCTATTGTTACCAGTCCAATTCACATCTCATTTTGCTTCTTCAAAATGAATATTCATGTAGTTCTCTTATTATGAAAAATTCTCAACCACAGATTTCAAATATTGTCTCTCCACAGATCGAAATATTCTCCATTGAAAATCTTGTTCAACATAACATTGGAACTTCTCACATCTCTTAAATTAGACAATTCTCAAATTCTTGAGTCTCTTAAACACTCTTCCATATAGTTTTATATTTTTAAATATTTATATACCTATAAATATGTACATACATGTGCACATTTTTATACTTATATATTTCACTGTATTCTGGGGAATTTTCCTCAATTTGATTTTCTGAGGCAATCGTTCTTGCTTCAGAGACAATGTTGGCTTAGCATACTTACTGAGTTTTTATTTCAATCACTCTCCTTTTTTTAATAAATTTCCATTTTTTTTTCTCATTTTATTTATTTTTTCAGCGTAACAGTATTCATTCTTTTTGCACAACACCCAGTGCTCCATGCAAAACGTGCCTTCTCCATTACCCACCACCTGTTCCCCCAACCTCCCACCCCTGACCCTTCAAAACCCTCAGGTTGCCCCAACCTCCCACCCCTGACCCTTCAAAACCCTCAGGTTGTTTTTCAGAGTCCATAGTCTCTTATGGTTCGCTTCCCCTCCCCAATGTCCATAGCCCGCTCCCCCTCCCCCAATCCCACCTCCCCGCAGCAACCCCCAGTTTGTTTTGTGAGATTAAGAGTCATTTATGGTTTGTCTCCCTCCCAATCCCATCTTGTTTCATTTATTCTTCTCCTATCTCCTACCCCCCCCATGTTGCTTCTCCATGTCCTCATATCAGGGAGATCATATGATAGTTGTCTTTCTCCGATTGACTTATTTCACTAAGCATGATACGCTCTAGTTCCATCCACGTCGTCGCAAATGGCAAGATTTCATTTCTTTTGATGGCTGCATAGTATTCCATTGTGTATATATACCACATCTTCTTTATCCATTCATCTGTTGATGGACATCTAGGTTCTTTCCATAGTCTGGCTATTGTAGACATTGCTGCTATAAACATTCGGGTACACGTGCCCCTTCGGATCACTATGTTTGTATCTTTAGGGTAAATACCCAGTAGTGCAATTGCTGGGTCATAGGGTAGTTCTATTTTCAACATTTTGAGGAACCTCCATGCTATTTTCCAGAGTGGTTGCACCAGCTTGCATTCCCACCAACAGTGGAGGAGGGTTCCCCTTTCTCCACATCCTCTCCAGCATCTGTCATTTCCTGACTTGTTCATTTTAGCCATTCTGACTGGTGTGAGGTGATATCTCATTGTGGTTTTGATTTGTATTTCCCTGATGGCGAGTGACGTGGAGCACTTTTTCATGTGTCTGTTGGCCATCTGGATGTCTTCTTTGCAGAAATGTCTGTTCATGTCCTCTGCCCATTTCTTGATTGGATTGTTTGTTCTTTGGGTGTTGAGTTTGCTAAGTTCCTTATAGATTTTGGATACTAGCCCTTTATCTGATATGTCGTTTGCAAATATCTTCTCCCATTCTGTCAGTTGTCTTTTGGTTTTGTTAACTGTTTCCTTTGCTGTGCAAAAGCTTTTGATCTTGATGAAATCCCAACAGTTCATTTTTGCCCTTGCTTCCCTTGCCTTTGCCGTTGTTCCTAGGAAGATGTTGCTACGGCTGAGGTCGAAGAGGTTGCTGCCTGCATTCTCCTCAAGGATTTTGATGGATTCCTTTCTCACATTGAGGTCCTTCATCCATTTGGAGTCTATTTTCGTGTGTGGTGTAAGGAAGTGGTCCAATTTCATGTTGCTGCATGTGGCTGTCCAATTTTCCCAGCACCATTTATTGAAGAGGCCGTCTTTTTTCCATTGGACATTCTTTCCTGCTTTGTCGAAGATTAGTTGACCATAGAGTTGAGGGTCGATTTCTGGGCTCTCTATTCTCTTCCACTGATCTATGTGTCTGTTTTTGTGCCAGTACCATGCTGTCTTGATGATGACAGCTTTGTAATAGAGCTTAAAGTCCGGAATTGTAATGCCACCAACTTTGGCTTTGTTCTTCAATATTCCTTTGGCTATTCGAGGTCTTTTCTGGTTCCATATAAATTTTAGGATTATTTGTTCCATTTCTTTGAAAAAAATGGATGGTATTTTGATAGGGATTGCATTAAATGTGTAGATTGCTTTAGGTAGCATAGACATTTTCACAATATTTATTCTTCCAATCCAGGAGCATGGAACATTTTTCCATTTTTTTGTGTCTTCCTCAATTTCTTTCATGAGTACTTTATAATTTTCTCTGTATAGATTCTTAGTCTCTTTGGTTAGGTTTATTCCTAGGTATCTTATAGTTTTGGGTACAATTGTAAATGGGATTGACTCCTTAATTTCTCTTTCTTCAGTCTTGTTGTTGGTGTACAGAAATGCAACTGATTTCTGTGCATTGATTTTATATCCTGACACTTTACTGAATTCCTGTACAAGTTCTAGCAGTTTTGGAGTGGAGTCTTTTGGGTTTTCCACATATAGTATCATATCATCTGCGAAGAGTGATAGTTTGACTTCTTCTTTACCAATTTGGATGCCTTTAATTTCTTTTTGTTGTCTGATTGCTGAGGCTAGGATTTCTAGTACTATGTTGAATAGCAGTGGTGATAATGGACATCCCTGCCGTGTTCCTGACCTTAACGGAAAAGCTTTCAGTTTTTCTCCATTGAGAATGATATTTGCGGTGGGTTTTTCATAGATGGCTTTGATAATATTGAGGTATGTGCCCTCTATCCCTACACTTTGAAGAGTTTTGATCAGGAAGGGATGCTGTACTTTGTCAAATGCTTTTTCAGCATCTATTGAGAGTATCATATGGTTCTTGTTCTTTCTTTTATTAATGTGTTCTATCACATTGATTGATTTGCGGATGTTGAACCAACCCTGCAGCCCTGGAATAAATCCCACTTGATCGTGGTGAATAATCCTTTTAATGTACTGTTGAATCCTATTGGCTAGTATTTTGGCGAGAATTTTTGCGTCTGTGTTCATCAAGGATATTGGTCTGTAGTTCTCTTTTTTGGTGGGATCCTTGTCTGGTTTGGGGATCAAGGTGATGCTGGCCTCATAAAATGAGTTTGGAAGTTTTCCTTCCATTTCTATTTTTTGGAACAGTTTCAGGAGAATAGGAATGAGTTCTTCTTTAAATGTTTGGTAGAATTCCCCTGGGAAGCCGTCTGGCCCTGGGCTTTTGTTTGTTTGGAGATTTTTGATGACTGTTTCAATCTCCTTACTGGTTATGGGCCTGTTCAGGTTTTCTATTTCTTCCTGGTTCAGTTGTGGTAGTTTATATGTCTCTAGGAATGCATCCATTTCTTCCAGATTGTCCAATTTGTTGGCGTAGAGTTGCTCATAGTATGTTCTTATAATTGTCTGTATTTCTTTGGTGTTAGTTGTGATCTCTCCTCTTTCATTCATGATTTTATTGATTTGGGTCCTTTCTCTTTTCTTTTTGATGAGTCTGGCCAGGGGTTTATCAATCCTATTGATTCTTTCAAAGAACCAGCTCCTAGTTTCATTGATTTTTTCTATTGTTTTTTTGGTTTCTATTTCATTGATTTCTGCTCTGATCTTTATGATTTCTCTTCTCCTGCTGGGTTTAGGGTTTCTTTCTTGTTCTTTCTCCAGCTCCTTTACGTGTAGGGTTAGGTTGTGTACTTGAGACCTTTCTTGTTTCTTGAGAAAGGCTTGTACCGCTATATATTTTCCTCTCAGGACTGCCTTTGCTGTGTCCCACAGATTTTGAACTGTTGTGTTTTCATTATCATTTGTTTCCATGAATTTTTTCAATTCTTCTTTAATTTCCTGGTTAACCCATTCATTCTTTAGAAGGATGCTGTTTAGTCTCCATGTATTTGGGTTCTTTCCAGCTTTCCTCTTGTGATTGAGTTCTAGCTTCAGAGCATTGTGGTCTGAAAATATGCAGGGAATGATCCTAATCTTTTGATACCGGTTGAGACCTGATTTGTGACCCAGGATGTGATCTATTCTGGAGAAGGTTCCATGTGCACTAGAGAAGAATGTGTATTCTGTTGCTTTGGGATGAAATGTTCTGAATATATCTGTGATGTCCATCTGGTCCAGTGTGTCATTTAAGGCCTTTATTTCCTTGTTGATCTTTTGCTTGGATGATCTGTCCATTTCAGTGAGGGGAGTGTTCAAGTCCCCTACTATTATTGTATTATTATTGATGTGTTTCTTTGATTTTGTTATTAATTGGTTGATATAGTTGGCTGCTCCCACGTTAGGGGCATAGATATTTAAAATGGTTAGATCTTCTTGTTGGACAGACCCTTTGAGTAGGATATAGTGTCCTTCCTCATCTCTTATTATAGTCTTTGGCTTAAAATCTAATTGATCTGATATAAGGATTGCCACTCCAGCTTTCTTCTGATGCCCATTAGCATGGTAAATTGTTTTCCACCCCCTCACTTTAAATCTGGAGGTGTCTTCGCGTCTAAAATGAGTTTCTTGTAGGCAACATACTGATGGGTTTTGTTTTTTTATCCATTCTGATACCCTGTGTCTTTTGATTGGGGCATTTAGCCCATTAACATTCAGGGTAACTATTGAGAGATATGAATTTAGTGCCATTATTAGCCTGTAAGGTGACTGTTACTGTATATTGTCTCTGTACCTTTCTGATCTACTCCTTTTAGGCTCTCTCTTTGCTTAGAGGACCCCTTTCAATATTTCCTGTAGAGCTGGTTTGGTGTTTGCAAATTCTTTCAGTTTTTGTTTGTCCTGGAAGCTTTTTATCTCTCCTTCTATTTTCAATGATAGCCTAGCTGGATAGAGTATTCTTGGCTGCATGTTTTTCTCGTTGAGTGCTCTGAATATATCATGCCAGCTCTTTCTGGCCTGCCAGGTCTCTGTGGATAAGTCTGCCGCCAATCTAATATTTTTACCATTGTATGTTACAGACTTCTTTTCTCGGGCTGCTTTCAGGATTTTCTCTTTGTCACTAAGACTTGTAAATTTTACTATTAGGTGACGGGGTGTGGACCTATTCTTGTTGACTTTGAGGGGGGTTCTCTGCATCTCCTGGATTTTGATGCTTGTTCCCTTTGCCATATTAGGGAAATTCTCTCCAATGATTCTCTCCAATAGACCTTCTGCTCCCCTCTCTGTTTCTTCTTCTTCTGGAATCCCAATTATTCTAATGTTGTTTCGTCTTATGGTGTCACTTATCTCTCGAATCCTCCCCTCATGGTCCAGTAGCTGTTTGTCCCTCTTTTGCTCGGCTTCCTTATTCTCTGTCATTTGGTCTTCTATATCACTAATTCTTTCTTCTGCCTCATTTATCCTAGCAGTGAGAGCCTCCATTTTTGATTGCACCTCATTAATAGCTTTTTTGATTTCAACTTGGTTAGATTTTAGTTCTTTAATTTCTCCAGAAAGGGCTTTAATATCTCCAGAGAGGGTTTCTCTAATATCTTCCATGCCTTTTTCGAGCCCGGCTAGAATGTTCAGAATCGTCATTCTGAACTCTTGATCTGACATATTACCCATGTCTGTGTTGATTAGGTCCCTAGCCTTCGGTACTGTCTCTTGTTCTTTTGTTTGTGGTGATTTTTTCCGCCTTGTCATTTTGTCCAGATAAGAGGATATGAAGGAGCAAATAAACTACTAAAAGGGTGGCAAAGACCCCGGAAAAATGCGCTGTAACCAAATGAGAAGAGACCTCAAATTGTGGGGGGGAGAAAGGGGATAAAACAGCTTCTGAAAAAAAAAAGAGGAAAAAAAAAAAAAAGAAAGAAAAAAATTTTAAAAATAAAACAAATAAAAAAATACAAAAAAGAAAGAAAAAATATATATATTTAGATGAACTAGTCAAAAAATGTTAAAAAAGAAAAGGGTAAAAGTTTTAAAAAATTTAGCAGAAGAAGAAAAAAGAAAAAAGAAAAAAAAATTGAAAAAAGAAAAAAAAATTGAAAAAAGAAAAAAAAATTGAAGTAGCCGCAAGACTAAAGAATCATGGGGAGAAAGCCATGAGTTCCGTGCTTTGCTTTCTCCTCCTCTGGAATTGCTCTGCTGTCTTAGGAATTGAATCTGCTTTCTCCTTGATAGATGAAATTCGTTCTGGCTGGATATTTTGTTGATCTTCTGGGGGAGGGGCCTGTTGTAGTGACTCTCAAGTGTCTTTGCCCGAGGCGGGATTGCACCGCCCTTACCGGCGGCCGGACTAAGTAATCGGCTCGGGTTCGCTTTTGGGAGCTTCTGTTCCCTGAACGCTTTCTGTAGAGTTCCGGAGGACGGGAATGAAAATGGCGGCCTCCCAGTCTCCGGCCCGGAGGAGCCGAGAGCCTGGGGCCCCACTCCTCAGTGCGCCCCCAGAGGACAGCACCCAATCACTCCCGTATCCCCAGCCTCTAGCCGCGCTCCGAGCTCACCCAGCCCGCGACCAGTTCAAGGTAACCCCTAGCTGAGAGTTCAGTCCTCGGCTCTGTCTTGGCAGCCGGCTTCTCCGTTCTAATAGCTGCGAGCTCTCCGACACTCCGACACCCCCGATCCTTCTGTGACCCTGCGGGGCCTGGGGCCACGCTGGCCCCGCGTGGGCTTCACCCCGGTTTAGCCCCTGGAGCAATGTCCCTCAGTGGAACAGACTTTTAAAAGTCCTGATTTTGTGCTCCGTTCCTCCGCCGCTTGCCGGGAGCCGGCCCCTCCCCCCGCGGTCTATCTTCCCGTCGTTTTAGATTCACTTCTCCGCCAGTCCTACCTTTCAGAAAGTGGTTGATTTTCTGTTTCTAGAGTTGCTGTTCTTCTTCTCTTCGCTCTCCCGTTGGATTTGTAGGTGTTTGCAATGTTTAGATAAGCTATCGAGCTGATCTCCTGCTACCTGATGTAGTCTCAGGCTGCTACTTCTCCGCCATCTTGACTCCTCCCCAATAAATTTCCATTTTTTAAGCTGGACTTGGCTTTTATCATATTATCTTTTTATTCAATTATATATGCTATAACAGCTTTATTGAGATATAATTCATATACCTTAAAATTCACCTATTAAAGCATAAAGTGTTTTTCAGTATATTCATAGTTGTGCAGCCATGAACACTAAGTTTAGAATATTTTATCACTCCAAAGAGAAATCCTATACTCATTAGCAATATCTTCTCATTTCCTCCTCCCCCACCACAAGCCCTAGCAACAGCTAAACTACTTTCTGTCTCTGAAGATTTTCCTAGAGATTTTTTATAATCAGAATCACGGAATATGTGATCTTTTGTGATTGGCATCTTTCATGTGTCATGTTTTCAAGGCCCAGCCGTGTTGTAGTATGTGTCATTACTTTATTTTCATTATCCAATAATATATCATTGTAAATAGACCACATTTTGTTTATCCATTTATACTGATGGACATTTGAGCTGTGTCTACTTTTTGGATATTATGAAAATTGCTATTAGGAATATTCATTTGCAAACTCTTGAGTGGACAATGTTTTCATTTCTTTTGGATATATATCGAGGAATGGAATTGCTGGGTCTCATGTAACTGTATATTTAATATTTTGAGGAACTACCAAGCAGTGTGCCAAAGTAGTTGCCCCATTTTTCATATTCATCAGTAACCAGTGAAGGTTACAGTGTCTCCACATCCTTATCCACACTTGTTATTGTCTTTTTTATTAACATCACTCCGGGAGACATGAAGTTGTTTCTCATTGTAATTTTGATTGCATTCTTAGTGACCCATGATGTTAATCATCGTTCATGTGCTAGTTGGTTATTTTTATTTCTTCAGAGAAATACCTATGTAAATCTTTTGCCCAAATTTTAGCTGGTTTGTCTTTTCATTGTTGAGATCTAGTTATTTATATCTGGAGACTGGTCCCTTATCAGATATATAATTTATAAATATTTCTCTCCTTCTGGGTTTTTTTTTCCCACCTACTGTATGTTGCTCTTTAGTGCACAAATGTTTTGAATTTTGATCAAATCCAATTTACCTATTTTTTTTCCTTTTATTAAGGTGCTTTGTTGTCATATCTTAGAATTAATTGCTAAATGAGTATTATAGTATTTGCTCTTATGTTTAAATCATTGATCTATTTGTGTTAACTTCATATATGTGAGGTAGGTGTCCAAATTCATTGTTTTGTATGTGTGTATACATTTGTTTTTTGTTTTGTTTTGTTTTGTTTTATTTTATTTATTTGACAGAGAGAGGAGTTAACAAGTAGGCAGAGAAGCAGGCAGAGAGAGGGGGAAGTAGGCTCCCTGCTAAGCAGAGAGCCTGATGTGGGGCTCGATCCCAGGATCCTGAGATATTGACCTGAGCTGAAGGCAGAGGCTTAACCCACTGAGTGACTCAGGTGTCCCTATACATTTGTTTTAAACAGTTTTATTTCCCACCATTGAATTGTCTTGACACCCTTCTCAAATATCAGTTCACCACAAATAGGAGAGTTTATTTCTGGACTCTATTCCACAGACATATACCTATATGTTTATCCCTCTGCCAGTATTATAACTATCTTGATTACTGCCCCTTTATACTAAGTTTTAAAATTGTAAAGCATAAATCATCCAGTTTTGTTCCTCTTTTTCAATATTGTTTTGGCTATTCTCAGTCCATTGCATTTCCATATAAATTTTAGGATCAGCTTGTCAATTTCCTCCCAAAGGCAGTATTTTGATGAGGTTTGAGTGAAATCTGTTTACAAATTTGGGGAGTATTGTCCTTTTAACAATAAATTTAAATATTCAAGAATTCAAACATTCTTTGAATTCATGGATATGGAGTTCACTCCATTTATCTAGCACTTTCTCATTTGTTTCAATAATGTTTTTAGTTTGGGGGCGCCTGGGTGGCTCAGTGGGTTAAAGCCTCTGCCTTTGGCTCAGGTCATGGTCTCAGGGTCCTGGGATCAAGCCCCGCATTGCATAGGGCTCTCTGCTCAGCAGGGATCCTGCTTCCCTTCCTCTCTCTCTCTCTGCCTACCTCTCTGCCTACTTGTGATCTCTTTCTGTCAAGTAAATAAATAAAATCTTAAAAAAAAATGAAATCTTTAAAGAAAAAAATGTTTTTAGTTTTCAGTGTACATGTCTTTAAAATCTTTGTTAATTTATTCCTAATTTTTTTATACTTTTTGACTGTATTGTAAATGGAATTATTTTTCTGAATTCATTTTTGAATTGTTCATTGCTAGCATATGGAAATACACTGATGCTTCGTAATGGTTCTTTATCCTGCCACCTTGCTCACTATTAGTTCTAATAATTATTGATACACTCTTTAGCCTTTTCAAAATACCTTAGCACATCATCTGTGAATGGAGACAGCTTTACTCATAAAACCTAAATGTCTCTTATTTCATATTGTTGTCCAATTGTCCTTACCAAAACCTCTTGCACGATGTTGAATAGAAGTGGCAGCAGCACACAGTGCTGTTGTGCCTGATGTTAACAGAGACCAGGATGGTTTGCCTTTCTTCTCTTATGTAATTTTCCAATTCAGTCTTAACTATGTAACAGTCTAAAATGATCTTGTTATCTAAATTTCTTCATATGATATGTCTGTGTGTTGTATCTGTTGACTCACTAATAGTGAAGGAAATGGAAGCTTTACATTCCAAAGTTTTTAAGTGAAATAATTTAAACTACAGAATCATAATGTTATAGAATATTGTTTGAAAAAAATTCTAAAATTGATGTTTTTGGTTTTTAGGAAAAGAATTTATATTCTGAACTGTACTCCATACTTATTCTCACTGAAAAATAAGATTACCCTTGTGTATTGGCCAAATCTAATCCTATGCCATTGGGCTATAATCCCAGAGGCTGGTACTTCCTCTGTGTTGTGCCCAAATATAAAAAATATAAAATAAAAAGACATGTATCTTGTATTTATAAGCATATTCCTCTTCCCCTCTTTCTCTCCTCTTACTTAGCTAGTAAGGTGAAACAAATTGGAGAATGTGCCCTCTTCCCGGTTTCAGAATATACGGAATTCTTTGTCTCTAGTAATTGAAAACATTCTCTGGGTTCTTGTGATTTCTTTTACTTCTTACTGGCTAGCATGCTCTCTAGTCTAGAGTCATTTTTTCACACCTTTAAGTGTGAGTTAAGAGAGTAAGATTTAGAGTGAGACCTCTGAGCTAAGAAAAATCTACCTTAGGTAAAAGGAGTTCTCATAGGGGTTAACTTCTGTTCACTAAATTTAATATCATTATTGATGCCTAAGTACAGTAGTGATAATGAAAGTCCATTTAATCTCCTTTGTTTTTTCTGTAGGTCCCCTGAGGGAAAGTGGCTATGACAGATTTGGATTTGATTCTTGTCATGTGTTTTATTTTTAATCTTTACCTCTAAATATATTTCAACCTGTTTTAGAATGACTATAATCAATATTTTTGTTTGGATGTAGAATACCCATTCTTCTATCTTTGATTGTCCTTTGGGCAATTTCCCTTCCTCTACTTTTAGTCCACGTTATTCAGTTGAGGTGCTAAACCTACTCCTGGGGAGTGCATGTGACATAGATCAGGATATCAAAACTCCATTTCAGAATTTTCATTGAAAATTCACTTATATTAGATTTCCAGCAGTAAGTATTGTGTTTTATGAATTTTTGAAGGCTGTAGGTAAAGGAGCATAAAGCTGAGCGGAAAAATGAGAGAAATATTGAATATTTGGAGTCCCTAATCCAGCCATTCCTGAATATAGCTATATCCATAGACCTCTCAGTTATATAAAGCAATACATTCCCTTTTATAGTTAGGAAAGTTAGGGTTCTAGCACCCGGGGGGAAAAATTGTGATTAACAGAACTGTACATACTCTCTCCACTGTATTACCTCTGTTCCCTTCTCAAAGACCAGTTGACTATATTTATGCGGGCCTATTTCTGGGTTATCTATCTGTTCCAATGATCTATTTATCTATTCTTTCAACAATACCACACTATTTTTCCAATGAACTGTTGTTATTCATTTTGACTAGTTCCTCTAAAAATTACTTTTTCCTCTTGAATTAATATTTGTCAACTTTGAAGCTGAACTAGAGCATAAATATGCATCCCATGAGTTCTTTCCACTTCTCTTCTATAGAAAGATCAATTTGCATATGTTACATATAAAAAGTCATTCTTTTATTCCGGAAGATAAACAGAACAAAACATTTATTCTAAAGATCATTTCAACAGTCCTGATATTCCCTCTTCCTCACTGGTCTAATATACTTTTTATGATTTCACTACAGATGCTTCTTGTTAACTTCCATGGAACAGGAACTCTTTAAAGTTCCTATTCACCAAGCATCATTTAAGAAGATAATATGAAGCATCATTTCATCTTACTACTCTCAAACTCTTCCTTTATCTCCTCTTTTTAACATAAGATGCTTGGAATTGAATAAAGTAATTAACACTCTCAATGTGTCAACTCATCCCTTCAGGAGATACGTACTATTCTCTGTATTAGTAAACTTTTTCTGTACAATGAATTATCTCAAAACATTGAATGACAACATTTATAATTTCTAATACTTCTTTAGGTTGACTGGGCAGTTTTTCTGATTTCAGCCAGCTCTGAGGGCTCACTTACATTTTTAGAAGTTGTCAGACTAGTTGGTAGGTTTATCTAGGATGGTTTGTCTCTACTCTACATGGTCTTTCATTCTCCAGCAAACTAGTCTAAGCTCCCTTACCTCGCTGTCTCAGGGTTCAATCAGTGCATAAGAGAGTAAGTGCCAACATGCATACATCCTGTTAACACAACAGTTAACAGTCAACCTGAGATTCAAGAGATGGTGAAAAAGATTCTGTATCTCGATGGGAATAACATTACATCCCAATAGGATGTGAATGCAGGAATGTATGGAATTCATAATTTTTTGCACTATACTATACTTTAGCCTGACATATCATAATCCATAATAATTCACTAGTTTTTCTTTATGATTTTCTGAACTGTATTTATTGGAATCCTGGTAGTAATAAAAAGTCAAGGAAGGTAAAATAAAGAATTTGTGATAGGCATAAGAGAATGGATAAAATGTGGAAAAAAGAAATGGTGAGTAATGGAATCCTAGCCCAAAAAATTTCTGTGCTATATTTAAATATTTATTTTTTTAAGATTTCATGTATTTATTTGACAGAGGGAGAGAACAAAAAAGCACAAGGTACAGCAGAGGGTGAGGGAGAAGCAGGTTCTCAGGTGAGCGGGGAGCCCAATGCAGGGCTTGACCCCAGGACCCTGTGATCATGCTCTGAGCTGAAGGCAAATACTTAACTGACTGAGCCACCCATATATCCCATAAAGATTTATTTATTTTAGAGAGAGAGAGCAAGAGAGCACAGCAGGGAGGAGCAGAGGCAGAGGCAGAAAGAAACTCTAAGCAGACTCCATGATGACCAGAGACAGACCTGGGACTTGATCTCATGACCCTGAGACCGTGAGCAGAAAACAAGAATCAAATGTTTAACCAACTGCACCACCCAGGCCCCATGATAACTTTAAAATCAAATAATAGAAAATTCATAACTTGCATTTTTGTAGAAAATAACAATAATGGTATGCATTTGTCAAGACCTTTATTATTGGTGTGTTTTCACATCCATCATATCTCATCTTAGATGGAAAATCTTACCATAAAAATATGGAAAAGGCAAAGGAAAAATCAATCAATGACTGAATAGAAAAGCACATGCATACACCCCTCTATGGAAATATTTTGATTCACTATAAGTCATGTAAAGATAATAATATTCTGGATATAGTAAGCCAATCAATCATAGAGTATGAAATATATACCCATTATCCTGTGAGGATGACAGACTCTCACATGTTATCAATAGTTAAATGAAAAGCTCAGTTTAACCAATAGAAAACTAATTAATTCTGTTAATTAGTTATTTATAATTATTTACATAATTATAAATATTTATATAATTAACAATATAAATTATATAAATTAATTAATATTTATAATTAATTATGATATAATTAATTCTGTTAATTATAATTCAAGAACTATAAGCTATAGTTTACTAGTGCTTTTATTGAAAATACAGTTGTATCATGCAGTTCTAATGAACTTGTCTGTGTTTCAAAATGGGAATCAAGGCTTTACCCAAATAAAAGTTGAAAATTACATCTTGTGTTTTCCTACAAGTAATATTATTTCATATTATAAAGGCTGAACTATACAGTTTTGTCTTATAGATTATATAAATACTTCGTGCTCCACTGTCGTTTCACCACCAAGTTATATGTCAAAGCACTAACATTTCTCCACAGAAATATAAGATGTCAGAAACACTTGCCTATGCTACCGTCTAGGCAATGGTTTCACAGACCCCTCTTCAAATCCCTTTTAATTCTAGGAAGGAAAATTAAGGATAAACCTAATTTCAACCCCTCCTGGAGTACCATAGGCTTGCTAAGTAGTACACAGTGCAGTCAGTAAAAATCCCAGGTTATCTTCCTCTTATCCAGGGCTTAAGACCTGTGAGTACTTTACATAGGAAGAAGTCCCTTTCAATCACTTTCTTTTCTTTCAAAGCCTTCTTAATGAAGTCAGATAAACTCATAGTAACAAAAGGGACAATCGCTTTGGTTTGGAAAAGGAGTCAGGAAGGCAAAGAGGCTCTTTATCAAACTCCCATCAGAATGCACCCATTTCCATCATTTCCTTCTATTTTGCTACTAGTCTGTTTACTGGCCTCATTTACAAGTCTGACTCTCCCATATTCTTCCCTTGGTTCCTTCTATAAGCTATCTTGACACCTCATATTTACTTCTGGCTTTACTCTTTTTTATATTGCAGACTTTTTTTCCAGTTGGATGGTTTTACCTCAGTCACCAGAGCCCAGCCTAGTTTTATTTTTAGTTTACAACATCTGAGCTACGTAGGACTCTTAAAATTCTTGCTAACTTTTCTTTGGTCATCCTTCTTGTGTGTTCAAACAAGATTTTTATCTTTCTTGAAATATTGATAAACATATTTTACCCTGAATAAACACATCTTTGGGAAATATCCTAAGAGTTCTATAAACTACAGAGAACATGAAAACAAAACAAAAACTATATAGGCAAATATCTAGACCTATGACACAAGGCAACTGTAGAAGAGAAGGAACCAAATGTGATGGTTAATTTTATGGGTCAGTCAATTTATTTGTGCTAAAGGATGCTCATAAAGCAATTGGGCTAAAGAAGCTGATAAAACATTATATCTGGGTGTCTGTTAAGGTGTTGCTGGAAGAGATTAGTGTTTGAATTAGTAAACTGAATAAAAAAGATTTCCCTCACCAATGAGAGTGGACATAACCCAATTCTTTGAGGTGTGAAGGGGGAAAAAAGAAAAAGGTCAAGGAAGGGCAATTTACTGTTTTCTTGAGCCGGAATATCTATCTTCTCTATCTCATGTATCTTTGCTTTTGAACATGCGTGCTCCTGGTTCTCAGACTCAGACCAGAACTTACAACATCACTTTCCCTCCATTATTGTCAGATCTTTGGACTAGAACTAGGATTTACATGATCAACTTTCTGGTTCTTAGGCCCTAGGATTGAATTACACCCCTGGGTTTACTAGTTTCCCAGCTTGCAGATAACAAATAAATCATGAAACGTCACAGATTCCATAATAGCATGAGGCAGTTTACTATAATTAATATATGTGTAGTATAGATTTACATATTTGTATATATTTACTTTTATATTTATTTTTATTTTGTGTATATCTATTTTTTCTATGTAGATATATGTAGGTATATATGTATATATAGGTGTATATATGTATATATATATACATATGCACATATGTACATACACATACTATATATATATAAATATATATAAATACATATATATATCCTATTGGTGCTGTTTCTCTGGATAGTCCTGTCCAATATACCAAACTTCACAGAATGCTTGAGTTGGACATAATAATATTTTATCTTAGTTAATGTTCACAACAGACTGATGGGTTATGTATTATTATTTCTATTTTAAAGATAAGAAAGCAGATTCAAGAAGATTAAATATTCTTGTCTGGGATTGTATGATTAGTAAATGGATCTGACTTTGAACTCAGATTTTTCAACCTCATGGTTATCTTTTTATCATTGAATCACACAATATTTATTTCACAAGAATACCAAGACCTATTACATCTTCTTGGATGATACCTTATAGGAAGCAATCATTGAAGGATTATTTGGGCAGAAATGTCATAACAGCAAGAGGTTACAAAAGAAATAGATGGGTTCCAAAGGGTATTAGACCAGGTCTCATAAAAAACATTGAAGATCAAATGCTTACATTTATCACATAACATCTCTTCTAAAAACATTTGACTTGAGTTTCTGAAAACTCCTAGAGTTTCATATCATAAAGTCTATCATTTTAAAAAAAACCTTATTAAAACCACATTTTAATTTTAATAAGAGAAAAAAGAGAAAAGAAAAAGAAGTTTTAATAAAAGTGAACTTTGATGAATTACAAAAATGCAAATAATTCAGAGAAAGTGCCCTTCCTACGTGAAGGGGACAATGGATAATACAGGTAGGCACTCTCACTGATTCTACTTTATCTGAAGTATATCATTGAGAAGACCAAACCCTTAAAATCAAAGTCAACAGGAGCACCTGGGTGGCTCAGTGGGTTAAGCCTCTGCCTTCAGCTCAGGTCATGATCTCAGGGTCCTGGGATCGAGCCCCACATCTGGCTCTCTGCTCAGCGGGGAGCCTGCTTCCTCCTCTCTCTCTGCCTGCCTCTCTGCTTACTTGTGATCTATCTCTGTCAAATAAATAAATCTTAAAAAAAAAAAAATCAAAGTCAACAACTTGAAGTTCTCTCAGAGGAAGAGTTCCCACTACAGACTAAAGACTAGTGATAGGTATTTCACTATATACGTATTTTTTTTAGGTGTAAAGACTGAGACTTAGTTAACTATTGTATTTGTCCCTGAGGGAAAAACAGACTTGGATTTACATCTGTAATTGGGTAACAGCTATTAAATTGTAATTATGATCATTGTTTTTTCAAATACAATCTTTTTTTCTTCAAATAAATTATTTTTAGTTATGGCCGTCAGTTATTATTCCTCTCAGTAAGTGGTCTTGTACTTCTATTTCTGAAGTATGCTATGTTAGATAGTAGTTAATATTACATTTTATGAAGAACCTAAAGTGGGCAGTATTTTCATAAAATTGCATTTATCACCAAGGCAGAGATCGTATTTAAGTTTACAAGTGATTATTGTTTGCTATAAATTTGCAAATTTGTATTATAGTGAATAACTGTACAAATAGCTATTAGCAAATGATTGGCACTTTGAAAGATTGATATTTAGGTTTTGTGTATATTACCCTCCAATCTGAAAATGAAATATACTGAAAAACTTAATAAAGAAGTACAAAGGCAAAGACATATTAAGCCATATTTATATTTAATAATGTATCTTTCTTGTGTCACCTTGGCGTATATTTATTCTCTTAATTGGAACCTAATTAAACATAAATAGAGTTTGCAAGAAATGGAGACTGAAAGAAAGCAGGTAACATTTCTGATAATCTCACATAGATGTCTTTTTTAATTGTCCAAAAAGAATTTGTCATTTTATCTTGGTTTTTAATCACATTCTTTGGGAAAAAATACATGTCTACTTGAATAAAGCATATGTCCCAATGTACAGGTTGAAAATAAAATGCATTTTGTAAATGGGTATGTAATGTCTATAAACATCTTCTTGATGTTTATATGAATGTATATATGAATGTATTTAATATATCAGGGTTAAAAAAAGAAACCCTACCTAATTTGAATAAGAATCTTTTTGCAGTGGAGGCAGAAATGTATTTTGTAATCCTGTTTAAGGCAGAAAATTCTGTTCATATCTCACTTGAATAGATTTTGGACCTCTCAGAGGGGAATCCACCCTATACAATGTCATTTTAGGGAAGATAATGCTTTAATTTAATAAGGTATAAAAAGAATTACAATGTTTTCAATAGAAAAAAAATGAAACTTGGTTTAACAACCATCCTTGAATAACTAAAATGCATTCATGACAAAAATCCCTTTGATAATAGCCATGAAAATAGCAATGTAAACTCTGATTTTCATCAAAATCACAGATCAATTCTACATTGGGTATACTCTTGTCCCACTGACAATTCAAACAGAAAAATATACTTACTTGTTGCTGAGTTGGAGAATTACAAATGTTATTGCAAAGGCACACATTTCTTATTTATTACAAATGTTTTCAACTTTTGAGTATCTGCTTTAAAATATCAGATAAAAGACACAGATATCCCAAGCCAATGGATAATCCTACCAATGAATTGTATTTGGCTGAGAAGTTTGCTCTATGTTTCTATTTGCAGCATAATTTCTTAATGTATTTCACTTAGACAACTGTATATGGAATCTAGGTTCTACCCCTAATTTTGTCACTAAGAAGCTGTAGTGTACTTAACTCGTATTTCCTTGCTTATGAATAAGATTTGCTCACACTAGATCAAATAGAATGTGTATTATAATAAAAAATGGAGTCAGATATCATAGAATTCTAAAAGAGTCTATTGTACAAAACCACCTTAGGGACACTAAGACTGGGTCTAGGGACCCACCAGAGTTCTCAGAATTTTCCGTTTACGTATTAACACGACTCAAGAATCTCACAGATTCTATTTAATTCATTCACTGTTTCCTTTCACAATGTTTTACTAAGCCCGTTATATTTCAGGCATTCTTCTAGGCATCTGAGTTCACAGTAGCAAACACTAAACAAAGCCTTTACCTTCAGGTGATTTTTACTATAGTGGGTAGAGATCTAACAAGGGTGGGTGGGTGGGTGTTGTGGTAAGTACTACATGAAAAATAAATCCGAGAAAGGAGGAGTGCAGATGGCAGTGGGGGCTTATTTAACATATGATTAGGGACAGGATATATGAAAATGTGGCATTTAAGTAGAAACCTGAAGGAAGTGAGGGAATAAACAATGATGATATTTGAGGAAGAGCATTCCTAGTAAAGGGACCAGCAAGAATAAATTCTATGAGTTGTGAGCCTGGTTGTTTTCTTTTTTCTGTCCCACAATAAATTGGGTTCCCCGCTCTCCATGTATCATCAGTACATGATCTACTTTAATTACTGTTTCCTCATTATTTTTGCATGTTCATAATGAGATATGACTTTTACTTTACTCCATAATCCTTCCCAACGCATCCTTGGAGTTTCAACTCCCATTGTTCAACTACGTGACTGTTTTGTCTATACTTTCCAACTTACATTGTAAAAACAAAAGTCTCATTAGCATTGTTTCTCTGACTACATAGGACCCTTGGCCAGTTTATAAAGTGGGTTGGGAGAATTGAGAGTTGTGTCATGTAATACCAAATGTCGAGGATATGCATATCAAGGATATGCTCATTAAGAAGTGTGGTTAAACATTTGTCCTTAAAAAGGGCTAAGAAAATAGCTGAATTCAAGCATTGAGTTAAGGTTTCCTCATAGTCAACATCTATTCAAATACATAATTGAATTTTGAGGTTCTAAAACATTTAACAATTTCTTATTCTCAATACAGTCACAGGTTATTAAAAGAAGATGTATTTAGATTTTGGACTAGTTTCTTCACATGATGAAAACTCTAATGCAGTGAATAGAATATTGGCTCCCAAAATATATGACCATGCAAAATCTCAGAATGTGACCTCATTTGGAATAACAGTATATGCAGATGTAAGTTAAAGATCTTGAGATGATATCTCAACTCTTTTGGGTCAATTCTAAATCTAATGACTGGTACCCTTATGAGAAGGCAGAGGGAGATCTGGAACACAGACATGGAGAAACAGAAGGAAAATCATATGAATACAGAGGAAGAGATTAGAGGGATGCATTTATAAGTCAAAGACTATAAAGAATTTTTAAAACCACCAGAAACTAGAAGAGAAGTATAGAATGGCTTTTTTCTCAGAGCCTTGAGAAGAAACCAAACTTACCCACACCTTAATTTCAGACCTCTAGTCTTTGAAAATGTCAGGTAATAAATTTGTGTTGTTTTAAATCATCAAATTTGTTAAGGCAGACCTAGAAAGTAAATACACCTACATATGTCCAAGATATCTAAACCAATACAGACACCCAAATTAACACTTTCATAAAATAAATAGAAAAATCAACACATAGCAAGAATAGGTTTGTTTTCAGGTTTTCATTTCACACCTGGACAACTACTTCCAAATAGCCATTCTTTGTCTTTTTTGGCTTGTATTACTTGCCTATTTTTTTGTTAAGTATATGTGGCTACTCTTTCATTGTATGTATTAACACATACGCCTTACTTTAAAACACTGTCTTGTTTCTAAAATAACTTCAAGGTATATGTATAAAATGTAACTATATCATAAAATAAAAATGGAGTCAAATTGTAAGAAAAGTGGCAAAAGATAGGGCACAGTGGATGTTAAAATAGCAAATGATGAATAGCATGAGGATTATACACTCTTATATTGACAAATATGATCTCTCTATTCTGTCACCCTGACTGTTTGCATAATAAACAAACACATATAAGTGATTATTATCAGAAAGGAATTTGGGGATATATATACACGAAGACAATAATATATGATAAAAGAGTGATAAAAGGGATGGTGCAATTTTCAATATCATTGCAGTGGATTCAACAATAACTTTTATAAATTTTTATAAAATCATAAAGAAGGAAACCACAATAAAGACTACTGTTGGTGGAAGCCTGGGTGGCTCAGTGGGTTAAGCTTCTGCCTTCGGCTCAGGTCATGATCCCAGAGTCCTAGGATCGAGTCCCACATTGGGGGGTCTCTGCTCAGCAGGGAGCCTGCTTCCCCCTCTCTCTCTGCCTGCCTCTCTGCCTACTTGTGATCTCTCTCTCTGTCAAATACATAAATAAAATCTTTTAAATAAATAAATAAATAAAGACTACTGTTGGAAAGAGCATGTCAGAGAACTACAAGGTGGTCTAAGAACCCCGTTCTCTAAGTGATCTGATTATATGCATATCGGAATGGATTAAAATTTTAATAAAAAACTAGCAGCATTTTATAACTCTGAGGTATACTACTTCCAGCTGTACTGTAAGATATATATCCTTTATTAAGTGAAAAACAACATTATTAAGTGATGTATCTTGTTTTAAGAAACTGTTACTTTAAATGTCATTTAATAATGGGGGAGAGGTGGGAAGCCCACCAAAAAAACACAATACCACCTTTAGCTTAAATTTAGTTCTTCTTTGTGGTTTTAATTACCTTGTAGAGTTAATTAACTATTCAAATTATAAAAACATGTAATGTTCACATAAATATTTCTTTTTCTAAGCTAAATGGGAAGAAGGAATAGATCTACTTTTAAAAATTACCAAGTCATTCAGAAAAATAGAATTTAAAAGAAGATTCCTGTAGCAGTCATTACCAGTGACCCACCTGTATCTGTTCTACATTTGCCTCTACCCTCCAAAAGCCACTTACTGTGAATGCTTAAAATTCTCTTCTTGAAGAATTTATGCCACAAAATCACACTAGCCTGTTTACAGGCACATTGAGAGCAAGGCACATGAGAAATGCCCCCAAATCAATGCACCTAGAAGTATTCCTTAATAATGAGGTTCCTGGATAAGATATATGCATAGAGAAAGTGGTGAAAAAAGCAAAGTAACAATTACTAGGCAGCGCAGTATAATGGATAGCATCCGCCTAAAATTCATGTCGATCTGGAACCTCAGAATGTGACCTTATTCAGAAATTGATGATTTTACAAATACAATTTGCAATGTAATTACTTAAAATGAGGTTATGCTGGATTAGAAGGGGCTTCAAATCCAATGGTGGGTTGCCTTATGAAAAGACACACATGTGGAGACACACAGAACAGAAAGCCATGGAATAACAAAGGCAGAAAGAGGAGTAGTGGAGCTGCAGTCAAGGAACAACAGAATCCCTGGGAGCCAGGAGATGTTGGAAAGTTAGGAAGACACAACGAAGGACTCTGCTTAGAGCCTTCAGAAAGAGGATGGGCTTGCCTATACCTTGCCAATGGACTTGCAGTCTCCAAAACTGAGAAAATAGTCTTCTTGTTTTAAGCCTCCCAGTTTGTGGGACTTTGTTATGGCAGTCCTAGAATATAAAAACATCAGGTTAACCCAGAAAAGTATGACTGAAGTTTGTGGCTTCAGTCTGTAAGCAAAAGAGTCTCCTCGTCTGTCAAACCAATCAACATCTCTATTTTCACCTCCTTCCCTGCCCAAATCTGAACCTTAGTGCCTCCCATAGCCCAGAAGCCTGTGTGGAAGGAAGAACAAAAGGAAAGAACAGGTATTAGAAAAAGGTGGCCTCAACTGGTCTGTAAAGCAGATACAGGGTCTGTTTATTTGAGTAGAAGAAAAGAGAAGATGAGCCATGTCCACTTTTAGTCTTTGCATGTGTGTTAATACTTTTTACAGGTAAATTTTACCAATCATTGTTTGGGGGTTTTAGCTGGGCTAATTTTGTAACTTCTCCACCAAGAAGGGGCAGAAGGAAAGAGCAAAGGACAAACACTTTCGTGGATAATACTTCCCATCAGAGGCTAATTTTTCCCTACTTTGTTCTCTTTAATGTAGATGTTGAGTTTCTTTTTCAAACATTTGGTTAACCAGAGCATAACCAGACTATACACCTCAATGGGAGAAACTTGATATATTACAACAGTCCCTATCCTGCTATCATTCGGTCATGTTCACTACTCTCCAGTGCCTAACTTCTACCAAATGACTAACCTTTTGAGGTGATTCTCTACAATGTTGCTTCCAATTCTTTAAAAATTGGTCATGACGATGTATTATTTGATACTTCAAATCACATTGTCAAAGAAATCACCTCATTGGCTCCCACAATAAAATATGCCCAACTACTGTTAATGAGATCCAAACTCATCATAGACTCTTGATTGATTCTGTGAGAGATGCCCCAGACAATTAAGTTAATTTTATTCAGAGTCCAATAATAAGGAAAACATTTATTTAAAAAGAATATATTAAAGATTTTGTAGAGGCACAAAAACAAGGGAATCATGAGGAAGACTGGATAGCGAGTCCCGAATAAAAAATACAGCCACAGATAAAACCAACCAATATCCAAATCTCCAAATTGGAAAAATAAGAATCAATACTAGCCAATAGGATCCAACAGTACATTAAAAGGATTATTCACCACGACCAAGTGGGATTTATTCCAGGGCTTCAAGGTTGGATCAACATCAGCAAATCAATCAATGTGATGCAATACATTAATAAAAGAAAGAACAAGAATCATATGATACTCCCAATAGGTGCTGAAAAAGCATTTGACAAAGTACAGCATCCCTTCCTGATCAAAACTCTTCAAAGTGTAGGGATAGAGGGCACATACCTCAATATCATCAAACCCATCTATGAAAAACCCACCGCAGATATCATTCTCAGTGGAGAAAAACTGAGAACTTTCCTGCTAAGGTCAGGAACATGGCAGGAACGTCCATTATCACCACTGCTATTCAACATAGTACTAGAAATCCTAGCCTCAGCAATCAGACAACAAAAAGAAATTAAAGACATCCAAATCGGCAAAGAAGAAGTCAAACTATCACTCTTTGCAGATGATATGATACTATATGTGGAAAACCCAAAAGACTCCACTACAAATCTGCTAGAACTTGTCCAGGAATTCAGTAAAGTGTCAGGATATAAAATCAATGCTCAGAAATCAGTTGCATTTCTTTACACCAACAAAAAGACAGAAGAAAGAAAAATTAAGGAGTCAATCCCATTTACAATTGTACCCAAAACAATATATACCTAGGAATAAACCTAACCAAAGAAGCAAAGAATATATACTCAGAAAACTATAAAGTACGCATGAAAGAAATTGAGGAAGACACAAAGAAATCGAAAAATGTTCCATGCTCATGGATTGAAAGAAAAAATATTGTGAAAATGTCTATGATACCTAAGGCAATCTACACATTTAATGCAATCCCTATCAAAATTCCATCCACTTTTCTCAAAGAAATGGAACAAATAATCCTAAAATTTATATGGAACCAGAAAAGACCTCGAATAGCCAGAGGAATATTGAAAATGAAAGCCAAAGTTGGTGGCATCACAATTCCAGACTTCAAGGTCTATTACAAAGCTGTCATCAACAAGACAGTATGGTACTGGCACAAAAACATACACATAGAATAGAGAGCCCAGAAACAGACCCTCAACTCTATGGTCAACTAATCTTTGACAAAGCAGGAAAAAATGTCCAATGGAAAAAAGACAGTCTCTTCAACAAATGGTGTTGGCAAAATTGGACAGCCACATGCAGAAAAATGAAATTGGACCACTTCCTTACACCACACACGAAAATAGACTCCAAATGGATGAAGGACCTCAATGTGAGAAAGGACTCCATCAAAATCCTTGAGGAGAACACAGGCGTCAACTTCTTCCTGGGAACATCACCAAAGGCAAGGGAAGCAAGGGCAAAAATGAACTATTGGGATTTCATCAAGATCAACATCTTTTGCACAGCAAAGGAAACAGTTAACTAAACCAAAAGACAACTGATAGAATGGGAGAAGATATTTGCAAACGACATATCAGATAAAGGGCTAGTATCCAAAATCTATAAGGAACTTAGCAAACTCAACACCCAGAGAACAAACAATCCAATCAAGAAATGGGCAGAGGACATGAACAGACATTTCTGCAAAGAAAACATCCAGATGGCCAACAGACACATGAAAAAGTGCTCCACGTCACTTGGCATCAGGGAAATACAAATCAAAACCACAATGAGATATCACCTCACACCAGTCAGAATGGCTAAAATTAACAAGTCAGGAAACGACAGATGCTGGCGAGGATGTGAAGAAAGGGGAACCCTCCTACACTGTTGGTGGGAATGCAAGCTGGTGCAACTACTCTGGAAAACAGCATGGAGGTTCCTCAAAAAGTTGAAAATAGAGCTACCCTACGACCCAGCAATGGCACTACTGGGTATTTACCCTAAAGATACAAACGTAGTGATCCAAAGGGACACGTGCACCCGAATGTTTATAGCAGCAATGTCCACAATAGCCAAACTATGGAAAGAACCTAGATGTCCATCACAGATGAATGGATAAAGAAGATGTGGTGTATATATACAATGGAATACTATGCAGCCATCAAAAGAAATCAAATCTTGCCATTTGTGACGACATGGATAGAACTAAAGGGTATTATGCTTAGTGAGACAAGTCAATCGGAGAAAGACAACTATCATATGATCTCCCTGATATAAGAAAGTGGAGCTGCAACGTGGGGGGGGGTAGGAAAAGAATAAATGAAACAGGATGGGATTGGGAGGGAGACAAACCATAAGAAACTCTTAATCTCACAAAATAAACTGAGGGTGACCGGGGGGAGGGGGGGAGGGAGAGGGTCGTGGGGTTATGGGCATTGGGGAAGGTATGTGCTATGGTGAGTTCTGTGAATTCTGCAAACTTGGCAATTCACAGACCTGTACCCCTGGGGCTAATAATACATTATATGTTTAAAAAAATAAATTATAAAATCAGAAAAAAAAGAAAAATAAGAACCATGATCTGTTATTATCAAATTGATCACTTATCCCAGCACAGAAATATAATGTCCTCAAGTACATTTCTATTCACCTTACTCTCAAGATAAGGAGGAAAGCAGAGTCAATAAAAAGTTATCAAAATAAGGAAAACCAAATATCCCCTCTAAATCTAAATCTCTTTTCTGACCTAATTTAAAAGCAACTGGCTATTTTGATCTTTAAGCTCTGAGTTCCCAGAAAGTAACAAAGTTTGTTAAGAAATGTACCACACCTCTGCACATATTTTTATGAGAAACACCTAACCAAAATAGACCAGTCTTCTCTGACAAGTCCCAAAATAAGCCCCCATCCTTCCATTGGAGATTCTTTGTCCATGTTTCCTAAGGACTCCTTTATTTATTTGTCTCATAAAATGCCAGGTTTTCTCTTCTTTGACATGTTCCTCATGAATGAATGCTATCTCTAGTGCAATAGCTTAAATAAAAGCATCTCCTTAATCACCAGGGTCAATCTGTCTTTCACAGAATCAACCATGAACCTACACTGAATTTAAAACCCCATTAACAGCAGGGGTAGCCTCAGTCATCTGCACCAGATCTGCTATTGCTGGGTCAAAACTTTGAAGGTGGGACCTATCATCAGTGATTAATAAGTCTCCTCATGGGTTTCTCCTTCTCACTTTTCAGTGGTCACTAAGATTCCTAAGAATATCACAGAAACAGTTCCACTGACAGATAATGCAAAAAACATAGGCAAGTCCTTTGACCCTAGAATAGTTTATATCTTAAGTATGAAATCCCTTAATAAATTCACAGAAATGGTATGTTTTCTGAATTTAATAGGTATCTTAATCCCTACCCATATGGTTTCAAAATAACTGGAAATCCTAGGGGCGCCTGGGTGGCTCAGTGGTTTAAGCCTCTGCCTTCGGCTCAGGTCATGATCTCAGGGTCCTGGGATCGAGCCCCACATCGGGCTCTCTGCTCAGTGGGGAGCCTGTTTCTCCCTCTCTCTCTGCCTGCCTCTCTGCCTACTTGTGACCTCTCTCTGTCAAACACATAAATAAAATATTTAAAAAAAATAAAAATAACTGGAAATCCTAGATTCCAGTCTAGAAATGGATTAGGAAAGTTAATAGTCAATTTTTGTTTTGGTAGAGTTAGAAAAAAGGAGACTGATGGAGGTCACCTAGAATTCAAGTCTGCACAACCTTGTTAAGTCATCCCTTCAGTGACTCAGTCTTGCAATCTCTCCTCATTGCTGTATTTAATGATCGGTAGAAGTTTTCCCATGAAATTTTTACTTTAGCCAAGTCTTTTGCAAGGCAATAAAAGTTATAATTACCTTTGTATTTTATTTGAGAAACCACTTTCAAATTTCATAAGGAATAACTATAACCTCAGTAAAGTTTTATTTGTCTATTAATTTATTTGGCTATCTGATCATACCCATCAAATTTAACATTAGGAATATGAGATCTACATTTCTTTTGACATTTTAGAGATAAAGCTGGTTTAAGTTAACCAAAATCTGCAGACATGGGAGGAGAGGGAAGATTTTGAGGTTTTTTTTCAGATAATAAGAAACATAAATGCTGAAATCAATTCTTCTTATCCTTTTTGCCCTTTGACTTTGCTATATAAGTAATGTATATAAACAGGAGGGGCGCCTGGGTGGCTCAGTGGGTTAAGCCGCTGCCTTCAGCTTGGGTCATGATCTCGGGGTCCTGGGATCGAGTCCCGCATCGGGCTCTCTGCTCCGCAGGGAGCCTGCTTCCCTCTCTCTCTCTCTCTCTGCCTGCCTCTCTATCTACTTGTGATCTCTCTCTGTCAAATAAATAAATAAAATCTTTAAAAAAAAAAAAGAAAAGAAATAAACAGTATCTAGGACAGAGTTAGGACCTGGTTAAAATGAGGGAAATGATACCCTCTCTATGATTTTAAGAGAGATGACAAGTATAAACATATTAACAGAAATACAGCCTTCAGTATTACACCACAACACAGATATGAGTAAAATTTCCCTCACAATTATCCCATGTTATAGTAAACACCAAAGGGATTAGTCCTTAAATTAATTTCTAGAAGAATCTTTTTTTTTCAGTGTTCCAAAATTCATTCTTTATGCACCATGCCCAGTGCTCCATGTGCACTCCAGTGCCCTCCTTAATACTCACCACCAGGCTCACCCAACCCCCCACCCACACTCCCCTCCAAAACCCTCAGTTTGTTTCTCAGAGTCCACAGCCTCACATGGTTTGTCTCCCCCTCCGATTTTCTCCAACTCACTTCTCTTCATCTCCCAATGATCTCCATGTTATTCCTTATGCTCCACAATTTTCTAGAAGAATCTTATAAATCAATATATCTACCTCTAAAATGTCCCCTAAAAAAGACATCATACCATTTTCCATTAATTGTGGAATTTAAGACTATGCCAATAATTAATTTCACTATGCATTTAAGACTATGTCAATAATTAATTTCACTATGGAATATTTAAAACAAAGTTTAAAATAGATTGTGGTGATGGTTTCACAAGTATATTCTTATCTCCAAACTCTTCCAGTTTGGTACATTGAATATATACAGCATTTTCTATGTCAATCATACCTCAATAGAGTGTTTAAAAAAAAGTGAACATGAAATATTTGTCCAAATATTCCATGTATAGGTTGCTGAGAGAAGTAATTTCTTTATTCAACAGCTATTTAATGGGTACCTTCTAAGTGCCAGATCCTCTTTTATGTGCTAGAATATGTTAAATGAATCACATTACAATTATTGGGGAATAGTATCAAACCAACAGAAAAAATTCTGGCACATGTGTTAAGTAGCTCAAAATCAGTCTGTCTTCAATAGATAATAAGACTGTTTGCATGTATTTTTTTTAAATTTTTTTTTAATATTTTATTTGACAGAGAGAAATCACAAGTAGGCAGAGAGGCAGGCAGAGAGAGAGGAGGAAGCAGGCTCCCCGCGGAGCAGAGAGCCCGATGAGGGGCTCGATCCCAAGACCCTGAGATCATGACCTGAGCCGTAGGCAGAGGCTTCCCCACTGAGCCACCCAGGCACCCCTGCATGTATTTATGTGTACTTGTACATATTCATTTAAATTTTAATTTTAAATTTAAATTTTAAATTTGCAACCATAATATTTTTTTTGCAACCATAATTTTATATTCAACATATAGTGTATATACATGACTGTGTTTGCAGAGATATATACGGACATAAATGTATGCATGTGCATGTGCAATGAACAGTGTCAGTGACAGTTCTGACTACTACCGAATTGAGAAATTTGCCAAGTACCCTGTAAATTGAAAACCTTGCCAAATGAAAGGCCTATTCTTCTTACTAAAGATGTGTACATTTGAAGTTAGGAAGTAAATAACAATGGTTATTGTTATTCATTCCTTCTGATTTATATTGAATTGAACATCAGTCATTTAGTTCCCCAAAGTTAGAAATTAACTAGTTTATTTTCAGTCAACAAATTTTTCTTTAACACTTACTATATCCTAGGCATTTGATTATTGAACATAATCACTGACATTAATTAAAGGAACATAGAGAAAAATACCATGTCTTCCCTGCTACAAAATTATATCCTGTTCTAGAGCTCATAGAGTGTAAAATAAGTCACTCAGGTTGCATGTGTTTTACCCAAATATTAATATTCTTGTGTCTTTGTGAAAATAAATGATAAAGTGAAAAACCTTCACCAATAGATGGAATAAAGATATAGATCATGAATTTTAGTTATCCTAATGATAATTTTCCAAGATGACCTCTGGGATCATATGTAACTGGTCCCCATTTTTTTAATTTGTTTTTCTCTTTTTTCTCATCCTTAATGTCTGCAAATTAGAGAATGAGCAAAAATACACATGGAAAAAGAAATTCCTTTGAAACAGAACTAATGAAAATACTAGTATCTTTACTTTTTTTCTTGATCTTTGTTCAAATCCATACAGAAGCAAGGGTGGGAGAAGAAAGAATAGGGCAGAAAGAGAAGTTTAGCAAAGTCAAATAATATTAGTGCATAACAGACACAGAAGAAGATTAAGGGTCAGGCTTCAAGGAATATAGGGAGGGGCAAATGGGGTTCAGGAGGAAAGCAGAACCCTGAGACCAGATGACTAGTCAGGTCTAGCAGGTGAATGTTACTACTAGAAACACAACAGTGCAAAAATACAAGAATGCATTTTTTTCGATTATCAAAGACTTCTTTATGTTTTTATTGGCTTTTATGACATCTGCTGGTGATGGGGAGGGCTTCTAGACCATTAAGTACTGAAAGACATAAGAATCCAAGACAGCAATCCCAGTGAAAACATTATCACCCTATTTTCACTACCACCATTTACAGATTTATATCACAGACATGGTCCTAAGTACTTTAAGTCTTTCAGTTATTCAATTCTTACGCACTATTATCTTCATTTGATAACTAAAAAAAAAATAGGTTCAATAACTCACCACAGTTCACATACCTAATAAATTGCAAAACCAGTCTGTTAAAGTCTGAATTCAAAAAATGAGCTCTTCAACTTTGCTATACTATCCTTTTATTTAACATTTCCAGTAGGATGGTCAGGCAACATCTGTAGTCATATATGTAAAATGTATTCTTCCATCTGGTCGAAATATTTTTCTAATATTTTATTTATTTATTTATTTGAGAGAGACAGAGATAGATAGCATGAATAGGAAGGAGGGGGAGGAGCAGACTCCCCGCTGAGCAAGGAAACCTATCTTGGGCTCTATCCCAGGACCCATGAACCATGACCTGAGGCTCAGGCAGATGCTTATCCCACAGAGCCACCCAGACACGCTATCAGGTAAAAATATTAAGGTAATGAATGGTGCTATCTCCATGACCATAGTCCTTAAAATAGTTGTCTAACCTAAGGGCTCACACTTATAAGGATCCACTGAGGTACCCTGGTTTTTGGAAAAAATTTTGCTGAATTTTTTAAAGATTCAAACAAAGCAACTTTTATCCAAATTAGAGTTGCCCAGACAAAGACACCAAATTTTTATTTTCAGTTACAATTAAATCAACTAGATATAATAATATTGTTGGGTTCCCGGTAATCAAAAGTAATAAGGGACTTTTTAAGACTTTACTATGTCTTCATTTTTATATTTCTTTGACTAATAAAAACTGGAAGCAATCTTGTCTTAATCCTTTCATTTTTTAGATATGAAGTATCCATCCCCCAACTTGAGCAAGCTTATAGAAGACAAATTCATAAAATTTGATCTCTAGAGAAATAATCAAAAGACATCATGTTTTAAACTGACTCATTCACTCACTTATTTTTTCGACAAAAATTTATTGAGTGCCATTCATACATTATGCACTGATTTGGCTGACAACAAAGCGGTAAATCAGACAAAACCTGTGCTTTCAAGGAGCTTGTACCAAACAAATACAAAACACTATATAACATCAGGTAGGTGTAAGTGTTACAGGAGAAAAATAAAGCAGGACAAGTGATAGTGAGGAACAGAGCTTGTGATTTGGATGGGGTGGTTAATCAAAGATTCTTGGAAGAGGGAGTATTAAACAGACACACAAAGAAAGTGACAAGCAAACCCTCTAGGTACCCTAAATAAGTGTTTTGGACCAGGGAATAGCAACTCCTAAGTCATCAGGGCAGGAATATTTTTGGCTTTCTAGAGTAAAAGCCAAAGTCCAGTGAAAGAGGTAACTAATAAAAGAAATAAAGGGAGAGCGAGATCTGAGACATTCATGGCAGGCATTGTGTGGTGACAGAAATCCAAGGAATGATCTTAAGCAAGATTACTAAGGCTCAGCTTTTTTTTTTTTTTTTAAGATTTTATTTATTTATTTGACAGACAGAAATCACAAGTAGGCAGAAAGTCAGGGAGAGAGAGAGGAGGAAGCAGACTCCCTGATGAGCAGAGAGCCTGATGCGGGGCTCGATCCCATGACCCTGGGATCATGACCTGAGCCGAAGACAGAGGTCTTAACCCACTGAGCCACCCAGGTGCCCCACTAAGGCTCAGCTTTACATTGCAGAATCACTATGTCTTCTGTGTGGAGCTGAGTGTGGAAGCGGGAAGGCCACTGCAAAGCTCTTGGAGTATTCAGTAAAGAGATCACAGTGGGTGGATAAACTGTGAAGGAGCCAACTGTCATAGTGGTGAGAAATGTGCAGATTTGTCATGTATTTTAAAGACATAGCCTGAGGAATGGGATATAATGTACGAGAGAAAGGAGAGTCAATGATAACAGCACAGGTTTTGACAGAAACAACCGGAGGCATGGAGATACCGTTCTCAGAAGTGGAAAAGGGAGAGGAGGAGCAGCTATTGACACCTCAGAAAGATGACATTGTTGAGTAATGTTATCGAGCTGCACAACAAAGAATTAATTGTAACATATACTTAAGCCAGTTCCTAACTTATCTAGATGTATTATATAATAATTAATTAAAAAATACTGATCTACATGTACACAGGCCTTCATTATTGATTGAGAGGTTGTACATCTATTACTACCCTATTTGACTTTCGTCTCGATTTGCTGAAATAGACACGTTATTAATATCCCTATTTTCAAATGTCCCAATGAGATTAATTCATTCATAAAAATAATACAAAATGATTCCTCTAATTTCTAGACAAGTTCTATTCACTATATTATATTGCCCCATATATATAAGCCATTGAATTTTCCTTATTTTATACCAGCAGATAGCTCCTCTATGTTCCTGTAAACTTCCATTGTTGTAACGACCACACAACACTCTTCGCTACTGGCTAGTTAAGTTTTTAGCTGTTCAAAGTTAAGTCATTTTCTATGTTTCATTATATTTAAGTCATTTATTATTTACATATTTGTATATACATATATATAGTCATATATTATATTTAAGTCATTTTCTATATTTCAAATATTCCTCAGACCAGCTCACATTATACTGGTAACATCACTTGTGTTGAAGAAATATTTGTTTCAGAGCAAAGACAGGAAGAGGGAGGAAGGAGAAAAATATAATATTGGGAAATATTATAATAATCTATAATAAATAGCCTTAAAAAGGAATTTGATGATGGCATGGTAAATTATTACATTTATCCTTATTTTTCTATCTACACATGAATCAATAAAAACTAAATTCACATTTTTGGCAGATCTTCTACATCCTCAGTTAGGCTGAATGTAGCGTTCCCAGTTGTTTTAGTCACATTTAGAGTTTTAATTAGTTTTCATCTTTTATTCTGGCATAGGATATTCTATTGAGGACAAGCTATGGTATGTGGAATTGTTGCTACTTTTCCAAGCAATATAAGAATGAATTTGTATTTATGATAGTGACAGTGGAGTGCCAAAGAGGAGTAAATAAAACTCTTCCTAATGGCATAAAAGAAATGTCATCCAGCATGAAAATGTGCAAAATGTGTCCAGAAAAACATTAAAGAGCAGTCAGTGTGCTTCATTCCAAACAAAAGAAAAAAATAAATTCTCATTAACTAAGCAGAAAGACTATTTTTGTCTGAATACTGGAGAGTTCAGTAAATCAAAGTTAAGTTGGTAAACCAGGCTGATAATTCAGATAGGAACCAAGATAATCTAAGAAGCTATGAATATAATCATGGGGAAAATCTGGTTATGAGAAAGATGTTTTGGGGGCTGCCACCATGAAACATCATTGTCTAATGGGTTGGCTGGGATCTAAACTCCATCCTCACCTCCACCATATCCGGTGAGCACTGGACTCTTGATACTCACACCTGGGTAAATTCCAAAGGTTCCAAGAAGGGCAGCCCATTGACCAAGACTTAATCATCTGTCTTATGACCAACATAGCCTTAACATTCCCTCAACATGACTTAAACTTTTGATAAGTTCCTTTGTCACTGTAGTCCTCTGACATCCCTTTTCTTAGAGCATTTATTTTAGAAAAACTTGCAATTGTAAATTATTTCTTTGTCCCTCTGAGATGTAAATCTGCTCTTAGCCTCATGCCAGCTCCACAACTGAACTTCAAGGACCTGAGAGCCATCCCTTTGAAATGTAATCATCAAAGACGTTAGCACTCCTATCTCCCAGTCTCTGTGGAAAGGTAGAAGTTTAATTTTGATGAGATAAGTGCCAATTAGCAAACACAAATGGTCTAATTATGTTTGCTAATCTGCCCACCTCCCCTGTAACATTCTCCAGTACTTTTGCACTAACTCATTCCAGCATTTAAAAACATTCCCACCTTCCACTTCAAGAGACTTCAGTTTAATCTCTCTTCATTATTAGTTTTGAATAAAGTCATCCTTGCCTGTTTAACTTGTCTGGTCAAATTTTTCTTTGATGCACCCAAGCTTCTGTAAGCCTGAAAGAATAGATATTTGGCCGTATACAGTTTTCATGGGTGGAGGCAGAATCCCACCTCACAAGATTCAGACTGCAAAAAAATCTCCAAACACAAGAAGGAAATATTTATGCTGCGGATGGCTAAAAACAGGCTAATGTCTACTATTTCCTTACAACATGTCTACAGGAGGATTATTATCTCTTGTACATACCAAACACCAGTACAGTTATAAAAATTATATTTAAGGTTATTTCCCTGTTAGTAAATTTTTCGAAGATCCTTAGACTGGGTTTGTCACCAGCGAGACCCCAAGACCTGACCTTTACTGCTCACCTGCATCCGCCATGGATCTTTGTCCCATTGTCTTCTTAAGCTCTTTTTTCTAGCTTATCTCTTAACTCAGGCAAGAGCCAAGGGGGACAGCATCAGTGATGGAAAATGAAACAATGACTCTGTCCAGACAAAGAGTTCTGGCTTGTCTAGACTGACCAGACCAGTTTGAACTTAACCCCCAACTCATGCCTGCATAGATGGACCGTGGAGGGACTCACGGAGTAGTTGACAGTTACCTTTACCTCATTATAACACTAAAATCTTCACCCAAGGAGGAGCACAACCTCATTTATGTAACATACAGTGTATGCATAGGCATGTTTCCTTAAGGTACATGAACTACCTTGTGCCTGCCTCTACCTAAAATAATAAGGCTCCTTTATCCATTGTAATTCTAAGTAAAAGAAACCCATCCATCCTTATTAGGGTAGTCACAGTTTTGTAAGTTATCCCCATGATGTCCTTATTTGATGCAAATAAAGTTTACTTTGAGGGACAACTGGCCTTCTATTTCTATTTTAGACTTACCAAGGAGCAAATTCAAGGAAGTTTGTTGGTTCAGCTGCAGGTTCTGTGAAAATAAGCAGCTTCTAAAACTATCTTGGCTTCCATGAGTTCATCTGTATGGTTGGAAATGATATCTCCTATCACAATAATAATTAACAATTGCTGAGTATTTATCTAAGGCACTCAGAATTTTTTTTAAATTAAAAGTTTTAAAGCTTATTAAAATGTTACTTCATCAGGCCTAAACAACAACCACAAAAAGAAAAATCCATCAATTACCCCCACCTCAAATGTTGCAAACTGATTCTGTATCTATCCTTGTAATCGGTGATATATAGAAATAATCCAAACTTCTGCACTAAAATTACAACATACATGAAAATACTGTGCAGATTTGAACTGGGGCCTGCTTAACCCCCAAATCATCATTTTTGCTGCAGTAATAAAATTTCCATTGAAAACGTTAACAATTAAACGGCAGCCTATAAGGATTGCAGTGTTTTCCTCTCCTAAGGAGATCTAGTGTTTTTGCTTTTGTTTTTGTTTTTTTTGTTTTGTTTTGTTTTGTTTTATTAGTTCTTGGCTGAACAATTTTCCTGCTCTTAATTTAGTTCCATATATTTGGTTCACGTATAAAAAGGCTTTGAATGACAAACATAACTATAAGCAATCTTTTTCCAAGAAATATAGCTTTTCATGACACCGCAAATCTAGCGCACCTCTCTGCTATTCTTTACAGCTGTACCCTTGAATATAGCTGTCTACGCTCCATAACTCTGCTTCTCTTGACCACCCCCTTTAGAACCCACTCCAATTAGAATTTGTTATTACCAATATCGCTCTTCACAATATCAACTTTTAATCATTTATTTGCTCTTTTGGGGATATTTATTAAGCTTTCCTTTTTCTTGCTTTGGGAATAGTCTTTCTCAATTGGGTCTCCTCTTACCTCCGTGACTTCCCCTTTTGGGGTTCTTATGCTGGTTACTTCTCATATTCCTGAATTTTAATGTAATTGAAAGTCACAGGGTTTCATTTTCTGATATCTTTTAAACTTGATTTACATTACTTTAATTCCACAGAAGATTCCACCCCATCCAAGGTCTTTAAGTATTGTCTAAATCCTGATAACCCTCACACTGAGTTGTATCCCAGCCCTCTTCTCTGAACTCTAGATTTATGTATCCAAATGTCTACTCAAACTCTCCATGTCAGGAGGCAGTTGCAGTTGGATATAATTAAAAATAGACTCTATTTTCTAAAAGACATAAAAATGTGTATCATGCTGGCTTCAACATTTATGCATGAATTAGTTCTTACCCAATCTGCCAATGGTCATACCTAATCTCAATTAGAATTGGTCTTTGTGTGTCCTGTCTCATTGTGTTGAAGAGTTACATCCATTATTCTGCAAAAAGGTTGTAAGTCAAAGTAGGATGCCTTTACATTAACCTACTTGTTATGAGACTCCAAGTGGCTAATTTATGGTTGGGCTTTTTCCTCATGCCTTTGTTAAGGAGGATATCTGAGAAGTATTTCATGGTGTTAAAATAATGACCTGTGAAATACCAGTGGATATGACTGTAGTAAAAAATTTTCAGTATGGAAATGTACTTAACAATTTAAAAAGTTGATGTTAAGATGATTTGTGACTGGATCTGAGGTAAATGTGATTTATCTACTAATTTTTTCTTTCAAAAAAAAAAAAGCCATTAAGCATTTGGAATAATCCTTAATACTATGGTTTTCTTCCATTTTCTGGTCCCTCAAGAAATACCAGTAAAGTCATATATTACTTTGATTAGGATTTTTATCTTTACTAAAAACTACAAATGAAGGGGCCTGATTTTTAATATGCTATATAATAATTCTAGTGTATCTATTTCCATTCTTGACATAATTTTTAAAATTTGGAACTTCACCCCATCTGTAAGAAAAAAAGGCACAGCACAACCAACATGTGGATGATTTTCTGGGAAACTATTAGAAAATAGATATAGTCAAAAATAAGTATATTCTGTCATTAATTTTTCAGTTTGGACATGACTTAATAGAATTTATTAGCTATCAAAACACTACAGAAAGGAATTATACAACTTTGACTTTGTGAATTAAAAGAATCTTACTCAGTGATCATTCATAGGTCTCAAATCTGCCAGATACCAAGTCCCCAAATCCCTCATTTCCTTGAGTTAAAGTACTAGACTCTCACCTTTGGGCTAAGCACTACCGCAGAATGTGGAACCCACTTGTCAGGAGGGATTCAAGGACCTTCACTTCAATGCACAAGAGATTTGAAATCAAAATTTTAATTCTCTGTTCCCACAGGGAACAGGAGTTCTAGATTTGAAGGCAAAATATTTTTCTCCCATGTTCCTGTGACTAAAGTTCTACCTTTGACTTAATTTCTGGTAGCTGGATTTCTACTCTGTTCCCTTATGTTTGAGCCTAGTCTTAATAACCCTTTGCTAGGTTCTGCTTTCTATTTCTAGAGTTCCTCAAGGCCCTTCCCAACCCCTCTCTTTTCACCAAGGTATTGAGCTCTAAGCTCCAATTCAGGCAAAAACTCATTATCTGCAGTAAGTTTTCCAGAACCTAACTGCCTTTTTGCCTACCTAACTTGGTCATAATCAATTTATCTGATTAAAAATTGTGACTATTTTTGCAATGACTATGCCAGGATTTTATGTCATTGAGCCTGCCTGATCCTGTGCTCTAGGAATCTTCATGAAAGTAATTCAATATTGGATCAGAGTTCTTTAAAGAGGTTAACTGTGCTCACCTTGTACCATAATAAATGATTAGCAGAAAGTGCCATAGAATAATGAATAGAATGTGAACATAGTATAAGAATCCAAACCTATTTGTCAGGTCAAGTACTTCACAGCCCTTGTGAGAGATGGTATTGGGAGAGATTCTTTTGTCTCCTGCTTGTTTACTGAAGAGTGCCAGGCCATGATACAGCTGAATATTTCAAAAATACCTTCATAGAGACTCCCAACTTAAGTTTTCAGGTAACAACTCTCCTAGAATCAATGACATTTTTAAACACACACACACACACACACACACACACACACACACACAGCAATTTAAATTGTTATATTAGGTCCACAGTAGAAACAGTTCATTGAATTTCTATGGAGGCAATTCATCTTAATATTCTGTCTTGAAAAACCATTCACCCACTATAAAAGCCAAACTTTAAGAGGACCCAATGAGAGAGGACCCAAATAAGCAAAATCACAAATCAAAGAGGAGAAATAATAACCAATACCATAGAAATACACTTCTAGAAGAAGTGGATAAATTTCCAGAAATATATAACCTACCAAAACTGAAGCAGGAAAAAATAGAAAATTGGAACAGACTTATTACCAGTGATGAAACTGAATCAGTGATAACACACACATACACAAAAAAACCCAAAAACAAACAAATAAAAAAACCTCCAAACAAACAAAAGTCCAGGACCAGGCCGCTTCACAGGTGAATTCTACCAAACATTTAAAGAAGAGTCAATACCTATTCTTCTCAAACTATTCCAAAAAATAAAAGGAAGGAAATTTTCCAAATTCATTCTATGAGGCCAGTAGTACCCTGACACCAAAACCAGATAATGACATCACACACATACACACACACACTATAAGCCAGTACCTTGGGTGAACACAGATTCAAATATCCTCAACAAAATACTAGCAAACTGAATCCAATACACTATAAAAAAACATTCACCACTATCAAGTGGTATCTATCCCCCGGATGCGAGGGTGATTTAATATTTGCAAATCAATCAATGTGATACAGCACATCAATAAGAGAAAGGATAGAATGATAGGATCATTTCAATAGATGCAGAAAAAGCATCTGACAGAATACAATGTCCATTCTTGATGAAAAATCTCAACCAACTAGATCTAGAGAAAACACACTTCAGCACAATAAAGGCCTTACATGAAAAACCCACAGAAAACATCCATACACAATGGAGAAAAACTGAAAGCTCTTCCCCTAAGATCAGGAAGAAAACATGGATGTCCACTCTCACCACTTTTATTCAACATAGTACTGGAAGTCCTAGCTATAGCAATCAGACAACAAAAAGAAATAAAAGGCATCTAAATTGGTAAAGAAGAAGTAAAACTTTCACTATTTGCAGATGACAGGATACTACATGGAGAAAACCCCAAAGACTCCACCAAAACCTACTAGAACTGATAAGTGAATTTAGTCAAGATACAGGACATAAAATCAATGTACATAAATCTGTTGCATTCCTACACATTAATAATGAAATAACAGAAAGAGAAACTAGGAAAAAAATCCCATTCACAATTGCAACAAAAATAATAAAATACCTAGGAATAAACTAAATCAAAAAGGTGAAAGATCTGACTCTGAGGACTTCAACACTGATGAAAGAAATTGAAGACAACACAAAGAAATAGATATCCCATGCTCATGACTTGGAAGAACAAATATTGCTTAGATGCCCATACTACTCACAACAATCTACACATTTAAATGCAATCCTTATCAAAATACCAATAGTATTTTTCACATAATTACAAGAAACAATCCTAAAATTTGTGTGGAACTACAAAAGATCTCAAATAGCCAAAGCAATCTTGAAAAAGAAAAAGACAACTTGGAGGTATCACAATTCCAGACTTCAAGTTATATTACAAATCTATAGTAATCAAAATAGTGTAGTACTAGCACAAAAATAGACACACAGATCAATATAACAGAATAGAAAACTCAGAAATAAACTCATGATTATATGGTCAATTAATCTTTGACAAAGGAGGCAAGAATATACAATTGGAAAGACAGTCTCTTTAACAAATGTTGGAAAAACTGGACAACATGCAAAAAATGAAACTGGACCACTTTCTTACGCTGTACACAAAAATAAAATCAAAATGGAATACAGGCCTAAATATGAGAGCTGAAACCATAAAAAAGAAAATCCTAGAAGAGAATACAGGCAGGAATTCTCTGACATTGGCTATAGCAATATTTTTTTAGGTGTCTCCTGGGGCAAGGGAAATATAAGCTAAAATAAACCACTGGGACTGATCCAAATAAAAAGCTTCTGTACAGCAAAGGAAATAATTAACAAACCAAAAGGCAACCAATGGAATGGGAGAAGATATTCACAAATGTCATATCCGTTAAAGGGTTAGAATCTAAAACATAAAATCTTACATGACTCAATCTCCCAAAATTAAATAATCCAATTAAAAAGCAGGCAGAAGATATGAACAGACAGGTCTCCAAAGAAGACATACAGATGGCCAACAGACACATGAAAAGATGGTCAATCACTCATCATTAGGGAAATACAGATCAGAACCACAATGAGGTATCACCTCACACCTGTCAGAATAGTTAAAATAAAAAAAATTAAAAATAAAATAAAATAAAACACAAGAAACAAGAGCTGGCAAGGATGTGCTGAGAAAGGGAAAGGAACCTGGTATATTATCAGTGGGAATGCAAACTGATGCAGCCTCTGTGGAAAACAGTACAAAGTTTCCTCAAAAAGTTACAAATAGAGCTACCCTTACGCTACTGTATATTTACCCAAAAAGTAAGAAATACTAATTCAAAGGGATACACATACCCCTATGTTTAATGTAGTATTATTAACAACAACCTAATTTTGGAAGCAGCCCAGGTATCCACTGATAGATGAATAAAGAAAAAGTGGTATATAAGCACAGAAGAATATTATTCCATCATAAAAAAATGAAATCTTGACATTTGCAAAGGCATGAATGGAGCTAAAAAGTATAATGTTAAGCAAAATAATTCAGTCAGAGAAAGAAATACCATGTGATTTCACTCATATGTGAAATATGAGAAACAAAACAAATGAGCAAAGGAAACAAAAAGACAAGACAAAAAATACCAGATTCTTAACTATAGAGAAAAAACTATTGGTTATGAGGAAAGGTGGGTGGGAGGATGGTGAAAATAGGTGATGGGGATTAAAGAGTACATTTTCATTAAGAGCACTGGGGAATGTACAGACTTAAAAAAAAAAAAAAACTGGGTAAGAGTCTGGCAATGATAGCTACACTCTTTCAAAAAAGGAATGAGAAGCACTTAATATATTTGGGCATTTTTATCATTAAAATTTTACCTGCAAATGAAAGAGGTAGCTACATCCTTTAAAAGAGACTGCTATCAAGACCACCTTCATAGCATGGTTACAATACCCCAGTGAGCTTTAATTGGTATTCACTGGTCCTCATATTATTTAGCCATATGTACAAATCTATTTCTTGTCCCCCCAAAATCTTTCTCTTCCAGTTTTGTTTCATTTTCCAATTTCTCCATTATCTACCATATCACCTTTTGATTCTCACTTTCTCTCATTTTCCCACCTCTCTCAGGTTTTCTCCATCACAACTTTCAACGTACTGCAAAGAGAATTCATCTCTGACACAAAAGTAAAACCCTCTCCAAATAGTTCTTTGAACTTATTAACTCTGACTTTCCAAGATGCTAGGGAGACACTGGTTTTTGGAAATATCTGACCACACTCCATGGATATAGTTCATGAGACACAACCTGAGACTCAAATAAGAAAGTAGGTCATTGTTATGGATCTGAACACACATAAGAGTAAATCAATAATCTGGAAATCAACAGAGTATGGAGAAACAAGCAGGTGAAGGCACGAAGGAGAATACATATATAGGAAGCCTATAAGATGTACTAGAGTTGAAATCAAACTCAAAGAAGAGATGAGAAGAGTCACAGATGAGAAGCTAGATTCTAATCATCTGTCCTCTTTACAACCCATCTTGTATTGTTTCTATTGTGTACAGAGTCAAGTCAAGGGTAAAAACTAAAAGCTTAGAATTTTCTAAAACAAAAAGCTACAATTTTCCAATCGAGTCATTTATTTGTTAATTCAAATGATATACCAAGATTTCTTCCCCATCATTTTAGGGAATGTAGCCAAAGGTCCATCATTATATATCCGACACCTTAAATACTCCTCTAAAGTCCCAGAGCTCCGTATTTAAGAGGTTAAAATAGTTATAAAGAGATTAAACTATGTATTAGCTGAGACTGTTATGCAGTAGAAGAAATACAATTTTTTATTAAACCTCTAACAGAAATTCTACTCTAAGGTAATGATTGGCTAAATTCTAATCAGTGAATTTGACCTCAGTATATCTTTCCTTTGATCACACTTGTTATTGACCTCCAATGTCAGCACAAGATTTCCTTCTTCCCAACCCAAACTGAGAGGCTTTGGTCTTCTTGACCTCCATTCAGGTCTGATACTGGTCTCATAATTAGACTCAGTGTTCTTTTATTTTACGTTCTTAATCTTGAATTTTCCTCAAACTGTGATTAATCCTATGATACTTCTTCAGTATAAAATTATATGCATTCTCAGTCAGAACAATGACCATAAATGTTTTTGGTGATTTTAAACCAAAGGGGTAGTTGCAAATATTTTGATAGCATGAAGTATTTCATTTCTCACCAATGTGCCAGAGCTAATAAAGTGTAGGACGTGGGTGCCACTTTAATAAATACATAGGGAGATTACATAAAACTACAAAACTTTTCTATAGTTTAATTTCTTACTATAGCCCTTTACTTTACCATACATGTGGTATGAGAAAGAAAACACTGCAACCTGAGATTTCAACCCATCTCTTTTCACATGAGAATTCTGTTGAAGAAACATTTGAAAAGACAATTCACGATTTAAGCAAAAGCTGCATTTTGCTCACAAGTTTGATTCCCTCATTCAAAAAGATTTTCATGGAAAGAGAGCTATGATGGTGAGACTTTGCATTTTAATTGTGTCTTAGTCCTTATCACAGTATATTTATTTTTATCAGAAAGTGGCATTTACTGATTTTGAGATATTTCTCTTTTTAATTTTTTTTTTGCAATATTACCTGCACTTTCAGAAATTATGAGGGCTTCTAACTTACTTAGTATATTCTGTAGCAGTAAAGGCAATGGACATGTGTTTGCTTAGGAGCCATTTCCATTATAAAATCTATTACTAAATAATTCTGCACTGTTTCTTTATTTGATCAAATTATTGGATCCTTTCCTTTTAACCATCTGGAAGAATTTCCCATTGTAGGATTTTTCTATCAGAATCCATCGAAAGTGCTATACCTGCCTGGATTTTTATTTGCTGTTCCACAGGAGTGTCAAAAGCAATTTGAGGGCCAGCAAATGATGAAGTCCACTGTGTATAGTTATGAGTTCTTCATTTTCTATCCTGCCAAGTCTCCACTTATTTGTTTTGCATTCTCTTATTGTCCTCCTGGTGTTTTCAGTTTTATTTCAGTTTATTCCTCTGCGGATCTTTTTAAAAGAGTTAGACATTAAATTAAATGTTTTATACTTTATTCCACACAGAGTTCATCTCAATTTTTTTAGCTATCCTTTCATATTGTAAGTTTTATTTTAGTGATGTATATATCTTCAGAACTAGAATTAGATCAGCAATTTGTATTGTTTTCTTTCTTAAGAGATTTTTAAATGTTTATTATTACTGCTTTTTTTTACTCATTTTTAAGAATAAAATCCTATTTTAAATACTCTTTTTATAAAATATAAATACTCTTTTTATAAAATATTAAAAAATATAAAAATAAAATACTCTTTTTATAAAATATAAAATATGAAATTAAATAAAATGGTAGTTTGTGAGACTTTTGCATTAGGTAACTTCACCTCTATGGAGATAAAATTAAAGCCATGATAACACCTTGTTCATTTCATTCCCATTTCTACCTGCTCTGTAAAAGCATCAAACTCTGTAATAAATTTCCCAAAATGTTCTAGTCCTCTCAAGTCAAATACCTTAGGTTGATTTGTGAAGAGGTCCTATTGGCTACCACATGTCATCTAACACAAATAGTCCAGAACACTGCTGGACCTATTGACTGATATTGCATAAATAATCCAATGCTAATTTAGATTCAGCTTACATTTTCAAGTTGAGGTCACTTGGAAATAATAAACAAATGGAATAATCTGTCTATTTTTCAAAGAGAGTGTGGTAATTGCAGATCCATTTCCAGAATTATGTTTAACACGGCCTCTTTGAGACCAGTGGGAAAATATCTACACAAAGAGGCAATAAATTTCTTAAGTTCCTGTCTCCCAAAGATAAATATTTTATAAAATCACTTCCACAGATTTGACTGGGAAGATTCCCATTAGTGCAAACAGCAAGCTGTGTTGTGATAGTTTGCTCTTTCATTTAATAGAGCTAAATATACATTCTACCCCCATTGACTACTGAGCCAAGCACAGACCAGTCAAAATCAGCAAGCCATTCAAAATAAGATCATGCAAGCAGATTCATCCTAAATTGCGCATAAAATTATTACATTTTAGGAATATTAGATACTGCTAAAGCATCCTTTGGGAATAAGAGTGGACACCAAAGACCAAAACATATATGTTGATGGTTATTTTGTTTTCAAAATCTGATTTTCAGCTCAATTTATTTCTTCACATTATATAAGGCTTGATTTCCTAGAGGAGTTGGCAATCATTAGCCAAATAATATTCCTTAATAAGACTTGGCATTTGGTTTCTAAATATAATATGTATAAATAAATGTTCACCCTTTCAAGGAAAATGTAGTGTTTTTTAAAAGTTCAGACTCTTCAGATAAACTGTCCAGAGAATGTTTGAATTTTATTATTTTGTATTTTTTCTTTCCTTTTTCAGGTTTTAATTTAATCCTCATAGTTAACATAGAGTGCAATATTAGTTTCAGGTGTACTATATAGTAATTCAGTACTTCCTTACAATACCTGGAGCTCATCACAAGTGCACTCCTGAATCCCTACCACCTATTTAACCCATCCACCCACCCATCTCCATTCTGGTAACCATCAGTTTGTTCTCTATAGTTAGTAAGCTAAATTTCATTTGGATGAAGCTATTCTGAAGATCTAATAAATTATACTGAACAAAGAAGTGTTCAGACTCTCATTTTTATTTTCAGATTCTCATTTTTAAGTACAGAAGGTTGTTTCCTATGAAAAGTAAAATGAGGAGATATTATCCTAATTGTACAGTGGCATTTACTTTATTATAATAGTCTGAGTCTGATATTTCACTGACAATGCAGAAATACTGATCATCTCTTTCTTTCAAATTGCCCCACCAAAAAAAAGAAAGAAAGAAAAAAGATTTCAAATTTGTCCTGTAGGCTAAACTTATAGTTGAAGCTAAATGGCCTATAAATATTGCTGTCTTAGTTTTATGGAAGTCTAGGCTGTAGAGAAACAATTGTTTTCTAGACATCAATTTATAGGCTCTTGAATTGGAAGGGATAGCCTACATCCTTTTGATATATGATGAACCTGAGGTCCTAAAACAACAAGGTGCTTCTGTTAGGACCTTGGCAGGGCAATATGGAGAAGTGAGTTTAAGTTCTGTCTCCATTAAATTCTGTTAGATTTTGGTAGGCTGTATGCTATCTATTAGTCTCAGTTTTCCTTACTTATAAAATGATTAAAAATTAAAGAAAACTGAAGCTAATAAGTATTAAACAAGTCTCTTTCCTTAGTTTTATTTTAATAAAATTTTAAGTCAAAGCTTATATAAACAACACCCCATACAATAAATTTTCAAACCCTGTTCTGATTTCTATGGTTCAAGCATGGATGTTATGAAAGTTTAGTGATGAATGATTTTCTCTCTAGATTCTCAAAACTAAATACCCAACAATATACTCACCATCTCCATGCAAATGCCCTGAATGAACCTACAATATGAGCCAAAAAGAACATAGAAATGTCCTTTAGTGGGGGAAACACAGATCCCATTCTGCAACCCAAATTTCAACAGAAGATGATTCTACGTCCCAATTTCTTAAGCCAGAAACTACAGCAAAATGCTATTGGTGTGACCTCTTGAACATCTCTATGGTTGGTACAATTTTTCTTTCTATAGCCGTTATCTACATAAACTGCATTTATTACTTGAATTACTATCTCAATCACTAATAGGTATTCCTATCCCCAGTTGTACCCATTTTTAACCCATTCCATAAAATAGGGCTTGTATGTGTTTTTTAAAATGCAAATCTGATTTTTTCACTGGCCTGCTTGAAATGGTAAAATAGGTCCACGCTTCCTTTAGATAAAAAATACAATAGTTAATAGTTACATATAATTATAGACCTAATGTTTATGTGCTCCCTCTACCCCAAATTCCCATGTTGAAGCCCTAACCCCCAATGTGATAGTATTAGGAAGCAGAATTTTTTGGAGGTAATTACGTTCAGACGAGGTCATGAAGGTACTGCTCCCCTGATAAGATTAGTGTCCTTAGAAGAAGGTAACAATACTTGAGCTTCCTCTCTCTGCCTTGTGAGGACACAGAGGGAATGTAGCCGTCGGCAAACTGAGAATAGGGCTCTTCACCAGGATCTAAATCTGCAAATCTTGACACTGGATCTCCTAGCCTCCAGAACTGTGAGAAATATCTCTACTGTTTAAGCCACGTAGTGTATGGCGTAATGTTAAAGCAGCCTTACGTGACTAAGACAATAAATTGCACCAAGAAGCAGACATGTCGCTGGGACAAATACCTAAAAAATGTGGATGTTGCTTCAGAGCTGGATAATGGATAGAGGCTGGAAGAGTGCTGTCTAAACATCCCCTCACTCTAAGCCATGAGTACAAAAGAACACTCCAACATCTAGTAAATTGGTGTGTGAGAGATGAAATTAGCCCTGAAGGCACATGTAAATTGCAGAAATCGGTGAATCAGATTTCATGGCACCTACCCCTGCTATACTGCCTCTCAAGTTCCATCTATGGCATCATGGGGTGTACCTTATGTCCAGCTGACTAAGAAAGAAATAATTTGGGCTCAGTTTTATGGGTGAAACTACATAATATGTGGGAAATCTGTACAGCTACAGCACAATAGTCTCAGTCTTTGGTGGCTCCGGAGGAGGATGGAGAAAGAAAATGTTCCTGAAGGGCAGATCTTTAAGCAGAGTACTTGGTTTTCACTTTTACCTGAAAAGAGAGATAACCAAAGGCACAGATCTACATGGATTTACAGCTGGTGGCTAAAGTTAGACTGGATGTTCAAGAATTTGGAATGAGCATGATTCTAAAGAAAACTGATGACAAAGAGGTCTTCTATTGCCTGCACAGATTGCTAACACAACCTTCTAAGTGGTCCATCCTATGTCCAGTTTTGTCCTATTCTAATCCGTCTCTAAAAATTAGCCTTAAAAATCTTTTAAAATTTCTATCCGATTATTTCAGTGTTCTGCTTGAAATACAAAATAAGCTTCCCAATTCTTTCCTCCCAAACTCTTTAACATAGCTTACATGTTCTAACCATTTACTGTCTGACTCCAGTTTCTCTCTCCAGTCTTACATATTATTACTTTCCATGCAGGGGTGGGGTAAAAAATACTGTAGTTTCCATTTATTCATGATTATCCTTTCTTCCTGAAATCTTCTTGGTATGTACCATCTTAAAATTTCTTAAATACAGTTTAGACATTATTTCCTCTGGGAAGATAATTTGCTCCATCTTCCCATCTTCAGATAGATATTCCTTTTACATATATTTATATTGTAGACTGTATTTCTATACAAATCTTCCAAGGGTAGCTCAATGCTACACCCAGAACCACTCAAGTATTATTCATGCTTCATTCTAGACTCAATTCTCTAAGCAAGAAAAAACAATGGAGATATTTGACCCTATACTCACTTCTCTCTGTTTCTTCTTCCTGTAATTAACTTCTTTCCAGAACAACTCAGAATTGCAGTGACATTTTTTTCCAGTGGAGACTAGCGCATTGTAAGCCTCATCATTTCATTCTAACAAGCTAAGCATTAAATAGTCCAACATGAGTAAATCATGGGTATCCATAGTCATGTTACTGAACGTACACACTCTATTTGTAAGTGTATGAGTATGTGTATGTGTTATAGATATCATAAAATTTCAAAGCTGAAAGGGACCTCAAAAGTCACTCAGATCTATTCTTAATTTCAACAAAATGTCTTCCAAGTGAGTGTGCATTTATGTTTTAACATCACTGAAAGCTGAATACATCGCTAAGACAATTCATTCCAGTATTAATTATTTCTGACATAGAAGGATCATTGCATATCAAGTCAAAATTTCTCTCCTTATAGTTTTAACCTACTTTTATTCAGTAAAGGCTGTACTTCCCAAGTTTAATCCCTCTTACAATAGTCCTTTCGGTATTTAAAGACAATGATTCAGGTTTCCAGAACATCAGCCCTCTCTTTTAAATAGTGTCTTCATACTGCACATAAAAAACAATATAGTGTTGCTTTGGAGAAAGAATGGAAGAAAAGGAGGGGGGAAGGAGAAGGGGAGGATGTGGGGTGGGAGAGAGAAACACACACACAAAACAAGAGAGTTGGCTGTTTATTTGAAAGAGAGGATTGGAATATCTACGTGTGGGGAAAAAAATGTCTCTGGGATATTCTTTGTTTTAATCATCCCAATTAAAAGACATTGTGGCCTATACAATTAAGGATGCAGAAATTTTCCTTGCGAAGTTAGTTAAATAAATAGCTGCATATAAACTAGGTATAAGAAATCATTTACTTTTCTTGGGAATTTTAAAAAAAGTTATTTTCAGATGAATCTCATTACATAATTTTTTTTAACCATTGTCTTCGGTTTTCTTCTATAATTTCCCTCATAAGCAAGTGCTATTAAATCTCCTTGAAATGCAACACTGGCAAATTTTAGAAAAGTAAAATCCAACAGCTTTTGGATATTTTCACCTTTCATTTTTGGAATTTGTTTGGGTGACTAAGGCAAGCAGATGCTTCTTTACATCATGTAAAGACTGAAGCAGATTCAAAGCTCAGTGCAAATGGTCCTGCATATTCATCATACTCCCTAGTTATAAATGGCAAAGACAACAGCGATCATGTTGATTAGAAATAGGCATATGGTACTCAGGATCATTAAGAGGTTAGGAGAATGTTCTAGATGTCCTTGAGTCTAGAAAAATAAGAGATGGTGAAAACAGACATAAACTGTCATTGTACAAAAAAATTCAACATCCATATTCATCTTAACCTCCTCTCATATACATTTATCAGAGGTGATATAAACTAATACATTTGCTATGAAGTAACCAATGGTTGTTAACATATTTTGGCAATATTATTATGAAACAAACTTTTCCCTGTTACACGATCAGCCAATAGAAGTTTAGCATGACTCATAAGGATTATTATGCTATTGACTGCAATGGCAAATGGTGACATCCAAAGAGCAAGTCATGGAATTAATTGCTATCAAAGGACATATTTTTGGTGTCACAGACAGTCGGATTATATAGATACCCTCTATAACTTTCATACTATGACTGGATAAGGAAAAAAGAGTTGATACCATTACTGCGTATTCTAGAAGTCCCGGTTTATCATCGAGAAACCTCTCCAAGATTATGTAAATGAAGAAATATCTCAGAGAAACCTGAAGTCTTATTTGAGAAAAATGGGAATTGCTGTATATCACCATGGATATGAACATGTAAATGGTGGGGGGAGGGGTTTGGGATGGAAGCAATATCTAGATACCATAAACTGGACTTTGCTCTTATTTATCCAATTTTTTTTGAAGATTTTATTTGACATAGAGAGACACAGAGAGAGAGAGAGGAACACAAGCAGGGGGAGTGGAAGAGGGAGAAGCAGGCTTCCCAATGAGCAGGGAGCCTGATGCAGGACTCGATCCCAGGGCTAGTCCTAGGATCATGACCTGAGCTAAAGGCAGATACTTAACTACTGAGCCACCCTAGGGGCTCCTCACTTTAAAGTTAATACTGAGACCACAACTAAATCAACTTTGAATGTTCTTATGCTTATTACTAATAGAGCAAACACAATCAGATTGATTATGTACTCTAAAAGGAGTGACTATTTCTCATACACCCACTGCTCAAAACATTGACCATTTGTGATGTAGTCTTTATCAAGAAATTTATCAATTTATCAAGAAATTATCAATTTATCAAGAAATTATAAGTTATAAATTTCTCTGCTTCCAATTTGATAATGAAATAGAAAGAGAAAAGATGGTTCTCCACTTAATAATCAAACTAAAGAAAGTATAAATATATGATTGGGTAAGAAAGAGACACATAAGCCAAGGTCAGCCCTTTTTTGAGATTCTGAGGCTAGACCATAATTTTAGTCATCCTGTCGCTCTGTTTCTCTCCACCTTTACTAAATTGTGGTGACTCACCTAAACAATCAGCTAATTCTGACCTTAACTTCAAGATCCGTTTCATATCTCATGTACTCAACACCCTAAAGACATTTCCTTCATTTACCTTTCATAATAACGTGAAGAATTATGTTATTGCATATGCCAAGCACTATGCAAACATGGTTTTATATAATCCTGACAACATACCTGTCTAGCCCATTTTCCATAGGAAGAACAGAAACTCAGAGATGTTAAATAACTTAATATCCTACAAATCATAAATTGTTGGGCTTGGATCCAAATATGATACTGTATGATTCCATGGTACTGCACTTTATCTATAAGAGATCAAAGACAGTGATATGACATACTTGTTTCCCTGGGCCCATGAGTAAGGAAAATTTTTCTGTAAAGGGACATAGAGCAAATATTTTCAACTTTGTGGGGCAGATGATCTTTGACACAATTACTAAACTTCTGTTATAGCATAAAAGAAGCCATAAACAAATGAGCATGACTGTGTTTCCTTAAAACTTAATTTATAAAAATTATCAGTGGGCTATATTTGGCCATGGGATGTAGGTTTATGAACATTGTCTCATACCATTTCATAAAATGTTCTACTTGATGAGCAATCTACCAAAAATTATTTCATACAACAGAGTTTTCATACAGAACATTATGTGTGTTTTTATTCATAACATAATATACATAAGTCACAATAACATAACACTATAACACACTATACATAAGTCTAAAAGTTTTCGTTCATAATATCATAATATCATATAAGCACAGGCAAAACCTGGAGTCAGCATGAAGGGATCAATGCCATTTTTATAACCAAACCTCAAATGCAAGTCAGAAACCCACACTCTTGACATGGTTAGGGTCATGGGGCAGAGGTCATCCTCAGTATATTTGAGGATAGTCTGGGAATCATTATATATGCAATATTAGCATATGCATGCTTCCTTATATTTTACAGCATGATATTCTGAAATTAAACTTCTCTATATTGAAATGCCAAGATAGAATAGGCAACATGAAAGTATTTGGTCTATGCTAAGAGAGAAGGAAAAATAAATGCATAATACGTATATAAATAGATATTTAGAAAACAGATTACATGTGGTTATATACTAACTATTGGAAAAAATTCATTTGAGAATTTTTAGTGATGTGTACTGTTGTCAAATAAGAGAGGCATCTTCACTTGATGAAAAGGATTCAGAAGCTTTGCCTTCAGAGCTAAAATATTTTGCAGAAGAATTACTAGCCAAAGCAAGTGTTCGACTCAAAGGGAACTGACCTCAAGATGGCCAAGAGGCTCCTGTTTCTCTGTGATTGACTGATTTTGTTTACTGTTGTCCATACAGTACCTGAGTTTGTTATATGCCTTCATGCTTATCGTACCTTCAGATCTGCCAATATCACTGTTCTGCTTAATGTTAACAAGATATAATGTAATATAGATTATTTTATTATATTATATTGTTTTATGAATTTATTCAATATGTTTTTTATAAAATCCTACGTTTCTGAATTCGTCAAATATTTCATGCATATTATCCTGAATTGGGGGTAAAAGTGTATGTATTCAAGTTTTTTTTATGAATTTATAAATTTAAGAATTCTAAGGGCACATTCCTCATGGTTCTGTCAAGTCCCATGTGTACGCATGCATGTACGAATTATGCTACCCAGTGGAGAGTTTTCATTGTGTTTTTCTTTCTTTCCTGTTCTTACACCATTTAGTGAAGATTTCTGACACACTGAGTTACCTAATGAAACATAACATGTTTAATTAACTGTTTAATATTATTCTTCCATGACAGATTAGAAAATCCATGAAGGTAGGAACAATATTTTTCTTATTTCCACCCTGTTCTCTCAGACATAATAGTCTGAGACATAGTAACTACTTAATAAATAATTGTTGACATAGTAAATCAAATGATTTGTTTTTATTTAGATGAAGCATAGAGGAAAAAAAAAAACTATGCCCCAAGCACTTTTTACACAAATAACCTTCAGTGAGTAATGTCTGCAACAAAGGTTTTATCTCATTTCATTTTCAAGACTACTTTTTTGTATTTTTTTTTCTGGAGGGTGCTGATAATCCATCCTTACAGGCATGTGCCAAGGAGAAAGAATACATTCATCTGGATCCTGTACTTTGTCAAATTGGAGAATCAGTCTTCAGCTGCTATCAGCTTCAATGGTTGCACTGAAACTGCTCAATTAAGCCTCTGATAGAGCATCAAGTAGATTGCCACTTTGGGCTACTGGATCAATAATAATAATTCCTTGTATTTGAATAGCAAGCACTTATACTGGCAAAAAGTACTTTCACATTTATTGTCTAATCTTATCCTTCCAAGAACCGGGTCAAATATGAGAGTCAGATCACCTTTTCCGTTTCTCGGATGAGGACAGTTCAGGACCAGACGTGAAACTGGCATGGTCAGCAGAGATAGAACAAAGTCTAAGACCCTAGGTTCCCACATCTGAGTTAACTGCTTTGTTCCCTGGATAACCCTGCCCCATGACATAATCACCTTTTATGATTTACATGTGGCTTTTTTTTTTTTAAGTTCAGTAACAGAACCACAGTTAACCCTTTATCTACTATTTCTAAGAAGACAAAAATGATGAGTATAAAACCCAGGAATTTAATGATCTGTCACCAGATCAGAGATGGCATTGCAAGGGAGACAACGGGGGCAAAGATCACAGGCCTTGAACGCAGTTACATGTGGATTCTATTCCCAGCATTGGGACGTACTAAGTTCCATGGCCACATCTAAAAATAAGGCTTCAAGTTATGGCTATTAGAAGGTTTTTTTTTTGTTTTGTTTTGTTTTGTTTTTTTCCATTTTATTTATTTTTTCAGCGTAACAGTATTCATTGTTTTTGCACAACACCCAGTGCTCCATGCAAAACGTGCCCTCCCTATTACCCACCACCTGTTCCCCCAACCTCCCACCCCTGACCTAGAAGGTTTGTTTTGTTTAGATATGTTTTGAAGATTAAATGTGATAGTGTATGGGGAAGGAGGCATTTTAGCAGCAAATCCATGTCATTTACCTTGTCCAGGAATACTAGATATCTTCCCAATGTCCACTTGCCTATTCTATACCATCCACATCAACAAAAGAATCTAATCTGATCGTGGTGACATTGTATTCACTAAAAGTCTGTTTCCCAGACTCCAGATAAATAGGGGTGACAGACATGGCTTTGACCAATGAGAGGTAAAAAAGCAAGTTGCCTTGCAGGATTTACATGGATATGAGACACAGCATATGCCTTTCTTCCCTTTGCCCTTTCCTACTTTTTGGATGGCACCTGAACATGAAGATAGAGCAACCACCTGTGATGACGAGGGGGCACAACTCCATGCTAAGGATGGTTGACGGATGATAGAAGGATCCCAAGCCCTGACTGTGTCATGGAGCCACTGTATTACCCCTTCAGACCCTACATTCAAATCTTCATTTTGTGACAAAAAGTAAAGATACTAATTGTTTAAGTCACTGTTTGGGGAATAGCCAAACAAAATTTTCATCTGATATAACTAATTTCCTTTAATCAGTTTCTTTAAAGGATTCCATAATCCATCTTGCATGCATAATTGGTTTAATATTTTTTAAATAGTAATTAATAGATGTCATGCTGACATGCTCTGGGTCAGCTACTAGGCTAAGAACATGCCTTAGTAACAAATAGATGAAGCTAGAGTTCAAGTTCAGGAGGGTGTATCGGACCCAGAGTGTGAGCTTTTACCATGAGTTAGTGTTCAGTGTAGTGTAAGTTTTGGCTTTTTGATTTGCCAGCTGTGTGACTTTGCCAGACATATACCCAAGTGCCTGATTTGACATTACCTAACTAAATCCTTACAACACCTCTATGTGGTAAGTGTGACTACTACTACATTTTTTAGAGGAGGAAAACAAAGTTTAAAGAGACGAAGAAAATTCCCAGGAGTCCACATCTAGGGAGGAGCAGAATTATATAGACTCAAATGCAGCAGAATTTGATTCTAAATCCACATTTCTATGACTACATACGCCATCTTGATTCCACATACAGAACATCAATGTCCAATTTCTGCTAAGAGAAATTTAAGTACCAAAACCAGAAAACTTCATCAAGAAAACCTAGAAGTTTATTTTTATGTACAGAGGAGCCTCTTCTGGTTGTGGATGAGGTCACAGCACATTAAGTTTCTACTTGTACTTGAAGCTGTGTTTTGGGGGTCCATGCCAACTAAATCCATAGAATATGAAACACTCTTCCATTAAGTCACTAATAATGAGACAGATTTCATACAGCTTACAGAGCCAAATACATTCCTCAGCATATTCTGAGTGGTGTTCTTGGTGGCAGGTATCTACATTTGGAGAAAAGTCCCAGTGTTAAACTTTCAGCCTCTAAGGATAGAGATGAATCAGTCTCTACTACCCAGTACAAAACTATCAGACTTCTTATTTCAATTTTTACAAAATTCTCTCATGTGAAGCCAGACAGCAGCGTTTCTGTTTTCTTCCTCCTAGCATCTGGAATATACATGATCTAGGATATATTTCTGTGGATTTGGAGCCTAAAATGTCACCACATGCTGCTGCTAATAATAACACATAATAATAACTGCTGTGAAAGTTCTTTAGCTGTCAGCTCTATTTTTATTCCATTTAAAAAATAATAATTTCAATGTCCGTTGCTGTGCCTGAGTTCATTTACAAATCAAAAACATATTTTGCATTAAAAAAAAAAAGAAGAAGAAGAAGAAGAATAGCATCCAGTTCATTCAGATCTTAAGGCGCAGGCAGAGTAATTGTCTAGGCTGCTACCAAAGAAAGGTGATGATTTTTTAAGTGGTCAAGAATTGAACTAGGGCACCAAAGTAGGTTAGATTCACAGAATCAAAGGAGTGGATAATCTTTGAGTTTATCTGGTTTAACTTTTATCTATTGTATTAATATTTCCCCCTTCAGGACCACACGCAAAATGCATAAAATATATCCCATGAAATGATTGCTTATCCTGATATTTCCATTTATGGGAAATTTATTATGAACCAGTCAATTCCATTTTAAGAGTCTTCAAGTCAACAGCAAGGTGTTCTCGCTTCTTTGTTTTGCTCCTATTTATGTGGGAAGTAAACTGTACTCACTTCAGTGGTTCTGTTTCTGAGTTCTATAACCAACAGACTCTTCTACATACAATGTTTCAATTGCTTAAGATGACAAGCATTTCTTTAAGTCCCAAAGACTTTTCATTATGCCAAACATCCTATTTATAAAATTTTATTTTATTTTTATTTTTTTGCAAAGTTAAAATTCCTTTTTTACTTCTGGTACCACTACCACAATTTACAGGGCAATATACCCGACATAATGAAAAGAAAAAGAAAAAGCTGCAATAGACAAAAGCCCTTGGGAATGTACATCTAATTGATGCTACATCACTTTCATCAATAGCTGCACGTTTTGCACACTGTGGCTATGATAGTCCTGACCAAGAAGGGGTTCCTACTTAAGTTATAGTATATTTTCTCACTATGGATCATCATCATTCCTTCTGTGGCAGATTTCTACCATTCCTCTAATGCATTTGGGACAACTGTCTCAAAGTAACCTGCTGCTTTCCTGACAACTTCTCACTCTCTCTCCTGCTAAGGACTATAGCCCTTTATTTCTGAGTTTTTAAAGAAATTTCTGCTACTATATTCACCACTTTTACCTCCAGATCCATAATTACTGCCATAGGGACTGCCCGAGCCTCTTCAACCCAAATTGCCCCCCTTCATGGGTCCATAATTTGATTGCTGTTGTCCACTTTAATTCCCAAAGTCATTATAGTTCCCACCACCACCGCTGTTTCCTCCTAAATTTCCCCCTTCATTGTAACCATCATATCCTCTACCACCACCACCACCACCGTATCTGCCTCCTGGGTATTCATCCTCTGGTCCACCACCACAGCCTCCTCTACTGCTATAACCAAGACCATCACCATCATTGCCACCATCACCTCCAAATCCATTATATCCACCCTCCCCTCCCCCATAACTACCTCTGCTGCCACTACCTCCCCCACCATCGCCTTCTCTTACATCAAAGTTACCAACACAACCCGTAAGGTTGTCAGGTCCAACTTCACGACCTCTTCGTGATCCAGCAGACAGCATTTCTTGTTTCAAAAGGGCCTATTTCATTTCACAATTAAGTACATTGATAGCTGGTATTTCTGAACAAAAATTATATTAACTATCAAGATCATCAAAAGTTACAAAAGCAAACCCTCTCTATTTTCCACTCTGCCTGTCTTCCATAACTTCTCTGGTTTTAACCTTGCCGTAATTTTCAAAATTGTCTCTCAAGATGGGATTGGGAGGGAGACAAACCATAAATGACTCTTAATCTCACAAAACAAACTGGGGGTTGCTGGGGGGAGGTGGGATTGGGAGAGGGGGAGCGGGCTATGGACATTGGGGAGGGGAGGCGAACCATAAGAGACTATGGACTCTGAAAAACAGGTGGTGTCTCTCAAATTATATTCTTCTGTATCTTCTTTAATACCATCAAGAAAAATTCTCTTCTCTGTTAAATGGGCACCAAGCTTTATAGAATCCTCCCTACAAACAGTTTTCTTTAGTTTCACTAAACAAATGCCCATCAACCTTGTGTTGTGTGTTTGAGCACACATCGCTGCATCCACTTCTTCCACATAAGAGTAAGTCACAAAACCAAAACCCCTGGAACGTTTTGTTTGGGGGTCTCTCATCACCACACAATCAGTAAGCGTCCCTATTTTTCACCGTGTTTTCCTTTTTTTTTTTTTTTTAATTTCTTTATTTACAGCACAACAGTGTTCACTGTTTTGGCATCACACCCAGTGCTCCATGCAGTACGTGCCTTCCCTATTACCCACCACCTGGTTGCTCAACCTCCCACCCCCCCCGCCCCTTCAAAACCCTCTGGTTGTTTTTCAGAGTACTCATTAGTTTTTGATGTATTTTTTTTAATTTATTTATTTTTATTTGTTTATTTACAGGATAACAGTGTTCATTGTTTTGGCATCACACCCAGTGCTCCATGCAGTACGTGCCCTCCCTATTACCCACTACCTGGTTCCTCAACCTCCCACCCCACCCCACCCCACCCCCGCCGCCCCTTCATAACCCTCTGGTTGTTTTTCAGAGTCCATAGTCTCTCATGGTTCATCTCCCCTTCCAGTTTCCCTCAACTCCCTCTCCTCTCCATCTCCCCATGTCCTTCATGTTATTTGTTATGCTCCACAAATAAGTGAGACCATATGATACTTGACTCTCTCTGCTTGACTTATTTCGCTCAGCATAATCTCTTCCAGTCCCGTCCATGTTGCTACAAAAGTTGGGTATTCCTCCTTTCTGATGGAGGCATAATACTCCATTGTATATATGGACCACATCTTCCTTATCCATTCATCCGTTGAAGGGCATCTTGGTTCTTTCCACAGTTTGGCGACCGTAGCCATTGCTGCAATAAACATTGGGGTACAGATGGCCCTTCTTTTCACTACATCTGTATCTTTGGGGTAAATACCCAGCAGTGCAATTGCAGGGTCATAGGGAAGCTCTATTTTTAATTTCTTCAGGAATCTCCACACTGTTCTCCAAAGTGGCTGCACTAACTTGCATTCCCACCAACAGTGTAAGAGGGTTCCCCTTTCTCCACATCCTCTCCAACACACGTTGTTTCCTGTCTTGCTAATTTTGGCCATTCTAACTGGTGTTAGGTGGTATCTCAATGTTGTTTTAATTTGAATCTCCCTGATGGCTAGTGATGATGAACATTTTTTCATGTGTCTGATAGCCATTTGTATGTCTTCGTTGGAGAAGTGTCTGTTCATATCTTCTGCCCATTTTTTGATATGATTATCTATTTTGTGTGTGTTGAGTTTGAGGAGTTCTTTATAGATCCTGGATATCAACCTTTTGTCTGTACTGTCATTTGCAAATATCTTCTCCCATTCCGTGGGTTGCCTCTTTGTTTTGTTGACTGTATCCTTTGCTGTGCAGAAGCTTTTGATCTTGATGAAGTCCCAAAAGTTCATTTTTGCTTTTGTTTCCTTGGCCTTTGGAGACATATCTTGAAAGAAGTTGCTGTGGCTGATATCGAAGAGGTTACTGCCTATGTTCTCCTCTAGGATTCTGATAGATTCCTGTCTCATGTTGAGGCCTTTTATCCATTTCGAGTTTATCTTTGTGTACGGTGTAAGAGAATGGTCGAGTTTCATTCTTCTACATATCGCTGTCCAGTTTTCCCAGCACCATTTATTGAAGAGACTGTCTTTTTTCCATTGAATATTTTTTCCTGTTTTGTCGAAGATTATTTGACCATAGAGTTGAGGGTCCATATCTGGGCTCTCCACTCTGTTCCACTGGTCTATGTGTCTGTTTTTATGCCAGTACCACGCTGTCTTGGTGATCACAGCTTTGTAGTAAAGCTTGAAATTGGGTAACGTGATGCCGCCAGTTTTGTTTTTGTTTTTCAACATTTCCTTAGCAATTCGGGGTCTCTTCTGACTCCATACAAATTTTAGGATTATTTGCTCCAGCTCTTTGAATCACCTTGTTTTCTTAAGCTATCATCTGTAGTTTCGAAGTTCAAACCACCAATAAACCATTTTCTTGCTGCTCTAGTTCCTTTGGGTCATGGACCTCCTCCTTGCTGTGGTGCTGGCTGCAGTGAATCAAGCTGGGGGCCACCCAGGCATGGTTTTACCTCCATCCTGAGACCACGTATATATTAAATTTTAAATAACTCAGCAACACCTAAGCTAGAACTTGCAAAGTTAACTTTACAGAAAAGAAGCCATGTTCAAAATAGAATCCTGTTTGTGGTGATCTAAAGGACATATAACACTGAAATGAAAGGGACAACTGCAGATCCCAGCAATCTCTCCTATGAAACCTTTCCCTAAGAGTGATGTGAGGATGTCTGGATTCCTTTCAACACCTGTATTTTCAACAGCAGTCATCACATAAATGCTTCAGTTAATCTGATATTAGGCTAGGTGTGTCATCCCCCCCCCCCCCCCCCGCCGTTTAACCCTATCCCTCCTCCTCACGTCTTAGGCCCTCTCGGGAGGTGCAGTCGGTAGATCACATCACTGCTATTGACCTTTGGCATCTGCCTTTTCCTTTTTGAAATACTTGTAACTCTCATCTTCCTTTACAGATCAACTCACTCACTACTTCGCTGACCTGCCCAGTCAAATTTTACATTATATGGATCTCAAAAGGCCATAGATCTCTGCATCTACAACTTGGTGGGTTTTTTTATTCTTTTTTTTTTTAAGATTTTATTTATTTGATAGAGAAAGAGAGAGAGAGCATGAGAAGGGGGAGTGGGAGAGGGAGAAGCAGACTCCCTGCCAAGCAGGGAGCCCGATGTGGAACTTGATCCTGGGGAATCCAGGATCATGACTTGAGCCAAAGGCAGTCGCTTAACCAACTGAGCCACCCCGGTGCCCCTGCATCTACAACTTGTAAAACACATCAACCTTCGTGATTTTACATTTGTTCAATAATCATCTATCTATCCATTCAGATTATAAACTCCATGGGGAAGACAGATTCGTTCTGGTTTTGCTTATGTATACCCTCAGCTCTGAGCTCAAATCTTAGCTCATAGTGGGTGAACAGTAAATTTTTGCTGAATAAAAGACCGGATGACTAAAAGAAAAATGAAACAAATAGAATTTTCAGAGAGAGAAAGCAGGCGGATTGGTGGCAATACTTTAAGTATAATAAACAGGTTGAAACCTGTCTCTGTGTATTTGTTTTTGTGTGTGCACACATACAACTATATGTTTGCATTGTTTATGAGTTAAAGGCAGGGGCAGAATGGGAATGGAGATAAGCAATGAGAACAGCTGAAACTCAGCACATAAGCCAGTATCTGGAGGAGGGTTATCAATAGAACCTCTGAATTAGCCACTCTTAGACTCTTGGTCTCCTCCATGGCTCAGACACTGAGGCTACTGTCATTCCTCCACTCCTGTAGAAAACTGGAGGTTTTACTTTCTGAAGAGCTGAACCCAAGTAATCCACATTTAGAGACACAAGACAGTATTGACAGTGATAGCAAGGGCCGATGTCAGAGGAAATGGAGAGAGAGGAATACAATGAACCTCTATGGCACTGTTAGCACTCCTCTTAAAGCATGGGCTACCGGGCTTTTGCCATCTGGGCTGGAAATTGGAATATTTCCGTGTTCAGGTCCTCAGAGAAGAGATGAGATAACATTAGATGAGCAGGAGATATAATGGGGAAAAAACTACAGAGACTAGAGGGAAGAAAGGAAGAGTAAGTAAGGGAGCCTTAGGACACATGTAGGTGCAGGACAAAGAAAGGCATGGGAAGGAGGGGGAAGATGAGAAGGAGGAAAAGAGCAAAGAGAAGAAGAAGTAAGAAGAGGAAGAGGGGAGGAGAAGAGGGAAAAGAAGGAGGGAAAGAGGAGGAGGAGAAGGAGGAAGAAGAGGAGGATGAGGAGAAGAGGGGGAAGAATAGGGGCAGAAGAGAAGAAGGTGACGATAATCCAAGGCCCAGAATTAAATCAAATACTATTTATATCACTTTACGTTTGCAAATAGTGCCTTCAAAAAGCTTACATTAAACTCAAAATACATCTTTCGTTCCATTTCATCATAATGAACTAAAGGAACACCCACGCATCTTCAAACTAAATAGTATTTTTCATTTTCATCCTATGAAATCAGATTCTGAATCCCCCACGTCTTGCTCACCCATTACTGGGTTTTCTACACATACATTTCTACACATACATTTATCCAATTCCCGACACTCAGGTAACTTGAAACAGCTTGTAAGAAACAGCTTGTAAGAAAAAACAAAAGTTGGTTTGGAGAAGAGCGATTTGACAGGATGGCTGAAAGCTATGCTACAAATACATTAAGTGCCTGTAGAGCAGAGAAAGGTGAGTAAGTTCTCCATCAGCCTGCTCCTCAGCAAGAGAGAAATCTGCAAGTTATGTAGACAATGTGAATATATATATATATATATATATATATATAATTTTAATCTAAATTTATTCCTAAAGCATCTTCCCAGGGTAACACTAGTTATTAAATCTCTGGTTACATTTTGCAACTGAGCAAGCCTTGAAATGAATGAGCATGAGGATCAGGAATTATAACTCCTTTCATTCTGAAAATGTAATTGCCTCCAGTGTGCTATGCTCTCCACACTCGAACTATAGATGGAGCAAATACTGGGTGTCAACTTTCAGCTTAATATTGTTTTATTAGTTTTTGCTATTAATACATGTTTCTGTTCGTAGTCATTTGCCAAAGTTTAAATTATAGCTGTAATAAATCTTTCACATCAAATATTTCATAAAATGTTTCTATCATAAAGTTATCAGGGAAAGTCTCAATGTGCCTTTGTGGGGGGTGGAGGGGGGGTTGGATGGGGATACCAACTGTGTGTATGAGAAAATCATATCTTCTATATTTTCCTTTCAAAAGTTTCTATCACAGCAGTATTAAAAATATCCAAATATTTTTAAAATTTGTTTTAAATTCGGGCGCCTGGGTGGCTCAGTGGGTTAAGCTGCTGCCTTCGGCTCAGGTCATGATCTCAGGGTCCTGGGATCAAGTCCCACATCGGGCTCTCTGCTCGGCGGGGAGCCTGCTTCCCTCTCTCTCTCTCTGCCTGCCTCTCTGCCTACTTGTGATCTCCTGTCTCTCACTGTCAAATAAATAAATAAAAATAAAAAAAAAAATCTTAAAAAAAAATTTGTTTTAAATTCTTCACTGTTCCCTCTCTAACTCTAGAATACAAGTGACAAAAATCAAAATCAATGTCCCACAGGTATGAAAACCTGTTTAAGGAAATATGAAAACAGACTATCTCTTCAATGTATAACACTTCTCAACATGTGGACTCTTGTTCCTTATGAATTTTAGACAATGTTTTGGGTTTTTTTGTTGTTGTTCTTTATAGAAATTTAGAGCTTATCATATTAGGATGTCTGATAGCAACTATCACTTCCCTATACTCTGTCCTCGTGCTTGTTCCTCCATGGTCCAGTACAGCATTAGGGTTATGTTTTTTATTTCATCATCATTTTTCCATGTGCCACATTTTTTTTTTAAGATTTTATTTATTTGACACACAGAGAGAGGGGGGCACAAGCAGGGGAAGAAGGAGGAGGGTGAAGCAGGCTCCCTGCAGAGCAGGAAGCTCAATGCAGGGCTAGATCTCAGGACCCTGGGTTCAGGACCTGAGCTAAAGGCAGACCCTTACCAACTGAGCCACCCAAGTGCCCCCACTTGCCACTTTTTGTTAATATTCCCAACCACTGACTAGAAAGGGAAAACTGTTATCTTACTCTTTTTCTGAGATACCTGGAAATCCTATCATATAAACCTTTTCTTTTTTGATGAAAATATTCAGTTGACTCTACTAGGATGACAAGATCCTTCAAGAAATTTGAAAGAAAAAAAAAGTTACGTGTCATTGGGTAAGTAGAATCACCCCTAATGTGGATGCTATTGGAGAGAAAGTAAATTTGGTGGCTCACTTAGAGTTGGTAACATCCAAGTTTCCTAGCTCCTCCCTCCATGCCTTAAAATTTTATTTGAAAGAAAAACATCTAAACACACATTACAAAATAAATCTGTGATGGTTTATATGTGTAGAAAGAAAGCAAAACATGTGAATTTTCTCAAGGTTTAATCAGAAAAATAAATTGTTATCACCAATGAAGGTAGAAATCTTGATTATTTCCAACACTGACATGGTGTAGCATACATCAATAAAGAAGATGGAAAATTTTTTAACCATCTACAATTCACACATGTCGGATACTTTGAATGGCTACCTAAATAGGCATTAAGTAAATTCATGATATTTAAACGTTGTACATTTTTCTCATTGTTCAATTTGCTCTTCTTATAACCAGAAGTTCTGATGAAATTGTAGAGGATCCTAAGGATATTATATTCCAATATGGTGACAGCTAGAGGAAGAGAGATGAACAAAAAGAAGAATGGATAGAAATAGCAAACCCAAATGTAATTCTAAATAATAGAGTTGATAAAGTTTTCACTGAAAATAAGGAATGGTTTTCTTAATAGTTCTTTGGCTTTTATTAGCATTACAATTCAACAAATACTTTTGAGCTCCTATTGTGTTACCAAGAAACAAGAGTAAAACATTTCTACTTAGAAAAATGTGTATGCAAGTCCTGACTAGCCAGTTTGAATTAAATAAAAAATGACCTTTTCTTTGATTCAATATATATTCTAATCAGAAGAGTTGTTCCTTTATCTTCAGAATCTCAGTTTATTAGCTTTATTTGGAATATATTTCTTCAATTGGTTTGATGTTGAGGCTCATTAGGATCTTATTTTTCCCCCAAAGTTGGCTCCTTTTAGTTTTGGGGGGCATATATCAAAAATAACATCATCATCAATAACAACAACAAACTAGAATAAAGGACTCAAAATTCAGTCCAGCTATTTCCTATCTTTGTCATGTGCTTCCAAATTTTGGTCAGAGAAAGGTTGCCTGTCACCCTGAGTAGTGGAGAAATGTTCTCATCTCGGTTAACTCTTAGTTTACATTTTACACCACTGTAGACTATAGGCCAGTGAACATTAGATGCCAAAACATGAGGGAAAAAAAAAAAAAATGAAACAAAACCTGACCTGAATCAGACAAGAGAGTGCTTACTAGATTTATAAATTTGTCATGACATCTATGTTTCTATACAATAGAGGATGCATTTTTTCAGCCATATTTCACACTGGCAATTCAACTTGTCATGAAAATTTATCCAAAACTTGGAAACAGGCAAAGAAATTACTGGGAATATTTTCAGTTAAGTGTTGAAAGTAGATCACATTTCCTGAGGATTATCTGATTTTCTAGGGTATATAGCTTGTTTGACCACATATGTACTAATTATTAAGATATTTCACAATTCTGTAATATCAGAGATTACTTTTTACAAAACTGATAGTCATGCATATGATTCTTGTCTAAGAGAGTTGTAAATTATTCCCCAACAACAGCAAATTCTACTGATTTCTGGACAAGAGGAAAAGTAATCCCAAGGTTACTGTTTCTTGTCTACTAGACATTAACCACTAACCAGTCATGTACTAATTTGCAAATTTATTTCTGCATTTCTTCAAATGACAAACTATAAAATTTGAATTCCTCAAAATCTTCTTCAAATAAGGTTTAATATCTTACTGGTTCTTTCATTAGAGTTAAATAAAAATCGACATGTTCATTTTATATTGTTATGAGAATCATGTTTTTAACTTTTTGAACATTATACTTTAATACTCTAACAAAAGTCTTCAACTAATAAAATAGCCCTCCAGTAATGAGAGCAGAACAAAAGGCCGATCACAGGAACACAGAATAAGCTGGCAGGCAAACAGAAAATACTCAAATTAAAAAGCAACTAAAAAAGCTGCAGAATTAAAGAGGAAATAAAGGAATCCAGTGTCTTAGGGCAATACAAGAGTCCTGGAGCTTTAGGTCACCAAAATGGTGACCAGGCTTCTCATGGAGGACACTGATAAAGAGCAGCAAGGTAGCTCTGACCATCTACGTGCAAGTGATGTTTCAAAAATAGACATAAAAAAGAAGAGCATGATGAGGAACTTGAAAAGACTATTTGAAAGTAAATGTAAATGTGAAATATTTCCAGGAAGTAGCATAGTAAGAGTTAGAAAGCACAAGCTTCTGGGTTATAAAGAGCTATGTTCAAATCCTATTGTCTCATTTACCAGAATTTTACAAAATTTATGCAGGTTACTTAAATTCCCTATGCTTTTGCTTATTTCCAAAGAGAGGATAATGACACTGCCTACTTCTTAGATATGAGATATTCAGTTTGAAAGTATACATAAAGCATTTAGCACAGTATCATGCACGTACTGAAATAACTGGAAAAAAGCTAGCCCTTATTATTTTTAATAACGGGAAGATTTTTGAAAGATGATAGATAATCTACAGTGCACTGAAGAAGCCATCACACACTCAATACTAATATTGTCATCTTATTGTTTATAGAGGCAGGTGGATCCTGGTGGTAACGGAATTGTCTTGATGCTAAGATAGATATAGATGCTGGATGCTTAGTCTGCCCTGACTAAGGATATTTAATAAAGAATAATTATGATCCAGATATGAGAATTCCATGCTCTAATGCAATCCAGATTGGACAAGAATAGTGTGAGACATATTAGAAACGATCGAGGAAAATCTAGCCAAGTCAAAAAGAAGTAAAACTGAATCGGACCAAAACTGAAGTATTCAGGTTGACTAAGGATATTTTTTCTACCCTTAAAAAATTGGAAGCTTATATCTAAATCTTTCTAAGTATTAAAATCTTTGACCTACAATTGTCATGTTCACTAAATGGAAAGCATGTACATCATGCTCTCATGCCACTATACATCCATTCACTTTTTTCAAGTCTTAATATTATCCTTCAAAAATACCACCCTCAACATAACCTACTATTGCAGTGGAAAGATGTGTGAAAAGAAGCCATTTCAGAAAGGTATGAGAGCAAATGGAGGATTGCACAACCAAAGAAGTAGGACTAAAGAATATAAATTTCTGTTCTCATCATCCATTCCACTTTATAAATCATAAAATGTTCATGTTGGAAGCACCACATTTATCCTTCCTAGTCTCAGCCAAAATCTGATCTCAAGAACAACAGAAGATCAACTTTTTGTTTATAACAGGATGAGTTTAGGATTAAAGAAATAATAAAATCCTCCAACAAGTCTCCCTATTGCCTCACATCATTAGAATGTTCTCAGTCCATATTGTGGCAAAAATTCAGCTCCACAAAATATACGTATTTGAGCACAATGTTTTAAAGAAGTAAAACACATAACTCACTGTCACTCTGCTCTTTAGTACTCTGTTCATAACCAATGGAAACCCTCAGAATCTTAGCTTGGATCCTCTTTCTAATCTCTTGCTTATTCTGCTTCAGATAAAGCAGAAGACACATGAATCTTGGAGCTACTTCTGTCTTAAACCAAGGAATTGCTCTTCATTGTGGCCAGCCCACTGGAGCTATAATTATCAATGTTCCCGGAGAGCCAAGTGGCATGATAGGATCTCTGCGGAACAGAAGGAGAATTTCTCTGGAATAATCTAGGGAATTTCTTTCCAAATCTTTTAGCTTACATAGAGGAATATAAAGCATTCCCTCTCTCTCTCATCTTTGAATACAATTGCTAGGCTTCTTTAATATTTTAGATACATCATTTTTTCCAATATTCTCTTCTTTAGGTATTTTAAATATTTCTATGTGAAAATGAGTACAAAACGTTTGGTTACTGAGTGTGGGTGGAGAAAAAAAAAGTTGTGTTAAGATAGTAAAGCAAACTCATTTCATTCTTAATAGTACAAAGTCTCAGAGGAAATAAAAAAAATCATATTTTATAATCCAAACTGAGTAGAATGTCTGGAGAAGGAACAATTCTGATCTCAGTAAACCCTAAAGCACACATATAAGAAAATAAAATCTTAAAAAGAAAATTAAGAACCATAAAATTAAACTGGTATGAGAAATTACATTGAATTTGTTGACAATTTTTTTTTTTTTAAGATTTATTTATTCCAGAGAGAAAAAGGGAGTGTGTGCATGAGTCAGAGGAGGGCAGAGGGAAAGAGAGGGGAAGCAGACTCCCTGCTGTGTGGGCAGTCAGAGGCCTGCTCTGGATTCCCTGACCCTGAGGTCAGGACCTAAGCCAAAACAAAGAGTCAGCCACTCAACTTACTGAGCCACCCAGGGACCCAGTGACTATTTTTAAAACAATTCCCCATTTTATTTTAATATGAGCCTTACCTTCATGACAGTAAGTGGAGAAAGGACTAAAAGAATTTAATTTTTTTTAAAGGTTACTCTCCAAGAGTTGACTTTGAAGTAACTTTGAGAACAAACTTTTTAAAAGATAAATAAAGCCCCCAAATACAGCTGGCTAGGAAAAGATACATAATATGCTTTCTTGCTATTTAACTACATCTTATTTTTGACTATCAGATCTGAAAGTAATACAATTGAGTAACAATGTTTAAGTATATTGTTCACACACAGCCACCCTGGCTCACTGCTTAAACAACAACATTCTCTGATGTTAGCAAGTAGATAAGGTTTTTTTCTTTTGTTCTCTTAATGTATCTATCGAGTTTTCTTTACAGGGTAAAAAGAAAAAAAAAATCAAGGATTTAAGCAGGGGGGTTGGCGGGGCGGGGGACTAATAACCAGACAGCAGCTGCAGAAGATAATGGATGGGCTAACTTTTTTCATTTTTAATCACATGGACTAGATAAATAATTTAAAAACCTTAAATATATAATGCTCTCAAAGAAGGGAAATGGACCAGGTTTCCAAAGATATTGACTTCCAAAATGCTATATAGAGTGGCAAAGTATTAAATTTTTAAATATTCTGATCCTAATCTTTACATTACAGACTATCTGTGTATTGATTGGAGCAGTGTGTTTTCTTTCTTCTCCTGAAGGCCATTTACAGATATCACTAGCTGTCATTCTGGGAAATGCATTATTGCACCATCATTATCTCCTTACATAATCAAGAATCTCTGTTTGTTTTATAAGCTTTTTTTTTTAATACATAAAGGTTGCTATGTGGTCCTAATTTTCGTATATGCTACAGTGAGTGCTATGAAATGTGTAAGCCTGATGATTCACAGACCTGCACCCCTGGGGCAAATAATACATTATATGTTAATAATAATAATAATAATTTAAAAATAAATACCAAAAAAAAGGAGAAAAAAAAGGAAAGAAAAGTTTCCTGTGTACTGGTTTTACTGGAGTTAATTAAGTATTATGATGACTGTTCAACTCTGAATTTGAACAGTGAAACTGGAAATCTGCTATTGCTAAAACTTCTTTAAGAGTACAAGGCAATATTTGTTAACTTATAAGGACAGAGCAGTGACTCTAAATCATTAGATCTGCTCCTAAATGAAAAGGAGATGAGCAAATTCATCACAAGCTCTCTTTCTGTAGTGCTATTAGAAAGTGAGGATTTACTATGAAAGCATTTATTGATTCACATGATAAACACTGCATACACATATGCCTTCAATTACCCAGAAACTTGATTCTTTAAGAAAGATTCCAATTAATGTATCTCCAACTATTTATAGTGTTGACGACCACATCAGTTCTAAGTCTGCTCTGTCAGGCCTACAAACAAGGAAATCAATTGATCAACTTCTTTCCTTCCCTTTGCAGCAAATACAGGCACCATGGAAAATGTCACAAAAAGGCTGATCAAATAATCATCACCGTCAAATACTAGCATTAGTTCATCCTTGGCTACTACTAAAACAAACGGTGTCTCAGCTAAGCATCAACCCTTCAACATGCTAAAAAATGATAATTATTCAAGGAAAAGAAAGAAAAATGAGAAGAACAACTTTTTCACTTTTAGGCACATTGAAATTCATCCATAAATTATGTTTAGGGCCAGTAAGATCACAAGACTCCATTTTTGAAACAACAGATTTATCTTTTATTAAATAATTTCATTATCAACCAAGATTTTCTCTACCCTATTCCAGTCCTGACTCTAGCATCCTCCTATCATTAACTGCCACCTAGCTCTCAGCTCTATTAGGAGAACCTCCACGGAACTTTCCTTGTTCTTGGCTAGATAATATGCAACTCTCAGCTCCATGTAATCCTTCATGACAGGATTCACCATAGTTTCAAGGTCACATTTACTCCATTCACTCTTTAATTACTGTCTGCCTCAATCACTGGGCTGTACGCTGAATGAGGGCCACCTTCCCCAACCCCTCCTGCTCCCCTCTCCCGAGTTTCCAGAACTAAGGACAGTATTTGGCATCTATCAAGGAAAACTTGGATAAATACACAAATGACTGAATAAGTAAAGCAACGAATCTGTGAACCTCAATGACAGAAAATGAACGATTAAATCTTTCTGCAGGTCTTCTAAAGGTGGATTAACAATAGCTCAGATGAACCTCAGCTCTTGGCTAACCTGTAATTTTATAAACTAGGAAAGGGAGACCTAGAAAGCTTAAATAAATGGCTAGTGACAAAGATTCTTTGCACATTGCCCTGTGCATTGCTACCCATTTATTATTTAAGAATTTAACGTTTTACAATAAAAGGTTTTTTAATTCTTGCCATAAACATATGTGCATAATGCCCTCAATTACTCAAAAGGAGTTCATTCTTCAAGAAGTACTCCAATTAACACATCTCCCAAATGCTTATAGTGTTGATAAAATGAGGTGTAAGCAAATTCTGCCTTAAAGTGTGCATAAAAACTAGTGGTAAATATACTTTTAATACTGTTTAATTTTTATCCAATGCAAATAAAGATGTTTGTTCATTAAAGCCCTAAATGTCTGAGATAATCTTTGCAATCTTTTTTCCCTATATGCTACTATGATAGCTAAAAAAGAACAGAGTACCCTGCTGACAGATCTAAAAATTCCATATATTTTAATATATGCTGCTACCTGACGTTGTGCCATCTTATACATTTTAAATAAATGTTTCATCTTCTCTCTCTGCTAGGAGGTGATTTTACCCTGAAGGGCACCGTTTTATGAATTCAATAGCAAATACTACAGTAGGCCTAGAAGGGGCCTTGGGGGCTTTTCTTGATCTATTCTTGAATCTTCAAATAGGAGAATATCTTAACCATTACATACACAAGTACTGGCCCCCGTGCTGACACCTTAATGAATTCAGGACAGGACTAATGAGAATTAGTGAACGTTAAAGTTTAATCATCTCTAACTCTTTACTTCAGTTCCTTTCGTTCTGATTTTGCTGTGGGTGCTGAGTGTGACAGCATGCTAAAGGGATGGGCTGAACTGATTTAGAAATATAGAGAGCAATATAAAGAAACATGAAAAGTTGGGATAGGAGCTTGGGGGTTCAGCAATCGTCCTTTAACTGGGGAAGAGAAGAATGCTTGCAGGCCTATTATGGAACCCATTGCCCACAACAGCATTCCAGCTCCAGAATTAAGAGAGAGATACCCATGTTGTACAGACTTTAACTGCATGCCTAATCAGAATCTCATATTGCATTTTAAGGTCACTTCCCTGTCTGGTCTTTATCTGCATTTCCTGAATATTTTAAGTCTATATTGATTTCTCTCATTTATGTGATGTTGCATCTAACTGTGACAATGCATTCTGAGGCAGTATAGGCTATATACTTATCTCGGCTATTTCTTTTTTATATTTTCCAATTCTTATTTATAAGAAGAACTACAAAATTCCTATCTTTACTATACACATCTTAAGGACACAGTTTAACATTATATATATTTTTTCTATTATTAAAGAAATAGTTATTCTAGAAATTTCTTCATCCAATGATCAATTCAATTATTTATCTATATATTTGAATATAAACTTGAAGGACATGAAGGAATGCCTTTATCATCCATATGAAAAACAAAAATCTTCACAGCTCTGTACCTCTGCAAGTTAGTTGTGTGAGCTGGTGCTTGCTGGCTACTTGGCAGATAAGTTAAAATGAAAATAAGGTCATAAATACATCATAAAATGTAACCAGGGCTAGCTACATAATTTCTGAGTTCCATTACAAAATAAAAACATGGGGCCTTTTATTCAAAAATTACAAATTTCAAGACAGTATCAGCCAAATTTTAAGCCAAGCATGGGTCCCTTCTATGCATAGGGCACTGTGTGATTGCACCACTTGCATACCCATGTAGCTGCCTTAAATATATTTATCATTTTATATTACTAAGAATGATTTCCTTAATACATGTTTTTTTGAAGTGGTAGGTTATTAATGACTCTGAAGGAAGTTCTTCTTTTGGTTGAAGTTGGCCTTTATCTGTTTGATATTTAAACTGTTCAGATGATACAAGCTGATTTGAGATATTTGATTACTAGACCGATTAATTGAAATGGCACAAGTGGTATTAAACAAAATACTTCACAAATAATAATTTTAAGATCCTTCACAGAAAAAGGAATGAAGTGCCAGAAAAATTTATGGCTTTGAAGTATTCAGAAATGTCTTAAACTGACAGACTAAGAACAGTCAAAGAATTAGTGGACAATAATAGCATAAATGAAGTTTTACTCTGAACATTAATAATGAATTTCATGAAACCTAAGTTGTTGATCTGAAAATGATGCATTGTTAACTGTCAGTGGAAGAGAGGGCAGTGGGGAGGGATGTTAAGTTACAAATACAGGTTGGAAGTAACATGTCCAAGTGTACTTTCTTCTCTGTTCTTGCTGAGTTATTTTGTGCTTTAGAATAATGTGAAGTTTGATGCTAGTAAGTTTGTTGCTTCAATAAATGGAATAGTGGTTTGAGGACCATGAATGACACAGCCCCGCTCTCTCTGCCTCCTATTTAATGGTGACATTACTGAACCTGCATCACAAATCAAACATTGGCAGACTTCAGATGGGAATGAATCTTATTTCCAAAGTTAAAACTGTGTCCCAGAGCTTTCCTGAAAGCAGAATCTCATGTAAAATGATAGAATTATCACAGTAATACAGCTCACTAAGCCACATGGAAGAACCATGCATTTAAGAGTGAGGTATCTTGGAACTCTAGCAGGTCTGATCTCAAAGCCTGTTGCCAATTCATTTAGGATTTTTAAAATCATTTTACATGATAGATTTGGCTTTCGATCAGCAGCATTTCAGAAACAAATGAAAGACAAGGAGCATTATTTGCTTTAAAGGAGTCCATGTTTATGGAACAAGTATGGAATGTGCCCAGGAGAAGGACTGAATCAATATAGTCTATTTCTGGAAAAACCATGCAGAGAGATGGAAAGAGGAAAGAAGTCTTACGAATTCTGACTCCTTGAAATTACTGAAAATAGTCAGAAATAATTCTAATGGAAGTAAAAAAAAGAAAGAAAAAAAATATATATATATATCTCAATATCATGGCTCCATGTCCAAAGCTGTAATCTTACTCTAGTCAGAAGATCCATTTCTTAATTACTGACCTCTCTCAGCTTACTTATCTGACCAAGAGACTGAAGTTAAATTTATCAATAATGTTCACCCAACTAATTGGTTGTGTTTCTCAAGGTTACTGCACTTAGGAAGGAGCATTTTAATAAAGAAAAACAAAAAACAAATAAAAAAAACTAATTCATTCGATAAAATATAAAATTGTATAAACGTCAGGTTTTTGAGATGGAAGCTATTGGTTATCTTTCATATAAGTGTGAGATTCTTCAACGAAGCTGCTCTTTGAACATAATTCTCCTGAAACATTGCTTTTCTTTGTAAGAGCAACCCTGTGTTGGGAGACAAGTCTCCATTGGACTCTCACATTTTTGCACATCTTGCAATTTAAGACCATGATTTTCTTTGTTCCAGACTACGTTTTGAAGGATGTTTGAATGAATGAATAAATATATAAATAAGTTTGTGTAGCAGTGAATAGCCCTGGAAGATAGACATAGTGTCACCCTTCAGAAGAGAGGTCAGGTTTAATCATAGTCTTCAGAGCAAGGGAAGGAATGCTTGCCCCCACTTCTTTGCTTTAGCTCAGTGTTCCTCTGCTGTATAACGTAACTTATGTATGGGCCAATACCACTTGGTCCTCTTTGTCTCATCCTTTGGGAAATGAAACTTAGAGAACCAGCACAAGACAATATGCTGATACTTTCTCCCCTGCTGTTATTGTGAGTCATATAGGCCTTTGACACTGACCAAAGAATCTTGAGGCTCCTGCCAACATCCATGAAACAATGTGTGGTAGGCTAAGTTGTTAGTAGGTTGCATTTATCTCCCAGCTACCATAAAAAAAATATCAGACTTATTAGTTTAAACAACGTAAATATATTTTCTCAGATCTGGAAGCTAGAAGTCTAAGTTCACGATGCCAGCATAACTGATTTCTGGTGAAGCCTCTCTCCTTGACTAGCAGATGGCCAGCTTCTTGCTATATCTTTACATGGCCTTTTCTCTGTCCATTGCACTTGTGGTGTCTCTTCCTCTTTTTATAGAGACACAGTCCTATTGAATTAGGGTCCTACACTTATGACCTCATTTAGCTTTAATTACCTCCTCATAAGCCCTGCCTACAAATATGGTCATACTGGACGATATGGCTTCAACATATGAATGGCAGGGGGACACAATTCAGTTTATAATGAAGGGTAAAATCTCACAGCTCTTGACATCATGTGAATATTTCAAAACATCCTAGTATTGTCTGATACTTCTCTCCATTTTTATGAGTTTGCGTGTGTGTGTGTGTGCTATAGAGATACTTTACATACTGACATCAATTACACCACACTAGAGATTGTTGCATCAAAACTATATTGAAAAATATATACCACATCTTCTTTATCCATTCATCTGTTGATGGACATCTAGGTTCTTTCCATAGTCTGGCTATTGTAGACATTGCTGCTATAAACATTCGGGTACACGTGCCCCTTCGGATCACTGCGTTTGTATCTTTAGGGTAAATACCCAGTAGTGCAATTGCTGGGTCATAGGGTAGTTCTATTTTCAACCTTTTGAGGAACCTCCATGCTGTTTTCCAGAGTGGTTGGACCAGCTTGCATTCCCACCAACAGTGGAGGAGGGTTCCCCTTTCTCCACATCCTCTCCAGCATCTGTCATTTCCTGACTTGTTAATTTTAGCCATTCTGACTGGTGAGAGGTGATATCTCATTGTGGTTTTGATTTGTATTTCCCTGATGCCGAGTGACGTGGAGCACTTTTTCATGTGTCTGTTGGCCATCTGGATGTCTTCTTTGCAGAAATGTCTGTTCATGTCCTCTGCCCATTTCTTGATTGGATTGTTTGTTCTTTGGGTGTTGAGTTTGCTAAGTTCCTTATAGATTTTGGATACTAGCCCTTTATCTGATATGTCATTTGCAAATATCTTCTCCCATTCTGTCAGCTGTCTTTTGGAACTAGAGCGTATCATGCTTAGTGAAATAAGTCAATCGGAGAAAGACAACTATCATATGATCTCCCTGATATGAGGACATGGAGAAGCAACATGGGGGGGTAGGGGGATAGGAGAAGAATAAATGAAACAAGATGGGATTGGGAGGGAGACAAACCATAAATGACTCTTAATCTCACAAAACAAACTGGGGGTTGCTGGGGGGAGGTGGGATTGGGAGAGGGGGAGCGGGCTATGGACATTGGGGAGGGGAGGCGAACCATAAGAGACTATGGACTCTGAAAAACAACCTGAGGGTTTTGAAGGGTCAGGGGTGGGAGGTTGGGGGAACAGGTGGTGGGTAATGGGGAGGGCACGTTTTGCATGGAGCACTGGGTGTTGTGCAAAAAGAATGAATACTGTTACGCTGAAAAAATAAATAAAATGGAAAAAAAAAAAAAACTATATTGAAAAATAAATGAACAATTTTGGAGAGTATAAAGTATAAATTAAATAATTATAGTAAAATAATAAATTAGTCTTAATTTTATAAACAATTCAAATTAATTACAAACTTACAAATGTTTACACATAAAATAATCTTCTCCAAAAAGATTCATTTGATCAACCCATCTAAAACATTTTTCTTCTTATCGCTTCTCGGCCTTTTGGCTAAGATCAAGTGTAAAACATTTTTCTTCTTAAAAATAAATGAATAAATAATAAAATAAAACATGTTTCTCTAAAGCAATGACCCTTTATCATATTATCATATTTTATAATATTATCATATTATCTTTCATCTATCACTCTCATCTATCTTTATCATTTTAATCTGTAATTATGTTATTTGTGTTTTTGTTGGCCGATTTATTAACTTTTTTTTGAGAACAGGAAACCTGTTTTGTGCACTATTCTATAACTAGGACACAATTATATAACTAGGAATAATTCTAGGCACACATTTCTTGAAAAAATGAATGACTGTTTTCATTAAATCGTAACAACCACCTTCAAATAAGTATTGATAGTCTTTATTTTTAGATAAGGAAAGTTAGGTTCAAAGAAGTTAAGCAAAGCTGTTCAAGGTCACACAAACAGTAAATGCCAGAGCTGTAGTTAAAAGCCATATCCAATTAAGCTTTAGAGGCTATAGAGTTAAGTCTTTGCTTTCAAAAGCTTCCCTCCTTCTGTAAATCAGAACTCAGCTCCTTTCCTTGTTCCCTAGAACGCATCCACTTTCATCTCATACCAGTATTGAAAATGTACTCTATTGAAAAAAAAAAAAAGAGGACTTTTTCTCATGCATCCTGCAGCAAACTAATTAAAAATTCTCATAAACTGTCATCGCCTTTCTTTTTTGACTTGACGCAATTTCTCCTCTCCTCCTGCTCTTCCACCTCCTCTACCCTGTTCCTTCTACTATTATTATTATTATTATTACTATTACTCATAGCAATTTGGACCATGTAGCTTCTCCCTCTAAATTGATATACATATTCACTATAGAATCAGCAAAGGACACCCCTAAAACCAGGATTTCTGCTCCCAATTCAAATCCATGTGAGGATTATAAGGAAAAAGTGTCTTTTCTTTCTGGCATGTACTGCCTTGGCACCTTAATAAGTATATCAATTAAATTTCTTTATTCTAGCATTCCCTTTCCAGAGAGTGCTGACTGAAAAAAGAGAAAAGGAGTCCTACTTTGGCTAAGGCCATAGGCAATACAAAGTTTTCTGAGGTAATATCTTCTCTATCCAGCATAGAAATTCTATATATATTGGGAGATTTTATGCTGAATATATCCTAGGGTATGCATCTTTTTTACTTTTAAATGGCACAATCAGGCTTTTAATGAACTATTTTTACAGGGGCGTAGGAAAAGGCACAGTAGTTGATAATCGCACTATGGATGATTCCAAAAGTACTTTCTCTTGACTAGTGCAGTATTTCACACATTTGCCCTTGTTTTTCACTGCCCTAAAATGAGAGTGTACCTTGTGGGGCTGAACTACTTTGAATTAATAGTCAAGGTTCTGAATTTTGCCTCCACATAGAAACACAACAAAATAAGATTCATTTTTGAGAAAATGAAACTCAATAAGAAAAAAAAAAAGAACAAGACCAACAAAATGGTACATATATTTATAACTGCACAACCAGGCTTATGGCATAATGCATTACAGTTTCACAAACAATCGATACAAATTATTGGATATAAAATTACTTTTTGATGACCACTGTGAAAATACAAGCTGTTCAAGTCATTCCTCACACTATTATTGATTTTACTCTACTTTTTCTATTGCATTTTTAAAGCACTTGATGTCAATTTTTAAGTCTCTAGTCTGTAGTGAAATACTAAGCAAATTCACGTAGACTGGAATTTTCTAAAGGATATCAAGAAGGGAGGATTCTTCAGAAAACTTCTGCTTTGAATTTCTCATTCCAACAAGCATCTCTTTTTTTAAAGTTATAAAAAAGTCTTCCAAGTCGCATTTCCAACAAATTTGAGATTATCCCAACATTTGAGGACTAGTAGTAATTTCATTTTATCATTTTTTTCAATAGATTTTTACCATTGGATAACACTTACTGACTGTATCGCTCCCATGAAGATGATACTGGTATCTGTCAAACATGAAATCACATATAATTGTCAAGCAGACAAGGCAGAATTTTATCTTACATTCTTATTTATCAACTAGCATTTAATATTCATTTAGGATCATTAGAATTAGATGTAGCTGCCTCAGTGACCAAATTTCGATAATGCTAATTCCTTACCAAAAAGATGTTTTAGGCCAGGTTTCCTAGGAAACAGATTCTGAAATTGAGATATGCATGCACAAATTTCATCAGGGAAGGCCCTTAGTAAAAACATCTGGGAAAGAGTGAAAGATGCAGGATAGAGCAAAGAGAGAATTTCCACAGAGACAGAGGAAAGGCTTCAACTGATCCCAGTAAAAGTTCTAAGGCTGAGAAGACCCTTTGGACATGGTTCCAGTTAAGGAAAGGGGGGTGTCCTGAATTTGTATCATTGCATCCACCAGTCCTTAGATGTAGGCCCACACAGGAAACTGGGGAGTTGGACCTCAGGCAAGGCAGCTCCATTTAGCCAAAGCCAGTTTCCTAGAGTGACAGATGAAGGCATAAGTTCCTCATCCTGAGAGAACAACCTAGATTCTGTTCCTCAGTACACACTGTAAACAGGATAGGGGCATTTCTGAATAAGGAGACCGGGCTGCCGAGAGTTATCTGCCCAGGAGAGCCTGCCAGCTTCCCAACCACTTATATCTTGTCTGTGTTCTGATGCCCATGGCTCTGACAACAAGTTCTCCTCGGCCGTCTCCTTCTACCCTTTATTTTTCTCTCTCTGAGTTTGTTTCTATAAGAATTTATGTTTGTTTTTCTATTTCAGCATTACAGTTTGATTCCCCCACATCCAGTAAAATTAAACCAATTTTCAGGCTAAACAGTGGGCTTTGAACTTTTTACCTGGGTAAGTGCCAAAAGAATTTTCAAAATTACCATGGGCCCCTCACACATTCTGAGATGGATTTTTATCATCCACTTTCTTTATACAATTCTTTACTTCCTTTCTCCCTTCCTTCTCGCTTTCTGTTTCATTCTATCCTTTTCTTTTGACCTGACCTCATCCAAGACACTCAAAGCTATGTCAGATACCTCTCCTCTTGTCCCTCAGCACCCTCTACGTTCTTCTGTGATGGCTCTTACCACACACTTTGGAATTACCTCTCTGTATTCCATTTCAAATGCCAAGATCGCTCAAGCTAAGGGCCATTAACCTAGTCACTGCTATATACCCAACAACTAGCACACTCCCTGGTAAATAGCTCAAGCAAAACAAATATATACTGAATCAATTAAATCTTAATTTCATGAAGATGATAGAGGGGAAGGAATTTCTGGGCTTCATTTTGTGAAAGATGACTATAGGGTTATTTCTCCAGAAATACATCCTAAACCAACCACTGTATTAGTAGAATAATTTCAAGTTATGCTTCTCTGACAAATTTAAAAAATTTGTCTTTACTGACAATATATAAAGATTGCATTCATATATTCCATTCCCTTTACTCCCCAAAGTGGCAAACTTGCAAATGAAGGAGATGTTTGGCCTCTGAGAGTTAAAACATAATAGATTGGGGTAGGCGATACATAATAGATTAGGGTAATAATAAAACATAATAGATTAGGGTAAGCAAATCCAATATTAACTTAGTATTCTTTATGTTACAACTCAGCTTGTTTCAGACATTTAGAGCACTTAATCCTGTGGTTTAAAAAAAAATCTAAATTTGCTACATCATTTAGGCTGTGTCTATAAAATGTAAATACATCCGGTTGATTGAAGTGTCCAGATGTTCTGGTTTGATAAAAAGACATCCTTGGACTACCAAGTATTTCTCAGTAATAATTGTACTTTAAATAGCTGATAGAATTATTTTATTGTTGACAGCCCTTGAACCTAATTTGGGTGGAATATTGTTCTCTTGGTATAAAACTATCTGCAGATTCATTTTTCTTGCTGAATACAATAAAATACACTCATGCCTCCAGCTGCTTCTTATTGAAACTGTAAGGTCTGCAGATATAAAACTTTCATATATAAACTGGCTATGAGGCTACCAGAATTCTTTTTTTATCTCTGCCACTGACCAGTCTAGTGACCCTGAACAAATCATTCTATGACTCTGGCCTCAGTTCTTTCACCTATAAAATTCAGACATTGGTGAGGTGATCACCAAGGCCCTTTCAGCTCTAATATTCCATGACCTAATAATTTTAAACCCCACCTAAAAAAAGATATTGTGACATCCTTAACTGAGCAAAAACACTTACTGGTTCCAGAGATCTCGGTTCTTCCAAAGATGAAGGAAGAGGCCATGCATCTGCGTTTGACCTTCTCTGAGCCTCTGTCAAATAACATAACCTGTTCTAGGGCATGCAGACTTTGCCTCTCATCTCCAGTGGCTTCTTAAATTTAATTAATTTAAATGTAAATAGGGAACAGATCATTTATATCCTCTATTCTTTCCTATGTACTACTTCTCACCGATTTTAATTCCAGCATACATCATTTTCTTAGAAGTGTAATTGGTAAGCAAGAATACAGTCACTCAGAGACACATGAGCTATCATGTTGGTAAAAACAATAACTGCTAGCATTTATGAAGCAAAGATCACGTGTCAGACACTTTGTAATATAATAACCCTATGAAATAGAAATTATCATCTCCATGCTTACTGATGAACAATCTAAGTCCCAGAGGGATTTGGAAATTCTGGTAAGTAACAGGTCAGAATGAGAGACTTTTAATGGCTCTGCCATACTGTTTCTAAAAGGAGAACAGAATCTGGGGTTAATGAACAAGAGGTTTTCTGTGTGAATTTCCTTAAACCTAATCTGGCTCCATAGTAGAAGTCAGAAGGGTAGGATCCAACCAGAGACAAAAATCCTCCTATGAGCCAACTAACATCTTTATTATTGTCTACATACTTTTTGCTAGAACTCTGCCTTTAAATTAGTGACGTCGTACCTATTATGTATGGTGTAACCCCTCTTCCTACTCAGAACAGCAGAAGAGGAAGGGGGATAGGATCAGGGAAGGTAGGAGTGGCAGCATTACTATCAATCAAGTGGCCATAAAATTTCATCTCAAATCACTAGCTATCCTTTTGAGACATAGTTTAATTATCTGAAGCAAAATTTATTGATATATCCAAAAGTGTACCATTGGTTGTACTTCCTGAGGGCAGTTTTATTTTAGAATGAAGCCCATTTTTAGTAAACCAATGTGTGGGAGTCTACATTTGACAGGACTCTCAAAAAAAAAAAAAAAAAAGTGGGGGCAAAGAATGGACTGGTTCCAGATTAGGGCAGACTTTCTAAACTATTATTAAAGATAATGATAACAGAGCACTGAGCCAGTCCTCAGTGATGCTCAGCAAACTTTTTTTTTTTTTTTCTTAGAACATTCTTTGTCAGACTTCTTGAAGAGAAAGTGAAATATCAATGTGAGGGAAGCAAAACTTTGTTTTCATGAAATCACTATACCCAAAGAGAACCAGGGACAAGATAAAGGCTGATTTATATTTTTTTAAGATTTTATTTATTTATTTATTTGAGAGAAAGAGAGAGAGAGAGCACAGGCAGGGAGCAGGGAGGGGCAGAGGGAGAGGGAGAAGCTGGTTCCCCATCAAGCAGGGAGCCTAATGTGTGGCTCAATCCCAGGATTTCGGGATCACAACCTGAGCTGAAGGCCGATACTTAACTGACTGAGCCACCCAGGTGCCCTGAAGGCCAGTTTATTAATAGCCCTCTACTTGAGTGGAAAAAATGAAAAAGATTTATCACACATTAGAGTGAGACCTGAGGAATATCCTTTATTTTTGAAAGATTCCCTAATCACAGTTTACTTTGCTTTGAAGTGCCCTTTTCCCTTGGCATATAAAGATTTTTTTTATATGTTTTTATCTGGTTTGAGGACAAAATCTGAATAGAGTCCATGATATCTTCATAGATTGCTTTTGACTGAACAAACACAGTTTAGAGCAGGCGTCAAAGGTCAAACTGAAATCACTTGGTCATAGACTAAATGTGTGGTAAGAACAACTGGCCCTTGATATGGACAGTTCTGCAGGTTTAGTCCACAAAAGACAATGACTAAGGCCACCTTGAGGTCATGGATAAAATAATCAGGGAGAGCCAGTTATGGAATAGCAGTTAACACTGAACACTGAATTTTGGCATAGATGCCTTTATACCACATTTTATGACTAACATTTTGGCTCAGCCATTTTGTAACCACACATATGCTGATGTATCAAAAAAAAAAAATCGTTGAATTTCCATCTTGTTTTTTTTTAGTCACGAACCTAATAATGTTCAAAATAGATGTTGGTGTCAGTGTAAGGAATCTGTGAAGTTAAAAATCCCAGGAAGTTAGTAACTAAGTAAAAGTTGAGGTAACAGTGATGGTATATTGCCAGGGATGGACAGTGTCTTATGCACATTATTGTATCATGAAAAATAACAACACAGGGGATTAGACACTATCTATAGGTAACCATATGGATTATGTCAAACAAGTCCCAATAAAATACACCAATTCAAGATAAATTATGATCTTTGGAATGAGCAGGTATGTTTAAATCCTATCACTACTGGTTTTAATGTGTGAAACTTCATTTAAGCCACATAAACTCTCTGGGCTTCAGTTTCTTCAACCAAAAAATGGAGATAATAATATCTATTTTGAAAGGGAAACTTCTCCTAAGGATTAAACATGGTATTTGTAAAGCAAGTAATATGATGACTGACATCAAGTAAATCCCTAATTAAATTGCATAATTAATGGTAGATGTATAATAGCTTCAATGACATGATTATCTTGCATTACTGAAAAAAGGAATGCAAAGCTAGGACAGGCTCCCTTTTAAGATTACAACTGGTAGGAATCAGGAAGGGGTAACCTTTGGTCAGTTGGACTGTTACAGAGGGCCTCATATTAGTCAATTTGCTTGCCTAGATTACATTGGAAATTTTGATGTAATATGGAAAATTCCTTTGGGTTCAGTCAAAATATGCAAGTTAAGCCATGGAAGAATTGTTATGATGATGGTGGTGATGGTGTTGGTAATTGTAGTGGTAATGATGAGATTGATGAAAATAGTATCTTCTATTCATTAGCTGCTTATTATGTTCCAGTTCCTTTTCTAAGTGTATAATGTGAATTACCTCATTAATCTTCACAAGAAACCTAAGAGTTAGATACTAAAATTATTCCTTATCTACATACAGGAAAAGCAAACTCTGAGAAGTTTAGTAACTTTTTCAAGGTCTCCTGGCTAGGAAGTGTTAGAATTGGAATTTAAATCCATTAGTTTGGTAACAGAGCTTGCATTCTTAGAAATGATGTACGCCCTGCCTCCTAGAATTATCCTAAAGTCATCTGTGATTTGTCCTTTTCCCTCATCTACATATTTAACCACAAGCAAATCCTGGTAGTTTTAACTTGCATTTGCAGCTGAAATCTGAGGTTACTGTCCTCTATAAGAACTTCTGAAATGGCCTCCTATTGATAATCTTACCTCTTTTCTTCTTGCCAAATTGATGAATGTAAGAAGAAGAATAATTACTATGAAGGTCAGCCAGACTTGAAGAGACAAATTTCACCATAAACTTAGATATGAAACTGATGAAAGTCATATTAGGGAATAATGGATCTGAGAAATTATAATAGAAATTGAAGGCAACTATCCCTTTGAAAGCATTGTTTTCCTCAAACCTCTTCTCCATCCTTCTCAACTGACTACCTTATTCTACATACTCTTCCTTGATTCTTCCAAGATTAGACTCAAGGGAAGAAAGCATTAGAGATTAAGAGGACTCTGTCACATGGCTGGTACAGTTCTAATTTGTTATTAGAGCCATCTGGATGTCAACAGACAACTGACATTACTTAAGTCTAATGGAACATTTTTCTCCTTCAGTAAAAATCTTCTACTGATGCTTCCCCAAAGCAGAACACAGACTCTCTGCTGAATGGCCATGCATGACTCTTCCTTAGGCTCAAGATTTTTTTTTTTTTTTATTTGACAGAGAGGGATCACAGTAGGCAGAGAGACAGAGAGAGAGAGAGAGGGGAAAGCAGGCTTCCCGCTGAGCAGAGAGCCCGATGTGGTGCTCAATCCCAGGACCCCAAGATCTTGACCTGAGCCGAAGGCAGAGGCTTAACCCACTGAGCCACCCAGGCACCCCTAGGCTCAAGATTTTAATGTTGTACCAGTCTTTGGATATTCTTTGTCCTTTCAGACAGTTATCTTTAGCAAAATTCATTCTAGGATAACCTAAAGCCAGATCCCTTTTGTGTGGTTCAAATTTGGTTCAAGTGAAGCTTTCCCTTGATAGTGTTTCCATAAAATTTTCTTAATCCACCAGAGAGGTGCTCTTCTTTACAGTTAACTGTGAAATATCAATGACTATATCTTTCAAACTTAGAAGAAATTTAGAGGTTCTTTTTTAAAAATTTTATTATTTTCAGTGTTCCAAAATTCATTGTTTATGCACCACACCTGGGGCTCCATGCAATACATGCTGTCCATAATACCCACCACCAGGCTCACCCAACCCCCCCACCAACCAAAACTTTCAGTTTGTTTCTCAGAGTTCACAGTCTGTCATGGTTCTATAATTTATCTCCTCAAAGCCCTTCTAACATAGTTTGAAGTGAGATGGACACAACATTTTCCACCCAACTAGTGTGAGAACCCAAAATAAACAAGCACCAAAAAAATCGCCTTTTTTTAAAATTTATTTATTTTCAGCATAACAGTACTCATTGTTTTTGCACAACACCCAGTGCTCCAGCAATACGTGCCCTCTCTATTAACCTCCACCTGCTTCCCCAACCTCCCACCCCCCGCCCCTTCAAAACACTCAGATTGTTTTTCAGAGTCCATAGTCTCTTATGGTTCATCTCCCCTTCCAGTTTCCCACAACTCCCTTCTCCTCTCCATCCCCCCATGCCCTCCATGTTCTTTGTTATGCTCCACAAATAAGTGAAACCATATGATACTTGACTCTCTCTGCTTGACTTATTTCACTCAGCATAATCTCTTCCAGTCCCATCCATGTTGCTACAAAAGTTGGGTATTCATCCTTTCTGATGGAGGCATAATACTCCATCGTGTATATGGACCACATCTTCCTTATCCATTCGTCCGTTGAAGGGCATCTTGGTTCTTTCTACAGTTTGGTGACCATGGCCATTGCTGCTATAAACATTGGGTACAGATGGCTCTTCTTTTCACTACATCTGTATCTTTGGGGTAAATACCCAGCAGTGCAATTGCAGGGTCATAGGGAAGCTCTATTTTTAATTTCTTCAGGAATCTCCACACTGTTCTCCAAAGCGGCTGCACCAACTTGCATTCCCACTAACAGTGGAAGAGGGTTCCCCTTTCTCCACAACCTCTCCAACACATGTTGTTTCCTGTCTTGCTAATTTTGGCCATTCTAACTGGTGTAAGGTGATATCTCAATGAGGTTTTAATTTGAATCTCCCTGATGGCTAGTGATGATGAGCATTTTTTTCATGTGTCTGATAGCCATTTGTATGTCCTCATTGGAGAAGTGTCTGTTCATATCTTCTGCCCATTTTTTGATATGATTATCTATTTTGTGTGTGTTGAGTTTGAGGAGTTCTTTATAGATTCTGGATACCAACATTTTGTCTGTACTGTCATTTGCAAATATCTTCTCCCATTCCGTGGGTTGCCTCTTTGTTTTGTTGACTGTTTCCTTTGCTGTGCAGAAGCTTTTGATCTTGATGAAGTCCCAAAAGTTCGTTTTCGCTTTTGTTTCCTTGGCCTTTGGAGACATATCTTTAAAGAAGTTGCTGTGGCTGATATCGAAGAGGTTACTGCCTATGTTCTCCTCTAGGATTCTGATAGATTCCTGTCTCATGTTGAGGTCTTTTATCCATTTCGAGTTTATCTTTGTGTACAGTGTAAGAGAATGGTCGAGTTTCATTCTTCTACATATCGCTGTCTAGTTTTCCCAGCACCATTTATTGAAGAGACTGTCTTTTTTCCATTGTATATTTTTTCCCATTTGTCGAAGATTATTTCACCATAGAGTTGAGGGTCCATATCTGCACTCTGTTCCACTGGTCTATGTGTCTGTTTTTATGCCAGTACCACGCTGTCTTGGTGATCACAGCTTTGTAGTAAAGCTTGAAATCGGGTAACGTGATGCCGCCAGTTTTGTTTTTGTTTTTCAACATTTCCTTAGCAATTCGGGGTCTCTTCTGATTCCATACAAAATTTTAGGATTATTTGCTCCAGCTCTTTGAAAAATACTGGTGGAATTTTGATTGGAATGGCATTAAAAGTATAGATTGCTCTAGGCAGTATAGACATTTTAACAATGTTTATTCTTCCAATCCAAGAGCATGGAACGGTCTTTCATCTTTTTGTGTCTTCTTCAATTTCTTTCATGAGTGTTCTGTAGTTCCTCGAGTACAGATCCTTCACCTCTTTGGTTAGGTTTATTCCCAGGTATCTTATGGTTCTTGGTGCTATAGTAAATAGAATCAATTCTCTAATTTCCTTTTCTGTAAAAAAAAAATCACCTTCTAAAGGCTCTTCTTAACTGGCTTCTTCAGCCTCCTCCTTAGAAGGCTTTTCATTATCTCTGTGTGTAATGAAATAGGTTGCCAAAGGGAAGGAACTGTATATCGTGTGTTTTGTAGACAAGGTTCTTCTAAACCAGAAAGGAAACTATACATAAGGAAGATGTAAAGAATGTAATCATGATCAATTGCTATTTTACATGAATTTAGCTGCGTCTATAAACTCTTATCTCAATGCCTATTCCCAGTGGATTTTTTTCTTTTCAGTCCTATCACTTGATCCCTGTTTTTGACCTCATTTCCTCTAAATATTCACTAACATAAATTCTGTCTCCTCACCTGCTTTCTTGATTTGGAAAAAACATATTGGAAAGAATATAGATTTGGAGTTCAACAATTTGGTGATATCATAATTTCTCTGGAAAAATTACTTTACTTCTCCTATTTTAGAACCCCACAATGCTGATATTCTCTCTCTAGATTCTAGTTGCCCTGTTCTCAAACTCCACTTTAGTCATTTTTTTCCAATTCAAAAGCAAATTAATGCTATAACTACCAACAAAGTTATTCTTTCATGCCCGAACTACAGTATTAAGAGACTGAGAAGGGGGCTGATAATGACAGCATTTTTAGGTGACAGAATATACACTTTTTTTTCAAAAATTATGAAAAACTGACTCATGGCCATAAACAATTTTAACGCACAGAATTGGGAAATAAACAAAAAAGAAAACATAAACATCATTTTAACCACCTACTTATTATTAACTTCTTGAATGCAAATCTCTTGATAATATAAAAACACAATTTCTATAAATGCCCATTTCAATAACATTACATTAAAATGTAGCATACATCTTTTTATTCCAAGTTAAAACTTATTCACCATTGGGTAGATAAATCCTTTGCATAGAAATACTGTGGATGCTAAATTTTCTTTGTTAAGACTACATACTCTAAATGATTTTTAAAAAGTTGTATATGAATAAAGCAATATGCAATTGAGAGTTGAGATTTCATTTCATATTTATCAACAACCATAGATCTCTCTGAGATTTAATTAGTGTTGTTACTTATCTTATACTTACAGATTACTGAACGAAGCAAATAACTGAAAAGCATACCATTCCATTTAGCTACCTAGAGCATTTCCTTTACTATAAGCCCACCTTCCTTACTTGCATAAAGTGCAAAGATATATCTTCTGGGTTTTGCTACCTGTTTCATTTCATACAGAGGTTTCATGTTTGCATCCTAATTTTCTAACCTTGAGTACTGGGGTCTTCCATATATTTAATGAAGTCGACTAATAAATCTCAGTTCTCCTCGAGTAAGCAATCCTACTGCAGACTCAGCTCTCTCTCTCTCCCTTGACTTTCCTGAAGCCCAAATAAGATTTGTGCTCTGACAGGGTGAGCATTTACTTTATCAGAAAGCATATTAGGGTGGGCATGTCTCAGCATAATGTGCACCAGAATCAGAGAGGATGACTAATTTGTTCTGCTATTAAGCGGATAATAAAATGATTTAGGCATGTAGATATGAAACAGCCAGCACTTTAAGAATTATATGTAGCATATTTCATCCTAAATCTGACCAAGTCCAAGAACCTTTTATGTATTAAGTGACATTTACAGGAAAGGCAAGGCTTTACCCAGAACTTAGAAGTGTTTACCTAAGATGAGTAAAGAGGATACTGAGAATTATTTAAAGGTAGTGTCAGTTATATACATCTCATAAATTTGGGTTTATACCAGCCTAGCTTTAGCGCATTTCTTTCATGCTTAAAGGTATTAAAAAATAACTATAAAATTTAAGAATATTTATTAGACTTCTACTCTAAATAGTAGATACTATTCTACTACTCTACTATTCTACTACTCTAAATAGTAAGTTACTGATCACCAAGGTAACTATTAATGTGTATGTATAGATGTGAATTTATGTGAATACAGAAAACACCATCCATCCCTAAAAATCTGGCTTATGCTTATGAGACATATAGTCTGTGCTAGGATTATAAATTGGTACACTCTCTTCAGATAATTTGAAAATACGGATCAAGAGCCTTAAAAATGGAAACACTTTTTGAAGATGCAATTCTGTTTTGGAAGTCCAAGTAAATATCCTTGAAAAATCATCAGTGATCTTTAGGCTAAGGTGGTCATCATAGCATAAATTTATAATCATAGTTCTGAAAATATACAAAGTATTGAACAAAGGAAGAATAATTAAATATAACATTTAGAATATTATGCTATCATTTAAAAATTATATTTTCAAAGTGTTAATTGCATACAGAAAAATTCATATACTAGCTAAATGAAAAGTCAGTTAAGTTGCAGATAATTGTGTGTGTGTATATCTATATATACACACACGTATGTATATGTGTATATATGTGCATGTGTGTGCATATATAGCCTGTGGAAGCAGTGTGAAAAACAATATTTTAAAAATGATTATTTTGTTTACTATTCCTGGTTGAGAAATTTTTATTCTCTTCTTTAAAGATTTTAGTATTTTATAAGTTATGAAAATGTGTCTCTTTTGCAATAAAAGAAAAAACATTAAAAATAACCATTATGGGGGTGCCTGGGTGGCTCAGTTAGTTGTCTACCTTCTGTTCAGGTCATGATCCCAGGGTCCTGGGATCGGGTCCCATATCAGGCTCCCTGCTCAGCAGGCAATTTGCATCTCCCTCTGCCCCCTACCATGTTTTCTCACTCACTCTCTCATTCTCTCTCAAATAAATAAATAAAACCTTAAGAAAAAAAACCCGTGGTCATAAAAAAATAACCATTTTGTAAGTTAATTAAATGAACATAACACTTTACTGATCACATTTCATTAAATCAAAATATTAATGTTTTCAAAGACCTTTTTGAAAAATGATCAATTGTGCAGACTAAGAGAGTCATAATTCTAGAAAAATGGTTTGAAAATTATAAATAATTTTGCAGAATTAACTTAAAGTCTTCTTTGCTGTTTACAGGAAGTTTTACAATGAGCTAACCTTTAATGTTTCAAGGACAAAGTAGTTAGACTTTTAAATTAAAAATTTCCACTAATTTTTTTATTTTTTAGATGTTGTCCATTACTGTGAATGTAATCACAGTCTTTTTGTATGAAGTATGGCAGTTTCAAAGCAGTCTAAGAGGGTCAAAAAATAAAAGAATCAAAATTCATTCACAGCCCTTGTGAATTTGTATTTCAGAAGTGAAATCATGACTCTTGTACAAATATAAAACAAACCATGTCAAATATTTTCTTTAACTTATTAATTAATAAGAGAACTAATAGGCTGTTAAGACTGGTTCAAATGAGAATTTGACTTGCAGGGATTAATATTCTGTATTGGACAAAACTCATTATTAATTTCTATGGTCAGGGATCATGTTCAGTGTGATCAGTTTCCCACAGCTTATCCTCTAACACCCAAATAGTTTAAAACAGACTGGCTAATAGAAAGTCATTCAAAGAATTTAGTAATGCCCTCTTGTCTCCTTTGTCCATTTTCCAGTCCTCAACAATTCTTCCTGACAGCAACAAGTAGTGCTTCTTATAAATTTAGGTGGGACATTACATTTTTCAGGTGACAAAATTAAAAAAAATGTACTTTATGCCGGAACCAACATTTATCTCTCCCACAAAGGTGTTTGGGCTTCATCTTCCATTCATGATCTACTTCTTTGTCACCAAGCCTGTCTCCAGGTTGCTGCCTCTGACAGTCTTCCCTTTTCTCTGTAATTAAGAGTCTCTTGGGCCCGACTTAAATAACTGCCTGAGGAATTGGCCAAAATCCTCCATAAAGATTCTAGAATAAAAGCATAGATTATGTGTATGGAATCGCAGAGGACCCCAAAGAGCCAAAGCAATCCTGAGAAAGAACAAAGCTGGAGGTAGCATGAACCCAGATAACAAGAGAGACTACAAAGCTGGAATGATCAAAATGGTGTGGTACTGGCACAAAAAACAGACACACAGATCAACGGAACAGAATGGAGAGCCCAGAAATAAACCCACGTCTATATGGACAATCTATGACAAAGGAAGCAAGAAAAGACGATAGGGAAAAGGGTCTTTCTAATATATGGTCCTGCTAAAACTGCACAGATATATGCAAAAGAATGAAACTGGACCATGTTCTCACCATACCCAATAATAAAGCTCAAAATGGATGAAACACCTAACATGAATCCTAAACCATAAAAATCCTAAAAGAGAACACAAGCAGTTATTTCTCTGGTACCAGCCATAGCAGCATTTTTTCTAGATATGTCTCCATAGACAGGAGAAACAAAGGCAAAAATAAACTATTGGGACTGCATTAAAATAAAAAGCTTTTGCACAGCAAAGGAAACTGTCAAAAAAAGAAGAAGGCAGCCTACTGAACAGGAAAACATTCACAAATGATGCATCCAATAAAAGATTAACAATCAAAAAATATAAAGAATTTATATGATTTAACACCAAAAAAAACAAACCACCCAATTAAAAAATGAGCAGAGGACCTGGGTGGACATTTTTCCAGAGAAGACACACAAATGGTCAACAAACACATGAAAAAATGTTCAACATCACTCATCATCAGGGAAATGCAAATCAAAGCCACAATGGGGTATCACCTCTCATCTGTCAGAATGGCTAACATCAAAAACACAAGAAAGAACAAGTGGATATAGAGAAAAAGGAACTCTGTTCAATGTTTGTGGGAATGTAAATTGGTACAGTCACTGTGGAAAAAAGTATGGAGCTTCCTCAAAAAATTAAAAAAAAAAGAAATACTGTATGCTCTAATAATTCCACTATCGGGTATTTACCCAGAGAAAGCACTAACTCGAAAAAATATATGGACCCCTAAGTTTACTGCATCATTATTTACAATAACCAAACTATGGAAGCAACCTAAGTGTCTATCGATAGATGAACGGATAAAGACGATGTCATATGTATATAGTGGAATATTATACAGCCATAAAAAAGAACAAGACTGTGTCATTTGAGACAATATGGATGGACCTAGAGGATATTAGGCTAAGTGAAATAAGCCAGACTGAGAAAGACAAATAAAGCAGAATCAGAGCTATAAATACACAAACTGATGGTTTCCAGAGGGGAGGGGGTTAGGCAAAATGGCTGAGGGGCTGAGGGGGATATAGGCCTCCAGCTATGGAATAAGTTAGTCACAGGAATAAAAAGCAGAGCATATGGAATACAATGACATTGCAATAGTGATGTAATGGGACAGATGGTAACTATACTTGTGGTACACACAGCATAATGTATAAACTTGTCAAATCACGAAGTTGTACCACTGAAACTAATTTAATAGTATGTGTCAACTATACTCAAATGAAAAGAAAAAATAAGATAGAAAGCATAATATAATAAGATAAAAACAGGATCATTTGATTCAAACTCATACACAAAACACACACACACACACACACACACAAAGAGCAGAAGCAGCAGCAGAAATTGTGGTTTTGAGTGTCTTCTATAGTGGATGGCACATTCCAAATAAGTATTTGGGATATAAAAGACTCTTTGTATGAGGATGCCTCAATTCCCTCAATCCCTTAGGAGCTAGTGTAGAGGATTTTACATTTCTTGGAAAATGAGACTAAAGTTCTTAACTTTAGTTGGTGAGTAAAATACTATTCCAAACATTATTCAATTGTTGAGAAAGGTGCCACTTAGAAAAGAAGTACACTCCAATACAAAAAAGAGAAAACCTATTTCAAGACTGAGATTGTTATAAAATATAATCCTTGTTATGACACAAATTCCCACTAAATCCAACTCTTACCATTTTAAGCTCTGAGAAATCGGGAACAACTTTCTAAAAAAAGTGTCCACTAAAAAGAATATATTCGGGAGGATGCTGAGAAAGCTCGTTAAAAATTATAATCACTTCAAGGTAAGAATGTCTAGAATGACAGAAAGTGCTAGAAGAAACACCTTCCTTTTCTTGAGGGGCAGAAAGAGCTGTAGTCCTCAGTGAAGTAGATGGTGCACCGTTAGTGATTGTGAGGCCAAGAGGGAACAGAGACAGGTTTCATCACTGTCACATCAAACAGCATTACTACAACAGTAGTACTTAGTAGTAACATGAGTAGTAGCAGCATACCAGGAGTGAGGGAGAGCAGCAGCAAAACCAGTGGTATTGACAGTCAGAAACCATGGGGAAGTAGTAGACTTCTTCCTCTCAACATTCTCAGTAAAAACATAAATATAAAACTGGACACATGGAAGATGCTAGGCTACAGGGAAGAAACTAGTCCGAATTTTTTTTTAATGGTACAGATCATTGCCAAATACCTCTATGATTAGAGAAATCATAATATCCCCTTGGCCTACTCAGTTAAAATGACTGAACCTAAGAGTTTCTACGGCAAGAGCACAAATGCACAGCAAATCAATGCAGCTGGGCCATAAGGGCTGCACAGGCAGTTGCATGGGAGCCTCAAGTGCTTATGGCTATTTGTATTGGAAACAGAAAACTAGCCATCATCCCAGAGTCACTAAGCCTCCTAAGCAGTAGGAGAAGAAAATGAGAATGGAAATCTTAAAAACTGCTCATCAAAATCATATTATGTTAATAGTGCATGAAGAAATGCATGTGTTGATTGTTGAATGCTTTCCATGTTAATTCATATTCTTTGATTGAATTTCCAGTAGATATGGTTGCAGACTCTCCCCGCATCGATTATCCAACATTGGCTTCTTTCATCTTGCATTTAAAAAACATACAATGGAAAAGAACTGTAAACCAGGATCATTTTTATTATCTGCCCGATGTTGAGGCAAAAAGTATCTGTCTGAAATACTTGCTAATGTCACCAGCTTTATCTTCCCTCTAGCACATATAAGCTGCTTCTCCATCAAAGAAAACTGCTGCTAAATACAAAGACTTCTTAATATTATAGGATTTTTACAAATTCCCAATAAATTGAAAATCACAATGTTATCTTTCACTGGGAATATGCATCATTTCACAAACATACACAGACAGAGCCTATCAAACCAATCCTGGTACTTCTGGTATCTTTAAATCCAATATTTAACAAATCTCTTCAAATGTCCTTTCAAAATCTGTTAAATTTATCATTAGGAACCCCCAGTTCAGCAGTTCTGTTCCAATCCTGCCACTTTCTTTAGGGTCCTCCAGAAAATTCTTGGCAAAATGTCATATATCATGACTTGTTTCATGAGTCAAACCCTATGTTTTATGCTCACTGTGAATCTATATTGCTTCTTTCATCCTCAACAACAACAGCAACTGCACTAACAGATCTTAGAGGAAGCACACAGGAGCCTCCGTCATTCTGCTCTGACATAAAGTTGCGTTTTCTCAGCACTACTCTATAAAGAAATTTACTAACATGGCTTTGTTTGTAGATTGCCTTAAAATATATAAGTCACTTCACTTTAATAATAATTTCAATAATTCTTCAATAACTACATATTTGGAGTTCTTAATGAACTTTGGGGAAAAGAGGGAACAAGAGAGGTAGAAAAGAAAAAGAGAAAGAACTCATTTCCTCCTTTTAGGTCCATAAAAGCCAAGACACCAGTGATAATATTTTATTAAAACTCCCAAAACATAGCACAGATGTGCTGAGGAGGCTTGTTTTGACTACCATGAGTCATGCTGCAATGAACATTCATGTATGAGTTTTTGTGTGGAATATACTTTCATTCCTTTTGGGTATACACCTAGGCATAGGATTGCTGAGTCTTAAGGCAGCTCAGTGTTTAACTTTTTAAGGCACAGCTAGACTGTTTTCCAAAGTGGTTGCATCATTTTCTGTACCCATCAGAAATGTATGCGGGTTCTAATGTCTTCATATTCTCTCCAACAATTGTTATTATCTTTTTTTATTATAACTGTTGTGTGTGAAGTTGTATTTCACTGTGGTTTCGGTTTGCATTTTTCTGGTAGCTAATGATATTGATCCTTTCTTCATGGGCTTATTGGACATTTGTGTATCTTTTTTGGAGAAACATCTATTCAGAACATTTGTCCATTATATAAGTGGGTTATTATTGAACTGGAAGTGCTGTAGATACAAATCCCTTATCAGATATAGGATATGTAAATCTTGTCTCCCACCTTGTGAGTTGTCTTTTCACTTTCTTTACGGTACCCTTTGAAGCAGAAAGGTTTTTAATTTTGATGTTCAACTCACCAATTTTTTATTTGTTTATTTACAGCATAACAGTGTTCATTGTTTTGGCATCACATCCAGTGCTCCATGCAGTACGTGCCCTCCTTATTACCCACCACCTGGTTCCTCAACCTCCCACCCCCCCCCGCCCCTTCAAAACCCTCTGGTTGTTCTTCGATTGCTTATATCGCTGATGTCATCTCTAAGATGGCTTTCCCTAATCCAAGGTCATTAAGATTTAGTCCTATATTTTCCTCTGAAATTTTTATAGTTTATTATTTATATATGATTATTAAAGTAGCAGTTTTTGAAAAGACTATTCCTTTTCCCATTGAACTGTCTTGACATCCCTGTCAAAAAATCAATTGACTGATGGGCTCTGATGGAAAATGGTGGAGTAGGAAGATCCAAAACTCCATCCCTTTAATAAAGCAGTGAACAAGCTGGCAAAAACTGTCAAAATCAATTTTTTTTTTGAACTCTAGAATCATATCCAATGCCTTGGAGATGTGCTCATTAACCTTATGATGGCAGTGGTCTTAGTGTCTCTTTGACTATTCCGTTTTCTGATTTCTCTATTAAGCTACCTGTCTTTGTTGGTATCACAGGGAGCTCTTAGCCTCAACTGACTGCTGGCTGATTACTCTATTATTTTTTACAATACCCTGGGGCATAAATTGCTCCATAGTCTGAGCCTATTAAATTTGTATCTTTATTAAATTTGTTTGAGGCCAGTCTTAAGAGAATTTTTCTCATGACAGGAGGGCTCTTCCAAGCCTTATTTTTCCCTGGTTCTCTTTGGTAAACTTCTAGCTCAACTAAGGGTTAGCTTATTGCTCTCAAGGAGAAACTTTCCTCTTAACTGTTTACTCCCCAAATCTCCATTTTCTTCAAAGAAGCCATTAAACTTGAACTTCCTCACACTCTGTTCCAAATAATGTCTGTTCCATCAGGAAAAACTTCCTAACTCTGTTCTTAAGGCGGTCTCCATCCTCTGTTCAAAACCTCTACCACTATTCCCGAGCTAGAGACAGGAAGAGTGGTCTGTTTCTCTTGGAGTGATACTTCTCTACAGGCATGGCACTAGGTGGGAGCTGCAGCTTTTAATCCCCTCTGCTGGATTCTCCAGATGTGGAAACTCCTCCCTACAAAAGAGCTTTAAAGTGAATGACTGGGGGTTTAGTGTTTTTGACATGAGGCCCCGACATAGAAATTTCACTCTACAAGTTAAAGTTGAGTGAAGGAAGATAGCCTCATACCTCTCAGCGGCTGCTCTCTGGAAGAGAACTTTTACAGTATAGAACTGTGAAAATATAAGAAGTGTCAGCAGTTTGCCGTTCATGGGGAGATACCATAGCCCTCAACTTAGAATTGGGAAGAAAGAGAACACTGTTTTTGGCTGCATCCATGAGGGTGAGGTTCCGTCATCCTGAGTTAGGCAGGAGAGAAATGGGAGTTGCCTAGGGGAGTGGGTCCTGGCTTCAACAGCCATAGACTCTCACTGCTTTCATTAATATTTATTGAATTTCCTTGAATAAATATTTCTAATTCACTTTATGACCTTGAGACAATTTCCAGAGATTCTAAATTGCTGTTCTATTATTTTTCACTAATATGGTTATTTTGTAGAAAGGGTACATGAAGCTCCTCAGACTGCCATTCATGAATTTATGACCATATAAATGTTTTTACTTAATCAACTTGCAATAAGGTGGATGTTGACTAATCAATCATGTCAATTACACCTGAATGTGGAAATCAGGTGTTGATATGAAAGATTATGATTCTATGTTTTTCCACAAAAGAGAATTAGAATTACCAGCCCTCGCTTTAACCCATCCATTCACTTGACCATTTTGTTCTAAAACATCATCTATGAAAGTAATGGGATCTGCATGCAGAAGTATTAAGGATGAACAGAAATTATCATTACTTTGGGAGAATTTACACTCTAATACAAGAGGTAAGAATAGAAACGAATCTAAAAGAAAGTGCCTCCAGATTAAAAGAACAAAAAAACTATAGTACAAGGAGAAGTCGTTTAGGATTGGCTGGGATCATCTAGAAAACTTCCTGGACATGAAAGAACTGATGGAATTTGAAAAGAGAACGGAAGAATATGGTGACTATATAGTAAGGCTGATTTTAAAGGAGAATGATTTTTTAAAATGAAGGTTTTAGAGCAACCCAGCTGAGAAAAGATTTCTTCAGGTTAGGTTATTTCATTCCAAACACACCTGAGAGCTTTCAGCAAGGACTGAGGAAATCTGGCAGCTGGGTTTACATGTGCTAGAGGCTGATGATGGAAGAAAAAACTGATGCCAAGTCAAGGAGTGAAGTAGTGCTGGTTGAAAAATGCTGGATAAATTAACCATGAAGTTTAAGCAGGTTAAGGAATCAACAGAAGCCAGAACCAGAATCATAGATTAGTAGAATGGGATGTGATTGCTGAGTAGTAAGAAGCCATAATAAAAATATTGCGTAAGCTCCAAAGAAATGAGAAAAATTTTAGGGATAGAAATTTTAAAAATAATAATAATTAAAAAAGGAAAAATAAAAAGAAAACCCTGGGCAATGCCCATTATTACATTTTTGTCCCATAAAGCAGGCATTATTTTAGCTATTACAAAACAGTAATATAAAAGACTATAATTTTACACTAAAAGACTTGATTTTGTGTTTTGGGAATGGGAAAGACAATGAACACTGAATTTTAAATAACAACAAAGCCTAAGTTTTAACCATGGTTGTAAGTGAAGTAGTGATTAAAGTCACTGAAATTGAATTTCTGTAAATTCAGTGGCTGCAAAATGAATAGTTGGAAAAATAGGATATCTGAGATCTCTTGTAGCTCTTTGCCTCTCTAGCCTTGAATTTGAACTCAGGTGGTTACCAGAGACAGCACAATGGGTGATGATATTATAGACATTAAGTCATAAGACTGAAAGGAAGACACTGGAGTGCTGACAAAGGTGAGTGGTTTGCAGCAAATAACAGTAAAGCTAGATTATAAGGAAGAAATAAAGAAGATGCTAGGATATGGTGACCACAGAGAAACTAGGGAGAATTTCCTAATGGGATAAAGCACAAGATTAAGCTTTAATAAGACAAAATCATATCTTGGTTCCATTTTCCATTACTACAACTGAATTCTGTAATTTTGTGCATTGATATTCTCTGAGTTTATTGGTGCTAGGAACTATCTTGCAGAGGTTTTGTAAAACTTGATAACATAAATACACGTTAGTTATATTTCTGAGAAAGAGAGTTCTACTTAACAGAATATTTTTATTGTCCTAACAAATTATTTGTAATATTTTCTTTGGAAAAAAATTTTTCTTTAAGAAGATTAAGTTTATTCAATTTACCCAATTCATTTTGTTGTCATTTTCTTTGCCTAAATTAATATAGATATAACTAAAAATATCTGCGTATTAAAAAATGCAGTCTCCCCTTCCTCACCACCCATTATTCTGATTCAAGACAGTTAGGGTTCAGTTCAGGAATGTATTTATTAAGTTCTGGGCTGATTCTGAGGTAAGAAGCCTGAGCTTGAGAAATACCGCTCTAGTGTCTTGATTTGCAAACGTAATTCATGTGGAGAACTTAAAAAACAAACAAACAAACAACAACAAAAAAAAACACTGAAGCCTGAACCCACAGAATAACCTGAAGGTTCTTACTTAAATAGACTAGAGTATGGCATGGGCCCTGGAGTTTCCAGAATCTCCCCAGGTAATTCTAATGGGCAGTCGAGGTTGAGACCCACCAATTTCTAAAGGAAGCTCCTGGAGCCTGCTAAGTCCTTTTTCTTCAAAACCTATATGATAGCTTTTCAATAATATTAGACAATACTTAGAATTAAACAGTCCTCAGGTTTTTAGCATGATATGGACTGTGGAAAACAGAACGCATTCTCACCCTTTAAATGAGAAACTTGCTGAGAAAAGCAGCTTTGAACAGTCTTATTTGATATTCCTTCCTTCCTGTAATCATGTCTCTTATGGTTGCAATTTACTATCTATTTTCTCTCATCCATTCATTTTCTATAGTTTCATGCTGTATCCCTGGCTTCCTTTACTGTCCCACATGCATTATTTGGCATTAATATTCATTACTTTAATCCCAAAAGACTACACTAAACTTCCTCTATTCTCCATTTTTTTTTAAGATTTTATTTATTTGAGAGTGAGAGCAAGTGTGTGTATGAGAGAGAAGAGAGCATGCATGGGTGAGCAGGGGGAGGGGGAGGGACAGAGGAAGAGAGAGCAGAGGGAGAAGCTTCTACCAAGGAGGGAGCCCAACACAGGTCTCTGTGCCAGGACCCTGGGATCATGACCTGAACCAAAAGCAGCCACTTAACCAACTGAGCCCCCAAGGTGCCCTCCATTTTCCAATCTTCCCCTTCCCTATGGTTTTCACAAGCCTATAGTGGTGGCAATGGTCAACACCTTTTTCTAGGTTATTTATTACTTAAGAAAACAAAACAAAGTAGAAATAACTTTGTTTTTCCAAAATACACTTTCTCTTCAGAAATAATCCTCATTCCTCACTCCAACTAGTCAAATGAAATTTCTGAGAGATTAACATTGTAAAACCAATATGAAAAAGAACTATTGCACTAATAATTCTCAACCATGCACAAAATCAACAACAACTGCATTATTCCAAAAGCTTTCCTCCTAGTAGGCTGAACTCTCTGAATAGTTCTACATTTGAAAATATACACAGTTATATAAAATGAACTCTCAGTCTCTCATTAGTACCACCAGTCAACCAAATGGTTTGTTTCGGACCCTCCTTGTTAACTTCAAAAGTTTCTGGCAAATCACAGAAACTAGCTAAGATGCAAGTTCTAAATCTGGGCCCTATCACAAAGGAAACTATCCAGTCATGCAGATTTTCATATTTGTGATTCTAGTCATTAGTACCATTGAACAATTAATTAAAATTAATAGAAGTGTATACTCCTGAGTTATGTATGCACAACCATACATGTACACATAAAATGTCCTCTTAAAAGAAATGGTCATTCTTCTAACTCACAAGTTTGAAAAGAAATGACCCCTGTTCCTACTTTCTCTAAGTTTTCACTAATGTCATTTCAACCATTCTGGCTAAATCAAATAATTTTGAAAAGGACCCACTCTTTTGACACATGGTTATATTTTTATTCATACAAGGTATATTATCAATTAAGAAATGAATTGGCTTCTAAAAACTCTGAGAATACCAACTAAAATCTGAACTGACGTTATCTGTAGCTAAGTGAATAAATGATTTTTTAAGTTCTTATTAAAATTCCAGTTAACATACAGTGTAATATTAGTTTCAGGTGTACAATACAGTGATTCAGCACTTCCATATAACCTCTGGTGCTCATCATAAGTGCACTCCCTTAATCTCCATAAACTAGTTCACCTATACCTCCCTCCACTCTGGTCATCATCAGTTTGTTCTCTAGAGTTAGGATTCTGTTTCTCTATACTGCCCAGAGCAATCTATACTTTCAGTGCCATCCCAATCAAAATTCTACCAGCATTTTTCAAGTGCTGTAACAAATAATCCTAAGATTTATATGGAACCAGAAGAGACCACAAATTGCTAAGGAAATGTTGAAAAAGAAAAACAAAACTGGGGGCATCACATTGCCTGATTTCAATTTACTACAAAGCTGTGATCACCAAGAGAGCATGGTACTGGCACAAAAACAGACACATAGACCAGTAGAACAGAGTAGAGAGCCCAGATATGGACCCACAACAATATGGCCAAATAAACTTTGACAAAGCAGGAAAAAATATCCAGTGGAAAAAAGACAGTCTCTTCAATAAATGTGCTGGGAAAATTGGACAGCTATGTATAGAAGAATGAAACTCAACCATTCTCTTATATCATACACAAAGATAAACTCAAAATGGATAAAAGACCTCAACATGAGGTAGGAATCTATCAAAATCCTAGAGGAGAACATAGGTAGTAACCTCTTCAAAATCGGCCACAGCAACTTCTTTCAGACATGTCTCCAAAGGCCAAGGAAACAAAGGCAAAAATGAGCTTTTGGGACTTCATTAAGATCAAAAGCTTCTGCACAGCAAAGGAAACAGTCAACAAAACAAAGAGGCAACCCACAAAATGGGAGAAGATACTTGCAAATGACACTACAGACAAAGGGCTGATATCCAAGATCTATAAAGAATTCCTCAAACTCAGCACTCAAAAAACAGACAATCACGTCAAAAAATGGGCAGAAGACATGAACAGACACTTCTCCAAAGGAGACATATAAATGGCTAACAGACACATGAAAAAATGTTCCTCATCATTAGCCATCAGGGAGATTCAAATCAAAACCACATTGAGATACCAACTTACATTAGTTAGAATGGTCAAAATTAACAAGATAGTAAAAAACAAGTATTGGAGAGGATGTGGAGAAAGGGGAACCATCTTACACTATTGGTAGGAATGCAAGTTGGTGCAGACACTTTGGAAAACTGTGGAGATTCTTCAAAAAATTAAAAATAGTGCTACCCCATGACCCTGAGATTGCACTACTGGGTATTTACCCCAAAGATACAGATGCAGTGAAAAGAAAGGCCATATGTACCCCAATGTTTATAGAAGCAATGGCTATAATTGCCAAACTGTGGAAAGAGCCAAGATGCCCTTCAATAGTCAAATGGATAAAAAAGACATGGGCCATATATACAATGGAATATTACATCTCCATCAGAAGGGATGAATACCCAACTTTTTTATCAACATGGACAGGGCTGGAGGAGATTATGCTGAGTGAAATAAGTCAAGCAGATGGAGTCAATTATCATATAGTTTCACTTACTTGTAGAGCATAAGGAATAGCATGGAGGACACTAGGAGAAGGAAAGAAAAAGTGAATTGGGGGGAAATTGAAGGGGAGATGGACCATGATAGTCTGTGAACTCTGAGAAACAAACTGAGGGTTTTGGAAGGGAAGGGGTTGGGGGAATGGGTGAGCCTGGTGTTGGGTATTAGGGAGGGCACGTATGCATGGAGCACCGGGTATGGTGCATAAACAATGAATCTTGAAACACTGAAAAAAACAAAATTAAATTAAGAAATAAAAGAAAATATGCAGAATGAGAAGAACTCTCCAAAATTTAAAAAAAAAATCTATTTCTCAGTTTGCAGCTTTTTGTTCCCTTTGCTCATTTGTTTTGTTTCTTAAATTCCACATTTGAGTGGAATCATAAAGTATTTGTGATTTTCTGACTTATTTTGCTTAGCATAACTCTCTAGTTCCATCCATGTTGTTGCAAATGGCAAGATTTCATTCTTTTTTATGGCTGAGTAATATTCATGTGTGTGTGTGTGTGTGTGTGTGTGTGTGTGTGGTATTTGTCTTATTAGCCCTTTATCTTATATATTTATCCATTTATCAGTCAATATTTTTAATTTCTTTACTTTGTTTCCTAAATTATCCACAATATTATGTATTTTTTAATCAGAAAAATATGTTATTCTCTAAATAAAAGAATTGTATCTCTAAAATATAAATTATATTGGTAGGAATACTGGCAATAAAAATGATTTTATGCCTACCTACAAATATCATTTATAGGTAATATATAAAATATATATCACCATATACTTACATTTTATATTTGTAATACATATTTATTTTTAAAATATAAAATTTTGATTTAGGTTTTTATTGAACTGTCTTTCTAGGAATACAAATGTGCTCCTTTATTTATTTTTTAAAGATTTTATTTTTAAGTAATTTCTACTCCCAATGTGGGGTATGAATTTACAATCCCGAGGTCAAGAGCCACATGCTCTACTAACTGAGCTAGCCAGGTGCCCCCAAACATACCCCTTCATTTAAGGTTATGAACATTTATAGAAATAATGTACTTAAATTAATTCTAAGATAAATTTCAGTAATACTTATGTGGTCATTTCATTTACTTCAATTTTCAATTTCAGTCAATTTAATGAGAATAAGTTATGAACATGAATCTAAAGACAGTGAACTCATTTTTTCTCACTATTTTTATAACATTTTCATAATTTACAGATGAGAAACAAAATCTTTAACCAAAAGAAGAGAGCTGGGTTAAAACAAAACAAAAACATATTTTTTTTTCTAAGTCTAGAATATATGTCTGTAAGGGATCAAGATTTTTACAATATTATACCAACCACTTATGGTGAATCTACTGTTCTTTTCCCCTGTATAGTATTTGACTTTTGAGTGATTGTGGTCTATTGTGTGGAGACAGCGAGGTAGTTATGTAGTTTATGATGTCAAACAACAGATGCAGATGGCCTGTTGTTAATATTCAGCTATCAGAAAAAGTTCATACACATATTCAATTTATACATACTAAGGTAATCTGATCATATAGCATAATCTTCATTTAAAAAAAAATTCATGGTTCTAGATACCAAAGTCTCTCATCTTGATTTCAGCATCCTGACAGTTTTCTGAACAGTGATTCTTTGTTGATTTTCATATCATTGATCAGAATGGTTTGGTGAATAATACACTCAACCTAATAATTTACATTTGCTTTATATTTCTGTCTGCTTTATACTGTACTCTTACTTTAAAAATCACTATTGAGTTAAAAGTGTTGTTTATCTGCTCACTAATGAACACAGTGATCTAACTTGCAATGGATTTATGAAGTTATCTTAAGCAATACTTTGTTATAAATATAAGACTGTTTTCTCATATGTACTTTTTAAATTACTGAATGGTTTATTGCAAATTCTCAGAAGAAGGTATATAGATTTTTAGCCACAAGATCATAAAGTAAGTAAATAGTTAAAATGAGTAAAACTTTCAGACATTAAATAAATCTTTTGAAGGATTCACATTAGACTTCCCGTATGGTGGGGAAATATCAAAAGATTTAGTGGTTCATTTTCTTATGACATACAATATACATAGTCAATAAATCATCCAGAAATTGAATCCATGTATATGTAAGACCAACATTTGCATGAATATTTTCAGCCAAGGTTCCCCAATTCATTTTCAAAATATCATAAAGGAATAAAAAATGGTCTAATGTAGGTTCAGAGCATATATTTAACACACAGAGTAAAGAAGTAGAAATGATTATGATGTATTAATTTGAATATAAAGAAATAATACTAACTTTAGTTATGGAATATAGAATCTCATTTACATGAACAAATACAATCTTAATTATGAATACTGAAAATTATTAAAGAAAATAGGTAAAAATTATTTGAAGTATTGACTTCTTTTTAATTGTAAGGAATAAAGGAAATACAAATATGAAAATTAAAATGTTTGATCCTGCAAGATGCATTTTATTCCACTTAAGAGAAAATCCAGCCTGGACTGTATTAAACATGAGAAGAAATTCATTGACTTATGGAACTCAAGATCAAAGAGCAGTCTTCTCCCATTCTGTCAGTTGTCTTTTGGTTTTGTTAACTGTTTCCTTTGCTGTGCAAAAGCTTTTGATCTTGATGAAATCCCAATAGTTCATTTTTGCCCTTGCTTCCCTTGCCTTTGCCGTTGTTCCTAGGAAGATGTTGCTACGGCTGAGGTCGAAGAGGTTGCTGCCTGCATTCTCCTCAAGGATTTTGATGGATTCCTTTCTCACATTGAGGTCCTTCATCCATTTGGAGTCTATTTTCGTGTGTGGTGTAAGGAAGTGGTCCCATTTCATTTTTCTGCATGTGGCTGTCCAATTTTCCCAGCACCATTTATTGAAGAGGCCGTCTTTTTTCCATTGGACATTCTTTCCTGCTTTGTCGAAGATTAGTTGACCATAGAGTTGAGGGTCGATTTCTGGGCTCTCTATTCTGTTCCACTGATCTATGTGTCTGTTTTTGTGCCAGTACCATGTTGTCTTGATGATGACAGCTTTGTAATAGAGCTTGAAGTCCGGAATTGTGATGCCACCAACTTTGCCTTTCTTTTTCAATATTCCTTTGGCTATTCGAGGTCTTTTCTGGTTCCATATAAATTTGAGGATTATTTGTTCCATTTCTTTGAAAAAAATGGACAGTATTTTGATAGGGATTGCATTAAATGTGTAGATTGCTTTAGGTAGCATGGACATTTTCACAATATTTATTCTTCCAATCCAGGAGCATGGAACATTTTTCCATTTCTTTGTGTCTTCCTCAATTTCTTTCATGAGTACTTTATAATTTTCTGTGTATAGATTCTTAGCCTCTTTGGTTAGGTTTATTCCTAGGTATCTTATAGTTTTGGGTGCAATTGTAAATGGGATTGACTCCTTAATTTTTCTTTCTTCTGTCTTGTTGTTGGTGTACAGAAATGCAACTGATTTCTGTGCATTGATTTTATATCCTGACACTTTACTGAATTCCTGTACAAGTTCTAGCAGTTTTGGAGTGGAGTCTTTTGGGTTTTCCACATATAGTATCATATCATCTGCGAAGAGTGATAGTTTGACTTCTTCTTTACCAATTTGGATGCCTTTAATTTCTTTTTGTTGTCTGATTGCTGAGGCTAGGACTTCTAGTACTATGTTGAATAGCAGTGGTGATAATGGACATCCCTGTCGTGTTCCTGACCTTAGCGGAAAAGCTTTCAGTTTTTCTCCATTGAGAATGATATTCACGGTGGGTTTTTCATAGATGGCTTTGATAATATTGAGGTATGTGCCCTTTATCCCTACACTTTGAAGAGTTTTGATCAGGAAGGGATGCTGTACTTTGTCAAATGCTTTTTCAGCATCTATTGAGAGTATCATATGGTTCTTGTTCTTTCTTTTATTAATGTGTTCTATCACATTGATTGATTTGCGGATGTTGAACCAACCCTGCAGCCCTGGAATAAATCCCACTTGATCGTGGTGAATAATCCTTTTAATGTACTGTTGAATCCTATTGGCTAGTATTTTGGCAAGAATTTTTGCGTCTGTGTTCATCAAGGATATTGGTCTGTAGTTCTCTTTTTTGGTGGGATCCTTGTCTGGTTTGGGGATCAAGGTGATGCTGGCCTCATAAAATGAGTTTGGAAGTTTTCCTTCCGTTTCTATTTTTTGGAACAGTTTCAGGAGAATAGGAATTAGTTCTTCTTTAAATGTTTGGTAGAATTCCCCTGGGAAGCCGTCTGGCCCAGGGCTTTTGTTTGTTTGGAGATTTTTGATGACTGTTTCAATCTCCTTACTGGTTATGGGTCTGTTCAGGTTTTCTATTTCTTCCTGGTTCAGTTGTGGTAGTTTATATGTCTCTAGGAATGCATCCATTTCTTCCAGATATTTGCAAACGACATATCAGATAAAGGGCTAGTATCCAAAATCTATAAGGAACTTAGCAAACTCAACACCCAAAGAACAAACAATCCAATCAAGAAATGGGCAGAGGACATGAACAGACATTTCTGCAAAGAAGACATCCAGATGGCCAACAGACACATGAAAAAGTGCTCCACGTCACTCGGCATCAGGGAAATACAAATCAAAACCACAATGAGATATCACCTCACACCAGTCAGAATGGCTAAAATTAACAAGTCAGGAAATGACAGATGCTGGCGAGGATGTGGAGAAAGGGGAACCCTCCTCCACTGTTGGTGGGAATGCAAGCTGGTGCAACCACTCTGGAAAACAGCATGGAGGTTCCTCAAAATGTTGAAAATAGAACTACCCTATGACCCAGCAATTGCACTACTGGGTATTTACCCTAAAGATACAAACATAGTGATCCGAAGGGGCACGTGTACCCGAATGTTTATAGCAGCAATGTCTACAATAGCCAGACTATGGAAAGAACCTAGATGTCCATCAACAGATGAATGGATAAAGAAGAGGTGGTATATATACACAATGGAATACTATGCAGCCATCAAAAGAAATGAAATCTTACCATTTGCGACGACGTGGATGGAACTAGAGGGTATCATGCTTAGTGAAATAAGTCAATCAGAGAAAGACAACTATCATATGATCTCCCTGATATGAGGACATGGAGAAGCAACATGGGGGGTTAGGGGGATAGGAGAAGAATAAATGAAACAAGATGGGATTGGGAGGGAGACAAACCATAAATGACTCTTAATCTCACAAAACAAACTGGGGGTTGCTGGGGGGAGGTGGGATTGGGAGAGGGGGAGGGGGCTATGGACATTGGGGAGGGTATGTGCTATCGTGAGTGCTGTGAAGGGTGTAAACCTGGCGATTCACAGACCTGTACCCCTGGGGATAAAAATACATTATATGTTTATTAAAAAAAAAAATTTGGAAGGGGAGGCGAACCATAAGTGACTATGAACTCTGGAAAACAACCTGAGGGTTTTGAAGAGTCAGGGGTGGGAGGTTGGGGGAACAGGTGGTGGGTAATGGGGAGGGCACGTTTTGCATGGAGCACTGGGTGTTGTGCAAAAACAATGAATACTATTACACTGAAAAAATAAATAAAATGGGGGGAAAAATGGGCAGAAGCTATGAACAGACACTTCTCCAACGAAGACATACAAATGGCTATCAGACACATGAAAAAATGCTCATCATCACTAGCCATCAGGGAGATTCAAATTAAAACCACATTGAGATGTCAGCTTACACCAGTTAGAATGGCCAAAATTAGCAAGACAGGAAACAACGTGTGTTGGAAAGGATGTAGAGAAAGGGGAACCCTCTTACCCTGTTGGGGGGAATGCAAGTTGGTGCAGCCACTTTGGAAAACAGTGTGGAGATTCCTCAAGAAATTAAGAATAGAGCTTCCCTATGACCCTGCAATTGCACTGCTGGGTATTTACCCCAAAGATACAGATGTAGTGAAAAGAAGAGCCATCTGTACCTCAACGTTTATAGCAGCAATGGCCATGGTCGCCAAACTGTGGAAAGAACCAAGATGCCCTTCAATGGACAAATGGATAAGGGAGATGTGGGCTATATACACGATGGAGTATTATGCCTCCATCAGAAAGGATGAATACCCAACTTTTGTAGCAACATGGATGGGACTGGAAGAGATTATGCTGAGTGAAATAAGTCAAGCAGAGAGAGTCAAGTATCATATGGTCTCACTTATTTGTGGAGCATAACAAATAACATGGAGGACATGGGGAGATGGAGAGGAGAAGGGAGTTGAGGGAAACTGGAAGGGGAGATGAACCATGAGAGACCATGGACTCTGAAAAACAACCAGAGGGTTTTGAAGGGGCATGGGGGGGGAGGTTGAGGAACCAGGTGGTGGGTAATAGGGAGGGCACGTACTGCATGGAGCACTGGGTGTGATGCCAAAACAATGAACACTGTTATGCTGTAAATAAACAAATAAAAAAAAAAAAAAGAGCAGTCTTGCTTCAGATGTGAATTCTGGGTTAAACACTGTCAGAGTATCCATTTCATGATTTTGTTTGATGTGTGTCACCTTCAGCCTCAAGCTGATTAACAGCATGATGGCAAGATTGCAATAAAAATTTTGAGGCTCACATCATCGCAGCATGAGGCACATTCAAAACAAAAGTCTTGAGTTTATTCTGTTCTGAGTTTAACAAGCCTAAATCAGTCATTGCTCCCAGGGCCAATGCTCTATGATTGATTCTGGTCTAGATTAGGTCATCCTTCCAGAACCAATCACAGGGACCAGAAAAAAGGAATATACTTCTGTTAGACATTCGGACCAACCAAAATAATGGAAGATGTTACAATTAGACACTCGGACCAACCAAAATAATGGAGTATCTTTCCTGTCACATAACAAAATCACAAGTAAAATGTAACAATGTAGATTTTTTTTTCTTTTCTTAGAATTTGGCTACTCCTCCAACACTAAATATACTGTAAGATTTATTATTCTTGAAATTCAGAAGTGTCACAGGTGTAAGATTGGATATGCATCTCTTTTAATTTTTTCTTGTCATTTTGATCTGACAAGTGTAATCTTTCTCAGTTTAGGGAATTGTAGTTTATTATTACATTTATGATTTTACTTCTCTCTGTTCTGTTGTCAGTTTACATACAGCTGTCTCCATCATTTTATCTCTCTATTTATTGTAGTCATCTCTTCATCATCTCTTTTGATTTCTGAGAGAATTTCTGGAGCAACTGTTTTCTTTTAAATCAATTATTTAGTATTCTGTGGTATCTTGATGATTGTTAACTATTTCATTTTAAAAATTTAACAATCCTCTTTTTTAAATGAAGGTAACCTTAACAAGGTTCATAATGTCTCTTTTACTTGGACTCAGCATCCTTTAGGTCTTATGTAAACCATAAAATGATTATACATGTACAAGAAAGTGTGATTGCACTTCTTTAAAATCATACAATAAAATTGACTCTTCCTTTTTTGTACTGTTACATATGAATTTTAATACATGGAGATATTCCTGTTTTCGCCACTGAAGTCAAGATCCGAAACTGTTCCATCACCCCCAGAAAACTTCTTCCTGTTATTCCTTTGTAGTCACACCCTCCTCCAGTCAGGACTCCCAAGCACCACTCAACTATTTACCATCACTACAATGTTGTCTTTTCTAGAATGGAAGCATTAAATATGCAAACTTTAAGACTGGCATCTATCACTCTAAAGAAGTATCTTGAGATCCATCCACTTGTTGCATGTGTATCAACAGTTTATTTTTATAGTATGGGTATACCACAATTTTCCACTCACCTGCTGAAGATGAATTCCATTTTTGGCAAATTCCTATTGGGCAATTTTGCACAGAGCTGTTGAACAAATCCTCCTATAATACCAAATACTATTACTTATATTATGTCTAAGTTTTAGTGTGATTAACAGTTTTAATTTCCTTGGGTAAATACACAGGAACGGGATTGCTGGGTCATTTGAAGGGGAGAGGGTGGAAACTACTGCGCAGTCGAAAGCACGTTGCTTTCACACCAACAAAGAAAAGAGTTACATTTTCTTTCATATTCTCATCTGCCTTTAGTACTGCATTTTTTTTTTTTAATTTTAGCCAGTCCGGAAGGTATGTAGTGGTATCTCATTATGGTTTTAATTTGCTTTTTTCTAGTGGTTAATGATTTCACCTTTTCAGGTACTTGACATCCTTATATACTCTCTTGTGTCATGCCCAAGTTTTTACTCAGTTTTGTGTTTTCATATTGTTGAGACATAGGGATTTCAATATTCTGAAATTATAGGCTTTTGCTCAATTTTTGATTTGCAAATATGTTCCCCAGTATGTATGTATATATACAATTGTTGAAAATATTGCACACCTGAAACTAATATAACAGTATATATTAATTACACCTCATTTAAAATAAAAAGAGTAAGAATTATGCTATTTTGATAAATATCTAGATTGATTCAGTAAAAGTAAAACAGATTTTCCTCACTGAAGACTCTTTACACTTAGAAATATAAAACAAGTATAACTTCTACACACTGATGGAGAGATTATTTTTCCTCTGCATTTCATGAACTTTTTTCTTCATAAGTCCAAGGAAGTACGTTGAAAATCAGACATTAACTCAGGACTCCTACAAATCATATGCTCAATAGTTTTTGAGGATGACTATATAATTTGTAGCTAGACAAGGCCATACGACAATTATTCGTTTGTGTTATTTTTCTTCAGTGGTCAGCTAATCACTAGTCATTTTTTACAGAGATCTTAAAAGAAATAAGATACACTGAGAATTTTTTTAAATATTTCTCCTGAGCCACAGACGCACTATATGTTTACATTTCATGTATTTTATCATATATTTATATTAGCAGTATATCCTTTAAAATATATATTTCTTGAAAGAAATAAAAAAAATGGCAGTTGTTATAGCCATGTGTTAACATACATAAAGTTGATCATCCAATTTGCTTTACTTTTGTGTATAATTGATAATTTTCATAATAAAAATTATAATATTCATGAATCCCATAATCCTTAGTAAATCTTCCTAGAATGAGATTTTTAAAAATTCTAAGATCCTTGTATAAGTGAAATAGTAAAATATGACCTAAGAAATAATTAAGGCTACATAGAAAGCAAAATTAAAATTTAAGAAACTTATAAGAAGCTTGAAGATGTGGCTCAAAAACTGAAGAGATGGAATATCATCTACCAGAAAAATAAGATAAAGGAAAATGAAAACTGGTATTAAAAAATGAGAATTGTTTGGGAGGGAGACAAACCATAAATGACTCTTAATCTCACAAAACAAACTGGGGGTTGCTGGGGGGAGGTGGGATTGGGAGAGGGGAAGGGGGCTATGGACATTGGGGAGGGGAGGCGAACCATAAGAGACTATGGACTCTGAAAAACAACCTGAGGGTTTTGAAGGGTCAGGGGTGGGAGGTTGGGGGAACAGGTGGTGGGTAATAGGGAGGGCACGTTTTGCATGGAGCACTGGGTGTTGTGCAAAAACAATGAATACTGTTATGCTGAAAAAAATAAATAAAATGGGAAAAAAATGAGAATTGTGAACCAAAAATATTTTTAAAATATGAACAATATTTGAGTTGTAGTATTTTATGGCCATATATTTTGTTATTCTACGGCATTCATGTCCCTTATAAAGTTGCTTTGTATATTGAATAGTAGGGCCTAAGGTAATTGGCTTAAAATGGCTAGACTGTATTTTTCATTCACAAACAGAATTAATTACTGAACAATCTATCAATGGTACTGTTTGTCAAATTTCACTCTTAACTAAATGCTTTATTGGCATAATTCAGGGTGACAACCAATTTGTCTGTAAGGGGATCTGACATACTAATTGGTGATCAACCTCCAAATAGCCAACCTAATGGACAACACAGATCACTGTCTATGTTTAGAGTAACTGTGTAATAACAGTAACTAAAACGTACTGAATAGTTGATCTGAGCCAGGAACTCAACTGCATGACAGGGGTTAAAATTCCATTGAATCCTTACCCCCAAATTACAAGCAATACTATCATTATCCTTTATTACAGAAATGAAGAAACCAAGATTCAGATATCTTCCATTCCATGTAGTTTTAGAAGCTTACCTATGTTTAAATATGGAAATCAAAGTACAGAAGACTGACAAATGAATGTAATAGTAGTTTAACACTTCCTGGTAAAAACACTAACATTTTCTCATTCCTAAATTATACTGTAATCTCTGAAAGTATCATAGTAAAAATGAAAACCCTAAGGAAGTTATTAAAAATTTAGCACTCTCTGCTCATATGGGAGTATAGATTCCACTTTCTGAAGAGATTATTATAGATATGCCTGGAATAAAATGCAAATATCATACAGAGTGGGCAGGATATCTCAGCTGGGTTTCCCTAGAACTTATTACCTCAAATTTTTAAATACAAGAATAAATATATATCCAAGCAAATGTACAACTCTAAGGGAACATCTTAACACAAGCTAGCAGAATTATGAAACTAAGTATGTAGCTGGATATGGAAAATCAAACAGAGATGGGCATGAGGTGGTGGAAAGGTGAGTATAAAAGAATGGGTCAAAGATAAATAACAAAGCAGGAAAAGGACAGGATTTATCTGGAAAATGTTGATGTCTTTCATTCAACAGAAACTAGGTTTTTTTTCCATTTAAATTTATATTTTTTATACAATAACTGATACTTACTAATTACTCCAAAATCTACCTTCATTCAAAACATGTCCCTCACTGGAGAATTTTCTAAAGGATTTCACTTTATCTGTTTTGTTCCTTTGTTCTGAAATAAATTAATATAAAAGCTCAAAAAAAAAAAAAAAAAAAAAAAAAAAACCTAGTATGATCCACGAAATTCTATGCACTAAGCTCCATTGAGCAGCTGAGAGTATACCATACCTGGCACTGTTATAACCACATTTTTTCTAAAATTCTAATTCAGAGAATAATTTCAGAGGAAATAATAATGACACAAATCAACAATGACCTAAGAACAGCAAAAAAAAAAAATGATGTGTACTTATGTAACTATCATCTTATTAAAATATTTTCCTTTTCCTTATTTCATTTCCAATAGTAATTTGTTCCAAAAGGATTACATAGAAATCACGCAAACATTCCAAACAGTAACTACACTACAATTTAAGTTCTTGGACATCTGGAAATGTGTATTTTAGCTCTGCATTTCCTTTCTAGCAGGGCCCAGCACCAGAACTACTGAGAACTAGGCAAAAGGGGATCTGGATCTGAGCCTGGGGCTTTGGAGGAACTCTGCTCTTCACCTTCACCTCTATCCATGGGACAGAGTCCTCAGTGTGAAGAGAACTTACTCACTTGAGCTCACTGTTGCTTAGCATTTTCTTTGTCCTTGAGTACCCCTGGCAAAAATGGCCCAGAATCCCCAACTGAAGCCAAAGTGAGCCCTTTCCTAGGTCTTCCTTTCCATAGGGAAAGGCAAAGCTAGAGCGGGTATCCCTCGGTGTTCCTCATCATGTTAGAGACCCAAGGCACAGCAAAAAGAAACAAGGTGGGCTGCAGACTGGGTCTGGTTGCTGCCAAGTATTACTGTGGGATTTAGTGTCCAAAACCTCTAAATTGTAAACAGGGCTTACAGGAAGTTCTAAGGGTATAAAATCATGTGCCTACTAGGCACAATCATACTCATTTCATAAAGATAATAATGAAATTAATTAAAATAGAAAACTATTGGTCCCTGTTTTAATTAGAATGGACAGTAAGAACAGCCCTGAAATCTGAGAGGCTTAACATTCGTTCTGTTGTTTTCTCTGTGAATGGTCCAAGTCCCATGCGGGTCACTAGGAGCAGCTGGTTACTGTTATTTGCAGGACCCAGGAGCGCAAAAGTTTAAATGGAGCTCACATACTTTTATGTAAATATTCAATGACATAAATTAAGATAATACACAGTTGACTATGTTTTCCTAACTTGACAAATAAACCATCATAATAATAAAATTGAAAACTATGGGTAAATGTATAGTTTTATTTGACTAAGTTGGGCTAAACTTCTAAGAATAACTTTATCACTATTCTCACCTGGGGACTCTGCTGATAAGCTGGTGATGTTTGTAAAAGAAGTATGATAAAATATAAACACAATAACACGTTGTATATTTATTGATAAAAGTGCCTGCACTTAAGTAAAATCACTAATATTGACATTATAATCAAGATTTTCATATAATTTGACACATTTTTGCCTAATTAGATAAAATTTTGTGTAATTGTCAATATTAATTTCTCTCTTAATTTCAGTTCAAAGAAAATTTACCCAGCTGAGTCAGTGGCAACTTGAAAGAGTAATATTTTAAACAATTTCAGAATATATCAAGAATTTTACATAGACTAGCCAAGCATAGAAAAAAATATAAATAAAGTATTTCCAGAAAATATTAAAATTATTTTAATGTTATCAATAAAATATCACTATCAATTGTATTATGGTTTTTTACTAACTCTTGAAGAAATACCAAGTGGTATAAATGTGTGTCTTAAATTTTCTTGCCATTTTTCAGTGTTGGAATATAAAGAAAACTGAAAAGAGTCTATCACTCAGTTTGTTTAAAAGGTCTTCTCAATTTAAACTATACTTGCAATGTACAATGGACAGAACTAGTATTATAGAATTTTATTATTTTTACCTGGATATTCTCCCTTTAATTATGCAAACCTACTTTTCCTTGTTTTAATTTCCTCATATAAATTAAATATCCTATTTTACATTTCATATTAAATGTTTTGATTTCACAAGTTTCTCTAAAATTCATGTTTAAGTATTTAATCTTTTAAAAAGTGAAATAATGAGGGACGCCTAGGTGGCTCAGTTGGTTAAGCAGCTGCCGTCGGCTCAGGTCATGATCCCAGCATCTTGGGATTGAGTCCCACATCGTGCTCCTTGCTCGGCAGGGAGCCTGCTTCTCCCTCTGCCTCTGTCTGCCTGTGCTCGCTCGCTCTCTCTCCCTCTCTCTGACAAATAAATAAATAAAATCTTAAAAAAAAAATAAAAATAAATAAAAAGTGAAATAATGAAACAGTTTTTTGTTTGTTTTTTGTTTGTTTGTCTTACTGTTGTGGAAAGGTTTAACCAACAGCATTAGTTATAAGCAACAATTCATACCAAGTATGCATAGTGCAAATTAAAAATTAATTCTGTTTTTCTGTAAGGAAAAAGATTTATTTTTTAAACAGAATTTACTGTTGTTTGCTTAATTTGTCCAGTATATTTCATAAAATCTGATACAAATCTAATTGTTTTGACAGTATTCATTTGAAATTCCATAGTGTACCCAAGAATAGTTTAAGGTCAGATTTGATATGTTTCATCAAAACAGTTCCTGTTAGGGAAGATCCAGGAATCACTCAATATTTATTAGTTTCCACTTGTCCAACGGATGTAATTATTACCAGCATAGTGGAAACTGTCATGTCTTAGTAAACATTTAATTAATGCTCTATAAGAGGCATATGGGTCTTATGATTTGGGACAACAAATTCCGTCTGAAAAACTTTTTTCTTTACCAACCTTGTTATCTCCATAGACTTGTCCTTGACAGTGCTTCAAATCAATACTTCAAACTAAATTTTTTTCAGTGTTCATGTTAGCCTAAGCCTATACTTTAAAAACAAGTGTAAAACCAATAAAGTACTCATTAATTTTAACTTCTTTGTTTTCTGTTTATTTAATTATAAGGGTGGTAGAAAAATTTTTCCAACATATTTTTAACCTCTAACTGAAAGACTTTTGTCTTTGGTACAATCCTGTAAAAGTAGAGATTATTTACTTTCTACTTTATGTACATTTTTCAAACTTTATTATCAATTGAATTAGTAAATTTATTTGGAATTTGTCCCATTTGATGGTGATTATTTCTATTTTTTTACAAGTCAAACTACCAAATCATATCTATTCTATTTATAAATTTGAAATGCTTTGCTGTGAGCACTGTGAATGTAAAAACATGTTTTGTGAACACTGAGCACACAATATTATTCTTGCAAGAAAGTCATGCTGAAGTCCTAAAATATTATTCACTTGTCTGTATTTTATTGCATGTTGTTTGTTGTTTATTTAGGTTTTTATTTCTGATTCTGTAATTAATTACATGAGTCCTTTATTCTGTGCAAATGGAAAATTAGTAATATTTTACATATTACCTCTATCCCTATAATATCCCAAATTAATAATATGGACTTTTTAAATATTGTAAAATGTTCTTTAGCCTTCAAGAATAACTACTGCAAATTTTGGGCTGATTCATAAGTAGCTCCAGAATCATGAATAAATAGAAATACAGAAGAAAAAGAAAAACAGGAAAACAGATACACAGCAATACTGGAAAATACTTCATAATGCAATCTTAAGGAAGGGGCACTTTGAAGTATTCCTCTCCAATGTAAACTATAGCAGTATAAACTACAAACCTACATGGTATTTTAGTGCAGTTGACTGTTATTTTGATGACATGCAACAAAGGAGGCAGAGCAGCATTCTGCTGGTACCTGAGTATTGCTATTTGCAATAGTAGAAAATGTAGGGTATGGGGGTATAGTCTTATCATTCTGAGTGCTGGATTCTTAGAGATGGAGGCACCCCCGGTGTTATTTAATAAATTTCCTTCATATTTCTACTATCTAGGGCATCCTAGTGCTTGCCTCATTGACCCATATATTATTTAGAATTGTGTTCCCAAATATTTGGAAAATTTCCTAGCGATCTCTCTTACTGACTTCTACTGTAATTCCACTGTGGTCAAAGAAAATTTTTCATACAACTTGAATCCTTTGGAATTATTGATTCAGGTGTTTTAGTCCAGAATATGTTCTATCTTGCCAAAGGTACCACATGATCTTGAAAAGAATGTACATTCTGTCATATTTGGTTGAAGTGTTCTATAAATGTCAATTAGATCAAGTTAGTTGGTAGTGTGCTTCAAATTCTCCATTCTCTTACTGATTTTATATTTTCTCAATTATTGAGAGCAGAGAGTTAAAGATTTTAACTGAAACTGATTTGTCTAACTCTCCTTAAAACTTCATCTGTTTTTGATTCACATACTTAAAGCTCTGTTATTAAGTTAATAAATGCTTATCATTCTGTCCTATTGATTAATTAATATTTTTTGTCACTATTGAACAGATTTTTTCATTCTTACTAATATTCTTTGTTGCAAAATATACTTTGTATAGTGCTCTAAAACTTCTTAATGAGTATTGGCATTATATTTATCCTTTCTACCCTTTTACTTTTCAATCCATTAAGTTTTCATTTAGAGTATTTCTTAAAATCACTATAGAATTGCCTTCCTTTAGGGCACCTGGGTGGCTCAGTGGGTTAAAGGCTCTGCCTTCGGCTTAGGTCATGATCCCAGGGTCTTGGGATAGAGCCCCACATTGGGCTCTCTGCTCAGCAGGGAGCCTGTTTCCCTCTCTCTCTCTCTCTGCCTGCTTTTATGCCTACTTGTGATCTCTGTCAAATAAATAAATAAAATATTAAAAAAAAGAATTGTCTTCCTTTTTAGCCAACTTTACAAAAATCTGTATTTCAATTTAATTTACTTTTATATTTAATGTGATTATGGAGGTATTTTGTTTTGTTTCTATTATCTTACTCCATGTTTTATATTTGTCCCATTTGTTTGTTATTCCCTTGTCCTTACTTTTGAATTTTTTTTTTTTTCAACATTTGACATTTAATTAAGCATCGGAGACTGGCTCAGCTCTCCCCACCTGCCGGGCACATCAAGGGCACATCAAGGCACAGGGAAGGCACCTGAATTTTTTAAAAGATATTTATTTATTTATTGGAGAGAGAGCATACGAAGTAGAGAGCACAAGTAGGGAAAGGGTAGGGGAGAGGGAGAAGGAGACTCCCACTGAGCATGAATCTCAAAGTAGGACTTGATCTGGGGACTCCAGAATCATGACCTATGTGGGAAGCAGATGCTTAACCAAATGAGCCATCCAGGTGCCCCCTCTTTCTTGGATTCTTTTATGATTACATATTCTGTTTTGTTAGCTAATTAGTCCTTTTGTATAGCCTGCTAATTGCTTTGTCATTGATTGTTACGGGGTATATTTTTCCCTTAACATGTCCACCTTTAAGCTATATTTTATCACTTCACCTATATTTCTATCTTCCCAAAAGTTATGCTCAAATTGTCATTCATTATATGATATACTATGTAATAAATCCATAACATATTGTTTGTATTTTATATTTAAATAGGTATTCCTTAGGGAATTTAGGTAAGAAAAACAAATTGACTTTACTGTAGCTTCACAACACAAAACAAGAGGGCGGAATATAAGTCTAGCCCCTTATAGGTATGACATGTTGAACTGCCAAATACTACGCATATCCTAAAAACTCAGATAACTTCTAGTTATTAAAATAAAGTTCTTAGTTTTTTGCTTCCTGAAATCAGAATTTCCTGCATATTAATATTTTTTAAAAAATAATATTTCCATTTGACTCCAATTTTCAATGACTTGATCCCAAATTTTGCTTTTATTTTCAAGTTGTCAAAAGGGTCACACCTTCAGATTTAATATTAAATTTTCTTCAATAGCTTCTCTAAAATTGACAAGTATGCAAACTGGAAAAAAAAAAGAATTCATCCATATGCTCTAATTTTAATTGTGTGATTTTGCTCTAATTTTAATTGTGTGAATGGGTTAGTTAATACAGTGTTCCCATTCATTTATTTTGATGTTTCCTGCCAGATTCTCAATAATTCTGAAATAAATCATTAACACAGCCAGATCAGGAACATAATATGGGATAAACCACTTATTTTCAAAAAACTGTGACAAAGATTTGTTGTCACCATTCCAGATATCCATTTCATTTTTAAATGGCTACAATACAGTACAAATTTTAAGTCAAGAAAAGTGAAGTCTCAAGTGAAACTACAGTGATAGCTTTGAGGAAATCAAAAAGCTTCAAATTTCACTGTCTCCTAGACAATATAAAGATTGATTTAATTATCTCAGTAAATTAAGACACTCAAATTATTCTCTCTAGTTGGAAGCCAAGCCTCAATCAGAAAATATTAAAACTTTGAACTATAAAACTGTATATTAATGTAACATAATATTTCCTAAAATAAAGAAAATAGTAATAATAAACCCCAGAATAAAGTATTACCAGCAAAGGCAGCAAACCTTTAAAATTTGGGTATTCAAAAATTATTTTTAATTTTAATTCCAGTAGAGTTAGCATACAATGTTATATTGGTTTCAGGTATAAAATATAGTAATATAGTAATAAAATATAATAATTCTACAATTCTATACACTACTCAGTGCTCAAAACGATAAGTGTACTCTTCACATATTTCAGCCTTCCTCCCACCCACCTCCTCTCTGGTAACCATCCCCTTTTTCTCTACAGATTAAGAGTTTGTTACTTGGTTTCTCTGTCTCCTTGCTCCTGTTGCTCATTTTGTTTCGTAAATTCCACATATAAATGAAATTGTATGGCATTTGTCTTTCTCTGACTGACTTGTTTCCCTTAGCATTATACTGTCTAGATCTATCCATGCTGTTGCAAATGGCAAGATTTCATTCTTCATGGCTGGGTAATATTCCTGTGTGTGTGTGTGTGTGTGTGTGTGTGTGTGTGTGTACACATACACAACTTCTTTATCTATTCATCTGTCAGTGGACACTTGGGTTGCTTCCATAGTTTGGCTATTACAAATAATACTACAGTAAATATAGGGAGTCTTTTTTAATTAGTGTGTAGTTACATACCCAGAAGCAGAATTACTGAATCATACAGTAATTCTATCTTTAATTTTTTTTAAGAACCTCTGTACTGTTTTCCACAGTGGCTGCACCCACTTGCATTCCCACGAAGAGGACATGAGAATTCCTTTTCCTCCATGTTTGCCAAAAAATTTTAAAATTGTACATCACAGTGATGTATGTGTACTTATATACTTATATATCCATTATAGAGAGTTTTTTTAACTTTTCAGTTTGAGGTAATAATATTGAAAATCAAAAAAATATTGTTTCATGATAAGAAAAATAATGTTAGGCATCCTAAAAAAAATTCTCATTGTAAAGCTTTCTGCTCTTTTAGACTTATCAGGATGAGACTGAAGGCTTTTGTTGTTTGTTTGAAAGATTCTCTTTATTGAGAGATGGGACAGGGGTAGAGGGTGAGAGAGAATCTCAAGTAGGTTCCATGCTGAGTGTCAGGCTCCATCTCACAACCCCAAGATCATGACCTGAGGAGAAATCAGGAGTTGGGTGTATAACCAACCAAACCACCAGGCACGCCAAGATTGAAGATTTTCTTTCAGAAAATTTAACTTTGCTTCAGTGAAGCACTTTTGTTATTGTATATGGAATATTAATCATATGGGTCTTATAATAATGAAAATACTCACTAAAAAAATCAAAAGTTCAACAGCAGCAACATAATTGCCAAATTAAATCCTACCCCACAGGAGAAGGTATGCAATAGTTGAGCTAGAGAAAGAGGATGCTGCTTCTTTCATTAGACTTCTGAATCACAAAACAGGAGAGTATATTCCACTCTGGGTATACACATGGAGTGTTCTTCCCTCTCAGTATGATTCCATAAGTAGCCATCCCTAAGGTCCCAGAAATGTTCTTTCAGTTAAACTATCTTCTCCACGCAATTTGTGTCCTATCTTGTTCTTTGATTCCACCTCATATTTTAGGTATCTTGGCCCACAGTGTTTTTAAGATTATAGTCTGTAACTGTGGCTACAAGGAAAATCTTGTTTGTTATGCATGTGAGTTTTTAACAGTTAACCCTTGCAATGATTCAGCTATGGTAGAATATACAGTGATTTTCCAACGTTTTATAACAGGATATTTTGATGCATTACCACTGCATGACTTTGTAATGAGAAACAAAAACCCTATGTTACACTTACTTGGGATTATAGTTTTGTGAAATATACTCCCACATTTTTATTCATTTTATCTTGGAAACAGAGTATGGGGTTGGAAGGAAACTATTTTTTTTTCTTATTTTGCAAAAGAGAAGTCTGTAATTTAGAGTTATTAAAGGACTTAGTTGAACTATCAAGTTCTCATGAAAGAACTTGAATATGAAAATTTTCGCTCACTGACAGAGGTGGGGATGGTAGAATCTAGAAAATAAAGGTCAGGTGGTGTTGCTGAGCTCTTAGAAGCAAAGTGAGTCCAGAAATCATAAATGAATACCAAGGTTTGAGCGATATCCATAGAAACCTGATCCACAGACATCTACAAAGATGATTTTAAGAACTCGTTGTTCTTACAGGAAAGAACCAATGGGCACCGAGTAAGGTAATACGCATTCTATACAATCAAAAGAAGTCAATGACAGGCAGTGAAGAGAGTAAGGCATCTATTCCAATACAAATAACAATCCTTGAATGGTTTCTGGACCTGAGCCGGAACCCACTGACTGAAGAAGAGGACAGTCCGCAAAAGGAACAACCCTGCAACACCTCAGCAGGTGTGTATTAGAGTGACTCCAAATTCCTTTCCCAAAAGAACCAATGGCCATTTACTTGTTTAAATACATATTCAGTAAAGGGAAATGTACAGACATTTTGATTGAGTACAGACCCAATTCAAAAAAACTCAGAAGGGCAATCTTAGCTCTTCTTCAGCCTGGGCATCATAACTGTATCTTTCAACCACTTTGCAATTCAACTCTCTCCATCTAGATCTACGCAGTCTCTTATGGTTATTTCTGTGGGCATTCCCCAGTAAAAATCCTTCATTCAAGTCTGTTTCCCAAGGAATCCCACTTAAGGCAGATGTTAAACTTTGGTATCATTTGAATAAATTAGCTGAAATACAAAATGGCTACCATTTCTATTTATCAGATCAGCAAGGTTAAAAGATTAATATGATCCAGTATTGTCAAGGATATGAAAACAGTCATTCAGAAACTGTTAACTGACACTAAATTTCTATGGGCCCATTTAGAAAAATATACTTAAAGTATGTAAGCATTGATTCCAGCAATTCTCCCTTTAGAAATATGTATAGAAAATTATGAAAAAAGAGTACAGATATTATATATGTTTTTTACTTGAGCATTGCTCATGACAATAGATTAGAGTTCTTTAGAAAAAAAAGTTTTGTTATATCCATGTTTATATTATGTAGCAAGTATTCTACAGCTCCATGAGATATGTGTACCTGTATATATTTACATGTTTATTTAAATAGCATAAGCATCTTAAGTAATTGGTAAAATATTAAGTATTTGGTAAAATAAGTAAAAATATTCAGATTTATTACTATGAACCCGACTGCAATGCAGAAGCCAATATTTTATGTATATTATATTATCATTTATAGTATGATTTCAGGTTTATATGTTCTTTTTTATGCATTTCCTTTTTTTAAATGAAAATTAAGAATAAATCTATTTTATTAAAAAAAGAAAATGATTACAAATTTCAGGTATTTGATCTAGACTTTTTGATCTAACTAGCTAATTTAAAAATTCACCTGTAAAATTAAATAAATAAGTAAACAATAAAAGTAAATAAAAATTCATCAGTAAACTTTCTTATGTGATATGCTTCCTTAGCTTTTACAGAGGAGGTGTGCATTATCCTTAGAGAGAACAATAAATTAAAATGTTCCTCCTACTTGGTCTTCATTCAGAATTTTATTTCCAGATTATATTTTATGAAATACTGAGAGGGACTCATTTCTCTCTCTTCACAATCTTTCCCTTGTTCTATTTCCATTTGGACTTTTGCCTACCACCATCAGATCAAAGCTCTTACATTGATAAAATGAGATAATTAGCATAGCAGAGTATCTGGCATATAGGAAAGTTCTAATATATATTAATCATGTGGATTATTAGCAATCACTGGAATCGTTTAACCTGGTTGGTGGGGAATAGGATGATCTTTTTGTCAGTAAAGTTTCCATGTTCCTGTCCAATAATTCTCTCTGAAATAGAAGTGCAATACAGGGCTTGATGTTCTCAGAATAATGCTCTCTTAAATCTTCCTGGCACTAACAGCATAAGTACTTACTATCAAAGCCCAAGTCCCTGCCCACAGCAGTCCAGCAAGAAAATTGCTTATTGTATATATCCTTTGTGTATGTTGCTTGCCATGACAGACGGGAACAAGAAAGAAAGGGAGTTTCAACTACATCAAATTACAGCAGATATTGATAGAGTAGAATACACACACATAGTCGGGGTGATGAAGAAAAAAAATGCCTCGGTAGTTTCAGAAGGGAATCTACCTCAGTCAGACAAGCAGAAGGAGAAGAGGAGTCCCCAGAGGTTATGAAGCCAAAGAAGAGATGGATAGTTTAAAGAGAAAAGTGAAGCGACATAAGAAATCAAAGAATATTTTACCCGCAGAAAGAAAATCAATGAAAATGATGAACTGCTATTCAAAGGAAATAAACTGATTATTCCAGTTTCCACAAGAAGGGAAGTATTGCAGGTAATCCATCAGGATGAGCAGGATGTTGGAAGGAGAGGGAGGAAGCCTAGATGTGATAGTCTATCTTTCATATTCCAGCCCCAAAACGAAAATGTTAGTTAGATGCTGGAAACACAATTTAAAATTAATTTCTTTAGCACAATAAAGTCCATTGGCATGTATATATTTTCTATATTTTCAAATTATTTTCTATTTTTACTTTCATACTTCATAAAGGAGATTCTCTAAAAATATTAAAGACATAATAAATGTCTACATGCAACGTTTTAATAATCAAATGAATTCTCAGGTACCTACCCAACAACTTAAATAGAACTTTATCTATATCCTACAAGTTCTGTAAATTTTCCTCCCTGATGATGCCCCACCCCCTTCATCCCAGCAGAGGATAACCACTCACCACTCTGATTTCCAATGTAATCATGTATTTGATTTTCTTTACAACTGTCAATTGTTAATTATATACACAAGATATGAATTTGTTCTCTTTTTAATGTGATTATAAATGGAATCAAACTGTCCATTTTCTTACTTGTTATTTTCATTCAACTTCACAGCTTTGAGATCCATACATGTTTATTGTTGGTAGTCTACTTTTTGATATATCATAATTTATCCATTCAGTTGATCGTTGATCTTCTAAAAGTTTTGGATTCTTTCCTTTCTTTCCTGACACATTAAATTTTTAGTGGTGATGCTTGCACAACACTGTCAATGGAGTTAATGGCACTGATGGTATACTTAAAGATGGTTAAAGTTAATTTTATATTATGTAAATTTTACCACAATAATAAATAAAATATCCTATAAAAAGAGATTTCATTCAATGCTTGAGGAGACCCAAAATTCTTAACTCTTTTTCAAAAAAGCTTGAGTCAAATTTTCCAAACAAGTAACAAAGAAAATTAATGAAGAAAATTAACGGTTTCTGAGGTGGGTAGGATTTGATTTATTCCCCTTTTCTGGAGGTAGACTTTATTTTCAGTCAACTTCACTAAGATTGGAATTCCTGGGGGGAAATGTGGGTTTAAATGAATATGTTTTCCCCTACGCTTTTCATAAAACTACGAAAGACTGAGGACAATCTCTCAATATCAGATTTGTTGACAATATCACAGCTACAAGTCCAGAGCAGATTTTTGTTTCCATTCTACACATTTTTGACAAATTCATTTTCTCTGTTGGGGTAGGAGAAGAGCACAGTGTTGATGGAGTATCTAGTTTAGGCAAGATACATCTGACTCCTTTTCCAAACCTGTCTTATTTAATCCTCATAATACCATCTTAGAGATGAGGAACCGAAGGCTCAGAGGTTAAATAATTCTTTCAATATCAATTTGGAGGTCAATAGTAGAGCAGAAATTTGAATTCAAGCTTGTCTTACTCAAAAACAAAAAACAAAACAGAACAAAACCTGTGCTCTTTCCATTTTTTGTCCTGATATCTCAGAATGACTTATAAAAGTGAGAAGGGTAATTGGCATTTGTTAAATGTGCCAGGGGCTTCACTCATCTTGCTGCATGTTCACAACCAATCTACTGAGAAGCTGGCATTAGTCATATTAAACAGATGAAAAAAAATCAAGACTCCATAAGTTAACTGTCCAAGTGTTTGTCAGTGTCACAGTTTCAATTATTCTTTGTCTGGCCTGAAATCCTGTGAATATGTTCCCTATATTCCTACAGAACAATTTGGTATGATAATGTATTGAGATATTCATTTCTCATTTTTTTCTTCTTGTATAGCATGTGTCTCACCATACAGTCTTTTTATAGTCAAATTGTTTTCTTCTTCTTGCCTTAGGATTGCATTTCTGAAAGTGAGAACACTGAGCCAGCTGCATTCGCTTCATTTAAGACCTTACTAGCAATGCAAATTCTCCATCCCCACCTAAAATCAAAAACTCTGGTGGTAAAGCCCAGCAATCTGTGTTTTATCAAACTCTGAAGTGGTTTCTGCTACACGCTAAAGCTTGTGGAAGCACTGATGTAGGGGAAGGTTCATTGCGTGTTAGATCAAAAAGAACTTCCCAGACTGCAAAACACTAAACAAACTGATTCCTCATTTTTGATTTCTAGAATTCTGGGCTCTTTGCTAGAACAGAAATATTGTCAACACTAGGAAATGCATGAAGATCTAAAGTTCTGCTAGCTATGGAAACCCATGACTCTTTGGCCCATGGAGAAGTGGAGAATCCCTTTTTGGTGCATGTTCACTCTAATAATTTAACTTTCCTTCCCAGGCTCCAAAAACATTACCTAAAGTATCAGAGAAGTAGAAGAGACGCTAGACTTTACACCCATATAGCCTTGACCAGTGGTAACTATCATCCTGAATAATCTCTCCAAATGTGAATGATCATAATATAGGGGGCTGGGGAGATTCCTAGAGAGTGAAACGCAGTGACACTTTAAGTGGTGGTAGGATTCAATTGGAATTAATTAAAAGTAATATAGTGTGAAAAAAATTTACACGTACTATAAAATTTTTTAACGTGCCCTGAGAGATTAAAAAAAAAAAAGTTCAATACATAAAATACATAATAAGGAGAACTCTTATTAACAGCACATTTGTGCCTCCCCGAAATTCTAACCCGCAATGGACAGTGTTAAGAGGTAGGGACCTTGGGAAGTAACTAGGTTTAGGAAAGGTAAGGGAACAGAGACCCCATGAGAGTATTAATGCCCTCATAAGGGGAGGAAGAGAGTAGAGCTCATTACCATTACTCTGTGAAGATCTAAGAACACCCAGCTGCAAACCAGGAGCAGTGCTCCCAGCAGACACCACATTTGCCTGAGCCTTGAGCCTGAACTTCCCAGCCTCCCAAACTCTGGCAAATACATTGTTGCTTAAGCTTCCCAGTCCATGGAATTCTGCTATAGTGGACCACCCTGAACAGGACAATTTTAAATATCCTCGGCATCTTCCCTTTTACACTCACATACACTTTTGTAGTAGTAAGAAAAAACATAATGTTTCTTCCTTTCTTTACTTAAAAAATTAGCTAGCACTCTTAAGTTATGAATACAGAAAATATCTACAAAAAGCAAAGAAGATTTACTATTTTAGTTACATACATAAGAATTTATTTTAGGAGGAATAAAAAAGTTTTTAAAAAAAATCTTTCAAATTTGAAAGCTTATAGATCGGTTGCTGCTTTTTAAAGAAAGCCCAGAATTATGTGGAGAAAATGTTTTAGTTATGAAAATACCTTGCATGCGCAGAATTAAAGAACCTGGGTCATCTATAGTATTTCTCCCTGTAAGATGGGTTTTAGGCACATATTTTTATAAGTAGGTATTGGGGGAGAAAAGTACCTCTGAGCTTTTTCCAATGCTATAACTTTGATAAGTATCAGACTTGCTGTCCATTCAATTTAATACCTCAATTAATAATGATAATAATAGCAATAATGACAATATAACAATTTTTAGCACTTTCTATTGTACCAGGCATTATTTTCATTGTTTTACATTTTTTAAAGATTTATTTATTTATTTGAGAGAGAGTGTGTGCATAGGGGGGCAGTGCAGAGGGAATAAATCTCAAGCAGATTCCCTGCTGAGTGCATAGCCCCACCCCACAGAGGGCCTGATGGATTGTGAGATCATGACCTGAGCAGAAACCAAGAATCAGAGGATTAACCAACTGAGCCACCCAGGTGTCCCCTTCAGGGCTTTACATTTATTAGCATGTTTAATCCTTATAACTAAATTATAGACTAATAAATAAGGCATGTTCTTTCTTACTCAAGTCAAATATTTCTGAAATTTAAAAATGCACATAAATAACTTAGAAATTGCTGTTTCTACATTCTTAAGTCAATTATTTACTCATTTTTCTCAACCTGTAACACATATATATTAAAAGCTAGGAAGGAATTCAAAAACAGTTATGAAATAAACTTTAGAAATAAACATTAAGTTACTTGGAGTATAGCTCAAATGTAAGTAAAAAAAATTCACATTTTCAGCAAATACTATAGTCAGGACAGAGCTGGCAAAAAGTACAAGATTCAGTGTCCCCAAGTCTCCAGTTATCAAGCATGGCCTTATCTGTAGCAAAGACCTTAACCGACTGATCCTATGTACTAATCGTACTATGTACAATTTATAAACATAATTACTATGTTTTCTAAAACCAAAGGCTGAGAAAACTGACGGGAAAAATAATTTCCTTTTTTGACTTGTCAGTTTCCTTCTATTTAGTGGATAATAGGTGTATAATAATAGATATGTAGAAACAGGTATAATCAAATTATTCACTTAAGAAATCAACTTTACTTAAAGTAAAATCTCTTAAATTGTTCTGCAAAGTAGAGGTGTGCAGTCAATGTGATTATAAATCATGTTAATGAAACATAGTAATTTGGAATAAACCTTTGATTTTCACTAAATTTGCTGCAATCCTTAAAACCAATACTATAAAAGGAAATGGGGGGGGGAGGCAGGAGGCAAAAGGGATGGTATTACTTAATCAATACAGAATTTCAGTTTTGCAAGATGAAAAGAATTCTAGAGATCAGTTGCACAACAATGTGAATGTAGTTAACACTACTCAATTGCTCACTTAAAATGGTTAAGATGGTATATTTTACATTATGTATACATCATTTGATCACTATTTTTTTAAAGGAGAAAAAAAATAAGAGAAAGAAGTTATCTCTTTCCTGCACTGCTAGTTGGAGCTAGAATCTTTTCTCAACTTGCTATAAAGGAAAAGTGAAAGAGGAGGATAGAAGTGGGGAAATTAAAACTTGGGTAACTATTTGCAGCTATCTGCTTTCAGTATTATCACCTTCTCATTTTTAAATATAAATTTAAAGTCAATATAACATTTGTTCAATCTAATATTAACCAGGAAGTGTTAGAATTGATACACACGCATGATTTTGGAAGGATCCAAGCTCTTTTTCTTACACTAGAGTCCTTTTCAAAATATCACACCAAATGCAACTCTATCAGACTAACAAAGGCTTATATTGAGTAGGTGTGCAAAAAGAAAATAATGACTATCACCTAGCTGAGAATTCAAGAACTTCAAATACGATTAATCTCATTGACACTAACTTTAAGTCTCATGAAGTTAAAATCTATCAAGAGCTTAGATATATAAGCAACCTCCCTTTATTCTCCAGGTTACCAATTTAATTCAGTTAATCTTAATAAAAATATATCCCACACCAAAGAGGAAAGAAACAAATCATCACAGATTCGAACCCTCACTTTAGTGTTTGACAATAACTGAGATAGTAAGCTTAAAACCAAAGACTAATCTTCTCCAGGAAGACGGGTTTCATCTCAACGAAGCAAGACAGAGCAGGGGCTGGACTTGGGTCTCCTCTCCCCTGACCGAGGAAACCTGCAGCTCCTTGATAATGGAAACCCTCTGCCTTATGTGTAGCAGATCTTGCAAGAAAGTCCAAGCAGGGGGCACCTGGGAAGCCGCTGCCTTCGGCTCAGGTCATGATCTCAGGGTCCTGGGATCGAGTCCCACATCGGGTTCTCTGCTCAGCGGGGAGCCTGCTTCCCTTCCTCTCTCTCTCTGCCTGCCTCTCTGCCTACTTGTGATCTCTCTCTGTCAAATAAATAAATAAATAAATAAAATCTTTAAAAAAAAGAATGTCCAAGCAGGATGCTTACCAAAGGATGGACTCTACTTGGAAGACTGGCAAAGATCTAACAAAGCCAGTCTGCGCCAAGGAGGACCCCAGTGCTAACCTTTCTCCTACACTTTCTCTCCTTATAATACTAAAAATCATGCCCAGAGGTAGAGATTTAACATGCTAATTAGACATGCAATGCATGAAGAAACATTTTCTGTCCACTGCGCCGGTGCACCCAATTTTCTGTGTCTCTCCCCACCTCTACTTGCTTATACAGAACTCCTTTCCTAACTTTGCTGCTTTAAAAACTTTCCCTGGCTTTGTTGGCTGAGCTAGATGGAAGGACCCTTTCTTTTTTGCTGTCTCCCTTGTGCTGGATAAATAAAAGCCTTAGCTGGCACTGCCATTTGACCTCTGATCATCTTCTGTTGTTTAGAGAGCCCAAAGACTCATAGATGATATAAGTGCATTTAATAATTTGAATAAGCACAAAGACAACTGTGATAACACTTGCAATGGAATAAAATAGGGAGAAAATATCAGAGACGGACTATATAGTGTATATTATATATGGCTATTACTGGAGTGCCCTCCATCTTTTATTTTTTTCCAAGATGGAGAACAGTGAACAATAGGATAACCTTGGATTGAGATAATATTGCAGTGGAGAAGCCTGTCTTTATCCTGTCTCAGAATGGAGCTAAGGAAGTAGACATGTGACTGATGAAATACAGATTTCACTTGCTTGTCAAACCCAGTAAACCCTGATGCTCTCATAAATTTTCCTGAAACAGTGATTTCCACTCACACTGCACCTGAATGACCATGGGCTGAGCTTTAAGAGCAATAATATTCAGTTGAGTGACATCACCGTTTCTCCATTATGTAACTTGAGTCACTGGTTATAGTAATGATGTCTACAAATATTCTCATTATTAAAAAAACTCTCTCTCTCTCTCTCTATATATATATATGTATATATATATATGACCCTGTGCTATTTGGATAATGCAAGTCTGCCAATGTCTTACTTGGCTAGCAAGGGTGGATTCAGAGCTGGTGAACAGAGGTGTATGTGGACATGACGTTCCCATTATAGAATTTACTGCATGTGAAACTCAAGGACCAATATCCATAACCTGTGAGGTATGTTACCCCAAATTTTCTCACATTCTCATGGGAAAAGTATTTCTTGATAACAACGAAGTATCACTTCCAAAGAATTTTGTTGGATTATGAATACATCTGTTCTAGCCATAGAGTTGCATGTGATTTGTATTTGTAATATATATACCTATATATAGAAACTTATTAAAACTATAGATCAAATGTATTATTGATACAAATAATTACGTATGGCTTTGATAACACTGAAGTCAATCTAACTGTTAAAATTAAAAATCAAGACTCACAGAAGATTACCATTTTAAATAAAATTCAATATAAAGTCACAAAATGGTCTTAAAATTTAACCTAGCCCTCAGATCATATGGTCTGGAATGGGGGAAAACCATATATTTAGGAATGTTATGTGTGTATCTTTACTTAGAAAATTTAGGAAAAATATAAATTTCTGTATGTGCATTTATACTGAGATACAGAGTATCTGGTTATTAATATATTAACAATAATAAATGCAGTTTTTTGTCTTAGTTAAGATTCCTACAAGAAACAGGACACATTCAAAATAAATGATCAAAGAGAGTACTGAAGGAGCTATTTTCAAAAGGGGTGGGGGAGGGAAACTGAAAGTACTGTGAATTGCCTTAAAGCTAGCAACAGCAGAAAGCCTTTGCCACTGCTGGGCCTGAAGGTGCCAAGAAGGAGCAGGTACCAGGGCCCCCTCCGTACCTATAGGTACAGCAGAGAGAATACCATAAGGAAGTTGTAGATATAGATAGTGAAAAAGATCAGACATAGAATCAGTAAGAAACTGCAGCCGGGCAAGGAGGGAGCCAGGGGAAAACACGCCATGACTTCTCCATCCTCCCTCTCTCCTACCTTTGACAAGCTTCCCACTCGCCAGCTGAAAGCCAGAAGGCCATGGAGCCTCACTGAAGCGGTCCACAGGGCTCTGCTACTCGGGCAGCAAGCAGGGTGGAGAAAGGCCGATTATGCACCTGCAGAGGCAAAAGGACAACACTCAGCATAGACTTATATAGTGCTCTTTAGATTTTCAACAACCATTCACCAAAATCCATTTAACTCAAACAGCCTTGAAAGAGAAGTAGAAAAAAATAAATTTGAAGTTCAAGATTTTTAGAGTTTCTCAACACTGCCCATTTAATGTGTAATAGAGCCAGTAATTAAACTGTCTTTTAATTCCACCCGCAGTATTTTTCAGGCTAGTTTGGAAATCTGGATGTAGGAAAATCTAAATAGCTTAGAAGAGATGCTTTGGAATGCTTTCTCTTCTTCCATGAGGGGTCTGGAAAATACTCATGTAGAAATGAAGTGTGTAATAGAGATATGAGCTGCAAATAAAACTTCACTAGTCATGTGTCCATTTTTTCCATAGAAGAATCATACAGATGTTGGGAGCTCTGCATCAATCTTTTAAGAGATCCACAAGTGAAGTACATGCTGGAAAACATGGTAAAGGATACAGAAAATAGAGTGCCTGGGTGGCTCAGTGGGTTAAGCCTCTGCCTTCGGCTCAGGTCATGATCTCAGGGTCCTGGGATCGAGTCCCGCATCGGGCTCTCTGCCCAGCAGGGAGCCTGCTTCCTCCCTCTCTCTCTGCCTGCCTCTCTGCTTACTTGTAATCTCTCTCTCTCTCTGTATCGAATAAATAAATAAAATCTTTAAAAAAAAAAAGAATACAGAAAATAATCTAAGACTCCAAAACCCTTCCACAAGGACATGGTGGGAGGGGCACTGGAACGGCAGCACCTACATTTTGCTTTGTTAATGACAGGCGACTGAAGAAATTGACAGGTGATCTCAACACCAGAAAACAAGCCCTCTTGTAATGTAGAGTGAGAATTCTGGCTCTCCTCCTATACAACCTAGAAAGTTCCTTGACTCAAAAGAAGTCGCCCAACACTACCTAAAGAAAGAAGTGAAATTAACAGATCCGTGTGAATCCAAATAGCAGGTGCTGTTAAATTAGGCTGTACTACATAGGTCTTTAGGGCAGCCATTAGAGGAAGATATGTTAATCCCGGGAAGATAACATGGTTCAAGTCAAGCAAGCCCTTCAGAAAGTTCTGATTTGTTTTGATGGAGCATGGTGTGTATGATGGATAGTGTTTTGCAGTGTGCATTTGAAGCACAAGTTGTGAGGCGTCTGAGGCATACCCACAACGTTAGAGAGCTTAAATGATAAACCAAGGTCAGTTCATAAATAATGGGAAACGAAAATTACCCCCTCCTCATATATTCCAGAAGTGAATCCTAGAGCAAATCTCTTTGGGGACAGTTCTGCAGGTATTTTGCAACCTTAGAAACACTGAGTAGCATATACATTGCACTAACTGAGGTAGAGAATTGCTGTTTTTTAACACTACAAGCTGCATTCCATAAAGATGCTGCATCATTCATATGATTTGTAATAAATCTTTTGTATTCTTTCCTCACAATAATTTATCTGAAATAGAAGCCAACACCTTGCCGGTTACTAAGCCTAGCTATTGAATTAATTCATGAGCTGGACTGGAAAAAAATGAGCCATTCTTCACCACCAGGATCATGAATATTTTAATGTCTGAATAAAGTTAAAGCAACACCACTTTGTGGAGATGCCCCAGAAGAAAAAACAGAGAATTAGATGCTATGGTGGACACTCTAATTCACTTAAACATAATTGAGATAATAACCAAAAATTAAACTGATCATTGCAGGTAGAACCAAACACTCATTTTAAAAAAACCATCATTGTTAATTCCTGAAAAATTTGGAGAATTACTATCCTCTCATGGTTTTGACCATCATAAGGAAACACAAAACTTTTCTAGTACTGTACTAAGAGGGGTGTGATTTCATTATTAGTTGAAATTTAGCATCTACCCCAAATAAGACCAGAATTCCACCAATTCAGTAACAAAAATATGTTTACAACAATTCCCCAGACTAGGCTTCCTTAGTGTAAAGAACCAGAACTAGATATGTGATGAGAAATGAGTAATCCCAGATAAAACAATGACTTTTTGAAACTTTGGGCTTCTACCAACCACAACCATTAGATGACATGAAAAGGAAACTGAAGAACAGTTGATCAAAATTTTCTCTGTTCTCCAACAACTTTGTCAGTTAATTTTTACCAAAATCAGAAAACATAAAATAGCCACAGAAGACTGATAGAAAGATGTTTGAATAGATGTGTAATATTTTGATAAACTATTGCTTACATCATCATTTTCCTTGGTGAGTGGAAGGAATGAGCAAGTGTATCTAACCTAACCTAGTCCTACCCATGGGTAGACACTTCTCATTTCTGACAAATAGTATCAATAAATCCTCAGCACCAACACCAGCACCAGAAGCATGGTGATTAAATTAATCCTTTAACCCAATGGTTCTCAACACTGGCTACAAATTGGAATCACGTAGGAGAACCTGAATCAGAATGTCTAGGGTGGGAATGGACCATCAGCATTTTTTTAAAGCTCTGTATAGGATTCAAATGTGAAGTTAGGACTGAGGACTTCTGCTATTCCATACAAAGGATGTTGAAATGTGAACATGAATTTATTTGCATGACTTGAAAATCATCGTTGGTAACTAAATTTCCCATCTTCTTTCATTACCAGTGTAATGCCCTTCTTGGACTTACAAGTATTTAGTGATAATTCTTTAATTAAAATTAACATTAAATGAAAACCTTACCACGTTGAAATATCTTAAATTTCTATTCCTGGGTGACCTTAAGCACACTAATTCTTATCACTTCTGTACACATTTGTAAAGGGGGGATAATTGTGTTTACTTTCTAGGATTATCATGAAGCAAAATGGGTTAATACATCAGAAAGTACCTAGTAAAATATTTGCATATAATAGATATCATGTAGTAGCTATCAACAAATAATGATAAATTGTAATCCTAAATATATTACTGTAGTTATAATTGCAGTAAGAGGCTTAATTGTTCATAATTTTTACTTAAAATGTATGCAACAAATATTTATTAAACATTCACCATGGCTAGGCAATGTTCTGTAGGCTGATACACAGCAAAATGAACTAAAATCCCTGTTCTTCATTAAATTTAGTTTTCAGGGAGATATTGATGATATACTATATAAGGAAAAGGGCCAAAGAAGTGTGTGTGTGGTGGGGTGGAGCATGGTGGCTTGGTGGGGAAGTATTTTTGTTAGATTGGATAGCAAGAGAAGTACTCATTGAGACCCTTGCATTCGAGTGAAGACCTGAGGGAAATAAAGGAGCTAACCATGAAAACATCTGGGAGAAGGCTTTTCAGGGTAAGGTAACAGGAAGAACATGCCTGGGGTGTTTAGGATGGAGGCTCTTGTGGCAGGATTAAAATCAAGTAAGGGGAAAATAACAGGAGATTTGATCAGAGAAGTAATACAAATATAGGAGAGAGGTGACCATAGAAGGCCTTATGGATTGATCTTGCCCTCCTCATGTATTCTTTCAGGTAAATTTCTATTTCCATGCTGCAGAGGAACAATTAAGAAAAGTTATGTTCAAAGAGTTGTGATCAAAATATGATGTGTGTCTCTCATAGACCAGAGTATACAATTGCCTCAGCATGGTGACAAGTGTTTGAGATATGACTTGCTCCATAGTCTTTGTCCCTGAATGCTTATGAAGGGCAGAACTCAAGTCCTCCAGAAGAAAAACACAGCAGAAGGTAGAAATGAACTTCGGTTGTTTAACTCATTAAGGTTCTGAGTTGTTTATTACTACTTACAAAATACCCTGACTCATACATACTTCATACTAAGGACTTCTGCTTTCACTCTGAGTAAAATGGAAAACCAGCAGACATATTCAAGATAGGTGTGAAATAATTTTACTTGTTTTAGACAAAATCACTCTACTTTCTTGGGAACAGGAGAAAAGCCTTGGTCAAGAGTAAAAACTCTTGAAGAGAAGATACTATTGAAAATGTGATTGCTGAGGTAGGGTGGCACAAAGAAGTCTTTAAACAAAACAGAGTTTAAGTGACTCACATATCCAGTCTTAGTACCCCATGCTTTCATTTCTCTTTTTTCCTATGTTCAGTTGCCTATGATTTAATTCTTACACAAATATTAATTATAACTAAAAATAAATGATCCATTTAAAAATGCAATAATGTATATTCAGGATCTACAATGTCACAGGCAATAGAAATATAAAAACAGATACAAATCTTTTTCTGTGCCCTTGACGCCCCCATCTAAGGGGAGGGGCCTGAAGAAATACACAGTGAGTAGCACATAATAGCAAAAGTGCCAATAGGTTTGGTTTTGTTTTATAAAAACTTGAAACCAATGGTTTTTGAGAATACATGTGCTAGAATTTGTTTAGGAAAAAGGCAAGTCAGATTATTACTGTTGACTTCATAGAACAGGTACAAACTGGGCTTTAGGGGGAAGATAAGACTTTCATAAGCAAAGAGATGGGAAAGCATTTTAATAACAAAAGCATAAATATCAGTGAGTTGATCAGTTTCAGACAAAATGTGGAGACCATTTCTGAAAAAAATATGAAGTTTATTAAAAAGAAAATGAAGTAAATTTTAAAAAAATAAGAAAGCAGCAAATTATGAAGGGCCTTGAATAATAGAAGGGAAAATACAGGCTGGCCAAAGAAAAATTTTTTGGTAACATAGTTTCAACATGACCAAAGAATGTTTACGATTTTAATATGCAAAGACAAAATTGGTGATTTAAAACACAACTGTGACAACATACCCGATTCAGTGTCTATATAATTTTGTCCCTAAAAAGGAACACTAGTTTGACTCTTTGATTACATACTCTTTTATCTCAAATCTAAATCCAGGAATTAGAGTGAATGCCTAAGGTAACAAAAGAAGATAAAATAAGTTAATATATATGTCTTAGCTAAGGGAAAAAAGAAAGAAAATTGTACTGTGAGTTAACAAAAATAATTTACTTTTTAAAGAAATCTCACAAGTAATGCTTAAAGAACATTACATTATTTTACTAAAAATATTACTTGTATAAGAAAAGAACTTGTGTTACTAATATACCACTATCTCAAAGCAAATTTCTGAAATCTTAGAACAAATCTTATCATATCTATTGGCATAATGTTCAGTTATAAGTCCAGTGTTCTGTAAAGGTCAAAAGGATTTCTGGGGGGGGGAAGATAGATTTGATTGAGTAAACAATTATGCCAAGAAAAATTAAATTAGAGGATATTCTAGAAAGGAACTGATATGACCTAGCAGTGCACAAAGGGATGTGAATAAAAAGGCTTAATGTGTCCTTTGGGATCGGTTACATTGCCATTCTGAAATATAAAATATTATAATTGTGTCAGCATAGTCATCAATGAAAGACAATGTGAATATTGAGATTCTTGCAAGCATTCAGCCTGATCAGAAGTACTGTGATTTTTTAAGTTGTTTATATTTAAGGGTATTTCATTCTGGTGAAAAAACAATGGATTTAATTTCTCTTAAGCATATAAAAATCTAGCTGCTAATAATGAAATTTCAAGCCTCATGATAAAGAGTACAGCACCAACTAAAGCCTTCTTTAAAGATGGGATGTGATTTCCGTTTCATGTATAAGCTCCTTAAAATGTGACTATTCCATAAAAAGTAAATAATATTTCTTGAGAATTGAAAATTTATATTTTTGGATATGAATTCCAATTGGCAAACATTATTTGGGGGAAAAATGACATTGAATTTAAAAAAAAAGATCAAAGATACTATGTGTTTATCATTGAGGGCTCAAACACAGAACTGTTACTTGATTCTTTAAAGAAAGGTAGAGAAGATAAATGGGAAGGATAGGTAAGGTGAAAAATACAAAGTATGGTCCGGTGCTGATCATCACAGGAGAAAATCTACCATGGTAATTAACTTAGATCTCTAGGTGGCACAGAGGACATATAAAATGGCTGTAACAACAACAGCAACAAAAAACTGAATACCTTGATTGTGAGTCTTGCTTTGTCACTATTAAGAGTTATCCCTTGGCTTAAAATATTAGAGTGGGGGGGAGGTGGGATTGGGAGAGGGGGAGCGGGCTATGGACATTGGGGAGGGGAGGCGAACCATAAGAGACTATGGACTCTGAAAAACAACCTGAGGGTTTTGAAGGGTCAGGGGTGGGAGGTTGGGGGAACAGGTGGTGGGTGATGGGGAGGGCACGTTTTGCATGGAGCACTGGGTGTTGTGCAAAAAGAATGAATACTGTTACGCTGAAAAAATTAATAAAAAGGGGAAAAAAATTAAAAAAAAAATATTAGAGTGGGTATTACTTCTGTTCAGTCCATCCAACTCTCCAATTTTGTCCTTAAATAATCCACTCCCTTATATCGGTGATTTTATTTTCTACTATAAATTCTTACCCTAGGCCAGTCTGTCTTCCTAGATCATGTAGTACCTAGTGACTTTTCTTTATCTTTCTGGGTGAGTGCATCTAATCTACAGAAATGCAGTCTCCTTAGGTACTGTGGAAAAGTAAAAGCATGTACCAATTCCCAGAATTTGTTCATATTCTAATGACATCTTGTACAACAAGAGTCATCTCTTTCTTCATGTATGTTCAAGGGATCATGTTCAAATTTCCTTCTATTTTGTACATCAAGTCACAGGATTTATATTAAGCACATACTATCCAGCACAGTTTATCTTTTTAAAAAATACTGTCTTCCATGTTTGCTTTGTCTTCCCTGCTCTTTTCCTAAGTGAGATAAACTGGAGGCCATATGTCTATAAGTTGACTCTTGAATAACATGAGTTTGAACTGAGTGGGTCCACTAATATGTGCATTTTTTTCCTACAATATAGCATTGCAAATGTATTTTCTTCATAACATTTTCTTGTTGCTAGCTTACTTAATGTAATAATACAGTATCTAACACATATAAATATGTGTTAATTGACTATGTTACTTGTAAGAATTCTGGTCAACAGTAGGCTATTTGTAGTTAAGTTTGGGGGGAGTCAAGTTATGCACAGATTTTGACTGTTCAGAGGACCAGTGCCCCCAACCCCTGTGGGATTCAGGGGTCAACTATATACTGTCTGTGGTGAAATCCATATCCCAGTATTCATGAACTTAGTTTTGAACCATGTGTGTGTCATATAAATTAGAAGTCAGCAAATTTTTTCTGCAAAGGGCCACATATTAAATATTTTAAGCCTCCAGGACACATAGGTCTCTGTCTCATATTCTTGTTTCCTTTAAGGACACTTTAAAATGTAATATTCTTAGCATGCAGCCACAGAGAAGCAGATAGTGGGATGGAGATGGCCTATAAGACAACTCCTATTCTATATTATTAAAACTCACTTAATATAGCTTTCTTCATCTGTGAGATTATGTGAGAACTGAATGAGTTCTCACATAATCTGAATGAGATCTATAAGAAGCCTATACTTCACTAAGTGTTTAAAATGTGTTGACTATTATTGATGGCAATTTTATCATTAACATATGTGTAAGTAATAGAGGCACTTAGAAAAGAATAATGTATTTATTGCCATTTGAAGGGTTTAAATCCTGATAGACACACTGATAACAGATATTCTGAGAAAGGATTAGAAGCATAATGAAAGTCTATCTTTTGCCTTAAGTGAAATTCAAATCAAAACCACAAGACATCACTTTATACCCACTAGGGCTGCTATAGTCAAAAAGTTAGCAAACCCTAATCACTGATAATAACAAGTGTTGATGAAGATGTAGATAAACTATAAACAGTAAATTAAATCCAAAGTAACCAGAAGAAAGAAAATTATAAAGATCAGAATGAAAAATCAGTAGAATAGAAAAATAATAAAGAAAGAAATTATATCGGGGCGCCTGGGTGGCTCAGTGGTTTAAGCTGCTGCCTTCAGCTCAGGTCATGATCTCGGGGTCCTGGGATCGAGTCCCGCGTCGGGCTCTCTGCTTGGCGGGGAGCCTGCTTCCTCCTCTCTCTCTCTCTCTCTGCCTGCCTCTCTCCCTACTTGTGATCTCTATCTGTCAAATAAATAAATAAAATCTTTAAAAAAAAAAAAGAAAGAAATTATATCAAAAACTGGGTGTTTGAGAATTTCAAAAATCAGTAAACCTCTGGCTGGAATAACAAGAAATAAAAAATATATAAATTATGAATACCACTAATGAATGAGGTAATACCACTGGAGATAGTACAAATATGGAAATAGTAGTAACTGAATATTATAAAGAATTTGTTACCAATAATTTCAACACCATAAAGGAAATGAAGAAATGACTAAAACTATCAGACCTCACTCAAGAAAAAATAAAGCAATTGAGTAACTGCGTATCTATTTGAAAAATCTGAATTTGCATTTAGAAACCTCACAAAACATATTTTAGGCCTTTATTATAAAGCTTTACTAGTAAGTTCAGCAAGCTTTAAAAAAAAATAGTAACAATTCTGTACAGAATTCTGTACAGATTCTTTCTGCAAACTTAAGGGAATGGAAAAATTCCCAGCTCATTCAATGAGGTAAAACTTATCCTGACACCAAAATCACACAAAGCTATTATAAGAAAGAAAATTAGAGATTAATATCTATGAATAAAAACTCAAATATTTTAAATTAAGTCTAGCAAACAGAAACCACCAATAAATATACAACTTACAATTCATCACATTAAACTTAAAAAAGAAAAATCATATAATCTTTCCAATAGATGGAAGAAAAAAATTGAAATTGTCCAACATCCATAACTGATTTAAAAAAATCAGGAAACAGAGGAGAGAGCAAATAAATTAACCTGACAAAGGACAACTATGCAAAGAAAGATCTCACATTGTGCTTAATCGAGAAAACTGAGTTGTTTTCCTTTAAAGATCAGAAACAAAACAAGAATGCCCCCTGTCTTCACTCTTATACAGCATCATAGTGAATATCCTAGCCAGTGCAACAAGGCAAGAAAAAGAAAAACCATTCAGGTTGAATTAGAACTGTCTTATTCAGAGACAATATGATTGTCTATATGGAAAATCTAATGGAATCTACAAACAAACGAAAAACTAATCAATAAATGTTACAAAGTAAGTTATAATTCTGTTACTAGTGATGAACAATGAGAACTGTTTTTTTTTAAATACGATTTATAGTAATATGCAAATATAAACTATTTAGGAATAAGTCTGCCAGATCTGAAAATTAAAAAAAAAAAAAAATCACTTAGAAATTTTTAAAGGATCTAGATAAATGTAGTAATATCATGCATTCCTGAATTGGAAGACAGTATTGTTTAGATTTCAATTTTACCCAAACTGACATGTAGTTTCAACCCAGTATCAAAATACCACTAATTTTTATAGAAGTTGACAAGGTTATTAGAAAATGTATATGGAAATACAAAAGATCTAAAATAGCCAAAACAACTTTGAAAACAGAACTAAGTTAGAAGACTTAAACTGACAAGCTAGAAAGGTCAAGATAACATGGTTGGCATCAAGACAGACAAACAGATCAATGGAACATAATGGAGTCTAGAAATAGACTCATATGTATATGGTCAATTGATTTTTGCCAAAGTGTAAAGTGCAAATGGTTGAAATGTTTATCTTTTCTGCAAATACCACTGGAACAGTTGGAGGCCTACTTTGTAAAATAATAGTTTTGATCTGTAACTCACAAAATATAGGGAAAAATACCTGAAAATAGATCATAGTCCAAAATTTAAAACTGAAATTTTAAAAATATTCTGAAGTTGACATAGGAGAAAATCTTTGTGGCCTTTGTCAAAGAGTTCTTAAATAGGACTTCTAAACCATGTTCTATTAAAAAATGATAAACTGGACCTCAGGAAATTTAGTAATTTTTGCTCTCAAGGACACTGTTAAAAGAATAAAAAGACAAAACACAAACAGTAAAAATAAACGCATTATACATCTGATAAAAGGCTTCTACCTAGGTATCTAAAGACTTTTCAAAACTCAGTAAGAAAACAAACAACCCAATCTTAAAAATTAGCCACAAACATATTTTAGTCTAGGAAACACAGAATAAATTTTGTAGCTAAATTTGGATTTGAACCACATGTATTAAGGCTACTTATCTTACTTGCCTTACAACCTGTTATTAATTGTTTGTGTTTCTCCCCAACTATAACCTTCTAAAGCTTGTGCCAGGATAGATAAAAATTAAAGCCAAACAATAAAATTTTATTATATATTCAATTACTTTATTATATCTGTAAATGTACTTAGGTATATATGTTTTCACAAGTTACTCATGTTTTCTCTTCTTAATGTATTACACTTGGACTCACCAGACTAAGATAAAACATTTATGTGCCTATTATTTGGAATATGAAAATCAGAGGATTTTTTTCCCTAAGATTTTATTTACTTATTTGACAGAGAGTGAGAGAGCACAAGCAACGGGAGGGGCAGAGGCACAGGGAGAAGCAGACTCCCCCACTGAGCCAGGAGCCAGATCCAAGGCTCTGTATCAGGCCACTGGGCTCATGACCTGAGTCAAAGGCAGATGTTTAACTGACTGAGCCACCCAGGCGTCCTGAAAATCAGAGGATTTTTAATTCCTAAAGAATTTTATTTAGGAGATAAGTAAATTTCAAATGGAAAATTCAGAGATGAATTTGAGAACATTCAAGGTATAATACTTGATAGAAGATGACTACTTTTTAATATGGAGAAAAATTTTTTTTTCTCAATTTCACTAGGTATGTCCTCAGATATGCAGAGGAAATTATAACTAAATTATTCTTTCTCCTAAAGACCAAGGGTTATTCATTAAAAGAAAATGGTGTGTGTGTGTGTGTGTGTATGTATACACATAAGCCACTACTTCTGTATTTGTTTTGCTTTTTTTTGTTGTTGTTGTTTTCTTTACCAAAGAAAATAATGTTAGGAGCAAAGGAGATCTAAGCTCAATTCAAGACTTAAACTTTTTTAATAAGGAGTAAGGAGTTCTTCATCTGTAAAATTCTTATTTAACTGTAGCGTAGGAATATTATTCCCCAACGTATTCATGAAAACTTATATATGTAAAGCATCTAACATATGCCTGATGTTCAATAAATGTTAATAATAACCCTCCTTCTATGTAGTGCTTTAACTGTATTGCTGATGTTTATAATATGTGTTCAGAAACAAATATGAAAGAAGTGAATGCACAGTAATATTTATAGAAACACTTTCTAAAAGTATTCTTCTTTGCCTTGTTAAATAGTCAACAATTAGTAGGTGAGTAATAAGGAAACCTAATACTCTTGCCATAGTATTTGACTCCTTGAGTACATATTTTTAAAATAGGCATTTGATACACCCTCAAAGATTTTATGGCAAAAGTGAAAAAAATAGGGTGATTTCTACTCATTCAGTTATTAGGAAAAAGTAGAAAATCAAATTGTTCAAATAAAGATGTAAATTGTTTATAATACATAATAAATGGGAGCACTACTAAAAATAATTTATTTCTATTCTATTATCAGGCTTTTGTTGATTCCATTTTATTCACTCAACTGGTGTTTGTTTTTTTTTTTTTTAATGAATTTTTAAGTGATCTCTATACCCAACGTGGGGCTCAAATTCATAACTTCAAGATCAAGAGTTGTATGCTCTGCTGACTGAGCCAGCCAGGTGCCCCACCCCAACCAATATTTTAATTCTAGTCTGGTTCAAATTAAAATATATATAGCAGCATGAAATAAACTAACCAGAGTTTGAGTAGAAAGGAGTTTCATCTTGTGTTTTTGAATACAAAGAAGTTTTGAGGGAACAGATTTAAGAAATCAATATTTCTATGTTCTCAGGGCCACATCTAACTGAAATGTAACAAATCCCTAAATAAATATATAAAAAATACACCAAACCAGGTAGATGTCTGTATAGATAATAGAGGGAAAAGAAAGGACACGGAAGAAAGGAGGGAAGGGGAGGGAATGGGAGGGGAGGAAAGGGGAGTCGAGGGAGGGAGGGAAGGCAGGAAGAAGGAAGGAAAGGAAGAGAATGAAGGAAGGAAGGAGAGACGTAAAGAAGGGGAGAGGGAAGGGGGAGAGAGAGAAGAAAAAAAGAAAGAAGAACTAAGTCCCTTTATGTTATTCTTCATATAACATCACCCTGTACCTCATATTGTGGGACACAATATTTATAAATTACTTGTGTGTCTTTACAAAAATTACTTTCAAACTGAATAAATCTAGGTAAAATTTTAGTCCCTGTGGCCAAAGTAAAGGTGCTCTTTACAAGCAGCTCTGGAAGATGGTTATTTTGCCTTCTTTCCTCTTGTTTACTAATAAGTATGGATTAGCAGACTACACAGTACAGCCTACCTCCAGCTCAGTCTAAAGCATTGTAAACCAGTAACAGTTAGCGACAGAATAGCAATTACAGCCCACACAATTCATTACCTCTTTTAACAGAGTTCTTTTGTTTTGTAGCATAAAGGAGAAAGAAACCATGAATGAATACCCAGTTCTGTATCGTTAAAGCTATAAATTCTGTAGAATTATGTACCAAACTACCATTTGGTGCTACTACTTGAGGGCTCTGTTTATTTGTTTGCTGCTCTGTTTTGACTAAAGGAATAAGGAGTCTTTCAGAGAAACAGCTTGCCTGCTTCCCCCCTGAAGCTTACTTTATTCTTTGAAACCAGGCTTATTTTTGTTTGGTCATGTTTTAAAAACCATGTCAAATCTGACTTTAAATTTGGAACTAAACATGAATTTTTGGGTATTTTTTCTTTCTCTTTATTCTTGGAGAAATAAAGTGTTCTCTCTCTAAGAAAAATACAAATATAAGAGGCTCTCTCAATATCTAATTTTTAAAACATTTAAATAAATCAATACCATATGGATTTTCTTTCTCTTACAATATATGTTTTAAGAAATCTGCAGAAGAAAATGTCTTACATTTTTACCTGAAACAAAATCTGTCAAGAAACATCCTCAGCTGCTCAATACACTACGTTTACTCTACTCTCCAGGTGTCCAATAGCTCTTTTTTCCCTGCTATAAATCATCTATTAAGGATGGTTGACTCTCTACTCCAAATTAGGGGACCTGGCAGCTGTGAGAATAAGGAGCCTAGAACTACCAATTACTTCATCTGAATAAAGTTTCTGAAATATACTAGAGAGAGGACACTTGGATAAAAATCAATAGTTCCTACACTATGATTTGAAGTTTTAAAAGAATGGGAAAATGTTTTAATCCAGCATGCTTCTCTTAGGAGTTAAACATGATGCAAAGTCAGGGAGATAGCATTGGAATGAATTGGCCTTTTGAGAAAGGCTTCTAGACAGAGTGGCAATAAGGAGTCTTGATAAAGTTCTTCTATACTCTCTTTGCTGGTAGTACAGAAAATGATAAAGTGGTTGTATTGATGGCAATTTTCTTGTTGCATGAGAAAGAAAGCCCTCTGACCTTATTGCTCCAAGTTATGTTTAAAAAAAATTCATGCTGACTATGTATGTGTGCTGTACTTATAGGTATTCTTTATTTTCCTTTTATTCAATGCATCTTCTATGAGTTTAAAAAAAAAAAAAAGGGTAGGAAAGCATTTCTCTATACCAGAAAAAGCCACTGTGCACAATCGGTGGTGGTAGTGGGAATGACAAAAAATTCAAAATGTATCTCATTCTAGCCTTGTTACTCTATGTTTCATTATGGGCACTAAGTGAATCCTAACCTTAAGATTTCAAATCAGATAATTCATGAAAATTACTTAGCACAATGTCTGGCATACAATTGCCATTTATTATCATTAAATGGTAGCTACGTATTATTGTTATTATTGTTCACTTGTATTTGTTGATTTTTTAAAATTACTTCAGTCACAAAATTGCTCTCCAGTGAAGTGAAATATGTAGACAACACCTAATATTCCACTTAAAGTACCAATACAAAAGTATAATAGAACATCACATGAGGGAAAAAAAAAAGCAATCAAGAGCATCTGGTGCAATTCTGTTATTTTATACCTAAGGCAACTAAGAATCAGAGTGATATAGTGTGTTGATTAATATCCCTCATACGTAGTTCAAAATAGGGATACTCTACATGGAAGTATCATATGCATGCATTTCTCTTTTGCTTTATTCTACCTAAGGCTGCAGAATGCTAGGAGTCTGGAAGTTTTACTGGCTCTTCAGAGAGATAACACCTGGTATTCTGAGCACTCTGGTTTGAGGGAGTGTCAACAATGTGTTTTCTTAAATGTTCCAACATACACACAAGATAACCGCACCAAGAGCAACAAAACCATAGTTCTACTTCATTCTGGCCTCTTCAGAGTTGCTGCCCGTAAAATTTGAAATTATCATCTGCTGCCCTAAATACATTCTTCAGGAGAGCAGACAGGAGAATCAGAGCAATTACAGTCCTGAACCCATCATAGCTTTCCTGAAATCCAGAAAATCCTAATTCTGCCCTGCTTTTGTCCCTACTGTACCAAGTATGTAATTACAATTTCTGTGTCACAACAGCCTGAGACAAAATACAAACATGCAAATAAGAACTGTAAAGGAGTATTTCTGATCCCAAATATCTTCTCTCCGGGAACTCCCAAATATGCCTGAGAAACCTTAAGTCTTTCTCATCTATGGATTAGTTTTCTAGGACATGTCTTGAAATTCATTTCCCTTCTCTCTTCCTTCAGCTGCTAACTCTTACAAGAAGTTCCATTTCCTCTGTTAACTATCACTGGAAGTATACATCTGTTGCCCACCAGTGGTTCCCTAACACCAGTCGGTACTGAAGCTGGGAGGCTCTCTTCTCAGTGCAGGGGCCCACACCCAGGGCAATAGGCTAGCTGGTACCTTATGACTTCAGGATCCTTCCACCAAGCAGCTCATTAGTTGAAACACAGGAAACTACCACTATTTGACCATTTATAACCAATTAAGTATTATTCAACCTGTTTTACGGTCTCTTATATTGTGAAAATTTTACTCTGGGATTCAGAAATGAATCCATGGATATTGGGCCAAAACAATTTGAATGAAGACTTGAGTTCACAAATCCCCTCCCCCTCCAACTCCAACCCATTATCTAAACAGCCCTTTGTCCATTTCCATAGGAAGAATTATTTCCCAGAAGACAGTGTACTTCTCCATATGGGCCAGCTGCGACCAACACCCCTAGACATATTTAAATACAAATCTAATTACTGTTGAAGAATAAGAGTTGTCTTTCACTACACAGAGGCCTTTAGTGATGGCTTACTGCCCATAAATGACAGTGACCAAGCCACTCTTGATATAGTTCGGCCATAATTATTTTCCCCAACATTATTGATGCTACCATCATTATCGAAGGAATATTATCATAGACAAGTGTTTAAATATGTCCCACATATTTAAATCTGAACTTCTTTTCTTATGTATGGAATTCGAAATCACATCCCTCCACTCTGTCTGACTCCTCTAAAACCTTCCACATTTTTTTCTTCTCTTCCCTGGTGTCACTGGCACCTCCCAATTTAGTAAACCAGTGAATTTAATTAATGAATTTCTCACTCTTCCTTCCAGATCATTAACAAAGGCATTAAGTAAAAACAGTCCTAACACCTATCCCCGCATCTTCTCACTGGCTACCTCCTTCCCACTCAACACAATGCTATATATTATCACCATTAATTTAAAATTCTTTAGCCAAAAGTAGTCACAGCTGGCTCCAATGGTGTAAATTAAGCCGGCTGTAAATGCATTAGTAAATTGTACATTATTTTAGTCTATCATCCTACAATAAAGTATAAAACTGGAGAAATGGGTCTTATACATAAGAACTATATATAAATTAAACCTGGCAATTCATAGACCTGTACCCCTGGGGCTAATAAAACATTATATGTTAATAAAAAATAAAAAAATTTTTAAAAGAACTCTATATAAATTAAAAATCAGTTTTCTCATTAAGAAAAATTATGGGAAAAGTCTATCTTCTAGTCAACCTCTTTTTTGTTGAATCTTAATCCTGAACTCTGTTTTTTCCCTTATCTTCAAAACCCTATACTGGGAGGCTCTCATATCTTTCCAATCAAAATTCAGTCCTATGAAAAGATTTTAAAAATGTATTTGCTCAAGAAATTAGTCATGCCTATCATGTGCCTGGCACTGTTCTAAGCACTGAATGTAAAAAAGTGAACTCAAGAGTCAAAACACCTGTAACAAAAGAATTTATGTTCGAGATTAGCTACTAAACAGATACGTAGTATGTCAGATTGTGATGTCCTACATAGAAAACTAACGCAGGTTAAGAAATAAATGAAGTGTCAGGTTAAGGAAGGGTGCTGTTACCAAATATTGTTTGTAAAAGGGACTCCACTGAAATAGTGACTTTTGAGCAGAGTGCCAAAGAAAGTGAGGGCATAAACCACATTGTTATTGGAGATAAAAGCATTCCAAGCTGGAATAAAGCAAGTATCTATAGTCACAGCATGGCTGGGTTCAAGAAAGGAGACCAAGGTAGCAGTTAGGCAGTAAATGAGAAGATGTGTGGGATGAGAGAAAGTCAGAGGATTTAACAGGAACCCAGATCACACAGAACTTTCTAAACCTGGTCAAGATTTAGGGTTTTATCCATATGGAGATGAACATCTATTTTGAGTAAAGGAATAATATTATGGGACATGAAGATCTGTGTTTCTACAACTGTCACATATAGAACAATCACACTGGAATCCTATTAATAGGCAGATTCCTATTCACTGGGTGTGAGTGGAGTCCAAAATTCTGTGTTTCTGACAGGCCCCCCCAGTCATCGTGATATTGCTTCTCAGGGGGCCATAACTTTAGAAGCAAAACGCTACACCATGGTTTCTCAAGGGATGATCCCCAGACCATAAGTATCCACATTACCCAGGAACTTGTTAGAAATGCAAATTCTGTGGTCCCACTTACTGAATCACAAGCTCTGGGAATGGAGCCCAGCAATCTATATTTTAGTAAGATGTTCAGGTCGTTCTGATTCATGTTGAAGTTTGAGAACCACAACTCTTTATTATTATAATTATCTTACAGGGTAGTAAGGGTGGAAGAAAGAACAGTTAGGAACTATCAGAACAGTTAGGACAATAATAGCTTGAGTTAGGATGTTCTTGTGGATGCAATGAGAAGGGACTGAACTGTGGGTGTATCTTAAAAGTAGAACCAACAGGATATGTGAAGTATATGAGACAGAAAAAGAGGGTGACCCTGAGGCTTTCATTTCAGTAATTTGAAGAATGGAATTTCCATTTACAAACTAAAAAGACGTCGATGGAACAGACCAAATACAAGATAGAGTCAAGAATATGGTTTAGACTTCTTCAGTGTGATACCTATGCTACATATACTCAAGTCCAGATGATGAGTAGGTATTGGAAATATGATTCTATAGGCCAGGGGAGATGTCTTGTCAAGAAATATGAAATTGACAGTGATATTTGAGAGTTGATAGCATTATAGCCCTGAAAATGAATGGAACAACTTAGGGAATCAATGCAAACAGAAAAAAGACCCAATTACTGTGGACTCTGGAACATTCCAATTTTAAAGGCACAAAGGAGCCTCACAAGGAACAACCAACCATGTAGGAGAAGCCAAGAAAAATAAATAGGGATGACAGTGTCTAATATGGGAGCTGTTCCCCTCTAAAGGAGACAAAAAGGTTTCTGACTTAAGGCAGTGTTTCTCAGGTTGTACATTTCAGGTGGAGAGGTATGAGGTTCAGGACAGTGCACAGAGGTCCTGAAGTGATTATCACACAGGTCACTGCATGAATACAGTCAGCACCATCCTTTGTTCTGATCATTTTTTTTAAGATGTTCCAACTGATAAAGAGGATGAGACCCATGTATTTATCCATAGTTCATAAATCACATCATCCACTTGCTTATTCCTTTTAAGGTACTAATTAAGAAACTTAAGGTTACAATATGCCAAGTCCAATCGACTCATTTTATCTTCATCTTCTACAGATTCACAATATTTAAATGCTACACACACCCTTCACCATGTGTGTTCTCGCCAGTAGTAGACACTCAATAAATACATTTTTAAATGTTGAATTAATGAATTAAAAGGCAAGTCCCCATACACTCTCTATTTCTGCCCTTATGAATATTTTTATAATTGTAGTTATTTTTTATTTCATAATTCTATCATTTGTTTTTTTTAAATGCTTTAAAATGGTAAAGTAATTTCACATAGATTGCCCCATTTAATCTTCAAACATCCCTATAGGCCAGACAGGTAAATTTATCACTACCTTATAGCTGAGAAAAGTAAGTTTCAAGGCCAAATATGTAAATTAACAAAAAATGTAAGGCTAGAATCTAGGGATCCTTTGGTCCTAAGCCAGAACATAGCCAATCATACTCCACTATTTCAAACAGTCTCCATGCACAAATGGGAAGAACACAGTCCATGTCTGATTTTCTCCTAAAGCATCAACAGACAGGATTTTAAATGTTCTAATTTTACAACATCATTTTATCAAATGAATGTGATGCAATTTACATTAGAGGCTTCAAATTTAAGAAGTAAAATACAACTGTTTTTAACATATATGTACGTGATTATAATTAATCATGTCAGTATGGGGGAACAGTTCTAGTCAATTTGTCACCTCACAGAGGTGTTGTAAAGATTAATTAGAATTAATCAGTTGAGTTACTTGGAGACAAAAAGCATTATAGAAGTACTAAGCTTTGTTAATTCTCTTTAAGATCATTTTTGAGTTAAAAAGCAGTCATTGACTATGGACTCTGAAAAACAACCTGAGGGTTTTGAAGGGTCAGGGGTGGGAGGTTGGGGGAACAGGTGGTGGGTAATGGGGAGGGCACGTTTTGCATGGAGCACTGGGTGTTGTGCAAAAAGAATGAATACTGTTACGCTGAAAAAATAAATAAAATGGAAAAAAAAATAAAATAATAAAAAGAGGAACAATAAAAAAAAAAAAAAGCAGTCATTGATCAGTAAAATATTCCTAAAAATGATTCACTCTACAGAGTGAATACTTGTATTTCTGATTTATTCATGATGAAGATTACAAATAGTGATCTCTTTGGTTATGATCTAACAGTGAATGGAAACAAATATGATGAGATAGTGGAAATAATAGAGAACTGTTTTATTTGAGTAAAGGAAATATTTGCATGTTATTTGTTCCATTATTCTCTTTCCCCATCTCCAATATGCAAACATTTAATTATTATTCTCGTACTAATTTTTTCATAATAAACCAAAAATGTCATTTGACAAAATCCCTATCCTTAAGAGAAACAAAAAATATATTCACCGTATTAGGCAGCATTTAAAATATTTAAGCATTTTCTTGAATATGGTTTTGTTAAAATAGCTTTCATTTTAAAATGTCAAAACTTATCAAAAAGCATTTAGCATGACTGTAGATATTTCACCTAGAGATAAGGAAAGTTGCCTTTACATAACACATTTCTTAATGCATGTTGGTACCATTTAAGACCACTCTATATAAATATTTTCACACATCTTTCCTTTGGCTATATTTGTTTTCAATTCTACTTGTCTTATCTGTGAGAATTCATTTTAGACATGTATATGAGGAAAAATAGATCAATGTTAGGGACTAAGATACAATAGTAAATTTTGAGGTAACATTTTATTAATATCAGGGCTGTAAGAGAATACTCAATCATTTTGAATATAAATTTTAGAAGTTTAATTCCATATATACCTGATATGGAAAGCATAATGAATTTCAATGGGTACAGTAAATTAAACAAACTATAATCAGGAATTTTCATGAGCCAAGAAGAGTTGTGCATTTCTCTGATGTCAGAACCCTGTTTAGTCCACCAACTCATCATGCTGTATGAGAAACTAATCAATGGTGAGTTAATTTGCTTAGTAGATTTTTGAATAAATGGTCTGCTGACTGATACCTTCCTTTCTCTGTTTCCAAAAGGCAAAGCAAAGCAGTTTTTGTGGAAAATGAAATACAGTTTCTAATGTCCCTTAAAAAAAACTTACACAAGGATATTTCTGGAAAAGGCAGTACCAACAGTATTTTTTTTTTAATAGAGATCAAATCAGTTCCTCACTTGGGACAATTATCTGCCATTCCTTATTTATATTTATCAATTTAATCCTTACCTTCTATGGTATTTAAAATCATTGCCCACCACTGCTCTAGAACAAAGCAAAGCTCAAAAACTAAGAATCTTGCTCACATGTATTAGTTTCTGTTAACTGTTTTTACAAAAATATTAGGGAAATACAGTATGAGGATTAGCATTTAAGTGTCACTTAATGGTATTAATTAACTGATGTAGAAAGGCATCATTCCCACCTCTCTTTTTTTATCTTCCATGTATAGGAAGCACAAAGCAATGGAAAGCCTACAGACAGTCTATAGAATCATTCCACCCAGTAATCAAAATTGAGTTCTGCTTCTTATGGATTTTGTACTTTTATGTTCAAAGCTCCAGATTCTAGGTCTTTAAAGGAGGATAATGAAACTCAGCTTACAAAGTTGATTTGAAGATTAGATAATAGGCACAAATCTCCTACTTAAGTGCGTACTAGGTGGGCACTTAGCATACAATAGTCAGTACTCTTATTATTATCCTCTTGAAATGGGAAGTAATATCAACTCAAGTTTCACCTAACCTGAAAGCACACAAACCTTCTCAAACCTACCGTTTATCACTAGGTGTCACTGATTATTGAATTGAATATAAATACAGAAGTTTCAGAAAAAAGTGAATAGTTGAGCAGGAAGAGGGAATTACTGTAAATGAAACAAGCAAATGCTTAACAGGAAATGCATTTACTATTTCCTATAATGTAGTCAGCCTGCTTCAAATAGATTACAGGATTTTTAAGTTCTGGATGAATCATTATTCAACACCTCTTTTCTTGATTAATGTATTTATAAGCTTAATGCAGTATTTGTTGGCATGAGTCCATAGAGAAGTTTAAACATCTTCAAACACTAACTTTAATTCTGCCTGTTTCTCTGTGGGGCAATGCAGGTTCAGAATCGTGGATCCCTTGCTACCTGCACTATCTAAAATATTTAATATGTAGGTAATTTTTTATTATCTTTTTCAAAAACAGGATTTATGGTAGCAAGATAGCTTGCCTTTTCAACATCTTGTTCCACTGCTGCATTTAATGAAGTAATTGGATGCCTACCAGTTAAAGATGAAGTCATCCACAGTCTCATCCATCTCCCAGGAGCTGTATACAGCATGGTGACTCGGAACATCTCTATCTTTCCTGCAACTTTTTTTTTTTTTTTCAGTAGGCTCCAAACTTATTCCTAGCTTCTACTGCAAAAATCAACTTGGATGAACTCCAAGTATTTTCCAGCCAACTGTCCAAAAGTGAATTTCTTACCTTTATCTAATAATTCCTCCTCCTGACTTCCTCTGTCCAATAATACTACTCTGTAACCTATCACCTGAGCCAGACCTAGATGTTCTACTCTTTCCTCTTCTTCTAATAATCACCAAAGCAGGTCTATTCGACATCCTAATATGGTTAGTTGTTCAGTCTTCCTATTTGTGGCCTTAGTTCACCCCCTCCTTATCTCTTGCCTTGATGATTTCAAGTTCTTCTTATCTTTTTTTCTCATCATCCTTTCAAATTGGCTTTGCGGCTCTAGAGATGTCCTTAAGAAAAGTGTTTTCTGGCAGTGAATCCTAAGTTCTGGTTCCACAAGTTACTAATAGGTATGACAGAAAAGGCAAGTTTTCTGACCAGATAAGTGTGGAGAGAACTTTGGCTTAAAGTGTGTGTGTGGGGGGGCGGGGGGTGTCTCTGCAAGGTTTGTCATGGCATTTAATGGGCTAAATATGCATGTTTAGGTGATTTTTAGGCAAAAAGCCCTTGTGTGTGTGTATGTACCTTTATCATTTAGGGATGGCAGGGCAATGGACAAGAGTAATATTCAATGAAACACATTTTGAAAGTTCTGAAAAATACAGCCTTCAACATACTAATTACATAACATGGTGGCCTGACATACTGTTTTTAATTTTTGCCTTTATCTCTTCATTATAAGACATCATGCCTAAACTGGCTTCTCTAACGTTAGACAGAGATTAAGCCTCATAAGCCTTATGTAGGGCTTTTATTTTTTAAAGTTCTAAGTTACCTTCCTTAGAAGCAGTTAGAGGCTCCAACAGAAAGTTTAATTTAACACTTCTAAAATATAGGGGATGAGGGGGGTGGAGTTACAGAACAATGGCATTCATATTTACAGAAATAGTCCCTTAAAAAGTAAGTATACTGAAATATATATATATTTTTATAGATCTCACTTAAAAAAATAAATCGTAAATGTAAAGTTTAAATAATTAAGAAGCACTGTCTCCTGAAGATAAACAAGAATAAAATTTTTTTAAAAAATTACCTAACTGATCAAAAACTGAAGTCAATTTAGGAAAAAAAAAAAAAACTGAATTCACTATACAAGTGTTCAACTATGGATAGCATGTTAGTAACTGATCTCAAGTAGTGAGACAGCCTAAAATGTAAACACTGTTTCCCCAGGTTTCCCCTCATGCTATTCCAACATCTATTCTGTAAGCATTAAAAGGAAAATCGATGAAGTTGGTGATACATTTGCAACTCCATGAAAACTGTAACATAGTGAGGAAATGCCAAGCCTCTATGGCCAGAGAGACAGAGGCTTAAGTATCTGTTGGTCCCATCAGTGGACCTCTTTGAGTTCAGCTTTCCACAATACTAAGGAGAGAATAATACTAAATTTACCTTACCTTAAATAAGACAAAGAATGAAAAGCATCCTGGCACAGTTACTGGTACCTAAGAAATATTCAAAAAATGCTCTTTCTCTGAATCTTCTGATATGTCTATCTTGCCATTAAATAAATCAATTCATTAAGGGAAAGAGCAGAGGGATAGAATAGCAAAAATTCTAAAAAACACATATATTTAAATACTTTCTAAATTTCACACTACCCAGAATCAAGTTAATTGCTTGCTTAGCACTGGACATTTTTTAAAAGCCATTTTTTTCATAAAAGCAATAAAACACACTTCTTTAATTATTAGACTGTTTACAAGCTATGTGATTATATTTATGTCTTGAATATAATATTAATCCTACAAGTCCAATCTTGAAGGAGAAAAAACTTAATTATCTTTGAAACTATTACATTTGTGCCATAATATTTATTCCAAGGGAAACACTCTAATTGTCTGATTTTGTAAAAGAGAAAAAATTTTCTTCATCCTTAAAACCAATAATATCAAAGAGAATCAACTGAAGTCTGTTGTTTTTGCGGATCAAAGTAAAAAAAAAAAAAGATCTAGTTCCACCCAATCAACATTTAACCTATTAACATTAGTAATATCCAAGCATATTAAACAATTAAGGGCAAAACAACAGAACAGCCATCTTAGAAAATACCTAACAATGAAGTTTGTATTAGTTTGCTAGCAAAAACATAGATTTTAGCTCCAGAGAGAACTGGTCTAATTTCTGGCTATCCCACACATGAACTATTAGAGTTGAACCAAATTCATAAGCCTTTCTTAGCATCTATTTTCTCAGTATAAATTGTAGATGATGAGATGTCCTTCATGGTTTTGTGCATGTGAAATATTAAGTGAGATGATGTATAACATTCTCATCACATTGCCTGGTAAATGAGAGCCACTTAATCACCATACCAATATATATATATATGAAATATACTTCACAATGCTTCAGTGAATACTCTTTATATGTCACACTGATTTTTCACATATTCCCCAAACCCACTTGACTACTTAAAAATGTTAGTATTTAGTCCTAAAATACTATAAATATGATATGTCAGTACCTCAAAACCATATTTATTCCAGTACCCCCAAAACCAAGACACTGCTGCCACAGAGATAACAATCTGACACCCTGTCCCTAAGACAAAGTTGACAAGTGGCTTGTTTCTACCCAGCTGGTAAAGTTCAATACTTGACCTTTTTGGTTAGAAATATGATTGACTCCTGGTTTGATATTCCTTGTGTATGTGGAATCTAACTCTGTCTTCAGGCCTGAGGGAATCAAGCTATACGATTTTACAGACGGAATAAGAGTAAGACAGTATCTAGTACTCCCCAGTGAGCCCACTGGCCAATAGTCTAGTTACTTCTCAGTGCCATGTGCAAGCATGGCTGGCACAAGCCCTACTGAAGAACAGGGCTGCATACAGTCATTGCATGTTATAAATACATAGTTTTTCAAACCTTTTTTGTATTTCCACTTTTATAGCCCTCCTTCAAGGGTAGTAACAACCTCCTAAATATGTTTCATTTGGGTAATACGGCAAATAATGTGGTGTCTTATATAAGTAACTTTTAATTATTTTACTTTATTCCTTCATTTTTAAATTAAAAAATGCCATTTTAGTATGAAAGTTGCATTTGTACTGCCTGGGTAGTAACCAGTTTACACCGGCAACCATTTATCTCAGAAATCCTAAGATCATATAAACATCAAGAGAAATGGCTCCTTCCTGAAAACTCACCCCCACATGCTTCTTCTGAGCACTTGAATTTGTGAGAAATTTTCTGTTGATGAAGCAAATATAAATACCCCACATGACAGGAAGAAAAAGAAGACTCAATTTTCTTTATGGAAAAATCAATACCTTGGTTAGTTGATTAGACAACTTTTCTTAAGACAGAGAGTTGTGTTTTTTCAATTTGATATTCTACATTAAGAAGTGTTTAAAATTATATTTTTCTTTACCTAATGCCAGTTAGAAGGTATTTGATTGAAGTCACCAAGAGTTAACTGAATATAACTTGTTTTGAAACAGTGAAAAAAAAAATTATATAAAAAAAGTGTATATGTAATGTTTGTTTGGAAGCACAGTATCTTAAACTGAGAAAAGTTGCCCAATTTAATACAAAATATCTAATCTACTCAATGTTTAGATCAACCAACTTCCCAAATCAACTGATATTTCTTTAGCTTGAACGGCATCACAGGTTCTAGCTCATATGCGATTAGCCATGTGAGCCCATTCTCAGGGAAACACAAACTTTCTAAGTATCCCAATGCTTGTACATTCTCTTTGCCAAAACCCTGATACAAAGCTGCATGTTCTCAGCCTCTTGATCTTGCTTCTTCTGGAAGAATGGAAGGAGCTCAGGTGCCAAAATGAGCAGAAAATAGGCCCACAATCTAATTTTCATTTTAAGTCGATGGAGCTTGCATCATTACTAAAAGCACCAGGTCCCCTCAGGGTTTCCTCAAATTTTCATTAAATACTGAAGGATGACATTTACACAAGAAAAAGAAGACTCCTTTCAAATGACAGAGACAATTTGGATTTCCACTTCCTTAAGCAACACCTTTCCCCTGTTATGGTATTTTGTTCATTTTAAGAAGTCAGTAGAATCACCAGGCTAGGTTAGCAATGTTTAGAAAAGTGTTCAATATGTTTCCATGGTTCTTTTCATGTTAAATACTATAATTAGAAACCTCTTAATTTTTTTACCCTTTTTTTCCCTAATGTATGCCATAGGATTATAGTTTACTCCTATATACCAAATGGAAGACAAAATGTTCAGAAAATTAAAGAATATTAAATAGTTGTCTAAATCAGTTTTTCTCTATACACAAATATACCAATATATGAAGTATAGATTTTAGAAAGCTAATGTTTATTCTCTAAATTTTCAATTCTAGAATTTTCAGTTGTCTGAGAATCCCCTTTATTCTTTCTCTTTTCACATGCTGTCATAAAAGTTCATTTCCTTTGGAGCATTCCTAAGGAATGGTAATGATGTTATTCCTAAATGATTATTCTAAGGCATTCCAAATTCTTTTATGAAACTCCTTTGATAAACTCTTGATAGACCCTAAATTCCAATATAATATTCTTTATTTATACACATTTTTTTCATTGAAATTAATCATTTGTAATTACAATAGGTTTTACTTCTACAAGTCAATTCAAGGTCTCCAATATGTTTGGATTTTAGAATTTATAACACTTTCCAATTTATTTAACCCATTAGAGATTGTTCAAAACTCGGTTCCCAACCCAGGTCACAAGCACAAGGGTACTTTACAGTCAGCCCTTGTGACATGGAGACACTGGGAAGAGCAGAGATTGGTTTTCCGTGCTGCCATTTTAAGGAAGAGGTCTTTTTTGTTCATTTCTAGCCACATGAGCCAAATGTTAGAAACATTTCTAATGTGGTTTGAAGCCAGCAGATCTAGCAGATGATAGTTCATCTCCTCTTCCTTTATGGTTTGGTAAAGTTGGATAACAGATAAATAATCAAGGGTCACAATTTCCACTAGGATATCTCCTTGCTATCTATTTGAATTCATATTTGTTATCATAAAAGATATGGTTCCCAGCACATGACAGTACTTTGTTCAAAGACATAGTCACTACATTGATTTTCCAACAAAATCTCATCAGGAGAAAGGAGACACACTCAAATGACCATTAGATTGAATAAAGAAAAGGTCAAGGAATTTTCTAACTTAAAGATTTTTGCAAGATTCTTTTCCCTATTGAAGCTTCACAAGATCTTCCTTATTCATTTATTCCAGAAAAGAGAAATTTTGCTTTTTTTTTTCTCCCCAGTGTTTTTTTTTTATTTGTTTTGTTTTGTTTTTGTTTTAAGGTTTCTTCATACAAACCAATGGATTCTTTTCTGGGATAGAGAGGAAAAAAAAAATTTTTTCCTACTTTATAAAATAATTTTTATTCCCAAGTAAGTGCTAGATACCTGACGAGACTATTAAACAAATTCCATTGACTAACCTCCTCAGGGTGAATGTACAAGCTAACCTTCTGTATTTTCTGTAGTAATGCAGCTGAAACTAGAATTCTTCCCTCTCTTGCCCTCTAGTGCAGCTTGTCAATATAACATTGCTTATCCCTCTGACTCCTTCAGCTGGTTTACCTATTTGATGCAACTATTGTGTCTTTTGTTAGGGCTTGTTATTTATACTCCACATGACAGACAAGAGTCCAAAATATAATGAATTGAGAGAGGAAAAAAAGAAGGGAGATTGTACAGAGTAAAGGCACTGAAGGCTTAGGGGGAAAAAAAATTCTGGTTTGAAGAAGTTTGTGCCACTCTTTGTTTCTATAAATACTGCCATCTACTTACAAAAAAATAAAAAAGACAAATCAAGAAATGTCTGCCTGAGACCACTTGTCAGAACGAAGGAATAGATAGAGTATAAACTTGCAGAGAACCAGAACTTTAACTCTCCTTGTTGCTACATCCACTACACCAATTGCAGACACATTTCAATTGAAGAATAGTATTTTTTTCTTATGAGGATTAAAAGGCCACATGGATATACAAGTATTTTAAACAGTGTTGATTTTTTAATAAAGATAAAAAAAAATGAATGATTGTCACAGATTCTTCTGCTTTTCTTTGATTTTTTTCATACATGTTATCTCTGTTCTCTTAAGTCTATAATCTTCAGGGTACTTCTAAAGTATATGAATATTCAATGACAACATGAAGATAGTTTTTTATTAGCCTTAAAAGGAAAAAAAAGGTTTGTCTCCCTCCCAATCCCATCTTGTTTCATTTATTCTTCTCCTATCCCCCTACCCCCCCATGTTGTCATAAATGACTCTTAATCTCACAAAACAAACTGGGGGTTGCTGGGGGGAGGTGGGATTGGGAGAGGGGGAGCGGGCTATGGACATTGGGGAGGGGAGGCGAACCATAAGAGACTATGGACTCTGAAAAACAACCTGAGGGTTTTGAAGGGTCAGGGGTGGGAGGTTGGGGGAACAGGTGGTGGGTGATGGGGAGGGCACGTTTTGCATGGAGCATTGGGTGTTGTGCAAAAAGAATGAATACTGTTACGCTGAAAAAATTAATAAAAAGGGAAAAAAAAAAGGAAAAAAAAGGTACTGTAAATTATGATGGCATTAGGTCTTCGTCTCATCTGTGCTCCAACTTAAATCATTCATTTACAATACCAATGACTACATTCCAAATTGAATTAATATGAATAAAATACATGAGCTTAAGCAATAAATAGTACACACTTAAAACTCATGTTAGTAAAGAAAGTTGTGCTAAAGTAATTATGCTTTTAGCCGTCCACTGCAGCATTGATTCTCCATAATCCCTCTCATTTCCTGGAAATAGCTAAGTCGAAAGGTGGTGCAAAACACAGACCACAGAAGAACTAATTCAGGTCAATGGGAGCTTCAGTTCTTAACTACTTGGTCAGTGTGATCAGGAGACAATTATATTCAGATGCTATATGTCTTAAATAACTGGAAATTGTGAGATTATGAGATATGCCTACTATGTGATATTAAGGGGAGAAGACATTTCCTTCAGCCTAACCAAGGTTAACTTAACAGAAAGGAGGTTGTTTGATCTAGTTACTTCCTGGGTTAATTTCTTGGAATCTGAAGCAATTAATTTAAATTACAACTTATTTTTCAAGACAGCGGCTTGATTCAAAATAACTGAAACCAGGGTTTCTCAATTCAAACTCTGGGCCAAATACTTCTTTGCTAGGGGAGACTGCCCTATGCATTGTACGGTATTTAGCAGCATCTCTAGACTCTACTTATCAAGTTTCAGTAGTCCCCTCACTCAACCAAAATTCTTGCAACAACCAAATATGTCTCCAGGTACTAACAAACATCTCTAAGGTGAATGGTACAGCAAAAACAAAAACAAAACACCTCCCAAACCTCCTCTGGTTGAAAAACCACTAACCCAAAACAATATTTTAACTTATGGTAATATCAAGAAATGCAATGGCAATAAAAGGAATGCATCTTGAATGAACAGGTGAAGAAATACTGTAGTAGGCATTCTGTTTTTAGTATCTCTAATCCTCTACACAATCCATTGTGAGGTTATTGATGCTATTTTATAGGTAAGCAACCTAGAGTATGAGAAACTGTTTCAATATCATATAGTAACTGGAAAAGTCAAAAGTTTAATCTAGGTCAGATAGATTGCAAAGCCAGTATTTTTCCACTACCTACTTTTTAATAGTTAATGCTTATCAATCTCAGTACCAAATATTATGATGCCCTCCCACTCTGAATAATAAATCTATACCTGGTATTAACACTGTTATCTTGAAGAAAACAAGGATATGAGCAATTTCAAATGACTTATCCAAAGTCATACAATAATAGAAAAGTATAACACTTCATCTTGATTATATCCAAATATATACGCAATTACCCAAATACCTGAGGTATAACGTTAATCAGGAGGCATAGAATGCTTCCTATTTAACTGATCCCATTCACTGCACTAATACCTAAATCCAGAAGCTAATGTAGGACATACTTACACTGCAAATAAAATGATCAGTGTAAGAAGCTTAAAATAAAGCATGATCCCAACATTTTTATGTAAAAATATTCCATCACCTCTGCTTCATGACCCAGAATTTGTGATGTAAATAATTTACAATAATATAGGTGAGATATCACCTGGTTGTGTGGACCAGAGATAAATTTAGTTTTAAAATGAGTGGCAAAAACCATAATGAGTTGCAGAGGAGAAAGATTATTATAACCAAAGAAAGGCACATTCGATTTCTGACTTTTTTCTTTGACAGCCTCCACCCTAGCCACAGTATATTTGTATATAGGAAACATCCCCTTTTTTAAGAGTCATCTTTTTTATGTTAGTTCTTGCAATCACACATGATAATAAATAAACAGCATAGGCACCCTTGTCCAGTGCATTATGCTATAAACAGTTGATAGAAACTCATCTCTATGTAGCATTCACCTTATCTTATGCATTGGCCTAAATAACATAGTATTATTATTTGTTCATTTATTTACATTTATCAAAGATTTATTTACTGAGCATCAAGTATACCTTAAGAGACTTGTTAAGTGATCAGGCTTAGAGAAGAAAGCCAAGGTTCTCTCTCACCCACAAGCAGACTATTGTATTCATTCCAGAATTTATATTTTTCAAATGCTTTCACTGTGTAATTGTTCCAGTCCTCACAGCAACCAAAAGTGAGAAAGTCAGGAATGGGATGAGTTATTGTGCGGAGATATACGGTAATGAATATCTTTCCTATCACATTAGCCTCTGTTTCCACTGTAGATAGGAAACATCTTTACTTGACTACTGACCCAGAAATAAGGATTTGCTCCTAGGAAATGTCTGATATGAACAGGGACACAGAGGAGACCAAGGCCAAATGTCACTATAATTAATACTATGATTTTATTCTTTTTTTCTAAGTGTGAGAAAACTATCTTTATGGTTCCACTGAGCAACTATCCATCTGCACTGACCTGAGGACTATGGACTTACAAATACCAGGGATGAAGATAACAAACATGAAATCAAAGGAAAACATAAGACCCATTATTCACATGGGTTTTAGAGATTCTTCCTGCTACAGAAATGAGTGCTTCTTCAAAATATAGAGACACAAAGTGACATACACCTTAAACAAGCACACATACACACACATTTAATGCAAAGGACTTTATTTATTTTCATCCCTGTATGGTCTATTATTCAAAAGAACCACAGAACAAGAAAGAGTAGAGTAATTGTTTCTAAATGCCACGTTTCAGTCACTCAGTACATTTGAATTAGTTCATATTAAAGAGGATGCATGCTAATGCATATACATTAGAATTTCTCACCGAATAGAAAACCTTAGCAAGTATGTAGTTTGAACTGTTTTGAAAAATTTTAGTCATGTGACAGGTATGCACAATAACTTCTTAAAGGAAATCTTATATGAAACAAACACAACAAACGATACCAAAATTACTCTGAGAATAGGGGCTTCCTGGTCTACGTTCTCCCCCAACCACCACTGCACCATCTATAAGAAGGGGTCTGCAGAAACCTTAATCCTCAAGAAAGTGCTCTTTGAATATCACTCTCACTTTATAAGGAAAGACCATGCTGATTAGAGAAGTGTTAAGACTCACCCAAATTCATTCATTAGCTACATGCAAACCATGATTTAAATCCACCTCTAAGTTATTAATAAAAGAAAACTGTCAATTTATTTATTCCATTGCAAACCTGCTATTGGGGATTATAAGTCTACCAGATAACTTATCAGTATGTCTCACATCTCATCCGAGAACAAATGAAATTGATCAGAATCATGACCATCTTCCATTTTCCTTAGCATCCAATCTAAAGTGTGTCCTAGGTCCGGAACTGACCTAAAAGTTGTTGCTTCAAAGTATAAGTACTCTGTAGTGGATCCAAGAACAGTACTAGTATCAGAAAGATCTCAGAATATGGTTGCTTTCCCTTAAATCATCTCTTGTATGAGCTATTATTTCTCTTATTATTTTAAGGTTGGTTTATTCAACTGACACAAATATCAAGGTTACTCTCACCAGTGAGGCTGCATCACTGCAGAGGAATAGACATTTACATAGTGAAAGAAAGAACACACACCTACACACACACACCCCTACACACACACATACAACCTACACACATACACACACCAAACAGCCAACCAAGACACAATTTCAACATATATTCCCCAATTTTGATGTACTTGTACCTCTCATTGCCTTTTGAGTGCTTATAGGCACACCTCCGAAACCAAAAATAGATGTGTAGTAACTAAACGTGAAATTCAGGACACTCACTAAAGCATTTTCTTAGAGGAAAAGGAAAAAAAAAAAAATGCTTGCTAGGAGGTTACATCCTGACATACCATAAAATTTATACTTTACAAACTGTTAATAACAACAAAATGGAGTTATGGAGTGAGTGAAAACTCAATTCCTTTTACTGCTACAGGATATTGTGAGTTGCTGCCACTGTACAAAGAAGAAAGCCTTGAACATATCCATGTGAAGCTTACATATTTTTCGAATTAATTTCTCTTCCCCAGGTTTATTAAATCAGCAGTGATACATACATTTTCTTTCCCAACATTAATGTTAAGAAAAGTGTTCTAAAGCCCTCTAAAAGAATAATTTCTCATTAAAGAGAACCAAATTCTATACCAGCCAGAAGATACAGTTGTTTTAGACACAGCACTAACCTAAGTAGAAAAACAAAAGCCCAGTTGTTCCCTGATACCCAAGAGGGGAAAAATAAGAGCAAGCGAGCAAGCGAGTGAGAGAGAGAGACAGAGAGAAAGAGAGAAAGAGAGGGTAGCGGGGGAGGGAGAGGGGAAAAAAGGCAATTAAGCTAATGCAAGTTAGGTGTCACAAGGTTATAGATATTTCAAGAGCTGAGCAATTTACCGTCTGGAAAAGGAGAAGAGCTCTTGCATAAAATGTCCCCCAGTTCAGATTTATTATGCTTTTAGTTGTGTTATATGTGATACAATTAGCAGGAGGTGCCAATAAGGCGTTCTCTCAAGGACGTGGTCATCCCGTGCCATCTGTTATTAATTGCATTGTCCTTTCCACATCCAGCTAGAGGGGAAAAAGTTCTCTGAGAAACACCTGCAAATTCTCACTACACAATGACTAGAATTTAAAAATACTTAAACAAAGCAGGAAGGATAGGTCAGATCTCTAAAAACTGTCCATTCTGAGTTGACAAAGAAAGAAAAATGTATAATGGATCCTGATGCAATAGAATTCTGTTCCTGGGATTGTTTTTCTGTCATTGTATTCTGCTACCTTAATAGCTTTTCAGGTAACATAATACACCACATAAATGACAATGAATGATTAGAACATTCTCCTAGAAATACAGCCAGGCTCTATAAGGGTTTAGTGAAAATTTAAAGGTTTAGATAGATTTTTTTTTTTTTTTTTACAAAATCAGAAAACAAAGATGATAAAAACTGGGAGTTTTTGTTTTTCTAGATTTTGGCATTTGGGATGATTCATATCAATCTTAAGAATCCAGTTCTGGAAATTAATATTCCCATAAATATGCAAATACTTTCTCAATTTGGCACCTATATTCATAGAAATAATTTCAAAATATGAATCATTAAAGGATGCTCTTAAAATATAAATAGCTATTAACAATTTAAGCTAATTTCAGAAACACTAACTTACTTTTAACCATCTGTGCTGCCTGTTCTTTTTTCTGATTTCCACTCGACTTGAATCTTTTGAAGCAGGCAACTGCTCCAGCCAGTCCTGTTTTCCGCTCTCATGTTTGAACAGGAATGAAAACTCCCAATGCTACAGGGTGAAGCTCTAAAGCACTTCACTGGAATGTTTTAAAACTACTTTATGACCAGTATTTCAAGATATTTTTTACTGATAGTATTGAAATTCTTTAGAGGGGATAAGGTGAAGAATTATTTTGAAGGAAATGAATGCTTTTAAATGATACTTTCTTAGAAGAAAAACAAAAAAGTGTTATGTAGCCTAAATACTTACAGTTTGCTTGACAGTTAAATTACCTACCTCACTGTATGCATCTAGTTTTATCAAATTCAACTAAATTATATTTACTGAGACTTGGCAAAGCAAACTAAAAGCTTCCTCAAAAACATGTCAAGAGTTATGGCTAATACAAGAAAACATAGAAACGGGAAGACATTTTTCTTTACACAAGGTTTCAAGTACTAAATTAGGAAAGTCCTCCATGTCTGAAATATATTGTTATATTAAAAATCCGCAGTAAAATTAATTTCATGCATCAAAAAATCAAATATTAAAGGATTATTTAGACATTTAGTTACAATTAATTCATTTTCTTGAAAGAGATAATTCCCTTGCACCAGCAACCTCAGAAACTGCTCACTTTTGTATGCTAAGCATACTTTCCTGTTTGAGCATATTGATTATCTTCTTTTATTTATTGGTTCTTTTATGCTATGTTTCACTTTGCTCTCTGTTTAAAAAATATCCATTGGGCTGAAATAATTCTCATCATTTATTTCATTTTATAAAATTTAAAGCATGTGATTTGATCATTATATTATCAAATTAATTCAAAGATCTGGAATAATCATATTCCAGTGACTAGAGCAGATATATAAGTTCCCATTCTCATGACTTGTATTTAAGCTATATTTAATCAAACTTCATGTCCAAACTGCCTTATATTGTTACTGTCTTTCTTTCAGAAAAAAAAGTATATCCGTTCCTTATTATCAAAAGATTAGGAATACCAAAATAAAATATGGCATGATGAACACATTAACTATTGCTCTCCAAATAATGATTTTTATTGGCATGAACCCTCCAACTATCAGTCAAAATACAAAACCACTGAACTTCCTTCCTTTCCTTTTCTTTGCTTTCCTACTTGTATTGTGCTATTATTTGGTCCTACTTTTGCTTGATAGCAGAGCCAAGAAAGTAACTTTAAGGTCTCATAAGTGAATTGGTATGGATATGAATTTCTACTAGGGGAAGATTCACATTAAAGCAATGATCTGATAAATTGTTCTTTCAGGAACCTAGCCTTTGGGTCCTGAGTCACTGGGATCCGAGATCTGAGAATGCTCACTGAATGCTTCATCTGAAAAAGGTATAAGTTTTAGTCAGCACAACTTAATATGAGATAACACTATGCCATAACTATCGAAAATGCTAATGCAATCTTAAACAGTATTCACAAATTGGTGAAGACCCTTGACATATGCAAATTCAATACCTTTGCATTAGCAATTCATGGGCATGACCAGGGAGGTACATGATATGTATTAATTTAAATAACAATAATACCATCTTCATAATTAAGAGTTAAATGAAATGATATATTTAAAGCCCCCCTCTGAATTGAAATCCTATTTGGTATAGAGAAGCCTAATCAACCATCCAAATTCTACTTCTTAGGAAGTGTTTTTTTGTTTTGTTTTGTTTTGTTTTTAATGTTGGGTAAGCTTTTAAAGTTTTAGCCATGTCTTCCAAGAATACCAAGATTTGTATCATGGTGTCCAGAAAAAAGCAGAGATTATAGCAGAAAAGTGCAGAGGTGAAAGCTCAATTTTTCCTGTCAGAAAAAAACAAAGGTTTCAGATCCAGCTCTCTTGGAAACTAGATCCAAGTTAGATCCAAGTCTAAATATAAATATATATATATTTATATATATATTTATATAATATATATATTTATATATATATTTATATAATATATATAAATATATATTTATTATATATAAATATATTATATATAATATATAATAAATATATATAATTATATATTACATATAATTATATATATATAAATATATATTTATAAATATATAAAATATCACTATTTCTATTAGTAAATAGAAGAAATTTCTAAATAGAAGAAATTATAGTAATGACATCTGCCTTATGAGGGTTCTGGGAAAAAAGAACTAATCATCTACAGCCTTCCTAGAGTGCCTACCACAGAGCAAATGATAAATTCTTGTTAGCTGAAGTGATAATAAAGTAAGTCTGGGGCGCCTGGGTGGCTCAGCGGGTTAAAGCCTCTGCCTTCAGCTTGGGTCATGATCCCAGAGTCCTGGGATCGAGCCCCGCATCGGGCTCTCTGCTCAGCGGGGAGCCTGCTTCCTCCTCTCTCTCTCTCTGCCTGCCTCTCTGCCTACTTGTGATCTCTATCTGTCAAATAAATAAATCTTTAAAAAAAAAAAAAGTAAGTCATTAATAGGACTAGTCAGGTCTTTCTGGAGTCTCTATTCTGTTCTGGACATGGTACATACAAGGAGATATTTACAAATCAGAATGACTGAAAAATTCTATCAAGAATACCAAGTCAATTGAGAATAAATAAATGTTTTACCCAGATAGAAGTCTATATAAAACAGTGGTGATTCCTGTAATCCAGGGCATATGTTATTAATGGTGGAAGGTAGACCTACTCCAAAGCTCTAGAGATTAAAGTTAGCACCAATGAGGAAAAGCTGAGTATATTCAGATTTCATCTTAATTTAAGGAAACTATTCTGCAGGACAATATTCATCCATTGGAACAAATTAGAGGACTACCATATTAGGTAAGAGAATACACTAAATAATTTCCTTGAATCTTATTCTTCCAAAAATGATGTGGACATTTTCTTCATTCATGAATTTATTGAATATATAAGCTAAATGGGCGTTGTATTAGATAAGGTGAATACTTAATAATATTTATCGTGCACTTACCATCAGGTGTGTCTAAATTTGTTACGTGTATTACTTCATTACTGATCACAATATCCTTATTACTATTTAAAAATGTGGAATCTGTGGGTATAAAAACTGGAATTTTTTTTTAAATTTTAAGATATGGAATCTTAGGTACATTTTTTAAAATGTGGAATCTTAGGTACAAGAAGTTTTAAGTAGCCCTCTTTGCCCAGGGTGAAATATATTTTATTGAACAGACAAACAAAAGATCCTTGTCTCAAAGTTAAGAGTAATCTGAACAGATCCTAACAAAAAAGTACTATTTTTCCTCACACCAACTGGGATGGAATGCCCACAGTTAATTTCAACTTTCTTTTGATTTCATTTTGCTTTCCTATCCCCCATAGACAGGAGATGTACACTACAGAACTATTCTGTTGTGTTAAATGGAACTTTAATATAAAACCATCTTGTTTGTTTTTTTTTTTTTAAAGTAGTTTTTGAAAAAAATCTTCCATGAATGTGGTCAAATTTCACTTTTCTGCCTTACTGCCAGAATGTCTTGATCACATTGGCTCACAGCTTCGGGGATTTCATTAGAAACATCACACAAGCAATGTATATTGGACCCTCAAAAGCTGAGAAATTTTCCTGAATTTTCAAGGATTTGATGATTTTCTACTTGATTTTTCAGTTGAAGCAAAGTGGAAATAAAGTGGATTTAATTGAACATTTGTTCAATATACTGAAAAGTCCCAGTGTTCTATGCTTTCCCATTTGATTCCTCTTCTGAATCTCTGTGGCTATTTCACCTCACTATTGCCCTTTTGTTATAATAAGTACATTGTAAAACTTTCATTGCTCCCTCTGTATAAGCTCTGGGTAAACTCTACTTTTTTCCTTCTGTACCCTACTTAAAACCTGAAGCCAATTTAAACCCACTAGAGAAAGAATAAAAGAGATAATCTCTATGTCTGAAAACTTTCAAGAATTTTACACTGTTTATTTTCTTTTTGGTTTAGAGTTTTTGATTCACAAATACTCCAGACATTTTTTTTCCTTCTTTAATTTATTTATTTATTTTTTCAGCGTAACAGTATTCATTGTTTTTGCACAACACCCAGTGCTCCATGCAATATGTGCCCTCCCTATTACCCACCACCTGGTTCCCCCAACCTCCCACCCCCAACCCTTCGAAACCCTCAGGTTGTTTTTCAGAGTCCACAGTCTCTTATGGTTCGCCTCCCCTTCCAATTTCCCTCAACTTCCTTCTCCTCTCCATCTCCCGATGTCCTCCATGTCATTTGTTATGCTCCACAAATAAGTGAAACCATATGATACTTGACTCTCTCTGCTTGACTTATTTCACTCAGCATAATCACTTTCAGTCCCGTCCATGTTGCTACAAAAGTTGGGTATTCATGGTGATAAATGTATTTTTACCTTTCCATCCAAAAACTAAAATGTCTTTTGACATGGTTTCATGATCATGACTGAGATTGGTATCTCTTAAAGGATGACATAAAAATTAACCCCTGGCCTTAAATCAGTGCAAGAATCTACCTGTGACTTTAAAAAATAAGAAAGTAAATAAAAATGGAACAAAGGAACATCAACAAAAATGCCTCTGTCCCAAGTGAAAAGATTGTTTAAGGACAAGGTAAGGACTCCACAGAAGAAGAAAAAGAGATCAATCACTCCATTAACATAGAAGGAGCAAGTGAAATCATGTACCACCGTGAATGTGCCACCAGGGAACAGAGGGGAAGACCTCCCTGTTAACACAGAGCAGAGCAGGCAACTTGACACCAGAAATACACTGAGATGAACAGAAATGAAACAGATCATGTCCGTATTCCTAACCTTAACCATACACGAAACCCTAATCATAATTCCTTACACAATAACCCCTCATTCTAACCCCGACAGAAATGTCAGCTTCCTGAATTGGAACACTGATTTCCCAAACAGATGTCAGACATTAGCCACTGGCCTTAGCTGCCATCAATATTAATCAGCTAATCTTAACATTAGCACAACATATGCATCTTAAGGTTGAACTTGTGCTACTGTTATGTGGAGGACAATTATTAGCAAATTCAAATAATCGGGATGATGTCAGCACATATATTGTCAACTACAATATCTTAAAAAAAAAATAGATGCCTCCTGGTATTATTAAAGACATTATTGCTGTTTATTTGCTTGAATTACCCAAATGCATGGTAAAAACTTACAAAATATTTCTTTCCCCCTCAATCAGCAAGACTAGAAACTTCCTTAAGCTACTACCTTTTATTATCCATAGGCTTTTAATTACTAATTTGCTAACAGTTATTGTTTATGTATAGAGATGTATAGAAACTGCATCAAGAATATGTTGGTTGTTTTGTTTCTGTGTGCATTGGTTGGTTTGTTTTCTATCATTTTCTTGACCGTTTTGCAACTATTACACACAATAACTATACATATATATTGCTCTGAAAACTTTTTAATAAAATAACCTTGTTGAGGAAAAATAGGCACAAAAACAGAAATCCTTTTTTCTTAATTTTGCCATCCAAATGGTCCAAATTCTGCCTTTAATCTGTGTACCATGTCTGAGTCTACATCAGAGGGGTCTGTCAAACCCTCTAAATTTTGTGCTTCTCCTTCTCTTCATATGCCACCACATATATCTCCATAGACAATTAAGCATTTACAAGCACTTTTGTGATTATTGCTGCTAAGGGCAACCATGAACACAGTAAATTATTTCCTTTCATGATGCAACATGAGTCAGATCCTGCTGCAATTCTCAGACACACCCCTTAGTAGCTGGACTAAAGAGATAGCCCTTGTCATTTGGAAGTTCAAAATTAATGGAATCACAAACAGTTACATTCATTCACACAGTAAATATGGACCAAATGCCTACTACATGCCATGTGCTGCCCTAGGCTATGAGGATACATCATTTATTAGGATAAACAAAGCTCCTGCTTTGAAGGGTTTAGTCTACTGACAGAGCACAACTTAAAGACAAATGTAGCCCCCGATATCTATCATTCAGAGTATCAGCTCTACATACTTCCCTCTATGTCTCTATTAGGAATGCTCTAGAGGAAAAGGTAGGTAGGAGGCGTGTAACAAAGCTTCAATCATGGAAAGCAGAAAAAGGGGCTAATAGCTCAGAATGGGGAAAAAAAGGATAGTAAGATGATGATGGTAAGTTAATGTGTGTGTTTTTTTTCCAATCACAGAGGAATGTGATCAAATCTGAACAAGATTTTGAAATAAAACAAAGGTCAAATGATAAAGAAAGGACAGAGTGAGGAGGCTTTGAGTTTCTCTGCGACTGTGAAGTTTTGGGCCCCCCATGGTTTTTCACTTATGCTAAAAATGCAGGCTCAATTACCAGGGTGATAATTGAGAATTGGTTTCATCCATAAACGTTGCAAGAGTCATTAAGAGTGGCCATAGTCACAGGATGGTAGCAATACTAATTTTGGTCCTGTGAACACAGCAAAGGCTTCTGGGCTATCTATAGAGTATGTCACCTACATCTGGGTACTGAGTAGAAATTTTAGAACTGAAGTAGACACACCATGGCTTTGGTACTGCTTCATTTTATTTCCTTTATACAATAATTTAATATCAAATTAGGGTACATAGGTGGTAAGAGAAAGGGAACTGTGGGATTCTCCAGGCAGTAAGAAACCATACGTTTATATAACACTCTACCACTCATTACACACTTGCCAATAAATTTTCTATTCCTGAGGTATTTTCTCTTGTAAACATGCATAATATTTTTGAATTTTTTTAACTCCCAAACTGGTAACCTTCCACAGAGGGAATACTTAGGAAGGGTATGATTTCTCTGAAGAATATTTGCCTGCTCTTATAAATGTTTTGATGTATCAAACATATACCAATAAGCACATATCTATAAAGGCAGATTTTCTAAGTAATTCTGGGTCGTATGAACATTAGTCAAAAGGCCTAAATCAAATTAGAATCCTCAAGTTCTTTAAAAACAATAGAGAATAAAGTAATCTAACTTATTTTTTTCTGATAAGTGCTCATTCATCACGCCCATTTTCTCATAAAAGTGCCAGATTGAAGATGCGAAGAAATTCTAATCTTTTGAGAGGGACTAGAGGAATATTCAAACCTGTTTCTGCTTTCTGCATCTTTCATCAGTGTATTTCAGGATAAACCTGTGTATGTTTTCCCAAGACTGTAAGAAAAGAGAGTTACCTGACAGGTATGTTCAAATTTAAAAAAAAAAATGCTATTTCCTAAGAATTAAAGCAGACCAGATCATAGAAAGCCAGGACGTATGGGAGGGTGACTTCTTAATTCATCATGACACATTTAAAAATCACAACAAGAAAAATACTCCTTTAACTTTCTACTTTCTCAGGATAAAGAAAAAAGAATTACTTCAAAGTATTTGCCACTGGTACAGGAATGTGATCCATATACTCCATAAGTAAATCAAGTAGTATTCCCAGGAAAGAATTAAATGTAAACAGCCTTCCAAATCTGGTAATTTCAACTAAATGTAGGACTAATGGAACCAAAGTTATTTTAAACAGCAACTATCCGTCTATCCATGCCATTCAGCCAGATCTGCAGAAGAGTCTAACATGATTTCCACTTTACTTCTACATTTGTCTATCTTTTGGATAGGAAACACACAGACTCTGTTAAACAGACATCTAAATATCACCAAAGTATTTCTTTCTGAAGCTGTCATTGATTTATTCGATGCATATTTATTGAGTACTAATTATGTGCCTGGCACGGGGTTAGACCATGGGTATGGAACAGTAAATAAGATGGCCACACATCCTCTCTCCATAGATGTTACAGTCTACTTATCACAGTTAACAAGTCATATTTCTAATTAAACATGGTTGGATGCCTATATGAATTTACTTCATCTGTCTACCCATGCTCACCCCAGTGACAGTAAATTATTATAAACCCAAGGATAGAAAAGAAGAGAAAAGAGCAGACAAGTCATTTCTACTTGTTAAAAGGAAGAAAGTATATGGAGAAGTGATAACGGGCTTACAAGAACAAGAGAAATAATAATATAAACGCCAACAGGGCAAGCAAGGGAAGCCGAGGTACCCGCCATATCCCCCTAGAGGAAACTGATCTGGAAAAGCTCCAGACTCAAGATCACTGCCCTAGTTGAGGGCAGATTTTAGAAACAGGGCTGCAAATAGAGAAATGAGCTAAAAGGCTCATTTTGAATGGCAGCATATTAGTCTTTCCCTAACCTGCTCAGAATCTTGGCAGCCATGCCTAATCCTCCACACTGATTCAAGCTCACCAACCAACCACCACATATCCATGAGGTGGACTGGAAGATGATTTGACCAGAAACCAAATGGCACTTAGGAAGCAGAAAAGTAAGAAAAGATTCATACTGAAATTTGAGTGTCCTCAGTAAAAAGGCTGGCCCAACAATGGTTCATTCTACCGAAGACTTTGTTTTTCTTTCTTTTTTTTTTTTTTTTTACAGAACCTAAATGTTTATTCATGAATTTTATTCACCTTCCTTTAATTTGCACTATGTGCACTGCGACAACAGAAAAGTGAATTATCAAATTTCAATAATAAACACTGCCTTACTTGGTTAAATGTATTTCTTAACCACTATGTATATATATATTCTTCCACATTCCTCTTGTCTACTTCAGGTCTGGGATGCTATCTGCCTTCTGACACTTTTCCTCTAATCAGGCTCTTCAGCACAGAATAGCATCTCAAAGGTCAAATCTCACCCAAGGTAAGTAATCAGGATCCAATTCACCTTTAGAAAATGCTGTGCTGGGTCTCATTGAGTACTTAGTGGATTTTGGAATCACTGGATGAATAATCAACCTCATTTAGAAGCTATGAACTCAGAAAAGGCATCCCATGATATCAGCTTTGGATGTAGTTTCTAGAAGTTACCATCCTCATGATCCCTGGGTCCTAGGATCAAGCCCTGCGTCTGGCTCCCTAATCAGTAAGGAGCCTGCTTCTCCTTCTTTCTCTCCCTGCTGTTCCCCCTGCTTGTGATCTCTCTCTCTCTCTCTCTCTCTCTTTCTCTCTTTCTCTCTCTCTGTGTCAAATAAATAAATAAAATCTTTAAAAAAGAAAAGGAAAAAAAAGAAGTTACCATCAAACATCTCCTTTTGGGAATGGAGTCAAAGTGTATGCATATCTCTTTTAGTCATCTTAGGCAAGCAGGGGTATCTTTGGAATGAAGGAGTTTGTATGTTTGTTTCCAGTAAAGAATGGAATGTGTTAATTAGTACAATCATTCTGAAAGTCACTTTTCTTAAGTGGGTTTAAGAAGTCAGTTCAGCATCTACTAAAGTTGTATAAATGCATACTTTCTGACCAATTCTACTCCTCCAAATATATCTTAGAAGAAAAAAATATGTATACTAAGAGATATTAGAAAAATGTTCATAGCAGCATTATTTATGATAGTTCAAAAATAGAACTGTCCATCAATATTAAAATAAGGACATCATAGCATATTCATAGAATGCAATAATATAATGAAAATGAATTGTAGTGACTCGAAACAAAAAATACCATGTGAAAAAAAAATCAGATAAAACATTTTCTGTGATTCCATTTATATATTCTTTGAAACCAGACAAAACTATAGTGCTGGTAGATACATACTTTAGTGGTAAAATTTTGAAGAAAACCAAGTAACTTATTTTCATAAAGTCAGGATGAAGATTACCTTTTAGAGAAAAACAGATGAGAAAAAGCATAATGGTGGCTACTAGGCACTAAAGAGGTTTTATTTCTTGACTTAGAGTTTATCTGGCTACTCAGTCATAATTCATTAACCAGTACTTTGGGGGGGGCATTTTTCTGTATGTGTGTTATATTTCACACACCCCCAAAATTTAAAAATACAATTCCATATGCTCATTTTTCTTCTGTTTCATATGAGGATTAAAGGGCTTAATAAAGATTTATTCATGATTCTTAATGGAAATGCCTGAAGAACTCTTATCAGAATCAGAAAGACAAGTGAATACAACCTCTGGTTAGTTTTATGTGGTTATGTGAGGTTTAGCCTCTGTCAATATAATTTATTTCATTCTGTAACTATACCACCAGTGGTTATTTCAAAATGCATAGGTGTACTAATTATGATTCCTCTGAAAGATGAAATACCAAAATTATTGCTCCCATGTAAGTAAGTCTCTACTACTTTTTCCTCATAGGATATACAGTTGTTAAAAAGAGGTATCATTGGACCATATGATGTATCATACAAAGGAGAAGTAATTTGTGTCATAAAAATATTGCCTTAATACTTAATATTATTATAAACCACCATAATAATGGTGCTTATTTTGCATTGACTGGGAAGAACCAAAATCTATTTCTTTATGGAGAGTTAAGAAAATATGTCCTATATTATCTGTCTGATGTAGTCTTATTACTACTTTTACGCACTTCTAATAAAAGGACAAAATTCATATGTGTATATATTCTATTAAGTATAAGGATATAGCTATTCTAGTCAAGAATTTAGGTATCAGTTTAAATTCATTACAGTTGGGGCACCTGGGTGGCTCAGTCAGTTAAGTGTCCGCTTTCTGCTCAGGTCATACTCTCTGGGTCCTAGGGTTGAGCCCACCCCTCCTGATAGCAGGCTCCCTGCTCAGCAGGGAGTCTCTGCCCCTCCCCCTTCACTCATGCCAGCACTCTGCTACTCTCTCTCTCAAATGAATAAAATCTTATAAAAAAATTTCAAGTTACTTTAAATTCGAGGGAAAATATTTTCAACCTTTTTAAAAATACATTGTTTATACAAATATAAACTATTTTAGAGTTGTTTCTAGATTTCTCAAAGTATTTAACCATGTTTAAAAAGATGTGATATGGGGTGCCTGGGTGGCTCAGTGGGTTAAAGCCTCTGCCTTCGGCTCAGTCATGATCTCAGGGTCCTGGAATCAAGCCCTGAATCAGGCTCTCTGCTCAGCAGGGAGCCTGCTTCCTCCCTTCTCTCCTCTCTCTGCCTGCCTCTCTGCCTACTTGTGATCTGTCTGTCAAATAAATAAATAAAATCTTTAAAAAAAATAAAATAAAAGATGTGATATGTTTTCAATTAACGTTTTCTTATCAAAGCATAATAGGCCTCACAAATAAATGCAAACTTGGTAAAAGTATAGTTTGTCATTGAAAAACATGAACTTATAACATTTTCAAAGATTGTAGGCTTATTATTTAGGTCAACTAATGTGGGACTGACAATAATAACCAATGAAAATGCATCATTTGTATATAAGTAGAGGCTTATAAAAGCAGAAAACTGTACCCTTAGGACAAATATGTCTCTAAAAATAGACCAATAGGAAATTTCAGGTCAATTTAAGCTAGGCTATAAATAGGTAAATGCTTATATGAAATATGAATCATTGGTGTTTGAATTAATATTTTGTCTCATCAAGGAATATATTCCTCATCACCACAGGATTTGGTTCCAATCTATATCTAGTATAAAAAACACTATGCATAAAAATATTTTCATTTGAGCCTGTAATATAATTACTAAGTAATTAACCAACAGGCATTTTTGGATGACAAGTTTTCTATTTAAATATACAAAGTCTTTGGTAAGTACACACACATATAACCATATATATATATATATATACACATATATATATATATATATATAGTAAGTTAAACATGGTAAGAAGTGTGCCTGATTGAAGTTAATATCACTAACTAGAAATAATTCAATGAAAATTAACTTTTTTTTCTTATTAAGTTAGGGAGAAAACCTCCAACAAAGTGATGAATATTTTCTTGACTAGAATTATTATTCTTGGTAATGAGCAGTGTTCTATGAAAATGAGGATTTAATATGTAACCAATTAGCAAAAAAATTAAGCCAATTACCAAACACAATTTTCCATGTTAAACATTAATTAAATTCTGTATTATTTTTAATAAATGTAATAAAGAAAAATGAATTAAAAGAAAAGTTCAATTTAACCTATTAATCAAAATAGTGTTTATCATTTTATATCAATATATTTTTATCAGAAAAGTGTTATATGTAATAAATTACTTATGCATTATTTTAAGGGCTAATTTACTATTTGGAATTCTAATCATATTTTATGCAGCAGAGAAATAGATGTGTTTTGTAATTAATGTCTAGTTGACACACAACTAAATCCCGAATGGAGTAATATAATAGAAAGGAGATCATTCACGATCATTCACTTAGGTTAGTGAAAAATATGATAGAATTATAGAAATGAGGGTAAATGCCAAAGTCAATGTTTTTGCAGTAATGAATATGAATGTAGCCATACATTCATACTTGTTCATAATATGGACACAAAAAGCACATATACACACAGAAACTAGCCCATGAAAATAGGTATCAGAAAACCATGATCAGAATCAGTGGTTCTCAATTCTAACCTTTAGAAACAACCGGGCAGTTTAAATGGTGTAGGCTTCACCCTTGTTTTTCTGCTTCAGCTGATCTAGGAGCCCCATCTCACATCTCACATCTCACATTTTACAATTCATAGGATAGAAATTTGGTCAGTGTGCGTCAGTTGCTTCTCTCTCTCATCCAGTAAGCTGGAATGTACAGCAGCCTCCCTCTCTCAGCTGCCCACTCAGCAGGAGTTTTGAGAGAAGGCAGACATCCTCCTGGTACCTTGTGGTACCTGTTACGGTACCAAAAGCAGCGGTCACTTTACCTATGTGCCAGAAAAGTAAACATGTAAAAGACAACATAAAAGAAACGCAGACTTGATTGCTAGCAGCTCAAGTAAACTAGAAGAAGAAGCCTTGATACCATCCCTGCTTTTAAAGTAACTCGACAGGTGACCTCAAAGCGATCCCTATGTCGACTCAGTAACTTCATGTAGAAAATGGGGCTCCAGTGACTGCTAAGATGATGGCCACCTGAGATTCCCATTGATTCTATAATCCTAGGGCAGAGAAAGATAAAAATGTTACCAAGCTGATGACTTTTGACAAGGAGGATACTGAAGCTCTGTGGGTATAAAGAGCAGGAGAAAGTGACTTCTGTCAACTTGTTTTTTGATGACTTCATAACTGTGTCACAATAGGAATGAAAGAACAGCGTTTTGGAGGAGAGAGGCTTTGATTTGGGGAATATATACATTTCATTTTATAGCTCACTGATCTAAATCTTTCCTAGCAACTTTAATGTTGTGTATATGTCCATATTAATTTAATTCCTAGTAGTGAGTTAGCTTTCAGCAGATTTGAACCACTTTAAAAATTAGTAGCTTCTACAAGGAGATGAATGACAATTGTGCTCTCTAAAACTAAATTAATATGGGAAAATGACTGGTTTTGGTAAGATAAAAAAATCTACCAAAAATTGGATTAATTTCATACACAATGGGAATGTTATTGGAGATATTCTACTAGAAACTAATCAGCAGCATTCAAATGCTATGCAATACTTTGCTAATTAAAAACTTTAGGAACAGGAATTAAAGTAGGCTACAACCTACCCATAGTTGACAGAAGGAGCATTAGAAGTGAATAGGAATAGGTAGGGGATGCCTAGAAGCTTTTGAGTCAATTAAGACTGAATATTTAAATGCTACTAAAGTGCTAATATTTTGGAACAGTAAATAAAAAATCACTTATTGGATAATAGATAATGAATACATTTACAAAAGAATAATAACTTGACAACTGTTAGAATTTAAGAAATGAGTGATAGGAAATGATAAAGTATTTTAAAGAACACATTGGTGATTTCCTTGAATGTAAGATACAGAATTTATTGAAGATTTCAATCCATGAGCAATGAAAGACTTCACTTTTTAAATTTTTTGTTGAAATTTGGGGCTATGTTATTTTTTATATCCGCATGTGTATGAAGCATAAACTAAGGTATTTATATTAAATACCCCTAGTTTATTCAGAGGCTAGTAATTCAGTTATTTCTTTACCTTTTATTTGTGTTGAACTTTCTGGATTATCTATATTCAGATGGCTGTACTTGTAATGTTTATATTTTAAGGAACAAAAATTAATTAAAATTAAAATTTTATTTTTATATCATATAATTATTAATAAACATTTGTAAATTAGGTGAATCTGCTACAGTTAGAGGTAAAATATAGATTTTGGTATTCAAATGTAATTACTACTAAGACTAAATATTCATAATATGAATCTTACTGAAGAGATTAAAACATTATTCCAATTTACACTATAGAAATTCTGAGGCACCTACAAATGGCATATGAGCAGGAAAACAACTTTTAAATAGAACCTGATTAAATTTTCTTTCTGAAAATTTTAATGGAGTTAATTAATGGAGTATAATTAGGAGCAAACCACTTGATGAGCAACATACTCTTATAGCTCTTATTTCAAAAAATTGAGAGAAAAATATAATTGAAGATTCTCACCTATTTATAAGCAGACTTTAAATATTATAGCCTGCAGTGGCTTATTAGGTAGGTATTATTTGTATAGAAGTTTGTCCTGTCAACAAATTATCACCAGGATAGGCAAGACAGGTTAATCTAGTGAGAAATTAAGTAAGCAGACAAATGATTTGTATGTGCAGAATGGTGGCTTTCCCTATTCCATGGTCATGAGCATATTTTCCTCTATTACCTTCTAAAAGATTTAGATCTAAATCTAAAAACTATCTGATTTTTGCATTTGGTGTCAGATTTTACTATTTTCACATAGAAGTGCCATTGTCCTACCATAATTTATTTAAAATTTTATTTTATTTAAATTTTTATTTATCTAAATTTATTTATTTTTATTTAATAAATTAAAAATTTATTTTAAAAAAAACCTTCTCCTACCGAATGGTGGGAGTGCCACTATTGGCAGTGCCAACTCTGTAACTAAATATCCATTAAGAACATGGATTTTTCTCTGAACTTTTGATCTGTTTTCCAATTCTTGTGACAATATCAGTGTCTTCATTACAGTAATATTATAATAAGTCTTAACAGCTGATTGAGCAATTCCTCCCTACCTATTTTTCTAGTGGCTTTGCTATTTTGGGAACCTTTATTTCTTTGTAAATCTTATCATCAATCTTAATCCTCTCCCCCACAAAAAAACAAAACAAACAGGATTTTAGGATTTGTACAGGGATAATTTAGACCTTTTCAATACTGAGTCTTTTAATGTATGAATATACATGTTCCTTCATTTATTTAGGCCTTCTTTCTCTTGATAATACTTTTACAGTTTTCTAGATAGAAGTCTTACATAAGTTTCATAGTATTGATTCCAATATATTTCACATTACTTATGCTATTAAAATGTATTCTTTTTATTTCATTTTCTAAATCCTTACTGTTACTATTTGGAAGTATACTTGCCAAATTCACCTATTAATTCTAATTGTTTAGATTCTTTGAGGTTTCCTAGGTAGATAATCATATTAAGTGTAAATGATTATAATTTCATGGTTTCCTTCTCAATATCTATATTTTATTTCTTTTTTACATCCTAATACTGCAAAGACTTCCAAAAAATGTCAACTAGGAGGGGAGATGGTGAACATGTGATCAAATCTAGAAAGAAAGGTTTCTAATAATTCTTTATTACCATGATATTTGCTGAAGGTCTTTGAAGATAACCTTTCTCAGATTAAGGAAATTTCCTTTCATTCCAGGTTCACTAATAGTTTCGTTTTGATTAATTAATATTGAATTTTATTGGAAGATTTTTTCCTGTCTCTATTGAGCAGGTCATGTGATTTTCTTCTTTATTAATGTGGTGAATTCTAATTTCATTTAGAATTTTTGTTTCAGGGTTTATTATTGATCAATTAGATGATATCTAATTTTACTGTCAAGTTTATGCTGATCTCACAAAACAAGTTGAAAAATGTTTCATCTTTTAGTAAAATTTACCCATCTGAGAAAGTTTGTGTCTTTGTTCAGTGTATAAAGAAAGGTAATGACACATTAAAATTCCTTAGTAATTATTTAGATTTTCTATTTTTATGTTAGTTTTAACAATTTTAGTTTACTAAAAATGTGTTCATTTCAACATTTTCTAGTACATGGTCATGAAGTTGCTCAAAATATCACAGTTATCTTTTTAACTTTTTAGTCTCCAGATCTGTAGTGATGTTCTCTTTTCATATTTAGGCTATTTGTGTTTTCTCTCCTTTAATTTATCTTGCCAGGGGTTTACCAATTCCATTAATTGTTAAAAATATTCTAATTTGCTAATCTTCCTCATTGTTTTACTCTTCTATTAATTTATACTCTTTTATATCCTTCATATAATTTTCTTTAGATATAATTTACTAGTCTTTTTCTAATTTCCAAAGGAAACTCAGTAATCCTTACTAATCATTTTTAATTTCTTTTCCCCTTAATATGTACATTTAAGTCTAAAAAGGACCCTCTAAGCATGATTTCCTGCATCATACAAGTTTTCATTTGTAGTATTTTTACCATATTTTATTACAAAATATTTTCTAATACCCCTTGAAATTTGTTATTTGACCCATGGACAATAAAGTTTGGGGTTTATAAGCTGTAATGATTTCAAGAGTATTATAAATCTAGTGTTACAAACATTTCTGTAAATTTGACTTCTGTCACACTCCTTTTCTCCTCTCTTTTTCAGACTCAAATTACATATATACATATATATGAACTTTATACTATATTCTCTATATGTCCTATCTATTTTTGGTTTTCATCGTTAACTTTCAGCTTTGTTTTGGATGATTCACTTATTGATATCACCTATGCTGGTTGATAAAACTCGACTTCTAAATATTTTTAGTTTTATTATTTCATATTTTAATGTCCTTTTATAGTTATTATTTGATATTATTTTAGTCTTGATTTTTTAATCTTTTTGAATATAGTATGGCATTTCAGAGTTTGTATCCAACACATCCATTATCTGAAGGTCTTTCTCTTTATTGCTTCTGCTTGTTATCATTCAGTTGTTTTGTCTACTTATCTGCCTTGTCATTTTCTGTTTTATCTCAAAACTTGTGTTTGAAAACTCATTTGTTGAAATAATGCAAGAACTAGAATAATGTTATCTTCTTCCAGAGAGAATTTACATTTGCATTTGCCAGGCTCCTAGGGACACTAATAATCTAAGATTGCCTTAGTTGAATTTGAAGAACAGAAATTATTTAATACTAGATTTCAGACTCTGAGGGCTTCTCTACTTGTCACTGAGACTGACTTCCATGGTGAAGATCTTTGAAATCCCACCTCGGAGCACCTAGGTAGCTCAGTTGGTTAAATGTCTGCCTTCAGCTCAGGTCATGATCTCAGGGTCCTGGGATCAAGCCCCACATCCGGCTCAGCAAGGAGTCGGCTTCTCCCTCTGCCCCTCCCCCACTCATGCACATGCATGTGCATGCTTTCTCTCACTCAAAAATAAATAAGTAAAAATCTAACATAAGTAAATAAATAAATAAATAAATAAAATCTTAAAAAAAAATTATCAACAGAAAAAATTCTACCTCAAAGCACAAAAGTATTAGAAGGACCACGTCAGGCCCTGAAATTCCAACTTTGTGCCTATATATTCATGAGCTTTTCAAAAGGGCTTTTCAGACTGTCAAAGAGCATTACCTCTTGCCAAAATCTGAATGCATTACTAGGACAAATTCCAGGCTCATCTCTCCAGATTTCTGTCTTCTCCCTAATCTTAACTCTAGAAATCTTAAATATGTTGTTAGATCTTTGATATCTTCAAATATATGTACTTGGTATGTTGTTCAGATTTTCCAGCTATCCTTTTTGAGAGATATGTCCTGAATTCTCAAAAATAGAAATCATTAAAACATTTTGGAAGGGTCTTGTGTACCAGGCTGAGGAAATTAAAGTTAATCTTCTAGGCAGTGACAAACCCAAATATGGCCTATGATCTTTTTTCTGAAAATTTTATATAGATAAAATACACACACCCCCCAAAAAAAGAGATTTCAGAAAAGGACCAGATCCAGTAACTGTACGTTGTAATCATCAACAATGGTCTAGGCGGTAGGTGCAAAAGAAAGGACTGTAAGCAACACTCCAGAATGAGACAGTACAGATGCTGGAAATAGATGGAGTGAAATAAAACAAATATTGAGTCTTTGTGACAAGGAGAATGGAAAATCAAGATAAGTAATAAATATGTGGGAAATGGGTACTGTAATATTTATTATAAATAACTGTTTTTGATATATTGTGTTTATAATACAAGTGTAAAATTCTCTGGAGATATGTCACCAATCAATTAGAAAAGAGAATTTGTTTCTAGATCCTGAGATCTATAAGTTATTACCTTAGAGACAAGAGCTGAAATCATGGAAATAGACGAGAACCTAGTTTTAACACAAGCTCTGCTATTGAACAATCATAGAAAAACCTACAATAGTGAAATCTATTTAAAAAGTGGACTAAGGGGCGCCTGGGTGGCTCAGTGGGTTGAGCCTCTGCCTTTGGCTCAGGTCATGATCTCAGGGTCCTGGGATCGAGTTCCGCATTGGGCTCTCTGCTCGGCGGGGAGCCTGCTTCCTCCTCTCTCTCTTTCTGCCTGCCTCTCTGCCTACTTGTGATCTCTCTCTGTCAAATAAATAAATAAAAATCTTTAAAAATATAAAATAAAATGAAAAATAAAATAAAAATAAAAAGTGGACTAGGTTATCCTAATTCCTGACTCACCTATAAAGCAAAATTTACAGATTTGATCCAGAAATAATGTTTTCTATAGCATACCTAAGAAAATAAAAATCAATATTCCTATTTTACAGATCCTGAGTAATAGTAAAAATTTCTACTTCAAACCATATCATTAATTCGGTGTAGTGAGACTATGCAGATTTGTCATTATAGTCTATCATGCCTTATAATGTCTTTTCCATCTGCATTTGTCTTTATAACTTTAACATTCATTGAACAAGAGATCCCCTTTTCTCCAAAGAGCTCTATCTCTCATTCATGGAATGGCTGCTATTTCAATGAAACATGTTTTTAAATGAGGTAACTGAGTTCCAGAGTTGGTTAAGAGACCACCCATTGATGTGAATTTCAGCTCCTCGACCTGTTAAGTTTATGTACTTTCTACAATATGATCATAAGGGTGATACGAGGATAGTAAACATTAATCAAACAATTAAGATTTGCATGGGACTTAGTGCGTGTTATCTATTCTATCTTTTCAAATAAAAAAAAAATGAAGTAACCATGATTGATTTCTTAACTCTAGATAAGGAAAATAAAACTTTAAAAACTTTACCAAAAGGAATCAAATAAGTTGCTTAAGTTTACATATTAATAAATAAGGAGGCAAATTACCATTCAAATCATGAGCTGAATGAATGCAAACACAAACTCCTCTAATGCTTTATGTTAATAAAAATGTAAACTGATAAAAATAATGGAAGAGAATTAAAGAGTCTACAAATTTAAAAACTGTATGATTGTGGGGTGATAAAGCTTTGAAAATTACATATGTTGTTTATATGCATTAGTATTTTTCATATATATTTTTTATATGTGGCATATATGACATAAATTTTATGTATAGCAGCACAATTTACTCCACAGTGTACATACATATCTCTGGATCCGTTCAGTGACACAGTTTAAAAAGTAAATATAAAATTTTCACCATAACAAAGTAGCATTTATTAGCTGGAAAAATATGAGTTTTCACTTAAAATTTTACCTAAGTCAATCAGCAACCATTGAAAGATTTTCCTTGTGCCAGACACTGTACTAAGCAATGGGGAAAACAAAGATGAACAAGAATTTACATATAGGCAGAGCAGAGGTATATAGGCAATGTGGTAAGTGCAACTTACAGTGCTCTGGGAGCACAGAAACACTGGTAAGAACAAAAGCTTTGGGGTAGGGTTGGGGGAATGAGATATGAGCCACAGTTTAAAGCTGCCAATAGGTTTACCATATAGAGAATAGGCAGTGGTCATCTCAACAAAGGAGACAACATGAGCAAAGGCATGGACACCTATATGTGCACAGCATCCTCGAGGGGGTGCCCACTGGTACAAGCCTATCAAATACGTAAGAGAAAAGCTTGTTGGATCTTTCTTATTGCCTGGCTTAAACTGTGGGTCAAATATATAATAAAAACCATGAAGATATGCTTACATTAAAGGGAAGGAGAAAACATGGATCCACTTTAATTTATCTATAAGTCTCACTTCTTTCAACCTTCTTAAATTTCAAACTCAACCTTTACTTATATACCCAGTGAAAGGCAAGAATGAGCAAACCAATTCTCTAATTTTCTATTTTCATCTCACAGAATTAGCAGATTGCAGTTTCTGATTCCTAAATTCTTTTCTCTTCCTAACATTTGATAGCAATTTATGTTCTTTCTCAAAAGCTGGTGACAAACTAGAGTGCACATCTGTTTATTTAAGACCCCAACTCATCTTTGGATTGCACAATGATAGTCAGTAAATACACTTTTCCTAACTTCCATCCTCAGTTTCAACCCTCCACTATTCTGTTTCAGAGAGATCTAGAATGGTTTGGAGGCCTGTATGTTTCTCTTGCCTTTATCTTCAGAGTTTACTTTGGAGGATAAATCACAGTTTCTCATGCCTTATGGCAGTGTGTCATTATAAAATATTTCATACCTGATGACCTTTGAGCATTGCTTATTCAAAGATTCATGAAAGCTTAGCATGAGGTACGTCTAATGATCCCTGTGTAAACACACTGAAAGCTCCCTCCTACAAAGGCACAGGCAGGTGGAAGACATATTTTCGACACTCTGTCTTCAATCTAAGCGTCACTGGCAGTGCCTGACAGGTCTCATTTGCTAAATAAAGTACAACGTGTCAATTTGAAATAAATGTAAATTATCACCTTTCTTCCTTGTTAATTAAGGTCTGATTAATGCAATACAAGCAGTTGTTGAGAGTACTGTAAGAGAATGGCTTTTGTTGCAAAAACAAAACAAAAACCTTCAGATATAAATAATGGTCTGTCTCTGCCATTGAACTTTGGGTTAGAAAGGTTACTTACAATGATTTGTTCAGTTGGAACATGGACAGATGTTCACATCTCAGTCTCGTAATAAATGAATCCCAAGCAGTAGGTAGGAAAAGGCACTGATGCTTTAGAGGTAAGACTTAGCTATGGAATGACCTACACTTTGAATAAAGCATGAAGGGCAAAATTCTTGATTCAGTTTTACAAAGAAATATCCAAGAAATCTAACTCAAGACCCATACATGTTATTTTAAGGAATGTTTTGGTGTGCTAACAAGGTGAATTTTCACATGGACCCCCTTTTTCTAGAGGTTTAAGAAATGATGTGTGTGTGGGTGAAGGTACAAGAATCGCTGTTTAGAAAGTAAGAAGCTAAATATAGAAGGAATATCATTAGATGAGAAAACTTAATTCATTATAACCTAGAACTACATTTGGTTAGTTGTGTAATCCTAAAGCAGCTAAGAAGCATACCAAAAATGCTGAATCAGGAAATTTTTAGAAGTAAAAGGAATGTGGGCATTTGTAATTCTTTGAGATTATAAAAGGCATTTATTTTCATAAAGAACACAACTAGTTAATGGCACAGTCCAGGTATAAAACACATGTTTCCAAACTCACTATTATACTGTTCTAATTTACTCCTGATTCAGCTACCTCCCTCTTTTACAAATTTTCTCCCTATCTGTTGATTTTCTAAAATAACACTGTTGAAAATGTGGAAATTTTTTAATCCTTCACTAAAATATATTCATTTACTAATATATTAGGCCACTTTCTTAAAATGAAGTTTTAAATGCATATAAAAATATTCCTTATTTGTTAATATTGTTTTCTTGGATGAAAATGTGATTTTTTACACCAAAATACGATCATCTATAATTTCGCATTAACTAGATTTGCTTGCTAATTTTTTCTCAATATATTTCATATAATTTCTGGGAATTATGATTATATAATTATGATCACAGAAAAGCAGAGCCAGGTTTTAAAACTCAGATCTGCCTGAATTCAAAGCCAGTGAAGTAAATGGCCTCACTTCAATTAGAGTGGATCATACTTTGAACAATGAGAAGAAATTTATCTATTCATTCGTTCAACAAATGGGGCTCTAGTATCAGAATGATGAAAAGGCTCTGAAGTTCTGGAAACTAGTCATTTGCAATGTTAGACCTTCTTTAAAGTGTAAATATTATCACCCTCCACAGCAATATCAAACAGACCCTACTACATTCCCTGTATGCCTTCCTTAAAGCCACCAGAGGTAGTAAACACAAACAATAGTTGTGATAGGTTCCACAAAAAGATAAATATAAGATGATGTTGACCCTATTATGAGTCCTCCATTTAATCTGGTTTCCTCTTTTTCGGGGCATAGATACAAGATGGAAAAGAGGTCACAGATTCAGAATCTGCTCAAATTAGAAGCGGATTCTTTTTCTTTTTCTTTTCTTTTTTTTAAGATTTTATTTATTTATTGAGAGAGAGATAGCAAGAGATAGAGCACAAGCAGGGGGAGAAGGAGAAGCAGGCTCCCCACTGAGCAGGAAGCCCCATGTGAGACTCCATCCCAGGACCCTGGGATCATGACCTGAGCCAAAGGCAGTACTTAACCAACTGAGCCACTGAGGTGCCCCATAGATGGATTCTTTTTCTGTAATGACATCAGAATCAACAAGTAAGAAAGAGGATAATGTCTTTAAAGTGCCTATTAATAATGATGTTTGGAATTGATAGAGATTTTATCCAATGAGCCTCAAAAACCTGTAACTCAATGGAGTAAATACCAAGAACATTTGGAATGCTGCAGAGATGTAGAGTCAATAAATTCATCCTATGCCTACCCTTAAGAAGCATTTGGGAAAATAGCAAGGTGCTCTGAAAAGAGTAAGAAGCACTGATGATGTACCGATTCAAAATCCACTACTACCATTCATAAACAGTCCTCAAAAAAAATTTCCTAGAGAAAAGGAAACTAACCCCCCAAAATGCCTGAAATTTTGCATTTATTGCCATTTTTAATGCTCTAGAACACCTTGTGAGGCTGGTAGTGTTATTCGAATTTTAACAGCACTACTAAAGTTCAAATGAAGATTAAAAAATCCAGTTGAGGGATTTGGGAAGGAAGATACTAACAGTTCAGGGCCTGTCTCTCAGGAAAATATTTACTATGACTTTCTTTGCAAAATAAAGACAGTATTACATAACTCTTAAGATTGTAATAGGACTAAATTTTTAAAATGCCAATGTCAATAATAAATGTTCACATCTTCTCTTCCTCACCTCACAATCAAATCCACTTACCTTGACCCAATGAACATTCCAATAATCATTAGATATGTCAAGGGAATAGTTGTGTCTGTCCCGGAGGACAGAATATTAGAAATTGTCAAGACATTAAGGCAAGAAGTAGGAAAAACCAAGAAAAGTTTCACATTAGTTAATAATTCTGTATTGAGGGGCTAAAACACAAGGGTGTGAAATAGTCTCATGGACAAGGAACAGAAAATATCAGTTGGTTTTTATCTAATATGCTGAACATCTTTTCAAATATGCATGTCACATTTTAAACTTATTAATAAACAACTAACAGTGGCTTAGTAAGTATCAACTATGTGGAAAATATTTTTTAAAACAGCAAAACAACATGTCTATTTACTGAAAGTTTTATTAGAAGCCTGAAGCCAAGTCAGCAAAAATGAATCTACAAAAAGTCACTGAGTTCCAACTCTGCTATGATGAAATAATTTATATTGAATATTTACTCCCAACTGTAAAAATGAATACAATATATGACACACCTCTTTTCAGGCACTGTACACCAAACAGAACAGAATGATAACCCTTCAGAAGAGAAAAACAAACATCTATCCTACTTTTCTCACCGGGAGTATCTTCTCTACTGTAGAAGGGAAATGAAACCCAAGAAGAGTCACAGTCTTGTTGAGCTGAGGAAGAAACATTAAATCTATTGGAATTTGTGAGGAAAACAGTGAAGAAGGGAGTTATTGTGGGAGGGGAGCACGAAAAATTTCAGAGGGGTTAGCTACATGTCATTTGCCAATGCCTGGGTTGTAAATGTATAAGTCAAAACTACAAACACAAGCCGAGTGAAACTCTTTCAGAGATGGAAACTGGAAAAAAGATATCAGAAGTCTTATCTGGTGGGTTATACTAGAATCCCAGCTCTGCAAGAGTAAAGAGACCCCTTACAAGCATGTTGTGCCTTCAGTTGAGACCTCAGAAGGTGGGAACTTAGAAGTAAGGATCATGTCCTAGAGTAGGGGATACACTAGTACTAAAGACAAAGGGAAATACAGTTATTCTCATACAGAGTAAAGCCAGCCTGTCAGGATAAAAAAGAGCTCTCAGGACATTCATTTCTTTTCAGAACAAAATCCAGAAACTTTTAAAGGAGGATAACATATTTCAGACTACCTACAATATACCATTAGTAATGGCTATTTGCTTTAATTACTGCACATGTGAGGAAGCAGAGAACAGAACCCCAAAATCAAGAAAGAAAGCAATCAATAAAAAGAGACTACAGAAAAGAACTTTGGAAGCAGTCAGTATAAATCTGTTTAAGGGCTTAAACAAAAAACATTCATTATGTATAAGCCTATATAATTGGTTCCTTTAGAAGAATAAATGAAACAAGATGGGATTGGGAGGGAGACAAACCATAAATGACTCTTAATCTCACAAAACAAACTAGGGGTTGCTGGGGGGAGGTGGGGTTGGGAGAGGGGGAGGGGGTTATGGACATTGGGGAGGGTATGTGCTATCGTGAGTACTGTGAAGTATGTAAACCTGGCAATTCACAGACCTGTACCCCTGGGGATAAAAATACATTATATGTTTATAAAAAAAAAAAATTGGAAGGGGAGGCGAACCATAAGAGACTATGGACTCTGAAAAACAACCTGAGGGTTTTGAAGGGGCGGGGGTGGGAGGCTGGGGAACCAGGTGGTGGGTAATAGGGAGGGCACGTATTGCATGGAGCACTGGGTGTTGTGCAAAAACAATGAATACTGTTATGCTGAAAAAAATAAATTTATAAATAAAATAAAATAAAATAAAATAATTGGTTCCTTTTATGTATTTTTATGCCTATGTATTTATTAACCAGTGACAGATAAGAAAGTCATTTCCAACAGGCTAACACTAGATAAAGATCTATTGTTAGTTTTTAGGCTAAAATAAAATAAAGTCCAAATAAAAATGTGAATCTATAGAAAGTAAACTAATTAATTATAATTATAATTATTATGTTATTATTACATTATATATAATTATATAGGATATATTATATAATTAATTATGATTATAATTAATTAAAACAACCATTTAAATAAAAATAACATATTTTGGAATTTATAACATAAAATAATGGGAAAATAGTAACACAAAGGATAGGTGGTTAATGGAATTACACTGGTGTAAGGTTCTTAAATTTGACAAAAAGTATTATGATAAAAATTTTAAGTAGAATGTGATAAACTTGCATACTATATAATGCCAAGATGAATCACACACACATACACACAGAGTTATTGGTTTAAAATAAAGAGCAGAATAATAAAAATGGAATACTGAAAAAGAAAACATTCAATTAATCCAGAAAAGGATGGAGAAATAAGAGAGTAAGTAGGAAGCAAAAACAATTGTCTGATGGTCAATAAGAAATACAAACACATCAAAAATTACTATAAATTTAAATTGTCCAAATACTACAAGGAAAAACTAGCTTATAAGATTATATAATATAGTGGTACCTAATGATACGCCAACTGTAAGAGACTTAATTTAAGTATAAAGACACAGATAGTTGAATATATAAAGGGATGGACAAAGTTGTCTTGCAGACATAAATCACAAAAAATCTAGAGAGACTGTAATAATATCAGACAAAGTAGACTTTCTAAGAGACAGAGAACAAAACTTCATAATGCTAAAGAGATCAATTATTCAGGAAGACATAAAAATGACAAATGTACATGCATCTTAAACAGGGTTTCAAAATAAATGAAGCAAAACCTGACAGAACTAAATGGAGAAATAGACAAATCTTTAACCACAAGAAATTTTAGCAATTCTGTCTTAGTAATTGGTAGAAAAACTAGAAAAGAATGAAGAATGAGAAGATTTGAACAATATCATCAATGTGAATAGACATTTACATAACAATACATTTATATAACAGCCAAACTCATACCAGCTTCAATGCACACCATTCACCAAAATAGACCATATCCTGCTTTATAAACAAGTCTCAGTAAATTCAAAACTGAGTCCTTACAGTTATGTTCTCTGAACCTCTAATATTATGGAAGTAATTACAAAATAATAAAAAAATAAAGTTCTCGAGTATTTGGAAATTAAGCAGCATATTTCTAAATAAACAATGAATTTAAAAAGAAACACAAAGAAAATTAGAAAATATTTCAACATGTGATAGTTAAAACAAGACTTAGAGGATATTTTAATTTTAATTTTTGTGTTAGAAAAAAGAAACTTAAATAATCTAATTTTCCACATTAATATGTTATAAAAAGGAGAGCAAATCAAACCAAAGTAGGAGGAAGGAAACAATAAAATGCAGACCAGTGATCAATAAAATACAAGAAGCAAAGACCTAATTCAACATAAGTGAAATTGATTCTTTGAAAAGATTATAGATAAATCATAACAATAGTAATCAAACAAAAAGAAAACATAAATTTACAAACTGAATAATGAGAGATTACTACTACAGTCTAAAAACATTAAAAGGAAGGCAGTTTTATAAACAACTTTATAACAACAAATTTAACAATTTAGATGAACAATTTTTTGAATAACAGACCTTAGCAAAACTGACATAAGAAATGAAATATCTACTATTTAAATTTAATTTGTAATCAAATCCTTTCCATAAAGAAAAAACTAAGCCCAGACGTTTTCACAGGTGAATTCTTCCCAACATTTAAAGAATTAAAAAATAGCATATTTTCACTAATTCTTCAAAAATAATGGACAGATCATATTCTATGCCTTTTATGAGCTAATCCTAATTCTGATACCAAAAACTAAAAAATAAATTATCACAAAAGCAATTATAGGTTGACCTTACTCTTGAAAATAGATGTAAAAATCATGAAATTATCAAAAAGTCATATCCAGTAATGTACAAATGAGATCTAGTACTATATGAAATGAAGTTTATTCGAGGTAAGTACAGTTGGAGTAATATTCAAAAATCATTTTTTTCACTTTCTTAACAGAATAAAGAAGAAAAACATGATCATTGGAATAGATGTCTATAGCTAACATTCTGTTTCATGGTGAACATCTGAATGCTTCCCCCTAAAATCAGAATAAGTCAGGAATTTCTGCTCTTGCCACTTCTAATCAACATTATACTGGAAGTCCTAACCAGGTAAATAAAGCAAGATAAAGAAATAAAAGATAAACAAATTTTAAAGAAAGAATTAAAATAGTCTCTATTCACAAATAACATGATCATCTACATGGAACATCCTAAGGGGACTATATAGAACAAATACCAAGACTGGTAAGTTTAGCAAGGGTGCAGTATCCTAAGTCTTTATTTTTTCAAATACACTTTTACATATTATCAGCAAACAACTGGATAATAAAATTTTAAATAGCATTACTAATAAAATTTGAACCACTTAGAGATAATGGCATTTTTATCTAAAAACTGCAAAACTAGGGACGCCTGAGTGGCTCAGTCAGTTAAGTGCCAAACTCTTGATTTCAACTCAGGTCATGATATCAACCCTCTGTCAGGCTCTAAGCTCAGGACAGAGTCAGCTTGGAATTCACTTTACCTTTCCTTCTACCCCACACCCTCCTTGACACTCTTTAAAAAAAAATAAAATCTTTAAGAACTATGATATAACTAAATAAACAAATGGAGAGACTTGTCCTGTTCATTGATTAGAAAATTCAAGATTATGGGACGCCTGGGTGGCTCAGTTGGTTAAGCCGCTGCCTTCGTCTCAGGTCATGATCCCAACGTCCTGGGATCGAGTCCCACATCAAGGTCCTTGCTCGGCGGGGAGCCTGCTTTGCCCTCTGACTCTGCCTGCTACTCTGTCTGCCTGTGCTCACTCTCTCTCTCTGACTAATAAAAAAAAAAAAAAATCAAGATTATTAAAATACCAAAATTGATTTAAATATTCAATGCATTCCAAATCAAACTTACAAAATATATTTTATAGAAATAGATCAACAGATCCTATGAATTAACATGGAAACACAGACACTAAGCCAATATACATGAAAGTGAACAAAGAGAACTCATATAATCATATTTCAAGACTCAATGTAAAACAACATTCATCAAAATAATCTCGTACCAATTTAAAAATGGACAAAAAGAGGGGCGCCTGGGTGGCTCAGTGGATTAAGCCGCTGCCTTCGGCTCAGGTCATGATCTCAGGGTCCTGGGATCGAGCCCCGCATCGGGCTCTCTGCTCCGCAGGGAGCCTGCTTCCTCCTCTCTCTCTGCCTGCCTCTCTGCCTACTTGTGATCTCTCTGTCAAATAAATAAATAAAATCTTTAAAAATAAAAAATAAAAAAAAAATAAAAATAAAAATAAAAATGGACAAAAAGATCAGTGGAATATAACAGAAAATCCAGATACACTCACATGCATACAGTCAAACAATTTTCCTCATTTCCAATGTAAGTCACTAAGAAAGAAATCTTAACCAAATGGTGCTGGAACACCAGAATATATAAATGGAAAGTAATCAATTCTGACTCCTAACAAACACCAAAACCAAAAATATATTTGGGATGAATCAGAAAACTAAACATAAAGCTAATCTAGAAGAAAACATAGAGTATCTTGATAAGCGTGAAGTGGGCAAATATCTCTTAAATAGGTGACAAAATGTATCCAAAATTGATTGGGTTCCATCAACACAGAAACTGTTATTTAAAAAATATGAGCATTTGGAAAATAGAAAAGTGGTATATATGGAGAAAATATTAACAGCATGAACATTTGACAAGGGTTTTTATCCAAATTATATTAAAAAAAACTTACAGCTTAATAATAAAAGAGAAATAATTCCATAAGAAAACATTAACCCAAAGAAAAGAAGTTAACTGCTAATTTGTAAAAATACTTTACAGAAAAAGATATATACAACAGGCCAGTGGGGACAAGAAGAGGTATTTGGCATCATTGGTTGCAGGGAAATGTAAGCAAAACTACAGTGAGATACTACTTTACACTAGAATGGCTAAAGTTCAAGCCTGTCAATACCAATACTAGAATTTTTAAGGATTTAGAGCAAATAGCACATATCCCTCATGTGATGTCAAATTATACAAAAATTTTGGAAAAGAGTTTGTAGCTCTTGTCACGTATCTACCCCATGATCCAGTAATTCACTCTTTTCAATAGTTATCCAAGAGAAATAAAAACATGTGTCTATAAATATATCCAAAAATTTCATATTAGCTTCATTTATAATCATGACAAACTAGATGCCATTCAAATGTCCACCAACAGAAAGGATACTCAGCATGCGGCATAGTCACACAATTAAATACTACTCAAACCAAACCAAAAAAAAAAAAAAAAAACTGACATATGCAACAATATGTATGATTCAAAAACTTTATGCTCAGCAACAAAAGAAATCAGATACAAAAGGGCATATATTCTGTGATTGTCTTTAGATAAAGTTCAGTAACAGCAAAAACTAACCTGTAGTGATGGAAATCAAATCACTGGCTGCCTCTGTTGGGGAGTGGGGTACTGAATGCAAAAGGCACAAAGGAACTTTCTAAAGAAATGCAAATATTCCATATCTCTGTCAAAGGATAGTAGACTTCAATGTACACTTTATACACTTGTGTAGATATGCATACTTAAAAATTATATAGTTAAGATATGAACTTTTTCCAACTCCATGTTCAGTAGGGTCATTTTGGTAGCTTGAAATTGGCTATAATGAAGTATTTACAAGTAGAAATCCAGAAATACAAAATCAAGTCTTCTTTTCATGAAACCACCACCACCATCTCTCTCTCTCTAGGTGATTGATATCATAACAAATAAAAGCCTGAGACTATTGACATCCAGCTATCATAGGAATTAAGCAAAAGAAAAATCCTGTCTGCAGCAAGTTAGAGAAGAGAAATGAAAGAGATATTCAAAGAGAACCAAAGAGCCAAGACTGAACAAGATATCCAGCAACGCTGGGAAATGGATAGCACCACCTACAGAAAGAGGAACAGGGAATTCCAGTGTGAGGACTTGCCAGCTGCTGTCTTTAACTCACTAAAATACCTCTGAAGACCTAGTAGAAGATGAATTTCACAAGACTGAAAACAATCCTGGCAGAACAAAATTATCAAATGCCATTAACTGTAAGACCAAAGAAGCTAATTTTATTTTAGTCATTTACTTCATAGCATTCATTTATCATTATCTGGTATAATGCCACATATTTTTTATTTTATTGCTGTCACCCCAGCAATAGAATTAGAATGAGGGCACTATCTTTGTCAGACTTTTGACTAAAGTAATGCCAGAACCTAGACAATGTCTAAGACATTACAGGTGGACAATAAATATTAGTGGAATGAACCAATAAATGAGGAAGAGAAACAGTATTCTTACATGAAAGATGGGGTTTTAAATGTTCTGTATCAGGTGACTGCAGAAGCAAGTTTGGTCTTTGATAAGGCATTCAATTTCTTTTCTGTTGACTCTGAGCTAGAGATAGGATAAGCCTGGTCGAGATGCAGAGATGACAGTTGACTTTAGGTTAGACTCTTCAGGGATGGACACGTGTATCTCCAGTATAGGTGATAATTATTCTCTAATGGGGGCTTTAAACCAACTTTTTTGGTGTTATTTTACTTGTTCCCTTATCCTTAAAGAGAGCATTGGGAGACCCATATCCCCCCAAGTCTAAGTTTTTTGTTTTGTTTAATTAAAAGAGAAAACATTTTGAGCACACAACGATGTGAGAAAATAGCTATCAAGTGATTCATGGAAGGAAATTTTTAACAACAAAGGAGCAAGCTTACAGACTCATGGAATTACTCATTTTCAGTGAACTCTGGAGAAAACAGACTACAAGAGAATTGCTGGTGCTGCCAATTTGACCTTATGCCAAAGTGGTGAGATCCTGCTTTAAAGTAGCCTAGCATTTTCTTTAGCTTCAAGTGAAATTGTTAACACTTACTTCAGGCATAACTTCACTTCCTGATAAAGAGAGAATCAAAACATGAGAAAAAGTAAAGTTTCCAAATTTCCCAACAATGTGGAGCAATCAATAGCTCAGTCTCTTCTGTCCCTCACTTCCTATGTAATAACCTCCATTTCAAACCCCCCCATACACACACAAAACTACAAAAAAAAAGGAAAGAAAACTTATTATTTTATTGACATCAAGCTTGTTTTTGCTGTTGATATCCATTTGTTTTTAGTAACGATAATAAAGATTTCTCCCCAAAGAAAAAAATGCCTCAAGAAAAAATCAGAAAAAAGAACTTAAGAATGAGATCTTTTCATCTTGAATAAATAGTCTTAAATTGAAAATACTAGAACTTTTCTGGGGAATATACAGGTTTTAATTACTTAATGGTAGACATATTTTTCATATGAACTCAACAGAGATGGGGTGGAAAAAGTAAGTCTAAGTTTCTTCCCACCCCACCCTGCATTCACAATGATGAAAAGAAGAAGTCAGATCTCGTGTATACTTTCCCTTCATCGTACTCAGTGGGATAGGTCAGAATGAATGGACATGGCCAACCATATCTAAGCCAACTTCCTACCAAGTTTCATATATGATAGCTCACTCAGTTCTCACAGTAATGATATGGGGTAATTGATCAGAGATTATGCTAAAGTGGTGGTATACGCTGACATATTTTGTACAGAGGGAGACAGCAAAAACCCAGGAGCCCTGGAACAGTTTGGTCTATAAGCAGCTACCAACACTGCTGCCACTGGGGAAACATTCAAGAGAGAGAATAATACAAGAGTATGTTGTTTCTAGCTGATCTTTGGCTCCACACTCCAGGATATTCTTTGTGGTGACCTGAACTAGCCCCATGTAGGAAGGCATTTTTGCCTAGACCAGATGTAATGAATGGACAAGCCAGAAAGTTTCTCTATAATGCTGGACCTTAACTGGCTTTATACTCTTCCAGCATTTTGGAGTTGTATCAAGTCCCCTTACCTACATATTTAAAAGCACAAAAAAGCGCAGAGAGTCAAAGATGTCTGGGCTTCCATCCAGGAAGAACTGGGTAATTCTCTGGCTCACCTAACCACCCTCTCAGAAGTAAAAAGAGCAACAGAGAGGACAATGTGCCATTTCTAAGAGACTTTTTACCTCTCACTTCATAAAAAAAGAGGATTAGAAAAGCCGCAATCCCATGTGAGCTCAACTTTAACTCTTTCCATTAACACAATAATGAGTAAAATAATTTCAAACTTATTTTAACTAAATATCTCAGATTATTTTTACTACAAGCAACATAATTGCTCAAATGCTGAAATTAAGAGAATATTTATGAATTCACTGGGAAGGCATCCCAATGTCACACAAACACATAGCCAAGACCCATGAAAAGATGGAACTTGGTGGTTCCACACAAGGTACCACACAAGGCCTTTCATGGTAGGACTTTCCCACATTCACACTTTAACATTTTTTTTTTCCCGAATACATAGAATTTTTTGTACCACTCCACCAAATGTTCACTATATACTTCCAGACATTGCTCTAATACTTTTCCTTTCCTTCTCTACATTTTTTGTTTTTTCTGATCCCTATTCATCTTTTAAGCCTCAAGACTCAGGTCTTACCACTTATTCAGAAAGTCCTCTGTGACACTCCTCCTCCAATGTCCTTTTTCTTGTTCAAGTATCACCATGTGTATGTCTTTATTATATAATAATAAACACCAATATGAACAATAATGCTGGCTAACCTATCATATGCCAGACATTGTAACAGTTTATTGAATCATTTTATCTATATAACATCTTTATGTCTCAGTTACTAATGGTATACTACAGATGCTGAATGACAATCCAAGGCTAGATAGCCCTAAGTGATACAATTTACACTCCCAATCCAGCTGTATAATCAGATTCCTGGGCTGAGACTGCTAACTATTATACAATATTCCCACTTATCATTATTTAATATATCTTTATTTTTCTCTCTCCACTAAATTTTAATCAACTTAAATGCACTAACTTTATCTTTGATATTTGGATTCTCCACAGCTTTTATACTTACCTTGAACAATAGGTGGTCATTAAAATGTGAAATAAAGAAGCACATAAATAAATAATGTTCTATTTCTTGAGATACCTAGTGTTTCAGCTATCTATTACTGAATGTTGGAGGGAAATGTTGAGAACAAAAGTGAAATAATGGCAGAAAAATCCAGTTTCAAGACTCATATGTAGAAAAGCAGCTTTAAAGAACTTTCTTTGTGCTCATCACTCTATATGTTGACACCACAGGACACTCAAACAGGACACAGGACGACCTGGGCTCATACATACCTCACCCCTGATTCCTTCCTATCCTCCTTTCACAGTGGTTGAAGAGAATGGTTGTTAAAGACATAAAAATATATTATCATACTTAGTGAGCCTTCAATCTACTGCATGACATAAAACAGGAGCTCAACCACAATCATTTCTGGAGTAGTAACAGAAAAATCTCTCCAGTGAAAGATCATTTCTGAAAATTTATCACTACTTCATGACCATCTTAAAGGTGATTAACCCAAAACTAGTAGGAAGTCAGACTAACTGAGTGGCCTCTGAGTTACAAAGACCCAGAAATATAGCAAGTAATGCAAAGCAACCTTAAGCATATTCAAAGAACCATGCAAGATGTTTCAACTGCACCACAAAAATTATACCAGAATCACTCAAATGTCAAAATTTGATGATTTGCTATGTAATTTTTCTGTGTAATTCTTAGACTGTCACATAAAGTAGGCAGAATTGCTCTTGGGCAGATTTTTGGGAAATTCTCCTGAAGTTTCTAAACAGAATTCAGTAGAATCACTGACAAGAGTGTACATTTCTCACCTACTATGTCATCCTGGATAAGCAATTCCATTCACTTATGCACACAGATGTGTATGCATGTATTATCTTTCTCACTAGAAAGTAAGCTTCTTGAGAGCTTGGATTGGGGGGGGGGGTGTTCACAGCTGTAACCTAGTTTTTAGAACAATAATTACAACCTTAGTAGGTACTCTAAATATTTAACAAAAGACAGCTCAACTATTGAGTAAAGTGAAGGTATGAAATAAATAAATAACCAACTAATGGATAGGAACTACTAAGGGCCAAAAAATGAAAGCCAGAGTTAGTGTTAAGATTGGGTCCAAAACTGGGACCTATTAACAGAGAAACTCAAAATTCGGAGCTTGAGGATAAGACAAGAAATCAAATCAGTCATGTATTCCTATGTAAGGAATTAGGGCACTCTAATCTATTTCTGGTGAATAGCATCTTGACATAAGCAGATGTTCGAATGTAGCAGATGCGTTTGCCTGGTCCCACTGTAGGCTATCTGAAGTGACCAGCATCTGACCAAGCTGATAATATAAGTCCAATATTTGAGTCATGTCTTGTCAGTATGGACACTCAAAACTTCACTTTTTTGTAAGTGGCAATTCCAGCTGAAATTACAGTATGTGGTCCATTTCCTAATAGAATCAGTTAGAGGTTTTTTACATTATGTTGAAAAATCTTCAGGTTTCTTCATTCCACATCCCTACAAATAACAATTCTATTTTCTCTTATCCTTCCTTCCAATTAAACTTTTGGGTGATCTCTTCTGTTTTTATTTTTCATCTCAATTCACTATACTCTGACATCTGACCTTATAATCCCACAGAAACAACCCTTGTTATGGTCACGCTTAACCTTGTATCAGGGTTTCTCATGTAATTAAATTCAAGAGGTCACGTTCAATTTTTGTCTCATATGACTTTATCAGAGAAGTTTAACAATTCTCTTCTTTTACACAGGTACTTTTGTCTTGATACACATAATAAAAGATTTTTTGGTTTTCTTCATTAGCCATCTGGTTAATTTTCTTCCATCTTTTCAGAGGCCTATCCTCTACCTATTAAAAGATAGTATTCCTCCAAGCTAAGTCTTACTTCCTTTTTCTGTACTGCTCTATATTTTCTCAGTGGGCATTTTCAGCCATTCCCAAGATTTCAATTACCAACTAATGAGTACTGACTCCTAAGTTTATTTGAAGTCAGACCCTTCCTCTGACTCCAGACCCATACTTCTAAAAGCTTACTTAACATCTCTATTTGGATGTTTAAAAGGATCTAAAATTCAAGATATCCAAAATGACTCATAACAGTAACAGTAACTTACTAAGCTCTTGCTCTGTGCCACATAGTGCACTAAGTTAGTTAATATCATATCACATATCATATCACAGATGAGGAAAATGAGGTATAAAGAATACAAACAAATTGTCTAAGTCCATACAGCTAACCAGTCCCAGATCCAAGACGTAAATCCAGGCCTCCTGGATGTAGAGATCGATTTCTTAACCATTATACTGTAATGCTTCCAAATTTCTGTCTAAACCTGATCTTTCAGTATTATCCAAATTGTCCTTTATTGGTAACTTATCATAGGGTACAAGAGAAAGAACTTCATTGTTCCTCCACCTCATCTGACTGCCAGGTCAACTATGCTCTACAGAGACAGTTTTCCCCTTGTTCCTTTGGAAAAATCTTCAGTGTACTCTGTATCTTATTTGCTCAGTCAAGATACACTAAAAATATCTAATTTTACTAGTTACCAAGGTCCATCTAACAGGTACAAAATCCAAAATACATGCCATCTATGTATATGGCTTCCACTTCTACACCTCTGGCCCAATCCAAACATTTTCTCTCATCTTTGACTATTGTTCAATAGCTTACTGCTTTCCCACCATACACTCTGGTACTTTTGGAGGTTTTCTAAACTCATGCTTGAGTGATCTTTCCAAACATAAATCTGATCAGATCAGCTGCTCCTTAAACTTCTTGAATGGATACTCCCTTCTCTGAAGCCAGAACAAAAATCTTTAACCTGCCCTGTGGGCCCCTGTGTAGCCTGGCCACTTTCTCTCTCTCTCTTTCTGCATACTAATCACATTACTCTCTGCCTTGATTCAATCAGACTTTTTCCAGTTCCTTGAATTAATTATATTCTTCTTGCTTCTGGGCCTTTGCACATACTCCCTTCTCTATCTGGAACATTCTCTGAAAATTCTTTACCTTAGTTAATTTCCATTCATCTTTCAGGTTAAATCTTTCAGCTTAAATTTATTTCTATCAGGAGAAAAACTCCCTTAAGCAGCCATTGTAAGTCAAATTCCTTTGCTCTCTTCAAATCAGGTTTTTGTCCGTAAGGGCCTTTAGGTACGTTTTAATCATTCATTTCCTTGTGTAATTAGACTGTGACAGGGATTTTTGCCTATTTTACTCCCTGATATATCCCTAGCAACAAGCTCAATACCTGCTTACTTTATAGAAAAATAGAATGAATGTTAGTCCAGTGAGCAACATAACTATGGTAATATGCTTTATAAGCTATAAAGTCTATTAGCATAACATCCTATTTATTAAAAAATTCTGCCCTTCAAATGATACAAGTATTCAGTATCTAGCATTGTATTAATTAGAAAGATCAAAAATCATTACATAGGTCCATAAATATATTTAAGAAAAATACGAGGATATAAGTTATATTTCTGCATACTCATAAACTTTGTTAAGAATGGACGGATTGTTTTAAGTCATAAAATCTTAATAATCCCCACATGGATCAGTCAGCATCATTCTTCCATGACCTCAGATCATACCATCTGTCCCACAAACACATGGCCTGGACCATAGTGAAGACAGGGTGATTCACTTTAAATGGATTAGGACAAAGTTAATTTCCTTAACTTGAAAAATCACTGGTTAGCATTATATCACATCACATTATCTGCAATATAATAATGTTGCTTTATTCTGCAGAAGGGTAATGGAATGACAGTATAGGACAGTGAAAATGGCCTGAGTCCATGGATCCCACCTATCTGGATTGGAATCCTGTTTCTGCCAAGGACCAGCTATACAGCCATGAGAAAGTACCTTAACATTCATAAACCTAGCATTCTATCTGCAAAAATGGAAATTATAGGTAACTTCTTCATAGAATTGTAAAGAAGATTATATAGGATATAAGACCTGAGTTACAACTGAGTTTTCAGCAACCAAAAAATTACCCATAGATTTGTTAATCCTAAATTAACTGATGTTTAGATGGATATTACTTTCATCTCAACTCTTCATTTTTCCCCATATTAATAATTTCCAGGTACAACTTCAACAATAAACATTTTCTATCTAAGAATTCCGAAGAGTTTTTGGTCATAATTTGGCAATCATTTCTTTTCTTTAAATAACCTAACAGTTCTCCCTTTTTGCAATATACTACCAACTGCTAACACAAATTATAAATAGTTTATATTTATATTCTAACAGAGTATAGGAATAGAGTATGTCTGAATTTGATCAAGCAATGGTGGAGATCCTCACTCACTGAATATCAAAACTCAAATAAATCAGTTGGTTTCTGGGGAGCAATTTTGTTGTCCTTTCTGTCTAAGGAGTTTTGCATTCTGAAATTAGGAAGCTATTTGAAATGCTTATTTTTAATAATTTTTTTAAAATTATTTGACAAATAGAGATTACAAGTAGGCAGAGAAGCAGGCAGAGAGAGAGGAGAGGGGAAGCAGGCTCCCTGCTGAGCAGAGAGCCCAATGTGGGGCTTGATCCCGATCCCAGAACCCTGAGATCATGACCTGAGCAAAGGCAGAGGCCTTAACACACTGAGCCACCCAGGCACCCCATTTGAAATGCTTTAAAACTATTTCAGTGCCTCAAACATATAAGGTAAAATACATACCTTTTGTACTAAACAAATCAGTTCTATGTCAACTTAGTATGACCTTACATAAAATAAAAAATCAGCAGTTTCCAGCTGTAAGTAATTACCTCCCAGGTAAGAGTTATCCTTCAATTTAGAAGGAAACCACTTTTTCAACTCAGATGTATGTATCAACTTTCACTGAAAGTTACCTTATTTTCTTCTTTCAGACTGACTTCAAATCTGAAGATTATTTGTCAAGTTGAATATTTACAAAGGGACTTTTATTTTCAGTGTAACTCACATTTATGATAACCAAAAGCTAAAGTTAGTGCAAGGAGTAAGGACAGGACTTAAAATACTTGAACAACTTGAAGCAAAAAATAATCTTCTTCACACCATATGATTATCTCTGTTCCTTCAGAAAACTTAGTATTCTACACAGAATACGAAATAAATATTTCATGAAGAAAGTGGATGAGGAAGAGGAGGGTGCTATAAATTCAACACCAGAATGATCCTTGCCATAAGTGAATTAGGCTGGATTTGCATAGTTTGTCCTCTGAGGTTACTTATTTCTCCTATAAAAGCTATAGCCAAGAAGTGTGATAAATCTCTCATTCTAAATGGTGTCTGATACTATAGCTCAGTTACTCCTATATCAATATCTAGTGGAAAATGAAGTTGAGTATAGCTTTATAAAGTTTATTCACTATATTTTTGATGATCAGTAACCATGAAGTCTTCAAGCCCCTCTTGGGAAATTTCATTTTAAGAATGGGAGATTCAGGTATAGGACCAGGTTATAGATAGGGATTTCAGATGTCCAAGTCACAGGGGTAGTAGAGATGAAGCAGAGTTAGTAGGAGGTTGAGGATAGCCCTGGGGAATGCTTACGATGAAGGGGTCAGGAAAGAAACTGCATTTTGTAAGGAAAATAAAAAGAGCTAGCCAGACAGGAAAGGAGGTAAAGAAAATTGAGAAATGTAAATTATGCTATTTAAGCAATATGCTTAAATATTCTTCTCTGCCCAGTACTACAGAGGCCAAAAAGATGTGCACTGAGAAGCTCCATAGGATTTTATACTCAGGACATCATAAAGACATTACTTTTATTACATTACATCAATTTACATTCTATCAAGTACTTTTATATGCATTGTTCAGTTTAATTCTCAAACAGAACAGGCAAGATTAGCAGCGTAGTATATTAGAACATCTACAAATAAAAACAAAACTTAGACCCAATTATTAGTGCAAGATCTTACAGCTACTAAATGAGAAAGTCAGGAAAAACAGTTTTATTTGTAATAACAGTAACATTAACATTAGACGTGCACATTTAATAAGCATGAAATACTGCTCATTAACATTTCATTTATTCTTTTCAATGACCTTATGAGATATGTTTTGTTATTCCCATGTCATGGAACATTTGGCCATTAAGGGTTAAATAAATGTCTTGCCCCAGGTCACAGGAATAGTACTTTGAAGGATATTTTTGATGGGACAATTCTACTTTTCCAGATTCTTGTCTTTCTCAGTCATTTGTCTGATGCTGTGAGAGAGAAGTAGTTGATTATTTTATCCTAATTAAAAAACTCCCTATTTATCTTATCCCACACATTAAAGATCATGTGTCTGATCACGTTTGGACTTTTCTTCTACACTACCAATATTTTCCAAGTAGAAATTCAGGTCAGAGAATAAGCCTTCAGGTTCATATTAAGCACTATGATTAAACTTTTTTTTTTAACTCAAATTGGACACATGTGACAATTAATTTAACAGTCTCAATGGCTGTTTCATATCCTCCAACACAAACAAAATACTTACCCCTTAGTTTTCATCTCTAAATCCATTTATCCTTTTGACGGCATTAGGATTAAATATACATCAAGATATTTAGTTGATGTGACTTAATTCAGCTAAGTATGAACATTGGCCAACTTTGCCCCTCACAGGACACATAAGTCTTGACAAGTAATTTTTCCTTTTAGAGATCAATTTCTTTACTTAACAAATTGAGAATATCAAACCTTTGTCCATGGGGCTGCCAAGAAAATGAAATGGCATAGTCCTTCTAAAAGTATCTGACACGTATCTGAACTTCATTAAATATTTAGAATCTACTCCCTTGCTAATATTGTCCATAAATTCATAAGAAAAAATATTGTACAAAAATTAGCTTTAGGGGCGCCTGGGTGGCTCAGTGGGTTAAGCTGCTGCCTTCGGCTCAGGTCATGATCCCAGGGTCCTGGGATCGAGTCCCGCGTCGGGATCTCTGCTCAGCGGGGAGCCTGCTTCTACCCTGCTCCCTCTCTCTCTGCCTGCCTCTCTGCCTACTTGTGATCTCTGTCTGTCAAATAAATAAATAAAATCTTTAAAAAAAAATTAGCTTTAAAAAACATACCAATGTTTCTCTATTAGTAATTTGTAATATCATAGTTTATTTTTCTTTGAATATATTACTAAAAATAGGATTGAAATTATTTGTTCATTGTTAAGACTCACTAAAAATTCTATTTTAGCCTCAGTACAATCAAGAGACTCTGCGGTTTCCCTATCATATTAAAAGAGAGGTTTTAATTTGATCACAGTTATTTTGGATTTTTCCACTCAAAACTCACTGCCTAGATGGCTAGTAACTGGTATAGAAACAGAGATGTGGCTCTGCAAATTTTACAGATGCAATACTTAGCTAGTGTGTGTTGCAAATTTTGCTGGAGTAGATCTGATAATTGGAATCAGTGCTTAAGTCAATACCACCTTTTGTTTAATTACTTAACCTTTACCTCTGCAGGCAACACATGTCTTCAACAATTAAACTGTCTTTTCCAGATTATCAATCCCCTGAGCTCCTGCCCACCAGATGTACCTTGAAAAGCAGAGTTACACATTCAAATTTGTCAGTTCCTCCCTTAAGAGTCCCAGTATGCACACTCTCTTTTTCAGAAACTTCAATTAGCATCTAAGAGCATGCTTTAAGTAATGCTAATTTAGAATGTTCTACCTTCAGAAAATGATATTAACCTTGAAACCTTTGTTATTTCATGGGGATTTTATATACACACATAACTGAAAACTCCAGAGAAGGAGGACAGGTTCCTCGAATAGCTTGATCTTAAGAGTTCAAAGGGTATCACCAAGACACAGTTTCTCAAGGCTCTCTGCTGGCCTCATGCTGTCTCTACACCATAAACTCTCTGCAGTTACTCAAACAATGGTGGGGGCTGAGAAAGGCGCAAAGGGGCCAACACCTTCATTTAAAGCATTTGTGGTTTCTATGATGTAAATACTTTCAAGCTACCAATGTGATGTCACCGAAGGCAGAGCGGGTTATAGAATCAGCTCTCATGAGCTGTTAAGGGTCAGCTGACCTCTGGCAGTTGCAGTTCCGGTGTTCAGATTTTTTACATCACCAAGTCCTGAAGGACAGCTCAAGTTTCTTCTTAGCAGCTACTGAGCAAAAAGGAGGAACTGTCTTTTCCCCCCAAAACCATCCACCAGTTTTCGCCAGTATCTCATTTGTTTCCATACCCATAACTTGATGCAGTTTCTAGGGAATTAAAAATACTAATTAAAAATACTAATTGGCTTAAATTAGTTCTGGGTTCACTCTGATCTGTGGACAATACTACCCAAATGTTCATCTGCAGAGAACTGAGTGAAAATCCCATTCAGAAACAAGAGGACTGCTAGTTTAAAAAAAAAAAAGAAAATCACATAAAAGAAAACCAGTTTAGATTCCATGATCAGCAATATACTACTTGATTGCAAGCTCTGTGAAAGTAGAGGCATTTCTATACTCATCTTCCTTTTTACCAATAGTCCTGATAAATGTTCAATACTTGTTGAATGAAAGTTAGGTAGTTGGTACTCAATATTTTGGACTGGATAAACTTTAAAAGTTACAATTTTTAAATAACCTAATGACTAGCTTCTCATTAAAGTTTTTCTTGGACTTTGACACATGGGCTGGTATCAGTAAAAATAGTTTTGTAGACAGTCATGTTAGAGTGATTTATACCCTCTAAAATGATCCACAGTCATTATATTAAATTCTAGGCTATGCCAGGCTGTGCTAATGGACTAGTATATTCTTCTGGTTAGCACTGAGAATTGACCCATTTCCATGTACCAAACAATGCTGTTACCAGAAAAGTACTCACTTTAAGCTGTTAATAGGCATCTCACTTATTACCCCATCCACTTAATGGAGCATGTAGCAGGAATGTACAGTGGTCAGCAATACATGATGTTAGGGAAAACAAAGATCAACCAGATAAAGAGCCATCTGTGTTCCTCCATAGGCACTGCTTCAATGTCAGCAGGTCATTATTGATGAATTTAAGGGCTGCTTCTATATTTGGGGGGAGCACTGAAATAATTTAGAAGTAGCAAACAGACAAGCATCTCTTTTTTATTTCCTCTGCATACAGCGGTTTTGCAAATGTTAAAATAGCTTCTCAATTGTTTTCTCCCTAGTGTCCTATGTATTCTGTGGACTATGTGGAGATTAATAGCAGCCTGCAATAATCTGTTGTCCTTTGTGGAAAAAACTATGCTGCTGTTTCTGGAAAGAAATAATTGGTACGTAGCTTATAGAGTCAACGTCTGAATTTAATGGAGCATAAAGGGGTGGTATTTCTCATGAAGGAGGCATATTATCCGTTTAAACAGCTTTCAGTCTTGCACATAAATTAGACCTTCAACAAGCTTTGGAAAAAGAGAAACCACACAGTAATGAATTAACATGCTTGCATATTCCTAACAAAGAAACCTTCTCTTTTGAAAAGAAGAGAAAGCTCCAGTGTCTCTGCTACATTTGGAAATCTGAAATTAATTATTGACTTTTCCATATTGTTTGCAGGCACTTTGTTTGCCCATTTATTGTAAAATGTATATATGGTAATTGTTTTACAAGAGCTCATAAAACTCAGACTGCAAATGAGATAATGTATGACCCATTTATCGCATATGCCCTTCAGACATAGAGCTACACCTGGCATAAATGAGAAGTGGTCAATGCACACTTTGTCAAGGTCTTTTCTTACAGCACCAGGGCAAGAAAATGAAATGGTGAAATTCTCAGGTAGTGGCAACTGAAAAACAGTTAATATTTTTCTCTCAAATTGTCCCCATACCATTCAAAAAAAACCGGGATGGTTTCTAGAATCTATTTTGGTGACTATGTTTATGCTAGAAACAACAATAATTTCTAGAGCACAGAACGTGATAAGCTCTTTCCCCATCTAGTGTATGTTGTACCATAATTTCCATTCTTTGAAAAAGGAACTGACCACACATCAGTTATTAAACTTGCAAAAAATTTAAGGAAAAATGATTATAAAATATACTTCAAGTTATAGTCTCTGTGTAGCTGTGTTAGCTAGGAGAAATTCCATTCGAGAAGCCAAACTACTAGGCTAGACTGCCCAGCAGTGAGAGAGGTGACCAACAATCTTCTCCAGGAATGGAGATTCCACACCTACTATCATAGCTTGTTCCAAGAGTTACCATCAATAACCCAATCCACTAAGATCTTCTTTCCTCCACTGAATTGAAACCATCCTGCCTCAGAGTTGATTGATTCGGTTTTGTCTTACGTCATTGTGTGGTAAATAGGGAGACAGTACATTTTGTTGAGACCCTTTTACAAAAGACCCTGCAAGACACAAAGAAATCTGATCTAACTTAAAACGAACTGATTAGTAACCTAATCTAGCTATAGTGCTCAAAGGGGATTGTATTTAAGCAGAAATATTTACTTGGCATATTAGAGAAAACCAAGAAGAATCTCAGTCATCTCAAGGTAAAGAGAGCTTCCCAAATAGGGAAAGCTCCAAATGTAAAATTTTGTATTAATGGAAGGTACTATAATGCAAAGAAATTATCAACAACAGGATCATTTATCAAAGGCTAGTGACCAGGAAGTTCAAGTTCAACTCAGAGTTTCTCCCTTGACTTGATACTTTGAAGAGAAATATGTTCATATAAGGACCAGAATTAGAACTGAATGTAGCGCCGTGTACTACACCACAATGCCTCACGCACCAAATGCTGGTTTTGCAGAAATATGACAACTCATTATGCACAAGAGCAGGGCATTCACTTTAGGGGGTTTTGTGGGGCTTTTCTGTTTTTGGCCAATAAAGGACTAGAGAAAGTTTAGCAGTTAAAAGAACATACATGGAGAATCAGTCAAAATGAGATTAAGAATTCTAGCTGCCCCACCAGAAGGCTGTGTGATCTCCAGCAGCATCCTTAACTACCCAGTCTCCGTTCTCTCATCTCTAAATGGCTTACCTCTTAGCATAAGGATTTTATAACATCATGCACACAATGAATATAAAACACTATTTGATAACAGACTATGTGTTCAATGATGCTATTTCTTGTTGTTGTTGTGTTCTTATTGTTGTTATGTTGTTGTTATCTTTTAATCTGCTTTGAAAGGAGGAAAGCAATAATACTATATTTGCCTGGTACTTATTTAAGGTAAACTAGATTAACATCTGTGCCTTTTTATACGTGGTGTTAAAGAAAATTGAGTACTGCAGTTGACAGGTGAACAAGCTACAGCAGAATATAAATAGTCTTTAAATCCTTTATTCAGGTAATTAGAGAGAAGGGGAAAAACAACAATTGGATATGGAAGAAATATTAAAAGTTACTTATTATTATAAACTCCACTTCTTTAAAAAATAAACTAATGGGAAATAAGAAACCATTTTTCCTTCCTTGCAAAAATAATTTCCTTTAGGAAATTCTTACTAGTTTGAGGCAACGATGATTGTACATTGGATTAACTCTGCTCGAGAAATATTTTCGTATTTTAGAAACAGAACTATGAAAGCAGACAAATTTGTGTTATTGCAAATCTTTTACTTACTGGGTGTGTGAACTTGGGAGACTTCCCATAGTGTGTCTGAAAACCAGGCTCATATTTTACAAAGTGTAAATACTAATGCAAGCTTGTCTTGAGAATTAAATATTACAGTGTTTATGTTGCAAGCTCACACATCTATCTACACTTCTCAGATATACAAAGGAGACATAGCTTCTTTGTGTTCTATAACTGGTCTGTGCTTTCTCTGAGCCACCTCACCTCTCACCTCACAAGAGAACAAAGGAAAAAGGCACTAACAGCAGAATATAAGAAATTCAATCCCACCCAATATTTAAATACATTTTTTGGTAACTAAATACCTTTGGAAAAATCATTCTTTTATATTTCCTTCCCATTCCCTGATTCTTTCCAAAACAGGATATAGGACAATTGTTATGTTTTACTCCAGCTGGCTCTAACCACCTAAAACTGGTAAGAAACTATGAACATTGAGTAACTGTGGAATGTTAGACCTCTCTTGGGCCTAAGAAAACACTGTCCTAATCACTGAAACATCAGGCTTGTGTTAACTACCAATCCAACTATGAATTCAATCCATCTTACCAACCATACTAAAATCGTAGTTAAGTATAATCACCATGAACCCTTCCTATTTAAAACCCCTGCCTTTTCCTCTTCAGTAAATTATCCAGCGGATGTCTTCACTAACAGGTGTTCCCTTCCTTGGATGATATATATTTTAATGTTGAGTATATTTGTTTTGTTCTTTCCTAATGTGTTGGCATCTTCTAAGGCAAGCTTGGTACCACCCCATCTCTGAATCTTCTTGTATTTTCTGGGAAACTGCACGCAGAGCACTTTGGGCCTGTTCTCTATTTCCTCAGGGTCTGGCGGTCTTTCCTGACCATTTGGCCCCATCAGGTTCTTAGGACGTGCTGCAGATGCCTTTTCTTTTCCTGATGTAGTAGTCTGCAATCCGTCTTTCAGACAGGGTCCCATTACCTGAAGCCTTGATGATATACACTGGCAAGTTTCCCAGTCGGATGCTGAGCTCACTTGCACATCCTTGCCTAGCAGCCGGTGGAAGGACAGTGGCGCTTTCACAGTGCAGGGTTCTATCACTGTCTCCGGAGTGCCTTCTATTAGCCAGTCCTGACATGATACTATTTTTCCTCAGGTACAGTTGTCACATCTGCATAACTGGTGTAGCCTTGGTAGTTCCTCAAGGATGCAGGACAGAAACTACTCTTTCCTGTAGTATTCCTTTTAACCTAACTAATATAATTTCCCCTTCTGGGACTAGACTAGACTTCTCTAGTCTAGAGAGCAGAGTTTAGGACATAAATCTTTTGCCATTGTTTCCCCTGTTCTCCCCATCCCTAACAGTATCAGCTTTTTCTGGTTTGCTTTTCTACCAGAGAACAATTCCTTCAAAGTCTTCCAAGCTCCAAACTTAGGACTTTTTCTTTTCTTATGATTTTATTTATTTATTTGAGAGAGAGAGAGAGAGAACAAGCAGAGGAGGAGCAGGCAGAGGGAGAGGGAGAAGCAGCTCTCCTTTGGGCACAAAGTCTGACATGGCGCTTGATCCCAGGACCCTGGGATCATGACCTTAACCAAAGGCAGATGCTTAACTGAGCCAACGAGGTGCCCCCGTTATGACTTTTTCTAAAGAATGGGTGGAATATGGGGAGAGAAACTGGCTTAATGACAATTCAATATAAATGGGCAGGCATACACAAAATATTAAAATCACTTTACTTGTAAAGGATCTGGACTAAGGAATATTTCAATATTTATAATAATGATTATTATGCTGCCTAGATAGCTAGCTTCTAACATGGCCAGATACCAAGTATGGGTTTCCTAGTCCCAGATTATAGTCAGGAAATAACTGAATCTCACTTATCTACAAGAGGTTTCTGGATTATTTGCCAAATTTCTAGGGCATCCACTGAAGTGCTACAGATGGAGAAAGAATGCAGCAGGGCTCGGCTGGGAAAGTAACCCACAAGAAAAGAGGCTACAAGAAGCTTGAGCCACAGAGATTCATTATTTTCATTTTTGTGTGTGGATGTGGGAATCAGATTTGCTATGGATTGAGGCAAAATTATTGTTAAGAAGCTTCTTGTTTTTCTTAATGAGACTTGTTTTTTGGATTTTAAACCTCAGTGTATCATTTGATTTATAACAAAGGTCAAATGTGTACAAAACAACTGCTTCTAACCCTTAAGAGGGACTAAATAATAGGACTAATTGTTTTGTAGAAAAAGAACATCTACAACACATATTCTATCTTTGAAAAACCTGGAGTCTTATCTAAGAATTACAAATGAATAAATACATCTTTGGTAAAATATTATGCATGTGTGTGCATAATACTATTTTAAGCAAATGAAGAGTTTGGTTAGCTATTCCACAGATTCACACTGACTATAATCCTGTCCTCTCCATGCCAATCCAAACCAAGTATTAGCATAATCAAGGAAGGATCTGGTATTAGCCTTTTGCCTCCTAGATACAAGTATCATTATTTTAATTAAGTAATATGATCATTATATTATCATTCTATTTCCAGATTGCTCTTTTCCAAATTTCAAGGAGTTGACATCTACTAAATTTAAAGAACCAGTCCAGATAATGTGGGCATTTTCTTCTACGTCATCCACTCTGTCATCAGCACTTTCTGGATGCTTCTATTAAAACCTCTTGAATATTTCTGGGTTCCCACTTCCCATCATGTATTTGTTAACTCCGATTTCTAGTGTCCTAGATCCAGCTTCTCTAGAAGAAATTCCTCCAGATTTAGTGCTGCCTGGTCTTCCTATAGAAAGTACAAACCATGTGTACCTCTGCCTGGATCATCAGCTCACACTATTATTATCCATTTACTGTTTCCTCCACGAGGGTGCTATTTCCTCCATTATTTTCCATCTTATATGTCCCCTTCAATTACAACTTCTGCCTTTTCAGAAAGTGGCTTGCTATTTTCCGTCTTCCCAACACTGCCCGGAAGTCGAATCATTTTATTTTTTCCTTGCATCCTACAAATCCTGGATTGCAAATTAAGCTGAAAGAATGAGGCAAGGATAAAAATAGTAGAGCATGTGATCTGGTTCAAGATAATGTGCCACTGAGCAGAATGAGTCAGTAATATACCATCACTTTCTCTTCAAGTATCCAAGCTGAAAGTAAAAGTAGGTACTGTTAACTAGAAAACATCACATCTATAATGTATATTTTCCCTTAAAGAACAGTTTTTCCTCATACATACCTGGCTACCTGTCTGCCAAGTTGTAGCCCCTTTTAGTATCCAACTTTCATTTCCAAAGGTAGTTTAATCCCACTACCTCAAATGCCTTCTGACCTTAGCATGTGCAAATCCTCCAGAGGGTCATCTAAAGATGAGATCATCTAGCCAAGGGAAATAAAATCGGACCAGAGGTATAGATTTGGATTATCAGAGGATTTGAATCTCCTTTGCAGTCATCTGATTTATAATTCTAAGAAATCATTTTCTTCATTATCCCAGAAAATGTTGACCAGACAATGAATGAAGTATAGAGAATTGGGAATCACAGAGACCTGAGTTCAAATCCTAATTCCATGACTACTAAATTATTTTGTAGAAAGGATTGTTTCATATTTCTGAGGCTCAGAGTCCTATCTATAAAACTGGAATAATTTCTCAAAGTATTGCTGTGCCATCAGGACTCAAAATGATCTATCAGAAGTGTTTAGCACATCCCATATCTGGCACATGGTAGGCATATAATTAGTAACAGTTCTTTGTACTTCCCTCAGAACTTTTCATTCCTTAACTCTCCCATACCTTAGCTACCACCAACCTTTTAAGATCCCAGGTTCCCTGGTTTCTAGGAGGTCATAGACATGCAAGCAATATAACAGAGAAGTTACTGGTACCCTGCAAAATCTGTAAAGCAACCTTAACTTCTTTAAATGACAGAGAATATTCTTATTCAAAGAGCCCTAAACTAAAATGTTGATCTGGGCTCCTTCCAAGGTGGCCTGAGATGGCAACCCACAGTAACTGTGCTGGTTTTCTAACATGTCTCACATCTCATCTTTAGTACTTGTAAGATGTACCCACTAACGAACCCTGAGTGTTATGAGTCTCACTTATCACCATATATTCCTCAATGGCTGTTTCTAGTCTCCTTGCTCCAGACTCTTTATAAAGAGAATGATATAAGAAGGTTATTATATAGCATGGCTGGGAAATCATCCTACAGACAAAGATAGCCAAAAATCTGAGAAGTTATTACATCAAAATTATCATCAATGATATATCAATTACATCTAGACACCCATGGCTAATTTTCAAAAATACTGCTACCCTCAGAGACTGGGATGCCAAACAACTTAATATTCCAGGATTTTCTCACCTCCTCTATAGCAGTAGAATCTAAGGTCCTAGGAGATCTCTTTCTTGAGACACTACTCTACTCCTGTCGTCAGGAGGAATGTGAGAAATTACTGAAGACACAAGTAAAGAAGAAACCTGAAGAAAACCTTTTCCTGAGATATGTCTCTGCATGGAACTTTGCTTGTGTGAGCTCAAGATTTCTCTCACTTTCTGTGTTCTACACTCAGAACTCAGGTATCTGCTTCCCAACTGGCAGTTCCCTCTCTCTGGAATGAAGGATAAAAGTCAGAAAACAACTGAAGAGCCTTAGGGAAATGAGATTGCCTAGAAGTGGGATGGAAATGCAGGGGAAGGTGAAGTCAGACTATCCAGGACAAAGCTCTTATTCCTGGATTTTTGAAGAAAAGGGAACGAGGTGAACTAGTTGCCAGGACAACCGGCTCTTGGGGCAAGAAAATGGGAGAGCTGTGGTTGCTCCTGCTCCTGCCCCTGTCCCTGGCAGTCTTCCATGGGGTCAAAGGCTGCTTGGAATGTGACCCCAAATTTGCAGAAGATATTAGGTTCTTGCTGGCAGAGATGGTACCCTCAGAAGTCCCAGGCCGAGTTCATCTGCTTGAATGGCAAATTAAGGAGATGATCCGTTTAAGTGTCAAGGTCACCCACAGGGACAAGATGCTTCGGGTGTTGGGTGAGGGAAGTTTGAGTCCCTGAGAGTTTTGTGGATTAAAGGGAGAAGGGGAGGCAGGGAAGAGTGCACCTGAGTCCACGTAATTTCCTCCACAGATGTAATTATTCCCCTACATGTACCTTTACTTCTCTTCTCTAGCTGTTGATGATGTTATCAAGTTGAGAATATGGCTGAAGAATGAACTTTATAAACTGGGCAATGAAACATGGAAAGGTGAGATACAGTTTCAATGTTAAAAGACTGTCTTTACCAAGCTAGTATAAGGAAAGTTCCCTTGGAAAAACAATTAGGATTAAATTCTGAAGGGGAAGTCTACCCCTCGTTTCTGACAACCCTTCCACCCCCTCTTAGGTGCCTTTATCCTTCAAGGCAAGCTTCTCGATGTCCGCCTAAACCTGGAATCCAAACTGAAAGAGATGTTAAAGAATTTCTCTGAAGTTGGTAATAAAAGATATCTAACAACACTCAAATTATGTGAAAGGAATAGGAAATGAGGGTGAGAGGAGGAAGGTGGTTTCATGTTACAGTTGTTTAGAATGGATGGAGGAGTGGTTGGAACTTCATGGGTAACCAAATGAAGATTATTGGGCATAAATACAGCAAACTCTGAGTTGACTATAGATTCATTAGAACTTTCTGATTCTCTTTTAGCTTGTTCGGAAGATTGCGGTGAGTACAGTACATGCGACACCTTAAGAATTCAGTCCATATTTTCCCATCTCATTTGCCCTATACGGCCATATCTCTCCTACCTGTCATACTAAGAACCCAATTTCTAGAGTTGGGATTATGGGGGTGGAAATATCAATCAGACCTGACAACAAAATGTGTCTCTCTGCAATCTCAAACATACAGTTTAGAGGTGCTTAGGCCTTCTAAAATATAGTTTATAACCCATAGGACCAAAATACACTGAGGCATCATTTTTCCCACCTCTTCCCCAGAGATCTGACATAAGTTACAGAAGGTTTTGACCCATCAAGAAATTTGATTGCTAGGGGAAGAAGAAATTCACAGCAATGTAACATTAAGAATCCTGGAAATGCCTGAGATCTAATCCATTACTTCATGTCTGAGCTAAGAAAACTGCATGCCATGGCCCCCTTCCGTTATTTTTCTTTTCTTTATCAGTCGTGACTGAAGGTCCTATCCTGGATTGCTGGACCTGTCTTCGCATCACCTCCCCATGCTTCAGAGGAGAGTACTGTGGAGGTAACAAAGATTGTAGTATAGCATTTGGAGGGGTCAGGGATCAAGGTACTGAGTTGTCCATTCATTCATTCCACAAATATTTGGTGACCACCTTCCACACAGATCATGGTAATGTCACAAATCAGAGCTAAATTATTGGGCAAAATTTGTACCAGGATGAATTACTGGGCACTGGATCAATTGAAGGGCTTAGAAATTAAAGAAAAGGTGCTCCACTAAAGGTGGAGGGAATTAGGCTGGGGCAGTAAGGGCAAACATTTTGTAGAGTCTAGGGATCTAAGTGTAATAAATACCAGAATAACTAGAAAACAGTGCTGGAAATGATGAGCAGATCAGATTATCTGATGTTAAAAAGAATCATCTATTATGGATCAAGTTCTCAAGTTAGTATATTTCCTCTCCCAAACTCACTCTCCATTTTCCTCTTTCTCCCTCCAGAAGAGGATTCAAAGAAGGCTGAGAATCGAGAGATTGCTCTATTTCTGATACTGCTAACAGAAGTTGTGATATTGGGAAGTGCTTTGATACTGTGAGTTTTCCTCCCTCCACACACACACTGGGTCAAGCATTCCTTTGGCAAAGAGACTACACCATCCCCCCCTTCCAACGGCAGTAAGGGGAAAGAAGTAATTTCAAAGTCTGGGATACAATACTGACAGGAATGAAATGGATGGAAGTTTATGGGATAAAAGTTGAACCACAGGAAATGGAGGAGGTACAATTAAATATGAGGAAAACTCCTGGAGCAGCATCCAGAAAAAGAAGGGGAAAAAAAACATGGTTATATAATTGTCCTTAAGAGTTGGCCTACTAATACTAAAGTCAGGATTATGTTGTTTCTCTATTCTAGATTCTATATTTGTGTGTTTCATCGGAGAAAAATGAAGGCAATACGAAGGTCATTAAAGAAATATTTGGAGAAGAAACTTGAAGAATTAATGGGGATAACAGATGAGAAAGCAAAGGATGATTTGGGAATCAGATAGTAAATACAATACAGGAGGTCCTTCACAATTCTCTTAAGTGTTGACTCAGAACAGAAAACTCAGAATTAAGCTGTTTTGTGGTCATAAAGTCATAACATTTAAAAAAACTGAAATAGAGGTTCTCTAGTAAAGAGCCTTAATGCTATCCTAAGACAATGGAAGCAATGAAAGGGCAAATGATATAACCAGAGTTGTACAGAATGGAATGCTGGTATGTTGCAATGTACATAAAGATGATACACAGCGTGATGATAAAAATGCATGGTTGGTAACTCTCATCAGTGGCTGTAATTAGAGTATTTCAATTTCTAAGGCTGCTTACTTCTTTTTATTTTCTTACTGTTTCTGTATTCATCATTTGGTTCAATGTAGACAATTTCTTTAATAATCCGTAACAATTAATCTTCATCATGCTATCTTACACACACATCCAAAATATTAGTTCTGAATAGTTGAGAATTGCCCCATTTTTCTCTAAGTCTATGTTCCATGACTGAATTGGATATTAATTTCTATTTCTTTGAGTTGTTTCTATTGAATACCTCTTATATGGATGGCAGCCTATGAAATGCTTTATATCTATATCTAACTGAACTCTCACAATAATCTTAAGACTTGGATAATCTGGATACTTTTAATACAAGTACAAATTAGTAATATTGACACAAGAAGAAAAAAATAACCCACAATTGCCAATATTCTTTAAAGAAATTTAAATGGTTATGAGCACTACTGAAAAAACAGCCATGCTTAAGGAAAAACCTTGAATGATATACCGGTTGACTTTGATGTCTATCTGGAATGTGAAACTATGATGTCTTCCCAGATTTAGTGTCTGGTACTTGATTGCATCATTTAATAAAGTAGGGAATACAGGAGAACAAGTAAATTTGATGGAAATGGCCAAAGTTCTGTTTTGAAAATACTAAGTATTGATTTTGTTGTGCTATCAAAAACAGATATTCTTTGACTGTTTGGATTTACATTTAAGAATACAGCAAGAAGATCAAAGCTAATGAAATGTATTTCAAAGCACTTGAACAAAGCCAATAGTGACCCTGAAAGTAAGACTTAGATCTCCAGATAGAAGGTAGAGAATTAAGTCATGAAGACCAAGGATAGATTACTACAAATCCCCACATGATGGTAGTATTTAAATATAACTGTTCTATATAGTCTTACTCCTTTGAAAGACTTTGAGATGCTGACCTTGTGTTGAAATCCCATCAGCTTTAGGACTATTGCTTTTCCACTGTATGATTCTTCCACCTTACTGTATTTACTTTATAATAAATCCAGAGCGTGGTCTTTATCATTTCCAGAATCGCCTGTATGAGGAGGGGCTGGTTGTGTTGTGTTTTTATGTGTTTGTAATACAATAAAATGAAGATGATCTAATTAAACTATGTGTTCACCTACTAGGAAAGGTCTTGTGGTACTTGTTTTCAAATGTAGACATGATACAAAGTTAATTGCTTACAATCCCAATTTAAGTGTGAGCTAACAGTTAACATTTATAAAAAGGATATGTAAAACCATTTTCCAAAAAGCAAACGCTCAACCAAAAACTCATTTATAGCAATAGTGAAACAATACAAATAATTTTATTACTGGAACAATCATATTTTAAGAGCTAATATATATTCCAATGTCCTGATGTCAACACTGCATGAAGTTTAGCTCTAATATTTCCATAGGATATATAAATCATTAGAGTAACGCATTTCTCTGATAGTCTGAGACCCTGGCACTGTGTTATTTTTTGCAACCCTATCATTCTTGGGGCTACTTTTTTAAGAATCAGTATTTTCCAATGTTTTTTTGTCTTTTCCCAGGGGAAAAAAAAGGACAGAGGTGAGATTTCACTTGACTTTTACTAAATGAAAATTTAATAAATCATCTTATGTGGAGATAACATTAAAAGGTATTAGCCAATCCAGTTAAGGTACTCACAACATACATTATTAGAACACAAAAATAAAAGCTAAGTAAGAGGATAAAACAATAGCTGGGTTGATACTGGAAGCTTCTTTGTGTGTGTGTGTGTGTATGTGTGTGTTTATTTTTTTTTCCATTTTATTTATTTTTTCAGCGTAACAGTATTCATTGTTTTTGCACAACACCCAGTGCTCCATGCAAAACGTGCCCTCCCTATTACCCACCACATATTCCCCCAATCTCCCACCCCTGACCCTTCAAAACCCTCAGGTTGTTTTTCAGAGTCCATAGTCTCTTATGGTTTGCCTCCCCTCCCCAATGTCCATAGCCCCCTCCCCCTCTCCCAATCCCACCTCACCCCAGCAACCCAAAGTTTGTTTTGTGAGATTAAGAGTCATTTATGGTTTGTCTCCCTCCCAATCCCATCTTGTTTCATTTATTCTTCTCCTATCCCCCTAGCCCCCCATGTTGCTTCTCCATGTCCTCATATCAGGGAGATCATATGAGAGTTGTCTTTCTCCGATTGACTTATTTCACTAAGCATGATACGCTCTAGTTCCATCCACGTCGTCACAAATGGCAAGATTTCATTTCTTTTGATGGCTGCATAGTATTCCATTGTGTATATATACCACATCTTCTTGATCCATTCATCTGTTGATGGACATCTAGGTTCTTTCCATAGTTTGGCTATTGTAGACATTGCTGCTATAAACATTCGGGTACACGTGCCCCTTCGGATCACTACGTCTGTATCTTTAGGGTAAATACCCAGTAGTGCAATTGCTGGGTCATAGGGTAGTTGTATTTTCAACATTTTGAGGAACCTCCATGCTGTTTTCCAGAGTGGTTGCACCAGCTTGCATTCCCACCAACAGTGTAGGAGGGTTCCCCTTTCTCTGCATCCTCGCCAGCATCTGTCATTTCCTGACTTGTTAATTTTAGCCATTCTGACTGGTGTGAGGTGATATCTCATTGTGGTTTTGATTTGTATTTCCCTGATGCCGAGTGACGTGGAGCACTTTCTCATGTGTCTGTTGGCCATCTGGATGTCTTCTTTGCAGAAATGTCTGTTCATGTCCTCTGCCCATTTCTTGATTGGATTGTTTGTTCTTTGGGTGTTGAGTTTGCTAAGTTCCTTATAGATTTTGGATACTAGCCCTTTATCTGATATGTCGTTTGCAAATATCTTCTCCCATTCTGTCAGTTGTCTTTTGGTTTTGATAACTGTTTCCTTTGCTGCGCAAAAGCTTTTGATCTTGATGAAATCCCAATAGTTCATTTTTGCCCTTGCTTCCCTTGCCTTTGCCGTTGTCCCTAGGAAGATGTTGCTACGGCTGAGGTCGAAGAGGTTGCTGCCTGCATTCTCCTCAAGGATTTTGATGGATTCCTTTCTCACATTGAGGTCCTTCATCCATTTGGAGTCTATTTTCGTGTGTGGTGTAAGGAAGTGGTCCAATTTCATTTTTCTGCATGTGGCTGTTCAATTTTCCCAGCACCATTTATTGAAGAGGCTGTCTTTTTTCCATTGGACATTCTTTCACCCAAAAGACTCCACTCCAAAACTGCTAGAACTTGTACAGGAATTCAGTAAAGTGTCAGGATATAAAATCAATGCACAGAAATCAGTTGCATTTTTGTACACCAACAACAAGACAGAAGAAAGAGAAATTAAGGAGTCAATCCCATTTACAATTGTACCCAAAACTATAAGATACCTAGGAATAAACCTAACCAAAGAGGCTAAGAATCTATACACAGAAAATTATAAAGTACTCATGAAAGAAATTGAGGAAGACACAAAGAAATGGAAAAATGTTCCATGCTCCTGGATTGGAAGAATAAATATTGTGAAAATGTCCATGCTACCTAAAGCAATCTACACATTTAATGCAATCCCTATCAAAATACCATCCATTTTTTTCAAAGAAATGGAACAAATAATCCTAAAATTTATATGGAACCAGAAAAGACCTCAAATAGCCAAAGGAATATTGAAAAAGAAAGCCAAAGTTGGTGGCATCACAATTCCGGACTTCAAGCTCTATTACAAAGCTGTCATCATCAAGACAACATGGTACTGGCACAAAAACAGACACATAGATCAGTGGAACAGAATAGAGAGCCCAGAAATAGACCCTCAACTCTATGGTCAACTAATCTTCGACAAAGCAGGAAAGGATACTGGAAGCTTCTTAACTTCCAATTATAGATAGTCTTTCCAACTTCATGCCTTCACATTCTGACACAAAAAGAGGTTGTATCTTCTTCCATCTCAGGCAAATGCATTCTTTTGTGATTTATGTTTCCTGAGCTGCAGCTTCTTCTAGAATATTCCTTCATTATTTATCTCCCATCACTATCTCCCTCTGCTTCAATACTAGATCTTTCCTCTCAGTGTCTATTACTATAAATTCAGGCCTCTTTTCTTTATCCTTTATCTACTTCTAGCTACCACCCCAAATCGCCATGCCAAATTTCTTAAAAGGACATTCTATATCATAACTATTTCTTCATTTCTAATCTTCCCTCAAATCACCACAATCTGCATTCTGTTCCTTACCGCCATATGAAAATTGCTCTAAGGTTGTCAGTGATCTTTTAATTGTTATATTCAAAGAGTTCTCTTTATTCCTCAAGTTACTTGTCAGTTCTAAGTCTTTTCAGAGTCCTAATGGTTTCTTTAAGCACATCTCTTACATGAGGCAGGTTTTGTTCTTATGATGGAATCTCATAAAGTTTAAGTGATTTCAACTATCATCTAATAATCCTATCTCCAAATTCTTGGGCTTTTATTTGCACCCCCCTTCCCAAGGCCTGAACCTCTGTTTTTGAATACATACTGGATATATCCATCAGACACAAAATAACAGCTTTAAACTTCACATGCCTAAAACTGAAGAAGATACATGTTGAATGTAGACTATTAGGCAAGGCAATTCACTAGATTTCATAATTATCTTCCCATAAATCCCACAAAATTATTTTCAACCATTTTTGTATAGACATAGAAAACTGAGGCTAGGCAAGTTTAAGTAACTTCTTCCAAGTGGTTACTTTTTAAGTGGCAGAATCAGGATTCAAACACCCAATCTCAAGCCTTTCCACTAGCTAGCAATGGTTCTATGGATACTGTAAATTACTCAAAACCTCAACCTATGCTGGAATCTTCTCTCCTCTTCAGCTATCCTAGCCAGTCAGTCTTCAATTATCATTGATTTTCACTCCTAAATCTTTCAAATCTCCCTGGCTGCTGCCAGATCTGAAGTTCTACCCTCTTCTCTTAGGGCCTATTGCAATGGCCTTCTAATCAGGCTCTCTGAATCCCACCTCTCCATAAGCCAAATCCATCCTTCCTTTTGCATGCAGAATGATCAGTCTACAAACACAAATTAATTTCAAACTCTTAATTTATATATTCCAGTGGCTCCTCCACTCCTAAAAAAGAAGTATAAACTCTTTCATACAGTGTTTATGCCTTCAATTTACCATTCCACCCTATATACAATCTCACCCTTGGCCAATTGCCTTCCTAGGCCTTCCCTTCTACTTAGAGTTTACCAAACATACTGGATTTCTTTTCTTACTCCTCGCTATTATTTGCTATATTATTTCCTATCTTGATGGCCTAGTAATATTCCTTAGCCTTCAAAATGGTTGTGTTTCAAAACCTACACTTAAAGACATTTTATCTCATATGCTCTTTCCTGAGATGGTCAGACCAAATTACCCATAACCTTTAGGACCCACAGTAATTCATGTACTTCTGTAGAGCACAAATCACAGAGCGCTATTAGTGGTCTGCACCTCTCTTTCCTAGACATGAACTCCTCAAGGACAGGGACTATGCCATGTTTATCTTCATATTCCCAACAACTAGCAATGTAACACAAAATTTTGCATTGGTTTAAATATCACTTATGCAAGGTAGACTTTCCTGGCCCCCTCACCTTATGTTAGCACTTCCAACTACATTGAATCACTGCCACTCTTTTTTTGCTTTGTAGGAATTACATAATCATGAATCAAGTCTGATTCCAAGAGGTCAGAAATCACATCTGCTGTTTGTGCATACAGCTCGTTGTAACACCTGACACAGAAAAATATGTATTATTTGAATACAAATATGAATATATAAATGAAGCATTAATGAATCCTGTTATTTAGAACTGAGCATACACTAGATATTCTTAATATTACCACATACACTTTGTCTGCCAGACTGCCTACTATAACCTCAGTCTTTGAAAACCTTTGCAGCTTGATGTTCAACATTGCAGTGAAATCGTGAAATAAGAGCTACTGTAACATTGTTAGCAATTAACACATTCCATGAAATTTTAGGTCAGAATTTGAGTAAATACCAAATTTCCAAATAAAGTGAACAGGTTCCTAGTAAGAAACGTACTTGAAAGGCTATGAGAAATTCTCAGCTCCTTCATGTGTACTTCTGAGGAGCTTAGTTGACTTTGCCCTACCAGCCGGCCTTAATGTCAGCTAGACCAGAAATCTGAAGAAACCCTAAGCTTTCTAAGAGTTCTCAGGAATTTTTAACATTATCTAAATCCAGAAATTATCTCAGAGATCAGCAGACTGAAGCATATCCTGCCACCCCCCAAATTACCCTGATTATGGAGATAAAGTGGAATTTGGATAAGGGGCAGTGATTTTGGCATTGGGGTACCTGATGGTCTTAAAAGCAATAAACACAGAAAGCTCTGGAACGTTGCACTGAGCCTTTGCTTTTCCTGACTTCAAGATGAATGTTTTTATTTTTCAACTCACCTAAAAATAGTTTGAATAGCAAGACTGAGTATAAGGACAGTAGCTAGAGTAAAGCCAGAGAATGGAAGTAAATATCTCAAGAATAAATGAAGGACACTTTGCACTCCACTTCATCTCAAGGAGCTTGCCTAACTTCAAGCCCTTGGGTTTGCATTTTCACATCGAGCACTGCTAACACTGCCAAGTGATTTTTATACTTGCACACACACCTTCCTCTTAAAGAGGAAACAAATACAAACTCCTTCCAATCAAAAGGCAGCAATGACAGGTAGGCATGTTTGTCTAGCCTTCACTTGGGATGTTCTTTCTGTGAGGCATTGCTCTTAGAACACTTCAAGCCTTTACCTAATGAGGCTTCATCAGTCCACCTGATGAGGTGGCCCTTCATGATTTCTGCACAAAGTACTAATAAGCACAAGCTCTTCAGGATTCAGAATTCATGTTTTCTCTGTCATCCATACGCTTTACCTTACTAATAGTGTCAGAAAATGTTCAACAAGATTTTCTAGTGAATAAAACACTTTCTGGTTGTATCTTTGTCACTTTAGAAATCTATGTGAATAATACTTTCAAGTCAACAGACATCATTTATTAAGTTGTTGTTTCTATAATGGATAACCTCAGTCTGGGCTATGAAACCAGTCCAGAGAGTTCAAAGAAAGGGGTGAAAAGTATTAAATACAGACTTTGTGATGCAGTGCTTATTAAGACAAACCAAACCCTGTTTAAAAACTGTGTATCTTTGAAAGAAAATACAAGGGAAATTTATAGTCATTATCTCTGGGTGGTGTAGGTTATAAGTCATTATTATTTTCTCCGTGTTGCTTTTTGGTGTTTCCAACTTTTCTACAGTGCACTTGCATCTTATGTGGGAAAAAATTCTATTTAACTTCAACATGAGGGCAATAGGACATCCCTGGCAAATACAGTGTAATTTAATTTGTTCCAAACTGTCCAATGTTAATTTAATACAGTATTTAGTTCATGGAATAGATTTTACATAACAAAGTGGCCCATATTACTGCTTCATAAGATTTCTACCCTTGGAATTAAATTTGATTTAATTTATTATTTATTAATTTATTTTTCCCATCCTATAATTCTGGTATCTTTTGTTTTCAAGGTTTATTGTGGTAAAATTCTTTCAATGCCTGTACATAATACACTTAGTACCACGTGGAAGGTTAAAAAGAGATGTAAATTCAGTTAACACTTTCTAAAAGTAAAACTAGTAATAATTAAAATTATTATTATTAAAGCAACAACATACTTGTCTTTGATTATAAGGCACAAAAGACTTAAAGTTATGTTTTTAATCTTAAACCCTCAAACCAGTCCAGGCATTATACACTAGTCAGCTGCCAACACAGTAAGATAGGCTAAGGACTTGCTTCTCTTTTATTTGCCACCAACTCTTAATTTGCCATTAGTGTCTCCCTTTTGTTGTCATAGCCCATTTACAGCCTTGGTATCTCATGGATATTTCCATGTGTTTTCCTCTTCTTTAGACAGCACAGTCTAATAGAAACACAATATAAACCACAGATTGACTTCTAAATTTTCTTGTAGCCACATTAAGAAAATACTTAAAAACAGGTGAAATCAATTTTTATACCTTTCAGTCCAAATATCATTTCAATATGTGATCTATGTAAAATTATTAATGAGTTATTTTATTTACCTTGGTACTAAGTTTCAAAATTTGCTTGTATTTTATTCTTTTTAGCATATCTCAATTTGAAATTTGTAATTGGAAATACTTAATCTGCACTTATATATCATAAAGTGTACAGTTGAAAAAGTAAATCCAAGGTTTTTTCCAAACACACTTAAAAGTTTCTCATTCACTGAATCCACTATCAGATTTAAATCTACCTTAAAGTTAAATAAAATTAAAAAGTCAGTTTCTCAGTAACATCAGCTATAAGTGAAATAGTCAGTAGATACAGGTTTTAAGTGGTTACCATATTAGACACCACAGGTTTAGAATCCACAAGGTTTTTCTGTTTCAGACTTTTTAAAAGTTGGGGTTTTTTCCCCACCTCCTTGAGGATTAACCCTCAGATCTGGCCCACACATCAAAGTCCAGTTGTGACCCTTACAGACCTTCCAGAAGAAACATTATCAGGTAATAACCACCCCAACACACACACACACACACACACACACACACACACACACACGACGCACGCACACACGAAAAAATTTCAAGATACACCCCCACCTAATGGTTACTCCTGGCATATAATAGGCCTACTATATTCTGAATTTACATGGTGATAATTCTGAGAAGAAACACATAATTTTAAAAATATAAATGAAGGTCTCATCTTCAAAAATACAAGTAAAATTATAAATGGCTTGCTTTAGAATATATATCAACTCTTTCAGGCAATAAAGACTGATTTATTAAGTTATCAACCCAAAGGCAGACTATTGTAGTACCACAGAAAAATAAATTCTAGAGTCACCTATTATATTGTTCTTGCTTATGACTCTAGTTGGGGTTTTTCTCCCCTTATTGGATCCCAATATTGACAAATACAGACTTTATAAAAAGAAAAGGAACAGATGATTTATGTGGCCTTTCAATGGGAGGGGAAATAATTTTGTCTTCTTTTTATGAGAGGATAGGAAAATTTAAACAAAGATTCTTGTATTTTTTTATTTGTATTGATTCTTTTTTTAATTTTTTATTTATTTCTTTTTTTTAAATAAACATATAATGTATTTTTATCCCCAGGGGTACAGGTCTGTGAATCGCCAGGTTTACACACTTCACAGCACTCACCATAGCACATACCCTCCCCAATGTCCATAACCCTACTCCCCCTCTCCCAACTCCCCATATCCCCAGCAACCCTCAGTTTGTTTTGTGAGTCCTTTGTAATCTCAATATAGTAATATGGTTGCAGAAATCACAAGTAGGGCCTACCCTTCAGATAAGAAACATGTAACAAAATGAATATTTTGTGTTTTAGATTTTGCAATGTTATCTTCCTACACATACACAATAGCAGTCTACTTTTCTTATGTTTTTTAATGCATCATATACTTTGAATTATATAGTTTATATACAACCATTTACCCACAACTTAAACATGTTTTAAGGTCAGAACATGAGGGTTTTTTTGTTTTGTTTTGTTTTGTTTAATCTTATTTATTTATTTAACAGAGAGAGAGATTACAAGTGGGCAGAGAGGCAGGCAGAGAGTGAGAGAGGAGGAAGCAGGATCCCCGCTGACCAGAGATCCTGATTTGGGGCTCGATCCCAGGACCCTGATATCATGACCTGAGCCGAAGGCAGAGGCTTTAACCCACTGAGCCACCCAGGAGCCCCGAGGTTTTTTTTCAGTGTTCCAAGATTCATTGTTTATGCACCACACCCTGTGCTCCATGCAATATGTGCCCTCTTTAATACCCACCACCAGGCTCACCCATCCCCCCACCCCTAACCCCTCCAAACTCTCAGTTTCTTTCTTAGAGTCTACAGTCTCTCATCCTTTGTCTCCCCCTCTGATTTCCCCCAATTCACTTTTCCTTTCCTTCTCTAAATGTCCTTCCTCCATGTTATTCCTTATGCTCCACAAGTAAGTGAAACCATATGATAATTGACTTTCTCTCCTTGACTTATTTCACTCAGCATAATTTCTTCCAGTCTTGTCCATGTTGATATAAAAGTGAAAATGAACTTTTGGGACTTCATCAAGATAAAAAGCTTCTTCACAGCAAAAGAAACAGTCAACAAAACAGGCAGCCCATGGAATGGGAGATGTTCGCAAATGACACTACAGATAAAGGGCTAATATCCAAGATCTATAAAGAACTCCTCAAATGCAACACCCAAAAAAACAGATAATCATATCAAAAAATGGGCAGAAGACATGAACAGACACTTCTCCAAAGAAGACAACAAATGGCTAACAGACACGTGAAAAAATGTTCATCATCTTTAGCCATCAGGGAGATTCAAATCAAAACCACATTGAGATACCACATTACATTAGTTAGAATGGCCAAAATTAACAAGACTGTAAACAACAAGTGTTGGAGAGGATGTGGAGATAGGGGAACCCTCTTACACTGTTGGTGGGAATGCAAGTTGGTGCAGCCACTTTGGAAAACAGTGTGGAGATTCCTTAAGAAATTAAACATAGAGCTACCCTATAACCTGCAATTGCACTACTGGGTACTTAACCCAAAGATACAGATGTAGTGAAAAGAAGGGCCACCTGTACCCCAATATTCACAGCAGCAATGGCCATGATCGTCAAACTGTGGAAAGAGCCAAGATGCGCTTCAACAGACAAATGGATAAAGAAGATATGGTCCATATATACTATGAAATATTATGCAGCCATGAAAAGGGAGAACATGAGTTATTTCAATGTAGTTCTGAGCATGTCAAATTTCTTCATTCAGAATTTTATCTCTTTTATCACTAGTTCACTTTATGGATCTCGTAGAGAGCTCTAACCAACAGATGTATAATGCAAGCCATAAATGAAAATCGCATAAGCAGTTTTAAATTTTATAGTCTTTTACTTTTACTTTTAAAGTAAATTTATATATATATGATACATATACATGATATATATAAAAGAAATAGGTGTAACTGATGCATTTTATTAAATCCAAATGAGATATCTCGCCTGTTTTAAATTAAGTCATTGAAATCGGGTGTGTATTTAATACTGACAGCCATATCAGTTCAGACTAACCATGCTTCAAGTACTCGGTAGCCACATGCGGCTCGTTGGCTGCAATGTTGGACAACACACCAGCATACAAGAAGACAATATTCACAGTGAAACCTGGTCAGGTTGCTCAATGTGTTACTTCGTCAAGAAAATTGGAAACACAAGACCAGGTGAAAATTATGTTTAACAATCGGTTAAATGTGACATTGACATATTTAACAAATCAAAACAAAGAAATCTATGATTTTCTGTAAAAAGGACTGCTGGCCTATAGAATGTATAGCACTGTTCCTATTTCCTATATGTGCTATCAGCAAATTTTCAGGGTGGGCTCACTAGATCCACACAGAAGAGTTAAATATCCTATCGTGGTTCAAACTAGTCCTTGATATTAGCTCACATAATTATCTGTCAGTGGAATATGTTATTGGATTTTCTTTTTCCAAAACATTTTTTAATCTAACATCTTCAGAGCTCCCTTAGAAAATTGAATGAGATATTAGAATGACACACTCTCAGTGAAAAATGGTAATTTCTATCTCACCCTTCCTTCTATTCAAATGTATGATTTTTTTCAGTGTTGAAAAATCTGCAGCATTAATCTCTGTGACTTAAAGAATAACCTTATTTTACAGCATAGTTTAGTAAGACACTGGATGTGCTGCAGACATATTTACAAAAAGAATATATCCACAAGCTATTACATTGTCATACTTTGGTGCACTTGTCTGCCTATGTGATATTTTCTCCATGTTCAATGGTGTGTATCAAGTTAACAACCACAATTTATTATCTAATGTATTGTGTGATTAATGGGATAGCTCATATTTTAATCAGCCATAGATTTCTTCTCAATGAGGTCCATTTGCCTTAAGCACAATATAGTCATAGAGTCTTAACTTTTTACAGTAGTTTTTCTTTTCCTTTCCTTCCTATTTATTTTTAACAAAAGAGATTTCATGTGAATGTTGTTAATAGATTTAATAAATCATTCTGTAATTCTCTTATATTTTAAAAGACTTATTTATTTAGCTCTGCAAGAGAGCTTTGGATTTGGAGTTAGCAATAACTATTGCAAATAGAGTAACTATAGTTTATTGATTACCTTCCACCGAGTCAAAGGAATCTCCCTTTCATTCTTAAAACCACAGGACTTTTTCCTATTTGATTTTGCCTACCATAATTTATCTTTTATTACAGTATCTTGTGACTAGTCATTGTACCTCCTGCTTGATTATAAGTTTCTTAGAAACAGGACCAATGTTATATTTTCCTACTTTATAAAAAGCAATGATGTAACTTACATTTAGTAGATGTTTCATAAAAATATGTGGACTATATATGAATCTCTGTAAGGCTGTGACCTCACTAATAGTGTAACAAGTGAGTTAAGCAGTCCAAACCAAAACCTGAGAGTCATAATAGCTTTATTAGCTACTATATATTATACTAAAATGGGAATATTTAATAGTTACTCTATACTAGGTTTATATACATTAGTTACAATGTTTTTATTACTCTATAATAGAGTATACTCTACTTCTAGCTATCCTATGAGGATAATTAAATACAATGAAGTAGGCACTATGAGTAGCCCCACAGCAAAACAAGTAAAGTGAGATATTGGAAATAGAAAGTACTTATTTCATAAGTCAAGCAGAGAGAGTCAAGTATCATATGGTTTCACTTATTTGTGGAGCATAACAAATGACATGGAGGACATTGGGAGATGGAGAGGAGAAGGAAGTTGAGGGAAATTGGAAGGGGAGGCGAACAATAAGAGACTATGGACTCTGAAAGACAACCTGAGGGTTTTGAAGGGGCGGGGGTGGGAGGTTGGGGGAACCAGGTGGTGGGTAATAGCGAGGGCATGTATTGTATGGAGCACTGGGTGTTGTGCAAAAACAATGAATACTGTTACACTGAAAAAATAAATTAATTAAATTTAAAAAAAAAGAAAGTACTTATTTCAGAGACAAGTGATTGAGTCACGGTTTGAACATACCTGTGTCTAAGTGCAAAATTAGAGTTCTAACTACTGGACAACAACACTGCCTCTTGAGGTCTCTGGTTCTCAGAATCTTAGATGGTAAGATGGGTAAACAATGGAGTGCCTAATTCTGAGGATGCTTCCACTGAATGATGGGCATTAGATACATTAGGAAAATATAATATAAATCTATTATTCATAAGCATAAGAATTTTTGAGACCAAATTACTGAAATCTTCATTTGTAACTTGGTCACTGGTACTTGATAGCTTTGTCATCAGTTTTTCTGAGTACGTTTTATGTATCTAGTATGAAACACCCTAATTCTCGTTGAGGTTTTGATTCCTTTCCCCACCCCCAGATTCTGACATATTTGTATTACTGAAAAAAGTTCTCATCTTTGAGAATGTGTTTAAGTCTGCTGTTTTATAACTATACTCAAATTTAGAGTGGCCACTATTGATTTTTAAACTTGGCTAGACAATTGAATTTTCTCACTAACCAGAGGCCAGTAACAGTTTGTTTGATTAGAGTTCCTTGTTTCATTTTTGTTCTGGGTTGAAAGATCATTTACTATCAACCAACGTCTGTTGAAACCTGTTCTTGAGGGAAACTGCAAACAAATGAAACAAGTAAAAATATACGCAAACACAATTTTCCTATACTTTCATTTTCATGTATTTCTCAAACTTGTTCCCTCTAGAAAATGCAAAATGTCCTTATTTCTGTTGCATTTTTAGTTTTATATATATATATAACTGAATATATATTTGTATATTTTAAATGTATTTTAAAACACATTTCTAATAATTATATATTATGCATAATTATATTTTAAATATGTAATATTTAAATGTAGATTTAATACATAATAACAAATACATATATTTACACTGCAAAAATATGTCAGAATATAGATTAAAAGGATCATAGCAAAAGCATTCCCTAAACATCCCAGTAATGTCTGGTCATCATACTCCAAGTTCCAATGATTTCTTCTAGGGATCCTAAAAGCATGATCCTAAACGCTTCCATCTGAGATAGAAGGAAAATTAGAATTTCTGTTTTCTATATCCATTTCCTTTGTACCTCTATACCCCTTGCCAGTTCCAAATTGAGCAACACCGTTGTTCTGAAATCAAAGACGTTTTTAATTCCCAAGTACTTTGGTTTCCTTTCCATAATGGAGAGAAAGAATTGAATATGGAAAAATATTGGCAGCTTTCTGGCTTAATCTGCTTCCACAAACTGAACTGACAAATGGTTGTAATCAAATAAGTATTTCTAAGTGACCAGAAAGTAGTTTGCCTCCCAAAGTTCAAGCTTCTCTCAAATGGGACTCTTGTCCATTATTACCCATACTCTAGAATAGTCGTACAAAAAAGGAAGGCAGGGAAAGAAGGAAAGGAAAGGAATGGAAGGAAAGGAAGGAGAAAGGAAGGGAATGGAGAAGGGAAGACAAGGGAGAAGAGGAGAAGAGTGGGAGGGAAAGGGAAGGGAAAGGAGGGGAGGGGAGAGGAAGGGAGGTGGGAAAGGGAAGGGAGGGGAAGAGGTTGTTAGGAGGGGGGAAGGGAAGAAGGGAGGAAAAAAGAAAATGTATGATTTGTATTTCTGGTAAAGAAAATTCTGAAATCTGCCCTTAAATAATGATGTTTTTAGTATGCAAGTGAAATGAGACATAGAGGAATCTAAGGTCCAAGAGCAAAGTAGGGTTTCCTGAGAACAATTATTTTACCAAAAAAGCCATCTTCTCATTCTCCAGGAAGCCTTTCTGTGAGGTTCATGAATTAGACCAGCTCTACCTCCCCCTTACTTCCTACCTGATGGAAGTTTGACTGAATCTTTCAGCACTTCAGAAGCCCTAATTATTTTCTATCCCTGGTGTGATATTTTTTAAAAATACTGCATTTGTTTTTCTTTCACACCACTTAGCTTTTTAATCAGACATCACTAGCAACTTCAGTATTGAAGTATAAGGAATTCTTCAGAGAAACACCCCATATGTATTCACTTTAGTCATCATCTAGGCAGTTTTTCTGCTCCACTGACCTTCTTTTATTATATTGTCACTGGGAAGAACACCACCACCGTAGTCTTGGCTGGGTATCTTAACACACATTGTTGCAAATCTCTACCAAAAACAGAATGGAGTGTGGCTCCCATGATACAAGTGAGGACTAGGGTGCACATAGTTTAGTTGAATATCATGAAGTTCATGAATGAAGGAGTTAAACGTAAGTGAAATGTGCATCTCATATTAAGAGAGGCATATCTTCTACCCCCTTCATAATCAGATACAGAAAGGAAATTGACTGTTCTAATCTCTGGACACTCTTCATTATTTTAGCCTGAGCCCCCTGGACTGGAGTGTTGAAATATAACACTGTTGGAAATGCTTTTCCGGATCATTCTGCAATTGCTGACTTTAAAAGGTATCTCACAAACATAAAGCCCACCCCCACATTCAGCTCATGCTACCCCGTCTTCCACGCCGACAGTACGATGAACCACAAACTATTTGTCCCGTTTCCTAAAGATTAATTTGAGTAAGAGACAAAAAGGAATCCTGAAGGAGAAAAATAATAACTACCACAACAAACCAAGACACTTAATCTGAATTCAGAGGTTCTGGCTAGTTCAAACAACTAATAAAGAAAATGGGAAAAATACAATTTGCAGCAATTTTGCAAAAGAGAAAAAAATCTTACTTTACAAATAGCTCTGGCTTCATATCTAGCGAAGCAAGCAGCAAGGCAGAGGCAGATAATAATGTGATTACTCTGGTAATGATATGCATTAGATACATTATGGGAAACAATAATGCTCCCTACTGAATGCAGTCAATCCAGTTATTGATTTTTCTTAATGTTAAAAGCGCTACTCTAAAACTGAAAAGAGATATCCTTTATTTATTCTCTTTCCTTTTCAGTTTCCAAGTCCATAGATCCTTTGATGCAGAGTAGTATACCAAGATAATGGAGTAATGTATATCTAATCTGACACCTACTGGGCCAGCTAATGTTTCAGATAAAAACTGCTAGAATACTGCTGCTCATGGAAAAAGCAATGTATGATAGGGGAAAAAAAAAAAGTCTGAACTTTCATTTTTGTTTGGTTCTGTTCTCCAAAGCATCCTTGCAGACCAAGCATGTTTTCCTTTCAAATCATAATGGTAACATACTGATTAGACCACAGATTAGTCAGCTGATGGGCCTATATTAAGATGTTCTTCTCTCCAGAATTTGTTTCATCCATTTAAGCTTTCAGTATATTATTGTTGCAAAGAAAACACAAACATAAGCACCTAGATATAGTTCCCTTTCTTCTGTCCTCTACAACTATAATTTAAATCATTTTTAATTAAATCATCATGCGCACACACACACACACACACACATACAGTCACCCTATCCCTATCTTGCCCTGATTCCACACTGTATGCTTCCTCTTAATCAACAATCAGTACCTGGAGTTGCGTATTTCTAAAGAGTATCAGAGCAAGCATTTCAATAAATATAAGATAAAGTGGCAAATCTTGAATTTCCTTTCCACTTAGTAAAATAGAGGATTTAAAAAAAAAAAACTTTACTAAACATTATTTCACACTGTCATTGTCAAATGAATAATAAAGTAAAATAACAGACTGAAGTCAAAAGTTCCTTATATGACAATCTATTCCATCAGAAAAAATCAAACAACGTATTTATACCAACACTTTGATGCCTGATACTTATTTTCCCCATTCATCTCATGTCTCCACCACCTTTTTTTTTTTTAAACTCTAGAGGAGAATAAAAAGCATTTCTTCTTGTCATTTTCACTTGGCCAATTTCATTTAAACTGGCCCCAGAGGATCTGAAACAGCATGTCCAAGGTGACAGACCTCAGATCAGTAACAGAGAAACTAAAAAGCATCTCAATACCATCCTCAATTTAATCAATGGAAATCATATGTGCATTTTCTAATTAAACTTTCCAAACATTTTAAGAGTGGAGAATCCAAATTAAAAGGTAATTCAATTTTATCCATGTACCTAAAATGTGATCTACTCTGGGTCTCTTAAAATTATTTGAATGAGAAAATTGCTTAATTTTTGAAGATCTTTCCCCATGACAAACTTTTCATTTAGCATATTGCTTGCTGGGCCTGAAGCCATTTAGGTGAATAGAATAAAATATTTTAGCCTGGTATAAAAAAACAAACAGTAGAAATTAATTATTCAGTTTTTCTAAATGGCTGTAAGCCCAGTTAAGATTACTTCTTCCAAATTTTAATAAAAGAGAGATAATGTATAAAGCACTTAGGAATAGAAATGCTTCCTTTTTTCTCAGTTCATGAAGAGCACTATTTTCCCCTTGCTACCCAGTAAGCTTTTGTGAGGATAATTCAGCTATCTTGTCATTTAAATGGTTTTCTATGGAAAGTCTTTTCTTGAGTTTTCTCTCCCACCTTACACCTGAAAATTCTCCGTTCAAAGAGATTTCTTCCATTTCTTCTTCGGATGAAAGAATTTTGAGACCTCTTATTTTTGTACCTGATAGCCAAAAAGGCCTGGGCGTAAACAAAGTATCCTCCATCTAATTTCTTGAACATTGGCCAGACCTTGTGCTACAGACATTAGAAGGCTTTTAAGCTATTACCAAAGCCCATAAGTCAACATGTGATCAAAGGCTTTTATACCCTGAACAGAGTATACACCCTATACATTAATTTAAAATTATACAAGAATGTACAAAGTAGAAATTTCAAAGCACTATCAAAATAATAAGTTGTCCTTTGCTGAAAAAAAATTAAGTGGGTCTGAAAAAATTTGGATAACAACAGATCTCAAATGTTTAGGAATTACTGCTCTGGTTATAACAGATTTCTATTTAAAAAAATGGAAACTATAAAACTTTCAGCAGATAATACCAATGGTAATATATCCAAATGCATTATTTTTGTTCTACTTATTCCTTGTCCATGCTTAAACTTATCATACAAATGGAGAAACTACCCTAATCATATATTATTTTCATCTAGCAAACTAGGTCACCCGCCAGACCCCAAGAAATGGCCTTTACTGCACACCTACTTGTACTCACTAAATTTTGTCTTACATTTTCCCCCTTTCTGGCTTTCTTCTTAACATAGAAAAAATCTAGGTGATGGCGACTGCCCTGAAAAGACCTTCCACAGGCCTAGACCACCCAGAGCTGTCGGGCTAAACCCCACCCCCTGACTGGTGTCTGCACAATCACCTCTGGAATGACCAACAGCTACCTTTACCTCATTGTAATGCTAAAATCTCCACCCAAGGAGGGGAGCACAAGCCTCATTTCCATAATGTATAATGTATGTACATGCATGTTTCCTTAAGGCACACACACTTTATGCCCACCTCTACAGTTGATAACAAGGCTTCCCTGTCTAAATATTGATCCTAACTATAAAACACCATCCTAAATATTTTATTTAGCCTAAATAAAAGGAACCCATCCACCCTTGCTTGGGGAGTCAGAGCTTTAGAAGTCACTTGCTGTGATCTCCCTATTTGCTGTAAATAAGAGTTTTCTATGTGGGACAACCCAGCCTGGTGTAGTTTCTGACTCACCAAGGAGTGAACTCAACGCTGGTTCAGTTACAACTCTAGGATGGTTTTAACAAAAATAGCTATTCATTAATTTCTTTGTTAGTCTAATAAGACATTATATCTATAAAAAGACTTATATCTTCAATACTTATTTCACACATTTTCATTAGATTTTACAAGTTGCAAACTGTTTTAACTTTGGTTTCTTAATCTGCAAAAGAGGCATACTTCCATCCATTTTTCAAGTTAGTATGGCGCTTGGATAATTAATGCAAATTACTTGCAGCAAGGCATGCCCTGTAGTAGGTACACATAAATAGTTTGCTCCTTTCATTAAACTTCCCAACTACTATACAAAAAATAAAAATTGATGCTAGCAGTTACAGTGAGAAAAGTGAAGTACAGAAATAACTAACAGATTCTCCATGTTCACAGAGTAAGGAAAGACTGGAATCCAACTCTTCAGCTCCTAGCCTAATTTCTTCCCTCATTTACACCCACTTCCCTCCATTTACATCTGTACCTTCTGCAGATGTACTGGTCAACAAGAGAGACAAAGTTCCTGTGCTCATGAAGCCTGTGTTTTCATGGAAAGAAAATAAACACTCAATAAGCCATGTAAGAATAAAGCAAAATCAAGCAGGGATAAAAGTCACTGTGGTTTGAGAAAGGTGCCTCATTTTATGCAGAGTCACGAGAAACAGCCTCTGCAATGAAGTCCTGTTTGAACAGAGTTCTGAAGGGAAGTCAAGGAATGAGGCATGTAGGTGTCCAGAACATCATTATAAGAATGTGTGCTCTAGAGACAGTACGGCAGCCAGGGGCTCTAGAATAGCATAAGGTAACAAGAGGAGATCAGCACACTCTGAGTCATAAGCAGATCCTTCAGTGCCGGTTGTCCTGTGTTCTTATCACCTGCCATCCTGCCCTTCAGTGCACAAGTGTAGTTTGTACTTTATGGGAAGGAACTCTTTTCCAATACTCCTCTTCCCCTCAACCATTCATTAGTAGGGTTTGTCAATGCTTCAATAATGATGACATAAAATTTTATTTGCTTCTCCAAATATACCACTTGTCAGTCATCACAGGGAAAGTGTTATCATTCCTATTTCATAGATGAGGAAATAGAGATGCTGAAGAACTGGCTGGTTTTTGCCAGAGTCATAACACCAGAAAGCAATCCGCTTAATTTTGAAACTAGACTCTCACTGTACCATGCAGCTTCTACCCCACTGTAGCCTTGTCAACGTGCGCTTAGAAGAAAAGCTCCACGTAGAGGCTACTGTGATAATAGGAATGCTTTGTTCAGAACAATGCTGCATCTCAAAATCACCAAACGCTGTTAAATGTATGTGAAATATTAATTATCAAGATGCTGAGAATAAGTTTTGTACAGATGAGAAAATAATCTCTTCACTAGAGCTAGGTTTTCAATAGAAAACATTCAAGTGTTGATGTTTTAATAAAAAGGGAACTTATTGGGCACCTGGGTGGCTCAGTGGGTTAAGCCGCTGCCTTCGGCTCGGGTCATGATCTCGGGGTCCTGGGATCGAGTCCCACATGGGGCTCTCTGCTCAGCGGGGAGCCTGCTTCCCTCTCTCTCTCTCTCTGCCTGCCTCTCTATCTACTTGTGATCTGTCTCTGTCAAATAAATGTTTAAAAAAAAAAAAAGGGAACTTATTATATGAATGTGGTTCTTTTTTGGATTTACTTTGGGGATTCTGATACCTAATTTTGTACACACACACACACACACACACACAGAGGATCATATATCAGGTTTGTTTAAAATCCAACAGTTTTACAAATACATTTTATGAAACATCTCCAGTGACCCTGGCCATACAGTTCCATCACACTTTTTTGGTTTACCATTAATAGACATGAGGCACATAATAGCAAGGCAGCAAATGTCATTTGCTCTTCAACTCTAACGTCTAATGTTAGAAAAGTTAGGTGAGTGACATAAATTAATAGGAACTTCCACAAATATTTTATCCATAGTCAGAAAACATCGAAGTTTTGTCTACAGCAGGAATAATCTACATGCTGGCCAGCCATCAAATTTAATTAAATTTGTAAGGGTCACTTCGGAGGTAAAGAATATTATCCACCAGGGTAATGCAACAGGAATACTAATTCACTCAAAGGGGCCTTGGTTGCCCTTTCAGCTTCACCCTTTCTTATAGAAATTCTTGTTGTCAGAATAAAAATATCAAGCTAAGCAGATCTACTAATTCATACCCTTGTTTAAGACCAATTTGAATGTCTCGTAAAATCATCCATTACTATGGGCAATAAGTATTTATATTGAGGCTTCATCCATCTGTTCTCATTCAAATAAAGGAGGATATTGTTTGCATACAAGAAAAAATTTGTATCCCGAGGAAATGTGTCTTTGCCATTTGCTCACCACAAAAATACACAGAGCACAGTAATTTTAGTGTGCCTCATACCTGCAGGGCATGAGATAGGAATTCAAAAATTACAATTAGTAACTCTAAAAATGCTTATCAAAATTTGCCACCATACCACAGTAATTCCTTCAAGTGCGTTGCCCTTACACCATAACGTCCCCCACCTTCACCCTACCTCAGAGAAGCTGGTTCTTGATGTGTAGGGCTCAGGTTCTACCATCAACAGATAGATCATGATTTCCTAATGAATAGATTAAGCTCATGTATATCTTGAAACTGTCAACACTTGCCAATAGATTTTTAGTGGTTTGCATTCTTCTGAAATGCTTGATTTCTTTTTTTTTTTTTTTTTTAATTTATTCGACAGAGAGAAATCACAACTAGGCAGAGAGGCAGGCAGAGAGAGAGGAGGAAGCAGGCTCTCCACGGAGCAGAGAGCCCGACGTGGGGCTCAATCCCAGGACCCTGGGATCATGACCTGAGCCAAAAGCAGAGGCTTTAACCCACTGAGCCACCCAGGTGCCCCGAAATGCTTGATTTCTTAAGCAGAAGGCCAATAAAAAAGAACACAGAAGCTTAGAATTGAGCAGACCTCAATTAAAATCCAGAATCTGACTAATTGTGTGAAATCATGCAGGTTGCCTAAGCCCTGAGCCTCAGTTTCCTCAGTGCTAATATGCTGATATTACTCCCTAATTCATAGAGTTGTTTTGGCTTAAATGAGACAATGCACATAAAATATCAGATAAGTATGGTTTTATGTATATAGGTATTAGAAGTATATAACACTTACTTAATATGTAAGTATTATTAAATATGCATGTTTGTGTGTACCCTTCTACTTCCCCTTAGTATGTAGCCTCCCTAAATGTCACACAAAAAAAAAAACCTTAGGCCCACAAACTCCAAATGAACTAATTTAGGATAATCCTGAATCAATCCTAGGGTGCCTGGGTGGCTCAGTTGGGTAAGCATCTGCCTTCAGCTCAGGTCATGATCCCAGGGTCCTGGGATCGAGCCCTGCATAGAGCTCCTTGCTCAGCGGGGAGCCTGCTTCTCCCTCTCTGCCTGCTTGTGCTCACTGTCAAATAAATAAAATCTTTTAAAAAATTAATTTAAAAAACCCTGAATCAATCCTAAATCAAATCAGTGGGCTGTAAAAGTTCCTCCATCTGTCTAACTACCCTGTCATTAAGTGCCACATGAATTAGAAAATTTAGTTAAGTTTGGCTCTTTATCTTCAACTTACATCATTCATAACACTGACTCCCATCCCATACCATCCATTAAAAAATTTCCTAAGCCCAAGTTAATTTAATAAATATAAATTGAGATTTTTTTTTTTAGAGAATTAATTTATTTGGGAGAGAGCACAAACAGGGGTGAGAGGCAAGCAGACTCCCCACTGAACAGGGAGCTCAATGCAGGGCTCAATCCCAGGACCCTGAGATCATGACTTGAACCAAAGGCAGATGTTTAACCCACTAAGCCACCCAGGTGTCCATAAATTGAGAATTTTATACAAGACAGTACCAAGTGAAGAACAGAAATTAAGAAAACATCTCCTGCTGAAAGATAATTGTACTTTGGAATTGTTGAGTATTTACGCTGCTATTTCATATCAGTAATATCAGGGAATTATGCATATGGATGGATGCTTATCAAAATTATCACCCATGGGCGCCTGGGTGGCTCAGTGGTTTAAAACCTCTGCCTTTGGCCTAGGTCATGATCCCAGGGTCCTGGGATCAAGTCTTGCATTGGGCTCTCTGCTCAGCAGGGAGCCTGCTTCCTCCTCTCTCTCTCTCTGCCTGCTTCTCTGCCTACTTATGATCTCTGTCTGTCAAAGAAATAAATAAAATCTTTAAAAAAAAATTTTTATCACCCAAGCTTCTCTATATTGATTTCAAAGAAGTCTTCAATAATGAAACAATAAATAGTATAATCTAACTGGTTTAGGGGAATGAACAACACCTTGACACAGAAGAATGCTAGGCTCTCCCCTTTTATGGCTCTGGACCTCAATCCACCCATTTGGAAAATGATGAGTTTGGAGTATCCACTTTATCTTATTTGTTCATCTATAATTATTTCCCCAAATTTCAGATATTCCCCCAATTTAAAATGTTAGCTCTTGCACAGAGGAGGGGGCGGCAAGCCGGCTTTGGTGACTCAGTTGGCTAAGCCTCTGGCTCTTCATTTTGGCTCAGGTATGATCTCAGTATTTTGAGATCAAGCCCCCTCTCTTCTCCCCCCTTTTGCCTCTGCCCTTTCCCCACTACTTGTGCACTCTCACTCTCCCCAAAAACAAAACAAAAAAGCAAAACAAAACTTGGTTTAATGTTGGAGTATTTCAACTAAATATGATGACTGTGATTTTTCCTGAAAATATTTTTTCTGGACGTAATCACACAGTTAGTTTTATTATAAAATTAATGAAAATTCATTCAAACATAAGGAAAACAATTAAAACTGGAAATAAAGGTAATATAAGATTTTTTCCAGAAAAATATTCGAGTCAAATATGTTGGAGTATTTCCTATCCAAGTATGTCAGGAATTTTTCTACATGGTTATAATCATAACTTAGACAAAAGATTTTTTAAAGTTCACTTTCTAATGATCTCACATGTGGAGTTAGAATGGAAAATGCCTGTTGGGAATTTTCTTGCTTAGGATATATGCAGGATTAAAAAAAAAAAAATACTGGACACATTTTAAATGTAAATAAATCATTTTACCGGAATTTATTTCCATTGCTATTCAGATTAAAGATGTGCTAGTTTTTCATTTTCAGTTTGAGAAAAAATCTTAGTATAAAGTTTAAGGTAAAGCTAGGCAAGACAGACTTCTCTTTAAAATGACATTCTTGGGCACCTGGGTGGCTCTGTCAGTTAAGCTTCTGCCTTCAGCTCAGGTCATGAGCCCAGGGTCCTGGGATGGAGCCCTACCTACATCAGGCTCCTTGCTCAGCAGGGAGGTCTGTTTCTCCCTCTTCCTCTGCCCCTCCCCTCTACTTGTGTACTCTCTCTCTCCCCCAAATAAATAAATAAAATCTTTAAAAAATAAAACTACATTTTTTCCCAACTGCTAAATGTACCAAATGCATACACACACAAGCCTCAGAATCGAGAGCACGTGTGTGTGTGTGTATGTGTGTGTGTGTGTGTGTGTGTGTGTGTAGCTGGTGGTTGTTATAAAGAAAAGATAAAACTGCCAGTAAAAAAGTCCTCACTCATAAGCTTTGGGTAAAGAGAATGACTATTTCATTTTACTTGCAATTGTCATTTCAAAGCCCTGTCTCTAGTTTCTTAAGGCTCTGCTAGCTCTGTGATATAACTAGATGGAGATCATTCTACTGTGACCAAGTTACATCTCAATACAGAACCCTCATTTTTCATGTCTCCTGCATAAAAACAGTGAGCTCCAGAAAAAGACATGCAGTTAGCTAATATGAACTTACACTAGAACAGTGGCATTTTCAGAAATGAAATGAACAATTCTCAAAGGATTCACGTCTTAAATCTTTATCCGCAAAGAGCTTTCTAAAATCTTGCTCTTTGAGATATGAACTAGTTTTTTATCTCCTAAGGCAGGTCAGCACTAAGCTGTTTGTGATTCTGGTTTCATGGCAATGTAGGGGGCAAGAATTATTTTCTTCTCAATTTCTCACCTAAAAGCTACATTTCTTGCCTCTCAACGAATATATTTGTGCTTAAGATTTTTGTATTCGAGTAAAATTTCAGAAACTATGCATTATATCAGCTAATGATTCAGATGTAACCGAAACTCTGAAAAAGAATGACACCTAGGATATAACTAAATTTTATTTTTTTGCCTCCCACTGCCCACTTAAAATTTATCCAGTGGGGAAAGCAATTCCTTTTATATTTTGGTAACAGAAAATTGAGTAATAACTTTAAGCCTTGTCTCACTTAAGTAATTAAATATGTGCAATTTAAGTGATCAACACTTTAATCTTTTTTTTTTTTTTAATTTATTTTCTCTAGAGTTAAGACCAATAGTTCATACCCAGCCTGCCTGCCTTCAGGACGAGGATGTTGTGGATTCCTGCTTTCGCTCTTCTCAGTTTCCCATCTCTCCCTCAAATCCACTGCTTATTTCCTGGTCTGCTAAAATCAAAGAGCATGGGCAAAGAGAAGTCAGAAGAGGAAAGTCCTCACTTGCTTGTCCTCTGAGCCACAGAGATGGTTCAGCATACGTGTGCCATCAGGGGCTCCTCAGTGGTCTCTTGCTCGGTCTTCCTGACTGTAACCTCCTGGCCAATCCTCCACTCAGACCTGATTCTACGGTTGACCACAATTCACCCTCCTGGAGCTCTTCAATCCTCCCCGCAGAGTCCCTCTGGGCAACACAACATTCCAGTTCACATCATTCTCTATGGTATTCAGTGTATACATGGTTACTTCCAGACAGCAGCCTCCTAATTTTATACTTTGCCCAATCAAATTTGGCTTTAGCTTTCCCCAGCGTGGTCAGGCATCACACAGGGTCCTTCAACCCCAGGGAATGCATATCAAGCCTCCAAAATGTCCAGATGAAGCACCATCCCATTCAAGGCAGAGATAGTATGTTCTTAATTCCTCACTCTAGGAAGAAATCTTCACCCCAGAGTCCTGGAAACAGTCCTTGTTCATGTAATTTGATGATTTCTCTAAGGTTGTTTCACCCTTACTTGAGGACCTGACAATTTTATCTTGGTACCTCAGCTGAAATATTAATTTTATCCTATGACAGCTATAGATGTAAAACCTATCTGACATATAGGATATGACACAATATCTGACCCATAATGAGCACTTACGCAGTACTACTACTTAGGGTAGTTGCCATTATTATTATATATCATCGCCATCAATATAACACTTACCACATAGGGACAAGAATATTCTACCTACCACATCTTCACTGGTCACTTATACACTAAGGTTTATAGCAGCTTTGTCACAGCCAAGAACTAGAAACAATCCACATGTCCATTAACAGATAACTGGGTAAACAAATCATGGCCTATTTCTACAATGCAATACTACTCAGCAATAAAAAGAAGAATGAACTACGGATACACACACATAGATAAATGCCAATATAGTTATGATGAGTGACAGAAGCCATATTCAAAAAAGAGTCCATAATATATGATTGATTCCATTTATACAAAATTCTAGAAAATAAAAACTAATCTGTGGTGACAGAAAACAGATCAGCAATTGCTTGGGGAAGTAGGTGATGGAAGAAAAGGAAGGGTGGGAAACATTGTAAAAGCCATGGGGAAACTTCTGGGTTTGATGGATGTTTATTATCTTGACTGTAGTGATTGTTTCATTGATGCATATATGTGAGAAAACATTAAACTGTACACTTTAAATATGTTCGGCTTAGTGCAAGTTAATTATACTGCAATCATGTATTTTTTAAGAATTTAAACCACAAAAGAGTGGGCCACCCACGAAAACATACCAAAATACTATTGTGTTTTCATTCAAGTCTTCTCAGTCTCCTGATGATCATTATACTTACCAATTTAGTATTAGGCACATGGTCTTTCCATTGACCCAGATATTCAAGATTCATGTCCTATAAAAGATTTAGCTTCTTATTCAGTTTACTTCAGCCTTTTAAATATATTTTATTGCTAATTTAAATATAATTTTTCTCAAGATGGTTCTATGTGATTTATTGTGTTATAAGTATCACTGAGATTATGCATTTTTTTTCAGTTTGCCACTTTGTTAGAAATATACATAAATTCTAAAGGCTGTTCAGCAGATTCTTGGTTTTCAGGGTAATCTGTTTGGAATTTTTACCTTCTCTAATCAGTATTTTCATTTAAATATGGAAAAGGGTATGCCTGTCATCATTGTACTGCTAAGATTTAGCCAAAAATCCTTTGCTGTGTTTTTAACAGTCTAGTTATATTCTTACAGATAAGCCATTAGAAGAAAAGAATTTGTCCCATATGATAAATATATATGCTGCTATATACTATTTTTAAGATCAAGTATCTTACTTTCCTATTTGTACCTCTCTGTTAGATGGAAATTATAAAGATCTTCCTTGTATAAAAGCTGTGAAACTTGCAATGCTGTTTTTAGAAGCTATGCATTAAAAAAAATTACGTAACTTTTCTGTTTTTAATTTTTAGATTAAAGTTCTCTGTATCAAACAACATGTTTGGTTAGATTTTAATAGACTTTATGATTTAAAGTCTTAGGGCAGAGCAAAACTGAGTGGACAATACAAAGATTTTCCACATGACCCGGCTCTCATTAGCACAGCCTCCCCAAATATCAACATCCCCCACCAGACGGGTACATTTGTTAACAACTGATGAATTTACATTGCCATCATTATTACCCAAAGTCCTCAGTTTGCATTAGGGTTCACTCTTGGCATTGCACCTTCTATGATTTGGACATATGTATAATGACATCTATGTACCACTACATATAGAGTAGCTTCGCTGCCCTAAAAACCCTCTTTGCCCACCTGTTCATCCCTTGCTCACCTGCACCAACCTCTGGCAACCACTGATTTTTGTGCAGTATCCATAATTTTCCTAATTAACAGGCAACAATTAAGAAACTGTTTCTAAGGAAAAAATATATTTTTGGATAGTATGAAATTTTAAAGCACTGTCACATAAATGGTTCCACTTTCTCCATAGACCATTACTATTTTATGAGTCAAAGGTAACAAAATCTAAAACCACAGAGTTACTAAGATAATGAACTCACAATCCTCAATGTCATGCCTTTTCCCACTAATTTCTGTAAATCCAGATGGTGCTGTAGTTATGTATATGCCCTGGAGGGGGACTGCCTAAATCTTAAACCCACCCTTGGATATGTAATCTTGAGAAAGTTTTCTTACCTGGTCACCTATGTCTTTATCATCTTTAAAATAGGCTTATCAACAGTATCCTCCTCACCAGAGTCTCATGTGGATGAAATGACATAATGGACACAAAACTCTTACATAAACCCAAAACATATGGCATCCCCAGTAATTATTTGATATTTTACTATTATATTTTAAATGTATGAACAGTAATCATTATTTTGTAAATCCTGAGCCAAAGGTGAGAGGAATGCAACGATAAGTGCATTTATTAGTTGTCTAACTATGATTATGGCCTATTTTTCTCGTGATCTTAGTAAGCAAGTGATTTTAAAATGGAATCATTTGATCATATCTTAAATTTACTACAGGATAAAGAATACTAGGTAGTATGAAATAGAATTTTATTTTATGTTGCACAAAGCTTGTTATTTTCTGTGGTAAGTTATTCAGCATCCCACTGATACTAGAATACATTATTTGAATAGCAAGATTTCAGCATTTCAATAAAATCTTAAAAAGTAAAAGTTGAAAGATATTATCACATATTAAGAGAGGTGCTATCATTGTAGCACCTGAAAGCCTGTGTAATCTATGATGTCATTATGACATTAGATATACAGATGTACTCCCCCCACACAGACAATGAAGGCACAGAAAAATTAAATTATGTACTTGATATTTGAAATTTAATAACTCAAATAAAACTTAAGAATGCTGCATTTGGAGGAAGGCAGGCCAACTCAGCCTTGATTACCTCATTAGTAAAATAAGGATAATATTACCTACATTAAGAGTTTTATGTCATGGCTTATGGTATGTGTCCCTAGCCTCCTTCTTCCTAACAATTCTGAAGTCTCTGGCTCCTTGCCCGCCTGCTCATCAAGTAAAAGCAACTGGTACAACACAGTCTAGCACACGGCTGAGAAAAATTAAAGTCCTACAAAAACTTATAATCATTTATACAGAAGAACATGTATTTCTTGTATAGGTGTATAAAGCAAGCTCTCTCATGTTTTCATTGTAAGCAGACTAGACAAAAAATATCTTGAAAAAAATGCACAAATACTGGTCTGGTAACTCCACAGCCTGGCATAAAATTTGAAACCAACAACGTCATGTCAGGCCAGATCTTGCTGGAAGAGTGGGTGGGCCAATCAGAAGACCTTGTGACTGAGTGAGAGAGACCTCTGTCCCATCTTACTCCCTCAACTGTTACCCCTCGACAGGAAGATCTTTCAATCAGAAGTTACCTCCTCAACAAGGCCCTCTCTGATACCCTACCCTAAAGTTATCTTTCTATTCCCTCCCTGATATGCTGTCATCTTCATCACTATCATGCTTACTTATTTAGGTTATCTGTGCACTCCTAGTAAAATATGAACTCTATTGAAGGCATGGATCTTATGCTTTGCTCACTATGATTTTCCTACCACCCATAACAATGCCTGATAAGAGGAAGCTCTTTAAATCCTGTGGAATTAAAGATGAATCAAGACAGGAGGGTGAAACTGAGGTAGCTGAGGAAGGAAAAATGAGGTTAGATTTGTGCTCACTCACAGCCTTCTTTTGTGTCTGGCTGCCGATTAAAAAAGAAAAATCAAATGTTGGCACTTCTGGCAAAGCTGACTCTGGATGCTATTTCCAAGACAAACATGCATTTGCTCCTAGATGGAAAACCGTGCATTTCACCAAATCTTAAACCTGACTCCAGCCTCTTTGCTTTGAGCATATCTCAAACTCAAACTCAGGAGCTCCCCATCTGATTTACTTTCAAGTGGTGCCTTAGAATGGACTTGGAAGTTCCGCATTGTACTGGTTTAATACCAAGTCAGTCTTTCATGGATATCATTTTTTTAATTCTTTTTAAAAATATATTTAAGGCTTCTAATACTTAAAACCACTAAGCTCTGAGACTGTGGCTAACTATACGCCTTGAACTTGGAATTCTGTTTTCTCTGCACTAATCTCTGAAAATGGTATTTTAATGCTGCGGCTTTCTACACACTTTGGATTTAAATTTCCTCAGTCTTCATCCTAGATCTGGCGTTTACTAGCCTTATAACTTTAGGCAGGTACTTAGTATTTTCAAGCCTTAGTTCTCTCACTTCTATAATAGGCATGGTATAGTCTCTCCCACATACATACTCCCAGTGGGGTAAAATGAGGTAATGTTTGTGAGAACTCAGTATGATTGGCAATTTTGTGTGGGTTCAAAAAGTACTATTGCTGTCATCAAATTTTTAATGCATGAAAGATAATTTGTATTTACTTCAGACCAAGTAAACAATAAAAGGAAGGCAGTGACAAATATACGTATTAACTGCCCAACTCTGATTGCTGGCAGTCTTCTGATAATCTAGGTCAGCAATCCTGTAATTTAAAAATAGAATTGTGTTTGAAGCAGTATAAGCATAAAGATCACCTTGTATTCTCTTTGCCTTCTAAAAAGCCATTATTATGATATTTAGAAGAAGAGGAAGAAATTCAGGTACAGAAAATGTGTTCTTAATAACCTAAACAATGGTGCTTGGTGAGTCTTGGTTCTAAAGGTACCAAATGAGGAAGCCAAAGTTCTCAAACTGCTGCATACTTTGACAAGGAAAATCTATTTTTGTCTTCCGATCTACATTTATGACCTAAGTCAGGTAAATACGCCTGGTTTACTTCTTTAACATTTTTATGCAGACAGTCTGTTATGCACTGTGGTTTCAGATGTGCAATAATTTGTACAATGGTTTATTCCCAAGTATGCCTTAAGCAGAACAAATGTTTTTTTCTATATAGTTCCTTGCCTTAATAAATATGTAATATAAATTTAAGCAAACTTCTATTTTGTATATTTGTAAACTACAAAGTAAAAAAATGAACATTTTGTGGAGCTTGCATTTTGCATACTCAAGGTGAGAATTAAGTTTTAAATAAACCTATAATATTTTTAAAAAAAGAATAATCTGAACTAATATTAAATTTGCTGCAAGTTAAAAGAGTCTTGAGATAGTGTGAAGTTTGCTTTTTTAAATGCCTTTGCTTGAAATTTCTGCATACATGTGAAATCATTTTCTTTTTCGTTTCCTTTCAACTCCCAGGTGTGAAGAATAAAGTAGGTGAATCCAGAGAGTAATCAGGAAATGATGGTGTTGGTCCCTGAGGAAGGTCATGCCAAGCTGAATTCTGTAAAGAATGATAGCCACATCTACCACTGGGAAGAGGGGAAGAGGAAGCTAGGGAATGGACAAAGGAGTAGAGGTTAAAATCTTTCAAGGATTCTCAAAGCAGTATTGTTCCTGAGCTAATTTGGGCGATAGCAAAATCTTTACTGCCATTCTTCAATCATGTGAATTATTCTAAAGCTTGATTATTCTGAAGCCAATTGTTGCCTTTGTCTGATATGACAATGATCCAGTGATGCTTTCCACATTCAAGGCTCCATCCCTCAAAGTCATGCCATATTCGATAAATGAGAGAAAGATGTGACATTATATCACTTTGTAAAATGGCATTCTATTCTTTGGAAAGGAATAGAGGAAACCCATTTCCATAATCAAGGTCTAGTACTCCACATAAGCCAATGGTAAACATTTAGCATCAAGCCCTTTACCTCTATAGCCACCTGAGTTCTCATCACCACATGTAAAACAGTAGTCCTCATCTCCCACAACTCCCAATCTGCACACCCTGCTTTGTATTCCTCCATGTCACTTAGTACCACCAGACATTATATAACAATTTGGTTGTATTTTCCATCTTCCCACACTAAAAGGTAAGCTTCATAAGGGCATGGTTTTATCTATTTGTTCACTGTCCCCTTCCATTACCTAGAAGTATACCTGTTACACAGTGAGCATTCAAAAGACATAAGGACATGAGTGAATAATTTCATGAAATTGAAGAATTACTGCAGTCTTTGTTTTTATAAGGAAATAATCTATAATGCTCTGTCAGTGCTTTATCTGAAGCTAGATAGTTGTATTAAAGAGTTAGTCTATTACAAACTAAAATAAAGCCAAGAGTGATTAAAAAATACTTGGGAAATTTGTTTAAATAATAAATTCTAAACTAGAATGCATGGCTCCCTACCATCACCATCACTCAAATCACACATGGATGGAATTAATTTCAAAAATTTCACAAGACTGAAAAAGATCTAATCATCTTGTTGCTTTCTTAGAAGAAGCAGAATACCCAGATATTTAGAAACATCTGGAGTTTATGGAATCTCTAATTTTTAATCTCAATAAATGGGATTATTCAGAGACAATGACTAGGACAACTATAATAGTACTTTTTATATTTTGAAAAAAGCATTTTCTAAAATTGATTATAGCAGTAAAGCACCACCAAGACACACCTACCTTTTTCTACATTTTTCCTTTCCCAGGAAATACCAAGTGGTTAAAAAAAAAAAAAAAATGCCAATTTGTCCTGAGAAATGCTCTGGATTTGCAAAAGGAAGTTATTTTAGCAAGATCAATCCCAAATTGGTTTCCACAGAAGGCTCACACTCAGCACTTGAATCTGTCCTTTACCAGTGCAGTGGGATTTAACATGCACAACTCCATTAGCATGTATTGTTGTCATGCAGACATCAATTCCCTGGCTGTCAATGACTGAGCAGACCCAATAAGAGACACTTGTTGAACAGCCAAGAGGATCATGCTGAAGTTATCCTCTATAGCATGATTGATATCCTTTCATTTTCCCTTTTGTGTTTAGAAAGTCAATGGATATAATAGAGTCTAATAGCAACAAACATAGAGCAATAGGATCTGAGCCCATCTGACCTCTCCCAAGACACATCTTCCAAAACATTTGGAAGAGCTCTGTTAGTACTTTTACAAACAACATGTTCCCAAATTGTGTAAGTGTTTGGCTACTTGGAGCTTAATAGTGGACTTTTTCAAAGGAGTCTCCAAGACACAGATTTGTCTTTGATAGTCTCTTTGTGTCATAAATATTAAATATTTCCATCACAGATTTTTTACCTCCATTCCTTTATTCAAAGAAACAAAAAATACCACCTGCCATCAGGAGACCTACATCCCATAGGGATGATATACAGAAAAGAAGCAAATCCTATTTTCCAGCAGCTACCAACAACAGTAAGAAAACCAAAACAAGGAAGGCCTTAAAATTATGTTTCTATTATAGATCTTTTGAGGCTAAACTTAAAATATGAATGTGAGTCGTATAAAAGAGACCAACTCTAAGATGTACACTAAAAAAAAAAGCATGTCTGATCTCTACCTTATTCAAGAAAATCAGACTTTAACACAGCCTATATTAGAAATCTGCCAACGTAATTCATTAAAGAAATGTTCAGTATGCAAAATTTGAGCATATGTATACATGATACTCATTTTGTAGTACATATTGAAATCTACTTCAAACATTTACCTTAAAATATATATTCAACAAGAGAAGGTATATGACAGTATTCAAAGACTTATGATCTAGGTTAAAATTCCTGGCTCTGTCATTTACGAGCTTTATAACCTTGGGAAATTACCTAACGTCTCTGAATCAGCTTTCTAACTAATAAAACAAGGATAATAGTATTATCAAAACTTCGAGTTCCAATGTCTGTCAGAGAGGACATTCCACACATGAAAGGCTTTAACATTCATTAGTCTTCATTCAAGTCATTACAAATAAAATTTAAGTGTTTTAGAGAGAATAGTACATAAACAAATAGTGTGTTTTTGTATATATATCTATATACATGAAACACAAAGATGTGTGTTTGTACACATACAAAGACATACATAATCACATAGCATGAGAAAATTTTTTAAAAATATTTTAAAGTCCCACTATAGTTATATAGCCTGATTAAATATGAGGACATTATAAACATGTAAGTAAAAACCTCAAAGTAGGACTCCTCCAAATACTAACCAAAAATCTTGGAAACCTTTAAAATTTAAATGCCTTTTACAGTAATTTGCAAGAGTTGTTCATTCCATGACTAGGAAAATCACATAGAGTCCATTGTATTTTTTATCTACATTTATTTCTATTCATGCTAAGGGACTTCAACTTTGTCTTCTAGCAACAAGTTTCAGGGGTTTAGGGAGTTTCTACTAAAACACCAGGCCAGGTAATTTCTCCCTTTGTAAGTCAGCCATTGAGCTATTCATAATTATTAGCCCTAAAACTATTTCCCCTTCTCAACCCCCATCCTGGTAGGCGTTTTATTCAATATCAACCTGGTCCCAGAAAGGATCTCCCAGAAAGCCATCTCATGAAAACCATGATTCCCCAGTGTAACTTAAGGTCTGAGGACCAAAGTGCAAAATATTACTGGTGCATCTAAGCCCCATGACTGAAGCCTGCAATCCGGACTACGATACTGGCCACCCTTCCATAATTAACTCAGTGTCAGTTGATTTCCTGTGTTTCTCTTTCAACAGAAGGGGATATAATGCAATAGCTTGAAAAATGAAAGGCCTTCTCATTTACACATGAAAAACCATCTTATGTGGTAGCTCCACAGGGCTGTCTGCAGAGCTCTGTGTATACACTGCATTTAAGGGCTTAGATCTCACTGCACCTGCTGTGTCACTACAGACCCCCACTAGTTTGAAGCCTGTTAGAGCAGGAGACTTTTCAGGCTGAGTCTACAGGACGCCAATACAGCTGGTCAATTCAATTTATTTGATGAGAAAAAAAAAAAAAGGAAGAAAGAAAGAGAGAAAAAAGAAAAAAACTCAGTCACTCCAGTAGTGGAAAGTTCATCAAGCTATTTCTTTGGTGTTGTGTAGACAAACGGGTTACCTTCATTTTCCATTTTGAAACCTGTTCTGTGGGGCTGTAGAGACCCAGCTCCAGGCTCATCATTTGTTTTAATCACACTAAATGCAGCACTGAATCAAGTTTCCAATCTGAAAGCTGCCATCTGCTCAACTCCAGAGAAAAGATTTAGAAGATGCCACCCAGTTGCAGCTCCACAGAGGCCTGAGGCAGCGTTTTCCAATGACAAATGCAGTCCTGGTTACTGTTTCTGTAAGACTGCCCTTAAGAGACAAAGTATTTTGTGTATTACTATATAAAGAGATTTATGTCCCGGCCAGTTGTTTATAATGGGGATGTGGTGTTACTGAGCCGATAAAAGGACAGTAACCATTATCCAGTAAATAGAGTTATTAACTAGAGTCAAATTGGTTCAATAATCTGAAAGCAACAGGGAGTAGCTCAGAAATTCTCTGACCACCCACACACTATGAAGGACTTTAAGGGTAGTCACAAAAAGGGTCTATAGAAATGCAGAGAACATTTATAATACAACACACATCCTATTTACACCTTTTGCATTGGTGCATCTACAAGCCACTTGGAGAATACATCTCAGAGAAGTTTTCTTCTCAGCCGCCTCATTATTGGTATCAACCCCTGAGAGTGGGGAATTTATCCCTGGGTACCAACACTTAAACGAAATCATGATATTATTTTTTTTAAAAAAAGGATAAATGTGTGTTATTCCCTATGCTTCATAAATTATGCAGAAGTATTTAATATTCATGTAACAAAATAGGTAGTTGTACTGTGTATCTAAATTTTCTATTGCTCTTATTTTCTACAAGAACCTATGTTCAAAATCTAAGCATTTGTTTTCAGTAAATCAGATCTCATAAGCCTCCCTAAATATTCTATTGTTTATGATAGAAGAGAGGGAAGAAGTTGATAGTAATTAATAGTAATTTCTAGCATTAAACTTATAGTTTGATTGAATGACTAATAATATAGTCCCATAGTCATGGCAATGAACCAAAATAGGAATTTCCAGGAAATTATTTAAGTCCATACCCACAAGTAGAAAGCGAAACTAGCACGACATTCAAGGTCAATAAATGATCAAATTCTCTTCCCATTTACAAGATTCAAAAAGGGCCATTATACTGCAGAATTTCCATATCAGAAGACCAGAGTCGGCTAAAGTTGTGAGTTGCCTGAAGTTAACTTTGCAATTACGGTCTCTTTGATTTTGTTTTCAAGATACCATGCTACGTTATGACAAAAATTTGTTTTCACCTTCAATTTGGACCAACCTGGAAAAAAGAGAAAGAGAGGGACACAAGGAGGGAAAGAGTAGGTTGCCCAGTTTGTATGACAGCACCAAAAAGAAAAGAATGGAATTAAGTACCAATTGAAGAGATTTAACTCAGACATGAAATTCATAGCGGTGGGGAGTGGTTAAGTATTAACAATGGGTCATGCAGGGAAGAATAAATTTTCTTGTAAAAATTTTTTTTTAATTTGTCTAGACTATTTAAGCACAATTCTGCCTGAAGATAAGAGGATGAATTCTCAGGGTCTTGCTGGCATGTTAAAAATTTGCTTTAGCAAAAATGGCAAGAAACTTTGTATAATAAATACCTAATATTTATTAAAATGAAGTATCCTGGATTTTTTAAATAGATACTCTAAAGGCAGAATCCCTGCTTTCAACAAGCATATACCCTTTAAATTGGGGGGGGTGGGGAAAGAGTGGGGGGAGAAGAAGGAAATGATGTTACAGAATTAGCGTTTTGTGACTATCTAAAACAGTGATTACTTAAAATGAATGAATGCTTTATGCACCAAAAAATTCTAACAATTTGTTAAGTATTAAGATCCCAGCTAAATAACAAATAGAAATGAAGCACTCAGGAGGAAAGAACTAAGGACTATAACCAAATTCGCAAATCAAGATCCTTTGGTGGACGCTGAACTGAGCCATATATGCTGATACCAACTGGCAGTGCAGGAACGAATGGAGGAAGGAAGAGTGGGTGAGATTAATGATCATCAGTTCATTCAGTCCTTCATTTTTCTAGGGGACCTATCAATAGTCCCTCCCAAGGCCTTCTATAAAACTGTAAATGGTCTCCACCAGACTGCATTCCACCAGTATAAATTCCCTGAGAAATCTGTCAATTATATTGTTTCTCGGGGGTTCTCCTTCCCATTTGTCCTCTTGTCGGGTGTGCTGGATGGATCCTTCTGTGTAAGGCACATACCTCTGCTCCCAGAATGTCCTCTTTTATGTATTTACTATAGCTCCTATTTTCTCAATCTGATCTGTCATTGTTGTTTACTCACCAACTGTAGATTTTATGCAGTTTTCTAAGAAAGGATACATAGAAAGTACATTTTTGTAATCATTATGTCTAGAAATGTGTTGATTCCTGCCTCACATTGATTGAAAGCTTTGCTGCATATATAAGTATTCATGGCAAGTATTTTATTCCAATTTTTAAAGAATCATCGGTTTCCACTCTCACTACTAAAAAGTTCTCAAAGTGAGAGTTGCTGGGGGGTGGGTGGGTATGGAGAGGGTTGTTGGGTTATGGACACTGGGGAGGATATGTGCTATGGTGAGTGTTGTGAATTGTGTAAGCCTGATGATTCACAGACCTGTACCCCTGGGGCAAATAATACATTATATGTTAATAAAAAAGAAAAGTTCTATGACAGTCTGATTGTGGTCCATCACACATAACTCACTTTTTTCCCTTTTGTAAAGTTTTTATTTAAATTCCATGTAGTTAACATACAGTATATTAGTTTCAGGTGTATGATACAGTGATTCAACACTTGATACAACATCTAGTACAACCTGGATTCTTCTCTCTGTTTTTGGCATTTGGACATGTTACATTGCCTTGGAGTGAGTTTTTCCTCAACCATGTTGCTGGAAGCATCACTGGCCCTTTCATTCTAGGGGCTCATATCCCTCACCTTTTGAAAAAGTCTTTCATTTCTTTGATATTTACCATCAGCTGAGTCTTCACTCCTTTTTCTCTGAAACCCCTGTTGGTTGTGTATAAAATTTCGTCTCTTTGTCTTTTTGTTCTACCATCTGGATTACACCAATTTTTTCTTTTGACACTTCAATTTATTCTGTTTTTAATTTCAAAGAACTTTTCTTCATTCCCTCATAGTTTTGGATTATCATCATCCTATCTGTTTGATAAGTACAGTATTTTCTCTTAGTTCTTTGAGAATATTAATTTTATGATGCATTCTGTCATTACTGCATAGACTCTATTTTTACTAAGTTTTTGTTTTTGTCTCTTTCTCTCATGTTCACATTTTTAACCAAATTTCTAGTAATCCTTGACTATTCACTAATGAAATGAGAAATTGAAAAACTAATCTGGAACTCTGTGTATGGGCTAGTCTCATGATTTCATGGGTTGTCCTTTAAGTTAACAGGGTTTCAAGTCACATTTATTTTTACTTCCATCATTTTACTTATTCACTAAAAATTTGTTTATTTTTAGAGAGAGTGCACAAGCAGGATGGGCAGAAGCAGAAGGAGACAGAACCTCAAGGAGATGCCGTGCTCAATATGGAACCCAATACGGGGCTCAATCTTACAACCCTGAGATCATGACCTGAGCTGAAACCAAGAGTTGGACACTTAACAAAATACACCACCCAGGCATCCCTTGTTTTATTTTATTTTCAATTTTTAGTTAACAGACTGTGCAATATTGGCTTCTGGAGTGGAATTCAGTGATTTATCCCTTACATATAACACCCTGTGCTTATCAAACAAGTACCTTCCTTAATGACCGTCACTCATCTAACCCATCCACCACCCAGCACCCTTCCATCAACCCTCAGTTTCTTCTATATTGTTAAGAGTCTCCTGTGGCTCGTTTCCCTTTCTCCCTTTTTTCTTTTCCCCTTCCTATATGTTTCTCAAATTTTATGTGAGTGAGACTATATGGTATTTGTCTTTCTCTGATTTATTTCACTTAGTGTAATACACTCTAGCTCCATCCACACCATTGCAAATGGCAACATTTCATTTTTGATGGCTGAGTAATATTCCACTGTGTATATATGTATATTTTACATCTTCCTTATCCATTCATCAGTCGAGGTACATTTGGGCTCTCTCTGTAGTTGCTACTATTAATAATGCTATTCTAAAGAGCAGGGTGCATATGCCCCTTTGGATCTGTATTTTGTATCCTTTGTCAAATCAGATCATTTAAGGAGATCCTCTAATGTTTGATTCTGGCAATGACATTGCTTCCATTACAAGGGTTAGACAAAGTAAAGAGACATGTATCCTTCTCAAGATTAGATATAGAGACATTTGCTTAAGTCCCCTATTTTCAGAAAGGAAGCTCCTCTTTTCTCTGCTTTGCTCAAGATCCCTCATTCAAAATCCCTTCCAAGTCCATTCTCTGGGAAATAGACTTTATTTCCCTTTCAAAGCTGGACAAGCCATAGCTGGCTGACTGTCAGATGTGGGAAAAGACATCTGATGTTTCTAATTGCTTCTTCTTTACAAAAATAAACCAATGATCCTGACTTTGTCTCCCCCAAAGTTCGCCTTACACAGAACTAGGTTCATCTAATGGCTTAAAACCTGAGGGACTGGGGCGCCTGGGTGGCTCAGTGGGTTAAGCCGCTGCCTTCAGCTCAGGTCATGATCTCAGGGTCCTGGGATCGAGTCCCGCATTGGGCTCTCTGCTCGGCAGCGAGCCTGCTTCTCTCTCTCTCTCTGCCTGCCGCTCTGTCTACTTGTGATCTCTCTCTGTCAAATAAATAAATAAAATCTTAAAAAAAAAAAAAAAAACCTGAGGGACTTTACAAGTTCCATTGGGGCTAAGATGAACTTCTCTCCCTTGGTACCCCTCTCTATAGGTACCTAGAGTTCAACATGTACTCTGCCAAATCATTCATTACACAACTATCTGCTTTCCCCCTAAAGTTTGATGTCATCTCTTAGCTGCTATGGTTTTTGCTCTTGTTTTTCCCTGTAGCATTTTACCCCTCGTATTCCTTTCTGTTATCTTAGCTGGGCTTCAGGAGGCAATGCATGCTTCTAATGCACCAAAGTTAACCAGGCTTCAACTCTGTTTGCTCAACTGTGAAATGAAGAGAGATGATGTCTACATATTTTCAGATGCCAAGTATAAATCTCAGAGGTAAGAGAACCTTGTATGTATGGAAGACTTGAGTAGTGGTTATAGATGGGAACTGACAGAAGGGGAAAAATCTAGAGAAATGATCGCTATTGTCCTAACTCTGAGAAAGGAGTAGCCAAAGTCAAAGAAGTTTGACCTCCAGGAACGTAAGGTACTAACACAGAGGCAGAGTGCCAGCAGGGAGGAAGCAAGGGGAAATATTCAAAGAAAGCCAAGAAAACGACACTGAATGCATTAGCATTTACAGTGTTCTGTCTAGCCCAGATTCAAGGACAAGGGAAGATCTAGGAGCAGAGGAAACACAGAAAATAATAGAAATGAAGAGGTCAGGTGCAGAAGGAGTTTGCAGAAATAGTTGTGGCAGGGCACTGGGACTCTGGAAAAAAAAAAACACATAAAAACAAACAAAACTAAAGGAGACATCAATAAAGATCAGGAACAATCAATTCTAACTATGTTAAAGCACAAAGGTTGCAGAGCTGGCCATTCACTTTTTAAGACAAAGTCAAAGGATATTTTTTATTCTAGAATCTAAACAACCAGTGAGAAGTAGATTTGACAATACACCAAGGGTCTGCATTGGAAGAGTTCCATGTACTTATTTTAATTATATTTTCTCTTATTTTACATTACAAAGCATGCTCAATTTTGAAAATTCTAGTTGGAAGCATAAAATATTTCATGTAGTCCATTTCTTTGGCAACACACATAATAATTAACAAAACTCTGGAGAGGCAGCATTGTGTTATAAAAGTGTTATTGTTGCATATTTGGGACCATTTTATTTACTGATGCATTCATTTTATCACACAACTAATATTTCTCAGTACCTATTATGTACCAGGTACTGGGGATTAAAACATTAACAGAAAAAAATTCCAAAGAACTCACCATAATTTTGTAAGAGGGGGAAAAACCCACAATATTAAGGAAGACTATTAAATGAGTAATTTCAAGGAAATCTACAACTTGAAACATAAAAATTCTTATACCTAAAAATCAGGTAATGCTATGAAACTCCTTACAGCACAGCTGTGGGAAGTTCATTACAAGGAGGTATTTTGCAGGAATCCTTTGCAAACATTTTCAAAATGCATACAATGGGCACTTTTGCATTTGAAAGGAGCCATGATTTTAGCAGCTTTGACATAAACACAAGTTTACACAACAGCACATTGAAAAAAGAGAAATAGCTGGAGAAAAACAAACTCAAGAGATGAAACTGTGTTTGAGATCAAAAAGCTCTGGGCTTCAAAAATGGAGTATCTGGCAACTGCAAACAGACAGAATGATTCTCTATAATTAGTACCTTATCTCTGATACAGAAAGTGACTAGTACTGAGCCCAGTGAATGTCTGGATCAAATATTTGTCAGGTTAATAATTTAAATACCAATGCAGGAGAAATCTATGTGGACCAAAATGGGAAAAAGAAACACATCAAGGAATCCTGCAAATCCAAAAAGATCATAGGGGCTTCCATAGCCAGTTTTCTCTAATTTATTACCATAACCTGGTGACTAACATTAAACCCACATTATTTGTAGATGATGCATATGTACTTATTCTTTTTTTTAATTTTATTTTTTTTTATTTGTTTATTTACAGCATAACAGTGTTCATTGTTTTGGCATCACACCCAGTGCTCCATGCAGTACGTGCCCTCCTTATTCCCACCACCTGGTTCCTCAACCTCCCACCCACCCCCCCACCCCTTCAAAACCCTCTGGTTGTTTTTCAGTGTCCATAGTCTCTCATGGTTCATCTCCCCTTCCAGTTTCCCTCAACTCCCTCTCCTCTCCATCTCCTCCATGTTATTTGTTATGCTCCACAAATAAGTGAGACCATATGATACTTGACTCTCTCTGCTTGACTTACTTCGCTCAGCATAATCTCTTCCAGTCCCATCCATGTTGCTACAAAAGTTGGGTATTCATCCTTTCTGATGGAGGCATAATACTCTATTGTGTATATGTACCACATCTTCCTTATCCATTCATCTGTTGAAGGGCTGGCAAAATATATTCAGAGTACTAAATGAGAAGAACATGCAACCAAGAATACTCTATCCAGCAAGACTGACATTTAAAATGGATGGAGAGATAAAGAGTTTCCAAGACCGGCAAGGCTTAAAAGACTATGCAACCACCAAGCTGACACTGCAGGAAATATTAAGGGGGGTCCTATAAAAGAGAAAAAATCCTAAGAATATCATTGAACAGAAATATAGAAACAATCTACAGACAGAAAGACTTCAAAGGCAACACGATGTCAATAGAAACCTATCTCTCAATAATCACTCTCAATGTGAATGGCCTAAATGCGCCCATAAAACGACACAGGGTTGCAGATTGGATAAAACGACAGAACCCATCCATATGTTGTCTATAAGAGACCCATTTTGAACCTAAGGATACACCCAGACTGAAAGTGAAGGGATGGAGAAGCAGCTTTCATGCCAATGGGCCTCAAAAGAAGGCCGGGGGTAGCAATTCTCATATCAGATAAATTAGATTTTAAACTAAAGACTGTAGTCAGAGATACAGAAGGACACTACATAATTCTTAAAGGGACTATCCGCCAAGATGATCTAACAATTGTGAATATCTATGCCCCCAATATGGGAGCACCCAATTACATAAGAAAACTATTAATCAAGATAAAGAGCCATATTGATATGAATACAATAATAGTAGGAGATCTTAATATGCCTCTCTCAGAAATAGACAGATCATCGAAGCAGAAAATTAATAAAGAAATAAGAGCATTGAATGAAACATTGGACCAGATGGACCTCATAGACATATACAGAACATTCCACCCTAAAACAACAGAATACTCATTCTTCTCAAGTGCACATGGAACCTTCTCCAGAATAGACCACATACTGGGTCACAAAGCAGGACTCAACCGATACCAAAAGACTGACATTATTCCCTGCATATGTACTTATTCTTAACCACCTATGTAAGTAATATGTTTGTTCCATGATTAGAGTTCCCTTTTTTTTAATAAATTCTCTTGTCTTGATAAATATCCAAGTGAAAAATTATTCTTTCAGTTGGTGTTAAGAGGGGCCATCTAAATGGGTAGGCCTTCAGGAATTTGCAGTAGGATTGGATCGACTAGAAATTTTGATTCAGTTTGACTGTGATAGAGCCTAGAAATGTGCCCTTTATAGGAAACGAAGCCTGAGGACTAAGTTTGAAGAACAATGCCATATGCAGGGACAACCCATTCCAGAGGCCCTCTTTCAAAATTTACAAATTCCGTAAAAATTCTGATAAACACTGGCTCTGCCAAAATGCAAATAAAATGGTTTTAAGGGGGCACTTGGGTGGCTCAGTGGGTTAAGCCTCTGCCTTCAGCTCAGGTCATGATCTCAGGGTCCTGCAGATTGAGCCCTACATCGGGTTCTCTGCTTAGCAGGGAGCCTGCTTCCCCCCTTCTCTCTGCCTGCCTCTCTGCCTACTTGTGATCCCTCTCTCTGTCAAATAAATAAAAGTCTTTCTTAAAAAATTAAACAAACAAACAAATAAAATGGTTTTTGTTTTTTTTTTAATATTTTTTATTTATTTGACAGAGAGAAATCACAACTAGGCAGAGAGGCAGGCAGAGAGAGAGGAGGAAGCAGGCTCCCCGCGGAGCAGAGAGCCCAATATGGGGCTCGATCCCAGGACCCTGGGATCATGACCTGAGCCGAAGGCAGAGCCTTTAATCCACTGAGCCACCCAGGCGCCCCAAACAAATAAAATGGTTTTAAGAATGAATTTTGGTTCTAGTTTTGTGTATACAAATACAGAGGTACAATTGGTAGGTAGGACATATACTAGCCAGGAGGATCAAACTAGTGGTAGAATCAGAGCAGTATTCAATCCCAGTGGTGAAAAGTAATTTAGTATCACTCTTTTCTCTATTATGTGATGTCATTCCTATCTAGTTGTATAGAGAAGGATGAGGCACTCTTGATGAGAAGGCACATAAGGAAATGTGAGGTAGTCGTTGAGCATAGGATCTGATACTATTTGGTTTCCAGTTTTGCGCTTCTGGCCAAGGTAACCTCATTTTTCTTCTCTGTAATGAAGGTATCATGTAAATTAATAGCATATGCGTGTAAAATATTTAGCAGAGTGCGAATACCAGGGTAGCTAAAAATACTTCATCTTCTATGTATTTTACTAGTAGTAGTAATACCATTTCTCATCTCTTGTAAGTCATGTGGCAATTAATTTGTGAGAAAGAGGAAAACAAGTCTACTTCAATAAACTCCTATTAACAAAGCAGCAATCACATAGAATGTGAAAGGAAAATGGGCCTTCCCAAAATCAAATTATCAAAGAGAACAAGGAACAAAGGCCAAAAAGTTGACTGGACTGGGTGATCAAGATTTAGCCTTTTTTGTTAAGAGATAAAAATAATACTGATGTGGTCATACAGTGTCAAGAACCCTGTTAATCTCAGTTCAGAAATCCCACACAGAATGCAGACCAGATTAAAAAAAAAAAAAAAGTACCAGTTTATTGAGATAACCTAAACTATTATATTGCCATAATGACATCACTGGTTAGCAAATATTAATTCACTGACTTTTTTGCCTAAAATATTGCATATATGCAACTCATACGCATTCTGCTGTTAACTGGGAATACAATGAAGAAAGACATCTCTGCTTTCATGGGAGTCTAATTCTAGCAAACAATTACACATGATTATCAAAATATTGCAAATTTTAACAAGTAGAAACTATCTAGGATAGTGAGACAAGATACTACGGAGCTGGAGCTGGATAAGAGTAAGCATAAACAATGAAGTCCTTCCCAAGAAAGTACTTGAGAACTCAGTAAGGAGAACTTATCAGACACATTAAGAACAAGGAGAGCACCTCCCCGCAGCAACCCCCAGTTTGTTTTGTGAGATTAAGAGTCATTTATGGTTTGTCTCCCTCCCAATCCCATCTTGTGCGGGGAGGTGGGATTGGGGGAGGGGGAGCGGGCTATGGACATTGGGGAGGGGAAGCGAACCATAAGAGACTATGGACTCTGAAAAACAACCTGAGGGTTTTGAAGGGTCAGGGGTGGGAGGTTGGGGCAACCTGAGGGTTTTGAAGGGTCAGGGGTGGGAGGTTGGGGAAACAGGTGGTGGGTAATGGAGAGGGCATGTTTTGCATGGAGCACTGGGTGCTGAAAAAATAAATAAAATGAGAAAAAAAAAAAAAAAAAAAAAAAAAGAACAAGGAGAGCAGACCATTCCAGGCCAAGTCCTGCAGTTTAGAGAGGATAAGGACAAAAGAAAGTCATAATGGTTGAAGTATATGAGGCAGAAGGAAAGTGACCATGAAATAGGTTAGAGAGGGAAGCTAGAGCCAGAATGGGGCCATGGAGGTCATATTACACAATTTGGATTTTATTCTAAAAGCAAAAAGAAGCCATTAAGTGATATTGACATGTGTGTGTGTTGTGTGGTAGTGGTGGTTACCATCTTATTAACCTTTTGAAATAAAATCACTAGCTGCTATAGGGTGATGAACAGGAGCAGTGCACCAGAAGAAGGAGTAAGACCTGATGGAAGTTACCAGAATTAGTTCAGGCAAGATATCGTTCTTAACATCTAAGTAGAAGAGTAGAGAGCAATATAAATAGATTCAAGGTAAATACTGGAGATAGATTTGAGTAAAATTTGCTGTTAAACTCTGTCTGGAAGACTAAAAACAAGGAATAATAAAGAATATTTCCTATAATGTTGATTTCATTATAATGTGACATTCACTGACATGTAAAAGACTGGGGAAAAGACTTTTGGGGGGATAGTAATCAAACAACATTTTGGTGCCATAAAGTTGTAAGCGGCTGTTAATGGAGATATCAAATTAAAAGTGAGATTTAGGAGTATGGATCTCAGGGGAAAGTTCTAGATTAGAGGTAAACAATTCAGGTTCATGATAGTGTAGATAGTATTTAAAGCCACATGAATGGTTTAAATCTCCTAACAAATAAAAGTAGAGAGAACAGAGGAATCAAGAGAAGCCTAGGACAAGCCAATCTTTAGAGGATGTGCAGAGGAGGAACAGTCAATAGAGGGGAGGGACAAGGAGTTGTCAGTGCAAGCAAAAAAAAAAAAAAAAAAACAACAACAAAAATAAAAACAAAGACAAAACAAACAGAAGAGTTTCATTTTATGATTACAAATCTTCCCTGAGACTTTTCATACCTTTTTTTCTATGACTTAGACTTCAAGTTCATTATTCCCATCCTTCACAATCTCAAATACAGTCTGTTACATGGAAAAAGCATGAATTTAATTTGAATTTTAAGACTGCATTAGAAAAAGACAGTTAAGTACCAGGCCTCCTTTTCACTATGACTGTCCTTCATCAACCTACTTAAATTCTCGGAAGTCCATCTATAAAATGAAGGAAAAAAAAAATGCTTGGTTGTGAGGATCAAAATGGAAAATATATGAAAATCACTTAAGGCAGTACTTGAAATATGATAAGCACTCAGTAAATAATACTGTCATGTGAATTTCTATTATTTCTCAGGATCTCTCCTACATTGCTGACCATAACTAATCCAAATTTGTCACAGAAAAAAAAAAAAAAAAACCACATATGATAACAAGATAAAATAAACTGCTGAAATAAAGGACCAAGGACTGCAAATGAGAGAGGTATGCATAAAGGTCCTGTAAAAGAATATAGAAGGGCACTTACTTATGGCCTCATGCATAAACCTATTAAAATGTCTCCAAAGCAAAAGAGAGGAAAAAAGGAGGAGAAGGAAGAAGAGGACAAGGGGAGAAAGTATACCCATTTTTCAAGGAAAACAGTACTGTGCCTCGAAAAACTTATAAATGAAAACTTTTCCTTGTTTGTTCTGTAAGAAAAAAAGTAGGACTTTTAAAAATATATACAGGGGTGCCTGGGTGGCTCAGTGGGTTAAAGCCTCTGCCTTCAGCTCAGGTCATGATCTCAGGGTCCTGGGATCGAGCCCTGCATTGGGCTCTCTGCTCAGCAGGGAGCCTGCTTCCCCCTCTCTCTCTCTGCCTGCCTCTCTGCCTACTTGTGATCTCTGTCTGTCAAATAAATAAATAAAATTTAAATATATATATATATATACAAATATAAATTCTACCTTTGAAAATCTAGAGAGAGAAATTTTATAAGGTATGGTATAAATAAGTGGAAGTTTAATTCTAAAAAGACTGAGGAAAGATGGTACTCAAGGAATATAACTATCACTGGCACAAAGGAATTTATCCCAGAATATCAGTTCTTAAAGGAAGACTTTGGCAACAGTTACCAATGCAATTCTATTAAAAAAAAAAAGATTGCTCAATGACACAGGGCCTATTGATTATTGTGTTTAAGAAAGAGCAGGGCAGGACTTCAGAAATTGAAAGCTCTTAACACTATTGAATTCAGACCATAAAATATTTGTGAGTTTTACTGCAATGTAAATGGTTATATCCACCAGAAAAATGTGTGCTATCCAAATTGTGCAATAAAAAGAAAATGGCTATCTGGTCTCTTCCATAGAATTAGAACTCATTAAAAGGGTAAGATAGTTCATTGTCTAGTAACTCTACATTAGGAAAATGCTTTTGACTAAGGACAACATCCTCTATGTTAAGTGATAATATACAGGGGTAGCCATTCAAAGGTGTCGGACATATGAGAATAATATACAGCAATGTAATTAATAATCTAATAAACATGGGTGGAATTTATAGGAAATAAACGTCAACATGCCTGTGGTAGATACAAATGCATTGATGTAGGCTTTCACAGTACACAGTGGCAACAGATAAGAATGAACCTAACTTTTTATACTGCATCATCCTTAAATGATTACAGAATGCCACAAAGACATCAAAACACTGAAACCCATAATAGAAATTTGGTTGCCACTGTTCTCCCTGCATTATAGAAACTTTCTATAATTTCCATTCCTTATCCAAAGGCAGATTCATGACCATTAGTCACATTTTTAAAATGCCCAGCTGAATACCAAGGGTCATCCTTGACTATATATTCAAATATTTTCCTACAGTCAGAGAGACCCTGGAAATTACAACATCCTCTCTACATCTCTGGATTCCAGTCAGAGGCTCTGAAGAGAGACACATGCCTCAGAGGTCTCTTCTAACTCAGAACTTTACCAGGCAAATTAAGGATCCCCAAGTATAGATTCCAGTATAGGACACAAGGAAACACTAACAGTCTCTGAGTTCCTACAGAGCACATGAATCCAGAGAAGAAAACCTGAGCCAGAACAAAGCTTCTCAGCCCAACTCACTTCTGATGCAAACAACCAGAATCCATTTAACAAATGGTTACCAGACATTTCGTACACAAAATATGTTTTGCTTGAGAAAAATAGTGAACAAGACAGTTGTCTATAGCTTAGTTCTAGCCTTGTGAGGTAAATGGACATCAATGAGGAATTTTGAATGCATAATGTAATGTTCCATAATACAGGTGGTCAGAGAGCGCTTTGAGGCAAAAAGGAAGGGTCCTAAACCCAGTTTTGAGGGTCAGAGAAGACTCTTCTTGTGTAAAAACAATACCTAAGCTAGAAGCAAAAGGTTTAGGAGTAATGATGAGACAGTACAAACAAAGAGAATAGTATTTCAGGCAGAGAGACTATATTTGCGAAGACCTGGAAGTGAGGAAGAGTGAGGTATTTGAAGAGAACTGTAGTTCGTTCAGTATTACTTAAGCACTGCCTCAAAGGGGAGTATAACCTGAGGACCATGAGAGGTCACGGAAGATCTTGGAAGTCAAGTGAGAAATAATGGATTTTATAAATCTAAGTATAAATACAGAGACACACACACATATACATCCTGAAAATAAATCAGATTTTGCCTTCTGCCTCCAAATTTCTATTTCTTCACACTATTCTGACATTGTCATGTAGACTCATAATACAATGACCATGACAGAAACATGATATCAGATAAACATCAGTCTAAGAGACAAAATATTTTTAAGTTCAATTTATCAAGTCATGCCTAAGACTGACCCTCAGGTAAGTTATTTTAAAATCTTTTTTGGGTACATATACCAACTACTATGTATCATATCTGTTTTGAGTCTATTTTTAGGATTTATTAAATTCAGCTTAGTAATTTTATTGACCAATATGGTACAGTTGCAGAAGAGGAAGACTATCTGCAAACATAAGGAAGACTGGACTGTTACCGCCCTTGTTCAACACAACGTAGGGAATTATGAGAATTAGAGCTGGTAGGTTACAAATTCATAAGAGAGATGTGGAAACCACACCCTGGAGATTGAGAGGAGAGGTATAGCTCATGGAACCAAGATTCATGAAAGAGGGAACATTAGAAAAGAGCCAAATGAACCAAAGTAAGGACAGCTTTTGGGAGTTTTAGAAGTGACCGAACCAGAGTAACAAGAGTCCATGATTCATGATTTACTTTATTTTCTGTTTGTCTTTATGTCAGAGACTCTTAAAGTTGTTAGTATAATTATATGTACCAGGAGGCTCCAAGGCGAATTCATAGCCTGATTTAGTCATGAAACCATAGATGCTTTCTCTCTCTCCTAATAATTTATGAGGCTAGCCTTTGGTAAATTTGCTTTAGACCTTTGTTTCTCAAAGTATGATCTGTAGTCCAAGAGCATTTGCATCATGCTAGAAATTCAGAATCACAGGCCTAACCCAAGACATATTAAATTATTAAACTTTCAAATTTCAAAAGGTCTAGAGAAGGAATCAGCAATTTATTTATTTATTTATTTTTTTTTTTGGTAGAGGGCCAGGTTGTAAATATTAGTGGCTTTGCAGACCATACAACCTCTGTCACAACTATTCAGCTCTGCCATTTTAGCATGAAACCAGTGAAGACAATATGAAAACAAATGAAACTATGTTCCAAAAATTTTATTAATAGAAACAGGGGATAGCACAAATTTGGCCCTAGGTAGTTTGGCAATCCTTGCCTTAGAACATAGGGTATACACAGTTGCAAAATAAGGGCCATAAATGAGAAATCTATGAGTAATCTATTTAAGAAGCCATAGAAAGCAGGGGCATGACCAGTATCTCTGTCTAGTGTTGCAGCAGTTAGGATAGAAAAGATGCTAGAAATGGGGTGCCAGCTTGAAGGCCACCATAGTAATGTGGGTGTTAAGGGTTATGGGTCTGAGTAAGAGTGATAGCAATGAAACTATAAAGCTTGAATGAACAAGAAATCCCACAGGTCAAATATAATTTTATATAGAGTTATTTCCAAAGTTTACACAAGTAGGAGGTCAAAGTTCTTTTTTTAACATGGGAAAATAGCAATGCCATTCCCAAGGACAAATGCTGGTATTAGAGGGGAAAAAAATGATGTTTCAAATGGTGAATAAAATCTGCTGATATTATATCTGAAAAAACATGTCTGGGAGGCAGTGTGAGAGCTGAGTCAAGAAACATGTCATATAGAACTGGACATTATCCGTATAAAAAAAGAAAATGCCCAGTGAACTAGAGGTAGTCTATGAAAGAGCTTGGAGCAAGGGGAAGGGAGGGCAAAGGAACCTTGGGAAAGGCCTACATTTAGGAGATGACAAAGAAGGCAGAAAAGTGGACGTGGTTCAGGAAGACTGCACAAGCCAACAGACAAGTTACTTTCAAGAAAAATAGGGAAATAAATATAGCACATAATGTGAGATCCTAAGGTTCTTACGTACATTTAAAATACTGAAAACTACTCAGCCATCAAAAAGAATGAAATCTTGCCACTTGCAATGACACAGAACCAGAGTATTATGCTAAGTGAAATAAATAAGTCATAAAAAGACAAAAATGATTTCACTCATATGTGGAATGTAAGAAAAACAAACACGCAGGAAGGGGGGAAAAAAGGAGAAAGAGGGAAACAAACCATAAGAGACCCTTAACTATAGAGAACAAAATAAGGGTTGATGGAGGTAGATAGTTGGGGGATGGGCTAGATGGGTGATGGGGATTAAGGAGGGCACATGCAATGATCACTGGTGTTGTTTATAAGTGAAGAAAATCACTGAATTCTACTCCTAAAACCAATATTACACTTAAGTTAACTAAAATTTAAGTGAAAATTTGAAACAAAACAAACTATTAAAAAATAAGTGGTATCAGGGTTTTCCTATACACTGCTGCATACAGTCCAAAGCAAGAACTGGATAACAAGGCTTTATATTTCTGGAAAAAACAAAAAGCCATCCTCTCATTTGTTCACAGTGCACTTTTTTTTTTTTTTAACAAATCCTGGCCATTAATGGTGTTTCTATTTCCTTTCATTTTATCAACACAGTTCAGAATATTCAAAGGGGGGAAAAGTTGAACAAGGACCACAGGTGGTATGATGGATACTGGCAGGAACAGCTGAGATCAATTTAGGAATAAGCTATAAACATTGCTGAATAAACTTCTAGAAACCCCCTCCTATCTCTAAGACCAACAAATTTTCCTTCTGCAATAGGATCTTGGAATTAAAAAGAATTAGAGTAAAGATTATCTTTGCTTTATTTTCAATTTTGAGCTCATACTGAAAATATGCATTTTAATCAGTTAAGCTAACAGACATCAATTTATAAATGACACAATTTTTCCCCACTAAATCCTATTTTTTTTCTTAGCTATATAATGGATTATACATAGCAATTAGTAAACTGTGGTAGCTCATCTACAGAAGTTACTTAAGTCAGAGCACAAGCTTTCTTGCTTGGAATTTTCTATCGGATATCATAAAAAGCTGAATTCTCCTTTTTCTATATTAAGATATTATGTCTAGTTGACAACTGTATCCTAGTTTTAACCATATAAACAGCAAAAGCAGTAAAGTAATAATGCCTAATATTAACTAAGAGCTTATTATGTGGAAGGAGCTCTTAGAAGAGCTGAGTATTAACTCACTTAAATCTTATAAGTTTTGCAGATAGCAGTTGTTATTTGAATGGAATCTTCATAATCCCCAAACCCCTGACTCCCTCGATTTTTGTTTCCAGTGCTGAATTGGCATTGTTCAGGAGACTCGGCCCAAGCAGTCTGAAATCAGGGGCACGGCATTTGCTCAACAGGTCTGACCAGCAATGTAAATGTTGTTACATATATGTGGATCAACTCAAGCTCATGGGGTCCATATGTAATTTGCCAGAGTAGTTTAAGAAATGATCCGTTCATTTAACTAGTCTGGCTTGATAAAGGGGCAGCATGTGCACCTTTCGCAGGTATGGAGAGATACCCAGAAATAGCCAGCAAATGATAGTGAATGCATGGAATTTAATTTTTTTCCCCTTACCTGTGCTCAGTTAACTGTGTTAGTAAGGGCTAATAAGCTTTAGAAGCCTCTCCAGTGGAAAGGTACTCTGAGATGAACAAAGATTGCTAACACTGTTTGTGGATGGAATTTTACAACTCTTAACTAAGCATGCGTCATTACTTTCAACTCATTTAAAAGATTGATTCTAGTTGGCATCTTATGTTTATAACTAGTTCCCCAATCCTTCTTTGTGTTCTTTTTTTGTTGCTAAGATCATAGAGTAGGCTTTATCGCCTCTGTTCCCCAGTGCACACACCACAGACACTTGTTTCCCTTGCTTCTTTCTGCACATACATCAAAACCTGCAGTTGACAGAAACAGACTCTTGAAAAACATCATGATCCCAAAATAAAATGCAGGTGATTTCTGCCCGTATATGACCCATTACATCTGTGATCTATAATTTCCCAGGTGTCAGTTACTGACTAAAGAAATAAAAATAATAACATTAAATGATGCCTTTCAGACTTAATTAATTCATAGTGGCAAGTGAAAGATATCTGGTTAAAAGATCAGTTTTCCATTTATATAGAACTTTGGTTTTCAACTATATTAAGGATACAAAAACAAAAACAAATGGCCTATGTATAATAAATGCAGTCTTGATCCTCCTAGATGCAAAACTCTCAGGGAAATTCAATCTGCTCCATAAATCATGGCACAGTATGTAAGACCTATAATTTCTAGTTTTCTTTAAAGATTAAAATAAGAGAAGCCAGCATCAAAATGCTCTGTGCTACACTAGGGGTATTTGTATGTATTAGTTCACTTAATGCTCTCATAAACCTTTGAAGGTTGGCATCGTAATCCCTACTTTACAAATGACAGGAGAGAGTTTCAAAGAGGTGAAATAACTAAAGTTGGAAAATGTAATAGACAGAATTTGAACCTCCATCTCCTGGTTTCATCTTCCCCCTTGGCCATTCTTCTTGTAGGAACCCACTCTCACTGTGTGGGGCTTAAGGTCGGAAGGAAAGGATGGAAGAGGTCTGAGTGGCAACAGGTTAGAAATGGAGAGGAGAGAGAGAAAGGGGACTTGTGTCCTTGAACAAACAATACTTTCATTTTCCATTTTCTGCACTATTTAAATACAAAATCATCTCACTGGTTTCATGGGCAAAATTTAGTTTGGATGATTAGAAAAATGCTTCTGTGGGGACTGAATGGGACAGCTGCTTTAATTCTAAACTCTTTCCTACTACTTCTACTTGGTGGCAGATATTAGAGAAAAGTTAAGTATACAGCAGCCACTGACTCCAAATTAAGTGGTAATGAATGCAGATTTCCATGAAGATTCCACGAGTTAGTAATTACAGTTTTATTGCAATTTAAAATGGTGAAATAAACTCAGTCTCCACTGTCCCATACATGTAATTGATGAGTTAATTTGTCTTCAGCACTCTCGCTGTTCTAATATTTCTCCATCGATGCCAGGAAAATTAATAGGATGCAAAATGTATAAAATTATACCCACTAAGAAAAAAAGAAAAAGGAAAAAAAAAAACCATTGTACAGTACCAGAGCAGCATATTTATTTCATCTCTGGATGGTACGGGGTCACCATCTTTTTCTTCCCCTTTCCCAGTGACATTTTCAGGTTTGACATTCTGTGACATTTTCAGTTTAATATTGCTAATACCCTGGCTGCAGAATTAAAAGTACACCCCGAGGAAGGGTTGAATGCAGATACATCAGGAGAGTATAACTGTTCCCCCCCCCCCAACAAATGTTTATATGTAAACAACGCACATATTAAGAACCACAGAACAACTCTCCTCAACTTTTTTGTTTTTGCAAGAGGCGGGGGTTGGGGGGGTGTAGGCCGTCAGTTTGACGTTCCTGGGGGCTGGCTTTTCATTGGAGTCTTGATGGGCAATGAACCCAATGTGAGATCCTACCTGCGTATTGCCCAGAGACTATATGATAAATGTCTGAAGTAGAGATTGAATGCAAGGTGCTCGACATACAGCAGGTGAGGCATCCTCACCGGAAGACAGCAGAAGAAAGGTCTCTACCATTATGATTCAGGAGCCACAGGAGTCCCCACAGTCTATTCATCCCTAACTGATGAATAAGTCACAATGTTAATTGAATGTGGATGCTCACTGACATTTATATAGGGTTCTGTTTGATGAATGAAAGGTTAGATTCATTTTTTTTTAAAGTATAGTTGATAAGCTCCACCTGACTCTCCCTTGGCAATACCTGTGGATTCCTATTACATTTTAAATATGCTACTCATCTCCTTCCTAACCCAGTCACCGCATACTTCCCTTCAGCCATAAGCAATGCAATTTTTCACTAGGAAGGGGAATATCCTTACAAGATTCAACCATTACTATCTGTGTAAAAGAAACATGGGCACTATCTGAGCTAAAGTATTTGGTTCTGTTTATCATATTCCAAACCCAAATAAGATACTCCACTTAAACTGATCCAGTCTTCCTTTTCCCCACTATCACTAGCCCATGATCTGTTTGAAGAAACAAGCCTCACTCTAACCTCTATATATGGACATTAAATATTTGAACTTAGATGGAGACAAAGGACCTGGGGTGAACATAACTGGATCTTCCAGATCAAGTGACAAAAATGACAGCTTTTGTGTTGTTTTGTCTTTTTGAAGCTTTCATGAGGTATACTTGACAAATGAAATTGTTTATATCAAAGGTATACCACGTGATTTGATATATTTATGTATTGTGAAATTATTTTTTTAAGATTTTATTTATTTATTTGACAGACAGAGATCACAAGCAGTCAGAGAGGCAGGCAGAGAGAGGAAGAAGTGGGCTCCCTGCTGAGCAGAGAGCCCGATGCGGGGCTCGATCCCAGGACCCTGAGATCATGACCTGAGCCGAAGGCACAGGCTTTAACCCACTGAGCCACCCAGGAGCCCCTGTGTTGTGAGGCATTACCTCACATATGGGTGTGTGCGCGCGTGTGTGTGTGTGTGTAAGAACATTAAGATCTACCATCTTAGCAAATTTCAAATATACACAATGGTATTAATAACTACAGTTATTACATTATTACATTAGATACACAGAATTTATTTGCCTTGTAACTAAAAGTTTATACCCTTTAACCAACTTTAGATATAAGAGCTTGTGCCTAATCCACTTTGATGGTAGTTCCAGGCATCTCTGGCTTGCCTGAGTGGCTCTACATTAGGGTTTTTGAACTATTACTTAGTGCGGACCTAACATCCACTCAGGCAAAGTCAACATATGCCAAATGCTAAGCACTATCTCACAAAACTTCTGAGAGGCAAACAATACCATAAAAAGACTGCATCCCTGGAGGGACCAGAGCCTTTTATGGGATTCGTTCTGTTGAAATTTCAGACTGTAAGAGTCATATAAACAAAGTAGTGACCTTTCAGTCTGCTAGAGGATGTGCCCTATTCATCACAGCGCGGTTACCAAAGATTTGAGGAGAAGGGCTGCAAGGAGGCGGAGGAGAGTACACAGCTCTTTGCCACTGTTGGCTTCAGTTTAGCATTACAAAATTTTTAAATAAATAATATCAGTCACGAGGCTCACTGTTATTTTCCTTTTGCTGTATAGTTTCTGTTTGTTTGTTGTTGCTGTTTTTAATGGTTAAGCTATGTGCTTTGCTGAGAATAGGTTTGCAAAGTTCTTTCTTATGTGATTTTTCCCAGCATAGAAGAGTAAATGACAGCTGGGTTTTTCCCCTCAGCACTGGTCTTCTGTTTTCCTTTCTATGTGTGGGTAATATAACCTAACAACACATACACTTCCATATATTTTCATTATTTGGCTATTATTCTTTCTCACTTATTTAAGATGTAGTCAGTGTTATGTCGCATAGAAAATACATTTCTTAAAGATTTTTTATAAGAAAATTGTGAGCATTCCTTTTCTTCTAAGTGCTGATATGCAAGAATCAACTGTTAGATTTATATATAAAAGTTAGAAGTGATCATCTTAGGCCATAATATCCTTCTCCATTTAGTCCCACATTGTGACACAGAGGTGGGTGCTGTTAAGATCTACCTCAAAGGACGCCTGGGTGGCTCAGTTGGTTAAGCGGCTGCCTTCGGCTCAGGTCATGATCCCAGCGTCCTGGGATGGAGTCCCATATCCTTGCTCGGCAGGGAGCCTGCTTCTCCCTCTGCCTCTGCCTACCTCTCTGCCTACTTGTGATCTTTCTCTCTCTGTCAAATAAATAAATAAAATCTTAAAAAAAAAAAAAGATCTACCTCAATTACACTACGGTCATAGATCATTATTGTATGCCCACGGGCTTATACAAAGAAAATGCATGTTTACTTAAACAGAAGCACAATATTGTCGTTGATATGGTGGATACAAGAATTAACAGTTATTTAATCCAGGGAAGGATGCTCTATCAAATTAGTTAAATTGGAAAAGTAAATGAAAGGAACATTTATAGAGTGTCTTCTATACAGCAAAGTGCTGCATTGGCCCTCTAACATATGTTATGTGCTGAAATTATATGTTTGTTTTTAAGCACCTTGATATGCTAAAGACAGTGAGGTATTTGCAGAAAACAAATGTAGGAGATTTGTAAACCAAAAAGAAATATAGCTGTAGCTTTCAATACTACACTCATAAGTGCACATAAATAAAAGTGTTTTGTAAATTTTATATATATATATATGATAGGATCATGTCTTAAACATTAAAATTAATTAAGTTGGCATGGGCATGAAGCTGTATAGAGATAGGAAGCTTCTTCCTCTCTCTTTTATGTCCTCTGGCTCTAGTTGGGCATTTAACATGGTTAGAAAGGGTTCATTATTATGAGGCAGTAGGGAATAATAGATGTGTAAAATGTAATTCTTCACACCGAGAAATTTTTAATCGAGAGGCAATACCCAAAATAAAACAATTTACAGTGTGCAGAAAGCTAACACAGAGGCACAAACACAGAGCTAAGGAGAGAATGACTGAGAAGACAGATGGTATATGACAGCAATGGTTAAGATTTCTGTAGGTAGAAGGTAAATCCAGAAAAAAGAAAAACCATGATGTCTAGTGTCTATTATTTCATGAAGTAAGTTACTTCTTTATAAGTTCCCAGCAAATATTTTTGGATATAAATATCATATAAATCAAAGCAATAAAATGTAAATGATGACACAAACTGAACTTGTCAATGGATTTAGAGAATACTATCAAGGTTTTCCTGGAGCAAGGAAAAAAAATTTGATGAGGTAGGTGACTAAGAGCACAAACAGGAAGAAATGGGTAGAAGTAAGTGGTGGTAGGCAGGTGTAGGAGAAAGGAAGAACATATAGAGAATATGGTGCACATTAGAACAATCTCAGCATCTTTGCATTCTCTCCTTTCTTTCCATGCTTTGGAAACAACTTAGTTCCAAAATTTATCCTATCAGCAAAATATGTAATTAAAAAATATATCCCAATAAAGAGAAATCTAGACCAAGAAATTATTGAAGTAATGGAAGTGAATAAATAACTCTACCTTAGGAATAAAAAGAAATTGCCCAAGATAAAAAAAAATTCTGACTAAGGTACATTGGTTCCAGAAGAAGTAATGATAAAAATTAGAAAATACTTTTAGGGTGCCTGGGTGGCTCAGAGGGTTAAGCCTCTGCCTTCAGCTCAGGTCATGATCTCAGGGTCCTGGGATCGAGTCCCACATCGGACTCTCTGCTCAGCAGGGAGGCTGCTTCCTCCCCGCTTCTCTCTCTCTGCCTGCCTTTCTGCCTACTTGTGATCTCTCTCTGTCAAAAAAAATAAATAAAATCTTTAAAAAAAAAGAAAATACTTTTAAATTAATACATTTTAACACTCTATGCATTAAAAATTATGGGATATAAATAAAATATTTTAGAAAGAATTTTACCATTTAAATGTATATTTTAGAAAAGATGACCAAGAATCCGCTATTTATGTATCCAAGAAAAAAATTAGGAAAGCAACATCAAATTAAAACCAAAGGCAGTAAAAAAGAAAAAAAAAAAAACTAAAAAGAATACATAAAATTGAAAGGATTGATAAAGTCAAACACTGGTTTGCTTGAAAAGACTATTAAAATTGGTAAACCATGGTGAAAATACTAAAAAAATGGAAAGAAAACACAAAGTCAAGAATATAGGGGAGGTCACTAAAGGTCCAACAGATATTAAGATAATCATAATAGAGTACCATTATACTAACATTGGAAAATTTACATGAAATGGACAAAGTCCAAGCAAAGCACAACTCAACAGATCAAAGATAAAACAAAAATCCTGAATTGCCTTATATTTTACAAATATATTTAATTCAAAATTAAGAATCACCCACAAAACAAAACAAAGTCTCAGCTCAAATTGTCAGCACATTCTACAAAATATTTAAGGAAAAAATTATGTCAATCTTTCACAAACTTTCCCAGAGAACAGAAAAGGATTATGTTGCCCAAATGATTTTATGAGAGCAGCATGATTTTGATATAAAAATGCAGTTAGAAGGAACAATTTATAAACAATTCTTTCTCATACACATAAATGCCAAAACATTAAACAACACATTAGAAATTCAAGCCAATAATATATAAACAGCTAAAATGTCATGAATAATGTGTGCTCCAGAAAGGTAAAATGGATTAATTATTTCTAAAAATAAATGTAATTTACCACGTCAACAAAAGAAAGGGAAAAGTAGCTTATCATCATCAAAATAGATGCTGAAAAGATCTTTTGTAAAATTCAACATTAATTCTTAATTTAAGAAAAATGCTTAATGGTGAAGATGTCACAAAATTAGAAACCCATGTACTCTGTAGGTAGGAATGTAAAAATGGTGCAACCACCATGTGAAAGAGTATGGTGGTTCCTTAAAAGATTAAAAATAGAATTACCATATATGATCCAGCAATCCCACTTCAGAAGAACTGAAAGCAGGGACAGAAACAGAGTATACCCATGTTCATAGGACCATTACTTATAAAATCTAAGTGATAGAAGCAACCCAGGTGTCCATAAATGGATAAATGGCAAATGAAATGTGGTATGTACCTACAATGGAATATTATTCAGCTGTAAATAGGAAGGAAATTCTGACACATGTTACAACATGGATGGCCTTGAGGACCTTATGCTAAGTGGAATAAACCAGTCAGAAAAGGACAAATACTATATGATTCCACTTCTATGAGGTGCCTAGAAGAGTCAAGTTCATAGACATCTCTATTAGAAAGATGGCTGTCAGGGTTTGGGGGATAAGAGGCTATGGGGAGTTACTGTGTAGTCAGTACAGAGTTTCATTTGTATAAGAAGAGTTCTACAGATGGATGGTGGTGATGGTTCTACAATGTACCAATAAACTTAACTGTGCACCTAAAATGGTTGAGAGTAAATTTTATGCTGTGTATTTTACAATATTTACAACTGTAAATATTGTGTTGACAAGATTTACCATACAACAGAAAGATTTGATGAATGAAAAGAACACTTAGCACATGGAAGTCAAAAAATACACTTTAAACTGATAAATGATATACAAAAGCAAAAATTTTATATTTAAGAATGAAATACTGAAAGTTTCACAAAGAAAAACAAATCAGGTGTATTGTTTGAATTGGAAAGGAAAAAGTAACTCTCACTGTTCACATATAACTTAACTGTGTTTAAAGAAAAACATGCACATTCTACAACAAAATTACTAGCATAAATTACTGAGTTTACAAAACTTGCATGACACATATATATTTATAAATATCAATATATAAAAAGTGATGCTATTTCTATGTATCAACATCAAATATTAAGAAAACATAAAAAGAGATCATTTATAATAGAATAAAAATTCAAATAACTAGGAATTATTCTATAAAAAGATATGGGATACCTCTACCCAGAGAACTAGAAAACATTATTGAAAAGTAAGGCCTAATACACAAATTGAACTACTGCAGAGATTCAATACCACAAAAATATAATATCTCCTGCTAGTCTACAGATTTGATCCCAATCAAAATGTCAACAGGTTGCATGTGTGTAAAGTTTATATACTGGCGAGGAGGTTCTAAAATGTATTTGGATTTACCATTGTCCAGAATACCCAAGATAATCTTTAGGAATTTAATTTGCTGCACTAGATATTTCAACTTATTTTAAAGCCGCAGAATTGGGGCACCTGTGTGGCTCAGTGGGTTAAAGCCTCTGCCTTCAGCTCAGGTCATGATCTCAGGGTCCTGGGATTGAGCCCCACGTCGGGCTCTCCTCCTGCTTCCTCCTCCTCTCTCCCTGCCTGTCTCTCTGCCTACTTGTGATCTTTGTCTGTCAAATAAATAAATAAAATCTTTAAAAAAAATAAATAAAGCCACAGAATTATGAAAATGTATTTGGGAAGAGATTTACAAGGAGAAGGAAAAAAAAAAGCAGAGCGCCGAAAAACAAAAGCTATCATGTGCTAATAGTGAAAACGGGTATAACCACTTTGGAAAATGGTTTGATCTCATTTAATAGAGTTGAAGATACAGAGACAATCACCCAGCAATTTTACACCTGGTTATACACCCATGAGAAATCTGCCCAACTGTGTACATACCTCAAGACATGAGCAAGAATATTTATCGCTGCATTTTTTCTAAGAGTCCAAAGTGGGAAATATTCTAAATGCTAATCCAATAGTATAAATGCTTTTATAAATTCAGTATAATCAGATTAAAGAATATTACACATCAATAGTAGCTACATGCTACATCATGAACCTCACAAACATAACCTATAGCTCTAAAATAAGGTAGACACGAAGGCATGCCGTATGAGTTCATGTAAATAAAGTTCGAAGAAATTGGCAAGGCTTAACTCTAATGTTTAGTAATGTGCACTTAGATGATTATTTATAAACAAAAGTGAGTCATTATTAGTGAGGGGGAGACATGAGCTAATGATGCGGAAAAGTTGTGAGTTCTCTATCTTGGTAGTGTTCCACTACTTGACATTGTTGATGTGAAAGACGATGGCTTTCTGTCAAACAAAAAGCTATACATTTGTTTAATTTTGCTCCATGTTACAATAAAATGGCTAAAAAAAAATTATAGAACGATATGGTTACTCAAGTCAAATGAATGTCAAAAGAATGCCTAAAATATGTCTAAATAATATAAGGGAATGTTAGCTTCTTTTACTAAAACCTTTTGTTAGGTTTTATTACTGGCCCTGCTGGCTATTAAGAGGCTGAGAGACACTAGCGGAAATTTATTGATACCTGAAAAACACTAAAGTCCTAAAATGCCATCAATTTTGCTCCAAGAATAGAGTTAGATTTCACAGTAAATGACTGGGAAGGAAGATTTAAATGTCTGCTGCTGCTTCTTTTTCAACTTTTTAATTGTGAACAAACATTCCTATTTCAAGGTCCAAACAGGTGATTTTGACACCTCCTGACTCCTCTTGAGTATGAAATAACATTTACCCCCAGAGCCACTTGAGGTGGGAGACCCCGTTCTTGGTTTGCCGAAGAAAGCACTCCGAGGGCCCCGGTGCAGCTTACACAGAAGCAGGCAAGTTCCCCACTAATAACAGGGATGGGACAAGCCAGGAACCTCAGAATAGTCATGAATACAGAGCATTATGCCACACTCCACAGATCCATTTTATCACACACCTTCCCTGCCAACGTTAAAAACAAAAAATCAGGGGTGCCAGGGTGGCTCAGCTGGTTAAAGCCTCTGCCTTCGGCTCAGGTCATGATCCCGGAGTCCTGGGATTGAGCCCCCAAATCGGGCTGTCTGCTCAGCAGGGAGCCTGCTTCCCCCTCTCTCTCTCTCTGCCTGCCTCTGCCTACTTGTGATCTCTGTCAAATAAATAAATAAAAATCTTATATAAAAATAAATTTAAAAAACAAAAAACCAAAACATCAGTGTGGATTATAAAGCAGATATTCTGCCCCTGTATTCCCCCTCTGGCCTCATCCCTTCTAATACTGCTTGTGTGAGTCATGCTCTGTTTAGTCCAAGTCCGATTTATCCTTCACATCACAAATCTGCTAAAATAGATGTTCGGATCTCATCCTGCCGCTCTCCAAATGAAGACAGGCCAAACACTATGTACAAACCAATTGGCTGCCTCCACCATGGAAAGATTCATTGAGGCTGTCCTCAGCTATGAAGAGAAATAGGGATAGAAACCATAGCTTTTAGTCTATTAGAACAAATTAATAACAACAGAAGCAATGTGTTGGTGTGTGCAGATGCCATGTGATATGATGTGTGGCATGGCGGGGAGAAAGCTTAAAAACAAGTTAATCACAGGCAACCAATCATACGGAAGCCAGGGGGTTGTAATAATAGAAATCATTTTAGACAAAGCGGAGTGATGTGCGACTTAAATTTACAAACCCCTAGGTGTGTGCTGTATTCTGCAACAATAAGAGGGTAAAGTCAAGTGAAGAATGCCTTCATCTGTTTAACAACCAGAAATATGTTCCTTTCTTCCTGGCAGCCCTATGGAGGGTTGAGCTGATCTGCTGTGCTGAGCAACCAGAGGGCAGCTCACCGACAGCATCTGCTGGGGACTCGAGAAAGCTGTTGTCTCTTAATAGAGACCATTTTCCATTTCTATTTCTTCGGGTGTGTGAACTCCTAAAGAAATGATGCATTGCACGGAAATTCATCCACAGCTGAGAGCACAAATAAGGGAAGAAAAACAAAATCATAAAAGACATTAAAAGGTACATTTCAGAAAGCAAGTTTATTCAGTTTCTTAGGCAATGAAGCATTCGTGTTTTCAATTTTAAAAGAGAGGCAGAAAATATAAAACAAAGTGATTCCCAGGGAAAAGACGCGCTTAAGGGGGCTGAGAAAAGTTGGCTATTTTAAACTTTTCCTCTTAAAAAGGGGGAGGGGGGTAGTGGGGAATCGGGTAGCTGTGGATTTCAGTTGTCTCCGGAGAGAGTCAGCATTCTTGCAGTTTGTGGGTGGGAGGGCAAACATTTGCCAAACTCTTTTGGAAAGAAAGTCCACATACAATAAAGCAGCAGGAAGCATGTGTTGTATTTAGTATCTGATAGCCGAGAGCACCTTGTTATACTATGGAACTTCCACTGGCGTGCACTAGCCAAAAATGGTGAACTGTGTATTTTGAGAAACCAGTGCATCTGGTCCAAAATTAATTCTCTGAAAACCAGAATGTGCTGCTGAAACTGCACACCTTTGTAATGTTTGTGTTTACTTAGATGTCTGATATGTAATTATAGCACGTTGGTCTCAAGAACACTCATCTAAGCAATTCCTTTTTCGCCAGAGGAATAAGGTTGATGGAATTTCCAGACATTAAAGCATTTTCTCTGCACCTACTAACTGATGCATAATGATTTGAAATTCATTGATCTCCGCAAAGCTTAAACAGAAAATGAAGAATGGTAAAATATCTTCTTCAATCTTCGGTTGCAATTTTTCATTTCAAGGTACATCAGTGACTTTTTTCCCCAACTAAAGGCACTTTAAAAACACATTTTGGGGGCACCTGGGAGGCTTAGTGGGTTAAGCCTCTGCCTTCGGCTCAGGTCATGATCTTAGGGACCTGCGATCAAGCCCCACATGGGGCTCTCAGCTCAGCTGGGAGCCTGCTTCCCTGTCTCTCTCTGCCTGCCTCTCTGCCTACTTGTGATCTCTGTCAAATAAATAAATAAAATATTAAAAATTTAAAAAAAAAGCCCACACATTTTGTGCCTTGAAGAACGAGAACTCACTAATCTTCAAGCTGGTTTTAACTTGTTTTAGATCTAAGTGTATAGAAATATGTTCATTGCGTGTAGCTTTTACAGAAATTGTTTTTTTATACTAAATAAAATTTCCTCTTATTAAGAAGTATATTGTTTTTATTTACATGATTAGTAATATCTTACTTAAAGTACTTTGTTGGTTCTGCTTTATTTCCCTTGGTTTGTGTACTTGGGTCAAATGAGTTAATGTGGTCCTATGTTAGATATGAAAGCAGCATGTATTTAAGTAATAGTAATAGCTATTAACAGTGACAGCTGATGTTTATTGAAAGCTTATTTTGTGGCAGATACCGTGCTAGGAGTCTATATGCATCATCTCAACAAATCTGCATATCAGTAAGTCTATTATTTTCCCCACTTAAAAAGTTTAAGTTTCCAAGGTCAGCATATAGACAGTAGTAAAGATGGAATTTGAACCAAGATTAGTTAGGTTCTAGAGCTTTTGTTCTTAATTGACACTTGCTATGGATAACTTAGTTAAGAGGACAGAGCTCTTATTAGGGCAAAACCTTGCCCAGGTCATAAGAAGCGCCTACACTGGGGGTGAGTGGACGCAAGCACCAGTGTGACTAAAGCCAGCTTCATGTCCATCAGACCACCAAAGATCACTGGAGACCAACCTCTCCACTAGAAAGAGGAGGCCAGGAGCATCCACAGTGAGGATATATGATACATTGGTCTGCAATGACTATTTATTTGGGGAAAAAAATTAGATGGTTTATTCTTCCAAATAAACCATAATAAAGTAAATAAATAAAGTAAATGGTCCCTAAAATGTCTGGTCTTGGCACAGTTTATGAAATACTTGGAGCTGTAACAACATTCTAATTTCTCACGAGACACCTGAGTAAGATCTCAACACAACCAAATCGAAATTACCACAGTAATTTGAGGTCCTTCCTACTCTCAGAGAAGACAGTGGTAGGGAATCAAACGGAAATTAGAGAAGCATGTTTGAGTCACTGTTCCATATACTCAGCATCCTCTACTTTGTCTTTTTCAAGAAAAATTTCAAATATTTGAAGTAATGTGATATTATTTCTGTATTTTGTACATAAAAGTAAAATAACCCATCTTGGAAAACATCACTAAGCCAATTACAAGATCTATGCAGATATTTTGTGTGTCACTTGTTATTAGACACTTCTTTATAAAGAACATCTTCTTCCCCACAAATGATGGTTATTATGTTCACCATTTTATTGAAGCAAAAATATTTCTCAAAAAGTGTGTAACTAATAAACAACAGCTCAATGAATAATCCAAAAAGGAATCTATCTGGGTAACTAATGCACAGGTCAAGAAAGAGTATATCGCTAATATTTCAGAGTCACTCCCAAGGAAACTGTTATTTTCACTACTCAAATTATTTTGGGTTATATGTAAAATTTGTATATAAATGGACTCATAATATGTATTTGTTTACTACATCTGTCTCCTTTGATTTAATATTGTGGGATAATTAACGTAGTGTTGCATGTTTTTAATTCATTTTTATTGCCGTCTGTTATTTTACTCCTATGAATATACCAAAATCTCCTTATCCATTCTAATGTTGACTGAAAATCTGAGCGGTTTCCAATTTGGGGATATTACAAATAATGCCGATATAAATGTTATTGTACATGTGTGTGGTATATAAGCATAAAAGCATACCATTTAAGGTATATATACAAGAAAATAAAACTATGGGCTCACAAGATAATTGTTTTTCCAACTGTAGTAGATAATGCCAACAGTTTTTTCAAAATTCTTGCACCAATTTACACTCCTCACCAAAATTTCATGCAATTTCCAGTTGTTTCAATTTCTCACTTCATGTTGTCTTTTTAATGCAGTTAAAATTGTATACTATTTTTAAATGAGCATAGCTAAAAAGATAAATTTAGGATTCACAATGTATGAATTTATAGAAGCAACCTCTATGATAAAGAAATAAACGTTAGTGCTTAGAGTATAAATTTGAGGGTCCAATGCTGTTTCACCCCATCCCTGCTGCTTTCCTATCTTTGGGATGGTCAACATATTTCTTTGCCTTTCCAAGCCTCAGTTTCCTCATCTGAAATAGTGAGAGTAGTATCTAAAAGGGTTATTATGGGTTAAAATATTCAAGCTTTTCAAAGAACCAGGAAAATAGAAGTCATTCCAGAAACATCTAAAAATGCTACCTAAAAGCATCATGATACTGGCTGAAGCCATCAAGCAGCCAAAATATTGCCTTTTGCCCACATATTCTCTGCGATTTAAAAACAATATTGGAATTCAAAATTTTTGTCTTCCTGGGCTCATGATCTATAAAACCAGAGCCATGTAGGATCTAAACAGACCTCAAGTTCCCTAGTCTATTTCCTTGTCTTCAGGTAGACAGATACCACTTAAGATAGTGTTTCCCTCATAATGCTAGGTATAAGTAAACCTATTTTCTCCACCAGATTAAAACTTTCTTGTTCATCTCTCTACTCCATCTAGCATGCAGACTTTAAAAAAAGTCTTCCATAAGAGCATCTGGGTGGCTCAGGTCATGATCCCAGGGTGCTGGGATCAAGCCCTGCATGGAGCTCTCCGCTCAGCAGGAAGCCTGCTTCTCCCTCTCGTACCCCCTACTTGTGTTCCCTCTTTCGCTAGGTCTCTGTCAAATAAATAAATAAAATTTATTTTTAAAAATCTTCCATATAGAAAGCAATCAACAAGTGTTAATTGAATTGCATGCATTTGTTTATGTCACAAAACCCCAAGAGTATCAATCGATATGAGTAAGTTTGAGACAAGGATAAGTTTAAAACACAGAGGAGGATCAATAAACAAACCCTAAAATATACCCACTGTATTACACACATTAGTTTGAAACACAAGGAAAATACAGAACTCTCTATAAATGCCAATGAGAACTACAGTGGTAACAATAGCAATCAAATTAACAACATTCAAGAACCATGAGACTGCTGAGTCTTTTATAAATTTCTCATAGTTTTCCAAACTCCTTTATTTTCCTAAAAACTTGGAAATTGTGTTTTGCCTATGACAAGCCAACATATTCGGGTCTGTTTCAGAATTCTGTGCACATGAATTCTAAGCAGCTCAAAATCTGGCAGAACACGTCCTTCTGTGTCTGATGCATCATTCCTGCTCAATGAATGAAGATCCAAATAAACAAAGGAGAGACTTATGCTTTGCATAGAAGCAGAATCAGGAAGAAATACACACAAAGAACTTCCTCCTTCCCCTGTTATTCTTGCCCTTCTCTCTATAATGAATATTTTTATACAACTATTACATTATTCATGCTTTCAGCAAGTAGTAAGCATCTACACTGCCCAAGGTACTAAATCCAAGGATGGTTCAAAGGTCCATGCAGCCAAAAAAAAAAAAAAAGTCACATTCCAATGGATAGACAAGATGATGTATTTAAATAAATCCTTTTTTAATTAATTTACTTATTTTTTCAGCGTAATAGTATTCATTGTTTTTGCACAACACCCATTGTGCATTGTATTGCTCCATGCAATACGTGCCCTCCCTATTACCCACCACCTGGTTCCCCCAACCTTCCACCCCCGCCCCTTCAAAACCCTCAGGTTGTTTTTCAGAGTCCATAGTCTCTTATGGTTCGCCTCCCCTTCCAATTTCCCTCAACTTCCTTCTCCTCTCCTAAGACAAAAACGTAATATATGGCAGAAGACCATAGATAAAATGCTATGATGAATCAGAGAGATCATCTTTCATTTTGAGGACAGAGAAAGATTTGGAGGAGAAAACATTCAATGTGGGTCAAGAAACAGAGAAAAGCTTTTACATCCACACTACCTCTCCAACAATGCGGATGACTCTCAGCTTTTCCATGCAAGTAAATAAGTCAACATTTTGATTTTCCAGCAGTGATCATAAGTGATGCTATAATTTGTGTGGGATTTTAATTTGACCCTGGTGCCCACTTTCCAAGGAAATGTGTATTTCATTTAATAACTAGGCGTGTGTTTGGTGACTCTGGTCACGCACAGTAAATGCACAAATGAGTGTTTGGAACAAGACTGTATTTGTGGAAAAATTACTTACTTAGCAATTAATGAGCCTATTTTCATTGATGCCTGAAGCACTTGAAAAAATGATAGGAATAAATTGAGGCAATTTATTTAGAAAATGCAAAATTGCTCACATGGATGGTATTTGCTATCTTACCTTTTACAATGAGACTCTCAATAGTGGAAACATAGTGAAAAAGACAGTATTTACAGAATGAAAATACCACAAAAGTCTCAGGAAGAATTATTTTAAAAAACAAGACAAAAGACAGTAGCACACTATTTAACCTAACACTGAAAACACAGAAGCTGTGATTTAGTATTATGGAAAAAAAGAGTTCTGTACATGGTGTGATGTCATGAAGAAGGGGCTGGAAAGAAATGAGAGAATTTGTAGGGAGACGTTTTCTGCAACACAGATAAAATATGTAATAACATATAGTGAAGAAGAAAGAATAATATGGGACAAAATTATTCTTAATCACAGTTTTAGAGATATCCATTGATACTGACAGGATGGTTAAAGAAAGACAACGGGACTGAGTCTATTACTTTACAAATTCTAGTCGTTTTTACATACTTTCAAATACAAAAATGGTTTGAGAGAATCAATCCTGTTAGCTAATCTAAAATCTACTATATATTTTTTGTTCAAGACCAGGATATTCTTCCCAGAAGTTGGATGAGGTAGTTTAATTACACAATCCAGTTCTGGGCCATAGCAACCAGCACCAGACGCTGGAGGAAGCTTCTTAGGATTGAGTCGTGACCTTTCATGTTTATATGTTTTGTTTTGATGTGTTTGTTAAATAGGGAAGAAAGAACTTTTAACATTCACAGTTGAAGTCAGAAGTTGAGGCTGAAGTACAATTTCAAGCACTTCATGGATCTAGGCTTTAAGAAGCCTGAATGCAAATAACTAAAGCTCCAAATTTAGAGTAGAAAAAAAATCTCTTAAATTCGAAATACTACAAGAAGAGTATTTGCGAGTTCTGGCTCTGATTCAAGAAAATGAATTGTTTCAACATGGATTACCAAAAAAACATAGATAATTTTGAAACACAGAATGGGATCAAAACACAAACCCCAAAACTAGAATACTAAAAGCAGAGAATTAAGAATATTGCACTGACACTAGCCAGACACATTTCTGTTTGTTACTTCTAGATAAGAGTTTTACCAATTTCTAGGACACACTGGTAAAATACTGATATTGTACTGTTAGGATATTTACATGTGAATTTTAATTCATTAATATGCATGGAGACATGTTTGAAGATACATCCAAGAGAAGTGGTTTAGAAAAAGGGGTATCTTAGGTCCATTTTCAAGACCCTCAAAGACTAAGTCATTACAATAATTGCTGAGGGGAAATGTGACTCATGGATCTCTGGTTTATTCGCATGAAAAATTTAAAGTTGAGGAAAGGATTTCCCACCAAATAGGCAAATACCTTTGGAAGTTCTTAGTCCCACTTGGTTGATGTTGAACTATTTAAACCTGTATTTTGTGAACCCATTTCAAATTGTGTGTGAACAGATAGATCCGAAGTTTCAAGATTCCTAGAAAGTTGTCCTTTCTTCTAGACACAATTATCAATCTAACTATTGCTCTCATTTATGCAAGGGTTTTTAGTTATATTTTACTATAATGTCTTAGGAGTTATAATCCACAGTGATATTTATAGATTTGTGTACTGTAAGTGTTTGAAGGATGTATTGTTAAAAACTTTCAAGAATGGTGAGAGTCCTCTAAGGGGGTTATAGGTGTATGAAATGCAAAAGTACACTTGTAGTCAACATTCTAGTGTCTAGACCTGGCTGACTAGGTGAGCAAAAACTGTCACCAGGTGTTGCTAAACCAGGCTCATTTTTGCAACATTGCTCATTTATTTTACGCAAATCTAAAACACTCTGGAGTATCTTGAACCTACCACTTAGCAAAACAAAACAAGGATACTTGTCAATTCTTCCCCTTCTATTCTTTGTGCCTGAAAATCTGGCACACATCATTTGCCCATGCTATGAACTCAGAACTCTCTCAACAAGAATAAGCTACTCCTGGAAAGCAATGAAGTAATGCGATGATACTCTTGCTTAAAGATTGCCTATATGCATTTAATATGGCAGATTTGAATTTTTAGATCCAGAAACAAATGATATAGTGGAGGCACCAGAGCAAGAAATGTTAACTCTCCAACTGCTGTAGAATTTGATGGTCCATGTAAATTTTCCCCACAAGGTTTTCATCCAAGCTTTTCAATGTGAGGACGTTGAACAAAACGGTGAAGTTTAGTTCAATTCTATTTAATTTAGAAGGATTAGTTCTAAAATGTAGGTGATATTATTATATATGACCAGTACTACTTGCTTTATCTTATACTGTGCTTTTCTTTTATTCACTTGATCTGTTAGGGAAAAAAAGAATGTTTAGGGGCATGTGTATGCTCCCCTGCATGAAGAACTGATCATGTACTTTTTACTGGTCACAGAAGAGGGTTGAGAGGCATAGTATATTTGCACCAATCCCCTCAGCTAATAGTTATAGGAACCATAGTTTGCAAACAATGGGTTCCCACTCAACTTCAACAGTCTGGCTGGTATGGACATTGTTCATAAGCAATCAGTGTGTTCTAACTTGGTACTGTGCCTACTAAGTCTCCATGATTATACTCCATGTTAGGCAATATCTAGTGTCATGCAACACAGGTCTCTCAAAAGTCACTCACTTTCATTTCCACAAACAAATAAAAAAAAGAGCCTGCCTATTGACTTTTCATTACAAATGCAGACTCAGTCATGCTTAAAACATGTTTGCCTTATTATTCTTTCTCTCTAGAACATCTGTTTCAGAAACATCCTTTTCTTTTCAGTAGCATTTGGTTCTGAAGGTATCATCAAGGAATTCCCTCCAAGCTTACATCCTAGCTGTCAACATCACCCAGAAGACCTGACACCTAGGTACATGTGAACAGCTGAAAAAGAAAGAATCTGGTTTATTTCTGAGATTCTTCTCATAACACCTTAAACAAAACTGAACTCCAACAGGTAGTTCAAATAAGCAACCATCACAATAGCTATAGAGAAACTAAGTAGTCAAGACTGACAGATACATGCATATATAGATAAATTACAAAGAAAAACACTAAATCATTATAAAATTAAGGAACTTATTGGTTCTACTAGGGAAGAGGAAGAATAGGATTGGAGGGAATATGATTACAAAGCTCACAAGGGATATCTTAAGCTGGGAAAGAAGTACACAAATATTTATTATTATACATTAAACTGTGTATGTATTATATAGAATTTATGTATTTTATTTTAAATTAATTGTTAAGGATTGTAATATTTGAGATGTTCATGTCTTTCCATTCATTTTTATTTTGGGAATGCAAATTGTAATGCTGCATTTGAAAAGAGATGTATTTTATATTATTTCTCAAATATACGGACTGGCTTTATGCATTTCCACTTGAAAATCAAAGGTCAATATTTTATGAAAGCATTTAAAATATGTAGTATTTGAAATTTTGCTGCACCTTGAGCTATACTGCACTATTAGTGATCAAGTTGCTCTGACACATGTAATTCTACATTTCCAAGTCTAATACTTTGGCAGTTACATATACTAATGCATCATATACTTTTCTACCACAAAAGCTCTACACATTAGGATTTTTTTGCTGAAGTTAAATATGAAGATTTCATTGTAATAATTCTTTTAGAATCACACAGATCCTAAGGCATATTTAATAAAACTACAAACCCTGAATTATTCTCCTATCATCTAGACTTTTCTGTCTTCCTTGACCATCATCTTAGAAGAATCTGATTTTTACTTGATGCTCGTAGCACATGAAACTATTTTAACAAAGAGAATTGTAGGGCTAATGAAGAATCCACTCACCACAAATCATGATTTTGATACTCAGGTCTATATTCATGGAGACTGCTGAAGCAACATTTTTGTGTTTCTGTGTATGTGTACACATGTATACGTGTATGTGTCAATGTATGCTGGTGTACTTTATATTAAACTACAAGGATCAAGATCAGAGCTCGACTTTTTCAGTGAAGAGCCATTTTAGGCTTCAGAGCAATGGAATTTCTTTCATAACTATTCAACTCTGCTGTTGTAGCATAAAAGCAACCATAGAAAATAATAAATGAATGAGTATGGCTGTCTTCTAACAAAGCTTTACTTACAATAACAGGCCAGATGTGACCTGCAGGCTATATTTTGCCCCCACCCTGATCTAGATAATTACCTAAACTTCACACATTACAGAAAATATAAATATGTTACATGTGACTTGTGCATTGACTGTCTGTTAATTAAACTTTCTTGGGTTAGTTTAGCCTCTCACTAACTCGACTGCAACAGTGGTGGCCTTTTTAAGTTCCTCAAACACAGCTAGTTCTTTCCTGATTCCTAGTTGTCACTCACAGACGCTAACTGTGCTCTCTGACAGAATATCCTTCCCCTAATTTGGTGTCAAATTACTTCTGTACTAGCTCTTGAGGTTTTGATTTGAATACCACTTCGAGAGGGCATTATAACAGTCACTCTATTTTTTCTATACATACATCAGTTGTTTATTGTCTAGTATTTTTTTTCCCTATTAAACTCTAAGCTTCATGAGGGCAGGAGCCATACTATTTTCTTAGCCTGTGTACGTCCAGTGCTAAAATAATACTTAGGGAAAACCAAGCAATAAGTATTTATGGAATGAAAAAATAAACTGCTTTCAAAATTTGCTCTAAAATTGTATCATCATCAGAGTTCCAGGGAAGATACTGGAGTAAGAGGACCCTGAGCTCATCTCACAGATACACAGATACTGGAGTAAGAGGACCTCATCTCACAGATGCACCTACATAACACCTGCCTCAGTGTAACTAAACTACCCAGAAAACAACCTGAATAATGGTAGAACAGGCTGTCCATGATTAGAGAAGAGGTGGTATCAAAAATGCTGGGAAATTATCCTACCGGGTGAATCACAAAAGGAAGAGACATCACAAGCATGGAGAAAAGACAGGAACAGAGACCACACCAGGCAACTCAGACAAGGGGGGCACTTTTAGTGGGAAGACAACTCCACCTAGCATTTGGCTTTGAGAACCGCAAGGGCCTAACTTGACAAGGTGTTCAATGAATGGGGCTTAAGACCAAGAACTTGAAAAATCATGGGCTTGGCTCTGGAAAAGCTGGAGGTCAATAGGAAACTGAGTCCCCAACCTTAAACAGATAGCATTTAACTGCTCTTAGTTATAGCGCAGAAGCAGCAGTTTGAAAAGTGTCTGGGATATATGGGAAGGAGATTTGTTTACTAATCTCTGAACGTAAACTAGCGGGCCAGAGACCTGTAGGAGACCTCTCCAAGAATAGAAAGATTGGTGGGCACCATTTCCCTCCCCCACACCCCAACATGAGGGAACCAACCCAAGCACTTACCACCTAGCTGGCTAATACCATGTGCTCCAACCCTACATCCAACCTATCCACTGGGCTGAAGTCCCTCCAAAGCTGCTCCAGGTCCCATTCTACAAGCAAACAAGTGCAACCAGTACATACCTTTCCTAAAACTGTGGGTCCTGTCCCTGTGTTCTCCTGAAGACTCCCCCTATCTGAGCCACTCCATTTGGCAGGGGTTGTTTCTAAGTGGACCTGATACATCTCATTCTGCAAGCAGCCCCTAGTGTGACAAGTACCACTCCACAATGACCCTTTCCCTGAAGAGAGGGGAAGATAACTGAACACACCATTTCAACTACAGCCCCCAATGAAGGCAGATAGCTGATCCAACAACTGGTACTTCCTACCAACAAAACCTCATAGGGGGAAGCACATAGAGCTGGGTAGTCTGGAGTCAATGCAACCCCAATAAAGAGATTGGGGACAGACATCTGGTCTGACTGCAGATCCTGCCCACCCATGAAAGCCCTGCAGGGGAAATGCAGGGAGAGCCCCTGAAAGTTCAGGGCAAGAACAGTTCTAGAAAACAAGCAGAGGGCAGGCATCTGGTCTGACCCAATTCAACCCCAAGGCATCCCCTTAACAAAACAGGAACCAAACCCTGCGTAAAACAGACAAAAGAGCCACTGTAGAGAACTGGACCGAAGATAAATATGTCTCAACCCCAATAGTAGGGTGCATGTAACACACAGGAGACACCCCTGAAGCACCAGATTCCAGTGAACAGGTGCCACTGCACTGCAGGACACAACAGGACCTCTTCTTCATAAAACCACTACTTTTAAGATGAGGAGACAGCTGAATTTCCCAAGACACAGAAACAGACACAGAGAGTAAAACAAAATAAGAAAGAAGACAGCAGAGTATGTCCCAAATTAAAGAACAGGACGCCACAGCACAGGAGCTAAAGGAAATGGAGATAAACAATATGCCTGACAGAAAATTCAAAGTACTGGTCATAAAGCTATTCACTGGACTTCAGAAAAGCATGGAGATCTCATTGAGACCTACAGCAAGATGACAAAAAATATAAAACAAGAACCAGAAATGAAGAACTCAATAACTGAAATTTAAAAATACACTAGAGCTGGGGCGCCTGGGTGGCTCAGTGGGTTAAGCCGCTGCCTTCGGCTCAGGTCATGATCTCAGGGTCCTGGGATCGAGTCCCGCATCGGGCTCTCTGCTTGTCGGTGAGCCTGCTTCCCTCTCTCTCTGCCCGCCTCTCTGTCTACTTGTGATCTCTCTCTGTCAAATAAATAAATAAAATCTAAAAAAAAAAAAAAAAAAAAATACACTAGAGCAAATAAATAGTAGATGAAAGAAAGCAGATCAATGGGCTGGGAGACAAGGCAATGGAAAGCAAACACACTGAACAATAAAAGAAAAAAAATAGAAAAATGACAATAGTTTAAGGAAGTTCAGTGACACCATTAAGCTTAACATTCACATTATAGGGATCCCAGAAGAAGAGAGAGAAAACAGGGCAGAAAACTTATTTAAAGAAATAATAGCTGAAAACTTCCCTAATCTGAGGAAGCAAACAGAAATCCAGATCCAGATGGCACACAGAGCCCCCAACAAAATCAAGCCAAGGAGGTCCACACCAAGACAAATAATATTTTTTACAATGGCAAAAATTAGTGATAAGCAGAATTTTAAAACCATTAAGAGAAAAGACAGTTACAAACAAGGGAAACTCCCATAACAATAGCAGCTGATGTTTCATCAGGAACTTCACAGACCAGTAGAAATTGTCATGATAAATTCAAGGTACTAAAAAGAAAAAAAGCCTATAATCAAGAATATTTTATTCAACAAGGCCATTAATCAGAATAGGAGGAGAAATAAAAGTTCACAAACAGAATTTAAAGGAATTCATCACCACTACATCAGCCTTATAAGAAATGTTAATGGGAATTCTTTGAGTGAATAGAAAAGACCATAATCAGGAGTAAGAAAATTAAAGGAAAATATTTCACAGGTACCTATAACATAATGGAAGTGATAGATTAATCACTTATATAACCAGCATGGAAGTTAAAGCACAAAAGCAGTAGAAACAATTGTATCTATAAAATCAGTCAAGGAAGGGACAAAAACAGAATGTAAAGCATGATACCCCAATTAAAAAAAAATTCCATTTACAATTGTACCCAAAATAATAAAATACCTAGCAATAAACTTAACCAAGGAGATAAAAGATTTATATTCCAAAAACTATAGAACACTGATGAAAGAAATTGAAGACAACACAAACAAATGGAAAGATATTCCATGCTCATGAATTGGAAGAATCAACATCCATTGTACCCAAAGCAATCTACGGATTTAATGCAATCCCTATCAAAACACCAATAGCATTTTCACTCATACTATTTAGACTAATCCTAAAATTTGTATGGAACCACAAAAGACCCCAAAAAACTAAAGAAATTTTGGAAAAGAAGAAACTGGAAATATCATAATCTCAGATTTCAAGATATATTACAAAGTTGTAGTGATCAAAAGAGTATGGTACTGGCACAAAAAAGACACATACATCAATAGAATAGAATAGAGTTCGCAGAAATAAACCCATGATTATATAGCCTATCACGTTATGACAAAGAAAGCAAGAATATACAATGAGAAAATGATGTTGGTGAAACTGTACAGCTACATGGAAAAAAATGAAATTGGACTACCCTCTTGCACCATACACAAAAATAAACTCAAGGGCGTCTGGGTGGCTCAGTTGGTTAAGCAACTACCTTCGGCTCAGGTCATGATCCTAGAGTCCCGGGATCATGTCCTACATTGGGCTCCCTGCTCAGCAGGAAGTCTGCTTCTCCTGATGAACTCTCTCTCTCTCTCTCTCTCAAATAAATAAATAATCTTTTTTAAAAAAGAAAAGAAAAGAAAACTCAAAATTAATTAATTAAAATTTAAAATTTTAATTAATTAATTAATTAAATGTGAGACCTGAAACCACAGAGTTCTTAGTGGAAAACATAGGCAGTAATCTTGAAATCAACTATTGACACATTTTTCTGGATAGCGCTCTTTTGGCAAGGGACACAAAAACAAAATTAAACTATTGGGACTACATCAAAATAAAAAGCTTCTGCAAAGTGAAGGAAATCAGCAATGAAACAAAAGAGAACCCACTGAATAGGAGAAGATACCTACAAATGATACGTCTGGTAAGGGGTTAATATGTAAAATTAAGAATTTATTATATGCTAAAAAAAATATGTACTTAATATGTTCCAAAAAAAGAACTTCTACAACTTAACAACAACAAAAAAATCCAATTTAAAAATGGACAAAAGACACGAACAGACATTTCCCTAAGAAGACATACAGTTGGCCAACAGACACAGGAAAAGATGCTCAACATTACTCATCATCAGGGAAATGAAAATTCAAATCATAATGAAATATCACCTCACACCTGTCTGAATGGCTGAAATAGAAAAACACAAGAAACATTAAGTGTTGGCAAGGATGTAGAGAAAAAAGAACCCTCATGTATTGTTGGAGGGAATGGAAACTGGTGCAGCCACTATGGAAAATAGTATGGAGGTTCCTCAACAAATTAAAAGTAGAATTACCTTATGACCCAGTAATTGAACTACTGCATATTTACTCAAAGAAAATTAGAAAAGTTATATGCACCCCTATATTTATTGCAGCACTAGTTACATCAGCCAAGATATGAAAGTAGCCCAAGTGTCCACCCACAGATGAATGGATAAAGAAGAGGTGGTATATGTATATATAATGGAATATTACCCAGCCATAAAAAAAAAGAATTAAATCTTGCCATTTATAAAACATAGATGAATCTAGAGGTTATAATGCTAAGTGATACAAGTCAGAGAACAACAAATATCCTATGATTTCACTCATATGTGGAATTTAAGAAACAAATGAACAGACTAAAATACTCACACACACATACACACACACACACAGACTCTTAAACATAGAGAACACCTGGTGGTTTCCAGAGGGGAGACAGGGGCAGAAGTTGGGGAGAAGATGAGTGAAATAGGTGAAGAGGATTTAGAGTACCATTATCATGAGGAACACTGGATATATAATCATTGAATCATATTGCACATCAGAAAGTAAAATCACACTGTATGTTAATTACATTCAAATTTTTTAAATAATTTAATAAAACTTTAAAAAATAAAATTATATCACAATTTACAATACCCTGAATTCCTTACACAGTAATATGTAAATTCCTTAGTATGGCAAAGACCAGTCATTGACTCTGCTCAACTCATGTCCTGCAACAATGGTCTCCTCGTTTCCCAGCCTTCACCCCACGCTCTCATTGAGTGTGCAAATGCTTACAGAACCCAGAGTTCCAAAAGTTTCACAATGCAGAAAATTAACTTTTTTGCCCCTTCAAGTTAAGTTCATATCTCCACTTTCTCCAGTTTCCCAAATTTTCCTTCCTTCTTGACAAAAACTTAGGAAAATTCCCTGGCATAACTGAATTCTAAGAAGAGTTATTTCATATAATTGATCCACTGCCCAGACCCCACTATATGGTTTCCCACTCTCCCCCTTGGAATCTTTCTGGAATTGTCATGGGTTATTCCATACTCCTCTCACACAGTTGTTTTTCTGTTAATTCAGACCAAACTCTATTCTTCAGGGGACTCCGAATTTCATTCACTGATCTGTGTAGTCCCAGCAAATACTTGGTATCTAACACATATATAAAAGAAAAATTGTACTGAACCTCTCTTAAAGAAGAAGTTATAAAATTGCCTATTCCTTAAGCAATTTTATAAAGAATTTAATGGAATTATAAGACTTGTTGTGGGAAACTAATTATCCACCCAGCCCAATTAAATACCAGCCAAAACTCTCATCATCTTCAACCAAATATATACTTACTTTTTTATTTAACTTAAGTATTACTATGTAGTCATTCTCTTGTCTTACAAAATGTTTCCACCATGAACAAATGTTGAGTTGGCCCAGCGAGGCCTTTATCCCTGCAACAAGGTTATAAGGATATGATTTTAGTATGTATTCACAACTAAAGTTTCTGAAGAGTTCCTTTGTTGGAAATCTTGGTCAGATCTCAATAAATATTTCTTGGACAAATGAGTAACATCCTTCTGAATTTACATATGTTCTCCCCAACAAAAACCTCCAACACACTTACAAAAATGGAAACATTTTGCTACTTGCATCTTCTCTTGGGGTGATGAGAGGCTCTTCCTCATAAGAGATAAAGTATCAATTTCAAAATGACTTGATGCTCGGCCCCATAAAACATTGCACAAACACAGACAAAACTGGATGTTCAGCTTAAATTCAAAAAGCATACCAATTCCAATTACTCTATTAACTTCCTCACCTTGTGAAATTATTCTTGTCAATATTTTAATTTCACTGAGTCTGAATGAGAGATAAATGTGACTGCTTCAGCAGATGGCTGTCACAGACTGCATCCCACAATTAAGACTTCGTATAAAGCGGAAGCAGCCTGATACATTAGAGACAGTTCTGAATACCCATACCCCCTAAGCTTAACCTTAAGGAATACACAGATCAGTTGCGGAAATAAGATGTCGGCCATTTTTAATCGTCACCTGAAAACCTTGCCTAAGTAAACTGATGCAGAGGACTCCAGATAAGAGGAAAATATTTGCTTCTTTGATTTCAAGTTTTGCCCATCTGTGCTGCCTGAGCTGTCACTGGCTGTGTAACAGTGTAGGGGCCCCCAAGGGTTGCCAAATGTTCCAGCATATGCGGTGATTGGTATATCCAAGAAGGGTATTCCATTGACACAGCATGGGCTCCAATCAATACAGACAGGGTGCCCATAGGATACCCCTGAGCTAAACTGTAATCTAAGTGAAACATTTTCTACATCACCCGAGTCACTATTCTTCACTCTCGGCGTTCCTTTAAAGGGCAAAACCTCTGCCAATATAGCCCTTCTCCCTCTTTAACATGCTTACAGGAAAAAACCCTCAAATCAGGCCTTAGAAATCTCAGCCATTGTTGTCACCTTCATCAGAAGTCTTTGTGTTTGAGCCTTTTCTCTAATAGAGAAGGAAAGAGAATTCCTCTGAACATACGGTAGGATTATTTAAGGAATAGATGGACTTTTTCTGATACTCTTGAAATATTATGCTGTCTAATCTGCTCAGAATAAACTCCACATTTTATTCTAGAATTTATTCCATTTAAGGTTGAAGTATAAAAGGCTCTCAGAGGGGCCCCTGGGTGGCTCTGAGCTTCTACCTCTTGGTTTCAGCTCAGGTCATGATCTCAGGGTCATGGGATTGAGCCCTGTGTTGGGCTCTGCACTCAGTGGGGAGCCGCTGGACATTCTCATTTTCCCTCTCTCCCTTCCCTTCCCCCCACTTGCCTGAACTCCTGCTCTCTCTCAAATAAATAAATCTTTGGAAAAAAAAAAAAAAGTCTCAGAGACTTCGCTTTTCTTTAGGATGAGAGACACAAATTTTTTTTTTAAAATAGTTGTATCACATAATGAAAAAAGTTGTGTTGTTTGGTTTGTTTGCTGGCTGCAAAAGAACTGGAAGGCTGTGAATATGCAACGGTCTCTGGTGTCCCAGTTTATTCACCTGTAAAATGGGAAGAAAATCACCCTAACTGCTTTACAGGGCTGTGTGGTAATGCTCAAAGACAGAAAATTCATGGGAGTTCATTTTGAAATTAACTACTAAGTTAGTTTCTACTAAGTTAAACTACTAAGTAGGTGTGAGATACTGTTATCATAGTGTCAGCTTCAAGGAGGAAGTAAAAAATCAAGTTTGAAATGAAGCAGTCATGCCTCTGCTCTGACCCGCATCTTTCTATCAAGTGTGGTTTTCTTAAAAACCCAACTGAAGATCTTGCTTTCTTCTTACTATCTGTGGGATCATTGCTGTTGGGGGGAGGTGTATTTTTCTTGCTGTAACCTTATGTCACTACACTCACTTCTGAACATAGCTGTGTGCCATTAGGAACATCTCACACAAGTGACAGGTAGTAGCAGTTTCTTGGCCCTTCACAAAATGCTGGTCTCTGCCACAGAATTGGGGATGAGAGGTTCTTCCTCCGAGCTCTAACATTTTTAACCCTGTTAAGGATCTGAGCAAGTAAGGTGGGTTTAGGTGACAAACGGAGATAGAAGAAAAAAAAAAAAAAAGTTGCTAAGGAACTACATTCTCCAGAAATAGAAAAGAGATTTTGAGATCAAAGGTTCAATAAACTGATAACCTTCAAACACAGGCTGGCTGTTCAGGCTTGGGCTTTTCCACTGCATTTTACAATGGCAACCGATGTCTAAATGTAGGATTTCTGAAAGAAAATTATAAAGAGGACCTAGCAGAAATGACATTGACAGGATATTCTATTTATTTCCCCTCCTGGAAAGAACAATTTGGTATTTAATTTCCAAATTTTTTCACAGGGGTATCTGGTGGGTGGGGGGAGAGTTTGAGAAGGATAGTCTTACTTTATTACAAACATGAGTCCCACAGACCAGGTAATCATTTGCTAAAGCCTCTCTCTGCAGGAGATGCTATTCACAAAACTGCCTAGGTTCTCTTATCCAAATATTCGCTCTGATAGACAGCATTATCATTGTTATTTAGCATATATATTGCTCTTCACAATCATATATTGCCTAATCTTAGCAACACATCCCCAGTGAGCATTATCATCTCTATTTGCAGATGAAAAGAATACAGCACACAAAGGTTAAGTGACTTACCCATCATGAAACAACCATTCAGGGCTGAACAAGAACCAGAGCTGAGGACAGGACTATAAAACAACAGGCACCCCATCTACTAAATTGTAAACAGAGGGCTCACTTCTCGAACATAGGAGGAGGGGCTCAAGTTCACTTTTTTTAATGCCATGTCTCAACAGGAGAATTAAATCATTAAATCTTGGCTTATCCTTTCTGCTTTTTCAAGATCTCTCTTTTTATCTCAGCCTGAGGAGTGGAGTAGTAATGCTTTCAAATCCGCCACAGAGTCACCTGCAGGTTTAGATCAGACCTGATTCTAAAGGCAAAGTTTTTCTCCACTCCCTGCCAAACCCATCACTCACGCCCTCCCTGCAAAGTAAAGTATGCTCCTTTCAGCCTTTACTCCACTAAGCTGTAACTGAAACGCCAACCATAAGAAATTGCTTTGGAACCCAAACATCCTTGTGTATCAGAACTTTCATGAATATACTTGCATTTATGTGTGTCCTTGGCAGGAGGAAGAGAAGGAGAGGAGTCTCACTGCTCTTAATTTTTAAGTCTGTATAAGACATACAATTAGAAAACATAGAAATTATACTTCTAATTATAGTAAATCCTGTAAAAAAAAAAAAAGACTACAGATATGTAACTAAAAATGTTCCCATCTTTATTCAAGTTATTCTGAGGACTTAGCTCAACGGTTCTTAACTAACATCACTAGAATTCAAACTAAGGCCACCATAGACGATAGCTTTGAATTGACCTGGATGTTTTGACAAATAAAAACTTCTAGCTGTTTTCTTTGTTTGGAAAAGTGATTCCCAGAAATTGTGAAGTTAAAGGAAATTCAGAGGTCATCTAGTCTGTCCAACTTAAGGCAATATACGAACGAATTGTGTTACCTTTAGTTTATCGCTGGTTTGGCATAAATTTTATTCTCACAACAGATAGCTTCCAATATCCCTCATAATCTCCATAAAAGGAAATGGTTCTTTAGGATGTCTAGACAGTATACGGGTCAATATATTTCACAATATGCATTTGTGGTTTGTATTTTTGAAATTCAACCAACAGTCGCTGTGATATATTATATTATTTTCCTAATGGTTTCCACAAATATATGGCTTTGTGATTTTCCATCAAACAACTACCGTGATGCTGGTATACTTTTGGCAGAAAGCCTTACTCCAAATCTCAGACTCCATATACATGCTTTTAAGTGGTCCCATTAGATAGTAAGTATTATTTCCCAAGAGAAACGGTTGTTTCATTATCTGTCTATCTCCGAGTTTTAGGTAACAGGAACATAATGCTACATTAGGAAAAAGGCATTGCTGCTTTTTTTGTTTTTTTAATCAAGAGGCTCTTGAATTTTCAATAGCAATTGCACAGTACTATCCCTCTGATAATATCAAGGAAACAATTTCAGTTTGTACCTAATGATGGAGTTAAGAATCAAGAAAAGAGCAAAATAAACATTTTAGGACCTGCCATTAATATAACAAGGCCACAGTGTATGGATCAGGGTGATAAAACCTCCAGCATGAAACATGAGTAATCCCAGATCTTGTGCCTCAGTCTATCATATTTAGTAACAACTGATTTACCTGATTTCAACATTTCAACTGTATCCTGATGAGCCCTAGAGGTGGCTGTGTGAAAGGCTCTTTTTCTCCTGGGAAAGAGTGGACACACACAAATGGAGACTGGCCAGCAGACAGAATGATCGGTTAGGTCTTACTGGCAATGCTCTTCCTACTCTTTCATTTCATAAAGGTCAGAGGCGTTACTTTAAACAGGGACCTATTAAAATTCTGAAGAATGGAGCTTGCTCATCTCAAATACCTAGGTGGTAGGTGAAAGAGGGGAAAGAAGAAGGAAAAAAAAAAAAAAACCACCAACTGGTACAAGGTTAGATTAGGTCCCTGTGTACCTAGGGCTATCTGAGGGAAGATTGAGCCCTGAAGATTTTAATTTCAGTGAAGTCATACAGAGCTAATGGAGCCACAGGCGATCAATAGCTCCCACTCTCCTATGAGGAGAAAAGATTTATTGAGCTCTTCCCACTGATCCTGCATCAAGTACAGCCAGCAGTGCCAAACCCTGTGCCCCCCAGTTGCAGCCGCGTGCAAATGACTGACTCCCTTCCAAGCACCAGCTCGGCTTTCACAGCCAGCATAGCGTTCTCAGATAATCCCTTAATATGTCCATTGGAATCATATCTTTATAACATTTAGGCTGGGAGATAAGAGAACCAATAAATCACTTACCTCTCTCCCTCCAAGTTCAGACCCAGTTCAGACCAGGTACAGGAGCTGGGGTAATGGCAATCTATGTAACAGCTTTACTGCCACTAACCCAAACCTATGGGCTCCCTGTTCCTTCTCTAGTCCCTTGGATCCCACTTTACACTAAAATTTGGTCTGCAGCACAGATACCATCTAGTCGCCACATACTCAAAAGCGTAACATGAAACAATAGCTGTTGGGCCCTCACCTCACTGTTCTCTGAGTAAGACTGAAAGAAGAACGGAAAGCACATCTCCAATACTATCTCCCCGATAGTGGAAGTTCTCGCATAAACGAAGGTCTCCAAAATACTGCTACCAAACCTGTATATTTGATTTTATTCGATACTTTGGGGATATTTATCTTTGGAATTATGTATTAAATGATCAATGTAATCACTTACAAGCTCTAGAGATAACAGTAAGACTCATTCCTGGCCAGTTCATTCAATGGTGATTATTTGTGCTGGTAATGGACAAAACTGCTGTTTTCTCCATTGCTTCCACAATTGGGAATTTCCTCCTGTCATCTACAGAGACAAGCATTATATGCTGGCAAAAAAAAAAAAAAATCAAGCGGTGGTTAGCAAGTGTTACACACAGTTCACCAGTAACCCAGGTAGTTTTCTGCTCTTTGCAAATGAAAAAGTCCTCTTGGGCATCTGCCATCCAAATTAAATAACAGCTTTCAAGAGTGAAACTGGCATTTGGCAGTGCCTGACTTAAAACACTACTGCAGCTAATGTTCATTGCGTCCCCAGAGGATGGCCCTGGAAGTGTCAAGTCAGCAACCAGATGACTTCCAGATTCAAATATATTTGCTCTGTTTTTCTTCCCTATATTCTTTCCCACTGCTTCTAAAGTCATGTTTAATGCTATGTAATCAACAAAGTCGGACTTTCCAATTAACTTCTGTTTATTAGTGAATTTTACCCCAGCTTTTGTGCACGTAGAATGCTTGCTTAACTTGAACTTATTAAAATGACTATGCCTAATCTTCTCAGAATGACAGCTCTCTGAAACAAGTGAAATAAACAAGTTTGTGGGATTACATTCAAAATTACTACTTTGGACTCTTTTTTATCTTTGCCTTTTTTAAATTCACAAGTTCAAATTGACATTTTAAAAGATCAAAAAAGGAAAAGATCAGATAGTAACCTTGTGTTGTTCCCAGCAATTAAAAACATTAGATCAATGTACTGTCTATTCCTGAAATGAAATCCTCAGATCAAGGGTGAGTTCACTAAACATAGGACTCACCACATCCTATGTGTGACAGCCTACAAAGACCACGTACAATCAGGTATATGAACAGTGTCTTTTTCTTATTATTTAATTTATAGATAAATGCATGAAACAAAGATAAGAATTGGCTAGGAAAGCAGAAGATAAAAAACCCAATCCACTAAGAAAGTAGAGTTTCAGTACAAACTCATCATTTAAGAGTGATTGTGTTGCGTGTTAGACACTGAGGTAGGTATTATACTCTCTATTTTATAGATTAGGACATTTAAACCCAAAGAGGTTACATAACCTGCCATAATAGCAAGTAAGTGTAGAGCCAAGATTTAATTCCACATTCTCTGATTTCAAAGCCCAGGTTACACTGACCGTTATATAAGTCTGGCCATTATCAAGGTGTCGTATGGCTCATTTAGCCAGATTCCCATTCTGTTTAATTATTCCAAAGGAGGAATAAGTAAGACACTCTCAGAAGCGGCATAGACTTTGAGAATTAAGACATATTTTTAAATATGGAGCTAAGCATATTGAAATATATAGTTACTTACACTTAAATAACTTCCAGAAGCAAATTTATTTTTTAATATATATTAAGTCATTTAGTTTTCACTCAAGGTCATGCAAAAAATAGTCTACAGATGGAAATTTATTGAAGACCTACTATGTCCTGAGAACTTAACTCCTATTATCTTATTTAATCCTCATATAACTTTATGCTACAATGCATTATAATTCTTATTTTAAAAAAAAAAAAACAGATTCAGTGATTAAATTACATGACTAAAAATAGGGTGAAGGGAGAAAATAAGGTATTTAAATCTAGTTATTGACTCCAATTCCTAAGCTTCAACATGCCAACAACCCCTAAGATGTACCAGAAGAAATATGACACAAGCATGCATGTGCTTACAATATAATACCATCACTGGTTTAAGGCTAAAAAAAAAAAAAGTGTTGTGGCAAATAGCCAACTAAAAAATTGCTTACATTAAGGATTTCCTGAAATCATTTAGACTTTTTACTAAATCATTTTAATGATACAAATGATAAAATAATGTCTCTACCATTTGTAAGCAAAGAAGTAAGACAGAAAATTACATTTCATTTCAAAAATATAATAGCTGCCAAGGCAATATAAAACTAGATAATATATGATTAATTATTAATAAGTGGCACAGACCTGCATTACCCAAAGTATGGTACCAACACATGTTGGGGCAATAAAATTTATACAAGGCCGTAGAAATGTAAACATAGCTTGTATTTATTTTTCTATCTTGTGATTAGTTTTCTAATTATGGTCAGTGGTATTAGTTTTCCTTTTTATAAAAAGTAAAGGTTTTTTTTAAAAGAAATTTCTCCTTACTAATCATTTTGGAATACTATTTAATAGTGTTTACTAAATGTGAACATCAGTACAAAAATCTTTGGACCTAGCAATTATATTCCTTTGTATATACCCAACAGAAATGTATACAAATGTATGTGAAAATATAAACATAAGAATATATTCATTGCAACATTATTTGCTATAGACCTAAGATAGAAATTAACCAAATGGCTATATACAGTTTAATAGGTAAATATATTCATACAATAAGATATGATCCAGCAATTAGAACGACTCTACAAAACATAGGTGAATCTCATAAGTATTGAGAGAAACCAGCCAGACATAATATCAAATATAATGTGAAGTTCCTAGAAAATAGTAAGCATTCAATGTATAGTTGTTTCCTTTTTTATTATTTGTGGCAGTATTGCTATTATTGATTCTCTCGGTGCTTATGGTCAACAGTATAGTATGGCTACACTCTCCTACAAGGAGGGATGCTGCTATGCTGATGATGAATGGCTTTATATCAGATGTTGTATTGAGCAGATTGACTAAGTTAAATTAGCACATACACCACTAAGGTCTTTTCTAAAGGTCCCATTAAATTGGTAAGACAGGCAGGGAAGCTTTTCCCTTTCTCTATTGTGTCTTCTTCTGCATTCCTTACATTAGAGAAGGAAAATCCAAGGTAACACAGTCAATCCAAGTAAGTGGAAAGGAGAGAATCATCAAGAGCATAAAACTGACGAACAAAAGAGAAAATTAACAAAACCAAACACTGGGGCTACAGAAATTAACAAGATTAATTAACTAATAGGAAAGCAGGTCAAGAAAAGAAATACAAATGACCAAAAATATTAAAGGAGCTATCACTACAAACCTACAGATATTTTAAAATAATAAGGCAATATTATCAAATTAATTCAATCATTCAAAAAACAAAGTCAACAAATCTCTTGAGGCACCTGGGTGGCTCAGTCATTAAGACTCTGCCTTCAGCTCAGGTCATGATCTCAGGGTCCTGGGATCAAGCCCCACATCGGACTCTCTGCTCATCAGGGAGCCTGCTTCTCCCCCTCTATCTCTGCCAGCCTGTGATCTCCATCTGTCAAACACATCAATAAAGTCTTTAAAAAAAAAAAGTCTTAAGTCACATCTTACCAAATTTGTAACAGAAATTGGAAATGTTTAGCTCTACATCCATCAATGGAATTAAATTCCTTATCAAACATCTTCTGCAAAGAAAAAAGCAGACAGACACAAATGGTTTCACTCAGGAAATCAAACACTTAAGAATGAAATACAAATTCTACACAAATCCAGAAAGTTAAACAGGAGAAAATACTCTCAAACTAATTAAAAGACAAAAAACAAAAACAAAATAAACAAAGCAAAAAAAAAAAAAAAGGAAAAAGAAAGTTATACACCAATACACTTCATACACTTCATGCAAATAGATTCACTCATACCTAATAGTAAACAGAATTCAGCAAAGTATAAAAGTGTAATACATCATCACCAAGTGAAATTTACTCCAAGAATGCAAGGTTGATTTAACACCAAAAAACAAAACAAAATAACAACAACAACAAAAATCTCACTCTATAATTCACAACAGAATGAAGTAGAAAGGCTTTATGATATGTTCGTTGCATAAAAAAGAAGATATCTGCAATTTGAAAAAGGATTTCTATGAAAAATAATGAAAGACCAGATATTTTCCACCTAAGTTTGGAAACAAGGTAAAAACATACACTCTTACCATTTGTATTTATTATATTGGAGTTCCTACTCAGTGCAATGGGCAGGGAAAATAAATAAAAAGCTTAAAGCTTAAAAAGAAACAAACCTACTACTTTACATAGAAGATATAATAGTTTACATATAAAATCCTCAAGAATATACCAAAAAATACTAGAATGAATGAATTCATGAAGATCATGGAACACAAGGTCAATACACAAAAACCAATTGTCTGTCTATATATAGCATTAGGAACTAACTAAAAATAATGACTATTTAAAAGGATTTATTTTATTTTACAGAGAGAGTACAAGCAAGGGGAGGACCAGAGGGAGAGAGAATCTTCAAGCAGACCCCCTGGCTAAGGGTGAGCCTGATGTAGGGCTCAATCCCACAACCCATGAGATCATGAGCTGAGCCAAAACCAAGAGTTCAATGCTTTACCAACTGAACCACCCAGATGCCCCAGAAAAATAATGAATTTTTAATACCTCATTTTTAACAGTGTTAAACATAGAACACTTAAAATTAAGTTTAAAAACATGCAGGGGTGCCTTCATGGTTCAGTCAGTTAAGCGTTCAACTCTTGATTTTGGCTGGGGTCATCATCTCAGGGTCATGAGATGGAGCCCCATGTCAGGCTCCCAGCTCAGCAGGGAGTCTGCTCAAAGATTTTCTCCCTCTCCCTCTGCCCTCCTCTCGAGTGTGCTCTCTCTCTCCCTCTCTCACTCTCTCAAATAAATAAATCTTCCTTAAAAAATACAAAAATGAAAGACTTCCACAGTGAATACTACACAGCATTACTGAAATCAATTAAAGACCTAAATAAATGAAGGGAGATATCATGATTTAGATTGGAAGACTAAATATTTATAATGTTTGGTATCTATAAATATATAGATATATAGATATAGATATAAGGTATCTATAGATAAATTTGGGGAATCTTGACATATTTATAATGTGGATTCACATTAGAACCAACATGACCATTTAGCAAAAAGGCCTGCTGATTTGGATTATGATTATAAGGTATCTATAGATAAATTTGGGGAATATCCACATTATAAATATGTCAATATTCCCCAAATTTATCTATAGTACCTTATAATCACAATCCAAATCAGCAGGCCTTTTTGCTAAATAGTCATATTGGTTCTAAATTGCATATGGAGAACACTATGTACTAATCCAAATATACTTGTTCAAAAACAATAATGTTGGAAGATCTACTGCCTTATTATAAGACTTACATAAAACTACAGTAATCAAGATGGGTTACTGTCATTAAAAAAAAGAAAATAGGTCCATGAAATAAAGAGTTCAGAGGAAAACGCAAACATTAAATTGCTAACAAATGCTCTGAAACTATTCAAAGAGGGAAAAGAGAATCTTTTTTAATGGTCCTGGAATAACCTGATAAATACAAAGAAAAATGAACCTTAACTCCTACCTCAGACCACATGTAAGACTTGATTCAAGATGGGTCATGGAGCTAAATATAAAAGATAAAACCCTAAATCTCCTGGAAGAAAACCTGGAAGATGATTGTTGCAACTCTGATAGGCAGAGATTTCTTGAGAAGCTATTTTGTAAAACCTAATAAACATGAAAAATAAAACCATCAAATCAGACTCCCTCAAAATTAGAGATTTCGGGTCACCAAAACATACAATTAAGAAAATGTAAAGGCAAGCCAGAGTAGAAGAAAATATTTGTTACAAATATATCTGACGAAAGATTTGAATCCAGGATATAGAAGTTCCTATAAATCAAAAAAGCACAATCCAACGTATAAAAACTTGGACTAAGGTTTAAACGGGCATGTTTCCAAAGGATTATGCAATAAGTTTATTAAAAAGATATTCAATATCATTTTTTTAAGGACTTTTAAATTATTTATTTGACAGAGACAGCGAGAGTGGGAACACAAGCAGGGGAAGAGGGAGAGGGAGAAGCAGGCTTCCTACTGAGCAGGGAGCCCAATGCAGAGCCCAATGACCTGGGCCAAAGGCAGATGTTCAAGGCCTGAGCCACCCAGGTGCCCCTCAATATCGTTTTCATCAGAGAAAAAGTCAGTTAAAACCACAATATGATATTTACTGTTTTATACCCATGAGAGTGATTATAATAAAAAAGACAAGACCGAATATTGGCAATGATGTACAGCAACTAGGTCTTCCTGATATGTGTAGTGAGGTTTGAATATAGTTTAACTACTTCGGAAAATTATTTGGTAGTTTTCAAAAGTTAAACATTATTTGGTTAAAATTTTTTTAAAAGTTAAAATTATTTGGTAGTTTTCAAAAGTTAAACCTGGTGACCAAGAAATTCTTCTTTAAATATTTACCCATGAGAAACCAAAGCAGATGTTCTCAAAAAGACTTCTAGGAGAGCTTTCGTAGCAATTTTATTTATAATAAGGCCAAACTTGAAAGAATTCAAAAGTCCATCAACAGTGGAATGGAAAAGCAGTTATAACATAGTCATACAACAGAATACTACATATACACAAAAAAAAATGCTTACTGATACAAACAACACAGAGATGACTATCAAAATCATACTGAGCAAATGAAGCCAGTCACAAGATTATCATTCCATTAAAGGAATATTCAGGAATGGTCAAAACTAACCAATGGTGACAGGGATCACAACAGCGGTTGCCTACAAGGGGGAGAATGATCAGAAGGAGCATGAAGAAACTTTCTCAGGTAATGGAAAAATATTCTATCTTTTTTAAGATTTGTTTTAGAAAGAGAGAAACTGTGCACATGCATTCTGGGAGAGGGGCCAAGGGAGAGGGAGAAAGAATCTCACATAGACACCCTGCTGAGCATGGAGCCTGACACAGGACTTGATCTCAGGACCCTGAATTCATGACCTGACCTGAGCTGAAATCAAGAGCTGTCCATTTAACCAACTGAGCCATCCAGGCACCCCAGAATGTATGATATCTTATTTAAAGTTGTGGTTACACAAATATACACATTTGCCGCATTCTTTGATTTATACACTTACTATCTGTGCATTTTCCCTCAATGTTTTAATTTAACGAGAAAAATATTAACCTGATTCTGATACTTCACTCAATAAACTGTAAATTGGTAAAAGGACTCTGGAAAGTCATCTGGCAATCCACAGTGAAGCTGAGTACATTCATCTACATAGACCTGGCAATTCCACTCCCAGGCATATAACCTGCAGAAACGAGTCAAAGTGTTCACCAGATACATGTTCAAATTTTTCATATTAATAATATCCCAAGCTAGAAACAATTCCTAGGCTTACCCAACAACAGGATGGATAAATTCTGGTGTATTTATATAATGGCATTCTAAACATCAATGAGAATAGAACTATTGTGGATCTCAGTGTTGAGGGAAAGACAAAAAGTAATAATAATACAAGTTGCAGGTTACCACTTCAAAACTAAACAAAATCAATGTCTAGTGGTAGATAAGAAGCAAGATAGTAGTTACAAATGAAGGAGACAAGGAGAGCCAGAAGGGTGCTTTTTCTTCTATAGATTCTAGTTACATAGATACATTTACTTGTGAAAATTCACTCAGCTACACATGGATGCTTAATACATTTTATGTATGCTAGACCGCAATAAAAAGTCTAAAAATCTGTGGCAAACTAGAGAAATCTATTCCATGTTTTGGTCATGACATGTCATTCAAAACTGCCACAAAAAATTGTAGCATGAATTCATCTGCCTAATAGTGAGTAAAAGTGATAGAAGGTGTGATTTTTAAAATCTTGTTTGCCATCTACTTCAGAAATGAGTTTATTTTTATTTGATCATCTGGGTATTTCAGGTGCCCCTGGGGCAAGACCAAAATTTATAGTTCTGTAGTTATATACGCCACTTGTTTATATAGAGAATTTTATAGCTTCATTCTCCAGGCTTATGTCAGTATTGTTGGAGTTTACTCTCTTAATTATCCTCCGGGACTTCAGTGTGCACACAGATGTCAATTCAGATGGGCCAGCGTGTATCTTTCTGGAAGCAATGGACTCTGAGTTTTAACCAGATGGTTGAGGCAAGTTCCCTTAAGGCCAAGCTCATTTTAAACTTTGTCTATGGATTTAATTTGTGAAGAGGGTTCCATTTTCAATGTCTAATCTCATTTACCCAGTCATTAGCTCATTAATTTCCTTTCTTACAAAATTTCTTTTTAATTTCATGATGAATGCCTAGATATAAGCATGAACTTTTTTTTTTTAGGAATTTACTCTATGCCAAACACTATTCTAAATCTTTTATATGTAACTCATCCAATAATTACAATAAATCTGTGCAATAGGAACTATTAAAATTATCCTCATTTAAAATAAAGAAAAAATGAAGCACAGAGAGGTTAAAAAAAAAAGAAAAGCAAAGAAAAACTTGGCCCAGGTGACACGGAAGACAGGTCTATGTACATGAATGTATTCAGCTTCACTATGGATTGCCAGGTGACTTTTCAGAGTCCTTGTACCAGTTTTTCAGTTTTATTAAATATTTTATCTTAAATAAATTTTAAAATTATTGAAATTTATTCTTAATTATCCTATTATATCATTGTTACTGGGAATTTAAAATTCTGCATTATTTATAAAAGAGGCAGCTAGAAATTTGAGTATGGAGCCCAGCAAAATTTCCAGAGGAATTAAAATATCATAAACACTGTGGCTGGGTGTCACCTATTATCAGACCACTGGCTGCTTACAGAACCTCTGGAGCCTTTAGCGCTGTGCCTCCAGGTCCTCCAACAACCATCAGCGTGATGATGCATCAAACAAAATGGAAAATCTTGGGGACCTTTTTCCAGAGTTCGCATTTCTATTTCTATTTCTATTTCTTCTTCTTCTTTTTAACTTGTGTCCTTTAGATTATTTTTTTAAGATCTTTTTTTTAATGCATTTGAGAGAGGGAGAGGGAGAGTGAAAGAGAACATGAGAGGAGAGAATGTCAGAGGGAGAAGCAGACTCCCCGTAGAGCTGGGAGCCAGATGTGGGACTCAATCCCAGGCTAGACAAAATCTGGAATTTACTTTGCAGGCTCAAGAGCCCGCTATGCACCTGCTATCAAAGAGCAATGGCAGTGCTATGGATAGCTCACATTTTCCTCTTGCTACCTTTTCTCTTGTTACTTTAAATTTCACTGAAAATGGTGATAAGACAGGTACATGTCCTTCCTTTTACATACCTTCTTCAAATAGCTTCCATGAATAGTGTCAAAAATTGTATCCCTTCCTCTTCGATAGGACTAAGGATCAAAGAAGCAACCTCACTGTTTTTACTGTTGTGATTATTATTAAAACCAGTTGTTGGGCATATAGAATACTCCAGAAACTGTCTTGTAGATATAACTTTATACACTTTAATATATATATTCTCCATAGCTATAATAGGTTATCAGTAAACATCTGAAGACACTAATACTCAGAAAAGATGTGTGGCTTAAGCTGTGGAAAGAGCTTAGATGTCCATTGACAGATGAATGGATAAAGAAGATATCACACACACACACACACACACACACACACACACACACACACAGGAATATTATGCAGCCATCAAAAATGAAATCTTGTCATCTGTAACAACACGGATGGAACTAGAAGGTATTATGCTGAGCCAAATAAGTCAGTAAGAGAAAGACAATTACCATATGATCTCTCTGATATGAGGAATTTGAGAGGCAGGGCAGGGGAGTCGTGGGGGGAGGGTGGGAGGGAAAATGAAACAAGATGGGACTGGGGAGGGAAACAAACCATAAGAGACTCTTAATCTCAGGAATAAGCTGAGGGTTGCTGGGAGGGTTGGGTTATGGACACTGGGGAGGGTATGTGCTATGGTGAGTGCTATGAATTGTGTAAGACTGAGGATTCACAGACCTGTACCCCTGAAGCAAATAATACATTATATGGTAATAAAAATTTTAAAAAATAAAGATGTGTGGCTTTCTCAGATTGCTCAGAAGGAAATGGGAGAGGTGGGATGTGCCTTTAGAACAATCTGACTTCAGAGAATGTTTCCTTTCCCACTGACAATCTCATCTAAATACCCTAAAACTGAAGTTTGGATATATTTCATGTTGTTTTCATTAGAATAACGGGTTTCTAATTTTGACCCATATGGTAACAAACAAATTCCTGGGTTTTGGGTTTTTTGGTTGTTGTTTTTTTTTTTTTGCTCCTGCTCCATTTGTCATTGTCTTTTGCTCAAGGTGCCCCTAGTGCAATTCTCCTTCTTACTTGATAGCTCCCTAGAGAGGGTTACCAACCTAGGGTAACAGAGTGGTACTGTGCACAGCCATGAAGCAGGGAAACCCCTCCCTCCACCTGTGTTGCACATTATTGCCAAACGACTTAATCAACAGTGTTAGTCCACCCTTATGCCATAGCCTGTGTCTCACAGAGCTCTTCATGAAAAGCTATCTTCCAGAGGTTATACCTCTAACCACTCTTTCCAAATAGGCCTAAACCAACAGAAATGCCCCATGCGTGCAGAGACAGTATCTCATCCCATCTCTTCTACTGCTTCTCTCTCTTCCACTGCTCTCAGATCCTCACCCTTTACAGGTGCTCTCCCTTAGCATTCTAGAACAAAAACCACCACACAAATCAGCCATTAGTCTGTCTCGGGTCCAACCAAACAAGCCTGGTTATTTTAGGCTTAGCAAAATCATCTTCATTCAATTCACATTCCTAAAACTTAACATGGTGCTTGGTACAATCCAGATAATATAAGGGGGGATAAAAAGTCAGCTCAGTTAACTAACTTTTTTTTTTTTTTAATCAGTTGCGTTGAACGCAACAGGAAGGAAGCCAGCCACAAGTGAGAGCTACACCTGGGGAACATTATGTGGATATGAAGATAAAGAAAAGGTGCAGAAAGGACAGCATTTTTCAATCACATACGATGCTCCTCAACAAGATAGGAATTCAGGAAAAATGATCACATGTGTTGTGACATGCATGGTACAGTAGTGAGTTCATATTTGGACATGCTGATTCTGAGATGCCTATGGGTCATTCAGGTGGATTAGAGTCCAACACACTTTGGAGTTTGGAATCTAAGTCAACCTCGGTCAAGTCAAGAAGAAGTAAACTGAGAGTCATTATCCCTGGCATACTAGTGAGAGCTGGGGAGTAGATAACACAATCCAGAGGGAGGGAAAAGCAGAGCCATTAAGAGCAGTGAAAGTTCAAAAGTTAAATAGCTCGTCTTGTTAAAGTGAGCTTCCACCAAGCTTTTCAAAGGAACCTTTTTCTAAGACTAAGGTAAAGAACATTAACTATTAAATGAATAGTGTTGGAATCTGGACATTAGTAAGTATCCAGCCAGACTTCAAAACATACTCCCCCTCCCTGCCATTGAATTATATGCCAACTAATCATCCCTCCTGTTGAATTTTTCTCCATAATACTTATCACCATTGATGTACTATATATTTTATTTAGTGTTTCTTATTATCTTTATTTCTCCACTTGAATGAGATTACAAGAGAATTTGTTTCTACCTTGTTCACTGCTTAGAATCTTAGGTGCTCACCATATATTTATTGTGAGAAAAAAAAGAAGGAAAACAAAAATTGCTTTCTACCCTTGGGTGGCAGGTAGTACTAAAATACTACATAAGATTCAGCAAAAACAGTTTGTCCTGTTTCATTTCAACTAGAGAGTTAAGAAGGAAACTTGTAGAAGCAGTTAAACCACATCTTATTAACATTGAAACATACAGTCAAAAGTCATTCTATTACACAGTTTCTTTATTCTAATAGAGAAGCTATCAGAACATAGATAAAGAGAATTAGCTGGCTTGTAATTAGACTTCTGGGACACTAAAGGATAACCGTTTCAGTTTCAACAGCCTAGACTGAATGCATTAAATATACCACATTACATTGACAAAATGAAAAAATGGCATTGGCATGCACTTAAGCAGTACACGTTTGTTAAGAATTTCCCTGTTCGGTGGTGGTACAAGCTGGTTTACATAGCACTTCTGCAAAACATCCCATCATAATGCATAGCACGGGTAGCAGACATTCCTTGAAGGAGCTGGCATTCTAGAAGCAATGCTTCTAATTGGTGATTATCCATGATATTGACCCATGTGCTGAAAGGTTTAGAAGCTGTTTCAGGTAATTCTAATACACTGATTTGTTGCTGATGATTCAGTGTTTCAGTTCAATATGGTTTTCTTTGAAAGGCACTGGGTTTGAGAATAATCAGACCATATTCTCTGACATCTCGTCACTCCCCAGGATTCATTCACTGATCATCTCCTCTCCAACTTCAGAGTTCCAAGGCCATACTTCCGGTAGCTTCAGCCATGTAGCCAATGGCATTTCTCGATAAAGAACTCATTCAGAGAATAGGCACCGGGAGCTCAGAATGCTGGATTCCTCTCAGCTGGCTGAGAATGTACCGACACTGGGTCAGAAGAGCTGTTTGTCTACCACCTCCATGGCTACCGGCCCTGCCCAGGCCTTCAGTGTCCCTGTGTTCTCCAGGCTTCTGCTTTGCCATCCACAGTCTTCACGCACAGAGAAGCCAAATTTGTTCCCAGGTTCTGTAAAGCCCTATGTGATCACATCTGGATTTCTTTCTCCGATCCAATCCTCCTACAACAACAGGCCCTGAGGATAGGTACCTTCAGCCTTCTTACTTTCTCAAATTTGGAGAAACTCATTCTTGCTTCAGACATTTCTCCATCTCTTGCTCCTCCTCCCTGAATAAATAAGACTCTCACCACTTATTGTCCAATAGACCACACTGCATAAATTACCCTTTATCTATCACTATCACCTTGCCTCTACCTCTGAATTAATGAGCCTCCGGGGACAAGGTCTTTCATCTGCTGCTTCTAGAAAGAGAGAGGAAAGAGGGAAAAGAGGGAGAGGGGGATAGAAAGAAGGAAAGGAAAAGAGGAAAGGAGGATAAAATCATTCTCTTTTTGAGGCTAAAACATGCTTAAATATTGTGTATTAATGCATACATTAGTAATCAACATCAAGCCTCCTATACCTCCCCTAAAATGCATGCTTCCCATGCTTCATCTTCCCAACAGTTATATGACAAAGATTTTACTTTTAAGTCAATATTTGACATTCACATTAAAATAATTATGTAACTAAAGCTTATAAGTAACAAAGTACACTAGAATTTTTATTTTCTTATAAAATTCCTTTCTTTTTTTAAAAAGATTTTATTTATTTGACAGAAACATCACAAGTAGACAGGCGGGGGGGGGGGCAGGCCCCCCACTGAGCAGAGAGCCTGATTCAGGGCTTGCTCCCAGGATCCTGAGACCATGACCTGAGCCAAAGGCAGAGGCTTAATCCACTGAGCCACCCAGGTGCCCTTAAAATTCCTTTAAGATTTTCATTCGCTTATTTTTAAAGCGGAAGGAGTACCCATATACACACCTGAGTGGGGGGAGGGTCAAGGGCAGAGGGAAACAAGCAGACTCTCCACTGAGTGGGGAGCCTACTGCTGATGTGGGACTCAACCTCACGACCCTGAGATCATGACCTGAACTGAAATCAAGAGTCAGATACTTAACCAACTGAGCCACCCAGGCATCCCTAAAATTCCTCTCTTTCTTGGATATAATAATAGTGTGATTTCCTGTTTTCTTTGTTTTCCATGTATTCATCTCCAACAGAACATGGAGATTCATTTCCACTTGGTAAACTCTTGGGAGCATTTCCTCCCATCTGAAACATCAACCATAGATGGAGTCTTTCCACATCTAGATATGATTGCTTTCTTTCCAGACCCTCCACACAATCATTATCTTCAGAGCCCCTGCTGTATCATCATCACATTATAAATTGCCTTCCCGTCTCTCCTTTGTTGCACTCCTGTTTATTGAACCAGCTTCCACGGAATTTACATTAAAATTCTAGCTGTTTAAAGACATTGTCTTATTGTTTCCCAGTTTCCCATTTTATCATAAGCCCAATGCCACTGTGACTTTAATCCTTAATACTAATCCCTATTCTGTTTGTATGATTGCTAGAACAACTTTTCTCTATAATCTTTTAGGGCCTTCTCTTTATATTTGGTATTTGTTTGGATCTTCAATGCACTAGGCATTTGGCTGGCCCTTATAATTCTAGAAATGCATGTCCTTCAGTTCTAGGAAATGCTCTTGAAGATTTTTATTTTTACTTTCATGTTTATTTATGATTTAATGTAATCTTTATCATTAGTTTTGATTACATTTATTCTAAGCCAAATCCTCATGTACACAATCCTGGAAAACTTACTCCTATTCTGTCCACGGCTCACCTTGTTGAGAAGAAACAATATGCTCTGACGCGCAAGAACCCCAAAGTTTCTGGTTTTCTTTTTAGTCCTAAGAGCTTAAGATGACTGGCACTTGTAACCATCAATACAACATGCCTGACTTTGAGCTGTTGGATGGCTAGTGCATGTGAAGTCCTGTGCTCTGAGTCCTTCCTAATGGTTTCGCTTCAAGTTCTTCTTGACCTCAGCCCTGTCTGCTACCAAGAAAGAGCTCAGAAGGCAGATACAGCCTTGCACACACGGCTAGATCACAGCCAGAGCCACTGCTTCTGCCACCAGAGGGCGCCACCACCAGGCGTCCTTTGTATACTATTTTTTTGTTTAGTTTTTCTCTATCTTAAATATACTTCTGTTTATATTTTAAGGACTTGATATAACCACATTTTTTATTATGTTAAATTAGCTAACATATAGCACATCATTAGTTTTTGATGTAGTGTTCAACGGTTCATGGGTATTTTAAGGAGAGCACATGATGTGATGAGCACCGGGTGTTATACATAACTATATATTTTTTTCAGATCCTCTTAGGCTTTTGATGCCATTAACATTCACATATAAAATAGTCTCTCTTTGTTCTTGCAATTGTATTCTGTTTTTTAAATAAACTTACACTTTATACTGTTAGCAAAATTTAGCTATCATGCCACTCTTTCCCAAAATTCTCAGCTGTTCTCTATTTCTTATACTTTCAGATAAACTTACATGGAAAGTCTTTTTCAGGTTCCAAAATAAATTGCATTTGGATTTTTATTTAAAGATGTTAACCACTTATTTAATTTAGGGAGTACTGCTATTTTTCAGTTCTGTTTTTTCTATCCAAATTATGAGTCATTTTTCCCATATTCAAATCTTATTTGAGGTCGCTTAGTAATGACTTTTAGATTGTAATTTCCCTCATATAAGTAACAATCCTGTTTAAATCTATCCTAATGCTACTACGAATGGGAGTTTAATTATATTTTATTAGGTTTTTCATTTATAAATTTGTCCATTCTGGTTACTTTGGTTCTAATAGTTCTGTTTTATTGTTTAGTAAGTAGTTATCCTACCCACACTGAGCAACAATGTAGTGCCATCCTTCCTAATAGTTTACATCTTATTTCCACATGCCAGAATTTCCAGAGTGACACTTAATAAAGGGTATGATAGTGAGAATCTTTAAGTTTTTCCTGATGTTAAAAACAAATACTATAGTGTTTCACAATTCTTGTAATACTAACTGGGGCGGTTGGGAGGGTTTTTTGGTTATTAACTGTTTTTTGAAAACACACTAGAAGGCAGGAGCCATGAGGGTAGAGACTATCTTATGACACTTAAACACTGTCCATCTATTACCTTGGTCTGATTTCTGTTGTTGATTTATTCTTTGTTTCTTCTGTTTTGTTTTCTTTACTTTTAGCAATCCACAGTGATTTAGATATGATAAATCATGCTTTTGTCCTACCGATTATATTTATCACATACCTAAGCTTGCATTTCTCAATGTAAAATAGCATGTAGCTACTATTAATTGAGCACTTGCTTTTTGCTACTCATTTAACAGACATTAATGTATTTATTCATCACATAATTCTGTGAGATAGGCATAACTAGGACAATTTTATACAGAAGAAACTGCAGTTTAGTTATAAGTAAAACAATGAATCTTGGAACACTCCATCAAAAACTAATGATGTACTATATGGTGACTAATATAACATAATAAAAAAAAAAAGAAACTGCAGTTTAGAGTTAAAGTAATTGCCCTCAAATTATCCAAAAATAAAAATTCAAATTCTTATTGGTCTGATTCCAACTATGTTCTTAATCAATATGCTATGCAGGACAATTACTAATTTTTATGTACTAATGTTATTGTCAGAAAACTCAAAAATTTTTGTACTGTTCACTTTCCTTAGGTGGCCAGGTAATAATCAAATGATGTTCTAATAATGGTAATTTTACCTTCATTTTCCAAACATGTACTCAATGCTTTTCCTGTTTTATTGATTTAAGTAGAATATTTAATAATTTTGATAGCTGTAACTTTTGTCATAAACTTCATTTAATGGGGGTTTCTTTAGTGTTTCATTGTTAAGTATTCTTGGCTGATGGTTTGACAAAGAAATAATTTATCATATTGAAGAAATATCCTTCTATTCCTAGTTTAAGAGGTTTTATTTTTAATGATAAGCATATTAAATTGTATTTAATGTCCTTTTGGAATCATTCAAGAAAATGATAAATATTTTTCCTTGTATCTTTTAATATTACTAAAGCTTAATAAATTGCTAGACTATTATTTCATTTCTAAAATATTCAAAGGTTAGCATGCTATTAAGTTTATTTGCAAGTTTATTATTTGATAGTTTACCCCTTTTTCAACATGTCAAATAAGTCTATAGTTTTGGCTTTTCATTTCTCTTGTTAGCTTTTGGGATTATGATCATGTTAGTTACTTAAAATTAATTTTAAAACAACTTATTTTCCTACTCTTCTGTGAGATGCTCAGATAAAGCAAAGCATATCTGTTACTTTAAAATTTAAAATAATCTCAAGTTCTTTAGATATACAGATTTTAAAAACTGCAGAAAAAGTAAATCAACAAAAGAATGATACAAACTCAACTTGTTTACAACTATTTCTTTGATAATTTCTTCAGTTTATTTTTACCTTTTTATTCTGATAAGGATTCTACATTCATTTTGAGATAACAAGTTTGGTTATTTTTATATCGTGGAAAATGATAATCCATAATAGTAAGAATTCCAAATGAAGTTTTATTCACCTATTTTTTAAAATCACTCTTATGCCTGTAGTAATATCCCTTCTCTAAATGTGCATATATGTTTTATCAATATTCTTTAATGATTAAGAAAAGTTTTACCTATTTTTAAGGACTCCTCCTCTAGTTTCAGTTATCATTTCTATTGTGTTAAAAAAAAATTTTTAAATTTTTGCCCTACTTGGAACACTGAAAAAAAAAATTACAAAAAAAAATTTTCCTATTCTTATACTAATTATTACTTTCATCACGTTGGTTAACATTTTGTTTTTTCCTATAATAACAAAATAAGCTATGGAAAGTTTTAGTGTCTTATATCAATCCTTTAGATTTAAATGGTAACCTTTATATAGCATGACCCATTTATGCCTTGAATTTTGTTATCAGTTTGACCATATCCTTATTTTGCCTCGTACAGGACTAACAATTTACCCATCTTTTTATAGTTAGCCTATCTTGGTCAGTTGGTTTTTGTTCTCTCTCTTACACAACTGAGATTCTCTCCAAACTGAAGGTCTTATTTTCACTTGGGAAATTTAATACATATATTCATGTTCTTTGTCAAAATACATAAATTTATTTTTCTTTCATTTCTTAATGCTTTATTGATTGCTATCTTTCATTTTCTATGTTTTAGTTTAGACTCCCCCTAAGTACCACAGAATCAAGTTTATTTAGGAAGCGATCACAGGAAGGACAAGGAATTGAGGAAGTGAGAAAGGAAATAGTTTGTTGTTTTAAGCAATTAGAGTCACATGAATGCAGGCAGGACAAGTGTGAAGAACTCAGATCAATTGTACTTAAAATCCTCCACGGAATATATACAATGGATCTCAGGCTGTTGCACTGAAGGAAGAGAAAACAGGATTTTATCTGCTTATTCCCAGCCCTCATTGGATGGAATTATGTCTGAGGCTGCTGAACTCCTGGCACTCTTGAGCTATCTGAGGAGCAGGCTAAGAAAGTTCCCATAGTTTCAGAGAAAATCCTTGGGCAAAGGTGGAAGAGGGTAAGACACAGGGGTGTTTGTGGTGCAAAGCTATCGGCAGGTGCAGAGACCGTCTACTGCAGATATGGTGAATGAGCAGTAGGCCAAGAAGATACATTGTACAGGGTTAGGGAGGGTGTCCCTCCTTTACTAATATAAAACATACATGTATCACCTCTATTCTACAAATATATATCCTTGATATTTCAAAATACCTGGCTGATATTTTAAAATACATTTCCAATTGTCATCGACAATAAAACACACTCAATTTGGGTTTACCAGACAATATCCAAAACACAAACAGGAACATATTTGAAGTCTGTCCACTTTGCATCCTACTGCTAACCCTTCCCCTTTTGGCAGGGAAGAGAGAATATAACCTGCAATTTTAAACCACTTACAATTAGTATTATTTTATAAACTCTCTTCCATAATTATTTGTAATAGGTGTACCATTTAAATAACCATAATTTCAATAGTTCACTCTAATTCATTATTATTTTCACTTAGTGTTTCAGTTGGCAACAATGTGACTACAAAGAAAGAAATGGGTTATACATTCTATAAATGTTCTTATGTTTATATGTAACACAGTAATTACATATTTTTATTGCTGTTCACAGCACTACTCCTTCAATTCCTTATATTGTACGTCTTACCGTTTGTTATTAGAACAAATCCACAAATTTGATTTTTTTAAAGATTTATTTATTTGACAGAGATCACAAATAGAGAGGCAGGCAGAGAGAAAGGAGGAAGCAGGCTCCCTGCTGAGCAGAGATCCCGATGTGGGGCTCAATCCCAGGACCCTGGGATCATGACCTGAGCCGAAGGCAGAGGATTAACCCACAGAGCCACCCAGGCACCCCCACAAATTTGATTTCTTTACCTTAATTTTTTTTCTGCCTGGATGAGTTTTAGATGAGTATTCAGATAGGTTTTAAAAAGAAAAAAAATAGGGGTCCCTCAGTTATTAAGCATCTGCCTTTGGTTCAGGCCCTGAACCCTGGGTCCTGGGATTGAGACCTGCATCAGGCTCCCTGCTCAGCAGAAAGCCTGCTTCTCCTTCTCCCACAGCCCCCAGCTGGTGTTCCCTCTCTCACTGTCAAATAAATAAAATCTTTAAAATAAATAAATAAAAAGAAACAAATAGAAATTTACATAGTTCAGCACAATAGGTTGAGGTATAAGTAAGTTTTCACGAATCAGTATATCCTGCCAAATGATGAGCTGCTTTCAAATTCAGTCAGAGTTTTCTGTATATCATTGTATATTAGTTGTACATTTTTAATCTTGACTCATTCTTCAGAATAAAATTATTATTCATATTTTGAATCTTTATTATCTCTTTCCCAGTCTCTCCTATCTCTTTATTCCTTTCCTTATGCAAAGTTCTACAAGAGTTTAACCTTTTTACACTTGTAACTTGTCCAATTTTCTGATCTATCAGTTTCATTCATTCTGCTATCATAGTTTTTTTCTGTTCTTTTCTTTACTCTACCAGGCTTTTTTCTATGTCTGAGCTCCATCAGAGTCCACATCTCTTTTAATTATCTAAGAGCACAACATAAATTTCCTTAAAAATATTCCCACGAGTAATATTTTTCCCTTAAAACTATGGTCTTTCTCTACCTCAGAAGTTACATATATCTTCTTTTATATAGAGGATTCCTTTCAGGGTCTGTGTTTTGTTGTTGTTTTTTTTTTAATTTTATTTGCACTAAATTGAAGAGAAGGCACATTCTAGACTAATAGCTGCAAAGATGTCTTTTACTTTATCTTAGTGTTTTCTTGGAAACTATTTAAAACTTTTTTCAGATCTCAGACTAAAAACTGGTTTCATGTTATATTATCCCTTTGGTGTGATCTAATGGTCTAATTTAGAACCATAATAGTCATATTGTCATTGGTGAATCTCCTGTGAGAGGGGATAACTTTATTTTCCTATGGTCTATTTTCCATTTTCCACCTGATGCAACTATCAAACTTTCTAATTCTGCTCTCTCATACCCCTACTCCTTCCATATCTGCAAACACCCTGTAATTATTCTGGTGTTGTTGTTTTTTTTTTCTTGTTGTTGTCATTTTTAAGATGAGAAAGAGAGAGAGAGAGAGAGAAATGTGAGTGGGAGAGGGGCTATGGAAGAGGGAAAGAAGCTGACTCCCTGTTATCCCAGGAGCCCCACACCAGGCTCCATCTCAGGACCCTGAAATCATGAACAAGAGTCAGGCACTTAACAGACTGAGCCACCCAGGTGCCCCCAGGTAATCTTTCTGTTTAAAACAAACATTCTTGGTCTTATTTTTCCTGAGTAACCTGATTTTGAATTTGCTTGATCTATATTCATAAGGAATTTCTAACAGATTTCTCTCCTATTCTATAACCTGCCTTCAACTATAGTCTTAATACAATAGACTAGGGAGGTATTAAGTTTCCTTCATGATCATCTTTAATTCTTTTAATCTTATCCTACTTTCTCTGGAAAAGTTTACAAGAAATTCCCCCATTACCTTCATTTAACATTGTCCCATTCTTGATGTTCCTGACATATGGATGGACTCTTTCCATATATTCTTTTTTTTTTTAATTTTTTTAATTTATTTATTTGACAGACAGAGAGATCACAAGTAAGCAGAGCAGCCGGCAGAGAAAGAAGGGGAGGCAGGCTCCCTGCTGAGCAGAGAGCCCAATGCTGGGCAGGATCCCAGGATCCTGAGACCATGACCAGAGCCGAAGGCAGAGGCTTAACCCACTGAGCCACCCAGGCACCCTGGAAGCTTCCCATATTTTCTATTAAAAATGCTGCATTTTCCTTCTGCTTTTATATTTTTTTGTTCATTTGGTGGTGATTTAGGAAGGAGTGAAGATTTATATAGTGATGCTCAAGTTGCTTCTCATCCATGATTCCTGTCTATTCCATATTTTAGATGTCACCACGCAGATGTCTCCTTAAGTCTCCATCTGCTTCCCATAAAAAGTCATTTTCAGATATTTGCTTTTTCTATGTCTTCGGGGAAATGTTCTTTTTCTCTTTTGTTTCTATATGGTTTCTTTTTTTCCTTTTTTGGGCTCTCTCCCCACCATTCTGAATGGGCAAAATCTGTGTCAGTCTATGGTTTGACAGCAACAGTGTGGGTGAAGTGTCATTGGCCCACTTTATTCTCCACATGGGAGACATTCTGATGGCTTCCCCATCTCACTTCTCATCTGAACATCAAGTTGCCTTGAAGAGCATCTAGTGCAGTTTGTGACACTTAACTAACATTCAACAACTTTAATTCCACAGGACTAAAATTAGATCTTTCCTTGCTCAAAGTGGCAGCTTTCTCTGACTAAGCTAGGGCACAAGATGCAGTTGGCTCCATTTCTCCGCAGCATAAAGAATGAAGACCTCTTCCGGCACACATAATCCCAGCCCTCTTCTGTCCCTTCCCCATTAGCGTTTCCATATGTGACTAAGCACTTAAGTTTGCCATAGGCTTTTGCTTATCCCCTTCTCTATTGTTTTTGTTCTGGAAAATTATTCTCCGAAGGAATGTGGAAAGAGAAGCACTGCTGATAATGGACTAGAGAAGGCTTGATTCTAACCAAGATTAGTTTCCACTAAATTAAGAGTTTCTTAGTTTATTAGGTTATGGTTTCTCTGCATTTTGATTTTTTTTCAGACCTCAGAACATAGTGATGAAACAACATGGTTTCTCTATTTTCTTTTAGATGGGTCATTAGATTTACTCTAAATAGCTGCTAACATTTTTGCTTACAAACATACTTTATTGAAAGTCAGAGATAATTTTATCAGCACATCTAGTCTGCTCTTTGCAACCCAGAAGAGCTCAACTTATTGTTAAGTCAGTTTGCTTATTTAGCCACTTTTTTCAGTCACTTGAAATTTTAATTAAATAATTGCCACATATCCTCAGTATACTTTATTCTGGACATATTAGGATAAGTAAGCTATTATTTCCTTTAAGAGATTTAGTCTAGGAGCACCTGGGTGGCTCAGTCTGTCAAGCATCCGCCTTCCGCTCAGATCATGATCTCAGGGTCCTGGAATGAACCCCACATCAGGCTCTCTGCTCACTGGGGAGCCTGCATCTCCCTCTCCCTCTGTCTGCTGCTTCCCCTGCTTGTTCTCTCTGTGTCAAATAAATAAATCTTAAAAAAAAAAAATTAGTCTAGTGGGAAAAAAGGACTTGTATATAAATAAGCCACAATATCTTATATGGATATTATGATATTAATCATTATGCTACATTTTCAGAAGAAAAAGTGGTCATTTCTTCAAAGTAGGATTTAGGAAAGAGTAAACACTTGAGCTAAGTTTAAAAAGAGAAGTAAGGTGCTTAAAATAACAACAAGAAGAAAATGTGGCAATTGTGGTCAGAGACCAAAAGGATAATTCACAGATTAAGAACAATGTCTGGCATAAAACTGAGATATTAGAGGAACTGAGAGCAACTTGGCCTTATTGAATTATAAAATATGAGACATACCTAGCCATTGTTAAAACTAGAAAGCAAAGGGTCCCTTAAAAATATGAAACTATAAAAGTAGTCCATTATAATATTATTACAACCTTCATCTAGTACTGGAGTTTTCTACACCTCTTCTCCAGAGATTGATTTGTTATAATGATTTCTACCTCCATTTTTATAATTATTCTATTCAGGAAAGATCTGCCATATAAATCTTATTTAAAGAAACATTCTAGGGGTGCCTGGGTGGCTCAGTTGGTTAAGAGACTGCCTTCAGCTCAGGTCATGATTCTGGAGTCCTGGGTCGGGTCCCGCATTGGGCTGCCTGCATGGTAGGGAGTCTGCTTCTCCCTCTGACCTCTTCCCTCTCATGCTCTCTTTCTCTCTCATTTTCTCTCTCTCTCTCTCAAATAAATAAATAAAATCTTTTAAAAAATTCTAAATATTTCTAGTTTGCCATTTTATGATGACTAAATTTTTTTTGCATTATTCTTTTCTTACTATCCAAAAATCTAGAAATATTAAAACGGTTTTGCTTTAGGTAAGACAGGTCACAAATATCTAGCCCAAATATACAATTCTCTGTTTTCTAGATCTTAGCACAGATCACAATTTCTCCCTGCATTGAGGGACAAATGTTATGCATTGGCTGAAGTGGCAAAGCACAAATGTATGGCATATGGCATACAGTTGAGAAAATTAAAAGTGCTTACACTGAAAGGAGGTCATAACCCAGTGGGCATAACCAGAACTTGGAGGGTTCATTCCATTACTGGAATGTCAACTGAGAGAATGGCAAGAGAGTGTATTATACATCAAAAGTATTTACAATGTCAGCGGGATACAATTTAACAATAAAGAGTGAAATGGTTAAAAAAAAACAATTACTTTAAAAATGCAAGGAATAAAACCTGAAGAATATGACAACAGTGGATACCTGCAACAGACCAGCAGTATGAAAGGTGTGACAATGAAAACCTGTTAAGTCAACTCTTTATACACTCTAAATTGCTCTCATATTCAAAAGGGATTTCCAATTCTCCTATGTTTTTCTGAGGTGAGGATAAATAATAGTGACAAACAAGCAATATCAATGCATTCCTAAATTATGTAGAAGACAACTTTATGACTCATAAAGCAAAATACCCTGGAAAACAGACTATATTATACCCCTTATATAGCAGGAAAATAACATTCAAGCTAGTATCCATAGGCTGCTGTAATTGAGAGCAGTGTTAACAAAAGTATCATGGCATACTTTTGTTGAGGGCTTACTATGAGCCAGGCACCATCCTAAGTACTTGGCATGAATCAATGACCAAAACAAAGGAAGACTATCCAAATGGAATTGAATGTTTAGCTGAGTTAGGCAGAAAATAAACAAGTATAATAACTAAGTGAATTATATCTTGAATTAATAATGATAAGTGCTACATAAAAAAAAATTGAAGTGGAATAGTTTGGTGGGGGTGGGTAAAGTGTCAGTGTAGAGGCAAAGGAAGTTTATAACATTACATATGTCAGAGTATGTTTTACTAGTAACATTGGACTTGAGTAAATATTTGGAGACACCCAGACCCCTGGGTGGTTCAGTAGGTTAAGCGTCTAACTTCGGCTCAGGTCATGATCCCAGGGCTCTGGGATCAAGTCTTACATTAGGCTCCCTCCTCGGTGGGAAGCCTGCTTCTCCCTCTGCCTGCTTTTTCCCCTGCTTGTGCTCTCTCTGACAAATAAATAAGGTCTTTTAAAAAAATATTTGAAGGATGTGATAGAATCAACCAAGCATATATGTGGGTGCAGGGAAAGAGCCTCAGTAGCATGAAAGGCCACAAGATACCATGATTGAGGTACAGCACAGAAGCAAATGTTGAAACACAGAATAGGAGGACATAAGGGCAAAAAGAAAGGTGAGGGAACCTCAAAATATTTAGTGTCTTGTGGGCCACTAAGAATTTTAGCTTTATTTTAAAGGAAAATGAAAAGCAACTACAGAATTTTGAGAAAGGAAATAAACGATATATCATATACTTTTAAAAGGTCAGGTGGCTGTGGTATTTCTAATAAGCTATAGGTAAACAAATTTGCAAGCGAAAATAGTCAGAAGGCTATTTCAGTAACTTTAGGTGACTGAATAATGGCTCAGCCAGAAAGTAGCTATGGAGTTTGTGTTTGGATTCTAGATATGTATTGACAATTGCATTAACACAATTTGCTGGTATTTTGGGATGTCAAAGAAAGCGATTAGTTAGGATAACAACACATTTTTGGACAGAATGACAGGATAGATGGAACTGCCATCACATAAAATGAAGAAGGTTGCAGAAAGCTGAATTTGGGAGAAAGCAGTTACAAATAGGGTCTTCAGGGATGCTGATTTTGAGAAAATTATTAGATATTCCAGGAGAGATGGTGCACATGCAGTTAGATGTAATAGGCTAGACTTTGAGATATTCTGGGTTGGATATATAATTTGGGCATATCTGTAGGTAGTAATGAAACAATATTTAATCACTAAAGGAGTGATTGTTCATAAAGAAGAGAAGAGGACCACGGACTGATCTCTGAGATACTGAAATATTAACGGAGTGTAAAGAAGAAACCAGGAAAGTAGACCACATAGTAGCAACCAGTAACACACACACACACACACACACACACACACACACACACACAAAGTGTGGCATCCCAGAAGATAAGTGAAGAACTGTGCCAAGCAGGAAAAAGCTGCTGATAGTTCACATAACACAGGACTGAAAACTGGCCATTTTATTTAAAAATATAGATACCACTTTTTACCTTAACTCAGTTATTTCCATGGAGTGATAGATATGACAGTGTAGTTAGAGTGAGTTAAGAAAGAATAGACAATTTGAAGAAAGGATAAACAACTCTTGCAAGGAATTTTGATCCAAAGAAAAGCAATGAGATGTGGCTGCTGATGAATGGGATTTTGTATACCTTAATATCAGAGCCATATAATTATGCATCGCATTAATCAAGATTCAACAAGGGAGGCAAATTATAGAATTATATTATAGAATATTATTGTATTATAGAATAAGTGTAATATATAGAATATAGAATAATAATATAGAATAAGTCTATAAACTATAGAATAAGTGTTTTTTGGAATATTATTTTTATGAGGACTAATTGTATATGTCAGCTTGACTGGACTAAGGGACACCCAGGTAGCTGATAAAACATAATTTCTGGGTGTATCTGTGAGTGTTTCCAGAAAAGATTAGCATTTCAATGAGTCAACTAAGTAGAGATTATTGCCGTCATGGATGTGATTAGGCATCACCACATCTTTTGAGAACCTGAATAGAACAAAAAGGTGAAGAAAGAGTGCATTTGCTCTCTGTGCTTGAGCTGTGACATCCATCTTCTCCTGCCCTCAGACTTCAGTGCTCTTGATTTTAAACTCAGACTGAATTATAACACTGATTTACATGGTTCTCCAGCTTATATTCAGTGGATCATGGAACTTCTCAGCCTCCATCATCATATGATATATGATATGATATGATATGATATGATACCATATGAAACACACATAAGGGCATGTGTTTGTGGGGTGGGGAGAGGGAGTTCCCCCAGAGAAACAGAACCAGTTGGATACATACACACACGCATACATTCTTACACTCTCACTCATGTCCATCTCTACACACATTTACATAGCACATATCAGTTAGGATTCTCCAGAGAAACAGAATACAGTTGTATATATGTTATATGTTGCATGTAGGATATGTATCAGTTCTGTTTCTCTGGAGAACTCCAACTGATCCAACTGCACACATTTATGGAAGAAGCTGAGAAAATATGTGTCCAAAAGACCAAAACAGAGTTGGAGTTAAACACTAGCCAGCCTTCCCAAAGCACCCAGGTGACTGGATAATCAAAGCTTGAAAGGAAACCTAGAAAGTCAAGGATGGCTAGGTGTCAGAGTAAGACCATAATGAAGAGCTAATGGAGAAGATGATGAAATCTACTCTCTGCATCTGATATTGGGCCTGGAGGCCAATAGGAATGATGACCAGGAAGAAGAGGCAAAAAGGGAAGATGGAGGAAAGCTGGAATCTGCCAGAACTTCTTCATCTGTTTCACACCACAAAAGAGAACAAAGAAAATCTAGAACCTACAAGAACCTATATACCTGTCTCATACTGCAACTGTTCCCAATGACCTCCAAAGAATGACATCTGCTGCTCTACTTCAACTTTCCAAATCTCATGCAAAATTCTCTAACCTGGAGCAGTACATAGAAGAGGTTTCTGCAACATTTAGTCACAGCTAGCCAAATTGATCCAGTGCAAAAGCACACAGATGCTGACCTAATAGAGATGGGAAAAAATGATGACATGGCAATAGACAGGAGATCTGCACCAATGTCCTTGAGTAGGATAGAGGGCACCATAGCTAACACACAAGTGAAGGACTTATATTTACAACAAAGTAAAGGTGTTTGGGTTTATTAAAACTTATTTCCAAAAAATAGCAATCATCTCTGCTGAAGGCACTGATAGCAAGTATTAAAATCAAACATGAAAATCATGTTAGAAAATGTTTGGTATATTTTAAGGGATAATTACCACTTAGCTGCATACAAATCTTCATAGGAGGTCAGTCACTAATAGCAAGAAATGTATTTGTTAATGTAGCTCAATAATTTTATGGTGTATGAAATGAAGGTGTAAAATGAAAAAATAAGTAAAATGTTTATTTCTAAAGATTAAAAAAAAACCTTTCATCTGGCCCTTAATCCATCTATACTTTGAAGAATCCCATTTGTTTTCAATTTTTTCCCTATGGTAGGTCACTCTTATAGTCAGTATATCCAATTGCTTGTTTGACAGCTCTACCCCTACATACTCAAAAGCAGCTCTGATTCAACCTGGGCAAAACTTTAGATCTATAGTTTTCTGTATACCATACCTCCTCCAGTTCTGGCTCTTTAGTTGTAATCACCATTCTTTCAAGCCAGGACTATAGTAGCACTCCTACTTTCTTCTCTCTGCCTCTTATTCAACCTTCCATGTACACACCTAATGTTCCTTTTACCTCTTCCCCTCTCTAGATTATTAAAACAGCCTTGTAATAGATCCCCTTCAGCCTGTTTCTTCACTCGTACCTAGTACATTCTCCTCACTACATCTAATAAATTTGTTGGGTGTTTTATTTGTTTTAATAATTGGAATCATGCCCTTGTTGATAAATGGAATGCTTTAATGTATGTTTTCATTGCTATCAAAATAATTACCACACTTTTTAACAAGAACTACCCAGCTATGTGTGATCCAACTCATTTACCTCTCCAAACAGGAACAGTGGGAGAAAAATGACGTTGTGATGTTTTTAACTCTTTAGTAAAAGATATAACTACATTGTGAGGATCTATTTTTTATGTTAGTAGAAAAGAAAAACATTATGTTTTCAAATTTATGTAAAATCACCAGTTTGGTGACTGAGAAAAGTTTTCTTCACAGACCTCGAAAGTAGTAGTTTTCAGAGTCTACAGAAGACATTGTCAGATGCTTTGGGGGAAAAAAAAGGACTAGAAAAACATTAAACAGAGGTTCACAAAGTTAATAGTTTTATTGTAGGCTATGTCTAATTTTAGAACATACTAATGTTTAAGTGTCAAAGAAATATATAAAGTATGTAATACTTAAACTTTATTAGGCTTGAAACTTTTTGTTACCAGAAGGCATCATAGAAAAGCTGTTCCATAGAACACTTTTGGGAATGCCACCCTAAGCATTTAAGGAGGAAACAGAGGCCTGAGGAAGTTAAGGTTAAAATAGTCAAGAGGGAACCAAATAGAGCCTGGACTGTAAGGGGTGGGTGATGGGGCAATCCCATATGAAGTATGCAAAGAAGGAAAATTTGTTGAGCAGGGTAGGGCAAAAGGGAGTAGAATTAGGTTACAGGGAAGAGTTGAAGATGCTCAACATCACTGTCCCAGTCACAAAAGGAGGAAAGAATTAAAGAACACCAAGTAACCCATAAATACTCAGTGCATAGGAAAAAGTAAACAGTTTTGTTTCCTGGCTATTTGAGCTTGACACTTGGTTTATGACTTACATTATATGTTCTGCCTTTATGCCCATTATTTTATAACTAGATTGATCAAACCCAGATTATGGCAAACTAACTGAAACACAAGCATACATTTTCTAAAGAGGAGTATCAGTGTAATACATTCTTTTTTTTTTTTTTTTTTTTTTTTTTTTTTTTTTAAGATTTTATTTATTTATTTGACAGAGAGAGAGATCACAAGTAGGCAGAGAGGTAGGCAGAGAGGCAGGCAGAGAGAGAGGAGGAAGCAGGCTCCCTGCGGAGCAGAGAGCCCGATGCGGGGCTCGATCCCAGGACCCTGAGATCATGACCTGAGCCGAAGGCAGCGGCTTAATCCACTGAGCCACCCAGGCGCCCCAGTGTAATACATTCTTAAACAGGAGAAGCACTGCAAATAGTAAAATATAACACAGAATTAAAAATAGAAAAAAAAAGGAATGTGGGCTTTTAAGGACCTTGTTTTGATACATTTGAAGGAAAAAATAAGAGCAAAACCACTTTTTACTTAAGCAGTATGAGACTCAAACATTGTTTAAAAAATAATCTGGGAATGTTAGTCTCAATTTCACATATTTAAAATAAAAATATATATGGCACTTCTAAGAAGTATGGACCTTATAAAATTCTAGCAGCCCTTCTAGAGAAATGATATGCACGGCATTCTAGAAGATGCTCTGATAATTTCCTTAACTTTTTCGGTAAAAATGGAATGCCATATTGTGTAGTTATTTAAAAAAAAAAAAAAGAACTTAAACAGGAAAAAGACAATTCAAAGAACATCTTCACAACAAAGCAGCCAATTCTGTGATTATTTAAAAAAAAATGTGTCCCATGTTTGTTTCCCACATGATTTGTACAGAAAATATGTAGGCACAGCTTTCTGAAGTACTTCATCATAAATTATCCCATGAATCATAAATTATACCTTCCATCAGTGGTCAATTCCCATTTTCATTGTATATACAAAGTTTCCACCTCACTGATCATTTACATCAGAATGAGAAAGAGATACAGGAAGTCCTTCCGCATCATCAGAACACAGAAATAAATATACATGGATTCTTTTTATATTATTTTTATATACATGTAAAAAAGTGATCAAAATTCAAAATATAGTTTATCCATGCTAATTGCCATAGGACATGAAGTTATAATACGAATTTACACATGATCAAACAAAGTTCTTGAATCAAAGGACAGATCTTTCAGATAAAAATTCCAAAAACTTCTATATGGTTCACCATGCCCTTTAAGAAGTGAGAGTGATCCTGCCACCAACACTGTATTTTTTTTAACTTATCAAATAGCATGAATTCAGCTGCACTTGATATTAAAGGTACATTTATATGTCTATATATTATTTTTATGAGAAATAGATTTTGTTTCCTTGAACAACTTTGTGAGCAAACTCATAATGTTCCAAGACAATTGATGATAGAAGGACAAATAAGTACTCAAACCCACATAGAGCATAGTCCAGACTTTATCCCACTAGTTTTCACTAATCACATCTCCCATGAAATCTTCTATCAGGACGACTAACAAGTACAAAATGGCCAACCTGAGTTTCACCTTCATTGCCTTCTCAAAGTAGTTTTTTCTTTCCTCCAGACACTCTAATGAGCAGTGAAATGGTGCAAAGGTAGACATCAAGAAGTACGGAGGGAAGAGGTAATGGCCTGTATAAACTGAAAACTATAGACTCAGTTCCTGGGTAATTGAGTATTGGTGGGACTTGGCAAAAAGAAAGCCAGCAGCTGTAATTCATTTAGACTTAAAAGAAACTCTCCTTCCAATATCAAAGTATAATGAAGAACTGAGTACAAAATTTGTTGCCAACTTATGATTATAGTATCCAGTGATCCATCCAAGGACTAATGTTGTCCATCATGAATATGAGAGAAGGGCATATAATGGGCACAAATAACTGTTCTAAAGACAAGTTTACAGGAGACAAGCAATTACAACCTGATTTTATAGGTTGGCACCAAAAACACTTTTGTCTTTTTCTTTATGACAATCAATTCAATAGAGTCTTTCCTATTAATGAAGGCACTGTGCTTTGAGGGTACAAAGATGTACTTCTGCCCTTGGGATTTTAAAAATATAGTGGGGGATATAACCATGCACTTAAGTAACTTCAGTAAAGAGCACACTGTTAAATTCAGAAGAGTGAGCAATTAATTCAGTAAAAAAATCCTACTACGTACTTGCAGGATTGTTTGAAGGTCCACATATCTAGCATAACATAAATTAAAGTATTTGCATAAAGTAGGAAAGGACCATAAGGAGAAAAAATATCAACCCATTCCATTCCATGTAAAAATCTTAGTTATAAACCTACTATGTTCTAAGCATTTTGTTAGATAAGAGATAAAAGAAACAAAGTATCACTACTGATAATATTGCAGTTGTATAATGGTAAATGAGAAAGGTAGATACATAGACCACTGTATAAATGTTTACAAATCCCAAAAAATTTATTTTATGACTTAAATTTTCTACATAGAGATATAATTCTCTCTTCTCTAAGTTTTTTTTTTTTTTTTAAGATTTTATTTATTCATTTGAAAGACAGAGACTGGAGAATACAAGCAGTGGGAGAGGAACAGGAAGAGGGAGAAGTCTCCCCACTGAGCAGGGAGCCCAACATGGGGCTCAATCTGAGGACTTGGAGATCCTGACCTGAGCTGAAGGTAGACCTTAAGCATCTGAGCCACCCAGGTGCCCTGTCGATTCTTCTGTAAGTTGATAGAAGAATAAATTTACAGTAATTCCTAAGTTGTGCAAGTTACCTGTGCTGCAAATTCATGGAAATTTCTCTCTGTTGGTGCCCAGACTTAGTCTGTAGTTTTCAGGAAAGGGATTATTTGGTCAATGGTGGCCAAATGTGACTGCAAATCAGAGCTGTTCAGGGAAATTTAAAAAAAAAAATGATAGATTCCTGACCCCTGCCACAGTCACTCTGTGGACCACTTTGCAAACCACTGGCCTAGGCCATGTGGAACATCTAAATTTTGACCAAAATGAAGAGCTGCTACTAGAAGGACTGCTCTGTGGGTTGAAGACGGTAGGATCCACAAGGAAATAAAGGATGTCATCACACATCACCATCGAAATTCTCTCACTCAACACTTTCCCCACACTTCTGGTCTACTTCCTATACATTTCCTTCTCTTTTCCTCCTGTGGGAGATCTGAGAGCCATACTTCATCTAGAATTAAAGAAGATGGCAGTCCAGGTCAACATTCTATCTATACACTAGGAAATTTCTCCCAAGGGAAAATACTGACTACAGGAATTCCTTGAGAAAAAAAAAATTATTTTACACCTTACACTAACTTCACTTAGAAAATCATGGACTTACTAAGCATCAACAAGAGAGAAACTGATTGATTCCTCAAAGGGGGCGGGGATCAACAATGTGATCCATATTCTATAAACATTTTGAGCATCTCTCAATGCTTAATATTATTAAACCTTAAAAAAATGGGAAGAGCAACATTTCAATGCTAGCATGATATTAATCACCCCATATCTGATTTAATATTTGATTTAATTTTCATACTTTCATTAAACAAGTAATGAGTAAGTATTGATCTTGTGCCATGTTTTATACAGGGGATAAAGTATTAAATAATGCAGTCCTAGTCCTTGCTCTTCTGGGTAATACCTTCCAGTAAGGGATAAGGACAAGTAGGGCAACTTGTCAGTGTGACACAAGTAAAGAGTACTAGGGAGAATCACTACATGGACACAAAAAGCTAACTTCATGCAGACTGAAAATAAATATTCCAAGAAACATGCCTGCAAAGTTTTAGAGGCAGAGTACCATACATTCAGGAAACTGCTGAATAATGCATAGTGAAGTACTTTGTAGTAGGTGGAGAGAAATACACACTAGAAGATTATAAGTTGTGAAGTCATACTAAGAAAGTAGATTGTACCTTAAAATACAGAGCACCAGAAGATTTTAACCACGAAGAGAACAAATCAGTTTTGTCTTTCAATACATTCACTTAGCCTTCCAAGTTGAGAGCAAGTTAGTGTCATGACTATAAGATATACCATTTAGGAGGCTAATCAGATGAGTGATGATGAAGGATATGTCTTAGAGTAATGAATAGGAAGATAGAACAAAGTGGTTGAATATCTTAGAGTAATGAATAGGAAGATAGAACAAGGTGGTTGAAACTGAGCCATGTTAAAGAGATAGAAAAGAAACGACTTGGTAATATTTTGGATATGTGGGTGATAGTTTAGATATTAGCATAGGAGGAAGAAGAGGCTAAAGAAATTATTTTGGACATGTTGATGTTTCAGTGACCAGGCAGACATATTAATTGAGTATCAAATAGGCAGTGGGATGTGTGGGTCTTGACTAAAGTTCAGGAGAGAAAAAAAGCTACAAACATAGAGTTGGGAAACACTGACCCACAAACAGTAACTGAAGTGATGGGAGTGACCAATATTGCCCAATTTTAGCTTGTAAAGGATGTAAACTAGAAAGAAAGCCAATAAAGGAAGAGGATCCTAAAATTACTTAGGAGTAGCCAGAAGTAGACAGTAAGATGGATAGAAAATTCAAAAATATGGTCTAAGGGGAACCAAGGAAAGTTTATCAAGGATGACATGTTCAACTGTGCTATATTCTATTGAAAGTTCAAATGAAAAGTCTAAGGAGTAACCATTTGATTAGCATAGCATCCTCTACCCTTTTCTGATACCTTGGAATGCATACATATGCAACCTCTGGTCACAATATTTGTTTTTGGTTTTTTTTTTTTAACTTCAGGTAGGTTTTTTTGCAGTCTATAGTAGAAGTGTGACTTTCTACTATTTTGAAATTGGGTTATTAGTAATACCTATTTCACAACAAACTGAAAAGGAGTGGTCATGGACATAAGAGCTAAATAATTATTTGTCCCCAAAAAAAGTATATTTGTCATCACTTAGGCCAAATCTTGCTAAAACCCTGTTATGAATTTATAACATTACATTATAGGCTCTATGAGGGCATGAAATGAATTTAGTTTCTCCACTATCTTAAGTCCCGGCACTTAACATTATGACTGGCACAGAACAGTTGCTCAAAATAAATTTTTTAATGGATGGATGGATGAATGAATGAATGAAGCACCAGAGACAAGAGCTAGAATTATCTGATATTTCCATTATAGAGCCTGCAAAATGGAGGTGGATTCTGGAGAAAGAATCAACTGAAATGCAAAAATAAATATTAACTGATCATCTGAGAAAAACCAAAGGCAAGTTTTACAGTAATTAGCAAACATAAAAATCCTCTGTCCCACCCTTAGATGCATTCTTGCTTATATTATCCAAAAAAAGTACTTAGCTGACTAAACTCTACTAAGAATTATTAGAAAAATACAAAAGAGACAAAAATAACTGAACAAGTGACTAAGATGACAACAAACAAAATCAACACCGACAGGGGCAAGATAGTGCAATGCGGAAGCAACAACTTAAATGACTCATTCATGATATGTTGTGAATTAATGGTTAGTCCTCAGTAAATCATCTTTACTCACTTTCTTTATAGCACTGGTTACTAACCAACACAGTGAATGTTATCTACTCACCTTTTCTTTGCTACAAAATATTAGAGATAATTCTATTATTATGATTGTAATAATTAAACTTCCTTTATTTCCTTTACAGCAAATTCAATTAAATGTTTTGAGTACATGCATATTCTGAGTGGAGAGTACTGCTCCAAATTATAATAGGAAGCAAATGTTGGAACTAAAAGACATTCCCCACACACCAACCATCAAGGTCCCTTGATGCAAAACAATCCTACAAGCAACAGCAAGCATGTGGGAGGGGGCTTTAGATAAAATGATCCCAAAGGGCAGCTAGTAGTTAAAAATGGAGGAGTCACAACCCTTTCCTCTGCAAGCAAAAAACAGTCAATTAGAATAGTTTAAATGGTAAGTAAAATTATCTCCCTCAAAAGGAATCTATGGGCAGGTAGTTCAGGGATTGGTTCAGTAGCCAAACACAGATTTTTTACTTTCCTCCTCCGGCCTCCCATTGTATTACTTGCCTAATCCTTTCCCTTGTCTATTCAGGTTACAAGATGGTTATCACAATTTCATAGATCTCATGTAGTAAAAATACAGCTAAGAGAATTTTCTCTGTCTCTCCCTCCTTTTCTCCTTCTCTCTTTTCAGGGATGAATTATTTCCCAAAAGCCCTCCAAAAGACTTTCCTTAAGTGTATTATCCATCATTAGGTCACATATCCATGACCTATAGGCACTCTCAACTCTGGTAACAAGGACAGAATGAGAGAGAATTATGGTAGCAACCAACAGCATCAGTTTCTTCTTCTGAACTGAATACACACAGTTAACATAATTGGTATTTTCTTTCCTCAATCTGATTTCTCCCACACACCTTTTTTAAGTTAACTCCATTTCCTTTTATGTAAGCCAAAATAAAGGAAGTACTTTGTCTCATCTCGAGTTCAAATATGAATGGTACTGCAATTTCCCTGTGTAAATTATCTTGCCCTTTGAATTTTAGAATTTGTAATTGAGTACATTTATAAATAATATATGAAAGTAAGAAGGTTCAACTCCAAGTAGGAGAGTTGGAGAAAAGCTATTATTGTACTTGTAAAACTGATTTCTTCTGTTAAATGGGCCATGAAGATTCAGTGATTTTAATAGTATTTTATTTATAAAATATTAAATTTTTGGTAACATAAAGTGAAGTTTACTATGGAGTGTAAAAATGAAAAATCTTATCTAGAGTACTGCCATTTTAAGATAATGACAAGATCTAGTCTACATTTTTGGTACATTAGCATTGCTCTATCTACTAAAAACTGAAAACTTCCTCCTGTCTATTCTTAAAAAGGATACAGTTGGGCACCTGGGTGGCTCAGTGGGTTAAGCCTCTGCCTTTGGCTCAGTTCATGATCTCGGGGTCCTGGGATCGAGGCCCGCATTGGGCTATCTGCTCAGCAGGAAGCCTGCTTCCCCGCTCTCTCTCTGCCTGTCTCTCTGCCTACTTGTGTTCCCTCTCTGTCAAATAAATAAAATCTTTAAAAAAAAATACAGTCTAGGGGCGCCTGGGTGGCTCAGTGGGTTATAAGCCTCTGCCTTCGGCTCAGGTCTTGATCCCAGGGTCCTGGGATCGAGCCCCGCATCGGGCTCTCTGCTCCGCAGGGAGCCTGCTTCCTCCTCTCTCTCTGCCTGCCTCTCTGCCTAGTTGTGATTTCTCTCTGTCAAATAAATAAAATATATAAAAAAAATACAGTCTATAAAACAAAGAGGTTTCATAACACAAAGAAGAGGATGTTGAAAATGCTCTAAAATTATATAACCTTTAAATCTGGAAGTGAATGCTAATCTAAATCCCTTGTTTAATGGATATGAAGTGACTTGCCCAGTATTCTTGAAAAACGAAAACAGGAGTACCAAGGTGATGACAGAGTAGGAGGACCCTAGGCTCACTCTCATCCCACAAATACAACTAGTTAATTATGAAATCATCCTAAATACCCCAGAAACTGACTTGAAGACTGGCAGAATAAACTGTGCAGATAAAGACAGAGAAGAAGCCATAGGAAAGAAGGTAGTATGTTCAGAGACTTGGTTTGAGAGAGAAACAGACGTGGCTGCTGAGATAGAAAATGAGCCACAGTCATGGAGAAGGGCAAAAGACAGACTAGTAGACAGGAAAAAATTAATTCCAATAGCAACTGGCTTGGAAAGTGAGAGGGGCCAAATTTTATAAGTTCTTACAATCAGTGGGGCTTAAAACCTGGAGTTTTAAATGTCAGCCAGCTTGGTTCTGGGAAAGTTCAAAGGATATTGGATCTATCCTTGGAGAAAAGACAGGGCAAACCACCTGCAGATATACAGTGTGGAAATATCTGAAGGGTGACTAGAGCACATAGTGGGGAAGTTATTTGTTCATTTGTGAACATGTTCCAGAGAGACAGTGTTCATGGAGAGACCCTTCAAGGAGAAGGGAACTGGGGGGTGCCACTTCCCTTTCCTGTCCCTCAGCATTAACACAGAGCCAGCCACCTATGTGAACAGCACAGCACCAACACTGACTTTCTTACACCAACCCCCAAGTTATCCCCCAGCTGCATTCTGGTGGAAACACCCTTCCCCGGTATGCTTGCCTCAGTCCAAGCATGGTGGGTCCCCTCCCCCAGAAGACCAACCCAAACCCCTTGCCAACACCATGTTTCCCCACCCAGGTAGTTTTTCAGAGCCTTGGTTCCAGTGGCAAGAAATATCATTTCACAGAGAAGAGCACATCTAGTTGAAACACACATATTAGGCCAGGGACCAAATATTTCCCACAATAGGTGAGGAGAGCCTCTACAGATAACTGGCCTGAAGGATAAAGTAGCCAGGACACAATAGCAGAGCATACACAGGACACACTGGAAACATGTTCAGTAGAGTTAGGCCCTGAGGCACAAGGGACACTACACACTGCAGGGTACTATAGGACCTCTTCTTCAGAAAGCTATTACCCTCAGAACAAGAGATGTAACAAACTTTCTTAACACACAGAAAACACACAGGCAAAGAGACAGACAAAATGAGAAGACAGAGGAATTTAATTTAAATGAAAGAACAGAATAAGGCCACGGCTGAAGATCTAAGCAAAGCAAATACAAGTAACATGCCTGATAGAGAATTTAAAGTAATGATCATAAGGATACTCACTGGACTTAAGAGTGGAAGATACAAGACCCTTAACATACTGATAAGAAATAACATAGCAAAGATAAAGGGCTCAGAACATGAAATGAGCAATATACTTTAGAATAAACAGCAGAGGAATGAATCTGTGACTCCAAGACAGAGTAAGGGAAAGTAATCAAGCTGAACAAAAGAGAAAAAAAGAATTATGCAAAATTAGAATAGGCTGAGAGAACTCAGTGACTTCATCAAACATAGTAACATTCCTACTAGAAGAGTCCCAGAAAAAGAAGAGACAAAAGGGAGCAAAGATTTATTTGAAGACATAATATTTGAAGACAAAAATTTATTTGAAGAAATAATAGCTGAGGGGCGCCTGGGTGGCTCAGTGGGTTAAAGCCTCTGCCTTTGGCTCAGGTCATGATCCCAGCGTCCTGGGATGGAGCCCCACATCGGGCTCCCTGCTCAGCCAGGAGCCTGCTTTCTCCTCTCTCTCTGCCTGCCTCTCTGCCTACTTGTGATCTCTATCTGTCAAATAAATAAATAAAATCTTTAAAAAAAAAAAAAAAGAAAGAAAGAAATAATGGCTGAAAATTTCCCTAATCTGGAGAAGGAAAAAGATATCCAGATCCAGGAGGCATAATGAACTCCCATCAAAATTAACAAAAGCACACCCATACAAAGACATATTATAATTTAACTGGCAAAATATAATGATTAAAGAAAAGAATTTGAAAGAGAAAGAAAAAGACAATAGTAACTTACAGGGGAAAACTCGTAGGCTATCAGGAGATTTTTCATCAAAAACTTTCCAGGCCCAGAGGAATGTCATAATATATTCAATATGCTAAATGGGAAAAGTCTGTAGCCAAGAATATTTTATCCAACAGGGCTATCATTCAAAAGAGAAGAAGAGAGAAAAAGTTAATCATATTAAAAACTGAAGGAATTCATGACTACTAAACCAGCCCTGCAAGAAATATTAAAGGGGACTCTGAGTGCAAAGGAGAAACTAAAAGTGATAGTATGAAGATAAGAAACACAAAAGCAGTCAAAATGAGAATTTCTATTAAAAAACAAAACAGGGGGCACCTGGGTAGCTCAGTGGGTTAAGCCTCTGCCTTTGGCTCAGGTCATGATCTCAGGGTCCTGGGATTGAGCCCTGGTTTGGGCTCTCTGCTCAGCGGGGAGCCTGCTTCCCCATCTCTCTCTGCCTGACTCTCTGCCTACTTGTGATCTCTCCCTCTGTCAAATAATAAATAAAACCTTAAAAAAAGAAAGAAAGAAAGAAAGAAAGAACAGCCAAGGAACCCACAAAGTAAAAGGATGTAAAATGTGACAACATTTACCTAAAACATGGAGAGGTGTAAAGAATGGATTCAAACTTGAATGACCATCAATTTAATATAGATTGCTACATTCACAAGAGGTTATATACAAACTTAATGGTAACCATATATCAAAACCCACAAATATGCCAAGAATAAGGAGAAGGAAAGCCAAATATATCACTAAAGAAAATCAGCAAAACATAAAAGAGAATCAGAGAAAACTTCAGAAACAACCACAAATAAGAAAATGACAATAAATACATATCTATTAATACTTACTTTGAATGTAAATGAACTAAATGCTCCAAAAGATATAGGGTATCTGAATGGATTTAAAAAAAAAGACCCATCCAAATGCTGCCTGCAAGAGACTCATTTTAGACCTAAAGACACCTGAGGCTGAAAGTGAGGGATGAAGGTGCACCTGGGTGGCTCAGTCGGTTAAGCATCTAACTTTGGTTCAGGTCATGATCTACAGGGTCCTTAGATCAAGCTCTGCATCATCTCCTCACTCAGGAGGGAGTCTGCTTGTCCCACTGCCTCTCCCTCTGCCCCTTACCCACACACTAGTGCTCTCTCTCTTTCTCATATAAATAAATAAAATCTATTTTTAAAAAAGTTAGGGGTGGAGAAATAACCTGTCATGCAAATGGATACCAAAGAGAGCCACATTAGCAATACTTCTATCAGAAAAAAAGATCACCGTATGATCATAAGGAGGATAATCCAACAAGAAGATAAAGCAATTATAAACATTTATGCACCCAACATAGAAGCACAAAAATATATACAACATCAAAATCCTTGAGGAGAACGCAGGCAGCAACCTCTTCGACCTCAGCCGCAGCAACATCTTCCTAGGAACAACGGCAAAGGCAAGGGAAGCAAGGGCGAAAATGAACTATTGGGATTTCATCAAGATCAAAAGCTTTTGCACAGCAAAGGAAACAGTTAACAAAACCAAAAGACAGCTGACAGAATGGGAGAAGATATTTGCAAACGACATATCAGATAAAGGGCTAGTATCCAAAATCTATAAGGAACTTAGCAAACTCAACACCCAAAGAACAAACAATCCAATCAAGAAATGGGCAGAGGACATGAACAGACATTTCTGCAAAGAAGACATCCAGATGGCCAACAGACACATGAAAAAGTGCTCCACGTCACTCGGCATCAGGGAAATACAAATCAAAACCACAATGAGATATCACCTCACACCAGTCAGAATGGCTAAAATGAACAAGTCAGGAAATGACAGATGCTGGAGAGGATGTGGAGAAAGGGGAACCCTCCTCCACTGTTGGTGGGAATGCAAGCTGGTGCAACCACTCTGGAAAACAGCATGGAGGTTCCTCAAAATGTTGAAAATAGAACTACCCTATGACCCAGCAATTGCACTACTGGGTATTTACCCTAAAGATACAAACATAGTGATCCGAAGGGGCACGTGTACCCGAATGTTTATAGCAGCAATGTCTACAATAGCCAGACTATGGAAAGAACCTAGATGTCCATCAACAGATGAATGGATCAAGAAGATGTGGTATATATACACAATGGAATACTATGCAGCCATCAAAAGAAATGAAATCTTGCCATTTGCGACGACGTGGATGGAACTAGAGCGTATCATGCTTAGTGAAATAAGTCAATCGGAGAAAGACAACTATCATATGATCTCCCTGATATGAGGACATGGAGAAGCAACATGGGGGGGTAGGGGGATAGGAGAAGAATAAATGAAACAAGATGGGATTGGGAGGGAGACAAACCATAAATGACTCTTAATCTCACAAAACAAACTGGGGGTTGCTGGGGGGAGGTGGGATTGGGAGAGGGGGTGCGGGCTATGGACATTGGGGAGGGGAGGCGAACCATAAGAGACTATGGACTCTGAAAAACAACCTGAGGGTTTTGAAGGGTCAGGGGTGGGAGGTTGGGGGAACAGGTGGTGGGTGATGGGGAGGGCACGTTTTGCATGGAGCACTGGGTGTTGTGCAAAAAGAATGAATACTGTTACGCTGAAAAAAAAATAAATAAATAAAAAGGGAAAAAAAAAAAGAAAAAAAAGAAAAAAAAAATATATATACAACAGTTAATAACAAATATTGAAGGAACTAATCAATAAAAATGCAACAGCAGACTTTAACACCCCACTTACATCAATGAACAAATCATCTAAGCAGATCAACAAAGAAACAATAGCTTCGAATGTCACACTGGAACACAAGTATTTAACAGATATATTCAGAGCATTCCATCCTAAAACAGAAAATGACTTCTTTTCAAGTACACATGGAATATTCTCCATGTGTATAAGTGACCTACTGGCCCACAAAACAAGCCTCAACAAATTCAGTAAGCCTGAAGTCATACTATGCATCTTTTCTGACCACACTATGAAAGTAAAAATAAACCCCAAGGGGAAAAAAAAATCTGGAAAGACCACAAATACATGGACGTTAAATAAAATGTTACTAAACAATGAATTAGTCAACAAGGAAATCAAAAAAGAAATTTAAAAAAATAAATGGAAACAAGTGAAAATGAGAATAGTCTAAAATTTGGGGGATGTAGCAAAAGCAATTCTAAGAGGAATGTTCATAGCTTGAGGCCTACCTCAAGAAGAAAAATCTCAAACATGCCTAAAGAAACTAGAAAAAGAATAAACAAAACCTAAAACCAGCAGAAGGAAGGAAATAATAAAGAGCAAAAATAAAGGATATAAAAAATAAAAAAAAATAGATCAATGAAACCAGGAATTGGTTCTCTGGGGGGAAAAAAAAAACTATAATTGATAAGCCTTTAGACAGATATCCAAAAAAAAAAAAAAGAGAGAGAGAGAGAGAGAGACCCAAATAAATAAAATCACAAATGAGAGAGAAGAAATAACAAGTAACTCCACAGAAATACAAAGGATATACCAACAAATTGGAAAACCTAGAAGAAATGGACAAATTCCTAGAAACATGTAAACTAAAAAAACTGAAACAGGGAAAAACAGAAAATCTGAACAGAACAATAGCCAGCAAAGAAATTGAATCAGTAATGAAAAAACATCCAACAAAATTCCAGGACCAGATGACTTCCCAGGTAAATTCTACCAAACATTTAAAAAAGATTTAATACCTATTCTTCTCAAACTATTCAAAAAAATAGAAAAGGAAGGAATAATTACAAATTCATTCTATGAGGCCAGCATTATCTTGATACCAAAACCAAATAAAGACACCACTAAAAAAGAGAACTACAGGCCAATATTCCTGATAACACAGATGCAAAAATCTTCAACAAAATACTAGCAAACTGAATTCAAAACACATTTTTAAAAATCACCATTCCTGGGTTGCAAGGGTGGTTCAATATTCACAAGTCAATCAACATGACATATTGTATTAGTAAGAGAAAGGATATGAACCATATAATTTCAATAGATGTAGTAAAAGATTTTGACAAAGTAGATCATTCATGATTAAAAACCCTCAACAAAGTAGGTTTAGAGGGAACATGCCTCAACATAATAAACACCATCTATGAAAAACCCACAGCTAATATCCTCCTTAATGGAAAGGTCAGGAACAAGAAAACAATGTCCACTCTCACCATCTTTATTGAACTGAGTACTGGAACCCCTAGTCACAGAAATCAAACAAAAAGAAATAAAAGGCATCCAAATCAGAAGAAGTAAAACCTTCCCTATTCACGGATAACATGATACAATCAAAAAACTGTTAGAACTGCTAAGTGAATTCAATAAAGTAGCAGAATACAAAATCAAAGCACAGAAATCTGTTCCATTTCTATATGCCAATAATTAAGCAACAGAAAGAGAAATTAGGGAAACAATCTCATTTATAATTGCACCGAAAACCAGAAGATACTTAGGAATAAAAACTAACCAAAGAGGTGAAAAACCTGTGCTCTGAAAATTCTAAAACCCTGATGAAAGAAATTGAAGAGGTCACAAAGAAATGGGAAGACATTCCATGCTCACAGATAAGAAAATATATTGTTAAAATGTTTATACCACCTAAAGCAATCTACAGATTTAATACATCTCAATCAAAATACCAACAGCATTTTTCACAGAGCTAGAACAATCCTAAAATTTATATGGAACAACAAAAAACCCCAAAATGTCAAAGTAATCTTGAAAAGAAAAGCAAAGCTGGAAACATCACAATCCCAGACTTGGAGTTATATTACTAAGCTGTAGTGATCAAGACAGTACAGTACTGGCACAAAAACAGACACGTAGATCAATAAAACAGAGTAGAAAACCCAGAAATAAACCCAAAACTATGTGGCCAATTAATCTTCAATGAAGTAGGAAAGAATATTCAACAGGAAAAAGTCTCTTCAACAAATGGTGTTGGGAAAACTGGACAGCTACATACAAAAAAAAAAAGAGAGAGAGAGAGAGAGAGAAAAGAAAAGAAAAAAACCTAAAAAATGGGATCATTTTCTTACAAACAAAAATAAATTTAAAAAGGATTAAAGACCTAAATGTGAGCCCTGAAACCATAAAAATCCTAGAAGAGTACATAGGCAGTAACCTCTCAGCCACCGTAACTTTTTTCTAGATAGGTCTCCTGAAGCAAGTGAAACAAAAGCAAACAACCCTCAGGACTACATCAAAATAAAAAGCTTCTGCACAGTAAACAATAAAACTAAAAGGCAACCTAAAGAAGATATTTGCAGATGACATATCTGATAAAGGGCTAGTACCCAAACATAAAGAACTTCCACAACTCAACACTCAAAAAAACAAATATTCCAATTTAAAAAAATGAACAGAAGACATGAACAGATATTTCTCCAAAGACATACAGATGGCCAACAGATACAGGAAAAGACATTCATCATCAGTTACCACGAAGGAAAGGCAAATTAAAACTACATTGAGTGGGGCACCTGGGTGGCTCAGCATGTTAAGCTTCTGCCTTTGGCTCAGGTCGTGATATCAGGGTCCTGGGATCAGGCCCCAGGTTGGGCTCTCTGCTCGGCAGGGAAACTGCTTCCCCCCTCTCTCTGCCTGCCTCTCTGACTACTTGTGATCTCTATCAAATAAATAAAATATTTTTAAAAATAAAAATAAAATAAAAACTACAATGAGGTATCACTTCATACCTGTCAGAGTTGCTAAAATCAACAACACAATAAACAGTAAGTGTTGGTGAGGATGTGGAGAAAGGGGAACCTTCTTGCACTGTTGGTGGGAATGCAAACTAGTGCAGCTGCTCTGCAAAACAGAATGCAGTTTCCTCAAAAAGTTAAAAGCAGAACTACCTTATGTTCCAACAATTGTACTACTGGGTATTTACCCAAAGAATACAAAAATTCTGATTCAAAGGAATACATACACCCCTGTGTTTAGCCAAGATATGGAAGCAGCCCAAGCATCTATCAATTGATGAATAGATAAAGTAGTGATACACACACACAAATGGGATATTACTCAACTATATAAAAAGATGTAATCTTGCCATTTACAAAGACTTGGATGGAGCTAGAAAATGCAACGCTAAGTGAAATAAGCTAGTCAGGGAAAGACAAACACCCATGATTTCACTCATATGTGGGATTTAAGAAACAAATCAAATACGCAGTGGGGGCAGGGGAGAGAGAAAGAGACAACAAGCAGACTATTATAAAGAACAAACTGATGATTACTGGAAGGGAATGGGTGGGGGAATGGGTTTAACAGGTGATGGGGATTAAGAAGCACACTTGTCTTGATGAGGACCAAGTGATGTACATAATTACCAAATCACTATATAAAGAAAAAAATAATTAAAACAGAGCTGACATTTAAGAAGTTGTCTACTTGAAATTTCTACTTGTCTTACTTTAGAACTGCCTTTTACTCTCATACTTCCAAACTAAAAACTAAAATGCTCATGGATTAAGTTCACCTGGTTAATTGAAAATTAAGTTTTTTTCAATTTTGACTACAAATCTTTCCAAAATATATTTGTTTCCTTTCTCGCCTTATTGCAAAGTTTAGACTGACTATTATTCCATGCATTCTAGATTATTTCTTTTTTTGGTTTTTTTTTGTTTTTGTGTTTAATTTTTTTTTTTATTATTTGTTTATTTACAGCATAACAGTGTTCATTGTTTTGGCATCACACCCAGTGCTCCATGCAGTACGTGCCCTCCCTATTACCCACCACCTGGTTCCTCAACCTCCCAACCCCCCACCACCGCCCCTTCAAAACCCTCTGGTTGTTTTTTCAGAGTCCATAATCTCTCATGGTTCATCTCCCCTTCCAGTTTCCCTCAACTCCCTCTCCTCTCCATCTCCCCATGTCCTCCATGTTCTTTGTTATGCTCCACAAATAAGTGAGACCATATGATACTTGACTCTCTCTGCTTGACTTCTTTCGCTCAGCATAATTTCTTCCAGTCCCGTCCATGTTGCTACAAAAGTTGGGTATTCATCCTTTCTGATGGAGGCATAATATTCCATTATGTATATGTACCACATCTTCCTTATCCATTCATCCGTTGAAGGGCATCTTGGTTCTTTCCACAGTTTGGCGACCGTATTGCTGCAATAAACATTGGGGTACAGATGGCCCTTCTTTTCACTACATCTGTATCTTTGGGGTAAATACCCAGCAGTGCAATTGCAGGGTCATAGGGAAGTTCTATTCTCAACTCTATGGTGAAATAATCTTCTACAAAACAGGAAAAAATATACAATGGAAAAAAGACAGTCTCTTCAATAAATGGTGCTAGAAAACTGGACAGCGATATGTAGAAGAATGAAACTCGACCATTCTCCTACACCGTACACAAAGATAAACTCGAAATGGATAAAAGACCTCAACGTGAGACAGGAATCTATCAGAATCCTAGAGGAGAACATAGGCAGTAACCTCTTCGATATCAGCCACAGAAACTTCTTTCAAGATATGTCTCCAAAGGCCAAGGAAACAAAAGCGAAAATGAACTTTTGGGACTTCATCAAGATCAAAAGCATTCTGGATTATTTCTAATTTGGAAGCCTCTTGGTATCATCCTAAAGAGCACAAATTTTCTACAGTTCTGTCACTCAATTTTGAATTTATAAAATAAAGCTCTATTTTTGTATTCCTGGCCCTGGGTCATTTCTTGGGCACTGTTGGTCAGTTTTATGTTGATGTAGGTATTTTGTTTCTAAAATAAAGATGAGAGATTTTCTTTAGAGTTCCATCTTTATGTTAAACAATATGTCAAGAACAGAAAAAATTCTGAGTAGGAATTTTTTATGTATTTTTGGTTTTGTTTTGTTTTTTTACCATAGTTCTAATATTGTCTAGTTTTTTTGTTTGTTTGTTTTTAGGGGAAATGGCAGATCAATGACAAATGATTTGAGGATATAAAAGATTTAGTCACTGTTCTAAATCTCTGATATGATGATCCAAGACCAGCATTTATAAGGGATGTCAGGAAGTCTTCCAAAAAGTTTGTTGAGGATAGAAGAGAGCTTTTCTCTTCTTTTGCACAGGGAAACTGAGAGCACTTTCAGCCCTTCTGTTCTGCCTTCCTTAAAATTTAGCCAGTTGGGGGCACCTGGGTGGCTCAGTGGGTTAAAGCCTCTGCCTTCGGCTCGGGTCTTGATCCCAGGGTCCTGGGATCGAGCCCCACATTGGGCTCTCTGCTCAGCGGGGAGCCTGCTTCCTCCTCTCTCTCTCTGCCTGCCTCTCTGCCTACTTATGATCTCTGTCTGTCAAATAAATAAATAAATAAAATCTTTAAAAAAAAATTTAGCCAGTTAGGTGAACTTTGGGGCATTCTTCTAAAAATGAAAGAATTATTCTTGCATGCATTTTCTATCATTTTCTGTGCTTCTTGTTGAACCAGTCATGGAAACAGCTAGGCTAGTTGCTTCAAGGGTTGCAGAATCAGAATTAACTCTCTTTCTTACATCAGTTCAGGGTTGTGTAGAGTCAGGTTGGGTGGGACAGAGCAAGACAGGGCAAGAGAGAATATGGTAAAACTTTCTAAATCGGGAAGTATTCCAATACTATGCTCTCAAAATATACAATTTAGCCAATAAATAGTATTTAAAATGAGCACAAATACACTTATTTTAAGTATCAATTTCTTGTTAAAATTTTGCCATGTAATCTTTTGTTGTGGGATTTATATATAGATAAGAACTTAAATAAGATCTCCTTGTTATCTGGGTTACAAAATATTAATAAGGTATGAGATACAGGTGTTTTAGATTACAGCTTAGGATGAATACCATTTTAGTAACAATTTAGCATATCCCAACAAAGTGAAATTGAAGGACAATGATATCATTTCCAAACTATAGGTGATGTGAATAAACACCAATGTGGCCGAATTATCATCATCAATTTAGATGACTGAATACCTACAGAGCCCTTGATATTTTTCAAGGTATCATGAGTTCAACAAACTATGTCTACTGCCTTAAGTGAACTCAGTTGGATTCAGCGATATAAAACTTCCATTAGCTCTAACTATTTTGGAAGTTTTGTTCTACCTCATAGAAGTTCAAATTTCCCATTTCCAAAAGCAGGTGTTAACTCAGTAGTTTGCTCTGTGCATATTAGAGCATTACATATATTTTATAGCTATATTTTTGTTTCTGTATGTACATATTTATATCCTATATTTGCTGAACATTTCCTAAGATATCAGTTTTATTAGATGTACATCAATAACAGGACAGGTAAAATAAATACATATATTAATAAATTAATACTAGACTCGGTTTTAAAATATTTTCCTTTTAACATCCTTTGAAATGTATATACAAAAAAGTACATCTTAGGAAAAGGCCATGTAGTATAGGATTATGCTTTCCCACCCCATCTCCATCCATGGAACAAATTATTTCTGAAACAATGTTGGAAGCAACTAGTAATCTGTTAGCGAGTCTAAGGTTAAGTAACAACTTCCTCTTTAAAAGTAACAATTTCTCCACTCATCACAGATATTAATAACTCGACTGATAATAAGGTTTATTAACAATTTGAGGAATGATATCAACAACATGGTGGACTAAGAGGTTGCAGCCCTCATAACCACACAGAAACACCAATTTTGGCAACCTCCTACAAACAAGAATACCTTCTTCAATACACAGAGTTGAGAAAACTGGGTAGCCAAAGGCAAAAGAATAAAATTGGACCCTTATACATAAAAATCAACTCAAACTTGGGGCACCTGGGTGGCTCAAATCATTTAAGCACGTGCCTTAATCTCAGACCCTGATCCCAGGGTTCTGGGATGGAGCCCCACATTGGGCTCCCTGCTCATTGGGGAGTCTGCATCTCCCTTTCTCTCTACCCCTCCCTACACTTGTGCTCCCACTCCTGCACTCTCTCTCAAGTGTGTGGATAAAATCTTTAAAAGAAAAAAAATCAACTCAAACTAAAGACTTAAATGTTGGAACAGAAATTGTAAAATTCCTAGGAGAGAAAGACAGGGGAAAGCTCCTTGATATTGGTCTTGGTGATTTTTTTTTTTTTTTTTTTTTTTTTGGATATGAGACCAAAAATATAGGTGACAAAAGCATAGACTATAAACAAGTACTATTATGTCAAGCTAAAAAGCTTCTGCACAGCAAAGGAATTCATGAACAAAATGGAAAGGGAAGCTACACAATGACAGAAAATTTTTATACGTTCAACCAATTTATTTATATGGCAAACTCTTTATTGAATAGGGGATTAATATCCAAAAAAATATAAGGAACGCAAACAAACAAAAACCCCCTGACACACACAAGTAACCTGATTGAAAAATAGGCAAAGGACTTGCACAGACTTTTTTCCAAACAGCCAATAGGTATATGAAAAGCTTTTCAACATCAGTAACTACGAAAAATGAAAATCAAAACCACAATGAGATCTTTCACTCACATTAGGATATCCCTTTAAAAAAAAAAAAATCTCAGCAAAGAGGAGTAGGAAAGAGAACTGTGTCACACATTAGAGGGAATATCAATTGCTACAGGCATTATGGAAAACTGTACAGAGGTTCCCCAGAAATTAAAAAATATAACTACCCTATGATCGAGCAAATCCACTTCTGAGTATTTATGCAAAGGAACTGAAATCAGTATCTCAGATATTTGCACTCCCATGTTCATCACAACGTTTTTAATAGCTTATATATGCAAATAATCTAAATGTCCATCACTGGATGGATGGATAAAGAAAATGGGGTATATACCTATAATGGAATATTACCTTTAAAAACAAGAAATTCCTGCCACTTGTAGCAACATGGATGGGCCTGGCAATCATTATGTTAAGAGAAATTAGCCAGACACAGGAAGACAAATATTCCATAATCTCACTTACATATGGAATCTAAAATAGTTAAATTCACAGAAGCAGAAAGTAGAATGGTGATTGTCAGGGGCTGGGAAGAGGAAAAGTGTATATAGATTCCGTCCTCTAAGATAAAGAAGTTATGGTGATGGACTATATGGTATTCTGTCTATAGTTAAATATCTCCATACTCTATAACACATACTTGAAGTTTGCTAAGAGGGTAGATGTTAAGTGTTCTTACCACACACAAAAATAATAGTAATAAAGAAGGCAGGAGGAAACTTTTGAAGGAAATGGACAGGTTTGCAGCCTTGATGATGGTGATGGTTTCACAGGTTTAAACTTACCCCAAACTCAAATTTATACCTTATTTATGTAAAACTTTCCATATGGTAATCTACCTCAATAAAATGGTTTGAAACAAAAAATGAAATAAAACAGGTTAGCATGATATATATATATATGTGTGTGTGTGTATATATATGATGTATGTATATCTATAGGATATATATAAAATATATATATGATATATATATATTTGTTTTTTGGATTTATTATTTTTTTTGGATATATACATCCAAAAAAAAAACCCAACAACAACAACAACAACAATTTGGTAGAGTTATAAGTTTTGGCGACAAATATTATGTGCACTTCAGAGTTGGTTTCCTGATTTTGCTCTTGGTCAGAGGACTGGACGACTAATGAGTTGTCCTCACCACTCTTTTACAGCTTATGTTAGAGGCCACAGAGAAAAAAAAAAAAAAAAAAAAAACTCAGGAGCAAAGTTTTATTTGTTGTTACCAATAATAATTCCTGAATCTTCTTTTCCCCTCAGTAGGGAAAACTTATACATATTCTCCATTTATCTGATGGGGCCATCCTCTCACTATGTTTCAAGCCATTTCCTCCAACACATCTCCTCAGTGCTGTCTTGATCTAACATGTTAGTGTACGAGGGTATTTTAATCATTGATATAGACCTAGTAGGGTGCCTCCTTTATTTAAGTACTTTTGGCTTGCTCAGAGGGCTTCCATATTTATTACTTTTTTTTTAATCCCAGCAATATTTTTGTGGTATTTGAGCTAGAATAAAATTCCAAAATGAAGAAGCTCAAACATTTCCATTTCTAGAAGTAGCAGCTATGTCCAGCTGAGTGAGTTTCACAGGGCTAAATTCAACAAATCCCTGGGACCACAGCGTTCTCACCAACTCGGGGTCTATTTTTGTGACACCATACCACTACAGAATTTAACCGCAGGCAACAAAAACCAATTCTGGCTATCCTCCATAAGTAAACGGAATGTATTGGAAGAATATGGCAACGCTGAGAAAAACAAAGAAAGAGCCAAAGAACTAGGTCAATAAAGAGAAGGAACAAAAGTGGTGCCAGTGATAGGGTAACAGGAAGTAATCACAGTATCTCTTAGATGCTTTCCAGGGGATTAAAAAGCCAGGATCAGTTTTGGTCTTTGTGTCTCTGCTCAAGGTTGTAATTCCAGGGATCCATTACTTGAAATTTGCTAAAAAAGAGATAGAGGGCACCTGGGTGACTCAGATGGTTACGTGTCTGCCTTTGGCTCAGGTCATGATCTTCGGGTCCTAGGATCCAGTCCCGCATTGGGCTCCTTGACCAGTGGAGAGCTTGTTTCTTCCTCTGCCTCTCTCTCTCATTAATAAATAAATAAAATCTTTTTTTTAAAAAGGGTGGGGGGAGTAGGGCACCTTTTCTGTGGGGGGTGGGGACAACTGGCATCAAAACTATCTCACAGTAAAGATGTTAGGCCTAAAGGAAAAAACCAAAACAACAACAAAGAAAAACAGCTGTTGATAAAAGAAGAATGTATGCTGATTAAGTTAAAACAACATTTGCCCAAAGCAAGTTTAACTGTTACTCATATACCACTATCATAGAAGAGTCAAAACAATTATTAACAAAGCTAAGGAGGAAAAGAGGAAATTAGAAAAATCATCTGGAATAAAAGTTATGACGATTGTAATTATGATGCACTTTCCAGCATACAATCAGTGTTTTAATATATATAATAATGCTTGGCACAAGCTGTGAGTGCAATTCAAATTCTTAGCATAAGACCTAGACTAATGGGAGGAAATTTCATTAATCCGGGGGAGTCTACATTAGTGAATTGTCTAATTTAGAATATTTATGTTACAGTTAAATACACACATTTGATCTATATCATTGTAATTAATAAAGGTCTAGACTAAATTTTTCCTGTGATATGAAAAGAAGGTCCAGAAATAATGTTTTATAGTTTTAACAAAGAGTAATAATCACACTGCTAAAAATAATTTTCAGAAACAGCTAAAACATTGGAAGAACTGATATCCCAGGTACTGCTTAAGCACTTTATGTTTATTAACCCACTGCCACTTACAATTCCATGATGTAGACTTACTTAGTACCACCATTTAATGGATGAAGGAGTTGAAATACCAAGAAGTAGATATTATGATCACTTTCACAGACAAGAAAATTAAGATCATACAACCAATAACTGGAAAAATACAGGTTGTGATCCACTAATGATTTTCAACCCAACAAATGTTTAAAATGCCTATGTATTTTCTTTCTCAATCAAAATACTCTAGAAGTTATAGAAATATATATATGTAAAAAATATATATAGTATATAGAATATATATATAAATATATAGAATATATATATAATAGAAAATAATACTCTTATTAAGACTGTTATTCAGCTCAGCAATCTAGGTCTTTGGGTGACAAGACTAAGTCAACGTCAGCCAATCCCTTTGGAAATTATCCCAAATCAAGAATCAGCAAGGTCGGAAGTAATGTATTGTTGCTATTGCAACCACCACCTAAAGCACCAATAGCACCACAACAGATATAAAAACAGGTCACAGAGAGCAATATGTCATCTAATGTCATAAAACAGTGCAAAGATTTTATTTTTCCAGTTAATCTAATGGTATTTCTTTAAATACCATTGAGTCATCTCTTTAGAAGGGGGTTTCATCTGAGTCATCCTAGCTAACAAATCACAAATCCTTAAAATTTAGAACCAAGTCTAAGGGCAACTGTGTGCCCTCCTGAAAACTTGGATGCAAACAAGGCTAAGAAAGCAGCTGTGAGCTGTCATTTACTGGAGCTGATAGCGTTTGAATTAGGAGAAAATCATATTCTTTGGCTAGAGTTCAGGAAATAAATTGTACAGAATGCCTTTGCTTAATATCTGGTTTTTGAAGTGACAGTGAAAGTTGTGGAACTTAATGACCCTCAAGCTATTCCTCTTAGAATAGTGCCCTCTTTGTAGGATCTCCATGGCCAATAGTTTTTGGCTTCAACCATTAGCCAGTGAATAAAGCACTGAATACCAATTATTTACCATGATATTGGTGCTACTAGCAACACAAAGGACATGATTGCTTTCTACAGGATCATGTCTCCCATCCATAGTTTTCAAGTATATAATGGGTAGGCTGGATTTCATTTAATATATCTCTTAAAGAAATGTCTAGCCTTTCCTTGAGAAGTACCCAGGCTACACCTCACACATAGTATTAAGGGACAGATGGAGGACACCAATAAATAATACAGAATGGTTGTTTGTATAAGTCATTTTTATACCCCCAACAATCAGTCCCCGAAAACTCTCTCTCTTCAGGTAAATCTATTCCTCAGTAAGAGACTACTGAATAGCTAGAAGCTGCCCATGCTACTGGAATACTTCATTATAGTAGTTGAATATTCGTGTTTTATCCTTCTATAATCAAAATATGTAATAGGAAATATAATCTGGGCATGGTAAGCCTACGTTATAAAGAATCAGTGGAGACCACACCTATTTTTTTTTCTTCTTTACCTGTACCTAACAATTAAAGAATTCAGACATTTGAATTAGTGATCTCCAAATGGTGTTCCCTAGACCCCAAGGAGGCTGCCTCAGGAAGTCAGGAGAAAACTGAATAGAGGGCATCTGGGCTTCTCATAACTACTATCCCTTTCCACCAAATTTCAGACAGAAAAAGTAACTTTTTCATATTTTATATATAACAATAGAAATAAAATTATGTTTGGAACAAAAAAATTGGATTCTGGGGTGCCTGTGTGGCTCAGTGGATTAAAGCTTCTGCCTTCGGCTCAGGTCATGATCCCAGGGTCCTGGGATCAAGCCCCACATTGGGCTCTCTGCTCAGTGGGGAGCCTGCTTCCTCCTCTCTCTCTGCCTGCCTCTCTGCCTACTTGTAATCACTGTCTGTCAAATAAATAAAATCTTTAAAAAAAACCTGATTCTAAAAATTGGCCATCACTTATCTAAAGGAGTTCTATTCCCTATAAAGTAGTAAAGTTGAATCATACATTTATTGAAGTGCTGTGGCCACTCGAAGTCTTTTGGATGCCTCTCTGGGAAATGTCTTTAGACAAAGTAGCCCAAACTTTTTAGCTTCATCTCTGATGGAAGATATTCAACTCTTAAAAGTGGACAGTCTTACAGAATAGTCAGTTTATTCAGACCTGTTCTGATGTTCGAGGTAGAAGATTAAGCTCAACGATTAATATCATGTTTGATTAAATGTGACTATAAAACAAGGAGTTGTTCTATTCTCATGTGGATGGTGCCAGGGAGATGTTGGAAGATGGAAAGGATATGTCCTTTGATGTTGCTTGTACATTTATGCAGATGAAAATCTTGAACAAGACAGGAAATGTTTAATTATGTATATATGACCAAATTATTCTAAGTCTTCTCTTGGTTTAATATGTGTGTGTCTGTGTGCACACGCACATGTGTGTGCATGTGTGAGAGAGCACACGAGAGATGAGAGGCAGAAGGGGGAGAAAAGCGATATCCCTATTCCTTTTCAAGAACTGGAAAGAATTTAGCAAATGTTTGTTAGTTCTCTTCACTATATATTTCACTAATCCATATTCTTCCTTGAGTAGCCCTTGAAAATCACTGTTTCCTGCCAGTGGAATCTTAACTTCACCAAACATGGTCAAAACCATGACTAATGATCCTCAGATATAAAAACAAAGTGAATAAGAAGATTTGCTATGTGAGTTTGCTGACAATCCCACAGGAATTTAACAAATGAAAAGCAATTTTTAATAACAGGAAAGTTATATATGCTAAGGCAGTATTTTAATTATTAATCTGGGCTTTTTAATAATGTGTAGTAGTGGTATCTCCCATTCTTTGAGTCCCTAGTCAATGCTATACAATGACCTTCACATGCATTGTCCCACTCAATCTCCACCACAAAGCTTGCCTACAATTACATGGATTCTAAGTGATAGAGACTAAGTGAACCTACTTGCATTCTCCTTCCATTCAGGAAAGGAGGGAGAACCTACTTCATTCTCCTTTATTCTTGCTTTCCTAGCCTCTGACATTCTCTATCCTTCAAATATTTTGCTTTCATTCATAGCACTTATCCTCCCCTAACAGATTATATGTCGGTTTCTTCGATCTTCTCCATCCACAGACTGTAAGCATGGTGTTTTTTCTATTTTGTTCACTACTGAATTTCTAGCACAGTCAATGTAACAGTTTCACAGTTTGGGACCCATAATAACTCTTTGATAAATATTTGTTAAATAGATGTTTGATGAATAAATAAAAGGGCAAATGGACACAGATTCCTCTCTCCCTCAAAATCTTAGATGTCTTCACTCTATCATACTTCTCCACAATTTCAGATATTTTATTATTTCTAAAAACAGCAAACCCATTTTTCATATTACTCTGAAATTCTTATTCCCCAGACATTGTCCATTCTGTTAAGACTACAGGGCAGGAAGGCCAGATCTCCACCTGGAGGGTGTAGGATAACCACCACGTAGCAGAAATGCCCTGGCTATTACAGAGAGCCAAAACAAGGATTGCCCCAGCCAGCTGCTCCTTGAGTCCTCCTCCCAGTTCTCAGGACTGGGAAACTACCAAGATAATTTGCCACTGAGGACTAGAGCAGTGCCCGAGTGCAAAGTTTGGAAAACACACTCGAGTAGGTGAAAAAAGGGAATGGTAAGCATAAGCCCCAAACTTACCAGTATCGTATTATAATTCTAACCCACCCAACAGATGGCAGACCAGGCCATCTGTTGTTTCCTTTCTTTCTAGGAAATAATTTTTCTCTGTAAGCAAATCTTTAAGAGACGTTGAGGAACAGGAAAACTATTTTAGAAGACAACAGAAAAAAACTTTTAAAGGGGGAAAATGAATTCAAAAGGGACAAGTACAGAAATTTAAAACAAACTGAACAAACAAGTAAAATATACGTAAAACAGAAAAGGGAACTTATTTGCAACATGCAGCAAGATAATCAGATATTTCTAAAATGGAAACATCAGACAAACAAGGTAAGATTTTTGAAATAATCCAATGGAGTAGATAAGTAATGCAATTTTGAATGCACTCATTTAACTAGAATATTAGGTCAGGGCATTCTCCCAAAAGACAAGAGAATATGAGCAGGGGGAAAAATGAGAAAAAAAGGACAAGAATTTTGGAGAACAGAAATAGCAGTGTCAAAATCCACTGAGTTGGAAAGCCAAAAGGGAAAATAAATAGTGCAGGCAGGGGATAAAATAGCTGATAAAATTATAAGCAAAACTCTTCCCAAAACTAGAAAAGCCTTTATATTAGGCTTCAATTTGATAGTGTTCTGTGGCAGAGAGGATTCTGTTTGTACCAAACTGTTTTTCTCACCTCCTGGGCACAAAGGAAGAGTATATTTTCCTACCATTCCCCTTGTATAATTTTTTTATAAAATAAAGTTTCAGTAGAAAAATTCTCAGAAGTTTTATCATATAAGTATCATCTTTGAAAGATTCTTTTTTAAATTTTTTTATTTTTATAAACATATATTTTTATCCCCAGGGGTACAGGTCTGTGAATCACCAGGTTTACACACTTCACAGCACTCACCATAGCACATACCCTCCCCAATGTCCATAACCCCACTACCCTCTCCTGACCCTGCTACCCCCCAGCAACCCTCAGTTTGTTTTGTGAGATTAAGAGTCACTTACGATTTGTCTCCCTCCCAATCCCATCTTGTTTCATTTATTCTTTTGCTACCCCCCAAGCCCCCACGTTGCATCGCCACTTCCTCATATCAGGGAGATCATATGGTAGTTGTCTGAAAGATTCTTTTTTTTTTAATTATTTTTATTAACATAAATTATTTGCCCCAGGGGTGAAAGATTCTTTAAAAGAGATTCCTGCAATAAATAAAAATTTTTTTTAAAAAAGAGAGAGATTCCTGCAGGAAGAAAAATGAATGGAAAATAAATATTTAGTTACAATGTAAGTTATTTTCAATATAATGAGGAACGACATTACAATCCTAAAGCTCCTTACAATATCAGCACAGGACCAAAGACTTCCTTTGGGTCAGACAATACTGACAGAAAAATATATAATACGAACCTTGAATATAATACATAACTTTCAGATCAAGAGGAATCTTTTTTTTTTTTTTTTTTAAAGATTCATTTATTTGACAGATAGAGACCACAAGCAGGCAGAGAGGCAGGCAGAGAGAGAGAGAGAGAGGAGGAAGCAGGCTCCCCGCCAAGCAGAGAGCCCGATGCGGGGCTCGATCCCAGGACCCTGAGATCATGACCTGAGCTGAAGGCAGAGGCTTTAACCCGCTGAGCCACCCAGGCGCCCCAAGAGGAATCTTTTTTATAGGTAATGATGGGAAAATATGATCAAATTTCACTTTTGGACATGTAAGTCTTAAGTTACTCATTGGAGTCCTGCCTAAAGATAAGTATTTAAATGTCATCGGGACATAGATGGTAATCTCATCCAAACTGAGGATTTTAAAAGTCAGGAGAGTGATTATAGATTAAGAAGAGAAGATGTTCAAATATTGAGCCTTCTGACACACCAATATTTACAACTGAAGGAGTTACTAAAGACCTCCTTAGTCAAGGAAGCAGAAGTACAGGCCGGTGAAGAGGTGATTTGTGGCTGACAATAATTATATAAAGCAATATTCAATCTCACTAATAAGACAAATGTAAATTAAGGGTAATGCAGTATTTTACATCCTTAAATAGGTAAAAGCAGCATATCAAATAGGTTAGTGAATATCTAGGAAATCTTGCCAGTGGGATGCAAATATGTGCAGTTATTTTGGAGTAAAACATATTCATATTTAGTAAAACACGGTGTACATGTAACCTGTAACATAGCTATTCAGGCTTTGGGTTACCACCTGAGAAACACAGAGATGCCTAAGGAGGAAGGAAATAGGAGGGTATTAATAAATAATACATGCTACATACATAAAAGAAAAGGAAAAAGAATGAACTAGACCTACATAGAGTAAAATTTAAGGAACATCTTTTAGAGAGAATGAAGTTCAGAGTACATCACTATTATGAAGATTAAATAGAACAGTTTTATCCATATTTTACAGATATACATATATGGAATAGGAACTAAAAGAACATACAGCAGATAAATGAGGGATAAGATATATAGAAAGAAGGCATGGGGAATAGGCTTGGTGATAAAATAGGAAAGGAAATAATAAAATTGTATAAAGTGTTCTTGCCTAAACCAATTACGATTCTGTCCCTTGAAATAATCATCTGAAATCTCTTCATTCATTTCCTGAATAATAAAATTTTCAATAGTAGTCAACATTTACTGTGGTTTAAATATAAAGTTTTCCATTGAAGGAATTTTTTGGAAATAGAAATTGATATTACCTTTTGGTGTCTTATTCATTTGAGAACTAAACAGTAATAAATGGGAAATTCACAATGCCTTGAAGTGTGATACTTAAAGTTTTTCCGATCTTTTCTATGTCAAGAACCTTAAATAATGATATCCAAAGAACATATTACTGAAAGAAGGGCTATTTTTTTGTGATACAGGTTTTCAGATATCTGATAGACAACTTTTTACGTAAAAGATTTCTATTTTAATGATATAAGCCATTGGTGTATGCCAAATGCAACTCTATTATTCTCCACTTTCTTAAACAGAAGGCAGCATATTCAACTTAAAATCCATTACCAATTTGTACTCTGATAACCAGTAAGTTAACAGGTCCATTTGCTACTGCTCCATAGAACTATTCCTGTTACAGATTTGCCTTTCATCTTCTGATCTGTATGGCCATGGTCACTCTTATTATCATTTTTATTACTGACCAGATACTTCCCTTCTACTTTCTTCTTTCTATAGTTCTCTTTGAACTCTAGACCCTGTAATTCCTATTCATTCTCTGGATTTTCTCTTATAGTCCCTGGTTTTTGTTTCAAGTAAATCTGATTTCCATTTGGCCAGCAAACCAATGATCAGTTTCTTCTTGGAGTGGCCATCAGATTTAGGTCTTCTCAAGGGGAGTGACCATTCAGAGCACCAGAAACGGAAGTGGAAAGAAATGGATACTGGCCTGCAACTTAATAGCTAGGTAAGTTCAATCAAAAATGATTAACTTCTTTAAAGCTCCAGTTCCCTAGTCTCTTTCAAAGACTAATAGTAACATTGATCTCATAAGACTGATCTTGTAAGACTTTGAAGATTAAATGAGACAAATACATCTAAAGCACTTCTCTCAATGTCTAGTTCCTGTAACAGTTTATGCCCCCAATAATTTTGATGTTTATTTTCAAATGTAAACTACCAACTATGCTATTTTTTGCTGGAATCTATAACATCCTAAGTTTCTAAAACAGCCAGAAATCAGTCCAGCCAATAAACAGAGATGTTCTAGGTAATTGAAATGCTGGTCTTTAGCACTAAACTTCAAAATTCTATTATATCTTTTTTAATAAAATTAGAAAGCATACAGTTTTCTTAAGCTACCTTTCAAGTCCTCTAAAATGTATTCACCAACATGAGTAGGATATTGCAAATATGAATAAATAAAAAGTTATACTACCCAGATTTCACAAGGGTGACACTATGTCTTCATGAGACTATGTAATTTTGAAATACTTTAGCCTAGGATCCTAAAAAGCTTTATTGCAGTGAACTGTATGTACATTCCTTCCAGTTACATACTCAAAACTATTTTTAATCTTAGAATGATACTTTCTATGTAACACTTGAGAAAAACTGAAATTATAAGACACACACCTAATCTCAACAAGTGAAAATTGGGTCTAAGAAGGAATTTGTGATGATTTGCAAAGCTGGCACCTGGGCCATCTCCAACTTAAACTCCAGCTCAATTAATATTTATTTCCCCTCTATATAATACTTAGGGTTTCAGAGAAGAGAAAACATGGTATGATTTTTTTTTTTAAATCAGACTTGATGCCATTCTATCATTCGAGGTGAAATTAAAAATTTCATGAACATTTCCAGACCTCTGAAATTCAAAACATCTTTCTCCAAAATATGACTTCACAAGAAGACAGTGTTCATCCAAAAGTTCTTGTCAGTGTGCCATTGGAACAAAGATCAGAGATGTACCAACAGAGAAAACTGAAACAAGATAAGAATGGATGGTACAGTGTGCTGAACAGTCTCCTATCCTGGGATATTCCTGGTTTCAATTTTGAGAAAACATGCCCTAATTAAATTCCAACACATTACTGGTAATGTAAAAGGAGGAAACAAGTTTAAAGGGCGCATTTAAGTCCTGTCCCCAAAAAAGCAGATATAAGACACTGAAGTTTATGTGTAAACAACTGGAGTATATGACCATAGGTAACAGGAATGAAATAGGGAAGTAAAAGAGTGCTAACCAGGAGGTAGGTGTTTGCTACTATGGGAACCTGGTTACTCCATCCCTCAGGAATCTGAGAAGCTTAAGAAATGTGTCTAGAAACCATGTGCCCACAGGAAGAGAAAAGAAGGCATTTACCCCTCTGCTTTGCATCCCTGCACTTCTAGGTTTTACATGCATGAGTACAAAGAAATTACCATAAGTCTCCTATGATATCATATAAGAGAAAGTGAGGCCCAGGAAGTTAGAGGCACTCAGTTCGGACCTGAAAGTCTCTGAAATGAAGTGGCAAGCTGCTATCCAGTTTACCTGCATGAAGATGCTAGAAGCCTGTGGAAAAATTCACTGCCACAGCAGTGGTTGGAATAGAAACTCTGGCCAGATGATTAAAACTCATATGCAAAAGCTGTCCATAGTAATTCTTTTCCATAGACAAAATATAGGACTTTCCCCTAAGAGATCATTACTTTTCCAGCCGGTCAAGTCACCAACAGAATAATGCCAGAAACAATCTTTTGTTTGTTTGTTTGCTTTTGTTTTTTTGTTTTTTTAAACCTGAGGAGGTTGGTAAGGGGGCAGTTAGGACATAACCTTTTGTTCTTGGAATTTTTGCTTTATTGTCTTGGGAGAGTATCAATAGAATCAATTTAGTTCCCTAGACTTTGCTCAATAAAACAAAACTTTAACTACCTTTGTTAAACATTAGCATTAGTTTGTCCCACATGTTAATTTATTAAATGACATAGCATTTTCACTGAAACTCTTTTGTGCTGTTAATTTAAATCAACATATATGATATTGAATAGTTCTGTCGATTTCATTTCTGAGTCACTCACAGCAGCTTGGAGCAAAGTAATAACCAACCCCTGGAAGAGGAAAAATTAAATAAAAAATAATAATAAACCCAAGTGCCTCAGTTTCATAATTATTATAAACAAAAATATGTTTAATCTGTTCTCAAGTATAAATAACATCAACAGCAGTCACAGCTCAGAAATGTGGTTTATGAAATAATTTAATAAAGGAGGAAAACAAGTTGATCATAGCATGCTTCATATTTCAAAAATAAGTTGCCATAACTTTAAGAAAGGCAATTCTAAAACTTAAGTTACAATAGGAAAAATGATATCAGTCTAGCTTTCCAGAAAAAATTCTAACAGTGACCTTATTTATTATGTTTTATGATACCTTTTTAAAACCTAAAGGAATTCTAACTAAACATTTCTATTTCCTTTTCAGTTAAAAAACAAAACCTGTTTCAGTAGAAAGAATGCATGTATTCATACTGAAAGAATGACAAATAGAATTCATTAATGTAATAGTTACTATCACTATTACTGGTGATTGATAACATTTACCGGCAATTAAGAATTCAGCAAATATTACCTACTTCCAATCCAAAAGTAGCCTATAGACTCAAATTCTTTTCCATCCTATTCCAGTAGACTAATTAGAAAACAGTCTCAAATAAAACTCTGCTTAGGGTAAGATTATCTTAAATGACATTAGGAGAAGGAAGGGAAAAGTGAATGGGGGGAGGAGGGATCAAAGGGGGAGACAAACCATGAGAGACTGTGGAATCAGAAGAACAAGCTGAGGGTTTTAGAGGGGAGGGGGTTGGGGGGATGGGTCAGCCTGGTAATGGGTATTAAGGAGGGCATGGATTGCATGGAGCATCGGGTATTATGCATAAAAATGAATCTTGGAACACTGCATCAAAAACTAATGATATAGTGTATAGTGATAACATAGTTTTTTTAAAAAGATTATCTTTAATGACTCTCCCTTTTTTTGTATGCTCTTCATTATTTACTTTCTCTCCCAGAGGACAAGTCAGATGTCCCTCTTCCTAGCCATACCCTGCCTGATGGGTCTTCTCAGGCAGTTCCCGGACATCAGAATTGTCTTTCTTAAATGCCCTCTCTTCAGGATTTAAAGAGGGAGTTTACCATGACTTAAGAGATCTTCCTGACAGATTAAAGACAGACCCAAATTCTTTAACTCTTTTCTGATTGGGAGATAGGGTTTAATTTCCCTCCCTCAAAACTGGACTGGCCTATGCCTGTTTTAACCAAGAGAGAACCACAGAAGCTATATTTGCCAGATTCAGTTTTTGCCTCGCCCGAGAGCCCCAAGTCACCACATGCTGTTGAGCTACTATGTAAGACATTCAACTGCCTTGCTGGAAAGACTACAAGAAGTCTTGAAACTATATGGAGTATTTAAAAAAAAAAAAAGAAAGAAAAGAAAAGAAAACTTTCGGCTCTCCCTGCTGCAATGCCAGGTGTACGAGTGAAACCATCCTATATACTCCAGATGAAACCAGTTTCCAGGTCAGTATCACCATGTGGCCCTAATTAATATCAGATAGTACAGAATTACCCATCAGAAACTGGGCAATTGAATTCCTGACCTATTAAGCCATAAGACAAAATAAAAATCGAGAGATGCTATGTGCTGGCAGTTTATTATTCAACAACAGATAGCCTAAATCCTGTAGTCCTTCCCCCCCACCCCCACCCCTTACCTGACTGATCTTCATTATAAGATGGAGGAGGGAGTTGCTCTTATTGCTATTTTTAGTGTATATAACTTGATTTCATTTTTAGAACATTATTCTTCAATGGGTCTAGAGCAGAGCCCAGAAATACATGCACATCTCATATTCTAACATGAAAAGCTTTCATGGAAATCCCAAAAGCAAACCTAATAGATACCCTTTCTCTGCTTGAACATTCAAATGATAGAACTCACAAAGTAAACCCAGTCTTAATTATGGAAATGCTTTTGCTGAGGGTAGAAGAGAATGATTCATGGGTCAAATGTCTCTGAAAAACTCTGTGGCAGGAATTCATGAGCCACTAATGCTGTGCAATTAATCGATTTGACTGCATCACATGCTTCTTTGGGTCCAGCTTTGAACTGAGACTCTTGGTTCAAAATCATAAAAGAAAGAATCCATTTGGCTGAGTTCATCCATCTTTGGGCAGAGCACTTTATGCCAAACCTTGTCATAGGCAAATTGATCTGCCTAGAATCTCTGCTAAGTAAAGTGCCCAATCTGGGCCAATTAGCTGTGGCCACAGAACTAGGTCACGTGCTCTATCTAGAACATGACTATCCACATTGGTAGAATATAGGGGCAGACAATCTCCCAGAAGGAAATGTAAAGAAACCAACTCTGAGGCACATCTGATACATTTTCTCTCACACGCAAGCCTTTAATATTTGAAAAGATTAATTACCCATATTCCATAATCTACTAATCCCTGGCTGTAATCATCAGGGCACAGTCAGAAGATAGAAACTATACAAGTTATTTTAATAGAATTTAATTAAAAGACCTATCACCCAGGTATCAGAAAACTGAAAAGGCAAAAGGAAACACGAAGGTAGTAACCGCAGCTACTACCCTATGACTGGGGGAACAAAAGAAGAGGACAAAATTATTAGAAATTATATGCTTGTGGGAGTGTCCAGAAAGCTAGGACTCAGACCTCTGGAGAAAAGATGACAGCTTTGCTGGTACTAATATCTCAGGAGCTTGGAAAGGGGAACTTCTGGGACTAGGACACACACCTCTGACCAGGAAGTTTTCTGAGCACTGCTACATTAGTGCACAATAGAATTAAAACAAATATATCTTCAACAAAACAGACAACGGAACTATTATTTGTTCAGGCTACTATATTCCTATCCTAGACCAGAAAACAGCTATGCCACATTGGAAATTCTTATTATCTTTCAGTAAACTGTAGAATATTTTTAATATGAATTCCCACTATACTAGGTTTTACCCAGTCTTTGCTTAGGTAGCTGACCCGAAACTCTGGTGCTAGATTACAATTTATGCAAACAGATGTTCATGTTTCATTCAGGTTGTTATATTTCCATTTTTTCCCCATCTCTGTCATCCAAAATACATATTTGTCTCTCCCCTTTTTATTTAGAGAAGGTTTGTACTCATTTATGAGGTCCTCACCTACGCTATATTTTGATATTTCTTCTATTTGATGAAGAACAAAGAAGAAAATCATATGTTAGATCATTCAAGTTTATTCAGAAACTTTTTCCATGATGTAGGCCTATCTTTTTCTTGTACTTCTTCACTTCTCTGCCAGTTAAAATATATCTGTGATGTCCTTGCCATCTTTCTCCAAGTCCACATCCATTCTGTTTATGCAATTCAGTGGTTTGTGCTTCTCTTTAGCCTTTGTCTTTGGCTAGACATCCTTAAACCCACATATCATACTTATTAAAATCTGGATTTTTATTAGTATTGTCCAGACAGTGAACAGGGAGGATTATAACCATGAAGGTAATAACACACTAAACTCAGTAAAGCTAACAGTAAGTTACGATCAAGTGTTTGAATTCATACAAGAGAGATTTAGCAGAGATATTTAACACGAACGGCATAAAGGGTTTCTATTACATTGATCTGTGTACCAAACAGGTCTGAGAACACCACTGATGATCTTAATTTAACTGGTTTGTGCTAGTGCCCTGCAAGATGTATTTGGGGATAAAAAACAAAAACAAAAATCTCCTAAATGATCCTGCTATGTACCCACAATTAAAAACCAGAATCTAAGTATCTCAAATCACCATTTACAGAAAACCATGTTTTCCATATTTAATCTCAGACACTCCTTATCCTAATAACCTAAGAAAAACTCAATTCTATCTGGTCAACTGGTTTTTTTTTTTAATTTATTTATTTGACAGAGAGAAAGATCACAAGTAGACAGAGAGGCAGGCAGGAGAGAGAGGGAAGCAGGCTCCCTGCTGAGCAGAGAGCCAGATACGGGACTCGATCCCAGGACCCTGAGATCATGACCTGAGCCAAAGGCAGTGGCTTAACCCACTGAGCCACCCAGGCGCCCAAGGTCAACTGGTTTTTTATCTAGTCAACTTACTTAAAAGAAAAAAAAAATTCTGTCTTGGATAAGTAATAAAATTTGTCCCAGAGTGGTTCCGTACTTGATGAAGTATTAAAATGGGATCATTTTTATTATTAAAGTGATTGTGTATTCTTGCTTGATTCTTTAGTTTAATAGTTCAGAAATTAATATGATTGATTAATTAATTAATAAGATTAATAAGATTAATACAGATATTAATCCACACCAGACACTGGATATGCAAGTGAGTGGAATCTGTTAAAAAAAAAAAAAAGGAAAGAAAAAAGAGCACTTCTATAGTTTGGGTACTAAAGGAGAAATATTTATGGAAAAGGTTAGTAACAGTAATTCCTTGCCCTCTAAATACATACGGCTAACCATAGTTGAAATATAAATTTCTAACAGATGCAGAACTTCTTGTTTGGATTGTTTAATGCTCACGACCATATTAAGTAACAGGCACTCCATTAGCACTGCAGAAAACAAATGGCTATGGTGAGATTTTTGTCCCCAAAGAATGCAGTCTCATGTGGAATGAAAGACAATGGAAGACTAGTCCCTGCTCAGTCACATTTTCATGAACTCCTTAGAATTCCTCAGTTCTGGCGTTTTAATTAATATAATCTGTAACATACTACTAACCACCTTCCATCACTGGGAGGACGATAACTTTTTTTTCCACCATCATTTCTGGGGTCAGATTGGCCATAATTGCTGTCTGACCCACACATCTATGAAATCATTTGCATGTTCCTGAGAGCTCACAAGGTGAGGACATTAGTTCAGCTATACAACATACTGATTAGATAACCCTATGTATTTCAAAATGATCACCACGATACACACCACCAACCACATTCCCAGGAGAAAGAAGGAGGACCTGTACCTGAAGCTGACCCACGGAACAGTCATTAGGATGGGCTGTTACATGGAGCCTATAGAAGACTTACATTGCAGGAACATCACACAGAAGTGGCCCTGCACAAAAAGGATGAGCAAGGCATGTACCTTCCTGTCCATGGTGTGCACGGGACAGCATCCAGGTCAACCCTACAGCCTGGGGCTGCCTCTATACCCATGTGTTGATGCCCTAGACCTGGCTCATGGAGCTTGTCTACCTTGTGGAGATCCAGTGTCTAGAACCAGTGGTTGATGGTATATACTATGTTGTACACAGGAACATGTCCTGAATGGGGCCTTGTCTTAGAGGAGTCCCAAGTGGCCAGTACCCCTCTCTCTGTCTGAAGGCCTACCTGTCAATCAATGAATCCCTTGGCTTCACTACCAACCTGAGGTCCCACACAGGCAGCAGGGTCTTCCCCCAATGCATGTTCGACCACCAGCAAATCCAGACCTTTCCACAGACCTAGCCGCCCCATCAGGTGTTAGCAGAGACTCACAAGTGCAAAGGCCTGAAGAAGGCATCGCAGCCCCCTGGCAACTTCCTGAATAAACTGAAGGCAGCCTTCCCAGCAGCCCCCCCCCCAACCTGCGTGGGACTAGATGTCACACCTGTCCCCACCAACCCAAGGATCCAGCACAGTAACAAGCACTCCCATTCTCCTCACAACACCTGGAGATTGTTCAGACATGGGGTGCTCCACCTGACACTCTCCTCACGATACCTGGAGACTGTCCAGACATGCGGTGCTCCACCTGACATGCCCGCAGCCCAGTCCATGCCATTGTTCAACACTAACTCTTGATGCCTTATCTTTTGCTACTTACATCAAGATTCAAAAGCAACAGAAATTACAGCAGGAACTTACTGGGCTGGTGAGGGAGGGGATAGGACACCCAATACTTTTTTCCTCACTTCTTCAGAGGGAAATTCAAAGGTCCAACCAAAAATTTTAAATGTACACAGTAAGAGGTTAGTAGTTTCAGGGGTGCCTGTGTGGCTCAGTCGGTTAAGTGCCTGCCTTTGGCTCAGGTCATGATCTCAGGGTTCTGGGATCCAAAGGCAGGGCCCCCTGCTCAGCAGGGAGTCTGCTTCTCACTCTCCCTCTGCCCTCCGCCACCACCCCACACCAACCCCCCACCCCACTTGTGCATGCTCTCAAATCTTAAAAAGTTTCATAACATCGTAACAAATGGTGTTCATTTATGATCAAACTTAACCTATTAAACAATTTATTTTTCACATTCTATTTTTTTAATATATTCTTTAGCATCTTTATAACTTTTACTCTTCAGATCTTAAACCTTTTTTGCTCGCTTCAACAATTTAAGAGATTAATAAGGGGTCATCTTCCTAAAAGCTATTTTGGTATCTACTTAAAAAACAGCTCTCTCAACTTTGTGGTTTCTAAAGATTCAAATAATTTTTGTAAGCTCTGCCACTCATCTTTGAAAACCTTTAAATGAAATGTAATAATAATGGAGAAAACAATCAAATAGCTAACTAAACACTTGAATATACTAGACACACATCCATTCTTGGCCTCAGTAGGAGCTTCCCACCAAAATGTGAGCTCAAAATCAAACACTAGGTCAAGTAAATACCTAAAGAAACCCAAAGAGTGATCTGGAGATTTTTTTTTTTTTTAATGCATGCTAAATATTTCTTTACCGTTTGCTCTCTGGGAAGAGTTAGATAAAACAGGATAATAAAAGAGCTCACAGGTCGTACTTTAGCATTTACTTATTCCTCTGACTATTCCTCTGACTCAATCTTTTAGTCATCATCAAAACCTTGTTAGTGGCAATTTAAAATAGTACAGTCACTTTGGAAAACAGTCTGGCAGTTTCTCAAAATGCTAAGCAGAGTTACCATATGAATGCAAAATTTCCGTAAGAAGCAATTCTACTCCTAGGATTCTACTCAAGAGAAATGAAGACGTATGTCCACATAGAAACTTGTACACAAATGTTCATAGCAGAATTGTTCATAATAGTCAAAATGTGGAAAGAATCCAAATGTCCATCAACTGAGAAATGGATAAAGCATAGCATAGCCATGCAACGGAATATTTGGCTATAAAAATGAAGTATTGACACATGTTGCAACATGGATGAACCTTGAGCATATTAGGCTTAAAAAAGTATGACATTTATAGATAGGCAAATCTATATTGAAAGATAGCAGACTTCGTGTTTACTTTGGACTGAGGGTGGGGACAGATAGGATGGGAATAATGAGCAGTGACTGCTAATGCCGATAGTGTTTCTTTGGGGTAATGAAAATATCCCTGAATTAGATTATGGAGATTCTTGCAAAACTATAAATATACTAAAAACCACTGTATTGTGTACTCTAAATGGGTAAACTTTATAGTATGTAAACTATAGACAAATCAAACTGTTTTAAAAGAACAAATCTTGCTAAGGTACCATTCTTATATGCAAATAAAGATTCAGAAGTTTTTTTTTCAAATTTCAAATTCTGGAATTTGCTAAAACAGAACCCATTCTCTGTATTCAAGTCTAACGCAATTTCCATCTTATAAGCACTTTCCTCAAATTGGGAAGGAAAGTTTATTCATAGAGACTACTTGGACATTAAAAGCATTACCTATAAGGAAACATCATATTGCAAAACATTACCTATAAGGAAAACATAAGGGACTTAAAGAGGACAATTACAGTACTATTAAATTACATGTAGTGATGTTCTTATGGAAGAAAAGGTAGAGTTGTTTTTGTTTTACTGCAAAAGACAGAACTAGAGTCATATAGCATAAAGCTTGAGACTGGACAGGGGAGTTAATACCATAAGGTTAAAAACTTGAACTTTGTAGTAATCAAAAGCAAACCTGAAACATATACCCACTAAAACCAGGAAATGATGTACTTACCATCTTTGTTCTTCAGTGTATTTATCTAATTTTTTAAACCTGATTCTAAGTAGAAATGTTTCTTGAGTGGTCCTTTAGCAAGCAGTAGGTATGAAGAGTGCTTAGTTCCAAGTACAAGATATGCTGTCCCGGGATTTTAAATAAAGAATCCGTATTGGAGATATCGCTGGTCCCAAATATTGAAGGTCATTTTTCTCTCCATTAATAATCTCCATCAGCACACAGGTGACCTTGACCAAAATAATGACATAGTGGTTGGCCCTTACAGAGATCTATATTGCCAATCAATAAAATGAAGAAATGGAAGAGGCATAGGGTCAAGGCAGTGGAAATTATCTTACTGTTAACACTTCAGTTGTTAAAGCTTCATTAGAAAAGAGACACACACAAGTCTAGAAAGAGTAGGAAACCCACAAGACCTGGAGATTCTTTAAAATATACATTACTGCTTTTACTACTTGGTTACTGGAGTGAATTAGTTAAAATAATGTAATCTAAAGGGGGAAAAAAGAGCAAATTTTGACGACTCATGAAGATGACCTCACTTTCTACCTTACAAATAGAAACCATCATATATAAATCCCTCCAAACTCCTATTCCAGATCCACATAATCTACCCCATGCACTTCATTCTTGTCCTCCATATAGATATGAACAGGACTCCTTCCTCTAGTTGAAAATGAATCATTTAATGTTCTGGTTCCATACCCATTTTTATCTCAAAGGAATTCTTTACTTCCTATTTTCTCTCTCTCTCTCCTCTCTGGTGACTCTTTCCCCATAGCATATAAAATTTCTCAAGACCACTTTCCTAAAAGGGGTGGGGGGACCTCATTTCTATGTGCCTTCCTAACCAAGCTATTTAACAATAATTTTATCTTCACTTCCTTCTGTTCATTTTATTCCTCATAATTTATTATTTATTTTTTAGATTTTATTTATTTGACAGACAGAGATCACAAGTAGGCAGAGAGGCAGACAGAGAGAGAGGAGGAAGCAGGCTCCCCGCTGAGCAGAGAGCCTGATGTGGGACTCAATCCCAGGACCCTGAGATCATGACCTGAGCCGAAGGCAGAGGCTTAAACCACTGAGCCACCCAGGCGCCCCTATTCCTCATAATTTAGAATATACTCACTAAGATCACACATAGATTTCTAATCTTAACAAAACTTTCTCTTGACATTTTTTTTCTTCCCTAGATTCTGTAACACTTGGTTCTTCTCCTATTCTTTGTACATTTCTTACAGGTCTTCGCCTCCTACCCCTGCCAGTGGTCCTTCTCCACCAGCCCATGAATAAGTGATAATTGCCCAGAGTTTCATCCTTACCCACCATATTGCCCCCCTCGTTCTGCCCTTCGAATCTACTCCTTATCTCTATTACTAGCAACGTCAACCACCAAATTGCCCAGAACATCAACTTGAGCATCATTCTAGATCCCTCTCTTTCTCTAATTTCCCTTTTCCAGCCAAAGGATCCTGCGGCATTGTCAGTACAGTCTCTTAAATAGATCTCAAATGTGTTTCCTTTTTATCCATTTTCATAACCACAGGCTTAAGGACCTGGCCAGTTTTCTTATGACTGATCCCAAAAGCCTTTCAGCCTCAGGTTTTAGCTTCTTCCAGCTAGCATTCTAATCTAACCCCTACAGTGATGCTAAGGGAATATTTCTAAAATATCAATCTGATCACATTAGCTTCCTTTTGAAAAATCCTCTCATGGCTTCCAATGCCAATATGATTAAGTCTCAAATTTCTAATACATCATGCAGGGCTCTTCATGACTCTACTCATTACCTTACATTCTACTCCCCATTACACACATGGCCCCATCCACAGTTTGTTCAATGGGGCCTATTTTCTCAAGATTTCCTGCCGTTTTAAATGCTATTTCTGCACCAAGGGTATGATAACTTTCCTTATATGTCTAGTGAAATAGAACTTCTTTAAGATTTTTAAGTCTTATCTCTCCTAGGAAATATTCCTTGGCAGCTCATGAAGGAGTTTGGAACTCTTCTCTTGAACACATTTCTACTTTATACTTATTGTAGAATATTACAATACCGAAATGTTTGTAGTTCATGTGATAATATTACTGTCAGTAATAATGCTCAGAATTTTTTGAGATGTGCCTGGCCACACTTTAAATGCCTTACCTTTATTAACTCATTTAATTCTCACATAAACATTAAAGTAACATTTATCATTATCCCCATTTTACAGAGGAGATCATTGAGACATTGTAAAATAATTTGTCTGGCACCTACCAAGTTGTAAGAAGATACAAACTAAGGCATATTGGTAACAACATGTATGTTCTTAACTACCATTTCAAGCCTGAAGCCTGTGAGCTCTGGAAAAGCAGGGTCCATGTCTTATCCAACTTTGTAACCTGTGCCTAACATTTCTGCTACTGCATGTTGAGTTAAAGGCTAAACTCAAGAGAAGTTTAATTAAATTCCAAGTATATTTTTTAGTGAAATTGATTTATGCATATCACCAATGAAATGAAGGAAAATGTGTTTTATGTAATTTAAGCATTTATAGAAATATTTTTAAAATATTTACAGTTGCAAGAGACAAAAAATATATACTTGTAGGTATTAGTCATTGCACATCAACACAGTAAAAATGTATCACAAGATAAATGGCAACTCCAAAAAGTCATAGAATTATTGATCAGATAGGCACTGAAACAGAAACTCTGTTACTCCATTGGCCTTCAAGGACATGAAATAGGAGTTTGTGCCATGAAGCATTTCTGCAAATACACTATGAAATATGGTGTTCCTCTAAGTAGCAAGACGCTTCAATCCAGAATCATCGTCTTAAATCACCACAGGTCTTTCCTCCCCTCTTTTTTCTATCTTATAAGGCATTAAAATTTCAGAAATGAGAAACTGCTTCAATGGACACAATAGGAAAGGGGTATTGCTCCTTATAGCAAAGAGCAAATAATGTTAAAGGAAATAGTATTAGTGCCATCAAAGACCAGCCAGTGAGAAGTAAAGCAACTGTTAGCCCCGGAATCCTTTTTTTTAAAAATAAGATACAAAGTTTCATTTTATTTGCAAACACTGTATCAGAGAAGAATCCATCGGTTGTATAAATTGCAACTTGTAAAATTTCAAGTCACTGGAGGGTGGGGGTACATGTTTAGAGTGAAAGATCTAGCAACAAACAACAGGTTTGCAAGCACCACAAAAAAAAAATCTGAAAGTCAGTCATTGTTTCAAAAAATATATATATGTGTACAAGGAAAGACTGATAAGCACATGTTTTCTCTCTCTCTCTCTCACACACACACACACACTTATAAACATATTTAGTGTACTGATAAAGGCAGCATATGATAGTGGAGGGAGCACAAGCAATACAGACATATGGATACTCATCTGGCTCCACCATTTTCTAAATTATATGGTAAGTTATTTTCTCTCCATTTTTTTTTTTTTGGTACACGGAAGAAAAATAATTTTCTTACAAGATTATTGTGAAAATTAGAGATGTTTATGACGTTTCTGTTCTCGTAATTCATGCATTTCATGCACTCAATCACTGGTGTCATTATAATTAATAAAGAATATTCAATATTAATATATATGGGGAAAGAGTCTAAAACAATTTCCCTAAAAGAAAGTTAACTAAAAACCAAAAATCACACAGGACAGAATAAAAGAAAGAACAAAAATAAAATGGGGACAATAGGGCAGTGAGACTGTCTGATCGTGGTAAATAGCAGCACCTGGCAGGTGTGAAGTAAGAAAGCTGGCCTTATACCCCATCCCAGGCCTTGTGAGAGGGGCCTCCTTCTTCCTAACCTGCTACAAAAGCCCTTAGGCCTTTTCCTCTGTCCCTTACCACACTTGATTCACAGAGATGTCAATAACTGATAAAGGGATCTTACTTTCCTGTGTGTTCTTTGCATTTTATTGTGGATCAGAACCTTGCCTCCTTGTACTAATAGTCTAAAGACCCTTTGTATTGGCAATATAAAGAGAGCTAAGGGTCAGACAGCAAACAGTAATTATTTTAGCATTAAAAACAGCCCTGCACTCATTCTAACCTGCAAAACTGTCACATACCACTCTAGGAACACAGAAACTTTACCAGGTATTCCTACAGAAATAATGCCTTCAACATCGAGGCCCACTGGGGACATTACATACAGTGATTTATTTCAGTTTCAGACACAGTCTAATCACATGTTTGGAAAAATAATAAGATAGCCATTAAATAACCCAGGCAAAGAATGGATAAACTCACCTGCAGAAATTGCGTAGAAAAAAGAAAAACAAAAACAAAAACCAAAGTAGTCAAGGTAAGTAAAAGAAAGGAATTACCAAGAATAAAAGCAAAGAAGTATAGTAAGGTTAAATTTTATACCACAAATAAGTTAATAGCCATGCATACTCAAAAATATCCTTCTTAATGCCTTAGAAAGGTACCATAATGGAGGGAAACATGCCATATCTCAGGAAGTCTAACAAAGTCAGTTTTTTTCTCCAGTATTGGCACAAATCAATGTTTGAGTTAGTTTGCCTATAGGGCCATATAGTATAAAAAACATGTCTTTCCAACAATAGAAGCAAACTCAGTGTGGGGAGATGCCCCCCAGATGAATGAGGATACAAGTATTCCTTGAGTGGAAAGGTATGTGTAATCAACTATGTTATTTTAAATTCCTTAAACTCATTCTTTCTCTGTCTTCCCATTGTGTACTTGTAGTTGAATTTATATGAGTTAAAAACTCCCATGATGGGAACCATTACATCGAAGACAAAAATTTAAGAAAAATAATAATCAGTCTACAATTTACATATCCTTCAAGAAATCCCAGAATACTTCCCTGTACCTGCATTAATAGGACATTTTAGCCTTTCACTGTTACTGACGTTTTTACTCATTTGAATAAATACTAGACTGTAGATGCTAGGAAAGGCACTGAGCATGATCACTTATTGAAGGAGTTCTAGATGCTGAGTCTGTAGTAATTCATTCAACAACACTATAAGGCAAGTATTCTCCTTTTACATATAAGGAAGCTCTAAGTAGCAAGATGCTTCAATCCAGAATCATTGTCTTAAATCACCACAGAATCTTTCCTCACCTTCCCCTTCCTCAGAATAAGGAGCGATATGCTCCAGGTTAGAGCTTGCAAGTGTCAGAACAAGAATCAGAATCCATATCTGTTTGACTCCCCAGTGCACACTCTTCCCATTCCCTGAGTCGATAAGGCAATGAGCCCCCATGCCATGCCCACAGCAGACACACGTAATTGAGCACATCATTCTTTCCTCTCTTCACAGATGTGGCCCTTAGGTAATCACCAAACCTCTTTAAATGGTGCATCTAAAAAAGCAGGAAAAAATGAAACCTGTGGGTCATGCTGTCATGCTGGAATGGTATTCATTTTTGGTGCCGCGTCTTGCCTAAGAATGCTACCACTATTTGTTGAAAGAACGAAGTACTAATCTGAAAGAGAAAAACAAGTTTGGGAATAAAAATGGAATAGCAAACTAACAATGCATACAAATAGAAAGGAAGTCTTTTGTTCATTTCATGCACATTGGGATTTGCATGAAATGAATAAGCTGAATAGACCAGCAAACTGAATTTTAGCACTGGTTTGGCTATTCACAACAGAAACACGATGAATATTTCACACTAAGCCTCACCACATTTACTTCGAAGATGGCTTCTCTTAGATCACCTCACTTTCATGCTAAAAAATGGAAAGGTCAGAGTATTTCTGGAAACATTTTCCTCTAGGGAGACAACATTTCTTAAAATGACAGCCCAGCAAGGCTGCATAGCATCCCAAAAGTTTGGCGGCACCTCTAATCCCCTTTCAGCTGGGTTATTATGACTTGCTTCCAAAGATCTCTATAAATTTGCTTATTGAGTCAGGATAAATATCTTCGAAAATTGTACTGTTCTTTTATTCTTTCTAACCATTTTGATTGATGCTAGATGTCCTGGGGGCTTGGGGAAAATGGAGATAAAGGATTGAAATAGGTTGGACAGTTTCTGTGTAACTAAAATGAAAATACAATTCATCAGTGCAACCAGTAATTACCCACCTTGTACTTTGTATGGTATGTATTAATATCAATGAGGTTCAGCTTAATGTGAGAATCAGTGTACATTTCCAAAAATGGATTTACAGTAAAATTTCTTCTTCCTTTCATAAAGAGGTCTCTATTAAAAAATTCCAGGAAAGAATGCATGCTTCAATCTTTTGCCTTAGACATGTTGTCATCAAATATAGCCATTAGCTGTTATAATGAGCAGGAAAGCTTAAAACATAATCTAGCGGGCTTATTTTTCTCTAGGTCATGGGCAGGTATGGAATACAAAATACATATGCTTGATTCATGAAATTATAGTGTTTTGAAGCTACAATAAATATATTGCTGACGCTATGAAATAAAGTATCATCTGTTCTTAACGTTCCAAGGTATGGAGTGGAGGAACAGGAAACAGTAAGGTATAGTTTGCAGACCTCTTCCCACTGATGGTACCCATTCACCGTGTGCAATAAGCCACAGTAGCACCTGTATCACCATTGTGCCTACTTGCTAATGTGTCTTTCTTCCTCTATTGCAAACACTACAAAGGCAAGAACTTGTCTTAGTCGTCATTTTATTCAGTCACTAGTTCATAATTTATTCTCACAAAGTGTCCGTGGAACATTGTTTGTGGAATGGCTGCTACAACCTTGAGGTTCCTAGAGCCACCTGTGAATGTAAAGTACTGAACAGAAAGTCTCAGGTATTATCTGTCCCTGGGTATAAATATTGCACCAAGATCCCTAGGTCCTACCTTATTCCAACCTCCCATAATTTCCCCAAGACTCCTTTCTGTTTAGATCTTCATGAGAGGAAGAGCAGAACAGTGAAGAGTGTGTTCCTCTCGTGTCCTGGATGGATAAGGAAACAGTGGGTTCAGAGACAATCTTAGGGCTGCCTAAGGATTGCCCCTTATCCAAGATCACTCTATCATAAATCATCACTACACTCTAGTGTCAGCTATGACAAACTGTAAACAAATCACTGAAGTTGTCTATCACTATCCACGTGTTGAACAGTCCCTTCTACTTTCTTCCTATACGACCATCCCATAAACACAGCACAAATTTCAGAAGTCTCAAATTACCATCCCATCCCAACACTGAAGAGTATTTTAACAAAACAAACAATAAAATCTGACCCTTATTGTTACTTGCTGAAAAAAAGAATATTTTTTTCATTGAATTTCCTTAAAACTCAAAACATACTATTTCTAGAGAGCTTTTCCCATTCATCAATATCCTATATTAATTATATCACCAATATTATATTGCAGTATAAAGGGGAATATTTCTTTTTAGAGTGGAAGGAAAATATTTTTATCTTTATGGTTTCATTGTTTTTCCACCAGGTGATTAGAAAACCAAAGTATGAGCTTTATAGATGTCGGAGGCAATCCTGTTCTGTCATTTTTTTTTATGCACATGCTGATTCAATGTCATAGAATAACTGTGTTGCTTTCTGCCTTCCCTGACAGTCCAAAGAAAGAGTAATGCATACAAATCATTTTACTGTTTAAAAGTTTTGAATAAAACATGCTAACCTTGTCATACTAAGTGACAGACAGAAATGTCACCATTGTTTGCCAGGGACAAATAATCCATATACTTCATGTATAATTCATCTGATCTTTAAGAATGTTTAACAATATTGAATTTAGATAAATTTCAATGTTATGATGCATCAAACTTCCTTTATCAATTTACACATGTGCCTCATCAATTTAAGTCTTCATTTGTATTACTCTGTTTTTGTATTAACTATGACATATCTAGAGAATACACTTATTTCTGGGAAAAATTGATAGGTACATTGTCTATATTACAGCTGTCTCTCTGTGTCCCGCTCTCCATAAGGTCTTAACTTGGAAACCTCAAATAACCCAAGGGTTGTAAATCTGCCATAGAAGCACCCGTTCCAAGTACAGGTATCTACAAGTCTTTCAACATAGAGCCTTTGGTCTCCAAACAGATTGAAGAACTCAGATAAGATTTCAATCCTTCCTAAAATAAGATTGCAATGGCTTCCAAAGCCTTTTTGTCAATCAAAGCTAACTAAGTGCAGGTCTGAAAATGAGATGGACAAAAGCATTTTGAACACACTTCAAAGTGAGCTGGAATTCCCTATGCTATGAATCGAGAAAGGATGTGGCGGTTGACTGCTAGGTAGGAATTCCCCAGCAGCCAACAGTGCAAACAATCATGTGGTTCCCCTAAGTCTGAAAGGACTTCTCTCCATCCTCACCATGTAAAACCAGTGCCTTGGAAACCACTCAGTTGACAGGGCCCTCAATATAGTTGGAAAACAAAATATTACAGAATCATTTAAGAAATCATTCAAAGAGTTTAGGAACAAATTGAGCAACTAAATGTAAACCAGATTGGTTTCCAGAAGCATGTACTGAAAGCCCATTTCCTGTTTTAGAAGAATAATCATTTCTCTAACCTAATTTTGCCAAGGACCATACATTGTCCCTTTCTCCCCTACCCCACAATGTTTCCTCCTCTGTGATGTTTAGAAAGTTCTTTCTGCCCTTGGAGATCATTTTACTTCAATAAAGAACATTTGATAAAATAAAAAGGTTCATGAATCAATAGATAAGAGAGTTTTTTCCCCCAGAAGGACTTGGGGTCAATGAGCTAGCATACACAGACATATTATATTTCATAAATTTAAAATGCATATATCTCTTTAGGTTCTTACCTTGTCTACATACTTATGCCTGTTTGCCTTGTCTGAATTACACATAGGTGTGCATATGGGCACAAACATTTAATTATAGCTTTCCTTTTCTTGGTATATTGAAAAAGGCAAACCATGTTTCACTAGTTAAACTGTCTCCTTTGTGGCTCATTCATAAAGTAATAGAAAATTATGAGAAATTCATTTAAATCTTCAAAGGGGAAAAAGCCAGTAATATAAATAGAGTTGGTAGATAAACCTATGGGACCTGTATGTTGGACTCAAGATCTTTAGAAATGCTAAATTCATTAAGGGACTCTGTAGAACCCCTCTTTCAAAAAAGTACTTGGACTCATTTTTGTTTCTGTTTTAAAATGCACAAGTTGCTTCTAATTTTTTGCATAGCATCTCTTTTCTGGGTTGAATGTGTATAGTTGTCATTTGATGTTCCAAAAGGTCATGATACTCACCAAAAATATTTAAGAACCACTGTTTGGCAGTGTGGGGGCTCTTATTTCTTTAAAAGTGTTTGAGTTATTTCTACCTGAAGATAGGAAATTGCATCAGCTATAATAGGAACCCAAGTTTTACTGGTCTAGGAGAGTTAACACTGGTCTTTAAGTAATTTATACCAGTTATCACTGACAAATTTTCCCATTTCAGTCACAGTATACATATGTCCATAGATTTCCATTATTTTCCAACAGTTCTAATTTCATTGTGGAACATTTACTAGATGGAAAGGGGCCATTTTATGGGCTTTTGGCAGGTAAAGTTTGCTCTGCTAAATGAAAATCCCATGTTTGAGGAGTCCATGAAATTGGCAATAATTGACTTTTGAACACAGAATTTTAAAATTGGTTTTATTGGCAACAAGAAAATCCTTTGAAGAGATTTTTGTTAACCCTTTAAACCTTTTGTTATTTTTGTCTTAAACTGGCACCAGTGTGGACAGAGGATTTCATAAATGAGTTCCAGTACCAATTCTCATCATTAATGCTACCACTGCAATCATTATTTTGTTTATACTATTAAGCAAATACTTAAAGGATGGAAAATAGAATTCACTGAGATACCTCAGAAAATCTGTTTTCCAGAGTACTTTAGAGAAGCAGCAGGATGGAGTGCACTGATTTTATATTGTATACCATATACATGTAATGAATACTTAAGTTATTTAATCCTACTTAATAGGCAGAGCCATTATTTCTTCTCACTAACCACAATTTCCTTTCCTTCCTCCAGGTTTGGGGGTATTTGAAAAATTCTGTTATTTTATTTTATTTTATTTTATTTTATTTTTATTTATTTGACAGAGAGAAATCACAACTAGGCAGAGAAGCAGGCAGAGAGAGAGGAGGAAGCAGGCTCCCTGCGGAGCAGAAAGCCCGATGTGGGGCTCGATCCCAGACCTGAGCCGAAGGCAGAGGCTTTAACCCACTGAGCCACCCAGGCGCCCGAAAAATTCTGTTATTTTAAACTAAACTCTTCCTCTACTGTTATTTTATTTGGGGGGGGGGGTGGTTCAATAAACTATTTAGCATTTCTTTAGGACAGTTGGATTTAGGATTTTAGATTGGCATATTGGTCTTATGGAATCTTCCTCCATTATTTTCTACTTAAGACACTTCTGCTTAGCCTTATTTTGTTTCTATTTAAAAGAAGCTGGTGAAAAAAAAAGTGAGTGGGGGGAAAAAAAGAATTAACACCTAAACTGGGGACAGGTGAAAGGCAGATTTACCAGGCCAACGCCAACCATCCAGCAGAAGGTTGGATGGCTTTGACTCTAGGTTGTTGGCATGCAGTGTGTGTAGTCAACAAGGCAGTAGGGAGAAAACTGTGTAACAGTTATGATTCTGATAAGTATAAGGGAGCTTAATACTTTTTAGGACATCAAAGAGCCAGGAGGATAAAAGGTGGTAACAGATGCTTCATAGCATTCTGTTTGTCATTTTAATGGCAAAATAAAGAAATAAAAAGTGAAATTTCATTTGGAGGAATACTTCCTATTGACCACATTCTAAAATAAATGTTCACAGGAGTGGTTTACGTCAAGAGTAGGCTTTTCATCTACTACGATTAAATAAGTTTTTTGAAACTTCAGGCACCTCAAAATTCACATTATTAATATTTCGTTATTTAAAGCTCATCATTGTTCATGCTGCCTCAGCTATGTCATGAGACGAATTCACTCAGTTCATTTCACAGAATGAAGAATGTTGATCAAGAAACAGTGAGCACAGAGCAGGCAGCCTTGCCAGTCTTCGTCAACTCCATCTTGGAAATCCAAATATTGAAGCTTCATTTCCTGTGCTCACATGCTTTTTGGTTTGGTTTTGTTTGGCCAATGTTTCTAAAAATACCTTAAACAGGACTTCTGATTTTTCAGATGAGAATACTTGAATGGGGTGGGAAGGTGCTAAAAAATGAATCATCTGGGGCACCTGGGTGGCTCAGTGGGTTTAAGCCTCTGCCTTCGGCTCAGGTCATGATCCCAGAGTCCTGGGATGCAGAGACCCCTGCATTGGGCTCTCTGCTCAGTGGGGAACCTGCTTCCTCCAATCTCTCTCTCTGCCTACTTGTGATTTCTGTCTGTCAAATGAATAAATAAAAATCTTCAAAAAAAAAAATGAATCATCCAAAGAAGAGTAAGGAGTGAAGAAAGGAAGGGGGCTTACAAATAATGTTAGAGTAAGTGGGCTACAGGAGACCACAGTGTCCAAAATAAGTATGCAGGGCAGCATTGCACAATCCTGCCACACTGAGGGGTAAAACCTATTTATAGAAAACAGCCACACAATGAATTGAATGTTAGGAATTTATTTTTCGATGCACAATACATACTGATGGGTAATTCTGATGCGACAGGTCAGTCCAGGGAAAGAAGTAGAAGGTAAGGAAGAAATGAGAGAAATTTGGGTGACTTTAGATGTAGAAATGAGCGGGACTTGGAAGTTGAGTCTTGGGGTAAGTTTTAGGAATTCTTAGCCAAATATTAGGTAGATTTCTCTTAGCCAATGCCTTTTAAAATTGGTCAGTTCCTTTTATGAGGGATTAAATAAGAGATTTAGAACTCTAAGACACAGATACCAGTCAAAACATTTTCAATAAAGTCTTTTAAATTTTCTACTCAGAGGAATATTAAAGAATAATCAGATACCGCCTATATAGCTGTCCTAGAAATATGTCGGTAAGATTTCTTCATTCTCAGTTGCAATTTATGTAAATGTGTTTTTTGGAAGTGGAAGCTTCTTTGTTTTAGGAGCATTAATGACAGTAGATCAAACCTGTCTATAGATGAAGGAAGCGTTGTCATGCCATAAACCTTAACAGCCTGTTTTTCCAAGAATCCACAAATAAGCAGTGAGAAAATAAGAGGAGAAAATGAGAATTTGGGTCACTGTGACACAATATAAAAAGAATGGAAGCTGCCTGTCCAGGGAGAAGGCTGAAGCCCCAGAGAAGAAAAAGGATTGCTGATAAATACCTGGGGCAATAATGCCTGGGGACTTGAAAAATAGGGGTGTCTCATCTGTAAACGTAGTTCGTTTGCAGGGCTGAGAGACAACCAGCTTCTGATGTCCTCAAACCCTCAATAAAATCTTACCGTGCAAGAACGTTTTTGCTACTGTTACTTTACCAAAAGGGCCAGGATTGACTTGACATAGATTAAAAAAAAAAAAGAAGAAGTTTTAGAAAATGAGATACATAAAAGACTTAAAAATTTAAAGAGAAAGAAGAAATCTAGGCAAGGGTGTGGGAAGAAATTTATGCCATCCAGAAATTCTTAGGGGTGGAAGTAAAGGACGGTATTTCCACCAAAATGGGCATATCGCCAGTTGGTGATAGCAATGGCAGGATTGTCCAGATTTGCCTTACTTGCTTGTTTATAACATTAAAGGGTATAGGATATCCAGCTAGCTGATGCTGTAGTAATGCACATAGAACAAGTCTCTTACTAATGAGCATAGAAAGTCCACAATGACATAATACAGAGGACTAAACTGGAGATATTAAATCAGAATATATTATGTGCTATCAAGGAATGAGCAGGTGTGCCTGGGTGGCTCAGTCAAGTTAAGTGTCTGCCTTCAGCTCAGGTCATAACCCCAGGGTCCAGGGATCAGTCCTGCATCAGGTTCCTATGCAGCAGGGAGCCTGCTTCTCCCTTTCCTGCTCCCCCTGCTCACACACACTCTCTCCCCACTCTGTCAAATAAAAAAAAATCTTAAAAAAAAAAAAAGGAATGAATAAAAATGGATCTCTTATGATACATTATTTTGGATGGATATCATACAGAGTGCTTGGTTGGTTTTGTTTGTTTGACCTTCTTATATATTTGCCTGAGGTGATAAGTAGAAATATAGTACATGGAAAGAAGAAATTGAACAAGAAAGCCAAATATCTAAAAGGATATTTGGATAGAGACTAAGGACGAGGGCTATGGGAAAATAAATCAGGCTAATAAATTTAAAGCACTGACATCATGAGTAGGATTCTTGAAATTCTAAAACCACTGTTGTGTTTGTTCATGCCTTTGCTTTAAAAACGTACTTGAGACACATAGTAAGGTGTCACGTGATCAACATTCAGAATTCCACATATTCCTCAGAAAGCAGTTCAGTCTTTCATCCGTCTATATGCAAATTCTAAAGCCCTCACCCAAGTCCATTATCTAAGAAAGTAGTTGAAAGCAGGGACCCTAGGAAAGTGCAGGTCTAAAAGATATGTAAACTCAGCCATTGTTTACTTCTGTGAGCTGGAGCAAATTACACAACATGTCCGGGCTTCAGCTACTTCAGCTATAAATGGAGAACCTAGCAGTCTCAAACTAGCAAGGTTTTTGCAAGGACTCAATGAGTTAATACATAATAAAATGCTTAGGAATAGTGCCTGGCATATTAAATAACCCCATTAAAGTATTAGTTATTGGGGCGCCTGGGTGGCTCAGTGGGTTAAGCCTCTGCCTTCGGCTCAGGTCATGATCTCACAGTCCTGGGATCGAGCCCAGCATCGGGTTCTCTGCTCTGCAGGGAGCCTGCTTCCCCCTCCCTCTCTGCCTGCTTGTGATCTCTATCAAATAAATAAGCAAAATCTTTAAATAAATAAAGTATTAGTTATTACTATTATTTTTTTATTAATAGTAGTGTGGTAAAATAATTATCACACAGTAGCTACCCAGTTTTAAGAAAAAAAAAATCCCTTCTTTTCCATTAGCTCTCTCCCTCACCCAATTTTGAACAAATATGGGGGCCCCCTGATCTTCTCTTCCATTTGCACAGTCTGGCACATTCCCCATCCGTGTCAACCACACTAATGTAGTTATGTCAGAACTCCTACACTATAGAGTTTTGGAGATCGGTGATAATGAATTGCTGTAGGGTTATGGAGAACCTGGGAGTTTTAAAGACTGCTGATTCCGAATCTATTACCATCTTTGTCTAGTCTTTAGTTAGGTTTATTTAGTTTAGCCCAATCATCTATATACTAGCATATACTTTACCCCTGTATCTGACTTCCCAACTATCATAAATAGTAATTCTCATTCCTGAAGAGTAGAATCATGAAACTTTAAAAATATCAAATTCAAGATTATAATGGTTTTAAAATATAGCTGATAATTAAAATCACCAGGCAGGCTCCTCAACACCATAATTCACCCTGACCAACAGAATTCATGTACTTGGTGTGGGGCCCATAGAATACTTTTTCCTAGAAGCATCTTAAATAATTCTAGTATTCATCTCAGTTTTGACATCACTGTTCTACCAAGACATAGGGTGGTGTCCTTCATCTAACATCACCAAGTCATATCTAACACTTGAATCTGGACTAGGGAAATGAGAAGAAAAAAAAAAAAAATGCTGAGGGGGAAAAAAGACATTTTTCATGTCTTTTTGATGTCTTAGATATAAAGAAGACCTGTTTAAATACAGATACTGTCTGCTTGGGAAAGTTTTCCATTCATTCTGGGGTAGCTTTGGGAGTAATTCTGATTTGTCTAAACTTCTACTTCTGGAATACCATCAAGTGCCCAGTCTGTTGCCAATTCCTAGAAACCTACTAAACAAGTAGAATTCCCCTTGCTCTGACAAGGACACTTACAGACAGAAAAAAATGTAAAAGATTGAAAATTGCAAGGCAATATGCTTAGAGCCATGATAAATATGCAAACTTAGGGTATGAAAAAGGAAAACCAATATGACAAGCACTAAGGGTTGTATCTACATTAAACAAGACCTTTTTAGAGTCCCAACTCTCACCTCCTTCAAGGTTTAATTGTTTACATATTACACTCCAAAAGGAAACCAACTATTCTGCCAAACAGGTACTTGGTAGCTGGCTGGCTGCCAGAAAATATTTCATCATTTTTATCTTCAATTAGACTGGATAAGTGCTATTAGAATAGACTTCTTTTTGTGTGTATTCACTTCTTGTTATTTTGGGGTAGTTGGTAAGGAAAGAGTACTGAAAAAAAAAATCTTAATATGAACCATTAAAGTTATTAAATTCTGTCGCACAGCGTCTCATAGATACATGGCTATTTCTTCCACTTTTCTGCGAATATTCAACTTAAAACACAATGAGTCAGATTTGCCTACTTATATTTTGTTTCAGACAGCAAGAACCTTCCTCACTAGGGTCTGAATGGGAAAGTCTCAGAACTCTCTTTCCTCGGGCTTCATTTGATCTACAGATCATAGTCCATGAAGCAGCCCATCTGATTTGAACAATTCAAAGAAGTAAGTAACAGAAAAAAGATAGGAGACTTTAGAAATCATAGGCTATTTAGGGCCTAGTGCCCTAAACTATACCAGGACTTCTCTAAATTATTTAATTGCTATGGCATCAAAAAACAGAAGAAATGTCCCTTAAAAAGAATACTCTGGAAAGAAAAGCCTAAGTGTCCAGGAAATAAAATTTCTTCTCCCACAGCACACTGTGACTACTGCTACATCAGGACCTGTCGCACTGTTCACCTGCTGCCCGGCTACCCCATGATACGGCGAGCTCCTGCTGGGCAGAGACATGTCGCCTGGCACACGGACATCTGGTACAAGCGGTTGCTGAATCCGTGGCTATAATAATCCGTGGCTTTCAGTTCAGAAACAAACAATCCTCAACTTGAGGGAAAATAAAGAAGGCAGTGCTTAGCCATAATCTCTCTTGTAGTTTGACTGCCTGAATTCAGGTTCCACCTCTGCCTAGCTGTGTGGCCTGGGGCAAGAATAATACAGACCGAATACCTCCTGTGCCTCGGTTTGTCCATTCTAAAAATAAGATCATAATAGCATTTACCTCATAGGGCAAATATGTCTGTAACACTCAGAACAAGGCCTGACACATATCACATACTAGAGGGTTAGCTATCACTATATCTTACTTGTATATGCTACCTCAGTCTTCCCCACAGTCATCTAAGATATATATGATCAGCCCACTTTACAGAGAGGAAAGCTGAGGTTTAATTAAGCTCTTAATTGTCAGATATCTTATTCAAATCAGTTATACCTATTTCTAAGGTTTTTGTTCTTTGCCCTACCCCGGAGCATCTCTCTTTTGAGCATCTACTGAATTCAGACCAATTTATAAAGATTCTAGTAAATATAAGGGAGTATATGTGTTGTCACTTAGAACATAAAAAGTTGAACAAGGCATAATGTCTCTCTTCAAGGAGGCAGAGTTAACACCAGAAGATGTGACGACAACTATTTTTTTTTGAGACAACTATTTTAATACCAAAAAAAATTACAACTAATGCAGGTTTTTGAGGTTCTAGGAATTGCTAAAGGCAAGAAACACTTCATGCAAGACATAGTTTTCAATCGGCGCTATAAGACTCAAGCACAGAAATGACAGGCAGCAATAGGAAAGGAAGACATAGCAGATGGAAATCATAGTGTGGGGCCATGCTAGAGATGCAAAAAATAGATACACACACACACCTTGCTCAGGGAATGAGACTAATTAAGTTTGCTGCCCTGAAGTATATATAAGCTTGGAGAGGAGGTAGTACATTCTCACTTTGGGGAGGATCCTAAAAGTTATGCTAAGAACTAAAACTACTTTGTTACTCATGGTAGGTTAGTCTAGGTTTCTGGATAAGCTCATGAGAAGAAGTGTAGAGGTGGATACATGACTGAAGCTATATTTTAGGATACAAAGGACATACAGGTAATAGAGAGGACAGGAAATGCGATGAAGAAAAGCAATTCAAAGAAAAGTAATGTCCTAAATCAGGACACTGAGAAATACAAGAAGGAAAGAAGGCTAAAAGATATAAAAGCAGAAATTAGAAAATGACTAGAAAGAGTGAATAGAAAGGGCAAATATGATTCCAAAGTAGAGCATTTATATGGCTGAAAATAGCACTATCTCATTAAATTCTTACAACAAACTTGCAAGAGAATGCCATTTCTCACAAAGGGGAAATGGCCTTTGAATATTGACTCTTGGCAGTCTATGAAATTGGAAGAATCACTTAGCCTCTCCCAGGTTCAATTCCTTGTATGTAATATGTAGATTACAGTATCTGTGCTACAGTGGTGTTGTGAAAACTAAGCTAATGCTTATAACTTGCCTTAAAATACATTATCTGCTCGTTAAATTAAAATGATCCTGTGAGGAAAATTTTACTGTAAAAGAAATGGTTAAATTGCTACAACCACATCAAAAATAAAATTCAACTTCATATCTTTATAATCCAGTCTCTTGTCTTTCTAACATTCCATGTTTTACCTCACAGGAAAATGAGATCACCTGAATCCTCAAATGAGTCCCAAATCAATATTTAATTAGAAGATAGTGTGTTTCATTCTAAATCTGCACCTACTATTTACCAAATAGACTTATTTACCAAAGACTTTTTGATAAATTACATACCATCCCATATGTAAAAATTATAATTCACATACTGTATTAGAAAACTAGGATTCACTGCCTTACACAAATCTTGCCAATAGAAGTTTCATGAACCACTGAGAATTTGGGAGGGAACTCTTTTATGGGAAAGACCCATTCATCAGAGGTTACCTTGTTTTTCAATCCTATTAGCTATATGCGATTTGGAAATATTTGACAAGATTTTAAACTTTTTATCCCAAGATATTATCAAAATATTAAAGTTGGTATTCACTGTGTGTGTCACGTCTTAGAAAGGAAACACCTGTCCTTTAATGGCTAGAATGACATCTGGAATTTTCTGTTTTGCAGACGTGCAATATTCAATCAGATTAATTTTTAATTTTCTAATTTCTTAAAGGGCAAATCTTTATGCTGGGTTTTCTTCCTCACAATACTGAAAATGTAAAAATGTCAAGATCATTGATCAAGTAGCCAGAATTACAGAAGGGTACGGCTGTTGCTTTAAATCTAAATCATTTTGGGCTGAGTAATTGATGTTTGGATAATAGAACACCAGCCAACCACTCGGACACCAAAAGGTAAGGGCAACCATAGTTTTAGGCAATTCTGATTAAAAAGCATAATTTTTCTGCGTCAGCTTATTTGGTTCATTCCCATTACTATGTTCAAAAAAAAAAAAAAAGTAGCTTGTTGGAGCCACAAAATGGGCTATATTCAACAGTAAATGGACAGTTATCAGGTGGCAGGAAAGCCAGAGCACAAGGACCCACATAGCTTGCCATATGTTGAACACTGCCATGTTGTGCTTTCTGTCTCCATATGAACACTGGAAGTGAGGAAGAAGCATATACAAATTCAAAAGGAAAATTGTTATCACTTGTCAGATAATGCCAAACACCAAACAAGAATAGGAGCAAAGAAAGCTCCACTCCCACAAACATGTCATCCAACCGATAAATCTGGCATCAGTGGATGACAATCAATAAAGGAGAAACAAGCCAGGAAAGTGGAGTCATTCAGATTAAAGCGTTCCTTCACACAGTGGTGCTATGACTGACCTTCCATCAGAAGCACTATTCACATGTGAATTCCATGCAAATCCAATCCCACTTTCTAGCAGGGTTCCCACTGTAATACACTACACATACGTATAGAATGACTGGCTTGGGTCAATACAGGGGTCTTCAGTTCCAGAAAAAGCAAGCAAACTGTCATAACCAATACCAGAAACAGCTAACCAGATACCGAGGAAGGGAAGCAGCAACTTCTTTTAGAAAGGAGAGAAAGCAAGGCTGAGGTACTGCAGTCCAGAGTAGCAAAGGGGAAAAGGGGAAAAAAGTTACCGAAAAAACGCTCAGAACTCAAGCGAAGACAGAAAATATTTTTGAAAAAAGGTTCTCATATTTATATTTAAATCTGAACAATTCTCCAATACCATATTTTGCTAATTAAACACACCTTCCACTCCCAAAAAAAGCAAAAAGAAAAAAAAATTCATTTTCATTCTGACTCCATTTGTCTGAAACCAAAGATTTCCATACAGAACAAAATGAAAAAAGCTGGTGAGGACAGTCTTTAAAAACAACAACAACAACAACAAAAAAAAACCCTACTAGGTTTTACCGTGGCTTAAAAATAACATTAAAAGAAAGTTTCTTGTTTTACTTAAATATTATATACTCACTGCTTTCTGCTCTTCACATCATTTCAACTGCTTGGCGTTCTCTTTTGCTTCATGACCAGGGATTCTGTCAGTGACACAAATGGCCAAGATGGAGGAGACTGGACCCAGACGTTAGGCTGTCCCACTGGAGCCAGCCTGGACAGATGGAGAGGCTGTTAGGAAAAGCCTCGAAGCAAACTAAAGGAAGACTGACGGGATACGGAAGGACGTTCAGGCAGACAGGTGTTAAACATTAAATAGTCTAAAAGTGGGCAACAAGTGGAGAGCCCCACAGATGAACAGAGTTTATCGTCCCATGACTAAGGGCCAGCAATAAGGAGAGGTTCAGTCAGTCAGACAGACGGCATCTGGGTGATCTAGCTACTCATAGTAGAAACACAACCACAACAACCAAAGATCAGTAGCAAAGCCCAGCTAAGACATCTAGGTCCAAACCCAGAAGTAAAACTGACATAAGGTGGACTTCATGAGCTCTGGATCCGGGAAGTCTAATGTTTCCACCACTAGGGCAAATATTTCCCAGAACTAAGGGTAGGGATTAACATGTGACAGGATTAAGAGTCTCCATGAACTACATGAGGCATCTGATAGAGTATTTAAAAGATAATCCCTAAGCAGAAAATAATTTCAGGAAATGTAAATGCGTACACCAATTTGACCAAATAAGAAATAAAAAGAGAAAAGAAAAATTCTGTACTAGGCTATCACAGGATTCAACTAGAAGAAGAAAGGTTTTGGGTTTTGTTTTTGTTTTTGTTTTTTTGGCTTACCAATTGCTGACCTCCAATCCTCAACAGTAGGAAAGTCTTACAAGGGTCTGTTGGTTACACCTGCTATTCTGGAATCTGGCCATTGATGGGCTTTTAGTCAAACCAATAACAGTGGCATATCAGGTTAGGACTTCAGCATCCCTGGGAACTCTTAACACTGAAGGCTCCACCCCATATAATTTTAAACATAATAAAGCATACCTAGTAATCACCATAAACAAAATTTATAATACTTTAAGAGTTGCATAGAATTGCATTTGACTATGTAGCATTCTTACCTTTTACGTATCTATTTAAATATTTGTCAATTTTGATTCTATTGGTTTTTTAAATATTTTCAGCTGTTCTTTTTTTCTAAGTACAAATACTTGGGCTCTAGGCCTGGTGGTGTTTTGTTTTGTTTTGTTTTTTTTCAGGTGGCAGAATTTTGTAATCCTCCAAAAAGGCATTTTAATGTTTGGGTTTTTTTCCAAGATTTTATTTATTTATTTGACAGACAGAGATCACAAGTAGGCAGAGAGGCCGGCAGAGAGAGAGGAAGAGAAGCAGGCTCCCCACTGAGTAGAAAGCCCAATGTGGGGCTCGATGCCAGGACCCCGGGATCATGATCTGAGCCGAAGACAGAGGTCCCAACCCACTGAGCCACCCAGGCATCCCACATTTTAATGTTTATGAGAGGGATTTCATGGATTAAAAAAGGACTCGGAGTAACTTCCAAGTAAGCCTGGTCAAGGCTCAGTAAATAGATCAGATGCTATTGGTAGTAAATTGCTTTAAAAGAATTGGTTAGTATTTGGAGATGAGTATTTATTCATTCAACACATAGTGAATGTCCATTCTGTCTGAATACTATTACTCGAGATTAGAAAGGTAGCAATGAACAGAAAGGCTTAGACTTTTGGTCATGAAGTTTTCAATCTAGCCACTCAGATACCCAGAAATACGTGATCCATTAATTACCTGTATCCAATATTTCTCCTTAAGTGATTACTGTTTCTGCAGAGTTCTTACTCATCTGATGAAAAGGCATATATTAACTTCAATAAACAGTGAGAGTGGTATTTAAAATGTGCAGATCATGAAGCTTTGGTTCTTCTTAGGAACACTGTGAAAAACTGTCCAGAATTTCAGAGAGTCCATATAATTAGGCTGTGAAGTGCATCCCAAGAGAAGGACTTGAATCCCAGCTCTACCACTTTCCTAGTGTGACCTTAAACAAGTTACCCAACCATCTTGAACCTTCCCTTCTCCATTTGCAACGTGGGTGCAATAATGTCGACTTTGTGGGATTGTCTTAAGGATTAACTAACAATGTAAATGAAGGGCTTGGCATATTGGCATAAATACTCAATATGGATTTGCAGCTACTGCCATTGATAGTTTTACAGATGAAACTGATTTACCTTGTTCCAAGAAGGGAAAATAAGAAACACAACTGAAAGGGTATTTGAAACTATCCAGTTAAAGAAAGTTCTTAAAGAATTATCATGTATTCTTCTTTAAACAAGATGGGATTGGGAGGGAGACAAACCATAAGTGACTCTTAATCGCACAAAACAAACTGGGGGCTGCTGGGGGGAGGTGGGGTTGGGGGGGAGGGGGTTCTGGACATTGGGGAGGGTATGTGCTATCGTGAGTGCTGTGAAGTGTGTAAACCTGGCGATTCACAGACCTGTACCCCTGGGGATAAAAATACATTATATGTTAATAAAAAATTAAAAAATTAAAAAAAAAAGAATTATCATGTAAGCTCACAGTTTTCTCCTTCTAAGACTCCATGACAATTCGAGAAGAAAAATGTTACTAATCTCAACCCTTCATAAGTCAAGCAGAGATAATACCATTTTATGAATCTCTTCTAAGAAAATAAATCAAAATATGCACGAAACTATTCATTACAATGTTATTTAAAATGTTGAGTAGTTGCAAGCAGCCCAAATGTCCAACAATAGGACATGTGTAGGCAAATTATGCCATAACTATTAGCTAGATAATCTAATACTGATACTTTAAGACCTCTAAATTATAATGTAGAAGCATTTCTGAAATGTTATCAGAGAAAAATTAGTGTACAAATTTGTGAATACAGCTATCTAAAAATACACGTAGAAATAACTTAGAAGAGTGCACATCAAAACAATACCAGATGTATTAGAGCAGTAGCATAAGAGTGATTTTATTTTTCTTCTTTTCCTCCCATTCCATATGTCTCTCTGGTACTTCTACATGTAAGACAACAAAACTGATATTTTAAAAGTAGCACCTTACATTAAAGTTTGGCAACCTATCAGAGGGTTAAGCAATCTTTTGAATATTTGAGGGGCTAAGCAGCATTGTTACCTCCAACACCACCTCATCCACAGTAACTACAGATTCCTTCTTAGTATTGATGGAAGGTAATACCAACATATTATCCAGACTTAGCTCTGTGGGTTATACGGATGCCACTGAGTAGAGTGGGCTAGGAACAATCAGATTAACTACACAATGAACAGATGTATTCAGTCTCCAATAAGATTCTCACACACACTGAATCCTAATTAGCAGAAGTGCAACTGATTTGCCAGTACGGTGAAGGTTAATTTTATTTCAATCCACATTTTATGAAGTATTAACTGACTGATAGCACTTATGCCAAATTTGTCAAATGAAATTCTCCCTCCAAAAGAGAAAAGGAGAGATCTCTGAGCAGCCTTTTTAATAGTCTACTGAGGACTTATTCCTCCTCTGAGTTAACTGGGGTGGCAAGCAGAGAATGAGGGAAGCAAGCTCTGAGCGCTTTGGAGCTGAAGGTGCAGAGCTGAGCGGATTTGGAAAACAAATGCACTTGTTAATTCCCAAAGTGATTTTAAGAGCAGAATCCTGGAAGAAAATTAATCCTTTAAAATGATAATACAAATTTTTAAATCACAATGGAGAGCTGGAAGTTTAAAGAGAATATTTCAAAATTGCATGTATCTTAACTGCAAGCTAACCAGGCCACCTATGGATAGATGCTTCCATTATTTCCTACAGTTATAATTTCAGATCAGGAGGCATGTATTAAGGGTGGGACTGAGGGAGAATGGGAGGGGGAGAGAGGGAGAGGAAGGAGGGAGGCTAGAGAAGGAAAATAGAAGAAAGAAGATTTGGAGAATCCATAGGTAATGTCATTGTAAAAAAATAAAGGAAGTATTTATATTTGTGTATGTGTGCCTTTGTGAATTGATATGAAACGTTATAATGTTTTATCAAAAGATTAATCCTAAATATCAGTGCTTTGCAATAAACAATGCACACAACAGAAAGCAGTAGTAACTAACTCCTATGCTTGGTCAGTGGCAGCAATAGGAAAATCCAAACATGAAAATTATTCTTCAGCTGTAACATAATTAAGAATATGCTATTGCATATTTGTTGTCCTTTGCAGATTTAAAAATCTTAAAAGTAAAAATAAATGTTAAAAGTCACTACAGACAATATAAATTCTCAGTGTTTATGAAAAATTACCTATTCGGTCAGACAACAAATATTTATTGATACTACATGCCAACACCCTGCGAATTTCACAAATCTCTGTCGTTACAGATATAGTTTCTACGCACCTAGGGCTTTCAGTCTGGTGGGAGAGAGTTAGCATATGCACATTAAAAAGATCATTACAAACTGATGAGGACTGAGTGGAGGAATACAAGGAAACACAAAATCTGTGGCGAACAGGTGTATTTGTCCTCACCTGGTGCATCAGAGAAAACTGAGAAAGTTTGATCTGAGATATAAAGAACCAATAGAGGGGCACCTGGTGGCTCAGTTGTTAAGCATCTGCCTTTGGCTCAGGTCATGATCCCAGGGTCCTGGGATTGAGTCCCACATCAGGCTCTCTGCTCAGCCGGAAGCCTGCTTCTCCCACTCCCCCTGCTTGCAGTCCCTCTCTTACCATCTCTCTCTCTCTGCCAAATAAATAAATAAATATTTTTATAAATAAATAAATAAATAAACCAGTAGAAATTCAGCAGGCAAAGAAAGAAAGGAAGAACATGGAAATAGCACAAGCAAGGGTTCTGTGCCTGGATGGATCTTGGCCTTAAAAGATGTAGAGTCAAGGTGCATGACATAATAAGAATTGAGTGGGGGGGTAACAGAGGTTATTAAGGAAAAATATAAAACTTAGCTTCCCTGTGCCATCTAACATAAGGAAAGAATATCTAGGACTATTTATCCAAAGGACTAAGGAGTGATTTTATCTCTAACTCCTTGCCTATTCCCTACTCTCTGACTCTGTAATCAATCAGGTCCATTATATGGTAGCATACTGAGAGAAGGGATGAAGTTAGGGGTAGAGGTATATAGGGTTTGCATTATAGCAGAATCCCAGGTCTCAATTTTGCAAAGTAGGATGCCTACCAAAGGTGGACAATATAAATCATGACCAAAAAAACTACAGTGAGAGTTCCTGTGGGTGTGGCCAAGCACTTGAGGCTATGGAGGTTGGGGGCAGGCAGAGAGGACTGTCGTTGGCAGACTTGAGCGTGATCTTCACTACCTCATGTCTAACGCTGTGCTAATATCTTTATGAGAATTATCTCATTGGATACTGACAACCACCTGTAAGCTAAAGACTACTATTGTCCCTACTTTACACACGAGGGAAGAGCAGGAGGCTTTAAGATATAATTTCCTCAATACCACCTGGCTCATAAATTCAGTACTTGAACTAGAGGAGTCTGACTCAGGCCTTCCTGATCTAAATCTACTGTACGACCTGAGACTGAATTTTCCAGGGCCCTAGGCGACTGGGTCTGTGAACAGATTCAATTTGTTTATAGAAATAAAAGTGGCCTTACCCTCTAGTGTTGTGGAGAAGGATCTATAGCAGCTTCATTTCAAAAGCTCATCTGGACAGTGAATAGGAGAAGGGCAAGAGATGTAGGAAAATCAGTTATGACATCATCAAAAGTCCAGAGAGAGATTGGTAACTTGGTTTAAGGTTAAACCTAATAGTGGACCCAAAGTGACACAGTCAGATTTTAGAGATGTTTAAGAAGTAAAATCATGGAGCATAGTGATGGGTAGTTATAGCAGGGTCAAGAATTAGCAAGTATCAGTAATGACATCCACCCCAAATCTCCTTTTGTATCAGTATATATACTCTAGAACTCAAAGGAGGTATCTGGCAGAAGATACAGATTTGGAAGCCAATCACACAGTGATGAATTCTGATTCATATTTTAAAATGGCCCTTCCCAACTACAAAAATGTATTAGAACAATTTTATAAAAATTTCATTGCAAAAACCTTCTGGTAAAAGAAACAGAATAGCAGCTCATATAGTTCCAAATCTAATTTTAAGGTAAGAATATGGAAGTATCTTTTTTCACACTAGAGTTATCTATGTATTTTTCAATGCCAAGATTGAAAGTGGAACTGAATGACTCATCACCAAAGTGGGCCAATTGTCTGCAAACTGATGGGAAAATATCAGTACAGTTATGCACCTAGGGATAGTCAGCTTCAAAAATAATTTTAACTGCATGAGTCTTATATCATTTTCTTAAAAGCCAAAAGACATGTCTTCTGATGTGTCTTTTAAGATAGGATACTTCCTGTGGTTGATAGGCCTAAATTATTTACCATAATATTAATGCCCTCCTAAAATAACTTACTTTGGCAATCAATGTGATCCTTACAAAACTGAGGACAGACTGTCACCCATCTGATATAATGTCAGGAAACTAACAAGATTCCCTGCCATATTACTTCTATTTCAAATCATCTCCCCTTCTTGCTTCTTCATTTTACCAACCAATATTTAGAAAGCAGTTTGTTACCCAGTGCTTTTATATTCTCATTTCCATGCATCAGTTTTTCTAAGTAGATTTCACGTAATCCAAGCTCTGTAAGAGTTTTTAAGGATAAGAGAAAGTTTTGTGATAATAAATAAACAACAGACTTAGAGAAAGTTCAAAAAAATGTATGATCATCTGCCACGTGTCAATATCAGAAATCTAGGTAAAGTTCAATTAATTTCTTAGTTCAATAAAAGTAGTTCAATTAAATTCTTCCAGTTTAGGCAGATATATGTGCATACTGTGGCTGACTAATAGGCCCAGTCCACACCCCTGGTACAAATTTCTCAAATACTTCTTTTACTTGAGAACTACAGGGACTAATTCATTACTCAAAAGAGATTAAAAACAACTAACTGGCTTAGTCAATTCAGGCTGCTAAAACAAAATGCCACGGACTTGTGACTTACAAGTAACAGAATGTATTTCACACAGTCTGGAGGCCAAAAGTCCAAGATCAAGCTGCCCAGTAAGGTCTGGTTCTGGTGAATGACCTCTTTCCTTTTAGAGAGAGGGCCATCTTCTTGTGTTGTCCTCACATGGTTGAAAGAGCAAGCTTCAGCTCTGGCCTCTTCTTCTAAGGGTACTAATCCCATTCGTGAGGGCTCTACTCTCTTGACCCAATTATCATCTCCCAAAGGCTCTACCTCTAATACCATCACATTAAGAATTAGATTTCTGGGTACCTGGTGGTTCAGTCAGTAAAGCATCTGACTCCTGATTCCAGCTCAGGTCATGATCTCGGGGAGATGAGATCAAATGCCCCGTTGTCTCCATGCTCAGCCTGGAGTCTACTTGAAATTCTCTCTCCCCCTCCCTCTGCTCCTCCCCCTACTTGAACATGGGCTTGTGGGCGCTCTCTCTCTCTCTCACACACACACAAATAAATAGATAAATCTTAAAAAAAGAAAAAAAGAAGAAGAATTGGATTTCAACATATGAGTGGGTGAGGGAGGCCCACACAAACTTTCAGTTCATAGCACCCACATTACAGCGCATTTCTGAGTTGGCAGATATATGTCACTCATGACCTTCCTCTCTACTCACATCCAGAACAGACATCACTAGTCAATTACGGCACTCTTTCCCTCTGACAGCAGATACAGAACACAGCACTGCAGAAAACCACCACTCACTAATAAGATATGAAATGTCTGATGAAACTCACTTGCCATCCCGGGAAATGGGGAAAAGTACTGGAGATGTTTGTTCTAAATTACGTACTGCCACTTAACAGCAGGGTAGTTTTTGACAAGTTACAGAACTTTTCCGAGCACACAGGTTCTTCCTGCCTCACAAGATTGCTGTGAGGAACAAAGTAAATAATGTCTGTGAAAATGTTTTGTAAACACTTTAAAGTGCTGCATAAAATTATTTCTTTTTTTTAAAGATTTTATTTATTTATTTGAGAGAGACAGCAAGAAAGGGAGAGAGAGAGAGAGAGAGAGATCACATGCGCACGCATAAGAAGGGCAGAGGGAGAAGGAGAAGCAGACTCCGCACTGAGAAGAGAGCCCAACATGGTGCTAAATCCCAGGACCCCTCATAGTGACCTGAGCCAAAGGAAGATGCTTAACCAACTGACCACCTAGGCGCCCCTACAATTATTTCTTGTTATCAATTTCATCTAGAGCTGCAGAGGAAATGTAAATAACTCTAAAAAATACTTTATTCAATGATCTTGGAATACAATGGCTTTACTTGAAAATCCATATTCTAAAATTCTATTCCACCTGAGATGGCAGAGGTTCTGAGAGCCGTCTGGGGGCTTGACACGATGTGAACATTCCTTTCTACTGTACCTTTTTCCTCTTTGCATGTATGTGACTGACCATGTGTGCACTAAGTAAACAAATCTTATTGCAAGTGTGTTCCTTGATTGGTGTGTGCATGCTCAAAAAGAAAGGGTACCGAGTAAATAAGCATCTTAGCTTCTGCAACGAAGATATAGGAAGGAATCAAGAAGAAAAATCTCTGCTTTGAAGAGATAAAGAAAGCCTATAATCAGAGTTATCCAGGCAAAGGCATTACCTGTGGGAGGCTGTTCTACTTTGTACTCACGTAGCACCTTTCATCCAGAAAGCTCAAATCACATACTATTTATTAAGCCCCTTCATGTACACGGACCTCATTGATCCTCGCAGCAGGGTTATAAAAGCATATTATGGACCCCACTATGTGAATATGAAAACTAAGTCACCGGAAAGTGCAGTGCCTCATCAAAATGCACAAACGTAAACAAATGAAAAAATTAAGAATATAAGGATAATTATGGGTGTTTTTCACTTTCTTTAGCTGGAGCTCCAATTTTTAGCTATCTGTTTCCATTAAAATGCAAATATTTCCAGCAGCAACCACACATACAATAGAGAATCTCTGTGGGTAAAGGACACTTTTTTATTAAGACAATCTGTTAACTAAAACACCCCTTCCTCTCATTTTTTTTTTTTTTTTAGATTTTATTTTTTTGACAGAGAGATGACAAGTAGGCAGAGAGGCAAGCAGAGAGAGAGGGGGAAGCAGGCTCCCCACTGAGCAGAGAGCCGGATATGGGGCTCGATCCTAGGACTCCGAGATCATGACCCAAGCCAAAGGCAGAGGCTTAACCCACTGAGCCACCCAGGTGCCCCCTTCCTCTCATTTTTATCCAGCTGAGAAAAGCCCATAAAATCTTACCATTTTCAATCAGGGGAAAAAGACTACCAGACCCTTCACAAAAATCTCAAAATTACATTTATTTATTTATTTAAACATGGAGGTAAAACAAGGACAAATGTCCACAAAACACACTCTCGCCAGCTTTGCAAATAAGCAATTCACTCTTCTAGCATAATATGCTTAAAAACCCAGTGGGTGTATTAAATCAAAACACAAACAAAGCAGGCAAGGCTGTTGCTATATGTCAAACCTTTCCCACCTCAGATCTCTGCTTCTGCTGTTTCCCAAAACATTTCTGACACCTTCAATCAAATTGATATAGTTATTCTTCTTTCACAGCAAACAAGATCTATAGCACTGTGCCAGCCTTTTCTTAAGCAAGAAGAGACAAAAACATGTCTTCCTTCCTTAAGGAAACTGATAAAAGGGGATAAATATAGCCCCCTTCAGAAATTCTTCTCTCTCTCGGTCAGAGGCTAAAGGTCTCAGTGCTGCAAGCTGAGTGATAATAAACTTTTGAGAAAGGAAAGGGAATTCAAAATTAGGGTTATTTCATCTCTACACTGACTGTTGACTTGAGGAGAAATTCACGTTTTCCCTCCATTTAGACTCCCATTGTGATCAATAACCTGAATGACAAATCCCTGAGCTAATTGTCTGTTCCTTGCACTTTAAAAACAGGGTGTACTAGAGTTTCTCATAAACATTTAATAAATCACTCTTTTTCTTCTTTCTACATACATGATTTATAAAGTAAACAACAAAAAGGCACATTTATAAAACAGGCCACAACGCCTGTTGAGCCACACCAGGCAATTTTTCTTGTGATGCCATCTCCAATTCTGCTATCATGTGTTTTGGTAGGATTTATAAAGTTTTCATAAATAATATATATGCAAAATAAAATTAAATATCAACAACAACAACAAATAACTCTGAGGTGCTTTGTCACAGATTTCCTGGGTGGTATTTATATGTCTCTTTTTTACATAAATGTTTCACAAAAACATCTATAATGACATACAAAAAACAGCTCATAATCCAGAGAAGCCTCCACCAAGCAAAAATAACACAATTGCTAACCAAACACACATACGCCTGAAAAAAACAAGTTAAAAAAAAAATCAATGAATATGTCTTTGGAACAAAATCTACTTACAGCAAAGTACTTTTCAAATTAAGCTAATGTCTTTCGACAATAAGACAGCCTGCTTGGTTTTAAGAATGATGCTACTAGAAATTAATACAAGACAGAAAGTTTATTTTGGATTAGAAGATTCACCTGAATGAGCAAAACTCACAGTAAAACTGTAGCAAACAGCTCTTTGTGCTCAAATTTCCAATCTTAATCTTATAGACAAAGCTGGGGTGGGGGGAGGGGGGATGCAGAAGTGGAAGAAAAAAAAATTAAACTCCCCAAACTATTTCTGGCAATCCCCGTGGGTGGTTTGATTTCTCCACCTAGATTTATCCATTCCTATTTATTTCTACCTAGTTACAATTCAGCACCTGATTCCCCCATACCTTAGCACTAAGGAAGTTAAAATTTCAGTCTTTGAAAATGTTAAAACTCAGGATTATGTGTTTCAGTATGAATGCTTTATTATATTCTGGTCTACCCTTTTGTCAGGAAGACAGCTACATGGGTCAAAGTTGGAGATCAATACAAAAAACAGGTTACCATCCATCTGGAAAGAGCAGGGATCCTTGGAAATGTTGACTATACAGAAGGTAAAGCCACCCATGGGCAAATGAAAGGGATGTGGTGGATAAACCAAGGTTTCCACAACACTCTAAGATTATAAGAGTAATATTTGCACATAGATAAATGTTAAACCATTTCCCCACTTTAGAGAAAGATGGAAAGTACATGCTTGAGCTTCCTTTAAAAAAAAAACTTGTGCTCGCTTCGGCAGCACATATACTAAAAAAAAACAAAAAACAAAACAAAACTGAGGGGCGCCTAGGTGGCTCAGTGGATTAAGCCGCTGCCTTCGGCTCAGGTCATGATCTCAGGGTCCTGGGATCAAGCCCCGCATCGCATCGCATCGGGCTCTCTGCTCTGCAGGGGGCCCGCTTCCTCCTCTCTCTCTGCCTGCCTCTCTGCCTACTTGTGATCTCTCTGTCTGTAAAATAAATAAATAAAATCTTTAAAAAAAAACCAAAAACTGAACATGTATCAAGTCTCATAGTCTAATTTCCAAATACAAAGTCAATCTCTGTCTAAAATGAACATATTCAGGGAAGAGAGATCTCTTTGTGGGTTACTCAAGAACTCCCCACTAGCCTTTTCAATACTTAATGTTTATTATCCACACTACATATAGAGTAAAGTACAATTTTTTTTCAATTACAGTAAGATTTTAATTTTTTTTTAGATTTTAATATTGATGAGGAAGCTGAAGAGACAAAAATCAGACTTTAGAGTTGTACAGAAATTTATTTTATCTACGGCATTATTTGCTAGTGTATTTTTTCCTTTACAATTGTTTAGTTTTCAACTAAATACCTGCATCCCTATTATCAAATTTTCCACACCTATATCTCCCTCTCACTCACAGCTGTGGAACTTGCTTCCTAGTCCATTGAGAAAATGGAGGCAATCAAATAGAACTTCCTCAGGCATGCACCAAGACATCCACAAACATATACAGACCTGTACCTGAACCTGTTCTTCCTTACTATTTTTTATGAACTATCTATATGTAATATCTCCATTTGCTCACCAGATCCCACTCCCTCTCTATGAATCAAGAATATTAAACCAGCAATTGTCCGTTTCCAAAATCATCACTTTTCCCTCTCTACTAGAGCACTCCAACTTATTTAAATAAAGAGATTTATTATAAGGGATTGGCTCACAGGATTACAGAGGCTGGGACATCCCAAGACCTATTTGGCAAGCTTGAGACCCAGGAGAACCAATGATATAAATTCTACTCTAAGTCAGGTCCAAAGGCAGAAGAAGAATGATGTCAAGGCTTAAAGATAGGCAGGCAGAGGGGCGCCTGGGTGGCTCAGTGGGTTAAAGCCTCTGCCTTCGGCTCAGGTCATGGTCTCAGGTCATGGTCTCAGGGGCCTGGGATCGATGAAGCCCCGCATTGGACTCTCTTCTCAGCGGGGAGCCTGCTTCCTCCTCTCTCCCTGCCTGACTCTCTGACTACTTGTAATCTCTATCAAATAAATAAATTAAATCTTTAAAAAAAGAGAGAGAGAGAGGCAGGCAGAAAGACAATGAACTCTCCCTAGCACAGTGTTTGTTCTTTTCAGGTCTTCAGTGGGTTGGATGAGGCCCTCCCACATTGGGGAGAACAATCTGCTTTACTTAGTCTATAGTTTGAAATGCTCATCTCATCCAGAAACATTTTCACAGTTACACCCAAAATAATGTTGAAACAAATATCTTGGCAGCCCATGGCTCAATCAAGTTGATACGTAAAATTAACCATCATAATCCCCCACCTGAAAAAAATGGAACAAACTCTTTCTTGATTTCCATATTCTTTCCAACTCTTTATCCAGTTCACTCTCATTTATAGTAAAATTTCTGTAAAGATTCACAGGTACCCACACCCATAATGTATAATCTTTCTCCTCCCATTCTCCTCTGAAGCCTGTTCCCTCAGCAGGCCAATATAAGACATTAATCTTTCCCTCAACCCCCTTACTCATCTTCATTTATCTCGATAAAAATTACCACTATTTGCATAATTACCTGTTTTTCTCCACCTACATTAGGATGCCCAATGTTTTCAATGAATAAATATTAAAAGCACATAGAGGTGCTCATAAATATATTATGGCACATGGTTGTTTTAGAGCACATAGTAGGCACTCAATATTTCAAATGAAGACATGAATGAAAATTAAAATCCTTAAAGAAGCACTAATGAGTGCTTGAACCTGTACTCTTAAAATAAGCCAAATAAAAATACAAAGGCGGTCTACTTTGAACAACAGGTATCTGATTTCCCTAATAGTGCCTGGGGCAGATTAGACCTTTGAAACAATTCCAATTCACCCAGAAATTCCAAGGATCATTAGGATCAAAAAAAGAAGCAAATTTCAGCCTCTCTGGAGTTGAGAAAACATACCAGAGCTGAGACAGAGACCTGTGTAAGAAGCCGAGCCTTGTCACTGCCTACCTAGGGGAATTCATTTGAATTTATTTTATCTTTCTGAGCATTGTGTTTCTCTTTTATATGGGAGTGTTAATATCTTGACAATTGTCTTACCCATTTTCCAATTCTCTGCGAATTTTCTTTTACACTTCCCCTCCTTCCTCAATTTTTCAACAATCTGTCTTCCTGCAGTGTCCCCATACGATGACTTGACTTCAAACATCATAGAAAAAAATAGATGCAAACAGAGAAGCCACCTCACCCTCTCGCCACCTTATTCACAACTCACAGAGGTGTCCACCTACCTATCTCCCATCTGCCTGCTCCAAAGTCCAGTGTGCATGTGAGCTTTTAATCTTATTTCCTCTTGCCTTCTTAAGGGCTTTATTTCTACTCTTCTTTTCCCTCTACTCTGTATCACCAATTCAGCACTTTCTTTTCAATTACTTGCACCAGCATGCTAGCATTTTCTTATACTTCGCATCTGAAAACAACAAAGCGAAACAGAACAATAACTATGCAACAACAGCAACAACCGTGGCCACGAGAAACCTTCCATTGTATGAATACATCACAATTCATTTCATTATTCCCGTATCAGTGAATACTTGGGCTATTTCCAGGTTCGAGTTCTTTGATTTTTTTTTTTAATTTTTTAAATCTGCTATAAACGTTTCAGACATGTCTTCTGATAAATGTGCATAAGAGTATTTCTAGATCAAATATTTACCAGTGATATTAATGGGGCCTAGATGGTACACATCTTCAATTTTACTGGGTAACACCAAATTGTCTTCCTAAGGAATTGTAACAGTTTGCATTCCATGAACAGTATAAACAGTCCCATACTCTCACCAAAGCTTATTATTACCAGATGTTTTTATGTTTGCCAACCTGCTATGTATCAAAGGGTTACTTATGTGACCAAATGACTATAATGGGCATGTCCATAATTATTAAGGAGATTGAATAACTTTTTTTTTTTTTTAAAGTCTTTGAGTTTTGTTTTTTTTTTTTTTTTAAAGATTTATTTATTTGACAGAGAGAAATCACAAGAGAAGCAGGCAGAGAGAGATGAAGGGAAGCAGGCTCTCCGCTGAGCAGAGAGCCCGATGTGGGACTCGATCCCAGGACCCCGAGATCATGACCTGAGCCGAAGGCAGCGGCTTAACCCACTGAGCCACCCAGGCGCCCCGAGATTGAATAACTTTTAGTGATAGATGACTTATGTTCTCTCTCTGTGAATATGCCTGTTTAGGCCTCTGGCCCTTTTTTCTGTGAAATTCTTTGTCTTTTTCTTATTGATCTTTTTAAGAGCTGTCTATATATTCTGGAGACTAGTCAATAATTGGTTATCTGTGTTATAGATATACACTCTCAGTAGGCAGTTTGTCTTTCGTCTATGATAACTTTTGATAAAAAAAATTTCAATTAAATGTACTAAAAGTCTATTAATACTTTGCTTTATGGAATGTGTACTTGTATCTTTTTGGGCTACATCAGGCATGGCATTTAAAGTGCATGGCTTGCAGAGTTCTTCTGCTGGCCTGGGTTTGGTTCCATGTTTTACCAGCTGTACAACCCTGGGTACTAAGCCTTCTATGCTTCAGTTGGCTCATCTGGAAAGTAGGGATAATCTTATAGGATTGTTGTGAGGATTAAATGTGTTAATATGTTTAACTTATTGTAACCACACTTAACATTTTAAGTACTTAATAAGTATTGGCTATTTTTATTTAAGAAATTCTTTCTCAATCCCAGCTCATAATATATTCTCTTATATTTTCTTCTAAGAGATTTAAAGTTTGAATTTCAGACTTATGTCTTAAACCCACATAAATTTTATATTTCTTAGAGTGTGAGATATGGGCCCACAAAAACACATGGACTACTTCACAGATTTGTATATCACCTACGTTCAAGGATAATGTCTCATTTTCTTTGCATTGTTCCAGTTTTAATATATCCAGTGCCAAAACAGGTGCTCTTGTAACATTTGATGCATTAACCTCTTACTTATTGACTTTCTTCTCTAGGCATCCACAACTCATGGTCAATTAGACTCCTCCCTCCCCAACGACTGCCCCTCCTCAGTTCTCTTGCAGACCGCAGCTCCTTTGATTTGACCACAAACTGTTAAATTGCTTTAGAACTGAATCCTATACCCTCTTTTTTTCCCTCTGTACTCTAATGCCTAGAAACTGCAGCCAAATTACTTACCATCACATGTTGACTTTTTCATTAAGTAGGTATTTAACTGAGCAATTATTTAACTTCTCTTTGCCCCTTTTCCCCATCAGTAAAACTGACATAATAACATTTCTTACCTCGTTGGATTATTATGACTATTAAATAAATAAATTAACACATATACATCACTTACAACAGTATTTGGTATTTGGTAGGTGCTGAATAAATAATAGCTATTTTTTCTAGAGGATTTCAGTTAATACTATGATTTTAAAAGTCACCTAAATGCTAATAATTTCAAAAAATATGCATTCAGCCTTGAAATTTCCCTCAACTCAAGACTTAATAGCCAACTGCTTACTTAGCTGTTTCATTTTTTTAGATGTGCAATAGGAATCTTTAACTTAGCATGACCCAAGCAGGACTATCAGCTCAATCCAAGTCTTCCTCCTCGGAGAAAAATCCATTTGCTCTAACCAAAATCCATCACCCTTTATTTATTTTGATACTTTCTTCCCACCTGCAGCCTCATGAGTTCTACCTCAAAAAGGTATCCCACTATCTGATCATGACTCCCTAATTCCGACTTAGTTAGCAATGTCCTCTCTCACCTGGACCACCATCACAAATGTTCTCCTTTATCACACGCTTAACCCTATTATGTCCTTTCTTCCATTCAGAAGGGAGATTAAGTCAATACAATCCAAAATAAATCCAATCACTACCCCTCAGCTTAAAATCATCCTGTGGCTCCCCATAGCAAACACAATAAAATATAAACTCCTTCCCATGGAATAGGTCATAGGTGATCTGGCCCCTGCTTACTTATCCAGACTCCTCTTCCTGCCCTCACTCACAGTCACTGTGTTCCCGTCACATACCTTCTTTTTGAATCTTAAATATGTAAACTCATTCTTATCCCAGGACATTTGCACTTCCAGCTTGGAATGATTTAACCCCAGGTCTTCACGTGGTTGTCTCCTCATCATTCAGGTCCCAACTCAAAAGATCACCTCACTGGAGACACCCTCCTTTGCCACCCCAGTTAAATTTTCCCACTTAGATTATCATTTTATGTTATTCATTGTTCTTATTGGCATTTAAGTTTGTTATATTTCTACATTACATCTGTGTCCTTCTACTGAAAGTAAGCTCTTTGAGGAGAGCAGTGTTGTATTATTTTCATGTTCCCAGAGCAATGCCTGAAACACCACAGTCAGTTCTCAAAACCTAATCACTAGCTGACTCCCAGATACTATTCTAAGACCTCTATATGCAGCTCTTCTTCATCCCCCATAGGAAATACGTTATTTCCATTTTATATATAATGAAACCTTAGACACAAAGTAGCAAAAGTGAAATTCAAAATTATCTCTTGTTTGCCATTTTATGCTCTATTGCTTAGTACATCGCCAGATGTTAAGTAAATATTTTTTTAAAGGAGAGGTGTATAAAAACATTAAAAAAAAATTCAAAGGAATGTTTAAAGAAAAAAAAAGGAAAAAAGAAAGAAAAAAAAGCTAAAGAGTGCCATTTTTAGTCTCCCACACCATTAAACAAACTTTAGAAGGCCAGAGCTGGGTTTCAGAATTCACACCCCAAGAGGACCTATAGGAAAAGTTGGTGTTGCTACTTCTTGTGAAGTGCCTCGGGATACAATGGTTGTGAAAAATGCTATAAAAATGTAAAGCTGTTCTTCACACCTTTACTTAGTGCTATTGTCTCTGTTTGTCAAGTTGCAGCATGCACAAGACCACAAAGCTTTACTTAATTCAAGTCTAGAGAAGTATAAATATGATTTGTCAGAGAAAAATAAAGGAGACTTTCAGAAAACCAAAATTCAGAGATCCCATCCGTTGTGTCTCGTGCATTCCTATGTCAGAAATCCACATGGTATCTGGTCTCTCTGGCGGGAGGTGACTTATATTTGCCCAGGATCTGCTTCCAACAGAAGCACAAATAACCTAGGTAGAAGCTACTATGCTATGATGCCCAGGAAAAGGCGGTCTCCCAAAGTGCACATAGAGGGCATTGCTGCCCTGAGGGAGCAGAGATCTGGCTAGTTTATAGGAGGTTTTTCTTTTCTTTGTTATTCAGATTCAAGTTAGTTAACACATAGTGTATTATTAGTTCCAGAGGTAAAATTCAGTGATTCATCAGTTGCATATAACACCCAATTCTCATTCCATCATGAACCCTCCTTAATGTCCATCACCCAGTTACCCCACCCCGCTCCTCACCTCCCCTCCAGCAACCCTCAGTTTGTTTCCTATAGTTAAGAGTCCATTAGGGTTTGCCTCCCTCTTTGTTTTTATCTTATTTCATTTTCCTTCCCTTCCCCTATGTTCATTTGTTTTGTTTCTCAAATTCCACATATGAGTAAAATCATATGACGTTTGTCTTTCTAGGACTGACTTATTTTGCTTAGCATAATATACTCTAGTTCCATCCATGTCATTGCAAATGGCAAGATTTCGTTATTTTCAATGTTTTTTAATGAGGTTTCAAAAATGTTTTGAAATTTTATAAATTATAACATATGAAAACACTTTGCTAAACCACTAGTTCTGGATTTCTAGGCCTGGAAGGCTACTAACTTTCTGGGAAATGGAACTGAGTTTGCTCATTCTTTCGACTGTCTTAGGTATTATTGGTTCTCAAGATATATAGGATAACTCAACCCTTAGGTCTGTGGCTGTTAATTTAGCCAGGAATAATGGAAGACAGACTAGTGTAGGGGAAACAAGAAGAGGCAAAACAGGATAGTGGACAAAGCATATATATTGTTGACATCAGAGGAATGGATCTCTATGAGAAGTCTGACCTTCACATCATGGCTCTATCTAGATTCCCTCAGATCTCTATGGTTTCTGTGCAGTCTCCCCAGATTTGATGTGGTTTTGTTCCCAACATGCTTGATTTTTCTTCCTTGGGTTGCCCTCAGGCTACTGAAGCCCCTTGTCCTAAGCACAAAGCTTCATATGTGCCAGGGAGTTTATATCCCTGCCTCTTCCCAATGCCAGGACAGCCCTTATTGAGGGTAGACAATGAGGGACTGAGGAATACACTCCTCCATGCTTCAGGCTGGGATAAACCCTGAGGCATGCCTTACATTCCAGGTGTCCCCTGTGGGATCAGGCCGAAGTCACTTTTTGTGAGTCCTCACTTTCCTTCTTCCCCGGGTCAGTCATGCTTTCCTCACTCCCTTCTTGGTTTCTCCTAGGAATATCACTTTAATATATCAGTCACATTTGAATCCTTATAGTAGGGTCTGCCTCTAGGAAACTCAGCCTAAGAAAATAAACTACCTCAAAGATTTCTATGGGGAACTAAATGAAATATGATTATACCTAGAAATGGTGCTGTCCATATATTAGGCCTTTGATAAATGGCAACTACTATCTTCTCTTTAAGAAGGGAGGTGAAAATCTTCTTACCTTTGCAGCCTTTTATAGATCTAATTTGGGGCCCACATGATGGAATATACCTGATAAATACAGTTCTTGTCCAGCCAAAGTAATGGTGTTTGCTCCTCTCTGAGCAGGCTCTTTGTTGTAGATAACATTCTCCAACCCCCTCCTGCCTCCAAAATAAATAAATAAATAAATAAAAAGTACTGCTTGGAAGGAATGCAATAAATTTAGGAGACAAATACCACGTGGTTCGGGAGCATGTTCATCTGATTTTTTAATTTATTTCTGCTGCTTATTAGCTCAGCTATTTGATCACAGGTAAATTGCTTAACTTCTCTAAGTCTTGATTTCCTCATCTGTAAAAGGGAGAAAAAAAGTCCCACCAATTTTGCTGAGTTGTGAAGATCACACAATGTTTATTGGGTCAGAGACAACTCAGTGTGTTAGTTAAGAGCAAAGATGCTGGAGTAAGCTGCCTGGGGTCAAAACTCTACCACTTGTTAACTGTATTAGAGTTCTCCACAGAAACCAAGCTGACAGGAGCTAACTAGATAGTGGATGGATGGATGGATGGATGGATGGATGGATGGATGGATAGATGGATGGATGGATGGATGAATGGATATTATGAGTGGTTGGATCACACAACTATGGGGGCTGAGAAGTCCAGACCCACACCATGGGGTAAGTTCCAACCTGAGTCTGAGTGTGAAAGAAGAAGACTAATGTTGTAGCTTGAAGATAAGCAGAGAAAGAATTCTTTCTTACCCAGCCTTTTATTCTATCCAGACTTTCAACAAATTAGATTAGGTCCATCCTTGGCATATAGTAAGTACTCACTAAACGTTATTAAAATTGCCTCTCTGGAAGAGAATAGAAATCCATAAAATGTTAGGTCCATTCTCCTTGGAAGTAGAGAATGAACAAGGCAGCTATAAATATGAAAACTACTGGGTGCCTGGGTGGCCCAGTGTGTTAAGCCTCTGCCTTCAGCTCAGGTCATGATCTCAGGGTCTGGGATCGAGCCCTGCACCAGGCTCCCTGCTTAGCAGGGAAACTTCTTCCCCCTCTCTCTGCTTGCCTCTCTACCTACTTGTGATCTCTCTCTCTGTCAAATAAATAAATAAAAATATTTTTAAAAATTTGAAAACTAGAGGAGTCAAGATGGCAGAGAAGTAGAAGGCTGAGACTACATCAGGTGGCAGGAGATCAGATAGATAGCTTATATAAACATTGCAAACACCTACAAATCCAAGAGGAGATCAAAGAGAAGAAGAACAGCAATTCTAGAAAAAGAAAATCAACCTCTTTCTGAAAGGTAGGACTGATGGAGAAGTGAATCCAAAATGACGGGAAGATAGACCACGTGGGGAGGGGCCGGCTCCCAGCAAGCAGTGGAGCAACGGAGCACAAAATCAGGACTTTTAAAAGTCTGTTCCACGAGGGACATTGCTCCAGAGGCTAAACCAGGGTGAAGCCCACGCGGGGTCAGCGTGGCCCTAGGTCCCACAGGGTCACAGAAGGATCGGGGGTGTTGGAGTGTCACAGAACTCGCAGGTATTAGAACAGGGAAGCCGGCTACAGAGACAGAGCGGAGGAGTGAGCTCTCAACTCAGGGTTACCTTGAACTGGTCGCAGGCTGGGTGAGCTCAGAATGCAGCCGGAGGCCGGGGATGAAGGAGTGATTGGGCGCTGTTCTCTGGGGACGCACTTAGGATGGGGCCTTGGGCTGTCAGCTCCTCCAGGCCGGAGACTGGGAGGCCACCATTTTCATTCCCATCCTCCAGAACTCTACAGAAAGAATACAGGGAACAAAAGCTCCCGAAAGCGAACCCGAGCAGATTACTTAGTCCAGCCCCCGGTAAGGGTGGAGCAATTCCGCCTCGGGCAAAGACACTTGAGAGTCACTACAACAGGCCCCTCCCCCAGAAGATCAACAAAAAATCCAGCCAGGACAAAGTTCACCTACCAAGGAAAGCAGGTTCAATACCAAGGATAGCAGCGGAATTCCAAGGAGGAGAAAGCAAAGCACGGAACTCATGGCTTTCTCCCAATTATTCTTTAGTCTTGCAGTTAATTTAATTATTTTTTTCAATTGTTTTTTCTTCTTCTGCTAAATTTTTTTTAACTTTTACCCTTTTCTTTTCTAACTTTTTAACTAGTTTATTTAATATATATATGTGTATATATATATATTCTTTCTTTTTTATATTTTTTCTTTGTTTTCTTTTTTTCTTTTTTTTTCTGAACCTCTTTTTATCCCCTTTCTCCCCCCCATGATTTGGGGTCTCTTCTGATTTGGTTAAAGTGCATTTTTCTGGGGTCTTTGCCACCCTTTTAGTATTTTACTTACTCCTTCATATACTCTTACCTGGACAAAATGACAAGGCAGAAAAATTCACCACAAAAAAAAGAACAAGAGGCAGTACTGAAGGCTAGGGACCTAATCAATGCAGATGTTGGTAATATGTCACATCTAGAGTTCAGAATGACGATTCTCAAGGTGCTGGCCAGACTCAAAAAGGCATGGGAGATATTAGAGAAACCCTCTCTGGAGATATAAAAGCCCTTTCTGGAGAAATAAAAGAACTAAAATCTAACCAAGTTGAAATAAAAAAAAGCCATTAATGAGGTGCAATCAAAAATGGAGGCTCTCACTGCTAGGATAAATGAGGCAGAAGAAAGAATTAGTGATATAGAAGACCAAATGACAGAGAATAAAGAAGCTGAGCAAAAGAGGGACAAACAGCTACTGGACCACGAGGGGAGAATTCGAGAGATAAGTGACACCATAAGATGAAACAACATGAGAATAATTGGGATTCCAGAAGAAGAAGAAAGAGAGAGGGGAGCAGAAGGTATATTGGAGAGAATTATTGGAGAGAATTTAACTAATATGGCAAAGGGAACAAGCATCAAAATCCAGGCGGTGCAGAGAACATCCCTCAAAATCAACAAGAATAGGTCCACACCTCATCACCTAACAGTAAAATTTACAAGTCTTAGTGACAAAGAGAAAATCCTGAAAGCAGCCCAGGAAAAGAAGTCTGTAACATACAATGGTAAAAATATTAGATTGGCAGCAGACTTATCCACAGAGACCTGGCAGGCCAGAAAGAGCTGGCATGATATATTCAGAGCACTAAACAAGAAAAACATGCAGCCAAGAATACTATATCCAGCTAGGCTATCATTGAAAATAGAAGGAGAGATAAAAACATCCAGAACAAACAATAACTGAAAGAATTTGCAAACACCAAACCAGGAAATATTGAAAGGAGTCCTCAAAGCAAAGAGAGAGCCTAAAAGTAGTAGATCAGAAAGGAACAGAGAAAATATACAGTAACAGTCACCTTACAGGCAATACAATGGCACTAAATTCATATCTCTTAATAGTTACCCTGAATGTTAATGGGCTAAATGCCCCAATCAAAAGACACAGGGTATCAGAATGGATAAAAAAACAAAACCCATCTATATGTTGCCTACAAGAAACTCATTTTAGACCCGAGACACCTCCAGATTTAAAGTGAGGGGGTGGGAAACAATTTACCATGCTAATGGACATCAGAAGAAAGTTGGCGTAGCAATCCTTCTATCAGATCAATTAGATTTTAAGCCAAAGACTATAATAAGAGATGAGGAGGAACACTATATCATACTCAACGGGTCTGTCCAACAAGAAGATTCAACAATTTTAAATATCTATGACCCTAATGTGGGAGCAGCCAACTATATAAACCAATTAATAACAAAATCAAAAAAACACATCAATAATAATACAATAATAGTAGGGGACTTGAACACTCCCCTCACTGAAATGGACAGATCATCCAAGCCAAAGATCAACAAGGAAATAAAGGCCTTAAATGACACACTGGACCAGATGGACATCACAGATATATTCAGAACATTTCATCCCAAAGCAACAGAATACACATTCTTCTCTAGTGAACATGGAACCTTCTCCAGAATAGATCACATCCTGGGTCACAAATCAGGTCTCAACTGGTATCAAAAGATTGGGATCATTCCCTGCATATTTTCAGACCACAATGTTCTGAAGCTAGAACTCAATTACAAGAGGAAATTTGGAAAGAACCCAAATACACGGAGACTAAACAGCATCCTTCTAAAAAATGAATGGGTCAACCAGGAAATTAAAGAAGAATTGAAAAAATTCATGGAAACAAATGATAATGAAAACACAGCGATTCAAAATCTGTGGGGCATAGCAAAGGCAGTCCTGAGAGGAAATTATATAGTGGTACAAGCCTTTCTCAAGAAAGAGGAAAGGTCTCAAGTACACAACCTAACCCTACACCTAAAGGAGCTGGAGAAAGAACAAGAAAGAAATCCTAAACCCAGCAGGAGAAGAGAAATCATAAAGATCAGAGCAGAAATCAATGAAATAGAAACCAAAAAAAAACCAATAGAACAAATCAACAAAAGAAGGAGCTGGTTCTTTGAAAGAATTAATAAGATTGATAAACCCCTGGCCAGACTTGTCAAAAAGAAAAGAGAAAGGACCGAAATAAATAAAATCATGAATGAAAGAGGAGAGATGACAACTAACACCAAAGAAATACAGACAATTATAAGAACATACTATGAGCAACTCTGCGCCAACAAATTTGACAATCTGGAAGAAATGCATGCATTCCTAGAGACATATAAACTACCACAACAGAACCAGGAAGAAATAGAAAACCTGAGCAGACCCATAACCAGTAAGGAGATTGAAACAGTCATCAAAAATCTCCAAACAAGGGGCACCTGGGTGGCTCAGTGGGTTAAAGCCTCTGCCTTCAGCTCAGGTCATAATCCCAGGATCCTGGGATCGAGCCCCACATCAGGCACTCTGCTCAGCAGGGAGCCTGCTTTCTCCTCTCTCTGCCTGCCTCTCTGCCTACTTGTGATCTCTATCTGTCAAATAAAATAAATCTTTTAAAAAAAAAAATCTCCAAACAAACAAAAGCCCTGGGCCAGATGGCTTCCCATGGGAATTCTACCAAACATTTAAAGAAGAACTAATTCCTATTCTCCTGAAGCTGTTCCAAAAAATAGAAATGGAAGGAAAACTTCCAAACTCATATTATGAGGCAAGCATCACCTTGATCCCAAAACCATACAAGGATCCCACCAAAAAAGAAAACTACACACCAATATCCTTGATGAACACAGATGCAAACATTCTCACCAAAATACTAGCCAATAGGATTCAACAGTCATTAAAAGGATTATTCACCATGACCAAGTGGGATTTATTCCAGGGCTGCAAGGTTGGTTCAACATCAACAAATCAATCAAAGTGATATAACACATTTATAAAAGAAAGAACAAGAACCATATGATACTCTCAATAGATGCTGAAAAAACATTTGACAAATTTTGACAAAATTTGACAAAACTCTTCAAAGTGTAGGGATAGAGGGCACATACCTCAGTATTATCAAAGCCATCTATGAGAAATCAACGCAAATATCATTCTCAATGGAGAAAAACTGAAAGCTTTTCCGCAAAGGTCAGGAACATGGCAGGGATGTCCATTATCACCACTGCTATTTAACATAGTATTAGAAGTCCTAGCCTCAGCAATCAGACAACAAAAGGAAATTAAAGGCATCCAAATCAGCAAAGAAGAAGACAAACTATCACTCTTCTCAGATGATATGATACTATATGTGGATAACCCAAAAGACTCCACTCCAAAACTGCTAGAACTTGTACAGGAATTCAGTAAAGTGTCAGGATATAAAATCAATGCACAGAAATCAGTTGCATTGCTCTACACCAACAACAAGACAGAAGAAAGAGAAATTAAGGAGTCCATCCCATTTACAATTGCACCCAAAACTATAAGATACCTAGGAATAAACCTAACCAAAGAGGCTAAGAATCTATACGCAGAAAACTATAAAGTACTCATGAAAGAAATTGAGGAAGACACAAAGAAATGGAAAAATGTCCCATGCTCCTGGATTGGAAGAATAAATATTGGGAAAATGTCTATGCTACCTAAAGCAATCTACACATTTAATGCAATCCCTATCTAAATACCATCCATTTTTTTCAAAGAAATGGAACAAATAATCTGAAAATTTATATGCAACCAAAAAAGACCCTGAAAGCCAAAGGAATATTGAAAAAGAAAGCCAAAGTTGGTGGCATCACAATTCCGGACTTCAAGCTCTATTACAAAGCTGTCATCATCGAGACAGCATGGTACTGGCACAAAAACAGACACATAGATCAATGGAACAGAATAAAGAGCCCAGAAATAGACCCTCAACTCTATGGTCAACTAATCTTCGACAAAGCAGGAAAGAATGTCCAATGGAAAAAAGACAGCCTCTTCAATAAATGGTGCTGGGAAAATTGGACAGCCACATGCAGAAAAATGAAATTGGACCACTTCTTTACACCACACACGAAAATAGACTCAAAATGGATGAAGGACCTCAATGTGACAAAGGAATCCATCAAAATCCTTGAGGAGAATGCAGGCAGCAACCTCTTCGACCTCAGCCGCAGCAACATCTTCCTAGGAACATCACCAAAGGCAAGGGAAGTAAGGGCAAAAGTGAACTATTGGGATTTCATCAAGATCAAAAGCTTTTGCACAGCAAAGGAAACAGTTAACTAAACCAAAAGACAACTGATAGAATGGGAGAAGATATTTGCAAGTGACATATCAGATAAAGGGCTAGTATCCAAAATCTATAAGGAACTTAGCAAACTCAACACCCAAAGAACAAATAATCCATTCAAGAAATGGGCAGAGGACATGAACAGACACTTCTACAAAGAAGACATCCATATGGCCAACAGACACATGAAAAAGTGCTCCACGTCACTCGGCATCAGGGAAATACAAATCAAAACCACAATGAGATATCATCTCACACCAGTCAGAATGGCTAAAATTAACACGTCAGGAAATGACAGATGCTGGCGAGGATGTGGAGAAAGGGGAACCCTCCTACACTGTTGGTGGGAATGCAAGCTGGTGCAACCACTCTGAAAAACAGCATGGAAGTTCCTCAAAATGTTGAAAATAGAGCTACCCTATGACCCAGCAATTGCACTACTAGGTATTTACCCTAAAGATACAAATGTAGTGATCCAAAGGGGCAAGTACACCCGAATGTTTATAGCAGCAATGTCCACAATAGTCAAATTATGGAAAGAATCTAGATGTCCATCAACAGATGAATGGATCAAGAAGATGTGGTATATATACACAATGGAATACTATGCAGCCATCAAAAGAAATGAAATCTTGCCATTTGCGACGACGTGGATGGAACTAGAGGGTATCATGCTTAGTGAAATACGTCAATTGGAGAAAGACAACTATCATGTGATCTCCCGGTTATGGGGAAGTAGAAATGCAACATGGGGGGTTAGGGGATAGAAGAATAAATGAAACAAGATGGGATTGGGAGGGATACAAACCATAAGTGACTCTTAATCTCACAAAACAAACTGAGGGTTGCTGGGGCAAGGTGGGGGTTGGGAGAGGGGGAGTGGAGTTATGGACATTGGGGAGCATATGTGCTATGGTGAGTGCTGTGAAGTGTGTAAACCTGGTGATTCACAGACCTGTACCCCTGGGGATAAAAATACATTATATGTTTACAAAAAAATAAATAATTTGAAAACTACTCTCTTACAAACACCTTGAAGAGAATGATAACCACAATTCTTATTTTTTTGACTACAGAACAGGAATAGCGGGTTTTATCTTAAAGCAGTACATGATCCTTAGTTTAGAGACATAGAATTCCAGGCTATAAGTATCAGCAAATGTTGAAAAGGACTGAGAAGGTTATGGAATGTCCTATTTGTGGAAGTCTTTAAGCAATACCATCATGTATCTGGAATAGCTTCAGTCTGCTTTTTCCTAAAGAAGGAAATTACAACCCCTTCCCCACTCATGTTTCTTTCTGTTCATTTCATCTCCTCAATTTCCAGAGAATTATAAGCAAAAATATTAGAATTGTATTTTCCTAACCATGGTTTTCCTTTTCTGTGGGAATAATATTTTTTTGAAATGTCAGAAAACTTCTTTTTTTCCCTCTCAAATCAGAGGGTTATCCCTGCCTGCCACCTATGAATAGAGCAAACAACACTTTAGGTTATTGCTCCAATGCTCGCTATCACAGACACCTCCTACAGGTGCTGCATCCTCTGTAACAAGGTGGTTCTTCAGGGATTTTATAATAGTTTTGTGTGATTGCAAACCACTGTCTGGATTTCTATCCTGAAATGTCTGAAAATGCCCTTATCTCATGTATACTTTAATGTGATATACTGATGCAATTTAAAGATTTTAAAATCACAAAGTGGTATTGTTGCAAGGATGTTGAAACAGGCTTTCATTTAGAAGGGGCTCCCACTAGCAAATATTGGACAATACGAACATCAAAGTAAATAATGACTCAAACAACTTATCAACCACTGAATGAAACAGGAAACCATAAATCTGTAATCAGCCTACAATCCCAACCCTTAAAACAACTTTTTAAGATCTTAGTATACCTAATTTATACATGAGGTAACTGAGTTCAGAATATTGAAGTGGTTTTTCCAAGCTCAAACAGCTACCAAGTGAGTCTTTTTTTTTCTTCTATTTTTCTAGAGACATTTCAAACTTACAGAAAAATTACAAGTATGGTACAAAATTGTAAGTATAAGTAAAAAAAAAAAAAAAAAAAAAAAAACAGGAAAAAAAAACTATTTTCCTCCTGAACTATTGAGAACTGTTCACCTGATGTCCCATCACACCCAAATGCTTTAAAACAAGGACATTTTCACACATGACCACAATACAACCATCAATAACTGTGGCTCCATTAGGCAATTGAAAGAAGCACCTACACATAATAGACATCAGTTAATATTTCCAAATTTTATTGAACAAAAAATAGGTATAATGAGTGAATAGCCTAAGAACGATGATTTTAAAAAAATATTTCAAAAAGACTTGTTCATTGATTTATAGGAACATATATAAGTGGGGAAGCCTATGCAGTAAATTTGCATATAAATATTTTGTTCATTAAACCTCCAAATTAATGTCTAAGTTCAAATCTACAGACATAGAACATATGATAATAATGACATGACATATCTTGCCATTTATTTTACAGACTGCTACACACATACAAATACACATGTAATATAGTCTAAATATAAGCAATTACAAATCATGACTATATTTTTGTCTGAAATAAGTAGAGGGTAAAAATCTTAAAATTGCTGGACATTTAGGGGCGCCTGGGTGGCTCAGTGGGTTAAAGCCTCTGCCTTCAGCTCAGGTCATGATCCCAGGGTCCTGGGATCAAGCCCCCCATCTGGCTCCTTGCTCAGCGGGGAGTCTGCTTCCCCCTTCTGTCTCTCTGCCTGCCTCTCTGCCTGCTTGTGATCTGTCTGTCAAATAAATAAATGAAATCTTTAAAAAAAAAAAAATTCCTGGACATTTAACAGATCCTTCCATATGTATAAATTTGACCAATATCTTATGTTTCCTAAGTTAGCAATATTTTCATTTTGTCTGGGTTTTGTTGCTATTGAATATATGAAGACATTTTGTAATAAGGAAGACTTCAGTCTATAGAAAAAAATCTAAAAATTTCCACCCAATTATATAACTGCCAATTAAACTTTTGCAATATTTCAAAGATACAGAAAAAGTTGCATAATTCCATGCTCATGAAAACTCCTACTGGGCACAAGCAAAAGCAATTTTTCAGGCACTTATAACCTCATTATTCTTTAATATTTAAATTTATATTCAGTCAATTTTCTGTATCCAAGTGTCAGTTTCATTCATGTCAATAGTGCTGGATGCTACTTCACTTCAAACATAACAGGGTTCCTTACTGATATTCAACAAAATCCTCCACAGCATTTGTCTGAAAACTTATTTCCTATAAAGGCTTTTTAACATAGATTAGTTTCCATTCTTAAACATCACATTCTGCAAATCCACAAAATCCGAAGTACACATGCACATACCACACAGGGGATGAAGGGAAGGAGCGAAGGACGTGGTGGACGGAGTCAGAACTGCAATGCCCAAGGGACAGCTGGGAGTAGAAAGCTATAAACAACTCTGCAGTGAGAAACAGAGATCCAGCTCTAGAGTCATAGTTTCTCAAAGGATCCTCAAAATTTACCATGTGGAGAGTCATATATGGAGCCCTTTTCAAATCCTTGAAACAGGATGGAGAGTAGATAACAAAAATGAAAGGAAGGAGAGATGTACTGAAAAATGAAGAAAAATTCTGCAAGCACTATTAATTTACTAGGAGAGATAGAAAAGTCAAGACAATCTGTAAAACAAATCTGTAAGAAATAAATTCTAAGTCAAAATCAGAATAAATCTGTAAATTCATCTAATCTGAGAAGTGTGGATTGAACTTTAAAAGTCACATAACCTCTCTTAAATACCTATGCATGTGTATTTTAATTTCCTACATTATTTCCAACAATTATTACTTGGGGACCGAATGGTCTAGAGTAGTACTGTCTTTAAATATGATTTAAGGGATGCCTGGGTGGCTCAGTCATTTATGTGTCTGCCTTAGGGCAAGGTCAGATCCCAGGGTTCTGGGATCGAGCCCCAAGTTGGGCTCCCTGCTCAGCTAGGAGCCTGTTTCTTCCTCTGCATGCTGCCCTCACCCCCTGCTTGTGTGCTCGCTCTCTCTCTCTCTCAAATAAATAAATAAATAAAATCTTAAAAAATATATGTATTAAATATATTTTTTTTTCCCTTTTTATTTATTTTTTCAGCGTAACAGTATTCATTCTTTTTGCACAACACCCAGTGCTCCATGCAAAATGTGCCCTCCCCATCACCCACCACCTGTTCCCCCAACCTCCCACCCCTGACCCTTCAAAACCCTCAGGTTGTTTTTCAGAGTCCATAGTCTCTTATGGTTCGCCTCCCCTCCCCAATGTCCATAGCCCGCTATTTCTTTCATGGATCATATCTTTGGTGTTATATCTAAAAAGGCATCATCGTATTCAAGGACATCTAGATTTTTAAAAAAAGATGTTATTTATTTATTTGAGAGTGAGTGAGAGAGAGAGAGAGAGAAGGGGGAGAGGCAGAGGGAGAGGGAGAAGCCAACTTCCGGCTGAGCAGGGAGCCCAACACAGGGCTCCATCCCAGGATCCCAGGATCATGACCTGAGCAGAAGGCAGACAACTGACTGAGCCACCCAGGTGTCTCTAGATTTCCTTTCATGTTTCTACTAGAAGTTTTATAGTTTTGTATCCTTAACCTTTTGTAAAGTTGTAGAATTCGTTGAAATTACGAACCAAGTATGCCAATGCCTCTAAAGGGAAAGATGTATAACCAGATATGTTTATTTCATTATCTTTTTTCAGAACTTAGACATCAACTTCTCATCTAAACACGATACAAGCATTGATATATAAATGATTAAATGAAGGAACAAAGGAGTATCAGAAATATTAATGTTTTCCACAATAGGCCAACATTTTCTGCTTCATGGTATTCTTTACGCAGCACCCTTGAGTTTGGTGCATTATTTGCAATTACATCATTTCCAGTCATTAAAGACAGCTTCCTTTTTTTCTTTTTCTATGGTTATAGTTGCTAACCTACATAGCCATACACTAGTGCTTTATTTTCTTGCTGTCATTTATGGTAAACGCTTTCTTTTTTTTCTCCCACTCTTTCTTTGACCCTACTATAATCACCCTACCAGTGTAAGCCTTTCACTAATTTGGATTCTCATTATGGCCAACAATATATCTTTTAATAAATTGACATAATAAAAATTTCCTATTACAATTAATTATTTTTAATATATTCTGGAAGTTAAATTAAGCCATTTTGATAAATAGATCCATGGGGAAAGTTTTGAGACAAATCCATCTTATGCCAAATGCCAATTTTTAATAAATTGGGGTAATAAGCATCTGAAAAAGAGCCAATCGAGTAGCAGAAATGCAGTATATAATACAAATTTAGGCACCTGTACTCATAGTAATATACAATAATCTATTTTAGTATTTTGAAAGTAACAATGATTATTAGAGATAAAAGAATCTACATGTTCTCTAGGTATTTACCAATGATCTAGGTACCATAACACTGTATGATCAACTTATAACAGAAGTTTATATCTCCTTGGATATGACTTAAAATCTATAAGATAGGGCCCCTGTTGTTTTGTAGGTATGTGTAGCCACATTAAATATGTGATCTTTAAAATTCATTTAGCATGGTCCTTAGACTGTAGCTCAACCCTAAACATTTTTGAGACCTCAGAAAATAGCTATTTAAAAGTTACTGGGATTATCCATCAATATACCATCAAGACCTCAACTCTTCTTTATGGAAGGAAACAGAAAATATTTATTGTGATTGGGGGGTGGGAGAAAACCTCTTGAATGAGCCATAATTCTGCAAACATAAAACCAGCACACACATATTTTCTTTAGGGAAAAAATGTAAAATATTCACTGCCATGAATTCTATTTGGCAATGTAAATTGCCCTGCATAAAAACTGTGTTTCTGCAAACTGTATTCCTGGACTGTGTGTAGATTTAAAAAATAGCATGGCTTATTGGAGTTGTGTATGTTCTTGAGCAGCTGAAATGGGAAGTGTGAAGCTGAGATAGAAGTATAGAAAAGCATACAGACATGGTTTTCCCTCTTGAGCTACTATTAGTTGACTTAAAAAGTATGTGATCTGAGTTGACCACTGATGCTCTATATGTGGTGTCATTGAGAGAGTAATCCAAATGCACTAATATTATCTCATTCTGACCATTAGACGAGACTACATCCATTTTCATTAAGACAGACTTTCTTCAAATGTGATTTGATCTTACTACTGTCAGTCAACCTGGGAAGAGGAAACTTCTGGGGACAGAAAATGTGGAGTTGGAAGACCGAACTCAGGCTGGGATGAGAATGGAGTATTTTCATCTCCTTGGAGTATGTGGTTCTTGGACATAGAACAGTCACTCTCAAGGGCACTCTCTTTGGAGAGGATGAACTGGTCCTCACTACCTTCATGGAAGCCAACTGATTTATAAGCATCAAAATACTCACCAAGACCTTCTTGGGAAATGCTCCTGTCAACTGCAAGAGTAGCTATATTAAAGAATACTTTTAAATTCATACCATCAGCACTTCCTTCTACCAGATCCAAGATTTTGTGGAAAATGGTAACCTAGTCTTGCTGTGTGGGTGCTCCTTTTATGTTTAGAATGGGATGCCAAAGGGACTAGTCCCTCACAGAGCACCTCCCAGAACAGAAATGCAGCAGTAGCCACCAGTAGAGTTTTGTGTGTTAAGTAGCATTTTCAAGAGACCCTGCAGGAGCAGAGTGCCCCACCTTACAATATAGGTCGTACTTTAAATTCATTTCCTTTTCCAAGGATACTCAAGCCTGCCCAGCAAGACTAGAACATTTCTTTAAAGGCTGACACTCCCTTTCCCCTCAGAGACTATTTCACATCTTCTCTTCTCTCCTTAAACCCTCCGAACACTCTCTTCCTCCCTGCTCACTCTCAAATAATAATCTTATCTTATACTCCACTGAGATAATAGAAATAATCAGAATAATCAGATAGAATTGTCTTCAGTTTCCCACAAAATGAACCTACAGCCTCTGCTTTCTCTTCTCCTACAATGGAAGACCAATCCCTATTTAACAAATGCCAGGCAAATCACCTATGTTCTATAGACCTCCTCTCTTGCTCTCTCAAAGATTTCACTCTGGCAATTATTCCCTCTCTTCAAGACTGAATTTATTCTTCTCCAAGGGTTGTTAACATTGACAAATATACAGGTTCTAGATCTGACATTTGGAAAACAAACAAACAAAGAAACAAAAAACCCAAAAAACCTTCTGGACCTTTCATTTCCTGCCAAAAAATATCTCCTTTCCTTACTTCCCTCAACAGCCCGAATGTCTCAAAATTCTTGTGTATATCTACTTCCTTAGCTCCTACCTTATCCTCAGCTCACTTCAATGGGGTTTTCACTCTCTATACATCAATGATTCCAATGAAACAGCTTGTCAGGATCTTGTCAGTGACCTCCATGCTGCCAAATTTTATAATTCCTTCTCTGTCTCCCCTTGATTCACTTCTTAGCAGTACACTCAAACACTCTTACCTTTTTAAAAAAAAAACTTTTTTCTTGAATTCCAGAACATCATACATTATTTCATTTTCTCCTGTCTTCATTGATTCTCTTAATATTCTTTATTTTTTCTCTTCTGTAGCCAACTTCTAAATGTTAGAGCATCCTAGAGATTGATCCTATAACCTTTTGCTTTATCTTCCATTCATATTCCCCAATAACTCATTCACATCCATTGCTTTAAATACCATACATATTTTCATAACTCTTAAATTTAAATCCCCCTTCCTCACTAAACCTTGAATTTCAGATTGTATATCTAACTACTTGACATGACACAGCTTATAAAAAGACTAGGCATAGCTTAGAAAAAATAGAACTCATGTTCTGTACTATACCACCCAGCCACTGCCAACAAAATTTTTATCCCAACTTCCCTTTCCCTTCAGGAAAATAATATTACTAAATAAATAACATGACAAACATAAATACTACTAAATAACTAAAACTAGGTATCATTTCTGAATTCTCTTTGCCATTTTATCAACAAGTCATAGTGATTCTAAGTCAAAGTAGATCTCAAATCTTTCACATATCTTTCTCTTTGCTTCTACCTCCTTAAACAAAACCAGCCACCATCTTTTGTTACCTAGACTAAGATAATAGCCAAAATACTTTCCCTATTCCGGGCGCCTGGGTGGCTCAGTGGTTTAAACTGCTGCCTTCGGCTCGGGTCATGATCTTAGGGTCCTGGGATCGAGTCCCGTGTCGGGCTCTCTGCTCGGCAGGAAGCCTGCTTCCCTCTCGCTCTCTCTGCCTGCCTCTCTGCCTACTTATGATCTCTCTCTGTCAAATAAATAAATAAATAAATAAAATCTTTAAAAAAAAAAATACTTTCCCTATTCCACTGTTGCACTCCTAGTCTTACACACTCAGCAGCCAGAATTATCTTGTTAAAAAGTAAATTAGATCCTGTGGTTTATCTGCTTCAAACATGCCCATATCTTCTAGTCATTCCAATTGCTCCTTGATGCCCTGCAGGGACAAACAAAACAGGCCCTGCACAATTCTTACTCACCTTGTACCACCTTATCCCTTTCTTGCTGTTTTATTTATACTCCCTGTGATTTATAATAAGAAACATATATTTGCTCTTCATCTCCATTTCTGGCACAGAGCTCCTAGAACCCTTGGAATTTCATAAGTGAAGAGAAGACAAATGTGTGTTTTGTTATGCTGATGTGGTGCCTCCTAGAGAGCCCCTGGGTCATCTGAGCATAGAGGCTGGAGACCAGAGTAAACCACCATGTGATTAGAGGATTAGAACCTTTAGTCCCACTCACCTGACTTCCCTGGAGAGGGAGAAGAGGCTAAAATTTGAATCAATTGCCACTGGCCAATGATTTAATCATTCATGCCTATGTAATGAAGCCTTCATAAAAACCCAAAAGGGTGGGGTTCAGAGGGCTTCTTCATTGGTGAGCACATGGAGATTTAGGAAGAATAGTGTGCAAGGAAAGGGTACGAAGCTCTGTGCCCTTTCCCCATACCTTGCCCTATGTATCTCTTCATCTCTTCATATTCTTTAACATCATTCATAATAAACTGGTAATCTAGTGAGTCAACTGGTTTTCTGAGTTCTGTATGCTGTCCTAGCAGTTAGTCAAACCAAAGGAGGGTGTCATGGGAACCTATGATATACAGCAGCCAGTCAGTCAGAAGCAGAGATAACAACCTGCATCTGCAGCACAAGGTCAGGTGGGGGGAGTCTTGGGCATTGTGGGACTGAACCCTTAACCTGTGGAATCTGATGTGATCTCACACGTAGATGGTGTCAGAATTGAGCTGAATTATAAGACACTCAGCTGGTGTCAAAGAATTGCTTGGTGGTGTGGGAAGAAACCGGCATGTCAGAACTTGTGACCAGAATCATATTCCTCTTCCCTCAGTTGCTCTAACTCAGTGGCTCTTTCTCAAAACTTTGCCTTTGTTGATCCTTCTATATGGAATGTTCTTCCTCCCCTTCTGATCTTCACTTGGTAGGCTCCATTTCACCATCTACATCATAGCTCACATGTCAACTCCTTAGAAAAGTGCCCTGACTACCATCTCTAACGTTGTTTCTTTTTTTTTTTTTTTCTAACGTTGTTTCTTTATACCACTTTCAATTTCTACAGGATTGCTCTGTCTTATTTCCTTCAAAGTATTTACCCTTATTTATAATTATTTCTCTAGGTGGTCTGACTCCCTCACCCCCCACTTGCCACAATCTATGTTTCATGGAAACAAGGATGGTGTCTTCACCAATAACCTGTGTGCTAAAAATTTCCTAGCACAAAATAGATAACAATAGAAATAGTTGTTATATAAATGAATATCTTGGTAGTTGGCCAAAAAAAGGACAGAATGAAAAACCTGAATGAATCTCTTCTTAACCCATGTAAAAGAGAACCTGGTGTCATTTCCAGAAACTAATTAGGGCATGCTTTAAGGGAATCTATCATGCCAGCCTTAACTCCACCACCATAACATGGATATTAAAGGAAATGGACCTCATTTTATATTCACAGACAGCCAAAGCCTGACTATACCGGTTATATTTGCAACAATTCAGGCAGGTGAATGTTATTATCTCTATTTTAAAATAGCAATATGAGGCCCAGAAAGATATAATAATGTTCCCAAATCCTCATAGCAAATAAATGGTAAAGCTGGGGTTCCAACCTCTGTGTGCTTGATTCAAAGGTCCATGTCCTTCCTTGTACTCTAGAAATAATAGACTGCTGGGCATAATAGTGAAGCATCTTCTTTTCTGAAAACACTTATTGCTATTCATGAACCCAAAGGGAGTTAAAAATGTGAATATAAGAGTTGGTCCACAGGGTTAAGAGGGGAAGGAAAAGAAGAAACTGTGTGTATGAAAAATGCAGCTGATGGGTGTCTTTTCAAATACTATGGTGTCTCAGTAGGGCCTGTTGAATCACACATACACATAATCAGTGTAATTCCAAGAGCAAGCCCGCTTGGCTCAGCAGTTTTAATATACAGATCAATTTTGCATTACCTCCTTCTGGCTGTGAGTGCTCATAGAGGGAGGTCATAAAACATTTATTGGGCCAAGGATGCAAATTGAGCAAAGAGTGAATCTTCAATCTGTGGACAGGCTCTTGAAAGAGACTTGTCAGATAAGTCTGTGATGAGCGTTTGCTCTGCCCTACACCCTATGAAATTTTTATTTTCATTTCCTTTAAAAAATTCACCTCTTTAGGGGATGGAAAATTATACACATACACACATATACATATATATGACTATGGCATAATAAATCATATGCCATTTACATTTTAAAAATAAAAATGCATGTGACCAAGACTATTAGAAAACTAAACTTAGAATATAATGACAGAATTATGACAGATATTCTCCAATTATATCAACATTTGGGGACCTCAAGAAAAGGCACAAAATAAGTGTTCATTTCTACCATGAACTAGGACTCCAGGCCAAAAGTCTGTATTGGGGCACAATATTCAGAAAACCAGTTCGTTAATCACCAGTATAGGGGATTTCAATGCCTGCGTTGGAACCCAGAGAAATGATGAAACCAGGATGATCTCCACACTTGCTGTGTTACATTTAATTAACTCTCAGGGTAGCATGGCCTGCTGCTGCCCATCTTAATCTATCTTAACCATTTCTCCTAATTCAGCTAATGAGAAATGAAAGATGGTTCACCATCATCAGTCAGTCATCTTGGCGCATGAAGACAAGGAAATGAGCAACACCAAAGAAAAGGGGGTAGTGTTTCATAAATTTGGTTGGCTAGTTCAACCCTTGAAAACACTGTGCATATATAAGGTTTTATTTCTGAAGATTTCTGAAGACTTCCTTCATAAAGTCTCTGAAGATTTCCTCCATAAAGTCTCATCTCCAGTTCCAACTAGGAGTGATTGCATCCTTTTCTAATCTCCCTGAGAATGGAAATCTAAAACAGTCTTTGAAATGAACTAAGGCTAACTTGCAGCATTGTTTTTCTTCTTAGAAAAATACAATGGATAATAAAGGGGTAGCGTATGTCTTTTATTGGGGTTGGTTTTTTGCAGGGGCGGGGTTGGCCTAATGACTGGCAAAAGTGCTATAAATAGCAAGAACATATTTGTTAATGAAGGTGTAATTTGAACTTTTATTTCCCTCTTAACAGATAATGATAAACTTAGGATAATGGTCATTTTGCCAATGGCTGGACATCTCCTGCCTGCCAAATAAAATCAAGTATAAATTGAAGGAAGAGAAATAGTTAAAAAGAAAAACTGCTAGGTTTTACACCTATAAGTTTACCACCAGCCAGCCATAAGCTTCTTGAGGGCAAGAACAGCCTTCAGTATCCCCAGTAACTATCCCAGTGTCTAGTCCGCAGGCAGCTAGCTGTTCAATATTTATTTACTCAATGAATGTCATCCTGCCAGCTCAAACATATGCACGTGCACACACATACACACACACACACAACATCTTCCCAGCATTCACAGATATGGATTTTACATTTAAAGGAGGTACGGTAAACATGCAAAATTTTCTGTGACTACTAACCTAAATCCCTTTGGGTACTTTAATAGCTTTATATGTTTTTCAATAGATCCTGGTTTCACTTCATTCTACTTTCTCCAAAAATTTTTTCCCATTTGTAAGCCTTACCTAGCCCCCTATTGCTTTGGCAGTTACTATAGTTTTGCTTGAGGTCAGCATCATTTCTATAAAACCCCAAGGCAGGGACAGCCACGCGGGCAGCTGCCTCAGCCCACTCTTTCTCAGCAAAAGATTTCACTACAAGAAGAAAGACTCAGATTACCCTAACCTGTCCTCTTACTTTGGAGTTCTAAAAATGCAAAGAACTGCTGTGTGAAAAAATAATGTTTGTCCCCCATGGAAAATCTTTTTCAAATCATTTGATCAGGACACACGTAGAGAATGATGTAGTTAATTTTCAACCAAGCAACCCATCATCCCAAGTTTCCCCTACAAAGGAACAGAGCTGGCTCAGTCGGTTAAGTGTCAGAATCTTGGTTTCAGCTCAGGTCATGATCTCAGGGCCATGGGATCTAGCCTCCATTTGGGCTCCACACTCGGTGGGAAGTCTACTTGAGATTCTCTCCCTCTCCTTCCTATTCATGGGCACGCAACCTCTTGCTCTCTTTAAAATAAAAATAAGTAATGATGATAATAATAAGAAGAAGAAGAAATGAATAGAGCTGAATCCAAATATAAAAGGAAACACTGTCCCATATATTTATTGTGTTTTGGCAAAAATATCTCCCTAAGAGTCACAAAACTGGTGAAATCCAAATAAAGTATTGAATTAATAGTAACTTACCAATGTTGGTTCCTTAGTTGTGACAAGTGTACTATTGTAATATAAGATGTTAACAATAAGGAAAACTGGGCAAGGAGTATATGAGAAGTCTGTACTAGCTTTTGCAGCTTTTAGTAAAGCAAAGTATTGTAAAATAAATTAAGAAAAAACTTTTAAAGATTAAAAAAAATCAGAGGAGCACCTAGGCAGCTCAATCAGTTAAGTGTTCTAATCCTTGATTGCAGCTTAAGTCATGATCTCAGGATCATGAGATCAAGCCCCATTTCGGCTTCTGAGCTCAGCACAGCATCTGTTTGAGAGTCTCTTTCTCTCCCTCTCTGTAGGCTTCTCTGCCTGCCCCTGCCCCCCGGCCCCTGCCGCTTGGCACACACTCTCTCTTTCTCTCTCTCAAATAAATTTTTTTTTTTTTAAAGTCACAGAATAGAGAGCGGAACTCTATCAGACAACTAGATCTCTCCCAAAGTTTTTCTAAGAAACAAAGTTCCTACAGGAAAGGCCCAAACCTTGTTCACAGTTTTAGACCAGAGATGTGACTGAAGGCCTGGCTGAGAAAGGGTAACAATGGTGGTGGATCAGATTCAGGAAAACAACACAGCGTTCTGAGGAACAGTCACTGAGAGGTGAAGAAGGAGAGTCTTCAGGCCTTGGTAGAGTCTTGAGTGGAAGCAAAGTAAAATTATACCTGAATTTAAACCAGCCTATCTCCTTTCCCCATCTTTAGACTGTTTGTGTCCCTTTGACAGGAGAGAGTCGTACCATTGAGATAATCCTATTCAAGAGAAGTAAGTAATACAATTAAACTAACTGGATTGTATCCTGAAAAAGAGACATCTCCAAGAAAGAAAGCCTTTTCCAAACACGTTAAAAGATGAGTCGTGGTATTCCTAGAGACAGCAGAGCAAGTGTCAGGCAGGAGCCAGAGTGAAAATGGCTGACCCACACATCAGGGAGACCAAGCGTGAGGGTGAATCAGAACTACGGGGGGCACCTGGGTGGCTCAGTGGGTTAAAGCCTCTGCCTTCGGCTCAGGTCACGATCCTGGGGTCCTGGGATTGAGCCCCGCATCGGGCTCTCTGCTCGGCGGAGAGCCTGCTTCCCCCTCTCTGCCTGCCTCTCTGCCTACTTGTGATCTCTTTCTCTCTCTGTCAAATAAATAAATAAAATCTTTAAAAAAAAAAAAAAAAAGAACTATGGGTATGAGGAGAGTCTGAGGCAGGCAAGCTGCTCCTAAAAGAGTGGGATTTCTAGGGAATGATAAGCAGGGCCTGTGCATTGTGCAAACAACAAAAGAGTGTTGCAGTAACAAAGGACGGGGTAACCAGCAATCTTGGTGAGAGGCTGCTCAACTGACCTTACCTAGGATCTCACAGCTTGCGGGGCCTCGAGGGTGTCTGAGTATATTCAATGGGGGAGATTTTGAATGTCTTGGAACTTCACCAGTCAAAGCAGCATTAGTAAAAAGTCAGAATTTAGGGCTAATGCCGATGGGCATGTTCCCTCAACTTCAAGTGACATCGGACTCTTTCAACTTACATTGTATATCTGGGTGAAGCCAAACCATGACAAACAGCACTGCCTACTGCCTAAGAGAATCAAAAAATTTTATAGACCTGATAAAGCCTCAGTTGGGCTGTAATGGAAGGGAAAGGTGGCTAATTATGAATTTTATTTCTTATTAATTATAGAAATAATTTCAGTCATAGTAACAGTCTATAAAACCAGAAGTGTTGGGTCCACTGAGGTCAGGCTGAGCTTTCCATGATTTCGACTTCAGGGATAAAAGAAAGTCCAGAAGGACACATTAGTGGTGGAATTTCCCCCAAATGAGATGCTGAGAGGATGGCATCCTATTTGAGGATACCCCATCCCGCCATATAGAGGCTAAAATGTGAAATGTTGAAACTGATTTTCCTTTCAGAAGCCAAGACGTTACAAACTGTTAAATGATAAAGTACCTTTTAAAAATAGTTACATATTTATTCTCCTAAAAAATCTGAGCTCTGCTATTCTAGTCTTAGATTTAAGACTTTTCTGTAATGCTGTTCTAATCCACAAATTAGAATCGGCCATCAGGAGAATCTTTTACCCTTCTTTAAGGAACAAGGAAGGATCAACACTTAGCCTATCCCTATTGTATGCCAAAAGTTTTTAAATTATCTTAATCTATAATTAACAAAGTAGTACCTTTTAAAAATTTAATATAGAACTATATAAAATAAAGAGTAACCATCTTTATTTTATTCTCACTCTCTAGCATTTGCCACTGTTAACAATTCAGTGGCTATGTTCCCAGCATTTTGCATGTGAATACAATCATAAAAATAAACATGTTTTTAGAAAGATGAGATTATACTCCACATCGGACTTTGCAATCTTTGACACTTAAAACTTTCTTCACATACAGAATCTTTCTGACTACACTATGACACGGATAATATTATACCTATTTCAAGAATGGGTAAGAGTGCCTCAAGAACATTGTATATTCTACCCAAGTTCACACAAGCAGCAAATAGAATCCAAGCACAAATCTATTGTTTCTCTAAGGCTAGCTACATGAAACAGAATTGGTGTATCTTAACTTTCATTGTATAGTTCAAGGATAGACAAACTTTTCCTACAAATGGAGAGATAGTAAATATTTTGGGCTTTGTGGAGCACATGAGATGCTCTTTTTGAGTTTACTTGTTTGGTTGGTTGGTTGGTTTACAACCTTTTAAAAATGTAGAAACCACTTTTAACTTAGGGAGCCGTGCAAAAACAGGCCTTAAATGATGGAGATTTGGTCTGAATGGTTGTAGCGTGTTAATCCCTGATATAGTTTCAACTGCACGATTTAACAATACGGGCTTTTTAAAATGCCAAAATTTGCCTCTTCGCCACTGAATGTATCTTTCCTTTTGGCTAGACATATACATTCTTAAAATACAAATCAAGCTTTGGGAAGTTTGAGATCACTGACTCCGTCCTTGTACATGTCACTCACCAGGACGTCATCCATCAGGCAGTAAGTGACAAGGTTTCACACAACCCATTCAGGTCAAACTGAAGTGGAGATTCGGTTTTCCTGAAACTGACACTTTGGGAAAACAAAAAGACAAAAGTATAAATCTCTCAGATAGAAGTATCAGTAGAAGACGACTTCAAAATATTTGTATCTTGTTTCTTTTTGTTAGTTGCCAAGAATTTGCCATCATCAGAACTGAAATCTTTATTTTGAGACACTAATGAGCAAACCATCGAAAGACTGGCTGCCATTTTTTACCACAATGAGGTTGTATTGCTTCATATTGTCAAGACACAATTCCTCCATGCCTCTCAACCTCCTCTCCTTAGTAGAAGAAAAATAATTTGGTGTGACATCTATCTCTCTGAAAAAAACATCAAGGTGTATTAGAAAAAATAGGATCTTTGGAGACAGACTTAAATTTGAATACCAACGTCTTTATTTATTGTTTGCTGATATTGGGCAAGTTATTTACACTCTCTGGGCCTCAGGTACTTTATCTCTAAACTGCAGATATAGTTTAGAGGTAAACTCTAATTTATCTAATCTTGTGCAAGATTGTAAAAAGAGAAAATTGCAGATATACAGATACCTGATTTTAATAAAACAATATAATGTTTCATTATTATAGGACAATAATACTGCAGATAAATACAGCAAAATCATCCCAGCATAGCAATCTTTAGCTGACCCATGAAATACAAAATCCAGTGTATTTTGGGGGGGGTCACAAAAACACATCAGTATAATAGCTTTTATAATTCTATTGACAGTCCCAGGAAGCAGGAGGCAGATTTTAAAGAATTTGTGAGATTATTCTATGCAGTCTAGTATTAAGACATATATTTTCCTCACCTAAAAACAACTAAAAATATAGGGTGTCTTATTAGAAATCTTGTGCTGTTTGTAAATGCACATAATTAGAAAAGTAATACAACTTCTTTTAACTACCTCCAACATATTTTTTATCCATCAGCCTGAGCAAGAACAAACAATGCTAACACAATGTCTGTTCTCTGTTTAATAATGGATTCAGCAAAGGAAGAATACATCCTAAAAGATTAATAAGAAGCAAATATCCAGGACAGTGAAAAGGCAAACAGCAGACTGGCTGTTTTGCTTAACCGCCTGTCAGTAAATATTCATGCCTGGCTTTGGTCTTTCTCTGGGCCCATGCTGCTAAACTTGGCCTCCTCCTCAAATTTCTGTCAATAGCCTAAAAGCTATATTCAAACAAACATTCAAATGTACATCACCCTAGTTCCTGCAGACAAACTGACACAATGCGTTTCCATTTTAATTAGGGAGGCTTCTAAAATGATTTACATCAGAACAGTTCAAGGCTTAGGAGCAAATGATAAAGATGAGGATTTCCTTGTATATTTACATTAATGTATTCTTCAATTGTGGGCAGCAGGGTTTGAGGAAGTCAAAAGCAAAAAGTCAGAACATATAATGCTTAAAGTAATATGAAAGTCACCTAAGGAACCCCAAAATATTAAAAATGCAGATCAAATGTTGCTAATTAGTATCTCACAATCCTATCAGATTCATTAAAAGTCATTGAGCTTCTTCCAGAAGTAAAAAGCAAACAAACAAAACAACAAACAACGAGACTATCTTTAATCAGGGGTGATATTTCTTCTTTATTTTTTAAGATTTTATTTATTTATTTGAGAGAGTGAGAGACAGCATGAGAGGGGAGAAGGACAGAGGGAGAAGCAGACTCCCCACAGAGCTGGGAGCCTGATGTGGGACTCGATCCTGGGACTCCCGGATCATGACCTGAGCCGAAGGCAATGGCTTAACCAACTAAGCCACCCAGGTGCCCAGGGGTGATATTTCTGAGACTCTTGAGCATCACCTGTTACCAGACATTACCAGCTCCACGTGGCATAGTCCACAGCTCTCCTCTTTTCAATCCACTTTATCAGGTTTCTCAGCACAATCTTACCAAATGATAGATATCTTTCCTCACACACACACACACACAAAATTCAGTGGCTCCCTTAGTAACTACAAATTCTTAGTAAGACACCTCTCAACCTGTAATGTGGGTACCCTCTATTTTTTCCACTCCCTTCTCCCTGTCACTGTACTCACTACTGTGTTCCCATTCCCAGAGAATACTACACACATTCATGCCTCCCTTCCTTTGTTCATAGTGTTCCCTTGGCAAAGCTGCGAGAACAAAATTAGTAGCATTTCAAGTGACAATAGTATTTGGCAGGTATTCTCTTCTGAGGTATTCAACTTTCATCATTTTTGCATATATGTTGAAGTTTATGCTCAAAGACCAGGCGTGAACGTGGTTTTCCCTGGAAAATATTAGCACATCCTTTTTTCCACCTATCAACACCAGCTAGAAGCAAAAAAGAAATTTTAAAATAATATACTATCTAAATTTACTTAATCCTGTGCAACAAAGAACTCTCTTTTTCTCGATCCCTATGCCACCCACCTATGCCATTAAATAGAGTGATCTTTGAAATAAAGGACATCCTAGCCATACAAGATGTAGGCTTGTGGGATGCCTCCTATTCACTGGAAATTTATTAATGTGATGATCTCGTGATGATTAGAAGTTTTATGCTACATTCAGAAAAAAAGCTTTGACTCCAGTTGTAACAAAACCATTCACCTTGCTGATTATTCAGGGTAATGACAGAAATAACATGTAACCTTAGGTAAAATTTCAACATAACGAGGCTTTGTTTAGCAACTCCCAGCCAAGATGTAATCCCTCTGTGCTCTCACAGAGGCTGCACATTTACTTTTCAACAACTTCCAGCTTCTAGTTGCATTTTTATGTCATTTTATTAGTATCTACTCTTCCCCACAGAACAGTAGGCTCCATGAGGACAGAGATCCTGTGTGTTTTGCTCACCACTGTATGCATAGCACATAGCACAGAGCATGGCACTGAGTTAGCATTCAAAAAATTTTTGTTGAATGGGTGAACAGCATCTATACATGGAGAATCTGCTCAAATGATAAGTTATCTAAGTAAATTCAGAACATTAGCCTAAGAAAATAAAATGGAAAGGGAACGTGGGCTTAACAAAGCACTATTCATAGTATCAATGCTTCGTTTAGAAGTTAATTAAAAAAATAAGTAAGTAAATAAATAAATAAATAAGTCTCCTTCAATTTCAAGAAGCTTCAAGTCAGGCTTGAAATTTTAAATATTTTTTAAGATTTTAGAACATAGTGGAATACATACATGAAATGATACTCCTCAAATTGAGAGCAAGATAAATTAAAAAAAAATACACTTTGGGTTTAAAGACTTTGACTTCCTTCTGTCAAGCCCCTTCAATTTCTCTTTGGAACTAGGCAACATTTATATAAAAACACTTATATACAAAAACCCTTGTAGAAATTTGGTAGGAGTAGGGGGAGAATTTTCTAACAACCAAATTAGAGTTCCTCTTAAATAGGAACTGCCCTTGGGGCACCTGGGTGGCTCAGTGGGTTAAAGCCTCTGCCTTCGGCTCAGGTCATGATCCCAGGGTCCTGGGATCGAGTTCTGGGATGGAGCCCAGCATCGGGCTCTCTGCTCAGCAGGGAGCCTGCTTCCTTTCTTCTCTCTCTGCCTACCTCTCTATTTGTAATCTCTGTCTGTCAAATAAATAAATTAAATTAAAAAAAAAAATAGGAACTGCCCTCACATGGAAGTTAAAGGATTGGGGTGGATTATGGTTCCTGTCAGTTAAGGTGACAACAGAGTTCAAGCCTTCAAAAAACAACACAAACAAATGAACAAACAAAAAGAGCAGCAGTACTCTGCATAAGATAAGCGGAGAAATTTGTTATTGCCAAAGAGGAAAAAATAAAGCTGGAGGAAACAGAGAAGGGATCAGGATCTAGGGGCCAAAAAGTGGAGAAAAGTTGGAAGTAGATACTAACTGGGAGCAATGAAACTCCTTGGTGTGGCATGGTCAAAGGATTATTTTAAGAATAACTATGACTTCATTCCACCTCTAACATGATGAAGTGTCATGCATCAGATTAACTCTCCCTCTCAGATCAACAATAAAAGCAGATTTGTTTTGAATAAATACAAAAATGAATGAATGAATGAATGAATGAATATTTGAAGGCATCATAAATCATATAAGAAGACAGGACTTGAAAGATTGATATCACAGACAGAAAGTAAGCTCACTGAGGTGAGACTCACATCTGCCTTTGCTTTTTCCCTGAGGCATTTACCAATTTGTAGCACGAGAGAAGCAGAAAGCAATCTAAAGCTGGAGGCAGTTCTATTGGGCTGGTGAGAGAGGTTAGAGTTTGGAGATGCCCAGATTTGCAGGGCCAAGATCAAAGAGAAGAAGGAACTGGGCGCCTGGGTGGCTCAGTGGGTTAAGCCGCTGCCTACGGCCCGGGTCATGATCTCAGGGTCCTGGGATCGAGTCCCGCATCGGGCTCTCTGCTCGGCAGGGAGCCTGCTTTCCCCTCTCTCTCTGCCTGCCTCTCTGTCTACTTGTGATCTCTCTGTCAAATAAATAAATAAAATCTTTAAAAAAAAAAAAAAAGAGAGGAAGGAACTACACAAAATTGATTTAGAAAATTCTACATGCAATTTCCCGACCAGATATTAGCTGACACCTAAGCTTCATGTGCATGTCACCAAAAAGACAAGTGGAGAGTAAGACCGAGAGGCTAAAATGATGAGCAAAAATATCTGAGTTTTTTGGTGCTGGAAAGACAAGGTTAGGGCTCAGGACCTGCCAAGGTGAAAGTTCTCACAATAAAGAATCCAAAATTTCAGAAGAGATCCTTAAAGGGTTACCCCATTGGAATAAAAAAAAAAAAAAAAAAAAAGACAAACAGCCCAATGAAAGGCTGAAACCGAGCCTTGACCTTAGTAAGATATCCTGTCCTTCTTTTACTTGCCTGTGAGAAGAAAGCCAAACTCTGGAGAAAGGTAACATCATCTAAGTGCTCATACACAGTGTCCTGCACTCAATCAAAAGACATACCAGGATTGAAGACCACATGATCACAAACAAAAATAAAAACATAAAGCAGCCACTGGTAGAAGAGATATTGGAGATATTAGACAGAGGTTTTAAAATAACTGTGATTAAAATGTCAAGAAAAGAGGTAAAATGGAAAATCCCACCAGAGAATATAACCGCAGCTGAAGAGTAAGATTTAAGAGGTTTAATAAGAAATGCTAACTAAAGTATGCACTTTAGTAAATAATGTATCAATATTGGCTCAGGAATTATAACCAACATTCCATATGTCAGATGTTAATAATAGGTGAAATTGGGTACAGTAAATATGGAAACTCTCTGTATTAACTTTGTAACTTTTCTGTTAATCTAAAGCTGTTTTAAAATTTAAAAAAAAAATTAAGCAGCCAGAGAGGGAAATAAAATTATCTTCAAAAGGACTAATAAGATCCACAGCTAACTTTTCATCAGAAATAATGAGAGCAAACAACAACAACAACAGCAACAAAAAACACTTCTTAAAAATAATTTAAAACCATTTAAAAATAAGACCCTGCCAAGCTAAGATTCAACACCTAGCAAATGTATATTTCATAAGTGGAGGCAAAGTACAGACATTTTAGACAAATAAATCTGAGTTTAATTATTGCCAAGATGTCATACACTGAAAGAAAATAACTAAAGGAAGTTTTTAAGTATAAGAAAAACGATCCTAGATGGAATCCTGACATAAAGATATGAATGATGTCAAGAGAATGGAGGAAATATTTAAGAAAAAGAATAAATTTAGAGAGAGTATACTCCCAGATAATAAGATTTCTTGTGTGACTCCCCTAATTAAAATACTGGTACTCACAAAAGGTTAAAAGGAAAAGATTCACTGTAACAGAAGAGAGATTCCAGAATCATACTTACACATTCACTTGTTCTTCTACAAATGTCAGTGCTATGCTGGGGGAGAAGGGGAGAGAATGTTCATTTCAATAACTGATGCCAGAACAACTGGAATAGTGAGAATAATAAAATAACAAAACATCTACAGAAAAACAAGAGGGTTTATTTATATCGGTGGGTTAAATGAAGGTTTCTCAAGGAGAAAAAGCACAAACAATAAAAGAAAATGTTGATAAGTTGGATTGTATTAAAATTAAAATGTTCTGTCACTCAAAGACACCATTAAGAAATTACAAATGCAAATGTTACAAAGGATAAAGATATATGCAATATAAATACCAATAAAAGACCAATATATTAAGGATATATATCAAGACCTAAAAATCGATAAGAAAAATACTTCTACAAAGCAATAAGGAAAAAAGATATTTTTCTAGTTTATAGACTCAATAGAAAAATTGAAAAAAAAGTTATCAACACAGCTAATAAGCGTATGAAAAGGTACTCTACATCATTATTCATCAGAAAAATCTGGGGCGCCTGGGTGGCTCAGTGGGTTAAAGCCTCTGCCTTCCGCTCAAGTCCTTTTCCCAGATTCCTAGGATCGAGCCCCGCATTGGGCTCTCTGCTCAGCAAGGAGCTTGCTTCCTCCTCTCTCTCTGCCTGCTTCTCTGCCTACTTGTGATCTCTATAAAATGAGTGAATAAAATCTTTTAAAAAAAAGAAAAAAAAAGAAAAAAGAAAAGTCTGAACAAAAACCATTATGAAGTACCACTGAATTCATCAGAACAGCCAATTTTTTTTGTTTGTTTGTTTTAAATAATGACAATAGGGATGCCTGGGTGGCTCAGTTGATTGGGCATCTGTCTTCAGCTCAGGTCACAATCCCAGGGTCCTGGGATCAAGCCCTGTTTTGGGCTCCCTGCTCAGTGGGGAGGCTGCTTCTCCCTCTCCCTCTGCCTGCTGCTCCCCCTACTTGTGTGCTTGCTCTTTCTGTCAAATAAATAAATCAAGTCTTTAAAATAAATAAATAAATAAATAGTAACAATGACCTCATCAAATGTTGACAAGGATGTGGAGATCTGATATTGCTAAGCTTCTGGGAATGTGACTTGACACGAATCCTCTGAAAAACTGTCAGCATCTACTAAAGTGAGCATTCATCTTATATTCAGTTATAACTAAATAATTATAGTTGATTCCACCCTAGGTATAGGGCCAGCAGAAATCAGTTCATATGTGCACCAAGAATATTCCTAACAGCTTTATTTGTAATGGCTAAAACTAGCAACAACCCAACAGTATTGTCCTTAGACAGGTAGGGCTGTACCTAGCAATCAATGCCTCAAGGAACCCCATGCTTTGGAGCGACTACCTTGAAATTATCTGTTTCCTTCTGGTGGGTAGGATAGCTGGAGCTGGTGTTGCCCTGCATGTGGGGTGTCTAAGCCCAAACTAAGCTTCATGGGTCCTGTTCCCTGTTTCCCCTCTCCTGAGGGCTTTCCAACACTCTACCCCACTCATGGGGTTGACTAGATACCCCAACGAGGTCCCAGACTCTTTGGCTGGATTTTTTTTTTATAGAGTCATAAGAGATCAAGTCACCAGAGTGATGCTAATACTGTGATTTGGGGTGGCGAATGATAGACACAGGCTCTAGGCCACTAAGAGTCCACTGCCAACCTTTGCACTTGCATGGTTGTAGAACCATGTATCAGCTCTTACTTCAGTGCCACTTCTAGTCAGTTGCACCTGGCTGCACACATCCCACCATGAACACCCAGTATATCACCTACTTTCTCCACAGAACATATATGGTATATCAAGTCCTCCAGAGCTTGTATGCCTATCTCCTCCATGTGCTATCCAGATCGATGCTCTGTAATGCCAAAGGGTCCCTTTGATGTTTCCCTTCATTATTCTTAAGCTGTACCAAACAAGGCCAGGACATTCCTTGTATGAATAGGAACCACATTGCTTGTACAAGTTGACAGACTCCTAGCCTATCATCCTCAGTGGTGGGTGGATGTACAAGGCAGGGGTTATAACCAACACTGAAAGGATTATAGTGATTATGGTTAGAGGTCTATAAATGACAAGCAGCAAAAGTCAATTACCATATGGTTTCACTTATTTGTGGAACATAAGGAATAGCTCAGAGGACAATAGGAGAAGGAAGGGAAAAATGAAGCGGGGGGAAATCAGAGTGGGAGACAACCATGAGAGACTATGGACTCCGGGAAACAAACCGGGGGTTTTAGAAGGGAGGAGGGTGGGGAGATGGATGGTCATGGTATTAAGGAGGGCACGGACTGCAGGAAGCACTGGGTGTTACATGCAAACAATGAATCATGGAGCACTACATCAAAAACTAATAATGTACTGTATGGTGACTAATTTAACATGATTAAAAATAAAAAACTTGCTCACAAAAAAAAAAAAAAAGTCATGATCTCAGGGTCATGAGATGGAGCCCTGTGTCGAGCTCACACTCAGTGAGGAGTCTGCATGGGATTCTCTCTCTCTCTCTCTCTCTCTCTCTCTCCTTCTGCCCCCACCCTACCCTGCTCACTTTCTCTCTCTCTCTCTAAATCTTTCTTTTTTTTTTAAAGAAGTGGGGATGGAGCTTATGGGCACAGAAATCTTTCAGGCTTTAAATGGGGGGAAAAAAATCTATGAAAAGGGAATGGAAGATACTCTCTCCTTCAAGGACAAAAGCTTCATAGAGAGGTGGGGTAATGACAGCAATGATGAGAAAATAAAACTAGGATGCCATTTTGCTCACGACATCAGAAACTGGCCAGGGTGTCACATGGTGTCTTAAAGTATTGGAGAGGCACTGCTGAAATCAGAAACTGCATAATTCTGGGTCTGGGTTGTGTGGATTGGAGCCAATTGCAATATGGACAAAAAACAGAAATGCTGAAAAAATGGTATGGAAAACTGGCCCTCACCTTCAGGCACCGCTGATAATGTGAAAACGAATCACAAATGCATAAATGAGATGGCAAGGGAAATTGAGGGAAGAGGAAAATTGAGGAAATACTATATAGACTTTGCTGAGTATTAAACTATGTATTATGTTGATTCTCCTTTCTAGATTTCTATGCTGATGACATTTGATATTTGTGTAGGGGGCCATATGTACCACCAGGTCATAGTGCAAGATCATAATATTTAGAAACGTGGCTCTTGGCTCTTGGTTCCAAACAGAAAGGGCAGCATTTGGTCATATAAAAGGCAAAAGATGGGGTGCCTGGGTGGCTCAGTGGGTTAAGCCTCTGTCTTCGGCTCAGGTCATGATCCCAGGGTCCTGGGATCGAGCCCCACATCGGGCTCTCTGCTCAGCAGGGAGCCTGCTTCCCTTCCTCTCTCTCTGCCTGCCTCTCTGCCTACTTGTGATCTCTGTCTGTCAAATAAATAAATAAAATCTTTAAAAAAATAAAAAAATAAAAAATAAAAATAAAAGGCAAAAGATTTCCTATCATATATTTCACAATTATTAAATATGTTTTTAAGAATTATGAAAAAATAGATTAATCAGAAATCTCTCATAAATGACCTGTTGTCAATCTCTGCCAATTTTACCACTAAGATAAATCTCCCTATTTTCCCTTCTTTTCCATTTCTGTATTTATTTCCCCAAGTCAGCCTTTGACTATTTCTCCCTTAACTGAGCAACTTTGGCCTTGCTGCCACGTGAATATTTCTGAAAGTGTCTACCTTAAAAGCAGACCAGTTTCACAACACAGCATGCAATGTATCCAGTAAAACAAAAAGCAGAAACATATCCATAAATACAGGGAACAAACTGATGGTTGCCAGAGGAAAGAGGTGGAGTTTGGGCAAAATAGGTAAGGGGAGAAGGAGATACAGGCTTCCAGTTATAAAATAAATAAGACATGGGGAGTGAAAGGTACAGCAAAGGAAATATAGTCAATGGTATTGTAATAGTGTTGTATGGTGATAGATGGTAGTCGCTACACTTACGCAGCACATAGCGAAACATATACAGGAGTTCAGGTCTACTATGTTATAGTCCTGAAACAAACGTAACATTGTGTATCAATTATACTTCAAAAAGTTTTTTAATTTAAAAATTTTTATACAGAAAAAAAGAAAAGGAAAAAAGATGCTTTTCAAAAAAAAAAAGACAATAGAAGACATAATTACAAGATGTCTTGCTTTATGTTTATCCTATAAAATTCTGAATGGTAAATTTACCATGACTACAAAATGAGTTCTTGTTGATACTTTATAGCATACTATGGATAAGCCTTGCATGTGTGGTCATAATCAATGATGTAAAGCAATGATCTTTGAGAGAGGCATTGGAAGCCAGTGTTCACAGATGATGCAATGGGTGATGCAAGATCATGGGTGATAAGGTAACCAGCATTTAATAAAAAGGTATTAAGGAAAAGCCAAAGGCAAGAATATCTGTATTGTTTCAGTATCAACAGAGTCTGAAGAGCCATGGCCTTGAAGATAGTAACAGTGTTGCTAAATTTCCTTGCAGTAAGAACAAAAACATTATCCAGGAATAAAACGTGTGACAATAAAGAACACTAAGACATAGTTTTTGGACCTTATCAAGAAGACATCTGGACATCATAAAGAATCTTTATGACTTCTGATTGGACAATAAACAAATATGTAAGTACCTATTCTCTCCCTATTATTCTAAATGTTTATGATACATCAGTATATTCATATGAGCCTATGAATATTATAATTCATGTCTACTCTAGTCATTTATATCAGCAGAGACCCTGCAACAAAACAAACAACAAACAAAACCCATTTGTCCCGAACTTCACATGCCATAGAGGCAGCCTTAGAAGCTAAATATTCTTCAACAGTAAAATTAAGAAATAATGTGTAGTACAGTCACAAAGTGAGAATGAACATACTAAAACCGAATGCAATGATGTGGATGAATCTCATGAATGAAGAAAGACATAAAAGTGTATGGACTATACAATTCCATGTGTATAGTTTTCCAAAGTGGGCAACATTAATCAACAACAGTGAAACCCTCAAGATAGTAGTAACCTTTGGGTAACAGGGTGTGTGTGTGGCAGAACAGTAATGAAGCAGAAAAAGGTTTAAAACTGAACCAATCGTTGCAAACAAACTTAAAGACAAATGTACTGATATACATTTTTGTTCCAATCCTTTTCTCCACCCTTAAGAAGGCCGTTTCATTATTCTAGGTCATCCCCTCATTTTGTCTTTGTCCTAGAGAGGAAATGTGAACATAACTCACAAAAATATTTTTCAATGTTTTCAAGCTGCCAGAGACAAGACTTTATGCACTTCACTGTATGTTTGCTAGAGGACACATTCTAAAAAGACACATAGATCAACATTCAGTAATCGTTCATGTTACATTATATAGAGATCACATATTAGAATCTCCAAGTGAACGGATTCTCCAGTGATGTCCTAAGACAGGTTTCCATTGCTAAAAAGTACCAACCTCTCTGACTTTTTCTACAATTTCTTCTCATATATTTCTCTCTCTTCAAAACGAAGAAGTAAGAAAGTGGGAGACTGGGGCAGAAAATAGGGAAGGAAAGGAAGAAGCATTCTATCCCTGCAGTATTTTAGTGGTTCAGTAACCTAACTGGCTCTTCTTTCCCCTCAGGCTGATTACAATATATAAACACACCTACTGGCATAACATTATTTAGAATTTAACTATGCATTTGTTTCTACAGTTAATTATTCTAACAAAAACATTTTAAATCTATTGCAGTATTCACAATTGCCGAAGTTAAGCCTGTAAGCTTTCTATAGGAACAAACCCATTTCCTGCGACTTACCAGTCAAGACGATATCATTCTGGGGGCTGAATTATTTCCTTCTTGGCCTTAGACTCGGGGCAAATCTTCGCCAAAGTTAAAGCAAAACAAAGTCCTAAGTACAAATATCTTGCTTGGAAAGCAATTGAGGACATTAGAAAGGCACTGAAACCTAAACATCAATTGGATTTTAAGAGACAAAAACTTTCCAGTTATTCAGTTCATGCTAAGGAAGAGTCTCTTAGGAACTGATGGGGAAGAAACATTTTATAAAGAGTACACATAAAATACAACTTTTGAAAAATGCAATTAGAAGTTCCCAGAGCCTATCTGTAGTTTATTTGAAGCTTTCCAACATGTTCTCCACTTCTTGATATTCATGAACATAATAAATACATAACAGACTCCCAAGATACCTCAAAGACTCACGTTGCCTCTGAAACACCGTGAAGGATTCCTGTGGCAGGTGCAGGCTGACGATGGTGCTCCAGGCCAGGCTGAACTACCTCAGTTGGAAAAGTAATTTCAGCTGGCTACTGTTGAATTGTCAGTATGCCTCACCCCAAATCAATCAGATTTGTCCTACTGTTTCTTAGAGGGAAACATTTCTGCCTTTGCCATTTGATTTTTTCTTTCCAGTACAGCATTGAATCAAACAGTCAGAGACAGGATTGTCCCTGTGTTTATAACATGAATAAAAAAACTGTTGGGGCTGCACAATCCTGTTTTCTAAAGGAAGTACATGAAATGGCCCCAGATGGTCCATCAGATGCTTTTACCCTAAAGAAGATGCAAATCCCAAGACTGTTACCTACAAGCTTGAGATCACAATCAAATTGGTTACACTTTCTGGAACTCACTTTACCCATCTGTTAAATGAAAAGAATTAGAATGAACTCAATAGAGATTGCAAATTGATTGGGATAATGCCCATAAAAATCCTAGCACACTATCAGCCACATAGTAGGTGCTAGATATTATCAAAACACGATTTAAATGATTATAAGCTTAATATTTCCTTGTGTGTACATTAATTAAATCCCTTAATCATATTCTTAATCACTTTAAAGTTATCGTTTTCCATTTATCTCTATCAATGGTAGTGTCATTAGCTTTTTCCAGCAATCTACACCACTTCTGTCTACTTATTTTCCTTCCAATTAACTTCAATTTGAGCCCTGAACATCTCATTAATATCACCATTATTAGATAGATCTATAATAATAAGGCAAGGAAACTCAATCAAGTTTGCCACTAAAATTTAATTCAGGGTATATATGAAGATGCTTCACATTGTAAATTATATATATTTTAAATTTTCTTGTGGGAAGGATAGGTGGTTTCTGACAATGCTGGACATGTTTAGCAGAATTTGGTAAACTCTTCCTGTAAAGGGCTAGATTATAAGTATTAAGGTTTTGTGGGTCCTACTATCTCTAGCTCAACTATCCAACTCTGTCATCGCATCATGAATACAGTCACAGACAATATACTAATAAATAGGTATGGGTTTTTTCCCAATAGTATTTACAAAAACAAGTATCGGGTTGGATTTGTCCCATGGGCCTTGGCTTGCCAGCCCCTGTCCAACCTTTCTACTGAAGACCAACAAAATAATAAGGTCCTCCCCATCTTCCCCCAAAATTTCTAGTACAAATGTTACAGGAAGTGGGCAATCAGGTAGAGACTAAAGAACATTATAGCTAAGTCCTGTTTCTGCTCTGGACACTAAAGATTGACTAAAGACAGCTGGAAGCTGAAGCTTTACTTTCAGTGGACTCAGTGAGCAGAGGAGGGTATACAGTGCTCATCAAGAGAGGAAACTCGAGTGAGTCACCACCCCTCTGAGTTCAGCCCTGGAGGGTCCTCACTCTGACCGTGAGAAGTTGGACTTTATTCCAATAGGTTACTTAGATGTCCCAGGAAAACTCAAGCTTTGGCCCCAGCAAGGAGCAAGAGAAGCAAAACTACATCCACTACACTTCACATTTCCACTCCAGATTTGTTTTCCGCCCTTTCATTCCCTGCTCTTTGATCAGTGTCATTGACCCTTAATTGACAACATCATTCAGGCTCCCATGTCCCCTGGCTTCCAATTGGTTTTGGACAAGAGGTAGCATGGTCAGGACCTCAGAGGATGGAAAGATAGAGAAATCAGTATATAGTATAAATGTGGTAAAATAGTATTTATGTGATAAATTTAAATAAACAATAGAAAATAAAATTAAAAGTGTCTTATGGGGTTTCATATAGAGGAAGAGAATTAAAACACATAATATAAGAACATATAAATTGGAAACAGGTAATTGAATAAAAAGTATTCTAAGATCCTTACCTTTTCTGGAAGGACATTTCAAATAAAGATAATTATTAATCTTTGATAAATCATAGGTGCATAGTATTATCTCTAGGGTACAGCTATGAGTACATATGTTAAAACATTAACATTTGGAAAGGGAAAATTTATAACTTCCAAACTCTTAAATAAAAATGTGTGTATTTATATATTGTGAATATATATGTATTTTTGTGTATGCATAAGTATATGTGTTATATAGAGAAAAATAAGAGAATATAAAGTAAGAAAACAACTTTTAACAACATAAGAATATAACCAACTCAAGGTTTAATATATTAGTAACTGTATTAAATGTAAATTAGCTACATGCTCAAGCTAAAAACAGATTGTTACACTAATTTTTTAAAATAATAATTAGCTATAAGCCCTTTATAATGTACACATTTGAAACTGGGATTTATTAAAAGCTTGAAAGTGAAATGATTTTTTAAAAAAGATAAATCAAACACCCCAAAAAAGCTAATGTGATTATGGTAATATCAAACAAAGCAAATTTTAAGGCAATGAGAATTATTAGAAAAATTGTCTATATGAGGAAAAAATGATAAACTCACCAGAACTTTGTATTAACAGACACCCCAATACTCTAGACTGAGCAATTGTACACCTATGAATGCACCCTACAGCACTGGTTCCTCAAGTGTGGACCCCAACAAGCAGAGCCAACATCACCTGTGAAGACCTCAGGATACAAAGCTCCACTGCAACCTTTTAAAACAGAAACTCTAGGGTTGGGTCCCAGAATTTGGGTTTCAACAAGTCTATCAAATGAAATGATTCTTAAGCAGAAGAAGCTTGAGAAGCTTCTGAAGATTAAGAAGCAAGTTCCACAAGATAGGGGGACTATGTGCATCAGGACATATGCACAAAGGGCACCTGGGTGGCTCAGTGGGTTAAACCCTCTGCCTTCAGCTCAGGTCATGATCCCAGGTTCTGGGATCGAGCCCTGCTTTGGGCTCTCTGCTCAGCAGGGATCCTGCTTTCTCCTCTCTCTCTGCCTGCCTCTCTGCCTACTTGTGATCTCTGTCTGTCAAATAAATTTAAAAAAAATCTTTAAAAAAAAAGGATATACGCATAATTATTTTCATAATTGCATAGTTTGCAATAGCAATAAAAGTGGAAATAAACAAAACCATTAATATTCCAACTAAATATTAGAATGAAAAAATAATTTATTGGTATTCATTAGATAAAATACTACACAGGAATAAAAATGAATATAACGATAAAGATGGGGGCAGAGTTAGGATGGCAGGGGAGTGGCTGATGGAGATGAGATCAGGTCGCAGGAGTTCAGCTAGATAGTTATCAAATGATTCTGAAGACCTACAAACCCAACAGGAGATCGAAGAAGAGGAGCAGCAATTCTAGAAACAGAAAATAGACCACTTGTTAAAGTGGATCCAAAGCAACAGGAAGATTAACCACAGCGAGGAGGGGCTGGCTCCTGGCAACAGTGGAGCAATGGAGTACAAAATTCAAACTTTTAAAAAAGTCTGCTCCACTGAGGGGCATCACTCCAGAGACTAAGCAGGAGAGGAGCCCTCGCAGGGACAGTGTGGTCTCAGGTCCCAGAAGGGGTCACAGAAGGGTCGGGGGTGTCTGAGTGTAGCAGAGCTTGCAGGTAGCAGAGCGGGGAAGCCAACTACAGAGACGGAGCCAAGGAGTGAGCTCTCAGCTTGGGGTTACCTTAAACTGTGATCCATGGCACAGGCAAACCACTGCTTTTTGAGCAGGGACCCCACAACTGGCAGATCCAGGGAGACCAAACTTCACTCACCAAAAGAGCAGGGTGGCAGGATCTGCTGTGTTTGAAGACTCCAAATGGGGCTGGCTATGTGCCAGGGACAGAAACACTCAGTCACAGGCTGGGTGAGCTCAGAATGCAGCCATAGACCACGGAAATGGGAGTGGTTGAACCATTTTCTCCCAGGGCACACTGAGGAATGGGGCCCCAAGCTCTCAGCTCCTCCAGGCTTGAGATTGGGAGGATGCCATTTTCATTCCCATCCTCCAGAGCTCTACAGAAAGCGTTAAGGGAATAAAAGCTCCCCAGAGTGAATCAGAGCAGATTACTTAGCCCGGCCCCTGGCAAGAGCAGTGCAATTCCGCCTCAGACAAAGACATTTGAGAATCACTACAACAGGCCCCACCCCCAGAAGATCAGCAAGACCAAGCTCACTGATAAGGAGAACAGTGGAATTCCAGAGGAGGGGAAAGCAAAGCATGGAATTCATGGCTTTCTCCCTATGATTTTTTAGTCTTGCAAAGTTAATTAAATTTTTTTAATTTTATTTTTTATTCTAATTTTTTAACTTCTCCTCTTTCCTCTTTTTTTTTTCTATCTAAACCTCCAATGTGAGGAGGCATGCCTGTCCTCACTTTATTAAAAAATTCAACTGAAATGTTCCCTTGTTGTTAAAGAAATGCCATCCTTTCCCCTATTAGGATTCCTATTAGGATGAAAAGTAGTAGATGTTAATAAGACAAGCTCAGTGGGGAAAAGGGGCACAAATTAGGAGACCCAACAACTTCACTTTGGTTCTGCTGCTAATTGACTTCATCCCTGAAATGATTCATTGTTTCTTTGATGGAACTTCGTGATGGGTTGGTATCCGTGACACCTACCTCACAGGACCATTTTGTGAAGGTAAAACCAGATGTACATAAAAGCAGGGACAACTCAAAAGCAGTGTGTGAATTTGAGACATTATTTCTTTTTTATTTATTACTTTTGAGGGTAAGTGTTGATGTGGCACAAGATACTTTGCTTGGGCTTAAAAAAGTGAGAAAAAGCTTTTGTTTTTAGGATAAGGGAGCAAACTGGGGAGCAAGGTCTAGAACAATAGATGCACCCCAAAAATGGTGGTCAGAGCAGAGTTGTGGGTCTGGAACTAACCTAAGCCCTTGAGGTCCTGGTAAGCACAGGGATGGTAGTTCGGGAAAAGCAATTGACTGAAAATGGGCAGGCAGAAATCAGAAAGCAGACACAAACCCCACAGTCAGAGAACTGGTCACTGTCTTTTCCTCCCCCACCCCCCACACTTTTAAACATTTTCTGTGTGTCACTTTGAGAAGAGCCACAGTGACTTAAAGATAAGTTGGACAGAGCCTGTTCTCAACGAATTTATAGACCAGTGGCTGTGAGAAGGTAATGGTAGGACTGCTGTGTGTGCCCTAGGAGAGGGAGGAATGGAGAACGGAGTGCAGAAGGAGAGTCCTTGTGGGCAGGAACATGTGCAGAATCTTTGAAGCAGAATGGATTGTGAGGTAGACCTTATTTTTCTATTTTTTCAAAGAATTCTTATTTATTCATTTGAAACAGAGCACAAGCAGGGGGAGCAGCAGAAAGAGGGAGAGGGAGAAGCAGACTCCCTCCTGAGCAAGGAGCCCGATGTGGGGCTCGATCCCAGAACGCGGGGATCATAACCTGAGCCAAAGGCCATCGCTTAACCAACTGAGCCACCCAGGCACCCCTGTGAGGTAGACTTTAAAGGCTGCTTAGAATTCTAAGGGACTGAGATTGGGGGATGGGGGAGGTAATCTTGTAAACCAGGGCAGGAAGTGACAGTGGGGGGTGGGGAGTACAATAAATGGAAGAGGGTCCAGTCTGACTGGATTGTGAGTCGATGAAGTGCAGTGAGAGAGACAAGACTGGAAAGGTAAGTTGGGACAAGACGGTCATTGCAGCAGATGTTTGTCGTGTGTCTACAGAGATCTAGATATGTACACATACTTAAATAAAAGGCATGACATGAAGTCCCAGAACATGTAGGCAGCAATGAGCAAGAAAATCCTGAGGACCCAGTAAGCTGGACAAGACGAGGATTCAGGAACCTGGATAAGCCGTGTGGGCAGAAGATCCAATACACACACAAAAATAGGTCTTGATTCTAAGGCAACCTTCTGTCCTGACCAGGAAGCCCCTTGTATTTTCCTCCCAGGGCAGGAACCAGTGCCACAGCATGAGCAGCCCAGGCCTGGCTCTGGGAAGCAGGTCAGCATGTACATCTGACTCTCACGGGAGAGATGGCAAACATAGGCTGGGTCCTGGCAGGCTGCAGCTGGAGGCTCGAGCCTGTGGCTTTGATCCTAGTATTAATATGGATGGTGTTATGTCTGTCATAGCTGTATGCCTTGCAGCTGACACAGACTGAATAGTACTGTGGTGATCTGGTTCAAGTTCTGGGTCTTGAGGCCTTGGGTGGTTTGAGTCAGGTCCTTTAAGGTCCAGGATGGCCTCAGGGCTGTTGGAACACACCAGGGTGCTAAGCCTTTAGAGGGGAATGATATTTGAAAAAGCTGAGCACCCTCAGGTTTTGAGAGGCACTGCTGCCTGGAGCTGACTTTCTTCCCCTGGGCCTCTCGTGCTCTGTGCCAGACTTGGAGGCAGAGTCTGAGACTGGATTGGTGCTAGACTGAAAGGAACAGAGCTCTTCCTATTTTAGGAGGTGGAGGATTGAAGCTCAAGCTGAATGCACAGTGTGTACATCACGGAATGGTGGAATGTGGCCTCTGTGGTGGTGGTCTGCTGTCCTTTTTTACAGAATAGTTCAGTTGGGACTGAAGCTGGGTGTAAGGCGGGGTAAATGGGGACTTTCAGGATAATGATTCTCAACTCGTGTCTTTTCCAGTTTGGACCCAATCTTTTCCGTTTTCTTTTTCTCTGGCTCCACTAGTTCAAGTGGTACTGGTAGGAAGGGATTTCCTTTTGAGATGGAGACATTTGCTACTTGCTGTGTCCTTTTGCCAGGTTACACTTACAAGGGTGTTATCCAAGGAGAGAACCACTCGCACGGGCCACAGGAAAGTACCAGGCCGTCCCCTGTGCATTCAGGCATCCTCTTTCCTCTTTTAACATTTTTTAACTAGTTTATCTTAACAAAACCTTTCTAAAAAAATCTTTTAAAACCTTCATTATTATAGCCATATGTTATCCTTCATTGTACCTAACTTTATTTTTTGTATACACATGGGGTTTTTTTCTTCTAAAAATTTTTGGGATACAATTTCTTCTAATAGATCAAAATATACCCTAAATCCAGCACATGGCTTTGTTCTAGTCTCCAGCCTGAGCAAATTTTCTCTACTTTCTTTTTCCAACCAACATATCAATTCCTTTTTTAGAATTTTTTAAAAATTTTCATCATTATAGTCATATTCCATTACTTCATCATGTTTACCCTTATTTTTGTATATATATGTTTTTCTTTCTTTAAAATTTTGAGAGGTAGTTTCTTCTAAGAGACCAAAATACACCCAAAATCAAGTGGGTGGCTCTGTTCTACTCACCAGTCTTATATATATATATTTTAATTTTTTTTTGATTTTTAAAAAATTTCCTTTTACCCCCTTTTTTCTCCCCCCAATTTGGGGTCTCTTCTGATTTGGCTAGCATACATTTTTCTGGGGTCCTTGCCACCCTTTTAGTATTTTATTCTCTCATTCTTATATTCTTATCTGGATAAAATGACATGGTGGAAAACTCAGCACAAAAAAAAAAAAAGAACAAGAGGCAGTACTGAAGGCTAGGGACCTAATCAATACAGTTTTTGGTAATATGTCAGCGCCAGAGTTCAGAATGATGATTCTCAAGGTGCTAGCTGGGCTCGAAAAAGGCATGGAAGATATTAGAGAAAACCTGTCTGGAGAAATAAAAGCCCTTTCTGGAGAAATAAAAGAACTAAACTGTAAACAAGCTGAAATCAAAAAAGCTATTAATGAGGTACAATAAAAAATGGAGGCTCTTAATTGCTAGGATGAATGAGGCAGAAGAGAAAATTAGTGATATAGAAGACCAATTGATGGAGAATAAAGAAGCTGAGCAAAACAGAGACAAACAGCTACAGGAACGAGGGGAGAATTCGAGAGATAAGTGATATCATAAGATGAAACAATATTAGAATATTGGGATTCCAGAAGAAGAAGAAAGAGAGAGGGTTGCAGAAGTTATATTGGAGTGAATTATAGTAGAGAATTTCCCTAATATGGCAAAGGGAACAAGCATCACAACCAGGAGACATAGAGAATCCCCCTCAAAATCAATAAAAATAGGTCCACACGCCATCATCAAATAGTAAAACTAACAAGTCTTAGTGACAAAGAGAAAATCCTGACAGCAGCCTGGGACAAGAAGTCTGTAACATACAATGGTAAAAATACTAGATTGGCAGCAGACTTATCCACACAGACCTGGCAGGCCAGGAAGAACTGGCATGATATATTCAGAGCACTAAATGAGAAAAACACGCAGCCAAGAACACTATATCCAGCTAGGCTACCAACGAAAATAGAAGAAGAGATAAAATGCTTCCAGGACAAACAAAAACTAAAAGAATTTGTAAACACCAAACCAGCCCTATAGGAAATATTGAAAGGGGTCCTCCAAGCAAAGAGAGAGCCTAAAAGTAGTAGACCATAAAGGAACAGAGACAATACACAGTAACAGTCACCTTATAGGCAATACAATGGCACTAAATTCATATCTCTTAATAGTTACCGTGAATGAAAATGGGTTAAATGCCCCAGTCAAAAGACACAGGATATCAGAATGGATTAAAAAAAAAAATCAATATGCTGTCTACAAGAAACTCATTTTAGACCCAAAAACACCTCCAGATTTAAATTGGGGAGATGGAGAACAATTTACCATGAAAATGAACATCAAAAGAAAGCTGGCATAGCAATCCTTATATCAGATAAGTTAGATTTCAAGACAAAAACTATAATAAGAGATGAGGAAGGGCACTATATCATACTCAAAGGGTCTGTCCAACAAGAAGATTCAACAATTTAAAATATCTATGCCCCTAACATGGGAGCAGCCAACTATATAAACCAATTTTTTTTAAAGATTTTATTTATTTATTTGAAAGACAGAAATCACACGTAGGCGGAGAGGCAGGCAGAGAGGCAGGCAGAGAGAGAGAGAAAGAAGCAGACTCCCTGCTGAGCAGAGAGCCTGATGCGGGGCTCAATTCCAGAATCCTGGAATCATGACCTGAGCCAAAGGCAGAGGCTTTAACCCACTGAGCCACCCAGGTGCTCCTATATAAACTAATTAATAACAAAATCAAAGAAACACATCAACAATAATATAATAATAGTAAGGGAATTTAACACCCCCTCACTGAAATGGACAGATCATCTAAGGAAAAGATCAACAAGGAAATAAAGGCTTTGAATGACACAGTGGATGAGATGGACTCACAGATATATTCAGAACATTCCATCCCAAAGCAACAGAATACACATTCTTCTCTACTGCACATGGAACACTCTCCAGAATAGATCACATCCTGGGTCATAAATAAGGTCTCAACTGATATCAAAAGATTGGGATCATTTCCTACATATTGTCAGACCACAATGCTCTGAAGCTAGAACTCAATCAAAAGAGGAAATCTGGAAAGAACCCAAGTACATGGAGACTAAAGAGCATCCTTCTAAAGAATGAATGGATCAACCAGAAAATTAAAGAAGAATTGAAAAAATTCATGGAAACAAATGATAATGAAAACACAATGGTTCAAAATCTGTGGGACACGGCAAAGGCAATCCTGAGAGGAAAATACATAGTGATACAAGACTTTCTCAAGAAAGAAGAAAGGTCTCAAGTACACAACCTAACCCTACACTTAAAGGAGCTGGAGAAAGAACAACAAAGAAAGCCTAAACCCAGCAGGAGAAGAGAAATAATATAAGATCAGAGCAGAAAACAAGGAAATAGAAACCAAACCAAACAAAACAAAACAAACAAACAAACAAAAAAAAAAAAAAACCAGTAGAACAAATCAATGAAACTAAGAGCTGGTCCTTTGAAAGAATTAATAAGATTGATAAACCAGAGAGTCAAGATGGCAGGGAAGTAGGAGGAGGCACCATTTCAACCTGTATCCTAAAGCAAGCTGATTACCTACCAAAGAATTCCGACCACCCATGAAATCAGCCTGAGATCAGAATTATACACTTCTGGATCTCTACAGGAGCAGAAGACGCCAGTGGCAGGTAAAGCCGACTGGGAGCGTCGGACTGATATTAGAAGATAAACAAAAGGGGGAGGGAGCCACCAGAGGTGACTGATTGGAAAGTAATACCCCAACACAAGAGTGCTCTGCTTCTGGGGACCAGCATTAACTTGGAGTCTGGTTGAAAGCACTCAAAAAACAAAGAGCAAAGGATCGCGGGGGGTAATAGTGGGAACCTGGGCAGTTAGGGTAAGGGACCTAAGTCCCCGGACCCAGGACATCCTCCCCTGGCGCTGAGCCAGAGAGAGTGTGGCAGAGAAATCAGGTCTCCGTCCCTGAGCCGCCAGTGCACCTGAATGCCAGCGCGCCCGAGAACGAGTGGGGTCTGGCTCCCGTGAGGGGCTGGGAGCCTGGCCAGACGGCAATCCTGAAACGCGCGCGTCCCACACCCTCCCTTGGGATACGTGCTCATAGGCACTAGCCTGGAGCTCTGGCATCCAGAAAAACCAGACATTCCCAGCCCGGGACAGCGGGAAAATCCCAGTGTGCGATCTCTGCTCAGAACCTCTCTGGCGGTCTGGAGCTGCCTAGACAGCCACCACTGCCCTCGTTTTGGGTACAACGAGGAGCTCCTGCATCCCCAGGGACAGTGACTCAGAACCGACTCTGCCAGCAGCTTTTGCAAAACATTCTGAGGCTTCTCTCCGAGAAGGAGGTCGGGGTGCAGTTTGCTCTCCTCTAAACCTCCAAAAACCATCAAAAGCTGTCAAGGCGAGAGAAAGCAGATGAAAGAACATAAAAACGCCCAGAGAACAAAAGGCTGAAAAAAACAGTTTCCTCAGAGTTCACCCCCTTGAGGGGAGCGGGAGGACCTAACTCAGGGAACATCATTGTCCGAAAACCCACGTGGCAGGCCCCTCCCCCAGAAAACCAACCAGGAAGGAAGAAAAAAAAAAAAAAAAAGACTACAAGAGAACAACCATCACTACTTCATAAATAAAACTTTTATTTTTAACTCTTTACCAATATTCTGGTTCTTTTTTTTTATACATACAGATAATTTTTTAACCTATTTACCACCACACTGAGATGTCCAGTACATCAAATTCTTGAATAACCTTCTAACCTGAACTTTTTGATACATACACCCGTGTTTTTCTTTTGCTTTTCTATTTTTTTTATTCATTTATTTGTTTATTTACAGCATAACAGTGTTCATTGTTTTGGCATCACACCCAGTGCTCCATGCAGTACGTGCCCTCCCTATTACCCGATATCTAGTAATGAGATTGAAGCAGTGATCAAAAACCTCCCAGGGGCGCCTGGGTGGCTCAGTGGATTAAGCCGCTGCCTTCGGCTCAGGTCATGATCTCAGGGTCCTGGGATCGAGCCCCGCATCGGGCTCTCTGCTCCGCAGGGAGCCTGCTTCCTCCTCTCTCTCTGCCTGCCTCTCTGCCTACTTGTGATCTCTCTCTCTGTCAAATAAATAAATAAAATCTTTAAAAAAAAAAAAAAAACTCCCAAAAAACAAGAGCCCAGGACCTGACGGATTCCTTGGGGAATTCTACCAAACTTTCAAAGAAGAAATAACACCAATTCTCCTGAAGCTGTTCCAAAAAATTGAAGCAGAAGGAAAACTTCCAGACTCTTTTTATGAAGCCAGCATTACCCTGATCCCAAAACCAGGCAAAGACCCTACCAAAAAGGAGAATTTCAGACCAATATCACTGATGAATATGGATGCAAAGATTCTCAACAAGATCCTAGCAAACAGGATCCAGCAGCACATTAAAAAGATTATCCACCATGATCAGGTGGGATTCATCCCTGGGTTGCAAGGTTGGTTCAACATTCGCAAATCAATCAATGTGATAGAACAAATCAGTAAGAGAAGAGAGAAGAACCACATGGTCCTTTCAATTGATGCAGAAAAAGCATTTGACAAAATCCAGCATCCGTTCCTGATGAAAACGCTTCAAAGTATAGGGATAGAGGGAACATTCCTGAACTTCATAAAATCTATCTATGAAAGACCCACAGCAAATATCATCCGCAATGGGAAAAAGCTTGCAGCCTTCCCGTTGAGATCAGGAACACGACAAGGATGCCCACTCTCACCACTCTTGTTCAACATAGTATTAGAAGTTCTAGCAACGTCAATCAGACAACAAAGAGAAATAAAAGGTATCCAAATTGGCAAGGAAGAAGTCAAACTCTCTCTCTTCGCAGATGACATGATTCTTTATATGGAAAACCCCAAAGACTCCACCCCCAAACTACTAGAACTCATACAGAAATTCGGTAACGTGGCAGGATACAAAGTCAATGTACAGAAATCAGTGGCTTTCTTATACAATAACAATGAAAATAAAGAAAGGGAAATTAGAGAATTGATCCCATTTACTATAGCACCAAGAACCATAAGATACCTGGGAATAAACCTAACCAAAGAAGTAAAGGACCTGTACTCAAGGAACTACAGAACACTCATGAAAGAAATTGAAGAAGACACAAAAAGATGGAAGACTGTTCCATGCTCTTGGATTGGAAGAATAAACATTGTTAAAATGTCTATACTGCCTAGAGCAATCTATACTTTTAATGCCATTCCAATCAAAATTACACCGATATTTTTCAAAGAGCTGGAGCAAATAATCCTAAAATTTGTATGGAATCAGAAGAGACCCCGAATTGCTAAGGAAATGTTGAAAAACAGAAACAAAACTGGCGGCATCACGTTACCCGATTTCAAGCTTTACTACAAAGCTGTGATCACCAAGACAGCGTGGTACTGGCATAAAAACAGACACATAGACCAGTGGAACAGAGTGGAGAGCCCAGATATGGACCCTCAACTCTATGGTGAAATAATCTTCAACAAAACAGGAAAAAATATTCAATGGAAAAAAGACAGTCTCTTCAATAAATGGTGCTGGGAAAACTGGACAGCGATATGTAAAAGAATGAAACTCGACCATTCTCTTACACCGTACCCAAAGATAAATTCAAAATGGATAAAAGACCTCAACGTGAGACTGGAATCTATCAGAATCCTAGAGGAGAACATAGGCAGTAACCTCTTCGATATCAGCCACAGCAACTTCTTTCAAGATATGTCTCCAAAGGCCAAGGAAACAAAAGCAAAAATGAACTTTTGGGACTTCATCAAGATCAAAAGCTTCTTTTTTTTTTATTTTCTTAATAAACATATAATGTATTTTTATCCCCAGGGGTACAGGTCTGTGAATCGCCAGGTTTACACACTTCACAGGACTCACGATAGCACATACCCTCCCCAATGTCCATAACCCCCTCCCCTTCTCCCAATCCCACCTCCCCCCAGCAACCCCCAGTTTGTTTTGTGAGATTAAGAGTCATTGATGGTTTGTTTCCCTCCCAATCCCATCTTGTTTCATTTATTCTTCTCCTATCCCCCTAACCCCCCATGTTGCTTCTCCACGTCCTCATATCAGGGAGATCATATGATAGTTGTCTTTCTCCGATTGACTTATTTCACTAAGCATGATACGCTCTAGTTCCATCCACGTCGTCGCAAATGGCAAGATTTCATTTCTTTTGATGGCTGCATAGTATTCCATTGTGTATATACGACCTCTTCTTTATCCATTCATCTGTTGATGGACATCTAGGTTCTTTCCATAGTTTGGCTATCGTAGACATTGCTGCAATAAACATTCGGGTACAAGTGCCCCTTCGGATTACTATGTTTGTATCTTTAGGGTAAATACCTAATAGTGCAATTGCTGGGTCATAGGGTAGTTCTATTTTCAACATTTTGAGGAACCTCCATGCTGTTTTCCAGAGTGGTTGCACCAGCTTGCATTCCCACCAACAGTGGAGGAGGGTTCCCCTTTCTCCGCATCCTCGCCAGCATCTGTCATTTCCTGACTTGTTAATTTTAGCCATTCTGACTGGTGTGAGGTGATATCTCATTGTGGTTTTGATTTGTATTTCCCTGATGCCAAGTGATGTGGAGCACTTTTTCATATGTCTGTTGGCCATCTGGATGTCTTCTTTGCAGAAAAAAAAATTTGGAAGGGGAGGTGAACCATAAGAGACTATGGACTCTGAAAAACAACCTGAGGGTTTTGAAGGGTCAGGGGTGGGAGGTTGGGGGAACAGGTGGTGGGTAATAGGGAGGGCACGTTTTGCATGGAGCACTGGGTGTTGTGCAAAAACAATGAATACTGTTACACTGAAAAAATAAATAAAATGGAAAAAAAATCAAAAGCTTCTGCACAGCAAAGGAAACAGTCAACAAAACAAAAAGACAACCCACGGAATGGGAGAAGATATTTGCAAATGACAGTACAGACAAAAGGTTGATATCCAGGATCTATAAAGAACTTCTCAAACTCAACACACACAAAACAGATAATCATATCAAAAAATGGGCAGAAGATATGAACAGACACTTCTCCAACGAAGACATACAAATGGCTATCAGATACATGAAAAAATGTTCATCATCACTAGCCATCAGGGAGATTCAAATTAAAACCACATTGAGATACCACCTGACACCAGTTAGAATGGCCAAAATTAGCAAGACAGGAAACAACGTGTGTTGGAGAGGATGTGGAGAAAGGGGAACCCTCTTACACTGTTGGTGGGAATGCAAGTTGGTGCAACCACTTTGGAGAACAGTGTGGAGATTCCTGAAGAAATTAAGAATAGAGCTTCCCTATGACCCTGCAATTGCACTGCTGGGTATTTACCCCAAAGATACAGATGTAGTGAAACGAAGGGCCATCTGTATCCCAATGTTTATTGCAGCAATGGCTACGGTCGCCAAACTGTGGAAAGAACCAAGATGCCCTTTAATGGATGAATGGATAAGGAAGATGTGGTACATATACACAATGGAGTATTATGCCTCCATCAGAAAGGATGAATACCCAACTTTTGTAGCAACATGGATGGGACTGGAAGAAATTATGCTGAGCGAAATAGGTCAAGCAGAGAGAGTCAAGTATCATATGGTCTCACTTATTTGTGGAGCAAAACAAATAACATGGAGGACATGGGGAGATGGAGAGGAGAGGGAGTTGAGGGAAACTGGAAGGGGAGATGAACCATGAGAGACTATGGACTCTGAAAAACAACCAGAGGGTTTTGAAGGGGCGGGGGGTTGGGAGGTTGAGGAACCAGGTGGTGGGTAATAGGGAGGGCACGTACTGCATGGAGCACTGGGTGTGATGCCAAAACAATGAACACTGTTATGCTGTAAATAAACAAATAAACAAATAAAAAATATTAAAAAAATAAGATTGATAAACCCCTGGCCAGACTTGTTAAAAAGCAAAGAGAAAGGACCAAAATAAATTAAATCATGAATGAAAGAGGAGTGATCACAACCAACACCAAAGAAATACAAACAATTATAAGAACATATTATGAGCAACTATACACCAGTAAATTTGACAATCTGGAAGAAATGGATGCATTCCTAGGGAAATATAAATTACCAAAACTGAACAGGAAAGACATAGTAAACCTGAACAGACCCATAACCAGGAAGGAGATTGAAGCACTCATCAAAAATCTCCCAAGAAACAAGAGCCCACACCCAGACGGCTTCCCAAGGGAATTCTACCAAATATTTAAAGAAGAATTACTACCTATTCTCTGGAAAACTGTTCCAAAAAATAGAAATGGAAGGAAAACGCAAATTCATTTGAAACCAGGATTGCCCTGATCCCAAAACCAGACAAAGACCCCATCAAAAAGGAGAATTACAGACCAATATCCTTGATGAACATAGATGTGAAAATTCTCACCAAAATACTAGCCAATAGGATCCAACAGTACATTAAAAGGATTATTCACCACGACCAACTGGGATTTATTCCAGGCCTGCAACATTGGTTCAACATTTGCAAATCAATCAATGTTCTTTCTTAAATTAATGTATTTTATCACAAGAACCATATGATACTCTCAACATATGCTGAAAAAGCATTTGACAAAGTACAGTATCCTCTCTTGATCAAAACTCTCAAAGTGTAGGGAAAAGGGTATACCTCAATATGATCAAAGTCATCTATGAAAAATCCACCGCAAATATCATTCTCAATGGAGAAAAATTGAGAGCTTTTCCGCTAAGGTCGGGAACATGGCAGGGACACCCATTATCACCACTATTATTCAACATAGTACTAGGAGTCCTATCTTCAGCAATCTGACAACAAAAAGAAATTAAAGGCATCCAAATCAGCAAAGAAGAAGTCAACCTATCACTCTCTGCAGATGATATGATACTATATGTGGAAAACCCAAAATACTCCACTCCAAATCTGCTAGAACTTGTACAGGAATTCAGTAAAGTGTCAGGATATAAAATTAATGCACAGAAATCAGCTGCATTTCTATACATCAACAAGACAGAAGAAAGAGAAATTAAGGAGTCCATCCCATTTACAATTGCACCCAAAACCATACGATACCTAGGAATAAACCTAACCAATGAGGCAAGGAATCTGTATTCAGAAAACTATAAAGTACTCATGAAAGAAATTGAGGAAGACATAAACAAATGGAAAAATGTTCCATGCTCCTGGATTGGAAGAACAAATATTGTGAAAATGTCTATGTTACCTAAAACAATCTACACATTTAATGCAATCCCTATCAAAATCCCATCCATTTTTTTTCAAAGAAATGGAACAAATTATCCTAACATTTATATAGAACCAGAAAAGACCTCGAATAGCCAGAGAAATGTTGAAAAAGAAAGCCAAAGTTGGTAGCATCACAATTCCAAACTTCAAGCTCTATTACAAAGTTGTCATTATCAAGATAGTATGGTACTGGCACAAAAACAGACATATAGATCAATGGAACAGAATAGAGAGCCCAGAAACAGACCCTCAACTCTATGATCAACTAATCTTAGCAGAGCAGGAAAGAATGTCTAATGGAAAAAAGACAGTGCCTTCAACAGATGGTGTTAGGAAAATTGGACAGCCATATGCAGAAGAATGAAACTGGACCATTTCCTTACACCACACACAAAAATAGACTCAAAATGGATGAAGGACCTCAATATGACAAAGGAATCCATCAAAATCCTTGAGGAGAACACAACCTCTTCGACCTCAGCCACAGCAACTTCTTCCTAGGAACATCGCCAAAGGCAAGGGTAGCAAGGGCAAAAATGAACTATTGGGACTTCATCAAGATCAAAAGCTTTTGCACAGCAAAGGAAACAGTCAACAAAACCAAAAGACAACTGACAGAATGGGAGAAGATATTTGCAAGTGACATATCAGATAAAGGGCTAGTATCCAAAATCTATAAAGAATTTATCAAACTCAACACCCAAAGAACAAATAATCTAATCAAAAAATGGGCAGAAGGGGGAGGAGTCAAGATGGCGGAGAAGTAGCAGCCTGAGACTACATCAGGTAGCAGGAGATCAGCTCGATAGCTTATCTAAACATTGCAAACACCTACAAATCCAACGGGAGAGCGAAGAGAAGAAGAACAGCAACTCTAGAAACAGAAAATCAACCACTTTCTGAAAGGTAGGACTGGCGGAGAAGTGAATCTAAAACGACGGGAAGATAGACCGCGGGGGGAGGGGCCGGCTCCCGGCAAGCGGCGGAGGAACGGAGCACAAAATCAGGACTTTTAAAAGTCTGTTCCACTGAGGGACATTGCTCTAGGGGCTAAACCGGGGTGAAGCCCACGCGGGGCCAGCGTGGCCCCAGGCCCCGCAGGGTCACAGAAGGATCGGGGGTGTCGGAGTGTCGCAGAGCTCGCAGGTATTAGAACAGAGAAGCCGGCTGGAGAGACAGAGCCGAGGACTAAACTCTCAGCTCGGGGTTACCTTGAACTGGTCGCGGGCTGGGTGAGCTCGGAGCGCGGCTAGAGGCTGGGGATACGGGAGTGATTGGGTGCTGTCCTCTGGGGGCGCACTGAGGAGTGGGGCCCCAGGCTCTCGGCTCCTCTGGGCTGGAGACTGGGAGGCTGCCATTTTCATTCCCGTCCTCCGGAACTCTACGGAAAGCGTTCAGGGAACAGAAGCTCCCAAAAGCGAACCCGAGCCGATTACTTAGTCCGGCCGCCGGTAAGGGCGGTGCAATCCCGCCTCGGGCAAAGACACTTGAGAGTCACTACAACAGGCCCCTCCCCCAGAAGATCAACAAAATATCCAGCCAGGACGAAGTTCATCTATCAAGGAGAAAGCAGATTCAATTCCTAAGACAGCAGAGCAATTCCAGAGGAGGAGAAAGCAAAGCATGGAACTCATGGGTTTCTCCCCATGATTCTCTAGTCTTGCGGCTACTTCAATTTTTTTTTCTTTTTTCAATTTTTTTTTCTTTTTTCTTTTTTCTTCTTCTGCTAAATTTTTTTTAAACTTTTACCCTTTTCTTTTTTAACATTTTTTGACTAGTTCATCTAAATATATATATTTTTTCTTTCTTTTTTATATTTTTTATTTGTTTTATTTTTTAAATTTTTTTCTTTCTTTTTTTTTTTTCTTTTTTTTTCAGAAGCTGTTTTTATCCCCTTTCTCCCCCCCACATTTTGGGGTCTCTTCTGATTTGGTTACAGCGCATTTTTCCGGAATCTTTGCCACCCTTTTAGTAGTTTATTTGCTCCTTCATATTCTCTTATCTGGACAAAATGACAAGGCGGAAAAAATCACCACAAACAAAAGAACAAGAGACAGTACCGAAGGCTAGGGATCTAATCAACACAGACATGGGTAATATGTCAGATCAAGAGTTCAGAATGACGATTCTGAACATTCTAGCCGGGCTTGAAAAAGGCATGGAAGATATTAGAGAAACCCTCTCTGGAGATATTAAAGCCCTTTCTGGAGAAATTAAAGAACTAAAATCTAACCAAGTTGAAATCAAAAAAGCTATTAATGAGGTGCAATCAAAAATGGAGGCTCTCACTGCTAGGATCAATGAGGCAGAAGAAAGAATTAGTGATATAGAAGACCAAATGACAGAGAATAAGGAAGCCGAGCAAAAGAGGGACAAACAGCTACTGGACCATGAGGGGAGAATTCGAGAGATAAGTGACACCATAAGACGAAACAACATTAGAATAATTGGGATTCCAGAAGAAGAAGAAACAGAGAGGGGAGCAGAGGATCTATTGGAGAGAATCATTGGAGAGAATTTCCCTAATATGGCAAAGGGAACAAGCATCAAAATCCAGGAGATGCAGAGAACCCCCCTCAAAGTCAACAAGAATAGGTCCACACCCCGTCACCTAATAGTAAAATTTACAAGTCTTAGTGACAAAGAGAAAATCCTGAAAGCAGCCCGAGAAAAGAAGTCTGTAACATACAATGGTAAAAATATTAGATTGGCGGCAGACTTATCCACAGAGACCTGGCAGGCCAGAAAGAGCTGGCATGATATATTCAGAGCACTCAACGAGAAAAACATGCAGCCAAGAATACGCTATCCAGCTAGGCTATCATTGAAAATAGAAGGAGAGATCAAAAGCTTCCAGGACAAACAAAAACTGAAAGAATTTGCAAACACCAAACCAGCTCTACAGGAAATATTGAAAGGGGTCCTCTAAGCAAAGAGAGAGCCTAAAAGTAGTAGATCAGAAAGGTACAGAGACAATATACAGTAACAGTCACCTTACAGGCTAATAATGGCACTAAATTCATATCTCTCAATAGTTACCCTGAATGTTAATGGGCTAAATGCCCCAATCAAAAGACACAGGGTATCAGAATGGATAAAAAAACAAAACCCATCAGTATGTTGCCTACAAGAAACTCATTTTAGACACGAAGACACCTCCAGATTTAAAGTGAGGGGGTGGAAAACAATTTACCATGCTAATGGGCATCAGAAGAAAGCTGGGGTGGCAATCCTTATATCAGATCAATTAGATTTTAAGCCAAAGACTATAATAAGAGATGAGGAAGGACACTATATCCTACTCAAAGGGTCTGTCCAACAAGAAGATCTAACCATTTTAAATATCTATGCCCCTAACGTGGGAGCAGCCAACTATATCAACCAATTAATAACAAAATCAAAGAAACACATCAATAATAATACAATAATAGTAGGGGACTTGAACACTCCCCTCACTGAAATGGACAGATCATCCAAGCAAAAGATCAACAAGGAAATAAAGGCCTTAAATGACACACTGGACCAGATGGACATCACAGATATATTCAGAACATTTCATCCCAAAGCAACAGAATACACATTCTTCTCTAGTGCACATGGAACCTTCTCCAGAATAGATCACATCCTGGGTCACAAATCAGGTCTCAACCGGTATCAAAAGATTAGGATTATTCCCTGCATATTTTCAGACCACAATGCTCTGAAGCTAGAACTCAATCACAAGAGGAAAGCTGGAAAGAACCCAAATACATGGAGACTAAACAGCATCCTTCTAAAGAATGAATGGGTCAACCAGGAAATTAAAGAAGAATTGAAAAAATTCATGGAAACAAATGATAATGAAAACACAACAGTTCAAAATCTGTGGGACACAGCAAAGGCAGTCCTGAGAGGAAAATATAGAGCAGTACAAGCCTTTCTCAAGAAACAAGAAAGGTCTCAAGTACACAACCTAACCCTACGCATAAAGGAGCTGGAGAAAGAACAAGAAAGAAACCCTAAACCCAGCAGGAGAAGAGAAATCATAAAGATCAGAGCAGAAATCAATGAAATAGAAACCAAAAAAACAATAGAAAAAATCAATGAAACTAGGAGCTGGTTCTTTGAAAGAATCAATAGGATTGATAAACCCCTGGCCAGACTCATCAAAAAGAAAAGAGAAAGGACCCAAATCAATAAAATCATGAATGAAAGAGGAGAGATCACAACTAACACCAAAGAAATACAGACAATTATAAGAACATACTATGAGCAACTCTACGCCAACAAATTGGCCAATCTGGAAGAAATGGATGCATTCCTAGAGACATATAAACTACCACAACTGAACCAGGAAGAAATAGAAAACCTGAACAGGCCCATAACCAGTAAGGAGATTGAAACAGTCATCAAAAATCTCCAAACAAACAAAAGCCCAGGGCCAGACGGCTTCCCAGGGGAATTCTACCAAACATTTAAAGAAGAACTAATTCCTATTCTCTTGAAACTGTTCCAAAAAATAGAAACGGAAGGAAAACTTCCAAACTCATTTTATGAGGCCAGCATCACCTTGATCCCAAAACCACACAAGGATCCCACCAAAAAAGAGAACTACAGACCAATATCCTTGATGAACACAGATGCAAAAATTCTCGCCAAAATACTAGCCAATAGGATTCAACAGTACATTAAAAGGATTATTCACCACGATCAAGTGGGATTTATTCCAGGGCTGCAGGGTTGGTTCAACATCCGCAAATCAATCAATGTGATAGAACACATTAATAAAAGAAAGAACAAGAACCATATCATACTCTCAATAGATGCTGAAAAAGCATTTGACAAAGTACAGCATCCCTTCCTGATCAAAACTCTTCAAAGTGTGGGGATAGAGGGCACATACCTCAATATTATCAAAGCCATCTATGAAAAACCCACCACAAATATCATTCTCAATGGAGAAAAACTGAAAGCTTTTCCGTTAAGGTCAGGAACACGGCAGGGATGTCCATTATCACCACTGCTATTCAACATAGTACTAGAAGTCCTAGCCTCAGCAATCAGACAACAAAAAGAAATTAAAGGCATCCAAATCGGTAAAGAAGAAGTCAAACTATCACTCTTCGCAGATGATATGATACTATATGTGGAAAACCCAAAAGACTCCACTCCAAAACTGCTAGAACTTGTACAGGAATTCAGTAAAGTGTCAGGATATAAAATCAATGCACAGAAATCAGTTGCATTTCTGTACACCAACAACAAGACTGAAGAAAGAGAAATTAAGGAGTCAATCCCATTTACAAATGTACCCAAAACTATAAGATACCTAGGAATAAACCTAACCAAAGAGACTAAGAATCTATACACAGAAAATTATAAAGTACTCATGAAAGAAATTGAGGAAGACACCAAAAAATGGAAAAATGTTCCATGCTCCTGGATTGGAAGAATAAATATTGTGAAAATGTCTATGCTACCTAAAGCAATCTACACATTTAATGCAATCCCTATCAAAATACCATCCATTTTTTTCAAAGAAATGGAACAAATGATCCTAAAATTTATATGGAACCAGAAAAGACCTTGAATAGCCAAAGGAATATTGAAGAACAAAGCCAAAGTTGGTGGCATCACAATTCCGGACTTCAAGCTCTATTAGAAAGCTGTCATCATCAAGACAGCATGGTACTGGCACAAAAACAGACACATAGATCAGTGGAACAGAATAGAGAGCCCAGAAATCGACCCTCAACTCTATGGTCAACTAATCTTCGACAAAGCAGGAAAGAATGTCCAATGGAAAAAAGACAGCCTCTTCAATAAATGGTGCTGGGAAAATTGGACAGCCACATGCAGAAAAATGAAATTGGACCACTTCCTTACACCACACACGAAAATAGACTCAAAATGGATGAAGGACCTCAATGTGAGAAAGGAATCCATCCAAATCCTTGAGGAGAATGTAGGCAGCAACCTCTTCGACCTCAGCCTCAGCAACATCTTCCTAGGAACAACGGCAAAGGCAAGGGAAGCAAGGGCAAAAATGAACTATTGGGATTTCATCAAGATCAAAAGCTTTTGCACAGCAAAGGAAACAGTTAACAAAACCAAAAGACAACTGAGAGAATGGGAGAAGATATTTGCAAACGACATATCAGATAAAGGGCTAGTATCCAAAATCTATAAGGAACTTAGCAAACTCAACACCCAAAGAACAAACAATCCAATCAAGAAATGGGCAGAGGACATGAACAGACATTTCTGCAAAGAAGACATCCAGATGGCCCACAGACACATGAAAAAGTGCTCCACGTCACTCGGCATCAGGGAAATACAAATCAAAACCACAATGAGATATCACCTCACACCAGTCAGAATGGCTAAAATTAACAAGTCAGGAAATGACAGATGGTGGCGAGGATGTGGAGAAAGGGGAACCCTCCTCCACTGTTGGTGGGAATGCAAGCTGGTGCAACCACTCTGGAAAACAGCATGGAGGTTCCTCAAAATGTTGAAAATAGAACTACCCTATGACCCAGCAATTGCACTACTGGGTATTTACCCTAAAGATACAAACATAGTGATCCGAAGGGGCACGTGTACCCGAATGTTTATAGCAGCAATGTCTACAATAGCCAGACTATGGAAAGAACCTAGATGTCCATCAACAGATGAATGGATCAAGAAGATGTGGTATATATACACAATGGAATACTATGCAGCCTTCAAAAGAAATGAAATCATGCCATTTGCGACGACGTGGATGGAACTAGAGCGTATCATGCTTAGTGAAATAAGTCAATCGGAGAAAGACAACTATCATATGATCTCCCTGATATGAGGACATGGAGAAGCAACATGGGGGGGTAGGGGCATAGGAGAAGAGTAAATGAAACAAGATGGGATTGGGAGGGAGACAAACCATAAATGACTCTTAATCTCACAAAACAAACTGGGGGTTGCTGGGGGGAGGTGGGATTGGGAGAGGGGGAGCGGGCTATGGACATTGGGGAGGGGAGGCGAACCATAAGAGACTATGGACTCTGAAAAACAACCTGAGGGTTTTGAAGGGTCAGGGGTGGGAGGTTGGGGCAACCTGAGGGTTTTGAAGGGTCAGGGGTGGGAGGTTGGGGGAACAGGTGGTGGGTAATGGGGAGGGCACGTTTTGCATGGAGCACTGGGTGTTGTGCAAAAAGAATGAATACTGTTACACTGAAAAAATAAATAAAATTAAAAAAAAAAAAAAAGAAATGGGCAGAAGACATGAACAGACATTTCGGCAAAGAAGACATCCAGATGGCCAACAGACACATGAAAAAGTGCTCCACATCACTCAGCATCAGGGAAATACAAATCAAAACCACAATGAGATACCACCTCACACCAGTCAGAATGGCTACAATTAACAAGTCAGGAAACGACAGACGCTGGGATGATGTGGAGAAAGGGCAACCCTCCTACATTGTTGGTGGGAATGCAAGCTGGTGCAACCACTCTGGAAAACAGCATGGAGGTTCCTCAAAAAGTTGAAAATAGAGCTACCCTATGATTCAGCAATCACACTACTGGGTATTTACCCTAAAGATACAAATGTAGTGATCTGAAGGAGCATGTGCACCCGAATGTTTCTAGCAGCAATGTCCATAATAGCCAAACTGTGGAAAGAACCTAGATGTCCATCAACAGATGAATGGGTAAAGAAGAGGTGGTATATATATATACAATGGAATACTATGCAGCCATCAAAAGAAATGAAATCTTGTCATTTGCAACGACGTGGATGGACCTAGAGGGTATTATGGTGAGTGAAATAAGTCAATCAGATAAAGACAATTATCTTATGATCTCCCTGATATGAGGGAGACAAAGTGGGCCGTTTGGGGGGTAGGGAAGTAAAAAAATGAAACAAGATGGTATCGGGAGAGAGAGAAACTGTAAGAGACTCTTAATCTCACAAACAAATTGAGGGTTGCTGGGGGGAGGCGGGTAGGGAGAGGGTGGTTGGGTTATGGACATTGGGGAGGGTATGTACTGTGATAAGTGTTGGGAAGTGTGTAAGTGTGAGGATTCACAGACCTGTACCCTGGGGCTAGTAATACATTATATGTTAATTAAAAATAATAAAAAATTTTAAAAATGAATATAACCACTTGAAAAACACAGATGGATCTTAAAAACATTATAATTGATTTGAGAAAACTGGTAAGCATATGAACAAAAATGAGAGGGGGGATAAAATAAAACAGACATCAAACACATAATGTGTGATCCCAACTACATGAAATTCAAAAACAGCCAAACTATTCAAAATTGGCTTGAGATATGTGGCAGGCAGACTCTTAAAGTAGCTCTCAGACTCCCTACCTCCTAATGTTCATACTCTTGTCTAAACCACTTTCTTCTGAATGTGGGTGGGACCTGTAACTGGCTTTTAACCAACAGGATACAGCAAAAGTGATGGACTATACATGATCATGTTGCATAAGAATGTATCACCTGTCCTGTTGGAGTCTCTCTTTCCCTTGCTAGTTTTGATTAAGCAAGTCACCATGTTGAGGGACCCATGTGGCAAGGATTCCCAGTTGAGTTCCTGCAAGGGTTTCTAGCTCACTGACAGTCAGCGAGAAAATGAAACCCTCATTCCTACTGAAAAATAGTGAATTCTGCCCACAAACTGAGTTCGCTTGGAAGCGGATTCTTCCAGAGTCAAATTTTCAGATGTGAACCCCACTTCTGCTAACATCTTGACTGTGGCCTGCAGAAGACCTAGCTAAGCCATGCCTGGACTCTCTTGATCCACAGAAACTGTAAGATCATAAATGAATGTTGTTTTAAGTCACAAAGTCTGTTGCAATTTGTTAAACAATAGTAGAAAACTAATACAGAATGTGTCTTAGCTCCAACTCCCTAGAATCTGAGCCTGAGACAGAGATTCTGGTTCAAGTGATTCAGTCATTGGAGCTATGCTGTCAGGAGAAGGAAGTAAAGGAAGCAAGATAAGGTAAGGGAAAGACCACTACAAGAATAAGGTCTTACAAACCATGAGAGACTGTGGACTCTGAGAAACAAACTGAGGGTTTTGGAGGGGAGGGGGAGACAGGGGATTGGTTGAGCCTGGTGGTGGGTATTAAGGAGGGCACATATTACAAGGAGCACTAGGTGTGGTGCATAAACAATGAATTCTGGAACACTGAAAAGAAATAAAATTAAATTAAATTTTAAAAAGAATAAGGTCTTAGTTAAAGACTAGCTTCTGTCTGATCCCAGGGTGAAGCACAGGAGCATCATAGTTAGTTCCACTTTGAGTTCCAGAATGGCCTTTTCTGCTGTAGTCCTAGTCAATTAGTACTGGGTCTGCGGAGATTCCCATTCGACCAATGGCAATTCTCCAAGTAAGTGAACAGCTGTGAATTTTTGCCATGCAAAACTCACAGCATCTGCTAAAGGAAATGTGAGATGCAGGGTAGAGGACTAACAGCATCCACTACAGACTGCATAATCAAGGTAAAATTTTAAGGAATGCTAGGAAGCAGATAGCATAAAAATCAGCAGCATTGAGATGGGTAATACTGAGATTTTCTAGGATTCTAGAAATGTACCAGTTCTTAACCTAGGTGGTGTGACACAGAGGTACTTTTTGCACCTGTATTTTTTATTTTATGTACGTTCCTATTAATCCATTATATTCACAATAAAATAAAATTTTAAAAATTCTGCCTGGACAGAAATGGCATCTCTAAGAGAAAGAAATTTGAGGAGCATTGAGAATTGCTTTTACCTATCTCATATTGTGGTCTCTTATATGGCATTGCACTGTGGTACATCTAATGCATTTTTTAAATTTTACTATCCTCAATCCTTATTTTGTATACTCTGAATCTCACAGACCAAGTAGTCAGAAAATTTTGTCACATTAACTATTAGGGAAACAAAACTGAACTTGGGGTAGGGAAGGGGGAAAGATGCACAAAGTAAAAATAGGTTAACTAGAAAACGAAAGATAATTCATGATCATGCAAGCTAGTGAACAAGTACAGAAGAATGGGAATTGTTGGTACTCATCAAAAAGACTTTGTAGAGGAAGTGATTGTTTGCATTATAATTATTCTAATTCTCTAATAATAAAAAGGGAGGGAGCATAGAAATAAAGAATAGACAAACTAGAGCTCAAGTTTTTAGCAGGAAGGTTTTTGCCAAATAAAATTTGAATCACAAATCCCAGTCTTCAAATTAAAAATGAAAAATATCAGACAGGATCCAGAGTAAGCCACTTGGGTCATTTTAGCGTGAAATTCTTAGTAGTTTCCTACCATTTCTCACACTATTTTCAAACAGCATGATGGAATCCCATGAGATGGATTCTAATGTGATGACCAGCCATAACCCACATACTCCCTGGAAAATTCCAAGCAGTTACCATCAATTACAGGCAGATAATTATCTCTCAGTGACTTTCATAAACCGTGATTTTTCTCTAAACACAGAAAAGGAATTAAAAAGGTGGAAGATAGGGCGCCTGGGTGGCTCAGTGGATTAAGCCGCTGCCTTCGGCTCAGGTCATGATCTCAGGGTCCTGGGATCGAGCCCCGCATCGGGCTCTCTGCTCCGCAGGGAGCCTGCTTCCTCCTCTCTCTCTGCCTGCCTCTCTGCCTACTTGTGATCTCTCTCTGTGTCAAATAAATAAATAAAATCTTTAAGAAAAAAAAAAAAAAGGTGGAAGATAATGAATATCCAAGGAAATGAATATATGAGAAAGTTTCTAACGTGTGTATCAAATAATTAAGGAGGTTTGATTTCCTTATGATTTTTCCATTGGATCATCAAGTCAAGATGGATAGGTAAAATATATACGGGGAAAAAGTATTTTTTAAAGATTTTATTCATTTATTTGACAGATAGAGATCACAAGTAGGCAGAGAGGCAGGCGAGGGCGGTGGGGGGAGCAGGCTCCCTGCTGAGCCCAGGACCCTGGGGTCATGACCTGAGCCAAAGGCAGAAGCTTTAACCCACTGAGACAACCAGGCACCCCACAAAAAATATTTTAGATGAAAAAAATAATACAGTACATCAGAAAGAGTGTGTCCGGGGCACCTGGGTGGCTCAGTGGATTAAGCCGCTGTCTTCGGCTCAGGTCATGATCTCAGGGTCCTGGGATCGAGCCCCGCATCGGGCTCTCTGCTCTGTGGGGAGCCTGCTTCCTCCTCTCTCTCTCTGCCTGCCTCTCTGCCTGCTTGAAATCTCTATCTGTCAAATATATAAATAAAATCTTTAAAAAAAAAAAAAAAAAAGAGTGTGTCCTCAGAAGGCTTGGAGTTAGAGAGTACCTCTTGGAACACTTAAAAGCTGAGTCAATGTAGACAAGTCACTTCTTGGGTCTCTTTCATGGAAGCACTGTCTATCAAATAAGACTGTATACTTTGGGACAGCCGGGTGGCTCAGTCAGTTAAGCTTCTTCCTTCGGCTCAGGTCTTGATATCAGGGACCTGGGACTGAGCCCAACGTGGAGCTCCCTGCTCAGCAGGGAATCTTCTTCTCCTTCTCCCTCTGCCCCTTCCCCCTGCTTGTGCTCTTTCTCTCTCTTTCACTGTCTCCCTCCCTCAAATAAATAAATAAAATCTTAAAAAAAAAAAAAATTGTGTAGCCGAAAGCATTTTGTAAACTATTGTACAAAAGTCAAAGGCACTTTTGCAGACTTCTGGAATTCACTTTTAGTTTATGATCTGGAAAAGGGGACAGATTTTTTCTAGACTTATCAATCTTGTTTCAGAATATTTTAAATATTACTAAACAACAACAGAAATAAGCTGTGAAGAAAAGTCAAAAACATAACAGTTTAACTACAGCCCTTGCTTTTCACCTAAAGGCATCAACCACTATACTGGAAGCATGGGAAAAATGTTTCCACTTTGGAATGTTTTGTGAAATTACTCTGAGCCACAACCCAGGACACAGCGTTAGAGGAAAAGATAACTCCCCCAGGTGAAAACTTTTTCCTTCACCACTAAGTGGATCATGAATCAGTTTTAGCCTATGGTGTTCTACTCCATTGAGCCCAGAACATCCAGCAGCTTCCAGAATCTGCCAAACCATCAAGCACGACAGACAATTCCCTTTAAGCCGATTCAAGTGCCGAAAGCAGTGGGCTAGAACTTCTCCCCAAAATCTGGAGCTCAATGATGTGTAGGCTTCATTCCTCTTAAGAAAAATAACTCAAACTCTATAGTACTTTTGCAAGGTTTGTTTAAGATATACTTCTAATTTTGGTACTTTTTATTCTTTGCTTTTGTTTTTATTTCTCAGTGAATATAAAATAAACTGTTGGGATTCTGATCGTGACTTTTGTTTCTTAGCTTTCTAAGTACGCTTCAACTATATGTTTATAAAATAATTGGTTTTATTTGAACACGATAGCAGGAAATAAAGAGAATTAAAAAGGTGAAAGTGGAAAGCTCAAATCAACAAAACATGTCAAATTAGATGCAATGCTGGGCAGTAGTAATCAAATACCCATCATTACACATTACACTAATGATATACTATTATTTAGATTATGTTAGTGAATGTGTGTAGGCATATGAGTATATGTGTGTGTGTTTGTGTGTGTATATATGTATACACATATATATGTATATATGTATATATATATAAAATATATATATATACATATATATAAAAATATATATAAAAAACATAAGATAAGCCAAAAACAGGGGCGCCTGGGTGGCTCAGTGGGTTAAAGCCTCTGCCTTCAGCTCAGGTAATGATCCCAGAGTCCTGGGATCGAGCCCCGCATTGGGCTCTCTTCTCCGCAAGGAGCCTGCTTCCTCCTCTCTCTCTGCCTGCCTCTCTGCCTAATTGTGATTTCTCTCTGTCAAATAAATAAAATATTAAAAAAAAAGATAAGCCAAAAACATAACAGTTTATCTACAGCACTTGCTTTTCACCTGAAGGCATCAACCACTATGCTGGAATTATATAATATTATATTATATATATTATATTATATATTATAATTACATATATTACATATATAATAAACATGCACATGCATATTACATTATATATAATAAACATGCACATACACACATATATATACCTATACAGAGAAAGAGAGAGAAAACAAGCTCAATATATATTCATTAAAGGAATGGATTTGATGCCGTTCAAGTAAAAAAGAAATATAAGTGTAGCATGACTTTAATAGAATATTATAGGGAGAGATAGTCTTTAGCTGGTAAAATGGGAAGTACAACTCTAAGAGACTAGAGGGGTGCCTGGCTGGCTCAGTTAGTAGGTACGCAAATCTTGATCTCTGGGTTGTGAGTTCAAGCCCCATGGTGGGTGTAGAGATTATTTAAAATAAAATAAATAAATAAAATCTTTAAAGAGGGGTGCCTGTGTGGCTCAGTCTGTTCAGTGTCTGCCTTCAGCTCAGGTCATGATCCCAGGGTAATGGGATGGAACACCACATCCGGCTCTCTGCTCACTGGGAGCCTGCTTCTCCTCCCTCTGCCGGCCCCTCTCTCTGCTTGTGCTCTCTCTCTCTCTCTGCCAAGTGAATAAGTAAAATCTTTAAAAAAAAAAATCTTGGGGCACCTGAAGTGCCCATGACCTTGGGGCGCCTTTGGCTCAGGTCATGATCTCAGGGTCCTGGGATTGTGCCCCACATTGGGCTTTCTGCTCAGCGGGGCGCCAGCTTCCCCTCTCTCTTTGCCTGCCTCTCTGCCTACTTTGCGATATCTCTCTCTTCAAATAAATAAATAAAATCTTTTTAAAAAAATCTTTAAAGAGACCAAAATTTACTCTCTAACCAGCTAAGTAAAAAAAATGTTTGGGGACACACGTGGAATAATAAACCATTTTTCTTTGGCTGATAGATAATGATTACAATTATGTATTATGATCATTATTCCCTTTTATAGTGGATATTTAAACATCAAAATGAGATGATATCTTAATTTTTTTATAAAAATGGACTGAATTTTACTTTTTTTTAAAAGATTTTATTTATTTATTTATTTGACAGCGAGAGAGAGAGATCACAAGTAGGCAGAGAGGCAGGCAGAGAGAAAGAGAGAGGGAAGCAGGCTCCCTGCTTAGCAGATAGCAGAGAGCCTGATGTAGGACTCGATCCCAGGACCCTGAGATCATGACCTGAGCCAAAGGCAGCGGCTTAACCCACTCAGCCACCCAGGCAACCCTGAATTTTACTTTATGGAGAACACATTATATTGTTTCTGCTCTGTTTTTTTCTAATTTCTTGGCTGACCAGAGCAGTGTGCCAGACTCTCATCTTTGGACTATCATTTTGGTTTTGGAACCTCCATCATAGACTATACAAGATGAAGTTCTTGAATGATAATCATACCAGCTGAGAATCAAGCTGACCCATGAAATAGTCCTGCCCTTTTAAATACATGGTTGAGTCAAAGAGTATCAACAGATTGAAATTTTGGAAGTGTAGAGAATTTGGACTTTGCATGGAAAGATTTATTTCATGTTTACCATATGCCATTTTTAATTATTAATAAGTTTGTAATCATAGTTATCTAGCTTAGTATGCTCAAAATTTATTTTTACATATTCCCACTTTTCTATAGAAAATATAGCTAGATGAAAATACTCAAACTCCATGAAAGAAACTATTTGGGAAATTTAAGAATGTACTGACATGAGTAACATATACACTAGATTCAAGTCAGTTTTGTGGTAAATCCATTCAATAATACAGTTTCTTCCAGCATTAATGATACAGGTTTAAAATGGGACCTAGTGACTAAATGGTTTAATATTTAAGATATAGGTTTGGCAACCAATAATAATGAAGACACTGAAGAAATCTGGCAAAACAAATGAAAATTTTCTGGTCCTCGTTGAAATCTTTGTTACAAAGCCCTGACTTATTCTAGGAAACAGTATTTCCCCCTTTATAGTATAAATGAAAGTACTAATGAAAATTATGAAATTCTCTCCTTCACTATAAAGAAAATCATCACTATGACAGTTAATATTTATTGACCTTTTACCATGTGCTTGACAAGTTACAATGTATTTTGCCTGTGTTGTACAATGTAATCCCAACAACAATCCTTTTAAATTAAGTACTATCTCCATTTCATAGATGAGGCAACTGAAGACCAGACCGATTAAATATTTGCCTAAAGCACTCCCTATGTCTTTATTTTTTCTTTTATCTAATTCTTTAATTTATTCAACAGATATTTATTGACAACCTAGTATGTGCAAGACCTTACAGTACTGTGGATATTACTGAGAGTTTTTAAGGAAGCATCTACCTGAACTAGAGAATTTGTTCCTCAGCAGACAACTTCTCCTACTCCCATTAGTAGTAATTGAAGCATAGGGATATTTTTTAATTTTCATAGAAATGACACTCCCTCTGCACCTAAAATTTTGCTCCCAAATCAAACTGTTCACCAGTACAGTCATATCACAAAGGTAAAATTTGAGGGATTCCAGGAATTTCTACCTAACAGAAACAAACCCTTCTGACCTGACAGTGAGAAGCGATGAATGATACAAGGCAATGAAATAATATTTGTGTAGGGGCGCCTGGGTGGCTCAGTGGGTTAAGCCGCTGCCTTCGGCTCAGGTCACGATCTCAGGGTCCTGGGATCGAGCCCCACATCAGGCTCTCTGCTCAGCAGGGAGCCTGCTTCCCTCTCTCTCTCTCTGCCTGCCTCTCTGCCTACTTGTGATCTCTCTCTGCCGAATAAATGAATAAAATCTTAAAAAAATAATAATATTTGTGTAGAATTTGTGCTGAATGTCATTTATTAGATCTGGCCCCTATCTTCTTTCATATGGTCTTCCATCTCTTTTTTTTTTTTCAGCTCAAAATATTTTTACATACTTGATTTAAAAGGAAACACATTTGTCACCAAAACTATTGAATATTTATTTAAATGAATATGAATCATCAACTTGTGCTCATTATTAGTTTAGTCATAAATGTATCTTTCATATATATGTGTGTATATATATATATACATATATGAAATGACATCTTAAAATGTTCCTAGTGAAATGATAAAGATGAAGAATAATTTGGCATTTGCAAATATGCCCAGCAAACAATAGGGAAAAAAAGACATATCTGAGAGCAATAACTGTATAAATTTATCTGTTGATAACCAGCAACTATTGCAGTGACCTTTTTATAACTGCAAATAATTACCCATCATTTCAAGAGAGCAGTTTTGGCACTTCAAATTTCCTTGATATGTTGCTATTGATTTGAAACAAAGTTTTTTACTGTAAAAATATCCATAAAATATAAATAAATAGTATTAAAAATAAATAAAATAATTAGCTTCATCTGGCAGTATAGAAAAAATCAGGTTAAAAATTTTATTCTTGATGAGCTTGTAGGGAAAGAGGCAGCTTCATACACCTGAGGTTAGAATTGTGAATTGGTGTAACATCCAGGAAATGTAATTTGACAATATCTATCAACAATTTTAAATGCACATATACTCTTTTTTTTAATTTTTAATTTTTAATTTTTAATTTTTTATTAACATATAATTAGCCCCAGGGGTACAGGTCTGTGAATCGTCAGGCTTACACACTTCACAGCACTCACCATAGCACATACCCTCCCCAATGTCCATAACCCCACTCCCCCTCCCTTCCTCCCCCCAGCAACTCTCAGTTTGTTTTGTGAGATTAAGAGTCTTTTATGGTTTCTCTCCCAATCCCATCTTGTTTCATTTTTTCCTTCCCTACCCCCCAAACCTCCCACTTTGCCTCTCAAATTCTTCATACCAGGGAGATCATAAGATAATTGTCTTTATCTGATTGACTTATTTCGCTCACCATAATACCCTCTAGTTCCATCCACATCATCGCAAATGACAAGATTTCATTTCTTTTGATGGCTGCATAGCATTCCATTGTATATATATATACCACCTCTTCTTTACCCATTCATCTGTTGATGGACATCTAGGTTCTTTCCACAGTTTGGCTATTATGGACATTGCTGCTAGAAACATTCGGGTGCACATGCTCCTTCAGATCACTACATTTGTATCTTTAGGGTAAATACCCAGTAGTGTGATTGCTGAGTCATAGGGTAGCTCTATTTTCAACTTTTTGAGGAACCTCCATGCTGTTTTCCAGAGTGGTTGCACCAGCTTGCATTCCCACCAACAATGTAGGAGGGTTCCCCTTTCTCCACATCATCCCAGCGTCTGTCGTTTCCTGACTTGTTAATTGTAGCCATTCTGACTGGTGTGAGGTGGTATCTCATTGTGGTTTTGATTTGTATTTCCCTGATGCTGAGTGATGTGGAGCACTTTTTCATGTGTCTGTTGGCCATCTGGATGTCTTCTTTGCCGAAATGTCTGTTCATGTCTTCTGCCCATTTCTTGATTAGATTATTTGTTCTTTGGGTGTTGAGTTTGATAAATTCTTTATAGATTTTGGATACTAGCCCTTTATCTGATATGTCACTTGCAAATATCTTCTCCCATTCTGTCAGTTGTCTTTTGGTTTTGTTGACTGTTTCCTTTGCTGTGCAAAAGCTTTTGATCTTGATGAAGTCCCAATAGTTCATTTTTGCCCTTGCTTCCCTTGCCTTTGGCGATGTTCCTAGGAAGAAGTTGCTGTGGCTGAGGTCGAAGAGGTTGTGTTCTCCTCAAGGATTTTGATGGATTCCTTTGTCATATTGAGGTCCTTCATCCATTTTGAGTCTATTTTTGTGTGTGGTGTAAGGAAATGATCCAGTTTCATTCTTCTGCATATGGCTGTCTAATTTTCCTAACACCATCTGTTGAAGAGACTGTCTTTTTTCCATTGGACATTCTTTCCTGCTTTGTCAAATATTAGTTGGCCATAGAGTTGAGGGTCTGTTTCTGGGCTCTCTATTCTGTTTCATTGATCTATGTGTCTGTTTTTGTAAATGCACATATAATCTTAAGTATAACAATTACATTTCTTATTTCAGATAGGCTTACAAATATGTGATAAATGAGTATAGATTATACTGGCAATAATGGCTGCATTAAAAAAAAAGGAAGGTAGTGGGAGGGCTAGGTAATTATGACTCATAATCTTCATTATATTTTTCTACACTTATTATATTTATTTTATGTTACATATTACCTATTTAAAAATTACTTAGTTTAAATAAATAAGTAAATCTGTAAATAAAAGGAAAAAAATTACTGACAATAATTTAGAAATTAGCCATCAACCATCATTCCATCTCTGTCAACACATTCTCACCCATAACCACTTACAAAATGGAAGCACCTGGATGTGTTTTTACACCATTACTCATCACAATTGCCAGCATATGCTATTACATAACATTAATAACATTACTATTACCAGTTTTTTGTCACTTTAAAACACCTCAAAATTTGTGTAATTATTCAAATATGGAGTGCCTGTTTGAACAGTATGAACAGTAAGCTTAGATGTACATGTAAAATTTAATACTCACAATAATCCTATAAGAAGGATAATATGACTTATGATTTTGGATGAGAAAATTGAGGTCCATACTACCAGTTAGTGGAGGATCTGGGATTTGAATCAAGGTCCCTCCATTTGCTAAGCTATACTGCCTCTACCACATTCCATTGAGAACATCTTCATAATTATGTTCTCTGTTTCTATTGTAAATATGTGTATCAGTCCAGCAATTGTTCAATGTCATGCAGCCCATGATTCTCCAATATGGTGTACAAGGCAGCAGATATGTGAGTAAAGCTTCCAAAGGTATCTCACCAAAGAATTCATTCTGCATTGTCAGAGTGTAAAATGGAACAGTAATTTAGAATGGAGGAGGGGTGCCTGGGTGGCTCAGTGGGTTAAGCCTCTGCCTTCAGCTCAGGTCATGATCTCAGGATCCTGGGATTGAGTCCCGCGTCGGGCTCTCTGCTCAGTGGGGAGCCTGCTTCCTCCTCCTCTCTCTCTCTCTGACTGTCTCTCTGCCTACTTGTGATCTCCCTCTGTCAAATAAATAAATAAAATCTTGAAAAAGAAAAAAAAAGAATGGAGAAATTTTATCTCCGGATGAAACCCCACTCCTCAAGTCAAGATTGGTATATACAACTACCTAGTCAACATCATCACTTGGATGTGGAATACACATTTCAGATATAACATACCCAAATCCCATCTTCTCTGCTCACAGCCACCTAAACTTGTTCTATTCAGTCTTCCTCATCCCCATTAAGGTCAGCCCCATTCTTCTAGTTGTTTGAGCATATTTCTCTCTTCCCCTCCCTAGTGATTCCCTCCCACCCACCCAATCCCCTATTTCCCTTTCTTTCCTCTCCTTCCTTTTTTCTCCTTTCCTCTCCCTGTCTTATGTTCAGTCCTTCAGCAAATGCTGTTTTCTCTATAATCACAATATACATATAATCTGACCTTTTCTCACTAGTTCATCATTAGTTACTCCTCTGATCTCAGTTATCACCAACTCATGCCTGAATTATCTTAAGATTTTTAAGACGTTTCCTTTCTTCTATCTATCCCACCATAATTTATTCTCTATTCAGCAGCCAGAGTTATCCATATTAAATATGTCAGATAATGCATTACTTCCATGTCCCAAAACCTATAATAGCCAGAAGCTTAAAATCATCTATATAATTTGACTCCATTATCTCTTAATCTTCAGCTCTGCAATTTACCCCTCCCCTAATATGCCATCTGGCCTCTTTGTTAATCTTTAAAAGTCGGCAACCTCAGGGCCTTTGCACTTGCTCTTTTTCCTACTGGAAACATTTCCCAGTCCCCAAATATCAGCCTGATTCCCCCCACTACTTCCTTCAAATCTCTGTTCAACTATCACTCTTTCCAGGAATCTTTGCAAGACCGCCTACTTCAAATTCTAGACTGATTTCAGGTGCTCCACATCTCCTCCTTGGTTTATTTCACACCATGGCTCCTGTCATCTTCTAATACACTTCACAATTTTCATTGTTATTATGCTTATTGACTGTCTCCTCCACAAAAATGTAACTTCCGTGAGAGTAAGGATTCTTTTTCCTGCTGTTTTAATTTCTGTTGTATTCCTAATGACTGACATATAAATATTTATTGGTAGGATGAATAAATAAATGGCATTTTTCCAAAACACAATCCACAGAACACCATTCCTATGAGATGCTCTACTAAAAAAAGGAGTAGGACAGGCTTGTGACTAAATAAATTTTGAAAATTCTACATACTTTATTTCCCATTTATATATCTACTCTATGACTATAAGTAAATATGCATATAATAAATATTTATAAGTATCAATGGTATATTGCATTATTCTATAATAGTACAAACATATAATTTATCTATACATTAATGTATATTTATAAATATATACATGTAAATTTTATGTAAGTACTAAAACTGTGCTAATGATTGAAAAGGCGGATAACTGCCTAACAAAATAACTGAGATTAAAGACTGCATGTGCTGACAGATTACAAATAATGTCTCCAACTAATTGAATAGGAAAGAAATAGTGAGGAATTACTAAAGTTAATGAAAGATGGAAAAGGAAGCATTTAACAAAATTAGGTAATCAAAAAAAAACATTATGCATATAACCCAAAGGAATTTGAAATTCTACCAAAAAAACACTGCAAGAAGAAATGTAGAGGGAAAATATGGATTATTGACCCTAAAATATTCAAATTTCAAGGAAATACTCTAAATCCATCTCTACATTTCATGAAACAAAGTTGTTTTTAGTGAAAAATACTTAGTGACCTATTTTAATAATTTTTTCTTTTTTGAATGTAAAATCAGAGAAAATAGATTTACATACTCCACTTAACAGTTCATGAAAATCTGCTATTTTGAAAATTAGACATATGGGTATAGGACATGCAGGTAGATTAGCACATTGTGAAGGGCAATTTAAGACTTTATGTTCTTTCCAAATGATGTCATCACTTTAAGACTACTAGACATGTGGGCTGATAAAGATCTTGCGTTAGAACTTATCTTGCATTTAACCCATCCTGGATGTGTTTCCATTAGTACTGATCATTTTCCTTTTCCTCGAATGAAAAGGTCTTAATTTGTAAATTGGAAGCCAAAAGTCAAGAGACCTTTCACTCTCCATTCCCCACATAGTTCAATGGAAGAAAAAAAATATTTTCTTGCTTTTGATAGAAACCTCAACCCAATGTCAACACAGACAAAACACACAGTCATTGTATTTTGTACCTACATAAGTAGTAGGCATATAGCTGGGCTAGTAAAATGAGCTCTTTTTTACCATCTGAGGGTTTGGCAGTTGACTCTCTATTTGAAGAATAGATAGTATTTATTAATAGAAAAGAGAATTACTTAGGCTAAAGTTTTAGTTTACTACCATATTAAACAGGAAAACCAATGTTTTTCAAATTCCTCTATTACAAAATACTCTGTTTACTGTATTAATATTAAAAAAGAAAAGAAAAGATGAATCTAAGTGTCCATATTTACCATTAAAATAAAAATAGATTTAGAGGTAATAATATTGTAAGGGCCTGGTTGGCCAGATGAAGCCATTTCGTTGTGGGCTTGGGTTGACCCTGCCCCTCCCAGAGGAACTTACTTGCAAACCCCGGATATAGGGGCGGGTCTGCTGGATGGAGACATCCAATCAGTGGGGCGTGCATATATTTGCTGTGGTTAATTGGAATTCAATTGGCCACCCGTATTGCTGACCAAGCATGACTGTGCAGTTTTCCTTGTGTGTTGCAATCTCATTGGCCACCTGTGTATGGGCCCGGCTCAGCCACCTCTATAAAGGTTAGTCTGTGAGGCAGGGGAGGAGTAGTGAGAGTGTCCGGGTAGTCGTTGGGAGCGTTGGGAGCAGCATCGTCCAGAGCATTGTGGTTGTGGGGAGCCTCATGAGCCTCGCCAGGGAGTGTCCTCACCTGGTAAGGGGAATCGTTGGTTAAGGGAAAACATCGGGTAGGGAAAACGTCGGGGTCAGTGTCCTGGTCGTCGTCACCTCTTTGGAGACAGCCCCGACTGGTCGGTTTGATTTTCGATGCTTAGTGTGAAATAAAGCTTTGCTTGACTTTTGCTTTGTGTTGGTCTCTTTCCTTTGATCACAGACCCTAACAGTATTATTCACATGACTGGCTTTCTCAAAGGCCTCACCAAAAACAAAACAAAACAAAAACCCGCAGAATTCAGTTAAAAGAGCCATTTGTTTTCCAATAAATCCGCAAATTATAGACTGAGTAACACTAAAACAGAAAGACACAAAAATTAGTTCCTGGAAGCAGTATCAGGGCTTGAGGGTGGGGTTGGGGCAGAAAAGCTGATACCTAAAATAATCAGTTAGCTTGAAGCCTCTACCAGTGTAAATACATTTAGCTTTATTTACTTACTGAGCATCATCTGCACAGTAGCAACCTGAACAAAGTGGGGCAAAAGAGGTGGAAAATATAATGGTACAAAAGAAGTAAGAGATAGGCTGGACAGGTGTAAAGCATGTGGAAGAAGGATGACTCTTTCTTATGACTGACTAGGCCAACAGCTGGCTGCTGGCTCCATTCCCTGATGGAGAAAACCCAGCAGAGAGGGCTCACTGGAAGAGCATCAGGAAAACACGGCAAGTTCACTTTTGACCATACTGAGAATGAGGTTCCTGTAGTATGCCCAAGTGAAAATGTCAAGAAAATAGATATTAAGAGTCTGATCTGAGAAAGACATCTGGGCTGCTGACATCTTCACTGGGTAATTAAAGCCATGAAAATGGGTGAGTTCACTCTAAATGTATGTTTACAGAGAGAAGACGGCCCAAAAGAGTCATGAGAAACACCAATGAAAACACAAAAGGGAATCCACAAAGAAGAATAGACCCAACTTAATTTCCATCTAGGATAGAAGAATCATTTTTCTGACCTTCCAAAAATAGGATTATAGAAATTGTTTCACTCTCTTGGCCTTAAGGTGTACTACAGGGCTAATAACCAGAGTTTTAGGTGGCTTAGAGGAATCCCTTTTTTTTTTTTAAGAGGAATGCTTTGTGCATATCCATATACAGCATGTTAAGCAGTGGCAGACACTATATTGTATGCAATATAGAGAGGTCCAACCAAGTAACTGACGGCAGAAGGCAGATTTCTCAAGTTGCTCTCAGCTCTCAAGGTTAAATTATGGGAGGGCTCTCTCCATTGTATCTTCTTAAGGAGGTGAAATTGGGAGATTTAACCTGAATAATTCACATGAAAATGAAACCATTTGGGGCTTGTCATTGCTTAATGTAGAAATCCATCATTATTTTCAACAATTGGATACACTTAGATCTCCACTTTTATGACAGAAACTCAGGAGGCATGTAACTATATATCATTCTCAGTAAAACTCTTTGTTGCCAAGAAAAGTATAAAAGCTAAGAGGTCAGAAGAAGAGTCTGCCTTCTCTCAGAGTGTGCAGTTTGAGGTAACTTCACCACATTGCAGAATACTTAACCCTGATCACACCTGGCTTTCTTCTCAACCATACAGTGCAAAGCTGTAAGTGTATTGAAATGACTTCCTTGAAGTATTTCACAGTTCTCTGTGATTTGAAAGAAACCCAATTCTTGAACGAAATGGAACATTCTTTGTCAGAAAATTAGCATCATCATCACGGCCGACATTACAGGAATGCATTTCAGGAACTAAACTAAAGGATATGCACAGTCCAACTGGAGATAATGATACCTGCACTTCCTCCACAAAGGGGAAACTTCCCTGCAAGATCCAGGACCTCCTAGAAAATGCTGCTATAAGTGGTAGTCTCCACTGGTCACAAAATGATCTCCTAATCCAGAGTAATCACAGCCTATGGAGGTTCTACATTATCAAAATATTATTTAATTAGTGAAGCACCTGGTTGGCTCAGATTAAGTGTCCAAATCTTAATTTCAGCTTAATATCTCATGATCTCAAGGTCATGAGATAGAGCCCCACATCAGACTCCATGCTAGAGTGGAGGCTGCTTAGGAATCTCCCTCTCCCTCTGTCCCTGCCCCCCCAAAATATATATATATATATATATATATATATATATATATACACATATTATATAATTTTATATATATAATTTAATTAGAATAAAATATATATTACATATTTAATTAGAATAAAATAATTTGAATTTAGGCATAAACGTTATGTCTGACTCATAAGAGAATATTTTTGATGATATAAGAGAACCCTTGTTTTACCTACATATATGCATAGCCCATCTCTGAAATCCCTCTCTGCTACCAGTAAGAGCAACAGTTATAATCGGCTTCAGAAAGGAAAGAGTCCCCTGGGTCCTCTCCCTGGAGCAACTTAACACAGCATGACACATCTTTATCCTCACTTTTGTGGTTGCATCTATAGGAATGTGCCAAGAAGAACAGTCTCTGTCTTGCCTGAACAACATTCTGTCCAACATTAGCATGGAGTGGTAGGAAACTGTACCCTGCCCCCTTTCCAAGAAGTGAGAGGTGGGAGCTCCTTGCTTTCTGTTTTGATCTCATAGTGTGAATTTCTGTTCTTTCTCTCTTTAATCGGAGCAAAACACCTGCTTTTAGTTTCATCCCTAGACTCAGGAAATTCTTCTTTGACCAGCCCAAAATGGTAGTGCCATAACAGAAGCATGTACAAGGCCCACTATGGCAGAGAGGAGGCAGGGAAACTCTCTGCCTGGGAAAAGCAAAGAACACTTAATAGACTAGAAGAACTTGCTCTTGAAGAATAAATATATGTTTTCCCATGAAGGCAAAGCAGCAAGAATACATTTGGTAAAGGAAACAGCATGTGCAAAGGCACATGAAATAGCAATATTTTCCTGGATAACTAAAAAAAAATATTAATGAAGTTTCAAGTGTAAGAAGCAGGGGATGAGTCTAGTGGGTAAGAACTCCAGCTATGAGCTGTGTGCAAAGCAAATAATGTCAGACTTTATTCCCTGAAGGTGGTGACTTTCAATGAAAGTTTCAAAGCAAGGGAGGGTGTGATCAGATTAGCACTGTAGTCTGACCATAAAGACGACCTCAATCAGAAGGCTCAGGGAACAGCTTTCTCAGGATAGGGGGCCAGTTATGTTAACCAACCCTTCATTTGCTATCTACTTTACACAGAGAAGTACAATGACTGTATATCACTTACAATATCAAAAATAGTCTAGACTGAAACACACATGTCCTTGGACTCACTTCAACAGCTAAAGAAAGAAGTGATTTATAAGAAAAGCTAGAAAGCATATTTTTTTTGCATGGAGAGGGGTGACATTTGTGCACAGGAAATCCCAGGGTAAATAAATTAGCACCCTCAACCGAAAAATCACAGAATATATATTCTTTCTAAAGGGATTGAGAGTCAAAAGTCTTTAATTCCACATGAGGTACCATTCTTTCTTTAGTTAAAACAATAATAATATCACATGTTTCTTAGATCTTTATAAATTATAAATTATTTTCAAATTTAATATCTCATATAATCAATACAACATCTCATGTAATGACCTAGAGAGTGAAATAGGGCCTACTCTTTTATCTCCATTTCTTATGTATGTCAAAGCTAAGGCCATGAAGCCAGCAGAAAGAGCAGAATCCAAGTAGTGGGTCTTGAGTCCCTGCCCTTAAACTTTAGGCTTATTGGGATTTTTTAATTACTCAATACTACATATGTACAAAATGACACATTTGTTCACATTGTTTGCTTTAACAACTGAGGATTCCAGAAAATCAAGCTAACTAATTTTCAACGGATTGAGGAAGCTTACCTCAAGTTTTCCAATCTTTTTGTGCTCTCAGCAACTGAAGATGCTCAGGTAAACAGATCGTCTCGAAGACAAACCCACCAGACACTCCCTATGATTCAGTACCACTTCCCCCCAATATTCCCGTTTCCATCTCATCATCTCCTCCCATTGAATTACCATCTGTTTTTATTTGTTGGGGTTTTTTTTTAAAGATTATTTATTTATTTAGGGGGAGAGAGAGAGAGAGTGAGTGAAGGAAGGAGCAGAGGCAGAAGGAAAAGCAGACTCTATGCTGAGTGCAGAGCCCAATTTCACAACCCCTAGATAATAACATGAGCTGAAATCAAGATTCAGAAGCCAGGGCACCTGGGTGGCTCAGGTCGTGATCCCAGGTTAGGGTCCTGGGATGGAGCCCCACATCAGGCTCCCTGCTCAGCGGGGGTCCTGCTTCTCCCTCTCCCTCTGCTGCTCCCCCGCCTGTGTTCTCCTGCTCTATCTCTTTCAAATAAATAAATAAAATCTTTACTTATTTGAGAGAGATAGAGAGAGACAGCAAGAGCGGGAACATAAGAAGGGGGAGTGGGAGAGGGAGAAGCAGACTCCCAGCTGAACAGGGGGTCCACGTGGGGTTCAATCCCAGGACCCTGGGATCATGACCAGAGCCAGAGGCAGACACTTAACCAATTGAGCCACCCAGGCACCCCTAAATAAGTAAGGTCTTTAAAAAAAAAGAAAAAAATCAGAAGTATAATCAACACATTAATAACAATAAGCTTTAAATTGATATAGTATCTTTCTTTTTTGGAAACTCAAACTACTTTTGTAATTACTTACGGGGAATTTGTCGGGAGTTTTTGTAGTGTGTCCGTCTTTCCCTCTACACTGTTATTGGACTCCGTGGTATTTTCCCTTTCTGACTCCGTGCCTCTACCAAAAAAGTAGAACATGAAAAAGAAGGTGTCATGCGATCATCACATAATTAAAGTCCCCACCGTTTCAATCCATCATACGTGGTTTATGAGAGAGGAATGCCTAAAAAGCTGGATATTAATTCAAAAATTGAGTAAAAGCAAAGCACTGGTTAGTTCAGTTCTTTAAGTTCGCCTGTGGGGTGGTGACCATCACTTTTCTGTTTGCCACTAATACCACTGTGTAGTATATAAAAGCTGCAAAAGCTACTGTTTGAATTACACAGTAGTCAAGCCAGATAATTAAATTTCCCTTCCAGAAAGAATATGTCCCTGCTGAGGAAACCTTATTGCATACTGCTGTTCATGGTGACCATTATCAAATTTGTAGGACATGTCTCTGTATTATAACAATTCATTTAAAAGTTATCATTACACAACCCAATATGGTTAGGAGGAGGGAGCAAAAATTCCAGCATAGTTTGAAGGAGGATCTAAAATGCCCCCAAGATTTATTTAACAAAGTACATTCTAGTTCTGTATCAACGGCAAAAAGAGCAATTACCCAAAGAGTTCTTGCTTTTCTCTGATGGATGGTAAATAGAAATCTTCTGCTATAGGAAAATTGCATCCAATCCCCTAGAAGCTTCTCCCAACTGTTCTTTTGAGATATTTCAGTGTATTGAGTTGTTTTGGCATACATGGAAGGAGTAGCGGTGATCTACTAACATGAAAATCAGTTCTGTTTATTTTTAAGGAATTCTAATTCTATCAATTCTGCTTTTGTGAATATATTATTGCAAATGTTTCCCTCAAATATTAAGTGGGCATATTGATATATTTTTAATGAAATTTAAGAATGCACTGCATAAGACATATATACAATTTCACTAGATTCACAGCAATCTCTCTTAAGATTTTTGGCTATTGTGAGTAGCCCTCATGTTTTCCTCAGAGAGACAGAAAAAGAAATACAGATGTTACTATTATGCTATGTGGACATAAAGTACTATCTCTCAGTTCTATTTGGTTTGATTCAGGTGGAACACCTGTAGAATGAATAGTGACTATATTATGCCTTTTTCAATGCCTCATAGAACCAGAATTAATGTTCAAAAAATTTGCAAATGAAGAATTTGTCAGTCATCAAATAATCAGTGACAATCTTCTGTGTATCATACATCATTCTTATGCATTACAGAGAATAAACAAAGTATAAAATGAGAGGTTTGCTTTTAAAAACCCTATAACTTTGTTGGAAAGACAATGATATTAATATTTTCAAATGTTCAGGTATTTTAATTATATCATAAATTTTAATCCTAAATTATGATCATACAAAGTTATGATCAAACTTTTATTTCTCATTCATCCTGTCTGTATCTCGTCATGTCCTTCTGAAAACCAGACATTTTTTCCATCAGTAAGATTAACTTAACATGAATGAAATAAAGTGAAATATAGAAGAGATACTGTATGTTTAATGAATATAGGTCTTCCATAAGATTTGTGTTCCCAAGTATTTTCCTGTTCTATATTCAAATATCATTTATTGCTGGAAGAAAGGGTATCATATAGTTAAAAATGTTAATACATTTTACTGACAAACTTGGGGGTAGAATTACAGTCACTGAGAAAGCCTTTGTTGGGTACTTCAAACAGCTGCTTTCTCATTTTATCATTATTATTTTTTACTCCAACCAGAAATGCTACGTATCAGTCCCTTCTTAAAAACTTCACCTGGCTCATTGTCACACAGGACAGGATCCAAGCATTCTGTCTTGCCAAAGTAAGGTATTTCACAAGTGAGCTCTTATCTACCTTTCCAGTCTCATTTTGGGCGAAGGTAGATGGCAATTTTCTAGGCTGACTGAGAGAGCAGCCAAAGAGGGTCAGTCCTATTTTGGCTGAGAATGGAATCCCAATATTTTGAAAATATTCACTTAAAAAGGCTGATATCAGTACTTGATTCAAAAAAGAGTATTTTAACAGCACAAAAATAAGCAAGGAAGTTTAGATGTTATCAAGGAACCAAGAGCACAGAATTGAACAAATTCTGCAGCTGATTGCTTTTTATTAGAATACAACATATATCAGAGGAGTAGAAATTGCAGACAGCTCATTATTAAACAGAAAGATGAATAAAAGCAGACTGCATTTTATCTACGTTATCCAGCTGATCAATCAACTCAAATGAGACTTTCTATTACAGGGATATCAGCCAAACTGGCACTCCAATCACTGATTGATAGAGGAGAGTAGGATTAATTGTGGGTCATAAAAAAAGAATAAAACAACCATTCTTTTTTTTTATTTATAAATCTCTTAAAGAGATGATATGTTCTTAGACAGTTAGGTAAATAAGCAAGCATATCTAGGACATTCATTTCAAAAATTCCAGACCATTGCTTATGCTATTCAGGTAATAACAAACTATCATATAATCCTATTTTAATCAACCAAAAGAATTTAGATTCCCAAAGACCCAACCCCAATCCCAGGTTTTATTATCTATGCTATTAAAAATAAAACTTTGAGTATCTATGAGTCCCTGGTTTACCCATCATATTGATACTCACAAACCATTTAATGGGCTTTGGACTACCCATGGGTTAGACTAGCTTCGTGCTTCCTTATAAGTTCTCTTGCCCCTTTGACTAGCTTGAAGGTCCCAGGGATGTTATGCTGCTCTTAAATGGGCAGTCTGAAATGTGCTGCAAGTGACAGATTATGGTCAGGAGCCAGCTGTTCACATATTTGATCAGCCAGCGGGAAATCTTTCAGCAGCTCTTAAATAAAAAATACAGGATGGTGTCAGTGTTTGGTGACACTGTTTTTAATCTTCACATTTCTCACTGACAGGAGGTAATGGTTATCCATGGGAGACCTGTCACATGACAACAGCTTCTTTACCACCAGGAGAGTCACAATATGGCCTCTCAAACTACCTTAACAGTCATAGCATCTTGGGCTTCTCTTTCTGAAAATGCTATCTCACACCAGGGAGGTAAAAAGAAGACTTTTAGTAGTTCTAGAATTCTTTTTAATTTCTAAATAATTGCAAAATGTTTTCACTAATCTTAACATTACTATAATCACATAAATTAGAACATAAGGTTTGATTTCTATTCCAATGTTCCTAAAATTAGACCATAGTGAACTAATTTATTGATAGGTCAAATTGATCAAATAATTGGTAGTAAAGACTGACATCTACCATTCCAGTTACCACTCATGGGAAGTAAAACTTTACTTCCGCTGCTGAACATGGAAAAATGGGTTTCATTAGAAGGTCCTATTCCAAGGAATGTTTTATCTCAAATTCTGGCACTGTTGCAGGAATACCTATCATCAGTTTATGGAAGGTCCAGAGAGGGCTTCATTGTACAGTCATTCACTAAAATCAACATTTATAGTAATAACACAGAGTATTCGGGCACAATGAGAATATAAAGCTGAGGCTTGAGCAATATTTTTTAAAAAGAAAGTTTCAAAGCAAAGTAAAACATTTATTTACTTCAAACAAAATCATAAGGAAAGAAGTCCAGTTCTTTATTCTCACAAGCCTAACTTGGGCTTTGTTGGTTTCTTTTCTAGTGATGATGAGGGACTATTAGGTATACAACATTATTTGTGAAGGTCATTACCACAATGATAGATAATTGTAGGAGAGCTTATTTCTGGTATATGTGTGTGTGTGTGCATGAACACACGCATACATGTACATATGGTCAAGTGCTCTACTTTGTAACTAGAAATAGACCTTGAACATAAAATATATTCCTGTAAACATATAAATCACAAGTGGCTTGAAGCTTACCCTTGCCCATATAGGAATCCCCAGAATATCTAAAATTCAGGGCTTCTAAACCTCAAACCTATAGACATTTTGGGCCACATAATCCTTTGTTGTGAAGGATAGTCCTGTGCATGTTTAATTTAACATCTTCAGCCTCTACCCACTAGATACCAATAGCCCTCCTCTCCCAACCTCAAGTTAGGACAACCAAAAATGTCTCAAATCATTGCAAACGTCCCTAGATAGCAAAGTTACTCCCAGTCAAGAAGAATCACTGTTGATACCCATAGTTTTCCAAACACATCTTTTTTTTTTAGTGTTTGCTTAAATTCCAGTTAGTTAACATCCAGTGTGATATTCGCTTCAGGTGCACAGTTTACCAATTCAACACTTACATACAATATCCTGTACTCATCACAAGTACACTCCTTAATCCCCACCATCTATTTAACCCATGCCCCACCCACTTCCCTTCTTGTAACCATCAGTTTGTTCTCTATAGTTAAGAGTCTGTTTCTTGGTTTGCCTCTCTCTTTTCCCCTATGATCATTTGTTTTGTTTCTTAAATTCTACATATGAGTGAAACCATATGGTATTTGCCTTTCTTTGAGTGACGTATTTCATTTAGCAGTATGCTCTGTAGATTCATCCATGTTGTTGCAAATGGAAAGATTTCATTCTCTTTTATGGCCAGGTAATATTCCATTGTATAAATGCATAAACCACATCCTCTTTAACCATTCATCAGTTGATGGACATTTGGGTTCGTTCCATAATTTAGCTTTTGTTGATAATGCTGCAGTAAACACTGGGATATATGTAGTATATCCCTTTGAATATTTTTGTGTTCTCTGGGTAAATACCTAGTAGTGCAATTGCTGGATCATAGGGTAGTTTGGTTTTTTTAACTTTTTGAGGAACCGCCATACTATTTTCCAGAGTGGCTGTACTAGTTTGTAATTCCATCAACACTGTAAGAGGGTTTCCCCTTTCTTCATATCCTCACCAACACCTGTTGTTACTTGTGCTATTAATTTTAGCCATTCTGACAAGTATGAGATGATATCTCACTGTAGCTTTGATTTGTATTCCTCTGATGATGAGTGATATTGAGCATTTTTTTCATGTGTCTGTTAGCTGTTTTTATGTCTTCTTTGGAGAATTATTTGCTGGTGCCTTCTGTCCATTTTTTAACTGGATTATTTGGTTTTTGGGGTATTGAGTTTGGTAAATTCTTTATAGATTTTGGATACTAATGCTTTACCAGATATTTCATTTGCAAATATCTTCTCCCAACCTGTAGGCTGCCTTTTATTCTTGTTGATTGCTTCCTTTGCTGTGCAGAAGCTATTTATCTTGACAAAAATCCCAATAGTTCATTTTTGTTTTTTCCCTTGCCTCAGAAGACCTATCTAGTAAGAAGTTGCTACAGCCACTGTCAAAGAGATTACTGCCTGTGTTCTTCTCAAGAATTTTAATATTTCCTTGTCTCAAATTTAGGTTTTTAATCCATTTTGAATTTATTTTTGTATATAGTATAAGAAAGTTGTCCAGTTTCATTTTTCTGCATCTTGCTGTCCAGTTTCCCAACACCATTTGTTAAAGAGACTTCTTTACTGTTTGTCAAAAATTAATTGACAGCAGTTGGACAACAAAAAGAAATAATCACACAAACTGGCAAGGGAGAAGTCAAACTTTCACTATTTGCAGAAGACACGATACTCTACAGATAACCTGAAAAACTCCACCAAAAAAAAAAAAAAAAATGCTAGAACTGATAAATGAATTCAGTAAAGTCACAGGATATAAAATCAACATAGAGAAATCTATTGCATTTCCACACACCAAGAATGAAGCAGAGAAAGAGAGTGTAAGAAAACAATCCCACTTACAATTACACTAAAAACCAGAAGATACCTAGAAATAAACCTAACCAAAGAGCTAAAATACCTGTATCCTAAAAACTATAAAACCCTGATGCAAGGTATTGAAGATGACGCAAAGAAATGGAAAAACATTCCATACTCATGGATTGGAAGAACAAATATTGTTAAAATGTCTATATCACCCAAAGCAATCTACACATTTAATGTAATCCTTATCAAAATAATACCAGAACTTTTCACAGTTAGAAAAAACAATCCTAAAATTTTTGTGGAACTGCAAGGGACTCTAAATAGAGAAAACAACCTTGAAAAAGGAAAGCAAATCTGGAGGCATCACAACTTCAGACTTTAAGTTATATTACAAAGCTAGAGTGATCAATACAGTATGGTACCAGCACAAAAACAGATACATAGATCAGTGAAACACAATAGAAAACCCAGAAATGAACCCACAATTACATGTTCAATTAATCTTTGACAGGAAGACTTTCTTACCCACCATTTGCCTCCCACATCATTCAGAATTGCCCTTTCTCTTCAACTGCTATCAGTTAGCACCACTAATGGCTACTAAAGATAGGAATCCTGGCTGGTGATCCCCAAACTTTCTTATTAGCTGTAAATTGAGTCACAGATTTAGAGAGTAGCACATGAGTTGCCCAACTTCTTGTAAGTACATGATTAAAGAGAAATATACTGTACCTTCTACCTTCTACACATGCACTTAGTTATGGCTTAAGTCTAGATAATATCCACACTCTATACACACACACACACACACACACACACACACACACACACACACAATGGAATACTATGCAGCCATCAAAAAATCCCAGAATCTTGCCATATGCAATGACGTGGATGGAACTAGAGTGTATTATGCTAAGTGAAATGTCAATCAGAGAATCACAATTATCATATTATCTCTGATATGAGGAATTTGAGAGGCAGGGTGGGGGTTCGTGGGGGGAAGAGAGGGGAAAATAAAACAAGATGGGACCAGGGAGGGAGAAAAACCATAAGAAACTCTTAATCTCAGGAAACAAACTGAGGGCTGCTCGGGGGCAGAAGAGGAGGGATAGGGAGGGTATGTGCTATGGTGAGTGCTGTGAATTGTGTAATACTGATGATTCACAACCTGTACCCCTAAAACAAATAATACATTATATGTTAATAAGATAATAATAATGATAATAATAATAATATCCACACCAATAATCCATAATCACTCTTTTCTGGATTATCCATTCTTTATTAATACAGTACATAAGATGTTGTTAATATGCCAGTTCCTTTTTTTTTTTAAAGATTTATTTATTTATTTATTTGAGAGAGAGACAGTGAGAAAGAGCATGAGAGAGGAGAAAGTCAGAGGGAGAAGCAGACTCCCCATGGAGCAGGGAGCCCAATGCAGGACTCGATCCCAGGACTCTGGGATCATGAGCTGAGCTAATGCCAATGGAGCCACCCAGGCGCCCATGCCAGTTCCTTTTTTATAGTTTTAAATCCAGCATGAATGAGTTAAGCCTATAGTTCTCTCCACTTGTATTTTTCATTGTACACTAAATCGGGACAAATGAAAAATGCCCAAAATTCTGCTTGGACACGTCATGGTTTGTATATGGCAGAATGCATTCTAAATACACAGAAAGCCATTTTTTTTTCTCTCTACAAAAAAGAAAAAAAAAAAATCCTGAGAAAGCAGACTCAGAAATAGCACACTATAACTACTAGTCTGAAATGGAAGTATTAACAGTGGTATTCCACTCAGGATAAATTGAAGCCTTCCATTCTGAACAATCAAACTGCTTGGAGCTTTGAAAAAATGGCTTTTAGAGTCCTAACTTCTTAAGATTTTAAAAACCATAGAGTCCAGTCTCAGCCAAGGTGCCCCAGTCCATGGGTGTTTCAGTAGGACATCAGTTAAGCTTCACTCAAAGTATTTATCGACTCTTTAGGCATACTGTGCAGGTAGCAAACAAAAATTTTAGGGTTTCAACCACTGTATAAATACCTTTGTTTCTGATCAGTAGGAAACATGAAAATAAATGCAATGAAGAAAAGAAAGACACTGATTTTTTTAAAATGTTATAGAGGATTGGCTTATATGTTTTTTAAAACACAAAATGTGAATATTTATCCTTATAACTGGTTGGTCAACAATTCTAAGTGCAACTTTATTTTGGTTATATTTACCTATAAATTTCTAATTATTTACATCTACAAGGGCTTTGAATTCTATGCTTTTAATATACTTACAGTGCTTAGAAAGAGAATAATATATGTGAAACTGAAGTTACTAGGAAAGTAGAATACTTAATCATAGTGGATAAATATGTAAGCCTTATTATTATATCTTTCAAGCTGTCTTATTTTGTTCATGGCCCAACTTTTTCATTTACAGTGGTTTAAACTCCTGTTTAAAAGGAGTTAGATAGACAGATAGGTAAATAGATAGACAGATAGATAGATAGACTTGAAATCTTAGAATTTCCAGGACACATGTTTTCCACCATGCTACTTGCTCTAATGAAAGGATATTGAAATCAAGGAAATTGTTTTGACCCATAGCTGAAAAAAAATCATGAACAGTTATTTCCAGCAGATGATTTTTAAAAAAAAAAAAAAGATGATCCACTAACTTGTTAGAGAGTTTAAAAGCTGTGACTTTCATCTTTATAATAAGTAAAAGTTGAACTCTTACTGAAGCTGAAAATAAATGAATGATAGATAAGAAATGAGATAAAATTGGGAATACTCTTCTGTAACTTACTGGCATCACCCATGAAGTGACTTTTTTGACAATGGACATAGATTAGTTAAAAATGTACTTTCAGAGTCATCACTAATTTTTTTTTAAAGGGAACTATAATTGATATGCAAAGACAGGAGGCAAAATGGAATAACATAAAATAAGAGAAGGCATAAAAAAGGGGGAAATAAAAGAAGTAAGAAAAAATGTAATAAAGAGAAAAAGGTTTCAAATATAAGATATATTACCTCACTATATGAATAATCACTTTAAATGTGAATGATCTAAATATACCAGTTAAATGACAGAGATTGTCAGAGTGCTTAGAAATAAAAAACAAGATTCAGTATGTTGTGTACAAGAAACTCGCTTTTTTTTTTAAGATTTTATTTATTTATTTATTTGACAGAGAGAGATCACAAGTAGATAGAGAGGCAGGCAGAGAGAGGGAGAGAGGAGGAAGCAGGCTCCCTGCTGAGCAGAGAGCCCGATGCGGGACTCGATCCCAGGACCCTGAGATCATGACCCGAGCCGAAGGCATCAGCTTAACCCACTGAGCCACCCAGGCGCCCCACAAGAAACTCGCTTTAAATATAGACTCAGAAAAGTCGAAAGTAATGGGATGGAGGAAGGTATAGCATGCTAGCATGCAACAAAAGAAAGCTATAACTATAATTATAGACAAAGCACACTTTAAAACAAGAAAAATTATCAAAGGTCTTTTAAAGAGTAGCATTGTGCATGATAAAGGGGGTGATTATCTAGAAAACATAGTAATCCTTAATGTGTACGCATCCAGTGGTACAGCATTAAAGTACAGGAGGCAAAAACTGATAGAAATGTGAAATAGACAATTTGATCATTATTAGTCATAACTTCAACACGTCTCTTTCAAATCATTGATGGATCGAGCGGGCAGAAAATCAGTAAGAACATAATTGACCTGAATAGCACTACCTGGCAGATTGATCTAATTGCTATTTACAGATTAGCTCACCCAAAAACAGCAGGATACACTTTCTTTTCACACTAAGCATTCACCAATATAGACCACATTCTGGGCCATAAAATGCACCCTAACAAATTTTAAAGAATAGAATTCATACAATGTATGTTCACAGACTACTATGGCATTTAACTATAAATCAGAAAGAAAGGCAGAAAATCCAAAATGTTTTGGAAGTAAATAACATATTTCTAATGGTCAAAGAAGAAATCTCAAGAGAATTTTATTTCAATTGAACTAAGAGAAAATAAAAATATAACTTATCAAGGGGCACTAGAGTGGCTCAGTCAGTTATGTGTCCAACTCTTGATCTAAACTCAGGTCTTGATCACAGGGTCATGAGTTCAAGCCCCATAAAAAATTACAATTTATGAAAATTTGCATAATACATAAAGTAGTGCTCAGAGGGACATTTATAGAATTAAATGCATGTATTAGAAAAAAAGGATGACCTAAAAACAATAATCTGAATTTCCATCTTGGGAAACTAGAGAAAGTAGAGTGATATACACCTTAAGGTAGTAGGAGAAATAATAAAAAGTAGAGCATAAATCAATTAAAAAAAAACAATTTTTTTAAGATTTTATTTATTTATTTGATACAGAGAGAAAGATCAGAAGTAGGCAGAGATCAGGGTCCTGGGATCGAGCCCCGCATCCGGCTCTCTGCTCTGCAGGGAGCCTGCTTCCTCCTCTCTCTCTGCCTGCCTCTCTGCCTACTTGTGATCTCTCTCCCTGTCAAATAAATAAAATCTTTAAAAAAAAAAAAAAAAGAAGTAGGCAGAGAGGCATGCGGGGGGGGGGGGGGGGGGGCGGGCATAGGCTCCCCGCTGAGCAGAGAGCCTGACACAGGGCCTGATCTCAGGACCATGAAGTGAGCCAAAGTCAAAGGCTCAACCCCCTGAACCAACCAGGGGCGCCCCCCTCCCAAAAAAAAAATTTTAAAAGTCAATAAAACCAAAAACCTGCTACTTGGAAAACAGTAATAAAACTGATAAGCCTCTATATCAGACAACCAAGTTAAAAAGGAGAGAAGACATGGATTATCAACATCAGAAATTAAAGATCATCAGTATTGACCACCTAGACACTAAAAAGATAATAAAGAAGCCCTTTAAACACTATAGCCATGAACTGGAAATGAACCAATTCAAAGACACAATCTACCAAAAGACATATGAAGATAACTAGATAATCAGCATGAACCTATTAGTTTAAAAAAATTGAACCAGTAGTTAATAAATTTCTGTAAAGAAAGGACCAGGCCAGATGAATTTTACCAAATAATTAAGTAAGAAATTATGTCCATTCTTTACAAACTCTTCCAGAAAATAGAAGCAGAAGGAACACTACCTCATTCTACGGGTTAATTTACTCTAGCCACATTGGCATCTTTGGTCTTACTTAAATAAACTTGGCATACATCTACCTCAGGGTCTTTACACTTTCTCTCCCTTATACCTGGACATTCCATCTCAAAATGTCCATATGGTCTACTTATTTCCTTGAAGTTTTTATTCTATGGGATCTGACCATATTTAAAATAGCAATAACCTTGCAACTTAACCACACTATTTATTCCCTTTCTTTGCTTTTTTTTTTTTTTTTTTTTTTTTTTTGCTTTTCTTTTTTTCTTTTCCTCACCACTTAGCTCTATCTGGCCTATTATATATTTTACCAGACACCAGTTTTCTATCTCCTCTCATGGGACAGTCCATAAGGACACAAGTTCTGACATATTTTGTTCACTGTTGCATCTTCGGTAGAATATTCAATATTCAATAGAATCATCATAATATTTGCTGAATATATAACCATAATTGTTGTATAAATGAATGGATGAATTGTGCAAAACAACATTGGACTTTTTTCCTAAGCCTGGTTTACATTGTAAAGAGTAACTCAAGAGCTACAGACAACCCTTTTTTCTTTAGAACTCTTCCTATAACAAAATTAATTATAGGTTTTCTCCTAAATTAATAAGTGATGTGAATGTCCGTGTGTCTTTTGGAGAAAGAAAGTGTGTAGTTCATCATCAATCTTATTATAATTTTTTTAATTTAAACCGTTTATATTCTATTCAATTACATACTTTCTTTATATTTAATATTACCTGATATTGTTATTTAATTTTAAATATTTTATAATGGGCTAATAAGTGTGATGCCATATATAAATCTTAACACAGGGTTCAGGCACATAACAATTTCTCAATAAATTTAGCTCTTTAAGTTTGTCCTCAGGGAACATGTGCCTGCTATTTGTATAAACAGTCACCAGATGGCACTCTGGTTCACTTTGGTGAAGACAATTCATGCATTTCTTTTCCTGGAGACTATTCAGAAAATTAAGTCTTAGGCATCACCTTTTACTAGACAAATCTTTAGTATTAAACACCAAACATCAAAATTGACACAGCTAACCCTTTATATATACTAGAAACAGACATCCATGACCATCATCACCATCTCAAATGGACATACAAAGATCCTACGTTGTTTAACCCTGAAATACTCTATTTTTATATTTTATATATTTTAAATATTACTTAAGGTCCCTGATTCAGTGAATTTTCCTATCTCTCATTCTGTGAACCAAGTATCTGGAAATCATACTTGATACCTCTATTCCTATTATCCACCAGTTTGGTTTTATCACCAAATTCTGTTAACTTTATTGGCTAAATATTTCTCAAATCCTTCCATTTCTTGTCACTCTCTATTGCTTCTGCCATAACAAACTAAAATCAACTCTTCCCTGAACTAAACCTGATCATATTAGATGCCTGCCTTCCCTTGAATACCATTGTTCTTATAATATAGATGAAAATCTCAACATGTCAGTCAAGACCCTCCATGCTTAACTCCCACTCTTTCCCAGCTCTCATTGTGCATGTGCACTGGTATACTGTACCATGCTCCCTTCTTATATCCTAGTGTCTCTGGCATGCTTTTCCTCTCACTTAAATGTCTCATGCTCAACTACACCCACGTTTTCACCTACTTAATATTCTTTCTAAACATTAAATGGTCAGATAGAAAGGTAAATCTTACTTCCTTATAAAAGAATTCCCAATCTTTTGTGCCACTGATTCTACTGTTATTTACTATCATAGGACTATCTTCCATTTTTCCATTTACACTAGTTTATACTTTTAATTAATTTTGTGTGTTGAATTATAGTCTTTCTTTTTCTTAACCATCTATGAGTTCCTTAAAACAGAGATGATGTCTGATTTTGCTGTTATTTAACCCTAGCCTCTGTTTGGTACCTAGACCACTGAAGACATTCAATATATATATATATGTCAGGTGAATGAATGAAAAAAAAAACAAACCTCAGTATACTTAACATATACTTAACATACTAGTTTCAGGCATACAGTACAGAGACTCAACAATTCCATGCAGAAAACTTCTTTGTTGGCTGCCATTAATGTGATTCCTCTCCAACAATTCCTAGTCTCTCTCTGTCCCATATTTCCAGTTCCTGGAAGAGAAAATCTGACTATCCCTACGTGGATCATATACAACTCTGGATCAACAAACTATAGCCAGAAGTTTAAAGTTAAGAGTAGAAATGTAATCACTACAGGTTCATATATTTTTTCCCAGAAAAGGGGAGATTACTTTGAGCCAGCAGCTCACTGAAGAAGTACCTACTACAAATCCTTACCTCACTAGACTGTTACAGGGAGTAAACTAGATGTCATACTTCTAGTATTCTGCAAAGTGTGAAGTATTTGTTAGACACTTCAAAGACTTGTTTTTGTTTTCAGTTACATTTTCAAGTATTTTACACACACATACATGAAGATTAGAAGTCTGCCCTCAAATATTTCAACATAGATTTTTTTCTCTGATCTGGGGCTATAAAATCTTCAAACAGGCAAATGACTTATACCGTGTATCCATAATACTTAATTATCTGGCATGGATTATAAATTGGTGACCATTTGTTAACAATCATATATTGAAAACTAATTATCCACAAAGCACGAACTTCATAATAAATAGTGGATAAATAAGCCCCACATCCATGGAACTCATAACCAGAGTGGTAAAAGATAAGCAATCAGGATGAAATAAAAGGTCTTACAAGAGAGCTGTGCACCAAATACCACAGAGGTACAAAGTGGGAACTACTCAATAAAATACAGAAAAGCAGATTCTTCCAAGGGTATTTAAATGTACACATGAAACATTCTTCTGCATAAATTGCTTTGGGTGTTCTGTTTCTTCATAGGACAAATGTAGGGGATGTTCTCTTTTCATTCAAAAAGTCTTATGTAGGTCTATCATTCATAAATGCCAGGCTTCTTATAGAAAACCTAGACCCCCATGTACATCTCCCTCTTTCCTACAAAAACCCATTTTCCTATGATCTAATGGTGAAAAGGCTTCCCTGCTAGTTTAAGTCTTATAAAAATTAGAAATAGAAGGGCATTAGTGTGGCTCCATCATTTACGTATCTGCCTTCGGCTCAAGTCATGATCCCAGGACTGTGGGATCTCCCTTAACACCATTCCCACTCCTCCTGCTTGTGCTCTCTCTCTCAAAATAAATAAATAAATAAATAAATAAATAAATAACTTACTTTCTGGAAAAATTAGAAATAGAAGGCAGATACTAACAAATGGAGACTATACAGTCCATTTCATCACCTTCAAGAATCCACTCTCTCCTCAAATTTCTTGACTCCTAAGACTTCACAATGATATTGAATTTTTTCTCAAAGTGATCAATATTCTAGTTTACTCAGTTTATTTTTTATTTTTTTTAAGATTTTATTTATTCATTTGACAGACAGAGATCACAAGGAGGCAGAGAGGCAGGCAGAGAGAGAGGAGGAAGCAGGCTCCCTGCCGAGCAGAGAGCCCGATGCGGGGGCTTGATCCCAGGACCCTGAGATCATGACCTGAGCCGAAGGCAGAGGCTTAAGCCTGCACCACCCAGGTGCCCCTAGTTTACTCAGCTTAAAAGAATCAAGCTAACAAAGTAGTTCAAATACGACTTAAAAGCAATCATGTGGCAGAAAAAGAATGTGAATTTCATCAAGGCCTGCTTCTAAATCAGTGGACTGGACATAAAACATTTTAAGCACTTGCAGGATTTCTATGATTAGGCTTGTTTATATATCCTCTTTTCCTTTGCAAATTTGGGGTAGATCTAAATCTTAGAAAATCTGCGGCCAATGCCACTGAGCAAGTACCCACAACTCCTGGGCAATGGGTTGTCTTTCCAACTTTTAGTGAATTCAAATTCCCCCACATATTCTGAGCCATGTTAAATCATTTGAGAATCAGTGGTAAATGTTAGATAGCTGCTTCTGAGAAGCTAATACTATTTGCACCCATCCTCAAAACATTCTCTTTACTTTTATTATCTGAACTTCTCTATGTTTCTCCTCATCTTATACTTTATGGTTAAACATTGCTTAATGAGATTTTTCCCCAAGCAATCAATTCATTTTAAAATAAATTTGTTTTCTTTTGCTTTGTTAATCCATTACCCAAAAGTGGGGGAAATTACAGTATATCATTATTTAAAATTTTGTTTACAGTAAAAATGTACTAACTTCAAATAGTACCAAAAGAAAAACTCTCATCTTGTACAATATGTTATTAATAGAGATATGAAAAGCCCACAGTGAAAGTCAAACTCCAATAAATGAACAGACTATCCTCACATGATCAACTGCACACACTGTAGCTCAACTCTCTGACTGAATGCACACATGTTCAGAGCAAATGCTCATAAATTGCATTCTTGCCTATTACCCCATTGATCTGGCCTTCTAAATATGCTTATCTTAAAGACAAAGCAACCCAACAATATTCAAAATCAGCAAGAAATAAATGAAGCATGGTCATATATCACTGGGAGAAGAAAAGATCTGATACAATTAAAATAATGAAGTAGACTAACGTGGGGACACAGAAAGACCCAGAATAGCACATAAGACAAAACTCTAACACCAAATTCACAAATGACACCAGTAATAGGAGTAAAGGAGATGTTCTGACAACTACATCTGTTACTAAAATAGATACCATGACAAATAAAAATAGCAAGAACAAGCCCTGTAATGGGATTAAGACAGAGCATAGGAAACTAATGACTGAGGATAAAGACAAACGGGGTGACAATGGCAGGTAGTGTGACAAATGAAATGCTTGGATAAGCAAAATTCGGGAAACCAGGCAGCTGAAAGACCCAAGACCAAGACTGAGACAAATCTGTCAGCAATACAGATAGCATCACACTGTGCCAGAAGACAGTGCTAAATTATAAATGTTAATGATAGATGGATTCAGCAAAGCCATAAGCAGAACAAAAGAAATGAAATGGAAAAACACCCTTGCTGCAGTGTTTGATATAGGTCTTCATTTAAGGGAGATATAATAGTTATGTTCTCTTCTGAAGGGGCCATCTTTGATTTCACATAGAATGGCAGCGTGCCATTTTGTGCCACCAACTATATTCTACCATTGTTCTTTAGTTAGTAGGAAAACAGTCACAGATCTTGAACTCAGCAGTAAAACAGTCATCACAAATTAAGAAGAGGGAAGGAAGAAATGAGGACTAAAGAAAGAAAACAATGGGCAAAAGGAGGAGATGAGGCTAAAATAAGAAGAGAAAGGTAAAAGGAAAGGGACAAAGGTAGGAGAATTTTAAAATCAACTATTCAAGTACTTACTGAGCAACTACCATGTGACAGATACTACACAAGGCAGTAGAGAGAGTGTGGTGGAAGAAAACCATCCGTGAGTTTCTGGACTCATGGAGCTTATAATTCGGCAGCAGGAAAAGACCTTAATCAAACAACCATACAAAGAAATGTAAAGTTGAAAGGCTGAAAAGTGTCATGGAAGAGTGCGTAACACTCTGAGTGCACAGAGCAGAGATTACAGGAGGCCAGGGACACCTGTTCTAAGGAATCGATCATGAAGCTGAGACGTAAAGGAGCAGAGGTTTGAGGGGGTAGGTGGAGAGTCCTCCAGGCAGTGGAATGGCACATACAAAGGCCTTGTGGTTAAAAAAAAAAAAAAACAAAAAAAAAACTAGTGAGAGGGGAGGAGCAAAAAAGGAGGGATGGGGCTGACACAGAGAGAAACTGAGAGAATCTGGCATGCCTAATGAGGCTGGAGGATTTAGCTTTCTTTCATTCAGGCTTTTTCATCTTTATCATAAGAGCAGTAAAAGCAATTGGAAGTTTTAAGCATAAAACTAGCATGATCTCCATTTGCTGAGTGGTTACCACACCAACCATCACAGGCTGACCCACTATCCTCACGCATCTCTTCACTCCCTCATTTTCTCCATCTGCCACGGAAGCCTTCCCTCGCATCTGGCATGCCAGACTTCTTTTCAACTCAAGGTCTTTACATTTGCAGCTCCCTCTGCCTGGGACTCTTTTTCCCAATGCCCACATGCCCCACCCCTCATATCCCCTCAGGTGTCTACTCAAATGTCTTCTCAGACAAACCTTTCCTTAAAAAAACAAACTCAGGGACTACTAACCCCATTCCTCTTTATCTTCTTGACCTGCTTTATCTAGTTTCACTATTCCTATCACTACCAGAAACTATATTTTAAATTTGTCAATTTGTAAAATTGATGAAACATGCATGTGCCTCCATACATGCACGTACACACACACACACACACACACACACACAGAAAAGCAGAATTTGGATCCAGGAAGGCAGGGATGTTATTGCTAACTATGCCAGGTACCTGATAATGCTCTGTGAGTATTGAATGAATGAAGAAACGATTCATAAAGAATGAGTTCTGACTGTCACTTAGATTACAAGCACTCAAAAGACCTGTATTCTGGCCCTGGCACTTCTATTATCTGCATTCTCTTCACAACTTTATCCACAGAAGAGAGACTCCAATTTAGAAAGAATTATAAATCTGAACACCTACTTACCTTTCCTATTTGCCTCAGAACACAAAAGTATATGGAGAGAAGCATGTATGAGATTATTCTGTATCACGCATGCCCCATAGAGATTTGCAACATCACAGGCAGGACGGGTAAGATTAGAGATATTATTTATAAAAATGGTGTTGACATTCGGATTGAAAAATATGCAAATACATAAAGAATAGAAAATTATTATTTTTTTTTTTAAGAATAGAAAATTATTGTATCACCAGAGTCTACAGGGGGACAGACAAAAACCCACAAGCATTATCCTTACATTGCTGAAAACCTGCATGGAGATGAGTTATCTCAAACAGCCAGGGTGATTAAATACCACGAACATGTATTAAGTGCATATTTATTCATTGAGACTTATTAATATACATTAATTTACACATTAATATGCAAAACCACCATAGTAGGTGTTGGGACAAAACTGAGCCATGCTTCTAGGTACATTCTATAACACTGAGGAAGACAAATTCTAATTCTGGCTTTGAGAAGAGAATTACAGAGGGAAAAAAGGAGTATAAGACAGGTGTGAAAGAAATGGATCACCATGGGGCCTGGAGCAAGAAGAAGAAAACAAATCTTCCAAATTAAAATGAGAATCTACTGCTTTGTCACCTATAAAATAAAGACCAGTCAATAAATACATCTTTTTTTCCTTTTAAAGGCAAATAAACAAAACTGGCATCTTGTACATGAGATTCTTAATGTGGTTATGAAAGAGGGAGAAGACAGAAGAAATGCACAGGAAGAGGAAGTTGTCCGCTCATGGTTGAAATCTGTGATCAGTGAGGGATAACTTTTTGACCTTCTGACTCTCTCTTATATAAGGACTACAAAAGGTCTTAACCAGAACAGACCTCATGCAGAGGCAATAACCACCTCACTGTATGTTGTGATACAAGGATTGTCAAAAACACTCTTGCCTGAAATTCCCATGTTGAGTCACTTTATAGGCTAGAATATTGCTGTCCTCTACTAAAATGCAAATATTTTAAATACTATGGCAATTATCATTCAGAGTGTGGTCAATGAAGCAGCAGCATCACCTGAGACAACTTAGAAATGCAGATTCCCAGATTTCACCCAGACTTGCTGAATCAGAGTGTGCCTTTAAGAAGGTCTCTGAGTGAACTACATCACATGAAACCTTAAGACACAATTTTGCACGTGCACACATGCATGCGTGCGTGCGCACACACACACACACACACATTCCCCCGGAAGGTAATTCAGTAAAAGTTTGCTTGTCTCTTATACTTAGAATATATTCACACTATCTTAAAAAGAACACAGAATTCCTAAATAACTTACAACAACAACAACAACAAACCAGCATTTGTGAATTAAGAGTAATAGGAAAGTTATGAATCTTGGGACACAGCCAAAATGGCAAGCCCGAGGCTGACAATAGTCAGAGTATTTATAGAACCGGGGTCTGACAGTGAGCATGAGCTCCTGCATACTGAGCTTGGGAAGAAACAGGAAAGGAGGGGAGGGGGAGGAATGAAAGGGCACTGGGGAAGACCACTTTATGATTCTCTTTATGGGTGTCCCCAGGGTTTATGCAATTCGCCAACAGATTTGCTTTGAGGTGCCATTTTACAATAAATTAACAATTCCCTAATTTGCCCATCCCTTTCAGAGAGAGTAGGCAAGGCATATGTAACCCTGGTTTAGGAGTTCTCTAGCTTCTAGGCCTCTCTGGGCTACTAACTCGCTTCGATGCTCTATAACAAGGCACTTAGCTTTCTGGGCCGTGGTCTCTCACCTGCAGAGAGGACATTTGCACGGCAAGCTCTCTCCGATGGTTTCCAGCTAGAGCATGCCATGATTCTAAATGGCATCTTACCAACATATGCCAAATCATGTTAGAATCACACATTTCTAGCCAGACAGTACATTCAGCTGCTGCTAAGGAAACTGTTTTCTTTCAAAAAGAGACTATGTGCCCTATGAAGATGCTGTTTGGTGGAAGGGATGCTCTTAAATGGTGTACCTCTTTTTATTTTGTACTCACCTGCCCTTCCCTCTTCTCCCCTTCAAAGTGCTACCCTCATTACTAACAGACATTCCCTCAGAGTCAGTACCTGAGTGAAAGAATGCATAAGGGAGCTAGAATTGAAGCAGTAGAGCTATTAAGTATATATTGTATAAACACACTCAAACATATATTCACATATGTGCAGCTGCATATTATATATAAGTTGTGAATAATACTTTTCTTGTCAGTCCTAACCGTTCACTAACTTTTCACTTAAAGTTACTTAGTTGCAGCGATCACTGAAATTAATGGAAAGTATCTATGTCTCTATATATGGAAAACACATTAGCCTGAGGGACATCTCTCACCAGGAAATTACTAAAGGAGATTGGCAGAAGAGACATGGCTTCTGGGTGGAGTGGAGAATTATCCCAGAACAGACTTGTATAATGCATGGGCATCCTCCCAAGAAGTCCCCAAAATCCTGGGAAGGTGATCCAATAGAAAACTATCTCCCTTAACAAGACATGATGAACATCTTCAATTATTGAATTTGTAGGATTAATTATGGAAAGCTTTGGGGGGAAATGTAGTTGTTTTTTTCAAATGCTCTCATGAAAAACTTTTTTTTTTTTTTGATGAGAATAGGATTAGCAACAGTGTCTAAATGGTTTACAACACTGATAGAATGAGAGATGATCATGGAAGGGTAACACCGACATTATACTTGGATTGGTTGAATTGGGATCCATTTTTAACTAATGACATCCTTGGTTAGACTTGCAGTGGATAAGAGAGTAGTAAGACCCAGAAAAAAAAAAAAAAAAAAAAAAAAGCCTCTGCCGTTTTTGCAAGTATCCATCCATGCTGGAAAGAATAAATGAAACAAAGGTGTTTCCACACAGTACCCCACAAGAATTCTCCCTTGAAAAATGGTTTCAGTTTCTCTCCAGTCAGTAGACTCACTCCAGGATCTAAAGTTCCCAACTGTGGCTTCTGAAAACTCCCTCTTGCCTTGTCATTTGAAAGCCTAGAGAAAATCTGCTTGATTAAGCATTCCACTACATATTCTTTCCATATTTCCATTCTTTCATCAAAGTATTTCTTACAATGGCCACTGATCGTTTTCTTTTTATTCATTGATCACTGGTAGAAGCATCAAGCTCCTGGTCCACATATTTGCAGCTGGTGACACAATCATGTTATTTCACTTTGCTGCTCAGCTCAACTCTACAAGCGCAAACATCTGAGTAGCAGCAGGACCTGCTGGTCTGAGCACAAGTCTGGGAGTCAGTAACTTTGAGTTCAAATCCCAGCTCTGACACATGTTTGTTCTGAAGATGTGAGCTGTCCTATAAAAGCACTCTCCATGGTATTCACACAAGCCTGGAAACAACTGTGCTTCTGTGCTACCACAAAGAAATCTTTCTTGCAGCTGGGCTTATGGCATTTTCAATAGTCATCTGATGGAGGTTTGGTCTGCTACAAAAAGTGTAGTGAAAGGCAGAGTGCAAGTGGCCCAGCTTGCCCTTCAGTGAGAATGACTTTGACTGCTCAGTCCAGTAGGTGGCAAAAGGAAGATTTCAAGGTCAATTTCCTCACCTTTCAAACCTGTGATTTCATATTAGAGGATCAGGCTGACAGCCTTTCTGTGTCAACAATTCTCTCTGGGAACGTTAATGTCACTTCTAAGCTTAATAATGACCCCAAAGTTAGGAATGTACTGTAAACATCCTGAATGTGATGAATAAGTCAAAATAAACAAGGATGATAAAAGCAAACTGTGCCTGAAATTATTTACAGCTAATACTGACTGCAAAATAAAGGGAAAACATAAGCTAAGATTGTATCCATTGAGGATCAAATCTGTATATGAAAAGGAAAGCATTTGGGGTGCCTGGGTGGCTCAGTGGTTAGGAATTTGCCTTCCTGACCTCACCTCAGGTCAGTCCTGGAATCAAACCCTACCCGCCCCAACGGGGCTCCCTGCTCACCAGAAAGCCTGATTTTTCCCTCTCCCACCTCTCCCCTGCTTGTGTTCCCTTTCTCCTTGTGTCTCTGTCAATAAATAAATAAAATCTTTAAAAAAAAAAAAAGCAAGGAAAGGAAAGCACTTAATCAAATATGCAGATGTACCATCTTCATGCTATGAAACTGAAAATTTCCAGTCTAGTCAACATATAACCCAACACAAATCTTCTGAAAATTAACTTCATAATGAAATTTTTAAAAATATAAAGTTTCAGCATTTTCTTCTGTAAAATAATTATAGCATCATCTCTTACTCATATCACAATACCCTAGTGGGTTTAAATATGATATTTATGTTAAAGAAATGAATTACAAATCAGTATAGAACCATCAGATTTGGCCCCAGTCTTAAAAACATGTCAAAAATATTTGTTCAGTTATTCTAAGCTATCGTGATGTTTGCTTTCCTCTAGTGCAGTGGTCCTCAACTTGGCTGTACATTGAAATCATCTAGGGAGCTTTTAAAAATTTCCAATTCCCAGCCCCATCCTAGACCAATTAAACTAGAAGATCTAGGGGTGGAACTGAGAAATTACTATCCTCAAAGGGTGCTTCGAATGTGTAGAGCAGAGAACCACTAATGGAGTGCAAATCTAGTTATATAATAATAAACTAAAAAGCTAATAGCTAACAAATGAAAGTTAGGAATGCTCCAGGATGTGATGCAAACATTTTCCTAACCTTTATATTTCTTCCTATGTGCAGTTTTCCACTAAGCTTCTAATTATTATCTCACCTAATAAAGTTTGGAAGACCAAAGGACTAGTGAAGAGAGAAAATCGGGACCAATTCCCAAATTTCCACAATTTGGACTAATTAGAAAAGCCTATCTAAATTACGGGAAATTCAACATGTTAAGACACTTTTAAAAGAAATGTTAATTTTCTGCCTCAAAATACCATCTTTACTCAAACAAAGGCTTATAAGCTCAACCAATGCATCTTTCATTCATTGAGTGAAGTTTGTAGAGGTCCGTCAGGGATTTCCTTCAACAAATAGGTTTTTTGAATATGTGTCAAATCACTGTGCTCTGCATTTGAAACTAGTGTAACGTGTGTCAACTATACTTTAATAAAAAACTTTTTAATAAAACAACATGAGAAAAATTAAAATAAAAAATAAAATGTGTCATTAGCAAATAGGTTGCAGCAGAATATTATCTGCATAGAAGATGTTAATATATTTGTAATAATGACCAGATGAATATGACAAATATTATATTTGTAGAAGTCCTTATTTTCCTATTCTTTCCAACTACAGGTGGGAGGTTCTGATACTTTCTTCTACCTATAGACTCAGTTGCAGATACTCACTCATTTCACATTCCAGCTCTGTTTTTCTATCTCCGTCTCTGTCTCTCTGTCTGTCCCTCTGTCTTTCTGTCTCTCTCATTCACACACACCATCTTTTAAAATGTACATGTGTCCTCATTTCAATTCCCTAACTAGCAGAGCCTAGAATTAGTCTTGTTTCCTGCAGACCTGACATCTACTGGGCTGGGGATGAGAACTGGCATCTTTTTTCTTTTTTTTTTTTTTTTTTAAGATTTTATTTCTTTATCTGACAGACAAAGATCACAAGTAGGCAGAGAGAGAGAGAGAGAGGAAGAAGCAGGCTCCCTGCTGAGCAGAGAGCTGGATGCGGGGCTCGATCCCAAGACCCTGGGATCATGACCTGAGCCAAAGGCAGAGGCTTTAACCCACTGAGCACCCAGGTGCCTGAGAACTGGCATCTTAACCATCGCTGAGACTATATTGTCTCACCATTTGACTCAGAGCTAGACTGTCAGACTTACCAGTCAGGGACAATAAAATTTTATAAGAATTAGAGTTATTACTGGAAATCTAAAGAGAAAACCAATTAATCAGAACTCTTCTGAAGAAATACTCTATTCCGTTGGTGGGAATGAACTACCTTCTGAGGAAGGAGAAATAAGATCATCAAGGATGCTGTTTGCCAAAGAGTAAGAATTGGGCTAATTGCAGGAATTTGAGGTGAATAAGCTTGGGACTGTAGTAGATCTTCTCAGAACCATGTTAGAGAGGCTCGGCACTGCCACCATTAGTACTCAGTCTCCACCTTCCTACCTGCCCCTTTGCTTTTCTTTTAAGTCAGTGGTCCTCCGAGTGAGATCTCCAGACCTGCCGTGTCTCCTGAAAACTTGTTAGATTACAGATTCTCAGGCCTTTCTCCAGATCTACTTAATCAAAAACTATAGTGTGAAATCTGTGTTTTAACAAGTTCTTCAGGTCATGCTGGTGCATTCTTCAACTTCAGAACCATTGCTCCAAGGTTTGAATGAAAATGAAAGAGTAAAAAACAAAATTTATGCTACAGATAGTATTCCATCTCTGACTAATATTCTGTATAATGTCCCTATCTATATTTCCAGTTCCTCATTAAGAATGGAACCATTTCCTCCTCTATCTCTAACCTACTATGGCTGAGATCCTGTCACAATCTAGCTATTACCATTCTTCCATTGTCAAGGATGTAGATCTTGTACTTTTATCCATTCAATCATCCCCTGAATACTGTCATGAATGTATTGACTGCTTCTAACTACCAATGCTTCTTTACCCCTTTCCAGCTCATGACTACCTGATCTTCTTGTACAGTGAAAGTTCTCCTGGTCTGTCTCCCTTAATTTCCTTAATCATGAGTGGCAAAATGAAATCCAAGTACTTTCTATGGTGAAGGACCTACTACAGCTTGTAGATAAATGGTTTAGGTATCTCCAGTATCAAATCATCTTCCTTAATCCTTCCACACACTATCCAACAATGAGGGGTTGTGCTAAAATATTTAATAACTCAATCAATGAGGGGAAAAGAAAAGTAATGATCTGTAATGTTTGCCAATTTCTGAGATGCAAATGTAAATACTCCCATTTAACTACCAATATGATGTCACCAAATGTAGAGTTACAATGAGATGTGTATAATCAGCTCTGGAGAAACTGTGAAAGCCAACGGCAGCCCACCACTGTCAGAAGCTTACAGTAATCTGAATAACCCTCTATCCAAGTCCACCAAATTTATAAATACAGAAGTGTTAAAATGAAAATATAACACTAGCAAGTATGAGAACATAAGCTTACAAAACCTCAGGTTAAGAGAGTTAACATCTACATTTCTCAACCAACATTTATTGTGTATCTAGTAAGCAATATGAATAGAACAGCAGGCAAAATAAACAGGACACTTTTTTACAAAGGGTAGACAAGAACATAATAGGTAATTAAAATAAGTATATTAAATGGTGGTAAGTCCTATAAAGAAAAGTTAAAAGAGGTAGAGAATATTCAGGGTTTCAATTCTAAATAGTATAGTCAGAGAAAATCTCACTGAGAGGCAGGCATTTAAGCCCAAACCTAAAGGAAATGAGGGAAGCATTTTTCATGGGGAAGCAACAGCAAGTACAAAGGTCCTGAGGCAGGAAACCACTCAGCCTTCTCAAGGCACAGCAAGGAGACATGATGTCTTAGGTGGAATGAACAAGGAAATAAGATGAAAGAATGAGGAGGACAGATAATATGAGGGCTTGTAGGGTTTTCACAGTGATATGGGAGCCCTTGGAGGGTTTTAAGTAGAAGAGTGACATGATCTGACACACATTTTAGCAGGATCACTCTGGTTTATCTACAGAGAATAGATTCTTCTTGTGCAAACTGAAAAACATGTTCAAACAGGACAACTGTGTAAGAAGCTATTACTGCAGCCCATGAGAGAGATGGTAGTAGAATGAGCCAGAGTGGTAGCAATAGAGATTAAGAGAAATGGTCAGATTCTGAATGTGTTATGAATATAGACACACAGATTTGCTATTGAATTGGTCATGGGATATAGAAGAGGGAAAGGAATCAATGACAACTCCAAGTTCTCTGAATTGAGCAACGAGAGGATTCAGGTGACATTAGATGAGATAACAAAACTGGTAGAAACAGACTGAGAAATTCAGTTTGGGATGTGTTATATTCAAAATGACTATTAGATAGCTCACAGAAAATGTTACATAAATAGTACATGTAGGAGCATGGAGTTCATGGAACAATTCCAGGCTGGAGCTGTGCATTTGTGAATAGTCAGTGCATAGATGGTGTGTAAAGCCATGAGCCTGGATGACCCCAACAATCAATTCAGGCATAAAATGGAAGAAGTCCAAGAACTGAGCCTTAGGAAAAGCCAGTAAAGGGGATAAAGACAGGAACCAGAAAAGGAGGATTTCTTGGTTCATAGCTTTCTGTGACTAACTTGAGACAGAATTAGATGAGTTAACAAATATAGAGCACTTACCAAATGCTAGGTGCTATTTCGACTAAAATGTCAAAGTCTTATAATACTAAGTTGCATTAATAATGACGATAAGATTGATAAGGAAAGCCTGCCCTCACTAGGGAAGGGTGATTTTACTTAAAATATCCTAGTTTCCAAATAAAGAGTGTCCAAGTTAAGGATGATGATTCACTGTTCTCATTCAACTGGGAAAAAGGTCTACAAAATAATATATCCATTATCTTAAACTTTCATTCCATTTACCTCAACTGCCAACAACACTATGAAATTTGCCACACTGTAATCCTTCAAAATTCACCTTACATTCAATCTACTACTCCATAAATTTTTCTGTTTCTCCCGACTATATGTTTACTCCCTTCTTAGCCTGCCACAAAAATAGGGTTGGCTTACTTTTATAGCACCTACTTTACTTCAATTTATAAAAGTCATTTATATTTTTTCTCAATTCCTTGCCCTTCCTGCCTGACTTGCTTCCTTCCCTCTTTCATATACTTATTCATTCCATCAACAAATAAGAATGCACAAGGTACTATGCTCAAGACATGTGATCTTTCTATTTCTTCATATATCCAACCTCCTGGCAAGAGCTTTGCAGATGTTAGGAAACCAATTAAATATCAGGTAATTTTAAAAAGTTTTCTCAGTTATTATTTAAAATGTCTTTGCTCTAGTTCTGTCTTTTCTCTGAAATTAAATATCTGTGCCAATCCATAGGCATAACCAAGAAATAGCAAATAGAGAGAACACTTGGACCATGGCTTGGTAACTCCCAATTTCAAACCCTGTTTGGTAAGGAAAAAGACAAAGCATTGCTATGAGTCTCAAAGCGACCTGCATAAATGCAGTCCCAACAATACAATCAGAATTTGTTCTTTATATAAATTTGATCCCCTTACTTCTGTCATCAAGTATCAGAGTTAATCTGTTCCTCAGGTTGTGTTTTCAGAAGTGGGAGTTCATTCCCAAGTGGCTGATTGACTCCCAAGACTAGCTCATTAGCAACTGTAGCCTGCCTTTTGGTTCTTTTTTTTTTTTTAACCACTGAAGTTTAATTATTGTACAACAAAGAAGCAACATCTACTGTTGTATATATGAACAAAAGACTACATTTCAAACCAGATACTTTTTACCTTTTTCATGATCCTCACTTTCTTTTACTCCAATTAAATATTAATATTAAAATCCTTCTCTGGTCCTAAGTTCCAATGATCAGAACACAAAATTTTATTTATGGGTAGAGCTATATTTATGCAAAAATATCCCATCATGTGGGAAATAAAATGATATAAGTGAATATAGCATGTTGTCTTTGCACTGGATATTACAAGTGTTATATGTTATAATGATAGTAGGCTTTTAAATTTCTTTATTTAAAGTATTACTTATCTGCACAAGATAAACTTCATATTTGGACTTGGGATCCATGAATACCTAGAAAGTAATAAATATGAGATTATATTTGTAACCAAAAAAAAAAAGCTTTTTCTTTTCTGTTGACAGAACAACTGAAACAAAATTACATTATGTTGGCAAATATGGGATAATATATTTGTCCAAAGGAGTAAAAGGACAAAACTTTGTCAAAGATATGTTTCATCCACCAAAGCCTGTAAAAAGTTCTTAATTATATGTCCTTACACATAAACTACAGATACTGGAAGCAAAACACTTGAAAGTATTGTTACCTTGCACATTAGAAATGTTACCAAAATTTACTTGGTTACTTATACCAGAACAATAAAAAATAAAATCCTTTTATTATTAAACAGCAATTTTTATCCTTTAATCAAAGTAGATTTTAAGTAGAATAAATTACTTTTGAGCATTGTCTATTAGAGGTTCATTCATAAATAAAATGGAACAAAAATAGAAAGTTCGACACCCTGAATTTACACAGATTTCTGAGAATTAGAAATGATAATGTATACAAATGTTTTCATTAACAAATTGAAATCCACTATAGACTAAAAACATGAAATATATGGCTTTGCTTTTCATTTTTTAGTTTTTATTAAATACACATGCAGAACAGTGCATAAAACAGTCATTATACAGTTTAAAATTTTTAGTATAATTACTAACTCCTATATAACCATCATGGATCAAGAATAGGGCATTGCCAACCCTACAACAAATAGAGAATTCCTGAGTCATGGAACAAGGAAAAGAAGGAAGGCAGGCACCCTGGAAGGCAGGAAGGCAAAAAGAAAGTAAGACAAAAAGGATACAAGTAATGTAAATAGTTAATCTAATCTACTAAAATGAACTATATTTTGGTATAAAAGTATAAAAGGAAAATGTAAAATTAATCCATTTAAAGTAAATCGTAACTATCTAAGAAAAATATTAATACAAATAAAATTTATCTTATAGATTCAGAACCATAAGTAATTCAGGAATAATAACATAAATTTATTTCTTAAGTCAGTATTATAATCCTGTTATTAGATCATCTAATGGAAGAATGTATCTAGAATTCCATGTAATGTAAGATGAATACAAGTTTCATATTTATAAGGTTTCTCCAAAATTCCAAAGTGTGAGGGAAAATCTCAGACAACTCAAGAATTGCACTGTCACATTACAACAAAATTGCAGTATCAATAGGTTCTTAAAAGAGTCATCGTCGGACACGACTGATCTTAGGTCTGGCATATAACCAGTCTGAATTTCTAAATGCATTTTTGTGTAAACACACACAGAATAGATAAAATGGAAAACATCCAACATACTGTACTGGTTTGAGAATGTGGAGACAGGATTCAGTTTCAAGTCTTGCTTTGAGCTTGCTATATGACCTTCAGTAAATATTTCACTTAACCTCAGCTGACTCAGTTTCTTCTCCTTAAAATGAAGAAGACACGTGTTTATTTACTAATCCCCTCGTTCAGCCAGCAAGTATTTATTGAAAGCCTACTATGTGCTTTGAACTATTTTAGACACTGACAATGCAACAGTAAATGTGTATCTTACCTCCCTGTATATATGCAGACAGGATGGGTGTAAACCCATAAGCCAGAAAGCAAATAAGAAAAACAAAAACAAGAGGTGCTATGAAGAGAATCCACCTGGCAACCTAATTTCTGAGAAACTGGAATTTTTCTCTTTAAGTTTTCACAGTTTTACACCAGGGAGGGAAGGTTCACTTGTTTCTAACCATATTCACTTTCATCTAAATTATTGCTTACCCACTCCCAGAGAAACGTTGGTATCTCACACAAGACATTTCATTCACTCGCAGAAAATCTACATAACTGCTAGGGAATTGCACGAGGGAAAATTTCCTCCTAAACATGAAAGAACAAGAAGTGATGAGCTAACCTTTGGTTTGCTTGTTTTGAAGATAATATATTGCCTGAGTTTTCCAGGGTGAAGAGCTCACTCTACTTGAGCATGAACAGAAAAAGTAACTAAACCCAGGAGGAGAGGCTCCTAAAAGCTATTGCCTTCTTTCCTCGCAAAGATTGATTTTAGAAAATTCAAGTTTCTCTTCCTCCCCTAGGTGCCCTCCTTAAAATTTGGCATCAAGACATCGGCCATTAGCTCTCAGCATATAATTTCCACAAATTAGGGATATATGGTGTACATTTGTTATGGAAAACAGCCAGTTTTCAGATAGATCAATCTACTTTCAAACTTTAACAGGCCTTGTCTACATGCAAAGAACTATTTAGGAGAATTCAAACCATCAAATGGAGGAAAGCATGTGAATAAAATAATGACACTTGATTTTGGAAATATAAGCAAATGAACAAATAGACCTCCACTACTATGACCACAGCAAAATCAGGCCTTGCACAAAGAAGGCTCCTGCCATAGAATGACTAGCTCTCTACAAATGGACCACAGAACTAGAATATCCCATTGCTGTCCCATAATACAATATCTGATTCATAAAGATGAATTTACGCAAGAGAAAAAGAAAGCAGTAAAACTATGGAGAAACATGAGAGAGAGAGAGAAATTTAATTTGAGAACCATTAACATTAACCATTAACAACAGCTGCCCTTTCATCTTCAAATTTCCCTTTTAGGAAGATGACTAGCATATCTATAACTAGTCCTTCCTCCAAGGTCCACATGCTCATTTCTAACCATCTTTTGAATAATTCTACATATGAAACCAAGCATATCTAAAATCCTTCAAAATGTATTCATTTCTGGGATTCACCTTTTCATGATTGTTCAATTTGTAAAGTCTACTCTCACTTTCTAAAAGTCTTCTTCATTATATTCAAAACTGGAAACAGGTTTTCCTTTCTTTCTCTGTTATTGTTTGCTAGCATGATATTCAGTATCTAATAGGTAGACCCTCTTCTAGATATATACAGTCTTTCATCAAAAATTCAGAACTTTTTCTCAAAATTCAAGTCAAACCAGAGTCCCATTGAGAGAACAAGGTCTCAGTCCAAGCCAGAACTCACTTATTAACAAACACAAGTTTGTCTGTTTTTTGTTTTTGTTTTTGTTTTTTTAATCTGGAAGGTAACAGTGTCTGCACCAGTTTGCATTCCCACCAAGAATGCATGAGGGTTCCTATGCAGCCGCTGTGGAAGACAGTGTAGTGGACCCTCAAAAAATTAAAAATAGAATTACCATATTATCCAGTCAGTAATTACACTACTCAGTATTTACTCAAAGAATATGGAAATGCTAATCCAAAGGGATATAAGCACCCCTATATTTATCGCAACAATAGCCAAACTATGGAAGCAACTGATCAATAGATGAATGGATAAAGAAGATGTGTTATATATATTCAATGGGATATCATTCAGCCATAAAAAAGAATGAAATCTTACCATTTGCAATGACATGGATCAAACTAGAGGGTATTGTGCTAAGCGAAGTAAGTCAGAGAAAGACAAATACCATATGATTTCACTCATATGGAATTTAACAAAACAAAGGAGCAAAGGAAAAATCAAATAGAGAGGCAAACCAGAAAAGAGACTCTTAAATACAGAGAACAAACATATGGTGGTTTACCAGAGGGAGATGGGCGAGGTATGGGTAAAACAGGTGATGGAAATTAAGAGCACACTTACCTTGATGAGCATTAAGCAATATGGGGAGTTGTTGAATCACTATGTTGCACACCAGAAAAGAATATAACACTGTGTGTTAACCACACTGGAATTAAAAGAAATTAAATTAAAAAATAAAAAATCTAGAATGCAACACTCAGCAGACAGGGAAAAAGTATAAATTCCAAATTCTAACAGAGTAACATATATCACATGACCTTGAGAGAGTCTGCTCACCTTTCTTCATCCCATTTTTCTCCTCTACAAAAGGTAATAATCTTGGTCTTATAAAGTTAAAGAAATAAAAAATTAAGTCAATGATTTAAGCCAGGGAAAGGTACAAGTACCGTTTAAGCTAGTTGTGATAATTAGGGCTATGAATACAGAAAGGGGGAACCATGAGGTACCTACAGGTATCAGCTAGTCTCATAATAAAGGTCAACAAGGTTTTGTCAAACAGAAGGGCTAAATCAGTGTTTCCCAAAGTTTGCCACCTGGGAAACCAAGTCCCAAAGAAGTTATCTCTTTAAAGAAAATTCTGTAGTCAAGGGAACGTAGATTAAAAAGATATCTAATATTTTTGACATAAGTTTCCTGAACTTCCTTGACCATAGAACCCTTTTTGTCAAAAACTATCTAATAAAAGAAGTTTCTAGCCTATTTAAGTTAGTATTAATAATATACGTTTTATTTCCCCAAGTCCGTGAAGCATTATCTTTTTTATCTGTGCTCTCACCCCATGGAATCCATAGTTGATTCAGCCTAAAGTAAGTGGAGTTTGGGTTTTTTTCCACATTATTAAATGGAGTTTTACTGTGGCATTTGTAGCACTCCTTATTTAAATCTTGCAAGAAGTGCCTTCATTTACTTTATCTCCTTTTCAATCTCTTACATATTCACCCAGACTTCCTATTTGAAATACCTTCTCAAGGACTTTTAAAGAATACTGTTTTATAACACCAGGATATTTAGAAGAAATATTTCCTTCTTCCTATGAGTTTATTTTGCTCTGCTAACATTATCTGACAGAACTTCACCTTTGCATTTGATGAAGCCTCTTTCAGGGTGTGTTGACATGTCAGTTGATGGTCTAGCAACTCTATTAAAGATCTGTAGCTGTTAAAGTGCTGCTTTTCTAAAAATGTATATACCACTTGAAAAATCAATCCAGAGCATTCTACAGTTCAACCCTCACACCTAAGCAGTAATATCAATTTCACTGTCAAAAATGAAATCACTAGAAACTTGGTTGACCAGATTCTACCACTCCCCAACCAGACCAGGATACCAGGGTATTACCTCACCGTCCAAAGTTGTCAGTTTTCTGCTCTACCTAGTCCTGGAGCTCTCAACTCTCTTATACTCATGCTTGTACCCTCTTCTGTTATTATTTGAAATATCAAAAGAGTTAAATAATACAACTAAAGACAAATTTAAATTACCTTAATATGAAACATGCCTATTTCAGGGGCACCTGGGTGGCTCAGTTGGTTAAACATCTGACTTTTGATTTCAGTTCAGGTCATGATCTCGAGGTCCTAGGATCCAGTTCCATGTCAGCCTCCATGCTCAGCAGGGAGTCTGCTTGAGGATTTCTCTCCCTCTGCTCCTGCCCCCTGCTCACTCGCTCTCCCTCTCTCTCTCAAATAAACTAATAAATTTTTTTAAACTAATAAATATTTTTAATGTCTATTTCAAACATTTTTTGTGCATCTCCTCGAAATTCTGAGAAAAACTCTGGAACCAGGTACAAGGAATGGAGCTAGGGAAATGGATATTAGTTAATAATACCAGACCTAGGTTACTTAACAGTAGTTTTTAATTGGTGTTAGTGCCGTTCTTTCTGATCCAACTTCCTGCAATTTCTCTTCACAATTACCATTCATTCATCTTTGGAGTTCTAAAGACCAACATTTATGTCTTTTTATACTTCATATATTTGAAGAATTATATATAAATTAAAGGAAAAAATGAAGGAAACTCTTCGAATATTTACTAATTATTAACACACCTAGATCAATCCACATTTTCTAAAATGCTGATGGAAAACACTGACATTTAAGGATATATTCTAGGGGCACCTGGATGGCTCAGTGGGTTAAGAGTCTGCCTTTGGCTCAGGTCATGATTCCAGACTCCTGAGATCAAGCCCCACGTTGGGCAACCTGCTCAGTAGGATGTCTGCTTCTCCATCTGCCCACTGCCCACTAGCTTATTCTTGCCCTGTTCCACTCTCACTCTCTCTCTCTCTCTCTCTGAAGTGAATAAAAATCTTTTTTTAAAAATATAAAAATTTAAAAAAAAATTTTTTTTAAAGGATGTATTCTATAAAATAGTTTTGAGGTTGGGGTGCCTGAGTGTCTCAGCCCTTAAGTGCCTACTTTTGGCTCAGGTCATGATCCCAGGATCTGGGATTGAGCCTCGCATCAGCGTCCCTGCTCAGCGGGAAGCCTGCAACTCCCTCTCCCACTCCCCTTGCTTGTATTCCCTCTCTCGCTATCTCTCTCTCTGTGTCAAATAAATAAAATCTTAAAATATATATGTGTGTGTATATATATATATATATTTTTTTTTAATAAAAAAAGTAGTTCTGAAATCAAATGACCTGGGGATGCTTAAAAGAGTTTAGAAACACTGGTTTAAACGAAGCCTGGTTTAAACAGGTCCTTATTATCTTAGGACTTCTCCGATTATTCAATATACAGTATATTCAGTATACAAAAGTATACAAAATCTGGTCTTGAAATTGTTCCAGTTAGTATACTCACAAACAAAAATCACCCCAAAATGTCATAGCATAAAACAAGCATTTTTATTATACTCAGAGACCATGAGTCAAAATCAGAGTACAGCTTGTTTCTGCTTTTTGATATTTTGGGCCTCCCCTGTGAGTGATTGAAATAGCTAGAGCTAGGACAGCTAAGGCCAGAGATGCACTTTCAAGGTGCTGCCTTCACACACACATGCAGCACCTTGGAATGGAAGGCTGCAAAGCTGGCTTCAGGTGAAGTGATTAGCTGAGCACAGGTATGCATGACCTCTCTAGCCTGGGCCCTCAGCATAGTCAGGCTTCCCACGTGGCATCTGATTGTTCCAGCAAACAAGCCAGAACACCCATGCCTTTTATGATCTAGCAAGCCATAGAGTAACACTTCTGCCACACTTTCTTGATTTTAGGAGTCACTGGCCCACACAGGTACAAGAGGAGTGGGCAGAGACCCCATATGTCAACAGGAGAACTGCCAAAAAATTAATTTAAACTGTCACAGAAAGACTGTACAAAAAGTTTCTAACATCTTTTTCCACCAAAAACACCTCTAGACTTCATCTCTCAGATCCTTATGAGATAAAGTGAATTGGCGTAATAGGATGGTTTGGGGCAACTCAGGATATAAACTTAGAAAAGAATGACACAGCTTAAGAGCTGGAGCTTGAAAGAAAATGGAGTGTGAGTACTGGTGTGAGTGTGAGTACTGCTATCTTCATTTTTGCAGAAAAGAGAAAAACGTGAGCTTTGGTTGAAAAATTAAGAAGGTATCTTATCATTTGTGAGGTCTGATCAAAGTTCCCTTTATTATTGACACTACTCAGACTGGTTACCTAAATATATTAGTAAAAAGCACATGTTGTAGCAGATTAGCAATTCATATCTAAGTGTAATAGACCAATCTTCTCTGAGATATGAATGAATTAACTTTTCAAGTGGGTATGTGCATCTGTGTCTTCATTCTGTATTAGTCTATCATCCATTCATGCAGTCATTGAACAAGTAAGTCCTGAGTACTTTCCATGTGTCTGTCCGGCACTGGTTGCTGAAAACACATCGATAAATGGTATTGTTAGTTCCTGCTCTTAGACAACACAGTCTAAAGCAATGTTCTCACCTTCACTTGTTCAACTTTTTTTAGGCAGTTGCTATCGCAGTAGAAGCTTAAAATCTACATATGTTAATTAAATGTGGGCTGAATGATTAGACAAACAAACAAAAAACCCACAAAACAGTGTTTTAGTAAGTCATGGAATGAATGGTATAGATGATAAGTAAGTTCCGAGTAGAAAGGGATCACTATGGAACTGTGCAAACTAAGATTTCATGGAAGTGCTTTAGAGATGTATCCTCTAAAAAAAGATACCTCACTAATAACCAAATACTGAGATTATTTGTACCAATTTACATTTTCAAAGTTATGTGACAATTAAGAATTGTGTCATGTAGGGGCACCTGGGTGGCTCAGTGTGTTAGGCCTCTGCCTTCGGCTCAGGTCATGGTCTCGGGGTCCTGGGATCAAGCCCCACATCAGGCTCTCTGCTAGGCAGGGAATCTGCTGGAGCCTGCTTCCCCTCTCTCTCTGCCTGCCTCTCTGCCTACTTGTGATCTCTCTCTCTGTCAAATAAATAACTAAAATCTTAAAAAAAAAAAAGTGTCATGTAACACATAAAGTATGGGAAATGGTATGGGATTTTTAACTTACTTAAAATCAAACTGTATTTAGCTCCCAGTCTCCACTGACAAAGTGAAAAGACCAACATCGGTAATTGCTTCACTGCATTCCACTCCCCTGTGTGCCTTTTTCTCCCTCCTCCCTCCCCCAGTACCACCAACCCCACTCTTCTCACTCATTAATTCATTTTATATTGTACCAAGACATCAGAACTTACAAAGTCCAGGAAAAACAGAGCAAATTTTCAATCAGGGAGTCATTCATGGCCATTGCTAGAAGTAGTCACTGTCCTTGTTAACAGAGTTCATTCAGAGGTGGCCAAAGCTGCTGCTGGCTCCACTCCATGTTGTCAATTTCTCTCTATGGACTTTCTCCTCATCTGTCAAGTCAAATGTTGGGGCTTATTGCCCAACCTTTGGGGTCACTTCCACATTAAAAAAAGCTTGTGTAAACTTCTCCCTAGCGTAAGGAGAACTAGAACACAAAAACACTAAGCACTGGCTGAACTTTCAGCCAGAAAATGTATAAAATTATTTTTTTTTCATTCTGTTGTTGATAAATCTATTCCAGCAAAAAGCCTAAGAACAAGGTATAAAATTATTAATATATTGCCCTGCTATCAGTGATAACTGCACTTTTTCTTTTATTTAAAGGTCATCAACTTGCAGAAAAGAGCTACTCTGTTAAAAGGGGAGATCAAAGCACACAAATCTTGAACACCTATTAGCTGCACAAATGTGAGACAAAATATGTAGATAGCTCTGGTAATAAGAAAATGAAAAGGCATTTCTGTTTAGTTATACTCTAACATATGTAATATCAATCATTTTGCTCTAACTCTGCTGTCATTTTTAAACTATGTGGTATTCATTGTAATTTATCCAATCATAATAAATTCATTTTACTTTGGAGATTATAGCCCAGATATCGTCATCCAGTTTGTATACTTTTAGGATCAATTGCTTACCAATATTGTGGATTTTTTTTTCCTAATTTGAAAACTCAGTTGAAAGAATAGTTTTTCATAATTTACAAGAAGCCCATAGCAGTAATCTTGGGGTTTTTTTTCCTTTGCCTTTTTGAAGGACGCGCTTTTAATGTGGCATCTCAGTATCAGAGATTTCCGTTGTTATCAACATGTTGCTTCCATCTATCTTTAATCTATGCCGCCAACTAAGGAATATTAGCCATATTTTACCTTTCAGTAGTCAATCTGCCTTTCTTATTTCCTTGGTGAATAAAATACTTCAGTATTGACGGATCATATTAGCAAATGGTGTTGGTATTGGTATAAAAATAATATCATTTAGGGGCATGGGGGTGGCTCAGTCGGTTGGGCGTCTGTCTTCCACCCAGGTCATGATCCTAGGGGTCCTGGGATCAAGTCCCACATCAGGCTCCCTGCTCAGTGGGAAGCCTGCTTCTCCTTCTGCCTGCCACTACCCCTGCTTGTGTTCTCTCTCTCTCTCTGACAAATAAATAAATAAAAATCTAAAAAAAAGAAAGAAAGAAACAAGCAAACAAACAATGGAGGCCAGAAGGGACTGGGATACCATATTCAAAGTCCTGAAAGAAGAAGAAAAATCTATCAGCCCCTAACCCAACATAACTGTCTTTCAAAAAGGAAAGCAACACAAAGACTAAGAGAAGCCATTGCTACCACACCTGCCTTCCAAAAATACCAAAGCAAGTTTAAAAAATAAATAAATAAATAATAAATAAAAATAATATCATTTAAATATGATTTCTCAGTTGAGATCGTCGTCTTACAGGAAGTTAAAATCACTCCCATCAGGGATATAATAAAGTTAAGTGTTTTACCCAACACACTGAGCTATTAAGATAATCAGAAACTTTTTTCCTACTTTCCAATCTTTATGCCCACCTTCATCCTACCTCCTCACTCAGCAATTTTTCTCCATGAACAGACTCTGCACATTTAACTACATCTACCAAAACAAGCACCACAGCCCCATAGATTTGTGGAACATTATTGCTCAAAAATTCTTGGGAGGTTTGGAAACTTGGTAGCAAATTGGAATCACCTAGGGAGCTTTAAAAAATGCCTGTTGCCGGAAGAAGAGTCAAGATGGTGAGAAGTAGCAGGCTGAGACTACCATCAGGTAGCAGGAGATCAGCTCAATAGCTTATCTAAACATTGCAAACACCTACAAATCCAACGGGAGATCGAAGAGAAGAACAGCAATTCTAGAAACAGAAAATCAACCACTTTCTGAAAGGTAGGACTGGCGGAGAAGTGAATCTAAAACGATGGGAAGATAGACCGTGGGGGGAGGGGCCAGCTTCCGGCAAGCGGCGGAGGAATGGAGCACAAAATCAGGACTTTTAAAAGTCTGTTCCACTGAGGGACATTTTTCCAGAGGCTGAACCGGGGTGAAGCCCACGTGGGGTCAGCGTGGCCCCAGGTCCCGCAGGGTCACAGAAGGATCGGGGATGTCGGAGTGTCACAGAGCTCGCAGGTGTTAGAATGGAGAAGCCGGCTACAGAGACAGAGCCGAGAACTGAACTCTCAGCACGGGGTTACCTTGAACTGGTCGCAGTCTGGGTGAGCTCCGAACGTGGCTGGAGGCTGGGGATACGGGAGTGATTGGGTGCTGTCCTCTGGGGGCGCACTGAGGAGTGGGGCCCCGGGCTCTCGGCTCCTCTGAGCCGGAGACTAGGAGGCCGCCATTTTCATTCCCGTCCTCCGGAACTCTACGGAAAGCGTTCAGGGAACAGAAGCTCCCAAAAGCGAACCGGAGCGCATTACTTAGTCCAGCCCCCGGTAAGGGCGGTGCAATTCAGCCTCGGGCAAAGACACTTGAGAGTCACTATAACAGGCCCATCCCCCAGAAGATCAACAAAATATCCAGCCAGGACAAAGTTCATCTATCAAGGAAAGCAGGTTCAATACCTAAGACAGCAGCGGAATTCCAGAGGAGGAGAAAGCAAAGCACAGAACTCATGGCTTTCTCCCCATGATTCTTTAGTCTTGCGATTAATTCAATTTTTTTTCAATTATTTTTTCTTTCTTCTTTCTTCATCTGCTAAATTTTTTAAAACTTTTACCCTTTTCTTTTTTAATGTTTTTTGACAAGTTTATCTAAAATATATATTCTTTCTTTCTTTTTTTTATTTTTTCTTTATTTGTTTTATTTTTTAAATGTTTTTCTTTTTTTTTTTTTTCTGAACCTCTTTTTATCCCCTTTCTCCTCCCCCCCCCCAATTTGGGGACTCTTCTGATTTGGTTACAGCGCATTTTTCTGGGGTCTTTGCCACCCTTTTAGTATTTTATTTGATCCTTCATATCCTCTTATCTGGACAAAATGACAAGGTGGAAAAAATCACCACAAACAAAAGAACAAGAGGCAGTACCAAAGGCTAGGGACCTATTCAACACAGAATTGTTGGTAATATGTCAGATCAAGAGTTCAGAATGACAATTCTGAACGTTCTAGCCGGGCTCGAAAAAGGCATGGAAGATATTAGAGAAACCCTCGCTGGAGAGATAAAAGCCCTTTCTGGAGAAATTAAAGAATTAAAATCTAACCAAGAAAAAAAAAATCTAACCAAGTTGAAATCAAAAAAGCTATTAATGAGGTGCAATCAAAAATGGAGGTTCTCACTGCTAGGATAAATGAGGCAGAAGAAAGAATTAGTGATATAGAAGACCAAATGACAGAGAATAAAGAAGCCGAGCAAAAGAGGGACAAACAGCTACTGGACCACGAGGGGAGAATTCGAGAGATAAGTGACACCATAAGACAAAACAACATTAGAATAATTGGGATTCCAGAAGAAGAAAGAGAGAGGGGAGCAGAAGGTATATTGGAGAGAATTATTGGAGAGAATTTTCCTAATATGGCAAAGGGAACAAGCACCAAAATCCAGGAGGTGCAGAGAACCCCCCTCAAAGTCAACAAGAATAGGTCCACACCCCGTCACCTAATAGTAAAATTTACAAGTCTTAGTGACAAAGAGAAAATCCTAAAACAGCCCGGGAAAAGAAGTCTGTAACATACAATATTAGATTAGTAAAAATTAGATTAGTAAAAATATTAGATTGGCAGCAGACTTATCCACAGAGACCTGGCAGGCCAGAAAGAGCTGACATGATATATTCAGAGCACTAAACAAGAAAAACATGCAGCCAAGAATACTCTATCCAGCTAGGCTATCATTGAAAATAGAAGGAGAGATAAAAAGCTTCCAGGACAAACAAAAACTGAAAGAATTTGCAAACACCAAACCAGCTCTACAGGAAATATTGAAAGGGGTCCTCTAAGCAAAGAGAGAGCCTAAAAGTAGTAGATCAGAAAGGAACAGAGACAATATACACTAACAGTCACCTTACAGGCTAATAATGTCACTAAATTCATATCTCTCAATAGTTACCCTGAATGTTAATGGGCTAAATGCCCCAATCAAAAGACACGGGGTATCAGAATGGATAAAAAACAAAAACCCATCAATATGTTGCCTACAAGAAACTCATTTTAGACCCAAGACACCTCCAGATTTAAAGTGAGGGGGTAGAAAACAATTTACCATGCTAATGGGCATCAGAAGAAACCTAGGGTGGCAATCCTTCTATAAGATCAATTAGATTTTAAGCCAAAGACTATAATAAGAGATGAGGAAGGACACTATATCATACTCAAAGTGTCTGTCCAACAAGAAGATTCAACAATTTTAAATATCTATGCCCGTAACGTGGGAGCAGCCAACTATATAAACCAATTAATAACAAAATCAAAAAAACACATCAATAATAATACAATAATAGTAGGGGACTTTAACACTCTCCTCACTGAAATGGACAGATCATCCAAGCAAAAAATCAACAAGGAAATAAAGGCCTTAAATGACACACTGGACCAGATGGACATCACAGATATATTCAGAACATTTCATCCCAAAGCAACAGAATACACATTCTTTTCCAGTGCACATGGAACATTCTCCAGAATAGATCACATCCTGGGTCACAAATCAGGTCTCAACTGGTACAAAAAGATTAGAATCATTCCCTGCATATTTTCAGACCACAACGCTCTGAAGCTAGAACTCAATCACAAGAGGAAAGCTGGAAAGAACCCAAATACATGGAGACTAAACAGCATCCTTCTAAAGAATGAGTGGATCAACCAGGAAATTAAAGAAGAATTGAAAAAATTCATGGAAACAAATGATAATGAAAACACAACAGTTCAAAATCTATGGGACACAGCAAAGGCAGTCCTGAGAGGAAAATATATAGTGGTACAAGCCTTTCTCAAGAAACAAGAAAGGTGGGCGCCTGGGTGGCTCAGTGGGTTAAAGCCTCTGCCTTCAGCTCAGGTCATGATCCCGGGGTCCTGGGATAGAGCCCCGCATCGGGCTCTCTGCTTGGCAGGGAGCCTGCTTCCTCCTCTTTCTCTCTCTCTGCTTGCCTCTCTCCCTACTTGTGATCTCTGTCAAATAAATAAATAAAATCTTTAAAAAAAAAAAAAAAGAAACAAGAAAGGTCTCAAGTAAGTATACAACCTAACCCTACACCTAAAGGAGCTGGAGAAAGAACAAGAAAGAAACCCTAAACCCAGCAGGAGAAGAGAAATCATAAAGATCAGAGCAGAAATCAATGAAATAGAAACCAAAAAAACAATAGAACAAATCAACAAAAGAAGGAGCTGGTTCTTTGAAAGAATCAATAAGATTGATAAACCCCTGGCCAGACTTATCCAAAAGAAAAGAGAAAGGACCCAAATAAATAAAATCATGAATGAAAGGGAGAGATCACAACTAACACCAAAGAAATACAGACAATTATAAGAAAGTACTATGAGCAACTCTATGCCAACAAATTTGACAATCTGGAAGAAATAGATGCATTCCTAGAGACATATAAACTACCACAACTGAACCAGGAAGAAATAGAAAACCTGAACAGGCCCATAACCAGTAAGGAGATTGAAACAGTCATCAAAAATCTCCAAACAAACAAAAGCCCAGAGCCAGACGGCTTCCCAGGGGAATTCTACCAAACATTTAAAGAAGAACAAATTCCTATTCTCTGAAACTGTCCCAAAAAATAGAAATGGAAGGAAAACTTCCAAACTCATTTTATGAGGCCAGCATCACCTTGATCCCAAAACCAGACAAGGATGCCACCAAAGAAGAGAACTACAAACCAATATCCTTGATGAACACAGATGCAAAAATTCTCACCAAAATACTAGCCAATAGGATTCAACAGTACATTAAAAGGATTATTCACCACGATCAAGTGGGATTTATTCCAGGTCTACGAGGTTGGTTCAACATCTGCAAATCAATCAATGTGATACAACACAGTAATAAAAGAAAGAACAAGAACCATATGATACTTTCAATAGATGCTGAAAAAGCATTTGACAAAGTACAGCATGCCTTCCCGATGAAAACTCTTCAAAGTGTAGGGATAGAGGGCACATACCTCAATATTATCAAAGCCATCTATGAAAAACCCACCACAAATATCATTCTCAATGGAGAAAAACTGAAAGCTTTTCCGTTAAGGTGAGGAACACGGCAGGGATATCCATTATCACCATGCTATTCAACATAGTACTAGAAGTCCTAGCCTCAGCAATCAGACAACAAAAAGAAATTAAAGGCATCCAAATTGGTAAAGAAGAAGTCAAACTATCACTCTTCGCAGATGATATGATACTATACGTGGAAAACCCAAAAGACACCACTCCAAAACTGCTGGAACTTGTACAGGAATTCAGTAAAGTGTCAGGATATAAAATCAATGCACAGAAATCAGCTGCATTTCTGTACACCAACAACAAGACAGAAGAAAGAGAAATTAAGGAGTCCATCCCATTTACAATTGCACCCAAAACTATAAGATACCTAGGAATAAACCTAACCAAAGAGGCTAAGAATCTATATGCAGAAAACTATAAAGTACTCATGAAAGAAATTGAGGAAGACACAAAGAAATGGAAAAATGTCCCATGCACCTGGATTGGAAGAATAAATATTGTGAAAATGTCTATGCTACCTAAAGCAATCTACACATTTAATGCAATCCCTATCTAAATACCATCCATTTTTTTTTCAAAGAAATGGAACAAATAATCCTCAAATTTATATGGAACCAGAAAAGACCTCAAATAGCCAAAGGAATATTGAAAAAGAAAGCCAAAGTGGGTGGCATCACAATTCCAGACTTCAAGCTCTATTACAAAGCTGTCATCATCAAGACAGCATGTTACTGGCACAAAAACAGACACATAGATCAATAGAACAGAATAGAGAGCCCAGAAATAGACCCTCAACTCTATGGTCAACTAATCTTCGACAAAGCAGGAAAGAATGTCCAATGGAAAAAAGACAGCCTCTTCAATAAATGGTGCTGGGAAAATTGGACAGCCACATGCAGAAAAATGAAATTGGACAACTTCCTTACACCACACACGAAAATAGACTCAAAATGGATGAAGGACCTCAATGTGAGAAAGGAATCCATCAAAATCCTTGAGGAGAATGCAGACAGCAACCTCTTTGACTTCAGCCGCAGCAACATCTTCCTAGGAACATCGGCAAAGGCAAGGAAAGCAAGGGCAAAAATGAACTATTGGGATTTCATCAAGATCAAAAGCTTTTGCGCAGCAAAGGAAACAGTTAACTAAACCAAAAGACAACTAACAGAATGGGAGAAGACATTTGCAAATGACATATCAGATAAAGGGCTAGTATCCAAAATCTACAAGGAACTTAGCAAACTCAACACCCAAAGAACAAACAATCCAATCAAGAAATAGGCAGAGGACATGAACAGATATTTCTGCAAAGAAGACATCCAGATGGCCAACAGACACATGAAAAAGTGCTCCACATCACTCGGCATCAGGGAAATACAATTCAAAACCACAATGAGATATCATCTCACACCAGTCAGAATGGCTAAAATTAACAAGTCAGGAAATGAGAGATGCTGGCGAGGATGTGGAGAAAGGGGAACCCTCCTCCACTGTTGGTGGGAATGCAAGCTGGTGCAACCACTCTGGAAAACAGCATGGAGGTTCCTCAAAATGTTGAAAATAGAACTACCCTATGACCCAGCAATTGCACTACTGGGTATTTACCCTAAAGGTACAAACATAGTGATCTGAAGGGGCACGTGTACCCGAATGTTTATAGCAGCAATGTCTACAATAGCCAGACTATGGAAAGAACCTAGATGTCCAGCAACAGATGAATGGATAAAGAAGAGGTGGTATACATACACAATGGAATACTATGCAGCCATCAAAAGAAATGAAATCTTGCCATTTGCGACGACGATGTGGATAGAACTAGAGGGTATCATGCTTAGTGAAATAAGTCAATTGGAGAAGACAACTATCATATGATCTCCCTGATATGAGGACGTGGAGATGCAACATTGGGGGTTAGGGGGATAGAGGAAGAATAAATGAAACAAGATGGGATTGGGAGGGAGACAAACCATAAATGACTCTTAATGGCACAAAACAAACTGGGGGTTGCTGGGGGAGGTGGGTTTGGGAGAGGGGGAGGGGGTTATGGACATTGGGGATGGTATGTGCTATCATGAGTGCTGTGAAGTGTGTAAACCCGGTGATTCACAGACCTGTACCCCTGGGGATAAAAATACATTATATGTACGGTGTAAGAGAATGGTCGAGTTTCATTCTTCTACATATCGCTGTCTAGTTTTCCCAGCACCATTTATTGAAGAGACTGTCTTTTTTCCATTGTATATTTTTTCCTGTTTTGTCGAAGATTATTTCACCATAGAGTTGAGGGTCCATATCTGGGCTCTCCACTCTGTTCCACTGGTCTATGTGTCTGTTTTTATGCCAGTACCACGCTGTCTTGGTGATCACAGCTTTGTAGTAAAGCTTGAAATCGGGTAACATGATGCCGCCAGTTTTGTTTCTGTTTTTCAACATTTCCTTAGCAATTCGGGGTCTCTTCTGATTCCATACAAATTTTAGGATTATTTGCTCCAGCTCTTTGAAAAATGCCGGTGGAATTTTGATCGGAATGGCATTTAAAGTATAGATTGCTCTAGGCAGTATAGACATTTTAACAATGTTTTTTCTTCCAATCCAAGAGCATGGAACAGTCTTCCATCTTTTTGTGTCTTCTTCAATTTCTTTCATGAGTGTTCTGTAGTTCCTCGAGTACAGGTCCTTTACCTCTTTGGTTAGGTTTATTCCCAGGTATCTTATGTTTCTTGGTGCTATAGTAAATAGAATCGATTCTCTAATTTCCCTTTCTGTATTTTCATTGTTAGTGTATAAGAAAGCCACTGATATCTGTACATTGACTTTGTATCCTGCCACATTACTGAATTGCTATATGAGTTCTAGTAGTTTGGGGGTGGAGTCTTTGGGGTTTTCCATATAAAGAATCATGTCATCTGCGAAGAGAGAGAGTTTGACTTCTTATACCGTACACAAAGATAAACTCGAAATGGATAAAAGACCTCAACATAAGACAGGAATCTATCAGAATCCTAGAGGAGAACATAGGCAGTAACCTCTTCGATATCAGCCACAGCAACTTCTTTCAAGATATGTCTCCAAAGACCAAGGAAACAAAAGCGAAAATGAACTTTTGGGACTTCATCAAGATCAAAAGCTTCTGCACAGCAAAGGAAACAGTCAACAAAACAAAAAGGCAACCCACGGAATGGGAGAAGATATTTGCAAATGACAGTACAGACAAAAGGTTGATATCCAGGATCTATAAAGAACTCCTCAAACTCAACACACACAAAACAGATAATCATATCAAAAAATGGGCAGAAGATATGAACAGACACTTCTCCAACGAAGACATACAAATGGCTATCAGACACATGAAAAAATGTTCATCATCACTAGCCATCAGGGAGATTCAAATTAAAACCACATTGAGATACCACCTGACACCAGTTAGAATGGCCAAAATTAGCAAGACAGGAAACAACGTGTGTTGGAGAGGATGTGGAGAAAGGGGAACCCTCTTACACTGTTGGTGGGAATGCAAGTTAGTGCAGCCACTTTGGAGAACAGTGTGGAGACTCCTGAAGAAATTAAGAATAGAGCTTCCCTATGACCCTGCATTTGCACTGCTGGGTATTTACCCCAAAGATACAGATGTAGTGAAAAGAAGGGCCATCTGTACCCCAATGTTTATTGCAGCAATGGCTACGGTCGCCAAACTGTGGAAAGAACCAAGATGCCCTTCAATGGATGAATGGATAAGGAAGATGTGGTACATATACACGATGGAGTATTATGCCTCCATCAGAAAGGATGAATACCCAACTTTTGTAGCAACATGGACGGGACTGGAAGAGATTTTGCTGAGCAAAATAAGTCAAGCAGAGAGAGTCAAGTGTCATATGGTCTCACTTATTTGTGGAGCATAACAAATAACATGGAGGACATGGGGAGATGGAGAGGAGAGGGAGTTGAGGGAAACTGGAAAGGGAGATGAACCATGAGAGACTATGGACTCTGAAAAACAACCAGAGTGTTTTGAAGGGGCGGGGGGGGGTGGATGGTTGAGGAACCAGGTGGTGGGTAATAGGGAGGGCACGTACTGCATGGAGCACTGGGTGTGATGCCAAAACAATGAACACTGTTATGCTGTAAATAAACAAATAAAAAAGATAAAATTTAAAAAAAATACTTTATATGTTTATAAGAAAAACAAAAGGAAGGATGAATACCCAACTTTTGTAGCAACATGGACAGGACTGGAAGTGATTATGCTGAGTGAAATAAGTCAAGCAGAGAGAGTCAAGTATCATATGGTTTCACTTATTTGTTGAGCATAACAAATGACATGGAGGACATTGGGAGATGGAGAGGAGAAGGAAGTTGAGGGAAATTGGAAGGGGAGGCGAACCATAAGAGACTATGGACTCTGAAAAACCACCTGAGGGTTTTGAAGGGCGGGGGTGTGAGGTTGGGGGAACCAGGTGATGGGTAATAGGGAGGGCACGTATTGCATGGAGCACTGGGTGCTGTGCAAAAACAATGAATACTGTTACGCTGAAAAAATAAATAAACAAATTTAAAAAAAAATGCCTGTTGCCTGGGTCACGCCCCAGAGATTCTAATTTAATTGGTAGAGAGTGAGGCCTAAGCATCAGGATTTTTAAAAGCTCCCCAGGTGATTCTAAGGGCAAGGACAAAATTGAGAATCACTGTTCTAAACCTTTGTTTTACAGATAAAACAATTAACCCTATCAGTGACACATGCAAATTTAATGTTAGCACTAAAGCTAAAACTTGAGTCTTCAGAGTTCCAGTTAACAACTCATTTCACGAACCCAAGTGTTTTCAAATGTGTTTCCCTAGGCCTGGGGCTCCTTGTAGCTACTACAGTAGGGACCAAAGACATAATGGGGATAAAAGTCAGAGGTCTAGACCCACGGTAACCTCAACAAGAGCAGCTTTGATTTTTTTTTGTTTTTTGTTTTTTTAATATACTGGACTTGATTTGCAAGAATTTTTAGAGTAAAAAGGAGGTTTAAACAATTGCAAATAGTCCATATATAAGTAGGAGATACCCTTCTAAGGAAAAAAAGAGAGAGAGAGAGAGAGAAAGGAAGGTCAGGGAAGGGAAGGGGAGAGAAAAGGAGGCTCACTTCAGCAGCACATATACTAAAACTGAAATGACACAGAGATTAGCATGGTCCCTAGATATAAATAATTCAAATTCATTAAGTTTTCCATTAAAAAAAGAAAAAGAAGGAAAATTATGGCTTTTTTTTTAAATTATGGCTTCTTAAGGATGGCCAGGGCCAGTGGACAAAGTTGTATATGTTAAAATATAAATCTGAGGATTTTTTCTGTTTCAATCTAAGGCAATGAAGTCTTTGAGACCCAGAAGTAACTGCTTTTGAAATCCCAATGTATATTTTGTAATTCTCAAGGATGGCTGTGTTCCTTCCAAGGTGTGAGATGGATTAAGATGGCCCCTAAGGAACACAGTTTTGAGAAGGTGAAAGAATTTTTCATCAAACAAATGAAACATTAAACAAATGTTTCATTAAACATTTCCCATTAAAGGGAAACTGCGCAAGATGGAAGGTCAGGAGAAGAGGCCAGAAAAGGCTGTAGGAGTAAGAGCAGGAAGTTGGATAGAGAATGCCAAGACAGGAATTCAGGTTCCTAGAAGAAACTAGAATTATATTTACTCATAGACTAAATAAAAAAGGCATACAGCCTGAGAAGATAATGGAAGATGGCTATTTCACTGACATAAACTTTGTCTGGAAAACCTCCATCCTTTTACCTTTGGAGTAGGCTGGAACAATGAAAAAGTCAAGCCACAATGCTGAACATGCCTATTCATCCAATGAATTCACCAATGACATTGGCTAAGACTCATCGACATCTACTGAAAACTCAAAAGTTGTTACATAGCACTTGTTTCTATACTTTTGCTTATTCATATCTTTCTGCCTATGAATTTCCAGCAGTCATCCATTCTTTTATTTTTTTTAAGATTTTATTTTATTTATTGGACAGAGAGAGAGATCACAAGGAGGCAGAGAGGCAGGCAGAGAGTGAGGGGGAAGCAGGCTCCCCGCTGAGCAGAGAGCCCGATGTGGGGCTCAATCCCAGGACCCTGAGACCACGACCTGAGCCAAAGGCAGAGGCTTAACGCACTGAGCCACCCAGGTGCCCTCATTCTTTTATTTTTATTTTGATATGTTTATATTCCCCATTAGTATATAAAATCTCATTGGTGTATTTCTGTTATTAATAACTGGAATTAATATATAATTTATAAGAATAGCTATCATACATTAATCACCTACCACATGCCAAAGACCACGAGTGTCAATGCTGTAAGTATACCTCTAATGCCCACAGAATGCTATGAAGTTAATGTAATCACTTCCTACTCCTGGGGAATCTTGGGCTCAGAAAGGCTATTATAGCCCAAGGTCACACAACTTTAAACTATTTCTGTTAACATTTTCAAAGTGCCAGTCACTGTAATATGCTATATAGAATGTTGAACAATATAGAGAAAGGCTGTTTTTGCCTTACTAAAATGAATATCCTAATTTGGAGACATTATTTTTAAAAAATTCTAGTTAATCACTGATTCAGTTGGTACACTTTCAGTTGTCAGTGAAAGAAATTCATCCAAAAACTAGCTTAAATGAAAAGGCACCTTAATGTCTTACATTCCTGAAAAGTCTAAGAAGTGCTGACTTGAGACTCCATTAGATAGACCTAGGTCTTCAAAAATGCCATCAGTAAATGTTCCTCTTTCTTGCTCTTGGTTCTGCTTTCTTCATTCTGTTTTGCCCTTAGACAGAGTTCTCTCCATGTGATGGTAACAAGAGCTCCCAGCAGCTACAACTTAAAACCTAGCAACTAAGGGGTAGAGGGTAACTCTATCCTGAAAGTTCCAGCAAACATTTTTGGTGGGACTCTTATTGGCCATGTTTGGATCACACATCCATCTCTAAATCAATCAAAATGGCCCAACTAACTGGCCAGGCCATGGTAATGTGCTCATAGCTCAACCCTGTGGTCAGTGGTGACTTCTAGAAAGCTGGGGAAGAAGAAGCTTGCCAATAAACCGTACACCTATTACAGTCAATGAGATAAAAATGTTAGCTACTCCATACAGTCACTGGGCAAGAAACACTTCTCTGTCCATATCCTTCAAAGAAATTATCCTTCATAAAATGATCACCACCCCCAAGGAAGATTTTTTTAAACCTTAGTTTCAATCATTTTGTTGCATCGGTAACTCTACTAAGCTCACCCCTTATACTCAACCCATTAGTTTTAAAAAAGAGACATCCCATCAATAAAAGCAGCGGGCTAGTAGCCAGACTCTAAACTGAGATATGCACTGAAAGAGCTCAATTTGAAAGATATTTTATGTTAAAAAATCTGATTTTGAACAAAATGTTGTATTGCTTCTCCTAGATGGTTGGGATTATAATCTCTTCAACTCACACCATATCCATAGAACTCCTTTCCTAAATTCAGTTTAAACAATCTTTATCTGTATAGCATTGACTGATCCAAATTAAAGACTCACAAAATAGCCCATAAAGAGTGAATTCAAAGTCGAACTGATTCACATATTAAAATGCTGAAAAACAGAATTGTACAAAATGCAGCTGTAATGTTTAAAACACACTGGGAAACCAAAATTAATGGAAAGGTCAGGGAATGGGGAGCAAACAGATGTAATTGAAGTACTCATTAACTCCTCTCACTTTGGGGGACTGAGTGTATAAGGAGTGATAAACAACCACCTAGTTGATTATGGGAATATGGGGAGCAATCAGAGTTTAAAAAAAAAAAAGAAAGAAAGAAACAAGAAATCAAGGTAGCTAGACAGAGTAACTTGGAAACAGATAAGAAATAAAAATAAAGAAAGCAGCTGACAAACTGAAAAAGGTGACTGGGAAATCCTTAGGGGACAGTAAGGGAAAGTGGGCTTTCACAAAATGTACGGACAGATTTCCAACTATAATCAAAGAGCTCGAGAGACATTAACATTGAGCCTATCAGTTAAAATCAGAACTAAAAGCAGCTGGTATCATTTCAGAGTCCAGTAGATAGCATCCATCTATAAGAAAAGATCCCTTGAGTATGCTTAATGAAAAATTTAAAGGTACCAAAGTATATATGCATACTGCATAAACTAGGCTAAGTACAAAAGCAATAAAAAGGGCAGTTTGAGACACAAACAATAAACCAAAGAAACAAAATTTATGAGATCCTCTTCTTTCTAAGGGATTTGGAATTATCAAATGAAAAAAGAAGGCCTGTTTAAGATAGGGAGCTCATGGATAAGAAAGGAATTTTTTGCTAAAATGTTAATAAAGGAGTAGACTGAGATTGGGCTTCTACTTAGTAGATCAGCCTAATATTTTTCTGAAGTTTGACAGAAAGAATCCTACATATTCATCAAAGAAAATTCGATTTTCTCTGGAGCATGCAGGTAGACAGCACTTTGTGCCCTCTCTTGTAGTTAATGAATAAGTTCTGAATAATAGAATACAGGAGGGAGGGACAAATGATACTTCCAGGGCTGACCCTAAAATCTCTCGGGCCATCCTTTGAGTTCTTTATCTCATTTGCCCAAGAAGATGATAGAGTCAATACAGGGAAAGTGCCTGGTGCCCTGAAGGACTAAATGGGGCAGAGCCTCTCTGTGGACCAACAGCAAACTGTGACATAAATATTAAATGCTTATTTTACTAACCAAGCAATATGAGTTTCCCCTAAATCATATACAAACATAAACCCAGAACTTGCCGGAGAAAACGGAATTGTTTACATTATAAAACCAGATGATTTTTGAAAAGAGAGCTAAGGAGAGATAAGAAAGAAGGATCCTGCAGTGCAACCAAAGTCCAGAGATAGATGAAGTGGAACAATTACTGGAAAAAAAAAATTTAAAAGGTTCACATTTCAGATAGCCGAAAGGTATTTAAGAGAAAGGATGTCTAACATAAATTTGAATTATATGTTGCGCTGTGCTTCACTGTGTGTTAATCCCCCTATTAGATGCCTAATCTTAAGTAAAATTTGCTAAATGCAAAGACTTTTTAAAAAAATATCATATCTTGGAGCACCAGGGTGGCTCAGTTGGTTAAGTGTCTGCCTTTGGCTCAGGTCATGATCCTGTGGTTCTAGGATTGAGCCCCATGTTGGGATCCCAGCTTAGCTGGGAGCCTGCTTCTCCCTCTCCCTCTCTTGCTTCCCCTGCTTGTGCTCTCTCTTTCTTTCTCTGTCAAAAATAAAATGATTTTAAAAATATATTATCTTGATAGTGAATGAATCTAATCAGGGTGGTATCTAGCAGGGTAATATAAGGGAGAAAGGAAGCAATGTGCACAGGAGGTGAAACAAAGAGTGGAGATTAAAAATTTAGTAATAGCAGCTTTCTTACTTATTCCATGAGGACAGCATTACCCTACAACCAAAACCAGCACACCATTTCCAACAGACTACAGACCAATAACTCTCATAAACACATATGCTAAATCTTCAATAAAATATTAACAAATTGAATCCAAGAACGTATGAAAAGTTTTATAGCATGACAAAGTGGGATTTATTTCAGGTATTCAAGACTGGTTTAATATTCAAAAATAAGTTGATGTAATGGTATTGGGAAAACTGGATATCCACAAAAGAATAAAATTGAGCCCCTATCTTATGCAACTCACAAAAATTAACTCAAACTGGATTAAAGGATTAATGTAAAACCTGAACTTGTAAAACTCCTAGAAGACAAGATAGGAAAAAAGCTCTTTGACATTAGTCTGCACAATGATTTTTGGATATATAAAAAGCAAAGGCAGCAAAGGCAAAAGTAAACCAGTAAGACTATGAACTAAAAAGGGCAAAGGGAACCAGCAACAGAATGAAAAAGGAATCCATGGAATGGGAGAAAATATTTCCAAGCCATAGATCTGATAAGAGGTTAACATCTAAAATATATAAGGAACCCATCCATGCCAAAAAATAGTGCAAAACAAAACAAAATAAAATAAAATAAATAAAACAATTAGAAAATAGACAAATGACCTGAATAGACATTTTTTTCCAAAGAAGACATACAAATGGCCAACAGGTACATAAAAATATGCACATCACTAATCATCAGAGAAATGCAAATCAAAACCCCTGACACCCGCTAGAATGGCAATCATTAAAAAGGCAAGAGATAAATGCTGGAGAAGATGTGGAGAAAAGGGAATCCTACCCAGTGCACTGTTGGTGGGAATGTAACCTGGTACAGCCACTGTGGAAAACACTATGGAGCTTCCTTAAAAATTAAAAATAAAAATTACCATATGATCTAGCAATCCCACTTTCGGGTATATATCCAAAGGAAACAAAACCATTATCTCAAAAAGATATTTCTACTCTCATGTTCATTACCGCATTCATTTCTGTGTTCATAGAAACAGACAATAGAAAAGCAGTTGCCTGGAACTGGGATTGGGGGAAATAAGGAGAGGTTAGTTAAAGGGTACAAACTTTCAGTTAATCAATGAATGAGATCTGAGACTCTAGTACATGGTCACTTTAGTTAATAACATTGCCTTCTATCATTGAAATTTGCTAAGAAGATAGAATTTAAATGTTCTCAACCTCCCCAAAAAGCAAAAAAGTATGGCATTTTTCATTGAACATTAAAAAATTAGAAAAAAAACATAAAAATTAGCTAAAAAACATTGATAATCTATAAGCCCAACACTCAGGGGACCACTACGATCATTTCCAATTATACTGTAACCTTAATAGCTGATAATACCTTCCATATACTTATTTTTTCTGTTCAGTAACAACTTTATTATTATTTGAATGTAGTTGACATACAATGTTACATTAGTTACATTAGCTTAGTGTTACTTAAACTAACCAAATTAGAACAACAGAAATGTCCCATTTTGGGAAAATGGTTATGTAACCATTTTGACCTCCTGTACTCTTTGGAATGATCTGTTTCAAGTACCTAGCATGTCACATACCTAAACACACAAATTTGGCATCTTATTCCAACTGGCACCACTAGGCTTTTCTAACTGAGAAATAAGCAATTAATTCTCAATCCGAATAGATACTGAAAAGTTGTCTCAGAGAAAGACAAAGAACAAGGCTGATTTTCCTCCTAACTTTCCTTGTTCTGTTCCTGCTTCCCTGTGGTAACAACCAGTTGTACATAAGGAAGTTGCCTATCCTTGACTTTTCCTTTTACTTGAAACCCTGCTGCATTCCAGATTGCTGATAATTGAAAGATCAATTGCATCATAGGCGCTTGACTAAATGTCATTTCAAGTGGCATATTTCTAAGATAGCAAAAGCTATAATATTGACCAAAGAAACTGCTGAAGTTGTTGGAATAAAAGATGATAGATCTATGTGTGATTTTCCAGCAAAACACCAACTCTTGAGTTCACTTCTAGGCTGAATTCTTGGAACAAAGAGATAGACTTAACTAACCATATTTTAAAATACAAATATAATAACATAACTTTTAAAGTATGATAACTTTAAAAAATGGAATCTTGAAAACAAAAAATAGAGGTCAGGAAATAATTACACAGGCATACAAAAATTTAGTGTAAAATAAAGATAAGGCAATGATTGATTATTCCATAAATGATGCTGTAAATCGAGACAGCCATCTGGGGTAAAAATAATTGCATCTATACCCCATATCTTATTCTAATAAACATTGCAGTATATCAATATTTAAATTTAAAAATGAAAATATATTACTTCAGATTAAAATATAGGAAAAAATTACCTTCATAACCCAGAAGTGGAAGCCTTTTTAAGTGTGGCAAAACAGAGAAGCTATATAAGAAAATATGGATAAATTGGGTCTAAGTTTAAGAATAAAATCTGTATGACACAAAGCTCACCAAAAGTTATGTCAAAAGATTGCCAGCAAAATAACAAAGTGAGAAGATATTTTAATTCACATTATAAACAATGGACTAATATTTCTGTAATATACAGACATTTTTCTAATATTTCCCTAGTATACAAAGAGCATCTGCATCTTGACAAGAATAATGTCAAAAAATAATAAAAAATTTAAAAAAAAAAAGAAAATACAGGCAAAGAATATGGACATATATTTCACAGAACTATAAATACAGATAGCTCTTAAAAATGTGAGAAGAAGCTCATGAAGAAAAGGAATTAGAAATGTTGACTTTAGGGGCGCCTGGGTGGCTCAGTGGATTAAGCCGCTGCCTTCGGCTCAGGTCATGATCTCAGGGTCCTGGGATCGAGCCCCGCATCGGGCTCTCTGCTCTGCAGGGAGCCTGCTTCCTCCTCTCTCTCTGCCTGCCTCTCTGCCTACTTGTGACCTCTCTCTCTGTCAAATAAATAAATAAAATCTTTAAAAAAAAAAAAAAAAAGAAATGTTGACTTTACCTTCAGGACTTATCTTTATTCACAAATAATTAAAAGGTGGGTATTTTGGAATGGCAATGTCACCTATAATATCATAATCTGTAATTTAATAATATTTGATTAGTCTTCCAGTGAATTTTTCTTCCATCACTGTTAAGTGTACAAAATGAGCTTGTTAGATCACTAAAAAGGAAAAATTATAAAGCTTTGCAAAAATTAAAGGAGAAGAAACAATATGGCTGGGTTTGGTTTTTGTTTGTGCTTTTTTTTAGTTGGTTTTTTGAGGGAGAAGGGGATTCTCAACTTTTTAAAAACATAACATTCAGAAATTCTAAAAAATATAAAAAGCATAATAATCATGATCCATAATCACACCTGAAAATGGTCACATTAAGCACTTTAATGTAATTTCACTTTCCATGTCCTCTATTAAAAAAATTCTTTTAGTATACAAATACATACACACACACACACACACACACACAGAAAACACACCATGCATAAATCTACATGATGTATACAGAATGTTATACACTATAACATAGCAGAATTTCCTAATCTGCATTTTTCACTGAACGTATCATAAGCACTTAATAATCATTAAACCACTTCGAAAGAAACACAATATATGAGATAGCCATTTCCAAAACCTAAGTAAATATGGGAGATTGGGGGAGGGAAGCTGAATTTGAGTTTCTTCACAGCAATGTGTGTATCTGTTGGAGAAACTTACTATTTTCTGTCCTCCTATTTCTTTTCCATGCAGAAGGACTTCCCCCAAAAAGAGCACTTTCAATTTCTTCCCCACCTAAGGTGGACCGACTTAGGTGACTGGTGTGTTTGAAAACAGAACTGCCCATGTGCAGCTCTGCTCCAGACTTCTCCTGGCCTCTGTACAGGATGTATTCTCTTTGCTCTCTGCCTTTCAGTGAGTAAGACTTGCACCTACCCTTGCCTGAGTATGCCTCAGTGGGTAAATCTAATTCTGGAGAAAAGATTAGAAAGCACATCAAAACTATAATCTTCAGCACCGCTTTAATCTGTAATTAGGTGGCTACTTTGACCTTGAGATGTCTGTCTCTTCTCATTTGACTTGAACTTGCAAGGTGAAGAAAGTGGTAGTATGTGTCAACTCCCTAAAACTCTAATTTTGTCTAGAACTATGTTTCCAATTCACAAGGCATTTCCGTGTTGATTATCATATTTGATTTTCACAGTAACCCTTAGATGTAGGAAGGAAGATATTGACATTTGTTGAGTGAATGCCTACCATTCGCCAGAAATGTGCCAAGAAAGTTATCTTTTTTTTAAGATCTTAATTAATGATCACAACTTTGAAAAATCCAATTGCCCTCATTTTAAAGATCTGAAAGTGGAGTTTCAGAAAGGTGAAATGATTTACCTAAGATAGACAACTGGTAAGTGACAAATCTGGAAGTGCCAACAGACTATAAACACCAGGATCATATCTCTTGTTCACTTTTGAATTCCCAGGTCCTGCTGGTCTCATGCTTGACAAAGAGAAGGCATTCGATAAAAATGATTAAATAAATGACTCCAAATAAATTCTCTTTCCACTGCACCATCGAGTGAGAACGGAGATTTTTTAAAACTATAAAACTCAAGGAAATTTCAAGCTACAAATCTATTTCTATGGGAGCTGGGGTTGGGGGCTATGCAAGAACCTGAGGCTCATTTCTGGAGATGTGCATGGAAATCCTCTGAGGTTGCCTGCGATACAGCAGAAGACAGAATGGACTATGAAATGTGAGATCCAGTATTTCATAGGGTCCTTGTCACTCCTGAAGCAGCGAGATCTTTGACAATCATTTGCTTGCTCCTATTCACAATTCTCTCATCTGTAAAATAGAAGTTTGAAGAAATTATCTTGAAGGTGTTGTAATCCTAATATTCTACCAATGTATGAAGCCCAAAGCTCAATCTTTAAAAGAAAAAATGCTGCTTTCTGAACAAGAGAGTCTACATATTTATTGTGCAGTTATATAGAGAAATTGGAATTTAACACATGGATAAAGGTGCCTATAGCTTTGAATATAACAGAGTTCTCACACTTCCACAAGTTGACAAACCCAGGAACTCCTGCGGCTAGAATGACAGAAGATGTGAATCCATAACTGGAACATCCTAACAGGAAGTTATAGCATAGATTCTGCCTGAAAATGTATTGTTCCAAAAGTCATGATTTAGAACTTGCTGTTAACACTGAGCAGATCTAAGACCAAATAGGAGAACAGTTTTGCCTAAGGAAAGTAAGAGATAAACCTACCTTTAAGCTTTCTCTCTCCTTTGGGCCTCGTGCGTGCGCGCACACACACGCACACACAAACACACACACACAAATATATACCCCATGAATGATATTTTGCCACAGACACACATCAGATAGATATCTAATTTTAAAAGAAGGGAAAAGGTAATAAAAAGAAGCAGTCATTTTCTTTTTCACATCTGAAAATGTTTCCAGCAATAGGTGACAATGAAGGAAATCTAAACAATATGCATCTTGCTAGCTCTTTGTTGACCCAAATCTTTCACAGTCAAAAAGAAAGCAGGTAATATCCTCCATTAACAGAAGAAAAGCTTTAAAAAATTGTTCAAGTTCACCAGCATGGTTATTATGCTATTTGAATTTTTTTTTAAGATGTAGATGTAAGACTCAAAGTGACTGTAGAATGTACATGTCAAAAAATATTCTAGAGAGGAGGAGTCAAGATGGCGGAGAAGTAGCAGCCTGAGACTACATCAGGTAACAGGAGATCAGCTCGATAGCTTCTCTAAACATAGCAAACACCTACAAATCCAACGGGAGAGCGAAGAGAAGAAGAACAGCAACTCTAGAAACAGAAAATCAACCACTTTCTGAAAGGTAGGACTGGCGGAGAAGTGAATCTAAAACGACGGGAAGATAGACCGCGGGGGGAGGGGCCGGCTCCCGGCAAGCGGCGGAGGAACGGAGCACAAAATCAGGACTTTTAAAAGTCTGTTCCACTGAGGGACATTGCTCCAGGGGCTAAACCGGGGTGAAGCCCACGCGGGGCCAGCGTGGCCCCAGGCCCCGCAAGGTCACAGAAGGATCGGGGGTGTCAGAGTGTCAGAGAGCTCGCAGGTATTAGAACGGAGAAACCGGCTGCAAAGACAGAGCCGAGGACTGAACTCTCAGCTCGGGGTTACCTTGAACTGGTCGCGGGCTGGGTGAGCTCGGAGCGCGGCTAGAGGCTGGGGATACGGGAGTGATTGGGTGCTGTCCTCTGGGGGCGCACTGAGGAGTGGGGCCCCAGGCTCTCGGCTCCTCCGGGCCGGAGACTGGGAGGCCGCCATTTTCATTCCCGTCCTCCGGAACTCTACGGAAAGCGTTCAGGGAACAGAAGCTCCCAAAAGCGAACCCGAGCCGATTACTTAGTCCGGCCGCCGGTAAGGGCGGTGCAATCCCGCCTCGGGCAAAGACACTTCAGAGTCACTACAACAGGCCCCTCCCCCAGAAGATCAACAAAATATCCAGCCAGGACGAAGTTCATCTATCAAGGAGAAAGCAGATTCAATTCCTAAGACAGCAGAGCAATTCCAGAGGAGGAGAAAGCAAAGCACGGAACTCATGGCTTTCTCCCCATGATTCTTTAGTCTTGCGGCTACTTCAATTTTTTTTCTTTTTTCAATTTTTTATTTTTTTTTCTTTTTTCAATTTTTTTTTCTTTTTTCTTTTTTCTTCTTCTGCTAAATTTTTTTAAAAACTTTTACCCTTTTCTTTTTTAACGTTTTTTGACTAGTTCATCTAAATATATATATTTTTTCTTTCTTTTTTATATTTTTTTATTTGTTTTCTTTTTTAAATTTTTTTTTCTTTTTTTTTTCAGAACCTGTTTTTTATCCCCTCCCCCCCCCACAATTTGGGGTCTCTTCTGATTTGGTTACAGCGCATTTTTCCGGGGTCTTTGCCACCCTATTAGTAGTTTATTTGCTCCTTCATATCCTCTTATCTGGACAAAATGACAAGGCGGAAAAAATCACCACAAACAAAAGAACAAGAGACAGTACCGAAGGCTAGGGACCTAATCAACACAGACATTGGTACTATGTCAGATCAAGAGTTCAGAATGACGATTCTGAACATTCTAGCTGGGCTCGAAAAAGGCATGGAAGATATTAGAGAAACCCTCTCTGGAGATATTAAAGCCCTTTCTGGAGAAATTAAAGAACTAAAGTCTAACCAAGTTGAAATCAAAAAAGCTATTAATGAGGTGCAATCAAAAATGGAGGCTCTCACTGCTAGGATCAATGAGGCAGAAGAAAGAATTAGTGATATAGAAGACCAAATGACAGAGAATAAGGAAGCCGAGCAAAAGAGGGACAAACAGCTACTGGACCATGAGGGGAGAATTCGAGAGATAAGTGACACCATAAGACGAAACAACATTAGAATAATTGGGATTCCAGAAGAAGAAGAAACAGAGAGGGGAGCAGAGGATCTATTGGAGAGAATCATTGGAGAGAATTTCCCTAATATGGCAAAGGGAACAAGCATCAAAATCCAGGAGATGCAGAGAACCCCCCTCAAAGTCAACAAGAATAGGTCCACACCCCGTCACCTAATAGTAAAATTTACAAGTCTTAGTGACAAAGAGAAAATCCTGAAAGCAGCCCGAGAAAAGAAATCAGTAACATACAATGGTAAAAATATTAGATTGGCGGCAGACTTATCCACAGAGACCTGGCAGGCCAGAAAGAGCTGGCATGATATATTCAGAGCACTCAACGAGAAAAACATGCAGCCAAGAATACTCTATCCAGCTAGGCTAACATTGAAAATAGAAGGAGAGATCAAAAGCTTCCAGGACAAACAAAAACTGAAAGAATTTGCAAACACCAAACCAGCTCTCCAGGAAATATTGAAAGGGGTCCTCTAAGCAAAGAGAGAGCCTAAAAGTAGTAGATCAGAAAGGTACAGAGACAATATACAGTAACAGTCACCTTACAGGATAATAATGGCACTAAATTCATATCTCTCAATAGTTACCCTGAATGTTAATGGGCTAAATGCCCCAATCAAAAGACACAGGGTATCAGAATGGATAAAAAAACAAAACCCATCAGTATGTTGCCTACAAGAAACTCATTTTAGACGCGAAGACACCTCCAGATTGAAAGTGAGGGGGTGGAAAACAATTTACCATGCTAATGGGCATCAGAAGAAAGCTGGGGTGGCAATCCTTATATCAGATCAATTAGATTTTAAGCCAAAGACTATAATAAGAGATGAGGAAGGACACTATATCCTACTCAAAGGGTCTGTCCAACAAGAAGATCTAACCATTTTAAATATCTATGCCCCTAACGTGGGAGCAGCCAACTATATCAACCAATTAATAACAAAATCAAAGAAACACATCAATAATAATACAATAATAGTAGGGGACTTTAACACTCCCCTCACTGAAATGGACAGATCATCCAAGCAAAAGATCAACAAGGAAATAAAGGCCTTAAATGACACACTGGACCAGATGGACATCACAGATATATTCAGAACATTTCATCCCAAAGCAACAGAATACACATTCTTCTCTAGTGCACATGGAACCTTCTCCAGAATAGATCACATCCTGGGTCACAAATCAGGTCTCAACCGGTATCAAAAGATTAGGATTATTCCCTGCATATTTTCAGACCACAATGCTCTGAAGCTAGAACTCAATCACAAGACGAAAGCTGGAAAGAACCCAAATACATGGAGACTAAACAGCATCCTTCTAAAGAATGAATGGGTCAACCAGGAAATTAAAGAAGAATTGAAAAAATTCATGGAAACAAATGATAATGAAAACACAACAGTTCAAAATCTGTGGGACACAGCAAAGGCAGTCCTGAGAGGAAAATATAGAGCAGTACAAGCCTTTCTCAAGAAACAAGAAAGGTCTCAAGTACACAACCTAACCCTACGCATAAAGGAGCTGGAGAAAGAACAAGAAAGAAACCCTAAACCCAGCAGGAGAAGAGAAATCATAAAGATCAGAGCAGAAATCAATGAAATAGAAACCAAAAAAACAATAGAAAAAATCAATGAAACTAGGAGCTGGTTCTTTGAAAGAATCAATAGGATTGATAAACCCCTGGCCAGACTCATCAAAAAGAAAAGAGAAAGGACCCAAATCAATAAAATCATGAATGAAAGAGGAGAGATCACAACTAACACCAAAGAAATACAGACAATTATAAGAACATACTATGAGCAACTCTACGCCAACAAATTGGCCAATCTGGAAGAAATGGATGCATTCCTAGAGACATATAAACTACCACAACTGAACCAGGAAGAAATAGAAAACCTGAACAGGCCCATAACCAGTAAGGAGATTGAAACAGTCATCAAAAATCTCCAAACAAACAAAAGCCCAGGGCCAGATGGCTTCCCAGGGGAATTCTACCAAACATTTAAAGAAGAACTCATTCCTATTCTCCTGAAACTGTTCCAAAAAATAGAAATGGAAGGAAAACTTCCAAACTCATTCTATGAGGCCAGCATCACCTTGATCCCAAAACCAGACAAGGATCCCACCAAAAAAGGGAACTACAGACCAATATCCTTGATGAACACAGACGCAAAAATTCTCGCCAAAATACTAGCCAATAGGATTCAACAGTACATTAAAAGGATTATTCACCACGATCAAGTGGGATTTATTCCAGGGCTGCAGGGTTGGTTCAACATCCGCAAATCAATCAATGTGATAGAACACATTAATAAAAGAAAGAACAAGAACCATATGATACTCTCAATAGATGCTGAAAAAGCATTTGACAAAGTACAGCATCCCTTCCTGATCAAAACTCTTCAAAGTGTAGGGATAGAGGGCACATACCTCAATATTATCAAAGCCATCTATGAAAAACCCACCACAAATATCATTCTCAATGGAGAAAAACTGAAAGCTTTTCCATTAAGGTCAGGAACACGGCAGGGATGTCCATTATCACCACTGCTATTCAACATAGTATTAGAAGTCCTAGCCTCAGCAATCAGACAACAAAAAGAAATTAAAGGCATCCAAATTGGTAAAGAAGAAGTCAAACTATCACTCTTCGCAGATGATATGATACTATATGTGGAAAACCCAAAAGACTCCACTCCAAAACTGCTGGAACTTGTACAGGAATTCAGTAAAGTGTCAGGATATAAAATCAATGCACAGAAATCAGTTGCATTTCTGTACACCAACAACAAGACTGAAGAAAGAGAAATTAAGGAGTCAATCCCATTCACAATTGTACCCAAAACTATAAGATACCTAGGAATAAACCTAACCAAAGAGACTAAGAATCTATACACAGAAAATTATAAAGTACTCATGAAAGAAATTGAGGAAGACACAAAAAAATGGAAAAATGTTCCATGCTCCTGGATTGGAAGAATAAATATTGTGAAAATGTCTATGCTACCTAAAGCAATCTACACATTTAATGCAATCCCTATCAAAATACCATCCATTTTTTTCAAAGAAATGGAACAAATAATCCTAAAATTTATATGGAACCAGAAAAGACCTCGAATAGCCAAAGGAATATTGAAGAACAAAGTCAACGTTGGTGGCATCACAATTCCGGACTTCAAGCTCTATTACAAAGCTGTCATCATCAAGACAGCATGGTACTGGCACAAAAACAGACACATAGACCAGTGGAAGAGAATAGAGAGCCCAGAAATCGACCCTCAACTCTATGGTCAACTAATCTTCGACAAAGCAGGAAAGAATGTCCAATGGAAAAAAGACAGCCTCTTCAATAAATGGTGCTGGGAAAATTGGACAGCCACATGCAGAAAAATGAAATTGGACCACTTCCTTACACCACACACGAAAATAGACTCCAAATGGATGAAGGACCTCAATGTGAGAAAGGAATCCATCAAAATCCTTGAGGAGAACGCAGGCAGCAACCTCTTCGACCTCAGCCGCAGCAACATCTTCCTAGGAACAACGGCAAAGGCAAGGGAAGCAAGGGCAAAAATGAACTATTGGGATTTCATCAAGATCAAAAGCTTTTGCACAGCAAAGGAAACAGTTAACAAAACCAAAAGACAGCTGACAGAATGGGAGAAGATATTTGCAAAAGACATATCAGATAAAGGGCTAGTATCCAAAATCTATAAGGAACTTAGCAAACTCAACACCCAAAGAACAAACAATCCAATCAAGAAATGGGCAGAGGACATGAACAGACATTTCTGCAAAGAAGACATCCAGATGGCCAACAGACACATGAAAAAGTGCTCCACGTCACTCGGCATCAGGGAAATACAAATCAAAACCACAATGAGATATCACCTCACACCAGTCAGAATGGCTAAAATTAACAAGTCAGGAAATGACAGATGCTGGAGAGGATGTGGAGAAAGGGGAACCCTCCTCCACTGTTGGTGGGAATGCAAGCTGGTGCAACCACTCTGGAAAACAGCATGGAGGTTCCTCAAAATGTTGAAAATAGAACTACCCTATGACCCAGCAATTGCACTACTGGGTATTTACCCTAAAGATACAAACATAGTGATCCGAAGGGGCACGTGTACCCGAATGTTTATAGCAGCAATGTCTACAATAGCCAGACTATGGAAAGAACCTAGATGTCCATCAACAGATGAATGGATCAAGAAGATGTGGTATATATACACAATGGAATACTATGCAGCCTTCAAAAGAAATGAAATCATGCCATTTGCGACGACGTGGATGGAACTAGAGCGTATCATGCTTAGTGAAATAAGTCAATCGGAGAAAGACAACTATCATATGATCTCCCTGATATGAGGACATGGAGAAGCAACATGGGGGGGTAGGGGGATAGGAGAAGAATAAATGAAACAAGATGGGATTGGGAGGGAGACAAACCATAAATGACTCTTAATCTCACAAAACAAACTGGGGGTTGCTGGGGGGAGGTGGGATTGGGAGAGGGGGAGCGGGCTATGGACATTGGGGAGGGGAGGCGAACCATAAGAGACTATGGACTCTGAAAAACAACCTGAGGGTTTTGAAGGGTCAGGGGTGGGAGGTTGGGGGAACAGGTGGTGGGTGATGGGGAGGGCACGTTTTGCATGGAGCACTGGGTGTTGTGCAAAAAGAATGAATACTGTTACGCTGAAAAAAAAAAATAAAAAGGGAAAAAAAAATATTCTATTTATTGGCCTGACTTTTAAGGAAATAAAGAAACCTGAAAATTAGCTTAATCTATTTACAACAGGTTTAAACCATAATGTTCTAGAAAAAATAACCACAAAATGCATTAAGATCATCATTGCCTGCATCCAGAGGCATATAAATAATTAACTGTAGTTGGATACCAGTTCTAGCCAAATCATTCCTACAGAGTAGCAACAAAGGAGTGTTTCTTGCTAGATAAGAACAAAGTGGGTAAACTAGCACAATTTTTTCATCTGGAAAATTGGAAAATCTGAAAGCGAAGTACACTAGATGAATTGAAATTCCAAAGGAAAAAAGATCCTTCTTGGGAATATGGGTTAAATTGTGTTCCTCAAAAAGATGTGGAAGTCCTAACCTACATTACCTATGAATGTGACCTTATGTCAAAATGGGGACTTTGCAAATGTAATCAAGTTAAAATGAGGTCATCAGGGGGGACTTAGCCTCCAGAACTGTGAGAAAATAAATTTATCTTGTTTAAACCACCTAATCTGTGGTAATTTGTTAAACCAGTCACAGCAAACTAATACAATATGTGAGGAAACACCACTTCTTTCTCTGGGGGCATTTTCTGATTCTGGCCATGGCTAATGATCAACATTTTTCCAGGTAGAAAGTGTATATGCCCATGTGCAAAAGTTTTTCTTGGTTAAATAACTAAAAGTGGAATTTCAGAATGTAAGATAAGCACATCTTTAAATTAACTTATTATCAAATCGCTTTCCAACATGGATTTGCCTATTTACATTTGAACACTCTATTGGGCTTTTCTCTGCATCCTCACAGCCTTTTAAATATTTCCCTGCTGTTATAGGCTGAATTGTGTTCTCCAAAATTTCATATATTTAAATCCTAACCCTCAACACTTCAGACAGTGACTATATTTGGGTATCACTGTTCTTAAAGAGCTAATTAAGTAACACTGAGTTACAATTCGATGGGCCTTAATCCAATATGACTGGTGCCTTCACCGTATCATTTCATAAGATTATTGGCCATGCATATTTTGCTGTCCTTTTTCTTATTGATTTGTATATACCTACTGCATTCTAATGAGTCATTTCCCTAAAGAGTTATATACATTGCAAATGCCTTTTTTTTGCTTTTTGCCTGCTTCTGACAAACTTACAAACTTATCTTTAACTTTGTTAAACAGATACTTAAATTTGACCTCTTTTCCTTTCTGGTTTATTTGTTTCTGTTTCTTTTCCACCAAAAATGTCTGTCCTGATGTTATACAGTCCCATATTTTCTTTTCTAAGTTTTAAGATGTAAGCTTCACAAACTTTTTATGTTACAGATGATACGATGTGCCATCAGGTTCCTCTTTCAAGACCAAAGCACTCATTCTGCATACATCCCCTCACCTGCCAGCTGTATTGGGTACTCAAGAGTTGAAACTGTATCTCCAACGATTGCCTTCAGGCAAAGAATGAAGCCTGATTCAAGGTTGCAATCCTTTCCTGAGAGTAAGTAGTCCATGTATAATGACTACTCAGTAAGAGGTTACAAAGGCCAGGTCCTCTATTTATTATTTTTATCTTTCTAACACCTAAAATTTAGTGGATATCATTTCTTTTTAGCAATATTGAATTTTACTGATTTCCATGGTTGTCATGATTTTCTTTCCATATATTTCATCTATGTTTACTTTTCTTTTTGTTGTGGTGCAACTTCTCATGATTCTTTTAGTGACAGTGTGTGTTATAAACACTCATACTTTGTCTAAAATGTTTTATTCTTCCCTTTTCCTCAAGTAACTCTAAGATGATTTTTTTTCTCATTACATTAAAGATATTACTCTATTATCTCTTACTATTAATTATTGCTAAGAAATATGTTGCTGGTCCAATTGGTATTCTTTTCAATATAGCCTAAAATCCTTTCAGGGAGTTTTTGAGATTTTCACATTTTAACCCAGGTTCTTACTTCAAGCAGTGTTTAAGCATAGACTTATTTTTTTATTTGTGGTTACATTATATAGCATTGTACATCTCCTTTAAAGTTGATGACTCATGGCTTTATTTTTGTATACATGTAGTCATTATTTCCTCAAATTGTGCATCTCTACCATATGTACTGTTACCTATCAATCTATTCTCTGCATCTCTTATAATCACTTTGAAATTTTTAACTATGTTTCTCCTTTGCAGTCTATATATTTTCCTCCATACTACCTTCTAATTCGCTAATTCTTTTTTTGACTATGTCATTCTTGGGTTTACCTCATCTATCATATTTTTTAATTAATATTTTGGTCATTATATTTTTTAATTTCCAAGATTTGTGTTTGGTCCTCTTAAGGGCCACCTATTCTTGTTTCATTTCTATCCTTTTACAGTGTCTTACTCTTTTTAAATGGAAGCTCTTTCTTATTTACCTCATTAAGATTTTAATTCTAAGCTTATTTATTTTAATGTTCTTGTCACACTATTCCGTAAAATTGATTTCATGTGGAACAAGGTTATATTTTAATTCTGAATGTGCTGGTACCCACTGGTAGTGTTAGATATCTTCATGTAGTTTGGATTTTTATGGGAAAATTTTTAATTCTCTCTCAACAATCTATTCTTGTCTCCTTGTGTCCCCTGTGTACATCCCAATCTCTCATAATTTTGCAATTTTTTTCTTCCCAGCCCCTAACTTCATATGAAACTTGGTCTTATAATGGCACTTGACAGTTGCTGACTCTTGGTGAGACCGAGAATAACTGAGATGCATACAAATTCAGTCATGCACTATTAGAATGCTTTTCAGTTCTTTGTCCTGAAGTGGTATATAGGTTAATCATTCCTATTAGATGAAATGTAGGAAACTCTATAGCTGCTAGCAATGATCTGAAATAAACTTTTTTTTTAAGATACGCTTATCTGCAAGAAATTCTCATCCAAAGCCCTAATTTCAAGCAATAAATCTAATTTTCATCTGCCTTTTACCTTCCTTTCCTCTTCACCCTAAATGTCACCTTCACCCTAAAGGTATCCCATTCCTGGCTGTCCCTATGTGTAGTGGATCAAGATACCAGAAAGTCTGTGACTTCAGTCCCACTAATATAATTTTTCTATTCATTTTCTGGTTCTCAGAGATTTTGAGCTTATGTTTGAACTCTGCTAGGTCTACATGGTTTTCCATTGTTATAAATTATTCTTACTGCTACAGTTTGAGGAGGAAGCAGTGTGTGATACCTCGAACTTATGCCTGTATCTGATTTTCTCACCAAAAAAGATTCTGATAAAATTTCTCCACTTTCTCATTATATAAAAACATTCAGGAGTTAAGTACAGCATAAAAAGGCCTCATTGTCCTGTGTGGAATAATGTCTATAGGACTTTTTTCTTTAAGAAACAATAATCCATTTAAATCAGTGGTCTCCAGAATTTCTGGGATTTTTAATATCCTGAAAATCATGTTAAGAATGTGAAATTCTGGGCCCTAATTTTCAAGCATTCTGATTTCACACTTCTAGTATTAAATCACTGGGGGGGGGGGCAATTTTGGTGCACACCAGGTGTTATATCCAAAAAAATGTCTTTTTTAAAAACTATAAATTGAATCTCATATGTAGTGATCGGTTTTTAAAAACTGACGTATTCCAAATCTACACACCTTATGGCAAAATGAAGGGAAAAGATAATTCTACTGGAAAAATCTTTTATTCTATCAAAATTTCTATTTTTCATTTAGTTTTTAATTATCTCAAGGAAAATTAGTTTAAGAATAAACTATATCTAACTAAACTTGTAAGAAATGAGGTTATACATCTCATCTTGATAATAAATGGCCCAGGGTGCACTTCTTGTGATAAATAAGGTGCATTTTTTTTCCCATAAAGACTGCTTCTCAGTGTTTTTGTGGAGTTAAAAATATCCCCTTTTCCAGAGATGTATAGGGTTATTCCATACTTTGAATTACTTAATTTGTGTGTATGTGTGTGTGCATGTGTGTGTGTGTGTCTGTGTGTGTTTTCTTTGTTTTGGTGCACTAGAGGTGGAAAAGGTAGGGGTTATAAGGAGACACAATGAAATATATTCCAGTATAAAGGTCATTGATTTAGGTCAGGGCAATGAGGGAAACAGTAATAAATGCTAAGCCATGTCGAAAAAGTCAAAGTGACGGACTCATTACTGCATACCCTTCTCTTCCCAGCCTCACATTTCATGAAGCTATGTAGTTTAGTACCTACGGCCAAAGCCAATTACCAAAGCCAATTTCATGCATGGACAGCCTTGAGTTTTACCCTCTCTCTTCTTCCTCCTCCTGGTTAAGCCAAAGTAAATATATTCCTAAATCATCATGAATTCAAATTTATAAGTGAGCATGAATACTAGGATCTGTATTTTAGAATATTTTGCTATCCCTAGAATTCATGTTGCACCAAGCCAACTTGGATATAAGACAGCTGTTTACTATGGGCATCTAACATTGAGGGCAGAGAGATTTCACAAAGACAATTAAACATTCCTCCAAAAAAAGCTTAGTTTAGGAAAAATTAGCTATAGGAGTACAAATATCAAGTTTTTGGAATTAAAGTCTAATTTTATAATAAAGAAACTGGAAGAACCTCTTTTAACATATTATGTCATTATTACATATAACTATGCAGAATTAATAGTGCAGAAATTAACTATTTTTCTGAATCTGTAATAAAATATATAATCATCTTTTAATAATACAAGAAACATAAAGAATTTAGAGAGGTTCTTACTACAAGAATTTGATAGCTTTATGAATTTTTTAATTACCTTGATTCCTTTCCAAGAATAAGACAACTACTTGGCAATTTTTAACCACCGAAGATATGGCATTGCAATCTAGAAAGAAGATAGTTATGTTTCTAACTATTCCAAATAGAAAATAGGATGATCACTGAATCAAACTTAGACATGAAGAATTTTTCAGTTTCTTAAAACACAAAATTATACTCAGAGTTTATGCATTCTTTGATTTTGGATGTGAAAATGATGTAGTGTGATAGAAGTAGATGATGGAAATAAGACACACTCTTAAAATCTGAGGCAAATAATAATTCATAGCTAGTTAGTGAAACAAAGAATCAATTGTGGGGATCTTTCTGACTCTAAAGCATAGTATATTATCATATATTCTAGGCACCATACTGCCTAGAATGTCTACCTTCCATCCCTTCATATACAACTTTTACATTTCCAACACCAGACAAAATGCTGCCTCCTTGATGAAATTTTCTGTGATTCACATAACTGGGAATAATCTCTCCCTCATATAAAATTCAACAGCAATTTATCACTCCGTCACTTTCAGTAGACCTATTAGCTTATTAGCCCACTATTTTAGTTATTTTGGGAGACTGACAGTATCCTCTGCTATAATGTAATTTTGTTTAGGACAGGTTATTTGCTATATTTTTACAGCACCCAATGAGTTGAAGATACTACCATGTCCCTAGTACATGTTTAATTATTATTTTTTAAATGAAGGAAGAGATGAATGAAATCCAACTCTTCAATAATGTAAATGAGTTAATAATGCATTGATCTAATCACTATAAAGTTAGGCTTTATTAGTTATACTTGGAAACAGATTCACAATATTGCCCCTTATACCTAAATAATAGTTATGTAAGCTAATGCAATTTCTATAATTTTTCCTGTAAAATGTCACTATGCTAGTTATTGTTAAAAATCAGCACTTTAAGTTTATTGTCATTAAATTTTAAGCTACTATTTTCATCTAATATTCACAAGCTATCGTTCTATTTCTTTATAATAATTCTGTAAATGAATGCTTGAATTATCTTTTCTTTTGGGGGTCTTTACATCTGGTAAGAGTTTAATACCCAAGTGGTCAATAATGTGTTGAATAAAAAAAATACAAGAATAGCACTGGAACCCTCTCAAATAAATGAAAATGACTTATTAGCAAGATATCTTTCAGTAGTTTCTTTTAATCTAACTATGTATTAATTAAGGGCATGTTTCTATATCATTTTCAAGAGCATGTTATCAGACTTACTATCAAATTACCTGTTTAAATTAAGATGGGCTAGCTATTTAAAAATCCTATTTGGGAATTTTATTTCCAGAAATGAAGGACTAGTCTATTTCAAATTACCCTCCTAATGTGAATAAGTAGAGAATTAGAACAAAGAGAACATGGAAATACAAAATGTGATAAACATAAATGCTAGAAAAAATACAATTACTAAAATTAAAATCTCAGTACATGGGGTTAATAGATATATGTAACTGAAAGGAATGTTAGTGAACAGAAAAAGTGAGTGAAAAGGAAACATACAAACTAAAGCCAGAGAGGAAACAATGAAGAAAACTAAAGGAGACTGTTAAGAGACAAATGGGGAACAGTGAGAATGTGTTTACCACGCTGGTAGCTTTTTTTTTTAATATTTTATTTATTTGACAGAGAGAGAGAAGTCACAAGTAGTCAGAGAGGCAGGCAGAGAGAGAGGGAGAAACAGGCTCCTCACTGAACCGAGAGCCCGATGCGGGGCTCGATCCCAGGACCCTGAGATCATGACCTGAGCCGAAGGCAGAGGCTTAAACCACTGAGCCACCCAGGCGCCCCGAGAATGTGTTTAAAAAAAAAAAAAAAAGTCTAACATATGTAAATAAAATGGACAAAACTTTCTAAAATTAAAGGAAAACAAAACCATGATGTTAGAAACTTAAGGAGGGAAAGCAGGATAAATACACGAAAATCACACCCACACCTAGGTACATCAGAGAAAACCTACTGCAAACTAAAGACCAGCGAATATCTTAAAAACACCTGGAGAAAAGAGACCAATGACTTTCACAGAAGTGGTAAGTTTGGTAACTAATTTCTCAATAGAAACAATGGCAGCAAGTAGATAATAAAATAATCTTCAGATTGTAGGAAGAAAATAACTTCCTAGAGAAGGAAGTAAAATTTAAAAGCATCACTAAAAATATGCAAGTACATTTATAGTAACGAAAAGATAATTTACCAAAAAAATAAAACACATCTCAAATCGTATGGACAATCACTTAACCTCAAAATATACAGAAGAATTAAAAGGAGAAACAGGCAAACCCACCCACCATCATTGTGGATTTAACCCATTTCACGCAGTAACTGATAGAATAGGCAGAGCAAAAAAAAAAAAAAAAAAAAAAAAGTAGTATGGATCTGAACAATTTGAATACCAGGATTTAAAAACATGACCTTGGATGAGGAGTTAAGATGGCACAGTAGTCAGGGGACCCTGACTTGTCTGTCCCACAAACACAGCTAGATCAACATCAAATCATTTTTGAACAACTAGGATATCAATCCCAGGACTAAGAAAACAATCTGCGTGATTAGAGGGAGAAAACATGGCAGATCCAAGGTTTAGAGACATGAAGTATCCCTCCCCAGGGACTAGCAGTGGGGCGATGTCATCTTCCACCACCACCACCACCACGCCCCACCCCACTCAGCACCCACCAGCATGGTCGGACTTCAAAGAGAAACACAGCACCTCCACTGTGCTGTGGAGGCTGGAATTGCTTACACCAAATCCCATACCACCCCCTGCACTGCAAGGGTAACTTTACTAGGGCAGGTCTGATTGTAGGGCTCTACCTCAGAAGACCAACACAAGACCCCTACATATACCAAGTTTACTGGTCATTGACTATAGTTTTGGTAGAAATAGGACCAGGCTTTCCTATTTGCTTTTTGTTTTTTGGTTTTGTTTGTTTGTTTTTTTCTTTTCTTTTTCCTTTGGAATCAGGCTTACAGTTTCTTGCTTATTTGTTTCTTCCTTTTTCTCATTTTTTGAATCAGGATTTATTTCCTTTTCTTTTCTTTTTTCCTTCTTTCTTCTTTTTCTTTGGAATCAGTCTTAGAGTTTTTTGTCTGTTTGCTTTTTTGCTCCTCTTCTCTTTTCTTGGATTTTTCTTTTTTAATTAGACTTATCATAACAGACAAATCAAAGCACACTTAGTTAAGGGTCCAAGCACTCCCCACTGCAAACAAGGAGGAATTCTTCAGAAGACTGAACTGTGGAAAAGAGCAGCCAAAGCACAACAGCACAGTGTACACAGCACACACCAGAAATGTTTCTTGAAGTGCCAGACCCTGGACAGTGTAGGACCCCTTCTTAATATAGTATTACTCTCAGCAGGAAACATAACTTTTCATAACATGCTAAAGACAGAAACCAAGACATAATAACATGATGGAGGAATTCTCCCCACAAAAAAAGATCAAGAAGAAATAACAGCCAGAGATTTGCCCAGATATATGTAAGCAATATATCTGAATAAGAATTTAGAACAACAGTCATAAGAATACTAGGTAGGCTTGAAAGAAGCATTGAGGACACCAGAGAAACCCTGGCTATAGAGATAAAAGACCTAAAAACTAATGAGGCGAAAATAAAAAATGCTATCACTGAGATGCAGAACTGACTGGATATAATCACAATGATGGAAGTAGGAGAGGAATGATATGTGATAAGGAAGACAAAATTATGAAAAAAATGAAACTGAAAAGAAGAGGGAAAGAAAACTATTAGATCACAAATGCAGACTTAGGGAACTCAGTGAAACCACAAAGTGCAATAATATCCATATCACAGAAGTCCCAGAAAAAGAAGAGTGGGGAAAAGGAGCAGAAGGTTTATTTGAAAAAATTATAGTGAGAACTTCCTTAATCTGGGAAATTAAACAGGCACTCAAGTACAAAAGGCACAGAGAGCTCCCCTCAAAATCAACAAAAACAGGTCCATACTAACACAAAGCATAGTGAAACATCCAAAATACAAAAATAAAGAATGAATTCTGAAAGCACCTAGGGACATAAGGTCCTTAACCTGCAAGGGTAGACACATAAGGTTAGCAGCAGATCTGCCACAGAAACTTGACAGGACAGAAGAGTGTGGCATGATATAGTCAATGTGCTGAATGGGAAAAATATGCAGCCACGAACACTATATGCAGCATTCTGTCATTCAGAATAGAAGGAGAGATAAGAAATTTCCCAGAAAAACAAAAATTGAAGGAGTTCATGAACACTAAACCACTTCTGCAGCAAATATTAAAGGTGACCCGTTGAAGTGGGAAAGAGAAACCAAAAGCAACAAAGACTAGAAAGTGACAGAGACAATCTACAGGAAGACCAACTTTGCAGGTAATACAATGGCACTAAATTCATATTTACTAATAATTACTCTGAATCTAAATGGACTAAATGCCCCATTCAAAATACACAGGGGGAGAGGAGTCAAGATGGCGGAAAAGAAGCAGGCTGAGAAAATATCAGGTAGCAGGAGATCAGCTAGATAGCTTATCAAACGATTCTGAACACCTAAAAATCCAACAGGAGATCAAAGAGAAGACCAGCAATTCTAGAAACAGAAAATCGACCACTTTCTGAAAGGTAGGACTGGCAAAGAAGTGAATCCAAAGAGATGGGAAGATAGACTGTGGGGGGAGGAGCTGGCTCCCAGCAAGCAGCAGAGCAACAGAGCACAAAATCAGAACTTTTAAAAGTCTGCTCCACTGAGGGACATCGATCCAGAAGCTAAGCCGGGGTGAAGCCCATGCAGGGACAGCATGATCTCAGGTCTCACGGGGTCACAGAAGGATCAGGGGTGTCCGAGTGTCAGAGCTCACAAGTATTAGAGTGGGGAAGCTGGCTACAGAGACGGAGCTGAGAAGTGAGCTCTCAACTCAGGCTTACCTTAAATTGTGATCCATGGCAAAGGCCACTACCCTCTGAGAAGGAACCCCCAAAGATTTGGGGAGACCCCCCCGGAAGAGCGCAGTGATCTGCCTGGTTTGGAGACTCCAAGCGGGGCTGTGTGCCAGAGACAAAAATTCTTGGTCACAGGCTGGGTGAGCTCGGAACACAGTCAGAGGCCAGGGAGACGGGAGTGATTGAGCGCTTTTCTCCGAGGGTGCACTAAGGAGTGGGGCCCTGAGCTCTCGGCTCCTCCAGGCCTGAGACTGGGAGGCCTCCATTTTCATTCCTGTTCTCCAGAATTCTACAGAAAGCATTCAGGGAACAAAAGCTCCCAAAAGCAAACCTGAGCAGATTACTTAGCCTTGACCCTAGCAAAGGCCGTGCAATTCCACTTTGGGCAAAGACACTTGAGAATCACTACAACAGGCCCCTCCCCCAGAAGATCAGCAAGAAATCCAGCCAAGACCAGTTCACTTACCAAGGAGAACAGCAGAATTCCAGAGGAAGAGAAAGCAAAGCATGGAATTCATGGCTTTCTCATCATGATTCTTTAGTCTTGCAAAGTTGATTTTTTTTATTTTATTTTTTTCTTCTGCTAAATTTCTTTTACTTTAACACTTTCCTCTTTTAATATTTTTTAACTAGTTTATCTTAACAATACCTTTCATTTTAAAAAATCTTTTTTGAACCTTCATTATTATAGTCCTATTTTATCCTTCATTGTATCTACCTTTACTTTTTGTATACACATAGGGTTTTTTTCTCCTAAAAATATTTGGGATGCAAGTTCTTCTACTAGATCAAAATATACCCTAAATCTAGCACCAGCTTTGTTCTTGTCTCTAGCCCAAACAAATTCTCTCCACTTTTTTCTCTGTATTCTCCCAACCAACTTATCTTACCAACTCCTTTTTTAGATTTTTTTTTAAAATTTTCATCTTTATAGTCATATTTCATCCCTTCATCATCTTTACCCTTATATATGTTTTTCATTCTTTAAAATTTTGGGAGGTAGTTCTTCGAAGGGACCAAAATATTCCCAAAATTAAGTGGGTGACCTTGTTCTATTCACCAATCTAATATATATTTTTTCTTTTTTATATTTTTTCTCTATCTTTTCTTTCTTAAATTTTTTTCTGAACTTTTTTTTTATTTCTTAATTTTTTCAATTTCTTTTCAGTGTACCACAATTCATTGTTTATGCACCACACCCAGTGCTCCATGTGATATGTGCCCTCCATAATACCCACCACCAGGCTCACCCACCTTCCATCTCCCACTCCTTCAAAACCCTCGGATTGTTTTTCAGAGTCCGTGGTCTCTCATGGTTGATCTCCCCCTACAAATCCCCTCAACTCCTTTCTCCTCTCCATCTCCCCATCTCCTCCATGTTATTTCTTACGTGCCACAAATAAGTGAAACCATATAATAATTGACTCTCTCTGCTTGACGTAGTTCATTCAGCATAATCGCTTCCGGTCCCATCCATGTTGATACAAAAGTTGGGTATTCATCCTTTCTGATGGAGCCATAATACTCCATAGTGTATATGGACCACATCTTCCTTATCCATTCATCTGTTGAAGGGCATCTTGATTCCTTCAACAGTTTGGTCACCACAGCCATTGCTGCTATGAACATTGGGGTACAGATGGCCCTTCTTTTCACTACATCTGTATCTTTGGAGTAAATACCCAGTAGTGCAATTGCAGAGTCATAGGGAAATTCTATTTTTAATTTCTTAAAGAATCTCCACACTGTTTTCCAAAGTGGCTGCACCAATTTGCATTCCTACCAACAGTGTAAGAGGGTTCCCCTTTCTTTCTGGCTAAAGCACATTTTCCTGGGGTCTTTGCCACCCTTTTAGTATTTTAGTATTTTATTCATTCCTTCATATATTATATGTGGATAAAATGACAAGGCAGAAAAACTCACCACAAAAAAAAAAAAAAAAAAAAGAACAAGAGGCAGTACCAAAGGCTAGGGACCTAATCAATATGGACATTGGTAATATGTCAGATCTAGAGTTCAGAATGAAAATTTTTAAGGTGCTAGCCAGGTTTGAAAAAGGCATGGAAGATATTAGAGAAACCTTGTCTGAAGAAATAATGGCGCTTTCTGGATAAAAAAAAGAACTAAAATCTAAACCAGTTGCAATCAAAAAAGCTATTAATGAGGTGCAATCAAAAATGGAGGCTCTCACTGCTAGGATAAATGAGGCAGAACAAAGAATTAGTGATATAGAAGACCAGATGACAGAGAATAAAGAAGCTGAACAAAAGAGAGACAAACAATTACTGGACCATGAGGGGAGAATTTGAGAGATAAGTGATACCATAAGATGAAACAACATTAGAATAATTGGGATTCGAGAAGAAGAAGGAGAGAGGGTAGCAGAAGGTATATTGCAGACAATTATTGCAGGGAATTTCCCTAATATGGCAAAGGAACAAGCATCAAAATCCAGGAGGTGCAGAGAACCTCCCTCAAAATCAATAAGAATAGGTCCACACCCCGTCATCTAATAGTACAATTTACAAGTCTTAGTGACAAAGAGAAAATCCTGAAACAGCCCGGGAAAAGAAGTCTGTAACACACAATGGTAAAAATACTAGATTGGCAGCAGACTTATCCGCAGAGACCTGGCAGGACAGAAAGAACTAGCATGATATATTCAGACACTAAACGAGAAAAACATGCAGCCAAGAATACTATATCCAGCTAGGCTATCATTGATAATAGAAGGAGAGATAAAATGCTTCCAGGACAAATAAAAACTAAAAGAATTTGTAAACACCAAACCAGCTCTACAGGAAATATTGAAAGGGGTCCTCTAAGCAAAGAGAGAACCTAAAAGTAGTAGATCAGAAAGGAACAGAGACAATATACAGTAACAGTCACCTTACAGGCAATACAATGGCACTAAATTCATATCTCTCAATAGTTACCCTGAATGTAAATGGGCTAAATGCCCCAATCAAAAGACACAGGGTATCAGAATGGATAAAAAAAAAAAAATCAATATCCTGTCTACAAGAAACTCATTTTAAAAGCAAAGATACCTCCAGATTTAAAGTGAGGGGGTGGAAAACAATTTGCCATGCTAATGGACATCAAAAGAAAGCTAGGGTGGCAATCCTTATATCAGATCAATTAGATTTTAAACCAAAGACTATAATAAGAGATGAGGAAGGACACTATATCATACTCAAAGGGTCTGTCCAACAAGAAGATCTAACAATGTTAAATATCTATGCCCCTAACGTGGGAGCATCCAATTATATAAACCAATTAATAACAAAATCAAAGAAACTCATTGACAATAATAAAAAATAATAGTAGGGGACTTTAACACTCCCCTCACTGAAATGGACAGATCATCCAAGCAAAAGATCAACAAGGAAATAAAGGTCTTAAATGACACACTGGAGCAGATGGACATCACAGATATATTCAGAACATTCCATCCCAAAGCAACAGAATACACATTCTTTTCTAGTGTACATGAAACATTCTCCAGAATAGATCACATCCTGGGTCATAAATCAGGTCACAACTGGTATCAAAAGACTGGGATCATTCCCTGCATATTGTCAGACCACAATGCTCTGAAGCTAAAACTAAATCAAAAGAGGAAATTTGGAAAGAAGCCAAATACATGGAGACTAAACAGCATCCTTCTAAAGAATGAATGGGTCAACCAGGAAATTAAAGAATTGAAAAAATTCATGGAAACAAATGATAATGAAAACACAATGGTTCAAAAATCTGTGGGACATGGCAAAGGCAATCCTGAGAGGAAAATACGTAGTGATACGAGACTTTCTCAAGAAAGAAGAAAGGTCTCAAGTATACAATCTAACCCTACACTTAAAGGAGCTGAAGAAAGAACAACAAAGAAAGCCTAAACCCAGCAGGAGAAGAGAAATAATAAAGATCAGAGCAGAGGGGCGCCTGGGTGGCTCAGTGGGTTAAAGCCTCTGCCTTCGGCTCAGGTCAAGATCTCAGGGTCCTGGGATCGAGCCTCACATCAGGCTCTCTGCTCAGCAGGGAGCCTGCTTCCTCCTCTCTCTCTGCCTGCCTCTCTGCCTACTTGTGATCTCTATCTGTCAAATAAATAAATAAAATCTTAAAAAAAAAAAATCAGAGCAGAAATCAATGAAATAGAAACCAAAAAATAAAATAGAATAAAATAAAACAAATCAACGAAACTAGGAGCTGGTTCTTTGAAAGAATTAATAAGATTGATAAACCCCTGGCCAGACTTATCAAAAAGAAAAGAGAAAGGACCCAAATAAAATCATGAATGAAAGAGGAAAAATGACAACCAACACCAAAGAAAAACAATTATAAGAACATATTATAAGCAACTATACACCAGCAAATTTGACAATCTGGAAGAAATGGATGCATTTCTAGAGACATATAAACTGCCAAAACTGAACCAAGAAGAAATAGAAAACATTAGCAGACCCATAACCAGTAAGGAGATTGAAGCACTCATCAAAAATCTCCAAGCAAACAAGAGCCCAGGGCCAGACGGCTTCCAGGGGAATTCTGCCAAATATTTAAAGAAGGATTAATTCCTATTCTCCTGAAACTGTTCCAAAAAATAGAAATGGAAGGAAAACTTCCAAACTCATTTTATGAGGCCAGCATTACCTTGATCCCAAAACCAGACAAGGATCCCATCAAAAAAGAGTATTACAGGGGTGCCTGGGTGGCTCAGTGGGTTAAGCCGCTGCCTTCTGCTCAGGTCATGATCTCAGGTCCTGGGATCGAGTCCCGCATCGGGCTCTCTGCTCGGCAGGGAGCCTGCTTCCCTCTCTCTCTCTCTGCCTGCCTCTCTATCTACCTGTGATCTCTCTCTGTCAAATAAATAAATAAAATCTTTAAAAAAAAAAAAGTATTACAGGCTAATATCCTTGATGAACACAGATGCAAAAATTCTCACCAAAATACTAGCCAATAAGATCCAACAGTACATTAAAAGGATCATTCACCACAACCAATTGGGATTTATTCCAGGTCTACAAGGTTGGTTCAACATCTGCAAATCAATCAATGTGATACAATACATTAATAAAAAAAGAACAAGAACCATATGATGCTTTCAATAGATGCTGAAAAATCATTCGACAAATACAGCATCCTTTCCTGATCAAAACTCTTCAAAGTGTAGAGGGTGTATACCTCAATATCATCAAAGCCATCTATGAAAAACCCATTGTGAATATCATTCTCAATGGAGGAAAAACTGAGAGCTTTTCTGCTAAGGTCAGGAACACGGCAATGATGTCCATTATCACCACTGCTATTCATCATAGTACTAGAAGTCCTAGCCTCAGCAATCAGACAACAAAAAGAAATTAAAGGCATCCAAATCGGCAAAGAAGGAGTCAAACTATCACTCTTTGCAGATGATATGATACTATATGTGCAGATGATATAATACTATATGTGGAAAACCCAAAAGACTCCACTCCAAAACTGCTAGAACTTGTACAGGAATTCAGTAAAGTGTCAGGATATAAAATCAATGCACAGAAATCAGCTGCATTTCTTTATACCAACAACAAGACAGAAGAAAGAGAAATTAAGGAGCCACTCCCACTTACAATTGCACCCAAAACCATAAGATACCTAGGGATAAATCTAACCAAAGAGGCAAAGAATCTGTACTCAGAAAACTATAAAGTACTCATGAAAGAAATTGAGGAAGACATAAAGAAATGGAAAAATGTTCCATGCTCCTGGATTAGAAGAACAAATATTGTGAAAATGTCTATGCTACCTAAAGCAATATACACATATAATGCAATCCCTATCAAAATCCCATCCATTTTTTTTTCAAAGAAATGGAACAAATTACCCTAACATTTATATGGAACCAGAAAAGACATCAAATAGCCAGAGAAATGTTGAAAAAGAAAGCCAAAGTTGGTAGTATCACAATTCCAGACTTCAAGCTCTATTACAAAGTTGTCATCATCAAGATAGTACGGTACTGGCACAAAAACCTACATATAGATCAATGGAACAGAATAGAGAGCCCAGAAACAGACCCTCAACTCTATGGTCAACTAATCGTAGCAGAACAAGAAAGAATGTCTAATGGAAAAAAGGCAGTCTCTTCAACAAATGGTGTTGGGAAAATTGGACAACCATATGCAGAAGAATGAAACACCACACACAAAAATAGACTCAAAATGGATGAAGGACCTCAATATGACAAAGGAATCCATCAAAATCCTTGAGTAGAACACAGGCAGCAACCTCTTCGACCTCAGCCACAGCAACTTCTTCCTAGAAACATCGCCAAAGACAAGGGAAGCAAGGGCAAAAATGAACTATTGGGACTTCATCAAGAGCAAAAGCTTTTGCACAGCAAAGAAAACAGTCAACAAAACCAAAAGACAACTGACAGAATGGGAGAAGATATTTGCAAATGACATATCAGATAAAGGGCTAGTATCCAAAATCTATAAAGAATTTATCAAACTCAACACCCAAAGAACAAATAATCTAATCAAGAAATGGGCAGAGGACATGAACAGACATTTCTGTAAAGAAGACATCCAGATGGCCAACAGACACATGAAAAAGTACTCCACATCGCTCAGCATCAGAGAAATACAAATCAAAACCACAATGAGATACCACCTCACACCAGTCAGAATGGCTAAAATTAACAAGTCAGGAAATGACAGATGCTGGCGAGGATGTGGAGAAAGGGGAACCCTCCTACATTGTTGGTGGGAATGCAAGCTGGTGCAACCACTCTGGAAAACAGCATTGAGATTCCTCAAAAAGTTGAAAATAGAGCTACCCTATGACCCAGCAATTGCACTACTAGGTATTTACCCTAAAGATACAAATATAGTGATCAGAAGGGGCATGTACACCCAAATGTTTCTAGCAGTAATGTCCACAATAGCCAAACTATGGAAAGAACCTAGATACCCATCAACAGATGAATGGATAAAGAAGATGTGGTATATATATACAATGGAATACTATGTAGCCTTCGAAAGAAATGAAATCTTGCCATTTGCGACAACGTGGATGGAACTAGAGGATATTATGCTTAGCGAAATAAGTCAATCAGAGAACAACAATATGATCTCCCTAATATGAGGAAGTGGAGATGCATGTGGGGGTTTGGGGGGTAGGAAAAGAATAAATGAAAGAATATGGGATCAGGAGGGAGACAAACCATAAGAGACTCTTAATCTCACAAAACAAACTGAGGGTTGCTGGGGAGAGGGAGAGGGTGGTGGAGTTATGGACATTGGGGAGGGTATGTGATATGGTGAGTTCTGTGAAGTGTGTAAACCTGGCGATTCACAGACCTGTACCCCTGGGGCTAATAATACATTATATGTTATTTTAAAAAATTATTTTAAAAATAATAAAAACTAAAAAACAAACAAAAAAAACTACAGTATGAATACCTATCTCTAATGTTGGTTCCAGAATTAAATGAAATTATGTAAAATGCTTTCTTATTGGCACAACGTAAATGGTTAATTATAGTAAATTTTAGATTTTAAATAATTTTAAATTTTAAAATTTAAATTTTTTAAATTTTTAATTTTTAATTTAAAATTAAAATTTTTAAATTTTAAAATTATTTATTAATACAATGATAATTAATACAATGATACATTATTACCTATCAAAATGTGGGATTTGTAACTTCTAAAATATATTTTATATGGGATCTTTAAAAAAAAATACCCAGGGTATCAGAATGGTTAAAAAAACAATCAATATGCTACTTACAAGAGACTCTTTTTGATCCAAAGTCACCTCCAGATTAAATGTGAGGGGTAGATAACCATCCATCATACTAATGGACATCAAAAGAAAGCTGGAGTAGCCATATGTTTAACAGAAAAGCTAGATTTTAAAACAAAGGCTGTAACAAGAGATGAAGAAGGGGACTATATCATAATAAAGAGGTCAATCCAACAAGAATATATAACAATTGTACATATTTATGCTCCTAACATGGGAACAGTCACATATATAAATCAATAAAACACATGTATAAACTTAAAGAAACTCATTGATAATAATACCATAATAGTAGGGGACATCAATACCACTCAACGCAATGGACAGATCCTCTAAGCAGAAGATCAGCAAGGAAACAATGGTTTGAACGCCACACTGGACTCTAGATGGACTTAACAGGTATATTGAGAATATCCTATAGCAGCAGAATACACATTCCTATCCAGTGCACATGGAATTTTCTCCAGAATAGATCACATACAGTGGCACAAATGAGGCCTCGACCAGTACAAAAAGATTGAGTTCATACCATACATATTTTCAGAACACAATGCTATGAACCTTGAAGTCAACCACAAGAAAAAATTTGGAAAGACCACAAATACATGGAGTTTAAAGAACATCCTACTAAAGAATGAATGTGTGGGGTGCCTGGGTAGCTCATTTATTTAAACGTCCAACTCTTGATTTGGGCTCAGGTCAGGGATTGTGAGACCGAGGCCTGCCTTGGGCTCTGTGCTCAGTGGGGAGTCTGCTTGAGGTTCTTTTCTTCTCTCTCTCCCTCTCACCCTCCTCCCATTCGCCACCCCCCCCAAAATAAATCTTTTTAAAAAGGGGATGAATAGGTTAACCAGGAAGTTAAAGAAGGAATTTTAAAAATACATGGAAGTAAATGAAAATGAAAATACTACTGTCTACAACCTTTGGCATGCAGCAAAGGCAGTCCTAAGGAGGCAGTATGTAGCAATACAGGCTTTCCTCAAGAAGCAAAAGAAAAGTCTCAAATACACAACCTAACCTTACGCTTAAGAGATCTGTAAAAAAAAGAACAACAAATAAAGCCTCAAACCAGCAGAAGAAGGGGAATAATTAAGATTAGAACAGAAATAAATGATACAGAAATTTTTTAAAAAACTACACAGTAAAAGAGATCAACAAAACTTAGAGCTAGTTCCTTTTAAAAGAATTAACAAAATTGACAAACCCCTAGCCAGACTTACCAAAAAGAAAAGAGAGAGGATGCAATAAATAAAATCATGCATGAAAGAGGAGAGATCATAACCAACACCACAGAAATACAACCAACTAGAATATTATGAGCAATTATACACCAACAAATTGGGCAATCTGGAAGAAATGGATACATTCCTAGAAACATAAACTACCAAAACTGAAACAGGAAGAAATAGAAAATTTGAACAGACCCATAACCAGCAAAGAAATTGAATTATTAATCAAAAATCTCTCAACAAACAAGAATCCAGGGCTGGATGACTTTCCAGGGAGAATTCTACCAAACATTTAAAGAAGAATTAATACCTACACTACTGAAGCTGTTCCAAACAACAGAAATGGAAGGGAAACTTCCAAACCCGTTTCCCAAGGCCATCATTACCTTGATTCCAAGACCACACAAAGACCCCGCTAAAAAAGAGAATTACAGACCAATATCCCTGATGAACATGGATGCAAAAATTCTCAACGAGATATTAGCTACTCAGGGGCACCTGGGTGGCTCAGTGGGTTAAAGCCTCTGCCTTCGGCTCAGGTCATGATCTCAGGATCCTGGAATCGAGCCCCGCAGTGGGCTCTCTGCTTGGCGAGGAGCCTGCTTCCTCCTCTCTCTCTGCCTCTCTGCCTACATGTGATCTCTGTCTGTCAAATAAATAAATAAAATCTTTTAAAAAAAGATATTAGCTGATCAAATCCAAAAATATGTTTGAAAGAATTATTCACCATGATCAAGTAGTCTTTATTACTGGGCAGTAGGGGTGGTTTAATATCCACAAATCAATGAACACGATAGACTACATTAATGAAAGAAGGGATAAGAACCATATGATCCTCTCAACAGTTGCAGAAAAAGCATTTGACAAAATACACATCTTTTCTTGATAAAAAGCCTCAAGAGTGTAGGGATAGAAGGAACATAAATCAACATCATAAAAGCCATATACAAAAAACCACAGCTAACATCATTCTCAATGAAGAAAAACTGAGAGCTTTTCCTCTAAGGCCAGGAACACAACATGATGTCCACTCTAACCACTGTTATTCAACAAGTACTAGAAGTCCTAGCTTCAGCAATTAGACAACCAAAAGAACTTTTAAAAATATCCAAATTGGGAAGGACGAGGTCAAACTCACACTCTTCACAGATTACATGATACTATTTATAGAAAACCCAAAAGACTGCACCAAAAAATTGCTAGAATGATACATGAATTCAGCAGAGTCACAGGATATTACATCTATACAGAGAAATCTGTTGCATTTCTATACACCAGTAATGAAGGAGGGAAAGAGAAAGTAAGAAAGAAATCCCATTTACAATTGCACCAAAAACCTTAAGATACCTAGGAATAAACCTAACCAAAGAGGTAAAAGACCTATATCCTAAAAACTACAAAACACTGATGAAAGAAACTGAAGATGATACAAAGAAATGGAAAAACATTTTATGTTCATGGATTGGAAGAACAAATATTGTTAAAATTCTATACTACCCAAAGCAATCTACACATTCAGTGCAATTCTGATTCAAGCAACACCAGCATTTTTCACAGAACTGGAACAAACAATCCTAGAATTTGTATGGAACCAGAAAAGACCCTGATACCCAAAGTAATGTTGAAAAAGAAAGCCAAGTGGGAGGCCGACTTCAAGCTGTATTACAAAGCTGTAATTATCAAGATAGTATGATACTGGCACAAAACCAGACACATAGATCAATGAAACAAAATAGAGAACTCAGAAATGGACCCACACGATATGGTCAACTAATCTTTGACAAAAAAGGAAAGAACATCCAATGGAAAAACAATATTGGGAAAACCGCACAGGGACATACAGAAGAAGGAAACTGGACCACTTTTTTACACCTTACACAAAAATGAATTCAAAATAGATGAAAGACCTAAATGTAAGACAGGAAACTATCAAAGTCCTAGAGGAGAACACAGGCAGCAACCTCTTTGACCTTGGCTGCACAATTCTTACTAGACACACCTCCAGAGACAAGGGAAACAAAAGCAAAAATGAACTTGGGGACTTCATAAGTTAAAAACTTTTGCACAGCCAAAGACACAAGCAACAAAACTAAAAAGGCAACTGACAGAGTCGGAGAAGATACTTGCAAATGACCTATCAGATAAAGGGCTAGTATCTAGAGTCTATAAAAGAGGTATCAAAATCAACACCCACAAAACAAATAATCCAATTAAGAAATGGACAGAAAACACGAACAGACATTTCTCCAAAGCAGACATACAAATGGCCAACAGACACATGAAAAAATGCTCAACATCACTCATCATCAGGGAAATACAAATCAAAACCTCAATGATATCTCACTGAGATCACACCTCACACCTCACACCTGTCAGGATGGCTAAAATTAACAACTCAGGAAACAACAGATATTGGCAAGGATTTAGAGCAAGGGGAACACTTTTGCACTGTTGGTAGGAACGCAAACTGGTACAGCCATGCTGGAAAATAGTATGCATGTCCCTCAAAAACTTAAAAATAGAACTACCCTACAACTTAGCAATTATACTACTAGATATTTATCCAAAGGATACAAAAATGCTGATTCAAAGGGGCACACACACTAATGTTTACAGCAGCACTATCAACAATAGCCAAATTATGGAAACAGCCCAAATGTCCATCGACTCAAGAATGGAGAAAGAAGAAATGGCATATAGAAGATATATATATATATAATGGACTATTACTCAGCCATCAAAAATAATGAAGTCTTACCATTTGCAACAATGTGGATGGAACTAGAAGAAAATGGTATTATTGCAAAATAAGTCAGAGAAAGACAAATATCATATGATTTTACTCAAAGTGTGTAATTTAATAAATAAAATAGATGAACATGGGGTAAGGAAGGAAAAAATAAGAAACCCTTAACTATAAAGAACAAATTGTGAGTTGCTAGAGGGAAGGCAGGTGGGGGGATAGGCTAAATGGGTGACAGGTATTAAGGCCACTTGATGTAATGAGCACTGGGTGTTATATGCCACTGATGAATCACTAAATTCTACTCCTGAAACCAATACTACAGTATTTGTTAACTAACTTGAATTTAAATTAAAAATAAATAAAAATATGACCTCAGGACATATAAACACTGAATTCAAAAATGCATAATAAACTTTCTTTTTAAGTGCCTATCAACATTTAGGAAAATAGATAAGCTGAAGTAAATCTCAACAAATTTCAAAGGTTTGAAATTACGCAGATGTTTCTCTAAAACATAGTGGAAATAAATCTAGAAAAAAATAATAAACAGAAAACTTCAAGTCCCAAAAAGGTGAAAATAAAGCAATTATACTTCTAAATAGTCTATTATTTAGGTTTTAAAAATCACAATATAAATTAAAATATCTCAATGATAATTAAAATGTGATATATCAAATCATACAAGATGAAGTTAAAGCTGTAAGTACAGGGAAAATTAGAGCCTTGAATCTATAAATTAGAAAAGATGAAAGGTTGAAAATTCATGATTAAAGCATCTATCTCAATAAGAAAATTAATAGCAAATTTTACCCTAACAAATCAAGAAGAAAAATTATAAATGTAAGTGCAGAAATAGAAACAGTAATTAGCAAAAAAGGAAAATGAAAAAAAATAATAAAATACTAATAAGATTTATTTTTAAAATGGAGGAAAAACACACCAAAAAAAAACCAGTATCAGGAGAGAATACTGTATATCTTATAAACAATAAAAATAAATGGATATATTAACTAACTAACTAAATAAATAAATAAATAAAAATGAATATATAAATCCAAGTTGGGTTTATTTCAGGAATTAAAGATTCATTAACATTTAAAAATTAATCAGTGAAATTTACTATATTGACTGAACAAAGAAAAGTAATTTTATGTTATTTTAATTGGAACAAAAAATTTGATGAACTTCAATGTCCATTTTTTATAAAAACTGTGAACAAATTAAGAATAGAAACTTATGTCCCTAGTCCGAAAAAGAGTAGTTAAATGGTGATTATCAAAAGATGCATCCTTTGACTGGAAATAGATAAAGATGCCCACTATCACCACTTCTATCCCAAGTTGGATCAGAGGTTGTAGTCATGCAAGAGACAAAGAAAAAATTTCAATATTAGCATAGAATATTATTTTGCACATAACTCAAATTATTAGAGGTAATAAGTGAATTTAACTTGGGTTCAGAATACTTGATCAATATAAAACACTGAATTATATTTATATATACTAGCAACACAGAGATTATAACTTTCAAAATATACTACTTACAGTAGCAGAAAAATTCAAATATGAAGAAATAAATCTAATAAAAACTGAACAAGAGGAAATCGGGCAGAGAGACAAACCATGAGGAACTGTGGACTCTGAGAAACAAATTGAGGGTTTTGGAGGGGAAGGGAGTGGAGGGTTGGGTGAGCCTGGTGGTGGGTATTAAGGAGGGCACATATTACATGGAGCACTGGGTGTGGTGCATAAACAATGAATTTTTGAACACTGAAAAAAATTAAATTTAATTAAAAAAAAAACTGAACAAGACTTCTGCACCATAACAGTTATATGGTGGAGGAAAGGGAATGCTAGTGCATGGTTGATGAGAATATAAATAGGCACAGCCAGTTTTGTTAATATTAAAAAGACTGACAATACCAAGAGTTTACAAGGAGGTTGTCTTAGTCTATAGAGGTTTATAAACTATAAACATCTTTTTCTCACAGGTCTGGAGACTGGGAATTCCAATATCAAGGAGCTAGCACCCCCTCTTCCTGGTTCATAGCCAGCACCTTCTCACTGCATTCTCAAATAGTAAAAAGGTGGAGGGTGCAGCATGGGGTCTTCTAAGAGACTCTTGAATTAATCCCATTCATGAAGGCTCCACCTCATGACCTAATCACCTCCCCCAAGGCCCCAACTCCTAATACCATCACACTGGGCCTTAGGATTTCAATATGTGAAGGGGGTGGGTGGCGGTGAGGGGGACATGAACATAGAGCACAGCAGATGCAAAGCATCTAAAATTCTGAATCAGTCCTGGAGGACATATAAATTGGTTAACCACTTCGGAAAATTGTCATTATCTATTTAAGTTGAAAGAATGTAACCCAGATACATACTCATTGAAGGTATATACATAGATATATGCAGCAACAGATATATATAAGAACATATATAAGAATAGATATATAAGAACATATATAAGAACAGATATATATAAGAATATTCATGTCAGCATTATTTACTTAACATTCATGTCAGCATTATTATTTATAATAATTCCCAACTAGAAGAAAGCCCATATTTATCAACTGATAAATAAACTGTAGTAGAGTCATACAATGGGATAATATGTACAGCAATGAAAATCAGCAAACTTTGGTTACATCTAAGAACATAGAGGAATCCCACAAACACAATATTGAGTAAAAGAAACCAGGTACAAAGAAATGCATACATTTATTTTAAAAGTTCAAAAGCAAGCAACACTGATCTATATGTTACAAGTCAGAAGAATAGTTCCTTTAGGGGTAGAAGACTGAGTTAGTAACAAAAAGGGGTCACCACCAACATTCTCTTTCTGGACCTGAATATGTTCACTTGTGATAATTCAAAATTTATTATTGTTACACATCTCTACACGTATGTTACACTTGAATTTAAAAATATAGTTTTTAATCCCTAGTTTAAAATCTACTAAACTTTTCTAATAAATTAATTTTTTAAATGAGGTGTATTTGGCATGATTTGCAAGAATGGAATTATGCTGGTAAATAGAAGTGATCACCCTATTCTTTCTTAAATGCATATAAAGTGTTTAATAATGAGTTTCTTTGGTAAACATCAGTTTCTCTTTTAATAATCAGTTTCTTCATACTTTCCATCAGATTGGCAAAGAGTGATCACATTAACTTTATCTATAATTTCTTATTTTATTTTATTTTTTGTTTTATTTTATTTTATTTATTTGACAGAGAGAAACACAGCGAGAGAGGGAACACAGGCAGGAGAGTGGAAGAGAGAGAGGCAAGCTTCCCATACAGCAAGGAGCCTGATGGGATCATGACCTGAGCCAAAGGAAGAAGCTTAACAATTGAGCTGGGGGACCCAGTGGCCCCAACTTTATTGATAATTTCTATGGTCCACTTTCTTGCCTTTATTTAAATTATTTGTAGTTTTTCTGATGCCTCTTTCAATATATATTTTTTAATCAAAGACTACTGGCAATTCAAAAAACAGATCCAGGGCGCCTGGATGGCTCAGTGGGTTAAAGCCTCTGTCTTCGGCTTGGTCATGGTCCCAGGGTCTTGGGATAAAGCCCTGCATCGGGCTCTCTCCTCAGTGAAGAGTCTGCTTCCCCCTCTCTCTCTCTGTCTGCCTCTCTGCCTACTTGTGATCTCTCTCTGTCAAATAAATAAATAAAATCTTAAAAAAAAAACAGATCCAATGTACAGATTTTAAAACTATATATGAATGAAAACTAAAACAAGATAAAAGCAGTAACTAAAAATATAATTGGATAAAACTTAACAAATTTTAAAAATAAGTGAAAGTCAGGGTCTATAGATTGATCCCCACTGGGTCACAATATTCTAGGGAGAAAAATTTGAGAAAAAAATTCAAATATTTACTGTTTTTAAAATTTTTTATTATTTATTTTTTTTAATTTTTTAAAAAGATTTTATTTATTTATTTGACAGACAGAGATCACAACTAGGCAGAGAGGCAGGCAGTGGAGGGTTGGTGAGCAGGCTCCCTGCTGAGCAAAGAGCCTGATGTGGGGCTCAATCCCAAGACCCTGAGATCATGACCTGAACTGAAGGCAGACGCTTAACCCACTGAGCCACCCAGGTGTACCTAATTTTTATTTTTTTTAATATTTTATTTATTTATTGGGCAGAGAGAGAGAGAGCACGAGTAGGCAGAGGGGAAGGCAGAGGGAGAAGCAGGTTCCCTGCTGAGCAGAGAGCCCAATGCAGGGCTTGACTAGGACCCTGGAATCATGATCTGAGCCAAAGATGCTTAACTAACTGAGCCATCCTGGGACCCCAAGACATTTTTTTTTTTAATTCAAAGAATATGGGGAGGTTATGTAAATATCGAGGAAGATTAGAAAGAAAACTTAAAGATTAACTATAAGGGACAGAAATCAAGTTGGCCTCAGACTTACAAGCAACACAGAGTCTAGAAGACAATGGAATAATTATTATAATTTGGGGGGGTGGGGGATAGAAGAAAGGTTATTTCCCAGGGAATCGCTTCCTATCAGGTTGTATTTGCTTGGGAAGACAACAGAAAGATATCAAATACACAAAGGTTCAAAATGTATTATCCAGGTAGCCTTACTGAAATACTTACTTTGGACATATTCCATCTGACCAAGAACCAAAGGTTAAGTGTTCAATCATGAAGAATCTGGGGATAAAACTCCACGGGGAGGATGGCTACTATAAAAACCAATGATGTTTTCAAAAGAGTTGTTGAAATTATGGTAAACTCACGTGAAAATTTCAGAAGTAATTCTTAAAAGATAAGTAGTATGAAAGTAATTCAAGCAAAACAAAACTTTTAAAAGTTTAGTAGCAGTCATTGTTTGATCATGTACCTAATTTTATGTGTCATGAATAAGAACATGAGCTTGGAGCCAAACAAATCTGGACTCTACAACCTCACTATATTAACTGAGACAAATTATTGATCTTTGTGAGCCTCTGCCTTCTCATCTATTAAATACCCACATTATGCGTATTGCTCTAAGGATTAAATGAAAGCTATAGACTAAAGCCCTTAAACATAGTAGAGACTATAAATAAGAGTCCAACTCCCTTCTCTCTAACTGCACTTACTTTTCCAAGAAAGTCATTTTTTTTTTCAGTCAACTGACTAGAAATCATTTTCATGTCCTTTTTTTTTTTAATCTTCATCCATGGTTAATCACCACTTAGCCATGGTACTATTCTTCCAAGTTCATTCTCCGTTATCTGTTCTGCCTTCCATCACATCCTTCAAAAATATGAGCTACCTCAGAGGGCATCCTGTGCATTTACACTGCTGTATTAAATTGCCTCACTCTTTTCTTCTTTTATTGGTAGTAGCTAGAATCTTCAACACAGATACAGTAGCATCAAGACTGCAACAAAGTGTTTGCCATCAAATGTATTTAATCAGCTATAGTAATAGTTATTTTCCATGTCACAGATTTTTACTCTTAAAAGTCCACTTTCTGTCTCCTAAGTGAAGCTAAATTTATCCTAACTTAAATTTATATTTATGGAAATTCCTCAGAGTGTATATACTTTAAGTTGATTTTATATTAATAAGAACTCAGATTATCTAAATATTTCACTCAAAATTTAAAAGCCCAGATTATTTCTATGCTTGCAGGAAAAGTGTTTCTTCAACTGTAATAATCCAGAATTATATCAGATTTTCTTCTATCTTCATAGAGATCAAAAGAATCTGGCCCTCATAGCCCTCTACGCCAAATAGGAAACTTGTAAAACTAGATATTCAAGTCATGAGTAGGGAATATTTTAACATCCAGTGTCTGTCAACAAAATAAATATTCTCAGGTACCTGAAATTGTATTAATTTGGTGTATTTGTTTGATCAAATTAATTGTAGAAATTGCATAAGTATCATAGTCTAGGAGTTTCTTTCTAACAAAAATTAGAGAGTACTCTTCTTATAATTAATAAGTCAAGAAAATAAAAAGAAACATGTATTTGATAGCATACAGAATTCATCCATGGATTCAAATTATCCTGATATTTTTATAATTTTCAAATTGTAACTTGGCAATTTTTTTTATCTACACAAAAATGATTTTTCCTTTATGGAATGTATCCCAAATTCTTTCATGATCTCTTAAAGAGGATTAGTCTTAAAGTAATCTTTCAAAGTACTGTTCATTCTGCAATAAAGAATCAGCCAGCATTCACACTTCCCAAAAACTCACATAATGACTCACACCTTTTCTCTCTGAATCCTTTCTTTTTTGTCCCCCTGATACATAATAAAGGATAATTCCACAGGACTTAAATATCCACTGGAAGTAGCTTATTCAGTCAATTTGAGCAGAAAAGTGAGCCTTCCCATTTGTTACAGAAAATACACTCCATGGTTTCACACTCTGGCACTAAATAACCTAATGTATTCTATTGAAAAACAACACAACTGAACAAATGACCCGCAAGGCATTGGACATAAAATAGATGCTCAAATATTTACTGATTCTATATCTTTCGTATTAATGACTATTATTTTTAGTAGTGACATTTCAGAAGTCTCTTGTGCAGTACTGGTAAGATCCGTATTTCTTCCATAGGAGATGCCTGGATCCAAAGATGACAGTCATAGTGAACTATCTCACAATTTTTTCTGCTGAAGTAATTTATGGAAAAAGACAACCCATTCTTCATGGGCCCTCCTTACTGGCAAATGCCTGGACAACGTTCACTGTAACCAGAACCATTCCATCAATATGAAGCAAAAGAAGCAGCAAAGCCCTATTAGCTCATCTTAGCATCTTATTACCCATAAGAGCTGATCATAACTACAAATCTTGAATTCGGTAATAAAACTATCACAGAGAAATTCCAAGGTGACAACAATTTGAAGATGTAATACTGAAAAAAGAGAACATATGAAATAAGTTCAGTAGTTGGGAGTAACTGGTAAAGTGACCTCAGCAAGACAGAAATGAGCTGAGTCAATTTTAGATGTGTGTTTATACCCAAGAGGCAGAATTTTAAGTGAGCCAAAGTCAATATAAGATATTGTCAGCTGAGGTTAATATAATACAATCATAACTCAGGGCAAATGCATGGATTCGCATAATTTTTCTCATCATTTGTTGGATTAAAAAAATGAAATAGTGCTCTGGACGGAAACTCATATTTCTCCTTTTTATTATTTTTAATCACAGTCTCTTTTGAGACCTTATATATTACAGAATTTTCTAAAGTTTTTTCACACATTTCCATGAGAAAAAGTAAACACTGTTTTCTTCTAAACAGAATCTAATTTTCATCTCTGCTTTGGTAGTTTATTAACTAGCCACAAGCAATTGATTGGACCATTTTTGTGAGAATAAATGGTTGTTAACAGGTATTATAAAGAGAAAAATATATATGAGAGTAAGTAGTCCTGCTTAGGACTTGGTGGCTCAGGGGAGTGAGAGCATTAATGTAGCATCCCGCCCTAGGTCACTAATTTGCATCACAAGCAACTTAGTTCATAACTTCAGAAGTTCTTTGCCATCTGGAGATGGTCTGTTGACCTGGGTGAAGTGAGCTGCCCTGTCCTGTTTCCCAGGCACGGGTGTCCAATGAGCCCTTATTGACACTTGGCAGGCTCCCAAGGTGGTCAAAGGTTAAATGGACACAGAGAGCAAAGTAGCCTTTTGCACTCCAGGCAGTGACTTCTTCCAGAACAGGCTGGAATTCTCTAATCTCTGAAGAGTTGACTGAAGGAGAAGAATGACTGCAAATTTGACACAGTAGAGTTCATGCTAAATGAGGCTTCAGGCCTCATTACTTTCAATACTTTTAAAGTAATTTCTTTTAATTAGTCAATATGATCTTCTTGTGAAATTGTATAATGCTTATCTGCTATAATTGTGAGCTAAGAGGAATTCCTCAAACAGTGCAATTCGCCCTAGAGAAGGTAGAGTGATACCCTACAATCAAACGCCTCAACTCCTCCATTTCTTGTATTTAGACAAAAGTTTTTATAAATTCATCATTCCTGTTTCCAAACAATGCTTACTACACAGCATTCTTTTCTTTTGTAACTAAAACCATAAAGGAAACAAACAGATTAGAGTTGAGGGAAAAAGAGTCCAGAATAAATATATATAAATAGTATATTTCCTATAAAGTTCCAATGTTAATTCAATAAACAAATAATGAAAAGTTAGTAGAGTATATGGCTCTTGTATAAGAGAAAAATATATTGTATAGTTTTAAGAATATATATATTTTTTTAATTTGTTCAAAAAGGGGCACCTGGGTACTCAGTCAGTTATGCATCTGTCTTTGGATCAGGTCATGATCCTGGGGTCCCAGGATCGACCCCCTGCTTTGGGCTCCCTGCTCAGCGGGGAGTCTGCTTTTCCCTCTGCCCCCTGCTCATGCTCTCTCTCTCACTCTCCCTCAAATAAATAAGTGAATCTTTAAGAAAAACTTTGGTTCAAAAATAATTAGGATAATTTTTTACAGCTTTTACCAAGTAAACGGAAAGGTCAAAATCAATGCAATTAATATCTTTCACTATCCAAAAGGTGTTTCATTGTTTTTTCTTAATCTTTTAATAATAAATAGTTGTAGGCTATAGCACAGATTGCTCCTGGATTTCAGAAAGGCAGTAAGAATACAGCATCTTACTTAACACATGCAGACTAGGTCCTTTTTTCCAATACTGATGTTATGAGATGGGGCAATAACTTTATTGTAAAGTTTCCTGGTTGAGAAAAGACGTATTAGAAATCACAGGATGTAGGGGTATCTAGCTGGCTCAGCAGTAGAGCATTTGACTCTCAGTCTCAAGGTTGTGAGTCTATGGAAGGAAGGAGGGAGGGAGGGAGGAAGGAGGAAGGAAGGAAAAGAAGTCACAAGGTGTAAGATGACTATAATTGGCTCCAGAAAATAACCAATTCACTCATATAAGGTATAACACAGGAAGGTTTTATTTTATATATCTATATGCAATACACATCCATAATCACTGATTTTTTAATGTTTTACAAAATCTCCCTTGTCCAATCAAAAGTTGATTTTATAAAATCCTCATAATACTACCATTTCCCAATATGGATTCTTATGGATTGAATCCCCTACTCAGTTTTACGTTTTTCTTCCTAAAATTTATGACCCCGATTACACATCACTGCTGAGTGACATTCAGAAGATATTGCAAGGGCGTCTACTCTACCTCTCTTGTCAAGTGTGTTTGAGCAGAAGGATTATTGATGGAGGCCTGAGACACAGATGAAGAGGAATTAGAGCTGTGAGGTATAGAATTGCAGAAACTGCATCTATACAAACAGCTGAAGGCACGATGATATTCTGTTCAAATGTTTCCTATTTCAAAGAAGTCTCTAGAGTCCCATTTACTCCTGACAAGTACTAACAGTGCTTACAAGTTTTCTTCAACCTGGCGAATTGCTCAAATTAAGAAAATAGTTTTAGTTAAAAAGAAAACTACATCAGGACTTGAAAGCTGTAGAACAAAACCTGAAAAGGATTTCATCAGACAATAAGACCTAGTTCAGGCGTCTTAATTTGCAAAGGAAAACTATGAAATAACAGATTCTTGCTCCTTGCTACTGTACAAGGAAATTATTTCAGCTAGCCATAAGCCAGAACCAGAAGATTCCACGACACCTTCACAAATGACTAAAATATCAGCACTGAGAAAGCATAAGGAACACATTTCAGGAGATGTAAAATTGCAAATGTCTGCCTCCCTGAAACAATTTACTCCTTCCTATTGCCATATACGTAACTCTATTTTTTTCCTTACTGCCAATTCCAGGATTTCCCCCAAGTATGTTTTCCAGATCACTAACACAACAGGATGTTTATAAAAAATTCCTTGATAAGAAATGCCAGTGTTAAAATTAGGGAAACATTGAACTATTTCCTAATGAATTAACTTTTTTAAATGCAGAACCGTTCAGCCCTTTCCATATGCATATGGAAATGATCCAGGATGGGAACACAACATCCAACATTTCCGAATTTATTTGACAATGAAAGTTTGACACCACCACCACCACCCCCCTTTTTTCATGGAATGCCTTTGACTACTCTTCTAAGGAGTGTATATAACAATTCTGTAGGCTTGGGGTTGGGGTTATTAGCATAGCACGTCACTGGCTGTTTTTTCAAAGACCAATCTCACCAGTTATTTGGCTTTGTGGGAAATGTACAGCAGGATAAACGTGCCTTGTCTCTGTGACGGCAATTTTGGCCCCACCTTTCCACATGGGAACTCTCCACTCCCGCCAGTCACATGAGCAGGCTCACTATCAGTCAGGTAATCACAGCATATTCATGTAATCACAGATATTCATGCTGGCCATGCATAGCAACATGGTCTCCTGAAAACATATCCTAGACCTGAAAAGGAACATCCTTTTCAATGTTTTATAGTGGCTTTTCTTATTTTTGTTTGCAACATACTATTACTGGGCTGGAAGATTGTTACTTATGTCCCATAAATCTTCCTGCCTTCTCTCAGTAGTTACCTTTCATATAATGACCAGAAAAATTTTGCCAAATTCTGTTTTAGTGGGGGGAAAAATATCTCACAGATTCTGTTAAAAAAAAAAAAAAAAAGTCTAGGTTTGCATTTTATTTTATATTTTATTTTATTTATTTTATTTTATGTTTGGTCTCTTCAACAAACAAGGTTGAGAGTTGAAATACTAGCCATTTGGAAATAAGAATTTAAGAATTTCTTTCTACAGAATGTATGTGACATTCATTTGTTAGGAAATGAAACCACCACTAAAATGACTGACACTTTGTACTTGTTAATTTGTGCTCATTTTTATTTTTATGGTGGCTTCCATTTAATAAGCACCTACTTTATGCAAGAGATACTGCTCATCAGTTTACATATGTCATCTCAATTGTCTCTCATCATGTCCTATACAGAAGTTAGTATTAGCCTTATCTTATAGGTGGAGAAGTCAAGTCTCAGAGAAATTAAACCTATAATGGAAAGTCCCAGTTAAGTGAAAAGCGAAGCTCTGAACTCATATCTGACTGATTTTTAGGTCCCTGATCTTCCCAGGATACCTAGCAGACATCTATGTCATCATTTCTCATAACTCCTTAGTAAAGAAATGATCACATGTTATCATGCCTTTTAATAAGAAATGGAAGACTCTTTCCCATTCCATGAGGAGGTGCTCTTACTCACATCTTTTCAAAAAGCACATCAGAAAAAGCAAAGTATTTAAGCTTCTGTGAAACTGGGCCTGAAGTACCTGATAAAAAAGAATGGAACAAAAACAGAAAGTCCCCAGGATGAAAGGAGGTGGAGGGGCATACACATTTGATCTGAGAAACTCTGCACTCAGCTTATTTTTGCATAACTGAGCTGCCCTGCCTCTTATAATATTATTTATGGTACTATCTTCCCTCAAATGTAGTGCAGTATGTCCTTATAAAGGCACAGAAGTCTTCACATGAAGACCCCCTCCACAAATCCTAGCTAATAAATCGTGGCTGTGAAGTGAAATGCAAGAGAAATATTGTGTAAGAAATGCCCCTTTATCAGCAAATGTGCTGACTAGTCAGGTTGCATGGTATCAGTGTTAATAATTAGGCAGAACTGAAAGGTCACAAGAGACAGAAAAGCAGCTGAGGCCACTAAGGCACAAGTTTGTGAAATGACTTTCCCTTTGGGGAAAAAGAAAAAAAAACAGTGTCATCAAATATCAAATTGCTATATGACATCTTAATCCATCTCTCTAGTACTTTGCTCAATCTAACAGGTCTTAACCATGGTATGGACAGGCTGATCTAGGAGTCCGAGAATAATTAGACTTTAACACCCAAATATTTGGGGGTCCCTTTAAAGAGAGATTGACTAGCTTCTGTTAATCAGAATAGAGAAGATGGAAACAGAAATTGACATTTTATAAGTACCTACTAAATGCCAGGAATTCTGCAGGTATTTTGATCATGTTATTGTATTAATTCACACAGTGCTTAAAACAAGAATTCTGCAAGTAAGACACTAATAAAGTAATGCCCTTGCTCTATAGATCTCTCAACTTGTACTAAATTCAGCGAGGGCTCAAGCTAAGGTTTGCTGGCTCCAAAGACTACACTAATTCTACTATTCACTCTGCCTACCTTGAAGGTTATTTGCACTGTCCTGGTCATTCTATAGAAACAGAGATTGCTTTAGAAGTTAGAGGAGACCATAGAGTTTCCTAGTTAACCCCTCAGTTTATACATGAGAAAATTTAGACCCTGAGAGGATTTATAACTTAACCCAAATCAGAAGCTTCTTGGTGTCAGAATGAGGAATTAAACTCAAGTCTCTTGATTCATACTTATTTTGCATTTTTACTACTTCCTACTGGTTTCATTACTGTCTTTTTCAATGATGCTAAAACTAAGTTTACCACATTTCACAAATCCAGAAGATGCTGTCCGTGCTGTAGCATAGCAGCCCAAGTCAAAGCCATTTATCTCTTGGTTTATGCATTTGTTTTTAATACAACTGAAGCAAAATATTCATCTTATAAAAAAGACCTGGGGTGAAAAAGTATGTGAAAACAGCCAAGATCAGTATTGTAGCTATAAGAGCTTATCCAAGGTCACAGTAGTTAGAGAAGGGTATCCAATGATCTTCCTTCTGTCTAAACTTGACCCACTCCAACACCTAACATACTCTTGGTCATCTTTCAAAATCCTGCTTATGTATCATTCCTTCCAGGAAGCATTGTTGAGAATCCCTTCATCATAGCTCCTCTCTCAAAATTAATTACCTCCTACTCTTGTTATTTCAGCATTGTGTATATGATTCCATTATTCTAGTTATTGAACAACATTGCAATTTACTTTGTTTATATGCTTGCTCTCATTGTTAGAGTGTACATAGTAAACGTATTTTATTCATCCCTGTACACTCAGAACCTAAGGCAGTATGTGACTGTGTAGGTGCTCAGTGGATGTGTGTTGAAATGAATTGAATTGAATTGGCCAAACGTGAATTGAACTAAATTTATTTATATTTAATTGGCAGCTGTTACCATCTGATCAATGTGGTTACATCACCAACACCCCAGCTACTTCAAGGCTTGCTGAATTAATGAAATACTTTGAGTTAACTTTTTAGAACTAATTCATTGAGAAAAAATGTTATTGACTTCTGTTTACAATGTCAGGAATGCTAGGGTGAAAAACAGGACAAAGGGGTCCAGCACAGAGGGTTCTCAGACAGCTACACGCTGGCTTACTCTGGTAAGAACTTCAAGTTTTCAGGGTGTCTGGGTGGCTCAGTGGGTTAAGCCTCTGCCTTCAGCTCAGGTCATGATCTCAGGGTCCTGGAATCGAGACCCACGTCGGGCTCTCTGCTCAGCAGGGAACCTGCTTCCCCCCCCCCCCCCCCGCCTGCCTCTCTGCCTATTTGTGATCTCTCTCTGCCAAATAAGTAAATAAAATCTTTAAAAAAGAAAAAAAAAAGAACTTCAGGTTTTCTTCACATTCTGACCTGACACTTTAGCTGGATTAGAATAAGCCCTAGAAGCACAGTGAGGCACAGAAACAGAAGATTACACAGGCCGGACCTCTAAATACAGAACAAGAGAGAAAATTCTAAGGTGCCAAAGAAAGCAATGTGGAGGAAACTTTTACTGCAGTCTCTCACTGGATATGCTGCCAAACATTCTTGTCAAACACCTTCATGAAATTACTCCAAAATCAGTTTAAAGCATTTTAATGACTTGTGTTTTGTAATATAATACTTTAGGGTGCCTGGGTGGCTCAGTCGATTAAGCGTCTGCTTTCAGCTCTGGGCATGGTCTCAGAGTTTTGGGATCAAGCCCCACACTGGGCTCCCTGCTCAGCGGGAAGTCTGCTTCTTCCTCTCCCTCCAGCCCCCTGCCTACTTGTGCACTCTCTCTCTCAAATAAATAAATAAACTCTTTTTAAAAAGGTGTTCAAAAGGGGCACCTGTGTGGCTCAGTGGGTTAAGCCTCTGCCTTCGGCCTAGGTCATGATCTCAGGGTTCTGGGATCGAGCCCTGCATCGGGCTCTCTGCTCGGCAGGGAGCCTGCTTCCCCCTATCTCTCTGCCTGCCTCTCTGCCTACTTATGATCTCTCTCTCTCTCAAATAAATTTTTTTTTTTAAAAATTTTTAAGGTGTTCAAAATATAATATTTTTAAAGTATATATTTTATGGCTAAAATCTGTAAGTTGTTCAGCTAAACCATAGGCAAGTTTTATATATTTCCGGTAGTCACTAGGGTCAAACTAGGTGGCAAGAGGGATTCATTCTACTCAGAAGCAATGTAGATCCTTCATGGAGAGGCTACAGAGTGACATACTATATAAAGAAATAGAACATGTAACCAATGAAAATAAAGTAGAGAGGAACCATACCAGTAGGCAAAGATAAACCCAAAGTCTTGAAGCTTATGGCATAGAGATGGTGATGCAGATGATGTTCTTTACATGGCTATAGAAAAGGAAATGCATTTCCAGAATATGTAAGGCCAGAAAAGCAAACTCTTGGCCTCCCTTTGCCGGTGTTACTATGAGGTTAATGGAGGACTGATAGCTGTGGTGGAGATAAGTACCTTGTGAATGAGAAAGACCTCTTCAGAAAGACATTATTCCCTGCAGAAGTAAAGTTTCAGTGCCATGGATCATGTATCATTCAAACCTTATGTATCGTAGGTGGACAGCAGAAACTTTTTTCAAATCTGCAATTTGGGTAAATCAGGGACATATCTCATATTGACTAAGTCATAGTTTATAAAATTTAAGAATTTCTGAGATACATATAAATATTTAATATTTCCTGAGATATATAGTGGCTAGATATACTTGATCAAAAACATGCTTTTGAATATAAACTACTTAAACTCTTAAAAAGAACTACTTTTTTGCATTCTTCAAATATTTTTTTTCAATTGCAACCACTTCTATGTGTTAAATTTGTGGGAACCATATGATTACAAAGATAAGCATGCAAAGTTCCTGATGTTAGTACAAGTTATTTTCAGAGTCAAATTCGAGGAGAAAATAAATCTCTTAAATTTTACTCTGCAGTTTCAACATTAAAGTGATATACATGTCACACTTACTCAGTACATTTATTCAGGAAATAAAAAAGGAAGCCAGTGAATGGTAGTATTCCCTACTTCCCCCCCCAAAAGTGTCTCAGTTCCCTACAACATATTTGTTAAGAAGAAAATTGTAAAAGTCCAGTTCACAAGTTCTAATGATTTGATTTCTGAGGGGAAAAAAAAAAGAATATTGTCTGTGACTTTGATGCTCTGAAAATATTCAACTGTAAGGTCGAAATCGGCAAAATTAAAAGAATGAAAATGGTTTTGTTAGGATGCAGGATGGCAGCAAGCGTTGAGAGAGATGTGAATTGAAGCATCGATCTGGGGAGATACCTACATAGAGGTGATAGTCGAAAGCATGAGTGAGAATAACTCCAAGGGTCCGATCTAACAGAAATGGCCTTTGATGCTCAAACCAAGGAAGGGTGAGAAGAGAAGCACACAGATTCATAATGAAATACTGTAGCCTCTATTTTTCATGATGGCAGGGGGTTAGAGGAAGAGCTTCATTAGGCAGCTGATTTCCTCTTTATTCCTATTGAGTCAGAATACGGGGCTGGTTCTCATTCTGATGATTGCTCTGTAGCTTTTCAGTGACCTCAGGCTCCTCAGTCACAGAAAGTGTGCACCAAACTCGGACACACAAAGAGCTGTGATAATGACCTGGGAGAGAAGAGCAATGCTAAGCCACCTGCCTGAAGTCTTGCGCTGGAGGCACACCACACTTCAAGATAAGTTTGTTTTCTCTAATTAGTTCTTGCCATATGGCTAATATTTTGAAAATTATCTTTTTAAATCAACCAGCCTTTTTTGACGAGATGGCTATAAATTTAAACATTTTTTTGTCTTTTTTCACTTATAAGCATCTTCCCTTGAACCTGACCAAGAAAATCACCAGAGTTTTATTTTTTATTAAAACCCAAGTGTGCGGGCGCCTGGGTGGCTCAGTGGGTTAAGTCTCTACCTTCGGCTCAGGTCATGGTCTCAGGGTCCTGGGATCGAGCCCCACATCGGGCTCTCTGCTCAGTGGGGAGCCTGCTTCCCCCTCTCTCTCTGCCTGCCCCTCTGCCTACTTGTGATCTCTGTCTGTCAAATAAATAAACAAAATCTTTAAAAAAAAAAAAAAGGAAAGCCCAAGCATCCATACATTTCTCTTGGTGTGTTATAAATATAAATACATACATACATACATCCCTTCTCTCCAGGCTATCTTTCCGCACTACTAATGATACGTGAGCTAAATATCATTTGGTCTTTCTGTGGTTATACATTTCAACATTCAAATATTCATTTAATAAATAGCTCTACCTGTCAGGATTACCGGGTGCATGAAGAAGACCTACAGGGCCCTGTCCTCATGGAGATTACATTCAGAAAATACACCTTTTCCCTAATGATAGTAGATTATGGTAAAAACAAAACAAAAGTAAGGGATGCAAAGAAAGAATAAAACAAAGTTTGTTGTTTTTCTATGTGGAGAAAAAAAAACAAAGTATTCTTTAAAATGTTGCTGCTGTTTCAGACCGTTTTGTTCAGTTTAGCAGCAACACGTGATTATGTTTCTCAAATTATCTAATCCTCTAATTATGTCTAATAATTGAGTAGACATATGTCAACATGCCCCTGAAAAATATGGGCACGTTACACCATAATAAATCTGATAGATCCAAAACAGCACTGGAAATAGTAATCCATTCCTTCATCCAACATGTATTTTGATTACCTTCTGTGTTGCAGGCATTTATCTGGTTCTGAGCATTCAGCACTAAACAGCACTCCCATCATCTTGAAGCATAAGGCTTGATGTTAGGGCTCTCTGGCCCTCTGTAGAGATCATGTTTAGGAGACCAGCAGAACCAGTATGACCTGCAGCCTCCCAAGTGACATCACCTTCATCCCCTCTTGTTTTGGTTACATCTCTAGGTGCAACAGAATCATAGAATGCTACAATTAGAAGGCATCCTAGAGTATATCTAGAAGACCTACTTTAACCCATTTATTTATAGATGTGAATGAAGGCTGGAGGTTTTAATTAACACCCAAATATTATGCAGCCAGTTATTTTAATGGCAAGATATAAGAAAAATATTCCTTGTATATATCCATGTATGTGTACATGGATATGTGAAGGGACATGCAAAAACCATGTTAGCCCAAAAAGAAGTAGGCCCCTACTCCCTTAAACACTATTCTCTGCATTTTCCCAGTAATAAATTTGCTATCTTACTCTTCAGAGCTTTTCCCACTTATCACGAAATTCTCCTTCGAGCTTTTAGACTTGGCAAACATTGAAAACCCTGAAAAAAAATTATCTCTGATGTTCCTTCCATAAATTAATTAAGATAACTCATTTTCTCCCACATTTCCCATAATCCAGAAAATGAAAATCAATTGTAATTTTTAAAACTCAGTAAAAAGTCCTTTGACTTTCTCTTTCTTGATTGACTGTTTTTGATCCTCTGAAAAACACAAGGCAAACTTCCAACACAGACAAGTTAATGTTATATCCTGACTATATTTAGAATAACTCAATCATATTCATTAATACAAAGATAGTGAGAAGCCCCCACATTTAGTCTCAGACAACATGAGGTCATCAGCATATGAGGGAATCATATACTTCTGGTCATTAATCTTAATTTCTGAAATTACATCTGAAGATTTAATTCTCTCGTTCCATGTCTAGACAGGCAATGAGGAATAATCTTTTCAACTTTAATTGCATTTACTCCTATGACTTCATAAAAAGGACAATTCTAGTTGCTATTTGCAAAAGAAAATAAAAAGACCATATATAATCCTCATTATCACATTATAGTTGTCAGTAACCTTAATAGCTAGGGGTCCAGAGGAGACATAAAAGAAATATAAAACAAAGTTTTTATCCTTAATAAAAATCATAGTATTCATCAAGAAATCATTGATCATATGCTATGATTACATAGCATCTGCTATGATTTTCCCTCAAGCAGCTTTGCGTCTATATAAAGATAGAAGGTGTTATCACTTTGGCAGAGCTGCCATAACGAAGTACCACAAATTTGGGGGCTTAAACAACAGAAATTTATTTTCTGTTCTGTTCTGTAAGCTAGAAGTCCAAGATCAAAGTGCCAGCAGGTTGGGTTTTTCCTGTGCACTCTTTCCTTGGCTCACAGATGGCCACCTTGTCACTGTGTTCCCACAATATCCTTCCTCTATATGGACGTACTCCTAATGTCTTTCTATGTGTCCAAATCTCTTCTCATTAATACACTAGTCAGATGGATTAAAACCTACCCTAAAGGCCTCATTTTCACTTAATTACCTCTTTAAAAGCCCTATCTCCAAATACAGGCACATTCTGAGGTATAAATCAATCAATCGATCAATCTGGGGGCCCGGGGAGGAGGTGGCAGGACACAATTCAGCTATAACACAAGGCATTGTCTATACGTAGAATAGAGTATAATATAGTAACTCAAGAGAAGCTGCTGGCTGGTATACTGGTAAGGCTCTGCACCAGGTATCAGGACAACCGGAAAGGAAGGGAGGTGATATTTACTGATTACCCATTATGTGACAGTATCTGAGCCACATACTTCACATGGGTTATCGTGTGTAAAGCACATGGGAATCATAATCCAATTAGTCATCTCCATTTTATAAATGAAAAAACCGAGGTCCAAAAACGGGGACAGACTTTCCTATGTAAGGCAGCTAGAAAATGTTAAGGTCATTTTAAGAATTTAGGTTTGTTGTCAACAACTTTTCTACCTGTTACATGAACATGTGTCTTCCCTGGTGTTCGTCCTGGTTCTACCACTCACTGGTTGTTCTTGGACACCTCATTTAACTAACCTGGAATTCAACTTCCTAATCAATAAGATAAGAAATCTCTTCCTCAACTAAGCTTTCATAACTTCCTATTATATATTTTGCTTTATTGTTAAATATATAGCCCATTATATACACTTTAGAAATTAGAAAAAAGGAGAGAAACTAAATGCAATATGCCACTCTAATAAAAGCCTGTAAATACTGTGGTAAGATTCCTTTCTGGTCCTATTCCCCTAAATATAAGAAGGTAGAGGTTCTTTCTTGCCTCACTCATTTTTTGGTGAAAAGCAAGTGGCCATATCAATATGGGACCTTGACCATGTTAGAAAAATCAAAAGAGAAGAAGAGATAAAAAGAACAATTACATCTTAAGGGACCCTTCATCTTAGTATTTGAAAGGCTTGTTTGTCTTGTGGGGCAGGACTGAGCTGTGTAATTTACACACACACACACACACAGAGAATCACATACACTGACATTCTGAAAAACAAATTGAATCTGAAGGCCAAGAGGAAAGAGAAGCCTAACCCTGAGGGAACAAGCAAAGGATGAAGACACAGAGATATTAAGGGAAGGTGAGGAGAGAGCAGACAGAAAGCACCGCTTCATCTCCATTCAGATGGACTCATATGATCCTAAAATTGACTTGAGGCAAATGGCAAAGAACTCGACTGCACCACTCTCTGGCCACCTGTGTGCATTCCATCACCTAAAACTTTCCAGTAATGGACTGCATGCCCTTCCCAAAATTAAGGGAATGGCAAAGTTGTTACATATAATGTGGAATGGAGATAGATAGATAGATATCTATCTGTCACATAATGGGTAATATCTATCTATCTATCTATCTATCTATCTATCTATCTATCTATCATCTATCATCTCCATTCCCCATTCTCCATATATCCCCATTATATATATATATTTTATATATATAGTATACATCCCCATCATATACCCCATTATATATATATTATATATAACACATAATAGAAGCATATGTACAACAAATTTGCAATTTACCTCTACTTTTGTCATTTGATAACTCATAAGTATAAGTAATATCATTTTATGGTTTTCATAATCTTGATTTTAATGCCTATATAACATCCAATTAATTAAATATACTGACCACTTTACTTATTCATTATTCTATTTTTGGACCTTTGAATTATTTCCATTTTATATGCTAGTGTAACAATTAGCCCAATGAGGCAGACTATAATTGTTAAGAGAGGAAAACATCCTGTAAAAATTCGCTAGCAATTTCTCAGCAAAGACATCAGTTATCTTACGGAGAACCTTGGTTTGGGAAAGTAAAATGAATGACACTTCAGTTTATAATGTAAACAGCAAGCCTATCACCCAAGAATATAGGAGATTTTCAAATTGTAATAAGAGTCCAAGATTTAAAATATAAGTAATTGGTGGAATTAAGCTGCACTCATCTTCTACCATGCCAGGTGCTCTAAAAATTTACGTAGGGCCAACGAGCCTTCTAAAAGAAGAATCTTTCCCCTAGTATGTTTAACATTACTGGAATCCACCTAAAACCAGATCATGACAAAGTATAGGTGCCCTAAGCGAAAACCCCCAAGAAAAAATAGGTAATACTCTGGACTGTCAGTGGGCCCAAACTGAAGCTCTAGAATGTTAAGGCAAGGCTGGTGTAAGGAAGGAATCATTTGAATGATACTGAAAAGCCATTCCTGACACAGTCACTATGATATGCCTTGAGAATGATAGCTGGGTATATACAGCAGTGAATGAGCTGGTCAGTAAGAATTGTAACATTTGGAAGGTGATATATCCTTTTTTTTTTAAGATTTTATTTATTTATTTGACAGAGAGAGAGAGATCACAAGTAGGCAGAGAGGCAGGCAGAGAGAGGGGGGGGAAGCAGGCTCCCTGCTGAGCAGAGAATCTGATGCGGAGCTCGATCCCAGGACCTTGAGATCATGACCCAAGGCAAAGACAGAGGCTTAACCCACTGAGCCACCCAGGCGCCCCAAGCCAATATATCCTTTGCTATGGAGTAAACATATTATAACATCACCTGAGAAGAAAGTGTCTTCTCTCTATATACACAAAGAAACAATTGCCAAATCAGCCACAGCTGGGATCCGTGTTTGCTGGAGTGATGCCAGTGATACTCAAACCCTGATTTTGGACTCCATATTTTCAGAAGTAACTCCATATCACAGTAACAGCAGTACCAGCCACAGAGAACAGGTCCTTGGATGAGGTGAATAGGCTTTTTCACATGTCTTTTTCAGTGAAGTTATAATAACAAATTCTTTGCACTAAATAAATATTCCTGGATACATTGAACTTAACTTGGGAGAAGAACTCTAGGAAAAGAAAGCAGGATAATAGCTCAAATTCATTGGATGTGAATGTTCAAAGAAAACTTAACTGTATTTTGTACTCTTAAAAACTGGTAAAGCATGGTACAGCTGCTTCACTCTTAATAGCAATGCAATGAGCATCTTTCAAAAGAGTTTGCCCAATATTTTTTAATCGGCCTTCACAATAAATTCCCAGAAGCAGATTAATGTAAGTTACTATCATTTCTAGATGTCCATTTAAAAAAATGTAAAGATGGTATACACCAAATTTCAAAGAAAGAAAACCACAGTGAGTTAAAGGATCAGATGAAACATGCATCATAGAAAATGAGGGACTTTAGGGGCGCCTGGGTGGCTCAGTGGGTTAAGCCTCTGCCTTCGGCTCAAGTCATGATCTCAGGGTCCTGAGATGGAGCCCCGCATCAGACTTCTGCTCAGCAGGGAGCCTGCTTCCTCCTCTCTCTCTGCCTGCTGCTCTGCCTACTTGTGATCTCTCTCTCTGTCAAATAAATAAAATCTTAAAAAAAAAAAGAAAGAAAGAAAATGAGGGACTTGGGACTTTAAATCAGAGAAAGACAATTATATGATCTCACTGATAGGAGGAATTTGAGAAACAAGACAGAGGATCATAGGGGAAGGGAGGGAAAAATGAAACAAAATGAAACCAGGGAGGGACACAAACCAGAGGAGACTCTTAATCTCAGGAAACAAACTGAGGGTTGCTGGAGGGAAGAGCATAGGAGAGATGGTGTGGCTGGGTCATGGGCACTGGGACAGGTATGTACTATGGTGAGCGCTGTGAATTTGTGAATTGTGTAAGACTGATGAATCACAGACCTGTACCCCTGAACCAAATAATACATTATATGTTAATTTTTTTTAAATGAAGGACTTATAATATAGAAAATAAGGGAGGATTAAGAGTGTAGTGAATGGAAATGGTGAAAATGTCTAGTCTCACTAGAACATTCATTCACTCATACAAGTAATTAGCATTATTATATGGCAGTGATTATTCAAGGTACTGGGGGGACAAGGAATCATGCTGACTTCAATTAATTAAAAAGTTGGCAAACAAAGAGAACTTCAATTAATTAGTGTGTTCATTGGTCTTTCCTCTAGCAGGAAAAGACAAATCTTATTTATATACGGAATTCAGAGAAGCTTAAATCAAACCAGGCTTCATTCATTCCTTCATTTCTTCATTTGTTCATCGAATCAGTCAGCGTTTACTGAGTACTTCCATGGGCCAGACACTCTGCCTACTGCTGCAGATAAAGAGAGAAATGGAGATACATCTCCAAAAAATTGGAGATACATATATTTGTAAGTGTAGAAATAAATATTCACTTAATACATTTCATAATGGGTTCAGACTCACAAATGTCTAGATTATGACATTTTAAAATGCATCTCCATTTTATCCAAGAAATCAATAGTACTTCTGTAGTCTAAACTTCTACATAATTTGTTGGATTTACATTCTTTTTTTTCTCTTGAGTTCCAGCCTTCTAGGATTGTCATTTTAACACATTGCTAGCTGAAGAACTGATCAATAAGAATAAACTGCCAAGGCAGCTTTGAGAAGGACTTTCTATCAACCTATACCAACCTATACCATCCTAAAGGATAAAACGAACATACTGACCTTTCTCGTTTTAGCATTCAAATTGTTAGAGATACTTCATATTGTTTAATGTGTTTATCTGAAGCATCATGAAAGTCCCAACTCAAAGAATAGTTACACAGATTGGGTACTTTCAAATTATCAGTTGACTTCCCTGGAAAACTATGAAAGCAAACATCTTTTCATATGAGTTTTGAAACAAGCATTTTCTTTACCTCCACATTTAGGGACAATGACAGGATTTAGCATGCTGTATCCTATCACTGCCAGACTATGTTGTCCCCACAGACAAGATGACAATGGTTCAAAGCAGATGAAATCATAAAGGACCTCAATGTGAGACAGGAATCCATCAGAATCCTAGAGGAGAACATAGGCAGTAACCTCTTCGATATCAGCCTCAGCAACTTCTTTCAAGATATGTCTCCAAAGGCAAAGGAAACAAAAGCGAAAATGAACTTTTGGGACTTCATCAAGAACAAAAACTTCTGCACAACAAAGGAACAAAACAAAGGCATCTTGGTTCTTTCCACAGTTTGGCAGCCATGGCCATAGCTGCTATGAACACTAGGGTACGGATGGCCCTTCAACAACAGAAAGGCAACACATGGAACGGGAGAAGATATTTGCAAATAACAGTACAGACAACAAAACAAAGAGGCAACACATGGAATGGGAGAAGATATTTGCAAATAACAGTACAGACAAAAGGCTGATCTCCAGGATCTATAAAGAACTTCTCAAACTCAACACACACAAAACAGATAATCATGTCAAAAAATGGGCAGAAGACATGAACAGACACTTCTCCAATGAAGAATACATATGGGTATCAGACACATGAAAAAATGTTCATCATCACTAGCCATCAGGGAAATTCAAATTAAAACCACATTGAGATACCACCTTACACCAGTTAGAATGGCCAAAATTAGCAAGACAGGAAACAACGTGTGTTGGAGAGGATGTGGAGAAAGGGGAACCCTCTTACACTGTTGGTGGGAATGCATGTTGGTGCAGCCACTTTGGAAAATAGTGTGGAGATTCCTTAAGAAATTAAAAATAGAGTTACCCTATGACTCTGCAGTTGCACTGCTGAGTATTTACCCCAAAGATACAGATGTAGTGAAAAGAAGGGCCATCTGTACTCCAGTGTTCATAGCAGCAATGGCCATGGCTGCCAAACTGTGGAAAGAACCAAGATGCCCTTCAACGGATGAATGGATAAGGAAGATGTGGTCCCCACTATGGAGTATTATGTCTCCCTCAGAAAGGATGAATACCCAACTTTTGTATCAACATGGACGGGACCGGAAGAGATTGTTGAGTGAAATAAGTCAAGCAGAGAGAGTCAATTATCATATGGTTTCACTTATTTGTGGAGCATAACAAATAACACGGAGGATATGGGGAGATGAGAGGAGAAGGGAGTTGAGGGAAATTGGAGGGGGAGATGAACCATGAGAGACCATGGACTCTGAAAAACAATCTGAGGGTTTTGAAGGGGCAGGGGTAGGAGAGTGGGGGAGCCTGGTGTTGGATATTATGGAGGGCACGAATTGCATGGAGCACTGGGTGTGGTGCATAAACAATGAATTCTGTTACACTGAAAAGAAATTAAATAAATAAATAAAATTTTAAAAAAGAAAAATAAATTAAAAAAAAAAAGAAAATTGAAATCATCACATCAAGCCAAAGGACCTCTTTATAAGACTGCTACTTATTATTATTTTTTTAAGATTTTATTTATTTCTTTGACAGAAAGAGACACAGCTAGAGAGGGAATATAAGCATGGGGAATGGGAGAGGGAGAAGCAGGCTTCCCACCAAGCAGGGAACCTGATGTGGGACTTGATCCCAGGACTCTGGGATCATGACCTGAACTGAAGGCAGACACTTAACAATTGAGCCACCCAGGTGCCCCTACATTGCTACTTATTCAATTAATCAAAATGTGCCATCCAGTATTTTTCAAACAGGCTAAATTCAAATAATGTTAGTGTACTCAAATCCAATTCATCTATCATAAGAAGATTGAACAAAATCTCTACTTATTTTTCTCCTTTCTGGCAGCCATAAGGCCAACAACAGTCTCTTCATAAGCTTCCTTCTGTACCTGAATCTCCTATTTAAAAAAAAAAAAAAAAAAGACTTATCTAGAATATTCTTTTTCAAGTAAGATTTATCCAGCTTGTGTACTTGAATAATAATGCCTAAGGTCAGACACCAAGTTTTCTTTTTTAAAATTACCCTCAAAATGTCTAGCACACAGCAAGTGCTCAATGACTATTTATTGAATTGACTTATATAATTAAAAAATATCTGTATCAGTGATTGAATTTGCCCTTTATATGCAGATTTTTTTAATCATATCTAGGGAAAAATCTGACCTAAAGTAATTGATTCCTGAAGGTCACCCGAGCTGATTCAGATCTTAATACAAGTTGTTTCATGTTTAAAATTGTGTTTTTTCAAGCACCTTTTAAGTAATCTACGAGTGTCAACAATGGAAAAGTTATAGAATTGTTTGTGACATATCTTTTACTCTAAATTAGTAAGCCGCTCATCTACGACAAATTCATCTATCCATTATATTTTCTTCTCTTCTAAAAGGACTGACCAATATTACACCTTTGCTATTCATGTTAGTGGAGAAACAGAAAGGTCATTTGACCAAGAATTTGCTGAGATAAACATAATTTAGATACAAGACCAAAACACTAGAGGACTCTGGATACACAAGTTACTGCTTTTCAATAATGAGCCCAACTTTCCCTCATATCATTCTCAGGGATTATTTTAAACATTAGGGACTTTACCACAAGCTTAATGTTTAGGGGATTGCTTCTGAGTTCTGGGGAATCATACTACATCCATTACCCTTTAAAAATGTTTTTACTGATGCAACAGAATGAATTAAGTAAACTGACTGGAAAAATTGTAATTATTCACTTCTCTCCAGTGTTGGGAATGAATATAACTTCCCTTGCAAGCTTTATTGCATGCCAATTTTATCTGAATTGTGTTAAGTGACAAGAATTCTGGAAGGCCAGTAGAGAAATGGAATGGCCTTGCCTATCTATTGGAGGCTCATGTTCTGCTTAGGGAGATTACTGACTCAGTGCCTCAAATACATTATTTAGCGTGAAAGTAGAACTATTAGTAGTAGAGAAAAACACTTGTTTATAAACATACTATGAATAGCTTCATGATTTCCATTTTATCTCATAATGACATCTTTGATTCTAAAGTAGTGACGTTCTCAAGGCTATAAGAAAGAAAGTGACATATGAACATAACATATACATTTAGATATTGAAAGGAAAAGAACATAACACAGTCATAATACGAAAGACTTATTTTGGTGTCATCTCACATCTCATGCACAATTTCCATGATTTTGAAGAAGTTTCCAATATTTTAAGAGTATATAATTTCAACTTTGAGACACAATGTGATTAAAACTATAAAACTTTAGAAAGATCACCGTTAGAATTTGTTTTAGTGTATCTTCCAATCTTTTACCCAAATAGGCACAGATGTACAAAAAAATACACTTACATACTCTTCTACTACTTTAGAACGTTAGCTCAGGAATTCACATCCTAAAATTGTTAGAGCTAGGGATCCAAGCTCAGGTGATTGCCTTCTTTCTGAACACATCTAATTTTAATGTGAGTACGAATTAATTATCTTCCCCCTCCAATTGACACTGACCAATTTGTACTGAGAAGCAAGGGTGGTAAGGCAGAAGGGGTGATCAATAGCCTGTTATACGGGCCAGAGGAAATCTGATCTCCAGGGGCTCAGAATGCTAAAAAGGGCAAGAAGTTAATGGGGGCACGATAGCAAATCTACACTATAATTTAATTTGCAAGTTGAAAAACTGTGACTATTTTGCCAAGAAGTCTTCTATCCCATTTCTTCAATAGCAGAAATCTATGATTCTTTCTTTCATCCAATTTGAATTTAACACACATACAGAACCGTGAACTAAAACCTAAGGGGGATTTTATTTTAATTTGACAAATATTTTAGTAAAATGAATAAAATAAGTTATTGTCCCAGAAATGTACTAGCTTTGCATCATAAGAATCGAAGTGCCACTTTATTTTTAATTGATCATACCAGAGTCACATCTTAAAATTAAATCAACAAAGATTCAACCAGCATTCATTCAGAAATTTGGGGTATGGCTAGCTGTACTGGTCACTATTCTTAGTGCCAGGGATACAGCGATAGAAGATAAAAGATACTGTCTAAGCCCTCGATGAACTCACAGTTTAGAGAGGAAAACAAGTTAAATTAAAAAGATTCCAAAGAGGATACTTTCCTGCATCTCTAGATTAGGAATACTTATAATTTTACCACCTATTTCATTGAAAGAATTGAGATAATCTTCATCAATTACTTAGCAAAATTCCTGGTACATAATAATTTAAATAACTAATGGGATCAGATGATGATGACAACAATTATGATGATGCCACTAACCCAGGGATTAACAGGCACATTGAAGACCCAAAATGCAAATGAGGAAAGAACTTTTAAAATAAAAACTTTTTGTAAGAGGTATACATCAGAGCTAAATTTTTAATAATGAATAATAAAAACAATGGGGGCGCCTGGGTGGCTCAGTGGGTTAAGCCTCTGCCTTCGGCTCAGGTCATGATCTCAGGGTCCTGGGATCGAGCCCCACATCGGGCTCTCTGCTTAGCGGGGAGCCTGCTTCCTGCTCTCTCTCTCTCTGCCTGCCTCTCTGCCTACTTGTGATCTCTGTCTGTCAAATAAATAAATAAAATATTTTAAAAAAAATAATGAATAATAAAAACAATTCAGGGGGCGCCTGGGTGGCTCAGTGGGTTAAGCCTCTGCCTTTGGCTCGGGTCATGATCCCAGGGTCCTGGGATCAAGCCCCACATCGGGCTCTCTGCTCAGTGGGGAGCCTGCTTCCTCCTCTCTCTGCCTGCCTCTCGGCCTACTTGTGATCTCTGTCTGTCAAATAAATAAATAAAATCTTTAAAAAAAAAAAAAACAATTCAGTATGATAAAGAGTTGGGGGGTAGATAGAAGAAATGCCCTAGACAGATGAGATAAACTTCAAGTCTTCCCCTCCCATCCTGAACAGTTAGGATCCTTCCTTAGTCTTGGAGCAATAGTAGACCGTGTACCTAGTACCTAAATCTTCTTTAATGCTTGTGTGCAGGGAAGCCCTCAAACACCTTGGAAGACCCTTATATGCGGACACGGGATTCAATTTACTTTGTCCTTTAATATTGTTGGATTCTGATGAGAAAATTTTGCATGATTCATTTAATAACATCAAATTGACCAATATTATTCTGTGTTTTATCTTTCTTATTCACATGAAATCTATTTGTCCTGGTATTTGAAAATATAAATCTGTCTTCTCCTATTTAAATAAATCTCACTAAATGTCTTCAAGCCTTGGGGCACCTGGGTGGCTCAGTGGGTTAAGCCTCTGCCTTTGGCTCAGGTCGTGATCTCGGGGTCCTGGGATGGAGCCCCGCATCGGGCTCTCTGCTAAGCAGGGAGCCTGCTTCTCCCTCTCTGCCTGCTTCTCTGCCTACTTGTGATTTCTCTCTCTGTCAAATAAATAAAATAAAATCTTTTAAAAAAAAAAGTCTTCAAGCCTTGAAAGGATAAAAAAGATGTAGTCCATGTATGCTATGGAGTATTACGCCTCCATCAGAAAGGATGAATACCCAACTTTTGTATCAACATGGATGGGACTGGAGGAGATTATGCTGAGTGAAATAACTCAAGCAGAGAAAGTCAATTATCATATGGTTTCACTTACTTGTGGAGCCTAAGGAATAACATGGAGGACATTAGGAAAAGGAAAGGAAAAGTGAATTGGGGAAAATCAGAGGAGGAAATGAACCATGAGAGACTGTGGACTCTGAGAAACAAACTGAGGGTTTTGGAGGTGAGGGGGGTGAGGGGTTGGGTGAGCCCAATGGTGGGTATTAAGAAGGGCATGTATTGCATGGAGCACTGAGTGTGGTGCATAAACAATGAATCCTGGAACACTGAAAAAAATAAAATTAAATTAAAAATAAAAAATAAATGTCTTCAAGTCTTATCTATAACACATATTACATTATTCTATTCTTTTAGAACATATTTACCTCAGTATATTGTTAAATAAATTTATATTAATTTATTCAGCCATCCTTTACTCTTTATGTATGCTTATAACATACAAGAGACTGTATTCCACACGTTTCTGAAAGGTGTTATGTAATGGAACAAACATGGTCTTTTTTCTCATATAGCTTGGATGCTTTTAGTGGTCTAGGTCTATATTAAAATTTTCTTTGAATCCACAAATGCTAAAAGAAACTATTGACTCTGAAAAATATAGTAAGAAAAAGACTATCAAATCAAACAGTAAGCATTTTATGAAACTACTATAAAGTGAAGAACATAACTCAGAACACATATCCCATAACAGACCCTATCATAATTTAAATGGAGCTATAGTAATCTAAATGGATTCAGAAAGTAATAGGGAAAATCAAATTTCTTCAAATCGTGCTGGAAGTGCTGATTTGGAACTTGAAAATATGTGAATTAATATTCACTCTATATGTATACTAAAAAATTCTAGATACATCAGAGCATAGTAGACAGTCTCTGTTCATCCTCCAAATCCTCTATCTACCCTTCATCACCCTACTTTAAGGTCCCACGATTTCTATGACCTCTATTAATGACATCAAGAAGCTCCCTTCCTATGCAGCTTCTAGTTGAATTCAACTAATGAAAGACTCCAGCAGAAAATCATAGAGTAAGAAGAAAATGAGAGGAGGAATTTATTCCCCTAGCTTTATTTCTGCCCCATTACCACAGGTTAGTTTTGTCCTTCCACCAAAGGCATGGCTCCTGCCAGCAGGTGACCCAGTCTATTAGTTCCAATAAATTTTCTCTACTTTATCCCCTCATGTGTGGGGCTGGTAACAGGACCCTATTATTACTAAGCTTGGGGCACCGCACTATCCCTTAATGGTTTCATTTAATTCTGCCCACACCATTTCAATAGTCTCCTATAAAAGACTTCAGTAAATACCATCTGAGTGAGCTATTTACTCCCAGTACCCTGAGTGATGCAGAGATAAACAGCAGCTAGAGACAGTCAGTTCCTCTAAGTAGTAAAGGTTCTCAGTTCTATACAGAACTTGTATACAATATCACTTTGACCTTGAAGAGGCTTGCAGTTAATGAAATAATATTTGGACAACATAAGAGTATTTATTTATAAGGCATACTCTTCAAAGTTCCATTAAATTTCATACCTACTTGCGTACAACATAGTTACAACCAATGCCTCCATGGTTGCTAAAAGAACTTTGATTCATCTGTAGGTCAAATAATGAAAAAAAAAAAAAATCCTCCAAGTCAAGTCTTTGTCTTCCAGGTGATCTATGTCCTTAAATTGTGTATATTTAGGAATGTGTTCATGTCTCAGTGAAATCAGTAAAGACTTCCCTCTGTCTACATAATAGACAAAAGTCATAGGGGAGCAAGAGTTTATCTGGATACACTGAAACCAGTCCCAGTCATAAACCCATAATGTTTGGACATGTTGTCAAATTATTCCTCAGATTCTTAAGTTATTCAACAAATATTTATGAAATATCCAGTAAATGTCAAGTATAATGCTAGGTATTGAGGATACGTAATAAATGAAAAACACTATTCTGACCTCGTGGATTTTAAATCCAGAAAAGGAGAAAATATTAAAATAATGATACCACAATTAAGTATTTAAATTATAATAACTACAATCCAAGATGCCTTGAAACTGTTTAATCATTGGCTATTGTTTGATAGGAGGTCAGCAAAAATCTCTTCCAAAGAATCATTCTTAGATCTGAGACATAGAAAATGAATAGGATCTCATTCAGACAAAAAATTTGTAAAGGTCCAGAGGTGGTAAGATACTTTGCATTTTCAAGAAAACTGAAGCAGCTGAGGCTTAGTGAACAACAAAAAGAAAGCATACAGGTAAAAATCATCCAGGGCTTTATAGACCACAACAGAGTTGTTGTACTTTATCCTCACATTCATGGAAAGAGTTTAAAGGAATAAGACAGACTTGAATTTTAAAAGATCACTATGCTACCAGATGCCAAGAACAATTACAAGCAATAATTGTTAATATAAATTACATAATATTTTGTGGTATTAACAATTACAGTCTGTAATTGTTAATACCACAAAATATCATGGTATTATTTCAGGAATATCCAAGTAGCTCAATAAAACAAAATAGAAGCCAAAATTATTCCTATAACTACGTAAATTGAGAATATGCTAAAGGTAGAATTTCAAATTAGAGGATCAAGGATAGATTGCTGAATAAAGTAGAATGGAACCATTGACCTTATAGTTGGGGAAAAGTTAAGTCATGTTCTTATTCTGTGTGTTGATCATACAGCTTGCATAAAAGATAAACCCTAAAATCTCAGTGGCTTAAATCTATAGAAAGAAGAAAGAACATCTAAAGAAAGAAGAAAGAATTTCTTGCTGGAGACAGTCCAAAATGGATGCTTCTGTTCAGTGAGTGGCTTTCCTCTAAGTGGTAATATCAGATTTAAACACTTTCCAGATTTGACTTCACTGACTTTAACACATGGCCTACAAGTTCATTTTAGAAGAGGATCTCTCTTGAAAGGTTATCATGCCCCAAGACTGGGAATGGTGTGCATCACTCTGCTCTCATTCTACTGGCTGCAATTCAGGCAGATGGCCTCACACAGCTGCACAGAAGGGTAGGAAACAGAATCTAACTATGTAAATGGAGACATGAAATAAATGTGTGATGCCCAGGAATCTGAGCCATAACCAACATCTTATGCAAAATTAAATTTTGTAAGTCGTAAAAATCTAATGTAAAAAACCTATGAGAGTACCAACAGAGATTTTAAAAGAATATTTTTACAGTCTTGATCTGGCAAAGTCCCTCTTAGGCAAGAGACATAATGCAGAAACCACATACATACATAAAAAGAATGACAGATTTGACTACATAAAAATTCAAAATTTTTCTGTCACAAAAGACAAATTTTAAAAAATAAGTGGTACTCTTGGAAGAAATATTTGCAAAACATCTAACAGACAAAAATATAATACCCCAACTGGATGAAGATCTTAAAATTATTTAAAAAAAAAAAAACAATTCACTGTAAAAATCAACAACAACAAAATACAGGAACTCCATCGGATCAAGAAATATGTGAAAAGATGTTCAAGCCCACCATTTCAGGAACAACAAAAACAAACAAAAAAATGTAAAGATATTTTATCATTTTTATCTAACCAGACAGGCAATACCATATCCGGGGTTAGTGATTAAATAAACACCATCACATTCTTGGTGGAAGTGTAGGCTAGTACAGTTTTGGGGAGAGAAATTTGAAACTGCATATCAATATTTAAATTGACCTAACAGGGGCGCCTGGGTGCCTCAGTGGGTTAAAGCCTCTGACTTCGGCTCGGGTCATGATCCCAGGGTCCTGGAATCGAGCCCAGCATCAGGCTCTCTGCTCCGCGGGGAGCCTGCTTCCTTCTCTCTCTCTGCCTGCCTCTCTGCCTACTTGTGATCTCTGTCTGTCAAATAAATAAATAAAATCTTTAAAAAAAAATTGATGTAACAATTCTACTTTCAAGGTCTAGCCTATGAAATCACACGAGTACAAAGATATAGTTTAGAAAGATGGGAAGGAAGGAAGGAATAGGGTGGGGACAGGATGTTAGGGGAATAAATGAGACTATGGACATAGGTGTTCATTATAATGTGAAAAACTACAAACAGCCTCTATGAGGTAGTGGTTAAATAAAGTATGGTATATTCATACTAGAATGATAGTTCGCTCTTAAGTAGGGTCGACTGAAGTGTGCTAACATGAAGGGTTTATAAGGCATATTTAGTGGTGCAAGTTACATAACAAGGAAGCTAATCACACACAAAAATATGTAAATGGTAGAAAAGCTTTTAGAGAGCTGACATCAAATATGCAGGGAAAAGTATGAATAGGGGTTAGGGATATGAAGGAAAACAAAGAACGAAAGTGGATATTTGCTTTTTACTTTACATATTTTTAAATTATTTCCATTTTATAAAGTGTACATGTTTCTTTGAAGTTAAAATAAAAATTACCTCTACCTGGGGAAAAAAAAATGATAATATGGATGAATGCCTCTGACTCTTACTCTTAGTTGGATAGCCTTCTTCTGTTTGTGTGGTGACTGAAACCCTGTTCACTTTCCAGGGCCCAACTCAATCATCACAATACTTCTTGATGTTTAAGTCATAGCTACTCAAGTTCCAAATAAGAATTTTAAACTTCTTGACTAATGGGACACTTAAATGCCCGCAAACTTTCCCACCATTCCACAAACTCCCAATACCAGCATCTCAGCTACACTTCTACAGGACGACAATATTAGAGCACTTTACATTGCATTACAATTATTTCCCAGACCCATCAGTGAACTTAGTCCTCTGAGTTCTCAGTGTTTATTAAATAGGATATTAAAGAGGAATTTTCCTGCACAACTACAACTGAGAACAGAATGCAACTAAGAGAGAACCATCTCTGACTTTCACCCTCTCTTCGCCTAATATATTAAATAGTATGGGAATGTGAGCCATTTCCATAATTCATAGGCATCCTGTGATGTGCCAGGTTATTTTTGAATTTATTTCTCCTGTAAGAAAGAGTTCCTTCCTAAAATTAGATTGTGAATCTACTTCCAAAGCCACTAATCAAACATAAGTTAAAGCTACTTATAAGGGAGAGAAAATTTTAGAGCTCTAAAATCATTAGAAATAGGTCACTGAGAGCTTCAGTAAAACTTCAGAAAAGGTTCCAATGGAAAAAAAAAAAAGGTATTCTCATTAAGAAGCTGCAAAGTAATCCCGCTATCAAACAGGGGAAAAATTGCATATGCAAAAGCAGCAAAATATAGTCTATAAAGTCATTTAATGAAGCAGAAATTTGTATCTATGCCATATCTAATGCACTTCTTAAAAAACCTCAGCATATTCACTAATTATAAACCATATATTATACATAGTTATTATGGGTATTATTCAGCAATAGAAGATTTAAAGTTGGTTGTCTCTTTCACCATAGTTAGCAAGGAAATATTGGCACATATATGATCTGCTTAAATAGGTTAGAAAATAGGAGGGAATTTACTAACTAGCCCTTTAATTATGCAAACAGAGTTTCCATAATTCTGAAACTGAATTCTGTGACACCCACAGATTTCCCTATAATCTAGCTGTAAATAGTAATTACAGTGTTCATAGTAGAAAATGCTGTATTTTAGGTTGCAAAACAGTCTCTATTATTATCCCTTGTATTAAGTCATTTGATAACTGTCTAAAAGTTTCCTAGTAGGATAATTTTTATATTCTTTGGAAACATATTTTTCTTTATTTTCATGAAAAGTGTAAGAAAAATTTGTTCAGCCATTTTCAAGTTCCAGGACAATGGGAAGGAAATTTGCTGTTGAACTTTAAAACATTATATTTAGCAGGTCCTCTGTGGGTTGCATAATCAGTTCAAGACTATGGATTAACAATCAAAGGAAGCTCAGACCCTGACCTACATTAGAGAAACCCTACACACACAACCAAGAATTCATCATCCCCAGAGAACTGAAAGCCTTCCGGGTAACCTGCTCACTAAGCAGGATTTGTCCCAATATTACAGTGCTAGGGACCAAGAAAAAATCATCCTGAAAGGCACCACATTAAAGATGAGAAGAACAGCAAGAGTCCTACATAACCCAACATTAGTTTTCAGACCTAGACAATAGTGTTGCAAGGCAATGATCATTTTACTATTTGCTATGCAGGTATGAGTCTACATGCACTTTTGAAAACCATGGTTGATGAGGCATTGTATTCATCCTCAGGATGCTGAACACATAAGCTGCCAAAATTAATTGAACCACATCAGAAGCAGGATAATTTTAACTATCTTGACCTTCACACCCAAATGTTATATAATCCCTTCTACCTGACATGGGTTATCACACTTATCGAAAATCATATTGCCACCCAAATCTACTTCTGTGTTTCCTATCACTGTGAACAGATCCTCTATCTACCCAATTAACTGCTGAAGCCAGAAAATTAAGTGTCATCTTTGATCATACCCTCTTTGGGTCTTGCACATCTAAACACAAGCCTTACAAATTTCCCTATTCATTCATTTCTCCTCATCTCTACTAACACCACCATAGTTCAAACCACCAAAATCACTTCTCTGGATCTAGAGGTGAATCTAGAGGAGAACTTGTGAGTCCTAAGGTCCCTTTTAGAACCCTGTATCTAATTTCGTATTAAAATTTTGTATTCTTTTTCTTAAAGAGAATCCCAAAACATATAACCTGTAGGCCCTTTAAAACCTGTACACTCTCCTGTCCGAATTACTGCAAAAAGCCTCCAATCTCCTTAGCACTGTAGACAAAGTGCTCTTTCTGAAATGAAAAACAACCACATTCTTCCATTGCTTAAAAACCTCCAACGGTGCCATGTTTCTTTCAGGAGCAGTCTCAGCTCCTTATCATGACTTAAATTTTACGTAGTACTCGCATGTTTTTGATCTACACGCAACTTCTCCAGCTACCCTGTCGCCCTTATCCCATTCTTCCAACACACCAAAATGTGTCCCCCATACTTTCCATTGTCTCTTCTTGAGTGAGTAGAAACCAGGTCTTTTCTCCTGTTGTATCAGTAGCTCCTTGCACTATTACGCCACTTAGTAGGTACTTCATAAATATTTATTGAAGGGCTATGTGAATGAATAATGAATGCACTCTGCATCACTGGTCCAACTCCAGGCATAGTGATCAGAAATGCACTAGGGACCAATCTAGCAAGAAAAGCACTAATTGATTCCTGGGAATAAATCGCAGCTGACTTCATGAGTAATTATGTTGGAAAGGACTTTGATGAATCATATATCAGGGGGAACAGTCTTTAAATCTCAAGATAGGTTTATCTCTCTCTTAGAAATCTAAGAGATATAGTTTAGAGTGCCTGAGTGGCTCATTCGGTTAAGCATCTGTCTGAGAGCCTGAGTGGCTCAGTCAGTTAAGCGTTTGCCTTCAGCTCAGGTCATGATCCCAGGGTCCTGGGATTGAGTCTCACATTGGGCTCTCTGCTCAGCGGGGAGCCTGCTTCCTCCTCTCTCTCTCTGCCTGCCTCTCTGCCTACTTGTGTTCTCTATCTCCCTATCAAATAAATAAATAAAATCTTTTTTAAAAAACTGCATTTCTTCTTAATTTCCTATTACTTTGAAAATAATGCCTGCTATGCCAGATTATTCCTAGTTTACATTGCCCTACAATAAGAATATATAAAAGTATCTAAGCCAGAACATATATGAATCCCTTATCTGTTCCCAAGCTACTATTTTCTGATAGATTTTTTTCTTCCTATTCATTCACCAACATAATGTTGCAGACTTCAAGGTTTTTCCTCATCCATATTTCCCTATCTCCTCTAAATATATTCTTACCAAGTAACCAAGATAAAATGTTTTCCCCAATTATAGTGACAATTACTTGCTATAAATTAATACTGATTTAGTGGATATCTCATGCTGATCTAGGCTTTTAATAACTGATTACAAAATGTCACAAACTTTTTTATATTCATTGATTTAGGAAACATTCGTTGAATAATTATGTGCTAAGCAGTATACTAAAAAATGCATGAAAGAAATTTATCTTACAAGACTTTTCCCACATAGGGACAAAATAATAATAATGTTTTATATCACACAATAAAATTCTTAGATTGTTTTATATGGACCCTGAATATTTTTTTGTTAAATTTTCCAAATATACATAAAGTATAAATAGATGAACAGATAGAGATAAATTTGATTATTAGAATTGGGATTTAGGTAGTGGATAGGTAGCTGGACAGATAGTTATTTGAATATTATATCCAAATACATGTTTATTAAAATTTCACATACATATACATAAATTAGATTGCCTGATTTACAGTTTTTTTAAAGATTTTATTTATTTATTTGTCAGAAAGAGAGAGAGAGAGAGAGCGAGCACAGGCAGACAGAGTGGCAGGCAGAGACGGGGAGAGAAGCAGGCTCCCCGCCAAGCATGGAGCCGGATATGGGACTCGATCCCAGGACGCTGGGATCATGACCTGAGCTGAAGGCAGCCGCTTAACCAACTGAGCCACCCAGGTATCCCTGATTTACAGTTTTTAACCATTGAATTAATGTACCTTTTAATAGTTCATGGGGCAAGTCTTCTATCCATTACTTTTTTTGTCAATATTTTCTTAGTGTTTCTTGCGTTTTCTTTCTTCTAGGTGAATTTTAGTATGATTTTGTCAAGGTTCAGGTAATCATATTGAGATTTTGGAGAATTATATCAAGGCCATATATTAATTTGTATAGAACTGGGATCTTTGACCTTATATAGTAACTCATGAGTTTTTAATAATAATGATCAAGAATATTCTGCTGTTGTTCATGCTTAGTGTATTGAAATCTCCAGATCCTACGAAAGATGAACATGGACACCTCATCCATTTAATCATTGCTTAGCCAAAAAACAAAACAAAGAAACATAAAAGAGAGAAAGAAAGAGAGGAAGGAAGGAGAAGAAAGGAGGAGGGAGGGAGGAAAGGAGAGAGGAAGGAAAGAAGGAAGGAAGAAGGGAGGAAGGAAGAAAGACTCACACTATGTCAAAATAAGGCCCAAGTTTAATCTGATATCTCTACATCAAAAGCCATACCAGATACGCAATGATATCAAAGATCCGTACTGTTCACTGGCTGGAGGAAGCCATTATTACACAGACTAACAGAAGCAAGAATCTTCCACTTGGTGTCCTTTTTGTAGAGTGATTACCTATGAGCAATTTACCCCCAACCCCAATAAAGATGGTCTACTTCCTTATTATGAGAATAGAAAATATTTAAACTACTGGATACAATGGTATTCTAACTCTGAGAAATTAAGGAGAAAAACAAATCAAGCCAGTGAGATTCAGCACAGGCAGATAAGAATAAAAAATACTTCTCTACCTTAGTAACCTCATGATTTTGAATCTATAGAAAGTGAGACAGTGTAGCTTATTGGCTTCTGAGCACCTTCACAGCAGAGATTTTTGTCTTTTTTCTAACACAAAATCATACCCAGAAGATGGCCGTATAAAGTCAGAACTTGGGGATTTTTCAAACAGTATAGTCATAATTTTTATTATTTTTATTTTTTTATATTTTATTTATTTGACAGAGAGAAATCACAACTAGGCAGAGAGGCAGGCAGAGAGAGAGGAGGAAGCAGGCTCCCCGCAGAGCAGAGAGCCCGATGTGGGGCTCGATCCCAGGACCCTGAGATCATGACCTGAGCCGAAGGCAGAGGCTTTAACCCAGGCGCCCCCTAATTTTTAGATCCTAAAGAGTATTTTCCAAATATTCAAAGTGAAAATACTTGTCAGCCACAGTATTCTTATCACAGTATCATAATATTACCTTTTGGTCAGCATATGTATTTTACTTAGAATCTTCCTAAGGTCAGGATCCCTATCTGACTTATCTTTTTACCACTGGCATTTAACAGTGACCAATCTTGCATACATTAAGTCAAAGTAGTGAGACCAACGGCATCATACCTGGAACTGAAAGTAATGAGTAAATGTGGGCAGGTGTATATATGCAAACATATATACATTTTTATGGTTTTTTATTGTATCCCAATACGGAGATACATATGACTACTGTGAGTTTATGCTTTGAAATGTGTGAAACTAATTGGTTTGGAATTAACAAAATTACTGACATTTTAAAAGGCCAGTGCTAGAGAAAAGCACATTATTTTTGACTACGTTGTAGGGTAAGCCCTTAACAATTATGTCTGTGCACATACCTACACAGTTGTAGAAGTCAGAACTTTTTTAAAACTAGTTAAGAAGCACTAGTTGACCTTTCCCTATCTTCCTTAGAGTGCACCTTTATTAGCATGCCCTTCAAAAACTGCAAACTGCACAGAGATGTGAAAACAGTGCTTTCCCAAAGAGATACGGAAGGATGTAAATCATGGATGGCTCTAGTGTCTGGCAGAATCACTCACACCTTGCTCTGTGGATAGCACTTCCCTTTTTATCAGGTCTAGAGAGCAAAATTAAAATATATATATATATATATATACATATATATATATTTATATATATAAATTCAAATAACTGAAAATATATATATGTATATATATATATATATATTTATAGTTTACTACCTACAGCTTTAAAAAAATTAAATAAGATGCCACTGTTCAGTGAAATGCAAAAAGGTTACCACTGAAATCACCATACCAGGGGCAACAAAGATGGCAGAAATGACAATATGGCCTGTGAGAAATGCAGGCAAGCCCTCAGTGCAAGATACCATTTGTATATTCTCTGTACATTTTCATTGCTGAACCAAAAGTTTAAGTTCCTAACAGTGTTTGGCTTGAAAAGAAAAGTAGCAGCACCAAAAATAAATCTAAAGGATGCCTATTCCATGATTCAGTATCTGTGAATATTATAACCTGAGTTGCAAATATGTTTTGTCTAACCATGGAAAAGCTCTTCACAAAACAGAAGATGCCAATGAGCATTGGTGCAGACATGCTCATCAACACCGTTGAGAAGCATCATTGTGTTTTCATAATGCTATCAAGTCCTACTATATAATATGGGGAAGCCTCCTTCCATTGTTCATATTGCTTACCATCAAGTGGAAGAGTTGTCATTGCTGATTGAGTCCAGGTACTGAGAGTGAACTGGGCTTGGGAGGAAATGGCAGAGAATAGTGGGAGGAATTTTGAAAAGAAACAATGACCTGTATCTCCAAAAATAAACCACTCTGTGTATCTATTTTAATTACTTTGGGTTCTTTGAGGATGTTGTAGAATGTTCTTATCCTAATCTCCTTAAGAAGCTAGAGTACTCAAAATGTACTTAAGAAACTCATCCTACATCTCAGATATGCTCAAGAAAAATGGTAAGTAAGTTGGGGACAATGTGGTGCTGTGTGAAAGGACACATAGTAAGCACAAGTGTATACAGAAAGAGTCATATCCTCTTCAGGCCATAGGTTCATTTATTTCCCATAAAGGGAAGAGAGGAAGACAACGTAGGATCGAAAAATCACTGAGAAATGTATTAGATAAACTCTTATCTCACACCATATGCAAAAATCCATTCCAGTGGGATTGTCATTATACATATGAAAAAACAATAAAGCTTCTAGAAGATAATGCAAGTGAGTCTCTTCTAGATGATTTGAGATTAAGAAATAGTTCCCAGAGGACAAAGGGCACTAACCAAATAAAAAATTAATAAATCGGACTACACTAAAATTAAGAACTTCTTTTCTTTAAAAGATATGATTAAGAAAGTGAAGAGTAGGGGCACCTGGATGGCTCAGTGGGTTAATAAGCCTCTGCCTTCGGCTCAGGTCACGATCTCAGGGTCCTGGGATAGAGCCCCACATCGGTCTCTCTGCTCAGCGGGGAGCCTGCTTCCCCCTCTCTCTCTGCCTGCCTCCCTGCCCACTTGTGATCTCTCTCTGTGTCAAATAAATAAAAAAATAAAATCTTAAAAAAAAAAAAAGAGTGAAAAGTACAGCCACGGCTAGGAGAAAATATCTGTAACACATATAATTAAAAAGGGGCTCTTTAGGGAATAAATTAAAAAATATAAACCATCAAAAAGAAAAGGCTAAAATTTAATCAAAAAGATGGACAACAGACTATGAAGAAGAATTTTACAAACGAGGATATCCAAATGTCCAGTAAACATAGCAAAAGAGGCTAAATCACTTTAGCAGTTAAAGAAAGGTAAAATAATTCTATAAACTCATCACAATTCAAATAATTGAAAATACTAAGGGTTGGCTACCCTTAGGAGCAACAAGAACCCACATACTACTGACAGAATGGAAAACCACTTAAGATATCTGCTTAGTATCATCTACTCAGGTTAAAAATATCTCGCAAGTGATGTTACACTCAACATGTATACATATTAACAAAAGACGTATGAGCAGGAACATTCGTAGTAACATAATTCATGATTACTGAAAACTGGAACTAACCCAAATGCCCATCAACTGTGAAATAAACTACAATACATTCATACAATGAAACACACTACAGCCATCAAAATGAATAAAACTATTCCCACATGCAATTAGAGCAAAAAATCTCAGAAACATAACTGAGCAAAAGAAACCACGCACAAAAGAATCATTATCTGTAACTTCATTTACACAAAGCTAAAAAAAAAAAAAGAAAAGTAGGCAAAACCGACAAATGGTGTTAGAAGTCAAAATAGTGGTTACTTCTGGGGAAAAGGGAAGGTTTCGTAGTTGGAAGGGGACACGAGTAGAGCTTCTGGGCAGGGGTGTTGGTGGGGGACATGGGGGGGTGTTGGCAGTGTTCTATTTCTTAAATAGGGAAGTAGTTTCACAAGTGTGTTCATTTTGAGATAATTAATTCAGCTGAACACTTATTATTTCTGCACTTTTCTGTGTGTGTTATACTTCAGTTAAGAGGTTTTCTTTTTCTTTTTCCTTTAAGTGGCAAGAGGTAGTCTCTCTTCAGAGAAATAAGAAACACGCCATTAATATTCTCGATTCCTATCAAAGGCCAAGTGCTTTAGCAAAGTAATCTAATCTTTTTTTAAAAATTAAGTGTGCAATTGTCCTTCTAAAATTAAAACTGACCCAATTTTAAAGATGAATAAAGTAAGAGATTGAGTGACTTGCCCAAATTTTAAAGGTCAGTAAATTCCAGGGCTGGAGTACAAAAACTAGGTCCCACTATGCCATGCCCAGTCCCATCTCCCTCATTACATAATTACTGGGAAATTAAAATAATAGTGTTTTGCTTTACACTTTCAACCAACCTCGAGATTGTGTTTAATAGGATAAATATGCTAATCTCCACACTGCTGTCAGGAAATGATGCAAATGAAAGATGTCTATTGGTGGAAATCCCCCTCCTAAAAAGCCTCAGGGCATCTACCAGACCAATACGACCCTTGCAAGGGCATTAATTTGCAAACGTCTCTGGGCTTTGAATAAGGTGACCCTGTGACCTGGCTTCTCCCACATTACAGTGGGTAAGTCATGGGTTTTGAAATTAGCGTTGAGTTTCAGTCCTTGCTCTATCAGCATTCAACTCAGAGTCTTGTTTCCATATCTATAAAGCAGAAATAAGGATTATACCTGCTTCCTAGGGCTGAGATGAACAGTATTCCAAATTCTGACATCGGGTTAGTTAAACGACAAGTAAATAATGTCTTTGGTACTGTGTTGGGGTTCTGCTGTCTTTCTAACTCCAGGTAACTATTGCCTCAGACACATAAAGACCAGTGACATGAGCTAGCCTGGCATAAGAGCTAAGGGACTCAGAGGCACTCCTTCCTCTGCAAGGTAACACATCGATCCAACCACACCCTCTCTGTGGCAGTGATGAAACCAGGACATGGAGAGAGCCGGACCTCAGTAAGGGTAGAAGTTGAAAATCCACGTAAAGGGGGAAGCATCCATATAGTGATAGGAACTAGGTAGGCAGAGGCCATGAAGGAGAGAAGTGAGCAGAGCAAACTTCTTTAGCAGCACAGTAGAAAGAAATTGAAAATGAGATGATTTAGGTCATAGACATGGCAGGACACAAAAGCAGGAGCACTGTCTCGGGAGGAAGAGTTTTCAGACTCACCATTATGAGAGCTGTTGTGCACAGAGTACAATATTCTGAGAGACAGGTTATGTATCCGCCTCCTTGGAAGGTATCCCCTGTAGCCGCTGACAGCATTCTCGGTCCTCTGCCTGTTAACGTGAGTAAGCTGAGCACATCTCTGCACCCAAAAGCTCTGCAACATCTGAAAGGTCAATTAGGAGAGAGTGTTAGAGCATCCACTCAAAGCCAAAGAAACCGCAGTGAAATTAAGTAGAAAGATAAAGACCAAGTTTATACAAGAAAGCATTACACTTCAACCTAGTGGATGTTATTTGTAATCTTCTTAAACTTGTCCATCAGAGACTGTTGAGTGAAAAATTATTTCTAATGTAAAGAGTAATGCATGGGATCATCTTAGCTGTCCATACAGAGTCAACTTCTGGAAATGGTCCACTCAGCCAAAAACAAAAAATTGCCAGTAGGTTCCCAAATGGAAAACACAACCCCAGACAGAAATAGTCCTCCTGGTCTACTCAAAGATAAGCCAATCTGAAAAGTGAGAGTAAATACCCCACATGCCAAGAGATTTAGAATTAGACCAAGAATCTGACTTCAAGTACAAAGAACTACCACATCATTTATGTTTGTTTATGGATATTGTGTTTATACATAATGAAAACACCAAAAAATCTAAAATGGTTGCGAACAGATAATTGTAATGCCTGACTTCCTTTGGCTTTCATCCTCCACCAAGTCAGAGCTGCGCATCCAGAGAAAGTGGATCAGCAAGGTCACTAGAATAACTGGAAGCTAATGGATCGTGACCTTTCTTTCAAAGTGAATAATATAAATTATTTTCTAGATATTTTCTTAGAAGCATTTTACCATTACAGATGTTATTTGACTACTGATAATTTGAGAGTCGCATGAAAACAATATCTGCTACAATTCAGAAAAAAAAGTAGCACTAGTTTGTGAACACAGGCGATGCTCGTTTTGCTGTGTTGAGAAAAATGTAGCAGTGCCTGTAACAAGTAAACAGTGGCCAGCTTTGTTCTGCTGGATTTAGATTAACCTTTACAAGCAATGCAGAATTAGGTTATGAAAATAAATTGAAAATGGCATCTCCTTAGACTCACTTTGTACTCTGCATTTTCTTAAGCTTTTATGTGACTGTCAAATATTAGTTCAGGGCCCCATTTGTATTTGTGGCTTTTTTTTTTTTTTTTTTTTTTTTTTTTTTTTTTTTTTTTTTTTTTCTGAAAAGATAAGCACCAGTCTTCAGAGAAAGCTTCTGACTATTGGATACAGAAAACAACTCTTTCCTGAATGGCTAATGTTTCAAATATGAGCACAGATACCAGATGGCAAAAGGGGAAAAAAGAATTTCAAGTTGTTTCATTGTTCAGTGATAAAGATTTTTCCATCTGCTGGTTCAATACTAACTTGGTTTACATTCACTTAGAGCCAACACAATTAAGACTCTATTTGAAGTGAAATGTCTCAGAAAAATAAAACTAGAAACCTGAGAAATACTTCTACAGGTCACACCCATCCGTCAAATAGCTAAGCTTTCATATGAGTGCAAATGTGAGTGCATGACAAAACAAAGATATCAAATACATTTTGAAAAATTCTAAAGTCACATGCATTTAAACAATTCTAATGAAGACTATATGTGATTGAAATGTAAGTGGACATCTGCTAGAATTTAGAGTCTTGGTGAAATAAAATGTAATAATATACTGGGCTATTCGTCACAAAGGATGAAATGGGAGACTACTGATGAGTGAACAATATGACAGCAGTTAATAAGGAAACAAGTTGGAATAGTTAATTCACTGAGACCAAAAAGCAGGTAAAGAGGAGAAATAGCATAGCAATCCTTGGCAGCAGCGTCTTAAAAGATAGCAGAAGTCTTAAGAACTAAAATAGGGTAAAAAAAAAAAAAAACAGAGGAGTGCTTAGAAACAACTACTATTCATGAGAACAAGCCTCAAGTAAAAATCATGAACAATAAGACAGTTATAGGTTCCCTCCTAGCAAGCGGGTCCTTTCTTCCATAATCCCCAGATAGAAAGAAGTCTTACTCAAAACAATATTCATAGTTTTAAGAAGTAGTTTTCTAGGGTAACCTTCCTTTTTATTCAGAAAACACTGTTAAACTGGGCATCTCTTTGATGCATAAAAGCTCCCAAGGATGAGGGCTATGACTCAGCTCTGTATCCCTACTGCCTAGCACTTAGCATAGGATAGATATTCATTTGATAATCTTAACAGAATTGACCAAGAAGCCCACCTTCTCAGCTGACGTTGCTCTGTTATTGTACATTCCCCTCAGAGTAGGCTGATGGAGATTAAAAAAAAAAAAAAAAAGTTCCTTTATCCCTTTTAAAACATCTGAATTCTGGGCATGATTATATCATTATTAACCCATTAATACAAGCATATAATTTATAAATAAATTAGCATATTTGATGTAAAGAACTGAGGGCACAATCAAAAAAGTTTGGAGACTACTAGTAGAATAGTGAATTCTTACCATCAAATAAGAATGAAAGAAATATTTACAGAATTTAATATATATTTTTGATATCTATGTTTTTAAATTACTACCTCAATTATTTTCCAAATATTAAACTATAATTTTGTGTTAAATAACCTGGTTTGAAGTACAACTTAGAGACAAAGTACTCAATCAATAAATAATTTGGGCCAAATACATGTTTGCTGAATGAATGAATAAATGAATAAACATTGTGTAAAACTGGAAAATGTTGTGATAAACTGAGCTACCAGTCCCTTGGTATTTTCCAAGTGTCTTCTATTAGTTCTTGAAGAGCTCCTTGGAAAAAGAGATCCAAGTTCAATTAGTAATTTTGCAAATGCTGCATACTACAGCACACTCTTTCGGATTCACAGCATAGATGAGCACACTGAAGGTTCTGGGAAATCCTGCCATATAGAAACCTCTAACCTCTTTAACTTAGTTTACTGCAGCATTTCCTCTGTCCATAGTTTAACTACAACATTTCTCCCTCTTCCCCAATATCTATCAACTACCCACAGGGAACAGTGTTCCTCAGAATACATAGGGTAAAACCCTATTTTAATGGAATTCAACCTGAAAACTGGGGGCTGGATTAAATAGTCATTCTTTTTGGTTGTATATCAAGCTAAAGGACAACTCAAGCCATTGTACATGTAAGTCTTTATTAGGCAATCTCATTACAAATGACATGGATTGTGGATATAAACTTCATTAAACTTCCTGCTGATATCTGTAAGGATGAACTTCACAAGCGTGTTATTTAGACAAATATGCTGTTATCTAAGATATTTGAGAATTTAAGGATACAGAGTCCACTTGTTTTTTTGTTTTTAAAGATTTTATTTATTTATTTGATAGACAGAGATTGTAACTAGTCAGAGAGGCAGGCAGGGAGAGAGAGGAGAAAGCAGGCTCCCTGCTGAGCAGAGAGCCTGATGTGGGGCTCGATCCCAGGACACTGGGATCATGACCTGAGCTGAAGGCAGAGGCTTTAACCCACTGAGCCACCCAGGCACCCCAGAGTCCACTTGTTTTGAAAAGTTAATCGTTTTTATAAAAGGGGAGAGAGAGAGAGAGGAAGGGACCTAATTAAAGCATTTACTATGCATCAGGCTTTGTGCTAGAAAATGTTGCTCTTCTTTTTTGAAAATGTAGCTTTTTTTAATGTTTACATTTCCTAACAAATGTATTGGCAGGATATTGTTTCCCCCCTTACCAATGAGGAAGCTGAGAGTCAGAGAGGACTAGTAATTGACAGAGCCCAAGCTGAATACGCAGGTTATCATCCAAACAAGGACACCTTTAAGAATGCTGCATAATTATTCTGGGATGATTTTTTTAGTCAACTTGCTCACTTCTAACACCTCTTTTACAAAGACATGGTTTTGAACCCAGATCTTCCCAACCAATCTTCTTTCCATTACATCTTGTTGCTTGAGAAAAGAAGGTAGTTCAAGGGGCGCCTGGATGGCTCAGTGGGTTAAAGCCTCTGCCTTCAGCTCTGGTCATGATCCCAGGATCCTGGGATCAAGCCCCGCATCAGGCTCTCTGCTCAGCAGTGAGCCTGCTTCACCTTCTCTCTCTGCCTACTTGTGATCTCTGTCTGTCAAATAAATAAATAAAAACTTTAAAAAAAAAAAGGTAGTTTAAGTTATGAAGGGAATTCTTTTACAATTTTTACAATGTATACATACATCAAATCATGTTTATACTTTAAATATCTTATAATTTTATCTGTTAATTATAACTCCATAAACCTGAAAAAAATTGTAGCTGGAAGACAACTAGAGAAATCACCCATCAAGCACAAGGAAAAATTTACAGGATTGCCTTAAAAATATTTTAGCTGCATAGGGGTTGCTGGCTGGCTCAGTTGGTAGAGCATGTGACTCTTGATCTCAGGGCAGTGGGTTTGAGCCCCATGTTGGGTGTGTAGTCTATTTTTAAAAAAATTATATATATATATATATATATATATAAGAATATTTTAATCACACAAATAGAAAAGGAGTACAGATGGTCAAAACATTAAAAATAATTCTATCTTCCACTAATGCAGAGTTGCCTTCAAAAACTCCTAACATGATGTTAGGCGTATCCTAATAGCAATATAACACAGAATGGCTGAGAATAATCCTTTATGCTGGCTTAAGAGTCTCTTTAAAACACTACGTTGTCTTTTTATTTTACCACACATAAGGAAGCTGTCAAGAAATTGGAAAAGATCCAAAAATCAACACCTAAAATGGCTTTAAGAGTTGTTACACAGAAGTCATGAGATGTTTTTTAAAAAACGTAAATGAGATAGAGCTATTTAGTCTAGAGTGGAAAGTCCAAGAGATAACTTTAAAATTGCCTTCAAGTGAATTAAAAGCTTCTGAAAAGTCTTCATCTCCAAAAGGAAAAAGCAAGAGGGATGGGATTTAATGTCAACCCGTGAGATTTAGCTTGTGGAACTGTGTCGGGGTGGTCTACTATGAATTTCCACAAGATGCAAAGGAGCCTGAGAGTGTTTGACATGAAAGAAGCAGGCACCAGCAACGCCTTATTCTACCACTGCTTTTCTTAAAAGTAGAGAGAAAAAATGATCACCTGATGTCACACATCCTGTGATTCCTTGCTGTGATTTTCCTGATGGTAACGTTTATGCCTGATGTAAATCATCCTTCAACATTTGCACGAACTACAGTGTAATTCAAACTCCTTATGATATCCTAAAAATGTTGACTCATACCTCTGCCTTCTCTTGGGTCAGAAAAACTTGCCACTCCCTGAACACTTTTCTGTGCTTCTCTCACACTACCCAGAAAGCCACAATGAGCACTCCAAAACCACAATGTTCTAACACAGCTCCTTCGCTTATACACGTTATTTCCTCTCAACAGGATATGCTTCCTTTCTACGAACCATCCCATCCTCCCACCCTGCCAATCCCTCAATCCAACCTATAAATCACTCTCCTTCTTGAAGATAAAACTCAAATGCCTTTTCTCTGCTGCTTTAATAGGTGATAAAATCCCTCTTGTCTGCATCCAGTCCCAACAGACAAATTCAGTTTCTTCTTTCCATGCTTTCAAAGTACATTTTCCCCACATTTATTATGGCACATATCACACTATTCTTAAAAGTTCATTTGCCAGGCACCCTGAGCAGACGGTGCTCTCTCTTGTGGCAGCAGGGTGGGAAAGGAAGGGAACAAGACATAGTTTGGCCTAGTTCTTTTTGCTTCTCAGCTACTAGCAGATAGTAGTTGCCAAAATTTTTTTGTTAAATCAATGAAGCCATTAATTACCTGTTACATGCAAAGAAATATTCAACATTCAAATTGTTGCTGTGGAAACCATATCTGGGGACTTCTATTGGTCTTTAAATTCAATCGATTTAGACTTGTTTTCCAAGTTTCTTCTGAAAGCATTTTTACCTTCAAACGATAGAATCAATAATGTATGTTTAAACGCTCTGGAGCAAACATGTGTGTCTGATCTACTCTGTCAAAACCACCAAAATATCCAGGACTCCAGGGGTAAAAGTAGTGAAGAGCAGATCTGTATAAAAAGGTGGTTAGAAAGTATAAATTTTCTCATCAAATCTGTTCCAGAAAAAGCTTCTGGGAGACACACAGGCATCCAGATCCCAATTCAGCTTCACTTGTATATGAATAAGGACAGCAGGGTTTTCCATGAGGAGAAATAGTGCATAAGAATATTTTATTATTAATACAGACATAAAGCAATATCAGACATCTTAAATACAACTAGTCTCTTGTTGCCATTTGTAAGATGTTTGCTCTTTGAAGTAAAGTTAATTTATTTCTCTACATTTGCAAGATTTGCTAAAGACATTTACATTCTGAAGAAAATGAATAAATATGTCAAGTGCAAGGATGCATATTTTAAATGTAGTGTTTACCTCCACAAAACAATATACTTTCAAAATATTTTGTCTTAATTTAAACATTTTTACTTCTAATTGGGTCCATTTTAGATTAAATTATCCTTAATTGGACATCCCAAAAAAAAGGGGAAAATTACATATTTATTAATTTTAATGCTTTGACTTCTTCTGACTCAATGTAAGTTGTCTTTTTTTAAAACCTAAAAAGTAATAGCTTAAGGTAATCAAATTTTGTCCTATACAGCTAAACTGACTTCATTTTCTTTTTTTTTTTTTTTCCTTCCAAGTTTTTACTTAAATTCTAGTTAGCTAACATACAGTGTAATATTACTTCCAGGTATAGAATTTAGTCAGCACTTACATACAACACCCAGAGCTCATCACACTGATTTTATTTTCTAATAATTCAAGAAACTCAAACTCAGTTCTCTAATATTAGTGCCTCAAAATCTCTAACCTTTCCCTTTTTGTGGCCACCTTCAATATTCAAACTGGCCCAAATTCCTCCTGTAATTTTTTAAAGATTTATTTATGTATTTGAGAGAGAGAGAGAGAGAGAGAGAGCCTGGAGTGGGAGGGGAGACAAAGGGAGAGAGAGTGTCTCAAGCAGGCTCTGAGGTGAGTTGGGAGTCTGGAGGCCTGGGCCTGGAGTCCAGAGTCCGATGCAGGGCTCAATCTCACAACCTTGAGCCAAAACCAAAGTCAGAGGCTTAACTGACTATACCACCCAGGCACCCCAAATTCCTCCTGTATTTAAACAATTTTTAAAAAATAATAATTGACTATGCACTAGTACCTTGTACTTTGAGGGTTAGAATCTCCAGATCTCTTAGGTCAGACTGTCCATGTTTCTACCCGTCCATACAAGACTGAAACCAAAGGTAAGTCTTCCTTGTATCCTGGAGAGATAATTTCTTTTTTTGAGTGGCAAGACAGCACAAGGAGAGACCACTAGGGTAGCAAGAAGTACATAGATATCCTGGTCTGCATTCAGTAAGATACACAGATTTATCCTTAGCAAGGACAGCTGAATTAATGCAGTAACATGAGTGAGACTGGCCCAAGTGAAAATAAACTTGGGGCATTTGTTAAGTCAGAGAAAGACAATTAACATATGACCTCTCTGATATGAGGAATTTGAGAGGCGGGGGCTTGTGGGGGGGGGGGGTAGGGAACGAAAAAATGAAACAAGATGGGATCGGGAGGGAGACAAGCCATAAGAGACTCTTAATGTCACAAAACAAATTGAAGGTTGCTGGGGGGTGGGATGTGTAGGGAGAGGGTGGTTGGGTTATGGACATTGGGGAGGGTATGCGCTATGCTGAGTGCTGTGAAATGTGTAACCCTGATGATTCACAGACCTGTAACCCCTGGGGCAAATAATACATTATATGTTAATAAAAATAATTTTTAAAAATCACAAGTAAGAGTTTCATTGTGCAGAAACCCCATCCGTTTCCAGTGCAAATATAATTTCATTCCTCTTAAGCAGTTTGTGCATTAGCTGTTAAATGAGTTACTATGTTATCTCTCACCAAAAAAAGAAAGGAAGAAAGAAGAAAAGAAAAAAACCTGGGACATTTATTTCTAGGGGTCTATCTGTATGAAAGGTTCCTACTATTCACATACCTCCAAAATGGGATTTTCTCTACTTATTGCTACGTCTCCAAGTTTGGTGAACAGCTTACAACTTACCCAGAAAAACTGTTTCTGGACATGTTTTGGACAAACTCAAGATCCAACTCAAGTGACCCTTTAGCTGGAGGTGAGTCTAGGCCAGATTTATTCTGTCCTTCGTAAAGTGTTACTCACCTTTGAGTGCTGCCTTATTGGAACTATATTAGATAACTGTTTTACTATAGAATAATCTGCATCCCGTAGCTTGTACTTGGTGATTTTATTCTGCTGTATTCTCTAGTCCTATTTCCTTCTACCTAAATGGAAACTCCATGTCGGTATGTATGATGCCTTATACGTCTCGTGTATCCCTTCTCTGTGCCACACATTTCTGGGCTGAAGATACAGCAGGTGTGTAATCACTGATCTATCATTAAAATACTAAGTTTTATGTCATCAAGATCCGCTATACTGTACATATCACTCACTTAAGGTTACTGGGCTTACTAATACCAGGTCCCAGGGATTCCACAGTCATACTGAGGTAAATACAATTCGGTACAGACAAGTCAAGGAAAAACTAAAAGAATAGGCATGTTACTGCAGGCAGATCCCAGAATGATATAGCAAACGTGCAAAAATCCTCAGCAATGCTAGGAAGAAACACATATTTCATACAAGGAAACAAGATTCATGAAAACGTGATACACTATAGTGTGTAAATTGGTATTTAAGCATTAAGTTGTAGTCAGTGTCTGGCATAAACTCCCACCTATTAAACTCATTAAATAGGACCCCAAGTAAATAGGCATAATCCTTAGAAAGTAACTATAAGAGATGCAGTTTAAGTATCTGTGCCCATGCTCTGCTTTAGAATTTTTTAAAGATTTTATTTATTTTGGAGAGAGAGAGAGAGCATGAGTGGGAGGAGGGGCAGAGGGAGAGAGAAAATCCCAAGGAGACTCCACAGAGTGTGGACCCCAACACAGGGCTTGATCCCAGGACCCTGAGATCATGACCTAAGCTGAAACTGAGAATTGGTTGCTGAACCGACTGAGCTACCCGGGTGTCCCTCAGCTTTAAAATCTGACTCCAATTTTCAGCTAAGGCTTATGAATCTATTCAGCTAAGACTTATGAGTCAGAATTTTACTCTGAAATGTCAGTAGATGAGTTTCTCCTGCATTCTTTCTCTTTTCATTTTTTATTTTATTTTATTGTGGTAAAAACTCTCAACATGAAGATCTACTCCCATAACAATCCCCTGGACTATCAGTACAATGTTGTATAGCAGATCTCTAGAGTTTATGTATCTTCCTTAAATAAAACTTTATGCCTTTAGATTGGTAATTCCTTATTTCTCCCTTCTCCCATACCCTGACAACCAACATTCAATTCTTTGTTTCTACGAATTTTACTATCTTAGATCCTCATATAAGTGAAATCATAAAGTGTGTCTTTCTATGACTAGCTTATTCCATCCATACTGTCACTTATTACAGAATTTTTTTTTCTTTTTTAAGGGTGAATAATACTCCATTGTATGTAGACACTACATTTTCTTTATCAGTTCATTTGCTGAAGGACATTTAAGTTGTTTCCACATCGTGGCTATTGTGAATAGTGCTGCAGTGAACGTGGGAGTACTAATATTGCTTCAAGATCCTGATTCCAAGTCTTTTGGATAAATACACGGGAGTGGGATAGCTGGATAATACTGTAGTTCTATTTTAAATTTTTGAGGAAACTCCACGCTGTTTTGCATAGTGGCTGTACCAATTTACATTCCCACCAACAGTGCACAAGTGTTCCAACTTCTCCTCATGCTTGTCAATACTTGTTGTCTTTTTGTTTTTATAATAACCATCCTGACAGGTCTGAGGAGATACTCATTGTAGCTTTAATTTGCATTTCCCTGATGGTTAATGATGCTGAGAATTTTTCATGTAATGTTGATCATTTGTACATATTCTTGGGGGAAATGTCTATTCAAATCTCTCGACTATATTTTTAATTGAGTCACGGTTTTTGTTTGGGGGTCTATTTTATTTGCTACTGAGTGATAGAAATTCCTTATACATTTTGGATACCAACGCCTTATCAGACTTATGGTTTGCAAATATTTTCTCCCACTTCATAGGCTGGCTATTCACTCTGTTAATTGCTTCTTTTGTTGTATGGAAGTTTTGGGGTTTTTTTTTTTCAAGTTTTTTTTTTTCAAGATTTTATTTATTTGACAGATGGAGATCACAAGTAAGCAGAGAGGCAGGCAGAGAGAGAGGGGGAAGCAGGCTCCCTGCCGAGCAGAGAGCCTGATGTGGGGCTCAATCCCAGGACCCTGGGATCAACACCTGAGCCGAAGGCCTTTTTTTTTTTAATTTTGACTTAGTCCCACTTGTTTATTTTTGGTTTTGTTGCCTGTATCTTTTGGTGTCATTTCCAAGAAATTGTTAGGAAGTTTTCCAGTATGTTTTCTTGTAGGAGTTTTACAGTTTCTCATCTTACATATCTGCACTTTTCCTTTAATGATGACTCTCCCATTTAAACCACAAAACTAGAGTCCCCACTGTCCATGGAGGGTATGTCATAAAGGAACGTAAGAGAAGAGAGATCAAGGATGGCAAATTCTAGATCTTTACACCTACCAGGTATCACATAGAAAATTCAAGGATGAATTCCCATGGATTCAAATTGTGGAGAAAATTATCTTGCTGACCCACATTAAATAAAAGCCCCATAAAAATCACTGGAGTTTGAGAGGATAGGGATGTCACAGTTCCATAGAAATGGTAAGTAGGAATGGGGAAGGCTTAGAAATAAGAGTAGTATGAGGACATACTCTTGTGAGATTTATGTAGATCTTGCCCCATGTCCCCACCCCAAGGTGAGCTCTGAAGCATAAGAGAATTAAAGCACCCACCCCGCAGGGGTTTTGAGATTCATGAATAGAGAGTACTTAAGCCTAGTTTTCTATTTGGTTGCCCTGGAAGCTGGCCAAATATTACAGACAGTGTCCATGACACTCTGGCCTTGAAGTTGTACAGAGGAGCCATATGAAGTGCTCTGCAGATGGCCAGCTTGACAGGACATGGAAGCAGCCAAACACTTTCCCAAGGTACCCAGAGTCAAGTGGATATAGTTCTCAATGAAACTGGAACCAATAAGCTAAGAAGGCACCACAGAAATAGCAAGAGATTAGATGCTACATTAATTCCCTAGAGCTAATATAACAAAGTTCTACAAGCTAGTGGCTTAAGACAACAGAATTTTATTGTTTCAAATTTCTGGAGACTTGAAATCCAAGATCAAGGTGTCACAGGGCTATCAAAGACTCTAGGAGAGAACCTGTTCCATGCCTTTCTCTCAGTTTTGGTAATGTCAGCAATCTTTGGCATTCCTTGTCTTACAGTTGCATAACTTCAGTCTGCATTGACCCAGCCTTCTCCTCCCCTGTCTACACATTGTGTGCCTATAAGAAGACACCAGTCATGTTGAACCGGGGTCCACCCTACTTCCACATGACCCATCCTAACTAACTACAGCTGCACCTTATTTCTAAGTAAGGTCACACTCTGGGGTACTAGAGGTTAGAACTTCAACATATCTTTTTTGGAAAACATCCTTTAACACATAACACATGCTCCAGAAGAAAAGGTGTGAAAAGGTATGGCCATGTCCAAGGACCGGAGAGGATTGTAGTGTCTTCCACATACTCACATAGAAGAAAAATGACCCTGAATCAGATCTCTTTCTCAACTCCCATGCTCCAAAGCCCCCAGAACTTAGATCAATCTTGGAAAAAGAGAGAAGTTAGAGAGGAAAATACTGAATTAAATGAGTTTAAAACAGAGATGCCTGGGTTTATCATAAATTGATTAAGACTTTTATTGTTGCAATCAGGCTATACGAGGACTCCAAAGATGAAACTAAATGGAGGTAATAAAAAATATATGTCATATTTCTGGTACACCTGAAAATAAACATCATAACAGCTATAAATCTGTCTACTCTGTAAAAATCCTTGATGGAAGAGAGCTGTTAGTCTTCTTTACTGAACTTTATAAAGGTCACAAAGGGATTAATTAAGAGTAGCTAATGTAATAAAAACTACATACAAACAATTTACTTAAACAAACTACAAATAACAAGGTAGTTCTTATATTATTTTTTAATTTCACTTCATTAAAGAATTTATGGCCTTCAGTGCCTAGATGACTGAGAAAACTTCTCTGCTCCTTTGCTGTCATTGTTCAGTTTATGCTTCATCAGTTTTCTCAGTTTTCTCCCTAAAAGATCACTTTCCTTTTTTTAAGATTTTATTTTTTGATTTATTTAGAGAGACAGCATACAAGTGAGGGGAGGGACAACAGTAGACGGAGAGAATGGTCAGCATACTCCCACCTAAGAGCAAGCCCATCGTGGGGCTCCACCAAAGGACCTGAGATCATGAACTGAGCCAAAGTCAATAGTCAGACACTTAACAGACTGAACCACCAAGGTGGCCCCCAAAGTTCACTTTCAACAATAATATACACCATCAAGAATCTATTTTAAAATTGTATACTTTTATTTTTTATTAAAGAGAAGTATTCTTAGTAAACTTTCGACGCAAATATTTGTCTTCCAATATGCTCTTAAAAATCCTTGCCACAAGCTCCTATGAATGCACTGGCAGCACAAATCTCTGTTCAGTACACACTAATCTATCCTTCCAGCTGACCAGCCCATAGTATAAGACTTTACCTACCAGTGCTCTTCATTTGAATGTCATCTCTGCCACTTACTAGCTCTGTGACTTTAAACACCATTTTTAGCCTTTCTCTGCCTCTGTTTCCCTACCCATAAAATTGTGTCTAGCCCATAAGGTTGTTGTGTGAATTAACTGGATCTGTTAATACGTACAAAATACTTTGTCAGAGTCAATTTAGATAGTAAGCACTCAGTGCTTAATGTTATTTAACATATAAAGAGTTCTTTCAAGTCAATAAGAAAAAGGCAATTTAAAATGGGTCAAAGATTAGAGTAGGCAAACCACAAAAGAGGAAATGCAAATATCGGTAAACAATGAAAATATAGGACCTCAACTGGTAAACAGGGAAATGCAAATTTAAAGAAGATACTATTTGCCTATTGGATGAGAATGTTAAGAGTTTGATAACAATCAAAGTTAATGAATTATTGGTGGAAGTGTGCATTTTGATAATATTTCAGAAATTAAAAGAGTAATATTACTTTTTGTCATATGCATACTGCTTGAAAAAGTATTTTAATTTCTGGGATTCTAACCAACAGGGGGAAAAAAATAAGAAAAAGAAAAATCAGCAGTGTCTAATACTCTCAGAGTCTTACCCAAAATACTTTCAAAGTCTTACCCAAAAATACATCTAAAAGGTTGCTAATACTGCTTGCTTCAGCAGCACATACACTAAAATTGGAACAATACAGAGAAGATTAGCATGGGCCCTGCGCAACGATGACATGCAAATTTGAGAAGTGTTCCATATTTAAATAAGTAAATAAATAGGGGTGCCTGGGTGGCTCAGTCAGTTAAGCATCTGCCTTCTGCTCAGGTCATGATCTCAGGGTCCTAGGATCAAGCCCCTCCTGTCTTTCCCTTCTGCCCCCACCCCATGCTCTGTCTCCCTCTCTCAAACAAATAAAATCTTTAAAAAAAGAAAAAAGCTAAATAAATAAATAAAAGGTTGCTAATAACATCTTCCATAAACAACTAGAATGTCCATATATAGGAAAACGGTTGTTCAAATAATGATATACTAATACTGTGAAACACTAATCAGCAATTTAAAAAACAACATAGGGGCACCTGAGTGGCTCAGTGGGTTAAGCGACCAACTCTTGATTTCAGCTCGGGTCATGATCTCAGGGTCCATGGATCAAGTCCCATGTCAGGCTCCATGCTCAGCAGGTAGTCTGTTTCTCTCCCTCTCCTTCTTCTGTTCCCCCTCCTGTTTACTCTCTCTCTCTCAAATAAATACATCTCAAAAAAAAAAAAAAAAAAAGATTTAGTAAAAAAAAAGAACAATGTAGATCATTATGCACTAACTTAGGAAATGGGCTCACAACATATGATTAAGCAAAAATAGCAGATCCCTGTTAGGGCTCCACGTTTCTTTATCTCCAGTGGCTATTTGTACATATTTTTGTTTGTATTAAAGGAAAGAGCAGTTTACAGTGGTTACATTACAGAATGAGATTAGGAAGATAAAGGGAGGGACTATCAATTTCACTTTCAACTACATACTGTTTGGGTGGGTACAGTAAGCAGGTATTATGATCACACTTCAGGCAACTAAAAAAATTATGAAGAATGGAGGAAAAAAGAGAAAAATGAATATATAATAAAAAGTCAAAAATCAATGACTGAATAGATACATTTCTCAGGACACACACAAAACCTGTTCATTAGTTACATATGAAAATGTTTCCAAAATATGTCTAATAATGGGAAGTAATTCTTATACACAAATTATAGAGTTCTTTAAAAAGTTTAGTGCTGAGTTAAATCCCTTTATGCTCACTACATCTATCAGCAAAGGGCTACATATCACCATGGTACAACGGAAATGGGGAACGTTTGCTGCCAAAAGTTGGAAATGTAGTCAGGTTTTCTCTCCCTAAGAGGAAAAAGAAAAATTTAATTTTCTGAACATTTATAAGAGGCCTTGGGGTAAATTCTAAAATGTAGCCTAGAGTAGAGGAAGAAACATATCATAGTGGATGGAGGCACAGTGCACAGCAGTCTCTCTCTGCAGGATGAGAGGTATGGGAAAAGGATGTCTCAAGAATAAAAGAGCTAGGATCTGATCAGAATCTAAGAAGCAGAAATCAGAAGCTATCCAAAAGCATCGTCAATATTTCTTTTCTCACTACTTCTAAGAAGTAAAGTTTTTCACATTTTAATACCTCTAAAATTGGAATGAGTCTAACATTCAGGAGCCTCTTGCAGTCACTGCCGGGCAGGTGATCATTGTGACGCGGTTGTCATGCCTTGATTCTATATATTCACATTGCCACCATTTCCACAGAGTTTTAAGTATTTTTGGTGTTGAGATTAATTGCCATTTAAAAATATCTTCTATAGGATTACACTATGATTTGCATTGAAGGAGAAATCACTACATATGCAGAAATATACAGAAATAAAGCAGTGGGAAATCAATTTGATTTAGTGAAGCAAATATTCATCATATCAGGAATGACTAGAGCCCCTTATTTTCCTAAGAAACAATAACCATGTGTTTTACAGAACCTAAGAAAAGAAAATACCAGAAGCAAGTGAAGCTGTATTAGGTTTTGTTATTAAGATGCATACAAAAGGGATTAGCTATCACATGCCAAGCAGAGGAACTGAAAATAAAAGAAATTGCTAAATCCCTTGTCATTAATAAAAGGCAGTAAGTGGCTGATGTGACTGATGCATGCATCACACAGGACTACCTTTAAGACATTTTGTCACAGTTTAGTCAAAACGATTTTTTTCCCTTAGGAGACTTAGTCTAATAGGGCGTTTTTTGATCAATGACTTCATAGATTTAATGAAATAAGGATAAACTATCTTTTTCAATTGAAGATTATAAAGAAAACCTATTGACTTCCTGATAGGGAGGAAGGAAGGAAGGAAGCCAGCCAAAAACAATAGTCTAGGCTGGTAGAAATAAAGAGCGGCAGCTCATAACTAAAGGAAAAGAGAGGCAGGCATACGGGCATTGGAGTCTCTCGAGTTTATTAAATAAAAGGGGGGGGTGGTTTAAGAAGCACTGATTTAGGATAACCTGCATTCTATTTGTAGCTCTTCTCTTTATGTTTTACATGTTCCTGGGAAAGTCACTGAATCTTTCTCAGCCTGTTTCTTCCTCTTACAAAATGGGTACCGTTGACACTTGAACAATACAAGCTTGAACTGCACTGGACCACTTACACAAGGGTATTTTTTCTTTTCTTTTTTTAAGTTTTTTTTTTATTATTTATTTATTTGACAGAGAGAGATCACAAGTAGGCAGAGAGGCAGGCAGAGAGAGAGGAGGGGAAGCAGGCTCCCCAGTGAGCAGAGAGCCCGATGTGGGGCTCGATCCCAGGACCCTGGGATCACGACCTGAGCCGAAGGCAGAGGCTTTAACCCACTGAGCCACCCAGGCGCCCCACACAAGGGTATTTTTTCAATAAATTCTGTAGAACACGGAAAATGTATTTTCCTTATGTTTTTCTTAATAACATTTTCTTTTCTCTAGCTTACTTTAAGATTATACTACATAATACATATAATATACAAAATATGTGTTAATTCACTGTTTATGTTGTCAGTGAGGTTTCCAGTCACTAGTTATTAAGTTTCAGGGAGAATCAAAAGTTATACATGGATTTTTAGCTGTACAGGGATTGAACTCCCAACCCCCACATTGTTCAAACATCAACTATATAATAATACTTGCATCAGAGACTTGTAAGGATCGAAAGGGGAGCACAAAGACATAGCCAATCAGGCATTTGGCTTACACATGCTTATTAAATGCTAGTTCCTGTGTTTTCCCAAAGGAGGCTGTCATCTTTAAGTGACCTCGTTTGGGAGATCTATGTCATCAGCCTATCAGGAGATGAGTTGTTAAAACTCTAACCTTGAAATATCAGGATTTAACATTCAAAAATCGGATAGTGAGTTGATTTGATTAATATCTTAATTTGATATGATGCCTCTTTTCTGATGTGTTTTAATCTCAAATATTTTCCTGAACGTAATTCTTCTCTTGGAAGCCACCACCAGCTGAGAAATAGTCACCCTCACCCGCTGTTTCTTCTGAAGAAAGAAACTTAGATACAGCCTGGGAAAAAGACCTCCTCTGTCAGAAGTGATAAATCAGAGTGTATTTTTTCATTGATATCTTAATTTTTATCTCTAATCATAACTTAGAAAAGAGTTTGGGAGGCAAAATCAAACCAAGAAAAAGTTTACTTTTATAAATATGAGAGGGAGAGATTAATCTCCAGGAAAATTAGAGAACATCCTTGTTCTGCCTGAATCCTTTTAGTCTATGTTTAATTTCAACCATCACCAGAGGTGTTCATCACATAAATGTCAAATGTAAACAGATAAAATGTCACAACAATACAATGAATTGGTTACTTTAAAGAACATAAAGTCATACAGTTTCTAGCAGTTTTCCAATTGCCCAGATGAATGACTGAACTCTCCTCCAAATTTTTATTGCAAAGGTACACCTATATAGTATTTTGGGCAGGCATGTGAGTCTCTCTAGGGACCGGAAGAGAGTATTGCTTCCGTTCTCCGGCTTCCATTCTCTCTTAAGTTTTACTCACCAGGATTATTTCAAACAGGAAATGGTCATGCAAGGATGAGCTTCTCTCTCTTTCAAGCACTAGACTAAGAATGATTAATAGAAGAGAGAGAGATCCTATACTTTGGTTCCACTTAGAATCACTAAAGCACACTACTTTAAAGAAACTTTACAAAAGAAAATTAGGGGGAAGAAAATGGAAATAAATACAGAGTCAAAAAAGAAGAAAGTGCATTTCCTTTCTACTTAAGTTTAGAGACATATATTGACTACTATGTCCTGTATGCACTTTGCCAAAAGCTTAGAACCTAGAGGGGATAGCAGATATGTGAACAAGTTTTTAACATCTAATATTGTCAGTGCGGAAACAGATGTGTGAAGATTGTTACACTCCTTTATAAACATGCTTCAAGGTTCTTTGGCCTACTTAATTCCAAATTCTAACTTGAGACCTATATTTTAATTCAAAGGATTACAAAATTTGCAGGAACTTGACTTGCTCCATCACTTCCTGAATCCCAGTCCACCTCCATATTGTGACTATTATTGATGTACAACATCAACAATCCCACTCCTAGATATCTACTTCATTGCAGTCAAACTAAAGGTTGTATTTTTATTCTAGCTATCTCCTTAATTCATGGAGAGGAGGTAGACTATAACAAATAAGAATATAGACCTGGGGGGTGCCTGGGTGGCTCAGTTGGTTGGGTGACTGCCTTTGGCTCAGGTCATGATCCCGGAGTCCTGGGACTGAGTCCCACATCAGGATCCCGGCTCCGTGGGGAGTCTGCTTCTCCCTCTGACCTTCTCCCCTCTCATGGTCTCTCTCTCTCAAATAAATAAATAAAATCTTAAAAAAAAAAAAAAAAAGGAATACAGACCTGGGATAAAATCCAGTTTTCAACACTTAACAGTCTGACCCCAGGCAAATTATCTCACTTCTCTAAAACTCAGTTTTATCCTTTGCAAATGGGGCTAATAATACTCATCCTTTAAGTTTATATGTAAGAATTAAATGAGATATTAAATAAAAATGATTCACAGAGTGCAATACAAGATAAGCTTTCAATAAAAGTTTGCAATTTACTATTATGTTACTTTTCCGCAGTTAACTAATCCAAAAACAAGCTCATCACATAGGTAAGATCTTGTTCCACCTTCTCAGAGAGTGGAGTAATCTTCTGGAGAGTCTAATAGTACCACACATAATCATACCATTCACCTACTAAGACTTACAGAGGCAACTAATTTAATTGAAGATATTTAAACCCATTTAATAAAAATACATGGGTGAAGGGAGTCAAAAGGCACAAACTTCCAGCTATAAAATAAATAAGTCATGGAGATATAATGCATGACTTGGTGACTACAGTTAATAATACGATATCACATATATAAAAGTTGCTAAAAGAGTAGATCTTTGGGATGCATATGCCACTTTGGATGACTACCTTTGTATCCTTGGGGTAAATAACTAGTAGTGCAGTTGCTAGGTCATAGGGTAGCTCAATTTTTAACATCCTGAGGAACCTCCAAACTGTTTTCCAGAGTGGCTGCAACAGCTTGCATTCACACCAACAGTGTAAGAGTCCGCACTATCAAGTCAACCCAGCTGTCGCCATGTGGAGCAGAGATGGACTGCCCCACTGTCTTCTCTTCTTCCATCCTTTACTTCCCACACTAGTTACTTCTTCCTTAAATCCAGTCTTTTATCTAACCACTTCACACCTACAGAATTTCAAGTAGCTCCTAGCTACTTTCTCTGCTTCCCTCTATTCCCCTAACAACACCCTGCATCTAACAATAAGAACAGGGCAATCCTCCTAAAATATTGTTTATCCTGTCATTTCTCTATTAGAAAGTAGTCAAGAGCTCACCACAGACTAAAGAATAAAGCTCAGATACATAACAAAGACTTCAAACTCTATCTCAGCCTACCTCTTAGATCTTGTTATCATCTCCTCCCAACAAGAACCTCCTGATACAGACAGGAGTGTTTTCTGTCCCTTAATGGAACCACACAAATATGTACCCTTGCTTATAGTATCACATGGTAAATTCTTCATCCAGTGATATGGAAAACCTAGTTCAAACAGACTCAGTAGAGCCAGTTTTTAAATATTTAAGAATTTGTTAAGCTAATTGTTTAATCACTGATAGTTTGAAACTGGCTATGGTAGAAATATTTACAGCACAGAAACTGGAAAATTCTACAAATCAGAGCTTTGTGGGAATGGGAAAGGGGAGCTAGTTTATTAGGACATCATTGCCCTCATCTCTCCATATCACATATTCAAATCTATCCATATTTTAGATCACAGCTCAAGTGGAATCCTCTCCATAAGGTCTTCTCTGGTCACCTACTGTGTACTTTTGCTAGCTTCTAACAGTTTCTGTGAAGTTCTTATTTGTCATCAAAGTCCCATTGCTTATAGAATTCCTCAATAATATTGCAAGGGAATTGAGGAAGGGAGTTATGTTTGCTTTGGTTTAGTTTAGGCATGACTTCTAGCACTTACTGGCATGCGTGTGCATTATAATTATCTAAGAATTCAGAATGGAGCTGATATTATGGAATTCTTCAAGGATGCTCTAAAATCTCCAGAAGTTGGTCCCTAAAGCTTTTATCACAATTTCCCAAGTAAGAAAGAGGAGTGCTCAGGGGAGATGTTATAACCATAAGTCTACATATTATCTTGACTCTCAGTGGAGTTGATATACTGAAACTATAAGACATTGATGAGAGAAATTGAAAAGACACAAATAAATGGAAAGATATGCCATGCTCATAGGTTGGAAGAAATAATGTAGTTAAAAGGTTCCTACTACCCAAAGCAATCTATAATTCAATGTAAAGATTATCGAAATTCTAGTGGTAATTTTCACAGAAATAGAATAGTCCTAAATTTGCATGGAACCACAAAAAATCCCAAAGAGACAAAGCAATCTTCAGAAAAAAAAATAAAGCTGGAGGCATCATGCTCCCTGATTTCTAACTACATTACAAAGCCAGAGTACTTACAACAGCATGATATTAGCATAAATACAGGCACATAGATCAAACTGCAGGCACCTAGATCAATGGAACAGAGAGCCCGGGGGGGAAAAAAAAACCGCACATATATGTTCAGTTAATTTCAATTCAATTAATTTACAAAGGAGCCAAGAATATACAATGAGGGAAAGGAAGGGTCTTCAATAAATGATGTTGGGAAAACAGAATAGGCACATGCAAAATGATGAAACTGGACCCCTCTCTTAAACCATAGACAAAAATTAACTCAAATCATATTAAAGACTTGAATGTAAGCCCTGAAATCATAAAAATTCCTAGAAGGAAGTGTAGACAGTAAGCTCCTTGGCACTGGTCTTAGCAATGAGTTTTTTGATTTGACACCAAAAGCAAAGGCTGTGAACAAAAGCAAAAATCAACAAGTGGGACTACAACAAATTAAAAAGATTCTGCATGGCAAAGGAAACTATCATTGAAATAAAACAGCAACCTACTGAAAGGGAGAAAGTATTTGCAAATCATATACCTGATAATGGGCTATTATCAGCTACTCTTTCTTACCCCAGTGGGAAATAAAAGGAATGAGGCAAGGCCCAGGAATACTTGTAAGAAATCCCTCCTTTTTGAAACTGGAGGAAGAAGAAAGGTCTCCCTTTCCCAACAGCAAGGAGTATGATTAAATCAAGAGGTAGCATGCAAGGATTTTCATGATTTTTCCCAAGCTGATTGAGAGCAATCATATGAAGACTGGTGCAGGTGAGCAGTTACAGAGGTTCAGGGAAGGGATCTATGAGAACAAATGTATGTCACCAACCATCTTCTAAATGAGCATTCTCTTTCACTGACCATCTGCTAGGACTACTACCTGTCAGTTATCATTCTACTCTCTAAAAGTCATGTTCTTTTGGTATTTAATTCAAGAAATTCTTACTTAGCACTTACTCTGTGCTAGGTTCTGGAATACAAAAAATATATATATAATGATCCCTGCCCTCAGGAGCTCATTCTCTAGAAAGCAGGAGTTTTAAAGATAATTGTCAAGAGACAACTCTAATAAATCAGGAAAAAGTCTATACTCAAAACAAGCACATGACACCATGGAAGCACAAAGGACTCTTAAAGCAGATGAATAAAGGCTTACGTAGGGAAGAGGTGATATGTACCCTAGGGTTTAAAGGATCACTTGAAGACACAAATATAGAAAATGTAGAGGCAGCAATATATAGAATGACAGAAAGGCATGAGAAGCACAGTGCATATGAGAACATCACTAAATTCAGAGGGACATGGTAGATTTCCAACTTTTTAATCACACCAAAGAATGGATTGGAAAAGCTAAAAGTGGGCAATGGGCAGCATCTAGTAAACTGGCAAATCATCTAGGCAAAAGATGTAGGGAACCCAAGACAATGGAAATGCACCTGGAGATGAAGGGGTAAATTCAGAAGCTACATAACTGTTGGAATCCATGGACCTGTGTCTCTTTGGAGGAGACAAAGTGGAAACAGAGGAGTCAAGGATTACTTCTAAACTCCTAAATCTAGATGCCAGACTGGACAACTTTCCATCTCCTAGGGCAGGGTCTTTCCCCCAAAGCTGTCTTGCCCTGTTTGCAGCATGCATTCTCTGTAATCCTTACTTTCCAGACAGAGAGACCAGCATATGCAGAGTTGTCTGTCTGTGTTGTATCATAGCTGTAGTGTCACAGGCCTGGATTTCAGAGAAAATCAAGAGTTAACTATATTTACAAGGTTATGCACTATACCTGTCCTCCTACCTCTTCATGTCATGTTTTAATCAGTCAAGCTCTTGATAATTAACATGACAACTGACCCTTGGACAATCATATTAAACAGCATGATTTTTTTTTCCACCTCCCATACTACATGGTAATCCCATGCATGATAGGGAGTAGGAGGCATTCTCCTTTAATACACTGGCTGGAGCTAAAATATTCAGGGTGTCAAAACAGATAGCATCAGGCACTATATTCTGTATACAACTCAACCTACTCCATATCAGCACTGCAAAGGATGGCTGACAGAAAATCTATGGCTCAGGCTCCAGCATAGAAAACATTAATGCAAACATCTTCTGCCCAAAGGACTTGGCATTTACCACACTTTCTACTGGAAACACAAGGTTCCTGTGCCAAAGGTCAGGGGCAGAGGGATTAACTTTTCCCATATAGTTAAGCAAACTGTCTATCACACCAAAAGTGCAGGGACACACACATACACACACTCTCTGCTTATTGTAGTTGATTATGAAAAAGGTCAGCTGAGTGATTTGCTGCCAAATACACACACACACACACACAACCTGCTAACATTAGCAAAATAGAAAAAGAACGACCAGCTCTTAGATTTCAAACAACAAAGAAATCTAGTGTTGCTGTCAATAGAATCTATTGCTTTCAAAGATTGAAATGCAAGGATGTTCACTTCTCAGTTCAATAGGTCATTTATCCACCAAAGACTCTGCAAAGCAAGACAAGAAAACAAAACAAACAATTGTGTATGTACCAAATGTCAATATATATACAGTTGATCTGTATACATCAAATGTTAATAAATGAATTATTTTATAAACCCTTCACGTCTTCAAATATAATATTTATAAAAAATACCTAGATAACCTCTACATCCAACTTAGCAAAGAATTTGCCACTTACCAAAAAATAAAATATTTCTTTCTTGTTTTTTTTTTTTTCTATTTGCTTGGGGGTATAGAACACTACGTGTATACGATATAGTGAAGATATGCACATATTGCATATATTTCAGATATATACATGCATACATTTATATATTATATGTCCCATGTTATAAATTATAAAGCACATGAAATGTAATATAATGTTACAAATGTATGTGCAAGTTTATGCTTCTCCAAAACTGAAATCTAAGATTTTAATATTTATATTCTTTCATTTTGTGCATTTGTATTTCTCCCCAACTAAAATCTATGTAGAGTGGCAAAAACATGCACCCAGGTGGAATACAGAAGTTCTGACCATCACTCCTCTTTTCCATTTTCTTTTGAGTGCATTTTGTGAGTCCCAGGGAAGTATTTAATCACTAGCCATGAGTGATGTCATCCACTTATGTGTCATCTTGCACATCTGTTTCTGGGCACACACGGGGAATGTACGACATCTCCCATGGGGCCAGATAAAAAGGAAAATCTTCTTTCCTCCACTGATAGGCTTGAATGATGCAAAACAGGTCGGGTTTTTAAAAAAAGAAAAAAAAAAGCTGCTCTGTAAAATTCAAAGTCAAAAAAGAGTTCAAATTGAATCTTTGAGGCTTCTTTTAAAAAGACCTCCTATCAGTAAAAAGTGCTGTTCTCCAGATGATTTCGCATATATTTTTAATGCCAATTCCTGTCAGTATTGACACTATGTTTTGACAGTAAGAGGAATTAAAATGATTCTGAGTACCTGAGGTGACTCTATTGACACATCAGATTACACTTAATGTTTTAACAGCAAAGCAAAGTTGAGCAAAGCAGTCTTCCTACCCTGCCGGGCCGATTCAAGTCTTTTCCAGCCGGGACAGTGCACCTTGCAAGGAAGAGACATCTCAAATAGAATCAGGAAGCTTGGACCATAAAAGAGACTTAGAATAACACATTCTCTACCCTTTAAAGGTTATGTTCTTTCTTTTCAGGGGGAATATTACAAAAACTAGCTCTTTATCAAGGACTCCAAATTTCCTCCCTCGGGAGTTCTGACTCCAGAAGCTCAAGAAGGAGGACAGTAAGCAGAGCAGCGGCAGCAGGGTCAGAGCTCCAGGCCTGAAGGTTCCCCAGGCCCACCTGGGAAAGCAGTGAGGATCTCCGGATCTCTGCTTTCAGCAAGGCATCTCAGAGCATGAAGTCCAAGGTATCTAGGAATTCATGAATCATCACATTTTTGTGCAATTCTAAATCTTCCAACCATGCAGAAGGGGCCTACTTAGAGAAGGTCAGCTGTGCAATTTGTGAAGAATTATTCCCATAGCTGAAGTCTACATGGAAAAAGTACAAAGGACAATGAAGATTAAGCTGTCATCAGGCCAAGGGAGATGCCAATTCGAGGTAAAAGTGTCACCCAAGTAGACCCTAACAAGTGGGGCTAGTTAGGTTTTTTAAGTGGCAAAGAGCTAATGACTCTTTCCTTATTATTTTCTACAAAACACAAAAAATATCTTGCACTTTGGCGGGGAATACCAGATATTTCATATCAATAGAATTACACCTAGGAATTTCTAGATTTAACTGGAACTACCACAGAACAGGAATTTGTTACTACGAGGTAACAATTCTTATTTGTTTCTTTACAACTGAATACTTATTTTTTGTTTTTCAAGGTTCTTTTTTGTTTGTTTGTTTACTTGTTTGTTTCTATCTGATTCAATGCAGCCCAGAATAGAAAGTATCTGCTAACACCTAGGACTCTGGGATTTCCAAAACATATTTTTCCGTCAGTGTGTTTGTATATGAATCTAGGTGGAAGGAAGCAGATAATTCTCCCTAAAAGACATATTCTGCAGCTATCTGGGGAAAACAGGCAAGCCATTGCTCGCCTAGTGCTGGTAATCACAAAGCATTTTTCTGAAAGCTTTGTAAATGCTTTTCGCCCTACAGATAAGAGATTTAAAGTAGACAGAAATAAATGACAGAGCTCACAGTGACTTACCTCTATGGCACTGTCGCTTGCCTAGCAGGCTGAAAACTCCAGTCTTTTCACGGTCCCTGTCAGATTTGACTCTCCTGCTGCCAGCCAAATGTGATGGCAAAGAAGGCAGTGTAGAGAAAAAAATGTGAACGGGGATCCGAGTCAGCCAGACCTAGAGTCAGACCTAGCTCTACCACTTCCTAGATGTGAAGCCCAGCTTCTTATATGGCAAAATCAGGATGATAAACCCATACCTGAATGCTCTTAGGAGGAATAAGTTAAAGTGTCTGGATTCGTGCTTAGAACATAGGAACTGGTGGCTTTTCCTTCTTGAAAGCACATGTATTGCTTTGGGGCCAGATGCTGAAAACAATCTTAATATAAAAACTTACATTTACACACTGAAGTAAGAGTATCCCACAAATAAAAATCTACCTGCCATTTTACTTCCGCCATATATGCCTTTAAAGTCCTGGCAGCCTGAGCTAACTTTTCATGAACCCCCTACTGCAGATGTCATTGGATGCATTTCCTTCCCTAGGTTTCTCTCTCCCATTTAACAGAAAGCCCTGAGAAGTTGGGTTTACAGTGGGATAGATATCTAACATGTTGACTGTCAATTCTCAGCACTGCTAAAACTGCGGAGTATGAGCAGAGGATAACTGGGCTAGAAAAAGCTTTTGGTGAGTCTTATGTTCATAACTGGTTTGGTATAACTCACAAAAGGGGAGGGGGGGAAGTTTCCACGTGTACCCAGACACACTTTCCGTAGGGTCGCCACTAATCCAGAGGAACGCAGCCTTAGCTCTGTCCATGGTATCTGCACAGCTGAGCAAGTGGGAGCCCCAGGCAACTCCGCCCTGATTCTCCAGTCCTTGGATCCACCACTCCCTCCTTGACAGGCAGAGAATCAAGTTCTGAGGCCCCAATACTCTGCCTCTGCTTCTTCCTCTCTCCTAACGTTGGCTCTCAAAATATATATTCTGGCTCTCAATATATATATTCTCTATTCTGGAAAATATATATTCCCTACCTAACCCCAAAGTCTTTTCTCAGATCATAACCAATATCAACATAGAACTATTCAGCAAAAAAGGAATTATACCATGGTTAAGGGGCTTTTCTTAGTTATATACATACACACACACATCCATCAACATAGTCACCTTGAAATATAAAAATCTATGTTATACTTATTTTACAGAGAGAGAGAGAAGGGGAAAGACAGAAAGGAAGGGCGAGAGGAATTTAAGTCTTTTTTTTTTCCAGTTTTTTATATGAGTGTTACCACTTGTGCACCCTTAATCTCCCATTGTTGTTTGCTTCCTCAATATCAATATGCCCTGAAGATCCCAATCAAATCTGAATAAAGATCAAATCTTCACTTAGCTCCTAAATCTACATATTGCCAAATCCCCCAAGACAATAGAGATCTTCTCTCCAAACTGATATATACTCATCCCTCATCTCAAACAAGTTCTGTTTTTATCATTGTATCCATCTGCTGATTCAACAAATATACACTGAGTATCCATCATATATCAGGGACATATATCATATATCAGGGACTGGACTGCAGTACAAAAATATGAAAAGCCCTGTTCTTCACCCCAAAGAGCTTATAATAAATGAGGGAAACAGAGAAACCAGCAATACAAGGAGGGCTAGAAAAAAGGAATAACTTGAACTAAGACATCACGGAGGGCTTCCCAGATGAAGAATCATGTATTCACAATGAATGGACTTGCAATCTCCAATCAGGTTCCAAAGTTAAGAAGGTGTTTCCTGTAATGAAAATAGCATATGCAAAGACATGGCATTATAGAATAGCATTTGTACTGATTGAAAACTGCTCTTCCTACAATGAAAGAGCCCCAGAATTCAGTGGTAGGAAGTAAGATTAGAGAAGCAACCACAGATACATCATTAAGAGTTTGTCAAAGGAGTTTAATCAAGGAAGTGATGTAATCCCATCTGCATTTAGAAGGCTATGGCTGCAGGGTTAAGACTGAGTTAAAGTGGGGTGGAGGATAGAGTCAAGGAGCCCATTCCCCAGTAATTCAAGCAAGAACTGCTAAAACAGAGGACTGGCTATGAAAGGGTAGGGAACTTCAGAGATCAAACTGAATGAACTATTTATAGCTATTAGGTAAGAGTGAAGGTGGACAAAATAAACTGAGATGACTCCTGGGTTTCTGTCTTTGGTAGTAATGGTGGAATCATTCCCTAAGACAGAGACTCTGGAAGGATGAACACATTTAGACGAAAAGTGAATGGTTTAGTTGGTATACTGAGTTCGAGGCACCCATGGAATATAGGAGGAGAGTAGTCTATGGAAAGTTAGATAGGTAGTTCTAGAAATCAGGAGAGGATCTAGGCAGGAAGAATAGAAGACTATTGACAAGACAGTTTATATGGAGTTTCCTGGATACTCGCTACTAATAGAACATCTGCTTTTCTTCCTCTTTCCTCCATCAGCTCAACATTTTCTATTCTCGTTGACCCAAAATCACTGTCAAACATAACACAGTTAATCAAATAAGGCTTTCTTTAGCCCCCCTATAATAAGGCAAAGGAAAATAAGAAAACTAAACCAATGATGTCAACCAAATTTAATACAAACAATTTAGTAAATTTTGGTTAAGTATAAAAGAGCAGGTGTTCCACGTACTTTAAAGAAATACTCTGAATTTTAAGTCCTGAAAAACTGATTTCGTGCTTCCCATCTTGCAGCATTACTAAAAAGAATATTGCATTATTTTATTGTTTACCAGATGCCCACGCATAGTAGTAAAATAAGAATGCATGTCCTACTTGCTCCTTCTTACCTTTTCCAGAATATGTATCAAGAATAATCCATCGCTTAATGTTTGCAATACAGAACAGTGAAGACAGGACATTGAGGCTACTGACATGTCAGTCTGGGCCTTTATACAACACCCATCTTCAAATCAGAGTAGGCACAGCTCTTTCTACTCTTTCAGGTTCAGAGTGGAAGGTGTGGAGAATCTACTCCAAACTACAAATTATTTTGAATTGGACACACATGGCACGCTTTTATGGACAGCCTCGCATTTGGCACCCATCACATGGCCAGTCAACACATGGAGGAGAAAATGACTTTTGCCCCCTCCGGTACTATGCTACAGAAAAACCGTGATAACAGTTTTTCTCTGGCATTATATTTTGCGGGAGGAGAGAGGTTTATTTCAAATTAATTTATGATCTGTGAAGAGTGCTAGAAACATGCCTCACTGCCCCTAGATGCATGGTATGCACCACTCCCCTGCAAAATCCATTTGAGGAGCTCTCAGGGCAGGACAATATTCCTGGCTCCTGGGTCAGGCTGCCAGCATTAGCTACCGGTATTCAGAACCATGGAATCAATTTCAGGAGTCAAAGACGCCTGCCACGTGGAGAGGCTTGGAAAGACAGCACTAAATGCCACGGCAGTGTCTGAGGGCTGCACCGAAGGAATTTCAGTCCACCAGAGGTATCCCCTGGGCCAGGGCACATAGGTTTTTCTAAAACAAACCAAGTCCTTTTCTTTTACAAGAACCTCATTTCTCATTATTGGAGTTTGTGCAGGGCCATAGCCAGTTTTTCATCCAGTTTTGTACTAATGTAACTCTTGTCAATAGTCAATTGGTCCCATTTGATCCAGGGCTTACACATACCAAGGGACTTCGTTACAATCACCCAATGTGTCAGGCCCTGATTAAAGTTGTTTTTCCTGCGGGGCTTATGGATCCATATCTATTTTGCTGCTCTCCAGCTGTCTCATAACTCAACTATGAGGCTTTCCTTCAAAGCGAGGCTTTGGGTTGGCACCTGGTTTTGTACAGTGATATTACCACTACACACAATTACAAAACAGGGTGGTTTTTTTTTCAGAGATTTATAAACTTTTCCTCAGACTCAGAGCAATCTACACCCACCATGTCTAAACGAACGTTGTATTAATTAGCTGAGAGAATAGGAGACTCTGGCATCAAACTCAAACATTTACCCTTTGGGACTCCTGTTTTTTGTTTATTATCAATATCATTGTATTGACACTTGGGTACATAGACCAGCTACATGGTAAAGAAATATTTGTTCAGGGCTTCTCAAGAAGGAGGGAAGCAGTGTTGTTAAGGAAACAGAGGCCCTTTCTATAGGTCTTGGCAAATATTTGTTCTGAAACAGTGGGAGGTAAGTAGATCTCAAAGACAAGGTAAGAAATAGAGAACCAACAGGTAGTCGACCATGAACCTAGAGCATGTGACAGATACCAAAGCAGAATAATCCTGAAAGTCATGAGTTAAGGTAGAATTCAGGTGCTTAACAGCTAGATAAGTGATTTGTGGAAAGAAAAATAAAGTATGCAATACCCACACCCAAATTCAGGACACATCTGAGTTTAAGGCTAAAACGGATGAACAATAATAGTAAAAAGGCAAGCACCCAAGCAAGGAGCTAGGTATCTGTGAATCAAGTACCCAGAGCAGCATTCCAAAACACAGAATAAAGAAGACAGATTGGGGGGAAAAAAAAATCACTGTGGTAGCCACAGGCCCCAGTAAAGAGACCTTGTGGAGAGGCAATCATCTGTCCGGCCAAGAGCCTTAGCACTTCTACAAAGGCACGAACCAATTCCATAGCAGAACAGCATGTTTGAGAAGTAAATAACTGCATCTGGACAAATGAAGGGAAATCCCCAGCAAATCCGAACAAGTAAGTTTCACATAAAAATGCCCTTCCCCTCTCCATTTAGCCTTTTCCTTTCTTGGAATTGGATGGATTTTAAACAACAACTGTGCACTTATTTCTGGATCCATTCTATGAATTCCATGTGAAATATGTGCACATTTCTTCTTTAATTCATACCATTTCCCCTGGTCTCTTAGCTCTAGGGGGAATTAGGAGTGTGATATAACCAAGTAAAGCAGAATAGACAAGGAAAAGACCAGAGGTCAAGGAGTCCAAGTTTTAATCTCTGCTGCACAATCCTTTCAGAGTTTGAAATGAGAGAAGTCTTTAACTTCAGAAAGTTGCTTTAGAATCATTTTAAAGAGACCAGGGAAGTCTTTATTCTTGGGAATCATTTGGTTTAATCAGGACATTAATACTCAAATTTAAGAGAAGACTATCAAACAAAATCTCTTCTTTCCTCGGGAGCCAGTTACTTTAATAACACGTGTGACAACAGATCTTTTAAAAAATATTCTACCAAGAGTGAGAAACCAATTTTTAATAATATATTTTATTCAATAGTCATTGTTCTGGTGAAAAGCCTCAACTAACAGCCCTAACAAAATACTTTTTATAATTTTACCCATAAATCCCTCTCTCTGATTTCAATTATTACAACTACAATGGCTCAAATTGATAATAATGCCACAATAATAATACTTCACTTCTAAAAGCTTCCTGTTGGCTTGGTACTTTCATTTTCCTATCATTTTTTCAATTGTAATGAACAAATAGGTATCAAATGATTCTCTAGGTCATTTGAAAGAACATGGAAACTTGAAGATTGACTCTAATAGTCCTCCTAGGATTGTCAGCAAAATTTGATTTGAGGATCTCTTGATTATTTTCTGTGTTGTGTCTTTGGTGCTGAAAAATAAGATTTAGTATGTCACATAGCTCTGTTTATGATCAGATTAATATCAAGGAAAGTAGATGTTCTAAGGGGAAGAAAGGGAAATTTTCTCTTTATTACATGAATTTTCCAGAGCAAAATATTCATATGTAATGACAGTACCTATAAACATTACTGGTATTGTAACTTTTTAATTAATAAACAAAATTTTTTAAAATCTACAAAAAATATCCTGAAGGCACACAGAAATCATTTTTAATTTTGTTTTTAACCAATCAGATATGTTTATGAAAACTGGGATGTTGTTGTCGTTTCAAAACTCTGAAAGGAAACTCATTTTACAATCATTTTATTGATTAACTCATTCCAAGAGAAGCCCCTTCTTTGTCTTGCTACAGAATTTTCTCTAGAGCCATAATAGGCTTATAAAAATATAAACACCACACAATGCTAGAAAGTAAAATAAATCCCTTGAAAACTTTCCGGGGGGGCACCTGGGTGGCTCAGTGGGTTAAAGCCTCTGCCTTCCGCTCAGGTCATGATCTCAGGCAGGGAGCCAGCTTCCCTTCCTCTCTCTCTGCCTGCCTCTCTGCCTACTTGTGATCTCTGTCAAATAAATAAATAAAATCTTTAAAAAAAAGAAAAGAAAAGAAAACTTTCCAGGATTTTTTTCTAATATCTTGCTCTTTAGTAAATTAAAAAGAAGCAGCAAATTAGCTACAAAGTACAGCTCTACTGTGGTCAGAACTTTTGCTGCACTTCAGTGTAGAATCTATACTTCAAAATAAAAGTCTTCAACTATCAGCTGAGGAAATGCGATGAGAAATCAGAATGCACCTTTATGCTCAGAAAGTTGTCTCCAACCCTCCTGTTGTGTTTATTATTTAGATATTACTGAGTGCTTAAGAGTTTCAAGAATGAGAAGCCCCTGTTTACTAGAAAGAACTAGAAAGTATTTTATCAATAGAACAACCTCAAAACCTGTTGACTGTTGTGGCAGTGATCCCTAATGTTCTCATTTAACTCAATAAAAATTTTAATCCTGCCCCAATGGAAGAGAACACTTCTGTGAATGGCAGTTTTCAGTCAGTGGCATCTATTTGTGATGCTACATTCAACTAAAATCAACCAGCAGGTGTATAAAAATAGGAAGAATTTCATAAAATTTCCATTTGGTCCTCCAAATGTATAGATCAGTGACCAAGATTCTCAAATGTTCTAAGAAATATAGGTAAGAGACAAATGTCACTGTTAAAAAGTATCTTTTCAAGTAAGAAAAGCCCCTTTCAAACCAAAGACAAAAGATTTTATGACATGACCATACACTGACATATATGCCCTTTCCTTCTTGTATTTCTCTTTACTTAAAAATTCCTTTCTGCTTTCCATTTTCCTTTATATATTTCTCCAATTTTTGCACCATTTTTTACCAAGCTGCTCCTTTTACTCCTTTCTCATTTCTTGACATTTTAAAGTCTCATCTCTTTGTCTTTTCCTCATTTTTACTCACACCTGCTGTGAATCTTCTCTTTGTAGAGCACCAGACTACATTCCACACTTTTCTGCTTTCATTTAGAAATAGTGTAAGTCATCAAAAAAGAGATATCTCAAAGATATCTCAAGACCCAGCAACCAAAAGGAAAATCGTAACAAAAAAATTATAAATCCTACTTAAGTAATGAAATCCTTTTCAGTACAACTGTGATCAAGAAAAAGGACTGTTTAAATTACCAACATTGTTGACAGAGAGAATCAAAGAGGATTTCATAGAGAAATGGGATATTACCCAATTGAAAAGGAATTAGTAGTTTAGTAGCTTCATGTATTGACAATTCCACTAACTTCTGAATTCAGGATTAATCTTTGTTCCTTTAACTCTGAGCATAGCGATTTTTCTATAATTAGTACTTAATAAATACATATTGAATTTCATTAAACTAATATCTAACTTGAGTCAAGTCTCCAACTACCATCAAAACTGCCTGGTTAGTTAAAAAAAAAAAAAAGAAAAAAGAGAGAGAGAGAGGAAGAAAGAAAGAGAAAGAAAAAAGAAAAAAAACTGTCTGGTTAATTATATGCCTATATTTCTTGTGGTGAGTTTCTTATACTCATGTACAGGTAAGAAAAATGAAAAACAGTCATCTTAACACTGGCTAATTTAATAGTTAATGATTACTATAGTCTACTGTATTCACACGCCTCCTGTAAAGACCATTAGATTATTTCCAAATTTTCCAACAGTATTTTCAAGGCAGTATTCTGATGTTGATTTAACAGATTAGGAAACAATCCCAAGATTTTGACTAGCCCAATGAACTAATCTGCTATGTAAAGGAGTGAGGGTCTGGACATGTGCCTGTCTGTTGCTAAAGTCCATGCTTTCTTACTGCACTGCAAGTGTAGTCCTAGGAACAATAGAAAGGACTAGGGACTAGAGGGGAGGGAGTTACAAAGGGAGATTCTGAAGATCAAAACAATTAATACAACTTATTAAAATAAATATTTTTTAGAAATTTCCATTTCAACAAGTCAGGCATTCTGGTCATTTATCTTTGTACGTAGAGGGACACACTGTTTGAAGTTGTACTCAATCAGAGGTATGTTCCCAATGTGCCTGCTGTCTTCTCTCACTTGATTACAGGAAAACTAAAATATGCAGCCAAGTATGCAAGCTTACCAGCATTGGTTACATCTTCCTCCTTATTTACTGCTTGAAAGTATGCTCATTTCTTTGACAAACAATACACTTAGTCAAGAATAACTCTATTATCCTTCTGTAAACAGGACTGTTGCAGAGGTGACACTCAGTTTCTGCAGCAGAGGCAAGCAGATGGTACTTCGTGGCTCCCCACTGGCCGGGCCACTGAGTGGCTTTGATGGCAGCCAGTTGCCTGCCCTCTCAGGGTAAGACATTCGAATACAGCTGCTCTTTGGGGAGAGAGATGGGCAAGAGAGGCAGAAAAATGACTGTCTAGAGGGGAAAGAAGTAGAAGGGAGGAGGTCAGGACAACAGGCTCCCTTAGAACTGGTTCATTTTACCAAATAATTGCTGCAGAGGAATAAAGACCATTGATATACAGTCTCGGTTTTGTCATGGGACAAAGCATAACATTCAATCTGACGTCTGGGCTTCTTGCCCATAATAAAACGTATCGCATAATGAGACTGATTTCCTGCATAAAAAAGAGGTGAATAATTTTTATTTCCAGTGCAAATTATCACCATTAGTTCACAAAATGCTTTCCTTGTTCAGGAATTACAGGAAGGAGGAGATGTCAAAACAGAACATAAAGGAGAAGCAATTTAAATACATTACTAAATCATAATCCTTTTATGGGATTCTATAGTTTACCAAACATTTTCACCATTATTTGGCTAAATTGGACCAAAACCAAACCTTTTAAGACAGGGCCTATTATCCCTCTTTTACAGGTGAAAAATCTAGGACTGATTGGGTTATATAACTTACCCAAGGTCTCTCTGGTTGTGTTGCTTAATCTTATGTGTCACCTTGAATGGTTACAGTTTTCCCAGATTAAACATTATTTCTGGGTGTGTCTGTGACAGTATTTTCAGATGAGATTATTATTTGAATTGATGCCTTCTAGGTAGACTGCCCTCCCCATTGTGGGTGGGCACCATCCAATCCACTGAGGGCCTGTATAGAACAAAAGGCAAAAGAAGGAGGAATTCATCCCTTTTTTGATGCCTCACTGTTTGAGCTAGGGCATCTCACCTCATCTTCTCCAGTCCTCGGTATTTACAACATCAGTTCCCCAGGTCTTCCAAATGGAATAAGTCACACCAGGGGCTTTCTTGGATCTCCAGCTTTCAGATGGTTGTGGGACTTCTCAGCCTCCATAACTGCATGAGCCAATTCCTCATCATATATATATATATACATGCAAATACACACACACACACACATACATATACAGAACGTACTTGTTCTGTTTCTCAGGAGAACCCTAAGAAAACAAAGAAGCTGGGAATTTACCAGGAACTTCAAATCTACACTCTGGGAATACACTTTCCATGAGACCACACCATTTTCCAACCATGTATTTCACTTGTGAAGAAGCATCTGTGTAGAGCCAGCTGCATTGCTCTTATCTTCCCACAGCCTGGGCATGTGACTTGTGCAGGTGTACAAGGTCCTGCAACCAGGAGGTCCCTTCACTTGGTTGAATAGACTGCTGTCACCATCTTGATATCTGAACAAGGTGCCCCACCCTGCCATTTGGCACCGTGGCCAGCCTACCCACAATACCCTGCAGAACCCTACCAGCAGAGATCATACTGAACCTTGATGGGGAGGGGGGGTAGTAATCTTTAGTTTCCAGTAGATGGCATCCTTTTCTGAGGGAACTTCTAAGACCTCTAAGATGGGCCCCAGTTACCTCTGATCTCATCTCAGCCCTTCACACTCTACTCCAGCCACATTATCTTTTGGCTCTTTTTCTACACTATCTCCTCTGCCTAAAACACTCTTGCCCCAGATACACCATATCTTACTACTCCTCTTCATTTCTCTGTTTGAATGCTATTTCAACAAAGAGGCCTTCTCTGATCATCCTGATGACAACAATGCGCCTTTTGCCACCCCGTCATATACACTTAATTTTTCTTTATAGCACTGGGCTACCATCTTCAATAATGCATAGTCATTGGTTTAATCTTCATTGTTGTTCTGCTGAAACATATTCCCCAAAATTTATATGTTGAAGCCCTAATCCCTGGTACCTCGACATGTAACTGTATTTGGAGATAGGGACTTCAGAGAGGTGATTAAGTTAAAAAGAAGGTGTTGGAGTGGGCCCTAATCAAATCTGACTAGGATCCTTACAAGAGGAGGAAATTCAGGCACAGAGAGACACACCAGGGGCACTCACAAAGAAAGGAAAAATCATCTGAGGACACAGAAAGAAGGTGCATCTGCAAGGCAAGGAGCGGAGACCTCAGGAGAAACTAAATCTACTGATACCTTTATCTTGGACTTCTAGCCTCCAGAACTATGAGAAAATGAACTTCCATCCAGTTAAAGCCATCCAGTGTGTAGCATTTTGTTATGACAGCTCAAGCAAACCAATACAACTGATTTTGCCATCCACTAGAATGTGATGTCTCTGAGAGCAAGGATTTTGTTTTGTCCACTGCTACAGGCTCAGTGCCAAACAGCAGACACAGTAGATATTTTTAAATTGTTGAATAAGCAATGAATGATTTCGTAATTACTTAAGAGGAATTTGAAGGGAATCTTCAAATACTTTGTGGTACCAAAACTTTTTTATTCTATGCTACTTGAATTAATTATGTCATGGAAATAGACTTGGAAACCATTTTGTTAAACAGAGATTTTCACTGTAATGGGACTTGACCAGTTCTATGTTTTTACCTAGACTTATAATGCAGCCACTAATGGATTACGTCAGGACCAAGAAACCAGGGATCTCAATATGCCAGAAGGAAGGCTATATTGTCACATAGTGTTTGTTATTAGAAAAATTACAAAAAAACAACCTACAGCAAAAATCAATCAGGAACTAAAAGGATACCCTACTACCTGCATCCCATGCATTTCTTTGACAGTCAAAGTCAGTTACAACTAATTACTTCTAACACTTCTAAAGCTACATAACCATGGTTTCATTGGACAAACAAAGGCATTCAAATTGCTACATGCTCCTCAGATTGTGTCAATATTACTACAGCTTTTGTCCTCACATTAACAGGACAAGCAGGGGAGTAGCAAATTACCAATCAACACATTGATTGATAGTCCCACAGTTCTCTTAACTCCAATGCCTGGGGTGGCTAATATTCTCTAGGAGGCAACAGATATTGAGCTGGTTCCGGCATTTCTGCCTCTGATGACATTTTGACATGGGCAGTTAGGAGTCTGATATCTTCTACCAGGTAAGTAAATGGAACAACCTGAGTATCACAAGGTCCTAAAAGAACACAAGAGCTATATTTATCCCCTTGGCCACAGGATGCACAGCAAGCAATGTCTGCTTGCTGCCTAAATTAGCCCAGACCTAAAGTAAATATTATACAGATGTTCATGACTTCTATTTATAAATTGTGAGATCAAAAGGAAAGTGAAATTATGGCAGAAATTTCAGAGTGACTCCTATTTTACACTTGGCTTCCTCAAAAATCTTATTTCCGTGCCACTAAAAACAGGAAAAAGAATTAGATGTCCTAAGGGTACCTAATGCCAGCTACTCTGGGAAAGCTTATTAATACCTTAAGCCATTTAATTATCACCTAAAGTTCTGGAGTAACTATTCTTACCCATAGAAGGCAATGAATCTAAGGTTCAGAAAGGTCAAGAACTTGTCCAAGATCATACACTTAGGAGGTGAGAGAATAATGGGCATCTTCTCAGCATTCCAATTGCTGGCGAAAGAAGCTATCTCCTCCTTTTAGAAAGCCAACTTTCACCCTGTTCTCAGCCCTTGAGATTTGGTTGGGGAGACCTAATAACTGGTTCTGAGGAATGGACATGTCATGTAGGTCCCCTTGTCCACAAATAAAAGAATGACAATGACATCCGGGATTTTTACAGAAACTGCTAACCTGGTCAGATGTTACACTAGACCTACTACATGTCATCATAGGAAGAAACCGTGGCTTAGAATGAAACTACCACAGAGATCAGCAAAGCAAAAATGGAAAGAGATGGTTGAAAGGATTGGAAGAGAGAGAGAGAGAGAAGTTACAAAAACCTAGTTTGACTCCTGTACCTAGCCATGCCAGACAGTTCTCACGGGTATACATTCTAGGCTTTTCAGTTTGTCTGTCACTGAATTTTTTTCACCTAAAGCAAATGTAAGTATTTTTTGCTCTTGTATCTCACCATATGCAACCAGGAGTCCTGTAGAATACCTAAAATAGGGATTTATATTACTTTTAACAGAGTGTGTATTCATTTTACAATGTTATTTTCCCATGATTGACTCAATAATTTAGGCTTTCTTTCATTTCATTTCTTTATTTCATTTATTATTGAAAACAAATACCAACAAAGACAATTTAACTCCACTATCTTCAGTCTAGTAGTAATAATCATCAGAATGTCTACATGTATGTACAATATAGCATAGTGTCAAACCTATGAAATGAAGAAATAAATATATGAAGGGAACAATACCCTCTGATCCTCGCAGTGGCTGCTAAGGTACAGGCATAGCAAACCAAGGCTTGGAGAGCTCAGGGGACTTGACCAAGGTCACTCGACTAGTTAGGGGAAGTGAAAACATGACTACTCATCATTCTATTACAAATAAATTTTGGTATTACAGAGGCAGATAAACAATGATAGGTGTCCTTTCTTATAACTTATAAAGCTTTTCAATCAATTTAAGATAGGCAAAACAGCTTTAGAACCAATTAAAGATCTGTAGAACAGAGGCCTCATTTCTAAGTTAAGTAGCCAATTACAATTTTTCCAACATTGATTCAACTTTATTTTGAGGAACAGAATTTTTTGGATCTTGCTTTGCATCTTATTATATAAAATAGTTGAATATCTTAAAATACATGTATAAATTGTATACATATATTTCCTTATAAGATTAATGAATAAAGAAAATGAATGGATTTTGATGAATATTCATTTTGAAATCAGAGCTACATATGACAGTTGCAGCCCTGTATAAGCTTTACATACAATTTATTTCTAGCATTTTTGCATTTGGTTTTATGGTATAAATAAAAGTCCTCATTCCCACAGATAAATATCTGCAAAATCAGAATAGGATTATTTGATTGTTACAATCTATTTTCTTTGCCATCTCAGGATACTCTTCAAACAAGAGGAGATGGGACATTTATGTAGAAGACTGGGAAAAAAAGAAGGTAATTCCATTGAATAGGTTTTTTTGCTAGAATAATATAAGCTAATATTTATTGAAAGTTCTGAAAGCATTAGGATGCTTTCAGTCTTAAGGAAAAGAAAAATTAACAATGTTTTAAGCCAGTAGTTAGTGAACTCTTTCTGTAACGGGCCAAATAATAGATACTTTAGGCACATAGGTCACATCATCTCTGTCATCATCATAGAATTCCGCCTTTGCAGCATGAAAACAGCCATTGACAGTACGTAAATGTATGGGTGTGGCTGTGTTCCAACACACTTTATTACAAAAACAGTCAGAGGGCCAGACTAACTTTGGTGGGTAACTAACAGTATTTGCTAGACAATATTTCAAGCACTGTGATGAGTTCTTTACTTGGATAATCTCATTTTAACCCACAAGTGCCATAATTTTAATAGTTTCATATATTAGGAAACAAAAACTTTGAGGAGAAAATCAACTTCCCTAAGGCCACTCAAGTGATTTATGTTGAAGCTGGGACTCAAACCCCAGCAGCTTGACTTCAGAATCCATGCTCTACTGTTATAAAGTTAACACTTTGGAAGAGGCTTATAATAATCAAAAATATTTTATTTTTTAAAGATTTTATTTATTTATTTGACAGAGAGAGACACAGTGAGAGAGGGAACACAAGCAGGGGGAGTGGGAGAGGGAGAAACAGGCTTCCCACTGAGCAGGGAGCCTGATGTGGGCTCGATCCCAGGACCTGGGATCATGACCTGAGCTGAAGGATACGCTTAATGGCTGAGCCACACAGGCACCCCTCAAAAATATTTGTTTTTTTTTAAGATTTATTTATTTGACAGAGAGAGATCACGAGTAAGCAGAGAGGCAGGCAGAGAGAGAGGAGGAAGCAGGCTCCCCGCTGAGCAGAGAGCCCGATGTGGGGCTCCATCCCAGGACCCTGAGATCATGACCTGAGCCAAAGGCAGAGGCTTAACCTACTGAGCCACCCAGGCGCCCCAAAGATTTTATTTATTTATTTGACAGAGAGAGAGAGATCACAAATAGCAAAGAGGCAGGCAGAGAGAGAGGGGAAAGCAGGCTCCCTGCTGAGCAGAGAGCCCGTTGTGGGGCTCGATCCCAGGACCCTGAGATCATGACCTGAGCTGAAGGCAGAGGCTTAACCCACTGAGTCACCCAGGTGCCCCTCAAAAATATTTTAAATAAAACTGTATTAACTTTAAACATGGAATTCTTGAAATATCACCACAGACTCTAGAGGAAACTGTCTCAAAATCAGTATCTTAGAGTAACTATGGAATACTGTTGTGTTTATTTTTAGAACCACAGAACAATCTGTAAATGGACAGAAGAACCCAAAGAGGCTGAGAACCAGCAATAAGATCTAGCTACCTGTACAGAACTAGAGTGAATCCCCCCAGGAATCAGAGTGCTGAGTAGGGTGACATGGGGAAGTAGCTGATATAGACATGAATTATTTGAGAGGTCCAGCAGCAGACAGGATGGCCCCAGAGAAAGGACTTGAATTCTATATGGTCGTAGGGTCAGAATCACAATCTCAAGGAATAGGAAGACTAAAAGCATTATCAAAGCAGGAGTTAAGATGAAGGATGGGGATTAAAATATGCTACTGAAACTGGGATATAATGTTCAGCTTGGTCATTGGATTCTAGTTAATAAATCAAGGATATTAATTAGATCAGAATAAGAGCTGTCCAAAGACCTTAATATATAGCTCCACTCAAGCTATCTGCCTGGGGCTTCTTAATTTTCCCAAACCAGGAACAGCATTGCCTCCAAAACCTAAAGCTGGACCAAATTTTCAACCAGGAATTGATCCAAGGATGGAAATGATATGGGACAGAGCCTTGCCCTTAAAATATGCATTTATTCCAAAATCTGTTGAGTGAATTTTTACATCTTGAATCATACTTTGACATTAAAAAAATTAACCCTAACTGTGTAATAAAACAACAACCTTAAGAACTTCAACATTTATATAAATTCTGTCAAAGGCAGCCTATTTGAACCCTTTCATTCAACCTTTTCAAAAAGCTAATTATTCTGTATCTCCTTGACATACTCAAATAAAAGTCATGCTATATTAAATATAGTAGACTATTAATTCCTTTTCACATTCATTATCTTCATGAAATTTGAAATGGGCTCAGAGCAATCTCCAAACAAAAAGTACTACTGCTTGGCAAGCATGTGGCCATCACCAACCAAGACAATTTGCAATGGGATTGCACACCTTTGTGGTAATATTCCTTTAATAAAACACATCCAACCATCTAAAATGTAAGACTATTTTAGAGTGTATATAATACAAATTAGGTAAATAAAAGTACATAACGTCTTACCTGATTTGCTTGATGAATGTAAAATTGATTGGTTTTTCTCAAAACTCCCCTCCTCCTCCAGCTTCCCATTGTAACCAAGAACCAAAGTGGACATTTCTTGGTTGGCAGTAGACATTTCTAGCCTGGCTTATGAATTATGGACCTAACTAATTTCTTTCTTCCTCATCTTGACCATCTCCAGTCTTCTAAACTGATGCCAAAGAAATCCTTCTGAAACAAAGATCAAATTATACCCCTCTTTCATGGTTCCTAATGTCTCACATGACCAAGTTTAAACTCATAAGCAAGGTGTGAAAAAAAAGATTCTCTATATCCTGTCCTTGGCTCCCTCCAACACTTTGAGCTCTAGCCCCAAAACTACTCACTCTTTCCAAACAGAGGGTTATTCAAGTGTTTGTAATACTGTTCCCTTCACCTTGAATGGGCTTCGCCCATTGTCTCTGCAATTCAGAAAATTTCAACTCATTTTCCAAGGCCAAATTCAAATGTCTTCTTCCACAAACTTGTCTGTGTTAATTTTCTCCCCATGCTACACTTAAAACATAGTTTTCTTAGAGCCCACTATTCTGTAATCTCAGTATTCGTCTAATTCTTTATGTACTTTGGCCTAGCACAGTGCTAATTAAGTTCCTTAAGATTCCTTAACATATCTGAGAATATAACAGTTTAAAGAGAATTATATTTGATCATCCTCTGTACTGGATCTTAGACAAGCCCAAAAATCTCTGACATAACATCCCAGAAGATTCATTGGATAATTATGGCCATCTTTTAAATTGCAGATTATGTAATCAGTATATTTGAAAAATAACAGTGGTTACTTCAACATGCCTCTGGACGTTACTATAGTTTTTCAGACATCACTCTAAAATTCAGACTTTTTAAAAGTTAAGTCTCCTTAGTTGGTCCGCTCTACAGCCCTTATATTGAAGAAGAACATAGAATGTATGTTCCCAGCAGTACTGAAAACTACTGAACTATACCAAATTATATGTAAGGCAAATGCCCCTTACATGTAAAATCTCCTATTTTCATGGTTCTGATCTTCACTTTCTTGCTCTAAAAGTGTTCCCAGGTATTCTTGGGTACCCAGAGAATAGCAAACACAAGCTTATAAGTAAATATTTTCCCACCAGCCTGAATTTATGCCTGCTGGAATTATTACCAAGAACTATTATTTTCTGCGGTATCTCAGATACTGCAATACTCAAGATACAGAAGCTACCCAGTTATTCAGCTGCAAAGTAGGAGAATGTTTCTCTTTCCTTTGGGTTTCTGGCTGCTGGGGGATGTTGCAAAGCTATGCTACTTGTTTTACAGCAACCTGAGATATTGATTTCTAATCCCACAGTTTTCTTTGGGATTTACATGTAAATCAAGAGAGGTTAGATTTAGGGAATTGTTCTAAATGGGAAATGTTCTCTTTCCTTGTCTCTATTCTGCAATTGTGAAGGCTTTTGCTTTCCTTCAAATTTACCTCCTCTCAGCATGAAACTTTCCAAGAGGCAATGAGGTCCTCATGTGACTGTTTTCTACCAGCTTCACCCCACATGTTGGCAAGGCCTGCCCAGGCAAGTTTGATTCTCACTTAGACTGAAGCTGCATTACTAGCTAAACATAAAATTCTGTTCCTGGCACATACTAGATATTCAATAACGCTGTGTCATATAAATACATAAGAATAAAGTCAGATTGATGCATAATTCACCAAGTTGATCAACAGGGTCCAGCTCTTGGTTTCTTCCCTACAGCATTGATCCTTGGCTATCTCACTGTTTTCTTGATGACCTCCAAACTCAACCCTTCTATCATAACCAGAAAGTGTTCTCTCCACAGGCATCCAGTGTCTCTATCAGTATTATCCTCCTACTATTCCTATGAACGGACAGTTCAAGGTGGATCATGGCTCTCAGTTCATGAGATTGGAATGAGGCCAACCCAACCTCTAGCTCAGATACATACATGATTCAAGCTTTGCCAGTCAGAGCCATGAGCACTCATAGGCGATTCATAGTCATTTTTTCAGAGTGCAGCCCAATGAGTCTCAGAGCTCTGAACTATGGCTAAAATTATTAGGAAAAAGACCCTTTGTTTCAATTGAGCTGCTAAGCTGTAAGGATATAAACCTAGAGTTACTGCTGGCTTCTTTACCTAAGACATGAGAAAAGCCTTCCTGAGAAATAAAAATTGGAAAGCAAAACTGAGAGATGGAGAGACATGGATTCCCAACAGTATCAACGTGAGGCCTTTATCCAGTTGTTCTTACAGTCAGCATTATCCCTCCAAATTTTTCAGTTGTGTAACTCAATAAACTCCCTTTTTTGTTGAAACCAATTTGAGTCCTGAGTTCAGTTTTCATCACTTGTAACAAAAATACACCACAATATGACAAAGAAAAAAAATCATTGCTCATGTTTTCTGAATTCTCCGAAAGATAGTCTAATTAATGGCTTCCCCCCTAGAATCAACATTCTGCGTTCTGCCCAACACCATTAGTCATATTCATTATTCAGACCACAAGTCAAAAAAATCTGTATTAGTATATATATTTTTAAATGCCTAATAAGTCTAAAATCAATGTGATCATGACTATTTCTGGTGTCTTCGTGGTGGCAGGTTATATTTTCCGAAATTGGGCACAGCAATATTTCTGGTTCCACACATGTTTCTAGCATTTTGCCGCTCCCCATTCAGAGCTGGATTCTATTTTCCCAACCCTGGACACTGGGCTGGACTTTGTGAGTGCCTACATGAATAGAAAGCAGCAGATGTGATAACGCATGACTTCTAGACCTAGGTCATAAACAGCAATATATTTTTCCTTTATTCTCTCTCATTCTTGCGCTCCTTTTCTCTTCATCTTCAGAATCCAGCTACTACTTTATGGGGAAGACCAGGCCACTTAAAAAGTCTCTGTAGGGTGTTCCAACCAACAATCTCTAGAAAGTTCCCTGGCACCAACTATATGAATGAATAAGTCTTCAAATTATTTCCAGCCCCTATACTCAATTCTTTCAGCTGAGGTTCTAAATACTGCAGAGCAGAAACAAGCCATCTCATGATACCCACTCTTAATCCCTGACTCATAAGAGAAAATGAATGATCACTGTTGTTTTAAGCCACCACAATTTGGGATAATTTTTGTAAACAGCAATAGATAATGAATATGCCCATCTTTATTAATAACTGTCTTAATTCACATGATTTTCCTGAGACCTACATTTTACCACTATACTGGCTACCCCATATTTTAAGGCACTTAACACAGCTCTCAATCTCCCAACTTTTACCAGATAGTCTATTTTACTTTCTCTCCATAGATCTCATGCTATGAAAATTTATCTACTTAATAAGCTCCAATATACACACATCAACTTGCTTTTATATTTCTCAGTATTCAGATATTCCATAACTTTGATCAGGCTAAAATAATCAGAAATATTTTTATTTATAAATTATTTATTAATTCTTATTTCTAAAATATCAGAAATATTTTTAATATTAACCATATGTATATACAGACTCAAACTGAAAACCATTATCAAAGACAGAAAAAAACATAAATATTCCTAAACTGAATGCTAAAACTAAAGGTGTTGCTGCCACTAGTAATACTTGTTACTTTAAGAACTAATTCAATGGAAACAATAAGCTTTTTAATGACCTTATATTTTTTTGGAGCATATCAACAGTAATCTTTGAAAAGTTGTCTAATGTGAACCAATAACAAGAAAGTATTGCCAAACTAAAGAATCTGTACTCAGAAAACTATGAAGTACTCATGAATGAAATTCATGAAGACACAAAGAAATGGAGAGACAGTCTATGCTCATGGATTGGAAGAACAAATATTATGAAAATGTCTATACTACCTAAAGCAATTGACACATTTAATGCAATCCTAATCAAAATACCATCAATTTTTTTCAAAGAAATGGAACAAATTATCCTAAAATTTATATGGAACCAAAAAGACCTTGAATAGACAGAAGAATGTTGAAAAAGAAAACCAAAGTTGGTGGCATCACAATTCCAGACTTCAAGCTCTATTACAAAGCTGTCATCATCAAGACAGTATGGTATTGGCACAAAAAGGGACATGTAGATCAATAGAACCAAATAGAGTCCAGAAATAGACCCTCAATTCTATGGTCAACTAATCTTTGACAAAGCAATAAAGGATATCCAATGGAAAAAAGACAAGTCTCTTCAACAAATGATGTTGGGAAAATTGGACAGCCACATGCAGAAAAATGAAAATGGGCCATTTCCTTACACCACACACAAAAATAGACTCAAAACAGATGAAAGACCTCAATATGAGACAGGAATCCATCAAAATCCTTGAGAACACAGGCAGCAACCTCTTTGACCTCAGCCACAGCAACTCCTTCCTAGAAACATCGCCAAAGGCAAGGGAAGTAAGGGCAAAAGTGAACTATTGGGACTTCATCAAGATCAAAAGCTTTTATACAGCAAAGGAAACAGTCAACAAAACCAAAAGACAACTGACAGAATGGGAGAAGATATTTGCAAATGACATATCAGATCAAGGGCTAGTATCCAAAATCTACAAAGAACTTATCAAACTCAACACCCAAAGAACAAATAATCTAATCAAGAAATGGGCAGAAGACATGAACAGACATTTCTGCAAAGAAGACATCCAGATGGCCCACAGACACATGAAAAAGTGCTCCACATCACTTGGCATCAGGGAAATATAAATCAAAACCACAATGAGATACCAACTCATACCAGTCAGAATGGCTAAAATTAATAAGTCAGGAAATGACAGATGCTGGCAAGGATGCAGAGAAAGGGAAACCCTCCTATACTGTTGGTGGGAATGCAAGCTGGTGCAGCCACCCTGGAAAACAGTATGAAGGTTCCTCAAAAAAGTTGAAAATAGAGCTACCCTATGACCCAGCAATTGCACTACTGAGTATTTACCCTAAAGACACAAATGTAGTGAGCCAAAGGGGCACATGTACCCGAATGTTTATAGCAGCAACGTATGCCAAGACATTATATAATAATAGCCAAACTATGGATAGAACCTAGATGTCCATCAACAGATGAATGGATAAAGAACATGTGGTATATATAGACAATGGAATACTATGCAGCAGCCATCAAAAGAAACAAAATCTTGCCATTTGCAATGATGTGGATGGAACTAGAGGGTATTATGCTGAGCGAAATAAGTCAATCAAAGAAACACAATTATCATATGATCTCTCTGATATGAGGAATTGGAGTGGCAGGGTGGGGGGCTGTGGCAGGTAGGGAAGGAAAAAATGAAACAAGATGGGATCAGGAGGGAGACAAACCATAAGAGACTCTTAATCTCACAAAACAAACTGAGGGTTGCTGCGGGGTTGGGTGGTAGGGATAGGGTGGCTGGGTTATGGACACTGGGGAGGGTATGGGCTATGGTGAGTGCTGTGAAATGTGTAAGCCTGATGATTCACAGACCTGTACCCCTGGGGCAAATAATACACTATATGTTAATAAAAAGAAAGAAAAAGTATTGCCAAACTGACATTGCTTGGCACACTATACTTTTACTTTTCACACTATACTTTTATTTCCACAACTTCTCCCATCTTTTTGACAAAACTGCTAGTCAGCTCAGACAAACAACTAATAACTGAATTTTTTAAAAAATCTAATGGTTTTGTTTGTCTGGATTGAGCAGGTGTTTAAATAACTAATCCAGTCAAAATTATCAATAGAGCATGAGTCTGAATTTCATTCTCTACTTGCCCTTTCCATGATCTCTCTCTCTCTTTTTTTTCAAGAAGTGTTTTTACATTCAATCCAACTCAATAAATATTTATGTAATGGGGGAAAGGTGCCAGGGATACAGAAAAATATAACCCAGCCTAAGTCCTTGCCTCAGGGAGTGCATAGCTTAGAGGGTAATACAGTGAGGAAAGGCTATCCCAAAGGATAGAGGAGAGCCACATTAGCAGACTGCACACATGGTCATAATTCCCCCCATCCCATACCACTGTCCTCTGCAAAGTGCCTATGCCAATCCTGCCATCAGGAAGTAACATCAATTTCTCAATTACTTGGATCTGGGTGTGCTCATGTGACTTCCTTTAGCCGGTGGAATATTTCCAAACATAATACAGAAAGAGAATTGAAAAGTGCTTATGCCTTCTCCCAGATGTGATTACAAGTCTGAAACCTCTATATGAATGAATGCAAGTTCGTCTGTGGAGGAACAACATAGAGAAGAATCAAGGACTTGACAATGTGCCAGACCCCAGATACGTGAGTTAAGGTCATCTTACACCATCCAGCTCCATTCAAGCTGTCAGGGGACTTGGGTGGCATGATTGACTCCAAGAGAGACAAATGATCCTAATATCACCCAACTTAGCCTAGCCCAAATTGCTGACCCACATGATTGTAAGTAAACAAACCGTTGCTGTTTTAAACCACTAAGGTTTAGTGGTTTGTTCTACAGTAGCAAATAATACAGTAACTAGGGTGAGGGGATTGAAAGGGTTAAAAAAATCCTTAAAACCTGTGTACTAAAGAAGGAGAAAACAAATGACAGAAAGAGGCAGCAGAAGAACTTAAATTCTGAGATAAACAAGAGACTGCCTTGCAATATAGCAGATTTTGATTATAGCCATGATTCCAGGTAGATAATGCAGGAGAGTGCAGAAGCCAGCCTCTAAAATGGCCCCTTATGATCCTTGCCCCTTTTGATCCTATGCAACCCCAACAGAATACAGTAAAAAATAATAGGGTGTAACTTCTGAGGCCAGGTTGAGTACTGCAGCTTCTAGCCTGGTTTCTTGGATCACTCACTCTGACAGAAGTCAGCTCGTGCCAAGAGGATACCAAGCAGCCTCATGGAGGAACCCATGTAGAGAGGAACAAAGGCCTCCCACCCACGATAAGCATCAACTGGCCAGCACTAGCTCCGAAGTAAATCTTCCAGCCTCAGCCATACTTTAAACGACTATAAACCTAACCAATATCTGACTGCAACTTCATGAAAGTCCCAAAGCCAGAATCTTCCAAGCAAGCCATAAGCAAATTTTTAACAGAAACTATGAGAGATAGTGAATAAGCATTGTTGTTATAAGCCACTACGTTGTGGTGTGATTTATTATGTAGCTATAATAACTAATACAAGGGATCTGGCCATTACATTGACAAGTCCTGAGAAGAAGGGGTATATGGTATATACAACAATGACTCCCTGTTCATCATAACCCTGCTTCAATTCTCAAAAAAAAAAAAAAAAAAAAAAAAAAAGGATCACAGATCACTCTCTGGGAAATCCTCCCCCAAAGCTGGCATTCTTATTAATTCAACAGATAGAAATTAGCTGAATGAATTATTTTTAAATGATTTTAATCACTAAATCTAACACATGATGTCTTTTTTCATTTATGAATAATTCAGCAAGTGTCAAGTAAGTAGCTGGGGGAGTAGAGAAGTTCTGGGACTCACATCTTCACAGTGTTGTTGTGTCATTATAAGTCATTTCTGTTCTTTCCTATTGCTTAAAAGCTTTACATTTTAGAAGTAGTTTGTATTGGTAGAGTCTCTAAGGAAAACACAATTCTTATGACAATGATAATCATAATGTGATGTGATGAAATATCTTTCCCTAGAGTTTTTTGAAAATCAAATAGGTTAATGTCAGAGAAAGGAAAGTTCTTTTTGAAGGCAGAGAATGTGGTGGGGAACATATTGAGGTCTTCCTGGGTCCAAATACTTCCCATAGAGTTTCCTGGCATATGATTCCTAACTCTCAGATTTATCATCCTTGGGATTATAGGGACAAAGTATAGATATGAAGAACCAGAGAGTTATATCCTACTCTGACTTTGCCATTTTGTCTCAGCTCTGCCATTGTTCTAGATTGTAGGACCCAGGTAAGTGAGTTCATCAGCCTGTACTTTCAATTTTCTCAGCTATAAGGAAAATAATAATAGAGAAGAAATGTTCCTATCTTCTATTATTATGTGAGCATAAAATTAAGTACATACTTACATATTTTATTTTAATCTAACCATGTATAAATATCAATACATTGACCAGTCTTTTGCCTCAGACTCAAGGTCTTTTCTTTGAGGTCTTAAATTTTTTTTACCTGGAACAAAAATACAAGTACAACTGCAAAGCAATTGTTAGAAAAGAACTTTTCTAGGGCTTTATAATTTTTTCCCAATTCTTCACAATAGCATAACTCACACCTAATTTGGTGATTTTTTTTTTCAACTTGCCTTTATTAGTCAGTCTTTCCATCCAGTTTCATTTTCATGGAAATAATAATCCTATTTCTGCATTTCATTGGCTTATGCAGTCATTAAAATAATCAAATAACTATGGTAACAAGTTCAGCTGGCATACACAGCTTTGGAAACAATACTTCTATAAACACACAACTAAACTATTGAGAGCAGAAATGTGCAAGCATACCAGAAAGCAGTCCACTGTCATGAGTACTAAAGAATCAGTACTCATGAGTATCAGTCTGTACATGTTACAGAAGTGATAGAGAACACCAGTTACATCACTAGGGAATGTGATCGGTTCAAAGAGCTTCCACCATGTCTAGTGTGGTCTATAGAGTCAGAAAACCTTGAGTGTGCATGTCCCCTTTCCCTCTTGCTAGCATTGTGACTTTGGGAAGATGCAACATCTCTGAATTCCAGTGCTCCTACTAATATAGTAGAGATGATGACAATACTGAGAAAAGTAATGTAAACTTGTGTCTTGGGGTTTCAATCTCTGCCATTTACCAGGTGTATAATCTTAAGTAAGATATTTAATCTCTCCAAATCTGTTTTCTCACTTATAAAACGGCACTAAGAAGTGTACCGATTTTGTAGGGTTGTTTTTGAAGATTTGATGAGAAAACACACATAAAGCAATAAACTCAGTGATTGGTAATTTGTGAACAGTAAATATTAGTTGCTATTGCTTTTGCTAGAATTGGGAAAATTAAATTAGGAATGAATCCAAAGTACCTTATAAAGTTTCTAGTCCATAGTAGCCACTCAATAACTGAGAATATTAAATTCATATTGGTAAATGTTAATTTGATAATAGTTAAAAAGAGTAACTATTATCACCGTTCTTTTCATGGATGATATATTGTAGAAGCTTAGTAACCTAAGGGCACAAATTTAGCCTTAGAAATAACCTTTACATTTAAAATGCCAATTAAACTTTCTATTTTATACTGTATCCTAGCTAGATAATTCATTTTAACACACACACATACACACACACAAACACACACACACAAAGAAATGTCACTATGTCTTAGTAATTGAGTGACACTCTTCATCCTGAAAGCCATACATGTTAGATAATACTCAACCCAGAAAGAATTCTAAACCCAATGGTGTGTTTCAATGCCCTTAACAGGAAAAAATTCAGTTCGTTCACCCTTTAACTTACTGAAAAAATTTTAGAATTCTGTGTGTAAATCTAATACATTTTGCTGGTGCATTATACTATCATCATCTGCAAAAGAGCTAAGCGTGTCTATCGCCAGCTTATTTACAAGGAGTATACGATTCTAATGTTCTTTCTAAAATATAAAATCCTATAAAATGTATAATAAACATTTTGTTAAATTACTTTTGAAAACAGCAGTATAAAAAGATCCACTACTTGGGGCGCCTGTGTGGCTCAGTGGATTAAAGACTCTGCCTTCAGCTCAAGTCATGATCCCAGGGCCCTGGGATCAAACCTCGCATCCTGCTCTCTGCTCAGCAGGGAACCTGCTTCCCCCCTCTCTCTGCCTGCCTCTCTGCCTACTTGTGATCTCTGTCAAATAAATAAAATCCTTCAAAAGATCCACTACATCTTTGTGTTTATATTACTTACAGCACCATGCTCATACACCTGGACCCACACATCACCACAGCAAAGCAAAGGAAAGGAGTGCCTCGTCTGAGTGCTTCCTGTGGGGCTACCAGAACCTTTGGGGGAGAGGGGGGTCCGAGCATATTTTAGACAATGGCACCTCCTTTGCCTCAACTTTCAAAAATAACCCCTAAAAAAGGAAAGCGAATCTAAATTGTCTCCATAATTTTCTGGTGAGAGCTGAGAAGGTTCATTCACACACAAGCTCTTTACCTTGCTGCTCTTTGCTGAGTATAAAATTGATCCATCTGTCCATCTTGTCTTATCATTTCTTACAAATTGCTTACATTCAAATTAGCCAATAGATGCTATACCTAAAATCATTAAGCCCTGAAAACAAAATATGTAATTAAGGTATGCCCTCCCCACCTCCACTACCACTGTGAAAGTACTCACTCCACAGCCTTTGGTGCAATTGTTGCTCTTAAGTTTTCTTTGTGAAGAAGGATTTGGTGACTCCTGACCCTTGAGGGTTGTTCTTTGACCCATCGCTTTTCTCCACCATCTGGCCTGTTTACTTGAAGCAAACGCCTTGGGTCAGAGGGCAGAGCAGACATGTGGAGGGACAGCTTTGTCATAAAAGCAATAAAGAATGAGTAGGCGCCTCGGAACATGGCTCTGTGCATTTTGTTCAGCTGCTGAGCAGAATGAGGTAAGGTTAGTCATATGGCTAAAAACAAAATAAATAAAAAGTCAGTTACCACACAACAGAGGAGTAAGATACAAGATGTTTGAGTTCAAAATCTAAGTGTTGTTTCCTTTTCCATTTCGGAGAGAGGTACTTTTTATGCTTTACTGGGCACATTACTAAACAATATGTTACACCAGACACAAGGGGGAAAGTTGTTCTAGGCTAAATTAACCAGATTGATTATTCAGGAAGAGTGTTGATAGTCCAATAATCCCCAAGCAACAAAATTAGAGATAGATATGATAGAGTAAGGAACTAAAGATCAGGTAATCAATTTTTTCATATCCAGGGCCCATAGTATAATGAGATAATAATGATGATTTTATTCTTGATAAACTGAAGCTTTTTGAAAAGAATGACTCAGAAGTGAACACTGACGTACATTGTGTGCACCTACTTTGGACCCCCAGACAAGGAGTCCTGTGCAATGATCCTTTGTCCCTTATTTTGGCATTTGTTCTAGACATTAAGCCCTATCAAACGAGGCTTTAAAATCTTTAGCACAGAAGCGCCTTACCAAAAACCTTAAGTTTCATTAATCAAAAGTACCTCTGGCTCCCCTTATACAGCTTCTCTGGATTCTGAAAATCTTTCCAAAGTCTATTTCTTCTCTCTAGTTCACAAAGATTACAAATGATCTTTCACTGACACAGATTGTTTTCCTGTTGCCAAAGGATGCATTTTTCTCCACAATTCTAGAATGCACCAAGAGAAAAGAGGAGATGGAAAACCTGATTCTGCTCGTTTCTGGGTGCTGTTCTCACTTGTGTACCTTTGAGAAGTTCAGAAGAAAAACAATGCCTTGAAATAGAAACTCAAGAATGATTCCCGTTTTATGCATTCTCAATGTAAAGGGGGAAAATTGCTATGCATCTTGAGATGAAAATGATTAAAGGGAAGAGTTAGTCAGCAAAAGAAAATGAAAAAGGAATTTCCCCTCAGAAAAAAAAAAAAAGTAATAAAACAAAGGAAAAAAGATTAAAGGAAGCCTCCATCTTCCAGTCTGATCGTCAAGGGATAGTTCTTCACATTGCAGATACACTTTGATCCTGGAAACTCTGCATTTTTAGTCTTTGCCAAGTTGGTAAAAGGGATGTCCCTTGTGGAAGATTTTCTCATATGGAGCTTTTCAAAAAAAAAAAAAAAATCATATATATCATGACTTCCATCCCTTGCAACGTTTCTCTTGAAAAATTCATGGCACAGAGCATAGCCATTCTCTTTCCAATTCCACACTTTCTGTAAGAGCATCTATTTGCCCAAGTTTGTCCTTGCCAGTTTCAGAATTGATCACACTATAGAAAATTTATAGATGCACATGGAGACCATACTAATGTGTCCACTTATGTGCAGAGAAGGGATTCTTAGGGTTGCTTCGAGGAAAAAGCCTTCCTGTGACACTTCCCCCATTCATATTTAATAAACTAGTTCATGCAAGAAAGAGCACAAAGAGCAGGGGCTTTGGAAACAGACAAACTAGGGCATGAGTACTAGCACCAGCACTTACTAGAGGGGTGAACCTGAGCAAAGTATTCAATCACTTTGAGCCCCAATTTCCTTTTTATAAAAGCAGAGATAGTAAATTTCCACTTCTCAGGACTGCTGTGGAGGATGAATTGAGATAACGTGGGTCAAAATACCTAGCGCAGCATACTCCTCAAATGTTGCCTTCATTTTACCTTAGCTTTATGACAAATTTGTGCCTCTTTCAAATGATGGCTAAATTCAAGTTTGTCCCTTGAGAAATGTCCTTTTCCTTAAGAAAGACAACCACAAGCAAGAGACAATTAATTTTGCAAACTGTCCTTTGATTCTGATGTCCTCATGGGACAGTTTGGGGTTTTTTCTCCCCAAGCCCCTCACTTTTTAAGCAACTTCTCTATGGTTCTGGAAGCATATGCATTACCAAAATTTCCCTAAAAGCACGTGTGATTTTTTTCTATGCATGACTCTTCCTCAGGCAGTAACCACATTACTTCCAAGGCCAAGGATGAAAGGAGAACACACAACGAGGGGACTAATGGGGTCTGAGAAAGCTGATAGGGAGCAGGAAGAGATGACCCCCTAGCACCTTACTGGAGGAAGTAGGATTTGTGGTGGAAAAATAAAACACAGAGGTAGAATTCTGAAGGCTCAGAACTTGATCACAAGCTGTATGATTCTATATTAAGAAACCGGTATTTTAAAATCTGAGCTTTAATTAGACAAGGGAAAATGATAGGTCGATAGAAAAATCATTCCCTTTAAAAACCATAGCACCTTCCTGACGATTTGCAAACCATTATTCCTGCAACATGCATCAGGGTTCTTACCAGTAGTTCAGGGCATCCTCCTGAGGTCACTTAGTGATCTCCTTGACACTGGCCCACACGCCCAGGAGTCTTGAGTACCTGATTCCATGCTCACTACCAGTCATCAGAGCTGTGTCTCACAGAACATGGACTTCAGGCTTGGTTTAATACACCATCTAGCTGCACGACACTGGACAAATTGCTTAACCTTTCCAAGCCTCATAAAACTGTGAAAATAACACCTATATTATGGGGTTTGGTGAAAATGAGACAAAGCAACACAAGGAAAGTTCAGGTTTAGGTCCAGGAGAGCTAGGTCAAGGAATGACTGGAATGACCAGCACTGTATCTACCCAAGGTCACCTCTATCTACCCTCCAGACTTAGTCTACAGACATCATCCAAACTTGTGCATCTTGATTTTTCTTCCTCTTTTCCCAGAAAAGTTTTCTCAGTGCGTCTGTATATACAAACTCATCTAAGCCTAACAAAAATCCTATGAGGGAGAAAAAAGTATGCCTTATATTATAACTGAAGAAACTGAGGGTACCTGGCTGGTTCAGTCAGTCATCTGCCCATTGGCTCAGATCATGATCCCAGGGTCCTGGGATTAGGTCCCATATCAGGTTCTTAGCTAGGTGGGGAGCCTGCTTTCCCTCTCCCTCTACCCACACCCCTGCTCACGCTCTCTCTCAGTCTTGCTCTCTCTCAAATAAATAAATAAAATCTTTTAAAAAAACAAAAAACAAAACTGAAAAAACTGAGGCATGGAGTGGTGAAATAACTTGCCCATGGTTTCACATAAACAAAGACACTGAAGATTGGAAAAGTATCTGGGTCTATCTTCTAAGACATATGTAAGATCGCTTTAAAAGAAGAAAAAAAAAACCTTTATATGCCTTAGTGTGTAACAAACTGAGAGATGTATGTCAGAGTCAGACAGATGGATTACTGACAAGGAGCAAAAAAGGAGGAGGTAACTCAAATACAAGAAAATAAGCTACTTTGTGCATTCCTTTTGCATTTACCCTCCCTGCTAATAAAAAATTGTGGGGCATGCCCAGAGCCTGCACTGTCAAGGAGCCATTAAGAATGCATGTTCTCTCCACACATTTAGAACACATAAAAAGAAAGAGCTAAGGCAATGATGACAAGCAAAAACTCCCTGCAAATGGGATGTCCATCTTCTTAATATGAGGAGAGGAGACAGAAAGAAACAGAGAGTGACCACAGTGAAAACCCCTCCACATGAAAGGAGACATGAGAAATGGAGAATAAGTGTACCCCCCACCAACATATCTGATTTCAAAATCTGGGCTCCTACCACTACACTAAAGAGAAGCAGAATAGCTCAGTACACATTATAGAATGAAATCCCCTCATCTTTAAATTTGTTTATAGATGGAAACTAATACCCAGAGAGGGAGAGAGGGTTTATCATTCAGGATCACATAGCTAATTAATAGTTTAGCTAAGATTTGAATCTAATCTACCTCTCAAGTCCAGTGCTCTTTCCACTGTTTCAGGATGTTTCTTTTCTTTTTATTTTTAATTGAAGTATAGTTAACATACACTATCCATATTAGTTTCAGATGTACAACATGGCAATTCGACAGTATACACATTGCAAAATGCTCGCCATGATAAGAGTACTCACATCTGCCACCATACAAAATTACTACAGTATTATCGACTATATTCCCTATGCAGTCCTTTTCATCCCCACCACTTATTTTATAACTGAAGATGTGTACCTCTTAATCCCCTTCACCTATTTTACCTATCTCTCCCATCCCCCTTATTAGTAATTTAATCCTACCTCTATCACCCTATCATGAGGTCTGGGGCATATTCCTTTATATCAAATGCTCTGATTTCCTCATTTGCAAATAATAGTTCCACATATACAGGGTTGTGGTGATGTTTAAATGGATCAATATATATAGACATCCATGATATTAATATTCTACATATATAGCATTAATACAGTACCTGGTATATAACAATTCTTAATAAATGTTAGTGAATGTTAATAGTAATACTGTCTCACTGAGAAAAAATATTCAGTGTTAGTGAGAATAGAAACTATGATTACAAATCGACTCTTTGCATAGACCCATTTTCAAGTATAAATTTTATGAGAAGTCAAAAATATTAATACATTGATCTTATTAGCAGTGCTTTCGCAATGTTGTGATATAAGACACATTAGTCTTAAAAATTATGTCAACGGCTTTTGAAGTTGTAAAATATTTTTTTAATTTCTTCTTAATGCTATTATGTTTCCAGCTTATCTACAATGAATAAATATTATTTTTAAAGCAAAAAAAAAGAAAGAAAATGAAATATGAATTGGGCAGTGGTCAAGAAATATCTATTGATCATCTATGTCAGGCATTGGGTTAAATGACATTCACTTCAATAGGACTCTCTTCCTGGAACCAGTATAAATGGGTACAGGAAATGCATTTTTACAATAACGTAAAAACAACAGGCTGCTGATATTTTATTCATAATTATGAAGGCTGCCTACTTTCTCTCAATTTTGAGGCCTTCTTACTCATGGCTATAGGCACACTCAATATTTTCTATTTTTTATGAATGATATTTATCTCAAAATGGGAATTTTTACAAATAATCAAATGCATTATTTATTAAGCACCTAGAAGATTTGAGGGGTTTTGAACACAGTTTATTGACACTATCTCTAATGTCCACAACAGACCTGTACAACAGAATAATGCAGGCATTATGATTACCAGTTTGTAGAGAAGGAAACTGAGGCCCCAAGAGGTTGTGACTCTCTCAGGCTTGTTTGGATATCAAGCACTTCGGGTGTATTTTAAAGTGTATTTCCATCTACACAAACAAATATTAAGACACCCGTCTATTTCATAAAGCAAGGTACACCTATAAAACCATACACGCTGTTTGGTAGACCACAAGGTTTTTTAACAGCATCCCATATTTCTGTTTTGAGTCTCTTGCCACTTGGGTAAACATTGTACTTTTCATTGGATATACTGTAAGTCATTAAAGTCAGTAAATAGCAGAAATGAATAAAACAGCAACTTAGATATTTTTAACACCTCTGAGTTAAAACCACTTTGCAGTGGGGAAGAAGAACAGATGCCCGATTCTAAATGTGAGAGCCACCAACTGGGAATTTGCTAGTTGTAACTGCTGCCATCTGTTTTCCACTGTTCTTTTTACCTGCCTCTCTTAGATTTAGTATTTGAATTCTGGGCCATGGATTCTTAGTGTAAGCAGGGGAGGAGTGGGAGGGACTCCAATTTGAAATTTTCCCAGGTGCTCTCTCCTGCATTAAATCAAAGGTAACTTCTCAAGGAAAAAAAATATCATGAGGGCGATTATTTAACAACTGCATTTTTATTCTTCTACGCACACTTTGTACTCCTATTTCCATGTGCATTTTTTTCTATTTAATCAACTTCCTGGTTTTCCTAAGGGCATTACGGAAATGCCTCTCTGATGCCAATTAGGGCACTGCTGTGTGAATTAGTTTCTTCCCTGACTGAATAAATAATTTTAGTCAAGCCATACATACATTCGGAACTCACTTAATCAGCACTTAACTAGCAGTCGGCACTAGCAGAGTGGGTCTTTCTCCCCAAAGTCAACATGTTGAGGGAGAAACTATCTGTGCCAAAGGGAAGCAGGTGAAATAGACAGGTTAATAGGACTATAAAGGATAATAAGAGATTGTTCCAGTTCATCCTTCTGCCTTCAGTAGAATTGCTTCTAAACCACACTAGAAAGAGAAAATTTGCTCTTTTCTTTTAGGAACATCTTTAGGGGAGGTTTCTCAACATTTGATTATAATTCTGAATGACATATGTGCACGTGCATATAACTTCTGGCTAAAGGCCAACAAAGAACAAGAATAATCACCCAACCTGTAAATGAGCTTTCTCTTTAACTCCGCACAATAAATGCGTACTTCCCGTTTTTACAAAAGAGAGATATGTTCAGAGAAGTTATGTATTGAAAGTTAGGTGTTGGAGAAACGCAGCTAGTTAGTGATATAACAAGATCTAGTGCCAACTCTGCCTAATTCTTTCACCCAAAATAGGAGAGGAATCCATCAGAAGGAAGGGTTATAACTCCAACTAGGATTTTCTTCTGCAACTTTCTTTTCATACCCTGAGTTTATTCAGAATCATGTAGGAAATAGAGAAAGTGGAAGGATCTCTCAAGCTGTATGCGCAATGGAAATAACACATCAAACATCAGGCCTAACCAAGCCTCTCCAGACCAAAACAGGATACTAATCCCCATACTCCAGTATTACAGACAGAGAACCTATTTAGGACAAGCCACTCATTTTATTTTATTTTATTTAAAAAAATTTTTTTAAGATTTTATTTATTTATTTGACAGAGAGAGAGACAAGTAGGCAGAGCAGCAGGCAGAAAGAAGGGGCGGGGAGCAGGCTCCCTGCTAAGCAGAGAGCCTGATGTGGGGCTTGATCCCAGGACCCTGAGATCATGACCTAAACCGAAGGCAGAGGCTTAACGCACTGAGCCACCCAGGCACCCCAAGCCACTCATTTTAAATAGCAAACAGTCAAAAACACAACTTTGGTTTATTTGGAACATTCTTCAACAACTGTGTAATATGTGCATCAAAATACCATAGGAAAATAAGGGATATCAACAGTGATAAAAGGTCAGAGATCATTACCTGCTTGAGATAGTTTGAGGTTTACTAGGATGGGCCACCTGATTCCCAGAACAGACCAGTAAAGTTCATGTCTTAATACTGTGGATCTTCATTTAAGGTACAAGAATCATTGGGAGACTTGGGAAGATGGCCCAGGGTAACTGTTTTCAGTAAATAGTCATTGTTTTATGTGATATTGTGGTATTGTGATCTATCAGGTACCATAGTGTCTATGCCGCATTCAGGACTGGATTGTCACACTAGGCCCATACACATTAGAGATCTCACTCAGAATCAGTTTTCTAACAATTTCTAGGATACAGATAGTCAAGGGGAGACAAAGTAGTGAAAGACTTTAAGGATGGTTCCTCAGGCCCTTCCTCCCTCCTTGATATGGGCCTCTGCTGAGAAACAATGGTTGAGTTCTCTAAAGGAGGCTCCTTGATTTTCCCCACACGCCAGGGAGCATTTAAGTTTGGAAGCATCTCTGTTTTATACCCTAGATCAGAGGTTGGCAAACTACAACCCGCAAGTCAGCCATCTGTTTTATAAATAGAGTTTCACTAAGACACTGCCAGGCCTACTTGTTACACATTGTCTATGGCTGCTTTCCCACTACAAAGCAGAACTTAGTAGTTATAACAAAGACTATGTAGTCCCCATGACTAAAATATGTACTATCTGACCCTTTAAGAAAACCTTCATCAACCCCTGCTCTAGATTATTGTATAGCCCATGTGACATTCTCCAGGGAGCCAAGCCTTATGTTTCTTGGGTTCTATTTATTATTAGTAATGCTTGGACAGAGATACTCTACTGCAGGCATTCTATAAATAATGTCTCTTCATTCTAGAAAATATTATCCTATCTACCTGGAGGTCAGTTATCAAGGAGACTAAACCAAGATAACTGCCTTCTTTCCTTTCCCCTGAGGGCATATCTTACCCAAGTCTGGCCCTCTGGTAAAGGGAGTAAATAGATCTCAAGCCAGATGCTACAACTCCTTTGTCCCCTCCCTCAGTGCTGAAATGTCAACAAAACAAGGTGTGCCCTCAAGGAAAGGAAGAAGAGAAATAGACAAATCACAAATGATAATAACATGGAATAAATAACACATGCATACTAAGTATGTGAGGACAAAGAAGGTCCCTCTCTGGGGAGAGGGACCAAGAAGGCAAAGGTAAAGAGGCAGCTGAAATCATGATTTCTAAATGGAAAAGAGAATTTCCTGTCTACAAACTTAGTTTGAGGAGTTTCTGCGTTAAAAAAACAAAAACCAAAAAAACAAAAACAACAACAACAAAAACCCCACTTTTCTCACCTTACATTTACTTTCTCTTGGTCACTGCATGACTCCACTGAAAACTGATATAATACTTAAAGGTTAAGCGCCACAAACAAATTTGCCTCATGATGGTAGAAATGTCAGGAAAAGGAATTAATTAAAAGAGAAAACGATGTCCCTCAATAACCAAAGTTCCCATCTGCAGTTAAATCAAGATCTTACCATTCTAAAATGTCAAATTTATCTCTTTTGACTCATTCCATGTTTTTAAAGAAAGAGTTATTACCTCAACATAAATTAATAACAATTTCTGTGAGAAATGATCTTTACTTTCTAAGTAAAGGATTTCTATCACTAGCTGAATATCACAGGAAATAGCTGGATTCCTTTATCTACACATATATTTATGCACATATAAAGCAAAAAATTAAACTACCAAAGCTTGTGTCTGTGAACAGAAACCAAACAACATTCAGTTATTCTTTTTTCTATTCATTTCTATAGCATCTTTCAAGAAAAAAGATATTTTTTTAAAGTCTATATTTGAAAAAAGATTTTTTTTTTTAAGTCTAAATTCAGTTAGTATTTCTGGTATAAAAAATGACCTGCTGTATGTCACTGAGTTCTAAAAAAAATTTTTTTCTTAATCCAAAATCATTTTTTACTCTAAGGTAGCAAAAAGTACAGTAGAGTAGTTCAATCAACAAAGAGAATGTATGCCAAGGACACAGACTCTATTGTCAGAAATAACTTACCAGAGGGAGATATAATGAAGGTTTGATACCTGTTAAGGGATTCCCTTTCTAACAAACATCATGTCCTTCTCATGAAGGCCCCATGGACCCCAGGTCTTTCGTCTCCTTTCTGTCCATCATGACTACTCAGATGCCTCAGAGTCTCTCCTTTTTCTTTACTTCCAAGAGGATCTCTGTTAGCTTTTATCACGAAGAGTTTTTCAATCCAGTCTCCTGGGTCCTTATTTCAATGAAAATACTTTGTCAAATGCAAAAAACAAACCAAAAAATCTCCCTCAAGATTTTAGGACAACCCCATTTCACTGCACATTGAACAGATACCACATGTAGGGGGAAACATTTTGTTGATAAGAGCAAATTATAGGACATGTTACTTCCTTTATGGTGTATGTTGGTTGAAACTTTGTGACCTAAATGAAAAATGCCTCTGCCCTGTCCAATAAAATGACATCTGGGATGTAAAGGTCCAAGATGACACATCAGAACTAGCCGAATTTCTGTGATGTTTTATATGATGTATAAGAAACCATAGAGAGCCCTGGATAAATTCCTCCTAACCTTACAGAAAAATGGATTTCCAGACCTTCATACTGAAATTACTGTAGGAGAAGGGCTAGCACAGAGCTTCTGCAAATGGTTTTTCTCCATCCAAAGGGGATCTAAAGCAAACTTTATTTGTAATGAAAGTTTAGCCTTAAGAACAAAGTCAGTAAATATAGGGTCTCCAGATAGATCATTTAGGGCCCAAGAAATGTTATCTTTGGCATAAATATTACAGGTCTGTCATTTCTCTTTGGCAGCAAGATTTTCTGTAGGTGGCAGGAAGTTGTTCTTGCTCACTGATTTGGAAGGTCTCTGTGTTAATCTTTTCAAGGCAAAAGATTCTTATATAACCCTAAAAGGCTTTAATAAATTGATAGAGATAATTTTATAAAATGCAGAAAATCAGGGGCACCTGGGTGGCTCAGTGGGTTAAAGCCTCTGCCTTCGGGTCAGGTCATGATCCCAGCGTCCTGGGATCGAGCCCCGCTTCGGGCTCTCTGCTCAGTGGAGAGCCTGCTTCCCTTCCTCTCTGCCTGCCTCTCTGCCTACTTGTGATCTCTGTCTGTCAAATAGATAAATAAAATCTTTTTTAAAAATGCAGAAAATCAATATTTAATGGAATAATTTGATTCTGGAAAAATATTACATTAATGTAACATGACATCTATTTTTTCGTGAGGCATTCTCCCTGACTTGCTCTTCCGTTAACTGTTGTTATTACCGATTGTTGGCTGGGGGTGGGGGGGGTGGGGGAGGGTGGGGCAGGAGGGGTGTTTGTTTTCCCTTGCATGGTTCTTTTATTCAGAAATAGTCATCATAAATACAACAGTACCACTTCTGCCACATTCCCATTATGAAAAAAAATCTCTAAAAGCAGAGTTCTAAGACCTTAAGGTAAGTGGGTAAGAAGACATTGAAGGAGTCCTAGTTTCATATCTCAGATGATACCTTCTAGCACTAAATTTACTCACCACTCTAATGGCTTCATTTTCAAGACAAGTGTACAACTTATTCCACAGTTAAGACCCAATTACAACTCTTTTTTTTAAACTTCTTTTTCTATATTTAATTATTTATTCATTCACCAAATATTGGGTTCCTCCTCTATGTCAGGCAATATGTTAAACAATGGGAGCTCACAATGATAAAAGACCAAGATTCTGCCACCAGAAGTTTATGAATAACTAGCCCCTGAAATGACCAACAACCCTCCTATGACTCCTACTCCTTTGAGACTAGAATTGTGACATATTAAAATATCCTTCTAATTTCTCTGTAAATTGCTAGGAAGGGGCACCTGGCTGGCTCAGTCAGTTGAGTGTCCAACTCTTGATTTCAGCGCAGATCATGATCTCAGCATTCCGAGATGGAGCCCTGTGTTGAGCTCTATGCTGTGTAGAGACTGCTTGAAATTGCATCTTCCAGTTCCCACCACCCTCACTTGCGCTTTCTCTCTTTCAGGAAATAAATAAAATAAAATAAAATAAAATAAAACAAAATAAAATAAAACAATTAAATCACTCCTAGGATGAGATTTGATCCAGAAGCTAGAAAAGAGCTGAGCTTCCTGGACATCAAGTCGTCCTCATTTAAAACAGAGCTGACATACAAACTGCAGCCTCAGACGGATCACTGTATGTGAAAGTCACCCTAGATGCTGTCCCACTGTGACTGCTGGTTCTCAAGTCACCCAAGCTCCTCCGATTCTGCTTTCCTTATGAACTCGGGTCTCTGACAGCATAAAACATTTCTGAAAAAGAAAACTAGTAAGAAGGATGTAGAGAATTATGTTTCTAAAAATCCTGTTTGCTGATTCTGAGGTAGAGGCAGGCTTACTTAGAAAGCCCAGATAGCTACTGCAATCCTGACCTCCAATGTTCCCGGCAGCACCCAGTGGCACAGAAGTCCAGCCTAGTAGCAGCAGCTGAGGTCATAAATATGATTGTTATGCCCGAGTTTTCACATCTGAGAGACCACCAAGGAGCCAAGCACCGATGCAATCACACGAGGGTTTATTTGACATGCTTAAGCTTGGGCCCAAGTATACCTGATGCAGAGGAGTAGGGACCTGGACCCCGAGCTTAGTTAAGGCAGGGGTATTTATGGGTTCCTGTTACTGAAGCAGGGTGGAAGTCTCCTGAACCAAAGCAGGGTGGGGCTTCCTGGAACTAAAGTAGGGTGGGGGTCCTTAGAACTCAAATAGAGTGGGGCTTCCTGGAACTAAAGTAAAGCAAGGAAAGTTCAGCCCTTGGGTACAGGGGTCTGAGATGGCTGTACTTAGGCTAAGGCTAAACCTGAGGTGGGATGGCCTTGATTTTTCTCGGCCTCCATATGATTTAAAAGGAGAACCTGGGAAATTAAATAAATTTAGTTTGTTAAACTATTTATGAAATTAAATAAATTGATGTTATAAGGAACTTAGAGGAATAAGAAGTGATTGCTTTTTTTCTATTTAGTGGGAAACTTCAAATTAGAAAGATCAACTCATTTTAGTAAATCAGTCTCAAATGCCAAAGCTTTTTTTTAATTGAAAAAATGTGAATGTGTATGGGTGCATGCCTTATATGAAATAATTATGTAAAGGAAATGTGTGACCAGGATCTAAAACAAGTAAAATCACAGCTCATTTGTTCACACAGTGTAACAAGTATAAAATCCCCTGCAAAAAATGCCATTATTTCAAAATATTTACAGTATTTCAAAATACCTAAAAAGTGGGCACGGGGCAGGGTTGAGGGGGGTCAGTCAGTTGAGCAGCTGGCTCTTGGCTCTTGATTTTAACTCAGGTCATGATCTCAGGGTCCTGAGATCAAGCCCAGAATCTGGCTCTGTGCTCCAGCAGGAAGTCTGCTTGAGATTCTTTCTCTGCCTCTCCCTCAGCCCCTACCCCCAAACCCCACTCAAGCACATGTTCTCTTTCTCTAAAATAAATAAATAAATCTCCAAAACAAAACAAAACAAACAAAAAAAAAACTAAAAAGCACTTTTAAATTGTTTTAAGTTTTGAAATTGAAATAATTAGCAAGTCAGTTCTGAAACAGTCAATAAATGCATCAAAATTATGAAGTTTTCTCTAAAATACTATCATGTAAATAACGCCCTCTGTAATATAAAATGTGCCAAATTCTGATCTGTGAACTGAAACGGCCCGAGAGGATAAGACTTCTCCACAGTTAATCCTCCCGCCCCATCTATGCCTACTGCCAGACTCAATTCCAAAGGTGATTTTTAACTGTTCCTTTCTTTCCTCCGTATCTGGCTATTTATAATAAAAAATAAGGAATGCGTCATGTTTGCACTATCTCCCTAATTCTAGAAGCAACCTTTGTTCTTATCATCTGGAGACTCTCAATCCAGAAATTGCCCCTGTGCAATTGTACAAACAGAAACAGAGAGACTAAGAGATTCAAATAGAAAGAACAGCAGTCCAAATGAGATCACACTTTCTTTTTTAAAATTACTTCAATCCACTTGAATTTAACATAAGAGAATTAAGTAAAACCAAAGAAACTATATTTTAAACACCGATTATTTGTCAGCATGTAATTTTTGTTCCTAAAAGATTCTTTTGAAGTTATGGGGGGAAAATATCTTAAAACATTAAGAGATAGAAATCATTATTTCAGGAAGAAAAACAAAACCTCATGACTTAAATTTAGGCCTGACCTTGAACCTCTACCATAAAAGAAGAGAAAATTAGCATAAAAATACTAACAATTGGGGCCCCTGGGTGGCTCAATGGGTTAAGCCCCTGCCTTCTGCTCAGGGCATGATCCCAGGGTCCTGGGATCCAGCCCTGCCTCAGGCTCCCTGCTCAGCGGAAACCCTGTTTCTCCCTCTCCCATTCTCTCTACTTGTGTTCCTGCTCTCACTGTCTCTGTGCGTCAAATAAATACTTAAAAAAAAAAAAAAAAAGATTAAAATCATTACTTTCTCTTTAAAAGAAAAAAAAATCCCTATCTCTTCTCTCCCTACCTTGTAATATTTACTTGTTAATTACAAGGCTTATAATACATGTATTATGTTGTGCTGAAAAAATATACCAGTTATTTAATATTATGTAACTGTAATATGCTTTAGTATATTATGTTTCAGCACATTCAATATATAAATAATTATATCTCGGTATATTCAATGCCCAGCATGGGTCTGCCATCCTGAGTTTTTAAATTTGCTCTGTATCATTTTCACTAGGACATCACTGTCCAGTTTTTTTATTTTTTCTAACCAAGATTCATGAATACATTATTGTTAGACTTCTTATTTACTTGAAAATGTCTGCCCACTGCTTTCATACTTGAAAGAAATTTTGGTTGGGTGTTAAAATTATTGGGACACAATACCTTCCCTTAGAATTTTGTAGACAGTAATCCCCTATCTTCTCACTAAGACTTAATGGAGAAATCTGAGGCCAACATTACTTTTCGTCCATAAAGGTGACTTGTGTTCTTTGCTTGGACATCCACAAAATTTTTTATCTTGATGTTCGATAGCTTCATGATGGTATGTAAGTTTCCCCTGGGACATGGTATGCATTTTACTGACTGTAGAACATACATTCCATGTGAATAGTCACCTTTTCTATCTTTTCCAATACTTTGTTCCCAGTGCCTAGAATGGTACCTGACAAAAACTAGTCATTTAATTAATATCTTTTAATAAAACAGTAATGCAAGTATTTATTTCAGAAAAAACTTTTCTTCTAGTATATCTTTATTTTTAATACTTCATTTACCTTTTTCTTCTTTAGGACCAGCAATTATGCATACATATAAACTCCACAATATATCTTCCATATTTACTGACATTATTATAATTTTAATATTTACACATATTTTATATATTCTGACCTACCACAACCCTGATTGCATATATTTTTCAGTTCTATCTTTCTCTGTTGCTTTTAATGTAGTTCCCAACTTAAAACATTTCAGGGATTTTTTTTTCTTCTATATTTTTCCTGTTTAACTGCCTATTCATCATTCTACCTAGATACCAGGAAGGAACTTAAAACTCCACACGCCCCAAACCTAATTTATAATCTTCCCCAGAATCCTAGTGCACCTCTCTCCATAAATTAAACCATCTATCCAATTTTATTAGGTTTAAACTTTAAAATTATTTTAGGATAATCTTCTTTTATCACCCCATCTCAATCATTAAGCTAACACCTATTCCAGTAAATCCTTCCTATAAAGCATGTCTTCAATTTTTCTATTCTCTCCATCTGTTCTGCCACCAAATAATCTTCACCATCAATATCTCTTGCTTGGATGCAGGAAGCAACTAGACTTGTGGACACTATAGTACAAGGTTTACATTTTCGTCAAAATAAAAAATTGGGAACATCAGTAACTAAATGTTTTACAAACTTTAACCCTTAGTCCTTCCAACCATCTGAGGCAAGCAGGGTAAACCATTTTGCACATGGATAAACTGAGAAGTTTCTCAAAGTCACAGAGCTAATAAATGATGGAGCTTAGATTCAAACAGAATTGAGTCTGAAGCTACAGAGGTGCCTGGGTGCCTCAGTCAGTTAAGCATCTGACTCTTTTTTTTTTTTTAATTTTTTATTTTATTTATTTGACAGAGAGAGAAATCACAAGTAGGCAGAGAGGTAGGCAGAGAGAGGAGGAAGCAGGCTCCCTGTGGAGCAGAGAGCCCGACGCGGGGGCTCAATCCCAGGACCCTGAGATCATGACCTGAGCGGAAGGCAGAGGCTTTAAACCACTGAGCCACCCAGGCGCCCCAAGCATCTGACTCTTGATTTCAGCTCAGATCATGATCTCAGGGTAGTGAGAGTGAGCCCCACATTGGGCTCTGCACTTAAGATTCTCCCTCTCCCTCTGCCCCGAATCCCTCCCCCATCTCTCCCTCCCTACTTCCCTCTCTAAGAAAAACAACAAAAAAAAAATCCATATTATGTTGCCTCTCAATGAAACCATAAATAATAATGATGAATTCAAAATGCCGAAAGAAGAGGTGAAAGTCAAGGATGTTGTTTTGGTAAATAACTATATCTGAAGATAGGAAAAAAAGAGTCAGTGAAGGTACCAAAGAGGAGAAAAGAACCATTTTTAGTTTTCAGAATCAGAAGAAGGTCTCTTGAAACACATAATATGCTTAGAAAAGATGGTAAACAATGACATCTGAAACCTATGGTCTGTGACAATGCCACTGGATGTTGTATAAGGAAGATTTCCAGTAACCTGTGATAGTGCCATTCTTTCATAGTGATTAGAATGGACTTCAGTTTGCAAAGCATCCAGGCATGGTGACTGCATAATACGAAAGCAAATGTAGCACATGTATGTTCTTTGTTTCAAGAAATTTGCCCATGAAAAGATGAACAGAACATTATATCACAAAGGAGGGCAAAAAAAATAATCAAAAGGAATTGCTAAGAGAGGAGAGACATTTGTATGTTCATGTCCGGGTAGAAAAGACTGCAGGTCAGATGAACTCCTATCTCAGCCATCTGAACAAATCACTTAATCTAAGCTCTGTTTACCTGTTTGGAAAATGACATTTAAAACACCCACCCCAACTATCTCGCAATTATAAGGATTATGTGAATAGTATTTGTGAAAACTCAGCAGTGCTAGACAATTATAAAGTATTTTCATTACAAAGCACATATAAATATCAATATTTTTTCACATACATAAAAGAAGCAACTTAATATACAGGCTTCTATTCTGTGCAAGTTCTCTAATAAGACTATGATATGTATGTGCCTACTGAAAAAAGGGTCTTCAGTTGAATTTCTAACGTAAATAAAGTCAATTTCTACATAGTAAACTAAATCAGTTGTGTCATATAGCCAGTTTAATTTTGTTTGAAATACATTTAAAACCAGCAAGCAATCTGTAATTTGGTCATGTATTTTTTTATGTCACAGTTATTGATGGAATGCCAGTTAATGTCTACAATAGGGACAAACAATTGACAAATTCATTAATCAGAATTCCATTAGCACATCAGTGGTTGAATCCAACAAAAAAATCAGCCTTTATTAGTATCAGTCAGCATGTAGGCTTGAATTTCCTCATGTGTAATTAATTTTAACAATCTTTAATTTTGCATCAATGATGAAACATCAGTTGTACCCAACATCTAAATATAGTATTGTGCTTTAACTTAAAAAATGACAACTATTTCTACTTAGGGAAAAAATCATTTTACCAAAAATGATGTGCCTTGTAAGTATTGAGCAGAATATGATTTTCAGAATATAGTCATTAGCCTTCACAGCCACAATCCTTAAATAGTTCTCTATCTAGATATGCCCTTTTAGATATTCAATATATGTCCTAGATATTCAAGAAGTAAAATAATTGAGTCATTAAAAGTATAATCTCTGGAATACAGCAGTCTTAGTTTCAAATCCTGGCTCTACCACCTACTAGCTGTAAGACTTGGGAGAAGTATATAATTTCTCTGAGTTTCCTTATTTGTAAATAAAAATGATGATGATGATAATAATGATGATGATGATGATAATTACCACCTCATATTGTTGTGAGGATTGGGTGATTTGAGGAATCTGAAGTTCTTAGCATAATGTCTGGCAAGTAGTAAGATTTGTTTAAATATTAGCTATTTTTTTTCTCTTTTTTTCATAGTTACACAGTAAAATGGGACTCCGGAGGCAAGGATTATTGGTCAAGATTAGATATGCAGGAATTTTATCAAAGAGTCTCTCAGGAACAATGCCTGGGGGGAGAAGTTGAGCTGTAGTCTTTGCAACAAAGGCCTACACCCGTCCTACAGCGAATTCTAAAACTGGGCTGGCGGATCAAAGTTGTCCCAAATTAGGGTAGGAGGACCAAGATTTCTGTTTAAAATATTTATTTATTTGTTTGTTTGTTTGTTTGACAGAGAGACAGCACGTGCAGGGGGAGATATGAGAGCATCTTAAGCAGACTCTGCATAAGAGCAGAGCCTGACAGGAGCTGGATCCCATGACCCTGAGATCTGGATGTGAGCTGAAACCAAGAGTGACACCTAACTGATTGCACCACTCAGGCACCCCAAGGACCAAGATTTTATACCTCCACTAGAGCAAATACTGGATTCACACTGCCCCCAAAACTGAGATGTGATCTTGGTCAAGACTTTCTTTAGCTGAAGGCAATTCTTAGAGAGGGATTCATCTGAGACCTTTTAGTCACCAATATTTCTTACAGCTTGGGAATAAGTGCCTTGGTCCTAAAGAGAAACCTGGAGATGCACCCCAGCACCCACTGTTGCAAGTTACTTAAACTTTTCACTAGTAAATAAGCCGTAGTATACTAAAGCACTATTCAGATCATTTTAAATTACAGAACACATGCTGAAATATTCTTAAATATATTTGATTATTTTAACAGATTCTAACTTAAGGTAGAAACAAGAGTTCACAATTTTAAAGTCTTTTCACAATTAAGGAAGTGTGGAGTGTGTGTGTGTGTGTGTTTATCTGAATATATATACATATATATATATTTTTTGAAACTGCTATCTCTAAAAAGAAATCTACCAGGAAAATAAAGAATCATTAAGATTATAGGATATATAGAGTCATTAAGATTATAGGATATATATATATATATGATATAATTATAGGTTATATATAATATATATAGGTTATATATAAATATTATAGGAGATACATATATGATATAATCTCAGGATATAGGATATATATTCTATAATCTTAATGACTCTTGTTGGGTCCCCCAATAATGGGTCAATGGTCAAAGGAGCGAGACTGATACAAAGCAAAGGTCAAGCAAAACTTTATTTAGCACCAAGCATCAAGAATCAAACTGACCGGCCAGGGCCCTCTCTTGCGAAAAGGCGATGACCCTCTCTGCCTTACAGAATAGCTTTTAAGGGCAAAGGCCATGTGGTTGGGCCTGGCCATGCGCAGGTGGCCAATGAGATTGTAACAGAGAGAAAGCTGCACAGTCCTGCTACGTCACACATAGTTGACCAATTGAATTACAATTTACCCTATAGTAGATATTTGAACTAGCCTATCACCTTGGTCAGAATGGGTGCCCAAATGGCACCCAAAGGGCGGGGCCCATACTTCTTGGTAACTAGGAGAAAGTATGCGCCCCCACTGACTGAATGCCTAAACCTGGCCTGACTCACCCTTATATTTGGACTTTGTTACCTGAGACTGGTTTCCAGGACTTGTTTTTAAGTAAGTTCCCTGAAGGGGAGGGGGGCAGGATCAGGATGGGGCTGCTCTGGCTAAATAGGCCCTTACAATCTTATTTTCCTGGTAGATTTCCTTCTAGCGATAGCAGTTTCAAACTTCAACCCAGTACAGGTAAAATTATTATAAACTCAGCCCTACTGGAGACTATTTCAATAAAGTTTCATTGTTTTCTCATCATAGACAAAAGTGTAAGTATTTTGCCTGCAATGAAAGAGAACATTTCCTCCCTAGCTAGTAGGAGAAAACTTCCAGGAGAAGGTTACATTTAGCAATGGGAAAAGTGGAACTTGCAGAGATGCAGAAGTCCTTAACACAGATGTAAATAGAGTGAATTTAAAAAATTCTGAGATGGATAATCAGGCACATGGGAGAATGAGTCAGTATGCCTCAGTGGCTATTTTGGGAAAGCCTGATTAAGAGATTTAAGCCAAGAGTTTTGTTCTTATGCCTAAGGTAATTAGAGTTTTCAACAGGAATGTAAAAAATGTTATGGTGAAAGCAATGTTCAGACAAAAGAAATGTGATGATAGCGTTCAATATTGATGATAGGAGAGCACACTGGGGCTTGGAACTTGATGAAAGTGAGGATAGAAGCATTCCATTAAAAATGACCAACTCACAAGCTATGGATATACCCTATGAAAATCAAGAAAAACAAGATACAAGAAAATGTTCTATATTTAAATTCAGACTCACTATGAAGGATATTAAATTAGAAGTCAAAATTGTTTAACTTTTCTCTGAAAAAAAAAAGTAGTTGAGAATGGAAGATTCCCAAATCAAAAGTAAAATAAAGTTGAGATTTTTTTTTTTTTGGTCTACATAACTGTAGTTATTTTTGCATTGAATGGAGAAGGAGAAAACTAGGAGACATAATTGTAGCTCAAATACTAAAAATCCAGCAATTCAGAAGAATACATAGAATCTTAAGTCATAAAATTTTAAAACAAAAAGTGACTTTAAACTCATGTAGGAAAAGGATTCTAAACTACCTTTTTTAAGATTTTTTAAATTAATTAATTTATTTATTTTAGAGACAGAGCACATAAGCTGGAAGGGGCAGAAGGAGAGAGAGAATCCCAAGCAGGCTCCATGCTGAGCCCCAACTGAGACATTCAGGCATCCCTAAACTACTTTTAATCACATAACATTTTCTGGAAAAATGAATGAGCTCTTTTTCAGCATATATATGTATATATATACATATATGTATATATATACACATACATAAGTGAATATATATATGAGATAGATGCATATTTGTATATCTGTATATATGTACATATGTATATCTCTTATCTATATATGAGATAAATGCATATATATATGAGATAAATGCTTATTTGTATATATGATAATGCAGTTATCATGCTTGAAGTAATGAACAATGGCAGGGATTCCAAAGAACTACTATTCAGGTTTATCTTCTTATTTTTGGAATAAAATTTAATAACCCCTATCCTAACTCAATAGTGTACAATTTATGTATAAAAAGAAAGCTAAGAAGATCAACTAACTTATCTAAAGTTGAAAAGAAAATATATGGCAAAGCTAGGACTAGGACCAAGTACTAGTACTACTTCTTCATACAAAATGTTCTTGCCTACATACAACTTGTCTTCACACAAAATGTTCCTAGACAAGATCTTATTGTCATTGAAGGGGAAATATTAACCATATATGAAACAATATAACATAATTTTAAAATGGTAAATATTAGTAAAATAGAGAAATCTAGAAACATTGTTTATATTTCCTAGTAACATTTAAATTTGTCAGAAAATATCTACCAAAAACATTCAAAATGACTTTCGCTCAGCAATTCCACTTTTAGAAATATATCCTACAAGTTTATACTTATAAAAGTTTATAGAAATTAAAGTACATGGGCGCCTGGGTGGCTCAGTGGGTTAAGCCGCTGCCTTCGGCTCAGGTCATGATCTCAGGGTCCTGGGATCGAGTCCCGCATCGGGCTCTCTGCTCGGCGGCGAGCCTGCTTCCCTCTCTCTCTCTCTGCCTGCCTCTCTGTCTACTTGTGGTCTCTCTCTGTCAAATAAATAAATAAAATCTTAAAAAAAAAAAAAGAAATTAAAGTACAATGATGCTCACTGCATGCAATGTAAAATAGCTAATGACTAGGAATAGACTTTATGCCTCTAATAGGGCTATGAATTTAAAATATATTATATCCTTAAAATCAAATACTATCCAAACATTAGAAAAATGGAGGTACATCTATTTGAGTTATATAGAAAGACTATAAAATATATTATTGAAGGCTTCTATTCTTTGAGATTTGATGGGCTAAATATTCTGAAAGATCCCTATGTTATCAAACGACTAGATGCTGTATAAAACATTCTGCACAGATAGACTCCCAGGAAGTAAGAAATTTCCAAGGAGAAGAAATAATCCTATGAGCTGAAACCTGATTAGTGATGGGGATACAAAAGACAGGCATACCAAATGGATATATGCTATTAATAACACAATCAAGAAGCAAATGCCTTAATCTGAAGGTCATGAGTATAAATCTGAGACTGCTGGATTAAACTAGAGATCCTAGAAGGGGATGAAGTAGAACTAGGTTAGAAATACTTCTAGGCTTCTGAAAAAAAAAAACAAATACAAACCATTTATGAAGGAGAAAATTTATAAATTCAACCTTTATATTTTCCACCAATCAAAAGCAATAAAATATGATATCACAAACATCACAAGTATGTAATTTCAAAAAATGTATTACAAATATCAAGCAGATTTGAATAAAAAAATTAAACATATTTTATAAAAGTTCTACTCATATCCCATATCTCAACAATTGGGTGAAGGGTAGAAAAACATCTTAGATCCCACCACACCCAATTAGCTTAAGGCTGAATTATATCCAGTGTTGTGGGCTGAATTTTTTTCCCCTCTTCCCTTCATATTCATATGTTGAAGCTCTAACCCCAGTACCTCAGATATGACTATATTTAGAGATGGGGCTTTAAAGAGATGATTATGTTAAAATAATAAGATTGTTAGGGTGGACCCTAATTCAATCTGATAGGTGTCCTTATAGGAGGAAACTATTAGGATATACAAAGGAACACCAGGGATGTATGTGCCCAGATGACAACTAAGTGAAAGAGTAGCAACAGGGTAGCCATCTGGAAGCCAAGGAAAGAGGCCTCATAAGAAGCCAATCCTATTAATACCTTGACCTTGGACTTCTAGCCTCCAGAACTATGAGAAAAACAAAACAAAATAAAACATTTTGTTATTTAGCCCCCCCCCCAACCCAATCTGTGGTATTCTGTTTTAACAGCCCTAGAAAACTAACATACCAGCTCCTCATTATATGTTGAGTCCTAATTCCTAGCACTTGTGAATGTGACTTATTTGGAAATAGGTGCTTAGCAGATATAATCAATTTAAGATAAGGTGATACTGGATTAAGATAGGTTCTAAATCCAATCACTGCTATCCCTCTAAGAAGACCATATAAAGAAACAGAAACACAAATAAAAGAAAGTCATGTGAAGGGTGTAGAGAGTGGAGTAATTAATCCATAAGCTAAAGAAGGCCAAGGATTTCTGGCTACCACCAGAAGCTAGAAGAAAGACATATAAGAGATTCTCCACTAGAGTCTCCAAAAGAAATCAATCCTGCTAAGACCTTGATTTCCAATTTCTAGTGTCCAGAGCTTTGAGAGAATAAATTTCTGTTGTTCTAAGCAATCCAGGAGCCCTAGGAAAGTATGATACTCCTATAGCTGAAGGAGGGTCACTGAGAAGACCACAGTCAAAGACCTAAAAATATAACACATGCCTATGACTGAGGCTGAAAAAGAACCCGAGAAAGCACTGCATCACATCCCCCCCCCACCCCCACCCCCACAATTGGGAAGGGAAGAACCAAGTAAAAAATAGTAACAGTAGTTAGTGTACTGCTGGAGAGGAGGCAAGAGCATAAACTCTGAGGTACAATTTTGACAGAGAATGTAAAAAACTGAATGTAGAACAAACACATTGAGAAAAATCCTCTATCAACTCAATCCCCACCTTAAGCACAAAGTAATACAAGAAAAATTTGAAAACTTAGGAACACTATAGAAATTATACCAAGAAGAAAATGCAAACCTACCTCAACTCCTAAATAGGTTTATAAGTTCTAGCAAAAAGAAGCAGACCCATTTGCAAATACTAATATCACTAACCTCAATCTTTAGTACCCTACACAATATGTATAGTTTCAACCAAAATTACAAGACACGCAAAGAAGAAAAAATAAGATATACAATGTCAAGAATAAAAACATTTATCAGTACCAGATTCAGATGTGCAAGATGCTGAAACTATCAGAAAGGATTTGATATAACTATGATTAACACGTTGACCCTTAAAAAAAAAAAACTATTTACCAGCAAAATAAGTTTATTCAAGAATAGCAGAAGAATTCCCACTGGGGACAAGCAAACTATTGTGAACAATAAGCAAGTCTACAGAATAGAGGTGAGGTGTTTGCTTTTATGGTGGAAAGAAGGACACTGAGAAGCACTACTTTGTTGAGATCTCATTGACTGGGCTGTTGCTGGGCAAGGAGAAATTCTTTCTTCCTCCTGCTTGGGTATGTAAAATAAGCATCCTCCTATTGGGGAATACAAGGTATGTGCCTGACAGCAAGTGATAGGGCATGAGAGCTCCTCCTACAGGGCTTCCTGAATCTATTTTAAATAAGTTTTCCCTCATTTATTTTCACAAATATTTTAAAGATTCTGTGGAAAAAGTAGACAATTTGCATAAACAAAAAATTTAAGCAGAGAGACAAAAACTATAAGAAAAATATCAAATTGATGGAAATGAAAAGACAGCAGCAGAGATTAAGAATGTTTTTGATAGACTCATAAACAGGTTTGAAGAAGTTAAGGAATTAATTGATGAATGTGAATAAAAACCAATGGAAATTACCCAAGCTGAATTGAAAGAAAGAAAGAAAGGAGAGTAGATGTAGGAAAACAAATCATTCAAGAACTATATGACAACAAAAATGATCTAACGTGTATAACTGAATACAAGAAAGAAAAATGGGGGGAAAAACGGGCAGAAGAAACAATTGAAAAGATAATGACCAAAAAAATTCTAAAATTAATGAAAGCCAAGAAACTCAGAGAACACCAAGGAGAAAAAATACTAAATAAAATCACACCTATATCATATACAATTCAAAGTTGAAAACTAAGATAAAGAGAAAATTTTCAAAGAAACTAGGGAAAGAATACAAGTAACACAGAGAAACCAAAGACTGAAATATAACAACAGACTTTTGTCGGAAATTATGCAAGCCAGAAGATAATGGAGTAATATCTTTAACTTACTTAAGGAAAAAAAATAAGTAAACCCAGAATTCTAAACCTAGTGAAAAGATCTTTCCAAACTCAAGTTTTTCAAAAGTCTCATATTTTCAGAAATAAAGACTTTTCAGACAAAAGCTGAGAAAATTCATTATCAGTACGCTGCACTATAAGAACTTCTAACAGGGAAGTTCCCTGTTAGATTCTGTGGAAAAAGTGGACAATTTGCATAAACAAAAAAGATTCTGTGGAAAAAGTGGACAATTTGCATAAACAGGGAAGTTCCCCTGTTAGAAGGAATATGACACCTGACAGAAACATGGATCTACAAAAAGAAATGAATGGTTTTGGAAATAACATTAATGAATGTAAATAAATGTTTAAATGATCTAAAACATAGTGGACTGTCAAAGTAAAACATAACAGTAATTTATTGTGTGTGTATTTATAGCATATGTGAAATTAAAATTATAACAATATCCCAAAGGATGGAAGGGAAGAAGTGGAAGAATAGCATTATAAAGTCCTCATACTACATGTGAAGCAGTATAATATGTGAACTTAGAATATGATTAATTAAAGATGGAAACCCCAAGACAACTATGAAAAAATATTTAGAGAAGTAAAAAATAATAAGCCAATAATGTAGATAAAATGGAACCATTATACAAATAAATACATACAAAAGAAAGCAACAGGAGAGTGAGAAGCAAATGGAACAATAAAAAATAACTAGGAAAATGGTATGTTAATCCAAGAATATCTATTGCTACATAGAATACCAAAACACACACCAATTTAAAGACTAAGATTGTCAGGGGTGCCTGGGTGGCTCAGTGGGTTAAAGCCTCTGCCTTCGGCTCAGGTCATGATCCCAGAGTCCTGGGATTGAGCCCCACATCAGGCGCTCTGCTCGGTGGGGAGCCTGCTCCCTCCTCTCTCTCTCTCTCTGCCTGCCTCTCTGCCTACTTGTAATCTCTATCTGTCAAATAAATAAATAAAATCTTAAAAAAAAAAAAAGACTAAGATTGTCAGATTAATTTAAAAAGCAACACTCAACTGTATTGTCTGTAAGAAACTTACATTAAACATAAATACATAGGTAAGTTAAAACTAATTGATGAGCAAAATACCTGATATATATAACTACACAAACACTAAAAAAAAAAAAGTTGTAGTAGCTATATACATAGCAGAAACAGTACATTTTAGAAAAATAAATACTTGGGCGCCTGGGTGGCCCAGTGGGTTAAAGTCTCTGCCTTCAGCTCAGGTCATGATCCCAGTGTCCTGGGATCGAGCCCCGCATCGGGCTCTCTGCTCAGTGGGGAGCCTGCTTGCCTGCTTCTCTGCCTATTTGTGATCTCTCTGTCAAATAAATAAATAAATAAATACTATCAAAATGAAGAGGAACAACCCACTAGGAAAACTGAAGCATAGATGTTATTTTATATGCATTTAATAATAGATTATGAAAATATATGAATCAAAAACAGAAATGAAGGGACAAATGGACAAACCCAATTATTGTTAGAGATATTACCCTCAGTAATCAATAAAACAAGTGAACAGAAACTCAGAAAGAATATAGACTTTAGGGGCATCTGGGTGGCTAAGTTGGTTAACCGTCTGCCTTCAGCTCAGGTCATGATCCCAGGATTCTGGGATCAAGCCCCACATAGGGCTCCCTGTGCCTGCTTCTCCCTCTGCTACTCCCCCTGCTAGTGCTCTCTCTCTCTCTGCCACATAAATAAATAAATAAAATCTTTTTAAAAAATGGAAAGAATATAGACTTTGACCATACAATCTATCAAATTAACCTAATTGACATTTATAAAACACTCCATCCAACAAGGACAGACTACACATTCTTTGCAAGTGCATATGGAACATACACTATCAGATCATGAAACAAAACATTAACAAATTTAAAACAATTGAAATCATACAAAGTATGTTCCCCAGGGGCTCCTGGGTGGCTCAGTCAGTTAAGTGGCTGCCTTTGGCTCAGGTCATGATCCCAGGGTCCTGTGATGGAGCCCCACTTCAGGCTCCCTGCTCAGCAAGCAGCCTGCTTCTCACTCTCCCTCTGCCTACTGCTCTCCCTGCTTGTACTCTCTCCCTCTCTTTCTCTATCAAAAAATAAATAAAATCTTAAAAAAAACAACAACAACAACAAAGTATGTTCTCTAGCCATAATGGATATAAACTAGAAATCAATAACAGAAAGATATCTGGAAATTCCAAAATATTTAGCTAATAGCAATGCACTTCTCAATAACTGAAGATACAAAAAAGAAGTCACAAAGGAAATTAGAAAATATTTTTCTAAAGATTTTATTTATTTATTTATTTGAGAGAGAGAAAGAGAGAGAAGGCACAAGAGAAAGCATGAGCAGTCAGGTGGCAGGCGGGTATTGGGCAGAGGAAGAGGGAGAAGCAGGCTCCATGCTGAGCAGGATCCTGACTCTAGGCGCAATCCCAGGACCCTGAGATCATGACTTGAGCTGAAGGTAGACAACTAACTGAGCCACACAGGTGCCTCAATTAGAAAGTATTTTTAATTTAAGGAAACTGGAAAAATACACCCTGTTAAAATTTAAGATGCAGCTAAAGCAACATTTAAAGGGATATTTATAGCATCAAAATGCTTATATTGGAGACGAAGTTTCAAATAAATGATTCAAGAATACACCTTAGGAAAGGTGAAAAAGAAGGCAAAATTATACCTAAAGCAAATAGAAAGAATAAAATAATGAAGGTAAGAGCAAAAATTTTAGCCAAACTAATCAACAAAGTAAAACAGAAGACACAAGTTACAAATATTAGGACTTCAAAAGCAGACATGTCACGATAGATACTACAGACATTTAAAGACACAAACTATGAAAACTCACTCAAGTAACAGATACTCTGAATAATCCTAAATCTATTAATTAAAGTATATTACCAGTTTAAAATTTTCCAACAAAGAACTGTCCATGCCCATATGGATACATGGGCAAATTCTCCCAAACATTAAAGAAATAATACAAATTTGACACAATATTTTCCAGCATAGCAAAGAAGAGAGAATAATTCCCAACTCATTTCATGAGGTCAGAAATACCCTATTATCAAACCAGAAAAAGACAACATGGCAGGGATAGGGGGCCCGGCAGAGGTTATAGTCTGAATTTCTGTGGACAAAAATTCTCAACAAAATACCAGCAAACTGAATGAAAAAATATGTAAAAAAACAAAAAAAGTATCATGACCAAGTACAGTTTATTCAAAGAATCCTGGACTTGTTCATCATTTAAAAAGAAATCAATGTATTCACCATATCAATTGAATAATAAAGAAAAAAAACACATGTACACCTCAACAGATGCAGAGAAATTTGGCAGAACTCAACACTCCTTCATAATTCTTAAAAACTTTCAGCAAACCAGAACTAGAAGGGCATCTACAAAAAATCTATAGCTAACACCACACTTATCAATGAAAAACTGTTAAATATTTTTCCTTAAGATCAGAACAAGGCAAGAATACCAGCATTCCTATTCATCAATATACTGGACACTGTCCAAGACAGTCCAATAATGCAATTATAATAAATAAAATGAACACAGATTGGAAAGGAAGAAATAGAACTATCTCTAGTCATAAAAAATAAGGCTGTACAGATTTAAAAAAAAAAAAACAAAAACCCGAGGCCTATTTTTAAAAAGGTACTAAAACTTGTAAGTCACTTAAGGTTTCATATATAAAATCCATACACAAAATCAATAATATTTCTATACACTAGCAATGAACAATTGGAAATTGAATTTTTTTTTTTAAAGATTTATTTTTTTGACAGATAGAGATTACAAGTAGGCAGAGAGGCAGGTAGAGAGAGAGAGAGGAGGAAGCAGGCTCCCAGCCAAGCAGAGAGCCTGATGCGGGGCTCGATCCGCGGACCCTGGGATCATGACCTGAGCCGAAGGCAGAGGCTTTAACCCGCTGAGCCGCCCAGGCACCCCTGGAAATTGAAGTTTTAAAAGTACCATTTATAATAGCATTAAATACTATTAAATACTTAGATTTAAGTCTAACAAAATATATGCAAGATCTATATGCTGAAAACTATGTAACACTGATGAAAGAAATTTAAAAAGATGTAAATAAATGAATAAACAAGCCACTTTTATTGGACTGCACGGAAGCCTCAATATGGTTAACATGACATTTCTCACCAAATTGCTCTATAGATTCAACTTAATTTCTCAACATTCCTGAAAGTTTCTTGTAGAAACAGACAAGCTAATTCCATAACTCATATGGAAAGTCAAAGAACTGAATAACCAAGTTAATTCTTTAAGTACTACCTGATTGCACATTATCTGAATTCAAGACTCATTTTAAAGCATGAGGACAATATGGTATTAGTAAAAGAGTAGACACATAAATTAATGTTTGATTTTTTTTAAGGATAATGCAGAAGTAGATCTCACATACGTGTTCATATATGTGAACATGTTGAAAATTGTCAATTTTCAACAAATATGCAAAGACAATTCAATTGAGAAAGAATAGTCTTATCAACAAATGTTGCTGAAATAATTGGTTATCCAAATGCAAAAAAAAATGTGAATTCTGATCCCTACCTCACACAATATATTAAAATTAATTGAAAATGGATGACTGATCTAATTGTAAAATCTGCAACTATAAAACTCCTAAAGAAAATGATCAAGAATCTTTGTGAATCTGGAGTAGACATTAATTTATTTATTAATTTAATTATCAGATAAAACTGCAAAGCATGAACCATAAAAGAAAAAAATGATACAGGGTATAGCAAAATTAAGAACTTCTGCTCTTCTAAAGGCTCTATTAAGAGAATGAAAAAATAGGGGCACCTGGGTGGCTCAGTGGGTTAAAGCCTCTGCCTTAGGCTCAGGTCATGATCCTAGGGTCCTGGGATCGAGCCCCGCATCAGGCTCTCTGCTCAGCGGGGAGCCTGCCTCCCTTCCTCTCTCTCTGCCTGCCTCTCTGCCTACTTGTGATCTCTGTCTGTCAAATAAATAAATAAAATCTTAAAAAAAGAAAAGAGAGAGAATGAAAAAATAAGTTACAGACCAAAAGAAAATATTTGCAAATTACAAAAAAGATTTGCATCTGTGCATAAAAATTCTCAAAGCTCAATGCAAAAACTCTTTTTCAAAAGGGCAAAACATTCAGACAATTCACCAAAGATAGAGGATATCTAAATGTCATGTTTGTGTGTGTGTGTGTGTGTGTGTGTGTGTGTGTGTGTGTGTGTGGCTACTAAGCCATATATATATATATATATGAAATATATATATTTCATTCAGAAAATGTAAAATAAAAACCAATGCAATACCACAAAGAAAAGAATGGCTAAATTTGAAAAAAATAAAAATAAATTACTAACAATATTAAGTGCAAAGGAAGATGAAGAGTATTGATAAATTCCCTATGGAAATATAAAATGTATGGCCCCTTTGGAAATACTGGCTTAATAAAAGCTTCCTACCAAGTTAAATATACACTTGTCATATGACCCAGAAATCTCACTTTTAGGTATTTACTTAGGTGAAATAAAAATTTATGTTCACACAAAAACATATATACAAAGGTTTATACCTGATACATTTTTATTGCCAAAAACTGGAATCATCCCAAAATGTTCTTCAGCTTGTGAATCAATAAATTATAGTAAGTACATAGCTATGACAGAATGCTATTTAATTATAAGAAATAAACTACAGGGTCGCCTGGCTGGCTCAGTTGGTTAAGCCGCTGCCTTCAACTCAGATCATGATCCCAGGGTCCTGTGACCAACCCCACACTGGGCTCCTTGCTCAGCAGGGAGCCTGCTTCTCCCCCGCCTGCCATTCCCCTGGCTTGTGCTTGGTCTCTGTCTCTCTCTGTCTCTCTCTCTCTCTCTCTCTCTCTCTCTCTCTCTCGCGCGCGCGCTCTGTGTCAAATAAATAAATAAAATCTTAAAAAAAAAAAAAAAGAAATGAACTCCTGATACATACAAAAACACGTATGAATCTCAAATGCATTATGCAGAGTGAAAGAAAGACTCAAAAGACCGACCACATAATGTGTGATTCCACTTATATGGCATTCTGGAAAGGGCAAAACTATTGAGAAAGAAAACAGATCACAGAGGTTGCCAAGGGCTGGGTGTGGGAAAGGGATTGACTACAAAAGAGCATTTCAGAGGTAACAGAACTGTTCTGTATCTTGATTGTGATGGCGTAACCATTTGTCAAAACCCACAGAATTGTACACCACAATGGATGAAATTTACTGTGTGTACATCATACTCAATTTTAAATCATACTCAAAATAAAAAGAATATACACTTAGATGATTAAAAACATTTTAGAAAAGGAAACGATAAAATTCAGGTTACTGGGTATCTATAGGTAGGAGAAAATGGGCAAGATAAGAAAGAAACATAACCATATAAGTAACGGTTTAGGTTTGATTGGATGGTGGATTCACTACTGTCAGTTATTGTTATGCTGCATTACTTACATAACTGTAATACCCATATTCTTTTACATTTGGCAGAACAAAAGGATTTAATTGAAATGACAAACAACAAAAAAAGATACATTATTTGAGAAAATGAGGTGGACATCACCTATTCCTTGATGACAAAATATTAGGTTGAAGGGTGTGTACATTTTAAATGTTCAGGATATACATTAGCACATTTATTTATCTAACCAGTTTCTTTCCTATAAAAATTAATACATTTGTGCATTTTTAAAAATGACTTAACTCTTTATTCTAACTCCTCATTTAGAAAGCTTTAATTTCTGAAAACAAAATATTCTTTCTCATATCTTTTTGGTTCCATCACTTCCATTTTGAATTTCAACAAATCCAGTGCAATTTCAATATTGTGGGCTGTTAAAGCGTTCCTAAAACTTAACAGTCTTCCTCTGAGGTATGTACACGAATTGCATATATAATACTGGGTATCTTACACAGTCACACCAAATCAAGAATTATGATCGTTCACTCGTCACATATATATTTTAAAAGAAGAACCCTGCTCAATCATGAAAGAATTCACAGTGGGATCTCCAAACCCTACAAGTCTCTTAGACTAAATATTTCATATACTCTTTCGTAAGGGTATTACAAATGTGAATCACTTTCTCCTTAATTGTCAATATATGACTGCTAAAGATACGCAGGCAATTGACATACTGCTCTGCTACTTGCTGCTCAGAGGGTTGGAAGTGCAGCTGTCACCCTGATACTGGTGATCAGATCAGGGGAGCAATCAGGCCAGGCATGCACAGATTCCATTATCCTCTCAGCCTTCACCCTAATCTTGCCATCCCACTGAGAAGGGCTGTCAGAGAAGATTCTGCAAGCACCCCAGCTGCAAGTTTTCCGTTAGTTCTCAGTAGCTGCCATCAGCAACACTCCACCATGGAGTCTCATGGGAAGCGCTGGTCCTCAGCTTTCATCTACAGATATTAAATCAAGCAGTTGTGTTCATTTGGCTTTTTAAGTCTGCGAATCTTCTCCTCCCTCCCCTTCCCAACCCTCTATCTCTAATGTGACTTATTTATATTTTTAAAAGCTTTGCAGGCAGACTTTCCAGTTTTTATCATGGACTAAAATCCATCTGAGTTAAAATCGTTCAAGACTTTATGCACGATGGGGAGAAAGGGACTGTGCAAATTAATGCATTCATTCCAGATTGTATTTAGCTAACATCTTTCTTCACTTGAGCCTAACAGCTCGAGGGATTGCAAAATTATTGCATCAGCTTGACTGTGATGCTTTGTTCATTTAAAAAAAATAAATCTTTATGCTCTGGTATCACCCTACTTTAAAATACTATTACAGTTTCCTAGTGGCTACATAGTCAAAGGGACTGTGTAGTTTCATTTAATCTCTGACTCTTCAGAGATCTGCATACCCTACCCGTCTCCATTACCTCAGGAATTATGATTGGATTTAACCTTCTGCTCATTGAATTAGTGTCAGCTATCATTCTTAGTGTACATTTGTTAAATTCAATCTCTCCTATAGGGGAATGCCGGGCAGAAAAACGATAAGTGTATTAAATAGTCAGAGAGGGAAGACGGCAGAAATTGGGACTTAGAATCACTGTGCCGATAAAGAGAACTAAGTTCATGTTGCTGCCTCGTTTCTTTCAAGGAGGATACAATCGCAGCAGGAAGTGTAAGCCTTTATAGTCAGCCTTCCAGAGTGTAAGGAATACTAAGTGACTCGGGACTTTCTTTTCCCTAAAGTGAAGAGGTGGTTTTTTTTCAAGTCAATGTTAGCGCAACTGGGGAAGCAACCATATGGAAAACCCTAAAAATTCAGGTCTTCTGTTAATCCTAAAAAAAAAAAAATTACAACATAGGCAGTCACTGTGAACACTTCCCTCCAGCAAAGCACAGCATCTCCGACTGCTGGGTCAGAAATGAGGCAATTACATCCTGCTTAGCCACATGGCTCACAATATGGAACCAACCTGATCTGCAAAGGTCCACAACACAGGTTAGAGTGTGTATTCATCCTGCTTTCATAGGAAATCCCCATGTCTGTTCCAGGGCTGCATGGGAAATAAATAAACAAAAAAATACTTTAAAAATACAGCAAAACAATCCAAACACAAACAAATCATCAACACTTTAAAAATTGATCAACAAAAATAAGACATCATATTATTAAAGTCAAAAAGGAGAAAGCTAAATAAGACTTAATGGGAAAAAAAAATCGAAACCAACACATCTGTTAACAAAATATCATGCTCTACCTATCAATCCTCCCAACCTTGTGATTTAAGGAGTCTCCAGAACAGAAATATCCATAAGGCCCAAAGATAGGATGGAATATGAAGGAGTGACCAAACACACAGAAACTTTATCCTCCATGCCTAGGGCTTAAAAGGAATCGAGGGGCCCAGAACATAAATTAAACAATAGGCCTAAATGAAATTTAATGTACGCTGCCTTTCATTTCATTTCCCTTTTCTCTTGGTTTTCTAAAGAATGGGTTCCTCAGGGTGAAACTATGTGTTTTAGCTTCAGGGAGAAAAAGAGATCTTGGCATCCTAATACAATGTTTCTCTAACATTTTTTTCCCCAGCTTTCCTTAATACAGTAAAACAGTCTGAACCTTTAAAAAAATAAAAAAAAATAAAATTAATTTAAAAAAAACAAAAACAAAGAAACGCTGCAAAGTTTTTGAGATCAGACTGCTAGAGAAATGTAGAACCACATTGTCAACATGTAAATGCAGGAAACAAGTGTCTAGAGACCACGGGGAGAGTAAGAAAGGAAAGAAGCATCAGAGGTTTTATGAGGGGGAATAAACAAAGGATAGAGGCAGGAATAAGCCAGTTTTGCTCATACCACTAAGGCAAGAAGTCATTTTTTTTTTTTTTTCTGACTAATTTTTATGAGGGAAGGGTGGTTAGAAAAATGAAGACATCAGGGGTACCTGGGTGGCTCAGCTGGTTGAGGAACGACTCTTGATTTCAGCTCGGGTCATGATCTCAGGGTCAAGCCCAGAGTCCTCCTCAGAGCTCAATGGGGAGTCTATTTGAGGTTTTCTCCCTCTACCCCTCCCCCCATTCATTCATGCTCTCTCTCTCTCTTTCAAATAAGCTCTGTAAAAATTTTTCAGTTTTTTTTTTCTCTTACTCTTTTGTTAGGAGGTTGTGAGTATAAGAATGAGTGGTCTATCAAAGGACCTGACTATATTTCATGATGGAAGAAACAGAGTTAGGAAAAAAAATACATATATTAAATATATATTAATACATATATAATGTATATGTTAAACTATTTAAATATATAATACATATATTTAAAACAAATTATATATTCTAACTCAATATATTATATATTTATTAAATTAGACATTAATTATATATCCATCATCACTAATAAAAGCAGTCTATATTTAACAAATTGCCATCACTTTTCATTTATCAAAATAGCAAATATTACTGCAAAAAGACTGGCATTGTGATAAATCCCTTGAAGGAATAAAAACTTGTATAACCCCTTTGGACGGATTTGTGAGCAAGTATCAAAAGACTTAAAATGTGTGTGAGGCTCTAACCCAGTGAAGTTCTTCTGGGAATCCAACCTTGAAAGACAGAAAAAGCCCTAGTCAAAAAAGATGTTCAGCACAGTATTTACTATGAATGAAATTGTGTTAGAAAATAAAGAAATCATGAAATAAATATTGTAATATATTCTACAGTCATGAAAATATTCAAGTGTTCATGCAGATTGTAATATTAAAGAAGTTTATGATATAATATTCTGTAAAAAAGCAGGACATAAAATTTTATATATGGTAGTCTCCCAACAGCTTTTTTACCTTCATACATTAAGGAAAGACCAGAAGAGGAAAAAACAAACTATTTACATGGATTACCTTCTATGTACACAAGTCTTTCTTCATTCTCTTTTCTGTATTTTAAATTTCCTCTAATAAATATAAATTTTATAATAAAAAACTCCAAGCTACAAAGCAATGCAAGGATAAAAGCTTAATTAAGATGCAGAATAAGCAGTAGTTATAAATGTAAGTCACATCAATTATATTTTTCTGCCTGGCTTTTTAAAACTTTGCACAGCTGATGCAAAAAATTTAATGGCAGATAAAAGTAAAGCAGGTTTTTCATGTCAGCATTTTACTATGAAGCAAGCAGGCAGGCATCCACCTTTCTACACAAAATCCACTAGCATACCTATTATGGAAACCTTTAGGATAGGTAAGAACATAAGGAAGTAAGGTTAAATAATAATTACAGGAAAAATAACATTAGAAAGTCACATAAAGATTAAGTGCCAACTGTGGTACAAATATTTCCTACATTAATTCACACTTGGAAAAGATTAAGCAGAGCACATGTACCAAACTACTGGTAAGGCACTTTTATTATCTTATTAAATCATACCTGCAAGATAGGCATTATCCCCTTTTAACAGATGAGAAAACTGAGAGTCAGACAGATAAAAGAATTTGTTGAAGGTCACAATGAATTCATGGGTTAGAAAACTCTTGTCATTTTTCTCTGAATCAAAGCTCAGGAGACCAGGGTAGAGGAGAAGGCCTGAATGCCATCTCCAGTATTTGAGAACGAAGAGTTGAAAACAGGATGACAAAGCCTTAATAACCCCTCAAGCCTCAAATTAGACTAAAGCTGAAAATACTTTTGAACTCTTGCATGCAAGAGACAAGAGCCCAACAAACATATAGAGGATATCCTATAACTTAAAAAACAAAAATAAAACACACAAAATTCAGTATGTATTTGACATCCAAACCTGAGAATTCTGCTACATAGCTGCATATTTAAATGCTGGAGTTCTATTTTTTTTTTTTAAGACTTTATTTATTTATTTGACACAGAGAGAGAGAAAGATCACAGGTAGGCAGAGAGACAGGCAGAGAGAGAGAAAGGGAAGCAGGCTCCCGGCGGAGCAGAGAGCCCGATGCAGGGCTCGATCCCAGGACCCCGAGATCATGACCTGAGCTGAAGGCAGAGGCCCAACCCACTGAGCCACCCAGGTGCCCCTTAAATACTGGAGTTTTAGATGTAATCCTTTATCTTGGGAATCCCTTTCCCAGTCTAGTCAAGGAACTTCTTGCTTGTTAGCTACAGATCTAAAACGAACCCAGAATCTTGCAGGATCGTGTGATCAGCATCTTTTGTGTCTTGTGTCAGGCAGAGGGGACCGTAGGTATGGCCTGACAGTCAGAGAAAGTATATGATCCTACCCCAGGCCCAGGTTCATGGGTGTACAGAGCTTGGTTTAATGCTCTTCATAACATTCTTCAGAATTTTATCTTTTAAATTGTATATTGTAAGTCCACTGGGACAACCAAGCATGTGCCTGAAGAGAAGAGACAGGTGCCATCTGGGTCTCTGCCATTTCTTGGCACCCCTTCACATATGCAGTTCAGACACCCCCTGAGCACAGAAATCTGGTGGATCCTCAATGCATGGGAATTCATCAAGACACAAAGTAAGTATTAGGTAAGAGTGTTCCATTTATGACTGAGGGAGCAGAGGCACTGACAGCCTCCAGAGGCCATGCTCTCCATTCAAGTCAGAACTTGGTTCAACTGCAGAGATGGCGAATGTAGGCAATTGTTCTAAAAAACATGAATGACTCAGGAACCCTATTTACCCTGTCTTGCTAGTGTTACTTCCCCATATTAGCCAGCCTCTTATATTGAAAATGATGATATAGAAGGAAAGGAAAAGTAGGGCAACCCACAATTCCTTTTCCTTCCAGGCATTCCTCACTCATCTGTAGGCCCACGGTTGAGACTGTTGGTAGAAAGTGTGTTTATTAAGGAGTAAAACGCAAATAGAGTTAGTTTTCGTGCAGGGTTTCCGCATTTCTGGTAAGAAAGAAATACATATGCATGTATGAGCTACAAAATACAAATTGCACAATTTATGTCATTTCACATATGAGTTAAATGTTCTCAAATCACATTTCTTTTAAAGATTTATTTGTTTATTGAGAGAGAGAGAGAGTGCGTGCAGAGGGGAGGGGCAGAAGGAGAGGGAGAGAGAGTTAAACAGACTCCACGCTGAGCATGTGCTTCTACGCAGGGCTCGATCTCACAACCCTGAGATCACAATCTGAGCCAAAACCAAGAGGCGGACACTCAACTGACTGCACCACTCAGGTGCCCCTCAACTCGCACTTAAAACCGGCATTATGCAACACAAAGATAAACGATAAAATTTATGCCAATAATTAAAATTTTTGATTTGTCTTTTCTTAGGAAGACATTAAATATCAAATAAAAAACCACTGTGACAAATCAAGAAAGAGACCATGGGAGAAGAAAAAAGTTTTGCATCTTAGTACCTTTAATGACATTTTTGTTTCTGCCTAATGAATAAAGAGCTCAACATTTTCTCTTTGCATTTGATCTCAAAAATTATGTGACTGGCCCTCCCTTACACCAACACAGCTTTGCCTTGAAATTCCATTAAAGAGACACATGTAAGAAAAGAAAAAACCATTTGGGGGTGCACCTGTAAGAAATGAATGGTTCTATTTAAAACAAAACTATTCCAGTCTTGATATTCTGTGCATTAGCAAACAGGATATGCAGATTCACACTAGCAAGATTTCACTAATTTTTTTCTTAGACAAATAGCCTTTGAGATTTTGAATGCAAAGGACAAGTGCTTTATCTTGGCAAAGGTCATTTGAAATTTGTACCCTGCACTACAACGTGCAAGCCACCTCTTGCAGCCTAATGTCTTTCCTAAAGTTAATTAATGGGCCTGCTACTTCTCGCCCATTAAGTTGGCCACGGATGAAGATGTTAAATAGATTGGCTCTTGGACTGACCCCTTGAAGATGAGGACCAGTGATGTCAACCCAAGCTAATGCAGCTTAGAAGTCCTTTTTAAGCATAACTTCAATAATCTGAGCAATTACTTTACTTAACAGGAGTGTCTCTCCATTTGTAGACAGCATGTCATACAAAAAGGAAAAGTCTTCCTAAGTCAAGATAAATTACAACTGATGTCTTCCCTATTACCATTCCTCCTCTTCACCCATCCCCATGCTATCTATTAAGCCCACCTGCCTTGTCTCAGAATGAAATTAGATCCATTTGCCTTAGCTCAGAAAGAAAACAAATGAGTCTCAACGGTCTGACTTGTTTCAGTCTTCAATATAATTTGAAAAATAAAGCTGAGGCAAGACGGAATTTACCTCTGCAGAAGAAAGAGGGTTGAGGAAGAGAGAAAAAGCTGCATCACCTACTCTGCACTTTTATTTTATTTTATTTTTTTTAAAGATTTTATTTATTTATTTGACAGAGAGAGATCACAAGTAGGCAGAGAGGCAGGCAGAGAGAGTGAGAGGGAAGCAGGTTCCCTGCTGAGCAGAGAGCCCGATGCGGGACTCAATCCCTCCCAGGACCTTGAGATCATGACCTGAGCCGAAGGCAGAGGCTTAAACCACTGAGCCACCCAGGCGCCCCTACTCTGCACTTTTAATCCATGCTCATGCCCCTTGGATTCTTTACGGTTTTCCTGTTCTCTTTTTTTTTAAGATTTATTTATTTATTAGACAGAGATCATAAGCAGGCAGAGAGGCAGGCAGAAAGAGGAGGAAGCAGGCTCCCCACCAAGCAGAGAGCCCAACGCGGGGCCCGATCCCAGGACCCCAGGACCACGACCCGAGCCAAAGGCAGAGGCCCCAACCCACTGAGCCACCCAGGCGCCCCAGGTTCTCCTGTTCTTATTCTTTATTCGTGTGTCCTCACCCACGGGAAGTTTAAACATTCGCACTGGCACCTAGGAAAAAGGATTCCACTTCCAAGATAGTTTGGAATACCATTAGCCTTTATTCATAGGAGAAAATACTCATTCTAGGACTGGTTTAAAGTTATCAGGCACCTAGAACAAGGGAAATAATATATTCAGTTTCCCTTAGCTCGCTTTGTTTTTTTTATGGAAAATTAACTTTTTAAGACAAACATGAATTTATTGTACATAGCATAGGATAGAATTCTCTAGGAGAAAGTTAAAGAATTCTTTTGTCCATACTCCTATAAATATGGTTGCTAATATTTATACAGCAATATCAACCTTTAACTCTTTGTAAAATCTTTCTGCTCCCTTACCCCCACCCGCCCCTCCAAGAACTGCATTTTATTTTTTTTAAGATTTTATTTATTTATTTGACAGAGAGAGATCATAAGTAGGCAGAGAGGCAGGTGCGGGTGTGGGGAGTGGGAGAAGCAGGCTCCCTGCTGAGCAGAGAGTCAGATGCAGGGCTGGATCCCAGGACCCTGGGATCATGACCTGAGCCGAAAGGCAGAGGCTTTAACCAACTGAGCCACCCAAGTGCCCCCATGCATTGCATTTTAAATAGATCTGACTTGCATTGAAAAAATTACATAGGAAATAAAACAAGGAACTGTTGTTTAATTATAAAAATTGACAGGCAAGAACAACATAGACCCAGTGCTTGCTGAATTATTTTAAATTTTTCCTTTCATATCAGTCATAGATGATCTTGGGTATACAGTAACAATAACTAGCCATTTCTAGACCTGACAGATGAACTACTGGACAAAAATTTAATAAAAGACTTGCTTTCTGCCTTCCAAAGATTTTCACTATAAACATAGAGATATGATCTTTCCTTTGACTGTTATGAATAAGCTGAGAAAATGGCAGATTACTAAGATAGCTTCCACATATTCCCTGTGATAATGGCTCAAAATGAAATTAAACCTGTCAACAGTTGCAGCATATAGTGGCCCCATTCCCATCTGCCAAAATCCCTAAACTTTTTCTTTAGTTTGGTCATCATTAAAAGAACAATGTACAGGACAATATTTCAAGCTAACAAATTACACGATATGAACATCCTCTCTTTGTTCTAACATTATTCTGATGTGCTAGTGGATTTCCCTTCTGAGATATTAAAGAAGTATTTGTATGTCTTCATCTTCTAAACAGTGTTATGGGTTTTGTGCTTGTGCCAGCATGTACAATTGCTGATTTAAAAAGGGGGGGGGGGGCACTGAAGGATCCCAGAACCTCATAATTAGTATTTATGCCTGTTCCTATAAACTAGAATTTAAGGTATTTAAAAAACCCACCAAATTACTAATATCTTCTTCTTTGCAAAAAAAAAAAAAGTTTAAAAAGCCATCAATTCCTTTTAACTCTTAAAAATCTAAATTCTTCAAGTAGCTCTTTTAACTCTTCAAAATCTAAATTCTTCCTTAAATTGTAGGAAAGTAAAATGGATAGATTAAATACAGTAATGTATTGATTACATACATATTGATACAGTAATGGATAGATTAAATACAGTAAGGGAAGATTTATGGCTCATGCCTTAGAATAAGCTTATAACTCTAATGTATTTGATTTTTGTTTTTTTTTTTCTTTTTCCTTAGGGTTCAGTATTACTTCCTAATTATTTCTTTTAAATTTTTAAAATTTTTTTTATTTCTTTTAATTTTTATTGTGGTCCAGACCACCACCATCCAACAAAGCTTTCTGCAATGGTAGAAATGTTCTATTTAAGTGCTGCCCAATGATGTAGACACTGTCCATGTCCACATGTGGCTATTGAACCACTGAAATGGTACAGATCAGGAACTGAATTTCTCATTTTATTTAGTTTCAATTAATTTGAATTTAAATAGCCTCATGTGGCCAGGAGCTACCTAGCTAGCAGGGATCTAAACCAATCAACCTTCACATGGTTGAGACTACTCTGCAAGATCCTCCTAGGCTTCCGTCTCCATATGATCACTAATAACTACTCTGAATTTTTTTTTTATTTGACAGAGAGAGAGGTCACAAGTAGGCAGAGAGGCAGGCAGAGAGAGGGAGAAACAGGCTCCCCACTGAGCAGAGAGCCCGATGTGGGGCTCAATCCCAGGACCCTGAGACCATGACCTGAGCCGAAGGCAGAGGCTTAAACCACTGAGCCACCCAGGCGCCCCTAACTACTCTGAATTTTATTTTGAATTTTATTATATTATTCTGCAACAAAATAAAGCCCAGATTTAATTATGCTAAAATATGTGTGTATGTTGAAAGTTTTCTCTTTGCTCAGATTTGAATTTCACGTAATGGTGGCTATAAGAATAAACCAGGCCTAATCCTTGTCAAATAGTTTGAGACAAACACATACAAAAACAATTCCCAAAAAGAGCAATATGTTATTGTGTATGTATCTCTGTAAATGCTACAAAATTTAGGAGTAAGATTGAGAAGACATTTTTCACTAACTCCAAAATGGTTTCCTAAAGAGGACAAGACACTTAAGTTACACTATGGGCAAAATTAGTCATCTAATCTCTGAATAGGGGCTGGTTTTCATTACAAGGATAATTCCATAGTCATTTTAATAGCAATATATTAACAAGAAAAATTATACCAATAACCAAGCGGTTAATTAACAGCAAATCATTAACTTCTGAATATTGCATTTCAGCTGCTTATTGGTTAAATGATGATAACAGTGTCATCTTTTTAATTTAACTTTGAGTATTACCATAAGGGTAAAAACATTCAATGTGCTTTTGAAAGTAAGTGAGTAATATAAGTACAACGCTTTGCTTCAGAGACTCAGACCCAGTAAAAAAAATGGTAAAACATACTACAAATTAAAAATATTTGGCTATTGGCTAAATTTCCAGAATTCTAGAGGAAAATAAGTACAACTCAAAATAAAAAAATTTCAAAGTTACCCTAGACAATAAAGCATGCAACACTTTGTATGATCTACCAAACACCACTTCCTCTAAACAATAAAAAAGCAACCCAGGTATTAATGAAGATCTGGCAGCTTGTCTGTACAGGCTACTCAACAAGGCAGACAACCTTCAGAAAGAAGATACAAGCTGTCAGGTTCATCCAGCTATAATTGGAGTATATATTGACTTTGGTCGGCTAGCAAAGAGAGTATCAACTTACAAAGTGCTAGCTAGCTATGATGGAGATGTGATAACTGAAGATCACTGTTAAGATGTCTGCCACTTTCAGAAAGATTTATCTTCAGAAGTTAATAAGAATTTTAAAGTGCTGCAACAATTGCATGTCAACATGAGCTATTTCTTGACTATTACACATAAATTTATATTATATTAATTTGTTTGAGCATATTCTTTCTGTCATGGAATTCAATTAAAATTGAGTAATTGTTAACATATAAATCACTAGAGCCTAAATAACTAATTTTCAAATAAAAATGAACTAAGAAGATAAGAAATGATCCACATTCAATCACATTTTGCCATCAAGCTAATTTTTCTGATGAAATATTTTCAACAAATAAAAACTTAAAATGCGGTGCTGTAATAAAATCATTAACTCCATATAAAATTATCAGTGCTTCTATTATGTATATTATATAATGTTTGGGTTAAATATATATTTTACTCAATTGGTCTGCTTTCTGTTAAATTAAAGCAAATCATTTCACAAAGAAATATATATTTCAAAAGTATATAGGACCATAATTAATAGACATATTTGGAAGCATGAAATTGATAATACCTTGGTTTGATACCCCTCAAAACTGACACAAACCACAGTCAGTCTGAATAACCTACCTACTGTTTTATAGAATCTTGTTTCAAGTTTAAAAATTAAAAGAAAGAAAAAAAAAACTAATAAAATTATTTTCACTGAAGCTGCAAAACTTTGTAACCTGAAATCTTGATCAGATCCACTTAGCTGAAAGAGCATTCTTAGACCATTTAAACTAATTTAAACTAGATTTAAAGATTGTGCTTCTTATTGTCATTTAAATACAAATATGAACTTTTTAAAATATTTATTTATTTATTTATTTGAGAGAGAGTGAGAGAGAGATCATGCCCGCTGGCCCATGAGGCACGGGGGAAAAGGGTAGAGGAGAGGGAGAGACAGCATCTCCAGGAGACTCCCCATTGAGCGTGGAATCGGGGCTCAGTCTCACCAAGATCATGACCTAAACCCAATCAAGAATGGACTGAGCCACCCAGGTGTCCCTAAATTCAAATATAATTTTTAAAAAGTAACTCAGAAGAAGGTAATGGAAGCTCAGTTGTCCTGATCACATGAGCAAAACTATCTTTAGTCCAGCATTAAGAACTATGGCTTTCCTCTCAACCTACTTTCTAGTTTACAAAATGACATTTTATATACCAGCATAAATAAGAAAATCCATTTCTGCCATACCGAATTGGACTACCGCCCTCACTAGGATTTCATGAAACCGTTTCAACATAATGCAATTACGCTAATTTTTTAAAATTATATTAACATGATCACCTTAGCCTCACATAGAATATATTGAGAATGTTTACTTTTTTTTTTTCATTTTAAGCATTTTAGCTTGGTAAATCCTATCATGTTTGCCATTAAAATACCACTAATGCTAAAAGGTGCACAATACTTCTTCACTTCAGGCTCCATGTGACTACAGACTTGGCACTGATGGCTCCAGGGGAATCACTAATGAGCTACAAAGCCTTTACACCTCTGGGTCAGGAGTTTGGATTAGACCTAGGTTGCGAGTGACAGAAAGTCGTTACCATCTCATGATAGTTCAATGGTTTATGTGAAGGGAATTCATTGTTTCAGGCCACTTTCTAATGAACAAGCATCCACCTCACAAAAAGTCACCACTGCTTTTGACAGTAATTGGCAGAGACCTGGAGAATAAAAAATTCAACCAAGAATTGTGTTCCCTTCATGCTATGACGACCATATGCAAGTTAGGAATCCTTTTAATGGAAAAAGACACAATACTCTACAAGTATGTCTGAAAAGTGTGGTTGGGAGAGAAAGAGAGAAGGAGAAAAACTGAAGGGAAAAGAGAGAGCCATTCAGAAGAAGGGAGTAAATCAAAATGCAGTAACACCCATCATCAAAATTTTACCTAGCACTTATACAACAAAGGTATTTAATTCAGAAAAGGCATACACTTGTTAATCTGTTTCTCTCCTGGTAAGAAGGCAATAAAATGTAAAAATGCTTCCTGAGTCCTCTCGATTAGGGAATCGAAAAGATGATACAAATCTTGAAATAGCATTCCCTTAGCAGAAAGTTGTCACTACATGGTACTGCTCTCCTCTTTAGGAAGCCATGTTGATTAGAGTTAGTGAAAGAGCCATGTCGATCTTTCTCCTTCTAGGTCTTTCAGCACTCACAGACATAGATACACAATCACATACTGTTCTCTACTGTTCAGAATTGTTTTTGTATGGGTTGGTCTCAAGCTGTGTGGTGAGGAATAGGCACATGCTTATTCTTCTTATAGTCCCCATTATGTAAAATATAAATCTGAGCAAATAGAAAATTTTCCATAAACACATACACACATGCATGCACACACACACATACACACCATTGACATTTTAGTGTAATCAAATCCGAGCTTTGTTTTGTTTGAGAATTATATAATAAAATTCGAAATAAAATTCAGAATAGTTATTAACGATCATATGAAGACAGAAGCTTAGGAGGATTCTGCAGAGTGGTCTCGACCATCTGAAGGTTGATTGGTCTAGATCTGTGCTAGCTAGGTAGCCCCTAGCCACAGGAGGCTATTTAAATTCAAATTAATTTAAAATAAATAAAATAAGAAATTCAGTTCCTGAGCTGTACCAGCCACATTTCAGTTGTTCCATAGCCACATGTGAATATGGACAGTGGCTACCTCATTGGGCAGCACTTATATAGAACATTTCTGCCATTGCAGAAAGCTCTATTGGATGGCAGTAGTCTAGATCACATTTTCGTCCTGAGGGAAAACATTGATTTGTAAATGGTATATCACTTTAAGATGCTTTCAGATCCATGAAATGCAAAACCTTACTCAAACAAACTTACACAATAAGGTTGACTCCCATAAGCGCAAGTCTAGAAGTAGGCTGGACTTCAGGAGAGCCTTAATCTAGTATTTAAATTCTATTTCTCTGAGTTCTCTCCTTCACTCTTCCTTCCAGCGAATTGGTTTCATGTTCAACATACCTCCTTCATGCCAGAAAAATGGCTGTGGCAATTCCCATTTTCGTATTTACACAACCTGAAATCTAAAGGAAGAGAGATCTCTCTGACCTCTTCTGGGTCAGAAAACTTTGTACTTTGAACCTCCAAACGACCCCGGGCCCCTTACATTTTATAGACTTTCCTGTGCCCTACAGAATGAGATGCTGCCTTAGGCTATCTGGTGTAGGCCTAATTCCTGAGCCGTGACCGTGAAAAAAAGGTAAGATTGATGGCCTTAGGCCAACCAGGAGCTATTCCTTGGAGTCAGTGTGTGGTCCTCTTTGCCTTTAAGCACCTGGACAACATGGCAGGAAATTTGAGGTTACGCTTATGAGAAAGGTAGGATGATAATGAATGCTGGGTAGGCAAACAAGAGTGGCCACTATAGGCAGACAAAAATGTGTGTCTGTACTGTATTACAATTTTTATACATTTCCTAAGACTCCCTCCGAAATGTGACAAGTTAGGAGTCAGTATTCCCACCCACTTGCCCCAAAACACCAAGCATAAAAATAAACAGCAGAAACATCTCTATTTTTAAATTATATGAGGCTCTGACATATGAGTGGGTAGAAAGAAGTAAAGCAAGTGACAAGGGTTGTGCTACCATGAGAGACAATTAAAATATATTATAAAAAGAAAGATCTACTAATGTAGGGGAGAGGCTAGAGAAAGAAATCCAGATTAACATATTTAAGAAAAGTGCTCTGTCCTGAGGCAGATCTTTATTAATTTTTCCAACCATAATCCAATTTTTGTGCTCCAGAGAGTTAAAAAAGAGAGTGAGATCAAGCAAATCTTTGAGCTGGTCAGTGACAAAACCAGAATTCAAACCACATCTAACTCTAAAGCTTATTCTAGATCCCTTCACCAAAAGCCAGTATAGCTGAGGCAAAGCCTATTTGCCACATATTTTCCATTAAATCCCCATGTCAGCATGTACAGAAGAGCAAATCATAGTGAGCAAAGCACTGTGCTGGTGCTGGTGGGAGACACAAAAGTTTAAAATACATACATCAATGCATGAAAGCATATGCTAAGTGCTCAATCAGTAATTCAGACAAGGAGCTCCACCGAAGCACAGAGATGGGGAGAAAGGAGGAGGAGAAACCAGTAACTAGTCCCAAAAATAAACCAAAGGAAAGGATATTAGACATAATGGGTCCATGGGCAAAGTGAAAGCTTCAGCCATATGAATCTGAGGAGCAGCAACATGAAAAGTTTTCAGAAGAATAAGAACCCTAATTTTTCATTTGTAAAATGCCTTGTAAATCTTAAAATATTTTCACATCCATAAATTCCAATGATACTACCACATGGTATATCAGGTATTCTACATGTACTATCTCAGCCCTAACTGTAGCTGGTATAGAGAGGTCATAGGATCTTATCATAGTCACACAGTGAAAGAGCAGAGAGGGAACTCAAACCCAGATCTATTTGACTGTAACACTGCTCCTCTTACACTTTGTGATTGCTCAATTATTTTATTTTATTTTCAAATTGATACTTAAAGATGGACAGGATGTGAAACTTTGTATTTCAATTGAGTTGGATTAAGAGTCATACAGGAGAGAGGGAGATAATTGAAGAGAACATATTCAAAAAAATTTATATGTAAGAAATGAAAAAAAAAAGATTTTTATTTTTGTAACTCACAGGCAGTCAAGGTAGATTGTATGTTCCTGGGTGATGAAGATGCCAAAAAATCAACACTGATACCCAATGGGAATTCTAGAATCCCTTCTGGAGAGAATGGAGGACATATGTTTATGATTGCTTATGATTGATCTTCCTCCACCCAACATGAGATTCATCCATAAGAATGGATATACTACCCTCTAAGAAAATGTAGATTAACAAGTTTGGAATTTTACTAGGATTCCAGAGGCAGAGAATTGAATCTTAAGAGATGGGAGAAGAAACAGGAAGAAAATATTTAGAGACATAAAGTGCATCTGTAAGTCTTAGGTCATCTAAGATAACCTATCAACATTAAGTGATGGACAGAAGGAAAGAGGTTTGAGTGGAGAAAGAGACTTGCTGTAAACACTAGAACTTTGTCCACTGAGATGTAGTAGCATACATTAGCCCTAGTATTGTGGTTGCATTTCTCTTACATATATGTCCTGATGCAACCGGTTCTTGAAAATATGAATGAAACGAACAAAAGGAAGACACTAATAGCAAACCCCCTTTGAACAGAGTTTTGTTGGTTATACTATCAGAGTTGATAGTTCTCCCACCCTGAAACCCAAAATGATGTATACATCAATGTCTGTGAGAAGGGAGTTGAAGGGAAAAAACACAAAGAGAAGTTCAACCTAGAATCACCACTTCAAAGAAAAGATTAAACAAAACCAAAATCTCTGCAAGTAAACACGCTAATACCAAAGTCCAACAGAGTGTTATTTTAAGTATTACTTTAAATATCTTTATTGCTTCTGTTATTACAATTATTTTGCTAATAAAAAATCAGAAATCAAACAAAAATATATTAATTACATGTATCTTATATACATACTTATGTATAAATATATAAAATATGGTGCATGTATAATATATATACTCATAATATATATATAAAGATAACCATTGTTAACATTTTTATTAGATACACTTCTGAATATTTGGAAAATTCTGAGAATATATATGTGTATATGTAAAATTATAGATTTATATCATTATTTATAATGACTGACTAAAAACAAAGCTCCCTTCTTTAAATATAGGTTTGGGAATCACTGGAGTAAGTTGTTTGAACTAAACTAAAAGTTAAGTACAAGTTCCATTTGTCATAAATGTTAAAAAAAATTCTATATGAATTTTAGGAAAATGTAAAGGAAGAAATGAATGACATAAAGGTCAAAAATCAAAGATCTACTAAAAAAAGAATGTAGTGAAACTATGTTTGTATTTACAAACTAAATTTTAAAATTTTTATCACTAATCTGATTAATATATTTTTAGTCGCATGACCAATTTAAAGCCTCTTAAGATAATATTCTCATTTTTAAGATTTTGTATTCAAGAATATTAATAAAATCAATTTTCTTTTAAAATGGAAAGTATAGTCCTATCTTAGTGCTGTGAGATCAAACATAAATGCTGAATAATACCTTCTCTCCTCTAGAATCCTATGTGCTTATTTTATTTTCTATCTGGCTAGTTTTCACTTAATCACTGCCAAACGATATATCTTCAATGTCTGAATTGAAATTCCAACAAAAGTTAAATACTGAAAACATAAAACAGTACAGCTTTCTCCAAAATCCTTTTGCTTCATCTCCTCAATATATTTGCAAAGTTTTTAAAGGCATAGACATTTTTCATCCTATGTGCCCAAATTAGGTAAAATAAACCCAGAAAGGGGATGCCTGGGTGGCTCAGTCAATTAAGCATCTGGCTTCGGCTCAAGTCATGATATCAGGGTCTTGGGATCAAGCCCAACAAAGTGCTCCCTGATGGGGTCTGCTTCTCCTTCTCTCTCTGCCCCTCCACCTTCCAGACTGTTTGCTTTCTCTCTCAAATAAATAAGTAAAATCTTAAAAAAAAAAAAAAAAAAAGGACACACAGTCTCTAGCATGTACACAAGGCCATGTCATATTGTTCATCTTCCTTGCCAATTTTACTCAAAGACCTTTTGGGGGATCAGATAAATAATCCTTACCTTTGAAACTAGTAAGAATTTTAAAATGTATCTATATTTTTAAAATCCAATGAAAAAAATCACATGTAAAATTTTTAAAACAGAAATACATCTTAAAAGAAATGTGCCATGATACCTGGGTGGTTTGGTTGGTTAAACTGCTGCCTTAGGCTCGGGTCATGATCCCTGGGGCCTGGGATCCATCCCAGCGTCGGGCTCCCTACTCAGTGGGGAGTCTGCTTCTCCTTCAACCTCTGCCTTTCCCCGCAAGTTGTGCTCACACTGTCTCTCAAAAAAAAAAGAAATGTGCCAGTGGTTTGTTTGTGTCTCTTTCCCAGAGCCCTGAGAATAAAAGTTTCACGATCGTCTTTTGGGATTTTTGGGAGAAAGTTCTGAGAAGCAAAGTCTCACCAGTGCCACAATGTGTCTTTCACATAATGTAAGTTCAGCAAATTATTATATTGATTTGATTTGAGTTGCTATTACATGTAGCTTGGAAATATTAGAAAGTTTACTTTTGACACATTAGATAGCATATCAGAGGGGAGAGAGAGGAGAAAATAGAAAAAAAAAATTCTGTTAAATAACTTCTCTGAGAAACACTGAATTCTCCAATGGCTACATTAGTACTAACTAATCTCTCAACTGCCTGTGGAATAAAATCCAAATTCCTTAGCCTGTCATGCATCCAGAATCTCAATACATCCTGAGAGTCCCACTTCGTTTCTGTTTTACTACTCTGCTTCAAGCCAAATTGCTGTACTCCCAGTTTTCTATACACATACAACATTTTCCTATGTTTCAGCCAATCTATTCCCTCTAACTTGAATGCTTTTCCCTATCCCACCACTATCATTTGTCGAGCATTATCTAAATGCCACACTCTTCCAGAAAGCCTTCCATGATCTTTTACCCTAAGAATTTATGATTCCTTGTGATCCGAATAAGAAATTTATACATGCCTCTTTCATTGAATTTATTTTCTGCTTTATGTTAGATGTACACATATTTTTTATTTTCCCTATTAAATTGTAAACACTTTAAGGAAAGGTAAAATGTGTGTGTAAGTGCCTAATAAGTAAGTAATGAATTAAAATATTCAAATTCTTCCAAAAGCCAGGAATATCATTAATTTAACTTATTTTAATTTTATTCTGCAAACATATTTAAGGATCAATTTCCATTATCTCCTTTAACAATTGTTTCATTGCCTGGAGAAAGCAGAAAGGGAGGGAAACACCCTTTAATAAAATCTGCAAAGATCCTATCTGTTCAAGTCTGTACTAGGAACACACTGCCAAGTTCCTTTTGGATTCTGTCAGCAGGATTTCAACCATTTTAATTTAAATGAATCATCCAAAAAATCTCTGGCATTTAATACACCCACTTCTCAGAGATATGAAATTCAGTTTTTCTTTATGTCATTTAATTGATGGTGACAGATAATGTCAAAAGCTTACTGATTAATAGCTGTTTTTGATTGGTGGAAATAACCAAAACAAAAATTGGATAAATTATTTTTTAGAGATGTTTGGTCTAAGTGCAGAACCAGACTCAGTAGGTAATAGTTACATGTTCTTCACAGGACTGCCTATAGCTATCATAGACTTTAAAATGCACTTTGAACTAGTTTAAGTGAGGGCATGATTACAGCAAAATACAGATTGTTAATTCTCTCAATCATACACAAACATAAAAACATGTTTGTTGTCTCAGAAAGGGTTGCAGGCATCTGAGAAAACAAAAAAAAAAAATTAAAAATAGCAATAACACCACAGGACATCTTTTGAACACAGAGATTGCCAATAGGAAAATCTTACAGGAAAAAAAGTAGTTCAACTAAAGCTCTGGAAACTAATTGAATACTGAGAAATCTGGAGAACTTACTTTATGAAACCATTTTCCTCCATCCACTGAAGTGGGCATAATAAACAATAAAAACAAATGGACATGAATATGCATCATTTCAATAGCTTTCTTTTTACTCTCTGCTTTACTGAGATATAACTAAGGAGCTCCTTTTGGAGTTACTTCCGAGCTCTTCCAGGTAACTCAAAGGAACATCTTAGTTTGATTGGTTTAGATTTACACAAAACCAGTTTTTGTTGGAGGTAGCTTTTTAAATTGCTTGTTTTCCTTAATTAGAAATCATCATCTTCAAGGACCCTTGACTCTAGTCTTTTCTCTCTCAGAATTTCCCAGCTACTTCATCCTTATCCACCATTCATAATATGCACAAGTATTTCTGTTGCACAAGAGCAAATAAGGAAGATTCTTTAGCAGAAGAAATACATTCTATTAGCTTATTCTACTTTTCCAAAACACCCAATTCAGAAGTATAAATAATCCTATATCTTTTAGAGCTGGAAATTCTAAATAAGGTGAATCACATTGAAATATGACCAATATCAAAATAAACTATTAACAACTTCAGAGAGTAATTGAATATCCATCTGTTATCAAGAAGTAGCTTTTGGTGGCACCTGGGTGGCTCAGTGGGTTAAGCCTCTGCCTTCTGCTCAGGTCATGATCTCAGGGTCCTCAGATCGAGCCCCATGTCAGGCTTTCTGCTCGGTAGGGAGCCTACCTCCCCTCTCCCTCTGCCTGCTGCTCCCCTTGCTTGTGTTCTCTCCCTCTGTCAAATAAATAAAATCTTAAAAAAAAAAAAAAGAAGTAGCTTTTGCTAAATTCTTTTATTTCTTAAAGTCACCTTTATTGAGATATAATTATATTCAATAAAACTCACTCTTTTTATTTTTTTTAAAGACTTTATTTATTTATTTATTTGAAAGAGAGAGACAAAGATAGCAATAGAGAGCATGAGCCTGGAAGAGAGGGAGAAGCAGACTCCCTGCTGAGCAGGGAGCCCAATGTGGGGCTCTATCCCAGAACCCTGGGTTCATGACCTGAGCTGAAGGCAGATGCTTAAGCAACTAAACCATTAGGTACCCCAAAACTCACTCTTTTTAAATGTAGTTTGAGGAGTTTTGACAAATGTACACAGTCATGTAAACACCACCATAATCAATAATCAGACTATTTCCATCATCTAGAAAAGTTCGTTTATTTCCCTTTGGGTTTGATGACCCCCATGGTTCCCAACTCCAAGCAACCACTTACTTGTTTTCTGCCTTAGAGGTCCGCTTTTTCTAGCGTATCATATAAATGGAATCCTATATTATGAGGTCATTTCTCTCTGACTTTATTCACATAGCACAATACTTTTGAGATTCATCCATGAGGTCCCAGGTATATGTAATTCATTCCTTTTTATTTCTAAATAGCAGTCCATTATACGAATATAACACTATTAATTTATATATTCATCACTCGATGGACATTAGGCTAATTTGCACTTCAAAGTTATAATGAACAAATCTTCTATGAACATCTGAGTACACACAGGCCTTTGTGTGGACTTGCTTGTATTTTTGTTGTTGTTGCTGTTAAATACCTAGAAGTGGGATTGCTAAACCATATGATGCATGTTTTTCATTATTAAAAAAACTGTCAGAACTATTTTCCATAGTGGTTATATTATTTTGTATTCCAATCAGCAATGTAGGAGGATCTCCAGTTGTACCACAACCCTATTATCACTTGTTATTGTCATTCTTTTTAATTTTTGTTGTAATAATGGGTCTATAGTGGTATCACAATATGATTTTAACTTGTATTTCCCTACTAACTAATGATGTTGAGCATTTTTTCTTATGTGTAATTGGTGAAATGTCTCTTTAAAACTTCTGCCCATTTTTAAAATTGGATTGTTTGTCTTCTTATTACTACAAAAGTTATTTATAGGGGCGCCTGGGAGGCTCAGTGGGTTAAGCCTCTGCCTGTGGCTCAGGTCACAATCTCAGGGTTCTGGGATCAAGCCCCACATCCAGCTCTCTGCTCAGCGGGGAGCCTGCTCCCCCCCAACTGCCCCAGCCTGCCTGTCTGCCTGCTTGTGATCTCTGTCAAATAAACAAATACAATCTTTAAAAAAATAAATAAATAAATAAATTTTTATAAATTTATTTATAAATTCTGGTTCAAATCCTTTATCAGATATGGGTTATGACTTTACTGAATGTTATAGTACATATCCTATTAAACATTCATCCAATGACTGTACAGATCAAATTAGATAAGGACTGTATCACCCAAGAAAAAATTCCCACGGAATTGTACCATCCAAAGGTCAATTTTCTCTAAGACTGTATCACCCAGTGGTCAACTTCCAAAAGAGCACATCATGTAAAAGTCAAATTCCATGAAGGCATTCCATGAGAACTATACCATTCAATGTCTTCAGGATAGAGTAGCTTTCATTTATCATATTCTGAAATCTGCTTTGTGTTTATACCAAAAATGATCTAATTCTGTCATTTTCATCAGGTCATGTCTTGAAACCACTGACTTTGAGAACAAAATTGTTTAAGATTTACACCAAGGGCAATTTTTAAAAATACTTAGCTTTACCCTACCAAACTTACGCTTTTAAAGATTCAACGAATCTCACTAATCCCAGTTTCTCTTTTCCATGCTCGCATTGGACCACTTGACAGTATTAATTTGTATTCATAGATTTCATTGCATATGTTCTGATGTAATTTTTTTCTCTGCTTGTTAGTAGTGTCTCCTCCTTAAGTTAAGAATCACTGTTCTGTCTAGAGTGCATTGCTCAGTATTTAGCTATGGTTCAGTCAGACTCCCAGAAGGAAAGAGATTTCACACTCAAAGGTGATAATAAAGGGTCTATTTACAAAGCTGTAGGCAGGCATAAGGGAAACCAGCAAGCCATAGGTGTTATTACTTCGAGGTCTGAAGAAAAATGGAGAGGGGGAAGTTGTTCAAACCTAAATAGAGTAACTATAGCTACAGGAGCAGTGGTCTTTTGTGGAGGGATTCCAGAAACCTTATGGCGATATGGCAGGAAACAAATCAGGAAGAAAAAATACCGCAGTCTTATTCTCTAGCTGTCCAATCTCCTGATGGTGACTGCAACTGGGAAACCCCAACAGGAAGCCAGAAAGCAGGAGATTATGTTGATGCACTTCATAAAGGTCAGCCTCCCAGCACATAGTACAAGAGATAGAAGAGTGGAGGGTGGATCGGAATGGGCCACAGAAATTATTAAACACAGAGGATAACAAATGTGCTCTACTCATTGAAGAGTTACTCCAAGTAGAACTCTGGATCTATATGGGAAATAAAATATAAAATAATGAAAATCATCAGCGCCCCTGTGAAGAAATAAATGACTCTTATTAAGTCAGATGTTCAACAGATTCTTTATGTTTGGGCACACAGCCATTCTGTATGGAAGAAATAGGATATATACTTAGGTTCTTTGTTTTGTTTTATAATCAACTGAAATGTTAAATTAAGTTCACAAATTGGGGGAGCTTGGGGAAAAAAGGATGAGAGAAAGTAACATCGCTGGATTTTTATTGCCTTACCTATCAACATCTAGGAAAGATACCACTGCTGCCATTCTTGAACCACCTAGACTATCCTAAAAATATAATAATAATATATAATATTTTTAATTTCATAAAAATGTTAGTTTACCTTCTTAATCTGAGCATGACTCTTCACATGACTCGTGGAAAAGTATACTGAAAATGGCATAGAATTATGTATTGGTAGACCTAGGTTAATTTAATGGCCCTATTTCTACTAGTTGGTATAACTAGTAAAATTATTTCATTTCTTTAAGCAAAAATTTCCTCATATTAAAAGAAAAAAAAAGGAAAGAAATAGCAATGACTATTCATCAGAACTGAGTAGAGTTTAAGTAAGGTGTGAAGAATTTCTCATCACTGTATCTGGAACATTACAGACGCTCTATAAATACTAGCTTTCCTCTAATTTTTACTTGGGGACAAAATCTCTGGATCCAAAAGAAAGTACTACAGATGCCACTTACCAAATAATTCTAGACCCATTTTACCCATAAAGAAAAGGACAGCCAAATGATACAGATGACTGTGGGAACACAGTGGTCTGTGAAGTTTGAATTCAGTACTGTTTCAATTACCTTTTTTGCTACACATATTCTGGCTTCACATTCTACCTTTTTCAGCCTTGGGGAGAAAAATGTACCATGCTGCATTTCAAAAAACTCTTCAAATCACCTGTAACATGTGAGAAAATAACTATTTCCTGGACATGGGAAGTAACTGACTAGACATGGGAAGTCAACAAAGAACACAGAGAAATTGATAATCTATGAAAATGGTCATTGAACTCAGTGAGCAAGTCACACACATGGATAGCATAGATGATCATCACCAAAACCCAGTGAGAAGTACAGGACTAGACTAAGGAGATGCCCTGATGGTTGGGAAGAACAATCACATTTTGACTGACAAAATTCACACTTTCTAAAGCAACGGATAGCCCCTGTGTATCCTATGTTCAATAAACTTCATAAGCGGGCAACTCAAAGTTGTGCTTAGTAACAAAAATTGTAATTTTACATCAGGTACCTAGAATTTAGCTTAGCAAAGTACTTGGACAATTATAGCTAACCAGAATACCTGGACAATTATTTATTGTGAGCCCCAAAAGCAAGATTATATAGAATATGTTTTTGTTCTATTTGAGAAAACTATTGAAATAAATGTTTGCATATACACTGACTTAATTTAAATTTGTTCTTTGTGTGAGTACTAAAGAATTTAAATTAACTTTTGTTATTTATTATTTGTACAAGTAGTACTGAAAATTATAAAAGTAATTTCTTTTTCATTTTATTATAGATATATTTAGTACCTACTACTGGGTTATAACTGCATTATCTGATATTGGAAAACACAAAAGCAAGTAATATTTTGACACTTGGATGATATTGCTATCTAGAACAGGTTATATATACTTAACTAGTTAAGACAGAGAACACTCCATGAACCATCAGTGTTTATTATTAACATGGTAGGTATATACTTAAAATTGTTGTGGTAACTGAAATGTTAAGCCTAGGGACTACTCAAACTATTGCTCAGTCAGTACGAAAAGTACTTCTACTAGATTTCCTGGCCCCAAGAAGGAAGCAGATCACGCTCTCAGAGGAAAGACTCTCTGCTATGCTTTGGAGCTGAAATATATAAATAAATGATACCCAAAAAATCACAGCAGAAAAATTACTATGGAAAATTTCAAAGTAACCAAATGAGAGAGGTGGGAGGATGTTACATTTCCGACAATGAATAAACCATCCCACCTGCTAATTTCCCCAAATGAAATTATATCTAAACCACCAGTTTCAATTTTAAATAGTAATAGGTGCCATTTATTGAGGATAAAGCTTTATATACATTGTGTCATTCAATCTTCAACATAACTCTATGAGGTACATATTATGATTTCTATTTTATAAATGAAATGACTGAAAGTCAGAGACATTAACAATATTTCTAAAGTCATACACTTACAAGAAAAAGAAGATTAAACCCATGTTTTTCATAAATCAAAGCCTGCACTCCTAGCCATGAATCGAGATTGTCAATTACTTTGAGTGCTTCTTAAGGTAGAACACTTTATAGGACAGAAAACAGTCAAATAATCAAATCATGGCAATTTTGTATTATTGATAAATTCCAAAAAAGTACGACAGTTATAAAAAGATTATGAGAGCTAGGTATATTGTTGTCTTTTACATTTCTTTTTTTTTTTTAAGATTTTATTTATTTATCTGACAGACAGAGATCACAGGTAGGCAGAGACACAGGCAGAGAGATAGGAAGGGAAGCAGGCTCCTTGCGAGCAGAGAGCCCGATGCAGGGCTCGATCCCCGGACCCTGGGATCATGACCCGAGCCGAAGGCAGAGCCTTTAACCCACTGAGCCACCCAGGTGCCCCATCTTTTACATTTCTTTATGGCAATCTCTGTATTACTCTGTATTTTAAATTGTTTTCAAACTTAAGAGTATAACAAAAACACCAAATTAGGAAAGAGATCCACATTCAACACATCAGAACACTTCCAGAATGGCAGTTAGAAACTCTGAAAATCTGCATCTCTATAAAAGCAATGAGAAAGAAAACTAGCAAAAATGATGAAAATCAACTTTTTCAGAACTCTGAAATTAAGATTTGCAATAGTCCAGTGAGTGTTTATTCAGGAAAAACAGCTGAAACTTGGTAAGAAAAGCAAAATTTGTGGCATTTTAATTTGCCCTCAACACATTTCCTGTTCCCAGGCTTGCAATAGCCTTGAAAACCAAAAGTTCACAATGATGGTAACCATGAAACCCTTGAGCCTAGCAACACTGGAGAGGACAAAATGAGTTTGGAACTTAGTCTCGAAAGCCCAGAAAATGTTATTATTTGACCTGTTTAATAGCAACCTGAAAAGTACCATTCTCCAGATTTGTCTTTATTTAACCTGATGCAGAGGGCACTCTGTGCAAATTGACCTATCCCCAGGGCATTTGTTGAAAATAATCAACAATGTTTAATGTCAATTAATGTGGCAATTGTTTAATGTAGTAGTTTCCTGAGGCAGTATTATTAGCTAGGGATAATAAGAGGATGACCAAAAAAGTTTAAAATGAAAAACTGAGGAATGAAATGTTCAAAGGGGGCTTTGAAAAACTGACATATTATTGGAATCTAGAAGGCCACATGCATGTGCAGGGTGGTGTGCATATCCAGGAAGACCTAATATTAATCTCTTACCTCTGGCTGACCTTGAGGCTCTGCATAAGCAGAAAGTTAAACCTAAGGCAGAGCTATAAGCTGCCTATAGGAGCATTCAAGACATGCTTGAACACTCAAGACATGATCTCAGCAAAGGCTGGAAGATACATCCATATAAAGCATTTAAGGATATCTCTGTCCAGTCATGAGCTGACCACTAGGCTAACCAAGTGGAGTTATCACTGGTCAGATACAACGAAGAATACAAACTTTACATAATTAGTCCAGGAAAGTCACAAACAAACAAACAAACAAAGGGCAACAAATAGCAACAACAAGAAACCTTGAAGGTAGGAAGAATCTAATATCCCAAATTACCACATTACATTATTTTAAATGTCCACTTTTCAAGAAAAAAGCACAAGACACTCAAAGACACAGGGAAATATGGCTGATACACATTGGGGAAAAGCAATCAATAGAAACTGTCTCTGGAAAGCCCATATGATGAACTTATTAGACACAGAATTGAAACTGGCTATTAAAATTATGTTAAAAGAATTTTTAACCATATCCAAAGAGCTAAAGAAAATTATTAGAAAAACATCCCAACCTCACATTACATGCAAAAATTAACTCAATATAGATAAAAGACTTAAATTTAAGAACTAAAACGATAAAACTCTTAGAAAAAATGCTTAGGGGTAAATCTTTGTGATCCTGAATCAGAAAATGGTTTCTTAGATATGATATCAAAACCATAAGAAACCAAAGAAAAATAGATAAGTAGACTTCATGAATATTAAAAATGTTTTGCTCAAAAGAACATGTCAAAAAGGTGAAAAGACAACCCATAGAATGGGAGAAATATTTGCAAATCATGTAACAGGGGATTTCTATCTTGAATATATAAAAAACACAACTCTATGATAAAAAGACAAATACCCAATTTAAAAACAGACAAGGATCTAGATAGACATTTCTTCAAAGGAGATATATAAATGTCCAACAGGCACATGAAAAGATATTCAATAAAATCGGTTATCAGATAAATGTAAATTATAACCACAATGAGGCACTGCTTCGTATCCACCAGAATGGCTATAATCAGAAAGATGTATAATATCAAGCAATGTCAAGCATGTGTTGAAACTGGAAGCCATGCACACCTGGTAGGAATGCATAACTGTACAGCCACTTTGTAAAACAGTTGGGTGGTTCCTCAAAAATTAAACGTAGAGGGCGCCTGGGGGGCTCATTCGTTAAGCGTCTACCTTTGGCTCAGGTTATTATCCGAGGGTCCTGAGACTGAGTCCCACATCGAGCTCCCTGTTGGGGGGTAAGCCTGCTTCTTCCTCTTCTAATCCCCCTGCTTGTGTTCCCTCCTTCTCTGTCAAATAAATAAATAAATAAAATCTTTAAAAAAAAATTAAACATAGAGTTATCCATATGAATGAACAATTCCTCTCCTAGGTATGTCACCAGGAGAATTTAAAACAGATATATGTCCACACAATAACTTGTATAAGAATATTTATAGCAGCACTATTCAAGATAGTCAAAAGGTTGAGGGGTGCCTGGGTGGCTCAGTGGGTTAAAGCCTCTGCCTTTGGCTCAGGTCATGATCTCAGCGTCCTGGGATCGAGCCCGCATCAGGCTCTCTGCTCAGCAGGGAGCCTGCTTCCTCCCCTCTCTCTGCCTGCCTCTCTGCCTACTTGTGATCTCTGTCTGTCAAATAAATAAATAAAATCTTAAAAAAAAAAAAAGATAGTCAAAAGGTTGAAACAATTCAAATATCCATCAATTGATGAATGGATAAACAAACATGGTATACCCAGGTAACTGAATATTATTCAACCATAAAAGGAATGAAGTACTGATACCATGACAGAACACATAAGAGTCTTGAAAATATTATAGCAAGCATAAGAAGCCAGACATAAAAGACTATATACTGTAGGTTTCCTTTTACATGAAAATTTTAAAATGGGTTAATCCATCAAAACAGAAAGTAAATTAGTTTTTACCAGAGGCTGAGGGAAGGGAGGAATGCTAAGTGATTGCCAATACATGGGGTTTCTTTTTGAGGTGATAAAATATGAAAACTCTTCTGGAGTTAGATAGTGATAATTATTCCACAACTTTTTGAGTATATTAAAATCACTGAATTGTAGTTTAAATGAGTGAGTGGTATGCTATATGAATGATATTTCCAAAATGTTACCATTTTTTAAGTATAAAATGCATTCTGGTTGCTGAGGCCTTGGACCTTGCCAGAAGTCACACTAGAACCCCAGGGTTCCAAACCAGAAGCCAGCCTGTCCCTGGGCCCTTCCGACTCCAAGAAAGCCTTCTTTCAGTTTCAGAGTCCATCTTCATGCAGTTCACTCTGGTGCACACCATTTGGGCCAGAGCATGTTCCCCGCACCTGGCCAGGCTGCTGGAATGAAATGTCTTTGCACTGTGACTAACAGAGGGTGTCAAGGAGTCCAAAGAATTGGGGATTGCATGATATATGGTGTGAGCTAAACGCCTTATGGATGCTTCTGGAAGGAGGAGCTTTTGGCATTGAGGTGCCAGGTGTTTCTCATCCCATGACTTCCCTACTGCCTTGTAGATTACCCTAGATTCTCCCAAGAGGCTTCCTCTGGAAAGTGTGGTTGTGGCTGCCTCCCCTCCAGCCAGATTCTGTCGTTTTCTGAGCCACCCTTGACACTCAGCACTTGTCAGCCTCTCCTTTCCCTGCCCCTCTGCCAGGACCTGCCCCTACTCCCCCTACACACTCGAAGTCACATACCACACCCTGTGGGCTCCAACTGCACCCTGTTCGCCTTCCTGGGAAACCCCAGACTCCACCGACAGTGACTTGGCCCCAGCCTGGTCGCTGAACTTCCTACACAGAGTGCAAAAGAGAGAATACTTCCTGATCTGGGCGCGAAGGGGGCGGGGCTTGGGTTAACAGCCAGCACCCCGCTCACAGGGTGCTGGTAGGAGGGCTGGCCCAGAAACAGTAATGCCCTGAGGCTGCTCTCCAAGGCAAATGCTGGTGGATAGAGATGGTCTCCTGGGATAAACGGCAGACTCCTCACAGCGGCCCTGAGAAACAGCTAGCCCTAAGGATGAGCGTGAGTACCAAGAGTTTTTTGTATATTTCCTAAGAGCACGAGTGCTTCTTTTATTCCCCCTACTGCCACGAAGTGCACTAAGTTGACTGAGCATCTTGCTCTTTCTCCAGAGCAGTGTCCCGATGGGGTGCCCAAGGTGCCTGAGGACCCGCTGTAGACCGTGTGCTCGTTCGTAGAGCTTGGGTTCAGGAAGTAACGGCTGTTTTTTCTCTTGAGTTCAATTTGTGCTCAGAAGGCTTCAGTGGGATTTCATTTCATTCCCTGGGATAGCCGCCTAGGTCTAGTTGGGAGAATGTCTACTCTGCTGTATTTCGGGCATGAAGGTGTAGTGTTGGAAGGCTGGCGAGTGTCAGTGAGAGGTCGGCGCCGGTGAACCGGAGAGACCACGGAGCCTTCCTCTCAGGCCTGGGGGCGGCGTGCGGCCTATGCCCTCTAGCCCTAGATTTGCGCATGCCCGGGCGATCCCAGAGCTGGGGCGCCCAGCTCCTTTAGCTGTCAGAGGCCCTAGGCCGGTGAGGGTGACATGGTCTGCGGTTTGCACAGAGGTAGAGGCAAGTGGTCTTTGGACCGAAGTGTGCTCACATCTGCAGGAAGAGGAGAAAGAGGCAGACTAAGCAGACAGCAGGTGGGCTCCCATTCAGGTCTTCTGCCGGCCTGACACACCTTATTTTCTGATTTCGGAACGGAATGGCGAGTTCAGGTTGCTGCGGCCTGGGATTTTAGTAGACATCAGATGCGGAGCCCCAGGGTTTTACACCGGAAGCCCCGTGGCTGCTCCGGGCAGACACTGCTGTGGAAAGGCTAGAGATTTGTGGCCCGCACATGCGCAGTTCATTCTCCCTGCCTGGTTTAAGGCGGTTCTTCCCAAACTCCACATTTGGGCCAGGGCTAGTGTGTGTGTGTGATTGTTGGACAAAATCCAGCAGAGCTAAGAAACCGTAAACCTCAAAAGGAACCACAAATCATATGAAAGAGTAAACCCCAACATGTGAGGTTTTCCTTAAAAATCCAAAACAATTTCATGATCACAGTGAGAGCTGAGAGAAAATATGGACCTTGGAAAGGAGGCAGATTAATTCATTACCTGGTTGTTTTTTAAAAGATTTTATTTACTTATTTATCAGAGGGAGAGAGCCCAAGAGAGCACAAGCAGGGGAACGGCAGACAGAGGGAGAAACAGGCTCCCCGCTGAGCAGGGAGCCTGTTGCAGGACTCAATCCTAGGACCCTAGGATCATGACGTGAGCAGACGCTTAACCGACTGAGCCACCAGGTACCTCTCATTACCTAGTTCTATGCCAGGAAGAAAACAGAGTAAGTCCTAAGACAAGTGAAATAAGACATTGGCCCAGGTAACTTACAGCCATCACAAGGACAGAGAGTCTCCTCATAAAAAAGAAAAATCCATCCAACAAAAATGTCTCCCAGTCATAAGACCAATTTCTATTTCCACAAAACCCTAAGAGCTCTAATGCCTGTTACAGAAACATGTAATCACTGCCCTAAGACTGAAGATCCTCAGACGAGAGACTATAATGATAACTGCTAATTAGATTTTATAGGCCCTAACCTATAAGTAGAAATGGACAGTCAAAATTACCAACAAATAAGAGGACAATAAAATGAAAGAAAAAATAAGAGGACTAGAACTCAGATATAGAACTAATTACCAAAGATAAGAATTAATACAGGAAAAAGTATAAAATTTTAAAATTACATTTTAAAAATATTCTCAGAAAGTTTTGAGAATATTGCCTCTGTATTTAAAAAGTAAAAGAAAATAAGTGATAAGCAACAATAAAAAAGGATAATTGAAACTTGCAAACTGCATTTGTTAAAACAAATATGTAGTAAAATGGCTGAATAATAGAATATTAGTGTACTTAATTATAAAGGTTCAAAATATAAAATGCAAACTCTTAGAAATTCAAGAGGCTAGTTTCTATTTTAGGGAATATGATGCAACAGCTATTGAAGGACTTCTCACTACAAAACATTTAGATCCAGGGTAAACTTTTTTTAAATATTTTGTTGCTCTTTCAGGAAACTAAGGAAAAAAGAAAAAGAAAGCTGTAACTGAACAAGAAACAATAAGTTCTAGAAAAATAGGAATAGAAAGAGTGCCTGGGATGAGTTTCCAGCACTAAGCCTTGATTCCCAAATAAACCAAGGTGACCACATTCCTGGTTTAAAGTCACTAGTACCCTCTAGTGACTAGTCTCCAGAAGAAGCAATAGTAAGTATGTTCTAGGGGAAACCATCATCAATTTTGACCCTTAAGATTTCCACAAATTCAGATCATACATGAATGAGGCTTCAGTCTAGGAAATGTAAACACCGAAGGAAACAAGTTTCTATAAACGAAACTCATACTTAATAATAAACATAAATATAAATACCCACGAACTTCATGTATTAAAATTATCAGGTATACAATATGAAAGAACTTGCATAAGATGGTGGGTTTTTTATTTATTTTTTTTAATGGAAATACCAAAATGAGCATGCAAGAGACTATCCAGAGTGACAAGGTTTTAAATTAAGCAAACAGAATTTTGGAAATGTAAAATAAAATTGTTGAAATTATTGTATCAATGGATAAAGCAGTATATTAGACCTTGATAAACACATTCAATGACAACACAGAGGATGAAGAGAATAGAAAATATTAAAATGGAATCAAGAGACCCAGAGGATAAAATGAGAAGGTCTAACATGGTACAAGTCAAATTCCCAAGAAAGAACAAAAAAACAGGAGACAGGAACTAAACAATGACAGAATTTTCTAGAACTGATAAATGATAACCCACAAAAACAAGAAACAAAATGTATTCCAAATAGGATCAAAAGTAAGTCACAACTTGAAAGTTGTAATGCATCTGTAGTTGCATTACAAAGACAAAGAAAAAAGAAACTGGGGGTGGCTCAGGCAGTTAAACAGCTTCCAGGCAAACAGTAAGTATGCATTATTTTCAGATAAAAATGAAACATTTATATAAACTTGGGTATCCGTCAGGGCCCAATCAAGAGACACAATACTAGCGTACTAGTCCTCAAAAGAAATATCAACAGAATTTAAAAATAAGACCTTAGACCACATTTCCTTTTTTTTTTTTTTTTAAGATTTTATTTATTTGTCAGAGAAAGAGAGAGCACACAAGCAGGGGGAGTAGCAGGCAGAGGGAGAAGCAGTCTCCCCACTGAGCAAGGAGCCCAGGGAATCATGACCTGATCTAAAGGCAGACACTTCACCAACTGAGCCACCCAGGTGTCCCTAGACCACATTTCCTAAGCATTATTCACTAACACTGTAAATAAAAAAAGTTCGACCTTCTAATGTTGGAAGGAAAATCCAAGCATTAGTATATACATTTTTTATTTCTTTTTTTTTTTTTTTAAGATTTTATTTATTTGTTTGTCAGAGAAAGAGCACACAAGCAGCGGGGAGTGGCAGGCAAAGCAGACAGAGGGAGAAGCAGGTTCCTGCTGAGCAAAGAGCCCAATATGGGACTCAATCCCAGGACCCTGGGATCGAGTCCTGAGCCAAAGGCAGCCGCTTAACTGACTGAGCCACCCAGGTGTCCCTCATTTTTATTTCTGCTATAACAAATTATCACAACTTAGTAGCTTAAAATAACATAAATTTATTTTCTTACCGTTCTGTAAATCAGAAGTCTAACATGAATCTTAACAGGTTAAAATCAAGGTAGTGGTGTGCAACCTTCTTATCTAGAAGCTCTATGGAATTATGTTTTCTGTTTATTCAGGTTGTTTGCAGAATACACATCTTTGTGGTTATAGGACTAAGGTCCTGGTTTTCTTGCTAGCTACTGAAGGTCTTCCCCAGCTTCTAGAAGCTACCACATTCCCCAGCTCATGGTTTCCTACTTCCACCTTTAAAGCCAGCTACAGTCAAGTCCTCCTCATGTTGTATTTCTCTGACTCCCTCCCCACTTTCCTTTCCGCTTTCAAGATATCGTGCAGTTAGTTATATTGGGCACACACAGATGGGATAATGAAGATAATCTCCCCATTTCAAGGCCCATAACCTTAATCACATTTGCAAACTACAACTTGCCAGGTTGTCAGAACCAGAACATGGGCATCTTTGGGGACCATTATTCTTACTAAAATCATATTGGCACCAAATATATATATATATGCACACACACACACACACACACACCCTACTGATGGTGAGGATGAAGGAAAATAGCATTATTGTGTGTGTTTATTAATAAAGTTTTTGTCTAACTGTATGATATCTATCTAACTTAAAATGTAAGTTTTGGCTCTGATTCCAATTCTAGGATGCTCTCCTGAAGAAATATTTGTACATATGCACAGAGATACAGGATGTTTTTGTAGTACTCTTTGCCAGAGCAAAAATTCTAAAAAACCTACATTTCCACCTATAAGGTAATGGTTAAATAAATTGTGATAAATCCATAAAACATAATGCAATGCAACTTTTAGGAAAATGAGACAGAACTTATTGAATATACTGACTTGAGTGAAAAGGAGAAATATATTATGAATCAAAAAACAAGTTGCTTAATATGTAAGATAAAAAAACAGCTAAAATAAAATCTGTGTTCTTGAAATTTAAAAATAACCACCTAAATTACTTACATTAAAAAGGAAATAAAAAATGAACTTAGAAACTATTAAGAAATTACTGACAAAATCTATGTAACAAGCAAAGAAGCACTTAGCAAAAAAAATCATAGACTTAAATGCATCTATTATCTGTCAGAAAGAATTGAAAATAAATGAACTAATTATTTAATACTGGGAGCCAAATTACAATAACAAAATCAGCTTTTAAGAAGCAGTTGATATTTATAAATATCAAAATTTATAAAGGTAATAGGTAATTTATAAAGGTTTTTTTATAATTTATAAATTTATAAAGGTAATAGAATCATTAGGTATATATATACCAAATCAAATAGGTATAATTTATAAATTTATAAAGGTAATAGAATCATTAATGAGTTAGAATAGAAAAAAAAGCAGAAAGAAAAATGAGTTATTTAGAAACCAAACTTTAGAAAATCTTTTGTAAAAAAGATACCAATAAATAAAATTGGGATAAAGAAAAGGGACATTGGGAGATACTTTTAAAAATAAAGCCAACAGCATAGAGATTGATTCCAATAGGTTGGCATTAGGGGGGATTAGATGCAATGGACAGTCACAGAAAATTTCCCAGAAAGGCTTAAGCTACCAAATTTGAATTTTAAAAGAGTTAAGAAACTTAAACAATAATGAAAAAATATATTGAAAGCAGAGTCAATACCTACCCTTCCCCCAAATATACTGGTCAATTATACCAAATGTAGAAAGAATAGGTAAGACCTATGTTATTTAAATGTATTCAGAGCATAGGAATAAAGATGAAAAACTTATCCAACATTGTATCAAAACCATAATTGTTTACAAAGAAACTACAGCTACCTCATACTCATTAGTAGAAATTTTTATGAAAAACAAATATTGGCAAATCAGGCCTAGGATTCTACCACATTAGGGTTTTTCACAAGAAAGAAAAGTTCTACATTAAAATATCTATTAATATAATTCAAATCATTAACAGATTGTCTTTAAAAAATGACAATCTTGATAAATGCTGAAACATTTTATATAATTTCCCCACCTGGTGGTTCCAGTCTGAGTCACCATCTGTACCCACAGAGTTCAGGATGAATTCCACAATGTCACACAACATGGGTTAAGGAATTCACTTTTAGGGAAAAAGGGGAAACAGTTATTCCAGTGGTTAGCAAGAGAAGAGGTGGCATGGAAGGACATCCCTAATCCTGCTAACTTGTCACAGAGAGGCCCACCAAGCCACGTTACTACTGACCCAGAGGATCTATAGGCTATCCTAGCAGAGACACCTTAACCCCCTCCCCTGTACCACCTCCACATCCTCATCCCTTCCTTAAAATTCAAGCATGAGAGTCAACCTTGTGGGTGGAGAGAACACTCGGGCTACTTATCATCAGATTCTCTGGGTTTAGAGAGAAAGCAGTTTATAGGAATTACCTGGGAAGTTCAGCTATCTGTCTTACAAGAGACTTTGGGGCAGTAGGATGCTGCAATTCCTCTTGTGAAGGTGGGGTGGCAAGGGAGTGGAAGCTGATTTTCAGTGACTTTTCTCCTACTAAAGTAGAACATCCTTACCCCAACTAGCCTAATGTTCAAGCACACCAGCCTGAACAACATCAGCTGTGGACATCTGCCTGTTGCCTCACAAAAATTTAATTCCTGGGGCGCCTGGGTGGCTCAGTGGGTTAAGGCCTCTGCCTTTGGCTCAGGTCATGATCCCGGGGTCCTGGGATCGAGCTCCGCGTTGGGCTCTCTGCTCAGCGGGGAGCCTGCTTCCCTTCCTCTCTCTCTGCCTGCCTCTGTGCCTACTTGTGATCTCTGTCAGTCAAATAAATAAACAAAATCTTAAAAAAAAAAAAATTTAATTCCTGTGTATGTCTTTTCAAATCTTCATAAACATGGAATAGAAATAAGTCTGTTACTTTATTAGGGAGAATCTACCAAGAATCTAAAGCAAGCCTCACATTAAACAATAAAAGATCAAAGGCATTCCATATTTGAAACAGGAAAAAGACAAGGAGGTCCTTGCTTTTAACATTTCTGGAGACCTTAATACAGTAGGAGTGAAAAAAAGATGTATTTTTAAAAGACGTGGTTTGTCAGTATTTGAAGGTATGATTGACTACCTGGAGAACAGAGCTTTCTGAAACGATAATTTTATTTTCTGACCTAGCTCATGGTTATATGGTGTAAGCTTTATAAAAGTCATCAAAGGACACTTGTATAGCTCAGTAGGTTCAGCATCTGACTCTTGGTTTTAGCTCAGGTCGTGATCTCAGGGTCCTGGGATCTAGCCCAGCATAAGGCTCTGTGCTCAGTGGGTCGTCTGCTAGGGGATAAATGCAAAGGACTTGAGGCACAACAGAGCTTTTATGGGTTGAAAGAACATAACCAAGACAGTATACCTAAGGCAAAGTGAAGAAAGGGGAGAAAATCAAGAGATGAAATTTTTTTGAAAGTAGGTGGGAAGCACTCTAGAAGACATTTAGGCTTGGATAGGTATCTGGATTTTATTCTAAGTACAATGACAGGGTTTTAAACTCAGGCTTGAGATGATCAGATTTAATTATTCAAAAGGACCATTTGGCTGCTAGGTGCAAAGTGTAAGGAGGCAAGAGAGAAAGCCAAAGGACAAGGACAGAAAAGCCCCTTTACTAGTTTCTATAGGTGTGGCTTCTATATTCTTCTGAAACTAACCAAGTGAGTAAAGGCTACTCACTCATTGCTATCACAAGGGAGTCAGCCATCATCACTTCCATTCTGGTAGAGACTCAAAGACAGACAGAAGGTTGGGAAAGCTTTACTTGCAGAGGGTGGGGGAGGCCTAGGTGTGCTTTGATTGGAAGTTGTTGGCATGGGGAAGCTACAGGAAGGCTAAGGAGAAACAAGTCATCCTGTGTGATTGGTGTGTATTTGGCATTCCTGGTTAGTCCTACAATGAAATTAGAAACAAAAATTAGGGAAGCTGTCAGTTGTCAATAAAGTCCTGGCCATTTGAAGCTCATTGTTACAGAAGTTATTGCTTATCTTCTTGAATTGCTTCTAGAGATAGCAATCTGACTTCCTGCAAGACTAACTTGTAGCAGGCTGTTTTCTTGGGCTGTTTATAGTGGGTAAGGGGGTTAGTTCCCAAGCAGGTTGCTTTAGGTTGTAGGTCAGAGTTCTGTGGTCTGACTATTGTCTGTTTGTATATTCAGCCTCTCAAGTGGTAATGGTAAAAGAGAGGAATGACTGGATTCGTGACATTATTTGGTCATGAACCTGACAAAATTTGTTAAGAGGTTGGAAGTAGGAAGGTTAGCAAAAAAGAAGAATGTGAAATGACTCCTAGTCTGGAGCCCTAACAATCAGATGTGATAGGGGTTCCTAGAATCTAAAAGTTGAAATGTAGGTTGGGCCATAAAGCTGAGCACTTTTATTTGGAGCAGCAGTCAGCAAGTTTTTCTATAGAAGGCCAGATGGTAAATTTTCATCTGTACAAGCCATCTGATCTCTGTTATAACTCCTCAACTCTGCTGTTGCAGCATGAAGCAGCCACAGATAAAATAGAAACGAATGAGAATGGCTGTGTTCCAATAAAACTTTATCCATAAGCAATAAAATTTGAACTTCATATAATGCTCTTTTGATATTTTTCAACCATTTAAAATGTAATCCCCCCAAAAATAAAATAAAAGTAAATAAAATGTAAAAATCATTCTTAGTTCATATGCCTTACAAAAATAGGCAGTAGATAGGATTTGGCCTGAGGACCATGATTTGCTGACCCCAGATCTAGAGTCAAGGATTGTTAGGTGCATGTGCCAAACTTAGTGTTAATACAGGATAGGGTAACTGGGTGATGGACATTAAGGAGGGCGTGTGATAAAATGAGCACTGGGTATTATATGACTAATGATTCACTGAACTCTACCGCTGAAACTAATGATATACTATATGTTAATTGAATTAAAATTTTTTAAAAAGAGAAAAAAAAGACTTATATATTATTTTATAATTCTCACAACTCTATGAGATCACAGCTATTATTATGCCCATTTTAATTATTAGGTAACTGAGTCTTAGTGAAGATAAGTAACTTTTGCAAGGTCACTTGCCTAATAAGTGCCAACAACATTTGTTACTGAAGTAACAATATTTGACTTGGATTCAGTGTTAACACCTCATTTTACTAGACAGGTAAACAACACACTTTGCCTCTCTAGCCTTCAGTTGCCACAAGATTAAGAATGCTAATAAGACATCTCTATCTTGCTTTGGTTGTTGTAGGACTCAAATAAAATAATCATAGCTTAAATTTCACCCCATCAGTGAGGTTTATTCTGACCATCTTAAGATAGCATGTCTGTACTATGATGCTTTTTCTTCATAACACTTCATACTCTGATACATTATAGATTTATTTCTTTGATTATTGTCTGTCTTCCCACATGAGACTACTACAGGAAGAACCATGAGAAAAACTGCTGCTTGTTTTAAGTCTGTGCTGTATCCCCAAAGCCACGAACAGTGTCAGGCAGAAGTAGATATTTAATAAATAATTATTGAAAAAATGAAGAATATACATATAAAGTATAACTTCCATGTAATATTTTTTCTCTTTTTATTTTAGTAAAAACTTTTTTTTTTTAAAGATTTTATTTATTTATTTATTTGACAGACAGAGATCACAGGCAGAGAGGCAGGCAGAGAGAGAGGAGGAAGCAGGCTCCCTGCTGAGCAGAGAGCCCGATGCAGGGCTCGATCCCAGGACTCTGGGATCATGACCCGAGCCGAAGGCAGAGGCTTAACCCACTCAGCCACCCAGGCGCCCTTATTTTAGTAAAAACTTTTAGTGGAAAATTTATCTCACTGCACATATTCTTTTAAAAGAAAGTAGACACAGCACTAAAGCAGCTATGAAAATAAGATTATAAGCACTAGAACCCTCCCGCTTCCAGAAAAGAACACCTCTATAATCCATCTTATTTTTAAACTTGTTGACTTTACTTTGAAGAGTTAAAAGAACTTTTGAGTTCCACGGAGTTGTGTTAGATGAATTCATAATAAGACAGACATCGGGGGAGGGGGGCACAGAAATTCTATAGTATTGAACAAAAACTATTGGTTGAGTTGGAAGATATCTCTAAAGGTTAATTACCCCACATTTTGACATCTTGTCAATTATTAGTTTCAGGTACCTTATTGTTTTGACTTTCTGATCCTAATCCCTTCAAGTCATGCCACTTTGATATAATTCTTAGACATACCCAGTTTTTCAGGGTTTTAAAATTTTTATTCAACTTGTACTAGTTCAGTGTCTCCTATGAAACTTCATATATTTGTGTATGTGAGTGATTTTCAGATATTCCCAGAAACTCTTTTTCACTATATTACTTCCTATTGGATGATTTATAGTTTATTAAAATTTGGTTTCATTGTCTTGTTAGCTATTCTTTCATGCCTTAGAATTCTAAATTACATTGAATTATTATGCCCATAATAATTTTTAAATTATTTTTAAAATATTAAATATTTTTAAAATTTTTACATTTTAGTGATGAAGACAGTATTATTCTTATTCTCTTGAGATAGAGATTATTTAAAAAAAAAAACAACTCCCACAGATGCTTTCTCTTAGTTTAGTTACTTTTTCCTTTCAATCATAACCCAGAGATTCATTACATAGTAATTTCTACTTTAATGTACCTGAAAGAATTTATTATTTGAATGTATGTAAATATACAATATAATATATGAATGTATACTTAGATATCTAAGAACAGAACTTGATCTATAAATGAGTGCTGTCTAAAGAGAAACTAAATAACAACAAGTTTATCACTGGCCTGTTTGAAATGCTTGAATGGGTAATGCTATATTTTGAAACATTACTTGAGAAGCTGCATTCTGTGAAAATAAACAAGAACTGCATTCTGTGAAAATATTAACAAAGTTAGAACATTACTTATAAACATAATGCTCAAAGATAAAAATGCATGAAAAGCTATAACAGCTATAATAACTTTAAGAGAATCCCCTCTAAGAATGGAAATAAAGAGTAACAGAAGTGTAAATATAACTCAGATTAATAATTTTTATTTTCGTAGTATCCATTACTTGAATATGTAAATCATCCTAAGCCGTCTTTTGTGCTTCTATGTGCACTTACACTTATTTTAAAATGACAGCCACAGGGACAAATGGGTGACTCAGTCAGCTGAGCCTCCGACTCTTGATTTCCGCTCAGGTCATGATCTCAGGGTTGTGAGATTGACCCTGAGCTGGCACACCCCACTGGGTGTGGAGCCTGCTTAAGATTCTCTCTCTCTCCCTTTGCCCCACCCCCACCTTTCTAAGAAGAATTAAAAAATTAAAAAATAAATGACAGCTACAAAATGAACAGATTCCAATAGCTTCACAATGAAAGAAATTTAGAAATTTGTTAACCTTAGCCCTGTTTATAGAGTCATGTTGGGGAAGAAGAATCATTTATTGACTTTAGCAAAGTCTTATGCCTATTATCACAATGGGACAATAGGGACACCTGGGTGGCTCCATCAGTTAAGTGTCTGACTTTGGCTCAGGTCATGATCTCAGGGTCCTGGGATCAAGCCCTGTTTTGGGCTCCACATTCAGTGGGGAGTCTGCTTGTCCCTCTCCCTCTGCCCTTCTCCCCCCACTCATACTCTCTCTCTCTCACTCTCTCTCAAATAAAAAAATAAAATCTTTTTTTAAAAATGGGACAAAAATTGGGTGCCTGTGTTCCTCAGTTTGTTAAGTGTCTGCCTTTAGCTCAGGTCATGATCCCTGGGTATACTGGGACAGAGCCCACATTGGGCTCCCTGCTCAGCAAGGAGCCTGCTTCTCCCTCTCCCGTTTGCCCTGCTTGTGTGCGTGTGCACTCGCTCACTTGCTCTCTGATAAATAAATAAAATCTTAAAAAAAAAAAAAAGGAACAATGATGCCAAACAATGGATGCTTACCCCAAATTCAATTTTTGTTATTTTAAACATTTTATCATTTGCTGATAGGCTCAAACATGAAAAAAGACATGAATTTCAACAGCATGCTACAGGACATAGGCAGATTAACATCTGTTTCCTGACCACTTTGTGATGCTTCCAGAGCAAAGTGAAAACTTGTAGCTTCATTATACTTGCTTCTAGGTTGACCTCATTCAGTGAATTGGGAGTACCATTGACCAATATCTACCTTAAAAAAAAAAGTAAAATAAAGAGAAATTTAGAGGATTCTGGTTGTTTTAGCAACAGCTCACACATGTCAATATTTATTTTTGACTTATCAGCTCAAATTTTTAATTTTCAATTCTTGCTTATGTAGTTTTATGGCTGCCTTTTCTGATTCAGTTAAAATTATTCATTCACTCACATATTCATTCAGAAAACATTTATTGAGAGTTTTCTACGTTCTAAAAATATATAGATGAATTTAACTGTTCCTGGCCTGAAGAGTAGTACAGTGATAGTTGTGTGTGTGTGTATGTGTGTGCGCGCGTGTGTGCGCACGCACACACACACATTACAATAGTAATACAGTGTGGTAAATGGCATAGTAGCAGTAGGGAACAAAAGATGTTTCTAGCTCCCTTGGCAGAACTGGGGAAGGTTTTTCACAGAGAAGGTCACATTTCATATTGCCAGACAAGTAACATTTTGGAAGTTGCATGATGGAAAGAAGTCCAAATAGGAGAAACAGCATGGTCAGAGGCACCGAAATGTATAGACAACAAAAAGAAATCCACTGAGTTTTAAGGTTGGGGATGGTAGAAAATGTGACTGGTAACAAAGAGATTAAATGACCATTCATCAAGAAAGTTCAATAAAGGATTCAAAATAGGGAGGAAGGTAGAATTCTAAGATCACTTCCTGCTCTGTAATATCAGTCCATATTTATGATATTCTTGCCTCCATGAGCTATTTATAAAGTGAGTAATCAACTTCTAATTTACTTGTTAGCAATTCATAGGTTCACATAGAGTCTGCTAACACTTTAAATATCCCTATACTCAAGGGAAGCCCGGCTAGCTCAGTCGGTAGAGCATGAGACTCTTAAATATCCCTATACTCAACAATAATCATTAAAAAACTAACACTAGCTATTGATTAATCATTCTGATAAAGAGTTTAAAGCTATTTTGTTTGTAAGATGTTCTTGGAAGGACCACACAACTTGGTTAACAACTGCCTAAACAAAGTGTTTCATGGGTAAATGGACTGAAAGTTTCTAAAATGATTATACTGAATACATAAAATATGGTTAACTTTATTGTTAAAATCAAATAAGTGATTCAAGACAGTATTAATAACAGATTTCTCTAGGGAAAAAGAAAATGTGTAATCATGATTACAAGAAGCCCAGATATTTTATGTGGACAATTTCAATTTTAAATTATTTTATACACAAAATCAAGTTGTCCGTGTGAAACCCTAAATTTTCATAAACACATTGCTTAATGGTATCACAGAATTCAACATCTCTAATTTTAAGAATTTAGTGTTTGTAATATTCACCAACTTTTTTTTTTTTTTTATTTGACAGAGAGAGATCACAAGTAGATAGAGAGGCAGGCAGAGAGAGAGAGGGAAGCAGGCCCCTGCTGAGCAGAGAGCCCGATGCGGGACTCGATCCCAGGACCCTGAGATCACGACCGAAGGCAGCAGCTTAACCCACTGAGCTACCCAGGTGCCCCTCACCAACTATTTTTTGAAAATGATTTCATTGTATTCTGCTCAGTTGATACAAAAATTAAATTTATGACATTACATATTTTATTGGCAAATTGAATAGCTTAGTATTTGATCCCAATATCTTGGAAGAGAAACTCTTTGTAAGTAATAGCGTTCCTGCCAGAGTTTTCCCCATCTAACTATATCTCCAAGATCTGCCAAGTTCTAAGTGTAGTAGAATAAACACAGACACACTTACATGGAGAGAATGTGCCAATTTTTAATCATCCCTTTAATCACCTCCAACATCTGCCAGCTTTTCTCTTTCTGAAAAGTACTGCCACTTTTAGCATGACCCCCAAGAGGCAGGTGCAATATACAAAAAGTATGGTGTGGTGCTTTCCAATTGAGTCCCTCTTGGCTCTCAATTGAATGATGTCCCAGCCTCGTTTGGCTGAGATCAAATGGTAACTCCCCTCCTCCATCACTCAATAGGACAACACCACAGGAGTACTAAGTCCTGGGGCTTTTCTAGCAGTCCCTGAAATAAAATAACATTAAAAAAAAAAATAGTGTGAAGTAGGTGGACACTAATATATACATGAGCAAAAAAAAAAAAAAAAAATTGCAGGAACTATGTAAGATTCGTCAACGGATCAGTTGTCTACATTTCAAATAGCAATTCTGATTGCAAATTAACTGGGTAGGATGAAGTATTGGAGACAGTTTACAAATCAGATAGATTCAAAGAGTGCTCCTACTGGGGCTTGGCTTAGAATAAATCCTGCCTGAGTACCTTGAAATTCTGAGTTTAAGTAATCAATTGCTATTGATTTTTCACTTTTGTTCTGCCAACATTTGGTTATTCCCTGGGTCACGCAGCCTTGCCATTTGAGCCAAAGTCAATAGAGAATTTATTCATTCATTAAAATCCGTAGAGGTAGAGTATAATGCTGAAAAATTACATTTAAGATTTTCTATAGTAAATATCCAAGATTTTGTGTGGGATTTTAATGTACATGACAAATCTGTATTAAAGGACACCAGCAAGATAAACTTATGCCTTGTGAGGGACTGGTTTTGATGACTTAAATTGCATTGCTGAAGGAGAAAATTAACTTAAAAACCTTAACAATAAGTCCTTGGACTTTGTAGCAGGACTGTGGATATTAATTTGCTCAATATATTAATCATGACGTACTTTTACTATTTTCTTTATATTTCTTGGAAGCATCAGATACAAATAGAGTATTAGGGCCAAATCTCTGTTGGCCAATTTCATCCCAATGACAAGTTGTTGGTAAACACACAGAAACAAAGGTTTATGTAGCAATATCAAAGTATAATAGCTCCCAGTTTGTCTAATCATTACAACTAGTGCTTGTGAAAACATTTCAGTTAACTAGAAAAAGTTTATTCAGTTCTCACTTATTACATCGACTCTAAGTATTCTCTTTAATTTTTATGCAAAAACAACAAAATGCCTTGTAGTGCTTTTCAGTAAGCAGAAAGCTCTAACTCTATCCATCACTCCCAATAATAATACCAAATGGTTTTTTAAGTATATAAAAATGGTAAATGTTGCTCAGAATATTTTGATGAATTAATAAGGGTCTATTTCATATCATTTAGCAATTATTTTCTAAGATATTATAAGATATTATTAAAACCATTGATTTATTTTCACTTGGAAACCTCTCTGAGGGTAATCACTGGTGTCCAGTCTTAGGCACATTTCTAATTCTTTCCATGATTGCGTATGTGAAGCTCTCAAATTTATGATTATGGAACATTCCTGGATCTTCTAAATCTTTTCTAATATTGTGTAGCCTTTGTGTAGTGCTTTAACAATTACAGACAATTTCTCATCAGTTTTCTATTCTATCGTCATGTGAAGTATTTCCTTTGTTTTACTTCTGAGAAAACAGGTACAAAAAGATTAAGTGAAACTAAGATATTAATTTAAAAAATTAACAAAATGCTAGATCATATATGAACAAAAGTTCCTTCTCCCAAGGAAACTAATATATTAATGTTAAATTTGATATTCCAAAAATGAGTGTCTCTCTTACACTTCCATCATAAGTTTTTGAAAGAATTGTAAGTGTAGGGACGTAGGTTAAGCCTTGAAGAAAATACATAAAGCAAATATTTGTCTTAAGTTTCTTCTTCTTAGCAACCATCAGAAACCCACAGGAAGATTTTCCAAATCCCTATCCCATCCTCCAAAGTACATGTTTTAAACAATTCTTTAGATTCTCATGGATTTTTGTTCTTCTTGATATCCAGTAATTCATTCCTATATTAAGACTGACATTTTGAATCATAAGATATTTTTACCAAATAAAAATTAAATGATTGACTATCTCAACATTTTCATTTTACAAATATAAAATGTAGATTTCAAAGATAGATTCAACAGTGGGTTTTGTGACTCTAAATGATATTTTCTTTCTGCTTTTTCAAAACAGGAAAAAAAAATTAAGTGAGGGTTTGTATGGCATACAAGTGAACACAATTAAGGAAACCCTCATTGTTGTCTTCTGAATAGACTTGTCACATTACTATTCACAGCTTTGTCTAGTGACAGTGGAATATCAAAAAGATACTGAATAATATAGCAAAAATCTATTGTGCCACTGAGATCTAATCTTTGTCTGAATGTAATTGCCTTATTAAAAGATTTGCAAGCTTACTCTTTCTGTGATTCTAAAATAGGCCAAGAAAAACCATGCTGTAAAAACTGCAACTGTAGTCTCTATGATATGACAACAGCATGTGAGTCAAACTGAAAATTAAAACCCCATTCCATGGTTCCCCGGCAATGGCATGGATGCTTCTAGTCCTGCAATTATCCCTGGTGGTGTGAATGGCATTTGGAAGACTTTCTTCCCATGAACTTAGCTAAGAGTGCCTGAGGAACTGCTTATGTAAATACGAATATCTCATTTAGATGTTCCGGGCAGTGTCTGCTTCTTAGTACCTGTTCATTATAGCTAATAGATTCAGGATAAGCTCCTTTGTCTTTTTCCCCCACCCTCTTTCTTCCCCCGAAACACCTTGCTCTAAGCTTTCCTAGAGGAAGAACAGTTTCACTGTTCAGTGGAAATAGAGAAGTAATTGCACATACTGATGCCAATACCCTTACAAATTGTCAGCTTTAGTAAATAGTGTAAGTGGATGAATCTTCCTTTTTTTTTTTTTTTTTTGCCCTTCAGCCTACTCCTTTTTTATATATTGTAATGTTATACTTTTATGATTTCATGAAAGGCATTGCTTCCCACTCCCCTCACTCTCTTCACTCAGATATAATAAGACATAATACAAGCTCCACAGTAATAACAGCATTAATTCACTTCGATTATGGCCTCAAGTCCTTATTCTTAATAGAGAATTGAACAACAACCATTTAATTCTTCTGTAATATAACTATCTCATTTAGGAAACAGTAGCCACTTTAACACAACCCTTTCACTAAGAGTGGATTGGGCAGGGAAGAACGGCAAGGGCTTGTGATAGATTCATGTGTATTATAGCAATGTGTACGTCAGAAGAATTTGTAAGTCATCCAGCCTTAACGGGGTTTTGGTATATATTCAATATGTATAAAACAATGACATATGTAAATTAGAGTTTTTAATTCAGTACTCTCATTGCACTTCAATAGAATGGGAGTCTATTCACATAAGGGTGAACTTAGAACCACTTGTTTGCCAAAATGAAAGTATGAAGTTAAGTCTATTCAGAAACTATGACTCATCACTGTGACCACCATAAAACATCAATTTAATGCCTAAAGTTACATTTGAGCTCATCTTTAAAATGCAAATATTTGACGTAGCTACCTAAAATGGAATTTGTTCAGTGACAGTATTAACAGAATTCCAAGAATAAAAGCTTATTTATAGTAGTAGGCTCCTCCTTACAAAATTAAAATTTTGGTTAGTTATTATGGAAATTAGGATTACATAACTATTAATAGAAGAACACTTTTGGGGCACTTGGATGACTCAATCAGTTAAGCATCCTATAGATTTTTTTATTATTTCTTTAAAATATAAACTACTAACTTATAAGTCCAAAAAATAGTGTATTCTTCTTTGAAAATCCTGAGATATAATTTTTAAACTGCATTTATACAATTCCCAATTATATAAGATATTATATATAATTTATATGATTCAGATTTACTTTTGTTTTATCAGAAACAAGTTTTTTGAATTATATGCTTATAATGTCTATAATACAGTGGAGACACAATCAGAGAAAACCTACTATTTAACTTTAAGCTTACTGTATGCATTAAATATTCTCTGACAGATCTTATAATGTATGTTGGTCTTGTCATAAAAATATCTAATAACTCTTGTCTTAAGAAATCAATTTGGATTAAATATGAACATCACATACACATTTCTTAATTAACCTTCTGACACTTTCGACAATATTTTCCCCTTTATGGTATTTCAGATGAAAGCTATATATAGACTTCTGCTGAAATAATTTTTATGATAACTTTTTGTCTTATTTTATCTTACATTTTATTACAAAATTAACACATAACTATTACCTACAATTTGTAAAATAGAGCAAAATAAAAGGAACAAAGAACATTTATTATCCCAACATCTAAAGACAATTCTTACTACCCTTTTGATAACTTTTCTTATGGACTTTATTCCATAGAATTATACTTTAAGTTGTTTCTAATTAGACTGTGTAAAACTGTGTATCCTGGATTGTACATTTAACATCATATAATGTTTCTTATGGTAATATAAACTATTCATGAACGTCAATTTGAAGGACACTGTGACAATTACAGGAGATAAAGCATAGAAAAGATTTAGTAGAACTCATGATACACAGAAATTGTATGTCAGCATATGTCAGCCACCATCCTCATCATTATATTTATTATTGTATAATATCCACCCATAAGGCTTTACTGTAATATATGTGACCATCTAATTTTTAAAAGATGTTTAGACTCCTTATATTTTTTAGTCTTGTAAATAATGCTGGATTGGACATATTTTGTATAAAAAATTGTTTCCACATTTTATATTTGTTTTTTTTTTTAGGAGAGATTTCCAGAACGGAAATTACTGAATAAAATGGGATGCCCATTGTCAGTCTTTAATAAAATCACCAGATGTTTCAGAGGGTTTCCCTCACCTTCTACTCCCTCTCACAGTGTGTAAGATTGGCCCTTTTGTGGAACTCTCACTGACATTCAATATTCTCTTTATTTTTTTTTCATAGTACACACTCATCTACTTTAATCATGTCCTTAGCTCTACCTGTCTCTAATGGCATATCACATTTTTTTTTTTAAATTTTTGAGAAAGGACATAATTTAAGAGTAACAGAAAGTACAGGCACCTGGGTGGCCCAGTTGGTTGGGCATGTGCCATTGTGATCCTGGAGTCCTGGAATCGAGTCCCCGATTGGGCTCCCTGCTCATCAGGAAGTCTGCTTCTCCCTCTGCCCCTCCACCCTGCTCATGCATGATCTCTCTCTCTGAAGTGTTGTCTCTCAAATAAATAAATGAAATCTTGAAAAAAAAAAAAGAGTAAGAGAAAAAACAATAAAAATACGAAGAATTCTCCAAAACCCTTTACCAGATTCCCTAAATGTTACCATTTCAGCACTTTTACTTTATTCTTATTTGTCTATAGATATTGGATGAATTACTTTCTGAAATGTAGATTAGACTTGTAATTAAAACACTTGTGCTATCTCAGGGTTGTCTTCTTTTTTTCCTGGACTATAGGCCATATTTTCCAGTTTTTTGCATGGCTAGAACAAACATATACGAGACATGGATGACACATTGTGGACACAGAATTTTGTCATCTTCATTTGAGAAGATATTTGATTTTGTTCTAGCATAAAAGTTAACTTGATGGGACTCAAATTCCAAATTCTTTTTTTGTGGTGAGCAGCAACTGAAATCTCTGCTCATCTACTTAGCTTTTCAGGCTTGATATCCACCTGGCTGCTTAGATCTTCCTCGTGCATGCCCAGTTAGGGGATTAACCAAAGATTGGAGGAGAGATTATATATAGACTTAGATTGCATATAGACCCCACACTATGGAGTACTCTTCCAATTTTGAGCTACTTGGAGGGCCCCAAAATCCCACTGTGACACCACGAGCCGATAGTTCGGTGTCTCTTTACTCAAGCATCCTGCACTGCCTAGTCTAGAAGTGTGCTCTTGGAAAAGTCTATGTAAATGTGGAATCTCACTGAGTGCAGTTCTCTTCTTTCAAGGAGAGATTTAGGAGAGATTTTAGTTGCTTTCAGTATATTTTCCTGCTTTTGGTGAAACCTCATGCCTTCCCTTTTCTTTTTAAAAATTTTTAAACTTAATCCAAAGTTTACAATTGTTACAGACAGGATGATTATTCCAATACCAGATCCTTGGCTATTACTGGAACCAGAATTTAGTCACTTTTGTAGCCTATATCAGAATCCAACAGATTTAGAGACACCTGGATGGCTCAGTCAGTTAAGAGTCAGCCTTCAGCTCAGGTCATGATCCCAGGGGTCTGGGATCAAGTCCCACAGTGGGCTCCTTGCTCATGGTGAGCCAGCTTCTCCCTCTGCCTACAGTTCACCCTGCTTGTGTTTTCTCTCTCTTTCTCTGTCTCTTTAACAAATAAATAAATAGAATCTTAAAAAAAAAATCCAACAGATTCAAAGGAACATTTCCCAAAAGGTGTTCTGTGGAATGCAAGTAATTCCTTGATGAATAATCAAGAGGATTGTTATGTGGTCAAATACTTAGGAACCCTGCCTAGTCTTTCACCCTCTGTGCCTCTTAAGTATTTACGATTGCATAAGCATATTGAAGGATAGTCCAAGTCCTCAAGAGTATAAAACTATTAAACAATAGCACAGTTTTCATTGCTTTAATAAATATTTATTAATTGACACTTCAGTGAGTTTTATTTTTTTCAGACATATTTTTTCATGGAACTCTTTTCTTTCCTATTTTTCCAAAACTATCACAGAACTTAGAGTTCTATGTAATGCATAGTGCATAGTGCAAAGTGGCACATTGTAAGTTTAGTCTTCACCTAGAATTTTAATTTTTCTCCCCTAGAACTTCATTTCAAAAATTTTCTATTCTAGAAAACTGGTGTATTACCCCATAAACACATCTTAATTGTTTTCTACCTGCATGATTTTATTGAGAGCAATTATTTTATCAATATATTTCCTCCCTAACTAGTTAATTTATATTTCTCAATTATTTTACCATAAAGGTGGATACAGTTTTACTACTTTATTCAAACCAGTTTTTATTCAAACCAGAATGTCACTGCAGATCTAGGACAGTCTATAAAATTTCTCTCAAAGATGTAGCACATATCAGAGAATGCAGAATAAAAATGACCATAGAATCACGACACATAAAGCAAAATGTCTTCTGTTGTCTGGTTATCTATTACTGTGAAACAAACTACCCCCAAAACTTAGTGCCTAAACAGTAACCATTTTATTATCTCTCACAATTTAGTGGGTCAGAAATTCAGGCAGGGTTTGGCTGGCAACCTCTTCTCCACCACCAAGAATTATTCAGCAATATTCAATGAGCTTCTAGGCTGGTTGGTAAGTTTTATATGGCCTCACTTAGTTCCTTAGCACCTTGGTGCGGATGGCTAGAAGGCTGGGCTCAATGGGAACCTTCTGCATCTCTCACAGCCTTGGAGCCTCTCCATTTGATGTCTTCTACTGAGGAGTCAGATTTTTTTGTACAGTGGCTCAGGGTTCCAAGAAGGGAAGGTAGAAACTGAATTCCTCTTAAAAGCAAGGCCCAGAATGGCCTCATATCTTATATACTTTTTGTTAATGTAGTCATTGACCAGCCCAGATTCAAAGCAAAGGGAACTAGACCCCACTCTTGATAGGTGGGATTTCAGTGAATTTGTGTTCATCTTTATTTAATCCACCATGCTATTCTCATGGTAAAAAGCAGTGGACATTTTGCAGAAAGTGATATGAAAGAAATGGAATTCTGTCCTATTCAAGAATTATATAGATAGGGACAATAAGCTAGTAGCAAGTGCTAATGTTAAGATACATAACTAAGGAAATTATCAGAGACACAGCAGACATCAAAAATATAAGTATATTATGAACAACTTCATGCCAAAACATTTGAAAATTTAGACAAAAATGAAATATTTCTAGAAATATATAACTTATAAAACTTATTTAAACAGAAATAGAATTATCTAGGTAGTTATTTACTATTGAAGAAATTGAATCCAAATAAAAAATCTTGCCACATTGAAAATTCTGAGCCTAAATGATATCACGAATGAAGCCTTTCAAACACTCACAGAATAAATGTTACAGTAATATTCAGGTCTTCCAAGAAATAGGAATACAGGTTATAATCTCTAAATAATTTTATGAGCTAACATAATCCCATGTATGATATGTTTATTAGGAAGATTAGCCTAAAATTGCCTTTTCTTGTGTTTTACTTCCTAGCATGCCAATGACTCTAGTTTGTCATTATGGAAATGTGTAAAAAATGTAAAATGTAGCTCACATTATACATTCAGTATGAACTTACATTATCAAAAATTAATTAAACATTAACATGTGTTAATGGATGATGATCAGTCCCTCTCAAGAAAAGAGACATAGATGATTGGATTCAACAGGGTCTTCTTTTTTTTCTTTGAGATTTCCTGGATATAGTAGGGGAAAAAAATGTTTCTAATGTTATTTTTCTCTTTTTCTGTCTTTCTCCCTACTAAAGACAAATTTATCATTGCCCATTTATATTCTCTTCTTTCCTACTTCCTGATGGGTGAACCTGTTCTTTTGTGATGCAAAAATGTAAGAATGAGAATGGGAAGGGGGGGGAGGAGAGTCCTTAGCCCCAAAGCCTACATCTATTCATGTAACAAAGAACTGGGAGAGGGGACAAAGGGATTAAAAAACCTGGATATCTGGGGGAATTTGGGGGAAATCCTAAGTAAGATCCATCAAAAAAAATTACAGGATGAGTAAGGTGTATTTTAGACAGCATAGTTGGGAATATAAATTTGATCCCCTTTTTTATTCTACAGGTTCAAGTAAAGATTGAAATTACTTTTTCACTAGGTACCTGGATGGCTCAGTGGGTTAAAGCCTCTGCCTTTGGCTTGGGTCATGATATCGGGGCATCAGGCTCCCTGCTCAGTGGGGAGCCTGCTTCCTCCTTTCTCTCTGCCTGCTTCTCTGCCTACTTGTGATCTCTGCCTGTCATATAAATAAATAAAACTCTTAAAAAAAAAAAAAGTAACTGACATGACAGTGTTAGTCTTTGCCTACATATGACACCCTTCAAAGAATGAGCAATGTGGAGCACTATTGTGAAAATCTTCCATTTTTCCAAAAAATATGAAAGGAAAAAATTACTAATTTAATCCAGTATCAGTTGGGGATTTCCCATGCTTTTTACCTGAGCAAACTTGTCTTGATCTGATTTACAAAATATAAAAATTCCAACAAATTGGTGAGGGGCTCAGGTTCATAGAATCTTTGACCACCTTGGTTCTTGCTGCTGTATATACTATCTCCATAATGTGCAACTTTAATCTGGATATGAAACTCTACCCCGTCTCCATTGTACACACAAATAAAATGGAGGATTCATGAGTTTAGTAGACTTTATTTTTTTTTTTATTTGACAGAGAGAGATCACAAGTAGATAGAGAGGCAGGCAGAGAGAGAGAGAGAGAGGGAAGCAGGCTCCCTGCTGAGCAGAGAGCCCGATGTGGGACTCGATCCCAGGACCCCGAGATCATGACCTGAGCCGAAGGCAGTGGCTTAACCCACTGAGCCACCCAGGCGCCCCTTTAGTAGACTTTATTAACTTTGAGAGGAGGAAGGAAAATAGGCTTATAACAGCAATTCAAACAATTTTCTGTAGAATATTTTTTAAAGATTTATTTATTTATCTATTTATTTGAGAGAGAGAGAGAAAGAGAGAGAGCATACGCACATGAAAAAAGAGAGGGTCAGAGGAGAAGTAGACTCCCCACTGAGCAGGGAGCCCAATGTGGGACTTGATCCAGGGACTCCACGATCATGACCTGAGCCGAAGGCAGTTGCTTAATCAACTAAGTCACCCAGGTACCAGGAATATTATTTTTGTAAGATTTTTAAAAATTTACTTATTTAAGAGAGAGTAGAGCGAGTGAGAGAGAACACAAATGGAGAGGAGAGGGAGAGAGAGAGAGAGAGAAGCAGACTCCCTGCTGAGCAGGGAGCCAGACATGGGGCTCCATCCTGGAACCCTGAGATCATGACCTGGCAGAAGACAGACACTTAACTGACTCAGCCACCAAGTACCCTAATTTCCTGTGGAATATTAAATCAGAACTATTTTTAAATGCCTTTCTGCCCTCTTAGTATTGTAATACAGTCCCAGGTTTGCCCCGACTTTCTTAAACCCCCACCCTCCCTCTCCCTTTCTCTTTTTTCCATGTTCCATGCTTATCAAGAGCAAGCTACTGGCATGCCTAGGTGGCTCAATGGGTTACAGTCTCTGCCTTCGGCTCAGGTCATGATCCCAGGGTCCTGAGATCAAGCCCCATGTCCAGCTCTCTGCTCAGCTGGGAGCCTGCTTCCCCTTCTCTCTCTGCCTGCCTCTTCGCCGGCTTGTGATCTCTGCGGGTCAAATAAATAAATAAAATCTTTAAAAAAAAAAAAAAAGAGCAAGCCACTTAAACTCAATGATTAAAGACATTAATTACATCTACAAAATACCTTCAGAGCAACATCTAGACAAACATTTAACCAAACAACTGGGCACCATAGCCTAGCCAAATCAACATATAAAATTTAACCACCACAGTATTCTTTTGAGATGTTTGGATTCTACATCTGGTTACGAGGGGAAAAATTCATGGATCAACAAGGGGATTTGCCTCAGTTCGAGAAAGACTCAGAACTCAGAGAGGGGACCAAAACTGGTATAAGAATGGTACACTTCTCTTTGAGAAGCTACTGAAAGGGGAGAGACAATACAGAATAACTCAGATGATCATGATTTTTGAATGTTCGGTTAAATAGGAATAACCTGTTTGTTTAGAAATGTGTTCAAAATTCAGATCCCTATGATTTTTATTCTGTAAATTTGTGCGAGAATCTAATAATCATCCCAAGTGATGCTGATGCAAGTCACACACAGATAACACTTGAGGAAGAATCGAAGTGAATAACAATATTCATCCCAAGGCTAAAGAGAAAGTGAATTCCTAAACATAATACAATCTCAGTGAGGACAAGCTTCACCCACTGAAATGATAGAGTGACCAGCTAGACCTGAATCCTATCATCCCACAGAATGAAGATAGCTCCCCGAAACAAAAGCAAATGATAGCTTAGATATGCCAAGCAAATTTAATTTCAAAATAGCCATTTTTGAATGTACAAATGGAATCAGAACAAGTCACAATTGAAAGCCAGTTCAGAATATGGCCTGTACTCTACTTCCCATCCCTACGCCTTTCATTTGTTTGTGGTAATAAAATTAGAGCATATCACAGAGAAAAAGAACAAAGTAACTGCAATGCTAAGTGAACAGTTTGTTCTCTACCCAGTTTTCCAAACTGCTGTTTATGAAAAAAACAACTGCATTCTTTTTGCCAAATGAGATGCTCACCAGTTTGAATGACTTACATTGGGTATATCAGAATGCAAGCATACCAAAGACAAAGCTTCTGACAGAAGAGGAGCTTGAAATAAAATTTAAATGAATTACTGTTGGTAATAGAGAGCGAAAAGTGGAGTCAAACTTTCATCTTGTAAGACAAAGCACTCTTGTTATCATGTGTTTGAAATTGTTCTTGTAGCCATGCAAGTAGAAAAACAAAAACCTCTCCCCCTTTGAACTTGATCTGATTCATAATTGCCATCCAAGGAGCTCTAACCAGTTTCCTATCATTTAGAATTATGGATTTCTAGAATCTTTGATGTACAAGTGGACCTGATATTAGATCCAAATATCCAACCCCCCTACATTACATACTGGCCAAACAGCTTCCAGCATCTCTTCAAAAACTTCTAACAATGGGAAACTATTATCCCTGAAGTAATACCCCTCTATATTAGCAACCTTAATCTTAAAGTTTCTCTTTGATGTGTTCTCTTTTCTTCTTCCTACTTTCCCTCAGCACCTCTTACCCCTCCGCTTTACTCCTTACCTCCCTACAAACTGAAATAGTCACACACACACACACACACACACACACACACACACACACACACACTAACCTCCTGGGACCTTTAAAAACATTAACCCTTGGGCACCTGGGTGACTCAGTTGGTTGAGTGTTTGCCTTCAGCTCCAGTCCTGATCCCAGGTTCCTGGGGTTGAATTCCACATGGGGCTCTCTCATTCCCTCTCCCTCTGTGTGTGTGCTCTCTTTCTCTAGCTCTCACTCTCTCTCAAATAAATAAATAAAATCTAAAAAAAAACAAAAAACAAAACCTTAACTATGACAAGAAAGAACATAAGCAGGATTAGAAAATATATCTGATTTTCCCCAAGGTAATCACTTACTAAGTCTAGGGTGCTAATATTTTACTTAACACGTGGGAAAAAACTGACCTTTAGTTTACTAATCACCTCTGTCTTTAATCAGAAAAGAGACTAGGGCTATAACTATACAAGGCAAATGTTTTTAGGCATTATGAATTGTTCCATCAAAAATTCCTTTTTTAGGGGAGCTGAGTGGCTCAGTCGTTGGGCCTCTGCCTTCAGCTCAGGTCATGATCCCAGGGCCCTGGGATAGAGCCCCATGTTGGGCTCCCTGCTTGACAGGAGGCCTGCTTCTCCCTCTCCCCCTGCTTGTATCAACTCTCTCGCCATGTCTCTCTCTGTCAAATAGAGAAATAAAATCATTTTTAAAAAAATTTTTTTAAAAAAAGATTTATTCATTTTTAGAGAGAGAGTACGTGCAAGCACATGAACGCGAGTAGGGAGGAGGCAGAGGGAAAGAGAGACAAGCAGACTCTCGGCTCAGTGCAAGGACTGCCCCCCACAACACACACACTCAAGGCTCCCTCCTACGACCCTGAGATCATGACCGAAGCCAAAATAAAGAGCTGGTCATTTAACTGAGGGAGCCACCTAGGCATCCCCCCAGAAATTCTTTATGTTGAAGACTTCTAAGACAGTGGGAAGGATGAAATATAATTTGACATTAGACTGATGAGGAGGTAGATAAATTACTAGAAATGTGACTTCTCAATAGCCACATTACATGGCTCCTTGTTACAGAAGAAAATATTTTGCAACAGAACTTTTTTTTTTTAAAGATTTTTTATTTATTTATTTGACAGACAGAGATCACAGGTAGGCAGAGAGGCAGGCAGAGAGAGAGGAAGGGAAGCAGGCTCCCCGCTGAGCAGAGAGCCCAATGCGGGGCTCGATCCCAGGATCTTGAGATCATGACCCTGAGATCATGACCTGAGCCGAAGGCAGAAACTTAACACACTGAGCCACCCAGGCGCCCCGCAACAGAACTTTTAATGATACTTTTTAAGAAGGACACTTGATGTGATGAGCACTGGGTGTTAGATGCAACTGATAAATCACTCCATTCTACCCCTGAAACTAATAATATACTGTATTTTAACTAAATTGAATTTAAATAAAAAATAATAAATAAATAAATAAATAAAAAATGAATGCTCAGATCCTGTGCATTGTTAGTCCCACCAAAAAACGTGGCCTGCCAGTTAGTCAAGGTGCTAAGTGCCTTCTGTGCATCCAGTTAATGTCTTAACACATCACAGTAGATGAGTAAATGCTAGGTAAGATTTAATTATTTAAAAAGTTTTGTACTTATAACAAAAGTTATCAACTTGTAAAAATGAGTTCCTAAAATATGCTAATTTTGTATATAATATGAAAATTCAATTGTTTAAGGCTCTATTTACAAATATTAAAGGAAAGGATATTAATATTTTATTTTTTCCAACCTGACACTCCATGAGATTGGTAAAATAGCATTATTTGCTGACATTTCTTTGAAAATTTACTGAAAGTTAACATAACTACATCATAGTGCTCACAATTCTATTTGTACAGATGCCATTGCAGAATAAAGTGAGTTTCCATTGTATAAAGGAAATCTTGACCCAGCCGAAGAAAAGAAAAATGAATTAGAATTCTGTCTCTACTACTTACCAGCTCTGTGGCAATGAAAACCTTATTTAACTTCTCTGAATTTCAATCTCTTCATTTGCAAAACAGGTATAAAGTATTGTTATTGGTATTAAACTATCTTACAGCATTGTTGTGAAGATTACATACATTTTATGTGAAATAATAAACACAATACTTGGTAGATGGTAAGGCTCAGTAAATCATAGCTGTTGTCTGCTATTGTTGCTTTTACTTGCTTTGACCAAAAGTCAAAGGGAAACAAAATTCAAAACAAAAGCAGGGGGTGCCTGGGTGGCTCAGTGGGTTAAGCCTCTGCCTTCAGCTCAGGTCATGGTCTCAGGGTCCTGGGATCAAGCCCCACATTGGGCTCTCTGCTCATCAGGGAGCCTGCTTCCCCCTCTCTCTCTGCCTGCCTCTCTGCCTACTTGTGATCTCTGTCAAATAAATAAATAAAATCTTAAAAAAAAAAAAAGATTACATACATTTTATGTGAAATAATAAACACAATACTTGGTAGATGGTAAGGCTCAGTAAATCATAGCTGTTGTCTGCTATTGTTGCTTTTACTTGCTTTGACCAAAAGTCAAAGAGAAACAAAATTCAAAACAAAAGCAGGGGGTGCCTGGGTGGCTCAGTGGGTTAAGCCTCTGCCTTTGACTCAGGTCATGGTCTTAGGGTCCTGGGATCGAGCCCTGCATCAGGCTCTCTGCTCAGCAGGGCGCCCGCTTCCCCCTCTATCTCTGCCTGCTGCTCTTCCGACTTGTGACCTCTCTCTCTGTGTCAAATAAACAAATAAAATCTTAAAAAAAAAAAAGCAGAAAGCCTAAATAGTTTCTATTGTGTTTATTCCATTCTTTTGATTTTAGAACTTTTAACTATTGAAATAGCATATAATATAAAAATATTTATATATGGTGTGAGTTTCTAGAAAAATATTCATGATAAATATTACAATTTTTATTAGATAAATGTGAAACACAAAGAGGTAGTAATTATCACCATATGATTTAGACAAGAAAATTGGGCCTCAGAGGTCATTACTTAATGAGGATCACACAGCTAATGCATTGGAAAATCAGAATTTGAGGCAAGTTTTGAAACAAGTTTTAATGTTTGGAGTGATAAAATAATAAGGAAAATCAGAGCAAAAAAATTAATCTATAAAATAGGAGTGGTCCAACCTGAAAACGTGAACCAAGATTATATAAATAAAGGTATTCCAAATTATTTATTCATTATCATGTATCACAAGTGAAAAAGATCACCTCTTTCCATGACATTATGTTCATAAAATAATGAAATCAGATGTAGGAAATGTTTATTAAGCTACCTCTTTGAGAGGCACCTGGGTGGCTCAGTGGGTTAAGTCACTGCCTTCGGCTCAGGTCATGATCTCAGGTCCTGGGATCGAGTCCCACATCAGGTTCTCTACTCAGTGGGGAGCCTGCTTCCCCCTCTCTCTCTGCCTACTTGTGATCTCTCTCTCTCTCTCTCTGTGTCAAATTAATAAATAAAGCCTTAAAAAAAAAAAAAATACCTCTTTGATGGGTGCCTGGGTGGCTCAGTCAGTGAAACATCTGCCTTGGTCTCAGGTCATGATCTCGGTCCTAGGATCAAACCCTACATCGGATTCCACGCTCAACTAAGAGTCTGCTTGTCCCTCTCCCTCTGCTCCTCCATCCCACTCATGATCTCTCTCTGTTTCTTTCAAAAGAAAGAAAAGAAAGAAAAAGAAAGGAAGAAAGAAAGAATGTCTTCACTAAGTACTGATTATTTTAACTATAATAATTGTATATTAATATAATAAATTTTAATTAATATATAATGGTGTCTTTTCTTAAATATGTTTATATAATGTATTTTCTATAATATAATATATAAAATTATTATATATATAATTTATTGCTTACTATTCTAATTATTCTAAACATCTCTTAGAAATCCTGTGGAAGTGGAGCGCCTGGGTGGCTCAGTGGGTTAAAGCCTCTGCCTTCGGCTCAGGTCATGATCCCAGAGTCCTGGGATCGAGCCCCGCATAAGGCTCTCTGCTCCGCCTGCTCCCCCCTCTCTCTCTGCCTGCCTCTCTGCCTACTTGTGATCTCTGTCTGTCAAATAAATAAAGTATTAAAAAAAAAAAGAAAGAAAGAAATCCTGTGGAAGTAACATTTACTGTGTTTAGAAAAAGTCATTTAAGTAAGTATTCTTTAAAGTGTGCTCCACAGTCCATTTTGTGAGTTGAATTATTACTTTATGATACTTACATAAGCAATTCCATTGCTAACAATTTATCAAAAGGAATTATTTTCTCCCTTTAAACTCTAGTCAGTAAGTTAGTATATGGGTGAGAATACTGCCAAACAGGAGTTAGATGATCCAGCAAAAAGGAGTTTAGTAAATGCTTGTTGGTTATTTGATCTGTCCATCAAAATGAAAGAAAACTACCATCAACTTTGGTATATTTCAACTTCAATATTTTCAGCTCATAATCTTCCAAAACTATCCTGAAAAAAGGGTTTTCTCATTTTAAAATGTACTGGAAATGCATTTTAATTAGTAAAAGACAAGGCATCAGATGATAACAAGCAATCATGATTATGTGAGGAAATGTCCATACTTTTCAGAGTATGCTAAATATATAAAGTATGCTAAAATATGTAAAGGTAAAAATGACAATTTCTGAAATTTGCTTATAATACTTCAGCACATGTATGCATAAAAGAAATGCATGCATATATTCAGCAAAAGGCACATTAAAAAATGTTAATGGTAACACTATTTTTAATGCCAAAGACTGGAAACAATCCAAATGTTCAACAGTAAAAGGGGTAAATAATGGCCTATCCATACAACTCAATACCACACAATGATAAGAATAGACAAATTCCAACAGGCTGCTACACCATGGGTGAATGTTATAAACATAATATTGAGCACATAAAGACAGACACAAGAGTCTATACTATCTGATTTCATTTACATAAAATTCCAAAAATTGGCAAAACTAATCTATGATGATAGAAGTCTTAATACTGGTTTCCCTTGAAGTTGGGAGTAGTGACTAGACAGGGGCATAAGAACACTGTTAGGGTTCTGTTTTCTGCTTCATAAAACAGATGCTCATAGGGTTATGTTCGTATGGTTTGTGTACTTTTCTGTAGTTTGTTATTCTTCAGAAAATGTTTATATAAAATACTCCTGCAAAGTAAAAATTATGAAGCCATCCATCATGGTAGTCTTGATAACTGTTGAATTTGGATGATTCTTACACAGAGATTCATTTTACTTTTCTTTCTACTTTTGTGTCTGTTTGAAAATTTTTATATTAAAAATTAAATGTAATCTACAAAACACTATATCATTGGTGGGGACCTGAGAATTAAAAATTCATGAACCCTTCCACAATACAGATTCAAGAGAATTTGGTTTATACATTTATCGTACATTGAATCTTGTGTGAAAACTAATCCAGATTCTGCCCAAAATGCCCTTCCCTATACACATAACAGCTTTTTGTTGAATTAAATTGTCATCCACCCCAGAGAAATTAGCTAGCTAATGCAAGAATAATCACATTGGACATCAACGTTTATTTTATTAAAGAGCCTGAAGAAATTAAACCAATTGGTAACACTAAGAAAGATGGACATCTTCCCTAATATACAAAGAAAATAGCTATGTTTAAGTGATTCTTATTAATGTATATTTGAAAGGGAAGTAAAAAGAAAGGGTGAGCACCTTGAGAGCAGTATGAGTACAATTTTCGGCAAAGCAACTTCAAATTTAGATGCAGTCAGAGTTGGACAAAATGTTATTAGGCTATTGATTTAAGGAAGTAAAGAAAAAATTTAGCCTACAAGGAATAGTACAATATTTCATTATGTCAACATGAAACCTCAAGAGTTTGCTGAATAGAACCTACTGGGTATGCATGGCCAACACTTTGTCTTTCAAATTAGGCCATTTTTATACCCACTATGAAGAGTGCTCTTTCTGAGTGTGTTATTAGTTAAGCTTTGCAAGCCCAAAAAGGTATTCTCATGGTACATGAAAAAATAATTGATTTCCCCCTTTTCTTTGTTTTCCTTCCTGAATATGCTTTTTACATTATATATAATCAGAAAACTTGATGTCTGAGGCAAGGCTGGAAATTAACAATTCTAAGTATTGATTGATTTATTTTTCATTTTGTAGCCATTTGCTAGGTTATTCCTAATTTTTTATTTTTTTTAACCTAACTTGGAAAAATGTTTTTTAGCAGCCAGTTACAACAGAAGTCAGTTTCTTTTTAAGCAAACTAGCACTGCTTGTTGCTTTTTTTATGTTAAAGCTCAAAAGAATTCACACCCAGTCACAGGGTATATGAATTGTGCTTAATAAACCATTACTCTCTGTGAACATTATGATTCTGGAGTCCTACTATTATATATTCCTTAAATTAAAATTTAAAAAAATCTCTCTCCCTTCAGTACAAGTAAAATAGGCTTAACAGTAAGTAATTGCTGATCATTTTTGCCAGATACTTTTATTAGAATTGCATGGTAACCATTAAAATGGGTTTGCATTTTCTTCAGGAGCATTAATTTTCGGATTAAATAAAATACATGCTCTTATTTTTAAAGCAGGCTCATTTTATACAATAGAACAATTTTTTTAAATGAGCTACCCTACACTTAATGTCATTAGTAAACAATGCATTTCGTCACACAGGAATACCAGGCTTATACATTTAAAATACTTCTGCATCTCATTATGCCAGCTAAGCCCGACACAGTGATATATCCTAACAAGCTACTTACATAACCAAATGAATATAGAAGGCCAGATTTTCTAGCACAGATGCTGCCTCCTATCTACCCTCTCTAGGACAATGTCAAAATAGTGATTGTTATCTGTATATGTTGACTCTCTATGTGGTATTTTTCCAAGATGAATGAGAAGTTGATTGTTATCCATATTCTTTCATAGAAACCCACGGAACATCTACCAGCTGAGATTTTCCAGGACATTGTTCTGAGATCTAAGGCTGACTAGGTGTGTTATAGAAGTTATCTTAGGTTATATCCATAATGCATGGGGGTAGCAGTCTATACTGTTAACATCATTCTATCATTAATAGCTAATGATTATTAAGCATTTGCAAGGCCATGTGCTAAATTCTTCACATGCTTAATCACATTAAATGCTCACAAAAGCCCTATGCTAGTTGCTATTTCCCCCCTTATACTTCCCCATTTTATAGGTGGAGAAACTGAGGCTCCAAAGGGATAAACATTGTGTTAACCAGTAATACAGCTAGAAAAAGACAAATTCAGGATTCAAATTAAGTCCATGGGACTCTAGACAGAAAATCACTTCAGCCAACTTTATAACTTTTTAAAATAATGACTTCTATTTTTTTTTCCTCTTACTTTATGCCTCCTGTTTTTCTCTAAAACTAAAGCTCCAGGATTTGCAGATAAATAATTTTGGCACTGACTAACTCCAACACAATTCAAGTATTTATACAAGTTATTTGCAAATAAATGATTTATTTTCTTTATTTGAAACAATCACCAAATCGTGATGTTTCTCCAAGAGGTAAAGTAAAAAGTAAAAATTTGTAATACTCAAAATTTATTTTGTTAAATTCAAGTTTTTCATTGCTATTAACATAAGTTGACAGTTCAGGGTCTTTGTTTTGTTTTGTTCTTTAAGATTTTATTTATTTATTTATTTATTTATTTATTTATTTATTTGACAGCGACAGCAGGAGAGGGAACACAGGCAGGGGAAGGAGCAGAGGGAGAGGGCGAAGCAAGCTGTCCGCTGAGCAGGGAGCCCGATGTGAGACTCGATCCCAGAACCCTGGGATCATGACCTGAGCCGAAAGCAGATGCTTAACGACTGAGCCACCAAGACATCCTGACAGTTCAGATTTTTAAATAATGATATAGAGATATCATAGGTTTATAAATAAGGAAGGAATTGTATAATATTTGAATGACAGATACTCTATTGGGTAAAAATCTATAGGAATCATCTGGTCTCCTGCACCATCATCCCCAGCTCCAATACACTGTCCATTACATATACACACAAACACACAAACCCATCAAATGCTTTAGTATCTTCATATAGCATTACTATAATTGGAGAGCCTTACTCTGCTTAACTCCCAAAAAAAGATGAGAAAATCTATTTTATGAGGAAACCGATTCCATTTTCCAAGTAGTTCCAGTTGCTGAAGTTCTTCTAAAAATAGTGCTTGCTGCCCAGTCTCACTAAGTTAGGTAACTGAATTGAAAATAATTTGTCAGAATAACAATTGCAACATTAATAGATGTTGCCTCTCTTCTCATTCTATTTGTCCTTTTAATTATATAGCTCTAGCTCCTTGACTGTGGATTTAATGTCATTTTAGGAGGGAATACACACAAATACATGTTTTTAATGAGTATATTTAAGTGGAAGCCCTTTAAAAATTTTCAGCTCTCTAGCGGTCTCAAGAAAGGGTTCTTGTGATTTATCCACTCTCAGTTTTTTGTTTTGTTTTGTTTTGTTTTTTTAAAAGAGAGAGAAAGAAAGAGAATGTGCGTGCTTGTGCATGAGAGCCTGTGGAGATAGGAGGCAGAGAGAGAGAGGGAGAGAGATAATTTTAAGCAGGCTCTGTCTTCGGCACAGAGCCCAATATGGGACTTGATCTCCTTACCCTGAGATCATGACCTGAGCCCTGAAATCAAGAGTTGGAGGCTTAAACAACTGAGCCAGCCAGCCACCCCCAGAACTCTCATTTTTAAAGCAAAAGTGAGTAATACTTAGTTGAATCAAGAGGTCAATAAAGATATTAGTTATGGATAATATAACCTTAATATTTAAATTTAGATGAACACTTTGGATTATTCTTGCTGTTAAAAGATAGCAATACTGAGGTGCCTGGGTGGCTTAGTGGGTTAAAGCCTCTGCCTTCGGCCCAGGTCATGATCCCAGGGTCCTAGGATCTAGCCCCACATCGGGCTCTTTGGTCAGTGGAGAGCTTGCTTCCTCCTCCTCCTCCTCTCTCTCTCTCTCTGCCTGCCTCTCTGCCTACTTGTGATCTCTGTCTATTAAAAAAAAAAAAAACTGAAAAAAAAAAAGATAGCAATACCAAAACGAGTCACAAAATTTAAGAAACTATTTTAAGTAAATGCCAGTCATACAGAAATAAAAGTATTTTTTACGTTACTTATTTTTAGTTTAAGTTTCAATGAACAGATAATGTGAGCTACCTTGCTAAGGGAATAATTTAATTTATGTGAATCATGTATTTAAATATCTAATTATATTTACATGAAATGCATTTATTTTCTAAATTGCTTTAATTATGTTACATCATCAGAAATAATTTTTTAAAATATCAGAACTTTGAGGAATTAAGCTAAAAAGAACTAACCCTTGTCTCTTAAACATAAATTCATAGAAAAAGAAGTATCATTCCAAATCTAAGGTAGTTCTCTGAACAGTTTATTTTCAACAAATTTAAAACATTAAAATTCATAGTTCATTTGTATAGTGTTTTAGCTTATTGCTGTATTTTCTTCTTTATCATAATATTCTGCATTAGATGGTCAGGGAAGGGGGGGAAATGAGAGTGGGCTCCTGGAGGGAGAAAAAATGGAACAAAGATGTGATTAAGAGCAGAAGGACTAAGGAAAAATAGAAACCATGGAAAGTCAAGAAGAGAAGGAAAGTAAGAGGTAATAATTGTGTTTAGTTATGGAAAAGGAGCCAGAACACTCTCAATAGGGGAAGGAAAAAAGGAGCAAACAGCATTTTACAATTGTCCCTGTCTGGGGTTGGGGGACAGGGGATTAGGCATTCTAGAAGTAGTGGTGCGCCAGGGCAGCTCAGTTGGTTAAGGCGGGGGGGCTTTTCATTTCAGCTCAGGTTGTGATCTTTGGGTTATAAAATCAAGATCCATGATGGGGGGCGCCTGGGTGGCTCAGTGGGTTAAAGCCTCTGCCTTTGGCTTGGGTCATGATCCCAGGGTCCTGGGATCGAGCCCCGTATTGGGCTTTCTCCGCTCAGCGAGAAGCCTGCTTCTCTTCCTCTCTCTCTGCCTACTTGTGATCTCTGTCAAATAAATAAATAGAATTTAAAAAAGAAAAGAAAAGATCCATGTTGGGCTCCATGCTCAGTGGAGAGTCTGCCTGTCCCTCTTCCTCTGCGTCTGCCAACTGCCTCTCAAATAAATAAATAAATAAATAAAATCTTAAAAAAACAGAAAAGGAATTCTCGAAGTAGTAGTGTATTCCCACAATAAAATACCATAATGTAACAGTAAAAATGGATGGACTGCGTGTATAAATAACAACATGAATGAATTTTATAATGTTGAACAAAAGAATATAGGCAAAAGAATACTCATTGTGTGATTTCATTCATATAAAGAAAAAAATATGCAACTAAATTATAGTGCTACAAGTCAGAGCAGGGGATTGAGAGAGGAGTATAATCCATACTTCTTGAGTTTGGGCAATGTTCCATTTTTTTACATAGACAGTGCTTTCAGGGGTTTTACTTGGTGTAAAGTCATTGAGCTACCCATTTGTATTTTGTGTACTTTTCTGTGAAGGTGTTACATTCCAAGTGGAACAAAACAAAAAAGTATTGGGGAAAAAAAGCAATGAATGTTGACAAGACACAAAGCCAAACACTAAATTTCAGTCATACAATTTTTGAGGCTCAAAGGTTAATACTGTTCCATCCACTTGGACCTAACTGCCCCTCCCAAAAAAATAATTAAACCAGCGAACTAAAAAAATTTTTTAAGTTCAATTTTTAAAAATTCTTGTATTAAGTAAAATGAGACAGATTTGGGGGTCCATCTGACTCAGTCAGTAAAGCATGAGACTCTTGATCCTGGGGTTGTAAGTTCAAGCCCCATGTTGGAAGTAGAGTAAAAGATTCAAATCTTTTAAAAATAAATAAACAAGACAGATTTTATATAAACTTCAAATACCAGTTACACAGCATTGGGCTTAATGGGGGAAACCATCAAAGCATTCCCAGTAACTCAGAGATAAATTAAAGATATTCTTTACCACCATTATTCATTCATTCATTCATTTAAAGCCAACTGGCGCTTGAGACTATTCTAGGCAGCTGAGGCAAATCTTTATACAGAAGAGCTAAATACCCTGCCTACATAACTATTATAGTATTAGGGGAAAACCAATAAATAAGCAAACAAATATCATATAGGGATAACTGCCATGGGCAAAAACCAAAGCAGAGTAAGAGAGATATTGAGGTAAATTGTAATGATGGGTGAGGCATTGCTATTTTACATAGAGTGGTCAGGAACATTTTCTCTGTTAAGGTGACATTCAAGAAGAGGAAGGAAGTGAGAGCAAATCATGATGACATGCAGAGGGGAATCGTAGAGGCATTAGTCAATGCAAGTAGATATCAGAAAGAGTAAGAGATCTAAAAATTGAAGTGTAAAAAGTGAATTATCATTATTACTAGGCGAGTAAAATCATGTACCTAGAAAACCCAAGAGAATGAGCTAAAAACCCCTTCCAAATACTAGGTAAAATATTGACATTTAATCAATAACCTACACACATTCTAACAACAACTTAGAAGAGATCATGAAGAAAAAGATCCAAATAGGGGCTCCTGAATGGCTCAAGCCCTTAAGTGGCTGCCTTCAGCTCAGGTCATGAGCCCTACCCACATCAGGTTTTCTGCACTGCTCAGTAGGGAGCCTGCTTCTCCCTCTACCTCTCTCTCTGACATAAATAAATAAAATATTTTAAAAAAGAAAAAGATCCAAATAAAAATAACAAAAAAGATAAAACACCAGGAATAAAATTAACAAGTAAAGTATTAGCTCTATATGAGAAAAATATTAAAATGCCACTAATGGATACAAAAGAGGAGGTAAATATATAGAAAGGCATACCATGTTCTTAGTAACACTGAAGTTCATAAATACTTTAATATCCTTTAATTTATTTTTTAAGCTTTAATTTTTCCCAATAAGAATAGTTGGATAATATTTTTGGAACTTGACATGCTGCTTCTAAAGTTCATATGAAAAATAATCAAGCAAGAACTGCTAGATAAGTCTGAAAAATAAAGGTACTAAAGAATCCTACTCACTTCAAGTATTAAGGTGTACAAGGTAAAGAGCCCTAGGTATTAAGACAGGTATCAAAAAACTATATTAATTAAAAGACTATAAGGGCATCTGGGTGACTCAGTTGGTTAAGTGGCTGCCTTTGGCTCAGGTCATGATCCCGGGGTCCTAGGATTGCCCCACATCCAACTCCTTGTTTGGCAGGGACCCTTCTTCTCCCTCTGCCTCTTCCCCAGCTCATGTTCTCTCTCTCTCTCTCAAATAAATAAACTATTTAAAAAAAAAGATTATAGAATGAATATGTGTTTGGGGGGGTGTATCATGAAACAATAATAGATCCAAATACATATGGAAATTTAATAAATGATAAAGGAGGGGCACCTGGGTGGCTCAGTGGGTTGAGCCTCTGCCTTCGGCTCAGGTCATGGTCTCGGGGTCCTGGGATCGAGCCCCACATCGGGCTCTCTGATCAGCAGGGAGCCTACTTCCCCCTCTCTCTCTGCCTGCCTCTCTGCCTACTTGTGATCTCTCTCTGTCAAATAAATAAAATAAAATCTTAAAAATAAAGCAGTCAAGGTGGCTCCTTCTGGAGTTTCTAGGGGAGAAACTGTTTCCTTTGCCTTTTAAAAAAATAAATAAATAAATGATAAAGGAGACATCAAAGATGAGAAAAAAAGATTGGATTATACAGGAAATAGTGTGGAAATAAATACCTGGAAAACACAACCTTGGATCCAGCCTACATACCTCATACTGAGGTAATTTTTTTAAAAGATTTTTAAATTTATTTATCTGACTGAGAGAGACAGTGAGAGAGGGAACACACACAGGAGGAGTAGGAGTGGGAGAAGCAGACTTCACACTGAGCAGGGAGCCCCATGTGGGGCTCGATTCTAGGAGGAGGAATGAGGGATAATTTCCCGCCAAGGGAGTAATTAAAATGTTCTAAAATGTTCTAAAATAGTCATGGTTGAAAACTCAGAAAATATACTAAAAACTAGTTGTATACTTTAAATATACAAATTCTCTAATATGTGAACTATATCTCAATAAAGCTATTATTAAAAAAAATTTAAGGGGATGCCAAAAACACAGTTATCAAGATAAATAATTGTTCAGTACTAGATTTTTTAAAATCAAAATTAATGCAAAACCAATCCACATTGAACAAAATAACAAAATTTTAAATTGAGGTAGGCTGTTTTTGCTTTATGACTTTGCATTATTGTGCAACAGAAGAGTCCTTTGGGCAGCACAGCTATTGTGTCCTTCCCGTGTTTATACGGATTGACAAAAGATATGCAGACACACTGGACCGCAGTGATGCTTTCTATGTATAATAGTCATTTGGGTGGGTGGCAAGGGGAAAAAGCTTTTAACTTCCTTCCGCTTGGTTCAAAATGTGGGAAGATTTTTTTTTTTAAAAGATTTATTTATTTGACAGAGATCACAAGTAGGCAGAGAGGCAGGCAGAGAGAGAGAGAGAAGGAAGCAGGCTCCCAGCTAAGCAGAGAGCCCGATGCGGGGCTCGATCCCAGGACCCTGGGATCATGACCCGAGCTGAAGGCAGAGGCTTTAACCTACTGAGCCATCCAGGTGCCCCCAAAATGTGGGAAGATATTTTGATTAGGTATATAGGGGTACACATTTTCTTTTTGCCTCCAAGCCACTGTAGTTCAGCAGAGTACTAGAATGGAGCTTTTGTCGGGGCCAGTGAGAAAGCTTGAGATGTGTTCCCTGCAGGATACCCCACAGGAGTAAGCAGTTCAAAGGGTAAATAAAAGGTTAACTAACCACTTGATGGTAAAACCAAGAAAGTTCTTCTGTGGTAAGAGTGACCCACAGTCCTAAGATTGTCAGGGTGAAAAGATATGATTCCCTATTGACAGGCTATGGACAGAAGAGAAAGAGCCAGGCCAGGGCCATCTTTAGTTTGGCCTTAGAGGGCTTCCAGAAACTGGCAGATGTGAGAGGACCTGTCATTGAATGACTGTGGAGGGTGAACTACTAGAGAAATATAAGTTGAGGCAGGCTAGGAAGGGCCTGCTGAAGGAAAAAGTACCTACCCCATTGTCAAAAGGATCTCATATTTTGTGGGACCCAGCAGAGAACCACTGAAAAACCCACCAGGGGTCGTCAACGTTAAACATATGCCCCGTCTGGGGAGCATGAATAAATACAGCCTAAAAGGGATCAAACTAAATTTCTTGTCATTCCCCATCCTCCCAGAAGATTTGAATAATCTCTGAGACAATGCACTCGGATATCTGAATTCAGTCTGTATTTATGGCAAAGGAAACTACTGTTTGCTAAGAGGAAGCAAAGTTTCCTAGGAATCTCCCCATATTTCCATCTGGCGGTGGGGCGGGGAAGACAGGATTACACTTACTAAATAAATTTTAAAGGAGCTGATGGGGAAACAAAAGCTTCCTGTTATTACATCTTGAGTCTGAGTTACATAATTGTGTATGGGTACAAAATTAAATATTATGCACAATTTAAAATAATGCAGCAGTTGTATGTTTTTTATATGGAACTACTTTCGAGATATAAGGTTTTTTAAAAGTATAAAGTTGCATATGCTGTATGTTACTATTTTTATTAAAAAATTAAAAAGTAGGGGCACCTGGGTGGCTTGGTGGGTTAAGCCTCTTCTTTTGGCTCAGGTCATGATCTCAGGGTCCTGGGATCCAGCCCTGCGTTGGGCTCTCTGCTCAGCAGGGAGGCTGCTTCCCCCTTTCTCTCTGCCTGCCTCTCTGCCTACTTGTGATCTCTCTCTCTGTGTCAAATAAATAAATAAAAGCTTCAAAAAAATTAAAAGTATACACAAATGCCATTTCTGGAGAGTTACACTAGAAATTGATAACAGTGATTTCCTCTGGGGAAAGGATCCATACAGATGGGAGATAGGAATAGGTAGGATACTTACTTTACACCATATGCACATTTGTGTCTTTTGGATTTTGTACTGTGTATTGCCTACTTGAAAAAATAATTAAATAAATTAATTAAAAGGAAAAAATGACTTCAAACTTGTACATAAAGATGACCAAATGAAAATAAATTACAGAATAGTAATAGTAAAACCCAGGCCAAAAAAAAACCCAAATCACATATACAAGGGAAGGGACATAGCCCAAGATTATTTAAAAAAAAGTGGAGTGGCAAATGAAGTAAGTATAGGATTCTGGAAGACAACATGCATGATTAGTCTGCCAACATTAACTTCTCACCTGCCCCACTCCCACCTCACCTGTTGAGGTCTCTGAGGAGGTCTTTCTGGCATGAATGGGGAAAAAATGAAAACACAAGGTATTGGCAGAAGGGAAGAAATATATATATACACACACACACACACACACATAATATTATATGTATATAATATATATATTTATTTATTTTTAAAGGAATTTTTTAACATTTTGTTTATTTGAGAAAGAGAGAGAGAGAGTAAGAAAGAGAACATGAGAAGGGGGAGGGTCAGAGGGAGAAGCAGACTCCCTGCCAAGCAGGGAGCTCTATGTGGGAGTCAGTCCCAAGACTCCAGGATCATGACCTGAGCTGAAGGCAGCCTCTTAACCAACTGAGCCACCCAGGTGCCCGACATGTATATTTATAATACAAAGAGGCTAAGTTGATCACATAGTTTAGGGTAAGAGCAAAATGCATGGCCAGCCAACACCCAGAATTAGACCGATTTATCCACCAAATCAGAGATATCATTACCCATCAGGGAAGTCACTCCATCTTCTTTGGCACTCTTTTGATTAAGGAAAGACCAGAATACAGTGCTAATGGATCTTGTCCAACAGGAAAGGTACCATTAGGAGTACACAACTGTTTTTTTCTTCTTCTGACTTGGGAGTGGTTAGAAATGATTGCCAAGGGGGAGATGAAACAAGGAAGTGAACAATGGTGTGGGCTCTCTCTTTGAAAGAAGTGAGGTTTACAATCAGAATTAAGATCTACACTCAGAATTACCCCCAAATTCCAAGTATATACTCTTCAATGAGAATAAGATATCCCATCACCTCCAAGTAGAAATAATGAACCCTGGTAGAAGACCTTTCACAGGTGTGTGTGCAAAGTAGTAGCAGAGCCCAGATATTCATAGAATCTTGAGTTGTCCCCCTTTGCCTTCATGATCCAGGGGAGAGAAAATCTAGAACAATACATTCTTAGCCACCAAACTCTATATAAGAGGAGAAAACAAACTGATCTTAGTTAGGATGGCATTGTTTTCAAAACATTCCTTAATTATAAGAAAAGAAATGCAGGTCTGGACAGATCTCCATGAACACACACCATGAAAAGAAATAGCAAGGCAATAATGCAAACAAATTAGGAAGGCAGGAAGAGTGTATGAAAGACCAGTATTGAACAAAGCCTAGAAGAAACATAATGCAAGAAAATGAATTAATTCCCTGCAAATGCTTTGCTATTTATAGCTTAAGAAGAAAAAAACAAAAATTCCAAAAATTAGTTTAATAACAGCAGAATAAAGAAAAGAGGGGTTACAAATCTAAGGAAATAGAAGACTGAACCAGAATTATTAAATAATAATAAATTTCTTTTTTTCTTTTTTAAGATTTATTTCAGAGAGAGGGGCACAAGCAGGAGGGGCAGAGGGAGAGGGAGAGAGAATCTCAAGCAAACTCCATGCTGAGTGTGGAGCCCAACCCCTGGCTCAACCTCATGACCATGATGTTACAACTTGAGACAAATCCAAGAGTCTGACACCCAACTGACTGCACCACCCAGGCACCCCCATAATAACAACATTTCAAAAGTAAGAAAAAAAGACCTGAGATGATCATAGTAAATGCATGAAAGAAGAAGAAATTAAGGAATTGGCACGAAGCTCGTCGAAGTGGAGGGCTAACAAATTCTAAGCGACATTCCTATGTCTCAGGTAGAAAACCCAGAAGAACACAGCAATGTGCCCAAATATATATATATATATATATATATTTAATGAAGGAGAAACTTATCTGAAATGAAGCAACAATTTGATCTACAGATTGAAAAGTAACATATATTCCAAGATAATTTGATTGGGAAAACTCTTCACTAAAGCATGAGATGCTTTTAACACCCCAAAAAGCAAAGCAAATTACTGTCAAAGAAAAATATTCATGCTGGTCTCACGATTTCACAGTAACATTCACTAATAGAAGCCACTGGAAAATATATAATAAATTTTGAAGGAAAGAAATAGAATCAAACAATAATATAAACATCCAAAATAGACAAAGTACACGTCCACTTGGTATACAACAGCAGAAGGTAGAACAGATGTTTTCAAGCACGAAAGATGTCTGAGGAATAGAACACTATGCACCCTTCACCAAAATGAAAACAAAACAACCCCCCCCAAAAAGAAAATCCAGACAACATGCATTACTTGATAATAAAACCCAGCTATTTACAAGCAGACTAAAAAATAAAGAGGAAAGGAGTAAAAGATCCTGGGTGGCTCAGTGATAAAGTGTCTGCCTTCAGCCCAGGTCATGATCCCAGGGTCCCAGGATCGAGTCCTGCATCGGGCTCCCTGCTCAGTGGGAAGCCTGCTTCTTCCTCTCCCACTCCCACTGCTTGTGTTCCCTCTCTCACTGTCTCTCTGTCAAATAAATAAAATCTTAAAAAAAAAAAAGGTCCTGGGTGAGCATTGAAACAATCTAAAATATACCTAAATCATTTAAGAATATAGTGCAAATATATAAACCTTGGCAATGTATAATAATAATATAAATAACAAGATCAAGAGGTGGGAGAAGGTAAAAAAGCTAATGTCTTCATCTTTTAGAGTAGGGAAACAGTTGATGCCATCTACAGTTGAAATGTGCAGGTTTTAAAGCTATCTTTTCAACATTTTAGTGTTTTTGATAATCGCTTCCTAACTTACAGGAATCTCTTAAGAATGAACATGCGCTGTACTCTATACAATATTTATTTGAAGCTTAACAATCCATTCTAATTCATTTCAGCTTCATTCTAATTCATTCTGCTTACAAAAATAGCAAGTATTGGGGTGCCTGGGTGGCTCAGCGGGTTAGGCCGCTGCCTTCGGCTCAGGTCGTGATCTCAGGGTTCTGGGATCGAGTCCCACATCGGGCTCTCTGCTCGGCAGGGAGCCTGCTTCCCTTCCTCTCCCTCTGCCTGTCTCTCTGCCTACTTGTGATCTCTGTCTCTCTGTCAAATAAATAAATAAAATCTTAAAAAAAAAATAGCAAGTATTATGTGTTAATAATGGTAAAAAGGGATTTGCAGTGATTTTTTTAAAAACCTCTTTTTACTTTTCTGCATGACTTGAACTCATTAAAATGAGCAAGTGTTGTATTTACAAAATCAATAAAGTAATTTTTCTTTTAAAAATGAACAAGAAAGATAAAAAGAGGGAAATGTTTATTTTTTTTTTAACAAACTGATGTTGAACTCAATAAAAACAGTGTTGTAATTTAGTTACTTCTCAGACTTAAGATTTTCTGTGCACTTGGATAGATCTCATCTCCAGATTCCAGATAAGCACTTCCATTTGAAAATCTTTTGATTCTGTAAACAGAATTTAGCATGCAGAGTAAGTCCTTGCACTTAAATCACTGACTTGGCTGCTAAATCAACAGCATAGATGGGATCCAGGGTTGGAGCCAAAGGAAATGATGAAGGTTTGAGGCTGTAATTATTACATTATAATAAGAATGCAAAAAAAAAAAAAAAAAGGCTTCTACTTTTACAAAGCCATTGTTTGTTCTGTTCCTTCTTCTTATACCTGCACCCATTTCAGTTGAATTGATCTCCATTATTTGGTGGAGGCTGGCTTTTACAAATGTTTTCCTTATAGACATAGGTGTGATGCTTTCAGGTTAAAAACAATACTTAAAGGGGTGTCTGGATGGCTCAATTAATTAAGTGTCTGCCTTGGGCTCAAGTCATGATCCCAGGGTCCTGGGATCCCCATGTTGGGCTCCTTGCTCATAGGGAGTCTGCTCTTCCCTCTGCCCTTAGCCCCACTTATTTTCTCTCTCTCTCTCTCTCTCTCTCTCCCCAAATAAATAAATAAAAATAAAACAATACTTACAGAAGATGAACCATAGAACTAGATACACTTTTAAAAAGATACATTCAGGGGCGCCTGGATGGCTCAGTGGGTTAAAGCCTCTGCCTTCGGCTGAGGTCATGATGCCAGGGTCCTGGGATGATGACCCACATGGGGCTTTCTGCTCGGCAGGGAGCCTGCTTTCCCCTCTCTCTCTGCCTGTCTCTCTGCTTACTTGTGATCTCTGTCTGTCAAATAAATAAATAAATAAATAAATAAAATCTTTATTAAAAAAAAAAGATACATTCAGGGATGCCTGGATGGTTCAGTAGGTTAAGCATTCAACTCTTGGTTTCAGCTCACTTCATGATCTCAGGGACATGAGATCGAACCCCTTTAGGAGTCTGCTTGAGATTCTCTCTCTCCCTGTGCCCCCTCCCTCTCTCTCTCAAATAAATAAGTAAATCTTTTTAAAAAATTAAAAAATAGGGGCACCTGGGTGGCTCAGTTGTTAAGCATCTGCCTTCGGCTCAGGTCATGATCCCAGGGTCCTGGGATTAAGCCCCACATCGGGCTCCCTGCTTGGTGGGGAGCCTGCTTCTCCCTCTCCCACTCCCCCTGCTTGTGTTCCCTCTCTCACTGTGCCTCTGTTAAATAATTTTAAAATCTTTAAAAAAAATTTAAAAATAAAAAGATACATTCATACAGCCTACTGCATAACAATTACTTTTTAATCACCTTAGAAGTTTTAGTACATTACATAAATTCCCTTAGAGCCTGGCAAAATTTTTTTTTGTATTTTGTCTTTATGAATCCTAGAGAATAGACAACATTAGATGCTTGTTTGCCATGAGAAACTTTTTTCTTCACCATGTAGTTTTGGTAGTCAGAATAATGCTCCCCCACCCAAGATATCTATGACCTAACCCCCAGGATTTGTCAATATATGGCAAAGGGGAATTAAGGTTACAGATGGACTTAAGGTTGTTAACCAGGTGACCTCAAGATAGAGAGAGGGTCCTGAACTATCCAGGTGAACCCAGTGTAATCGTAACAGTCCTTATAAGGGAAAGAGGGAGACAGGAGAGTGAGTGCCAGAGTGATATAATGTGAGACAGACTCCACTCATCATAGTGGGCTTTGAGATGGAAAAGGGTCATCAGCCAAGGAAACAGGGTTTTCTCTAAAGCCTCCAGAAGGAACACACCCCTCCAAACATGGTGATTTTAGCCCAGTGAGACCCACTTCAGACTTGTGACCTGCAAAGTTTTGTGTTGTTATAAGGTACTAAGTTAGTGATAATTTGTTACAAGAGCAATACATGATTAACACAGTAAATAGAAGGTAAAAATATCACATAACTTTTCTTCCTGGACCATGATTCTGAATGTCCATTGATATAGGACTGTCCTTAGGCAAATAAAGCAGCTGTTTCGGGCAGCTTGCTCCATATCAGCATCTTACTGCTCCTTTGGGGTAACTTTGCCCCATAGAAACCATAAATTTTTTTTTTAAAAAATGGAAAAGTTTGTTAGCATCCATCTCTTGATTTGAGCTCAGGTCATGATCTCAGGGTCAAGAGATTGAGCCCCATGTCAGACTCCTCCCCATTCAGTGGGGAGTCTGCTTGAGGTTCTCTCCCTCTCTGCTTCCTCTCCCCCCACATGCTCTCAATAATAAAAATAATAAATCTGTAAAGTGAAAAACTCACTGACCTCTGGATGCCTATACTACACTGCCTTTCTAGGACTGGGCAAATAACTCACATTTCACCTTCTTTTTCCTGCAGTTCATTTCTAAGACCTGGGACACTGCTGCAGTGACTGACCCTATAGTACTTAAAAAAAATAAAGAAAGAAAAGAAAGGAAAAAAAAAGAAAGAATTGGCAGGTCAGTGCTATAGCAAATAAAAGGACAGATAGCCAGGCAGGTAGATGATGATTTCAGAGAAGTTGAAAGGCAGGTAAGTGAGCCCTAGGACAGATGATGAACAAGACCTGTAAAAAGGGCATGACAGCCAGTTAATTGTTTAAGGATCTAATAATACCCGTTGACAAAGAAAATGGAGAACAAAGCATATTTCTGAACTAGAAAATTACTGTCAAAGTAGTAAAACCTTTAGATTGTCTCAGCCCCTCAGAGATCTATGTATTGCCCTTACCCTGAGGTTAGTGTCACCTGAGTGTGGGGTTGAAGTTACATGCCCCCACTAGGGAATGGTATAAAACTACATGAGCAGGGGCGCCTGGGTGGCTCAGTGGGTTAAAGCCTCTGCCTTCGGCTCAAGTTGTGATCCCAGGGTTCTGGGATCGAGCCCCGCATCGGGCTCTCTGCTCAGCAGGGAGCCTGCTTCCTCCTCTCTCTCTGCCTGCCTCTCTGCCTAGTTGCGATTTCTCTCTGTCAAATAAATTAAAAAAAAAAAAAAAAAAACTACATGAGCAGACTCAACCTTGCCATTATATACTTACTGTGTTCAAAATATAATACTTCTGGTTCCCATTCTCACTGAAGCCTTTATTCATTAGATTTTATTGCATGAGGGTAAATTTAACCAGATAAAATAATTGAGGCAGTGTAACCCAGTACAGTGGAACTTCTCAATCTTTATTGTTATTGTTAACCCCATACACCTGGGGGATAACATAAGCCCACCAATAACAGTAGTTTACTATAGCAAGTTTTCCCACTTGTAGTGAGCAAGAGAGGACTTATCTGACCAGGGTGGTCTGAGAAAGCTCTGTAAGGTGATTCTGTTATATACCACCTCCTGCCCATTCTGCATCACCAGGCAGAATCCTTCTCCCTACTCTCTCAAAAATCACTGGTGTCGTTTAAAGCTGACCTTACTGGGAATCACACCAGAATTTGAGTCCTGGCTCCATGACGAATTGACTCAGCCTTTCTCAAACAATGCACGGCCTACTTACAGAATCGCCTGTTAGGCTCATTTAAAAATGATGCCTCTGCCCAGGTCAAAACAACTCTGAGGTTGTTGCTTAGTGTCTCCATTTTTGCAATCAGGGGTGAATATTTGGCATCATAAAGACTGAAAGGTTTGTATTGTGAATCGCTTTAGCCAAATGATTGCACTTCTTTAGGTTTTTTTTTTTTTTAACCTACAAAATAAGAGGTTTGGCCTGGAAGGTATTTATAGTCCTTCCAGTTCCTACAGTGTACCAGAGTGGAGAGATAGGGTCTTTGATGCTGAAAATACATGAGTTCCACTGTCAACGCCACCACTTACAACGTGACACGGAGCGAATATTTAATCTGTATTATTCTCAATTTCTTCATCTGTAAGATGGGATTAATAACAATACCCACTTCACAGGGTTCATGTACAAATTAGCAACGGTATACACAAATTACTTGGCAATCTTTAAAATGATCTTTACAAATATCACCTCCCAAATAAAGGATGCCTTAACCTCATTAAAATGTTATCATTGTAAAGGTTCTCAAGGAAGGGCTGAAAAAGTATGTATTCTACACATTTGGTAAGATGTATCAGTTCACAGACTGCTGCATAACAAAGCACTTAAAAACTCAGCAGCTTAAAACAATAAGCGCTTATTATTGCTTATGAGTCTATGGTTCAGCTGGGCAGTTCTTCCACTCTTATTGGAATTAAGTAATTGCTGGCATTACTCACACATGAGCTGTGGGTCCTGGAGAAAGCTCTCCTGACTTTGGCCAGGCTCTCTTATGTGTCCAGCTGCTGATGACTGTAGGCTGGTCTGGATGGCCTCCAGTGGGACACCTGGGCTCTCCTTTATATGATCTCTTATGTTTTCATAGGCTTCTTTGCTACTGTTTACCTGGCAGTGCCCAGGTATCAAGAGAGAGGAAAAGTGCAAGGATTCTTGAGGCCATAGTACAGAATCCTTTGTTCAAGCCTATAGCTGTGATTGCCAAATTTTAGCATGCGTTCGAATCTTGTGGAAGACTTGTTAAAATATAAACTCATAGGTTCACCTGAGTTTCTGAGTCAGTAAGTCTGGATAAGGCCCAATAATTTCCCAGGTGATGGTGCTGTCTGCAGATCTTGCTGTGAGAACCATTGGTTTACAGTCTTTTCTATGTTAGAGAAAACCTAAAATTTAACATGTTTAATATTATTTTTAAATAAACTGTTTTCTGCATAGCATATTATTCATGATTTATTTCTCTTCCCATAAAATACGAAACTTTTAAAAATCTAAGTACTTTTAGAGGACTTCAACTTTTCCCTTTTCTTTGAAAAATATAATGTCCTTTTTGAGATTGTACCCTAACACATAATAAGCTGTAGTCAGTAAAAAATTATGAAAGATTTCCAGGGTGACTGGAATCAGTTGGGCATCCAACTCTTGGGTTCACTTCAGGTAATGATCTCAGTGTCCCAGTATCCAGCCCTCCCCACCCCCCATCCCCCCATCAGGCCCTGCATGGGGTTCCTTGCTGGGCAGGGAGTGGCTTGAGGATTCTCTCTCTCTCTCTCTCCCTCTGGCCTGCATCTATGTATGCTCTCTCTCTATCTCTGAAATAAATAAATCTTAAAAAAAACAAACTATTGAAAGATTTTATTTCATCTCTCCCCTTGTATCTCCATCCCTTCTACATTCTGTCCTCCTCCATGCCAAATGCAATTAGGTCAGTGAAGGGAAAGTCTTGTTTAGTCACATAAGAGAATTATATTTTATTAAAATTAACTATAAGCAAATAATTGAATCACTGAAAAGTACACTCATATTCCACTTTCTCATTTAGTAGTTGAAGGACAGGCACAGAGGAGTTGACTAACTTGCACCCAGACACCAATTTTTGTTTGATCACCTGGCTTGATATGTCATAAACATACATGATCTAAATAGCCATTTACCTTCTACTGTCATCCTATTTCTCTGAGTAATGAAATACCTCTGGAAATCTTGTCAACTCCAATTTAATTATGCCTTCCTAGAAATGTATTCTTCTTAGATAATGCATTTAGTTTTCTGTTCTTTATTAACAAGGGGTAAAGAAGTGGGGCACCTGGGTGCTTCATTGGGTTAAAGCTCTGCCTACGGCTCAGGTCTTGATCTCAGGGTCCTGAGATGGAACCCTGCATTGGGCTCTCTGCTCAGCAGGGAGCCTGCTTCCCCCCTCTCTCTCTCTGCTTGCCTCTCTGCCTAGTTGTGATATCTCTCTCTCTCTCTGTCAAATAAATAAATAAAATCTTTTTTAAAAAGTTGGGCGGGAGCAGAAGTAATTACTAGATTCTTACCAATTTTTGAGAACATTTCCCTGGAAAGACAGGCGTTAACTATATTACATTGAGAAAAAATGAGACTTAGGTAGGTTAAGAGATTTATGTAGAATCATAGATGAGAGCCAAGACAGGTTTGTTTCTACTATATCAAATGTCTTTCCACTGCATCAAACAATAAGTATCCAGATTATTCCATGTTAACTATCTGTGATTAACTCATAATTCACTCAAAATAAATTCATTGTTAATTCCTTTTGTTTTTCAAAGTGTCATGGAAAACACCTTTATTCCATTAGCTGGCTTTCGCTTTCCTTACATTTTTCCTCTCCTAATAGATGTAGTCCTAGGTTGGGGGAGGAGAAAGGGAGATCAGAGCAAAGTGAACTTAGTAAAATGTTTATTTTCCAGAATTTCTTCAAAACTGTTGAAAAGTAGAGTTGTGGTTCTTCGTAGCAACTCCCACAAATAGACTGATATTCTTTACATTTTAAGTATTTTTTTTTTTCCATTTTAAGTATTTCAAAGACTTTACTATTTGTCTAACATGGTATTATCCTAATTGATGATTGTTAATCACTCTCTATATGGCAAACATTACATGCAAAACCCATATTTATTATCCTATTTAATCCTCACAATACCTAAGGTAGGTACTATTTTTATTTTCATTTTACAGAATAAAAAATAGGCCTCAGTGATAAAATAATCACTCAAATCACACAACTAGTAATAGTAAGGTTGGAGCTCCAATGAAAGTCTATTGGATTTGTAGTCTTACTCCTTATTGGTGGCAATATTTGTCTTGCAACTTGTATTTAAAAAAAAAATCAACTATACTAAAGTGATGGTACTACAAAAAATGCTTTGAATCAATTGAACAATGAGCCTGTTTCAGAATAAGAAATTTATGACAGAATGGAAGGGGAAAGGTGAAAAGGAAACATCAGATTTATTCAAAGAAATTGCAACTGAACATAGCTATGAGATTGACAAGTTTAGATAACACATGTGACCAAGTGTGTGGGTCTCCAAAGCAGTCACCCTGGGAAGACAAATGTTTAATTAAGCAGTGTCATCACTGCTACAACCCATTTTGAGGCCTATTTTAGGTCTGCTTATTTTGTGTATACATCTAACTATTTAAACAGCCATGACAAACATATGTATTATTCAGTTTGTAAGGGATTGCATACTTAATTTACCAGATTTGATTGTGAACAACTTTTTGGATATTTTCCAAAGTCAAATCCAATCTTTAGAGAAAAAAATTGTTGACTTTGCAGGAATTCCCTAAAACTATGATTCAGGTTCTGAACATAATTCCTTAAAAAAAGACTTTTAAATTTTTTTAGCTATAGCAGCAAATTGGGATCATCAATTACAAATAAGAGCTTATTTTATTCCAAGGTGAATATTCTAAATATTTCAATATTGATACATTCCAAAGAGAGTACGCCCATATGTTTGTTTGAAAACAATAGCAAAAACAAACAAACAAACAAACAAAAAACATAAAAAGAAAAAGAAAAGATGTTTGGACTAGATAAACTTTAAGTTCAACCTATTATAGCACAATTATGCAGCTTCTTCAAAAAGAACTATTACTGTGGGACTTCCTCAAGTAAATTATTCTCACAAACCCACTCCTTGTTCAATAATTTGAGGAGATTATCCCATCCAGTACCAGTGACCTGGTTATAGGTGGAGTCTCAGAAATCTTTTACCTGGAATTCAAAATGACTGTCAGGCAGGGTCATAATAATCAAGGCAGAGTGCATTTATAAGCAGGAAACCACAACAGTAGCCAATATATCAATAGAGGAAGCTTCAAGATATAGTATATTCAGTGACATACAGCTTAAATAGAGCTTTTTTCCATATAAAACGAGAGTCCAAAGTAGCTAGTCCATGACTAACTGAACAATTCAAGCACGTCATCAGGAACCCGGGTTTTCCTACCTTTCTTCACCATGTTTCAGGGATTGGCCTTCAACTTTCTGCTTCATAATTTCAAGATGGTTGCTTCACCTCCAGACAACACACAATATCCAGGTAGATGAAAGCAGTAGGGCAAATGAGCAAAAGGTGGTGGCAGCGGTGCCTATTCTTCTGTCATCAAGAAAGCAAAAGTTTTTCCAGGCAACCCTTAAGCAAATATATAATTACATCAAATTTTCCAGAACTGTTTTAAACAGCCACTAATAGTTGCAAGGAAAATTAGGAAATCAGATATTCAAATTTCCAGGCTCTAAATTGAAGACAAGGAGGGAGGAGGTTGAGAATTTGTGTTGAGTGAGCCCAGTTATATTATCTGTTTCAATAAGGCTTACATTTTACTACAAAGTGTGTTTTCACACTTTGTATCATTAAATCATCACAATAGTAGAAGTTGGCCCTTGCTCTTTTAATTTTACTAAAGAAGGAAGTGTGGTCTAGTGTGGTTAAGAGAATTGCCCAGTTTACTTAGCTTATAAGCATTGGAGCCAATTTTGATATGACTCCAGAAATCCTGCTTTCCAACATGGGCAAAGACATCATAAGAGCACAACAACAATGCTTTCCCAAAGACCGAACCTCCTCTTAAAAGGTAGCATGAAGGAGACTCTTCAGAATCCATTACTGGATTCTTACACAGTGATCTTGTTTTTACATGTCAGAAAGCTTGTTGAGAAGTTCCTAAAAGGAGAAAGTCAAGGTCGTTTAGGATTAAGTGCTGTATCCCATTAGTCACTGAAGCCTTTAGCATGACTCTCAACATTCACCCACTGGTAGGAGATTTACAGATGGTGAATTGCTTATTTAATACCTGGCTTATATATTTTCCAGACTTGGTTTGCTTTTATTGATTATAATGTATTCCTTGATGTATGCCAAAGAAACTGTTTTGTCCTCTATTTTCTTCTGCCACATAGAGCTGACCCTGAAATAAATGAAGCCTATAATACTATTAATAAAAATAGAAAATAGAACATAGAAAATAGAACATATTACCTTTGTCAGGTATTAAACACTCTCTTTTCAGAATGTACTATATCATAGGTTATTGTGGAATGTGCTAGAAAATTTTGGTAGAATAAACATCTTGTAGGATGGTAGATTTAAAAAAAAATATCTACAGTTTTTCTTTGGATTTGATATATCCTTCCCTCCTAGAAAACTTTCAGTTTACATTTAGGTATATGACTCTTGCCAATTTGCTACAACTGTGTTCCACACGAGGCTCAAGTTCTCATTAATGCTGAGTGCACTGATGTGTCTTAATAATCTCCAACTGTGCTAACTTCTCCCAGGTGCAATCTTATGTTTCACAGGGTTAATACGTTTAACGTATACACTTACTGGAGCTGTTTTTATCCCATCTTAAAAGTTTCATTTAGTAAAAGACCCAGTTTCCAAATTTATCGTTCATTTCTTTTGTCTACTTTTAAAAGTGTCAAGGAAAATACCTTTATTCCATTAGTTAGCATTCCCGTCCCTTCCGTTACTCCGCTCCTAATGACGTAGTTCTAGGTTGGAGGAACAGAAAGGGTGATCAGAGAAAAATGAATTTAGTATAATGTATGTTTTCCAGAATGCCTTCAAAACTGTTGAAAAGTTCATTAGGGTAGAGAGGGAACTTACCTGGCTAGCTAATGAGCTATTCTTTAAAAAAAGGTCATAATCTTCAACCAGGATAATATGTTCAGAGGAAAGTATTTAGTATCTTGCCCATCTAGGTCTTGAGGACTAGAGAGCTTAATAACAACATAAACTTTTACTGTTTATTATTATACTTACAAATTGATGACTTAGTACAAAAACCATTTGCTATCTCCACTCACTATTTTTAGCTAATAACATTATGCAAAGTATTAAATGCAACTTTTTTTTTAAGTTTTCATGCTCATAGGAGGTATTTATGTAGAACAATTATTTTGTTATAATTATATGTAATTCTTATTCTTCCTCATTAAGGTGTATCTCTAGGGATTTCTTCTAAGTATGCCTTATTAAATCAGTATTGCTGTCAGTCAATATATTACTTAATAAGTCAATTTATTTAGACTTTTCACTAATTCTAACTGGTCTCTCTTCCTCCCCAATTTTCCCCCCTTTACTTAGTTATGGAAAATATGTGAACATAAGTCTGGTATTACCTTCAAATCATAGAATTGTTAAAAGTTGTAAAAAGTAACTGGTTAAAAAAAGAGAAAGTTTTCTGTGACATTATAGATTTATAAGACCTGAGGGAACCCCCCAAAATCAATACCACACCCTTTTTTTCCTATGCTGAAAATCTTGTGACAAGATCTTTCCTTCCCATCTACGAAAAGTTGTTTCTTATCAGAAGCAATTAAGAGCCTCCCCTTCTTTTACCTTCCCCAGATATCAGAAGCCTTTTGAGGAGGGTCATAAAGATTTTTCTTAGGGAACTCCCATAGCCTAGAACAGGCTGCATAACCTATATACACAAAGTTTAAGTGATTAATAAATAGCTGACATAAAAAGGGAGAGATGTTTCATTAGACATAAATGTCCTGTTTTCTCTCTGCTTGTTGCTTTCTTCTAGCTGCTATAAGGCATCAATGATGAAAAGAGAGGAGTTGATTGCGTAGTGTCAGAGACGTTGTGCTCCATAAACTCTAATCAACATAAATAAATACCCACGCAGTTTTGGAGGAATCGCTCGGGTAGTTTGGAACAGGGGCTTTGTAGCCACATCAAGAGTACACAGCATCGCAGTAAGTTGGAAATAAAACGTTGACCTGTAAAATAATAGTCTATTTGTTCACGTAGGGAAATTAAAGCCCTGTGAGACTTCCTTGTACTTGAAAAAAAAAAAAAAAATCAGTGCTTGTGAATTGGATTCTTCTGACCATTAACAAAATTGAAAGAGGAATAAAAGTGTATCCGTGGACGTTTTCAACAGGACAACAGGAAGTCAGGGAAGCAAAGATCCAAGACTCCACAAAGTGTGCAAAAGGAGAGGCATTTTTAGTACTTTCTGCCTGCGGGAGCGAGGCCGAGAGCGGAGGGAGGCTGGAAGAGGTGTCAGGTCTGTAGGCGGGCGAGAGGGAAGAGGTCGGGGGTCGAGTCCGGGAGTTGGTGACTTCGTTGCGCACCTGCAGGGGCGGTGCTCCCCGGCACAGGAGGACCTGGAACAGTGAACCCGAAGGGGGGCGTTGGCCCTAGGGATACCCACCAGCCCGGGACCGAACCCTTCGCCCAACCCGGCGTATCGGACCCCAGAATTCATTCCAGAACCCTGGCAGCCCCTCCCTGGCCAGGTGGGCTATCAGTCTGGGTGCCGGATTCCTCCCCTACAGGCTGCGCGCGGTCAGAGTACAAGACCCCCTCCTGCAGGGGTCCTCCCCAGCCTGGGTGCCTCTCGGGTTGCTTTTCTTTCCCTCTTCGCCCCGCCGCCAGCCCCCTTGACAGTCCCTGGGCTCGAGAGCAAAGCGGTGTGCGCGGAAGCGCTGTCCCGCGCCTCCCGGAGCCGGGTAGAGTTGGCGGTGCGAATTGACTCACAGTTGCAAACTATCCGCCAGTTAATATCCCGCTCGATCCCGCACCCACCTAGCCCGCTCTTCTTGCCCTTCCTGCGCCCCTATTTTCGATTTTAGGATCTTCTGTTTCCTTAAGTGTTTGGATAAAATCGCTGCCCATGATCTACTGAGCTAGAAATAACCCGCTGGTTTGCATACTTTTTTTGAACGCTGACTGCAGAAAATGCCATGGGGGCGGGGAGGGGGGGAGTTGGAAGGAGTGTGTGTGTGTGTGTGTGTGTGTGTGTGAGAGAGAGAGAGAGAGAGAGAGAGAGAAACCGACCTAGGGGAAGGGCAGGGGGCTTCCCTCTCCTGGAGGACAGACAGAATGATACATACTGTCATTAACAATTTTGACCCACCCAGACCCCACCCTTCGGTTGCATCCATCACACAGTCATTACAAAGGGGCTGCGCTGTCACACGGCTTGCCCTGCTCCTGGGGCTCTCAGGCTGGCTTAATGAGGTGCACCCAGCCGGGACTATTCTGCAGCGCGAATGAGGCAGGAACGCTACGGCAACGATCCTAGCAGCTGCTCGCAGCAGCCCGGCAGCAGCAGCCAAACCCAGACCTCAAGTGGATGGATGCCTCTGGAAGTGTTTTCTTGAACGAACCCATCAGGCAGTGGAAGGCTGTGACAGGGCTAGTGAACTTAGATGGGGCATTCCTCTCCTGCAGTTGTGCTGGCTGGAGGCAAGTGCAGTCACTCGGGTAATCGCTGGGGTGCTGGGAGCCGGGCGGGCGAGGGCGGGTGGGTGGGTGATGGTGGTGGTGGTTTTAAGGCAGTCCTCAGTCCACAGAAGGCTTAGATCAATTTGCCCTCCAACCACTCAACTCTCCCCTTTACCTTTTGTTTTGTTAGCTTGGCTTTTTCCACCCCCACCCTCTCCCTCCTGTGGTGTGAACCGTACGTCTTGCTCTGAGGTTTGTGCATTTAAATGTAATTCTGATTGGTGAATGTTCTCTCCTTTTTGTTGTGATTACTAGAGATACTTTAGTCCTGCCTTCCCAGTTCTGCGCCATGCACAAGCAGTTTTGAAAAATTAAGTGCAAAAAGCATGACAAAGCAATATGAGGTTGCTGTGGTAAGTGAACTTTTAAACCAAAAATTACCATTTCTTCTCTTATAGTTGGTCTGTGGGTGGTTTGAAGGGGAATCATCACACACAAAGGGCTCGGGGCTGGGAAGAGGGGGTGGTGAAACAAACAAAAAACAGTAATTCTAATTTTGTTTTTCTTTTAACTGTGGTCAGTAGAGATGTTCTGCATTCATCTGGTTCTCTTGGGATGGTAATGGGCTTAATGCATTTAAAGTGGGTGAGAGTTGGCAGTCTGCAGGGTGGAGGTGCAGGGGAGGGAGGCGAAGGGAATAAGGTTATTGTCTGGTTTCTAAAAGAACGTGCAGCTCTGACTTCTGAACTCAGCACAGTAGCCAGGTCATTCCTGATCTAAATCCCTAAGGAGAAAAAGAACAATGGGGTCATCCTCAATCACTACAACTATCTCTGTGCCTTCACCTGTACTGGTAGACCTCCTCCTTCCATCTTCACACTTCTCAGGTAGCAACATTAGAAGCCATCATTCTTAGGCAAATTCTAAACACTTATGGATGGTAAAATAATGCATTTGGAAAGCTGTAATCCTAAAAAGAGGTTTGAGGCTGGAGAAAAGAATTGCTTACCATCCCACTTCCCACTTCTACCTTCTCTTCTCCTTGTCCTCTCTCCTTTTAAACTAAAGAGTACAGATTCACTTAAGGGTCCTTCCCCAACCTCCTCTCCTAATCCCTTTTTATTGTTTAAAAATGGGAGGTGTGTTCCAGAGAAGGATTTCTGAGTTTTGTCCCTTTATCTCATTCACTTTCTGAGAATAGCTATGCAACTTAATATTTGTGGTATGCTTAACCATTTCAAGTTTGGTAAAAGGTTCAACCTTTCCTCTGGAAAACTCTTAAATTGTTTGGCCAGCTCTGACTTAAACAAATAAAAAAAAACATTAGCAGTGCTCAGTACTCTTAACTTTTTCTGTTTGTGAATCTGGTTACCTTTTAATTTGTCAAGGGCTGTTTTCATGGAGATGACTGGGATGCCCTATATTGGTATGGACATGCAGATTCTCTGGTGAGGCAAGGCCATCTGAGTTTTCTCATTTGAAGGACGGAATGGAAACAAAAATGCTCCCTGAGAGGAACGGTATTCATGTTTTGTTGAAACCATTCTTAATTATCATTATTTTTGATAATTATATATGCAGTATAATTGCATATGCTTGCAATTTTCTAACCTAAATCTATGTTATTACAAACTTCCTCTGATCCCAAAAAGCACAAAAAATAACTTTTTAAGCTGATTACATTGCAACAGAGTTCATGAATTTTATTGGGCATATCATTTAATAACTTAATTTAACAACTGACTTATTTTTGGTCTCTTCTTCATGAAGTTGTTGGAATTTACCAGTAACTATCAAAGGAAAGTGAAAGCTTATGCAGTTGGCTTCCCAAATCACCACTGTTGCTGTTAGTCTTGCTATTTGTGATCACATTCTTTAAAAAGTTTTCTGTTTGAGACTTTAAAAACCAAATGGCTAACTAAACTACTCATCTGTTGGTACAAGCAGAGTCAAGTCAGTGGAACTTTGAAAAAAAATTTTTTTAGAAGGGGTTACATTAGAATATAGAATTTTATATATTTGTAGTAGTAAGAGTTTCAATTGGGAATTTTGCTTTTTTTTTTTGTACTGATATTCTTGGACTATAGTCAACTAACGATATTTTTAACTCTGTAATATATTTTGGACCATCATACTCAACTGTCATACCTATTCCATTTTGCGATTAATCTTAATCTATATTGGTACTGCCTTGGTTTTTGGCTTTTCTTTTTTAAATGAACATCTTAAACTGTATTTATGTAAGGAATATAAACAAAGTAAGAATTCACTACTACTGCTGTATAGATATTTGCAAGTAAATTTATGGCCTGGATATATGCAAAGTTAGATCACTTGGATCTTTAACAACTTTAATTGAAATTATTTGATAATACTCATAATCTCAACTAAGCCCTCAACTTTACTATAACTTTTCATCTACACATTGAAAATACTGTTTTACTTGAAGACATTCATAAAACTTATCATTTAAAATAACGGGTAATTTAAAGTTGTCTAAGTGGTAATTAATAATGGTGCATATAGTTTAATATCTTATAAATGTAGATTATTTAATGCCATGTATTCCTGGCACTTTCCCTCCCTAATACCACAATTCTTTGGCAATTTTAGATTTACTAAATTTTCTCAATATGGAAAGTTCTTTATATCAGAATGTAATACTATAATCATTTCTTTCCTCCATGTTCTAATTATATGTCATTAGCTCATTAGAAAAACAGTGGCCATGTTCGGATATTTTCCATAAATTTTATGAAACCAGAAAGCTTATAATATTCATAATAACCAAATCCCAAGTGTTTTCAACTAAGCAATATTCTCATAGAAATAGTCATTGATTCCCATAACATTGACTCACTTTATGTAAGTAGGTATCATATATAAAGGAGCAAAATAGATGGGATAGATGTAGGGAGTGCAGGTCAGTGGCAACTCGGGTCATCTAATATTACATTGAACATTTTATCTCTTGTACCCTATCTAGGACATGAAATGTGCTTGCAATCAAACAAGCAAAAGAAGAAATGCTGAAGTGGTATTATGATTTTAACAATTAAAAAATAACCTTCATTTTCTTACTTCTAATTAGTATTAAACTTAATGTATACATTTTATCAAGTAGACAATGTAAAGCAGCTAAGAAGTTAACTTTAATAGTTAACATTTGTTGTCTACCTGCCATGATCCAGGCATGAATTCACTCATATGGGAGTGCTTTACATATATTATCTTAGTTAATCTTCAAAACACACTAGGAGGTAGCTTTCATTATGCCTAGCAACTAAGTAGAGTAAGGTCAGTCAGCTTAATGAGCATTTGAATCAGATCTATCTAAAATCAAACAAAATGAAAATCAAATAATAGAAAATATGAGATAATTTTCTGAATTTAAAGAGACCCTCCACGTAAAACCCACATGATCTCCACAAATTCCTAAGGTAGGAATGATTACCCTTCATCTTGGCACTTTCTTTGATAAAACGTTTTGAAGAAATAAAGCTTAGTGAAATATTCCTAATCATAACTCCCAAATTGGGTGAAAGTACATTAGGCTAATTTGTCGGTTGTTTCTCTCTTGGGACAATAATTATGGAGAACTTATTGCATTCTCCATCCCACCCCAAAAACAAGCAAAAGGAAAGCAAGATTAAATCAATCATAATGACAAAAGTATTTTCAAATAAGTACCAACAATGCCTAGTTACTAAAAGGAAAACCTAACTGCAAAATTAGTTTTCCTTAAAAGGGGATTTACAATCAAATAAGTAGAGTGATTTTTTTTTTAATTTTACCAACTTAAAATGCTCTTTAATTTTTCATTTTAAAGACTTTAAAGCTTTGAATATAATAATATTTGTCTAAGTAATGAAATGTTACATGATTTGATAGGTGGCAAATCATTTAATTATTTTTTGCCATACCTAGGTATTTTTTAAGTAAGTTTGCCTTGATAATACCTATAATCAATTAACTTATGCTGTAATTATCTTGTGAACTTTTAAACTGCCCTGATTTAGTTAACTAAAGAAACATAAAGAAAGTGATGTAGAAAAAAAAAAGTAATGTAGAGTGGTGGGTACTAAGGAGGGCACGTATAGCATGAATCACTGGGTGTGGTGCGTAAACAATGAATCTTGGAATACTGAAAAAATAAATTTAAAAAAAAGAAAATAGAATTTTCAAATGAGATCCCATTATTTGATTCCTTTTTAAATATGCAAGATGATAGACTTTCAAATATTAGAAAAAGATTCCCTTTAAAAAGCGCTAATTGTACTCTTTTTTTATTTATGAAATCCTTGAACCTGAGAGATTGGGACACAGATATTGCATCTGCTCTGGTTTGCTTATTTATTAACTTGAGTCTGCAAAAATGGAGATGAGAATCCATTCAAGTTCCCTTACCTGCCAATGAAAAAATATTTAAGGACATCATTTCCATTCAACAGAAAACTGCTCAATTTTTCACTTTCACCTGAGATGAAATGAAAGTACTCAGAATAACTCTGTCTGCATGTTATGCAATAAATAGTCTCCTGAGTTGTTTAGTGTGAACATTTTTTAAAATTGGGTTACTTTTTTAAAATGCACAGAGGTCACATGTTAAAAGAGCATTTGAATTTATGTTCTTGTCCAGGGAAGTACTTTTTAGAAATTGATTGGTCTGATTTGTGTCAGCCTTTTATAAAGTGAAATCATCTAGATCTATCATATTTACTTTTATTTTCTTTAAAGATTTTATTTTTAAGTAATCTCTGCACCCAACATGGGACTCAAACTCACAACTCCAAGATCAAGAGTAACACACCGTACTGAATGAGCTAGCCAGGTACCCCATAAATCTATCATGTTTAAACCCCAATTATTATGAGAGCCCCAGTAGTTTTTTTTAAAAGTCTGATAACTTTCAATTTTTAAGAACCATGTTACAATCAGAGAACTGTTGGGCTTAAGTGTTTCAACCTGGCAATATTCAAGCTGTTGGTCATATATAACTCAGCTAGATTTCACTTTAACCTTGGAGACCATGCCTTGACAGACTCTTGGATTTTCACCCTCTGAAAATTAATTCTAGTTACTTACCTCATTTTAAATAAAATTCAATCTCAGTTTTTATCATAGTTAATAAAATATTGTATAACTTTGTTTTATCCTTGATTTGAAAATTTACATTATATTACTATGTACTAAAATCATAGAACTGTATCAAGACAATTTTCTTGCCCTTCAAATTCATCAAAGTATACAGGTTTATATATATAATAAATAAGTGTAAATATACATATACAAAAAGTGAGGGTTTCCTTAGTATTAAGCAAAAGAGAAAACTTATTAAAGCAGTTTTTCGGTTTTAAACTTATGGAATAATACCATAAAACTGAATTTTATCTAATGAAAAGTACATTAACTCTATTTATTATTAACTAAAAAATCTTGAGTATTTTAGGATAAGCCAGTTGAGTCTATTCTCTTCTATATCATCACTATTGCTTTCCCTTAACTTCATTCAAAATGTTAATTTCACTTGAAAAATTAGAAGGTGTGGACTATGTTTAAAGTAGGAAAAGAATGGCAGGACCTTAAGATAATTCTTTTATAAGTTCTGGAAGCCTTCAAGATTTGCACCTCAATAATCCTTTTAAATTCTTTTAAACATGAAATTATTACATTTTGTGTTCAAAGTGAAGTAGTATGTTATGGATTTTCAAAGCCTCTCAGAGCATGAAGGGTTTACAGGAAAGGGCAAAATAATACAAGCTAGATACCACCACACCTGACAGACATTGACAGAGGTTGAGAAGACAGTGTTTTAATGGATTTTTTTAAATAGAAATATACAGTTAATGAAATCTGAGGTCATTACCGTTAAGAACCGAGAACTCAGCTTTTTGAGTGTTTCCAATAAAAATAATGAACCACAGGACACATAAATATTTAATAAAATGTAAAAAATCACCACTATCCTTTGTTAAGGATAATGAGAGTAAAGATCGCTTTAGAAATCTACACTTCTGAATTTCTAATTTCTCAGTGCTTAATTTATCAACATTAAATTTGGTTTTATGGTAGAAATTGTATTTATTTATTTATTTTAAGGTTTTATTTATTTATTTGACAAAGAGAGAGAGAGATCACAAGTAGGCAGAACAGCAGGCAGAGAGAAGAGTGGGAGAAGCAGGCTCCCTGCTGAGCAGAGAGCCCAATTCGAGTCTTGATCCCAGAACTCTGAGATCATGACCTGAGCAGAAGGCAGAGGCTTAACCCACTATGCCACTCAGGCACCCCAGAGATGGTATTTAATATGTTTAGTTCTTATCATAGACAACATAACATTTTGGTGTATCCTGGAATATAAATTAATGGTATATATTACTCAACAAACATCATGGCATGCTTACTAGGTTTTAGGCTCAGTGCTGGAGTCGGGAATACCCCGCTGGGAGAGATGGCTTTGCTATCAAGCAATGCACAGTCAGTGTAGGAGACAGACATGTCAACAAATGGTTATAATGGAGTGAGATCATTGCTATCCGAGCTATGTACAAAGTGCTTTTCGGAGCGCAGAGGAAACTATCACCAATTTGCCTGCAGTTTGTTTGAGGGAGGGTATTCAGGAAGTGCGTCTCAGTGGAGGTGAAGTTTTGCACACTGACTTTTTTTTTCATTAAAAAAGTGTAATACTGGACCTCCAAATAATACAAAGAAAAATACAGTCTAAGAATAGAAAAGAAAGAAAAAAAAGATGGTCTATATTTTTCTAGTTTTTACATTCTGATATTTGATATGTACTTAAGATGAGGAGAGCAAGTTTTCTGCGTAGAATGCTGAATTTTTTAAGATACATTAGTGTAATTTCTCAGATACACTGCCTTTGACAAATGTGCACAGCCAGGCAAGCCTTTAATATATTGATTATGTTAGTGTTTTGTTGCTAGTAGCATAATGGATAAAGCACAGGCTCCATTTTTATTCTTCTATGCTCTACCAAAGGCCGAGGGTGGGGTGGGAGTGGGGGGGAGTTGAGAAAGAAGTATATTGCAAACTGTGAAAGGCACACAAAAGCAAAAGTAATTAAATAACATAAATGGTGAGGGAGATTGCCTGTGATCTGGGCTAGAATTAGAAGAGGAGGTGTAAGAAAGAGGTTATTTGAGAGGAAATGATATGAAAATGTTTTAAAATAGAAAAAAGAGTTCTGCTTTATAACAATAGGGCATCAACTTAAGTGATTTCACTTTCCTTTGTGTTGCTTTCACATTTACACTGGAGGAGGGAAGTACTATTAATCTGAAATTTTCTTTACTTAGGATTAAGTTTCATCATTGATCCAACTGAAACCACCCTATTTTTCTTTCTTAAACTCCCAATTGCCTGAAAAATCTTCACTTCAGAGTGATTAGTACTTCATGTGAATGTCATTATGCATTTTGCTTTCTGATATCTTGACAATGCATTCTTGCTGGGATTCTCTCCTGGAAACAATTTTTTATTTCCTTCTGTTCATTTTTAGGAAAATCCTCTCAACATTGTTATATGTATTATTTTATAGGAAGGAAGCATGTAAAATACTCTTGAACTCGTTTTACTTCTGAGTTTGAATAGCATTCAGATTAGAATGATTTCCCCAGAATTTTATAGGCTTGCCCAATCCAGCTGTATATTTTATATGCTAATGTAAATTCTATTTTTGTTCCCCTTGGGGGTTTAAGTGATTATAATTGTTGCTCTTCAAAAGCCAAACAGATGATGATTGCTGCTTCAGGAGTATACCAAAAGAAACTGGCTTTCATTAAACCTGCTCATCCACTTCATAATTATCTCCATTTTATCTAGCTAAGAAGGAGGAAAAAATGGCAAGTACAGTTCATTGAAGCCAGTTCAGTTATTTAAACATTACTTTATTGAACTAGCAGGAGGTGTAAAGTAGGGGGAATGTTTTCATTCTAACACTGATGTGTAGCCAGTGGCCCAACTCAAGAGTTAGTTGAGCCTCAAATGCCAGAGGCCATAGGGAATGAGAGGGGAGATACTTTGAGCCATTCTGAGAGGAGTCCTCTAGTGGATACAGTAAATAGTACTGCAGTGACAGCTATGCTGAAATATTCTTTTTGCTTGTTCTTCCTGTAAGTTAAAAATGAAAGCTATGTAGTTTTCTACTAAGAGAGACTCAGAAATGTGTCTGAAGTGAAAGGGTAATTTCCTATATAATGTAAAAAATTGGGGCCGGGGTGGGGGGTAGGATATTGATAAGTTTCAGATACGAAATCCTGAGACCAACAACAGAAGTCCTTCAAAGAATCCTTATGGTCATATAAGCCTTGTGTTCTGATCATGGGTCAGAAAGCAGATTCTTATGAAGGTTGATTTTCCTCAGCAGATAGAGCGTCTTCCCATTCAGGTGACATGGGGCTCTAAGTTATCTGTTCCCTGGTCCTAGGGGCTGTGTGGAGGTGTGGCTTTGGAATTGGCTTGTATTGGAATGTATTCCTGACCACATATATTGCTGGCTGTCCTGATGGCGCAGTGAGGGTCATTGAACTATTACCCAGGGGAATAGAAAAGTATCCAGATTCATCAGCTGTCTAAGCTTCCAGCTGTGAGAAAGCAGTTCTCTGGTGGTTCAATGAAAAATTCTGAAAGAGCTCTCTCTTCCAAAATTTCAAAGAGCCATGTTTTAGAAACCAATTGTCTAAGGGTAGACTTAGATAAAATATAATTTTCATAAACAAAGAAAATGGAAGGTTTTATTTTTATTTTTATTTTTTACAGATTTTCATTTTTATATTCCATAATAGTTCTGCAAGTTTCAGGCAATTTCAGCTTTTGAAGTTTTAACACAGAGTTGTTATTTTACAACCTAATTTTGAAACTTCTGTGAAATCATATTGAAAAAGAGAAAAAAGTTTACTTAATAAGAAAAAGGAAATATGTTCCTGAAAGCCTTTTGGATAATTTGCCAGAAAGTTCTATACATTAACAAAGTTATTTTCCTCTCAATTCTTATGCCATAACAATAAAAAAAAATTCCTGTTTTCATATATGTAATTTTATTTTGACTTCACAATAACCTCATAAAGGAAGAAAAATAAATAATATCATCATATTTTATATATAGAAACAGAGTTCACAATTTTAAAACTGGAATCTGGGTTGGGGCGCTTGGGTGGCTCGGTTGGTTAAGCAGCTGCCTTCAGCTCAGGTCATGATCCCAGGATCCTGGGATCTGGTCCCATATCAGGCTTCCTGCTCAACAAGGGTCCTGCTTCTCCCTCTCCCTCTGCCTACTGCTCCCCTTGCTTATGCTTGCTTGCTCTCTCTCTGTCAAATAAGTAAAATCTTAAGAAAAAAACACAAAAAACTGGAATCTGGGGATACCAACTCCTTGATCAAAATGTTAACACCTGGATCTACCAATAGCTTGCCAATGCATGATGTTGGAATTAGAGCTAGACTCTAAGAATCCTTTCTAAACCCTACGGTCTGGCTAAAAATGTTCCCAGAGAATGAATATTTTCTCAATCTTAGGTCACCTAAGCAATTTGCTTTCTTAGATCCAGGGAAAGGGTATATCAATGGCATGCTCTCTGAAAACTCTCTGAATTAAAAACTCTATCTGGTGGTGGGACAGTATTTTTGTTAAACAATCATGGTGAATAACTTGTAGGGTGGTCATGTCAGGCCAATATGAATATTTTTCTGATAGCTGCTTTTCTTAACCATGTGGCACTCCTTGATCTCTGTTACTGTGGAGACTGCTTACTTATCTTGAAATAGGACAGTTAGAAATGAACTCACTCAACAGAAAAATATAACTGAAAAAAAAAGAAGCCTGCCTTGTCTCTCTATGTTTATTAAATAGAAGTAAAAGTTGGGGCGCCTGGGTGGCTCAGTGGTTTAAGCCGCTGCCTTCGGCTCAGGTCATGATCTCAGGGTCCTGGGATCGAGTCCTGCATCGGGCTCTCTGCTCGGCAGGGAGCCTGCTTCCCTCTCACTCTCTCTGCCTGCCTCTCTGCCTACTTGTGATCTCTGTCTGTCAAATAAATAAAATCTTAAAAAAAAATTATAAATAGAAGTAAAAGCTACAAGCTAGATAAACACTAAAACATACCCATGCCAATGGAATGACTGAAACTTCCCAGGGCCATCTTACACATCTTTTCTTCGATATGACAGGAAATGGTGGAAAATCAGGTTTACTCTGTGGCTTCACAGACATATGAATGTAAATCAAATCTTTTAAAAGTCTCCCTGTTAAGTGTCTTCCAGCATAATACAAAGTAGAGATTTGATAATTATTCCAATTAATCTGCTCAACAGAGAGCCACACAAGCCACACTTTAACTGCAAGTTAACTGAGCAACTGAAAATTTGTACTGTTTTGTTTTAAATCACTGGTTCATCAGAATCATCCGTGGAGGTTTTCATAAATATGTAAGCTTAGACCTCACCTCAGAATTACTAAGCAGACATCCTGGGATACAGACCAGCTTTCTATACTTTAAAAGAGCCTCCCCCGGGGGCACCTGGGTGGCTCAGTGGGTTAAGCCGCTGCCTTCGGCTCAGGTCATGATCTCAGGGTCCTGGGATCAAGTCCCGCATCGGGCTCTCTGCTCAGCAGGGAGCCTGCTTCCCTCTCTCTCTCTCTGCCTGCCTCTCTGCCTGCTTGTGATCTCTCTCTGTCAAATAAATAAATAAAATCTTAAAAAAAAAAAAAAAAAGAGCCTCCCCCGTAGGTTGAGGCTTTGATCCACAGTTATGAGTGTGAACCTCCAGGCTCTCCTCTCACCAGTTCTAACCATCACTGAAGAGTCTCTCTGTGCCAGGCATTCTCCTAAGCCCTTGACAAATACTTTTCCACTTAGTGCTTACAATAACCCTAAAAGGTAGCTCTTATTCGTATAGTACTCATTTTACTGATGAAAAATCTGAGGCTTGGAGAGGTCGGAGAATGTGACTAAAATCATATACCACGGATGTGGAAGAGGCAGAACCAGAATCCATGTCTGCTTGAATACTATGAACTGCTACAAGCCTGAGAAGGCCTTTTAAATACACAGATTGAAAATGCATGGCTGTATTTTATAGCTGTAATTTCCAACCTAGAAGCTCCCATTTTGTTGTTTGATTATCCTAAGATTATCCAGTGTGTACAGGGATTGTTTCATTTCATGGCCTTAAAAGAGAGCTGCTATATTCATGTGAGAGGAGACATGGTCTAATAGGTAAAAGATTCTTTAAAATTATAGGTCAGCTGTTTTGCTTTCTTTGTATAAAAGTCATAGACGGCTTTCTACTTTAGGTCTTAATTCAGAAACTCAAGAGCTGCTGTAAACGACCTTCTAATTTCATGGCTAAAAAATATTCAGAAATGACACAATGTTAGAAGAGCCTACTTTTTTCTTCCAGGTTAATTTCTTATTAAAAATGCTAAAAATTATATAAAATCATTGCTGAGAAATGCAGTTTCCAGTGTGGGTATGCAGTTTTAGGATTTGTTCTTTCTGATTTGGGGCTGACACCATTTTTTAGAATAGTGATGACTCATGTCTAGGACTAAAATCTGTTTTTCATGGGTTTATACATTTTCCCCTTGAATTGCACCAAAAATGGTTTTTTAATTGGCTTTAACTCATGCCCAATAAATTGGACGAAAATTGATTGCCGCAGTCATGTTTGGTTTAAAATTATTCAAGACTGCGCCATGAGTCAAATGAGTGCGTGATCGAGGGCAGCAGTGCTTTATGTCCTCTGTTTATGACAAATAATGTTTTTTCAAAACAGTCATAATTCATACCTAAAAGTTAATGTATGTTCATAACTTATAGAGCTTAAAAGACAGTAGCAAAGCCATGTTAAAAAAGAAATTTCTCTTATTTTCATATTCTTTCTTAATATTTCTAATATTTTCTAGTTCTCCCAAGACTACAGGTTTGGTTATTATATTCCTTTAAAATTAAATGATTCTGCATGTAGTTCTTGGTAGATTCTTGGTCATAATAGTAGAATATTTTTATTATTTATTTATTTATTTATTTAAAGATTTTATTTATTTATTTGACAGACAGAGATCACAAGTAGGCAGAGAGGCAGGCAGAGAGAGAGGAGGAAGCAGGCTCCCCACTGAAGCAGAGAGCCTGATGTGGGGCTTGATCCCAGGACCCTGGGACCATGATCTGAGCCGAAGGCAGAGGCTTTAATCCACTGAGCCACCCAGGCACCCAGTAGAATATTTTTAAATAGCAAAATTAAATAAATGAGAATGTTCAGACTATACCATCCTGTGGAGTTGAGACCAGGAGCCAGTTCCCCATTCTCTGCAGAGTGATTTTAAAGACAAATATTAAACAATATGAAAATTGAATTAACTCAGGTGACTGTTTAGGGCATTGAAATAGCAATTCACTAAATGGTACCTGTCAGGAAGCCAGTTTTTGTTCAATCTCATTATAATTATTTACTGTGTTATGGCTTTCATTTATTTATATGCCATAGAAATATAAGCAAATCACTTTCAGGATTTTGCTAGTTGGGAATAAAGGTGCATTTTATGAGATTCTCTAGCAACTGCAGGAAAGGGTATAATAAAGAAAAAGAAATGATTAATTAAATGAAAAGAACATCCCTTGGTCATAATATAGATAGGCATTAAGTGAAGAAATAGTTGATATTATTGAGTAAAGTGAGTATTAGGCAATTCTAAATGGGCAGATTAGTTATTATCTTATATTGTATTCTTCTAAGAAACTGGTGGAGCAATTTCTGAAATTTTTGTCAATTTGCTGTATTATTTTTTTTTTCAAAGATTTTATTTGTATTTGACAGAGAGAGAGCACAAGTAGGCAGAGGGGCAGGCAGAGGGAGAGGGAGAAGCAGGCTCTTTTCTGAGCAGGGAGCCAGATGTGGAACTCGATCCCAGGACCTTGGGATCATGACCTGAGCCAAAGGCAGCCGCTTAACCAACTGAGACACCCAGGTGCCCCAATTTGCTGTATTATATATGTGTTTTTCATATGTATTAAACCTCAAGATTTGTTTTTGCAAGTGAACACTATCTTGTTTATAAACTCCATGCTGTTCATCTGTCCTCTCTATGAATCTAAGTTGTCTTTTAAGCAGTCCCTGGTCCTCTCCATTCAGTATCTACCACCAGCTTCCACCTGCTGACTACAGGGCTGAAGCCTGAGCTCTTCAGCATAGTTTTGGTGTGTTTTTTGACCCCAAACACAAAACTCCCTGTTTTTCAGATTTATAAAAAAGAATAGATGCTCTGAATTTTTACAAACCCAATAATGCAGAAAACATAAAGAAAAAAGGACCTAAAGGTCCAATTCCTATTACCTCAAAATAGCCACTGTTTAATGTTCTGATGACTATTCTTTATGAGATGTTGAATACTCTCAACAATATTTCATGGAAATCTTTATATACCACTAAATTACAAACATATACTCTCCTTTTCAATGGCTTATAACTGTTTACTATGGTTATAGAGTACACTTCTCAAAATTAAAATCTACAAAAACTAAATAATGAAAATGTCCTCAAAACCTAATGTAACTGGTGGCTTGGACCTCCTAGGACATCAAACATTCTGTTTCTCAAAATCCTATTGATCTGACCTGAATCATTTAAAGAAGTAAATCATCCTAAGTATCTTTTATCTCACTTCCATTTGTCAGCAATAGACAGCATATCAAGACTTGAGTATGATTATTTCCAATTTAAAAAAGAGTTTTATCTATTCTGTTAATTGTAATCTCTGTACTGTTGTTCTTTTGCAAATGTTATGTCATCTTTAATTTCTGTTTTTTTATATATATATATATATATATTTTTTTTTTTTTAATTTCTGCTCTATTTCTTTAGAATTACTGGATTTTACCCCTGGAAAGTACCGCAGAGGTCCTCTGATAAGTGGTTGTTAAGGGCTTAGGCCATACAAAAGAAGTACTTGGGGTCAAAGCACATCTCTGTTAGTTTCTCATTGTGTGATCTTGGGCAAATTACTCAACTTCTTCAGTCTCCTCATCTTTAAAGTGATGGGCTTATTGTGAGGATTAAATGATTTAATGTGTGTAGAACATTAGAATGCTGTCTGGCATGTAGTACATACTCGATACTTGTTACCCATGATCACTATTTTCACTAATCCAATCTTTGGGGAATCACGACATTCAGTCAGAATGCTGACTGAATTGCTGATAGGGAATCAGCTAGTCAGTGGGAGAAATAATACTCAGACTCATGTCTCCCTTCTCCAAGCCTAGGAATCTGCGCTCAATGTATCCTTCCTAGCAGTGTTTTTAGAAGCATCTATAGCTAATCAGAGTGCAGGCTTTGGTGCCTGGTTTCTCACCCTCATAGCTAGCTGTCTCGGGCTTTTTGGCTCAAAAGTAGTATTTGTTCAGAACCCTATCACTTTCCCAGGGCCTTCTATCAATATTTTGGCCATCAAAACATTTTCATTATTATCAGTGAACTCCTCTTTTATACCTATCAGTCTTCCCCCATCTCTATTTATCCCCCGACCTTGCCACCTCATTCCAACGGGTTTTATGTTCATTTTGTTTGTATTTAACTTTTTAACTTCTTAACCCTCTTTATGTCTTGATTCTGATTCCTGTACCTTCGAGTCTCTTTGCACTTGGTGAGTCCAAAATTTACACTTATCAATAGATTTATCCTGTATCCAGTAGTTTTATGTCAGTTTCACTTCTCACCCTTTTGGGTAATATCAAGTGTTGTAGTTTTATGTCAGTATTTTCCTCTGCTGGCTTTCAAAGCCTTTCCATGACGTGACTCTGGAAGACCTAACCAACCTGGTATCTTTGCTCTCAAGCCCACGTCCTCCATTACAGCCAGCCTGGTCTCCTCCACCCAAGTCTTGCATTTTTTTCCTTGGTACCTCATGTCATTTGCTCCAAACACACACACACTCAGACATGTGTGTGTGCATGCGCACACACACATGGACATGCACAAACACCCAGTAAAGCAGATTTATATAAAGATCTTTTAAAACTAAGGACTAAAACACCATAATATATATTTATATTTTCCTCTTTCCTTATACTGTGTAAAGAGGCTCAGATCTTCATGTCTCCTTTTGATGTGGTTAAGATGGAAACATAAGATGGAAACATGTGCATTCATTTCATATCTCGGAAATATTAGTATTCTAGAAAACATCAGTGTTGTATGAGTTAAATAATGAGCACTGACAAAAAAGAAAGGCCTTTTTTTAATTGTCTGCACAAGGAATCTAGAAATATCAGCAAAAGAAAAAAAGAAATTTCACAGTAAATTGTGTCAAAATAATTCAAGGAAATGTCTATTTGTTACTCAAACAGCTTAAATAGTCTGTAACACCATTCATCTACATTACATTTTCCAACTCATGTTTACAAAAACTGACATTTCAAACAAACATATTCTCTAATTTCTTATACCAGAATGACAGTGACCAAAGGAAGAGAGCATCATTTTTATTACAATAGTATTCTCAGTATTCCCTTAAAATGCACAAACATGCTCCGTCAGAGAAATAGGTTTCCCATTTAGCCACATCAACATGAAGGATCCTAAGGGGTTGGAGTGATGGCAGTAGAGAGCAGCTCTGGCTGTGTGTACGCATGTGTGTTTCTTCTCGGTGCTAATTACACGTCCTCATAGAAGCCTGGCAGTTACATGACTGGACTAAACTTTGTGAGATTCAGTCTTATCAAATTTTAAGGTGCATTTGGACACAGAGAGATGCTCATGGAAGTTTAAAATGAAACTTAAATTTAAAATGAAAATGCTATCTGGTTTTTTTTAAAATTGTAATTTATGTATGAACTTAGACCTCAAAAAGTTTAAGCTTCATTCTTTGATCAGGTTGCCAAGTTTTGTTTCCATCCATTCTACTTATTCACTGAAAGTCCACATCTGTAGCTGCATCTCTGTTAATCCATGGCATTGCTAGCCCAGGAGGGAACTGTGAAAGTATAAACCATAAGCAAATTTTAGTATTCTTTTGATATGATATGTTTTCCAATGTCAAGTGGACATTATTTCATTCAAAACAAAAACCATTATAAAAAGCATATTCTCTTGTGTCCTTTATATACTTTATCTCCATATTTGTTTGGATATTTTTACTGATAGATTTATCAAACACAGACAATCTAAGAAATAGAAAACTGGAGCAGAAAGTACTGTTAGCTTATGTAAATGGAATAAATGTAATAGCCTATAAAAATGTGGAGAGAGGGAATCAGCCTAGGGAAAGGCCAGTGATAAGGAGATTGAAACCGATTTCTTCCAAGGTCATAAACAACTAAAGACTTAAATTCTTGCCTTAGAGTTAACACAGAATGGTAAATAAGAATGGATAATACATGCATATATATCTATCTATATATATATGTATATATATATAAAATTGAATAATAAAAGTATCTCTTGGCATAAAATCAAAATGCTTTAATTTGATTAGACTGTGATGTGATGTATTTCATTCAACTTGATTTCAGTGAGTAAGTAACTGAATTATAACTTACATTTAATGCCTAACACCAATATTTTGAGCCTAACTAAAGTAACAGTGGTCATAGTTAATGCTAAAGAGAGTAACACACTGTAGCAAGAATGACATTCAGGAAAGCTGCTCTTTACTCCTATTAATCTTAAAATGTAACCTATATTCCTAATTCCTCTGTTACACTCCTGAAAATGAGAAATAATTTATGTCTTTCCCTACCTTCTGGGTTACAATGATAAATATGTAAAAGTGCATTGAGCTTTTTGTGATATAAGGTACTATAAAAATCTAAGGTGTTTTTATTATTATATCAATCAAATGGAACCTCAGACTAAGTTCCTTTTTGAAGACCCACAACTTTTTATGGGCAAATCATGAAATTGTATTGGGAAATATATTGAAGCCACATAAGAGGGCAGGCAGAAGATTTTACGCCTTTTGAGGCCTTTTAAACTTGGTTACAGTTAGAAATGGGAGAAGATATTTATCATAGGATATATCAGTTGGGATATTAATGAGAGCAAATGACTATATATTTAAGAGATGCTATGTAAAAGCAGGAACTCTAATTCTTGCTTCGTCAAATAAATGTGCTAAGTCACCATTTTTGTTTCTGTCATCGTAGTTACTGTGTATCAGCTGTTTCCTCTGTTCCAGGAAGTTTGAATATTTTACACTCATGGTTACATTTAACCTCACAGTAATCCTACATTAAGCATTATTATCACCATTATATAGATCAGGACGTCAATGCTTAGAAGAGATGAAGTAATTTGTCCAAGGCCCCACAATGATGAAGTCAGGTTCAGATCAGGATGTGCCTATGTACAAACCCAAACTCTTTTAACAGTTTTCAAAATTGTAGTTCATGGTAGAGTAACACTGAAATATCTATTTAAAGGACTAATTTTTGACAAGCTATACTATTAAAAACTTAGGAGGAGATATTGTACAAATACTGGCACTCAAGATGCTTGAAGCAAACTGAAATGGGTCTTTTGTCAAAGATCAGGAATAAATAGTTAGAAACAGGGACTGATTATGTATTGATCATTTGACCTTCACCTGAAGATAAATATTATAAGGACAGTATCAGTTGTCTGATTTTTTTCTTTGGTAATAGATTTATAATCAGTTTTAAACAAAAATACTATAAAATTATGTATTTCTAAAGCTCTTGAAAATAATGCCTTTATATATCATAAAGAGAATGTTTTCATTAAAAATCTATTATCCCACAGGGGGAGTTAATAATGGGGAATCCCCCCAAAATTAAATTGGCATTTTGGGATCTTTAAATTATTTTCATCATTCATAATGCCATACACATCATTTATTTGTGACAAAAATTAGAAGTGGTTTTTATAATTCATGCTAAAACATTTTCCTCTTCAATAGTGTGATTTTCTCTTTTTAAAATTATCTTTTAGTTTTGAAACATTATAATGTACATTTATACAATATCTTTTTCTCTCATTTCAGACTTGGTGAGAGTACATCTTTTAACCCTTTTGTACATTCTCATCTTTAAAAAGTCCTACATGTCTTGGCAAAGAATAGTTTAAGCTGTCTATTGTATGCATATTTTCAATTTAATTAAGAAAAACAAAAATAAAAATAGCTTAAGAGCCTCATGAAAGCTGGCAGTTCAGACTTAAGAGTATTTATAACTAGCAGAAAAATATCTTATTGTCTGATTATTTGAAGATAATAGTGCCTAAAAGGCTGGAATTTGAAAGAATATCTCTTAAAATGCTTATATAGCAGCCATCATTTAAACAATATAACATTATGGAAAATGGTGGTATGGAAAAGTTAGCTTGCATAAACATAAATTTTCTCTTATTAAAGAATATAGACTGCACTCATTCATCCATACACTTGAATAAAAAAACAAACAAACTGATCTTTGGGTTAGGTGATAGGAAGGATTTTTCATAAAGAATTGAAAAGAAATGTGTTCGAGATTCCTTGACTTGTATATATTTGCTCATCTTCCTATGAGTAATCAGATTAAGTGCAAAGTTGAAAATAATAGTTTTTAATGTATCTAAATAGTTAAGTACTGAAATATATATCTGCACCTTAATTTTTTTTCCACTACTTTTCCTGACAAATTCATTTTTAATTCTTCCAGTTCACACTGTGATTTAAGCAGCCTTAATAGTATCAATTAAGTGTACCCTGGCACTGATCAAAGTTTTGGGGTTAAAGTAAAAACTGATTGATTTCCTAAAGCTGCATTAACTATGTGTTATCACCAGAAGGTATCTTTGTAGAAATATTGCTAAAACTTAAGTTATAAATGCTGTTGTGGAAAATGAAATGCATCCTGTCATGCACTCTCATAAATGTACACCAGTGAATTTGCAATCCATTCAATGACAAAAGGAACAAGATGTGATGCAAAGTCATAAGTGAATCAAGGCACCAAGGTTCTGATCATCATACATTTTAAATTTCTGTGAAACATTTAGTCAAATAATGCATAGAATTTCACACCTCCTATCCAGAAAAGCAGACATAAGACTGTAGGTATAAAGTGTGCTCTAAGAACCATGTGGTGTCAAATACACACATGGAATTTTTTGAGTTCCCTGAATTACTCCTTAGTAATTATCTGGGTAAAGGGGAAGGGCGTGAAATAGAACTCTTATTCCTGTAAGTAGGTAAGCTGATTCTCTTCTGTGGTCGATAATTTCTTAGGCTTTTCTAAAAATTACCCTGGATTCTCTGGTGGCTCTATCACATCAACAAAAAGGTCAAGTTAACCTCAGTTTATGGTAACTCCTCTGTATCCAGTTGATCTTCTTTTCTGACAATAGAAGGAATACTTTAGATTGCATTTAGAATCAGTTTCTAATACTGCAGCCAGGGAGCTTCCTTTGCCCTGTGTTCTGATAAAGACAGAATTCTGTTCTCTATCAGATTGCTTTAAATTGTTCTTTACTCTTATTTCACCAAACTTCCCACAACTTTATACTTTTCAGATTGTTTATGCAGGGTAGCTATGGCTAAGAATCATGATCAAAATGCTGTGCCCCTTTACTAGTCCTCCTCAGTTTATGCTCCCCAGATAATTTTTAAAACCGGTGGGTTTTTTCTCTCACGGCTCCCCTCCCCCTGTTAAAAAAAAAAATAAATAAAACAATATCCCATTCCAGGCGCCCCCTCTCTGCCTGCCGCAAGCATTTTAATGACAGTTTACTTTAGCGGTCTATCAGCCGACTGCTGCCTCTGCCACCTGAATTTCAATTTCTTAATTTACAGCTCAGATAAAACAGAATGGAGCAGGATCTGGGCTGCTCTCTACATTGGGTTGGCCTTATCAAGCGTGAAGTTTGGCGCATTGCAAACCTATTCAAGTGATTATCTGTTGAGGACCTCTCGAGCCATCTCCATCTCTGCACCGGGCTGATAAGACAGCTGTTTCTCTAGCCGCCCTGTCTCCCCGGGCCTCAGTCTTCTTCTGATACAAACTCTGCCTTTGTCACTGTGCCCCGGTGCGGTCACTTGCTCTGTGGGGCAAGGGTTTGATCTGAACACACGTGGGGGGAAAGTGTGAATGTGTGAGAGAGCAGAGGAGAGAGGAGAGAGGAGGGGGATGGTGTGGGGTGGGGGTAGGGGAGGGAAAGAGGGTTAGAGACCAGTGGAAGGTGGGGGCAGGGCTGCGTACCGGGCGCAGTTGATAGCTCTGATTGACTGGTCGCTCAGCCCGGCTTTATTATTTCAAATTAGACGTGCATCGCACACAAGTGGAAACATAAATCTTCAATATGAGAAAGAGCCTCGGAGCATCGGAAGCAGAAAAACCGTTTCTTCCCAGGTCCGGGTAAAGGGGCCGGCCAACTGATTGCCACCAGCTGAGACAGATGGTTTCCTTTAACTTTGGAAACTGCTATTTTTAATTACTTGTATTAATTTTGCATGAGATGTATCGGCTCTAGGAGGAAGCTTAGAGAAAACTGTTAGCATCCCTGAAAGAAACGGACACAAAGCTCTGATTTGCCTTTTCTCACCTCCAGTTTTTCCTACCTCATCCTTGACTGGTCTGCTAGACCTCTCTTTGCATGCTCAGCAGAGATGTGAGTTTATTCTACTTAAAGTTGCTACTGTGTAAAAGAGAGGAGGAAAAGAAATCTGAGGACATTTTGTGGGAAGCTTTACATAAATGATCGTCGATCCGAAGCTGCAAATACATTTTTCGAGACACTCTGGGGCACGTGCAACAGATCTTAGTCTGAATCTGAATATTTGCAGTCAAATCACTTAAAGGAAAATGAACTTCATACAAATTTTACCCGGGGCGGGGGGAGTAGGATTGGGGAGAGAGCACTCTAAGTTGGTCTCAAAAGATTTACCGTGACACTAGATAATATTTAAAAAATTTTAAACACTTAAATAAACAATTCACATGTCTTTATGTGTGAGCGGTATCCTAAGGTTTTAGGGGAATTCTCCCTGAGTCTACTGTCTTTACAGTTTTTTCTCTCGGACAGGAATTTAAAGACAAAATGTAAAGAGAAAGTGAAGGATGTTTGTGATCCTGCTCACTGCCGGTTCTGGCACTGTCCCAGATGGAAAGTGTTTGCAATATAAAGGGTCCTTTGCAAAATAGTCTAGGAGGTCACTTTATCTTCAGATAAAAGACTTTGCCACATTGCCAGTAAGTGGATGGAGCCGGGGAGGAACTGGGGGTGGGGGGTAGCGAGGGGGAAGGGGTATGGGTTTTTTTTTGTCGTTGCGATTCCCGCTGGGAATTTTGAGGATTAAGAACTCTGGAGTAGGTTTAGCAGACTTTCCGATGGCTACCTGGATTTGCATTTATTTTGCATGAATACTTTGATGAAAGACAGGCTCATCTGGGCAAGGGAGTGTGTGAAAAGAGAAGTTTAGTGGACGGTGCGCCCAGAGTTCAGAACTCTAACTCTCCTGACGCTTTGTCACTAAGGCCGAGTTCTAGCAAAAGCCAGCCTAATTCTAAATAAACGTGTTTCTGTGAAGTAGGACAGCCTCTTCCTTAAAGTCTGTGCAATGAAACATTCCCAAGAATTGCCGTTTCCGTATCTTACTTGGGAGGGACAGAAAACACTATCAGTCAGGCTTTGCAACCTTTATTTTGGATTGGCTCGTCTCTGTCCATGGTGCTAATTCCTGCCTCATTCCCTTGCCCGGTAGCCAAGCTCTAAACTCAACGTTGGTGTCAATTTTCTCCACAACTTTTTTCCTGTTTTCTAAACTGTAGAAGGAAAGTTGACATGATCCTTTAGGTAGAACAAATAAAAGAGTAATCACCAAGCTATCTTTCTAATATCTATATTTCTCACACAGGCATTAAAATGACACATTTCCAACATTTTGAACTGCAGACCCCACCGTCACCCCAAATTGCCCAACAAACTAACACAGAATATTTTTATTCTTCTGAGAGAGTATAATGTTTGGAACTATTGCCCTAAGCCACACATTGTAAACTCACCTAAATAGCTTAACTGCTTTATTTACTTTTTGAAAAATGTCACAATAGTAGTTGATAGCATCCTTTATCATAAAATGTTAAAATCACACCCCCCTCAACTAGTGTAAGGGAGTTATTTATCCTAAAAGATATTGCCCACAATAGCTTATGAGTATTCCTGTGAATGAGTGTTCCTTTGTAAACTTTAGCAAAATAATCCATTGAATTCATTATTTTTCAGCTTTTTTTTTTTGCAACTTTCTTTTTGCAACTTTCTTTACAATGAACTTTTTCTCCAAACTTTCAGTGAGTGACCCTTCAACTCCATCCATTCTCTACTGCAATTTAAAATAGTACTAAGGACTTTAAAAATATGTCAGCTAAGATAACAGTCAAAACTCAGATGTCTTTTAAATGCTTTTCTAATGCAGCAAGTTCAGATGCTGTGGATAATTCTTTACCTAACTATGGATGAAGAGGGGTTGATTACAGTTCCTTAATGTGGAGTGTGATGTTTACACATAGTCTTTATTAATTGCAAGATAGATTATGTTAGTATTCCAAGCTATGATAACATAAATTTCAAAGTGAAATATACATCCAGATATCATTTATTTTAAATAGGCTGTATTTAGTTTTTATTTTTAAAAGTTGGAAAAATACACATTACTTAAGGTATATGTATCCATTTAAATGTTTTTAAATTTAGAAACATCTGTTTTATTGAGGAAGTAAACTAGTATTTTAAGATATTTTCAATATTTTAAATAATTTAACTTCATTTTGCCTATATAGAAAAAACATGTTGAAGATGACAACATTTTCAAAAACAATTGCTCCTCTGCCCAAAGTAAAGAAAGCATATATACCCAATCCACAGAATTTAGTGTTTTGCATTTGAATGGACAAATTTACTATTTTTCAAGTAATTTCTTTAACTACCTAACACACAAGCTAGATTTTCACCACTCCACACCACACCCAGCTGTCCTTATCCACCCTCCCCCTTTTGGAAAATATACCACTGTAATCTGCAACTTCTTGTGGAAACAAACACACATCAAAAAATAAAACAAGGTATTAGTTTCCACCCAGTTAGAAGATACTTATGTAGTTTTAAGTTAATGGAAAAGATTTCCTACAGAGTGCTGATAATATTATATGAATACATGCAACTAATTCAATATTAAGAGCATGTTAGCAAGAGGAAAAGGCATTTCACTTCATAAATAAGTCTGCATAAACAGTATTATATTTTTCTTTAAATTGTAATTATTACTTTAAGATTTATTTCTCTGTACTGACCTGGGGGTGAAGGGAGGGGTTGAAGGAAGATGGTAACAAACACAATCTTCCAACTACTTATTCATACAGTGATTAATCTACTTTAGGTAAGGTGGAGCCTTTCTGTCTTTTCCCTTGACTTGTCCCTCCCTCAGCCCCTTTATTCCATTTCCTCAGACTGCTTTTCTTTCTACTTCCTATGAGTTCCACCCAGGTCTAGAAAATAGCTTAAAGTTGAAATTAGGACCCCAGTCTTGTTGTTACATAAAAAATGGGGCTGGGGATTAGGACACGGTAATTATAAATTATAAGATAACAATGTTAATTATAAGATAACATATAGATTCAGGCCTCCTCTTCCAACCCCGTGTTATTGTCATGCAAAGTAATAGAACTTGAACATATTATACCGGCTATACGGGGAGATAAACAAGTCTTATGTTCTTTGCCATTAATCATTTATCCACACTCAAGGACATTCTCAAGGAACTCTGAATTACTTCACCCTTCACTTTGTAGTTATTTTGCTTTGTGACTATCTGTCCCTTTCCCACCATCCCAATCTGCCCTCCTTCAATCTCTAACTCTTACCTGTGTCTCCTTTTTCTGAATTTTCAAAGATAGCCACTAGTAGTAAACAGGTAAAGGAATTCCTTTTAGAAAGGCATGAGCATCTAGAGAAGATATGTTACATTGTATAAGAAACATAAGTACTATCTAGGAAGTTGGCACTGTCAAGATTAAAAGAAGAAATTCAGGCTGAAAAAGAACCTACTTCAAGTTAATGTCTCTATTTATACATCAAGTCGATCCTGAGGACCACGTTTTCACTTGGAGGAAGAAATAAATATCATGCACAAAACTATTTAATGCATTAAAATATACTATTAAAATATGGTATTTAATGAAGTAGTCTTCAGCTATAAAACGGAAGCATTGGCAGCATTTGGTCTTCTGGTTAAAATTTCTAAATCCTCAGAGAAAGAACCCAGATAAAGGTTCGACTAATTTACTATCAGCAATACGTATGTGGTCCAAGAACTTGACCGCCAGCAAATACAGAGGAGTGGCTTGTTCTAATTTTATATACAGATGCTCTTTTTGAGTCACCATATACCTCAAAGTAAAGGACCTTAGCTCTGTTCAGTACCTTTTTTTTTTTTCTGACAGGATGCTTATCCTATACTTTTCTAACATGAAATGAAAGCTAATTCAAACCGTGCAGCTTTATTTGAAAACATTTCTGAATTCATTTTTACCCTAAAAGTAAATAAGAGAGCTGCAATATGCATATATTAAAAGAGAGAAAGACATAAAATTGCTTAATATCTAATACAGAATAGTGGGACATAAATCGAAAAAGGCATGCGGGCAAGTAATGGATGTACATTCATCCCTTTCACTCAGATCAAAGAGAGGGAGCTCTCAATGACTCATACATACATACCGGACAGAGTTTAATGTTATAAAGAAACGTGCCAGAGATGCGGCAGTGATGGCAAGGAAAATGAGTCTTTCGGAAGCGGAAAGATTTAAGAGGAAAGAAGATCATGCCATATCGCAAACTCTGATACTACAGTTCCAACCCTCCCACGTTGCTCTTTCCATCTCTTTTTGCTTCTTGCATTTCCCTTCGCCGCCTGTGTTAAGTGTGTACCTCCCGGCACAACTTACCTTGAAACGGGACTCCATTGAGCTCTTGAGAGTGACACAAGCTTCTAGCCAATCGTATCAAGCATGATCGCCCGGGCGGCCTCAATGGAAGCATCTAGACCAATCAGGGTCCTGGGGAGATGAGCAAGTTACGTTGTGGCGCCACTCGGCGTATACTTCCGCGCGTGCTGCCCGGGATAGGAGCCTGGCAGAGCAGCTGCACACACGGCAGTGCGGAGGCAGAGAAGGGGTTGGTGATACGGTGCTATAAATCTGTGGTCCAGTCCACCTCCCTTTTAAGACGTCCTCCCCCCTTATTTCTGTTCTCAGTTAGAGATGCAGCAGCTTACTCCTGTAGCGACCTACTAAAAAGCAACAAGGAGAAAGACATCGTCTTTTTGAAAAAACGTTCTTTCGTCTCTTTTCTTTGTTCCTTCGTTTGTTTTTCTTGCCTCTTTTTGTTTAGTTGAACGGCAATAGGAGGATAGTCTCTTCGTCTTTTTAAACTCTCTCTTTTTAAGTTTCCCCTCCCCTTTCATATTTTTTTTTTCGCCATTTCTTTTTGCGTTGGACTTTGGGGTCGAAAGCATTTCTTTTTATTTGCTTCTTTTAAGCCGAGCACAGTTTAGGTTTCGTGCTGTCTTAAGAGAACTATCCAGCAGCTTCTTGCTCATCCTTATTGGGAGAACTGCACCGTTACTTTAAAAACACACATACACAAAAACCTTAAGGGAGAAAGGTAAGTTTCGGTTTGGTTTCTTTAATCATTAGTTGCAGCGATGCGCTGGCAAACCCAGAAAACCTGTAAGTGAGCGGAATACAGAATATGAAGTTAATTGCACATGTTTGTCTCATTTCAAAGCTACTGCTCTGCTTTTTAATTCTAGAGAGCTAGACCAAGAGGACGCATGCTTGACGTACTGAATTTTCGCAAATGTCAATGGCAGAAACTTAAGTGGTAAATGTGGCTAGAGTAGAGCCAGGGGTACAATGGGAGTCTAGGTGTTGAGTGAGCTACGGGATTGAGGTTGGAAGTTCATTTCGTGGGAAGAGAGAGATAACTTGGGTTTTGGGGGATGCATGCCTCTACTTTCGCACAGCAGCCAAGGGACTGGAGAGGCTTTAATACCTTTGAGGGGAATCAGAAGCCTGGACTTGCAGATTAGACCAGCGAAAACCCCACACTTAATTGCATTAACCAGATAACATGTGCTGGGGAGATGGGATTGCCAGATGGAATTTAGATGCTACACCAGGCTGCTAGTTGTAGTGAACTGAAAAAGTACATGCCGCCTGAGGGCTAGGGCTAGGGCTGGGGTTAGGGTGGGTAGAGGCTGTCAAAAACTCATCATTGCTAGGTGTGCGGGCTCTAAATCATGAGCGCCAATTACCGTGATTCTTTTTTAAAAGAAGGTAGCCAATTTAGGGCTGAATTCTTAAGTCTGTACCGGATATGAGATTCCCTTTGTTCAGAAAAGCGTAAATAAGATCCTTGGAGCTGTGTCTGTGGAGTGGCTGCTGCCTGGGAGCCTTGCGGTGCTGGGCGCTGGGAAGTGGATTCCAAGCCCTGTCCTTGGTCCTACGCGGCTGACTTTGCCTTCGGTGCGAGGGGGAAACCCCTTTGCAGTCGCGAAGATTCACAGCCACCCCAGGAGCCAACTCCGCTACGTTGCCCTCACCCCCTTTCTTACCCCCCCCCAATAGCTATTGTTAAACTGACGCCAGGAGAAAGATGGTTGGGGGTGAGACGCTGGGCAGACCCATGCTTCATTTTAACTTTTGTGATTTCTCGGGGTTTGGGAGAAACCAGCTGGCTTTCTACTGCGGAAAAAGAAATCAGGGTAGATGTGGGAAAGGGGGGAGAGTGTTCATTGGGCGGAGAGGACCGAGAGGGTGATGGTGGCGGTGAAGGAGGTGCTGCCTTTGCCTAAGAGAAGTTTAAATTATTGGCACGAGGGGGTGTGGGTGAGTGTGCGTGAGAGCGCCGGTGTGGTGCTTGAGATGGAGAGAATGGGGAAAAGGTATAAAACCCGCCGGGGTTTTTAATTTCTCCCTGCCCTCCACCCCACCCACCCTCCCGGGTCTAAAAGCCAACTTGCGGCCAGCCTCCAGACTCGACTCTGCCATCTCCGGGGTTGGTGGGGTCTGGGGATAGCAAGGTGGCAGTGCCCTGCACGGAAGCTCCGCGGTGAATAGGACGTCGCGTGGCCATTGTTGCTTAATTTATGCCCAGCACGTTGCTACGTACCCACCTATTTCACGTCTGTAAAGAATTAATATGAGAGCTATACAACTGTGGCAAATTGGAGGTTGGATACATTCCCCGTTTGCCATTTTCAAGTATCGGTTAGTGAAACTGATGTCGAGACTGGGTATTTTCTCTTGTAATTGCCAGCTGCAGATCTGGCTTTATTGTGGCCTGAGTGAGAGAAACAGTCAACCATTTAGTATTTACTCTTAACACTGCTGGGATGAGATGAATGTCTCTTACTTTCTCCCCGAAATGCACGGGTTCTTTCCCCGCCCCCACTCACTACAAACACTCATGTTGGTTAAGATTCTACACCTTTAGCCCATTCCCACCCCACCCCCAATCCTCTGGATGTTGGGAATAGGGAGATGGAGATGGGTTATTTCTTAGGCCTACACTGCAACTCATAAAATGCAAGCTTAAAGTGGAGGGATGGGGGAAGAGTACAGAGTAGACAATTGTAACCGAATAAATTATTTTCCTAATTAAAAAAAAATAAGTTCCTAAAGATCAAGAAAAAAGTGTGCATGTTTTAGGGGTGATAGAGTAGAAAAGCTGTTTGGGCCTGTAAGACTTCCTTCGTAAAATGGTTTCTTAAATGGGACATCTGAAAGGTTTGTCAGAATCTGGACAAATAAGTGTGCAAAACCAGAAAATTTTGATTTTTAAAAGTCGCTTTTGGGAGGATTTAAAAAGTAACTGTCTCCCAGTTTTTATTGTCATTCCCTAAGTCTGTCTTACACCAGTCACTCCTGGGTTCTTCTCTTTTTTAACCAAATGCTTAGGCACCTCATTTTAACCTGTTCTGGAGTTCTTCACGAAAAACGCAACGTTTGCTGGTCGAAGTGGATTGGAAAACTTAGGGAACTCTGTAGAGAGGTCTCCCATAACTTCAAGAAGTCAGCTTCAGGGAGTAGGGCGTAGGGCATTCTAAGAGTTTTAGGCTTGGACTGGCAAATGTGGTAGGCCCATTTTTGCCTAACGTTTGGAACCAGGCATTTTTTAGCAACCCGCCTGCTTGGGATAGGAATATTATAATTAACTGTTTAGAGGGAGGTCAAAGAGGCGCAGGCGCTTTGAGCTGTTTTGAGCAGTAACCCCGTGCAAAGTCAATTAAGGTCATTCAATTGCTAATCGGATTTGGGGTGACAACAGAAATGCTGATATAGAATCAATTAGCTATTTCTGGTGTCCCAGTCTGGGTCCCCAAATTGAGGGGTAGATGGTCTCCATTTCGATTATGGTTAAACGCCTTACCTTACTATGCCTGATTTGACTTCGTCCAAGAGGGCAATTTTGTCTCCTCCACCCCCGCCCCGGGCTAAAGGAGTCCTTCTTCCATTCTCCCCCCCCCCCCGCCCCGCCCGTCGCGTGGGGGCGGGGAGCGCTGGGCGCCCTTAGCGGACCTTGCTGCATCAAACCCGCATCATGCCCTTGAAGCTGTAACCTCGCTCACGTTCTTGCGGCGACTCAGTCGCCCACTGCTCAGTTGCTTTCTCTTAACTCCTGAGATTTCAGGTAGGTATGACAGGTGATATTTTAAGTGCAGTTTTTAAGGGGGAAGGGTTAAAACAGAAGCCTTCGCAATGAAAACAACCACAACAACACGACAGGTGCTCTCATAATTAAGCGGCTGAGCAGGTGTAAAAACGTGCTACCACCGCGTGGTCGGGGTCGGTTTTGACTCCCAGTCGCGGGGCTGAGTCTGAGGACAGGCACAGGTTTTTCTAGGAGAAAGGCGATTGAGCTGGGCGTGGGGGCGGGCCAAGACTAAGCAGCGATGTGACGCCCCCTCGGTGAAGAGTTGGCCGTTCGGGGCTAACGTGGCGGGGCGGGGGCGTTGGAAGGATGCAGAGAGCGGCAGGCTCTTGTATAGTCGAGTACAGGATTTCCTACTTTGCGTTTGAAGCAGAGTATAGCACCCCGCACAGGTACTTGGGCTTATTTGAACGTCAGATTCCATCTAGAGACGCAGAGTGGGGTAGCCGGGGCTAAGCCTTTAGTTTTCCGCCAAGGGACAGGACCCTTGGGCTGTGAAGTAGGGTAAAAAAGAACCTTTTGACTCTGCTTGCAATATATGTGTATGTATGTATGTATGTGTATATATTTGATGCACATATACCTCAAAGTAACCCCCGCGCGAGTCGCTCTGGCTCCCAGTTAGCGCCTGAAACCTCGGGGTTTGCAAACTTGCACCTGGAATCTACCGCTTCTGGGCGAGCGACGCTCTCCGCGCTGCCAGGGAACCTGGTCCCAGAGCTTGTTCGGAATCGGAACACGGGAGGGACGAGCGGAGCGGCAGCAGCCCGGCGTCTTCTCGCAGGCACTGACCCGCGGGCGGCCGGGCAGGGCACGCGCCGGCGGCGGCAATCGCGGCGCCGCTAACTCGCCGCCGGCCCCGCCTCCTGGCGCTCTTCCAAGCAAGCCCCTCCTCCCCGCCCCGCTACAAACGGCGGGACCGCGGCGCCTGGGCGTCACTGAGGCAGCTGCCGGCCGGGTGAGGAGGCCGGTCGCTGGCGCGACGCGGGTAGGGCGGGGGTTTCACCGGGTTCCAGTCCGCCTTCCCGCCTCCGCCAGGACTGGGGACGCCGCCGCCGCCACCGCCTCTCCGCGGAGCCCGCCCGGAGCGACTCCTCCGCGGCTGTGCTGACGGCTGGCGGCGCGAGCCGTAGTAGCTGCAGCTCCGAGTCGTAGCAGGCAAGTGCGGGGGGTGTGGGAGTGGGGGCGGGGAAGGCGGGCACGCGGCGCCTGGCCTTGGGTCTGTTTTGGACGCCGAGGCTAAGGGTTGTGCGCGGCGCCGCGGCGCCGAGTGGAGTCCGGCCTCCGCTAGGTGGGAGCCCTAGACCGGCCTCGGACGGGAATGCCGGTGGGGGTGGCGGAGGTTGTGCACGCGAAGTTCCTAGAGCTCGGCCCCTTGCGGCGGGAGTAGAGGGAATTGGGCTCCTCGGGAGGTGGCACCGCCCCTCCTGTGGGCACAAGCTGGTTGAGGGCGGCGGGAGCCGAGCAGGGCCAGTCGCGCCAGGCAGCGTGCTCCGGCCTGGACGTGCCCGGGTACGGCCGCGTGTAGCGCCGGGAGAGCTGCGCCGAGACGCAGGTGAGTGCTTTGGAGGGAAAGTGGGGGAAGGGGGCTTTTCTAGAAAAAGGGCAGGATTCCTGTGGCGGACTGGCAACCCCGCCTGTGGGAGGTTGTGTGCACTGGGCTCTCCAGTCGGATGGTGTCTGGTGGCGTGCCCAGTTGGTACGGCGCTTCCTCGCGCGTGGTCCTTGGAGCTCCTGGGGCGTCTGGAGACTTGGAGCGGCCACGCAGTGTACGGAGGTGGCATGGGACTGGAGGTGGCCAGGGCAGAGCAAAGAGGATACCCCGGGCCGCTCGCTCCCTTGCGCGGTATTAGGTGAGGCCGGGCGCAGCCGCGCGAGGTCGCCGCTCACGGTGGCATCCTGGGTTTGAGCGCGGGCAGTGCGCTGGGCGGGAATCGCCAGGCGGGCCGGGCCGCCAGGCGAGGTGGACTCGGGGCTTTGGCTCGCTCGCTCGTCGGTTGCGGCAGCTGCGCCTCCAGCTTGGCGGAGAGGGCCGGCCACTTTCGGCCCCCGTGCACGGACGAGTGTGCGTGCACCGGTGCGAATGGTGGTCTCGCGGGTACCAACATCGGTTCACCAGCAGGTGCTCCTCCAGTGGTCTTGACAATGACCAGCAGGCAGTCTTTCCACAGCGTTGCCTTAAAAGCCTACTTGTTATCCTGGAGGACCGGGGCGCAAAACCTTGTCTCTAGATGTGAGCTGTGAGCACGGAGTTGTAGCTGTACAGATGGCCATTTAAAATAGTGTGCATTTAAAAAGATCATCTTTATGATAAAAATTTCATCTCCTGTCTTCTCTCTACATTTTCTGAGAATGTGAGAAAGGAGGACTTGTTCCCGAATATCTGTTCTCTTTCATTCCCTCCCCAAAGAATGGTGCTTAGCAATGCTACGTGAATCTATTTCCCGTCAAGGACAAAGAGTTTTATGAAACTTAATTTTTTGGTGGACCTACCCATAATTCTGTCTTAATTAAAATACATCTCAGTCCCAAACTTAGGACAAATAAGTCCATTCTAAACCACTCGAATACCAGTTGGGGTGTAATTTCCCCATCTTTTTAAAAAATCAGTTTGAATTACTGGCTAGTTGCTCTTGAAGAGAATCTTCTCAAGAACCGTTTCCCCAGAGTCCTTTGAATTTTTCATTTGTGCTAAGCACGCTCTTTCTTGTGGAAGCTGACCTGGAGTCTCCATTTTGGTGAGCGGGCAGGAAAGCTTTCCTGGATCTACTTTTTCTCATCTAGACCTTTGGGTCTAGAAATGGTGACCGTTTTCCTTGGATGGACTGGAACATTACTGCATTTCTTTTTGGGTTATTCCTTATGAGAGATTTGTAGGAGTGGTGATTTTAATACTGTTCAGGTGAAGTGTGTGTGCATACTTTGAGAAAGTTCCTTTGGAAATGGGAGAGGAAAGGGAAAACGGGCAAGAAGAAAATATGTCTGGAAAGTAATGGTTGGGTGGGGTAGGAAAAATTAAATTATGAAGAAACATTACATCCACTTTGATGTGATTCCTCTGCCTTTTTTTTCTTTTTCTTTTTTCTTCTTGAGAGAATGTATTTGTGTGATCAAACTGGGCCCTTAGTGCCCATTTGGGTAACTTGGTGCTGCCACCTTTCGGGGAATGAGGTTTTTTATTTACCCTTCAAAGATAGCCTGAGGCTGTCATTTAAGGCCCCCCCATTTTATCTGTCTGTAGGTGTTTCCTTCACTGTATAGTGTTTGCTCTTAGGAATCAGGTCAGCTCTTTTAAAATGTACATGCACACTATTACTGTGGATGAAGAGAATTTTTGTTTTAGGGTATGCTCCTGGAATAGCATAGGTACTCACAAACTGGTAAGTGTGGCCGGGTCTGTTATTTACTACTGAACCTTATTTTCTAGGCTAAGAATGGATGGGTTGTTAAGAGTTCCTTTTTTGGTTTTCGTTTGTTTCTTGGGGGTTGAACAGGGTTGCTTGGTTCTGGTTAATGCTTCTTCATAGGAAAAGTTAAGGTCCTTCTCTGCCTGGGTTTTACACTTTTTAGTTATGACCTCTCTCCTGGTGTGACATGGAACAGCAGTGCTCTAAGTGACATTTCTACTATCCCATTCCTTAATCCACCCTTTTGGACCTTTATATACAGACAGATGTTTCTGGCTGAATCCTTGTTACCTCTTCCGGCCATTCCAGCCTTCTATATGCTTTTCTGGTTGGCATCATTATTTTTTAAAAAATACTGCTTTCCATCCGTTCCTCCCCCACCTCTCTTTCTTTTATTCTAAAAGCAAGTCACAAGTTTTCTTTAAGGATACAGCAAAGCGGGGTGCCTCGGTGGCTCAGTGGGTTAGGCCTCTGCCTTCAGCTCAGGTCATGATCTCAGGGTCCTGGGATCGAGCCCCACATCGGGCTCTTTGCTCAGCAGGGAGCCTGCTTCCCCTCCTCTCTGCCTGCCTCTCTACCTACTTGTGATCTCTCTCCCTGTCAAATAAATAAATAAATAAAATATTTTTTAAAAAAAGGATACAGCAAAGCCATCCTGAATACCCTGACTTCTAAACTGGGATCAACCTTTCTTTGGGGGGAATTTTTTTTTTTTAAACCTGGTATATTTTTCAGACCTTAGCATGGCACAAGAACACCACAGTGGCACATTATTCTTCATGTTCTTTTTTTCCCAAAGGACTGGATATTCCAAAATAGCATCTTATTAAGACTGACTTTACTGTTTACCTTTTTGATAGATTGGTCCGCATGATAGGGTGAGTTCTTTTGCTCTCATTCGGTGTCTTACTAAAGGTACCATAACACGTTATTTTACTACCTCTGTTACCAATACTGTTTATTGGAAATAAGGAGGCTGAAGATCCGTGGTACTTAGCTTGGTCAGATTATTTATTAATTTTTTTTCATGGCATTCCGGGAGGCTGGCTGTATAGGTGAGGTGGTATGGGGCTGGGTTATATGCCACCCCATGGAAAACCAGCCCGTAGCTGTCTAATCCAGCTCTTTCTTTTTCTTTGGATATTCATCTGGACAGGCAAGTCATCACAGTAAGCTGCCACATTTGAGGTTTGGTTTTGTTTTTAAGCGTGAGTACTTGGTTGGAAGCAGAACTGCTTTATGGCATGTAACCTCTGCCGTCTTAACTGGGGCCCCCTTGAAATTCTTAAATTTTTGAACAAGGGGACCCTCTTCTTTCCTTTTGCACTGGGATCCACAGATTACATAGCTTATCCTGGTTAGAGTCTTAATCGTTTGATAATATTTTTAGCTGCCAATAATGCTTTTTAATGCTAATGTGTTATAGAACTGTTTGAAGGCCTTATGCACTGGTGATGCCACACCCAACTTTTGAATTAACTCTATAGAGGACATCATACACATAGAATGTTCACTTGGTTTGGCCAGTTTCATTTTATAGTTCCGTGGAAGTCTTCATTGGTTTTGGTTACTCACAGAACCCACATGTTGTGTACTTTAATGCCAAACTCATTGTTTTTTATGTTTCTAATTTGGGAAGAACATTTAAGTTCTATTTGATTTTAGAGACTAATTGGTTTGCAATCTTAGTTGATTTTTCTTCTTGATTTTAAGTAATATAAATCTGCTAAGCAGAAATAGAAGGTGCTTAAGGCTTGGAAGGCAGTAAACTGTTTTAAGGCTTTTGTGTATTAAAAAATAAACATTTTAGGGGCGCCTGGGTGGCTCAGTGGGTTAAAGCCTCTGCCTTCGGCTCAGGTCATGATCCCAGGGTCTTGAGATTGAGCCCCGCATTGGGCTCTCTGCTCAGCAGGGAGCCTGCTTCCTCCCCTCTCTCTCTACCTGTGATCTCTGTCAAATAAATAAATAAAATCTTAAAAAAAAATTAAAAAAATACACATTTTATTACGGTTTAACTAGCATTGGCAACGTTTGGAATCTGAACTAAAAATAGGAATTAGTATAGTAAAATCCTGCAGTAGTTTTATGGAATATGTAGGAAATTTTTCACTAACAAGAAATAAACAGATTTGGCTTTCAGCATGCATGATGCCTATCATAATTTTAGTAAGATCACAGGAGAATATTTTTTAAGAGAATATGGCTTGATATGTCTGTAGCCTTATATTTTGTATAAAGCAAAGGTGACTCTTTTGTAACATGAAGACCGTGCGTTCCTATACACATCTTCCCCCTTCCCCTTTAATACCAGTTCTACCTGTCCAGAGGTTGGACTACATTAAAACGTTTACTTGTAGGGGTGTCTGCGTGGCTCAGTTGTTAAGCAGCTGCCTTTGGCTCAGGTCGTGATCCCAGGGTCCTGGGATTAAGCCCAGAGTTGGGCTCCTTGCTCAGCAGGGAGCCTGCTTCTCCCTCTCTCTCTTTGCTCTCTCACCATCTCTCTTTGTGTCAAATAAATAAATAAAATCTTTTAAAAAAATCTACATCTGGTAAACGTATTATTTTCTCAGAGTTATGGGTTAGGTTTTGAAGGCATCAATTTCATTGATACTCTTAAGTGTATATTTCCCCTTTGAGAGTTGCTGAATAGTTTTGAGTGATGACATCCGGGTTTTCCTTGTAATAAATCTTCATACAGAGAAGGATGATTGCTTTGGGAAGGAATGGGATAGGTAAAATAACTAAGGTCCTAGGAATATGTGGCAGGAGATTCAAACTAAACCAATTTGGAGGTTGCCTTAAAAATTGCAAGTAACTTTTTCTCTTTTTTTAAACTTGCACGTTTGTAGTACTTGTGTGTTATTTCCATCTGATTTCCACTCTCTTGGTTTGACTGAAAATGTATGGCAAGTAAGGTTTGACAGGCAAGAACCCCATTCCTACTTTTAGAGATTTATTTATTTGGAAAATGAGAGTTTTTCTTTATTAAGCTTATTATGATACAGAATAAAATGATAGTTTTTGTTTTGTTTTGTTTTAACATGTTGAAGGTTTTGCTTTAGATAAGTTTTGAACTCCTGGATTGGGTATCTTTATATTTTTTCCTAGTCTAATCTAATGGTTATAGATTCATATCAGCATTTTCCCTTGCTTTAAAAGGAGTCAGTCTCATAAAAAAGAAATTTATGTTCTACATGACTAGCTTTTCTTTTCCTACAGAATTTTTGTTGTTGTAGGCTGTTCATTACTGGAGATGATTTCAGAGGCTGTATTAATAGAATGTTATAAAAATCCTTATTTTCATAAATATCAAGCAGATTATCCTTTTAGGATAGGTTTTTTATTTCATTTTGCTTTTAGTTAGCAGTGGTCAAACTCACTTCAAGCTTTAGTAGACATTTTCTTGACTAGTTTTATTTCTTCAAGAGAATAGGGATGCTTAACTTTCCTGTATCTTTGTTACGGAAGTCCTATAAAATTGACATTTCTTGTTAGTATTGAGTTCTGAAGAAAGCTGTGAGCCCTCTCTACCTAGAGAAATGTACATACACTGAAATTGCCATACAGTTTTTGCCATCTAGCCCTCAGGATTCAAGAGGCTTAAAATAAGGTTTCCGTTTGGGAAATCGGACCTCGAGTATTCGAGTTGTCCTCTATTCTGGTGAGGGCGGGGGGGAAGTTCTTCGGATCAGTGCTCGTCCTCTGTGGCATTAGCAATGTGGGCTCTTCATTGAAGGCAAATTCTAAGCTTCCTTGTCTCCTCATAGTTTGTTTTAAAATCCATTCTGATTTTGTAAACAAATACTACACATGTAAGGTCTTGTAGTGAGCACAGTGCTGCCAGTTTAGCTATCGGGGAGTTGTCTTGCCTCAGTAGGTTTTGTCACTTAAGTTGAAATCCTTAATTTAGAGTGGGTCAGAACCAGGTGTGGAATATGCTATAGGCTGGAAGCCCGGTCTCCGTTGTCTGGTCTAGGGCTCCATTACTTATGTCCTTGGTTTCTTAACCTTTTTTTTTTTTTTTTTTAATTTATTTGACAGACAGAGATCACAAGTAGAGAGGCAGGCAGAGAGAGAGAGAGAGAGAGAGAGAGAGAGAGAGAGGAGGAAGCAGGCTCCCTGCCAAGCAGAGAGCCTGATGCGGGGCTCGATCCCAGGACCCTGAGGTCATGACCTGAGCCGAAGGCAGAGGCTTTAACCCACTGAGCCACCCAGGCGCCCTGTTTCTTAACCTTTTTGAGTATAAAAGCTTACCCTCCACATCTCAAGGATGAGCTGATGATGAGCATACTGAAGTAAGAGATTTTTTGGCAGTAGATTGACAACATTTACTGAAATGGAAAGGTGGTAATCAGTGGTTTCCACTGATTAGTTTTATATAGTTGGCCTTCAGTGCGTTATTATTAACCATAATTTTGAGTGATTCTTTATAATGGATCATCATATAATGCGTATTTCTGCCATGGAGAAAGAAGATTCCCAAACTGCCGGGAGGTTTTAAGAGAATTGTGTTTTTGAGCGTTTCGGTATGGAAATAGGTATAAATATATCTATGATGATGGGATTTGGAAGGGAAGTTTAAAATGCATTTTTTTTTCTGGAAAATATAAATAATGTTAAAAAATTACATGTGAAATTATGAGAATTTAGCCAGCTAACATTCCAGGAATATAAATGTCTCAATTTAAATATCCCATCTTTTTTTCAATGAGAAATCAGATTTTTAAATTTAAGCATTTAAATTAAAATAATCAGTCCATATTTTTCTGATTTGAATTTTGTTTAATTTCTTACCAAGGGATCTATTCCTCTACATCACAAAATGGAGTTTACATAGAAACACATTTTTTTCCCTGCTTGTTTCAAGCACCCTAAGTGAAAAGTCATTGATGGATGCCCTGTCAAGTAAGTTATTGGAAATTGTTCACTTGTTCAGTTTTTAAAGGATGTTTAACACTTTTTTATTCTTTGGGCATCGTGTGTGTATCAGAAGTACATGAGGTATTTCTCAAAGCAAATAAATCACCGTGTATTTGAAAATAAATTCAGTGAATTGGGTAAGGTTAGGGAAATATTCCTTGAACTGACTGTGCTTGATCTTGAGCTTACTCTGAGCTACTTTTGAAAGTCCGTTTTTAAAAATCTCCCTGATGTTGCTTCTCTACTGGAGGCCCCTCTGGTGATGTGAGGATCACCCACCATTACTGCAGAGCTAGCTGGGCTGTTCTGCGTATACAGAGTTTATTATAGAGTGAGCAAGTTTTTATAACCTATTCACAGGTAAGGTCTGTTTCCCAGTGAGTTTACTCAACACTGTTTTCTTTCCTTGAGGTGCTACTTACCGGTTGCTGGCTTATTTTGTTTAAAACCCCTGGGGCCCTTTGTGGCCCATGGCTGTGAATGACTCATGGACTTTTCCCAAATACTAGGTCATCAGTGCTTTGGACTTTCATCATTCCCCACCATTGTCTCTGCAAGGAACCTGACCTACCCAAAGCCTTCCTCTCTTCTCTTTGACATGTCTGTGCTAGCCCTCTGCCCTCTAGTCACCTGTCTATGCTTCTGAGCCCTATGCTAGTTCTGACTCTAGTCTGGCAATTCTGGGTCAGGAGCAGCCTAGTCCTTGTCTCTTTATTTTTTTCATTTGGCTTGTACCTTACCATTGGCTCTTAAGCATTTTATTACAGTTTACTCATTGAAGAATATCTTCTGTGACCAAGTGAACTGATGCTATTAGAGGACAAAAAGGAGAAATGGGTATCCATGGACAGAGTTTCTTCCCTCTGTCCCAAATGATGGCCGGAGGTTGCATATGGTATGTATTTGTTTCATTTGGCCTAACCCCCCCCCCCCAATAATTTATTTGAAAGCAAGCATGTGTGTATGGTAGGGGCAGAGGGATAGGAGAGAATCTCCAGCTGACTTTGCGCTGAGCATAGAGCCTGACATGGGTCAGATCCCACAACCCTGAGATCATGATCCCCGCCGAAACCAAGTCAGATGACCAAATGACTGAGCCACCCGGGTGCCACTGGCCTAAAACACATTTTTTTTTTTTTTTTTTTTTTTTAAGTAGTAAACAACATGTGTTGGAAAGGATGTGGAGAAGCGGGAACCCTCTTACACTGTTGGTGGGAATGCAAGTTGGTGCAGCCACTTTGGAAAACTGTGGAGATTCCTTAAATTAAATATAGAGCTACCCTATGACCCTGCAATTGCACTACAGCGTATTTACCCCAAAGATACAGATGTAGTGAAAAGAAGGGCCATCTGTACCCCAGTGTTCATAGCAGCAATGGCCACTGTTGCCAAACTGGAAAGAACCAAGATGCCCTTCAACAAATGAATGGATAAAGAAGATATGGTCCATATATGCTATGGAGTATTATGCCTCCATCATAAAGGATGAATACCCAACTTTTGTATCGACATGGATGGGACTGGAAGAGATTATGCTGAGTGAAATAAGTTAAGCAGAGAGAGTCAATTATCACAGGGTTTCGCTTATTTGTGGGGCATAAGAAATAACACGAAGGACACGGGGAGATGGAGAGGAGAAGTGAGTTGGGGGAAATTGAAGGGAGAAGAACCATGAGATACTGTGGACTCTGAGAAACAAACTGCGGGATTTGGAGGGGAGGAGAGTGGGGGTTGGTGAGGCTGGTGGTGGGTATTGTGGAGGGTGGGTATTACATGGAGCACTGGGTGTGGTGCATAAACAATGAATTCTGGGACACTGAAAAATTAAAAAAATAAATAAAATTAAAAAAAAGGTAGTTAAGTGTTGATTTAGGTGCTGGGAAATATCGTATAAAGATCTAGAACCATATTTAATGTCTCTTGAAAAGTTGGTAGGGTGGAGCAACACAGGGCTAATATTTGTCAACTTCATCCTTTATATGGAGTATGATTTGTTTCATTTCAGATTAAATTCCTGCCTGGCCTTTTTTGGTATTTGAGCTATGACTTTGTGACAGTTCCTAAGGCTATGGAAATTAAAAATTTTCTCAGATATAAAGACAAAGGCAGGAGTGCTTAAGATTTCATGTTGATTGTGCTTGTAAATATTTGAATTATGTTAGATCACTCCGTATAAATTTAGATTTTGTGGTCTCCTTTACCTCATTTGGAGAAGTCTCCTTTAATCTCTGATCTAAAGAGATTTTCTCCTTCTATTAGAAGATATAGTGGTTTATCTCACCCTTTCTCCCTCTTCCCAGGATTTTAGACCTGCCCCTACTGGGAGCGGGACCGCTGGTCATCTGCTTGTATTCGTTCACATGCTTTGTGGTCAGCAGAAGTTGCTTGGGTGCTGTGAAAACTAATAGGATGTTATGAGCTGTTTAAGAGAGGCCTGTGGCCCACCTGCTAACTGCATTGCTGATGGTGTCAGCTTAGAAAAGACATTTTCCCTTTAGATTGCTGTAAAAAAAAAAAAAGAGCTGATATGAGAGGTTACCAGGTGTGAGGTTTATGTATGTTGTTTGTCTCTCCTCTTCCTCCTGTTGTGTTTTTTTTTTTTTCCCAGCCTTCAGCCTTTTCTGCGCTTCTCTAGAAACAGCAGGACAGCTTCAGCAAAGATTTCTCCCACGTGTGCAGTAGAACAAGCTGACGCACCAGCAGAAGTAGAAAGAGGTTCCACATAATCATGTTTGGACCAGTGCTGTAATTTAATTTTTTTTAACTTTTTTTTTTTTTAAGCTTTTATTCATTTGACAGAGCGAGAGAGAGCACAAGGGGGGGGGGCAGTGGGGAGAGAGAGGGAGAAGCAGACTCCCTGCTGAGCAGGGAGCCTGGTGTGGAACTCCATCCCAGGACCCTGGAATCATGAGTTGAAGGCAGACACCCAACCATCTGAGCCACCCAGGAACCCCTAATTTTTTTTTTTTTTTTAAACAATAAGGAAGTTGGATATTCTTAATCTGCTCCTGAGCATAATAGCACGATTTGAAGCAACTTTGGTGTGTAATGTCTAGTGAGATGAATGCAGATGAATGATAAGTAGGTAGAAAATGTCAGTGTAGAGCCTTCCTTTTGGTGACTTGACACGCTTATATTTCTAGTTAACTTTTTTTTTTTAAAAGATTTTATTTATTTATTTGACAGAGACAGAGAGGGAACACAATCGGGGAGTGGGAGACGGAGAAGGATGCTCTTTGCCTTGCAGAGAGCCCAGTGTGGGGCTCCATCCCAGGATGGGATTATAACCTGAGCTGAAGGCAGATGCTTAACGACTGAGCCACCCAGGTGCCCCTCTAGTTTAACTTTTTGTTCAGACTGGCAAACAGATATGAAGATTTGTTTGATAAACCTGGCACTGATGTAGTGTGTGAGGACGGAACAATGCCTGTAAAGCCCTGTTCTCCTGGCAGCCACTTGAGGTAGGCCAGTCATAATGAGGAATTAGAATATGGCCCTCTATAGAATATCTTAGCAGAACCTTTCTGAATGATAATAGGAGTGTAATGCTGGCAGTTTAAAAGTTGCTGCAGTCTCCAGCCCACCCACCTTTTTTCCCCCTATACTTGGGATGTGAGTAAAAGTATATGCTAATTTTAAAAACCTGATTTTGGATTAAGTATGTATATAGTTCTGAAAAAATTATAGGTATATTCTGAACTTTTGAAAAACATATCCTTTTTTTTTTTTTTTTTAAGATTTTATGTTTGGTGGGGGAGAGGGGAGAGTGTGCATGCACACCAGCAAGTGAGTGAGCCTGGGCAGGGGAGGGGCAAAGGAAGAGGGAGGAGCAGATCCTCCCCTGAGCACTGAGCACAATTGGGGCTCAATCCTAGGAACCTGGGATCATGACCTGAGCTGAAGGCAGATGCTTAATCGACTGAGCCACCAGGCAACCCTCTGAACTTGTTTCTGAGAGGCTCTTAAAAAGAACTCTTGGTACCAAGACTACCAGTCCTCTTCCCTGATCATATGATTCTTTTAGATAATATGTTACTCATTTTAATGTACCCTGGATCATCTGGTTGATGGGCTTCTAGGGTGTCTTCATTGTTGGTTTGGTTGAGGAATTGAGAATTAAAAAAAGAGTTTTATCTCCCTAAAGGTTGAAAATCATTGTGATGGAGCTACTCCTGTATGGTAAGAAAGGCTTTGTTATAGGTGGGCTGTGATTAACTTTGCATATAGATCTTATCCAAATTCATTTAAAGTTTTTTTTTTTTTTTTTTTTTTTTTTAAGTTAAAGGATTTTAAAGTTTTCAAGTTTTTTTGTGTTGGGACTGTGCTCAGAAGCCAGGAAGATTGTATAGTGTTTATTATTTTGTCACACATTATTACTAAGTGCTGGATACTGAGAGAGCTTTAGAGAAAGTTTATAAAGCATCCTTGTTCTCATATTTGGTCTGTCTGCTTAAGGAGATGAGACAGAAAACAATTTAAAAGATTGCCTCCCCTCCCCCACCCTGCAGTTTAAAAGTGTTTGAGGGACTGAGAAAAGGGACCCATCTCTGTAGTCTGGGCTTTAGGGATATGGCCAGGTTGCTCCTTATTGCTTCGGGGACAGGAAGTGTGTAGCTTTTCGTGGTCTGTTTTGTTTGTATATTTATTTACTTAGTTTTGGGGTCTCCCTCTTCTCTGCACTTCTTCCCATGTCATTTTTGTTTCTTTTGATTCTCTTTTGCGGTATGACTATTTCCTGGTTTGCCAGGAGCCCAGTCACTGGTGAAGAATATTTATGCACGGCAGAACCTGCCAAATTTTAAGTTGTGACTGGACAGAGATGCTGCTGTGACTGTCTTAATTCTGCTGCTGTCCCAGAGGAACAATCCCAGACAATTTGGCAGTGCATTGGGCAGGGGCACCAAGGAGCTGCCTGTATTTAGTTGCTGACAGACCTATTAGGACAGAAAAGCAGTAATTGAAGGTGGTGCACCACCCAAAATGATGGAAGCAGGAGATGAGAGTATTTCCTCCAGTAACAGTGATGGTGTCTAACATATCTGTTCTTCCAGAACCTTACCATAGCTCCCTGGGGATATTTAGTTTATTATTTTTAAAAATTTTTTAGAAGATTATTTATTTATTTATTTGACAGACATCACAAGTAGGCAGAGAGGCAGAGAGAGATGGGGAAGCAGGCTCCCTGCTGAGCAGAGAGCCTGATGCGGGGCTCCATCCCAGGGCCCTGGGATCATGACCTGCGCTGAAGGCAGAGGCTTTAACCCACTCAGCCACCCAGGCACCCCAGATATTCAGTTTATAGATGAGGAAAATGAGGCTCAGAGGTTAGGTGGTTTGCCTAAGGATTCCACCTACCTTCCTTACTTCCTTGGGGAAGTAAGACCTAGGTCTGTGACTCTTAGTTCAGTACCTTTTCCGTGAACTCCCAAAATGTTTTTTTCTACCTTTCAGAGTTCTGCTGGTTGTAGTTTAAGATGCCCGTGGCCAGAGAGTCAGATCCAAGAGGCAGCTCAGCGACTGTATCTCATCTCTAGGCTTTTTTGTGTTCAGTTCCTCAGTGGTGGAGCTGTTATTACCGGTTTTTGTTTTAAAAGCTTCATTCTGGTCCCTGTAGCACTTGCAGCAAAATGCCTACTACTTGTTTCCTCAGAGCTAGGATTCTGACCTTGCATTATTTCAGGTCCATGGCTAGGTGACTTTTGGAAGGATTCCATCACAGGCTGGTGTCTTCCTGATGCCAGCTGGCAGTCTTGACTTGGAGGATTACTTTTTGGAGGCATATGAAGTATGGATTGGTTATTTTCTATAAGCAAGGGAATGAAGACACTGTCTCCAGCTTATTTTTGGATTTTGCTAAAATCAGGAAAAATGATTGAAATACTGTATGTTCTGTTCCCAGTGAAAGTGACATTCATTTAACCCCGGCTCACTGTAGTAGAGAATCTGTAGGGGCTATTCCTTAAAACTTAAGTTTCTGTAACTAGTATTTTCCAAATCTGGTGGGCTTTTCGAAACACCACTGTTTTTGTTCTCAGAAAAAGTTGCAGGTCAGGTGTTCAGTAGGATATATGATGTCCAAACCTAAATCAAGAAAATATCCACCCAGTAAAGATTGTTCTTGATTCTCCTCGTTTCTCCAACTTAACTGTCAGAAAAATTGGCTGGAGGGAGGATAGGTTCAAGATAATTCTGGTTGTCTTCCCAAGAAAAGGGATTTTTTTTTTTTTTAAGTTTTATCTCTTTCATTATATGTGTTACTTGTTTGTAGTCGGAACTTAGGAAACATTTGTTTAATTCACTTGAATTCAAAGTTTGGAATAGAGAAGATAATTTACAATAGAAGTAACTTACTGTCATTTGAGAAAATTTTATTTGAATCTCTAGGTAAGCCACAAATGATAGGTGATCTTATTAAAATTTTAATTACTGCAGGAAAATACTAGTAAAAACTTGCTTTAACAAAAGCCATATTTCTTCAAGTCTTAGATGTAAAATTTTTTATGTTGTTTTTGAGTCTCATAAATATGTCTGCTTAATGTAGTGATTATTTCTCTTAAAGCTGTGAGGTTAGTGGTACATCTTTTCTACGATGTCCTAGAATTGAGAAGCTGAAGTAAGCTCCACGTGAACATGTTCTTTGGTGTCTTATTCCCTGTGTGTATTTTACTCCTTGTAGATTATAAGTATCTGTGTTCTGCGAAGCTGGTGTAGGCTTAAAACAATAAAATAATCAAATTGTCTCTACATTACAAGCAGGTGTCTCTGGTATAAAATTGGCTTAATAGGCAGTAGACACAGCAAGGAGTAGAAAGTGCAGTCCTGCCAAGGATGCTCTTTACTGTTATAATTTATGGCATCACAAGATGAAACAAACTAGGATAGGTCTTGAGAATTTAAAGCCGAATAGCTTTTTCACATAATTTTAACTTATAGGACACTACAGTCTTAACCTATGACTTTGGTGAATATGTACCACTTCTCTTAATTTGTTTTTTTTTTTTTTTTTTCTCTTAAGTTGGCCTAGACTACCAAAGATTTTGAGTAAAATGTTTTCATAGTTCCCCAGTTCTCAGAAATTCAGAAACCTATAGAGATCCAGGGACTTGTTGTCAAGTCTTGGGTGTCGTATTTTATTTGTTTCCCTAAGGAGGTTTGTGGCAGTTTCTCCGTAGGAGTTTTTCATCATCCTTTCTTTCTCTTCTCCATTTTCCACAGTTGTTTCCTGTGGTACTGTCTTAAATGAAGCAAATTTGGTGATGGCTTATTAAATAGCCCATGAGTATTTGAAAATGTTCACTATATATTTTTTGGCAAATATCGTTTTTATTAGTGGCTTCTTAAATCTTGAAATGTTTCTCTAGACCTGCACTCTTACAGGATTTACATTTTTGTAATTGTATTTTGCCTAGCCTCATGATCTTAAAGGTATTTTGCTGTTTTCAATTGCTTACCCATTCACTTTTTTGAATGTTGATCAACCTTTTCTACCCTGCAGTAGTTTAAAAACAATTATTTTTCCAGGGGCGCCTGGGTGGCTCAGTGGGTTAAAGCCTCTGCCTTCGACTCAGGTCATGATCTCAGGGTCCTGGGATCGAGCCCCATGTCAGGCTCTCTGCTCAGCAGGGAGCCTGCTTCCTCCTCTCTCTCTCTGCCTGCCTTTCTGCCTACTTGTGATCTCTGTCTGTCAAATAAATTAAAACAAACAAACAAAAAAACAATTATTTTTCCAGCCTCCATATATGAACATTTATTGGTTTCTATGCAAAAATTCATTTATTTAGTAAGTGTTTGTATACATACTGTTCATCACCCACTCTTACATATTGAGGTATGGTGGTGAAGGTGATACAGTCCTTGCTGACAGGAAACTTAGCGTTTATTCAAGGGGACACGTTCAAGTTCTAGAAGTTAGATAGTTTGTAACTCTGATTTGTTCTATGAAGGAAAAGTCTCTGGGGCTCCTAACATAGTGTGAAGCGGTCAGGGAAGTTCATTTTTTATTTTATCTTTCCTCCTATCTACCCTCTCCTTGTGTTACACGAGGGTAGGGTTTTTAGTTTTTAATTTTATAGACATTAGTATATTAGAAAAGGTTTTTAAAGTTGAATCCTCTTTTCCCTGATAGATTCATGGTGAACTTTGGATCCTGAATCTGAACTCTTCTGCCTAACTTGTATTCCACTATAGATCTGGCATTTTTTTTTTTTAACAGCTGAGAAACAAATTTTAATGTTCTCTTTAGAACAATAATAATTAGGCAGCTTTCACACCAAAAACTATACCAGGAATGCCAGCTCCAGCAGTGAGGTCTGCATTGTCTCCATCCTTTGTTCTCTTCACTCATGGCTTTGAAAAAAATGCTCTCTGATTTTTGAAGTATAATTTATCAGTATTTTTTTTGTAGTGTTTTTCCAGTATATTGATTGAGGTGGTAAAAACTAAAGAAGAATGTCTCTTAAGCTTTTTGCTTGCCTTAAAGTACTATACCAATTTAAAATTCTAGCTTGTCATTGATTTGTTCAGTTAGTTTATGAATAAATTTTATAGAATCCTTCTCTGTCAGATCTTGAACCTCCCCCAATTCTTCAAAATACCGTGTTCCTCCCTGTATTCATTTATATTTAAACCAGAAACAAATACCATAATAATTTGGAATTGTCTTTAAAACATGTGCTGGGGTGACAGAGGCTTAGGCAGTTGTCTTTAAGGTTTTTACAAAGAAATTCATTGAAAAACACTTTTGGAAATGACCGGAGTGGCTTTTGGGCAGTCCCTTAATCCTAAAGGGCTCTGTATATTTGTAAGAGATTGGTAGAGTCGGGGGGATTTCTCTAAATCCTCACAAAAAGACAAGGAAGGGAAAAGAGAAAATGAAGAGGAAGTAAATTCTCCACATGGCTCACTTTCCTCATCCACACATAGATGATCAGAACAGAACAGTACAGTGAATTTATGACATGGTATTATAAAATAGTATCTTACATGCTTATTACCCTTTTAAGAGTATCTTTTTAACTCCTTAGTCCTCAGAGGTGGACTCTGATGGCTAAAACAACTGTTTCTGCTTTACTATTATGTGGGTTTTTTGGAAGGCAATTGAAACTTTGAATCCCTGGTGGTTGGTATCTTACAGAATTATATGATTTGGCTCCTACAACTTTTTTTCTTGTTGAATCTTATTTTATCAAAGCTTTTAGATTTTAGTCCCTTGTTCTGTAGAACGAAGCCATTAAAAATAGACACAGTAGCATCCATTCTTGACTGAGGGAACTTGGGAGAGAAGTAAAACTAGTTTTAGTTTGGGAGAGGAGAATTCGAATGTTTTTTCTGGCATTATTCCAGGAGAGTTAAGGGAAGGGGTTTGGGGTGAGAACTCCCCCACTGCCTGGTCTGTTCTTAATGGCTCCTTCAATTAGTTTACACACACACACACACACACACACACACACACACACACACACACACACACCAAGTTTGTACTTTTGGGACACTTCTTAAATGTTTTCAAGTACATTGGCAGTTCCTTAATGTCAGTGATCCTATCTTGCAGCTGTATTCCTTGGCTGTAGTAGGTCCCATTTTATTAATATCAAAATTAAAATTATGGAATTACACATGCTCAAGGTAAACACTATATATGAGATTGTGTGTGTGTGTGTTTGTGTGTGTGTTTTAAAGATTTTATTTGACAGAGAGAGAGAGAGATACAGTAAGAGAAGGAACACAAGCAGGCTTCCCGCTGATCAGGGTGCCCAATGCTGGGGCTCGATTGCAGGACCCTGGGATCATGACCTGAGCTGAAGGCAGATGCTTAATGACTGAGCCACCCAGGTGCCCTCTGTGTATGTGTTTTAATGGTATACTCTGCCTAGGTATCCTGACTTCTGCGAAGGTGCCATGTATAACATACATACTTTACCACCTGGAATTAATAAAAATTTTTAATGTTTAAACTGAGTGTTTTGATGTTTTTAAGTGAATATTATATATTACTATATAATAGCAATAAAGTGATAGATAATAGATAATTATTATTTTAAGGTGACTTCTGTATTAACAGTGCTGTTCCTCTTCATCCATCCCCAGGATTAATTAAGATTTCGCTGTATCTATTTTCAGTCTCCTAGCTGGTGACGTTAACAATTTCCTTGGACCACACAGGGAAAGGTCTGGGGTGATGCTTCTTTAACCACTCTGGCTAGGTGGAGATTGCCTTCCACATGTATTTATGACCTGTTTTATATAGCTTCAAAGCATGCTATATTAAAAAGCTATCACTGCTTCAGGACTGGACTGAGAGGCTGTGTTTGCCAGGATTAAGGAGGGCAGGCCCTAGGGATGACCGCTGGGCCAGTCATTTAATAGTGTGAAACCTCCTCTGGCTCCTGGAAGAACGGCTGCTTTCTGCTCAACACTGAGTCTTTCTGGAAGCAGACCTAGAAGTGGAGTGTAAGGTGGATGCTCTCATGGTGGAAGGCTAACCACACAGGAAGGGTTATTGCCCTGGATACTCCTGTGGTACACCCTGGCCCCCCTCACATGCACACCCACCCCAGGGTACTGCAGCAGCTCCATCTGGTATGCTGTGACATAGAACTGTTAGTTCTAAAGAAACTCATTTTAAAGCTGCAATATGTTAAATAGGCCGCCCTTCGTTGAAGGCCTTGGTGTGTTGGCAGTTTATCAGCAGCAGGGTTGTGAACCTGTCACTTCTTGCTAATGAAGGCTTTTATTTAGCTTAGCAAATCCTATCTTCTGTTATCATCCATTTTTTTCAGATGGTAAACTTGAAAGGGATGTTTGTGGCTTTTTTATTGATTAGTAGCCATCAAGTTGCTTTGGTCCTTGCTTGTGATAGCCATTTCGGTGTTTCTTCTATTGAGACACAGCTTGCCCTAAACTAGGAAAACCCTCAAATGATTAGAATAATCCTTTTATTTGTTTGTTGTTTTGGGGATGGTTTTTAATCTTTCCTCTCAGGTAGCCATTTCCTCCAGTCTCCATTTCAGTTCCATTTTAAAATTCCTAGCATGGGTTTCATCAGAGCTTTCCTAGTGCGCGGCAGTTAGACTTCCCAGCACTTGTTTGTTTAGTTCTGGGCAACACAAGAGAAGACGGATTTTGTCTTGGTATTTAATGTGTGTTTCTTATATATAGCAAATTCAAGGGCGCTAGAGAATGTTAGAGCTGGAGGGACCCTTAGGCACAATAGCAACCCATACCCTGATTTTGTACAGGTGGGGCTAATGCTAAAGGTGTGTTGCTTAATATCTTAGGAATAGTGACAGTGGTTGGAGGCTCTGGACCCATGGCTGATCCTTGGCTTTTCTTTCCTTCTCCAAATCCCTTTTCCTCTACACTGCTGCATTATTTTGGTTTCATTTTTTAAAACGCAGGCGATGCCTTAGAGGGATTATAAATTGATAAGTTTTTAGAGGGCTTTTTGGCAGCAATTAGTATAATTAACAATGCAAATAGACTGTGAACCAGCAATTGCTATCTTTAAATTTGTATTTTTACTCTCTTGTATAAGTTATTTGTTGCAAGCATTGTTTGAAATCACAAAACCCTGGAATGTTTATCAGTAGGGAATTGGTTAAATTAAAACAATTAATTGGTTAATTAAATAACAGGTCTTTGTTACAGTCATAAAGAAAGAATTCTCTGTGCTGATATTTAAGTGTAACATGCAAGGTGCAAAGAAAGGTCTATCTCTATGTATGTATTAGGGTATTTGCTTTCCTCATCTGTATTGGTATACATTTGTCGTCATTTTGACAGTGTTCAGATTGCTAATGAAACTCTTAATCTCTGGGGTGTGGATTGGAAGAATTAAAGACTTCTGTCTTTCATTTTATATGGTTTAGCAGTTATGATCTTTTTGCATCAACCATATACTTTTTAATTTGGAAAAAATATTATTGACACATAATTACTAATTCAAGAGATAACCTCCCTTGTATTTTTCAGAACATTTTAATAAATTTTTAACATCTGCTTCTAAACTGTTGAGTAGTGTTTGGTGCCTGTGTTGTGCCAGGACTCTGGGAGTTCAGAAATAGGAGGATATGGATGCTGTCCTCCAGTTGTTTTAAGTCTGGTTGACAGCCCACAGGCAGGACACGTGAGGTGCTGAATATGGGAGTTTGGGTTTCGTGAGGGCTGCTGCCATAGTTGGGAAGGTAGATAAATGTGAGTGGCACTTGAAGGGAGATTTTATATAGGACAGGGAGACTTTTTTCCTAGGTGAAGAAGGGGGGGATTACGCATGATGTACTCCTAGCATATTGAGAAAATCTTTTTTTGACTATTGGAGGATGGTTGGGTTTTCTAGAGGGTCCTGAAACCCTGGCCAAAATGTTTCCATTGGTATGGTGAAGGGCATTATGAGACTTTCCTAGTAAGGGGGTGGTAGAGAGAAGCCTTGAGAGAAATCAGACTGGGGATAATTTTGTAGGATTGACTTGGTGTGAGGAAAGCCGAAGTAACAGGGGCCGATGGGGCAGAAGCAGGAGGAAAACGGAAGATGGTTTTCTGCCTGTGATGGAATTGACCAAATGAAAAACCACTTCTTGGCATCCTGGGTACTCTTTTAGGAGATTCTTGTAGCATTCAGAAGCACTTTCTAAAACAATCTAAGTAGGCAACACTTAACATCATTTATGCTGCTTTATAAAGTGTCTTTCCTGAGAACCGAAATAAAAAGGTAAATTCATGACTTTCATATTGTGGGGTGTTTTGTTTTGTTTTGTTTTTTATTTATTTGATAGATCACAAGTAGGCAGAGAGGCAGGCAGAGAGAGAGGAAGAAGTAGGCTCCCTGCTGAGTAGAGAGCCTGATATGGGGCTTGATCCTAGGACCCTGAGATTATGACCTGAGCTGAAGGCAGAGGCTTAACCCACTGAGCCACCCAGGTGCCCCTCATACTGTGGGTTTATAAAAATTTCCTATCAAATGGAGTTGACGTGATTAAAAAGTACGGGGCCCAAGAAGTAGTTTGCGTCGTCCTGGGGCCAGAGGAACATCCCTTTGAAGGTGGGAAGAGGAATAGAAAGCTTTTCTGGAGTTCATCCCTATGTGCTAAAGGAAATCACTATAAATTCCTTAAAAAAAAAAACCAAAAACTTAGCAGTGAGTTAGACCAGTGTTTCTTGAAGTTTCTGGTCTTAGGACTTCTTTTACATACTAAATTATTGAGAACTCAAAAGACCTCTTGTTTGTCTAGGTTATATCTGTCAATATTTGTTAGAAATTAAGTTGAAAAGTTTTAAAACTACCTTTTAGTTAAAAAAATAATAAACCTGCCACATATTAACAAAAATAACCTTTGAAAGAGATGCCTGGATGGTATACTTATTCGTACATCTGACTCTTGGTTTTGGCTTGGATCTGATCTCTTGTGGGATCAAGCCCTGTGATCAAGCCCTGTACTGGGCTCCATGCTTCACGTGGAGTCAGCTTGGGATACGTTCTCTCCCTCATCTTCTGCACTCATTCTGTCTCTCTCTCTCTCTCTCAAATAAATAAATAAATCTTCAAGTAATGTTTTAAAGATTATATATATATATTATATATATATATTATATATATATTTTTTTTTTTTTCTAAAAGAAAAATAGTGGTAAGAGTAGCGTGGTTTTACATTCTTTGGTCTCTTTAATGCGTGGCTTAATAGAAGTGAGCTGTATTGTTATATTGTACCAGACTGAATCAGGACAGATGCCATACATCATATAACCTTTGGAAAGCTCTATTGTACATTATGAGAGAATGAATAAGAAAAAGTACTATTGGGGTGCCTGAGGGGCTCAGTGGGTTGAGGCTCTGCCTTTGGCTCAGGTCATGATTTCAGGGTCCTGGGATCGAGCCCCACATCAGGCTCTTTGCTCAGCGGGGAGCCTGCTTCACCCTCTCTCTGCCTGCCTCTTTGCCTACTTGTGATTTCTCTATCAAATAAATAAATAAAAATCTTTAAAAAAGAAAGAAAAAGGTACTGTTTTCTCCTCCTGAATTTATGAAAAGGTCTTAGGGAACCTTAGGGTTCCCAGACCACAGTTTGAGAGCCACTGGGTTGTATTAATGACCTGCCTTGAAGAAATAGGGCAAGGCTCATTTGAGCCCCCAAAGACAATTTAGAATCTATCTGTATTATAGGGAGGAAGTAGACAGTCATCTTTCCAAGGGAAGTGTAAATTTAAGAATAAAGGCATGGTATCCGAGAATAATTTGAGATTTTGCATAGATCGAAGACTTCAGTGTTGTGAAGTTTTAAGAACTTGGTCCAAGTCTTAGTTCTTATTTTCCTTATCTAAAAATTGAGGCCATGGACTAGTTGTCAGAAGTACTTTGCAGCGCTACCATTTTATGATTTAGTCATGTGTTGTTTTTGTTGTTGTTTTTATAGTGCTTTCAACACTTCTATAAATATGCACATGCCCACACATCTACATAACTCACAGTTTGGAGAACTTTGGAAGGTCACATGAGCTAAAAATGCACCTTGGTGTAGTTCACCTAATGTACATTCCGTACATTGGAATCATTGTCCCAGTTTGTTTCCTAAATAGAAATTGACTAAATGGTACTGTGGGTGTATATAGAATCTTAACCTCTTTTGTCAGCTGTTGAACACACCTGCACTATATTTTTTAAACTTTTCACTGCATTTATTCCACTCTCCCCAACGTGCACCCCCCGCCCCCAAGTAGTCATAGGATTAGGTGGGTAAGGAGGAGGATGGTAAGGTATCATCTAGACTACCACAGCCAGTCAGGGCTCTCCTTGTCCATTGATCCAGGTTGCTCTGTCTGTTGGGAGAAGAAAATGCCCCAAGAATACTTTCCCTCTTAAATTATAAAATGGGGTTGTTGGTGATGCGGAGGTTCCCATTCATTTTTCTGTGTAGTGATTCTAGATTTTTTTAATATTCTGATAGCACTGACTTCTTTTAAGTTTCAGATTTGCTTGTTTAGTCCTTTTCTGCATTTTTATTTGGATAGCAAATTCCTGAACATTATGTTGTCAGCTGCTGAGACCTTCATACCATATCTGATCAAGAAATACCCATACCAGTGGCATTTAGCATTCTTAAGGATATTGATTTCTATTTAAAACAAATGTTCTTCATTAGGATATCTCTGCTGGGTGGTGGTGAGAATCCTGGTATTTCAGAGTTTTAGGTTGTAAGAAATTTACATCTCTGGAAACTCTAAAGTTTCTAAAAACTTTCTAAAGTTTCTAAAGACGACACTTTTATATTCTGATAGTTCCTTGTACAGAGAATTTGCTATTGAACGATAGTAAAACTTTTATTTCCTTTGAACACAAAATTCAAGATTAAGAACATTAATCACTTTTTTATTTTGGAAATAACTTGTGGCTGTAAAAAATGTCATCTTCGATCTGAGAAAATTTCTGCCTAGTTTAAAAGTAATAAGGCAGCAGTCAGTTAAAAAGAAACAAGCCAACACATAAATAAACAAAATTTGAGACTCTTTCCACTAATGCTGCTTTTATATTTCCTTTGGGCCTTTATATTTTATACTTTGAGTTGTCTCTCTCTGGGTAAGGGTATCTCTAAAGGCAAAGGGCTATTTTGAGATACAAAGTCTGCAGGGCAACTGCATCTGTGTTATACAGGTCCAGATTGAAATGGAAAGTAAAAATGGAAGGAAGGAAAGGTTGCTATACAGTTCACAATATTTAGGCTTGGAACGGGGTCCATCTGTAAGGTTTGTTGGTATGTAATATGGTTTTGATCTGAAAAGCCCAAATGAGGTGCTCTTGTTTTGGAAGATTAGGAAGAAGAGGATGTTAATGCCAGTTTTCCTGTGGCTTCTGTTTAATAAATGAGGATGAGATCTTCTGAGGAGATTTAAAAAGCATATTCATTGTCCTTAAAGGCACCCATATTGAGAGAAAATAGCTCTAAATTAGTATTTGAATAAGAATGTCAAACATCATATGCTTCCGCAAACTAAATTTTAAAATTTAGTTTTAAACTTTTACAGTAACTTATTTTAAATAAGTTGAGATTTTCTAATTTTGTAGGTTCATTTGCTGGGATGGATTCCGAGCTGATTTCTGCAGGCAGAGAAAGCAGTACGGAATCTCAAGTGGCTTTTCCATTGTCACACTATGCAGACTACCAGTTAACGTTAGTAAAGATTGCTTCCTTTGAACGGCTCTTAAAATTTTATTTTAGTTTTTTAAGAAAGCACGTGGGGCTGCGGTCCTCTTCATTTTCCTTGGATGAGAGGAGAGGCAGGGGGAGAACTTGTACTAGAGGTTGTGCTAGAGGTTGACCTGTGTTGCTGAAGCAGGCGGCCCTTTGTTCTTTCTAGTTCAGCCGAGCTGCTCTCTGGCTCCACCGTCAGTTGTGAAGTGGCCCCTAGGGAGCTGACAACCTGGTGACACCTGCCAGTGTTAAGTAAGTTGAGAACTGAAACAGGAACTCTGTTCTGGTTGAGAACGTGGTTGTTAGATGGGAGATGAGGAATTCAGGGTCCTTAATCAAGTCCCTCTGCCTCTCTAAGCCTTCCAGTTTCTGATCTACAGAATGAGAGTGACACCCATGACAAAAGGTTGATGGGGGTACTGTAGTAAACTCTCAGAAATAGTAGCTATTTTCTTGTCTCTGTCCAGAGTTGGAATTTTTTAGAAGACTGAAAATACTCCCTCATGTTAATGAGATTATTTTGGGAGAAATTATTTGACTTTAATTAAGTCTCTGTTTCTACAATATTTAGAATTCTTTGACTCTTGCATAAAGATCACATTTATCCTCTGAACCATAGAGCTGTTGGACAAGTAGTTAAAGGCAAGGGTTTGGGTTAGATTTGTGGGGAGGTGTATCACAGTTTTTGGGAAAGGGAAGAGAATGCAACAGCGAAGAGCTTAGATTTCTCTTTTCAGTGATAAATAGAGCCCTTTCAGGATTTTCTAATTCTTTAATAGATTTCTTGCCCAACTATGTGTCTCCTGTTTGGTGTATTAGGTCTGTAAAGAAGTTAGTCTAGCCAGAAGGGACTTGGGTGTGGTAAGGCAATTACAGGCTCTCAGTAGATGATGCATTAATTAGTGATCTACACCCCTTTCAGACTGGGGTGTTGGCTGCTGGGAGTAGCTGGGGTTACTATTAAGTAAACATCAGTGACTAAGAATTAATCTTATTTAGCTTGAAATGGGGATAGATATTGTAATTAGGTGTGGGAGGCACAGGGATCAGACTTGAAAATGTAGGCCCTCAAAAAAATTATTTTCCCCACTCCCACATTGTGGGGTGAAGGTTTAAATCTTGTTTTGTACTGGGGAAGACTTGGGTCCTCATGCCAGTTTGACCCTGAGTGTTTTAGGAAAGCTTGTCACTTCTCAGAGCCGGTGGTTTTTTATACCCAAAATGTGGGATGGGATGCAGGCGCAGGGCTGCTTTTCTCCTTTAGCGATCTGATTTGCTAACGTTAGAATCAGGGACATGGCTGGATGCTGTTACTGATGACTTTGCTTTCTTGTCTAGAAGCAGTAGGTTAGAGTTAAGTACAACTTATATTTCCGGCTTTTTGTGGGCAGTTGTTTAGAGATGGAGGTGAACAAATTTAAATAAAAATGTAATGAGATTGTGTTATGTTGTATTAGGGTCTCTACTTTCAGATTATGCCTGTCATAATTGGATAATAATTAGCACTTCAGAAGTCCATTATGGTAAGGGTTTAATAGTTCTGTTTTTCCTTTACATGACCACCACCTGGGAGAAAATTTTGTGAACCTTTCAAGGAAGAAAATAATCAAGTTTTGGATTTAAGAAGCTAATTGTTAAGTCTTGATTAAATGATGCCTATTAAGTTGTAATTATATCTATCCATAAAAAAGGAATGATAGCAGATTTCATTACAGGGTTTCCTAAAGCAGTCTTTTAAGATAATGAATTTTAATTACATACATGTGCCTGGGAACCATTTTAAGCCATCGCAAGGGGAAAAATGGACAAGGCATATTGAAAAAGAAAAGTGTTCACCCAGGTTTGTAGCTTTTAGCTTGTGTTATGGAAGTATCAGAACAGAAAAAAAATCAGACTCCCTCCTCTTATCCCCCCCCCTCCACACATAGACCTCTACAAAGGCTCCTGGATTAAAATTCTTCCTTTTATATGAAATGTTACAGTAACATTAATTGGGTGTCAAAAGAATATGGCATAGTAGAAGTGGTTGTATCAGCCTCACCTGGAAGCTTTTTCATTGTTCTGAGCACTGTTTTAAGCAATCTGCATTCTTTCTCTCAAGTTCTCAGAACTCTGAGGTTGTAAGTCAAATTTCTCCCATTTTACAGACAAGAAACTGCAGCACAAAGCAGTGTTAAGTTATTGGCACAATGATGCAGTAAGTGGCAGAGCTAGAATTAGAAGGCATGCAGTTTGGTTTGAGAGTGCACGATACTAAATGGACTAGAGTTCTCTGTGCTCAGGTATTAGACCTCAATTGTGGATCAATTGGAGTACTGCTTTGCTTTTGTAAACTTTTTAGCATTGATTTTTATGAAAGATTTCCATTGATAAAAGTAGACCTGTAAGAAATTTAGATACATTTGAGTTAGAACCTGTGCAGAAGAGATAGCAGGTTAAGGACAGCTTTGGCTCTGCCACTCCTGCCTGAAACCTTCTGCATCTCCCTATGGCCTACAGAACAGATTTCAAACACTTTTGGGTACTCAGATTTCTCCATTCTTTCGCAGATGTAATGTCCACTTTATGAACTAGTCAGAGATCCTCCCCCCACCCCCCTTTGAACGTGGTCAGTGAATTCTTAGCCGCTACTTTTTGTTCATTCACACATATCATGGCAACCTTGAATCTTACACATGATGATGTCCTTTTCCATTTCCTCTCATCTTATCTTTGATTAGTTCTGTCATTAAGCCCCCTTCCCCTGCAGCACCCTGATTTTTCAGTTTTCAATTCCCAATGCCTGGCATTCAGGGCTCATTTAAGTGTGTATTACATGAGATTCACCTTATAACATGAGCACGACGTGCACATTTCTTAGTTTTTTTTTGTATTTATTCGCCTCCTGCAGTGAATTAGGGACTTACTCAGGGATCATGTGTTACTTGGGCTGCCCTTTTTTTTTTTTTTTAAAGAGATTTTATTTATTTATTTGACAGAGATCATAAGTAGGCAGAGAGAGGGGGGAAGCATGCTCCCCGCTGAGCAGAGAGCCTGATACGGGGCTTGATTCCAGGATTCTGAGATCATGACCTGAGCCAAAGGTAGAGGTTCAACCCACAGAGCCACCCAGGTGCCCCTGGGCTGCTTATGTTTTAAGATTGAATTTAATGATTTTTAGAAAATAGAAAATCTTTTGCAGTGCTTTTGTTGGGTATATTTTTGGAAAATACTTCCCCCCCCCCACCCCCAACATAATGAAGGTTCACTGTTGGGTTTAAATAAAAACAGGATTCATTCTGAATTTTGCTTCATTTTTTTTTTTTCTCATATCTTAAACTGTTCAAGTCCTATTGTTAGCAGTTCAGGCCTCAGCTGGGCAGATAGTATTCACTGTACAAATCAGGACATTGAAGCATAAAGGTTAGGTTAATTCAGCCTTTGTCCACTTAGCTAAATTGGCTGCCATGTCCTCTTTGTGAGTTGGACTCCATGTCAACCAGCTTTGCTTTCCATCATTTCTCATCTTTAATGGTTTGCTCTCTATCGAATGCAGCCTTATGATTGGCCATAAGGAGAATGGGGTTTAGTGGATAAGCAAACCTAAATTCATCTCTTCTGTTGTATTCCATAATGATATTGAATCAGGGCAACCTATACAAAAGACACAGGGTTGCATAAGTCTCATAAAACCTTTCTAATATTTGGGATATTATTGTTTTAAAGAGACTGAATTGTAGAACTTTGATTAAATACCTTCTTGTTCAGAGAACCAAATCTGTACATAGATTTGACAATGATAGTGTCATGCCTCCCTATAAAGATGGTAAACTCTAACTTATAGAAAAACCATTGCCTTACTGAGGTAAATTACAGATCTTTGGAACATAATAACTATATCGTAGAATTATAATCTGGCAACTTTGTGGGTTTACTGTTAAAGTGTGAAACTGTTTTTGCCTTTTGGCAGTATTTTGCTTTCATCAAGATGATCCCAGCTTTCATTAGGTTTTCATCTAATTGAAAAGATTGATTTTTGAGTAGGTGAGAGTCCTTTCATGTAATGTCTCAGAGGACAGAGTATGGGTCAAATCACTCTTCAAATGGATGGTAATTGTGAGGAAGAGGCTTTAAAATGGAGATAGCAAGTTACCTAGAGCTTATTGGAACTAAGAGCTTTTATATGTAATAAGCTCCCACATTTGTAAATCACCGGAACTGTAATAACCAGGTGAAATCCTGAGACGAAGGCTGGAACCAGAGTTAGGCTTTCATTTTTATCACCCTTCTAACACCATAGTCTTGTTTTGGGTACTCCTTCCGTGGCGGGACCTAGAAAGCTCCTCTTTCTTCCTTAGGTTGCTGAAGTATGTTACTCTTCATAGTTGTAAAATTAAGACGCAGTAGAAAATCCAAGGACCAAAATGAGTATACTTCCTTTGTACGCTATTCCACAATCTAGTGGGAAAAATAATCTAGATGAAATAAGTCAATTAAGCATCCGTGTAAGCCTTTCCTCAATCTTTAAAGAGGTGATAGTGCTACAGAGCAGCTTGTGAAGAGGAGTCAGTATTAAAAACTATTGTTTGGCTCCTGGAAATACTTTCCTGGAAATGCTAAATAACAATAAATCAGCTTTCGGGGAGGAGACACGTTGCCATTAAATAGCTCTTACTTTTGTGTTAGCTTTTTTGTCAGAGATTTAAAATTTTTTTGAGTATAGTTGACACACAATGTTACGTTTGTTATAGGTGTACAGCATAGTGATTGCACATCCCTCTCCCATAATGCTGTGCTCACCACAGGTGTAGCAACCATCTGCCACCATACAATGCTGTTACGATATCATTGACTGTATTTTCTATGCTGTGCTTTTATTCCCATGACTTCTTCCATAACTGGAAGCCTGTATCTCCCACTCCCTTTCACCCATTTTGCCTTTCCACCTCTTCTCCTGGCAGCCATCAATTTGTTCACTCATTATACTTTTTGTTTATTCATTTATTTTGTTTTTTAGATTCCAGTATGAGTGAATTATATGACACTTGTCTTTCTCAATCTGATTTATTTCACTTAGCATAAATACTGAGTCCATCCATGTTTTTACAAATGGCAAGGTCTTTTTAAAAAATGACTGTGCAATATACAATTTTGAGATTTTAGAGTCTATTTTAATATAGGCAATTTATAATTTCTGTGTAAAATGTTCTGTATTTTATTAAGTGTCCCATTCTTTTTGGGATCATTTTGTAGTCTATTAATGACTACAGACATACTGTCCAGTACTTAAAATTTCGTCTTCTCCGTGTCTTACATAGTTATTGGTGGGGTCTTGGATTCTTTCAGAATCTTAACATAAAATACAAACAAATTATCTTCCTTAATTACGAGCCCCTTACTCCTCTATCCATGAAGGTAGGTCTTTGAAAGGGCTTTCTTGGCTTTGAAAATATTGCCTTGCTCTCTGCTTGGCAGGGAGCCTGCTTCCTCCTCTCTCTCTCTCTCTCTGCCTGCCTCTCTCCCTACTTGTGATCTCTATCTGTCAAATAAATAAAATAAAATCTTAAAAAAAAAAATTGCCTAGAAATGTGTTCTAATGTCTAAAAAGAAATAATGCCATTTTATTCCTGTGGTTTATTTTGATAGTTGTTCATTTGCAGGCTGGGTATGCAGGTGTTTTTTTTTTGTGTGTGTAAGAGAAGAAAGAAATTTTGGTTAAAGAGAAGCATTAATCTTTACAGTTTTAGTTTTCCAGGAGCTACGTATACCTACCATATATAGTCCTGGCTCTCTGCTTATCTATAATGTAGATTTACTTTGCCCTATTTTATTTTTATTCCATTGGTCAGGAAATCTTGACACAGAGAACTGTCAAGTGGTTGGTATACTGACTGAAAAGATAGTTTGCATTTTTAACCACATGAATTTTAGAAAGATTTTTCTAAACACTGGGGATTGATTGTACAAACCTTGTGTAATTTCAACAATTAGTCTGGTTTGACTATTTGATCTAAAAAGAGTTGGTATTTTGGGAGTTATCAAATTATAGGACTTTTTAAAACTGAAAAAGTTTCTCATTAAACGAATTCGAGAAAGGGGTCTATCTATCCAGTATGGGCTAGAATATATCTTTTCATCTCTTAAAAAAAATTGTTGTCCTCAGAAGCTTTTAAGAACTCTGGCAGGACAGCTTGCCTTTTCTCCAGCAAGGGGCCTGCTGTACATGTTTAACAGTCAATCTGTTTTAGAAAGTGGGTGGTTCTTTTCCCCTTTTGATGGGAAGCTGATGGCCCAGCCCTCTTGGGCACTTGGTGTTCCAAGAAACAAGAAAACGTGAAAATAGTCACTGAAGTCCTTGAATGTCATACTATCCGTTTCCTTCTGATTCCTGAACCTGATTGTAGATCTGCTTGGTATTTCCCTGTCTTTTCACCCTTATGTTAGAATGGGAAAGATAAGCTCATCAGGCCGTCTCTGTGCTCTTGGTGTGCTAGCCAGTGACGCTGGAGTATTGTGGAGAGCTGACTACAGTTCATTTTGATTTAGGTTGGAGCAATAGTGGTAAGGGTGTATTTAAGTCTCTACTTGGGTTAGGTCTTCACATAAAAATGACCACATGCAGGTGAAGTCCTTATTGGTGGGGTCTTAAAGGTGTCTGTATGATGTAGTGCATGCTAACTTGCCGGGAAAGAGCTCATGAAGTACTGTTTTTAAAGGAAAGGTGGGCTTTGAAGGTGAGTGAAGTTTTTACCGGTGATGAGTGAGTGTGTGAATTGGAACTAGGGGAGAGAGGATGTCAAGTGGAGAAAACAGCAGATATGAAAGTATGGAGCGAAAGTCCAGTGAGTGGGACAGAGGCTGTTTTGGGGACATACACAGTAAGAGCCAGGCATTCAATTTGTGGAAACCTTTGTGTATTACTAATTTTTTTTTTTTTTTTTTTTTTTTTTTTTTGGTCACCCACATGATGAAAATCAGTAAGGATCTAATGTAGGTTATAGTCAGTCATGTCCTCAAAAAAAGAGGGTTGAAAAGGCTTGTGAAATTCCTTGGGGATAGCTAGGGGAGAAGATCCCTGAGAATTTGGAAAATCTGAAAGTCTCCTTTAGTTACAAGTTTTGTTGTTGGGATGTAGGGGTGGGTTTAGAAATAAAGTGGGTTTTAGGAGAGAACTGGTTGAACTCTGAGATTAGGTCTTGTGGTGTCTTATGGTCCTTCTAGACCTTATGCAGTCCTTAGAATAAGATTTAGGGGAAGGTGAGAGTCTGAAAACTTTCTGAATTTCATGTATGTATGATTTCCCCCATTTCCTATTTGTGTGGAGCTGAAATTTTCCTGTGCTGTGTAAGTTAAACATCATTGACTCTAGGTAGAGCATATAGTCTGTTTCCATGTACCTGTTTCTGGGACAGTTGAAGCCCTTGTGGATTTTCTCCTCCTTTCTCTCCAAGCCAGAAATAGTCTGGACATGTTATGGAATTTGTGACTTTCTGTTTCCCATTTCCCTTTTGGTAAATGGTACCATCTTGCAGCTCTCACATAAGAACTTGGCATGATGCCTTGGTGGGGCTAAAAGCTTATTTGAATAAAATGTACAGCACAGCAGCATTTGGAGGTATGAGGTTTTGCCATGGCCTCTTGTGATTGTACAGTGTGTTTCAGTAACTTCTGTCTTCCAGCCATCATTTAGAAAGAGGAAATAGAGCAGAGCGGACATTCTAAGTTGTTGCAACAGTGACAATAAAAAGAAGGAAATGGGAAAAATGCAGGAGAGATTCATGGGATGGCTGTGGGTCATCTTGGTCTTGTACAAGATTTTGCCTGAGAAGCAAGGAGGGTACATTATGGTTAAGTGGTTAAAAAATGGAAAACACCCTTTAATGTAGGTGTTTATGAATGTGATTTGTGGTATTTGAGCAGGTGACAGAGTGTAATCCTCTTGGGAAGTTGAAGCTAGCCAGATTGGAATGAAGCGTAGTGATTGTGATTGGGAGGAGGCAGGAAGCAACGCACATGGTGCTAAAGGCTCACCCTAGTGTCAAGGGAATTGAAGAATGGAAGGGTGGATGTTGGTGATAGTCAAGGAAAAATTAATGGCTGTGGATTCAAAACTAAGGATATATGGTTCAGTGGATCTCTATCCAGGGTTCTGATCCCAGTAATCTCTGAAGGGTGGATGGCAGCATTGGGAAGGAAACAGTAACTGAGAGAGAATTGGTTTGGGGGCTGTATCAGTCTCCTGCAATACTGCAGACCGGGTTGCTTAAACTAAAACGGTGTTTTCTCACAATTGTGGGGGCTGGAAGTCCAGAGTCAAGGTGCTAGCAAGGTTGGTTTCTGGTAAGGCCTCTCTCCCTAGCTTGTAGCTATGTTCTTAACAGTGTTCTCAGCTGGCCTTTATGTATGCATGCTCCTGTGAACCTTCCTCCTTATATTTGGGTACCAGCCCTATTCAATTAGGGACCTACCCTATGACCTCCTTAAATGAAATTACCTCCTTAAAGGCCCTGTCCCCAAATACAGTCACACTGGGAGTCAGGACTTCAACGTAACTATGGATTTTGGGAAACATCCAGCCCACAAGAGCGGTAAAGGTATTTAATTCCTTCAGCAATGAATAGAAATTCATCTTTTCCCTGCATTTCTGATGTATAGTTTTTCTTTTTTTAGTGCAGAAGAGAAATGGTGTCTGATTTTTACAACTGGTCAAAGGCTCCTTGTTCCTACCCCAGGGATTAGGCATTTCCAATGTGATGATTTTTTTTTTTTTCTTCTCTTTTTTACCTCATAAAACAGCTTCTCACCAACTCTGCCTTTGCAAGTTGGGTTTTGACAATTGACATACAATTGATTTCTTCTCTCATCTCTTCAATTTTATAGTCTGACCTTTTGTTACAAACTGCTTTTAAAGGCACTATGCTTATGCCTTAAAAGCCACTTAAACAGAACATATATTTAAAAGACATAATGCTCTTTGCCATGGGTGTTGAGAGGGTCTTGGCAGTGTTTTCCCTGAACGACTGCTGAAGTGTCTGTGCAGCTATGAGACCCTGTGGGCCCCCTTTTCTGATGTTCAAGAACATCAGAAAGTCAAGTGTTCATCATGCAACCTGTGTTGTGTTGGAAATGCTAAGAGATGTAAGCCTTGTGGTATTTTTATTGCTTTTGCTTCATATACTTACCCATAGTACATGTCTGCCGGTCACAACTTCTTATGGAGGCTCTGGTTTTCAAATTCAAAGTGAAACCTGAATAAGGAAAATATAAAGTCAGAGCTTGGGATAAACAGCTAGCACCTAGCTGCATTAGCTAGTCAGTTTTTAGTTTTTGGCCCCAACTAAACTCTTGCTTTCCTGTCTCATCAGGGTAGTTGTCAGAGATTCAGACCCTTTGACTATGCTCTTTGGGGGAACACAGTTGAGAATTTTAACTTTCTTTAGGCTGAGGTTTAGAGGTATTTGCAGTGGAGTTGTGAGAATGGGATGGAGCCAGAAGTGGGTATTACCCTATTTCCTTCAGTCAGGTTTTTCAGTGTCAGCCTTGTTTTGTTTGAAAGTGAATTCCCAGAACAGCTGATAGGCCTCTACCTTATCCTAAATAGATTGGCCATTCCAAAGCCAAAGTATGTTTTTGCTTTACCTGTGCAGGTACAGAATGGGGAAGGGGAGGTGTGGGTCTCTGAGAATGTGGATTCCAGTGGTTTGGTGAAAATACCCACTGTTATTCCATCCAAGCAAGGGTACTTCAGTGGATTTTGTGCCTTCTGTCCTTTTTGCCACAAAAGTTTGTCAATTTCAGGTGTCCCTCTCTGATCTTTCCCTGAGATTCATTCTAATAGTTGGATCTGTTTTGTTTCTGGTACAAAGCGAGAGAACAGCTGTAGGACCCTTCACTTCTTTTAGAGTGGTTGTCTAGCCAAAGAATGATTTAGGTGAAAATTTCTCATTTGCTGAAAGGTTCCCCCCTCCCCACAGCAGCTGCCATTTTATGTGTGTCTTAATAGGCTGTCTAAGCATTATAGCTATTTTCCCTTTGAAAAGTGGTTTTAGGATCTAGAAATTAATGTAATTACTCTCTCTAGGTACTTTCCCCTCTTCCCTCTCCCCTCCCCAGCTTAGAGAGCCCTACCTCTATACAGTCAAGAGAGAGTTAAGAAAGCACAGAGCTCTTTAAAAACAACTTCGGGGGCGCCTGGGTGACTCAGTGGGTTGGGCATCCAGCTCTTGATTTCTGCTCAGGTTATGATCTCAAGATCGTGGGATTGAGCTCCGAGTTTAGAGCTGAGAGATTGAGATCCGAGTTTAGAGCTGAGAGTTTAGGACTCTGTGCTCAGTGGGGAGCTGGCCTGAGATTCTCTCCCTGCCCCCGCCCCCCAACTTCTGCCCCTTCTCACTGCTCTCTTTCTCTCTTTCAAATAAATAACCTTTAAAAAAAAAAAAACCACTTCAAGTATTTTTTTGTCATTTGTAAGGTATACTAATAAAGGCTTGAAAGATAGAAGTTGACTCTTTTTACAACTGTACTCTACTTTTTTCCTATATTGACCCTCATCCCCTTCTTTCTAAGAATGTTTATTTTCTTGGAGAAGGAGAGAGACCCTATCAACTCAGGTTTCCATCATAATGACTGGACGGGATAACTTTTATATAATAATAAATTACTCAGAAAGCAGTTTCTTACCATTTAGATTGTGAGTTTAAAGATTACTTAGCTAAGGAATTACCTACTTATGTGTGTGCTAAATCATCTTAAGGCAAAATAAGGTATGGGAAAATGACAGTTAAATAGGAAATCTTATAGACTACCACATTTTTATCATTTCACAGACTTAAGATTTTAAGTTGGGTGGTTATTTTGACTAGTAACTGAATGTTTAACCAATCCTCTTAGTAAATTTATTTCGTACATACTACTTAGCCCCCAAAATTCTTGAGGACAGAGTATTATTTAATATAATTTTGTATATAAGTTTATATGTAAATTACATAAATATATGACAGTATATAAATTTATACTGACTATTTGTGAGATGAAAATCTCTTCTGGGATGGGAGGATATATTCCTTCTCACCATTTAGGAAGAATTTCCAATTTTTTTCATGGCTGCATCTACCTCTGGGTACTGGACTGGACAGATTTGGAGAGTAATTAAAAATAGAAACCAAATAGGCAGGTCAAGGTTCTAGTCTACATTTACTGAATCTCTAAAACTATCAAGACCATCTATAGCTATAGTGGTAATAAGGGAAAAATTGGGGTACTGATTTTATTATATTGCATTCTATTAAAATAGAGACTTTTTATTTTATTTTATTTCTATTTTCATTTATTCCTTCCTGTAAGTGAGCAAGATGATGTGATATTTTCTCCTTTCCCTAAATGAGGAATATCAAGGTGTGAAATGGGGGATGCTGGAAAGGGTTACCACAGAGCTTGTGATTATAACCACTACACTAATCTGTGGCTCAGCAAGCCCTGCTTTTTATCTGTCATTTCCTTTATTTCATATCTCTGCCTGTTGACTTTATTATTTTATTTTTAAAAGATTTTGTTTATTTGAGAGAGAGCAGACACAAGTGGGGGAAAGGGGCAGAAGGAAGAGGAACAAGTAGATTCCTCATGGAGCAGGGAGACTTATGTGAGACTCCCAGGACCCTGGGATCATGACCTGAGCCGAAGGCAGATGCTTCACCGACTGAGCCACCCAGTTTTCCTGCCCGTTGACTTTAGATTAGTCAACTGTTATTTCTTCCTTGGTTTCCTAAAATTCATATTCCTTTTGTTACATAGGTTATAAAAATTACTTTGTGCCCCCTTTTTACCTACAGTCTTTATGGTACAAATCTCCTGGCCTGTACTTTGTGCTCAGCAGAAAGATTCCAGTTGACTTTCTTGACTTTCTTTGCCTTTTTAGTCCCTGCTCCGGTGAGACTTTTCTCTGGACATGTTCTTGCCTGGCTCTGCCTCTTCAGCTTCACTGATGCCCACAATCAGTTCCCCCTAAAAGCTGGATGCCTTTCTCCATCTCTGATGATTTGGCTCCTACTTGTTCTGCATGACCCAGCTGATACTCCACTTGTTTTATGAAGGTGTTTGCAATGGCTCTCAACCTCAGCTGCACATTAGCATCAAATGGGTGCTTTAAAAAATTCCAGTGTCTGGGCCTTTACCAGAGATTCTTATTTAATTGGTCTGGGGTGAAGCCAGACTTTGGTTATTTTAACTGCTTTACTGATGTGGTGCAAAGAGCATGTGGTTTACAGTCTGATAGACCTGGATTTGCAAGTTTTGTAGTTCTGGGGAAGTTAATCTTTTTAAAATTCATTTCTTCTTCTGCAAAATAGGGCTAAAATGACCCATTCCCTTGTTGGTAGGATCACATGGGGATACTGCCCCTTAAAGGGTTTAGCACACTACTTGGCACACTGTCAGTTAAACTAATAATAACTATTGTCTTTTTCACCCCATCCAACAGTGTCCCCGCCCCCATTTCCAAATGCCCATATTCTTTCTCTTACTTGCCACTTATTTATTGCCTTTCCTGTGTGTTTGAATTTTTCTTTACCTTTAAAATTTTTTTGCAGGTCAATGATGTTTTATTCTATTTTATTTACGTCTTTATTAGACCTGAAAAACTTCAAAGAAAAAAAGATAACATGGCATCAATTTTGTCTTTTTCCAACTTCAGGGGGAGAGATTTATGCAAGGCATGGATGGATACTAAGAGACAGGAATACTAGGGGACATTGTAAAATTCTTCTGACCACACAGATTTTATATTATTTTCATTACAGATTATAAACTTCCTCAGTTTGTGGTGTTTTAAAAAAATCACATTTAAACAAGTTCTAAAGCTTGTTTCAAAGACTGCGATTCAAGAATGTCTGAATTAGGATACCAGCTTCTAATTTGTTACTGTTGTTTACATTTTCCTGATAGACTTTTTCCCCCATTAAAAAAAAAAAAATTACAACCTTTTGGAGACATTTTGACAAATGTTTTATAAAATATTTTTATAATGATTTTTTAAGTTCAACATTTTCATAAATTTGACATATTTATACATGTCTCTAATTTGTAGCATATTGCTTAGTTTTTGTTTTTTAGAGGATGTGGTGTGGGGGGGCAGAGGGAGAGAAAGAATCTTTTTTTCTTTTTTTTTTTTTTAAGATTTTATTGATTTGACAGACAGAGATCACAAGTAGGCAGAGAGGCAGGCAGAGAGAGAGGGAGAAGCAGGCTCCCCGCTGAGCAGAGAGCCGGATGCGGGGCTCGATCCCACGACCCTGGGATCATGACCTGAGCTGAAGGCAGAGGCTTTAACCCACTGAGCCACCCAGGCGCCCCAAGAGAGAGAATCTTAAGCAGGCTCCATGTCCAGCATGGAGCCTAGTGTGGGGCTCAATCTCTGGACCCTGAGATCATTACCTGAGCCAAAATCAAGAATCTGATGCTAAACAGACTGAGCCACCCAGGTGCCCCCATATTGCTGGGTTTTATTTGGGAGTTAAGCAAATTTTTTTTTCTTATAAATGAGTTTAATCCATTTTGAGTTCTTTACATAACAAATTTAAGTTTTAGTTTTGTTCTATATTTTATTTTTTTGGTTGCTACTTTTCAATATTTTATTATTTGGTATTTCTTACCTATGTGTGTGTGTGTGCGCGCGCGCGTGCGTGTGCGCGCCCCCGTGAGTGCGCCCATGAGTTATGGTGTGCTTTTGTGTTTCTTTAATATGAAAAGCTTATATTCCTATTATGATTAAGACGACTATAACCTTTTGTAATGTATTTATTCCTTGAAACTTTGGAGCAAATCTCTTGAGTCCCAACTGAGAAAATATGAAATTTGTTCATTTCTATTTCCTATGCCTAATTTCCTATACTTTAAAACAAAATTTAATATTGAAGTATAGTTGACATGCAATGTTATATTAAAGTAAAGTGGGACTTGCGGGTGTTCTAAAATTTCAATGGCTTAGTTTTTTTTAAGGCTTTCTTTTGTTTTTCTCTTGCCACTAAAGACTTTGTTATTGAAGCCATTACAATTTTCCTGCTATTTGTTCTTGAACACATATGTCTTAGTTTTTTGTCTTAACAGGTTGCTAGCCCTATCCTTACCTGATGTTTAGTTTTCCCCCCAAGCATCTTTATAGCTTCAAGGTGACTTTTTGAGTGAAATATTCTATCTCCAGTGATAAAGGGCAGATCACATCAGTTGAAAGGGATAACTGTGTTTCTATTTTTATTGAACCTTTTTTTTTTTTGGAGAATAAAAGAGACCTCAAAACTCCTGTTACTGTTCTGATATGTCAGTAATCACCTTGGGTTTGTCATCCTTTTAATAGCTCAGGTCCATGTACATTTCCAAATCATTCATGTCTTATAAATCTTGGTATGAAACAAGCATTCTTCTTAATACCTTGTCTGGAATAGTCTGAACTATATAGTGTGTCTCAGTATAAATTAGATCTTTATTGCTTACATCATTTTGGTAAAATTAGGTATCACAGTTTTAATTTTCTTAAAGTTCACCTTGACTTTCTTGGTATATAATAGAATTGTGTTTTTAAACTACTTTTCCTTTTCTGTGTTACTTTTTATATTAGTGCACATGATACGGACTTTTATGGCAATTCTTCTGGAAGGTGACTTTCCTTCAGTAACAGAGATAAATGCTCTGGTACAGACACAAATGTTTCTGATGTCCTTGGAAAGACTTAAAAATCTCCCAACTTCAGCTAGCTTGAGATAGTTAGTGTCCAAAACAGAGCGTAGCATCAGTGAAGACCAGCCAGGCTGCTTTTTCCAGTAGATCAATCAGCATTCTGGGAGAGTTCCCCTTCCTGGTGATTTTATCTGGTGACCTTCAAAACACAAAGGTCTAGAATTCTTAGGTTATTAATTCTTCTTTGAGACTTTGAATTAAGTGAGAGGTTGATATAAGTCTTCTTCAAGTCAGACCCACTGTCTCATCAACTCCGCAGAGTTTCATAAGCTGATTCACTGTTTTTCCCATTGTGTGTCCTTTCTAGGTTTAACCTATTATTCTGCCTCAGGTAAACCTGGTCATAGGCTTTAGAAATAGCTCTTAACAGGTAGACCTTGAGCAGCTGCCAATTGGCAGAATAGGTCTAGGTTTCTGTGCTATAAGATGATTAGTGATTGTAGTGGGAGTTTTGGGTTAACCATGTGTAAGGCCGTGAGGGTTGGGTTACAGTGGCTCCAATTTAAAGGACATCTTCCATTATATTTCTTTCCACACTGTCCTTAAAAAATGATCATGCGTGATTTGGAAAATATGTGATTAAAAATTAATGTTTCCTTTTTGAATACATTTGACATCTTAGGACAGCTATAATAACTTGGAAGATTGAGAATCCCTTTTTTGTCCAGCAGGGCACAGAATTAAATTCATCAAAATTCTCAGTTTATAACCTTCATTGGTCTAAGCATGGGTCTTATTTTGCTGTTGAATTATAGTCAGTTGTGTGAGTATATGACCAATTACTTCATGTCTTCAACTTGTTTATCTTCCTTGATAAACACTGGAGTTTTGATTTTTTTTGCTTTGATGAACCTTACTGCTGTGAACTCCTTAAGTAGCTCCCCACATTCCCCATTACCCTCTCTAACAGTTGTTCCTTAATTTTTGTATTTCTCAGGCAAGTACAATAAAATATAAAAGTGTATGTGGGGGAGGGGGTTTGATAGGTTTGCCAACTCTTTTTGCCAGAGGAAGTCATTTAAGAAAATCTGAATCTCCATTATCAAATATAATTTCCTGGATGCTTAGGCACCCAAAAGTTGGATGCATGTAATTTCAGAAGAGAAATTGAATATATTTCAGTTCATGAAAAAACTCTCTACGTTTTTTTATTTTGTCCGGAACCAGGGAAGATCGTTCTGTAATGTCTGGTGAAGTGCTTGACACTTAGGCCCGAGTCTGCTTATTTTCCTTACAGATTGTAAGTGTTCCTTATACCTTTCCAACTACTGAGCTGTGGTTTCCCAAATGAATTTTCTGATTAAAAAGCTAATGGGCAGTGTGGAATAATGAGAAGTGATAGGCTGGTGCCCACTGCAGCTCCTTAGTTCAGTGACCCTGAGCCAATCTGTGGCCTTTTATATCCTTCATTTGAAAAAAGGAATGGTTGAGCTGGATGGGTTTCAAGATCTCTCCAGGTTCTTAAGGCTCCATAATGGTACAGTTCTGCTGATGGGGCTTCCACATTCTGCATGTGACTGCTACACTAGGATGAGATTCCTCAGGGCACAGGTTTTGTCTTACTCACCATCCCAGCTCCCTCACCCCTGAGCACCTTGCATGTTGCATGGCACTGCCCTCCCCTTTGAAAGACAAAGTGTTGGCATAGATCTAATGGGTTCCTTACTTCTAGATGTTATCTCAGTTTAAATGTCACTTCTCTAAAGAGGACTTTTCTGGTCACCTTTCCTATTTTACTCCCATAGATTCTTATTTTCTTTTCATGGCATGCATTGCCGTTTTCAATAATAGTTTTGTACTTTTTTTTTTTCTTTTAAAGATTTTATTTATTTGACAGAGACACAGCGAGAGAGGGGACACAAGCAGGGGGGAGTGGGAGAGGGAGAAGCAGGCTTCCCGCTGAGCAGGGGCCCCGATATGGAGCTCAATCCCAGGACCTTGGGATCATGACTTGAGTTGAAGGCAGACGCTTAACTGACCGAGCCACCCAGACTCCCCTTTTTTTTTTTCTTTTTTTTTCATTAACATGTAATGTATTATTTGTTTCAGGGGTACAGGTGTGTGTGATTCATCAGTCTTATACAGTTCACAGCACTCACCATAGCACATATCCTCCCCGATGTCCATCCCCTAGCGCCCCATCCCCTCCCCCCCTCCAGCAACCATTAGTTTGTTTCCTGAGATTAAGAGTCACTTATGGTTTGTCTCCCTCTCTGGTTTCATCTTGTTTCATTTTCTCCTCTCTTCCCCTATGATCTTCTTCCTCCTTTCTCAAATTCCACCATCAGTGAGATCATATGATAATTGTCTTTCTCTGACTTACTTTGCTTAGCATAATACTCTCTATTGCCATCTACATCGTTGCAAATGGCAAGATTTCATTTTTTATTGGCTGGTATAATATTCCTCTGTGTGTGTGTGTGTGTGTGTGTGTGTACACCACGTCTTTATCCATTCATCTGTCGACGGACATCTAGGCTCTTCCTGTAGTTTGGCTATGATGATGCAAGCATTTATTAAGTGGTTGAATGCACGTGTCTTATCACATATTTGAACATAGGACAATGGATAGCCTCTGGTGCGTATGTCCTTTCTCTGTTATTTGAACCTTTCTGATTTTTTTCTGTCATCCAGATATAATCCCTGCTTCTCACACTTACCAGATTGTGTCCTGTGCTGTGGTTCTGCATGCGTTCTGTTCTTTGGTAGGCACTAAATGGGAACTCCTTATCTGAGTCATCCTGAGTACCCATCACAGTGCCCTGAATGTTACAGGATTTGCATATTAGAATGAATGTGAATGTCTTTGTCCTTCAAATGTGTTGATATTTGAGACACATCTATTTTTTTCTGTGTCCTTTTAGTTGTGATTTAAGCCTTTTTGGGAAAATCCATCTCAAAGGATCTCTGATGCCTTTTTTTTGGTTCCCCAGTAATCTTCTTGTTTTCAGGTTGGCACATGGCCCCTTTGTAGTTGTCTTAGTTGTACAGGTTGTCACACTGTCTTGAAGTTAGTGTGTTTCTGTGTATCTTACTTAGTTTTGCTTGCAGTCACTCTGTGGAAGTACCTCTGGATTGTAAACTGAGATCTGTCTTCCTTCCTTGGTGCTTTGAGCATTTATGTTCACTTTGGCTATTTTTATTTGAGCAGTAAAGGTTAACAGTTAAGATAAGGATAATTCTGGCCAAATGGATCATCTAGGAGGATGATTCCATGCCCCAGAGAATACCTTTCACAAGTAGTGGAACAAAATTCCAGGTATTTCCTGCCCTTTTGAGGTATGAGTTTGTTGGATGCGTTAGAAAATGTGATGGGTGCTCTCTCTCTCACTCTCTCACTAGGCAAATATGTAGTATCTTAGGATCTTTGAGGACCTAGCTGAGATCTCAAATTGGGAGAGGAGATGAGGGCCTGGTGAGAAGCTAGGAGGGAAGGGGGCACCTGGGTGGCTCAGTCAGTTAGGTGACTGCCTTCAGATCAGGTCTGAATAAGATAATGTACAAAACTATTAAGAAAATTTCACCTCCTTTCTGCTCTTCCTCCTAGTCCTCCACCCTGACCCCCTCCACCGTTTGGAGTTTTGGGTTTCCATCCTGAGTTATGCTTTTCCCTTGTGTCCAAGCTGTTTGGTAGTATTGTAAGTAGTTTATCAGTAAATTCATGTAGGATTGCTTCATCAGCAGACTGCACCAGGAAGTACAGGCTGTATAAAGTGGTTTTCTTGGTATGGTGTGCTACATACTAATCATCATCAGGCTTAATTAGGTTCATACATCTAGCTCTTGAAATTGGCCTACTCTTTTATGTTTTCAAGAATGCTCAGCATTTAATATTAATTTCAGGCTACTGTCAATTTGTTGACCATGTTAGGACCTTGTGTTAAACCCTATGCTAGGCTGCAAGCAGATGCCTACTGTGTACTTTAATTATGAATTATCGTGGGGTATCTGTAGTGTGTGGTTTTTAAATTGGCACCTGAATCAGTATCTGTGTAAACTTCGTTATACAAACTACTCAAATAGTCTATTCTGTCTGCTGTGGTGGTTTAAATATTTTGTACTTGGAACGTGGTATTTTGAGAGTTCTTGGTCTAGTTACAGGTAAGTTTAAGATAGAAAATGACCTTTTTTTTTGAGTGAGTGAGGAAGGCACAGCCAACCATGATCTATATGCAGGAGTAGTGTATATTTATCTTTGTTAATTTGAGTTTTCCAGGCTATAGTGATTGTGACATTTTGACCTTAGCATAAATTAGAAATGTGCTCGTAGAAGAAAGTGGGAACAGAAGACTGTTCTCAAGAAGGTTAGTGTATTAGTATTTTCATAAGCCATTCTTTTACCTATTATTTAACTTATTTCTTATAAAAGCCCTGTTTAATAGACAGAATGGGAAAAATCTATACTTCCTAGATAAGGGAAGTTACTGAGGTTAAAATGTGTCAAAGAGCAGCAAAACTATTAAGAAAAAAACAATTAGGACTGGCAGCCAACTTCTTTGCTTCATGTTGGCTCTTGCTTTTACTCTCTTGTTTCCATATCCTCCTATCCTGTCTAGGAGAAGAGCACTGGCAAAGGACATAGTTGTCCCCGAGGTCACTTCCCAGCTCTGACTTTGGTTAATGTGAAAGTCTAAACTCCACATCTCCCTAACATGTGATGTAGTATTGAGACTTGTCGCTTCTTTTTTTTTTTTTTTTTAAAGATTTTATTTATTTATTTGACAGACAGAGATCACAAGTAGGCAGAGAGGCAGGCAGAGAGAGAGAGGAGGAAGCAGGCTGTCCACAGAGCAGAGAGCCTGATGCGGGGCTCGATCCCAGAACCCTGAGATCATGACCTGAGCCGAAGGCAGAGGCTTTAACCCACTGAGCCACCCAGGCGCCCCGAGACTTGTCTCTTCTTGACTTTGATTTTTACCCGGCCATGTCTTAACTCTTCTGAAGAATTGAACTGAAGCCTTCATTTTAATACAGATGGATACATTTCATTCTGATATTTTGGATATGGGAAATTGTAGCTAGACTTGGAAACTGCTATATATTGTATGTGATAATTTTGATTTGAATTTAGACTGATCCAATGCATTTATTTCTATAACGTTCATCCTTAATTAAGAATATAAGGGCACCTGGGTGGCTCAGTGGTTGAGTGTTTGAGTCTTGGTTTCGGGTCGGATCCTGATTTCATGGGTCCTGTGGGATCAAGCCCCACGTCAGGCAGTCGGCTTGGATATTCTCTTCCTCTGCCTCTTTCTCACCCCCTCCTAAATAATTACATGAATCTAAAAAAAAAAAAAAATGAGAATCTTGGTGTGGGCCTACATAATTGGTGATATGGGCTAAGAGGTATACCATACCTCTTATCAGATATTCATATATTCTAGAGTGTAACTCTTACAAGGTCATAGTAAATTGACCAAAAATACCAAGAGATAGTGATATACAAAGAACTGTAATACTCAGTACCTATGAACTGTTGTAAAATTGGAGGAATTCGGTATGTGGAAAGCCAATTTCCCAAGTTTATTAGGCTGAAAAACCTATCATGAGGGTTAATAACAATTGGGTGTCAAGAGGAGAACTAAATGCTTGTCAGTGTTTTTACTTAAATGAGATTACAGATTCCATGTTTAGTAAGGTCTCTGTTTTTGGACCACTTTGCTTTGGAAACTCATAAACTAGATAAGTAAACAAATATAAAATAATTATTTTAATGCACCGCTGCTGTTTAATGCCAAATATTGGTCTGTTTGCACTTGATATTTGGTAATACAGCCCTGAAGAAGAAAATCGACCTAAATTCCATCTGCAAAATAGGCAGTATGCTCTGCACATTTAGGGACTCAGACTTCCCTCACAATAGAGTTTAGAATGGAAGTTCATGAGGACTTTTTTTTTTTTTTTTTTTAAGGGAAAATTGCCATGGATTCTGGGGTTAAAAAAAAAAATCAATAGCATTAAAGTAATACTCTGCAACCTTAAAGATTTGCAGTTGATAGAGAATAATTTAACGTGTCCTATAAAACCCTCAATTTTGGAGTTCCTCTAGCTTTTTATTTTTAGCTGTGGCTTTTAGCTAACAAGAAGAGATGAAAAGTATAGTTTCTCCTGGTCTTTGCCTGAAATTACTGAAACTGCAATGCTCAAATATTTATTACTCAGTTCAGGAGATTCTTGGGAGGCCATTATTCTATCATTGGGTGGTGGTGTCCCTTGCTCTTTGTTTAGACCTGTATTGTTAGAGAATTGGAAAGAATGGTGAGTTAATTACCTCAGTATTTTAACCAAGTTGTAATGGCTCTGATATTGCCAAATGGACCTCGGAACAGTTTTGCAGTGCTTTGAAAACTTGTACCAGAAACAAAATAGCTGCTTCGGGGGCCTGGAAGAATACATTCAGCCCACCCTCTAGTGGTTCATTCCATTAACCACCTCCGGATTTTCAGTAAAGTGGCCAGCCTTCAGGTTTTCTACTCTCCTTGCTCTCAGAAGACTTGCTGCAGGCTCAGGGGTCTTCTCTGACCCTTGGCCTGACTGTTGTGGTTTGAAGCAGGTTTTTGCAGCAGTGTTATTTGGGTAAGCTGAAGGCAGCAGGATAAGTTTCAAGGAAAACATTTTCTTTCTTTCTTCTTCTGTTCCTACTTACCCTCTGTTCTACCTCCAAAAAGTAATTTGTGGTATGTCATTGATAGTTTTTAGAGAATTCGACCTTCACATTTGTTTATATTAATACAAGGGCTTCTGGTATAATGAAGGTGATTTTTATATTTTTGTGTTTGCCCCCTTCTACTCCTAATATGAAGCACTCAGTGTGTCTCTCTTTCCTTCTTTTTGGTATTAAAGTATTTATTTAGGTCTGAATTAAGTTTCTCCTCGGTTTCTGGAAGGGATAAGATATAATTATTATTATCGTTTTTATTTATTTTTTTATGGACAAGATAGCTTTCTAGTTAGTTCCAATGTAGAGTAAAATGCCAAAATGGATCTCATTTTAGAGGCTCTTAAATCTACATGGCGAACATGTGGGTTGTATAGTAACAGTCTTGATGTGTTTTTTTGCCTCATTTTTTGTTATGCTTATTCCTTTGCTATGCTTCATTCTATGTTATGCTTATTTCATAGACAATTAAGTTTGAAGTGGAAGATCCTGAATTTAGATAAACATGTCATGCCAAAAGCAGTTAATATTAATTCACCCAATCCTGTACTTCTGTGCTGTATCTACAATGACAAGAGATCTAGGGATCTCTTGTCGTTTCTGTTCCTCCATGCATATGCCAATACCCCAGTCTTCCTGAACCTCTCGACTGCCTCTGGAGAAAAGCTGTGCACCCTTCAGCATGTTTGACCTTCAGGCTGTTGTTTTACTTGAGGTCCAGCCTTTGCTGAAACCAGGCAAAGGAGGAAAGCTGGTGTTGGAAGAACTGCAGAGAACATGCTCCTTTAAAGGGGCAGCCTGTTGGCTAATAGCACTGTGGGAATGTGGCCTCTGTTGTCTCTCTTTTTTTTTTTTTTTTTTCTTTTTTTAACTAATATTACACTGTATGTTAACTAACTAGAATTTATTTTTTTTAACTATTTTATTTATTTGACAGAGAGAAATCACAACTAGGCAGAGAGGCAGGCAGAGAGAGAGAGAGGAGGAAGCAGGCTCCCCCAGAGCAGAGAGTCCAATGTGGGGCTCGATCCCAGGACCCTGGGATCACGACCTGAGCTGAAGGCAGAGGCTTTAACCCACTGAGCCACCCAGGTGCCCCTGTTGTCTCTCTTTTTAAGAGAAGCTAGGAATTAAAAAAAACAAAACAAAACAAAAACACAAACCGTGGAATAGCTAAATTGGTAAAGTTTTAAGTGTTAGACATTGTTAATTAAAAATAAAAACACATGTTTGCAGACTAAACCTGCCCTCTGGTTTCCTCTGGGCTGGAGGTTTTAAGGAACATCATTGCCTAAGAGCTTTTCCCCTCCATCTTGTGGTTTTCCTCCAAGAGACATGTGCATGATCATATGTGGTTACTCATGACTATTTTTTGGCACCTTTCCTTACCTTCCTTTCACGTGTGATCGTGTAACCCCTTTCCCACTTCGTTCATGGATTATTTAAGCAAAGTCCATTGTTGTCATTGAGCTTTATTTTTGGTTTTATTAACCGTGCACATGTATTCGAGTGCATAGTACTTGAATCAGGAGGACTTTGACTCCCTCTGTCCTTACACTGTGTCGCTCCTTCTAGGTCCTGCTTTTCTTCCTTCTCGTAAGAGACCATATTGGGTCTTGTTCACCATGCCATTAGGTATATGATGAGCTTTATACTACAAAAGATGTGAAGTGGTCACCTGGCTGCTGCTGTTTCTTAGCCATGTTGAGTAGGTCTTGATGAATCTGCAAGCTATCTTGATGGGTAAAAGGATTTATTTGTGCGCATTTTGGTCAGTGTTTTTTTTTTTTTTTTTTTTTTTTAATTTATTTGACAGAAGCAGCAGAGGGAGAGGGAGAAACAGACTCCTGGTTGAGCAGGGAGCCTAATCATGGGCTCTGGGATCATGACCTAAGCCAAAGGCAGATGCTTAACCAATTGATCCACCCAGGCGCCACTGGTCAGTTCTTAATACAGGAAGCCAACTGTCTTTAGTCAAGACTTGAGCAAGTCAAGATACCTTTTTTTTTTTTCTTTTTTTCATTTTAGGACAAGTAGTTACTTTAGCCAGATACCACTGTGTCTTGGCCAGTGATGCATAGTAATTGTTCTTTCTTAACCTGATGGCAGTGAAATTGTTCTAATGAGTGTTCTAATGCGATGTAAGTTTTCTCCAGTCTTAATTTACTACTTCTGCTTCTACTTTGATGATTCCCTTCCCGCTTCTTGCTTTCCGTGTTCTTGAAATAGAAAATGAAAAATAGTATCCTGATTCCTCAGCTCAGTTCCAAGGACAGCAGTCCCCAAGCATTTGTTGTGAATCCTGGGCTTTAGCCCAACATAAGATGGTTTTAAAAAGCATGCTTGGGTGGGGCTAAGGGTATAGTAAAATCCTATTTCTAAGCCATTCTATTTCCTGTATAGTGATGATTCTCAACCAGAAATTGGCAATCAAAATCAAGTTAAAGAACTCTAAAATATGTCTAGGAAAGACTGTACTTGTGTCGATCTCTGCCTCCCCCCCGCCCCCCCCCCCCGAGAAAGAGTAAAAAATTTGGGGTTATGGTCTCAAGAATAGCTTGAGGATTCACTTCACCTTTTTTTTTTTTTTCTCCAAGTTCATCTGAGATTAAAGTAGTAAATAATGGTAAAACTTTCTTTCCTTGTAGGCTGATCTGAAAACAGGTTCTAGTCTACACTGCTCTGGACTAGCATATTTCCTGTTACACAGTACTTTCTGAAAGTCTTGTTAACAGTAATTTACATGTAAAAGTCTGTGCTGATCAAGCTCTCTTAAAGAAACTTGCTCTGTATATGGGAAAACATTATAGCAAGAAATGGGTAGGAAGAAGCTCTTAGCAATCCTAAAGCAGAAAAACTTTATCTTGTGTTTCTTAATAGTTTCAAATTTTTGTAATGAGTCAGAAATCCAGTTTACTGTTTAAATGAGATAACTGCAAAATCTCCTATTACTCTCTAGCATTTTAAACATTAGTAAAAAAGATGCTTCTTTTTTGCTCAAATATGTGTCTAAGTTCAGATGTTTAAGTTAGAGGTGGTAGTTTCCATGGCAATGACTTTGCCCTTGTATCTTTTTCTTGGATAGCGCAGTATTTAGCATAGGTCATTCAGAGAGACTGTTATTCCTGATTGTGGATTCTTAAAGACTGCTTTGCAAGCCTTTGACTCCTGGATGCAGGTATGTTTTAGAGAAGCTCCATGAGGGGTGGGATATGAATAGGTTTTGTGCATCTTGTTTTTCCAGTGTCTAGCACAGTGTGCCTGTCATGCCCTGTAAATCAGAGATGTTGCTTTTCTCCTTGGTGTCTTCTTCTCTACTTCCCTCCCCTGATACTATTCTATATACCATACCTTGGCTAGGCTGGGGAGAGTTATTATCTTGTGGTATGCTCTTGGTTTTTCACAACAGTGGTAAAGTTTGCTTATTTTAAACTGTGATGTGACGGTCCCTGTCCTTCCCCCTCTCGCTTATTCCCTGAGGCTTAGGTTGTTCTAACAAAGGCTTATACTTTGAATTAAAAAAAAAAAAAAAATCAGATTCAACGTAAAGCTTTAGCTTATAAGAACTAGCAGGTGTAACTGGAAAAAGGTATGTATGTGTGTGTTGATGGTGGGCTATGACAGCCTGCTTGAAGTCTACCATCCACTATAATCTAGTCTGTGGTGACTTTGACTGGCTGCTTCAGGTATATAGAGTTGCACTGGAAAGTTTCTGCTTGGCAGTGAATGTAAAAACACATGAAAAGTCCCATAAATTCGTGGGAATTTTTTTTTTTACTCACCATCTTTAATTGCACTTGATGACATTGGTGTCTCTTTATGGATCCCCGTTCACATTTATTGCTGAGGAGGTAAAGGTGAGTATATGGGCTAATAGAAGCACATAGGAGTATCTGGCCCAACTCAGTGGTTTACAGAAGGCTTCCTGGAGACCTTGTGTTGCCTTTTTGTGTGTGAGGATGTTTCCATTACCAGGAGAAGAAAGGTAATGAGGCTGTGGGAAGCAGCCTAGGCAAGGGAGCGACTGCCGGGAGTTTGCTGGAGCCTCCTGTGGTGTGAAGTGGTGGTAGGTTTACCACGGAGAGCTAACTGGGAACTAGGTCAGGTTGAGTGTCTCATCGCTGAGCTGAGATGTTGCTTTGTAGGCAGTGGAGAGTCACTGAAGACCTGGAAAAGGGAAATGGTTATGGGATGTTGACCCCTTTACGTAGACCATTATAGCTGTGGAATGGAGAATGGATTGGACAAAGGGTAAAGCCTGAAAGCAGAAGACCTCCGTTAGGAGTCTTCAGATGGAGTCTCAGCACTGCTTTCAAATTCCAGTTTCTCTACTTAGTAGCTGTATGGACTCCTGAAATTTTGGCATCTTCATTTGTAACTGAAAGATGATGTATATAGCTCATAGTGTACAAGAGGATTAAGTGGGATTTTGTTCATAAAATATCTAGTTTGAGGCCTGACCTGGAATAAGGAGTCCATAAATGGCTACTTTCTTTTCCTTTCCTACTTTTTCCTACCTTCTGTTGGTCGTAGAATTTATTCTACTACAAGAAGCACTCAGATAATCTGAACTTCTTTTCTGTAGTAAGATACCCAAACCCTGTGGAGGGTTTAGGAAGATGCCTTAGTTAAGTTTATTATTATTTTTAAAAATAAACATTGTCTTAAAATTGAAGTTAGGGCCAGACTAGAAAAAGGATGTTCAAATTCAGGTCATTTTGAAAATCACGATAGGAGAAAGATGGAGGGGGATAATAGTACAGTTGTGTGTGGATGTGTGAGACTGTGGTACCATGTGACCCATCTCATTGTGCACATATTCAGTCTGGATTCCAGAGTACATTGGTGGCTGAGACTTCTGCATGCCCATTCTCCCTTGTGTTGAAGTGGAAGATGCTTGTGTCATCCTCAGAATTCTTAGCCAAAGGAACAGTGAGGTAGCAGTTTCTAATTTTAAATATTAAAATTCTAAGAGGCTGAGCAGCTGATCATGAGAGGATGGAGTTGAGGAGGATGGAAGACATGTGCGCTTGTGTGTGTGTGTGTGTGTGTGTACATTTTTTAAAAGTAAGGTAAAATAGACAAGGCTGTAACTCTGCGAAACATTTAGGCTCTTGGCATTCTGTATATTTAAATGTAGTCTTTAGAGGTCTGGGGTTAAAAATTGCAGCAAGTCAAGTAAAAATTCTTATCCTCCTTAGTCACCATTTGTGGCTGTGTGCTAAATGTAGTTTAACACAGCATCTGCTTCAGAGGCCCTGCACCGGAGCTGACAGTCATGGTTCGGCAAAGTCTGCATATTACACTTTCTGTCCACAGTGTTCTCTTTTCATGTTAAGAAACTCCCAGCAAAACTGTCTACCCATGTGCCCATAGACATGGGGGGAGGGGAGCCTAAACCTTAACCTAAAAGACAGATGAGCACATTCTCTGTGGTAACATTTTAAAAGAGGCACCTTCCTTTGTCTAATTAACAGTAATGATACTAGCCTTTAGTATTCCCTTGGCACCTCAAATTTGTAAAGTGCTTTGACATACTCCGTGACTAAATAATACGTATATAATTAAAACTTTTATTAAAGAAAACAGACCCTTATATCCCCTCCCCCCCCAATCCTTACTAGAGTGGGAATAATTTAAGGCTAGATGTCTTTATGGTTTGAGTCTTCAGAATGTTATGTTAAAGTGTAGCCTATGGTATCATGCATCCCCTTTCAATGTTTCAGCCTATAGGAGATCAATATTGCTTTTCGTTAACTCTTGGAAATGTATATGTACAGACATAAATAGGTTCTGTATGCACGTATATACCCACACACCTAGCTCATTGTTCGTTTATGCAGTGCGGGGGCTTGGCCCAGTGTACTTTTAGAAATCCTTAAGCATTTAATTAAAATGTGCTTCATTTTGGTGATAGTAAGATAACTTGCAGAAGGGAACTCTAACTAAAGTTGAAGTGGCAGTCACTAGCAGAGAATTTAAACACTTGGACGCCTTTCCTTGTTAGGTATCTGAGATCTGGGATTGGGTGTATGTGCCCACTATATATATTAAGCAGACAAGATCTGAAGTTAAGAAGGAGGCCTTACCTGATTGGTAATGTGTAGTCTTACTTTTCTTTTCTTTCTTTCTTTTTTCTGTGTTCTTTAAAGCTTTAGCTCTTAACACTATCTTAGGCAGGAAATTAACTAGAAATTTCCTTGGCGATTAACTGAGTGTCAATTCTTGCCCTCCCTTCCCCTCCTGAAATGTTGCCAACAACTAGGAATTTAATTATCATAAGAAGCCACAGATGTACGAGCTGGGTTTTTTGTGTTTTTTGGTTTTGTTTTGTTTTGTTTTTGTTTTTTTCCAGCTGGGATGTAGCTTTTCAAGAAAGCTGTCTTTTAGGGAGGAAGGGGAAGAGGTAGACCAAAGGAAATAAAGTATCTTTCTTAGTGTGAGTCTTGTTTTTTAAGGTGCTCCAACTTTCCATACTAAATAATTCATAGTCATGTTTCTAAATCAAAAGTATACATCTCTTGGGAATGTCAGTTACTTTAAACATCAGCTGAAAAGAAAAATACATTTCATAAGCGAACACCAGTGAGATGATCTACATTTCAGAGAGGAAGGAAGCTTGGCTGAGTGTATTGATCAAGGTTTATACTCCTACAATGCTGTGGTGGGCAGGGTGAGGACCCATTGTTCTAGTCTTTACTGCACAGTAACAAATTATAAGATTTTCTGTGTCTGAAGGTAGCCGCTCTTGCTCTTTGTTTTCAGTTTCTCTGAAGTTTGAAAGAAATATTTGTAGCCTCCCAAGATTATTAAGGAAATATACCTTGTTTAGTTGACATTTTGGTATTAGCCAGTGGGGATTAAACACTAACTGTGGTTTTTGGCTTTCTGTCCTAAAGCTTGCTAAATGACAGTGAAGAGTAAAATGCTAACCTTAGTGGCCAGATGGGGTTTTGTGGCCCTTTATAACACTTGTGAGATAAAAATGTTTGTGACGATAAACCTTCCTTGTCTTATAGTCCCTTTAAGATTAGGCGTAGTTTCTCTTTTGGAGCCTGAATATAACTGTATTTTAATGTCTGTATCCTACTGTGGAGCTATATTTTTAACCTACCTAATGAAAACCTTCAACTACAGGGATTAATTTGAGGATTTCCAATCAGCTTTTCACAATTTGTTACTATCCTGAGGGGGTTCCCTTTAGCTGTGACTTTAGTGGAAGAATGTGAAGTTAATCCAATTTCTATGTTGATTACTATGTTAACTGTCTTAATTTAGCAATTCAAATTTATCTGCCTATACTAAACAAGAACTCTGCTACAAAACTGTGGGAGTAGTTGATTTTATTCTTATTATGCTCATATCTCTTTTTAGGTTCTATAGCCAAATAATGGCATGGAAATTAATTAGGCCCACTGAGGTTAGAATGAAAGAATGAGGTTGGAATGATTCATCACTAGAAGGTAGCATATTCCAGCCTATAACCAGGATTGAGTTAACCCCTGGCTTAACTTTCACTGTTTTAGAATTGAATAAATGGCTCTTTTGAAGAATATAGATTGAAAAACTTACTTCCATTGCACAAGATGTAGTTTATTCTCTTTACCTTCATGTAATTTTTTTTTTTTTTAACTTTTGGGAGGAACATTGAGACATTTTCTTATTTCAAATTCTGACAGCTTTAAGTAGGTTCTCAAAGGTTATGAACAATTTCTGACCTACTGACTGTTTAGTAATTGAATCTTTTAAGTTACTCTGATTTTTTAAAATTTTGTTTACTATTTGCAAAGAAAAAATCAACCGAGTAAACTGTAAAGACCTTGGCTTTATTCAGTTATTTAATTAAATTAATTTATTTAAGATTTTATTTATTTATTTGACACAGTGAGAGGGAACACAAACAGGGGGAGTGGAAGGAGAAGCAGGCTTCCTGCTCAGCAGGGAGCCCTGGTGCAGAGCTGATCCCAGGACCCTGGGATCATGGCCTGAGCCAAAGAGAGACGCTTAATGACTGAGGTACCCAGGTACCCCTATTTACTGATTTATGAACTGTGAAGCATCTTGTTTAGCAGATAGAAAGGCGCTCCAAAGAACTGAACAAAATGGGAGAGTTTTATAGGCAGAAGGTGACAGGGATAAGGAAAGAGTGGATTACCCCATCTTTCTTTTGAGGGGAACAGTGTCGACTAATGAGGCAGATTTCCTCTTTAGTGCTGACCAGGAAATTCCAGATTTACTAGTTGGAGGTTACATTCCTGGGAGGGGTTGAAACTGTTACTAGGTTAGATATTAAGTCTTGGTTTGCTGATGTAGAGCTTAGTACAAGTAACTCCACTTTGGACCCATTTTTTCTCTTTTAACAATGCCCCCCTTTTGATCAGACTCTCAGTTTACCTGAAAGATGTGATAAAAATTCAAAGGCGTTATCACCACTCCCAGCTACTGCTCTGAAGTTCTCTTAAATTTTGTTGATCCTCTGTGTGATATTCATAGGCCATGATGATCTTTTCTTAATCTCTGTGATGTTACATATCATTACTTCAGGTTCACAATTTTTAACCTGGTCATTCTCTTGGTTACTTTTTTGACAGTCCAGGCTTAGGGAGATCATTTGCTTGATGCTTAGCAGCTGTAGACATGCATTTATAGCTTTTCAGAGAATATAGCATGCTAGGGAGACTGCTATGATTATTATAAGCAGGATAATTCCCATGTTTGGAGTGTACTTTGGAGCCATGGTCTCCAAGACCCAAAGCAGTCAAACTCAAGTAAGTCAAAGAGAGAGACCCGATGGAAGGATTCACCTTTCTAAGTCAAAGGACTCATAAGATCTTATGTCACTGAGTTTCAACTTCCCAAGAGGTGTTAATCCAAGGTTAATAGGTGGTTTTGGCAACAGCACAGACCTCTCCTTGCTGAACTAAGATAGTTAAAGGCTGTCTCAGTATCAAGAACATCTTTGGCCAGAGAGTCTAGTTGTTGGATACTTAGTCTTTTAGCAGCAGATTCTGGAGTACTTTGAAGAGTTAAGGAAGGGGCCCTGACCATATCCCCATTTTCTTTTTTTTGTAGCCAGGAGAGCACTGATCTGCTAACGGAAGCTAGTTTTGAATCATGAATGCCTCCTGATAAGGTCTGTTAGAGTCTGTGGCCTTGGATAGGAAAAGTGACAGTCATGGAGGCCTATAAATTTTTAGAGTCTGCAAACCGGATAGGTGGTTTTATTCTGATTAGCCTTGCCTTATGTCCCTTTCTTCATACGGGGCCTAGTCCTGAGTTTCTTTGGGTTTGGGCTTATTAACAGAGACTAGGAAATGGACCAAGGGGGTCTCCAGAACCATGGCAGATTGGCGTTTTGATGATAAATCCAGTAGTCTGAGAGGTTACCCCTCTTAATAGTGGCATGGGACATATAGATGATGGTGTTATCTTTCTAGCCCAGTGCTATGGTGAAGCAAAGAAAGGGAAGACAAAAGGCTTTCATGTTTAGTTAAGGTGTGAAGTCTTGATTTGGTGTCTTGGGAGGAAGAAGTCTGCATCCATGTCAACTACTTTTCTTCCTCGGCAATTTGACTTGAAGTTCTCCGGTGTTTGTACAGGACCTCAGATGTCAGGTGAAGCCTTTTTAGCTGTGAAAGCTGTGCCTGATGTTTTAGTTCCTGAAGTCTGGCTGCTATCTGGGTAGTGAGGAGGACCTGGTATAGTTCTTTCATCTCCTGAAAGGGGTAGTCTTTGTTCTTAGTGGTTCCAAATCAAAAAGGTGGGAGAAAATTTGAAACACTGGTTTGGAAAGTCATAGCCAAATAGTTTAGGAAACTAGAATAATTTAGGACCCAGTTGGTTCTACAGATACATAGCCTCAAAGACAATGGGATTAAAATTTAATATCAACAAAGGCATAAACAAATTTTCTCTGTAGTTACTCCCATTTCTTCCCCCAAACTCGGCTTGACCTAAGTGCACCAAGAAGAGTTGATGACCATACAAGGTCTTTTTAAGATGCCTTTGCTGGGACTTTTCATAAGGAATCTTAACATTGAACTCTGAAAAACCTGGAGACCAGGAAGCCAAGTTAAGGACTCCTCATCACACGATATCTACTGTAATAACCATTCCATTCAAAGGTTTGGTAATTTGGTTAGTATTTCCTTTTGTGTCCTGGTACAAGGAGAATAGATTATTACTGAATTTATGTAAATCTCTATATTGCCATGAAAAGAATATTCAGAAGTTTTTGAATTTGGGGGGGATTTGGTAGGGGGAAAAAAGTAAATGTTTCCTTCTTGTTTACAAAGGTATATACTTCACCAAATTGCTATAAGTCATAGACAGTTTAAGAAAAAAGGTTTCCTTAAATCTACAATACTAAGGAACCAACAATGTTTTCAAACAAAAAGTCCTAAAGGTTGTAGTTCTTCTCCATTAATACTTGTTCTGCTTAAATCCAGTTTCCTCATTAGTTCCGGTGATTTTTTTTTTTTTTTTTTAACACAATGCAGTTTTATGAACTCAGCCTTAACAAAAACTTGGAGTTGTCAAAGTGCTTTCCATGAATCTCCTTAAAGATGAAGCACTTTTACAGGAACCCTTTTGCAAAACCGTCAGAATAAAACAGTAACTCTGCAAAAGACAGAAGGCTTAAAATGATTTCATGTTTAAAAGATCTGATGAGTGTTCATCATAATGGGATTGACAAGGAAATTTGGTTATTTTTGTAATATACAACATCTTAAGATAACTGGAATTATGACTGATAACATTATACCAGAATGTATTAGATTTCTTGTCATTTCATACAATTTCTGGAGTCCTTCTAACATATATTTATACAAATAAAACATAAAAAAGCTTAGTATTCTTGACAGTGCTTCTCATGTAATTTTATCACATAAGTCTAATTTAACATCTCCCTTTTGACAAGGAGAGAAGCCATATCTTTTGAGATATTCCAGGGACCATCTGAAAAATCTCAAGTTAGTTTGAGGTCAAAAAGACATTGTTTAGAATTTGATTTTGCAAAGTTTATTAAAACTATCAAAAAGGTTTTGAAACACTTGGTCAAGTAGGATCGTAGGTCACTTTGAAACAATACTTATTTATTCATTTAACCATAGTGACAATTAAAGATTTTGAATGCAAACGCAGAGAGTTCAATAGTTGTTAAAAAAAAAAAAAAAACAACAAAACTCTTTTAAAAGCTCTTTTAATGTGGAAGACTGAGATTTCAAAAATAATCAAAGACCTGAAAAAAAAATGACATGAAACACAGGAAATTATTTTGACAAGACACAAAATCTATGTTTTCCACGAAGAATGCTTAAAAGGTAAAGGAAAACCTGTTACAATTTTTTACCAGAAGCAGACAAGTAGTCCCCCAGAACTTTGTCTTTTTAGCAGATGAAGGAAAATTGAGTGCAAATTTTTGCACTACTGATTTTAAAGCTTGCTTTTGTAACCCTTATAATAAATTCATTTAGTTTTAACCAACTGATCCAAACAAGGTAAGATTCTCATTCTCTCTTCCCAACTTTCTACTTAATTAGTCCTTTATTTTCCCCTTTTCCATTATGAAATAACCCAATTTTACTTTGGGAAATATATTTCATTTACCCTTAATAGAAACCCATCTTCAAACCTCATGTCTTTTCTAGCCAGAACAAACAACCCATAGTTCTCTTATTATTTCTAGTCATTTTAATTAGATATGTTAGAATTCTTAATGCTTAAAAATCTTAATTTCTAGGAAAGAAGTACACAACTGTGAATTGTCTTTTAGAATTACATTCTGTGGCTTGGCAAATTTATAAATAATTTCTGTAATTTTTGGAAACATATGTTTCTCATAGTAAATTTCTCAGCATGGCACAAAACATGTTTACTAATAGACTCAAAATATCTATCTCTAGTTCCTCTGTAAAGGAAACCAAAAGTGGATAAGCCTATTTTTAGTAATTAGCGTTCTTGTGTTTTATTATATTTGGAAATGATTTTGATATTTAATGATTATTCATCCTTTAATTTAACTTAGCAGAACTGTAAGATTTCAGGTTACCAAGAAGGTCTGGGGAGACTATTAAAAAAATTTACCTAAAAACTTTTATCTTGCTTACATTTATTTAATTTACTTATTCTCAGTAATTATGTTTAGATTACTTATGAGAAATTTCATCATACCAAGTTATTTTTCTTGCTGACAACTTTTATAACAGAAAACATGAACTTATTTGACTAATCCAAGTAGAATAAAAATTGTATGCATTATATTCAGTGTCAATAACTCTATAAAGATATATTTATTTTAATTAAACCTACAAATTTAAATAAGTTTTAATACAGAATATTTTCCCAGCTCCACCTGAACTGGAAGAACAGTTGGGTTAGTTTCTGTTACTTTTCTGAGAATTCTAGGGACACTTGAATTCATATCAGCACTTTGTTTTCTTAAAGTCAGTTACATAGAGTTCTTTTACAAATTAATGTTTGGCAATACCATCTGGAGGTAGAAAATACACATGTATAATGTATGTGTAGGCACATATGAACATGTAGACATCCAAATACATAGATACAGAGACCATGTAGCTTCTATTTTAAAATTACTGCTGAGTCAGATGTAATAATACAAAACTCACTAGTTATGGAAGAAGTTGGATCTAAGCTGTTTTTCTGGTAAGTGAGATAAATTGAGGTTACTTGCTCAGATGGTGAAAGCTTTTTAGTAATAAGTGTGGAGAAGACATTTAAAAGAAATTTTCATTTTGTCTAAGTATTATTTGACTTTTCCACTTTCGTCGTTGTTTGATAAGAATAATCTTCCTGAAGTTGGTCTGTTAACTTGGCAGAATTTTTTTCTTTTTTCTTTTTTTTTCTTATGGTCTTGTAACCTTTTTAGAGTAGAAAGACAATTTAGACAGGATTACTAGAATGAGTACTTGAATAAAGAAGGATGGAGGAGAGCAGTAGGAGTTGGCATTCATCTTACAGTCTTTTGTTTTAGGCCTTTTACAATGAATCTTTCAATGAAGCTATTTTGGAATCTTGAAACTTTTTTTTTTTAAAAGATTTTATTTATTTATTTGACAGAGACACTTCGAGAGAGGGAACGCAAGGAAAGGGAGTGGGAGGGGGAGAAGCAAGCTTCCTGCTGAGCAGGGAGCCCAATGCAGGGTTCTATCCTAGGACCCTGGGATCATGACCTGAGCCGAAGGCAGATGCTTAACGACTGAGCCACCCAGGTGCCCGGAATCTTGAAACCTTTTGTAGCCTTCTGCATATCAGTTAAAATAGGTATCCCATTCTTTTTGCTTAATCTGGGAGCCCTTAGTTTTTTTGTGCACCTCTTTAATGATCTTACTTATTGGAACATTTCTCATAATGGCCAGTGTAATTTCCCTGATGGAGTTGGCAGCGGTTTGGTAGGACTCTTAACTACGAGTGGAGAGCAACTCACATTTCTGTCCAGCATATCTGCCTCAAATGGGGTGCAACCCCATATTTCTGCCCTGTGGTATTTTGGGGCCCCTGACCCAACCAACCAACCAGGTTGGTTACCAAGCTGAACTCTCAGGACATAACACCGTGAGCTTCTCTAATTCTAGGTTATTTTTAGTAAGATTTTGTTATTTATGTAGATATTTACAGCTTCTGGGATCATAGTTCTTAGACCTTAATTAAAATAAGCAAGTGTCCTGGATTGTGGTTTGCTTAGTTTTTTAGAATTTAAAGATCTTCTTTATTATTTAGTTATTAATTTTTTTAATTTAATTTTTTATTTTATGAAAAAAAAATTTTTTTTAGGTAAGCCTTTGGATCCCTGGGAGCCAAACGGATGGCTGGAAGGCAGATGTGCATCTGGGTTGGGAATTTTGTGATGTTTTACAGTATACCTCATTGCATGGAAAGTTTTCTTTTGGTTGGCAGGTGACTCCAATATTAATCCAACCTGTTACTTAACCTGTTAGCTTATCCTAACATTGGACTCTTTGAGTTAGGTGGTGAGTGCTCTGACTGCTTTTAAGTGCTTTACCTGTACCCACTAATTTTTGTGCCTTCCCCCCCCAAAGATTCCCATTAATAATAGCCTTTATCTACGCAAACAAAACAAATATGCACCTTAACACACTGGCAGTAACCAAGAGGTTTTACAGCACACCGGCCAATAGAAGGCCCTGTGTACACCACCAGCAGTCCCAACCTGGCACTGGGAAAGGACTGAACCAGCAGATGTTAAGAATGAGGAGTGTGTACTGGACTGGGTTTCCAAAAAGGGAAATTGTGGACTGACTCAAGGGCAAGGGGCTTGGGTTCCTGGTGGAACCATCTGCTAGCACGAGCTGACCTGCCCTCAGCTAGAAGCCCTGTTAGGTTGGGAGCCTGATGAAGGCAGGATGTGGTGTTCTAAATAAAGGGAACTTAACCATCGCTGTTTGGACTGGTGAGAAAGACCTAGAACTTAAGGATTCTGCAAGTACTACTCTTATGTTTCTGTTGCCCTGGATGTCATCAGCAAGTTCACTTTGGATCTTGTCACTGCCACCAAATCAAAACAAAAACAAAATTCAACTGAATAAACTTCAAAGATCTTACTGACTTTATTCAGCAATTCCAGAATGGGGCAGCATCCTATCTAGCAAACAGAAAGGAGCTCCAAAGAGTGAACAAAGTGGGAGTCTCTTATAAGCGGAAAGAAAATAAGTGGATTACCTCATTTTTTTTTTTTGGATGGACAGAGGGGTCTGTTAGGTGAATTACCTCCATAGTACTCACTGGACAATTCCACATTTACTAGTTTTAAGGTTGTATTCCTGGGATAGGTTGACACTACCTTTAGGTTAGGAATTAAGTCTTGGTTTGCTGCTGTGGGACATAATAGCACAAGTGTCTCCCTTTTTTTAACTTTTTTTTTTAACGTATTAAATGAATCACTGAGTCATTCTATAATGAATCCATATATAAAATGAATAACTCTTGATTTAATATTCATAAACTCAGTTTTCAAGTTTTGGATTTCCTTGTGGAGATTCCCCCCCTCCACCCCCCCACCCCAAACCCTCTTAAGACAGCTTTCTATAGAAAGCCATTCCTTTGCTTAATCATCTTGTATTCTTAGTGCCCCAGTCTTAGTCAATGGCACTGGTGGTTGGTGAGCCTGTGAACAGTTAGAATCAAAACTGATTTCTTGATCATGGATTTAAACAGTTAACTGATGTAATTAAAGTAGCACATTAATAACGTGTTTTCTCCTGGGTATATCTTCTTCTCTGGTGTCACCAGAGAAGAGTGCTCTGACTGCTTTTAAGTGCTTTACCTGTACCCACCAATTTTTGTGGCCTTTACCCCCTTGAGATTCCCATTAACAATAGCCTTTATCTTCACAAGGTTAGAGTCCCTGTCTTTCTGTATCAGGGTTACTGTAGTTCTTTCTGGATAGGTCTTCCTGTTGCCAAAGTTGCGGAGTCCTCCCATACAATCGTATGTGCTTTATTTTTACAACTGCCACATGCTGTTTCGCTGAATATCTTACGGTATGTCCTGAGCCCCTCTGATGGGGCTCAGGACATACTACCTCAAAATAGGGCACCTTGGCATATTGAGTATCTTAAGTTGAAGGAGTTTGAGAAAACAGAAGTGGAAAGGTCACCCTGCCCACCACCCCCTTCCCCCTGAAACAGGTTCTAAAACTCTATATGTGAAATGTACCCACACAGTACTGGGAGGAAGGAAGACCCTGTTATCACCAGAGGTAGAGAATTTGGGGCTTAGAAATTAGTACAGGGGCGCCTGGGTGGCTCAGTGGGTTAAAGCCTCTGCCTTCAGCTCAGGTCATGGTCCCAGGATCCTGGGTTCGAGCCCCGCATCGGGCTCTCTGCTTGGCAGGGAGCCTGCTTCCTCCTCTCTCTCTGTCTGCCTCTCTGCCTGCTTGTGATCTCTGTCAAATAAATAAATAAAATCTTTAAAAAAAAAAAAAAGAAATTAGTACAGACAAACCTTGTTAAACTAGCCCTTCTCTTTCCAGTCACTTCTTCATCAACTAATACCTCTAGCCTCAGCTCCTCTGTGTTGTCAGTTCTTCACAAATATATTCTTTACCTAAAAGGTGTAAAAGGTCCCTGCTCTGGTCACTACTTTTGGTCTTCATTTTCTTGTGAAGGCCCCCATGTACATATAAAAGTTTAATAAAATTTATATGTTTTTCTCCTGTTAATCTCTTTGCTAGTCTAATTTTCAGACCTAGACAGGCAACCTAGGAGGGTCCAAGAAACTTTTCTTTCCCCCTACACCTCCAAGTCCCTATAAGGTCTGATTTTATTACCTCTTTGACTCCTCTCACTCTTATTTCTAGCTTCACACTAGATGGTCTTTGCCTGGAATGTGCTTCTCCTGGTATCCCCATGGGGACGTATTTGTTAGAGATGTAATAGTAAATAATCATAATCTTGGTGCTTAAAACAATGTGAATTTATGTCTTCCAGTTTTGAAGGTCAGCCCCCTGAAGTGGGTCTGTCTGGACTTTGATCAAGCTGTTGGCAGGACTGCATTCTTTTTAGAGTCTGTAGGGGAGAATCTGTTTTCCTTGCCTTTTCCATCTTTTTGAGGCTGCACATACTCTTTGATTGGTGGCTGTCCCTCATCTTCAAAGGCAGTTTAGCCTTTTTCTCATGCTGTGTTACTCTGACACTGATTGTTTAGCCTTCAATTAAAACAACTCTTCTGCTTACACCGGCCCTACCTGGGTAATATTGAATAATCTCCTTGTCTTGGAGTTATTTGATTAGCAACCTTAATACTCTGCAGTTTAAATCCTCCTTGTCATGTAACAACATATTCATAGATTTCAGAGATTAGGATGTGGACATCCAGGTGAGCTCTTGCCCCTCACAGTGGCTAGTTTTTATCTCCTCCATACCCTGCTCAGAGTTCATCTTCTTAAGGATGTCTGCTGTTTAGTATTGGAAACTGCCTCCTCTGCATTCTCAACTCCTGCACAGCTCCACATTTTCTTTTATTCCAAAACTCAATACTGTTAGACTATGTGTTTATTTGTGGTCTTCTGCATACACCTCCTGTTGCATACGTACACTCCAGGATTCATCTTCATTACTGTATCTCAGGTACCTGGGACAGTCCTTAGGTCATGGGAGTTGCATACAAGTGTGTTTGATGGATGATGATGGAGTGAATGAATGAACAATGTGTGAACTTAAGCCGATATTTCTCACCAGAGCTTTGCTTTTCTCTTGCTCAGCATGGATACCCGAAGTGGACATAGAATGAAGGGCAGGACTTGGGACTCCTAAATTCATTTGCTTTACTCTCTAACTTCAAAGGTTTTCATCCTGCCAGCTCTTAGAACTACGGGATCTTAGAAAGAGTGGCATTGGAAAGAATCTAGTTTGTCTGTAGGAGCTATAAAGGGCCCAGGGACAGAGAAATGTTGGTGTTCACTGCCAAAGAACATTCTCTCTGTGACTCCTCCAGCTGTTTGTTGTATTGTCTCTGGCAGCTCTTGGACCCTTGTTAACCCCAAGGCCAAAAATCTGAGTTTGACAAGGCTGAGGAAACTATAGAGCTGTCAGGCAGCTAAAATGGTTATGGGGGTGGGGTGAGGAATTGACAGGGACTCTAGGATTGAGGAAATCACATGACGTTTAAAGCCACTAAACCTTTATTATTTTAGGAAGGACAAAGGAAAGTGAAGAGGTTTAAAGAAAACAAACTGATGGCTCATTCCTGTAGTTGAGATATCAGCCCCGTGATTTTACTGCTTGGTTAAATTCTTCTGTTGCTTAATTCAGTAGAGCTGAAATATATCCTGAAAATGCCATTTTAGTGGGAAAGATCAAAAATTATGATGTGGGAATGGTGTGTCTGCTAGGTGGATAGCCCCATCAGCTGCTTACCCAGCTCTCATCTGTAAGTTCTCATTACTCTGCTGATTATTTCCAGTGCTTTAGCTCCCAAAGGAAAATGCTTTTGGGCCATATTTCTGGCTTTATATTGGTAGTTTCTTCTCTTACACTTTAGAGACAAATGCCTTCTGTTTACCTTGTTAACTTGGCTTTTAGAGAGGTTTGTAGTCAAAGGGAAGACTTTGCACTTCCCTGATTCTGTCCTAGTGCTCTGCTACTTGTGGTATTGAGAACCTGCTAGCTTGGAAGGAAGTGTCCAGACCAAAGTCACTTTATCCAAGCTGGACCTTTCAAAGTGAGAGAGAAATGCTAGCTCTTAACCCTGGCCAAGGTTCTTTTTAGAGATGTTGCCTTTTATATTTGCTTAAACATTCTAGTCTGTATCAAATTAAAACTGTTTGATATCCATAACTTAGTTATGATGCATTTTTAAACACCTTTGTTATAAAGACCTTTTTTTCCCTTCTCCTTTTCTTCCATCTACCTCTGCTTCTGCCATTTTCCTCAAGTTAGACCCAGATTCCAGATGTGATGTCTCTGTAACCTTGCTGACCAGAGGTTGGAGCACATTTATACCATGTTTTTGTCTTGGCATCCAGCTTTTTTGTAGTTGGCAATTTGACATGATAGACTCTTGAAATACTTGAAAGTACACAAGTGATCACTTAAGATAGTTTCTCTTTGTTATGCTGCTTAACAAGAATTTGGATTTTAGTGGATAAGCGTGGCTTATGGAGTATGTCAGAAATTGAAAATATGCTTTCATAATTATCTCTGGTTTGAAATACTTGAAGTGGGATAGAAGAAAGCTACTAAGTTTGCATACATTTAGGGAGGTCACTTCCCTTTCATGCTCAGCTTTTTAAAAAAGAATAACTGTTCTTGTCCTTAGGTATGTTTTCACATGCTTAGTCTGTACAGCCAGGGATGCAGATATGTGATGGGTATGGCTGGGGGCCTTCCAGGCAGATGGAATTGCATGAGCAAAGCCAGAGAATGTATAGTTTTGCATTTATTGCAACTGTTTGAGGGACAAGGAATGGTTCAGATTTTTAGTTGCTTGAATATGTGGGCTGGTAAAAGAAGTTGTAGAGGGTCTCAGATGTTTATACTGTTTATACCAAGTAGTTTGTACTTAATTTGATAGGCAACAGCGAACTATCGCAGGTTTAGGAAAATCTATTAGGGAGTAGTAGTGTTAGTGTGGATTAGGATGATGAAGGGCCTTTGGGAAGACTATAGTTCAGTGGTTCAGATGTTGAAACATGAGGGCCCAAATTGTAACTGTGACAATGGAGAAATCCAGAAAGATGGACAGGCCTCACCAGGGGATGTGCAGTGGTCTCTCAGTGGTCCTACTATGACTTTAACCTGCAAAGGCCTGTTCCCCATATCAGATGGGATCTAGGTCATAGAAAACTCTTTTTCCCTTGCAGACATTGTACTTAATGAGAATTCTCAGAATATATTTAGGATGTTTTAGATTAGCAGTCTTTTTTTTTTTTTTTTAAAGATTTTATTTATTTATTTATTTGACAGACAGATCACAAGTAGGCAGAGAGGCAGGCAAAGAGAGAGGAGGAAGCAGGCTCCCTGCTGAGCAGAAAGTCCAATATGGGGCTCGATCCCAGGACTCTGGGATCATGACCTGAGCAGAAGCTTTAACCCACTGAGCCACCCAAGTACCCCAGCCGTCTGTCTTATTTGGTGGTTGTCTGTAAGAGGTCGAACTAGGAAGGAGATTGATGAACCTTAGGTTTCAGAACTCTTTATTAGGTGGTTTGGAAAATAGAGACTTTGTTTTCTCTCATGTGACCAGAAAATTGTTGGTCCCAGGTAGACCAAATCAAGCAATAGCATTGTTTACCTAAAATCCACTGCTGTAAGAAAATTTAGAAGTTATAATACACAGAAGCCATTTAAATAAAAGAGGAAAAAAATGAACTTAAAAAGTTTTTATGGAGTTTTGGATGTAAACTGTGTGAATGTGAAGACATAGAGGCTTGCCAGGCTTCCCCCCACCCACTGGAAAATCATGAAACTAACTAACTAATACCTCATCATTATCTCTTGGAGCCCAGGGAAAGTTTAGAATATTCTAGATTGATCTGTGCCAAAGTGCCTCTCATAAATTACTACGTGGAGAGTAACAGGAAAAAGGCGTCTTAATTGGCACAATTGATGTCTAAATTAAGATGTGAACATATATTGAAACATTATTTTTTAAGCTTTAAAATGATGGTTCTGTGTTGCTGGAATGTGCTCCCCCCCCCACCCAAAGAGTTTCAGAGCCAATAGAATCTATAAATAGTGCAGGTCTGTTGTCTGTGGTAGATTGAGTAGAGCAGAATCACCTGTCCTTAAGTGAAGGGGAAGTAGCTTTACATTTTTAGTAACTGAATTGTTGGCCAGCATAAAGGTAAGGGCCATGTGAGCAACTTATTTATAACTTTCCATAAAGGTATGTGTCTGCCCTCAAGCAGAGAAACTGTCTGGGGTGCTTGAAATGTAAAAGTGCAGTAGAATCATTTTCCATATACAGCCTTCCTAGCTAGTTGGTGCAATAAAGTGATTGTTCACATCCCTGGGGCTGTCAGAAGGAGGGGTGTCAGTAGATTAGCTTATTAGCATCGCCTACTATGGAATAGAAGGGACCGAGGCCATTAAATGTGAATCTATGGTTTTATGTAGTGAAAAATGTTAGATACCAATTCCCGAGGGTATTCAGGACATACATTTAAGCTTGGTTTAAACTCTTGGGTGTGGTCCTACCTATTCTACCCATGTGGTCTAACCACAATTAGGTTCTTGTCAAAATATTTCACGGATATAAAAACACTTTATTTCTTCACAGGTTTAGTTAAACTATAAGTAGATTTTTTGCTTTTTAAATAAAAAACATGGAATCAGACTGAATTATCTGATGACAGTGGGAGAAGGGAGGAGGTGTAAAATATTTTCATGGCATCCTGTAAAGAGAGTGTTAAACCGTTTTGGTAGATGCCAGAAAATGGAATCTATTGTTACCTATTAATGTCATCACTCGCAACAAGAGTAGTTCACTTATCAGCCAGGTTTAACTCCAAGGATGAAATTTTTATAATCCTAAGTACCCAAGTAAAAGATGTTTTTGGCCCTTCTTTGTTACTCATTGTCTATTTTCAGAGACTGAGTTTTTCTGAATATTCTGTTGACCATTTAAAGGATCTGCATATATGTCTAAAATGTAAACTTTGGCTTTTGTGCCAATATTGTGGCTCTGTTTAGTATTTGGGCAAGTTGTAATAAGTGGTAAATGGCTCATTAACTATATTGGAAGCCTCATAGCAGCACTAATTTCAAATCGTGCTGCGTTTACAATTTACATATTAAAAAACGTTCACTTGATTTCGTTCAGGGACAAAGCTGACATCCTATATAAGCATTACTCCAAACAGTCCTATTTATTGGTCCAATTATTTCAATTGAAAGATGCTGGTTTACTGCCTCTTAGTATATGTGAACAATTCTCAGTGAAACTGTTAGAGATCAGTTGGACGGTGGTGGCAAAATAACCTCACAAGGTTTCTATTTACTTTTAATTTTAAGTTCCAAGATTAAGGATCATTTATACTATAATGTAACAGTGTGGGCAAATATAGTTTTCCTTTAATGCCTTTCTGATATTTGGGGGAAAGGATGCTTTTATGCAAAGCATTCACTTATGAATTGCATGACTGCTTTTTCTCCCTATAAATTTCATTCACATTTCCTTCCTTCTCCCACATCCTTAAGAGGCAGGACAGCATGCAGTGTTTTTGGTTCATTTTATTATTTAAAAAATTTTTTGAGATGCGGTTTAAGGTAGTTCTTCAGGATAGATGTCAAGGTAACTAGTTAATACTGTTTGAAAATCAGGCTCTTAATTATAAATGCTTAATTTGTGCAAGAAAACTACATGTTAAAATGAATTTGGAAAGATTAGATTGGAATTGCCTCAAATTCAATTAAGCCACACTGCATGGACGTGCTGGGAATATCAATACAATCACTGTAAATTTTGTACAAACTGATTTGTTGCATTATCTTGCTCATCTAACATACGGTACTTTTTGTGTCCATATTGCAGACGGCAACTCCAAACTAACATGGCAGTCAGACTGTGTGATGTGGCTTCTCTGCTTAGAAGTGGTTCGTGGGCAGCAGAGCCTTGGACTGGGGTCTGTGGGATTTTTCTTAAATTCTGTAGGCTACTTTTTTTTAGCATGTTGCAGGAGTGCTGAGGCCATACCAAACACTTGAACTTTTCATTTGGCATACTAATTATTCTTACATTTAACCTATTGCGGTATGGCCATCATTAGGACTTAAAGCACATTGCAATTTTAACCATAGTGGTATATGTAGCATCAGAACCATGCTTTTGTATGTAACTTTTTATAATCTAAATTAGGATTTAGTGCAGACTCAAAGAAAAGAGTGACAAGCTTTTTTTTAAAGAAACAAAAAAGTTTTGGTATGGTCTGAATACTAAGTTACCGTAATTCTTTATATTCTGTTTTCTATGTATTTTTTTGGTTACTAAATTTTGAAGTTATTTACAATGCCTGATGCTCAAAAAAAAAAAAAAATTGTTGAAATTGTAAATCTGGCTGAAAATTATTTGCCCAGTAACTGTTGAAAGAGTTTGCATTCTGTGAACAGTTGTGTTGAGCCTATCAATGGAATATGCATTATTTGTAAAATATAGCACATTAGTATCATTTTATTCTGAGCAGATGGTCCTATAGCTGAGAGATGCTGTAATTTTCAGCGCACACAGCCTACTGCAGCTGTTCACTTGAATGTTGGCTTAGGAGCTCATTCTTGCCACCTGAACATGGAAATAAATGTGCAATTAAGTGAGGAGTGTTTGTTGTCCTTGCTAAATCCTGCTAATTTCAGTCAATGAACAGTTTATATTTCGCATGCCATCCCAGTGAGTTAAATCCAGATCTCATATTTGGGGTTCATATAGTTTCTACACATACCTAATTTTTGAACAGCGATTTGTTTTAATTGGCCTTGGCCACTCTGGCATCTCATTGTTTTCATAAATGCTGGGCAAAGGTTAATCCCATAAGAGTTTTGCTGTGGAAAGTGACCCACAGCTAATATTCTACAGAATGGAAGTTATGCTTTATTAGGAAATTTGAAAACTCCTTTCTCAGTTTCAGATAAAGTTGTTAATTACAATAAAATGCATGTCTTGAATTGTTTCACTTTTTTTTTCTTGCAGATTTCTAAAGGTTTCTTTATTTTTCCCTTGCTCCTTTAAGTACTGTAAGAACACTTACCCAAGAGAAGTAGCCTGCAGCTTGTGTCAAAGAAATACCCATTTCTTTGAAAAGGAAATGCAGTCATGGAGGGTTTAGATTGTTTGATATTTGATAGGTAGTCTGGATTTTGTCTGTTTTTTTTTTTTTTTTTTATCATGTTAGCATGGATTCTTGCCAGTCTGACCAGTCTTAATCTGCTGAGTTGACCAGTCTCAATCTATCCTATGCTGCCTTCTTTTATAAACATCTCTTGGCAGTCGAGATTTCTTCCTGTAGGCTTATCCACTGTTGTGCCCTTTTATTATTTTTCTTAGGTAATATGCTTTTTAAAAGACTTTTTTTTCTCTTGTAGCACTCTTTCCCTCTACTTTGCTTTTTAAAAATTTTGCCTCAAATTCTTTGCCTTTTATATGTTAGAGAACTTCCCCCAAACTAGCATTCCATCAATTCAGAATTTTCAGTTTTGAGAAGTAGTTCTTTGTGGAGATGAGAGCTGTATTGAATAAAATAGGAAGGATAATTCTTTCACTGATGCTTTGATTTTTGGATTCCCCTGCAATCTTGGCTGACCAAAGTAGATACCTGTTGGAAGATGGTTCTAGAAAATTTGGGGCTGTGGTTTGTAACTCTTTTGCTCAAAGGTCATAGCACTGATTTTTAGAAACTAGATCCAAATTTGCTTAATAAGTAGATTTTTAGAATAGCCTGAACAGTTTGAGGCCATTTTCCTCAAATCTGCTATTTATCCTGTATTTGGAGTTTATAGGTACCTTATTACTTGCATTTCAACAGGCTTATGTGCTCAAATGAAAATTCCTTGGGCTGGTCTGTTTGCAAAAGTTGAAATATTTATGTTATTTTGGTGACCTGGATAGGTTTTTATTTTTGTTTTCATTTTTTTTTTTCCCATTTAAAGTTAGAATCAAGGCAAAATGCCATATTGAATTGTTTGGGGATTCTGTTTTGATGCTGTAGATCAGTTGCCTTGTTGGTGATCTTTAGCTGGCAAGGTTGACAAGAATAGCTTGTTAGATTCTACAAGGTACACTAAGTACTCATAGCTTCTTTTCCAAGTTATCCTACAAATCCTTTTCATGCCCTAACATTTGACATCTAATATTTTTTCTTATTTCTTACCAACAGAAGAGGTATAAGATACTGTCAATCAAAAACATTTTCAATATGTAACCAAAACAGTACATGTTGACAAATTTATATTTTTAAAGTACTCTTGCCTCCTTGATTTTAAGTTAATGGATGTATGTCAGTTTTAGAATATTGAAACTCTTAGGCTAACTGAAAATCTCTTCAGAGTTTGGAAGACCATTTTTTGGTTTGTCTTTTGGTAGCATGTTAAGCACTTCTGTTTCGTAGAATGATTTTAGTCAGGGTTTAATTCCATGCCCTTTGGTACTAAATTTCCTTGAGTGTTTGGATACTGCAGGTGAGTAAGGGTATGTGAATAGACCCAAAATGCGGTTCTAGAGAATGTTTAACATTTAGAGTGTGCTTTTTTATGTGCATGTATGGAATATGTATGTGAAAGTATAATTGTGAACTTAACTTGACTAGCTTAATATATGAAGTATAAATTAGCGTAGGTGTTGTAATTTTTGTTGAAGCTTTATTGTAATTTCAGCAGAATGACTTGTATTTAGTGACAAGTATTTACATTCTTGGTTGGAATCTCTAATAGTTTGTGAAATATGAATTCTGACATTTCTTGTTTTCTCTGTTTTTAGCAGGTAATTGCTGCCATGGAAACACAACTGTCTAATGGGCCAACTTGCAATAACACAGCCAATGGTCCAACCACCATAAACAACAACTGCTCGTCACCAGTTGACTCTGGGAACACAGAGGACAGCAAGACCAACTTAATAGTCAACTACCTTCCTCAGAACATGACACAGGAGGAATTAAAGAGTCTTTTTGGAAGCATTGGTGAGATAGAGTCCTGTAAACTTGTAAGAGACAAAATAACAGGTATGCAGTTTTATATGGGTTACTCCTTTAAAGGATTATGTTTCTTGTGTGAGAAAATAACAAGTTTACTGCTCGTAGATCATTCAGTGCTGCAGTTTTACCCATCTAGGTACTCTCTGTAACTGACTACATTAGCAGCATGAAACTTAGTTTTAAAAGTTTTGTTTTCCTTTTAAAGCATAAAATATTTTTATGGGCACTATGTATTATAACTAGACTTTTATATACCATATACTGTACGATAACATCTTTGAAAAATGTTTTAGAAGTGTGTGTATGTCTGGGACAGAAAGTATCACGTTAGCCTTCAGTTTTTAGTTTCCTGAGCTTATATGATTTAGCATTTTAACAATGATACATAGGAGCTTATTCTGTTTGGGAGAAGGAAGAAACTTAAAATGTCTTTTCCTTAAAGTCTGTATAGTTCTGCTTTTAATATATGTTACAGAGTAAATAGTAATATTCACATTGTCAATGTATGAATACTTGCACTGATATAATTTGAGTGTGGCAAGATCTTATGTTCTGTTCTTTGACAAGGAAAGGAAAAAGTGGTATATGAGTGTTCTTATCGTAAAGATAAAAATGAAAGTTTGGGTAATTTGACCTTTGATACCTATTGAATGTTGGGTAGTGGGGAATAACCTTAGTATTTTGTAAGATTCAACTAAATATTTAGAATAAGCCGAAGTCTAATTGAGCATGTTCTTGGGATAATGTTTCCTGTAGGAGTTGTTCTGAAACAATGAAAATGTACAAAGTTAAGTGTAGAAAGACTAACTTTCTCATGTCATTATTAAGTTTGAGGGGTGATGTATATTAAATTGCTTTACATGGCTTATAACTCAAACCATAAAAACTAAATATTTGAAATGGGCAGAGAATACCTAAAGGCAGTGAGAAGAGTTTGACCAAGAATCAAGTCAGCTCTTGGCTTCAGGTCTTCTTAGGTAAATGAAGTAGAGGCTAAAGAAAGGGGTCACACTAGGTGATTTCTGCAGGCATTTTTACTTTGTCTGAGATAGTACCTTTCTTTTATCAAGACAGCAGGACTGGGGCACCTGGGTGGCTCAGTGGGTTAAAGCCTCTGCTTTCGGCTCAGATCATGATCCCAGGGTCCTGGGATCGAGCCCCGCATTATCGCATCATCGCATCATCAGGCTCTCTGCTCAGTAGGGAGCCTGCTTCCTCCTCTCTCTCTGCCTGCCTCTCTGCCTACTTGTGATCTCTGTCAAATAAATAAATAAAATCTTTAAAAAAAAAAAAAGACAGCAGGACTTATTGCCTCTCCAAGGTGGGAGAATGTGTGCTTAGAGCATTCACCTCAGCTTGGCCTCACAATCCTATTTCCTGGAGCTACAAATTGAAACTCACAGAGGGAACATACTTAAATCAAGTAAAAACTAAGTAAAACCTGGTTGTCATCAATCCATACTGAAAAATTACACTTTAATTAATTATGTTACTTAGATGTTCACCACAGTATCATTAGGGAGTTTTTTTTTGTTTTTTGTTTTTTTTTTTTGGAATACTGATAATCCAATGGAGAATATTTTTCCATTTCTTTTTCTAAAATCAATGTCAGCATATGTGAAGTTTATAAACCGTTTTTGAAAAGTTGAAAAAGTTAGAAAACAAATGGCTCCTTTTTTTTTTTTAAAAAAAAAAAAAGGTTTTATTTTATTTATTTGACAGAGAGACAACAAGAGAGGGAACACAAGCAGGGGGAGTGGAAGAGGGAGAAGCAGGCTTCCTGCTGAGTGGGGAGTCATGCCTGAGTGGGATCATGACCTGAGCTGGAGGCAGATGCTTAACAACTGAGCCACCCAGGCGCCCCAAGAACAAATGGTTCTTAATACATTTGTCCTGACACTAAATTTTATTCTTTTTAGCAAAACAGCTTCTTCATATGTGACTTTTGCAACCTCTTTTACATAAATGACTGTCTGATAAATGGTATAAAGGCCATGATATCAGTGATGTGATTTCTGGGTTAATTGCTTAGTAACTGTGCCTACCATGAAAAAAAAAAAGATGCTTGAACTAGGTATATAAATGTTGAATTTTTTGTTATAATACTGTGAGTAGATAAAAATATGGAGCAAATCTTACATCCTTTTTATTAGGCACCTTCTGCAGAAAACATTTGCAAGATCTTAATCTTTCATCTCTGGTCGATCTTGAATTATCTTACTCTTCAATAAGTCTTTTACTAGAGCTGTTTTATGGTGCAACAAATTTGAATTCTGTGTCTTCATACCCTTTGCCTCCCTGTCTTCAGTGTGATAAACAACGGTAATGGAACCACAGTGCATGGTAATATGAAGGACATGGTTGGATACTGGCAAAGTGCATTAGTATTTCCTGTCAACTTCCTTTATCCCCCATCAACACCCCATTGTCTGTTCAGTGAGAGGGAGCCAAGGAAGTTTCCCACCATGGTAAAATATGTGTTTAAAACTTATTGTAAGCGAATGGAGTACCCAAGTACATCCATAGTGGGCAGGAGAGTCCTAACACATTTTCTAAGCTTCATTCCAAGAGACACAATCATACTTGTTCTTCAGAGGAAATGTTCCATTGACAGACAAATTTGAGAAATGCTGCCCTTCATAGTTTCCTATGTAAGAGCAAAATTGCAGATCATTACCATATTAAAACCGTATATTAAAATCCTGCAGTAAAGAAGCCGGTTTTCTGGCCTTATTTGACCGCAGAACTCATTTTAGGGGATATCTTCCCAATACTAGATTTCCATTGAGCATATAAAGGCTTTTGCTATGAAAGCTTTTGAAATCATTTTACAGATTATCATACGTTCTGAAACTCTTCTGTAACCTGTTCATATCCAGGTTAATGAGCATGTTTCATAAATGAACATCCATGATAATGAACTGTGTATTATAAAAAGGTGAGCAGGTAAATAAGAATACAGAACACCTCTTCTAGTAACCCTGTTTTGACTTAGTCCAGTGACATCTCATTCTTGGTATGAGTTAAAGTGGTGTTCAGAAGGGTCTAACTCATTTAGTCTCAAAGCCCAAATTTAAATGTGTATGTGTATTTTTAAATTCTGAATTTCTTAGTCAATATTTGTATTGAACAAAATAGTATAGTAAATGGTAGATTTTTAAAACTGGATTTTGAATGGTTGTACTTTGCCAAGTGAGCATATCTTCCTAAGAAGCTACTATTAACATACCTAGAAAGATTGGAAGAATTTGTGAGGATTTGGATGCTGCCCTTTGGTGTAGTTAGCATTAGCCAGTTTATGCGGTTTCTTCTCAGTACACATCTATGGGGTCAAGACTGAGTTCCTTGGTCTAACTATCCAACTTATCCTGCCTCCTGGGGAGCTCCTGGGCCAGGTCCTTGTATTCTGATTTTGTAGGAAGTAAGCATTAATTGTCTGGGTTGTAAGAAAACTATGTAAGTAGTAAGTAAGTATGTAAGTAAGTAAGTAAGTATGTAAGTAAGAAAACTATGAGGTCACTCTTTGGGAAGAACATTTAAATTGCTCTTTTTAATTTTTCTTTAATCTTTGCCTACTTAAATAATGCTGAATTAGGAAATTGTATCTCAGGTTTAAAAAAGAACAAATCCAGTTAGGAAAATATGTGCCTCTTGCCCAAGTCCTAAAAGTGAGTATATAATTTTAGATTGTGTTGTTGTTGGCAAATTAATGTCACTATTTTGATAGAGGATTAGAGAAATACATTAAGGCACCTCTTCAGTAGTAAATATAGTAATCTTCTCTTTGGCCTAAATTCTATTTATTATTATGTTGTTTTTCAGGCCCTTTCTTTGGTCTCATGCCCAGCTTTATGCTTCATCCCATTTCCTGTCTATAGACATTCATCATGAGAAACCACTGCTGCTCGTACAGTTCAGCTGATGTCGGTCCATCTTTTTGGGTTTATGTACTTTAGAGTCCTTGACACCTGCTGATGCTGCATTCTAGAGGAGTGAACTGGATTTTATGAGGCAAGGAGTGAGCAATAGAGTGTTAGAATCAGAAATGTCCTTGAGATGATCTTAGATAGCTCCTTCACTTAACAGGCGATCTGAACCCCAGGTTTGTTTAAATGACTGAATAGTCCAAGACCTCATAGCTGTTAAATGGTAGAGCAGGGACCAGAATTCCAGTTTTTGCTTCTTTCCTGGGATATTTCCTCCTTGCCTCTTGTTAGAGGCCAGAACTCTTTAAAAATTAACCACAGGACCAACTGATGAATTTATAATGAGACACCTAACATGTATAGATCGACTGAGGGGCATCTTTTGGTGGGTGTGTCTTCAGAAGCGGGGAATAAGAGAGTTTTGAGAGTCAAGGACTGATGGATACATAAAATGAAGGAGAACATCCATGCTGCTCTACAAAACTTGTACTCTATAGTGAATTTGGGTATTTTAGCTCAGTGATTGCTAAATCAGGCTGCCCATCCTCATGTGAGGGAGTTTTAAAAAATAAGATTCCGAAGGCTTTGGGAATCTGTTGTCAGAAAGTTCCCCAAGTGATTCTGATGGGCAAACAAGCAGTTTTGGGAATCAGTCTTTTCAAGTACAGTGAGTACAGTTACCTGCTTTGGAATCACTTGGGATGACCACCAGAGATGCAACTTCCTGGGCCCTGCCCAAACCTACTGAATCAGATTCTTTGAAGTAGGGCCCAGAATGTTCCATTTACCTGGGAGTTACCCACTATGTTTCCTGAATATTTTGCACAGAGGTAGAACCAGAATATTCCAGGTTTACCCTAGCTCTGGCTGGAGATGGGTGGGAGAGTTGTAATAATTGCAGTGCCTTATCTACAGCCATCTATGGTGGTATCCCTTCCCCAGTGGTGGTTTCTGATGAGTTACCTCCTGGGGTGCAGGACTAGAGATGTCAAATTTAAGTCACCAGCCTATGTCTTTAGCGAATATCTAACCTGTCCCTGAAAGGGTGTGTATGTGTGTACGCATATATAATTGGTTTTCAAACCTTCAACATAGCTTGTTCTGTCATTGTTACTTTTCCTTTCTTCTAATGGAAGAGCAGAGAAGTAACAGTTAGGTGAAGATTTCAGGTAATGAGTGATGCTCCTTTTTATCTTGATGTAATGTCTACACTATTATTCCAGGACTTGTCGGAGGTGGGTCCTGTCTTTCAGACAAAAAGGAAAAACAAAGACCCAAACAAACATATACAAATTGTAGGGGACCCAAGGAGGGACTTTGCCAGTGTCCTTCTTTGGATGATAACCTTTGAACATACAGCCCCACCTATGCTAACACATATTCGCCAGTCCTTTTTTTTTTTCCCCCTTTAAATAGGGTTTAAGCTAGATTTAAGTTATAGCTTTGTTGCTTCCTGAGAATATTCTCCCCTCCTCTTTAAGATTTTATCTATTTATTTGAAAGAGAGAGAAGGCACAAGACGGGGGAGGGGCAGAGGGAGAAGGATAACCAGGGAGCCGGATGTAGGGCTTGATCCCAGGACCCTGAGATCATGACCTGAGCTGAAGGCAGACACTTAACTGACTGAGCCACCTAGGCGCTCCCCTCTTCTCTTTTTAAAAACAAACATAATCTTTGCTTTTCAGGATTGAAGTGGTATTTTATTTTTCTAATTCATACCTTCAAATTTAGTAACATTTATTTACTATGATGAAGTCAATCACAGTGAGCCTCAGGCTGTTTTGATGAACATTAATTTGAAAAGGTGGTTTTATGTGTCTGTTGCAGTCCTTAAGTCAGCTTTTGGATGTCCATAGTATGAAGAGATTAAGAATTGATTCTTTCATACAAGTAGTTGAAGAGGGCAGGGTAGGTGGGTGGGTGGTGGTAATTAAATAAACACCTCACATTGCGTATTTTGGGAGCTGTTTATTTAGAGATTTAGTGGAAAGGCTGGTGTGTCCTCAGGTTCTCACAAGACAAGGGCATCTTTGCTCTATCATCTTTGGTGATCCCTAATATATTAACTGGAATACAATACATTTCAATATGGCTATTTTTAGATTTTGGTGACTAAATTTGTATAAAGTAATATTTGTATAAAATTAATTTTTTTTGGTGGTACTGAAAAAACTTTTTAATTGCCCCTTTTTCTGTTTTCAAAGGTTTTTAAACCTGTTTTAAATGACTGATTAGTCATTTAAATGACTGATTTAAAAAAATTGTTACCATTATAGAAGCTTTTTATGAAGTTTTGGGGGAGAAACTTTAAAATTCTGTGTTCAGTTTTCCACTTAAACCTTGAACTTGGAGTGTTTTATGGAATAAATTTCAATGTCAGCATTGAGTAATTTAGATGAAAACTTAAGGATGATGAAATTAAAATTTATCAAATTTGAGAAACTAAATGCAGTTCTTTATCATTATGTAGGAAAATCTTTTCCTTAATTCTCTTAGTTTAATTCATAGGCCCCCAGGGACTGAACCTAACCAAAGATAAATTAGACAATTTTTTTTTCCTTAAAGATTTTATTTATTTATTTGAAAGAGATCACACGTAGACAGAGAGGCAGGCAGAGAGAGGGGGAAAGCAGGCTCCCCGCTGAGGAGGGAGCCCGATGCGGGGCTCGATTCCAGGACCCTGGGATCATGACTTGAGCTGAAGGCAGAGGCCTTAACCCACTGAGCCACTCAGGCGCCCCTAGACAATGTTTTATGTCACCTCTATCTCAATAAAACGGGGTGGGGAGTGGATTAACAGAAGAAGCACAATTTTTGTTAGTATTAAAAAAAAAATTTAAGACTATTTATTTGACAGAGAGGGAGAGATCACAAGTAGTCAGACAGGCAGAGAGGCGGAAGCAGGCTTCCCACCAAGCAGAGAGCCCAATGTGGGGCTCGATCCCAGGACCCTGAAATCATGACCTGATCCGAAGTCAGAGGCTCAACCCACTGAGCCATCCAGGCGCCCCATGTGCACTGAAGTTCACAAAAGAAAATTGAAACTCAAGGAAGTGGTTAGACTTGGGGGCTTATACCATTGTACCAAAGGAAAGGGGATTGGGTTCTGAGGCTTGGTGAATTGTGGGAAAGTGACCAGGAATTACATTGGGGAAACTAATGGTAGGTATTGAGCTATTTTAGCAAGGTTTTTTTATGCATTTTGGTGCCTGCTCTCCATCTCTGGTGGTGAAAGTGGCTCTCTCCTCTTTCTGGCACAGTGTCAGGGGACCTCTTCCCGAGGGAAATTTGTGACTTCCTTGGTAGGCAGAAAAGGATAGGGAAGAGAACTCTCTGTGTCTGTTGATTCTTAACTGCCTTCAGCTCAAAATTATCCTAAGCCAAAATGACGTATTTACGGTGATACCTTCTTTAGGACCTCTTTAGCATGAAATAAATTAACTTTCAGTTAGCAAACCTAAAGAGAAAAGGTTTTTCTTTGAATATCTTAATGGTAATGCAACCTGAAATGGTTAGTTGCTGGAAAGAAAAGATAGCTATCGTGAGGCTATAGAATATTTTGAAACAAAACCATTGCCAATTATGTGTCACGAATCTGGATTTTAGTTTTTCTGATTTCTTGATGTTGATATTTGTGCTACTTAATGAAGAAAAGTATTGCACCTCCCTAGAGCTAGTTCCACATTTTTCTAGCCACTTTTTAAAGAATATCTACAGGGGAAATGAGGTTGGACGTATTGTATAAATGAGGTTTATGAGTTTTGATTCTATGGTTTATTGACCCATATTGTCACTAGGTCTTCTAGAATGATCATGGTTGTCTTGTCAGCAGATTAAGAAAATTCATTGAGTGCTTTGACTTGATTCCTTTATTAATTTGGTACAAAACGTTAACTTTGTTAATGTATTCAAGTTCATAGAAAACACAGTTGAAGTTCTTCTGTAAGGAATCCTCCTCTTAAAATTTAGCCAAGTGTGAGTGGCTGTGTGCTGTTTGCTCTTGCAGATCTTTTCACATTGTTTTTTTTCTAGTTTTTGTTTACTTCTGCATCAGGAGATTGGTAGCATAGAGTAGAAACTGCCTTCAGTTTATTTAATGGCTGTCCTAGAAATAATGGGAAAATGTACATGAGAGAAGATGGTGAACTAAATGGGAGAAGATAGAGAGCAATTAAATTCTGATGCAAGATTTCTTCCTCTTTCTGTAATCCATAGAATGTTAAAATCCTCTTTCTCCTCACCTATGAAATTGACTTCCTCCCTTTTTCATGATGCAGTACAAAATCAACCTGCTTTTCTCTTGATGGTTTTTATTTCACTGTCTTATCTGTTATGCTACCTTAGCATCAGCCTTTGTTTTTTAACTTTCGAAATTATCAATAGAGCAAAGCATTTAGATTTTGCACCTGTTGGAACATTTCCTTTTAAGTACTTCCTAAACAGAATAGTTGATCATTGAAGCTAAAACCGTGCTTCACAATTCACCAGCTTCTTCCGAGCTTGTTCTAAGTTAATTGACTTTCAGTGGCGTGCATTGCTACTACCGAATTTTGAGAGCTGTGGAAACCCTCAAAGCTTGCCTTTTCAACTAAAAAGGTCAGCTTTTAAAGATATTTCCTGGCATTTTACTTGTCAGTGTTGTTTGATTTGTGAGGCCTGGGCAGTGGCTTTAGTTAGCATATTTTACTCCTTAAAACGTGGTTTCACTTTTTAAAGTTTTAAAGTGTCAATATTTTGACACCATTGGGTGTCCTTTTATTGGTGATTGTACTGTCATCAGCTATATTCTGAGGAGCTTTAAAGCTGTAAAGCAGCATTGGCCGCTCTTGCAAGTATTGTGAAGAAACAGATCCTCAGTTAAACTGCCTTTTTGTGATCAAACTATTCAACCTTACATCATCTATCATATTGAACTAATTGGGGAAGGATCATTCCTTCTACATTGTTCTAAATAAGAACAGAAATTCTTACTCTGTGTGCCTCCTTCACGGAAATAAATGCAAGATGGAAGTATTCAGTTTAAACTGTGTTCATAGCATTCCTTTGTATCTTTCCATGTGATACGGACTCGAATGTGGTGGTAATAGGATTTACCAAACTGCTATTATGCTAGGGTTGTTATTTGGTTAGCTTGGGATCAAGTTCTCAGGATTAACACAGAAACAAAAAATGCCTGCTACCTGCTACTCCCCGGCTAGGGAGGTGGCCTAATGAGGCAATTTTAGAGGTGTTAGCCTAGAAAAGAATGTAACACTTGGGTTCATATCCCAGCCTAACCACTTATTTGTAATGTAGCCTTATAGGAGCTCTTTGACTCCAAAGCTGAGTCTCTTTTATAAAGTGGGTAGCACACAGGCATCTCTCTCTCTCCAGACCCCTCCTTACCAGTTAAAACACATTCAGTTATGACAGTTGCAGACTTTTTTTCCTTAGGTGAACCAATTTTGAAAAAGTCTTCAAATAGATCTGTTGCCTCAGAATTCTTGTAATTTCTCAGGCATGATGTGGGAAGAACCCAAAGCTAATATTCTGTTCTTTGCTTTCTAGGTGATTTGACCAAGACAATTTCCTAGTGGTGGGACAAGGTGGGAATAGGAAGTTCAAGGCAGGACTTGGGAGCCTACATAGATGATTACTGATAATACACCAGTCTCTATGAATCAGAGTGCTGAAGTGTGGGGTATTGTGTGCATGTTATTCAGAATGAATGAACTTGACTTAAAATATGAAGGTACTCTCAGCTGAGCTTCCCCAGTGGACTATTACTGGCCTGGAAGATCAGCAAGTTATTAAATTGAGTCATGAGGTATTGGTTAGATAAAAACTGAGGATTGTTTTCACTTTTATGGACATCTTCTTCCTTAAAATTAGTATCCCTTTTATATAAATTATAAATACTATTACAAAATATTCTGATTTCATAAAATAAGACATTCAGGTAGGGAAATACAGAGACCTGTGTGCTTGGATGTTAAAAAGCCCAGTATTCCTGTAGTGTTAGCAGATCAGAAGACTTCAAAAAAAATTGCTGTCCCTTTGTTTTCTTTAGTTGGAATATTCATTGAAAACATTTAAAGCCTTGCTTTTATTCAGTCATCACAGACTTTACAGATTTCAGTTTGTGTAAAGAGGGGTGGCGATTTCCACTAGGGCATGGTTAACTTAGCAGATGCAATTTTACATCTTGTTTTCCTTTTTTTGTTAAATCCGTATGCATATTGTGAATTAGAGTTTATTTTTAGCTTTTAATGAGTTCTTTTCTCATCATTGTACTTTTTGTTGGAACTCTGTTTTCTACATAATGCTTTGGTTTTGAAGGGGAGTGTATATGGCTCACAAGTCCTGTAATCCACCCCCAACCTCCTGTCCAGCTCCATAGAAATTTGCATTTTTGCATTTGAGGTGATAGATCTGGGGTTTTTTTTAATTGATTTTTTTTTTTTTTTTTAAACTTAGTAGTGTAGATGTGGTCTTGTCCTTGACTCCTCACAACCTGTTTGACCTTCTGGCTTGTTCCTGAGAAAGTCAAATTCTCCTTTTAAAGTAAGGTTTAAAGGAGGCAGAGTAGCATGTAAACAGGCAAACCAGAGTCCGTTCATTGTATTCAAGGTCACTGGAGCCTGAGGGAAGAATTTTATTTCCTCACATTTTGATGCTTTAAATCCAGTCTTAAGGTGCCACTGGGTCAATAACACAGTGGCCTCCAAGGTACTGTTCTCTGAGTCTTCTTAACTCTGATACTAGTCCGTGAGAGCTTTTTTCATACCACTGAAATGAATTACATAGTTTGCTCTTAGTCCACCTTAAAATGGATCTGAGCAGGTTGGTTATGGTGGGTCAGATCAGTTGTCCCACTGAGTCAGTGGTTTACATTGTCAGTATCAGTGACTTTTGGACAGTCATCAGTTTTGTGTGTGTGTGTTTTAAATCAAATTCTAGCTTTAGCTTTCTTTTCTGCAGTACTTTTATTTTTAACTAGTCCCTGATACAGAATTGTAACTGCAATTGTTTGAAAGACTATCCAGTTGGTTTTATGTTCTCACCTTGCAACCTGTTAAGATATTTATGTATGCTTAAAGGATTAGAATGGGATATCTGTTCATGGAGCTTTTAGTGGAAACATGGCATGAGGGTCTGGAGTGGCATGGCCTGGCCAGGCTATCACCAGGTTTTAGGAAATGATACAGAAAACCTTTGAATAACACCTTCATTATTAGCCTGTAGATTCCGCATTCAGAAAAAACAAAACTCCTTTGAGGATTGTAATAGTCTAATATAGCTCCTGGTCATTTTGTATTTCTGTAGAAATTTTCCTTCCCTCCTTTTAACTTAGATGAGAATTACAGAGAATGAAAGTAAAGGGATAAGGTAGCTCTGTAAGCAGTAATGGAATCCAGGGTCTTGGGGTGACAGGCAAGATTGGGCAATCATTATGTCTGATGGTAAGATTTTAAATTTGAGGACTATCATTTGGTAAGTTATGATACCTCATACAGTTATCACAATGATTAACCTTCAGTTTTTTTGTTTCTGGATATTCAGTCAAGAGTCTTGAGAATTGCTGGGAATAAGAAGAAATACTGGGTGAATTTCCATCTTTTAAGAGTGCGAAGACTAAAAGATGTTCCAGTAGCACAGAAGAGCATAATTAAATTGTTTAATTGATGTTTAGTGTAATCTTTCATAGTCTGGAGTCTTAAGGAAAAGAATCTGTCCCTCTCTCTTTCTTCAGAAGAATGCTACTTAGAGCTGGTCAATCTTTATCTCAATCTCAGCTGATATTAGAGGTATCTGAAGTTTTTACACCTTTACAATTTACAACTGTCTGTAGGAGATAAAACTTTTGAAACACAGTTTAAGTTTTACTTCTGTAGTGGAAATCAAGAACCCAGGCACAGTATGGAAGGCTTTGGGTCCAAGAGATGTATTTCAGTGGCTATATGTGTCTTCTTGCTAAAAAAATTTTCTTGTTTGAGGAGAATGAGATTGATCATCTAGGTGTAAATGGACTACCTTAATAATGTTGGTGTTTTATGAGGACAGCTAGAATAAGCCCCTATTTTATACATTGCATTAGGTTCGGGGATAGGGTTTGACTGGTAAGTGGATCTGGCAACATACACAAGATTTTTCAAGTTTTCTCAAAATAAAGGAGATTAGTTTGTAATGCATAACTGTTTAGGCCCTTGCTTCTTTATAAATAGCAAGGAAGAAATTGTCAGCAACAACATAGAAAACTCCTTGACACTAAGGATTTTTTTTTTTTAAGATTTTATTTATTTGACAGATCACAAGTAGGCAGAGAGGCAGGCAGAGAGAGAGAGGAGGAAGCAGGTTGCCTGCTGAGCAGAGAGCCAGGTGCGGGGCTTGATCCCAGGACCCTGAGATCATGACCTGAGCTGAAGGCAGAGGCTTAACCCACTGAGCCACCTAGGTGCCCTGACACTAAGGATTATTCAGTATTAGAATTATCTGAAAGACTAGTGTTCAGTGAAATCGTCATTTGTATATTTGAATACCTAGCATTTTGTATAGAATTCTACGGCCTAGGAGGCTCTTTAATATGACTGATGGCAACGTTCTGGGAGGAATTGAATTTGTGTAACTTAATAAGGGCAAGGTAGATGGTGGAGTCACAAGGGTAAACATGAGAGAGTACATTTAGCCCAGCTTATTTCCACAGGTGAGGAACCCTTTCACAGATGTGCATCTTAGGGCTGAGTTAGCAGGAGGCCTTACACTCCAGCCCCTTTTCTTTAGGTAGGGGACACGTTTTGGCAAAAAGATAATTTTTCTGAATGAGATACCTTATGCTACCTGTCTTTGCCATAATCTTGAAATATGTTTGCAGAGTTGCCATGTGATGTGACCCAAATGGTTCAGAAGCTTCGTATGTAGAAGTTGCTTCCCAAGTCAGACATCCTTAATATTATTTAATCTGGTGGCATAAAAAAACACAGCATCTTCCCTAAGAGTGAGCCTCAGATATGTAATCAGGTAACTTCAGTAATAACACATGAAAGAAAGCATCATTTTTAAACTCCTTAAGATAGGGGCACCTGGGTGGCTCTGTGGTTAATTGGCTGCCGACAGCTCAGGTCATGAACTGCAACTGAGGTCCTGGAACTGAACCTGGCGCTGGGCTCCCTGTTCTGCGGGGAGGCTGCTTCTCCTCTCTCTGCCCCTCACTTGGCTCTCACTCTATCTCAAAGATAGAGCTCACTTGCTCTCACTCTATCTCAAAGTAATTTTTAAAAAGCTTTAAAATTTTAAAAAAAGTCCTTAAGATAAATTAAAAGTTTAGGTATACTTCTTTTATTTATTTTAACATTTATTTTTTTAGCAAGCTCTGTACCCAGTGTGGGGCTCGAATTCACCCCGAGATTGAGTTGCATGCTCTGTCAGCTGAACCAGCCAGGCACCCTAGGTGCACTTGTTAAATAAAATTCTTTTCCCCACCATCTTGCTTTAGGTTCGTGGGTACTTGAGACGATAACATGGTAGTAATTTAAATAGATTATTTTTGTGTTTAGGTTTTTCCTGTTTTGTGGGGGGAAATTGGGGTCAGATAGTCTAAGTTGTGGAGTACGTGATTTGTATATTTCCTTTTTAATGTACTTTTTAGTCCGCGGTAAGAGATAAGCCTCTGTGCTTCTCCAGGTCAGTGTGATGGCACATTAACTGTGATGCTGATGAGGACAGGGCCACATCACTTTTGTGTGCTAATGAGTCATTGTCTGAGCAAAATCTTTTAAGCATTTGCTTCTTAATTAAAGTGTTTGTGTGAATTTTAAATTTGGAGGGTCACAATAGTTAATCTTTCAACTTTTAAACTAGGTTATTTTGTCGGAGATGCTTAAGTATGATATGAATGTAGCAATTTTGGGAACCAGAGCATTTTGTATTTCTTTTTAGAAGGCATCAGGGTGGCTCAGTTGTTAAGCATCTGTCTTTGGCTCAGGTCATGATCCCAGCGTCCTGGGATCCAGAGCCCCATATTAGGCTCCCTGCTCAGTGAGAAGCCTGCTTCTCCCTCTCCTAGTCCCCCTGCTCGTGTTCCCCCTCTCGCTGTGTCTCTCTCTGTCAGAAAAATAAATAAAATCTTCAAAAAAAAAAAAAAAAGCAGCAGCCATCTGTTAATTTGTGGGCAAATTGCCCTGTGGTCTGAGTGGTTTGCTGTGACATAGCTGTCCCTTAGTAAATCAAAACGGGTATTTATTTCTGTCCTGGTACCTCTTTGACTTAATTCGTAGCCATGGTTCCCATCTGACCTGCAGCTTTTAAACTTTAACCTTGTACTCCTGCCTTTCTCTATAGATTGCTTTTCTCTTTACTAGTTCAGAGAGGACTTTCTTGAGGTCCTTGAAGCTGTGTCTGCATTATTTAAATAAGTTTCCTTTATAGTCAGCATTTATACCCTACCTGACCATACACAATTGGTCTGTTTGGGTGTTTCTCCTAAGTATAAAAATCAGTGCTTTTATGTGACTATTTTAAGTTGAGGGGGAGGAAAAAAAAACAACCCATATTCCTCATATCCTCTTGAAAATGTAACTGCCTTTCTTTATTAAATATAAAACTAAACAAAATGTGCTGTACAAAAGAGAAGGAAAAATCACATGTTATTTATACCTAAATCTTTGCGTCAGTCGGGGACAGTGGATGTCCTTTGGAATTTACTTCCTTTGTCTTTGCTAAAAATATCTCTTAATTTAATTATGATCTTTCTTTATTGAAATAAAATGAACTAACGTGGAGAGTTGTCCCCAAGGGAAAACCTTGTTACATATATTGGATACACTTTATCATTGATATGGATAAGAAGGTGAAATGATACATGTTTTTACTTTATTTGAAACTTTTCCCCCCAGATGATGATGTGATGCTATCCAGCCTGCCCCCCCCTTTTAAGTAGGCCCCATACCCAGTGTGGCGCCCAACATGGGGTTTGAACTCATCACCCTGAGATCAATTCCTGAGCTGAAGTCAAGAGTCCCATGCTTAACCGGCTTAACCGACTGAGCCAGCCACATGCCCCCAGGGACCCTTCTTAAATGACCCAGCCTTCCCCTCTTTCTCACTGTTGTTCTTTTTTGACTTGGTATCACCATTTGTATGTGTGGGACTTAGGTATGTGCGTGCATTCAGAAATCATGTATAACTTTGTGTTAGCCGTACAAAATGTCAAATGAGCACTTTGTGTTCATTTATGGTACTATTAACACTTTCCGCTCATAAGAGCAACTTACCTGGTGGTGGAGGTTAGAGGGGCAGGATTCAGGTATATATATTTTTAAGGAGGTCTTGGGAAATTGTGTCTTCCCTGGGTAGTCAGGTTGGGTTTTGCTGTTTGATGTCTGGGGTTATCCATGTCTGTTAGCTGCATAGTGAATGAATATTTGAGAGGCTCTTGGGTTGATGCTCTGTGTTAATTGCCAAGTATTAAGGTTCAGAAAGTTCCTTGTCTTTTGTTACTCTTAGGAAGGTGAGAAGTTATGTCTTGGAAGTACAGAGCAACTTGGGGTAGGAGGATTTGCTTTTGATTCCATTCCTCACGGAAGGAATTCCTTACGGAAGGTCCACTGAAGGAAAAGAGTACTTGGTCTGAAAGTTCAGTTTTGGGTGTAGAGGGATTCAAATGAGCTAATCATGCTTATTCTAAGGTCAGAGTAGTGGCTCAGAGAAGGGTAGCATGAGCAAAAGGTTTTGTGGAATAGGAGAATAAGGAATAGATAGGAGATTAGCCATTTCAGATTGTAGTTTGTAGGGACTTGTGAAAGAGGTCATGGGTTTTTATCCTGCAATTTTTGTTTTTTTTTAGAGATCTCTGGGGACTTGAATGAAAGGCATTTGGGTCTGATCCCCTTTCTGGCCTATCAAGATTTCTTTCTCAATGGTCTTCTTGATCCCAGATCTGTATGTCCTGATTGTTCTAGGCTTCCAGAGTTAACTTCCCTGATTTCTCTAAGTTTCTCTGTCATCTTTCTTCGTTGTCCATCCCTGCTTGGTGTTTGCTGCAGTATGAATGCTGACCTTCATGTGGGGCACCCCGTTCTTATGGTCTGCTTCCTTCTGTAAAGATCACGTGCTGTTCATTCAGCATGCCTTTGGTCCGACCATCTCCTCTGTCTTTCTCTACACATTAGCTCTCCTCCGTATGCCTATTTCCTTATTTCTCTGTCAGGAAACTCCCAAGTTTCTTCTGCGTTTCAGCCAACTAAATATATCTTTTGCAAGTTTGTGCTGGTTGAGCATGAAACGCCAGTCATTAACCGTAGATGTTCCATGTTCATTAGGAGACTGCATCTCCCTTGTTTACTGTCATGCTTTAAATTTCTGAGCAAAGGTCTTCAGAGGGCAGAGAGCATGTGGTATTGATCCCACCTGCTTTTCTTCAGCTAGGAAACCACACTGTGCGTATAAAAGCATTTTTAATGCAATCTGCTGACGAGAGAAGTGTCTTGTGTGGGAGACAATTTTGGCAGTAGCAAACATGTTTGGCTTTAGCCATAGAATTGCTTTCTGAGTTTCTGGAAAAAGAGTATGCAAATCAAGTCCTGTTTTAAATGAATCTTTTTATAATGTGGATATCTCTAATCTGTTTTGTAATGATGGATTTGTTTTGAGGATTTAAATGGTTTGTGCACCTGCAGCATGCCATTCCTTTTTCCTTTCCCCCTAGGTTGTTGGTTTTTTTTTTTTTTCCTTCTTTTGTACATAGCATCTTGATAGATTAGGAAAGAATAGTGGTTTCAATCGATTACATGACAACAAGAAAAAAATTGCAGGTGTATTTGAAGATTATGAATATCTTGGTTGAAAACATGTGACCTTTGGATGCATGGGACTCTGCTTCCGTGTAATTCCCAAACTTGGCCAAAGTCAGTGAAGTGTATGCTGGGAAGATCAAGTTTGGAAAGGTCAACCTTGACTTTGAAGAAACCTAACTACCATTAACCAGCTAACTGTGCCTTTGAGCAAGTTACTTAGCATCTCTGGGCCTCCAAATTTATAACTATGAAATTGGTAAAGATCTATCTACACAGAGCTTTATTGTGAGAATTAAATATGAGTATGTGTAATGTAAGACTTATTAGTTGCTTGATGTCAGTTTATAATTAGGCATTGATACTGTTTCTAGAGAGCTTCAAAAAAAAGCATTCATGGACCAGTAGGAACAGACTTTTCCTGCAGACTTACTGAGCTTTTTGTATTGGAAGGCTTTGCCTGGTGAACTTTTTACCTTTTGGATGAGAGTTTTTTTGTTTTTGTTTTATGCAAACTATTATGTGTTCAAGAAGAAAATTTCTCTCTTAACAAGATTTTTAATCAGGTAGAAGTGGTGGGATTTATAGACTAATATTTCCCATTGTTCTGGACAAAGCAGGGAGCTCATCATAGTGGTTTTCAAGATTCTTTGACACAATTTCAAGGGACACCGAGCTAATTCTAGTGTTATTAGGACGTTTAAATTTTTCTTCTTACAATATCTAAATAAAAAAAATAATATCTTAAAAAGAGAGAAAAATACATTAAGAAGCTGTATTGCTTTTCTTTTCTTTCTTTTTTTTTTATTTAGACTTTATTTATTTATTTGACAGACAGCGATCACAAGTAGGCAGAGAGGCAGGGGGAGAGAGAGAGAGAGAGGAGGAAGCAGACTCCCTACCAAGCAGAGAGCCCGATGTGGGACTCGATCCCAGGACTCCAGGATCATGACCTGAACCGAAGGCAGAGGTTAGCCCACTGAGCCACCCAGGTGCCCCAAGAAGCTGTATTGCTTTTTGATGGACTGCTCACCAGTGTGTGTCATAGATTGACATCAGCTGGTAGTGCAAGCAGCAGCAGATGCCCTTTTTACTACTGCGGTTGTTAACTGGTTTCTCTCTTTACCACAGCAATATTTTGAGATACACAGTTCTTTTGCCCTCATCTCAAATGATACTTACTTGAACAACTCCATTGCCTTTTAGGAAAGCACAAGATAAAACAAATAACTCAAGTGCGCGCACTTATGTGTGTGTGTAGAATTAAAAGAAATTTGTATAGAGGTGCCCCGGTAGCTCATTCAGTTAAGCATCTGATTCTTGATCTCAGTGTCATGAGTTCAAGTCCTCTGTTAGGCTCCATGCTGGATGTGGGGCCTACTTAAAAAAAAATTTGTAGAGAGTTAATAAAGAAATGAGAATATGGCAGCATACCTAGAGCTGCTGAAAGTAGGGGTTTTTTTGTGTGTGTGTTTTTAAGATTTTATTTGTTTATTTGACAGAGACACAGTGAGAGAGGGAACACAACTAGGGGGAGTGGAAGAGGGAGAACCACGCTTCCCGCTGAGCAGAGGACCCTGGGATCATGACCTGAGCGGAAGGCAGACACTTAATGACTGAGCCACCCAGGGGCCCCTGAAAGTAGTTTTTGCCTTAGCTCAGAATTGTTGGTTTTTTTGTTTTTTTTTTTTAACAAAAAAGGTTGCTAGGACTTTTGTTTTGTTTTTAGAACTGTAGTGTCTGACTTTCTGGCCACCTGCCATTTTTTGGCCTTTTTCTCGTTATGGGGGCAGTTGCACTGCTGATTTTTCTTTGAGGGCAACTACCTAAATTAGTAACTAAGGAGAGCTGGCTTTTGTTTTAACTGTGGTGTTGAGATGTTATAGTAGCTCACTGTGTCTCTGGCTAGAGAACCTCCATGGTGAAGTCTTATTCTAAGATGTTTATGTGCTTGAGCAGTTGGTTTATTTTCCTCACTTTGGATAAAGATCATATTTCCTAATTTTCCTGGTCTTAAATGTAAGACATCTTAGTACCCATGTGCAGTACTGAAGAATTTAATATGCTGTTGCTGTTCTCAATAGCCTAAGACCGGATTGTGTGGGAGTTCTTAATGTTGTCTGAAATTGTGATGTATTAAGAATCCACAGTTTCACCAACTTAAACAAGGTCATGCTGCATTGCCAGTGGATTCATAATTACTGGGATTGGAACCATAGGAAAACAGAGCTCTACCAATTGCATAATCAGAGGACAGATATGGCCATTGAAATTAACTTGAAAGGAAAATGCCTTGGTGCCGAGGATGTTAAGAGCTCCCTCTTGAATTAGGGTGCTTAGGTAATACTTACCAAATGATCACTATTTTCAACTTTGATTTCAGCAGAAAAGTTACAATTTAAACTCTTCTCTGTTATCTCAATGTATCTGTGAAGTCCTGAAAACCTTTTTAAAATATTGGGACATTTTAGTCTTAGGCCAGCTTTATTAGCATTTGGGTAGAAGATAAGTCTTCGAGTGAGCCATCTGTTTTCTGTGTTATGTGAGCCTCTAGGTTGAATTCTCCTTCTTGTGCTAATCCCTGGTAATGTCCTTTGGGAAGCTGGTAAAAATGCTCTGAGCTTTCAGGGAGGCTGGCTTGTTTTGTAGTAATAGGATCTCACTAGTCTTCTGCCTCACAGTTTGATCTTCCTCATTAGAGGGCAGCTAGGAGGACCTGTTTAATTTGACCTGAGTTAGTTGAGTGTTTAAGTGAAAGGTCTTGCTGCATCTGGCATGCTGCATCTGAGGAGACTCAGGCTAAGTCAGGAATTAAAATTTGGAGAGGAAACGTGACTGGAGAGGATTGCATCCCTCTGTTCTGCTACTATTCTCTCAAACCTTCCCCCTGATGTGTGGTATCCACATGGTTTTGTTACACATCAGATCTGATATATTAAGAGAGCTCCTTTGTAAAGTCTGGTCCTCTTTGCTTTGGTGCCAGAGTTGCAGCGCACAGCCTGTCTGAACAGATACACATAACTAATGCCCAAGAACAGGAAGTCCATCTGAAGAAGCACAACACATTTGCAACTTTAGTGTGTGTTGGGGGAAGGAGGAAACAAGGGTGTTCCAATGATGGAAATGGGTGGGTCTGTCTTTAAAAACAAAAATTGCACTGCTGTCCCCTCCCCTAGAGTAAACTTGTTTTCTTGATTCAAATTATTTGCTTTTTTTTGGTTAGGGGATGAGGTTTTTATATTGGGGCCTTATTTGGAGACAGTGAATCTTTTCTTTTTCTTTCTTTCTTACTTTCTTTCTTTTTTTTTTAAGTAGTGCATTATTAGACCTCAGATTGCAAATAGTCTTGCTTGTCAGACAGGACCATAGTGACCTGTTTCTGCTAACTGTGGGATTTAGAAAAGATTTCTGCTGCTTTTGTCCTTTTTTATTTCATAAAACATTGCTACTGCTCTAAATGAAATAATAGATACACATCAATCAGTGTAGTCACCTTTTATTGTTGATTCAACTACCAGGTTTTTACAGAATTCACTCTGCATTTTATTTGACTTGTACATGAATAGTCTCGGCAGACTTAATTATATTAGTGAAAAAGCACTTTCAACAAAATTATATGCTGACATCCCATAATTCATACTTACAGATTTGTGAAACAGATTTATGTAAATCTATCAAATTATTCTAGGTGACATTATTTTTTAAAATTGAGATTTCATTTAAATGGTATTTGTAGAAATTTTTCATGAAAAATTTTACATGAACTATTTAAAAAAATATATCACACATCATCTCTTAGAAGGACAGAACACTGTAATATTTGAACACCTTTGTTCTGTCGTCCTTCTGGAACAATGTAGGGACATGGGGAGCAGGGTATCTCTCCTCTAAACTGTAATTTCCTGAAAGGCAGACAGCTCTTCCTTTGTTCATTAGCTCATTTGTTCTTTCATTCAGTGAGTGTGTAGTTAATAATCTGTGCTAGGGTTTTCTATGTCAGGAACTATGCTCAGCTTGCCCTTGCTCAGTAGTTTAAAGCAGGGTGGGGAGACCGTAATCCAAGTGGACTCATTACCCACGTGTACAAAGATAAAGGTGTATAATATATGGGCTGTGGAAGGACTGAGGTGCATTGAATAGTGTGTACTGGGAGTGGGACAAGTTGTGTCAGGTAAAGGGTCTTAGAGAAAGTCTCAAAGGATATGTGGGAGTTGGCAAGTTGGAGATGTGTATTCCAGGCAGAGGGAACTGAATGTCCATTTTAGGGTATGTGTGGAGGAGTGGTAGAAGTAAGCAAGAAGCCGATGACCACCTTGGAAACCACAGAAGAAATGGATTTATGCTTTAGGAAGATCATATGGGCAACATCATGGTGGGGGACAGCTGGTTTAGGAGTTACAGGAGTCTAGGGAAAGGGTGATGGCTTAGGGTATGGTAGCAATAATCCAGGTTAGAATAATACATGAGGACCTGTGCTAATGCAGAGGGGGTGGGGAGGAGGGCAGATTTAGCCGGTAGAACTGACAGGATGGGATACCCATATGGGATACCCCTTGCATCGAAGTCTGTCTTACAGAGCTTTCTTGTTAGACTGTGAGTTACTCCTTTTTTTTTTTTTTTTTTAAAGATTTTATTTATTTATTTGACAGACAGAGATCACAAGTAGGCAGAGAGGCAGGCAGAGAGAGAAAGGGGGAAAGCAGGCTCCCTGCTGAGCAGAGAGCCCAATGCGGGGCCCCATCCCAGGACCCCGAGACCATGACCCGAGCTGAAGGCAGAGGCTTTAACCCACTGATCCACCCAGGCACCCCTGTGAGTTACTCCTTTAAGTCTTGGATCAGATGTTACCTTCTGGATGAGGCCCACTCTATTTAAATTGGAGTCCTGACCCATCTCCACCACATTCTCCTCTCTTTTTCTCTTATCCCCTTAGCCTTTACTTTCTTCTGATACACTGTGGAGCTTGTTGTTTTGTGTCCTTTTAATTGTATGTAGGGTTTTTTGTTTTTGTTTCTACAAAGATTTTATTTCTTCATTTTAGAGAGAGATAGTGAGTGAGCAATGCCAGTAAGTGGGGAGAGGGGCGAGGGGCAAAGGGAGAGAGAGGAAGAACTTCAAGCAAGACTCCCTCCTGAGCACAGAGCCTGCTGAGAGGCATGCTCTCAGGACCCTGCAATCACCCTGAAATCATGACCTGAATGGAAACCAAGAGTTGGATGCTTAACTGACTGACCCACCCCAGCACCCCAGGATTTAGGGTTTTATGAAGAGAAACTTTTTGTCTTTGGACTAGCAGAAAGTAGACTTTCTATAATTGTTGAACAAATGAATGCTAAATGTTGGTGAGAATATATAGGATGGCTTTTTGTAATATAGAGTTTTACTGTCCACAGTTCCATGTTCAGAAGGGTCTCACTTAATATTAGTTGTACCAGGTTTATGATCAAGAATTATGGTGGTCTATTACCTTTACCTTTAAACCTGAAGAGGTAATTTGATATTCTGCACATTGGTAGTAATCTGAAATAGAAAAGACTAAATAAATTGACCCTTGAATTAAACGGGTCCAGAAGATTGTGTATTTTTAATTAAAATATGCAATTAAATTTTTAATTAAAGTATGCTATTAAAAGCAATGTAGGTGGCAGGGGAATAGCTGCTGCTTTGAATTACGCACAGTTTGGGATAAATTGGAGTTTACTGTGTGTCTCCCCAGCATGTGTTACTATAAGGACTCTTCCTGTTTTCCTCCTCCTGCCCTGACCCCTTGTGGCCCTTGATGGGCCTTGGTCCCATTCAGAGGCCTGTGGAGTGCTTCAGCTCTGTGCTTTAGATCACTTGACTGTGGTTCTAAGTAGCCTGCTTCTCACTGTTCTCCTCATGCCGGGAGCAGTTTATAAGTGATTTTTCTACTTCTTGTGAAGAAGGCATCTTCTGTGGCATACATTCTAGATTAAAAAAGGACAATGCAAAACAAAGGCATTCACACATGTAGTGTATAGAGCACGTTTGCTGAAGTGTGGTATTTACCTGGAGTCTTCAGTGCCTATGTGGAGGTCTTAGGCCATATGATTGTTCATGTTGTTTTCTCTGTAGTGGGATTCTAGAATCCTTGCCATGGCCATTCGGACCAAGGCTTGGATTAATGGTTCCAAAAATCCCTGCGGGCCTTAAGACCACAGGTTGCTTGTAAGGAGGATAGCTGGGGACAAGTGATGTTGATGTTATTCTTGATGTCCAGTTACTAGAAGGAACTTTTTGCCTTTTAAAGATAGGATTTTTTGGGGGGGGTTCTTGAAGGCTTTTTTGGGAAGAGACTTACCTTTGTCATTTTGTTCAGTTTTCTTTTCTTTTCTTTTTTTTTTTTTAAACATTTATTTGACAGAGACAGATCACAAGTAGATAGAGAGGCAGGCAGAGAGAGAGAGAGAGGGAAGCAGGCTCCCTTCTGAGCAGAGAGCCCCATGTGGGACTTGATCCCAGGACCCCGAGATCATGACCTGAGCCGAAGGCAGCGGCTTAACCCACTGAGCCACCCAGGCGCCCTGTTCAGTTTTCTTTTAATCACGTTGGGTTTCTTTATACTTGAAATTTAAATGTAGAGCTTTATACATTTTTTTTAAAGAAACGATTCTTGGTTTTGGGATTATCAATATGCACGTTCTAAATTCAGAATGATTTGAAAACTAGATTTGGATGGTATGGATAGATGATGCTTGGTTTCCAAGCCTTCCCTGGTGGTTTATGACGGTTAGTAGCTGATGAATACAAGAGTGTGAAACAGTGGATCCTGGTTAAATACACTTTCTTGATTTTGGCTTGATACTGCTTTTATTTTTTAAAAATCTGCACTCACTTAGGATAACCTGAAGTGAAGTAGTCACTATATAAGATGCACTTTACTTTGTCATAGGAATGAATAGTAACATTGAAATTCATACATAGTGAAACCGATATTTGCACATGAAGTACAGGAATTTGAGATAGTGAACAATGATCTCAAAACATTTTGGGGTAGGATGTGAGGGCGATCTGGCTGCGACATCTGTCACCCCATTGATCGCCAGGGTTGATTCGGCTGATCTGGCTGGCTAGGCGGGTGTCCCCTTCCTCCCTCACCGCTCCATGTGCGTCCCTCCCGAAGCTGCGCGCTCGGTCGAAGAGGACGACCTTCCCCGATAGAGGAGAGGATTGTTCTTCGGTCAAGGGTATACGAGTAGCTGCGCTCCCCTGCTAGAACCTCCAAACAAGCTCTCAATGTCCATTTGTAGGAGAACATAGGGTAGTCAAGCTTCCAAGACTCCAGACACATCCAAATGAGGCGCTGCATGTGGCAGTCTGCCTTAACAAAAAACAAAACAAAACAAAAAAAAAAACAAAAAAAAAAACAAACAAAAACATTTTGGGGTAGAACCCTCTTCGAAAATGCCAAGTTACATTATACTTCAAGCATATTGAAGATGAGGTCTGAATTCATGTATTAACTAGCTATGAATTGAGTGCAGAAGAGCCTAGCATTTGAGAGTTCTGGATTCAAATCCTGACCACTACTTCCCACCTGCTCTTTTGATTTGAGGGAGCTGATTGACCTTGTCCAGCTTCAAAAATCCTATCTCCCTTTCAGAAGAGGAAACTGAGTATATCACCTGATACATGTGAGGCTAAAATTAAACAGCGAAATACCACAGAACTGGAAGGTGAGAATGGGGAGGAGTCTTGCCTATCTTGGTATCATCTGTGAAACCTTATATTGTAAGCATTCAGTAATACCTTAAAATGAAAATCGCTCAAGTGCCTAACTCCCTTGCACTTTCAGTGCCAACATGCTAATTCATCTCCTATAGTAGATTCAGAAACCCTTTTGCAACCCTTTTGCAGCAAATACCTCCTTTCGTATTATCTTCCTTAGATTAATTGTAAAATTTTGCTTACCGCAGCATATTTTGATTGATGGCTGGTGTTCTTTCTAATAATGCCAATAAGCAAATTAGAAATTTGTGGAGGAGAAGTCATTTAGGGATAAAATGTTGTCTGAGTGTAGTTGATTTACAGGTAGTAGAAACATGGCCGACTCACTGTTAGAGCTAGCCATGATTGCTGTGGGGGGGCGGTCAAGTCAAAGACCCATTTAGTGGATGGGTCATCTGATGTGATGTTGGTGATAATGCCCGTGGGTTAAATACATAACACCACTGTGTTTCTCATTCATTCACTTAGCAAGCTTTTGAGTGCCTACCATATGTTTAGGAGTAAGCACTCAGAGGCCAGTCGGAGGGCTAAGCAGGAACTTACAGAGTAGGCTTTTTACTTTACCCGGTGACCCAACTCCAGCAGGCACTTCTATGCCTGAGAGTGACCTCCTCAGGCCAGTAAACAGTTTCTCTGAACTTGAAGGTTTTGGAGGGAAGACATCCACTTGTATCTGAAAATGAATCTATAAAAAAGATAGTCTTTCTGCAGGGTTTCTTCACATGCCCAGACCCTTAGCACATGGCCCCTCTCAAGGGTTCCAGATGCCAGATTTGCAGCCCCAGATTCTCTCTCACCATTAAAACTGATTCTCAACCTTGGCTGCATTTTAGAATCTCCAGGATTTCAAAGACCTGGTACCAGTGCTTCAAATAGACCAATAAAGTAAAAATCTTTGGGAAAAGGGCTCCGGTATTGGGTTTTTTTTTGTTGTTGTTTCATATTTTTTTAAGGCTTTGTAGATGATTCCAGTGTGTGACCAAGGTTGAAAAAGCACTTCGATTAATTAGAAGCTGCTAAAATGCAGGTGTGAGGATAGTGCCATAGATAGGAGAAATAGACTATTAATGCAGTTATAATTGATTTGATACATTTTATTATAGAATAGCAGTGTGATAAAACTATACAATGTTCAGCTTGCCTTTCCTTTCTCCATTTATTTGTAGCATTTTCCCGATTTATTTATTTATTTATTAAGAGATTTTATTTACTTAGCGCAAGTGTTAGGTGGAGACAGAGGGGCAGAGGGAGACGGAGAATCTGGAGCAGAGCCCAATGAGGGCTTGATTCCACAACCCTGAGATCAGTACCCCCGCCAAAATCAAGAGCTGGATGCTTAACCGATGAATGGATTGAGCCACCCAGGGGTCTTCCTGATTTAATTTTAAATAAATGCATGGAACCTCATTAAAATCCAGTGAATATATGTTACTTTTCTTACTTTATCTTTTGACTGAAATCATTTACTTCCATCAATAGTGAATATTCTCTCATCACGGCCTCTGCAACCTTGTTGGGTAGAAATTACTCTCCTCATTTTAGAAATAAGGAAGATATGGTTATCATAGAAGTTGAGCAGCTTCTTCAAAGTCAGAGCTTGTAAATAGCAGAGGCAAGATTAGAACTCCTGTGTGTCTGTCTCCAAAGCTCATCTTTCTGTCTTATAAACTTCTTGCTTGAGCAGCTTTTAAGTTTAGCCCACTTGAATCCTGCTCAACGACAATAGAACTGAAGCACATTTCATAAGAGGGCACTATGCATGCGATAGACCCACGGTAAATGTTGAATTAGTAAAAAGCTGAATGCTTAAAATACAGTGGCTTCCCATGGAACAACTTAAAAATAGAACTGTGAGTAAAACAAAATCTCTGATTAGTGTGAGAAAAAATAATGAACCGAATTAGTTTTAGCTCTTCCGTCACCCTCCTTTTTTAAAAATAGAAAAAAAGAAATACAATTTGATAAGAGGCATATGTTAGCAATGATTACCCAAATTCTTTTTTTTTTTTCCTTTTAATTGAGGTAAATTAACATATTAGTTTTGGATGTTGTACAACACCCAGATTCTGGTAGTGGTCCCAAAATACAACTTCATGTTTTCATGGTTATTTGGTACTATATTTAGTGTTCTGTGTCTCTCTTTTTGTGTAGTTAATAGGAAACCACTTTAGGGTAACCAGAGTGGCCATCCTAAATATCTGTATTCATAACCACATTCATTCCCCATCAAGGGGGAAAAAAAAACCCTCAGTTTGCTATGAAATTGATGAAAAGAAATATATTTAATAAAATGTATTTGGACCTTTACTGAGCATCTTCTGGGAAACCCTCAATTAGTTTGGTTTGACTTTCAGTAGACTAAACTGGTCTTACATCGATTTTTGTTAACCTATTTTACTTAGTGTTTCTTACCTTCTGAAACTGAGAAACTTCCTCTTGGTTGAAAAATTGGCCTTTCGGATTTGCTTTACTTATGTGTGCATTTCATTGATTTCAATCCCTTGAATACCCTCCATTTTGTTTGAGAGTTGGGACATCATTGAATCGGGTTAAACAGCTCAGATGATAGGGAAAAACAGCGCAATACTCCTTGTTAAGCAACTCTTCAGAAATTGTGTTTTATTATTTTTGTTTATACTCTTTCTTCCTTTCATACATGTTCTCACTGGCTTAGATGTTCTCAGTATAAATCTTTGTGTTCAGACTTTCCTGTATCCTTATATAGGTCATCAAATCTCTTTTAGAAAATCCTATTCAGTTTATTTGAAGAGGGTCTTCTATAAAATAAAAGTGCACGTATACATATATGCACATCTGAACACAAAATTCTTCACCTTTTAAGTGGAAATAATTGTACTCAGTAAAGGCTGTAAATTTGTCAGGGTACAGTTTACAGAATGCTGATAGATTCTTGGTTGATGCTTGATGCCTTCCCCTTTTATGGGTAAAGAAAATGAAACTGAAAAAGTCGTGCCGGTGAAGCCCACTCAGCAGCTTGGCGGAGACTTGCACCCACAGTTTCTGAAGCTGAACGTTGTATTTGCTGCTGGTGCTCTGGCTCAGGCAGGGCATGTTTGATGGAATGCTTTGGAGATGTGTGGGGTTTTTTTGTTGTTGTTTTGTTTTTAAATGCAGAGCTTGCTGAGTTCTAACTGATGTTTAAACTTGCAAATGTAGTAGACAGTAGCTGAGAAAAAAGACCACATGTATATTTCTGGGAGAATTAATGTAGACTTCTTTTTACTATTGAGAAACCGTGCTGGTGTTAATGACAAGACCATATGCCAGAATGAGAGTGGATCTCTGTCATCAGTGGTGTAGAACTAATAATATGCTTTTTTCTCCTTCTCTTTCATTAGGGCAGAGCTTGGGATATGGCTTTGTGAACTACATTGACCCTAAGGATGCAGAGAAAGCTATTAACACCCTGAATGGATTGAGACTTCAAACCAAAACAATAAAAGTATGTTTAAAAATTTTTCTATATCTACTTACAGAACAGAGATTAAAAAAGAATTCAGGTCTTCTTGTACTTCTTTTCCTTTGTTTCATGCCTACATAGACACTTCTCTCGGAGGCATAGCAGAATTTTTTGCTTGTTGCGTGATGGGGAAACTCTTCACGAGTACTTTATATAATCACTCCTGTATTAATGGGGCGGGGGGGGGGGGGGGCAGCAGCAACTTTTCTTCACTAAGTACTCCGTGAAGCCTGCTGAATTAAATCTCCTTCCTTTGGAGTCATTTACTTTATCTATAGCTTGAGGAAAACTTTGACCAGTTCTTTGAGCCCAGGCCTTGGCAGACTTGTTCTATAAAGGGCCAGGTAGTAAATACATTAGGCTTTGTGGGTCGTGCAGCCTCTGTCACGACTTCTCAGCTCTGCCCTTGTACCTTGAAGCAACTGCAGCCAATAACTGCGTGAATGAAAGGATATGACTGTGATCTTAGAAAACCTTATTTATGGAAGCTGAAACTTGAATTTCATGTCTTGTTATATGTCACAAAACAGTTTTTTTATTTTGTCCCAGTCATTTAAAAATGTAAAAATCATTCTTAGCTCATGGATCATAAAAAACAGCTTGCAGGCTGGATGTGGTCCTTCGGCTCTGTTCTGACACTGCTCTAACTTTGAGGAGACTGACTAGAACCGCTTACGTGCCACACAGGTTGTTTTTCCTGTTACGTTTTTTAAGACAATTGGTCAGTAATCTGTGGATATTTTCCGGCTTTTTTGAATTTTCGAAATGCCGACATAGATTGTATCTGGATAAGAAGTTAATACAATTTGGAGTATAGATATTTTTTCCTTTAGAAAATACAACGGATGTTGCTTCTGGCAAATGCTTAGTGCACGTGCCATCAATTTTGCCTCTCCTGCCCAGTGCAGACATTGCCAATCAATCATGGCAGTCTGTCTCACTAAGTCTATATGTGGCTCCCAAATATTTTTCAAAATAATGTTCCAGACAACCTCTATCAATTGACTCAAGTTGGAACCTATTTTCCACCCTTGATTTAAGAAGTCAGCTCAGACTATAGCCTGAAGTGGTGAGGGGAAGTTAGTCAAGGCTGACTGTGGCATCCATCTTGCTTAGAGACTTGTCTAGAAGATTTCTGCTCATTTTTTTCAGAAATCTGGAAATGCAATGTCATCTTTGTGTTTAAAAGTTGCTTCTCTCAGAATTGTCAGCTAAGGTAATTCATTAGCTTTGGAGAGTTTTGACATCTCATTCTTTATATTTGTTGGCCCATAGGAAAAATGCCTCCCAGATCTGTCTCATCTAAAAGGAACTATATGGCGGGGGGTGGGGGGGGGAGGCTCCCAAATACATGTAAGATGTCCAAGAATTGTTGATTAAGAAAATGTCCTCTGAAAATATTCACTTTAGCCAGATAATGAGCTGGTAATTATGCTACCAAAATTTGAGGGGGAAAAAATTAGATTTCTAATATAGTCTACGATCACAAAGACTTCTTTTTTTTTAAATCCGAATTGCTTTTTCCAATTTCCATACTTTTCTGCACACTTTTTTTGGGGGGGGGGGCGGATCACAAAGATTAACCTTTTACCAGTACTATTTTTTTTTTTTTTAAAGATTTTATTTATTTATTTGACAGAGAGAGAGATCACAAGTAGGCAGAGAGGCAGGCAGAGAGAGAGGAGGAAGCAGGCTCCCTGTGGAGCAGAGAGTCCGATGCGGGACTCGATCCCAGGACCCTGAGATCATGACCTGAGCCGAAGGCAGCGGCTTAATCCACTGAGCCACCCAGGCGCCCTACCAGTACTATTAAAATAGCACTATTACTATTAAATAATAACAAATGCTGTTAAAAAAAAAAAGACCCCTAATATCCAGTTACCTTCACATTGTTTTGTGTGCCCTCTGTCTTCCTGAGGACGTTTGCAGGCCTCCTCATGTTAAATTGATTTCCAGAATTGCTGCTAATTTATCTTAGTGTTGAGATCCTGAGTTGTGGTTAAGAAGAAATTGGAATAGATGTTTGGGATGGCTCATACCAGAACATACCCTTTTCTCCACTCCAGAAATAGCCGCCCTTATTTCATTCTAGTGAGTCAGTTCTTTTGCTGTAAGTTTTTCTGCAGTAATGTCCATAAGAAGGCAGAAATGCAGGGGAAACAGGTCGCCAAAGAATAAATTTCCATGGCCTGCAAGGAAACCATTGATGGCAGCTGCTTCCTCACTGCCCATTGCCCGGCTTTCGCTTCAGGGCCCAGCTGCTCAGGCAGAATACGTGGAAGAAAGGACAGTAATGCCTTGTGGCTTTTAAACTGTGACATCTGCTACTTCTGATTTTCCGAAATGGGGGTGGGAGTGGTGGGGAAGCAGCAGGCTACTTCTTTCCCCGCCCCCATTCAGTTCCTGTAAAAATATCAGATAACAGCTGGTATCCTCAATTTGGCCCAGATTTCTCTGAGAGGCAAAGCAGTCCCTTTTCCAAAACTATAGAGCACCATTTTTGTCTGTTTGTTCTTTGTATTTTTTTTTCCCTCTTATTTTCAGTGAGACATGTTTTGTGTGTTCTTAGGCAACATCTTGAGCCAGTTTTCTCCTCATGTTTGCTGCTTCAAGTACCTTTTGGAAGCTCCACTTAAACCATTCCATTCTCTGGGATACCATTCCATAAATTAGCCTTTTTATCCTTCTTGCAGTCCATCCTGGTGGTGACTGTAGGACTAAACTTACACAATACCAGTCTCCTCATGTTACTTCTCACTCAAGCCTCTCTTGTTTTTCCCTGCTCTTTCACTGTTATCGTTTGAGTTAACTTTGGAGTTGACCCAGTGTTATTACTACTTTCTGGGTAATCAACCTGGCTCTTCCTTAGTGGGCTGATCTTCTCAGGCTCTGCACATATTCCCCTGTAGTCTCAACTCCTGGCATACCCTTTCATGCTTCTTTAGTTGAATAGCAATCTCCCCATCTATGGGAGCCCATCTGACGTACTTTCTTCAGCCACTGCCGCCATTAAAAGAGTTGAGACCTTAGTGCTCAAAGAGCTTGGCTAAGTCCAGGCCGTTGAAGACAAAACTCTTATATTTAATGTGGCAAAACTCTTTCCCTTTAGAAAGCTGCAGTAGACTAATTAATACATACATCATGTATGAGTATACAAATGTTTGTGTGCTCCTCAAGTTAAATCTTCCAAGCCACTTAGCATTTAGTATGCATTTGGTAGAATTCCTAGTAATTGCAGTATTGAAGCAGTGTATCAAGTGCTGTGAAAGGTGGTTTATTTAGCAGTTTCTCCTGGGGCTTCCTAATAGCATTAGCCCAGTAGGGTTTTTTGCAATAGATGGATGGTGTGTTAAATAAATGACAAATATTCAGTATTTCTGCCGTGAGTGAAGCAAAGTCCCTCAGGCACTGTGAAATCCTAAAGAAATTATTCCTAAACTTGCTTGCATTAGAATCACCAGGAGAAGTGAATTAGAAATGCAGGTTCCTTGGCCCACTACTGAGCTACTGGATCAATGTCCAGAGGTGAGATTCAGAAATCTCCTTTTTTTTTTTTTTAAAGACTTTATTTATTTATTTGACAGAGAAATCACAAGTAGGCAGAGAGACAGGCAGAGAGAGAGAGGGAGAAGCAGGCTTCCCGCTGAGCAGAGAGCCCGACTCGGGGCTCGATCCCAGGACCCCAAGACCATGACCTGAGCTAATGGCAGAGACCTAACTCACTCAGGCACCCCTGAGAAGTCTGCTTTTTAATAAGCTTTCCAGTTCATGACAGCACGTCTAAGGCCTAGCATGTAGAAACCACCAAAACGTACCTTTTCTGAATAGGTGGGTTCTCCATCTATTTGGTATTTTTGCATTCAGAGTTCAGTTTGTTTTCATCTTTTACCTTGATAATCTTCTCGTGGATAATTCTTAGCATCCTGAATGATAGTTCAGCATTCAGAGTAAAAAGTAGTTCATACCATCTTCACTTTTTAAAAAGTATGGCTTAGAAATTAGAAAAACTTAATATGTTCACCTTACGTTAGAAAGATATTTATTACAAATAGCATTCATAGGTTAAAGTTTCAAAGTGGTTATTGTCTTCTCCTAAGGATCACATTTTTTTCCTGATTAGGTTTATGTTTTGGCAGCTTACCTTGCTGGTGATGTCACACCATCTCTGAGCTATGTGGGAGGCAGTCATGATAAAGCCTGCCTACATTGTCCCTGACACTGAGATGGTAAATATGGTGTGAAGAATTCAAGATGTTTTTAACTTCTGATATTAGGGAGTGTAGTGAAAAGGTAGTGTATTATGTACACAATTCAGGTATGGGGGGGATGGGAATCTTATCATGAAAGTGTCAAAAATTGTATACTGGGGCAACGGGGTGGGAATCTCATCAAGACCCCACTGTTCCCCAGGGCAGCCCTATGTTCTGTGGACTGTTTGGGATCTCAGTGGTTGTGACTATGGTGTTCAGTCTTCATGTTCTTTGCTTATTTTGTTTCTAGGAGTCTCAGGTACTGACAAAATCTAAATTGGTATATGAAACATGTATGGCTTCAAGCTAATATCCCTTCCCCACCAAGGGAAAATGTATTTTTTGCCTAGGTTAATGGTACCAGACTTAAATTCATAATTAATAGAGTAAAATATTGAATATTTCCAAAAAATCTTATACTCTCCCCCCCTCCCATCCCCCCCATCAAGTACTGTGAATAGGTGATGGAAGTCTTTCCTCCCAGCATCACTCCCAACTTCTCCCCCCTCCTACAGGAGGTATAGAAATACTTGTTATTTCCAGAAGTGGGCTTGCTTTATCTTGGAAGTAGGAGATGTTATCTCCAGGAATAGAAGTCTTTTGTTATTACTGGTAGGTACCCTGAGAAAATCATGGCTTCTCTGCCCCATTGAAGGAAAACAAAATCCCTATTTGGAAATCCTACCAGCGTGGAAAAACTGCCTAAATTTGGTTTAGATTAGATAGATTTTTTTTTCTTAATGTTTCAGACATAAACCAACCTAAATTTTACCTTTGCTTAAAAGTTATTAATTGACATATATTAATGGAAATATTAAAATATTAAAATAGCCAAACCACCATTTAAAGTCATATGGAAAAACTGTTATAGAAATTGAAATACTGGGGTGCCTAGGTGACTCAGTGGGTTAAGCTTCTGCCTTCAGCTCAGGTTATGATCTCAGGGTCCTGAGATCGAGCCCTGTATAGGGCTCTCTGCTCAGTGGGGAGCCTGCTTACCCCCTCCATCTGCCTGCCTCTCTGCCTACTTGTGATCTCACTCTCTGTCAAATCAATCAATCAATCTTTACAAAAATTGAAATACTGATTACAAATAGTGCCTATTTCTTAAAGTGTTCAGTTTGTTAGAGAACAATTAAGTAAAGCCAATAGACCTTTATTCTGAGCCATTGCGTTGCTTTAAATTATTTTTACATTTATATCTTTTCCTCACTAGCCTATCCTTTTTCCAGGAACTGTAATATTTACAGACTTACTTTGTGTGTTTGTTTAGCATGAACTGTGTCCTTACTGTTACTACTTTTATTTGTCTTTTCATTTTATTAGTGGGGATTTTTAAAGAACAAAAGTTTTAAATTTTGACAAGGTCTAATTTATGAATTTGTTCTTTTAATAAATAAAATGCTTTTGGTATTGAATGCATGATACCCTTTCCTAACCCAGGGTTACAAAAATTTCTTCCTATGGAACTATATCCTTAATATAGGAGGAATACAGAACTGCATTTCTGAAATTTTAGTCTCCCTGACATTGATAAAGTGTTTTAACTGAGTTTGTGATCTTGGACAAGTCTTTTAATTGTCTAAGTTTCCATTTTTTTTTTTCCTAATAAATTCCTAATTTATTCTATATATATATATATATATATATATTCTAATAAATACCCAAAGAAAAGTTAGTACCTAGTTTTCTCAAATCATTCCAAAAAATTATAAAGAAAGAACGCTTCCAAACTCATTTTGAAAGGTCAGCACTACCTTCATACCAAAACTAGGCAAATACATCATACAGACAAAATTATAGGTCAATATCCATATATAGGTCAATATCCATGATGAACTTAGATGAAAAAAAACCTTAACAAAATATTAACAAACCAAATTCAACAATACATTAAAAACATCATATACCCCACTTGAGTGAGATTTATTCCAGGAATGCAAGGATGGTTCAGTACTGTTGTATTTGGAGACATTAATGGCATTGTTTTCCATAATCTCAACATTCACATTTGACAGTTTCAGGCCATTGATTAAATTTCCCTTCCTTTGCTTATTACAAAGTCCGGGGGTGCAGATACCTCCAGCAGGATGTCTAGTGGATCCTCCCTGCAGTAGGCATCTCGAGGGTGAACTATGGAGGCTGTGCCCTGAGCAGCACTGGTGGGGGTGCTCCTGTGGGTGAAAGGTCTGGGTGGGATCAACTGGTCTAGTTTCTCCATGATTCTCTTTACTCTTAGCTCAGTCTCTGCTGATGAAACTACTGGATGCGGTGGTAATTCAGGACTCGAGGACTTCATGATAAAGTTCCAGTGATGGAGGGAGAGGGGCAGCTTAAATGCAGTCCATATCTCTTTCCAGAAAAATCTGAAGTAACCAAATCTTACATCTTCAGGAACTTAAAGTTTTAGAAGAATTTATACTAGTTAGGAAGAAATTAAAATTGTTTGCCGCCACAACTTTTATTCAATGTTTTCCTGGAGTTGCAGTAAAAGTAGGAAGACCTGGAATCTCAGATGGGGACATTATTTGACCAGCTTCAGCTGTCCCCCGAGGAGGCCCCAGAAGACAGGCCCAGCATTACATGCCCCAGGACACCCCTGAACAGTGCTACCACAGCTCCAGCCATTTCACCAAGACGACAGAGGTGCAGAGCATTTTGGAAGTTCCTAGACCATCTGTTCCATGCTGACATGAGCTCCAGCCATTCCGTCAGGCTCCCCCTTGAACTGGTCACGGGCTGGGTGAGCTCGGAGCGCGGCTAGCGGCTGGGGATACGGGAGTGATTGGGTGCTGTCCTCTGGGGGCGCACTGAGGAGTGGGGCCCTGGGCTCTCGGCTCCTCCGGGCCGGAGACTAGGAGGCCGCCATTTTCATTCCCGTCCTCCGGATAAGTTTCCATTTTATCTGTAAAATTAGTCAATTTATTCATCACTGAGAATGTTCATTGCTTTTTTTTTTTTTTAAGCTTTCCATGGTCTGCCAAATTGCATTGTAAAGGGTGTAACTATTTATTAAATATTTAATGAACCCATGTTTATCATGGAATGATTTAGTTAGTGGTGAAGTGTAGCACCTCATCCTGAAGAGAGAACAGTTTTAACTGTTTCTCTTTGCCATTGTTGAAAGTTTATCAGCCATAGTAAAATTTGTGCTGGGAAACCGTTCTCTAGCTTCACCCTGTTTTTGGTACAGTATTACTAGGGAGGGCGTTGGTTCTCATTTAGCATTTAAACTGTTCTTTTATAAAATTTAATTCTGACCACTAGAAAACGCTGCATAAATCATCGACTCTTTAGGGTTGAGAAGGAATGGGCATGAAAGTTGGAAATGTAAGTGAAGTTAGGCTTGCCACCTGCTAGGTGCTCTGTTTGAATATCTGCAGCACCATTTTGGGGTGTTTGAGACAAGTGGGTTTCATAATAGCAGTAACGCCGAGAGCTTATGCTTTTGTAGGGAAGTTTGAAAGCAGATGGTAGGGGAACCACATAGAATTAGCTGGAGCAGTAAGCAGGGGGGGTAATGCAGAAAGGAGCCAGAGAGTGTTGGGGGATGATAAAAGGCAGCTGTGCCATGCCAAGGTTTTATATTGTAGGTGAGGGAGAACCATGAAAGAGTTTTGAGCAGGGCACTGATGGATTGTACTTAAGTTTTTGTGAGGAAGGGAAGTTTTATTTGGTAGAAATCCTGCATCTCTCTGAGCATTTCAGTCTACCCTAGTGTTCTTTTGGCTTATGTAGTTGATTTTGTTTTCTGTGCAGGTACAAAGTATAGATGTTTGTAGAAGTGTGAGCTTCATAGACTTACATAGCATCTCCTATAAACTACCCTACATTTCAGCACTGCTGCATTTGGATCATCATTTACCTTTTACCTTGACCAGATTTGGAAATTTGAAAGTAATGGTCTGAAGGACAGGCCTCAGATTAACTGACAACTTCTGAGATGATAACCTAAACTGCTGTTTGGCTGGTCAGACTTTCATTTGTGGAGGGATAAAGAAAGTGGAAAAAGTACATACCAGGAGTGGAAGTGAGGATGGAAGCTGAGTGAATAATTTTCACCTTTTTAAAGATTCGCCTTTTTAAAAACAAAGACTGGATGTATTGTAACTTCCTTTTAAACTCATGGTCTGGAACTTTTTAGAGCCATGTGCCAAGTTTTACCAATATATTGCTACATCAGATTATCAGAACCCCTTCAGTGCATTTAAATAAAACTCTTATATGCACACCGAGACTAGTTTCCATTGTCCTCATTGGAAATGAGGAATAAGATATTTAAAATAAGATATTATTTGTATAATGCTTGTCATATGTTTGTAGAATACTTCATTGTGAGCTTGATTTTTTTCTTTTCTTTTCTTTTTTTTTTTTTTAAAGATTTTATTTATTTATTTGAGAGAGAATAGGAGAGAAAGGTCAGCGGGAGAAACAGACTCCCCAGGGAGCAGAGCGCCCAATGTGGGACTCGATCCCGGAACTCCAGGATCACGACCCAAGGTGAAGGCAGTCATTCAACCAACTGAGCCACACAGGCGCCCCCTTTCTCTCTCTCTCTTTTTTTTTTTCCTAACCACAAAAAGCACCATAGGTTGTTACTTACTCACCTTGGGTGACCTGGAGAGTGTGGGCAGGTGGCCTAGCCTTGTCCAGAACTTCATCATCCCAACTCAGGCCTATTAGTGTTACTCCTGCTCCTTCCAAGCTCCCTTCATAGTGGAAAGGAGACATTTGAAAATTTCCAGAGAGCAGTAACTTGGCATTATCTGAATGGCTTTTCTGTAGTTTTTTTTTTTTTTCGTGGTTGGTAGAGCAGAGGTGAGCCTGCACAGAGGGATAGGTGAGGAGGAAGTTTCCCCGTAACATTGTCTCCGCTTGCTTCCTGCCCAGCCCTGCTTGTGAATCACAGGACAGGAGGATGGTGGGAGAGTCTCAGCACTTGATTGAACCCATCTTTCTTAGGAGGGAGTTTATAGATCATTTTATTTTCCAAGCCTCTGCTTTTCCTGCCTATTTCATAGATGTGTATCTGCAAAAGCATTTCGGCTAGGCACTGTTAACGCTTGCCTGCTTATCTTTTTTCTACTGCTCTTTAAGGGTAGGGTAGGGCTTGTGGCCTTTTATTTATGACTTGGGAGAAGTACTACCAGGTAGTTGAGTGGCTTCAGTGTGTCCTGTAAAGTTAGCTTGAGAGGTTAAGATGGGTGTGCTAACTTCTGAAGAAGGGTCCCTTAATTTCTTGCTTTATCTACTTTTTGTAGTAGTTACATAGGACTTTTATCCTTCTACTTGTCTGGATTTATTCAAAAACAATAGTCTTTTGTAGGCACATTCGTCCTACCCCCCCAGACCCGTTTTTAAGGATTTATTTAAGGATTTATTTGTTTATTTATTTTAAGGATTTATTTATTTAAGAGCAGTGGGATTGGGGGGAGAGTCAGTGGGAGAAGCAGACTTCCCACTGAGTAGGGAGCCTGACCTGATGTGGGGCTCAATCCCAGGACCTCATGACTTGAGCCAAAGGCAGATGCTTAGCCAACAGAGCCACCCCAGCACCCCAGGCAAATACTCCCTTTGACCGGTGAAATGCAGCTCAGGTTAAGGAACTTGTTCTAAACCCAGTGCAGCTGATAGCACCACTAGGAACAGGAATGTAAGGTCATGTTGGCTGACACTGGTGGCTTTTATTGTTTTCTTTCCATCTTGTATTATTGATATTCAGGTGTTTTCCTTAGAAATGGGTTATAGATATCACTTCAGACAAATGGAGTATTTTCTTGGGGACTGTCATTGGGATGTTTTATTGTCTTGAGACTTTCTGAATCCCATCTCTGTTAGGTGTGAGAAAACGGAGCTCTTCCCTGTAGTGGAAAAACTGCTGTCTTTTGGGCTCAGTGCTGTAGACATCCACACCTCCAGCTTGAGAGGAAAACCAGTGTCTGGAGGTCCTGTTTAGTGGATGGGCAAGTTCACAGAGATTTAAGTATTTTGATGGTAATGGGAGAGAATTATTATAGTAACTGTCCAGATCTCTGTTCTACAGGACACTACCCATTCAGAATGTTTTTCTGGAAGGTTCTTGCAAGTCTTAGATGCAAGTTTAGAAGTTAAAGTGCATTTGTCACATTTGTGTGCAGACTCTTTACAAAAGCACGTGTGGTCCATTTTCTTTTCCTCCGACCTCTGCCAGATTTTCCTGTCATTGTCCTTAGCATCACTTCTAAACTGCAAGCACTAATCTGGCTTGTGGGGTTTTAATTTGGATGTTTCTTGACCTATTGTTTATGGTTAAGCAGAGAGGGAGAGCTGTGTTTTGAAAACAATATAGGCAGTCTGTTGCGTGAATCCCCCCCCCCCCCCCCCCCCCCCGCCCCAAATGAGAAGTGCTCCTTTGAATGCGGCAGCAAGACCGCAAGCCATAAGTCCTGGCTTTCTGTCCTGCTCTCACTCTCCTGGTCTAGCTTTCTCATTTGTAAAATGGTGGAGTGGTACTGACGACACAATTGTTGTGTAGTGTGTTACTGAACATCTAGAGGTAGAAAGTACTTGTGTTGGCCAGTGAACTTTCAGAAAGAGAAAATTAAGGATATTAAGTTGTTTTTCAGTCTTTTCTATAGTAGAGTAGTATTTTAGAAATCTAATTGGGGAAATTGAAAAGCTACTTTTTCTATGATGAAAATAGTCACCCTGTCTAGTTCGTTGGTTTAATTTTGTTGGATATTTGAAAAGCTATTGTAGTTACCTTGTGCTATAGAGTAGTGGGTTGTGAAAAAAATAAATAAATCATGCTAATGTGCTCCATTTTTTGGTCATGAGTATAAGGTTACCTCCTCTCATAGGAAAGAGAGGTGTAATCCTTCCTGTGTAGGTTCTGAGTTTGCTAATGAGTCTTGAAGTGACCCTCACTGACCGGTCCTCAGGTGAGCAGCAAGCACCTGCGTGGTCCTGGAAACTAGTCATTCAGAAAATGTTTTCATTTCCACAAATTTTGTTAAATGACTGTTTAGACATTTCACTGTTCCATTGGTTTCACCCAAATGATGCTCTTCATATTCCTAGAAAGATTCTGGAGTCACTGAGAGTGGCTCTCGCCTCACAGAATTAAGCACAGCAGCCTTTTGCACAGACCAGCCAAACTGATGAGCTCCCTGATCCAGCCGAGCCCCAGTCAGCCAGCCTTGTTTTTGGAAATACCTTGGGATGAGTTTTACGGGCTTTGTTTTACTTTTACATGTTTGTATTTGTCAGTGGTTCAGATTCATATATCCTTTCAAGCTGCCTGTGAATTTCTTACTCACTTGGAAACCAACATTGACTGGTGACAAGGAGGAAAACTAGTTTCTAGGAATCCTGAATATGCCACCAGAGTTTGAGGATTACCTGTTTAAAGTCCCTCTGTGTAAGGGAGTGCCAAAACATTAATATTCATCAGAATTCCTGGTGTGGTGTGGTTGATAAAATGCATATTTCTGGACTTCAGTAAAACTGACTGCCAACAAAGATTGTATTTTAACCAAACACTACAGGTGATGGTTAATAGGTGGTGATCTGACCTGAGAACCATTGTTTGGTGGACCTTAATGATTTGAACTTGGATAGGTCTGTGATGCTTATTTAGAAATAAATCTACATGTAAATAAGATTTTCATTTGTGGGTTCTATCGTAAACTATCTGGAATATTTGTGGTTAACAGATGTACTTTTAATGAACATAATGCTGGACTTAAAACACTCTCTTTCTCTCTCACACACAGACACACACAGAGTACTCATTTTCAGAGCATTTCAGTGTCATTAAATAATTTTAGCTTTACAAGTACATAAAAGTCATTTAATATTTGATTCTGAGGGTTGGGAATTTGCAGCATGGTTCTTCTGGGGCCCATTCATTTAAAATGGATATTTCATGTTATTATAGAGATTGGGGAGTTGAATTATATGATTCAAGATGGTTGTGAATCCTTAGAATATGGAAGTTGCTTTTAAAATGCAATAAAAATTAATTTCTTATTTATAGGCTCCCAACCACGCCCTTCTTTCCCCCCTCCCTAGTATCTGGATGTTTGCACTTTTCTAGTCATGGTTTGAATAAATGGGAATTTGCTCTGTTATCATAAATACTCCCTCACATCGCATGTTACAAATATTCAAAGAAAAAAACCCTATTTACTGTATGTCACCTTAATTTAGAAACCTTTTGACCTATAAATTGAATGTCCCAAAGCTATGTGAAAGCAGTGCATACTGTCACCAAAAGGCTTACAATGTCTCTGTTCTCAGATTTGCAAAAATGGGTTAAGAAGTAATTGTCACCAACTTACAGGATTTTCCATAGTGTTCTTCATTAACCAGTGTCTTGGGGGAATTGTGAAATATGCATTGTCTGCACACTGCTCTGGCGTACAAAGTCAAATGAACCATGAAGGTGAGGGCTAAAAACACCCCTCTCACCTTTGTACTTTGTCCTTTGAGTATTAAAGAACATTGATCTACCAAGTGGCAAATGGGGTACTATTTGGCGGTTTAATTACAGCCAGTGAATGTTATTGATGCTATCAATCAGCGAGACCCAGGGAAAGGGCACGGTGCCAGACCATTCCCTGCTCCCGACAGTGTAATTAAATACCTCAGGACTGGATTCTCAAGGTAAAGTGAGAGGTGCTTCCGCACATCTGAAGCAGGAGAGCACTTTGTCTTACAATGCAGGTAAAGGTGGTTATCCCCTCCTGCTGCTGCTCTTTAAATTTTTGGACGTGTCTACAAATGGCAGAGATATGGTCTGTTCCTTGTGTACATTTAAGGTTGTTGGTTTTTTTCCTTAAAATCCCTCTTTCTTGGGGCGCCTGGGTGGCTCAGTGGGTTAAGCCTCTGCCTTTGGCTCAGGTCATGATCTTTGGGTCCTGGGATCGAGTTCTACATCAGGCTCTCGGCTCAGTGGGGAGCCTGCTTCCCCCCTCTCTCTGCCTGCCTCTCTGCCTGCTTGTGATCTCTGTCTGTCAAATAAATAAAATCTTAAAAACAAAACAAAACCCAACCCTCTTTCTTATAAGATCTTCACAACTGTCATACAAAAGGCTTTAGGAATACAGTTACTTTTTCTTAAAGCTGTTTGGAGGGATCTATAGCTCAGGTGTCTAATAGATATTTGGAGAATGAAGGATTGTCTTAGAATGAGACTATTAGTCCTGCAAATCAGTTCATTTAAAAAAGCTTTCCCTGTGATTATTCTCTAATGTCTAATCATGTTGAGAGAAAACTATCTTGATAGGTTGAAGTTATAAAACATTCAGTAGTATTTCAGGGGTTATTCCTTTTAAACTACCTATTGAATAAATTTTTCATAGTTGTATAACTTCATGTCAGGTCCACAAAATATATTTGGTAAAAGTTTCTTTGGTTCTGGGGAGGATTTATAATAGCATTCCTATTATCCTTTTTTCCCTCTTCTCATATGCTATTACATGTGTTTGACACATAAATTTTCATCTAGGTCTATTTGAGAGATAAATGCCTTATACAATCCAGAATGTTTGTTACTCCTCCCCACCCCCCTCAAATGGTGTATAGTTTGTACTCATTAAGGTTTACCAAAGATGGGCTCACCTTGCAAGAAAGTGAGGTGGTTTCCTAACTTTTTGTGCATATGCGTATGTACATATAAGCATACACACACTAGATTCCTGACAGTTGGGTTAAAACAGGCCTGAAAACACTTCTTGGCTGTTGTGATTTAGTTGTAATATAGATATGTGTTGCAAACTGTTTTTACATTTACAACAGGTGTTTGAAGGAAGATTGTGAGAAATTTTCCTTTAGATGTTTGAGGAATAATTTTTTAAGGACGTTAAAGTTTTAGTAAAAGTGAGTATTTCATCTTCAAGAGCCTTATCCCAATAGGAGCTTTTACATTATGTGGAATCATCATAGCAAGTTCAACAGTTTGTTTCCAAGTTTGTAAGGAAGGGCATATGCTTTAAAAATTATTAATGGCCACTGTACCTGTGCTTCTTTTTCTTCTCCTCCCCCACTAAGGGCAAAGATATCAAAAGTAATACTAAAAAAAGAATCGCAAATTGTTTTTTTAAAGACTATACAATCTTGGATAGGGAGCATCTGTGAGTAATGAAGTACTTAATTCTGCAAGCATTTTGAGCGTCTAGTATGTACCAGTCAGCTTTGCTAAATGTTGGAGCCGTGCTAAAATATGACAAGATATTGTTTTGTCCTTGATGTCATTGTGTAGTAGGGAGAGACAGCACTTACTTTATATGACCGTTTTTTTTTTTTTTTTTTTTAAATGTATGATAAGTGAATGCAGAGTGCAGTGGGAATGGATATGTCACTGGCTGTCGAGAGTCCTCTGCAATGGCTTCAGAGGTGATAGGGTTTTACAAAATAGGGTTTATCACGCCGAGAAAGAAGACAGGTATTAGACATGAAGGAATGTCTTATCCAAAGGCATAGAGGCCTTTATGTGACAGGAACTTTTTGGAAGAAACTTGTATCTGGAAACTATAAAGTGTGCTCAGTCTGTTGAGTATTAACCTTCTATCTATGAAAATGATTGGGAGGAAAATTTGGTTAAACCTAGCCCCATAGTTTACATTTATCCCCTTTCAGGGAAGATCTAATTCATGAAAGGAACTATAGAGATGAATTTGGGCAGATTAATTCATTTGTTCATCGATACCTCTCTGCCTTGTTCTGCAAAGATCCATGGTAACCTGTGAGATTCGTTTAAGATATTTAAAAATGGTACCAAGATGAAATTTCTCTGTGGAGTATTTAGTGTACACACAGAAATAGGATCATTATATTTTCATTACTGTATGTATAAGTAGGTCAAAGAAGACTTGGATATCTGAACCAACATTGTGGCGAAGCAGTTTTTCTTCTAGTTATAGAACAAAAGGGAGCTTACTGTAGATCATATTTAAGTTAGCTTTTTAAATGGCAACACTGATTTTGACTCTTCTCACCTAGCTTATCATGGGAAAATTACCTCCATATCGTATATGTGTCTGACCCACAAATTGCATATGTATATGTATATATATTTCTGTAGGCTATCACTCCCCTGCTCATTGAATGCTTTTCTGTGACATATAAGGGCTCCAGAATCTGCCCCAACTTGGTATTACAGGGTTGTCTTTGTTCTGCAGAGATCCTTATCTTGCTCACCTGGGCTCCTCATCCTTGAAGATGCAAGTCAAAGTCTTATTTCCTGCCTTGGGTCATTCTCTGCCTATACTGCCCTATACCAAGGGCATTACTTACTGACTTTTTATTTTGCTATTAAAGCATTTGTTTATTTTGTTTTATTTTTTACTCTATGTTACCTTTTTCTCCCCTTGGATGGTCTACTCTCAGAGGAGCAGTCAGATTTGTCTTCAGAGCAATTCATGAAATACTTAAGCTTTTATTTAAAATTTTTGAAGGAGGAAGTTTCTGTATATTGTTTATAAGGAATGGTGGAGATGTGCTCTGTATGCTCAAAGATAGGAAAATTCACAATTTAAGTGAAACCAAAAGTGAAACTCTGAAACTTCCTGAGAAGTCTTACTATTTATTGAAGACACATCCCAATGAAGGATATATGAAGGGCTTACCTGCATTTTCTTTTCTACAGTTAATGAAGATTGAACTATTGTTTTCCTTTTATGAGTGGTTTTCCACGTAATGTCCATCAGCCTGTGTCTTTTTGTCCTTTGTCACTTTCACGTGTTCTTTTTTCTCTCTCAAATCCTAGATGGAGTATGTTCAAGCCCGAGGATATGTAACCCACCAAAATTGGCTTGTCGAAAACCACCTTCTTCCACACATTACCAACCAGTGCTTGTTGACTTTTATCGTTAAGCCTCTCCAGTTTACTTCTACCAAGTACTGTGGAGATCTTTAGGTTTTACTTTCTTACTCAGCATTTAATATGTTGGCAGTGCTTTACATCTGCTAGATGGTCCAGTGCTATTTAAATTATATTTTTTAAGTTTATTTTTGGAGGTAAAATTGTAACTGGTAACTTTGATAGTATGGCTTTTGTTAGAGATTGCATCTGATCAAATTTCAGAATCTTGAACCCTTAAGAAGCAACTCTTGGAGAATGGTTTTCTAAGAACTGAATGAGTACATCTGTTTTTCTGTAAGCCAGTTTAACTTGTGTTGTTTCCAGTGAAGCACAGAAAGCCAGATTGTTTGGACAAGCATCACACCTTCTAATCACCTTGCCTAAGAGGTACTTCATTCAGAAAGTGCCCCTGCAGGAGGCCGTGCAGGTCAGCAGAAATTGGAGTGCCTCCTTGGTGGGTGGGGCTGTAAGATAGGGGCCCTTACAAGAATTAGTTTCAACCCTCTAGGACTTTACAGCCTAGTAATAGAAAAGCTTTGTAAGCGAATGGTGGTCCTGTTACCTGGGAGGAGGCATTGAGGCAGTGTGCTGCACTGGCAGTGTTGAGGAAGCCTGAGACACAGCTGAGTATTGAGTACTAGTGCTGAGATTTCTTTTTCTTGAAGTCTCCCTAATGTCCTCCTAGAATATCTAGTGATAGTGTCCAAAATGAAAAATTCACAGTACTCCCTGCTAGCATAGCCACCTTAGCATTTTTTTCTAGTGTGAAATCACATTGAGTCATTAGGTACATTAGGCACATTCAGCCAACACTGGTTGGTAATGTGTAGAAAAAGAAGGTTCTCGACAAGCCAATTTTGGTGGGTTACATATCCTAGGGCTTGAACATACTCCATCTAGGGTTTGAGAGAGAAAAAAGAACACATGAAAGTGACAAATAACCTGCAGCCCACATTCAGAAGCATATCTGCAGGCCTAAGAAAATAGGCCCTGTGCCCCGAAGACCACCTATTATTTCTACCATTGTCTTCCTGAAATGGATTTCTCCTCTATTTCTCATGTTGCATCCAACTTTAGGCTCTAACAGATCTTTATGAGAGAGAATAAGGAGGTGGGAGGATTATTTAATATGCCATAACTTTAATTAGACAAATAAGATTAAGTTGGTCTTTTCTTTCTTTCTTTCTTTTTTTTAAGATTTTATGTATTTATTTGACAGAAAGAGATCACAAGTAGATAGAGAGGCAGAGAGAGAGAGAGAGGGAAGCAGGCTTCCTGCTGAGCAAAGAGCCCGATGGGGGACTCGATCCCAGGACCCCGAGATCATGACCTGAGCCGAAGGCAGTGGCTTAACCCACTGAGCCACCCAGGCGCCCCTAAGTTGGTCTTTTCTATCAGCCCATTTAAATATGCTTGATGTTGACCCTCTATATGATAGTAAGACACCCTTTTCCTCATGCTTTAGCCAGGCTTTCCAACGTGCTCCTCTGCCATTGTCTTATAAAATACTGGGAATATTGTATTGTAACAAAGTAATTATTAGTAAGGATTAATTTTTATACTAACTGCCATGGATTTGGGAGAGACTTATTTATTTCCCCTTTGAACTGTTTTCCTTTTAAAGTGCATATATCTTCTGCCAAATGGCCCCCTCTGTGTCTTCTCAGAGATAATAGTCACCTTTGAGTTTCTTCTTAACATAAATTAGGGATGCTTATGATAATACCCAATTTATATCCTGCTGTTCGGATCAATTCAATTAATACATGTAACATACTGAGGGGTGCCTGGGTGTTGGTCTTATTTCAATTTCAGCTTAGGTCATGATCTCAGGGTCCTGAAATGAAGCCCTGTGTTGGGGGCTCCACATTTAGCAGGGAGTTGGCTTGGGATCCTCTCTCCCTCTGCCACCCCTTCTCCTCCTCCCTCCACCACAAGTGTTTGCACATGCTCCCTTGCTCTCTCTCAAATCTTGTATAAATATATAACACACCAAGAACAGTGCCTGGCACATGGTAAGCATTTAGTAAATGTCTGAGGCTATCATGATCTATATTATTGTGATTTTATATATACATGAAATTCTATGGTATGATGAAACATTATTATGGTTCTCCAGCTTTGTGTTAATAGTTTTATTTTTCCATTTAATCTTTGTGAGGTAAGAACTATCATTAACATCAGATTGCAAATGAAGAAATAGAGGCTTCAGAGAATGTATGGAAATTATTCATTCCCCAGTTATATAATTGATAAGGTAACAGAGGCAGGGTCTGAACTTACTCTGTGCGATTCCATGCCCTGTGTTTGTAGTACTTCATAACTTTGGAGAGTGCTGGTACAAGCATCAGTTTCTGGCCAGTAGTTCAATGTATGCTCTGTTGCAGCAAGAACTTCACCAGTAATAATGCATTTTCTTTTGCCTCTGTAAGTTTTTTGACATAGTACTAAACTAATTCATGTTTGCCTCAATTCTAGCCTATTTATATTACTTAATACCTTTTTTTTTTTTTTTTTTTTTTTTAAAGTAGGCTCCACACTGGATGTGGGACCTGAACTCATGACCCTGATGAGATAAAGGGTTCCAGGTTCTACCCACTGAGCCAGCCAGGCATCCCTTACTTAATTTGCCTAAAGATATGCGGCCAAATAAATATAGTCTTCTTTCTCATTTTTAATGTTAAAAGTAAGGAGTTTGCTTTTCCTAACCAGTACAGAAAACTTCTTAATGCAGAGAGGATAGGAATGAACTCTAGTGGTTACAGCTGAAACTCCCCCATTTTTTTTTCCCTCCCAAACCACTTAAGTGTAATCACTTTTGAAAATTTTTACTGGACTCAGTGAAGGTATGGGGTTGGAAATGGAATGTGGAATATCCATTCCATTTGATAGATTCCTGCTTAGACTTTGAGATGACTAATCCACCGCCGCTGCAATTGTCAATCTGATTTAATGCTACCACCCCCTTTCAGATGCCCGATCACTACCTGATCTACTTGTGTGTGTGTGTGTGTGTTTTAAATTCTTTAGATGCAGAGATTTTTAGAAATTTGGAAGGTGTTTTTGGCCTAAATTGCATTTTCAGGAATGCTTTACCACAGGCTCCCTGTTTGCCTTTACCAGCACTGGAGTCCTTGTTGAACCAGCTGTGTACAACAGCCAGGCAGAAACAACAATGGAAGGCTGGATGTGTTCTACTAACTTTGATAGTTTACTAAATACCTAGATGCTTTAACAGAAAAAAAATTTTTTTTAAAGATTTTATTTATTTATTTGTCAGAGAGACAGCGAGAGAGCACGTGCCAGCACAGGCAGGCAGAGTGGCAGGCAGAGACAGAGAAGCAGGCTCCCTGCCGAGCAAGGATCCCAATGTGGGACTCAATCCCAGCATGCTGGGATCATGAACTGAACCACCCAAGCGTCCCTACTTTAACAAAATTTTAATGAAACTATAATAAGATACAAAGGTATCTGTCAGGACAGTCTGTTTGGACCCTCAATTGACACACATGCATGAAATTAAATTGGGTAACATTTTTTTAAAGATTTTATTTATTAGCACGAGAGAGCGAGTGCAAGCTGGGGTGGGAACAGCAGGCAGGGGCGAAGCAGGCTCCCTGCTGAGCAGGGAGCTCAATGCCAGACTCTATATCACAAGTCCCTGGGATCATAACCTGAGCTGAAGGCAGACATTTAACTTGCTGAACTACCCAGGTACCCCTGATTTGGATAGCATTTAATAGACTCAACTCAGTGTAGTTTCTCAGAGGCTGCATTGAAGATGTGTGAAAAAGGAAATCTAAGTTGTCAAGTATTCAGTTTATGATGAGTTGTTTAATACAAATATTATAACCAGCACACTTTTGTTTTTAATAATGTCATATATGATCATTTTATTCTTACATTTTTTACTCTTTTGTTCATTTTTAAGATGGATATAAGAATCAACTGCTTTGAATTTTATTTAATGTTGTTGCACTGAAGGAAATGATGTAAAACGGGGTAGTGTTGCTAGTGTAATACACTCAGTTACTATTTTCCCTTTCTGTCAAGTGATAGGAGTTTTTTTTTTTTTTTTAAAGCATGTTTGATACCTAAAATATTCCGATTATTTGAGGTATGTTTTAATTTACTTCATGTAAAGCAATAGTCTCCAGGTTCCCGATTTGATTTTTCTCTCTTCAGCTGCCCTTGTCTCTCTTAACTCTTTTTCAGACATTTCTTAAATGGCTATCAGGCAATACTAGTAGAAGAAATACAGAAACTGTCCTAAGGAAAAGACCCATTTTGATGTATTTCAGATTTTCTTATGTGTATAGAAGAAAAACTTCAGCAGAGCTCAAGTTCTTATCTTCTTACGTTTCTCTTCTGGTATCTCCTTGTAAATGTCTGATCATCCTCCCAGTAATTGTCATTTTCTACAAACTTGTATGATTTCAGACTGTGTTGCAGCCCAGTGGGGTAGTGGAAAATCCCTTGCTCTGCATCTTTGGACAAGTCACATCACCTTTGTGTGCCTCAGCCTCCCTCTTTCCTAAAAATCAAGGGATTGGGCTAAATGATCTCTTTTGTTTTTGCTCCAAAATTAAGACCCTCTCTCTTCCCAGCAACATATTATTCCATCAAAAATTTCATTGTCTCTGGGGATTTGAGTCCCCAATTTGTGAAATGAAACTTCATTCTTGACATGTTTAATGGCATCTGCACAGTGTGCACAGAGTACCATCGCATATGACATTTGCTATATACAAAGCAGATTGTGGCCCCTCTTAACTTTTAGACAAGATTTCAAACACGAAGTTTCCCTCCTTTGTGTGTGCTTATAAATCCTCTTCATTACTGTAATGTGTGGCAGGTACCAAGTGTACAAAGTAGGGTAAAGACAAGATTTATTACTTCAAGGACATAAGGCAGTGATAAGAGACAAGTATATCTTGGTTTGCTCAGTGTGGACGAGAATATGTGTGATGCAGGGTAGCTACTGGCAAGGGTACCAACTCCGACTGAAGAAGGCGGGTGAGAGTGGAGGTGAGGCACTCAGTGATGCCCTTGTCGAGTCAGAAGTGACTCACATTTAGGTAAGTGGGAGGAGCAGGTTGTATTAACACAGGGAAGTAAGAGAGGAAAGTTTGGAAAACTACTGAAGGTTGTGTTTGTTTATATGGAAAAGGGAAGTCAGTGCCCTGAGCATAAAGAACTAAGAAATTTGAAATTAATCCTAAAGCATTAGGGAGCCCTTGAGGGATTTGAAGCAGAGAAGAACACAGTCAGATGTGTTTCTGGTGTTGTTTGAATTAAAACAGCTTTTATGAGACTTAAGGCATTCAGGAAATCAAGTCTCAGTAAAATTTGAGGTCTCACGTGCATTTTCCACTGATGTAGTTTTCTGAATTCTGCGTCTTGGAATACCTATTAAAGGTAACTCCCCTAATCTATAATACCCTTTTTAAGCCTTCCTGCTAGGGGTGATTATTGCTTTTAACTCCAACACCTTTGCTAGAGCTAATCTTTAATTTCTTATGGACTTATTTCCATATGCTTTGTTCTCTCAGGGTTACTCACTTGCAACCCTTTATGAAACATGCCTGCCCTTAAAAAACTTAATCTTAGACTGTGGTATGTGTATGCCTTGATGTGTGTTTGAGACTTGTTCCTGGCAGGATTTTGCGTTTAGCAGCAGATAAAAGTACAATTCTTCCTTTTGGGTGAATTTTGAGGTCTGTGGCCTGAATTGTGGTTGGAGATCACATCCTTCTATGTTCTTAACTTCTGAGCTCTTTTGGAGAGTGTAGTGTAGCCCACCTGTCTGTAGAGGCTTAATGCTGCCATGAGCCTTTGCTACGCTCTACCAGAGCCAGAGCTAATTTTCACTTAGTGAGATAGTCATTTTTCAGACAGTCCCATCAAGACTCCATTTTTTGATATGAACAGCAATTAATTCTTAGTGTAAATAGGCACAAGTGTGACCTTGTCCACTCCTTCAGCTGAAGAGATTGAATGTAGCTTTTCAAAAAAGTTTGAAGTGGCAAGTATCTAATTTTCAGGTTTAATGTTTATAGTCCTGGGTCAGTAATTGACAAGTGATAGAAGTTGTTCAATGGTGATCTTGCCAGTGGGAGATTTTTCAAATGTCCTTAGTTTACTAAAGAAGGAATTGCTTTGTTCATTTATAGACCTTATCTCTAATCTGTTGGTATTAATGTCCACTGTCACTGATCTTTCCTTGATGAATCAGAGCGAAATGAGAGCAGTTGTGTTTTTGGACAAAGGCATTGCGAGGGACTTCTATTAAAAGCAATGTACTGGGATTTTAAACTTCGCTTTTTACGTGTAATAAAGTTCTAATTCTTATCCATAAGATATTTTCAATCCATAAGATATTTTCATTTCTTTTAATTCTATGTATTTTGATATACTTGTGTTTTGATAGCCCATTCTTAATATAGGTTACTTGTCCTTGAATGTTTAATATATAATCAGTTTTAGTTGCTGATGAAGAAATGAGTTTTTAATTACAAGGAATACATTGTGTTTCAAACTATTCCATTTTGAAGACCTAATTACTTTGATAAATCTATTTTTATCTCTGTTTTGTCCAGTGTGATCTCATTTGTGAAGAACAATTTGAGAAACTATTGGCTAGAGCATTTATTTGCCTGGTACTCCTAACTGCTTCCCTTCCTTCCCCTCAAGAAAGCTCAGTATTGCTTGTCTTTGTTTATTATATCACTTGTAGGGTTGTGAGAAATTCCAAAATAAACCTGAATTTTAAATTGCTATCTTTGGAGTAGATTGGTGTTCAGTGTTGTACTCCCTGTATCATCTTTAAATATTTAAATTGCAGACTCTCTGGCTGCCTCTTAAATTAGATCCTTCACTTAGTAGTTTTGACATTTCATAACCTTGCTCCTCAGGCATTAAATATTCACCTGTTTAAATGGCAGTGAAAATTTAAAATCCGAACCCATTCTATTAATCCAGTGAATGTAGATTTGGAGAACAGCTTGCAGTTGGTGAAGGAAGAAGCTGTTTTGACCCCACTGGGACATATGCTGGAGGTTCATTGGATTGAAGTATTTCTAATACATAATTTGCCATAAAACAAAACCATCTCTTGGGTCTTCTCCAAGATGTTTTAACTTTAAAGAACCATAAAAATAGTTTTAACACTTTGAGGTTTAAGATAGTTCAGGAGTGGTTCTTGTAGTGATTCAAGGCACCAGTATAAGCTTTACATCCACAGAGAAATCAGAATGGAGAAGCTTGCTGCTAATTGCTAGATAAAAAATTCCGTCTGGAAGCCTATTTGAATCTCCAAATACAAGTCCTTATCCTACTGGGGGAGTCTTCTTCCTACTTGGATCTAAGTATATTCTGTGGATAATCTTTAGAGGTAGAAGAAGAAGAAGCAGAAGAGGAATCCTAACCACTAGACCACCAGGGAGCGTCCATAGAAGAAGCAGAAGAGGAAGAAGAAGAAATATTTTCTTGTTTTAGAAAGGAGGATGTTATTGATAGTGACATCTTTGATAGAGCAGGGGAGGGGCCTGTTAATCCTGAGAAACAGAGGTGTAGGGGTGAGACTTGACCCCTTGGTCTGGGAGAGGGATGGTCGCCCTTTTTTGTACTTTAATTTCTTGGAAGTGGATGAGGGGGTAGAGTGGAGATACATTGCTCATTTAATTCATTCTAAGAGTCAGAAAGTAATAAAATTAATTTAAAAAATTCTAATTATCGTGCAGTGTCTGCAGTGAATCTCAATTAGTGACCGCTCATTCTTGGGAGAGGTTACTTTTTAGAAATATTAATGGAAAATGAAATAAAATAACTTTGACTTACCTATAATTTCTAGTGTCATCCTCTTTTCTTCTGTCTTAGCTCAATTTCACCATGTGTGTGGTGTGTGTAAGAAACAGCCAAGATTCATTGAATTTTACCAAACTTTCAGAACAAAAGTTCCTATAGTGTGGTAAATTGTAGAAAGAAAACGGGACAAGGCTACAAGGACATGGGGTCAGAAGATCATAGTTTGAATCCAGGGGTATGTAACATTAGGCATGTTATTTACCTGTTTGCCCAGCTATAAAATACTAAGGTGTGCCTTACCTACCACAAACAAAACACTCTATTGAAAATGCTTTTACATGGTGAAGTTTTATAAGTCCTATGTGTAAATTAAATGGAAATATTATTTGTTACTACTGTGAATTTATATGCAATGTAGTTACCTCTGTCCTGCCTGTGGTGATGGGAACCAGTTTCTGACAAAGTTACTGAAAAATACTCTTTTGCAGAGGCTTAGTATTGATTCTTGGAGCCCTTTTAATGTGCCTGTATTCTAAAAATGTACCCAGGATTGCTTTTAATCAGGTATGGTAGGACATGCAGACATGGAAGTTATCATTATGAAGGAAGAAGTTTATAGTTAAAGATCTTTAAAAACAGCGTATGTCAGCATGACATGTAGGGTCACATAGGGAGGCATCAGGGATGGTCAGTCAGGAGGGCAGAGCATGGCCCAGAGCCTTTACTAGAGTTCCTTGTGGAAAGGAAATGGGGAAAGCAGAGTAGGTGTGCTGAATAAGTTTAGCACTAGTTAGTGTGAATAATTTTGGACGATTCTAGCTTGGTGGGGGGTAGTTGTCAGGCATCTGGCCCTGGGGTGAGGACAGGGGGAATAGGTGTGGTATGTGAGAATTTGATAAAGGAGTTAGGGGTGTTGGCTCTGAATTGGTTGTTTATATCAAAGGCATGTTCTTGGGGGTCATTTACTGTCTCCCAGGAAGTAGCTATACCTGGGAGGGGCAGTCTCTCCAGGACCAAGGCCCCAGATTCTAGAGCATCAACAGAAAATAAAATATTGTCAATACAAGCTGAGAATTAAAGAAGCAATGTAAACTTAAGACCAGACATTGAAGAAACAAAAAAAAGCAGATAACATAACTGACCCAAGTATGTTTTCAAAGCTTTTATATAAGCACTAAATATAAACCCGTTTTCCTAAATATATTTTAGGATAACTTTTAAAACACTCCACCCACACACCTCTGAAATGCACAGAGCAGTAAATGTCACTGCATGAGTAAATTATTCTGGAACACAGTAATGGATTCAGGTTACTTTCAACTTTAATGGTCTGTGTCTTTACCTATATTCTCAGATGCTTGTAGAGATAAATAATATTTATAGTCACCTAGGTTTTTTAGGTTCTGTGTTAAGAATTTTATGTGGATTAGAAATTATTTTGTTAATTATTCCTAATAACCATACAAAGAAGGTACAGTTACGTGATAATAGACTTACATAATTTATGCAAGTTCACAGAACCTTTAATGAATGGCATGTAGTTTTGAGCCCAGGCATAATGGTTAGAGAGCTGTCACCCTAGAACTACATTACCTCACCCCTTGCTTAAGCTCATGGAGTGGCTGCCTGCCTTGTTACAAGGCCTGCTTCATCAGCCCTTGGAAGGGAGCCTCCCAGCTTTGGAAAATGTACAGATGCTTACTCTGGTGCCCGTGGGAAGTGGCTCTTCCTAAAGGGAACGCTTGTGTCACATGACCTGGAGCAGCCAAACAGTTGACTTGCTGAGCGCTCCCTGCACTGAAAGCAAGTTTAAGTGGTAGGATTTTTAGCTTACCCTGATAATTGAGAATTGTGCTTTAGAAAAGAAACTGGTTATTCATTTTTTTTTATACCACTGAGTGCATGTGTAATTCATTTGCTTTGTTTTTTCAGTTTATAGCAGTCCCAAGACTAGATTCCACTTGAATTATTTTGGTGATCATTTGGAATTTGCCTTCATTTCTTACTTTCCACTTACATTTAAGTTCCCCAGTCTTCATTCTTCTTAAGTGTTTAGGCGTAGAAACAAAGCACATGTGAATAGTCACCTATCTGCTCTCTACCACTATTCCAAATTCCTTGTATGTATAGGACAGGACAGTGCTCATTTGACTTCAGATACCGTGTTTGGACCAACAGGTGTATTTTCACTTGTTAATGAGCAAATTTGTTGAATAAAGGATAAGAATATTAAATGTTAACACTGGTGGAGCAGAGATAAAAGATAGCAAGACTGTTATAAAGGAGTATAAATCCTGCCCCCCCCCCCCCAAAAGCCAAAAATAAAAAAGCTGATAACACTGTGGACATAATTTAAACCATGGAGAAAATATTTGAAAATACCAAAAGCTTGTTTAAATTGAAAAGATGATTTTTGTTGTTGCTTTTGTAATGAGCAATGGACTAGATTGGTGGATACTAATAGATAAAAGAAGTAAGCAGAACTTGTCATGTTATGGTACCTGAACAAATCAGAGTTAGACCCACTGGCCATTTTTATGAATGATCTGAAAAATGGGGGTATGTTGTGAAGTTCTTGCAGTTAGATAGTCCAGGAAAGCTCAGAATTAATCCAGAGGCAATGTGGTAAGGAATAGCACATGAGACTTAAAGCTATCTGAAAAATGGCAGAGATAGTTTTAAAGCAAAGGGCTGTCAATTATAATTTGGGCAAGCTCTTGATGACTGCCTGAACTGTCCCTTAAATCCTGTGGTCTACAAAGCTGGTATGAACCCACAGGATCAGTGGGGTATGAGTTGGGTTTTACTCAGCAAATATCCAAGCATCTATCACATGCCAAGATATTGAGGATGATCATTATAAGAAAAAGAGCTGTAGTTCCTTAGGGCATGGAGCTTACATGAAGAATGTTAATTACAAATAACTACAGGCAGCCTTATTTTGTCTTCCATCCTTCTAGAATTCTGGACACTATGTCTTAAAGAGAGGAAGATTTTTGAAAGGATGGTAGGTAGAGGCAATAAAGGGACTTAAGACCCTTTGGAAAGGGGCGCCTGGGTGGCTCAGTGGGTTAAAGCCTCTGCCTTCGGCTCAGGTCATGATCCCAGGGTCCTGGGATCGAGCCCCGCGTGGGGCTCTCTGCTCAGCGGGGAGCCTGCTTCCCTTCCTCTCTCTCTGTCTGCCTCTCTGCCTGCCTGTGATCTCTGTCTGTCAAATAAATAAAAATAAAATCTTTTTTTTTTTTTTTTTTAAAGATTTTATTTATTTATTTGACAGAGAGAGATCACAAGTAGACAGAGAGGCAGGCAGAGAGAGAGGGAGGGAAGCAGGCTCGCTGCCGAGCAGAGAGCCCGATGCGGGACTCGATCCCAGGACCCCGAGATCATGACCTGAGCCGAAGGCAGCGGCTTAACCCACTGAGCCACCCAGGCGCCCAAAAATAAAATCTTTAAAAAAAAAAAAAAGACCCTTTGGAAAAACAACACTACAGAGACTTGTGGACAAGAAAACAATAAGCAAAGAATGGCAAGGGATGTAACTCATTCAAGTGCTTAAATTTCCAAGAGTTAGGGATGATAGAAAGTTATTTTGGTATACAAAAAGGCATACTTACTGATAATAGGATGACTTTTTAGAAACGTTGTACCACCACCAGCAGAGATGGAAGAGCCTCAAAAACAGGTCACAAAAATGTGTTGGATGAATTTAGAGTCCTTAAACTTAATTATTGAGCCTACATTCCTAGTTTATGGGTTTGGCCCCACTGAGGACAACATATTGCTGTGCTGTGTGGTTTGTTTTGAAAACTTGCAAACGTAGGGATAAATACTCTCTTTTCTCTCCCCCAGGGGAGTGGCATTTCCCATTTGTTGAGCATTTCTTCAGAAATGAGTAAAACTGTGAATGCCAGACTTGCTTTAACTTCTTTGTTTGTTATGTACTCCGTATGGAAAAGCTGCTAACTTTAGACAGTCTTTGAATTTTTGAAGGGAGGTAATTGAGTGTGTGTAGATGCTTAATTCCATTTTCCTTTCCTAGGTTTCCTATGCTCGCCCAAGTTCGGCTTCTATCAGAGATGCCAATTTGTATGTCAGTGGACTTCCAAAAACAATGACCCAGAAGGAGTTGGAGCAGCTTTTTTCACAATATGGACGCATCATTACTTCTCGTATTCTTGTTGACCAGGTCACCGGTAAGTAGGCAGCTGCTCCAGACAATCTTTGACACTTTCTAAGTGGCAGACTGTGAAATACTCTGCCTTTCCATACAGTGATCTTGCCTCTGGAACACATCAAAGGTATATGTGGACCAGAAAACACAATTTTCTTTGGGAATTGTTCATAAATCTGCATGGATAAAAATAGATTGTGGAGTGGGGTGAGCGAGCTTGCGTCATTTGTACCCTGAAGGGGCAGGTTTGAAGTCTGTTTTATGGCATGTAATAAATTTGTAGATGATATAATCCTCATTTCCAAGCTTCTGCGTGAAAAAAGCCCTTATCCTCCTCGTAAAGTACTCCTTCTAATAAATAGTCTTTTTTCTTGTAAAAAGCATAGTTTAATGCAGCAGAATGTACCTTGTTCTCTAAGGGAGGATGACCCTGTGTCCACACTAGCTGTTCAGGCTGGTTTCTAGGTCCATCCCGTGTTACGCGGGCATGTGTAAGAGTTTGACATTTTGAATATTAAAAATTTATTTTATGCCTGGTATAACTTTTGACCAAACTGAAATGAGGAGACTAACAGGTTCATTAAAACTTTTGTAAGGGTGCTCTTCTGCCAAAGCTTTTAAAGAAAAGCTAGCTATATAGGTTTGACCATGGATTTTAAGAATAAATTATAATTTTTTATTAGAAAAACAATCCTTATTCTTTTTAAAAACAGTGGAAATAGAGAAACACGGTAAGGAGGGGAAAATTAGCTTATTACCATATACTGAAGCAGTCACATTAAGATTTTGGGGGAAAACATAGATAGATTTTCCTCTTTAATTTTGTGTTTCTTCCTTTTCTTTCCTCTCACTTGCCCTGTTTTCTTTCTCTTTTTTTCTCTCTCTCCTACTACCGTAAGAGGAGATGTATCATCGTGTATTACGATGTCTGTTTTTTTCTAAAGGAAGCAGTGGATAATCTCTTATCATCCTTTGTATTTCTGTGGGTCTGTTATTTCTCCTCTTCCACTTCTGATTTTGAGTCTTCTCTCTTTTTTGTGTTGATGTATATGGCTAGAGGTTTATCAGTTTGTGGATCTTTTCAAAGAAGTGGCTCCTCGTTTTCCTGATCTGTTCTATTGTGTCTTTAGTTTCTATATATCATTTATTTCTGCTCTAATCTTAAAAAAAAAAAAAATCCAACGGGGGCAGTAGATTAACTACAGAATAAAAATCAGGTCAAGTTTTTAATTCTTCAAGTGAAGATCTGAGTTTGAACACAAGCCGTCATGTTCTGCTCCCCTGTGCTGTTAATGGGCCTCACACATAAGCAGCAGCATCCTTAAGAGTTTTGGGTAGAAAGATATCTACCTTCAATACATGCTTGGGAGAATGGCCTATAGGTTTGGCTGTATGAAGAAAATGTAGTCTAGGGAAGAAATATTAAAAAAAACCCTGCCTTTTCATCATAGCTGCATTTTGTAATCATCCATGTATGTTCTGTCACTTTGCTGTATCACACAGACTGTCAGTTAAATAGAAGAAATCCAGGTCTAGCAATCCAGATAAATTTGCTTAAAGCAACAGAAATAACTTTTTTTTTTTGGGTTCACATCATTCATGCTTTTTAATTCATCATTCTTAATGAGAAGTTGGTGAGTGGAGAGTAGATTTCACTTTCTTTTTTTAAAGATTTTATTTGACAGACAGAGATCACAAGTAGGCATAGAGGCAGGCAGAGACAGAGAGAGGAGGAAGCAGGCTCCTCGCTGAGCAGGGAGCCCGATGTGGGGCTCAATCCCAGGATCCCAGGATCATGACCTGAGCCGAAGGCAGAGGCTTTAACCCACTGAGCTACCCAGGCACCCCTTGATTTCACTTCTGATACAGAAGTCCCATCTCTTAAAGGTGGGCATTATACCAAGCCTTTCGGTTATTTTCTCTATCTCTCTCTCTTTCTTTCTTTCTTTCTTTTTTTTTTTTTTGAATAAGATTTACTTATATCAGAGAGAGCAAGCATATGAGAGCCTGTACTCATAAGTGGGTAGAGGGACAGAGGGAGAGAATCTCAAGCAGACTCCCCACTGAGTACCAAGCCAGACTTTGGGTTCCATCTCACGACTCATGATATCATGACCTGAGCCGAAACTAAGAGTCAGATGCTTAATTGATTGAGCCAGCCAGGCAACCCTCTTTGTGTTTTTCTTTTTCTTTCTTTCTTTTTTTTTAAATTTTATTATTTATTTGACAGAGAGATCACCTGTAGGGAGAGAGGCAGAGAGAGAGATCGAGAGAGAGAGATCGAGAGAAACAGGCTCCCCGCTGAGCAGAGAGCCCGATGTGGGGCTTGATCCCAAGACCCTGAGATCATGACCTGAGCCAAAGGCAGAGGCTTAATCCACTGAGCCCCCCAGGCACCCCTCTTTGGGTTTTTCTGATACATGCTCAAGTTAGAGGACCTCAGATTTGGGTGACTCAGCCTGTGTGGAGGCTATTGCAGTGCTAACCTAATGCTTTCCTCATGGAACAGTTAAGTTCTAGGGATTATTAATTCTTCATGTTAGTGGATAGCTAAAAGAATATATTTACTATCATTTCACCATTTTATCTTTAATCTTTCTACTTAAGACTTTCAAGGCGAAATTATTCCGTTTATCTGAAATGGAAAAGAAAACCGTGAAATTTTGTCAGTTATCAGGTAGTAATAATGTACAACTGATAATAAATAGGAAAGGAAAAGTGGTATGGGCTGAAGAAATGCCTCTCCACCTTAGAAAAAAATTCTACACCAGTGAACTTACACAGAGTTAATTACAAAGCAAGTAGAACTTCATTCTTTTTTAAAGTTCCTATAAATCATGATGGTTGAGTACATTTTCTCAGCCTATCTTTCTCAATAACCTCTCATTCCAGTCTTCATTTATATGCTCTGAATCATCTAGATTTTTCTAGCTACTAGTCCTAAGCTAGCACAGCTAGTACCAATTTGCTTGCCAAGAAAGTGTTTTCTCTACAACTGTTTATTTCCGGATGGCCAGCTATGGCTACCTCAGCTAGCCCATTAAAGCTAATTAAATGGAATGCGTTGGGTTTTTCTCTGCCATTTTTCAAAAGCTGGATGGGTATTTGGCCATCCCCCTGCTTCCCTATTCTTGTCTCTCAGAGTGGGGAGAGAGCATGAGACAGAGAACGGCATTTCCATAGGAGTAATACTGCTAGAGCCAGAAAACTTTGAGGCTTTATTTCTGTTTTCTTTATTTTAAAAATGTAGGTCTTCTTTTATCCCTTTTTCTCCTTATAATATTGTTTCTCTCATAAAGTTTAGCTAGTTAAAACCAGTGGGGGGAGTTTCAGGGAACCAGAAAAGCTTCTTCAGACATTTTTCTTAGGCCAGTATCTTTTGTAATATTATTAAGTAGAATTTTATTATTTAAAAATTTAGCTGAAATATCTTACAACCACTGTGATGTATTTTTAGCATAGATTTTTAGAATTTTTAGTAAATGCCTGGTTCTGTTCTCCCCCTTACAAGAAAGGAAGCTACTGTGCCCTTCATTACTGAGCTGCTTATCTGATACCATAATTTGAGAAGTAGAAATCAGGCATGCTATTGTTGACATTATTAAAGACAAGGGAGTCTGTGGGGGAGAGAGAAGGCAGCAGGTCAGGAGAACATGGATATATTTGCGTGCTTTCTATTTGTCTAGGCTTATTGGTAGGCATGTAATGGTGGGTATTCAGATTGTGTAGGTGCATTAAAAAATACAAAACTGGGATTCTAGATTGAATTGCTACTAAGGTAATGTGAAACTTTCCTCCTCCTGTGGTTTTGTGGCAGATGTTCTATGTGGTTGAAGACATGTTTTTGAGAAGGAAAAATTAATTTATCCTTTCTTCTCTCCCTCCCTTCTCCTTCCGCTCCCTCTTTCCCAAATCCTTACCCAAATCTACCAATAGGCATATCAAGGGGTGTAGGGTTTATTCGATTTGACAAGCGGATTGAGGCAGAAGAAGCTATCAAAGGCCTAAATGGCCAGAAACCTCCTGGTGCCACAGAGCCAATCACTGTAAAGTTTGCTAATAATCCAAGCCAAAAAACCAATCAGGCCATCCTTTCCCAGCTGTACCAGTCTCCAAACAGAAGGTATCCAGGACCACTAGCTCAGCAGGCACAGCGTTTTAGGTAAGTCTGGTCTGGTTCTTATGCCCAGCTACTACACTCAGAACTCTCAGGTTCACTGTGTAGTACTTCTGTTGAAAGGATTCTGGCTTGTTCTTACTGTTGCTGGTGGTGTTTTCTTTCTATTTCTTACGGGGTTAGAGAAAACATATTTGGGGTGTAGTGTCTTTTGCTAATACTGAAGGTGGTAACAAAAAAGGACAGCAAGCTATATATAGCAGTCATTCTTCAGTGGGGAATAATTGTGCCCCTTGGGACATTTGGGAGCATCCAGAGACATTACGTGGGCATAACTTGGGTGCAGCTCCTCCTGGCATCTGCTGGGTAGAGATCAGGGATGCTGCTGAACGTCCTGCAGTGTACAGCATAACCCCCAACAGCAGCAAATGGTCTAACCCCAGACATCAATCGTATGAGGTTGAGAAGCCCTGATCTATGGAATGCTGGGTTCTTTCTGTTTCCAGTGCTTCTGATTTCCCCTTTCTAGTTTTTTTTTTTTTCCTTTTCTTGGTAAGATTTTATTCTTGTAGTTCAGCTTTTAGGTCAAGCTCTTTCAGTTACTTTGTTTTATAATGTGTACACCACTAAGGAGATAAAACCTATGTGAAAACATTAAGTTTCTACAAATGGATCCCTATCCCCTTTTAAAATTTTTATTTCTTATATTTTAGGGGTTGGCAAACCTCCTCCGTAAAGGGCTGGATAGTAAATATTTTAGGCTTTGGGGGTCATGGTCTCTGTAGCATATAGATCTTTTTTTAAACAGCTCTTTAAAAATGTAAAAGCCATTCTTCACTCCTGGGCGATACAGAAGCAGATGGCAGTGTGGATTTGGCCTGTGGGTGGTAGTTTTCAGACCCCTGTATAGTCCGTAGAATGACTATGCATCTTCAGCCCAAAGAAGACATTCTATCTTGTAGATAGGCATAAATATTTTAATTTTTCAAGTTTTAATTTAAATCTGGGGTAACAAACAAATCAAGAGTCATTATAAAAACATCTCCGATCTGCATGTGAGAATAGTGACTTTAAGACATTAAGCACAGCACAAAGAACTTCTGGTTTCATAAGCAAAGCTACCCAGTTTTGTTTTTTTTTTTTTTCCTAGAACATTTTTTAATATCCTTTTTGGCCATATGGTGTACTGCAGCCGTAATTCCATCTAACCCCATGCTAATTTTTTTTTTTTTTTTAAATCCCATGTGCATTATCAGTTTTCTTTTCTTTCCTTGCAGGGGCAGAATAGTTACTTACCAAAAATAGGATCATAAATGTAGCTTAATGAGGAGTTTGGTTTTCTTTTTTTTTTCTTTTCAGATTTTATTTATTTGACAGAGAGAGAGAGAGAGATCACAAGTAGGCAGAGAGGCAGGCAGAGAGAGATGGGGAAGCAGGCTCCTTGCTGAGCAGAGAGCCTGATGCAGGCCTTGATCCCAGGACCCTGAGATCATGACCTGAGGCAAAGGCTTAACCCACTGAGCCACCCAGGCACCCTGAGGAGTTATGTTTTTGAGCTTAAATCATATGCATTTTTTTCATTTGGGTATTTAGGAGTGCCAAAGAATAGAGATGAAATTGGTGAAATACCTGCTTTCAAAAAAATACTCAGTTGTGTCACGTGAGGTGTGAGAAAGTAATTCACCATAAACTCCACGTTCAGTTCCTACTTAGGCTGGCTTTTGCCCTGGCAGTAGAGATGGGACTGTCGAAAGGATCCATCTAAAACTGGACAACTGGGTTACCCAGTTGATTGAGCCTGTGTATACTCTCTGTTTTAAACTTTGCGATGTTTAAAAAAAACAACAGCAACAATAACAAAAAACCCCCCCCCAACACCAACACATTGTCAGGAAACACTGCTTCCCATGACTGTGGTGGGTACTCCAGGCCATGGCTGCAGGGGGAGAGATGCATTGGAGCAGCTTGGTAATAGCCCTTGTAGAGAAAAATCTCACAAAACCAATTTTTGGGGGTTTTTTGTTTGTTTCTTTAAAACTCCGCCTATAGGTTTCCTGTGTGACATCTTAAAGTAAATAATATTTCCTGCAAATTTTGTGCAAACTTGAAGGAAGTTTAGAGGTGTTTCCTGGACAGCCTATCCAGGTAACCTCTTTGGGGTCTAGAAAAGTTTTGAGCTTACATAGAGGGAGGCTCTTTGAGACTTATTGGTTGATTTCAACCCTGTGAAAATATAAAATGTTTGATGGTAATGGAAAGCTGTGTTCGTTTTACATTGTTAGTTTTTTCCTGGTGTTCCCCACTGTAAGCTCTGATTTCATTTCATGGTAGTTATTAAGTAAAACTGTGTATTGAGGGTCAAGACTGAATGATGAGGAAGATCAGACGAGAGGTCTGAGGTGGCAGGATCTGCAGGGCAATGCCTGATCATTGAAATGGTGAGGCCCACTGAGACTTCCAGACCAGGCTTCTAACTGCTGTGTCTGCACACAACCCCACCCAGCCCACTCCTGCATGCTCCGTGCTTCTTACTTGTGGGTTGGGAAAGCTTTCAAGTATGTTCTCATGGTCACATTTAATATCTTTCTAAATACCTTTCTGCTCATCCTTTGCTTTTATCTTTTTGTTCCATATGTTATTAACTTGAAATTCTTCCTTGACTGCTAGAAAAAGAAATTCTGAAATCGGGAATAAGAACTGTCTGTTGTAAGGGAAACTGGGTTTCAGAAAACAGAAGATTCGTTTCTGATTCCTGACTTTCGTTTCTACTGCCCTCCATTGCTTCCTTAAACCTCTGTGTGGATAATAAGTAATGAACTAGTCTTTGAGCTAAGTGAAAGTGCTTGGTCTAGACCCAGTGTTGGAAGAAATTGGGAGACTTTATTCCTAGAATTCAGGTTTAACCTGGTATATGCTTGGTTGCTTTTAATACTTTAAAAACTTGGTGTTATTACCTTAACCTTGTCCCTCTTCTGTTGAATTAAGGTTGAATCTACTTTCTCTTTACAAAGACTGTTGAATTAAAGTACTTGCTTCTTATGTTGGTATTTTGCTCTTCTCTCACTCAGGTTTGGATCATTGCAGGAATATTTTGTCCCTGACATCTGTGTCCTAAGGCCTTTACTTTGGCACCTTCCAGTAAACAGTGCATTTCTCACTCTGTTTTTTATGTCGTCATAGTACCTTGGGAGTTCAAGGAGACTGGAGAATACAAGTTCTAAGTATTATAATAATAGTCAAGGATATTTTTAATACTCAGGAAATGCACCATATCTTTTAAAGTCAGAAAAATGTAAAACCCATGCAATAAGGGTTAAGTTTAAAAGTGGGATTGTGAAGTTTATGGCTCAGTCAACCTATAGGAATAGAGAATTTTTTAACATGAACACTGCCGATCTAATATGTTTACTTAATTGAGTACAGTTATTCAAAATAAAATCATCTTGATTTATTGGGATGGATAATATAATTCAAGCCCCTTAAGCATATTTTTTAGGACACGGTGTCAGAATTAAGCTTTTGGCCAAATTTTTCATCTCTCTTCTTGTGGAGCAGCTTTAATTTTATTGAATGTGATCTAGTCTAATGGCCTGTGTGCCTGCTTCTGTAAGTCTTTATGCATTTTTAAAGGAGCCTTTTAAATCCATGCTTGTGTTGTGTTGAAGGCATGTGCTGGTTGCTACTCCTATAATTTCCTTTTGGAAGAAACTGGTATCAGTCCTCCTGAATAATTTTTTTTTTTTTTCTTAGAGGATAGATGATACCATTTAATAGGAGAAGGGGTAAGTTGATGATCTTGTGGTTTACCTTCAAAGCACATCTTGGCCAGTGCTTTGGAGAGGTTTTTGAGAACCATTATTTGTAGAGTTCAGAGTTGCACTTTATTACCCATTAGTAATCTCTCTTTATATTTTTATTTCTGACTTTAAATGACTTCACAGTTCCCTTTCTACTTGCATGTGGGCCTCCCCATAGTCTGTCAGCTAAATTTCTTAGAAATTAAGTAGGTGTTTTCTTTTTGTAACTTCTAACTTTGAAATGAGAATGCTCTACCTAATATTCAAAATAGTACCAAGTCTAAATTGTATTCCTGTTGAGAGGAAAATGTTTATACCCGTATCCCCAGTATATCATTTTTTCATAAATTATATGAACATGGGCTTTGTGCTGTTACATTCATGAGCTCTTAAACCCTAATCAAACATAGAAAATACATGTAAAGATTAAAGAAACAATATTTAAAATATCTTGCTTATTATCATGCTGACTGACTTCATTTATCCAGTATCTTAATAAATCCTATATCTTTAAAGCAAGATTTGTGAAAGTATCTTAGTAATTTTGAACTGCATGTTGGATTATCTTGTGTCTGACCTCATCACGGACTTAGTACTAGGAAGAGGAGAAATAATCAGAAATAGTCAGCTCTCCCTGTTTCTGTTGACTTGGACTGCTTTTACTGGTATCATCCTGACTCTGATGATGATTTCTGTAGAAATCATTGTGAGGCTACCTCTTCTTGGAGGTTTTTTTTTTTTTTTTAAATTAAAGCTAGGCCTCCCTATCTAATCCTTCAGATTCACTTAATGTGCTATTTGTAAAGTGGATTATATCCAAGCTACAGAACAGGGGAATAGTGCCACCTCCCTTGAGGACTGTGCAGTCTTCCCTCAGGAAAGGAAGCAACGCGTGGGGACTGATTGAGGGTACTTGTTGCCGAGTGAGGGTACTGGTTGCAGCCATTAAATTTGAATAAAGAATACTTTTAAAGTTGAAAGTATCTTTTGAATGGACTCTCTTCTTCCACACTGTAGTATGTCGTCATTCACACCCCCCTGGATCATTCTAGACACTACTGACTTAGTCTCCATTAACTCTTGGCTTCTGTTTTTAAAAGACCACATATAAAAGATGGCTGTCCTTGAGCTCTGGACACACCCAACAATGATATATAGTTCTGGAGAGTAATAATGGTCCTGTGTCTGAGCAAACTGAAAACTAGGCAGTTACAAGAGAAGATGCTTAGTTTACGCTTTTCCAGCTGCTACAAGATTTGGGGTGCATAGTGTCCATGTGGAGCAGCCATTGCTTAGGAGGCTCACTGAGAGGGTCCTCAGAGATCCTAGTGTCGAAGTTCTAGGCCTCCTGCCTGGAAGGTCCTCGGATGGAGAATGGGGAAGGAGATGTCTCTCCCTAACACGTGTAACTCACTTCTGGAGCAGTTTTGGTTTCCAACCTGTCTTGAAAATACTGAACGCTTGCTTAGGAGATTCCATCCCTGGGCTTTCGGTTGGTATAGTAAGCTGATTGATGGTGGTAAAGTGTGACACTCGCAACCTGGGCAGAGATTGTGTAACTCTGTTTTGAGTGAATCGATAATGTATCTCTGCGTCCGGGCCCTTCAGCATTTTGGAAGGAGACTTCAGTTGCCATTCTACTCTACAGGTATCATATGCCAAATGCATTCTTTATCATTCCTGTCATTGTATGAAATTTTCTGTATGGCATTATTTGATGGTTGGTGATACTAAGTTGTACGCATCTTTATGCTGGTGTTTGTGGCCTTTCTTTTGGCATATAAAGCCTTGATGTCTTTGACTTACTGCCTCTGCAGAAAACCAGGCCCTCCCACCTGAGTACTTTTTCCACACACGTGCTTTCTCCTTGCATGTGCAAGCAGGCTTCCCAGGCCAGCCCTCCTGATACTTTCATTCTGGATTAAGCAGTTAAGGATAGTATTTGTAACCTTATTGCTTTATTTGTCAACAGATAGTTATTTTAAACCTGCAGTGATCCATGTCTATGCTTTATGCTTAGTGGCACAGTGGGGAATGAACATGTCCCTGCTTCTGAGAGGGTGTTGGGACAAGACGACAGACATACACAGATGAGAATCCTTTGTCATTGTGATTTGTTCTGTTTCCTTACACTTTGCATTGCATCAGCTCAGTTATTTCTTTCCATTTTTACAAAACACACAAAATGCCCAGAGGTGGTTGTGGACAGGAATGTGTGAAGATTCCTTTTCCAATTCTCAAACACCAGAAAGAGATGTTTTTTTGGCTTTTATAAAACTAAAAGCAATTGCTTTCTTATGTGTTCCCTAGTCTCATTTGAGGCCACAGGTTAGGCAACAACATTGAGGCATTTTTCAGACTTAACCTTTCATAGGTGTTAAAGAACAAAACTGTTCCCCCTGCCTCAGGGTCTCACTTGGAGAGTGTTGAACATCGTGGCAGTTGAAGGTGGTTCTGTTTACCATAAGCTGTGCCCACCTCCTCTAAATACGTGTAATTAATTGGTATACATTATGGGTATTTGGGGCATCAGAATGGTCTCTAAGCAAAAAGAAGCAAATATTATAAAATCAACTTAATTTTTGAAATAGGGAAAGGATGGAGAGTTTTAAAGAGTACCTACCTACCCCCAACTACTTTGTTTTAAAAATTTTAAGGGAGGTTCAGGGTGGTTGGTTGGTTTCTACCTGACTTAGACTTTGCGTAGAGCTCCATTTTCTGTAGTGTAGTCAAAATAAGCATCAGTCCCAGAGTCTGAACTCTTTGCCCTTTTGCTCACTGAAGCAGTGAGTCTGTTGTCTTTTTCTGCACCTTATTTGAGCACAAGGAGAAATGGCAGATTGAGCTGATATAGTCTGTAAGGTTCTTTCTACCTGTAACACACCATTTTGTAAGAAATGAAAGTCTTTCCGAGTTGAGAGGTTGAAGGGAAATTTATGGAATGTTGGTGTCACTATTTATTAGCCCTGTGGTCTTTGGCAAGTCACTTAATCAGTGTGCCTTGGTATACACAGGAGTCAATGGAGTTATAAAACTTAATGTTAAAAAACAGAATTCAGCTGAGTAAATTTGAACATCAAATTGGTTTATTCTACAATTCATGAATCAGGCAGCATTTTAGCTAGCAAATACAAAGGAGCTCCAAGAAACTGTACAAAATGGAATGCTTTTATAGGCAGAAGGGAGCAGGAAAAGGGACATTTCTAACAAAGAGTGGATTGTTTCAGGCAAGGTCATCTTCCTTTGGGAGAAGGGTGGGAGTCATTTCAGGCAAGGTACATCACTAGAGCTGACCAGGTAATTCCAGCTTGACTGGTGAAAGTTTGTGTTCTTGAACATACTGTTAGATTAGATATTAAGTCTTGGTTTGCTGACATGGGGCTCAGCACATGTGACTCCATTTGAGGCCTGTTTTCTTCTTCTTTTTGAGGCCTGTTTTCTTCTTCTTTTTTTTTTAAGCAGTAGTATAAATTACCCATAAGTGCACGTGGAGAACTTAGAATTTACCTGGTAACAGGTGAGAACGCAAAGATGAACGGCTGCAGAGCCTCCACGTTTCCTCTCTGAATGACCACCTACCTTTTGCCTGCATGGCTTTGGTCACTGTAGGGATAAACCATCCATTGGAAGAAGTAGTGTCTTGGGGCAGTGGGTACCCACTCTCCCAGGAATGTGAAAAGACTAAAGTTTTGAGACTTCGCATAGAATTAACATACAAATATCCCCTTGGAAGATGGCTGTAACAAATCCGGCTTTCTTGAACATCAAGGGGGAAAATTAAAAACTGAAGTTTGCTAAATGTATGTTTTGCAGGTTGGACAATCTGCTCAATATGGCTTATGGAGTAAAGAGGTAATGATAGAGGTTCATGATACTCATAATCCCTTCCCATAATTGATTAGTTTCTTTGATTTTGGCAGTGACACCCTTCATGAATTTGTGTTCAGTTTTATTTTGCATGTGCAACCTAATGAAAAGTTGCTTTTTGAAGCACGGTTGATTTGAGTATTTGTATACCACTGGATGCCACCTGGTCTTAAAAAATCCCATTATTTGTTTTATATTGCATTGCGACGCTATAGCATGTATGTGTATGTGTTGGTACCCCCTTCCTCCAATCCTGCTTAATTCATGAAGTCACTTCTAAATATATATTGTAAATATATTTCTTTGCTCTTGTGGGTCGTATTGTTCAGTACAGCATTAATGGCCATTTCATAATTTATTAATACCTTGTCAATTTAGCATGTCACCGCAAGCCACACACACAGACCTTTGTTGAAACCACAGATAGTTGTATATATCTGTTGGAGGGGAGGGGGCTACTGCAACTCTTGGGCTGGGAGGGGAAAAAAAATATGTCCATTGCTGTAACCAACCTCTGTTTCTATTTGTGTGTGTGTGTGTGTGTGTGTGTGTGTGTGTGTGTGTGTTTCCTATTTTGTTTAGTAGGTTTTCTCCAATGACCATTGATGGAATGACCAGTTTGGCTGGAATTAATATCCCTGGGCACCCAGGAACAGGGTGGTGTATTTTTGTGTACAACCTGGCTCCTGACGCAGATGAGAGTATCCTGTGGCAAATGTTTGGGCCTTTTGGAGCTGTCACCAACGTGAAGGTCATCCGTGACTTTAACACCAATAAATGCAAAGGTTTTGGATTTGTGACTATGACAAACTATGATGAGGCTGCCATGGCGATAGCTAGCCTCAATGGATACCGTCTGGGAGACAGAGTACTGCAGGTCTCCTTTAAGACAAACAAAACGCACAAAGCCTAATGAGCTCTTGTCCTCAGTCCATTTATATATGAAAACTATACAACAAAGGCAAGTTAAGAGAAACTTTATACATTAGTAAATGTCTTTGTAAGTCAGTGTTGAGATGGGGATAAAACGACTACTTAGCATCCTAAGAAATATGTGAGATTTTTTATTGCTAGTATTTGAATTAAAACTTCTTAAATATCTTTTATGTTTGAATATGGACAAGAGGTACAGGGTTTTTACCTGTCACATTGCATTCTATTGCCTTCTTTGAAGAAGGTGGACCTTTTAAAGTGTTTCAGCTAAGGGAAGACATTTCTTTTCTTTTTACATAACTGCCTTGAACCTGTGAGTAAATATTGAGGCTTTGTGTTGTAATTCTTCAGTTGGTTGTGTCTTTTTTTCCCCCTTTTCTTTCTTTTTCCAATTAGCTTTGTGTTTGGTTTACATTTAAAGCATTGCTGTTATGTCTAAGAAAAGTATTTTGAAGTTTACATTTTTATTTATGAGGTTAAAAACAGTATTTATTTTGTAATTATGATTTGGGTTGGGGAAGGGGGGGGCTACATTATAAACGCTTATTGTAAGAATACTGGAGAACTTTTCGTAAAGCAGTACCTTGCCAAAGAGATAAGAGCCTCTTTGATGTGGGTTTAAAAAAAGCATCTATTTTTATAAAAAAGAAAATTTGGAGAAACTTTTTACTGGTCCTGGAACAAATATTTTGACTTGAATACTTTGAGAAATCTCTTCATATGACACCTAGTGAGCTTTTAAAATTTACCAGGAAATTTGCAGCGGTTGGAAAATTTAGAAAGATTTATGATGTAGAAATACTACTTTTGAGATCTTTGTATGAAAGGAGTAGAATCAATGGGGGAAACACTGCTGGTTTCGTTTTTGTAATCACCAGTGGAGCGTCTGATCGTCCTGGTTATTATGTGATAGGTGGCTCACATTGATTTGTGATTTTGAAACAAATAAAAAAAAATTTACAAAAGAATATATAAGAGCAGGCAAGAAATTTAAATTACCAAGAGATGGGGGAAAAAAAAATCTGTTCTTCCTAAAGAAATCCCTTCAGATAGAGCTCATGGTGTTTAGTGATGTACTTGCAGTATTGTTTGAAGAATTGTTTTGTCTTAAGGAAAAAAGATGTTGCACTTGATTTGTACTGCAGCAAATCGGCAAAAGTGATCTGAGTTGGATATATTTGAAGGTATTTTGAAAGTTACGTTCAAGGCTAACACCTGAGCTTTGTGTAATGTAAATAAGACCTTGTGTTTATGAACCTTTCAGCTAATTTGATTTTTTTTTTCCCTTACATGCCAAGTGATGTTCAGGTTTTGAATGTTTTTGTATCAGTTTTTTCCTTTGTAAATGGCATTAACATTGTTACTTGAGGTCTTGCTTAATCACTTTTGTTGTCCTGAGGACTTGAATTTACAGTGCATCAGATTTGTTGCTAATTTTGTCTGTAGATAGTCTAGCTTCAGCTGTTTATGGTGATGCTACATTTTCGTTTATAAATATGTTTGTGGTAAAAAAAAAAATGAGTATAACCATAGGTTTTGAACAAATTTCCTTACATTTTTCATACAAAAATCATAAATATCTGTATGCTACTGAAATTTAACTTTGTATGATGCTTAAACCACTATTTGGGGAAATAATAAAATAAGTCTTTACCATGTATGAAAGAAATTTTAAAAAATACAAAATATTTTCTGATTAGCATCTAGCTTATAATAAATTTTCAAAAAAGCTGAAGGCAAAAATGCCTTCATCAGGATGCACTGAGAACTATATAGTTACGTCCTGCTTTTTGTATAAACTGAGATGCTCACATGCTTCCCCTTAGAACAGGCAATGTGCTATGCATAACATAGTTGTACATTATCTTTGCGGTTGCGTTGAGTTTTATTTTTTATTATTTAAAATTGTAGTTATAAAATTTTTCAGTATAGTACAGTACATATACTGTGAGGCGCGTGCTAAAGTGAATAAGCGAGTTTTCATGCTGACCCACTCAATGCTATTCAGAAATCAATTGGCTTAGCACTTTCTCATATCCTTAGGTGCATTTAGATTGTCAGAGTTAACCTTCTGCGTTTAAAAAAAAAAAAAAACTAAAAAACAAAATACATGTATATACTTAAAAAAAAAATAAGGTTTCCCTCCTGGGAAAACAGCAGCTACATGCTTCTTTCCTATACTACTGTAGCAAACCAAGGCATTGATGAGAGGGCATGCAAATTGTGCTTCACTTTACAGTGTTTATCAGAGCACTTAATAAAATGTAAGGCTGGTATTTATTTGAAGTTGTACAGTATGACTTAATTCACATCTGTTGGAATAGAAAATATATTCTGTTGAGTATTTAAGAGGCTGTACATGTTTTCTTTTGTGTTTGGATTCTTTGTACTTTTTCATGTTCAGTACATCAATAAACAAAGTTGAAGGGAAAGAACAGTGTGGTGAGTAGGTCTTTATACGCATTTTGGGGGCTCCTGTGCTCAGGCTTATAAACTTACCCTCTTGAGTTAAGAGGTTCTCTCAGAGCTTTAGTTGAACGCTGTGTTATCTAAAGTAAGAATTCCAGAAGCATTTAATTGAAGTAGAATGTGCAAAAAAAATTTTTTTTGAATGACATTTCTGATAGTTAGCTTTCAAATATTACTTAATGAGTAATTTATATAGGAATACGTGCTTTCATCTGCTAGTTGTAAAGTTTGGGTAATTGGATGCTGACATCATTCTATTTCTCTGATTTAATAATCACCAACTTTTTTTTTTTTTAAACAAATGAGAATTGTCCTCACACATTTACTTGAGCTAAAGAAAAACCAAAGAAGGAAGATAACTTATTCTGCTTCTGCCGGCAAGCAAGGTTTAATTCACCCGTGGGATTAACTGCTGGTGTGTGAGATTTATTTTTGTTGCCCAAGTGCCAGATTGTGAAGCGACTCTTCTCTGAAATCAGAAACTCCCGCTTTCATTCGGTTAAGGCTGACCTGGGTAGCACGGGTCCACGTCAGGAACTGGGCCAAATCTGTGTTGCGTATACCTGTTCAGTTCTCATTACACATCCTTACCAGGTCTGTGGAGGAAGAAAAATACTTCTTGCTGATCTTTTATGCGAAGATTCTACTTCTGTAGAACTTAAGAAAATTTGCTACACTAATGAAGTACTCCTTTTTTCTTATAAAGTGTGCCTAATGGCTTTTTTAAAATTTGATCGTATCTGTAAGTTGTTTTGTTTTGTTTTTTTTTTTGTAAAAAAAAAGCCATTCTAAAGTAATTGTCCTGAATTCACAACTTAGTAGTCGAGAGCATAGCTGAGTGACAAGACAATTCCTTTTCTTCTAACATGCAATTAATCTCAAATCTCCATACCCGCTTCTTTATTATATGAATTTAATACTCTGATTTTGTGATATCAGAACATCCCTCCCTTATCTCTCTCCTCTTGCATGCTTACCTGTATTTTGACTGGTTTGCATGTCAGCAGTTCTTTTATATTTGAGCAGATAGTGGAGAAATTCTCAGGAAAGAAGGTTGGTGAGACTACTGGTATACTTGAGATTTTTTTTTTCACCCTTAGAATCCTTTCTCCCCTCAGGCAGAGATAATGCAAATAATGCAAATAATCCTAGGGTATTGCAGTTCTGTGTTAGGGTTGCCAACATAAATTTTTAAATCTTAATATCATTTTACATTATTTCAATCTGATCTGAGTAAAAGTGTTAGCAATTTAGCCTTTTTGTTTTAAAAAAAAAAAAGACTAAGAGTCCTACCCTTACTTTATGAGAGGTTCAAAAATGTAGTGAAAGCTTCTAACATCCTTTTCAGAGGGTTCCCTAGAAATAAGGAAATGCATATATTTTAACAGTAACTATGTTGAAATTTTAATATACTTCCAGAAGAGTATGTATATATATATATTTTTTATCAGAAGATACATTTAAGAGGCATTGGTTTTGATCCTTTGTGTCTGTTACTGTATCAGAACCTCAAGCAGAAGTATTGCCCAAATCGTAATGACTATTGTTTGAAGAACATTTATAACTTCAGTCATTGCGGGGAATGGCTCATGTTTCTCTACTATTCTTTGTATTCTTTCTCTGAAAATTCCCAGAAATAGGCTCAATTCCCTTTAAGTTGGAAGAATTAAAACATCTATACCATTAATACAGGCAGCCTGTTGAAAATAGGGTTACAGAAATTAACCTCTCCAGAATTCTGGTTTATAGAAATAAACAAGTTGTTTTGGCTATTCAGCATGGGCTTATTGGTTATCTGTGTACTGTGTGTTGTGCCCCCAGTCTATAAAAATGACCAAGGTGTGGCTTTTGGAAACTGTCACCCAGATTGGAGGACAGATAAGCCACAGGGCCAGGACCACAATGTTGTAAGTGCTCTTGAGAGCCCAGAATAGGTTTCAAGCTAACTTGCTCTAGTTATTATAAGCCCAGTTACAACTTGCAAAAGTGAACTTGCTTTCCCCTTCTTATGGATCCTGCTTTTCCTTTCTTGGATTTAATTATTAGTTCATTTGTGGTTTTTTTTTCCTGACATTAGTGTCATTTAGTGAATCTTGAAGTGCTCTCATATGCATTAAGTTGTCCATATCCTTTCTGAAACAAAACACAGTGTACAGTAAGACACTGTTTATCTGAATAGTTAGGTTGATGGAAGAATTTGGCCAGATGTTCTTGCCCTCCGTAAACATATAACATAGGGGTGATGATTTACAAAGCACTAATATGGTAAAATACCCTGAGTATTAAAAGTATGCCGACTGGCATTATTCTTTGAATTAAGACATGTCACAATCTTACGGTCTCAAATTCAATATTAACATTGCTTTTAACTAAAGATTCAGGTTAAAATGTAGTAATTGATACTAACCCTCAGAAATACTTACGGATGTTACGTTTCCAAATACCTTATAGCAACCAAGCACGAACCCCCACAATGTACAGTGTCTCAAAGGGGCAGACATAAGTGTCTGCATGACATACGCTTCTCTGTTCTCACACAGTCTGTCTTGTGCTCAAGATTTGTTCACATCTACAAGTAACTATACAGTAGAAAGAAGCTCAAGAGTGCTGTGGACAAAGTACATTAAAAAGAAAAGGAGGAAGGGAGTGGTGTGTGTGTGTGTGTGTGTGTGTGTGTGTGTGTAAGGGTAATTTGGGTGGAAATGGGAAGCCACACAGGGTAGCAATTGAGCTGGGGCATTAAGTGGGATTTGAGAGAGATTGGGGGTGGGTTGGGAAGTCAAGAAGAGAACACTGATCAAAGACATGTGTGTAAGCTTCTGTCTACTTACAGTATTTTCTGGGCAATTAAGTCATTCAATATAGACCTTTGAGTTTGTTAAACATTTTTATGTCTATGACTAGTTGTATCTCAGGTGAGTCAGAAATTTGAATTCATAATGAAATACAAAGTGTCTAAACATTCAAAACTTTGCTTTTGTTCCTTTGCCCATATTTCTACTGCAGCACTAGAAATACCTGCTATAATAGGTAATATGTGATTTTTGGAGTTGCTAGGAAGGACAGTGCCGCCTTTTAAGGTAGACATTTATTTGGAGCATTTGTTCAATGTATGCAAAACAAAAGCAAAAACCTCTACAAAATCTCCCCAGTAGTCTTCCCAGAACACAGACCAATCTATTTGTCAGTGTGTATATCTTTCAGACTCTGTGATTTTAGATGATAAAGGGATCCTTCGATAGTGTTTGTACTATTTCTAGGGCCATGGTACCCATTTGACTCTTAATATTGGACTGCGTTTATTTTTATTCTTAATCCATATTGCTCAAGAGCCACATTCCTATAAGATGAGGGGAACATTGTCTCAGATGTTCCTCAGGTATTTCCAAGATGAGGTTTTAGTTTGATAGCTTTTTACCTTTCTGGGGTTTTTTGGGAGCTCAGTTAATAACCACACTTTCCCTTTCCATGAAGAACCATAGGAAAGAAAGGTAGACCATTGTAGTAGCCCTTCAGGGGGGAGGGCTTGTTTGTTTATTCTGCAGGCCCCTTGGACCTACAGATCGTGGTCAGCCACATGCCATCTCTAACTCTGATTTTCGTTGTACACTCCTTCCGAGAATCCTCCCTGGACAGTTTCAGAAGCCACCAGCCCCACCATGGACTTACTTGCAGATCTGAAGAAACTGGCAGCCCCCTTGTGAGTGACCCACACTTTGGAATGAAGTACAGTTGACAAGGTAGCTTTTTTCTGTGGATTGCACTGCAGATGAGACAGAGGTGAAGTGACTGTGGTGAGATGGGGAAGGGAAGGATGTGACCCATAAATACAGGTGAGGGGGCTTCTAAAAGATGCACAACTTCCATTTGTTGAATGCGGAAAGAAAAGCAGCCAGTTGGGAAGTACAGTTAAACACCACGTTGAAAGTAACCCCCTCCATATGTTTCTGATCTTTTCCTTTCTCAAAAGAAAAATAGGTTTTGTGATGTTAATGAGTTTTAATAATTGCAAGAAATATTGCAGGTTTTCACACTGAAAAATTCCCAAGTTACTATCAAAAAGGATAAGTAGCTGTTGCTCTAAATGTTCAAGCCACACATTGCAGTTGCTACTGTATTACTTAAATATTCTTTTGCAGAACTTCATCTTTTGAGAATGGTTGCTGTTGTGTGTTCTCCGTATGTACCCAAGTATATGTTGAGAGGATTTTGGTTTTCAGACTTTGTTCTTTTTCTTTTTTTTTTTAAAGATTTTTATTTTTTTAAATTTTTTTTTTTTTGACAGAGATCACAAGTAGGCAGAGAGGCATGTAGAGAGAGAGAGGATGCAGGCTCCTTGCGAGAAGAGAGCCCGATGTGGGGCTCAGTCCCAGGACCCTGAGATCATGACCCGAGCCGAAGGCAGAGGCTTTAACCCACTGAGCCACCCGGGTGCCCCCTTAAGACGTTATTCTTAAGAGAAGTACCTGTTCACACCCATAATTGTGTGAGAAGAGTCCCTTTCAAAGCTTCTTAAGCAAAAGGCTTCTCATGCTCTCTGTTTTCAGATTAAATGGCTTGAGTATCAGTTGATAGAGACCCACATGCTGTCTTTCTTAATGAAGGGCAGTTTTTGTAATTTTTTTTGTAAGTTGATCTTGAACTTTTTATAAGTTGATCTTTTATAAATTGTTCATGAACTTCTCCAAATAAAGATGGTTTTGTGTGCGTTAATTAATTCTAGTATACTTAAAAAGTTGTGCTTCACAAATGGTTTTGGCTGTAGTCCTGAGAAGATCAGTAGCTTGACACACCTGTTAGCCCGTTTTCGACATGGCAGCACACAGGTTGGGATGCTCTGTTTTAAATATTTTTTAAAACTTCTCTTTTGGTAATTCTTTCATTAAATATACATTGAGCACCTGCTCTGTACCAGTAGCTATGCCATGATTCTGGGCTTAACATTTAATTTATGTCCGGTATTTCTCCAGTTTTGAGCTGGAAGACGCTTGGGGGGTCTTGTTCAGCAGATGTGTGAGTCCGTCCCAGAGATGGTAAGGTTCTCAAAGGTTCTTTTGCTAATGTGAAACCTGGCACTTGAATCCAGCCCTTCTAACTCCTGGCTTTTTGCCCTTCACTATAACTGAGTACTAAAATACGTGCTAAATTAACTTGTATAAACTGTGTTCTTTTGTGGAATCAGATTTCTTAAATCCTGCCAGATATATATGGCATGTAGAAGTTGAACATAGGCAGATGCATACATTTTATTATGAGGCACTTGATTCTATTTTAATCCCTGTGGATAATTTCAATCAGTAATAATACAGTCCCTGTGGAAAATTTATAAAGTACAAAAAGCACAAATCAGAATTAACTCATACTTGTGAAAAAGATATTTGATCACCTCTTTCTCTCTGGCATATTTATTTATTTATTTATTTATTTTTCTCTGACATTTTTAAACCTTTTTTTTTTTATTTTAAAAGATTATTATTTATTTATTTGACAGAGAGAGGGAGATCACAAGTAGGCAGAGAGGCAGGCAGAGAGAGAGAGAGAGGGAAAGCAGGCTCTTTAGCGAGCAGAGAGCCCGATGCGTGGCTCGAGCCCAGGACCCTGTAATCATGACCTGAGCATGAGGCTTAACCCACTGAGCCACCCAGGTGCCCCTCTCTGACATTTTTGAAGTCATGATTTTGTATCTAGTCTTTTAAACAAAAATTTTTAACATTCACGTTTGGTTTTTGGTTTTCTTTTGATAAGGATTCTTTCCCCTCTTCTTGGTTTTGTTCCAGGTGTGTATGGAGAAAGTTTTTTTGTTTTTGTTTTGTTTTGTGGTTTTAGACATAAGCTAATGCATTCTGATTTGGGTTTAAGACCTGGCATGTGAAAGCCATTGCTGGTTTTTTATGGTATCAGATTGTTGCTGATATTTTCTCATGGAGGGCTTAAATTCAGGGTATCTACATGGTTTCCCATTACACCTCCATTGCTGCAGGCTGAAGACCAGTTGAGGTCCAGAGACCAGGGTGATGTCTCCAAGCGTTATGTTGTGGAGATGCCCAAAATGCCTGCTTGCCATTATCTATGGCGGGTATGTGGTTGTGAGGGTCACCTAAGCAGCTGGGGCCTGAATTTGGAGAGATCTATGGAGTTACTACTACTTCTTATGCACAGAAGACATATAGATGTCCCAGAGTACTGATAAGTCAACTGCTTCCTTTCTCTCCTTAGCAAAAGGAAATGCTGGACGAGGAGAGGATGATGAGGCACCTAATTGTGGGTGAGTAATTTTTCTTTCTCCTTCCATGCGTCTCTGATTGCAGTGATCTTCCCTCTTGCAAAGGTCTGAGTAAATACTAGCTCCTTATTGCTTGTGCTCAGAGAAGTAGCTGATGGTGGAAGAGCACTTTTAAAAGGATTGAGGAGGCTGAAAGACGCTTGTTAGAGTGCACCTGGATCCTGCCATGACATCACAGGCGGACCATAAACGGCTCTCCAGAAAGCACAGCAGCCTTTTTTCACCCCTTTCTTAACAATGAGACGTAGATTGGGCTTGTTCTCTATTCAAGCATCCTTATGAGTAAATGTCTATTTTTACGGTAGAGCTGCACTTTAAAAATAGCTCCAATCAGTACGACTCTTTTCCCCCATATGTTAAAAAGTTATACATGAGTTAAAATATCTCAGATTGCTTAAATTCTTCCAGACACAAGGCAGTTTTCCTTTTCTTTTTTTTTGGGGGGGGCAGAAGTGTGGGGGAGGATTAAGTACAAAATAAGGACTTTCTGTCTAGGCCACATCAACCCTGTTTGTTCTTGGAGACTTTTTTTTTTTCTTGTTAAACCAGTAGCAGGGCTTTTAAACCAAGATTTGAGATTTCTGACTGTTAAAAAATTCATTAATATTTGGCGGGTATAGTCTTCTTCCTGGAGCGATTGTTTATTTTTGTTGCTGAGAGCAATTAGCTAGAACAGTCACAGTTGCAGCTGTTAGATACTAAAAGCTCCAGCGGAGATCACAAAAGGCCTTATGCCCATTTAGAGTCTGTATTTGGATTGTTTTTAACGGATGGTTCTTTTGGAGTCTACTGTGTTACCAAATTCGATTGGGTGATCCTGTACCAATCAGATGTACAGTGGTATCATCAGCATGCTGTGCTGATCAGAGTCACTTAAACACCTTGCTCTGTGGAAGCCAGGATGGTTTCACAAAGCTGGATGCTGCAGAATGAACCTCTCCCATTCTTCCTGAGTCCTCCCTGTGCAAACCTGAACATGGTTCATCCGAAAGCATCATGTGCTTTTTTCAGTAATTTGTCCTTTGGTTTTACTCCTTGTTTGTTGCTCTTGATTTGTTGGGACTTTTGTGGGATAATCTACATGTGCAAGTGTGAGAAAGATTCACAGAACAGTCTGGTGCCTCAGATTTATATCTGTAGCGAAGAATGACTTCTTAGACAATCTTGGCTCCAATTTAATGCCTGACACTTTGCGAAACAGCAGCTCAAATGAAGGGATTGTGGGTTTCACGGTTTTTGCCTTTGAATATATTTTTGATAGAAGAGGGTATATGTGTGTACATATTTAATAGTCATGTTGCTTTAGGATTCATCATATACTTTTATATACATTTTGACATTTGAATGTCACAGCAACTTGTGAGGCAGGGAATTCTAGACTGTTCCCATTTTTTGGAAGAGTAGATAGCCTCAAAGTTAGTGGGTAGCCAGCCACCTGCTTAACTTTTCTGTATTGTGGCTATTTGCTTTTGTACAAAAAAGAAAATATGTATTTCGTGTGTTCTACTGCCGGTGTACTAAGCTGAAGCAGGTTGATGAACTCGGCTTTATTTTAAAGGCTGCTAGAGATTGCTTTAATGCCCAAGACTAGTATATAGTGACTTCTTGGAAAGTTTAGAGTAGAATTAGAATATGTTTTTTTCATCTCTATTTGGGGAAATATTTTGGGAATATTGGAGGGTTTTGGTAATTGTATTATTAAGTGGGAATCTAAAATGTCCAGTGAAAATTTGTTTCCTGCTAGCTAGCCTAAATTAATTAGGAGTCAATACATTTTGTTAAGATTTCGACATTTACATGAAGATATTTTTAGGGCAGCCTTTCAACTGGCAATTGATTGACCAGATGGCAATCTGTTTGATTAGCCAGCTTTAATCTATTATTACTAAGTCAAGTGTAGTATTTCTTCTTTAATCACACCCTCCAATGAAAGTTTTCATACAGTTGGAGAGGTATGACACCTGTAAACTAAAAGTCTAGTTTTTTGTTTTTGTTTTAAATATTTTATTTATTTACTTGAGAGAGAGATTGAGAGCATGAAAGGGAGGAGGGTCAAAGGGAGAAGTAGACTCCCTGCTGAGCAGGGAGCCCGATGAGGGGCTCAATCCCAGGACCCCGGGATCAGGACCTGATCAAAGGCAGATGCTTAACCAACAGAACTGCCCAGGTGCTCCTGTTTTGTTTTTGTTTGTTTGTTTGTTTGTTTTAAAGTAAGGTCTGTGCCCACGGTGGGGCATGTATTCCCAACCATGAGATCAAGTTGCATGCTCCACCAAGGCCAGCAAGGTACCCCTAACCTAGTAACTTTAACAAATTTTCCTGTAAAATTTTTCTCTCTTTGGGTGACTTTATTTTTCAATGATGCTATAATTCCAAAGAATCATGATTTGAGTTGAACACACAAAAATTTCAGCAAAATGCAAGACATTATCCCCTTTCCCTTTCTGAATAACATTAAATAATTGTAATATGAATTGTTGATGGCTTTCTTGTTTCTACAAACTTTTTGAGACCATTTCTCACGTTGTTAAGCCTTTTGGAAACCTAACCAGTATATAACCAGTATATAATAGTAATATAACTATTAGGATTGAAGTATGTTTATTGGACAAGGTTTTTTTAATACTCAGATTTGACTATGAATACATTTGAAGGCAGTGTGGCAGCATTATCTTGGATAAAGGAAAGACTCAACAGATGCCGTTAAGTGAGATAAGAGGGATGTGGAAACGTGGCTAGATGTGTTGGCCAGAATCTCTGAATGGAGGAGTGAAGGCACCTCAGGGTGCCTTCCTTTTTGTTGCAATGAATGCCCTAGGGAGGTGAGGTTGTACTGATGAATCAGTGAAAACCTCATTAGGAAGACTCCTTGATAATTTAATACAGAGATCCTGAGATTTTGAAGAGTAGGCAGCTAGCTATTTAGTCTCAAAGTAAAGCATCAGATCTTAGCTGAAACATGTCTCAAATATTGCAGCACTTATCAAATATTTTATCTTCCATGGTGGTTCTCATGATCACTTTTGAGCTTGACACTCATTTTTGAAACTTAGGAGCATTAATATTGAGGCCCACCCCTAGATTCTTGTTCTCTGGCCCTATGATAAATTCTAGATGGACTTCATAGTGCAGGGAGGTTTTTCAGCCAAGGTAGAGACATCTTGGTATAATGGTTAATGGGCTTTAAAGGATGTAGGAATACAGGGTGTTCCTATTCTGTCTCTTTTTCTTCCATTTCTGTTGTAGTCTTTTCAGGTTCCAGGAAGCCTGTTGTTGTCTGTCCCTACCTCATTTTTCACATAGAAAACTTATATTTGACTGTGTATTTGGGTCAAGCACCATGCTAAACACTTTATATACAGTATATATATCAATCTTAAAATCACAAGGAGGTACTGTAATAATCCCTATTTATCAGAGAAATAAAATGAGATTTGAAGAAGTACAGAAACTTGTCTAGGGACTACAGTTAGTAAGTCATTGGAGCTCTTCAGCTTCCTATCTGACTTCAGAGCGACAGTCTTAGCAACACTTGATATTGTCATGGTTAATAGTGGGCAGCTGTGTTGTTAGGTATTTGGTTTTACCCTAAAATGAGGTGGTTTGGGTTACTGCTGCAAATACATCTCCTCTTGGAAAAGAGTCCAGCTGGAGTATTTCGGAGTGTGTGTGTGTGTGTGTGTGTGTGTTTGTAAAGTCCATAATACATAGATATGTTTGTTCATGTTTTAGCTCACTTTCTAGACTGGGGAATTCCCTAGAGTAGGATGTTTCTGTGATTCAGCTTGGTGTTCCTTTTCCTCTGTATCCACTATAGCACCTTGCACATTGTGAGCATTCAGCATACTTGTAGAATACATAAAAGGGAAGGATGAAGTTTGAGGAGCTGCTGTCTATTCCGAATTTGAGTTGGTATGAGCCCTAGTTTATTTATTTATTTTTTTTCTTTAAGATTCTTAAAAAATTTATTTGAGAGAGCATGTGCGTGCACACAGATGGAGAGTGAGGAGGAGAAGCAGAGTCCTTGCTGAGCAGAGAACCTGATGCAGGGCTTAATCCCAGGACCTGGAGATCATGACATAAGCCAAAGGCAGACAACGATTAACCGACTGAGCCACCTAGTCATCCCTAGACCCAGTATATTCCTAAATGTATTTTCTCTGTCAGAAAATTAATGCTTGTAGTATCTGTGTTTCTTTCTTTCTTTCTTTTTTTTAAGATTTTATTTATTTGACACAGAGAGATCACAAATAGGCAGAGAGGCAGGCAGAGACAGAGGGAGCGTGTTACCTGCTGAGCAGAGACCCCCCCCCCCCCCATGTGGGGCTCGATCCCAGGACCCTGGGATCATGACCTGAGCTGAAGGCAGAGGCTTTAACCCACTGAGCCACCCAGGTGCCCCTAGTATCTAGTATCTGTGTTTCTTAAACATTTCAGGTTTGCTTGCTTGTTTTGAGGGCAAGTCAGGGTCAGAAATAATAACTAAATTGTAAAATGATGACCCAGCGAATGTATGGGAAAGGGATTACGGTGCTCCCGGAGAAAGTACAAGTCTGCCAACCCAGGGACTTCCGATACGCATTCTGTTTCTGTTCTCCTTGAGTAGAAAGGTCTTCTAAATGTGAATGTTAGGGATATGAACAGTTAATGTCTTTTCTCTTGGACAATGTATAATCTGATTCTATGTCTGTATAGCATGTGTATCAGTGAGAATGAGACAGAAAAGTAAAGAGAAGTTGAAACGTCTTTGGCCTTGTTTCTCAGGGTCCCAGGTGACCTGGTGTTGGTGTACATTTATAAACACGAGATTTCATAGCTCTTACCTTTTTTATGGAAATATTATGGTGTTAATAGCCAGAAGAGTAACATGGCCTCTTTGAATTTATTCTAGGTAATAGAATATTCCCTGCTGAGAGTTTATAGCTTGACTAATGTCATTTCTTGACTACATCCAAGTCCTAAGAGAGTCATGCCAAAATATCAGATTGTTACGTGTTGTAACTTAGTTCAGGCTGCTAAAATACAACATTAGAGATGGGTAGGTTCCTAAACAACAGGAGGATATTCCTCACAGTGGTGGTGGCTGGACATCTGAGATCAGGGTTCCTGCCTGCTCAGGTTCTGGTGAGGGTCTTCCTTCAGGTTGCAGACTGCCAACTTTTTGTTGTGATCTCACATAGTGAAAAGGGAGCAAGCCAATTCTCTGACCTCTTTGCAGGAGGACACTAATCCCTTTCGTGAGAGTCTACTCTCATGACCTCATTATCTCCCGAAGGCTCCACTCCACATGCCATCACGCTGGGGATTCCATTTCTACATGTACATTGTGGGTGGGGGAAGGGGGAGTCAGGTACAAATACCTTATCTATAACAGTCTGTGTGGAGTTCTGGCATATATATGAACAGGTATCTCTTTAAATCATATCAGACTCTCATTGTATAAAACTGTGTTGTCATAATGACTTTCTTCTGTTGAATGTCAACCATGACCCAGTCAGGAGTCGGGGCATTTCAAATGAGTCGTTGCTAACTTTCATGATAATTCTGAAAGGTGCATCATATCATCCTTCTATTACAGATAGGAAAACCCAAGGGTTGAGGAGACAAAGGAACCCCTGATGGGGGGGAAGAATGTTTTAGCATCTTTTATCATTGCTAAATTAAATGGAAAAGAGAGTTCTCCATGTCCAGGTAGGTAAATGGTCATTTATGTATTTGGTAACTAAAGTATGCCCAGGGAATGCATTTGGGGACTGGAACTCAGATTATTTCCTTTGTGTCTTGTGGTACCTGCCCCTCCAAGAAATCAGAAAGCTCGCAAGCTGTCATGGTAGTTCAGATTAAAGTCTTTATTTTTCTGCCTTCAGAGACGATAGAACGTTTGTCCTTTAGGTGGTAACATACACAGTTACCCTACTGCTTTCTGTGTGTAGAAAATTGTGTCGGTACAAGTTGCGGCTGTTTCTGTTTTTAATGTTTCCTGATGGTCGTGCATACTCTTACACCTGTAAGGAGTACATAAGCCTGTGGATTAATTGGACTAAATGCCTTCATTTGGCTGGTGAGGAACTTGGGTAGAAGAGAAGCGATTGGCTTGACGAATTTTGAGCACTTGCTGTGTGATTAGAATTGCAGGCCTCCAAGTACCAGGCTGTAATTTAGAAATTGAGCAGGATTAGGTGAAATGATACTTGGAAATACATTTTGCAGTAGCACTCACTATCTAAATTGAAGTGCATAAATGCACTTCATGGAAGGTATGGTTTTTTCTAAAATGCACAGTATCTTAGGCTGGGTCTGATTATTTACCATTACCACCCTTCCAACCTTCAACGTCACATAATTTTGGTTCCCAGATTAGATTGCTAATAAATTATTGTAGTACACAGAACAAGAGTGTTGTTGGACTCTGTTCTCTAAGGTCTTGCTATTCTCAGTATTGTCCATGGATCAGCAGCACTGATACCACCTGGGAACTTGTTAGAAATGCAGACTCAGTGGATCTCTGCCCTCCAGCCTACTGAACCATGATCTCCATTTTTGTGGAATTACCAGGTTGATGCATATGCATATTAAAATTTGAGAATCAGTGCTCTCAGGCAGTGTTTCTCAAATTTGAATGTGCTTAAGATGGACCCACAGAGCTTCTTAAAACAGAATCCTGGGCTCAGAGATTGATTCAGTAGGTCTGGAATGCATGCATTGGAAGTTGTCCTGTCTCTGCATACCTTGCAGCAGTGGTTGGATGGCCTCTGGGGTTGGGTTATTCCCTCTCTCATTTGGTTGGCTGAACTCCATGAAGTTAAGAACCTGAGTAGCCAGTTCTCTGGGTACTTTTTACCAAGGGCTGAAGGTGGAGTCCACAACAGTTTTACCCTTACTTACTGAAAAGTTATCCTGAGAAGGACTGAGGTTGATGGGAAAGTGTTCTGTTGTCACTATGAGAAGGGAAGATACATTTTATATAGATAAATACATATGTAAGGATAAATAGAACAGGGAAATAATAATTGAACAGTTTCCAGGAAGCCTCTGAATGGGTTGGCCGGAAGCACTGCCCTCTTTATTTTCAAAAAGGAAGAATTGTATATCTCAGCTTTTCTAAGATTCCACTTCCTTCTAAGAACTCTTCATAATTTCTCATCACTACCCTTGCCAAGTACCACAAACAGTGATCAGAACTCAGCAGCCTACTTGGCCAGCCAATCTTTCCTTTTTAAATCAATTTAAGGCAGTTTTGTGTATGGAGGGTTGGCTGCTTACTACTTTGGCGCAAGGTGTTTTTCTGTGTTTATCCATTGAGAGCATAGGTACCTTTAAGGCTTATAAATGATTCTGTTGATCAGTGTGGTCAGGAAGTAGGGACCCCCACCCTTGTGTGACTGCTACATTTGCAGGGAGGTGGATGTTGGATGCCTTTCCATAAGTATGTTTGTATTCACCTCAAAATGAAAGCTCTTGCAGTTTAAATGTATTCTTGTTGTATCATGAAATTTTTAAAAAACACTGGGCCTGGTACATTTACACTCTAACCCCTCCAAGTAAACTTTTCTAGAGCATTTTTTTCCTGCAATATTTAAACCATTGTTAATCTTTTTTGGTTGGCCTTAAGTATTCGATATGTCCTAATAAAAGAAAAAAGTTGCTTCACTACTTGTGGGTGTAATAACTCAGCAAACTTTGTTTTTTAAATTTGGTGGTGAAGCTTGGGTATGTGGGATTTTGCTCCTTGCTCTTAATTTTCAACATCCTCCTATAATAATAAAAGGCAACTCATTCATCAGTTGATAAAGTGACTGCTGAGAGTAGAAGTTTCTTCTGTGCCAGTTATCAGGATTTTAAAATTCATGTTCTCTGGCAGTTTCTTTTGTTTTGACTTTTCCTGCTTTTAGAATAGAGCTGAAAGTTGGAAGGTTATTTTCTGGAGAATGTGCCCTAGGAAGAAGGCTTAGTGTTCATTTTGGGCATGATATATATATGCACTTACTATATTGCAAGAAATTGTGGTATCACAGAACCATCAAGTAGCTCAGTAAGTTTTAGTTGGAAGGGACCATGGGACTAGAATAAGAAAACCAGTGCTTCATCGAGTATCACATTAGCTCAGTGCTGTGTGAGGTACCGCACAATTCTATACACTAACTTTTGTGCATTCCATTCTTAACAGTTGAGGAAACGTGGCCTTAAATAAATCCCCAAGATTTATTGGCAGAGCTGAGATTTTAAATTTGGATTTGAACATGGGGTCTGGAACCTACTCTAAACATGCACCATATTTTGTGGAAAGCTAGGTAAAATAGATAAGAGCCCATGCGGCCATTAGAAATGAAAATGCCTCATGCCTACCTCAAAGTTTTGAAGTTTTAAAAGTATTCATAATCTTGTGAAATAGATAGGGTAGATGCTAACGTGCTCTTTTACAGATGGGATTGGGCTGGATAGGTAAGAACAAAAAAACTCAACCAGGGGGGCACCTGGCTGGCTCAGTTGGTTAAGTGTTCGACTTTTGATTTCAGGCTTGGGTTGAGATCTCAGGGTCATGAGAGCCCACCTAGGTCTCCAGGCTCAGTGCAGAGTCTGCTTGAGATTCTCTCTCTCCCTCCTTCCCCTGTTCCTCCCTCTGTGTGTGTGCACTCTCTCTCAAATGAATAAATAAAATCTTAAACAAGCAAACAAAACACAAACAAATCCAGTCTAAAACTCAGCCAGGTGGAGGAAGGACTGGCTGAATTGGACAAGATTGGTAAATGGCAGAGCCTCTGAGCAAACACTCACCGTTGACTCCAAACCTTGATAGGTTTCCCATGCTTAGTCTTAACAGTTTGTTACAAGTATATTTAAAAGAGGCTGGAAAAGTTGTTAGCAGAATAGTTGAGAATTGTAAACATCTCATGGAAAGGCTTGTAAAATTGAAATGCATTAATAGTTGGGGATCTAATCTAATAACACTTAATACCCATGTCTTTAGAACTTAGTTTTCTTAGGAAAACGTTTTAAAATGCCCTGCTTCTTTAAAAGTGAAGTATTCTTCCCAGTGGATTATTTACACTTATTCTAGAGGTTTGTTCATCTTTTGGCTTATGTTGTAGCTAAATGTTTGCCTCATTAATTTTTGTCTACATAAAACGTCTTACTTACCTTGAGACCATTTTTGGCCTCTTGGCTTTAGAGACATTTGGAGTTGAAGGCAGTGTCCCATATGAGCACTTGAGACTTTGACAGTGAATGTTGCGGGGATGGGTTTTTTCCTCCCACAGGGTTACTTTGCTTTTGTTATGACCTATCAGGACCACATGTCTGGCTTTATATCTAGTCATGTGTTCTTCCTGTCTGGTCAACACAGGCTTGGGAAGTGACTTGTCGACCCTGCCCCGAGAGCCTGCTCGAGAGGGTTGGCAAACTCTCCTGGTCCTGCTGTGATTCCCTCAGGCTTGTGAGGGACGACAGATGGTTGAGCTAAACTCGGAGCCACCCCTCCACATAATGAAGAAAAATGACCAGCCTCCTGGTAAGTGGAAATCAGAACCCATGCACCTTTAATTCTGATAAACAGGACATTGAAACAAACACAAAGTGAAGAAGGGAGAGGGAAAGCTTTCACAGTCTACTAGTCTGTTTTGTTGGTACTCTTCACACTTATTAGTAGGAGATCTTTACATACCCACTTTTTCATCTAGATATTCACTACACGGAAACTACTGAGACTTGGAAATAATCCTGTGTGCCTTTTTGGGTATAAATAATCCCTGTAAATGCCAAAAATGTTGAGTCAGCATCCAAGTAGGGTTGGAGAATTGCTTTTGGTACTACGTGAGCAGCTTGGGGCCTGCTGTGCTCCTAGCTCCTTTCATGCTTGTCTGCCTCTCCAGTAACTCGGGTGAAGTTGCAGCCCTCTGCAGCTCTCATGGCCCAGGCTTTTGTACCTGACCTCTGTTAAATGGACCCTTGGTATTTGACTGAAGAATGGCCTATGTGTAGTCTAGCCAGTGAGTGACTTGGGCAGTTACAGAGTAGAAGCCAGTTGGTGGAGTGTAGAAAAGCAGATAGGCAGAGTAGCTGATGGTCACAAGAATGAAGAATCTTGAACATGGGTGGCCTGGCGCTAGTCACTTTGGCTCCATTTTTTGTCTCTGTGAAGCATGTGGCTCAACTCTTAGAGAGTCTGTCTTCCTCGTTGCTGCTCGTACCTTATGATGACCCTCCCTTATGTAAGTGGGCCTACTGACACCATGTCTGCGGGTGCTAGAGCACAGTGGCTGTGCGTGTGGTCAGATGCTTGGCTTCTGTGCCAGTTCTGCCCATTCCAGGCTGATGAACTCTTGCGTAAGGTTGTTACCCTCTGTAAGCATCTGTTTCCTTTCCCTATAAAATGAGAAAATGGGACCTGCCTCAGAGTGTTGGAAGGATTAATGTGTAGCAGGTGGAGCCTGTAGCGTAGTGCCTCGTACATGGTGTGTATGCTCAAGAGATGTTGGCTGCTGTTACTTATTGTTGTTGCTGTCCTCATCACCTGATGAATGACCTGATGACTGATGAATGTTCTTCCCTTTGCTGAGAAAATATGAACGACCAGAACTATTGTTCTACTTCTTGTCCATCGGTATGATTGTGTATGATTGTGTGAACAGTGACATTAAATCATATAAGACTTTCCTTTCCCTTCCCTAAGCCCCTTGAAACTCTCTCATCCTGCTCTTTGTTCACAAACGTGAGGCTGTTTTCGACTGTTCCTGTGAGACAGAAACATCTAGTATGCAAAGGGAACCTTAAATTCCATGAGCATACAAGGGATGATCACACCTGGATAAAACCATATTTACATGATGTCTTCCATAAATACATGTACGCTTTGATTGTTTTTCTGCCAAATCATTATAAAAAAGAAAGGAATTTTAATGACATTCCTACGTATTTTCCCAGATAACTATTGTTCACTGAAGCACACAAACATGCCACAATCTTTTGACCATCTCTCTTGTCCTTTGATGACCAAGGCTCTCTAGGCTCTCTTCCTGCTGGTACCTGGAGCAGGAGAAGAAGGTAAGCAAAGGTGGTCTTTTATCTCTGGACTGTTCACCTTTGGTTCAGTGCTCAGTGTCCACTGTTTATGTGCTGGAAAGAGAAATGAAAAGTAATTATTAAAGAGAACTTCCCCACTGCCAGTGCTGTGACCTCCTTCTCTGGCAGCCAACTTTTTAAACAAGCATCTTAATATTTCAGCAGATGGTGCTAAGGTTTGTTAGAGCAGCCTGCGGTATTCCCAGTTCATTCCCACATTTCTGGATTCTTTGTAATTAGCTCACAACATGGGTGAAATCGAGCTTAAATGTAACCTAAACCCATTGGAGAAAGAGCAGCATCTGGTGAGAGGAGCTGGATAATGTTGCTTTGCTTTCAGGGAGTTGCCCCAGAGGTGAGCTCTATAAGATTAACAGCAGCTAGAAGTCACTGCAGCTGTGTTCTGTAGTCTGTCCTGGCTGCCCATTTGCTTCCAGATACAATTCAGGTATTGATTTTCATTTATAAAGTCCTTTGTCATTTCTGTCTCCAGACTGGTTTTCTTGAAAATCTACTCTTGCTCCTTGGTTTATTATTATTTCATTGTCTCTGTTCCTATGTTTTGTACACGAATCTAGGGATCTCTCATGGAAGGTGTTACGATTTTGTAAACAAATAGTAGCTTCTTAAAGAAAATCCCGTAAGACTAAATTTAAGCTAAGTGCTTTTACCACATCAAGGTCAGTGATATTATTTTCCTAAAGTTATAGCGACTTTCTTTGTAGAAGGAACTCTTTTCTTCCACAATCTACTCTGCCTAAATAATGCTGGGCATGTAATTATTTCTTGATTGACTGATGTGGCATAGCATCATCTGCAGAGACCTCTAGTTATTTGAGGCAACGTCTTCTGTCCCTTGATGTTGTGACTGAGTAAGGCAATGTTGGATGGCATAGCAGGCTCACAAGTAACTCCACAGATGGTTTTGGGGCCAAAAGCACTCCAAAAGTAGTTGTTGCTATTGTTCCTAATGATATTCCTAATGTTCCTAATGATAGGAATAGTGGATATCCAATTTAATGACCTCATTTCTACTAAGAATTTTCCTTTGTCTCCAAGTACGTATGACTTAGAAGAAAGTCAAGAAAAATGGCTTTCCCTTGTGATTCTTTTCCCTAGTCTATTTTTGTTTCTGTTTCTGACAGCAGCTATGCTCTTAGCAGGAACTGCTCCGTAAAGATTGTTAAGTACGTATTAAGGACTTAAAAACATAGTAAGGACTTATTGCTAACCAAGCACTGTTAAATGATTTATATGCATTTTTATTCAGTTGTTTTGATAACTTCACAGGAAAGTAGGTTATTTTGTTCATAGTTGAGGACCTTAAGATTACCTAGGTAGTAAGTGGTTGAAGTAGGACTTGAACCCAAGACCATCAGACTTCAGAAGCCTGTCAACTGAAACTGAATGGAAAGAATCCCTACACAATTACTTTCTGTGGGGCTCCTGTTTCCAGTTGCCTAACTTTTCTTGTCACTTCTTAATTTTGTCTCTCCCTTATTTCTAGATGGAACATACCCAACAAATACTCAGCTCTGGAGCAGGTTTAGGAATGAAATGAGGAAAAAATATCGTATCTGAGTTAATGAACTTTGAAAATGTATGGGTTTTACCCGGGGAGAAAAGCTCCTTGGTACAACAAAGTCAGAAAATCAAAGACAGGTTAGAGCTCTTAATGAGAAGGTGAAGGTTGCATTTAGGGTCAGAGAGTAAATATTGCTCCTCCTACTTTCTGCATATAGCAAAAATGTCTGGTTGTTATTTTCCTTACCCAGAAGGGTTACTTACTGTCAGAGAAGTGAACAAATTCTTTGCAATGGGACCCCTAAATGAGTGGTTAGCTGTTCTTCATCCTTATAATCACCCTTTGTTCTTAGAAGTATTTGAGTTTTCTTATCTCAAGGGCAGACTTGGAAAGCTTTACTGACATTTAGAGAGAAAATACCTGATATTCTAGCCTTGGTACTTAGGATTCCCCTCCTGAATGTTAAGCAAATTCAAATAGCAAAGGTACTCCTAAGGAATCCTTTTTGGCCAGATGGATCAGGGATAAATCTCCAAAATTAGTGCTGCACAGAGAATTCTCTCTCATGGACGAATTATTCTCCCCTCTCTGAGGACCATCTGTCTCATGGGCAGAAGAAAAATAGGCATCTGTTCAGATCTGTAGGGTTGCCATTTGGACCCATTCCTATAGTGTTTCCAAGTGGAGGGTTGGGTTGTCTTTGGGCCAATCCAAAGCCTTAAGTGCTAAGGTCTTTTAAGTAAAGAAGTATAGAATCAAGACAAAATAATTTTGATCCAGAAGCTGGTTTTGTAGAGCAAGGATCGGCAAATAACCCACCATTCTATACCAGGGATCTGGAAACTTTTTATGTAAAGAGCAAGATAATATTTTATAGACTTTGTAGGCCATGTGATCTCTGCCACAACTACTTAACTCTTTTATTGCAGTACAAAACAGTACATTAATGAGTGGTCATGGCTGTGTCCCAATAAAACTTTATTTATAGTAAGAGGTGGTCAGCAAGATTTAACCAGTGGGCCAGGGTTTGTTTCAACACCTGTTCAAGACCACAAGAATTCAATGTATGTGGGAGATTTTTCAAAGGCTTTGGGTTCATGCAGTGTAGTTGTCAAGCCTAATGTATATACCCTTAGGTATGTAGATTTGGTAATGGCAGTTTTGACCTCTACCGCTGTGTTAATCACTATTTATCAAAGATTCTGATTATTTGGAAGTAATTTCATCATCAGCACAAGATAAAGTCTGGAAGATCCTTTGCTGATGTTTGACTCCGAAAAGCATACCAAATGCCTTTGAACATCAGCCTGAACACATCCATTTAGATAAGCTGTTTCTAAACTGAATGTGACTAGTTCAGTTTTGGGATGCCATTGGGTATACTGAATAAAGTCAATCATATTGAATAGACTTCCTTTACTCCTAGACTTTGCCTCCATATGGGTTGGAGTTCTTCATTGTAAAACTAATAACTTCCTTCCAAAGATGCAGTGGGTGGTTCAGTTTATCATAATCACAGTGATGGATATAGGCCCAATAACTTTGTTCCCTCCCTTATTTTGGCTCTGAAAGGATACATCGAGGGGGAAAATCTGCAGATGTGATCCACCAAAATAAACACACATGTGTCAGAACTAATGCTTCCTGTTTCTTGGTTGGGCTTAAATTCTTTACATGCAGACTGATGGCTAACTGTCTAGGCAAGTGAATTGGAAATTGTTTACAAGCTAGAATGTGAATACCAGTCAAATATTTCTGCATTGTTTTTGCATCATTTCCTGTCTCTCCAGTTTTCATGGGGAAGGATTGTAATTTTGCCCATCTCAAAGTTCTGCTTTTACTACCCAGTTTAAATAGAAAGATTTGTTAGACACATGCAGCTTTTACCTTTTTGTTTTTCATCAAGAATGTGTAGTAAGGGGCAGGTACTAACCTTTTTGCTATTGAAAGGCAATATTCATACTCACGTGTTTATTGATTTTAAGACGTAATTTTCTCTGGATGAGTCAAACAGTTGGGCAACTACTTGTGTCCCATTTAAACATCCTGTTGGAGATAAATGGAGGCCTCAGGTGCCCAAAGTGCATTTTGTACCCAACAGCTCTTTCTCCTCTCTCCTCTCGCCCCCCGCCCCCCCAGCTCCACACCCACTGTGGAGCCCAGTGCAAGGCTCAAACTCATGACTCTGAGACTAAGACCTGTGCCAAGCTCAAGAGTCAGACGCTCAACTGACTGAGCCGAGCTGGTGGCCCCCTCACCCCATGCCAAGATCCCTTTTTTACTAGGAGAATTCACTGTTAACAGAAAAGAATGAATGAGAAATGAAGAAAGTAAGGAACTATATAGGATAGAGGGAAAAACTGGCATATTTTTCCTCATCTTTCTTATTTCTAGTCGAAGCTTCCAGGTACCATTAATTGATGTGAATGGAGTTTTTTTGTTTGTTTGTTTTTTTAAGATTTTATTTTATTTTATTTATTTGACAGACAGAGATCACAAGCAGGCAGAGAAGCAGGCAGAGAGAGAGAGAGAGAGAAGGAAGCAGGCTCCCTGCTGAGCAGAGAGCCGGATGTGGGGCTCGATCCCAGGACCCTGAGATCATGACCTGAGCCAAAGGCAGAGGCTTTACCCCACTGAGCCACCCAAGCACCCCTCTTATAGGTTTTCTATACCATGTTTAAAAGATCATGTTTTTTTTCCTAGGGCCAGTGAGATACCTTAAAAAGTTTTAAGCAAGGAAGTGATTTGATTAAATTTCATTATAATGAAAAATATGGATGAGGACTTGGGAGGAGGATAAGTCTAAAATTAAGGAGATCGGTTACAGAATCTTTTAAAAAATTGCATTCAAAATCAGAGCAGAGGAAAGGTAGGAGTTTTGGTTGATGATGAGATTTCTATCTTAGTTGTGCTTTCTAATTTCACTTGTTCATTTGTTGAAATGGGGAACAGTGAGGGCGAAACAGAGTTGGGAGAGGAGATGAGTTAATGGTATATTATCAAAGCCATTAGAGCTGTTTTGGGAAGAGCCCTAAATTGAACCTAACAAGTGTTAAGTACATTGAGAGATGGAGGAGGAGACAAGGCATGGGACCAAGTCAGGGAGGACCACGGATGCTGTACAGGAGGCCAGGTTTGCAGATGAGGAATAGAGACAGAACCTGAGCTGGACTTGAAGGAGAGCTCAAGAAAGATGGAAAATGAGTAGAAGACTAAGTGGCCAAATGAAAGGAAAGGGAAGAAATGCTTGTGGAAATGGAAGGAAGAGACTTGGGAGAAAATGCAAGGGTAGATGGAGTTTGGCAGTGATCTGGAAGAGTTCAGTGCCATCCCAAAGCATATCTTGTTTGCATTACTGGCCTAATCCTCTTTCCAGTCTTACCTTATACATCCTTCTTTGTACTTACATCTCAGCTAACCTGCAGAATTTGCATTTTTATGAACATGTGGGCTTACATTGTTATTTCTTCGTCTGAAATGCCCTTGTCCCACTTACCAAATCCTGTTGAGCCTGGAAAGAACAGGATTTCAATAAGAAAAGCGAACATTTTCCTCTTCCCAAGCTTTACTTCAAAAGCCACCTTTTGCATTCTCCTCTCTTGGCCTGAAATCTGTTGTAGCCTATCCCGGTTTCTGGTTCTCACACTAGTTTCCACTAAGCTTTAAACTCATTGATAACGTATTTTGATTTGCACATGTCTGTTTTCCTTACACTGCACTTTCTGGTTCCTCAATAAAGATGTGTACATGCTTACTGACTGGAGTCAAACAGGCTGGGATTGAACCTATAGTGTATCACTTATTGGCCCTGTTATCAGGAGCAATTGATTTCAAAATCCCTTTGAGCTTCAACTTCCTTACTTGTAAAATAAGCATAATAAAACCTGCTTACAGATGTATTGTGAAGGATAAGGTAGATGGTGCATACCCAGGACTTAGTGTGGAGTTTGGTGTGTGACCGCTGCCATTAAGGAGTGCTGCTACTGATAACATTGTGAACATTGGGCTATAAGGGGGCCTTTCACATAATGATTTCTTCTAAATAAAAGAGGCCACTTTAACGGATGTTCCAAGGTATAGGGATGAGGGGACATACATATGATGGAGTTGAATAATTTTCCTGTACTTCTAGAAGAGCTAGCAGAAACCTGAAACAGCAATAGGAAGGAGCCTTGTGGAGAAGAGATCTACACCATCCTAAACCCATCCGTGTTTTACTTGGGGTTAAAACATGTCAAAAATCTCTGATACCTTTTTAATATACTAAATTATAAAATGAATCCTGTTCCCAGATCTGGGAAAATCATTTGGTCCCATATCACAAAGGGCCTCAATTCTTCCCGCCCATCTTGGAATGTCAGGATCACTCAGGAACTTGGTAGAGATTCCCTAAATAAGTAATCTGCCAAAAAACGTAGCAAATCTGGTGAAGAATGAGTTCATCTGAATTGGTTTCATCTGAACAATGTTTACATTGCTTATTTCTCCTATTTATTCATAGCTAAGCTGATACTCAAGTTTTCCTAAAATACTATTTACTTTATTTTTGGCTTCTTTAAAAGAGGTTGATTGTGTAGATTCTACAGGCATTTTTTTTTTTCTAGGTTTCACCTGTATGCTTCACTAGAAAAGGTGAACTACTTTGCCCTATTTGAACATCTAATAAGCTAGCCATTGTAGAATCAGAGTTACAAAATCCCCTTTTCTTCTGTCCACCTGTTAGGGTAAATTCATGGAAGCAGTGAGTCTACAGTCTGTATTTTCCTCTTCTTCCCCACAGATAGTTTTGTATGAGGCAAGGTAGCTACTCTCTGCATGCCACAAGTTTAGCATCTAACACAATTATGTTGAAGTGAAATCTGTTTGTGTGTTTAATCCACACAGGCAGTTTCCCATTAAAATAAGGCTTTCACAGTTGAGTACTACTACTGATCTCTTGTGTTCTTGAAAATGATTGGTGATTAAAATCACCCTTTTTGCAAGCAGCTACCCACTGCTGCTCTCCACAGAGAATAATAAACGACCATACACAGTAATATTAAGATACCACTTAGACTATTAGAATTTTAACCACTTCATGTGGCTGAGGCACAGGGGCCTTTTCAGCCCCGATGATAGTTATCTCAAAATTGGTAACGGGCCTAGTTTAGCTCAGTCTCCCCTGGGGCCCACGCTGCCTCCTGCAGTGCAGTGTGAAACTTAACTGTAATTTGTTATGACTGATCCCTAATGCAAGTGTTAACAGTGGCTACCTGCCATGAGTAGGAAAGTGAGAGTAAGTGTTGTTTATCCAGACAAGAAGTGATACCAAAATGAGACTGGAGGTGTGATTCTAATTTGCACCTCCATTTCATTTGCCCGGAGGAACTGCATTTCTTTGTCATTATTTCTGAATATATATAGTGACAGGGGAAGGCTCACCAAATGCACTGCTAACAGATGTGGCAGTCACACTTTGCGGCCCCTCATTTCGTTCATTCATGCTTTCTTCAGATCACCATGTGCTTCGGAGGAAAGACCCACCCCAGAATTTCCCAAAATACCAGCCAAGTAGGAAATAGGAGTAATAATGCCAGTGAGCATTTGGAAACATCTTCATTGCCCTTTATCCTCTCTATTAGTGTAATACTGTATTTTACACTGCCCTATGCAAAACACCCTTGTGATGGAGTGATAGGAAATAGTGAAGAGGATGTGTGTGACAGAAAAGGTAGTAAAATACTTTGGACGATTTTAATTGGCCTATTCCAAAGATCCCCACAATTTATCCCATAGAGTGCTAGCCCTACAAAATGTTGTACTTTATGAAAAAGAATTCAGTGGTAGAGGGATGTCTGGGTGGCTCAGTTGGTAGAAAGTTCAAGATTCAACATATATGTTGGGATATTAAAGGCTCAGAGAGATTCTGCAAAAAAGTATTCCATTTAACTTTTATTTAACCCTACTTCCTATATGCAGTTTTCTCAGAAATCTTCTTGTTCTCTACTTAATGAATTACACTTTTGGAAATGTTAACTTGTTCTGATTGTTAGCATAGACGTTTCTTGTCAGTCAGCTTTGTGGCCCTGCATCCTTAGGCCGCTAGTATGTTCAGGTGCCTAAGCCAGGTGCAGAAGTTCTCTAGTAAGAACGTTCATGACATCATCATCATCATCATCATCATCATCATCATCATCATTTTACTGTTGCAGTTGGCTTTAAACAGCTCTCCTAAAGAAAACCAGAGTCTGAGTTGAGGAATAAAGTATAGTTGGAATCAAGCAGAGACCATTGTATTTCTCACTCATGCAGCTGGGGAGGGCCAGGGGCCAAGTCTTACTGGAAACCTAATCTTACCAGCTGTGGGAGGCTTCACTAGTCAGATACTGAGAAATGCTTTTACCCAGTAGTTGTACTTATTATTAGAAAGCCATGTTGGAGGTTTTCAGGCAAATTGAGAGATTCCTTCATCTCTAGCACTTCCCTGTATATTGTGGAGGTAAAGCTTAGAATCAGCACGATCGATTAATGCCCTCTTTCCCTTTATGACTTTTAGCAATATCTCACGAATACGTACTTGGAATCAAATAAAGAAGTATTGTGTAACAAGACCTGCACTACAAACTGAGCTGCATTGCCTTGTAAGAATGCAGGGCTGGGAAATGTGTTTCTAGTGAATCAAAAGCAGCTCTGGTTTTGCCGGCCAGCCCTTAATCACTTAGGGTATGTCCCACATAATTGGCTTTTTTTTTTTTTTTAAACTGTCTTATGCCAGACCTCTCACTCCCACGTTGGATCCAAGCTGCAGAGTCAACAGACTGCAGAGTGAGGTCTAGAGCTAGGAAACTGTAATGCCTGCAGCTGCCCTCCATTGTTGTTTTGAAGTTCGCACCTCAAGGTGCTGCCTTGTAAAGAGAATTAAACTCAAAGGGGAAGGCTCAGGTGTAAGTCACTGTTAAGTCGAGGGTCTTTTTTGGGAGCTTGGGGAGGCATCACTGCAGATAAGACCATTTGGCTGTATGCACAGAAAGTTGGGCAGCTCTAAAAATAGCTGCCTTGTTTTTCCTCAGACTTAGCCCCTTGCAGCAGGAAATGCACCCTGGAAAAGTGACAAGATTAATCCTCTCAGTAGAGCAGGTACAAGGGGTCTTCTTACTTGGAAAGAAAATTGCCCCACAGGATATGAACACATTTCACACTCCAGTGTGAATGTTCTGCATTGAAGAACGAGGTGAGCGGGTGCCATCCCAGGCACATGCAGGCCTGAAGATCTGTGAGGGTCTGATGTTCTCTGTGATAGAGCAGTTCTAGCAAAGGATGATTTCCCAGGGCTGGGTTCCCAGACTTGCTGGCAGGTTTCAGATGACCATGGTTGGCCTCATTGGAGAGCTCTCAGGTGTGGGGTGACAGCCTCATGTAACCAGGGATGACAGGTTATTTTATCTTCAATTAAGTTGTAGCATGTCCTGAAATCAGATTGTTCTTCCTAAATTAAAGATGTTCTTTCTGTTACGGTTTGGGAAGCAGGCTGAGGCAGGACAGAACAGAAGCTCATCAGCTTTACCACAGACCAACCACAAACAACTCCATGAATAACTGCCTGACTTTCACTTTGCTTTCTGCACCGTGTGGAAGCATAAGCTCTTCTCACGAATGAGTGTGAGAAATAGAAAACAAGCAGTCACTGGGAGGAACCTGCCAAAGGTGGTGATAAGTAAGAGGAGGAAAGCACTTTTTACTAGTAAAAAAGTACTATACTTTTTCAAAAAGTACTGTGCTTTTATACTTTACTAGGATAGTATGACATTAAGCTGATGGGCTCTCAAATTCTACTTTTCTAAGCAAAGACTCTTATTAAATCTTGTACCCCATTAATTTCCTCCCCTGCCACTGATCTACCGCTGTTACTCTGGGTCTTGCAGATTCAGAAGAAGTCATCTAATGAGTAAGGAGATCTAGATAAGTTGATTAATTCAGCAGACGTTTAAGTACCTACTATTTGCTGGTAACTAGAGATACCCAGAACCTGAGGTTGTGCATACAGTCTGATCATGGGAGGGACAGTTCCTACCGTGGATCAAGCGTATTGGTGACTTAATTGTTAACCTGAATCACCAGTGTGAATATACAGTTAACGATTAAGACATAGCTCCTTGTGAGAGCAAGTCTTACATTTCAGCGATAGGTCCTGAGAGCAAGAACAGCATTAAGGTGGCAGAGGACTTCACAGTGGTCCAGGTGAACTCATGTATTGATTGTGATAAATGTTTTGAGAGGAACAAAAACAGAGACTGAGATAGAAAAGCATTGGTGGAGGGTGAGAGGAAGCTATTTTCCAAAGAATATTGGAGGAGTAGGAGATATTTAAGCTGAGGCTTGAATGAGAACGTAGTTCTGAAGAATATGAAGAACACTCTGGAAGAGAGGAAATATAAAAGGCCCAAATGCAAAAAGAGTATCCTTTCTTTGAGGCAGTGAGACAAAAAGTACAATGGTTCAGGTTGTATTAGTTTTCTCCTGAGAAGCCGAACCAGTGGGAGCGTGTGTGTCTGTATGTATCTGTTAGAAGGAATTGACTCAAGCAGCCATGGAAGATCTACAGGATAGGTTGGCAAGCTGGAGGGCCAGTGGTATAGTTATAATCTGAAGGCTGGTGAACTTGAGACCCAGGAAGAGCTGATGTTCCAGTCTAGGTCCGAGGGCAGTAGAAAACTGATGTCCCAGTTCAAAGGCTGTCAGGCAGGACGAATTTCTTCCTACTTGCCTGTAGGTTAACATTTTTGTTCTATTTAGGCATTCAACTGATTGAATGAGGCCCACCTACATTAGAGAGTGCTGGTTAATTTTGTCAACTTGTGTAGCCATGGGATGCCCAGATATCTGGTTAAACATTATTTCTGGGTGTGTCTGTGAGGGTGTTCACATCCAGAAGAGATATGAATTGGTGCACTGAGTAAAGCTGATTGCCCCCACAATGTGGGTGGGAATCATTCAAACTTCTGAGGGTGCAAACAGAACAAAAAGGTAGATAAAGGTTAAGTTTTTTCTCTCTCTTCCACCCACCCCCTCCCCCAGCCTACCTGCTAAACTGAGTCATCACTCTTCCTCTGTCTTTAAACTGGGACTTAGATCCTGGGACTTCCCAGCCTTCATAATCTTACTAGCCAATCTCCTGTTGGCTCTTTTTCCCTGGAGAGCCCCCCCCCTTTTTTTTTAAGATTTTATTTATTTGAGAGAGAGAGGGACAGAAGTAGACTCCTTACTGAGCAGGGAGCCTGATGTGGGGCTCGATCCCAGGACCCAGAGATCATGAGCTGGGCAGAATGTAGATGCTTAACAGACTGAGCCATGCATGTGCCCCTTTCCTGGGGAACCTTGACTAACACAGAGGGAAGTCTGCTCTACTCATTCTACTGATTCTAGCGATAATCTCATCCAAGATGTATATAGAATAATGTTTGATCCAAGTGTCTGGGCACTCTGTGACCCAGTCAGGTTGACACATTACATAGGGGTCAAAGTTACAGAGAGTGGCACAAATGAAGTTGGAGAAAGAGGCAGGGCCTTGCAGATCCCAGTGAGGAATTTGGAGTTAATTTTGAAAGGACTGGGGGCTACTGAGGGAGCTTCACAAGGAGTGACCTGACTCCACCTCCTTTCAAAGCCCATTGTCCCTTCCATGCTGCTGGAGACTGCTTTGGTGGTGTGAGTAATGTGAGCAGAATGAGAAGGAGCCAGGATGGTGGGAGCAAAGAAGGGAGAGAGATCCATGGGCCGACTATTTTGAAGGATTGTGTTTAGGGAAGGAAAGGGGGTAAATCAGTTGTGACCGAGCCTATGAAGCAAGGTTCTGCACTTTGCATCCTCTGTGGTGGGAAGCTGAATAGGACACTTGTCTCATTCTCTTGGCCAGGTATCAGGAAGCCACAGCCCACCCATTTCTTATGGCCTGCAAGTTAAGAATGGTCTTTATGTTTTTATGTAGTTGGAAAAAATCAAAGATTTTGTGACCTATAAAAATGATATGAAATTCAAATTTCAGTGCTTATAAATAGTTTTATGGGAACGTTTGCATGGTGTCTGTCGCTGCTTTTGCACTGAACAGCAGAGTTGAGTAGTTGCAGCAGAAACTGTGGCCTACGAAAACCCAACCTATTATCTGGGCTTTTACAGCAAGTTTGCTGACCTCTGTGTTAGTTTATTTGGCAGTCTCTGGGAAAACATGTTCGTATGTCTGTCTTATCCAACCCTTAGATCCTTCTTGGCAGGAGCATTGTCAGAGGTATGATTTTTTTTTTTTTTCTGTCTTTTCTGTCTGTAGACCAAACAAAGTCAGCATTAAAGGAGCATTTTTGTTTGCCAGTATTAAGGACTTGACCTATTCCAACCATCCAGTAAGGCAACTTATGAAACTGAAGAGATTGTGGAGATCATGAGCAGAGAGATTGCCTCCTGGCTTGAATGAGCTTTTCTGGCCCCTGAGAGGTGAAGTGAAGTTCCATTAGGCACCAAACTCCGAGTTGCCACAGAGGGCTGGTCATTCTCTTTTGGCTTTTCCTCTTGATAACCTCTTGGCTTTTCCTAGGAACAGGCTCATCTGTGGAGTCCTCCAGGGCCCACTGGCAAGATAGAAGCAAAACCCACCTGCCTGCTTTTTCAGATGCAGGCATTGGTGTTTCAGAGACTTTTGGGCACTACACCTGAATGTTCAATACCCCCTAATAGGCATGAAATTCATGAAATTCAAACATTAAATTTTTTTTTTTTTTCATTTTGGGAAAAATATGTAAACATCTATGGGACACAATTTCCTAAAACTGACAATGTTTGGAAGTCACTGTATTAAACCTGTATTATTTGTATAATACTGTATTATTTGTATAAATGTGAACAGCACCTGATTTTTTAACATCAGAAAAGCATAGGATGGCTTTTTGGCTGTAAGGTCTTGGCCTAAATCCTTTTTTTTTTAAAAATTTGGTGTGTGTGTGGCTAAGGCTCAAGGAGGTTGAGGGAATTGTGGAAGGCTATTCCTTGATTAGCAGGGAAGCTGAGCACGGGGCCACAGGCTGCTCTCCTAGCCCGAAAGCCTGCTCCACACTTCCCTTTGCTCCCTCTGCATGGTCAGCTATGAGGGACTTTTCCCAGCTCTGCATCTGCAAACTCTGCTGATTGACTTTGCTGACATGAGAGTGAGAGCCCTGCTGTTGGAGAAAGGCCTGTGTCGCTTTTGATGGCTGACATAGTGTAAGGAGGACTCAGACTTCACATTAGAAGCCGGAGATGGGAGGCTTCCCTATACAGCTCTCCACATGGGTGCATGCAGACAAAGGTTCTCTCTCTTGGGCTCTGTGCAATTTCTAGAGCGGGGCCACGTCTTCAGTAAAGGGCATTTACTGTTCCTTGTCCATCTTTGTTTACTTCCTGTGTCTCTCTTCTCGACTTGAAGTTCCATTTTGCCTTTGCTTATACCTCGTGGAGAAATCTGAAAAGAACCTTGAACCAGGGGCATTCTTAAAATATGAAAAAATTTCTGCTATTCCAGCATTATTTTTTCTTACTATGCTAATCATTTTTTAATACATTGTACAGATGGTAGGTTGTATTTTTTCAGAGGGCTTTTCTTTAAGCCAAGTTCATAAGACATGATCTTGAATTTGTAATGCTGCATTCCTAAATGTATTTTTTTGGCTGTCAAAATAGTGCTGTCTTTAAAAAGTACAATATAGATACTTCCCATAAGACTGATTATTTCTGCTTTCCTTCGTTATTAAAAAAAATGTAGTTACCTGTTATAAAAGTAACACACAGAAAATTGGAAAAGGAGAAAAGTAAAAAGAAGGATAATAAATTGATTTAAGTCTTACCCTCAACAATTATTTCCTCCCCTCCCTGGTCCCCCTTTTGATCATACAGTAAGCACAGTGATAAAATTCATGCAGTTCCACTTTTTTTTTTTTAAGATTTTATTTATTTATTTGACAAAGAGAGACCACAAGTAGGCAGAGAGGCAGGCAGAGACAGAGAGAGAGAGGGAAGCAGGCTCCCTGCCGAGCAGAGAGCCCGATGCGGGACTCAATCCCAGGACCCTGAGATCATGACCTGAGCCGAAGGCAGCGGCCTAACCCACTGAGCCACTCAGGCACCCACATGCAGTTCCATCTGAACTGTCTGTGTGTCAGACGTGCTTGGAACAACATGTCTGACTTGGAAAACAGATTAATAAAGGCTTAATTGGGGGTACCTATGTGGCTCAGTCATTTAAGCATCTGCCTTTGGCTAAGGTCATGATCCCCTGGTCCTGGGATTGAGCCACTCTCGGGCTCCCTGTTCAGTGGAGAGCCTGCTTCTTCCTCTCTCTCTCTCTGCCACTCCCCCTGCTTGTGCTTTCTCTTGTTATCTCAAATAAATAAATCTTTATAAAAAAAATAAAGCCTTAATCGTAATGGAGTTCCCACAGTCCCCTGAAAGACATGGGTTTGAGAACATGAACTAGATTTTAATTCAAGACTTAGAGTTAAGTTGTGTGTTCTTGGAAAGTTACTTGACTGTATTTTAATTGTAAGTCAAGGAAATGGTTGTTTTAGGAGGTGTTACACAAAAAAGCCTCAGCTCGTACCCGCTGGGGATCCACCTAATCTGGCGAGATGACCGAGGGCAGTAATCTCTCTCACCTCTGAGCACCTGCTGCCCGCACACCTGGTTCTGTGGCAAACTTTTATTGTGAAAGGCCACATGCTAAGTATTTTAGGCTTTGTGGATCAAGGGCAAAATCCAGGATATAATGCAAGTACTTAATGTAACCATTTCTAATGTAAAGATTTAAAGATGTAAAAAGAAAACTTTCTTAGGTCATAAGCCATATGAAAACAGGCAGTGGGCTTGTTCCAAGTCATCTTCACATATTACTTGAAATATGTGAACTAATATGTAAGTGTGTGAGGTAGTCACACTTCTAATAAATAGTGGAGGCCAGATTCCCACCAAGGCTACCACAGCCTGGAGCCCTCGTCAGTTTGTGCCACCTCCTGTCCTGCCTCAGAAGGTGGGTCATTTTAATTAATGTAAACAACAGTACCATATTTCTCTCTTCCTGCACCATCAGTTTTGTCCCTTTCTCTGCTGCCCTATCCCCGTCCTCCTCCTCTGATCCCCAGTTCCTTTCTCTGCCCGCTTTCCTTACCACCAACCCTGCCCTCATCTGTGAGCCCACCAGGCTCTCTCCTCAGGGCCTTTTTGTCTCTGAGCTCTCCTTATGGAATGCCCTGCCCCTGGCTGCTTCTGGCTAATTATCCTTCAGATGAGTTCAAATGTTACCTCATTTGGAGAATCCTTAAAATACTTGTCCTTGTGCCCTAGGCATTCTGTCACTTCATCCCTTACTTTTTAGAACCTTTGCCTCCTTCCACTTCCTAGGGTGCCTCGCATTCTGTAATTGCGTTGTCTCTGTTCCTGTGTTTGTCTGCTTCTGTGCAGTAGAATGTGAGCTCGAACTCAGAGGCAGACTCAGGACATGGTCATTTTCATTGTTTTAGTTCCAGAGTCAGAACAGTGTCTGAAACATTATAGGTGCTTAGCAAATCTTGAACAAATGTCTGGTCTTGCTAACTGTCCTTGTTTTTTAGAAATGTGTTTGAATTTTCAGTGTGGGCTTTCTTAATCTTAAGTTCAGGTAGTTCTCTTATGAGACTCTATTTTCCTCTGTAGCTAGGAGAGCCACCTATGACTTGGTAAGCATAGCACCTGAGGAAGAGAGTCAGTGTGCCTCTCTCATAGAAGGAACTATGAGGCATGTGCCTTGGGAATCCATAGCAGCCAGGATTTCTGCATGAGGCAGAATCTCATTGTCAGCAAGAGAAGGGAAGTCACACAGGGAGCCACTTGCCTGGCAAAGTCAGTTCCTAACTCTCTTTGCAGGAGTCGAGGGTAGTACTTCTCAAATCCCGAGATGCTTAGGAGACACCTGGGATCATGCACAGGTTCTGATTTAAATCATCTGGGCTGGGACCCCAGTTCTGAATTTCTGACCTGCTTCTGTAGCTGCTGGTTAGAACTGCTGCTCAGTAGACCATGTCTATAGTAACAAGGCCTCAGGGTTTCTCAGAGTACCTTGGCACTCTTGGACATTTCGGACCAAATCATTCTTTTTTGCAGGGGACTGTCCTACCACTGTGCGTGGTAGGATGTTTCACACCATCCCTGGCTTCTACCCACTAGACACCACTAGTGTTCTCAGTCGTGATGCCCAGAAATGTCTTCATGCATTGCCAAAGGTTCTGTGGGTGGGTGTGGGGCAAAATCATGTCTGCAAACCACTGGCCTAGATGCTTCTCTACCTTTAGTTTCCTTTTCAGTGCTGCTTCACATTCTTTTGGCTAGTGACTTCTTTTTGCTTAAGCTAGTTTATTTAAATACCTGTAATTGAATCCTACAACTTACATACATGTAAGTGTGTGACTTTTTTGTGTGCCTGTGTACTCCACCCAGCTCTGTAAATGTATATTCTGTGTGTCTTTATTTTAATACTTTGCATGGAGTCCAGTCTGTGGGAGATAGTTGATAGGTACCAAATGAGTGAATGAAATTCTGTAAGGGATGGCGAAATGAGTGTTTTTCCCCCTCCCTTTTGGGCTCTGTAATATTACGTGTGTGTACATATATATGCATCAACCCAAAAAGTGCATGTAAGTATACAGCTTGATGAATTTTCACATATTGAACATTCATATGATGTTACAGGCCTCCAGGTCAGGAGCCAAACATGACCAGCATCCCCTCATACTCCCTCTACTCAGTAATATTTTAAAACTTTCTTCCTTTTCAATAATGAAAAGGAATTCATGTTCAGTGTTGAAAATTTTAGAGGTACAGAAAAGCAAAAGAAGAAAAACATACTCTGTTTAAATACATAATTTTATAACTTTGATGTATCTCCTTCCAATCCTCTTTAATGCTTACATATGCACGTTAAGTGTATTTTGAGATTTATGTTTTTCTCTGTCTAGCTTTCCTCAGTACCACATTGTGAACATATTTCCATGTGAGTAAATGCATATGTAATTCACTATTGTAGTGGCAATGTGGAGTTCCATTGAATAGATATACCACAGTTTACATAGCATCCCCTTTCCTTGGTCATTTTTTGGAAAATTGGACATTTAAGTGGTTTCCACTTTCTACTCTTATAAACACTCTCTCAATGCTCAGTTTTTTTCTTGAGGTTATTTCTTCCCCTTTACAGTTGAAGAGTTAAATAAAATGAACCCTGATAAAACCTTTAATCCATGTAACTTTAGTTGCTAGAGACATTTTTTAATTAAGTAAAAAGAATCTGTGCATGGATATACATAGAAATTCAATCTAACATGTGCTTCTGCTAAAGTAGTCTAAATGAAGAGAAAGAACATAGTGAAGAGTAACTGTTTCTCTTCCATACCCTCCCAGTCATCTCCTTAAAGCAAGTGCCATTATCGTTTTCTTGGGGGTAAGAAAATATTGACATTTGTGGTCCAGTAGGACCTTTTAAAGTAAAGATAGTAGAACCTTTCTCTAATACTTGAAAAATTTTTTTTAAAGATTTTTTTTTTACTTATTTGACAGAGATAGATTACAAGTAGGCAGAGAGAGAGTGAGAGAGGAGGAAGCAGGCTCCCTGCCGAGCAGAGAGCCCGATGCAGGACTCAATTCCAGGACCCTGAGATCATGACCTGAGCCGAAGGCAGAGGCTTAACCTACTGAGCCACCCAGGTGCCCCTAATACTTGAAAATTTCCAAAGACAACAAAAAGAGTTATTGAATGACTACATCTATACTGTACATCAGGCATTAGCAAACTTCTTTTTGTAAAGGCCTAGGTAGCAAATACTTCAGACTTTACAATCAGTACGGTCTCTGTTAAAGCTGCTTGGCTTTGCAATGATAGTTCTCAAACAGCCAGAGGCACTACAGAAACAAAGGGGTGTGGCGGGGTTCCAGTACAACTCAATTTAGTATAAGAACTGATGTGGACTTATACTATAGTTTGCCAGCATCTGCTCTCATTTATTAAAATGTGTCCTATATATATTACAATGTGAATATGCCCCATCTTTAGGCAGTTCAGAGGATGTGATATGAACTTACGGCTCTTCCTTACAAGGGTTCTGATGGGAATGTATATCCTGTGGCTTAAAAATTGTCTCCTTTTGGCCCAATCTGGATACCCCTTTTGTGTCTTGCTCATTTTCCTCCTCTGTCCTTGTTCTTCCCCCCAAGAGGTGCCCTTCATTGCATGGGTTTCTCAGTCTTCACTAATGAAATTGATCACAACTTCCTTCAGGTACAATATCTCTTCAGTTGGTCTGAGTCCAGTCTCTTCTGCATAATACATGCAGTGAGTCCCTGATAGTCAAGGCACCTCTGTCTGTGTGCTGTAGTGTGTTAGGTCTACCTGTTCTCTGCTCTGATTTCCTGCCTGTGCTTTCAGCCTCTCTGCCCTGGTGAGCCGAGGCACATTACACTCTGTTGGGTGGTAAGATTCCATGCCTAGCTGAGGCTCACACTGGGTACAGATGCACTGACATGCCTGAGTTATTACTATTAAGAGCCTTATCTTTATCTGCCGAAGCTGAGGGGTTTATTTCTTTCTTCTTAAGAGAGCCATGACTAATGTTATGTGACTACACTTAACAGGAGCATTTTTGGTGCTGATTTGTTCTGTTTGTGATGAAGGATTTAGAGATCAAAGTGGTTTTCTTCATTAAAGTTGTGAAACTGTCTTCCCAGTCCAAATTTCGGTGCCTGCAATAGGCTAGCATATGTGGCATTAAAAGAATAACCAGAACATAGGGCTCCTTGGTGGCTCGGTCAGTTAAGCATCGGCTTCAGTTCTAGTCCTGAGGTCCTGGGATCAAGTCCCTATTGGGCTTTCTGCTCTACGGGAAGGCTGCTTCTCCCTCTCCCTCTGCCCCTCCCCTCTCTCAGCACATGTGTGCTTGCTCTTGCCCTGTCTCCAAAAAATAATTAATAAAGTCTTAAAAAAAAGAAAACAAAACACCAGAACCTTCATTGGCTTAAAAATGGCAAAAACTTCTTCCCACTTATGCATGATTCATGATGGGTTAGCTGAGGCCTCTGCCCCACGTGGTCCTCACTCTGGGGTCCAGGCTGGCTGAATAGTCTGCACCTCTCCCAGGTGCTTCTGTTCTCTCCCGTGTTAGAAATATGCGGCAAGTCACCTGTGAACTTTGCAAGGGCAGGTCTTAATTCTCTTTGTTAGTGAAAAAATCACTACCTGACTTCAAGACTTACTGTGAAGCTACAATAATTGAGACACTGTGGTATTGGTGAGAGAATGGACACATAGATCAGTGGATCAGAATAGAAAGCCTTGAAGTAGATCAACAACAGCTATGGTCAAGTGATCTTTGACTTACTTGAGCAAAGGCAGGGCAGTGGAGAAAGGATAGTATTTTCAACACACGGTGCTGGAACAGCTGGACGTTCATATGCAAAAAAAGGAATCTAGACACAGACCTTGCCCCTTTCACAAAAATTAGCTCAAAATGGATCATAGACCTAAATGTAAACTCAAAAAATCCTCAGATAACCTAGAAGAAAATCTAAGTGACCTTAGGTTGGTGAGGACTTTCTGGACACAGTACCAAAAGCATGAATCACAAAAGAAAATTTGGTAAATTTGGACTCCATTAAATTTAAAAGCTTTTTCTCTGCAAAAGACACTGTTAGAGAATGAAAAGACAAGCCACAGATTACGGGAAAATCTTTGGAAAAACCTCACATCTGATAAAGTACTTATATCCAAAATATACCAAAAAAAAAAAAAAAAAACCAAACAAAAAAACCCCAAAACAAAACCAGAAACCCAAACTTAAAACTGAACAAAAGGAAACAATTCAATTAAAAAATGGGTAAGAGATCTGAACAGACACCAGAGAAGATTTACAGATGGAGAATAAGCATATGAAAAGATGTTCCACATCATGTGTCATTAGTGAATTACAAATTTAAACAACAACAAGATCTATCACTACACACTTATCAGGACGGCACAAATTCTAAACATCGATCGCACTTGCTGGTGAGAATGTGGAGTGACAGACACTCATTTACTGCTGTTGGGAATGCAAAATTGTACGGCCACTTTGGAAGACAGTTTCGCACTTTTTTAAATAAAGCTTAATGTAGTCATACTATACAGTTCAGCAGTCACACTTCTAGTTATTTACCCAAACGAGCTAAAAACACAAAAAACCCGCATGCGAATGTTTGTAGCCACTTTACTCATAGTTGCCAAAACTTGGAAGCCACCAACATGCCCTTTACCAGGTGAAAACATAAACTCTTGGGGCACCTGGGTGGCTCAGTGGGTTAAAGCCTCTGCCTTCGGCTCGGGTCATGATCCCAGGGTCCTGGGATCGAGCCCCGCATCGGGCTCTCTGCTCCGCGGGGAGCCTGCTTCCTCCTCTCTCTCTGCCTGCCTCTCTGCCTAGTTGTGATTTCTCTCTGTCAAATAAATAAAATATTAAAAAAAAAAAAAAAGAAAACATAAACTCTTGCTCTGTTCAGACAATAGCAGTTTTTTATCGAATAATAAGGATAAATGAGATATCAAGGCATGAAAAGACTTGGAAGAACCTTACATATTAGGAATTGAAAGAAGCCAGTCTGAAAAGGCTAAACAACTCTATGGTTTTTATATATAACCTTCTGGAAAAGGTGAAACCAGGAGGGTAGGAAAAGAATGAGTGGTTGCCAGAGGTTCAGGGGGAGAGAAGAAAAGGAGGATGAATTGGCAGGGCACACGGGATTTTTAAGGCCATGAACTTTATGATACTGTAATGGTGGATTCGTTTTTGTGCATTTGTCGAATCAAAACTGCATAGTACAATGAGCAAACCCTGATGTAACCAACCTATGGACCTTAGATCGTGTGTGTATAGTGGGTTATCACTTTTTTTTTTTTTTTTAAATTTTATTTATTTATTCGACAGAGAGAGATCACAAGTAGGCAGAGAGGCAGGCAGAGAGAGAGAGAGAGAAGCAGGCTCCCTGCTGAGCAGAGAGCCCGATGCGGGACTCGATCCCAGGACCCTGAGATCATGACCTGAGCTGAAGGCAGCAGCTTAACCCACTGAGCCACCCAGGCGCCCCTGGGTTATCACTTTTAACAGATGTACCACAGTAATGCAAGATGTTAACCTTAGGGGAGGCTGTATGTGGGATACATACAGAAAGGGCATATGGAATTTCTAACAACAACAAAAAAATCAAGCTGGTGCTTAATAAAAATTAAGTAAGAATAAAGAAATTTCTAACAACAACAACAAAAAGGGCATATGGGAACTCTGCACATGCAGAAACTTTGCTTTTCAATATGTGAATTCCAGTATTTCAGTATTTCAATTCAGTATTTCAATATGAGAATTCCCTTTATTGCTGATTCCTTTCCTTCCTAATCACACCATCTCCTAAAGGCGGGGTGGGGGGACCCTACCCTCTACTTCATATGTGGGTATTTCCCCCCAGGTTAGAGTTTTAAGTCTGCCTGTGCTCACCATAAACACTACCAGTGACTTCCCATTGTCTGAGGATAAAGTACACTCTTCTTAGCGAATCTACTAGCATTATTCGGTACTAACTTTGGAGGGTGTTGCCGAGAGTACCAGGCCTATGGTTATCACCCCCCACCTCTTCTTTCCCCATTCCGTTCTCCACAGGCCCTGCAGTCTCCGTCCCCATATAGTTTCTGACTTTTGTTTTTTTTTTTTTTTCCCTGTGATTGGAGAAGCACCTGCCATGTCTGTGTTTCAAGAATCAACTTGGGAATCTTAGCATGTATTCCCCTAGTGCCGCTCTCCAATTTCCACAAAAACTTTCAGAACTCTGTGTGTATTTCATTCATAAGATTTAGGACCATGCACTGTTGGAATTTTTTCTACTTGTGTTATTTCCTTGACTGGGGAGTTTTCTGGGTTGAGTCATTGTTTCCTTATTTTCTGGCATGTGTGGAGCAGCCAGTGTATTCTTGTTTCAACTGAATCAACACATAAATTAACAAATCAAGCAAAACCACAGTATAGTTAAGCTAATGCTAGCTGCTTCAAGAAATCAATGACAATAGTTTATTCCTTCAGGCTCCTTCCATTCTGTGGCTCTGCCGGCCTTCTTTAACACATAGCTCCAAAGGCTGTTGCAGAAGGATGAGGAGTGTGGCGGGTCATTTTGGGGCTTCAGGGGCCGGGTCTGGAAGTGATGCACATCACTGTAGCTGTATTTCATTGGCCAGATGTCAGTCCTATGTTCAACAGTAATAATTGCCTGAGAGGCTGGGAAATCTAGTTTATCTAGGCCTCCAGGAGAAAGATGGGAATGGTGTTTGAATAGTTAACAGGCCTCTACCATCACGTTTATTTGGACTTGATCTGTGTTCAGATATGAATTCCCAAGGCTTTCCACTGAGATTGCCACTTATGTAGAGTATGGTATGGAGTGAGTGGAGGGAAGGGAGATGAAGTTCCTCCTAAAGACAAGTGAGTTGTTTAGCTTATTATCTCTGTGTTCTAATAGTTGTGTATCATTCATTTTGTATTCAGGACACACTAAGTTATCAATATTTATCATTTTGCAAAACCAGATTTTCTAGAAGGCCACATGAAAAAAAGAGCCATGCCTCCTCATATTCCCTGCACCACTACTTTAATCACTGTGTGACAGTAACACTGTCTTGTTCAATTAAGTGTGTGAATTACATTATTTTTTGTAGGGTGAAGGAGTCCTTGTAAGTCTGGTTTGTATCTCAGTGGTCCTAATGTTTAAAGGAAATGGCTTTCTGGAATTCAACATAGTAAGAGAATTAGAATTCAATCATTGAATCATTGAATCATTGAACTTGCTGTTGAAGGGCCTAAATTTAAATTAAACCTTTAAAAGCAATAACCTCTTTTCAATTTTGGTACTACTAGGAGATAATGGAGCTCTTAAGTGAAATGAATTTGATTTACAAGTACAGCAATTCTTTCTTCAGTATATGTTTTATTCTTTCAAAGTTTAATCAATAACTAAGGTAAGTGAAATGTCTCTTTCTCTCCTGTTTCCTATTTAAAACATTTGCTGGTTTCTAGATTTGTGGGGCTTTTTGTTGGACATCAGGATTATAGGTGTGTATATAATTTTGTCAGGTGCATGTTTTAATAATATCCTAGCCAGAGAGATGATTTTAAACACGCACTAAAGATCTCAGGAAATAATGTATTTAATACTAAATCCACATTATCCCAGGTAGTATTCACATGACTGAGCTCTGTGTCCTAGAGATAACTCACTTTAATAACGTGTGACTCAAAGCGGCTGCTTCTAGAGCTTGCACACAAGTGTCCTGATCATCCCTGAATCAGGACTAAAGGACAACCACCCAAGGTGAGGATTGCCCTCAGGAACTGGTCAGCCAGAGTGTGAGTCTCCTGCAGCCTGGTATAAATCGAGACTCTTTGCCTCCTTAAGACTGGAGCATTGCATTCATTTCCTATGAGTGCTGTTAACTAGTTACCACCCACTTGGTGGCTTAGAAAACTGAACTTTATTCTCTCACAGCTCTGGAGGCTGAAAGTCTGAAACCTGATCGGGCTTCAGAGATGAAGGTGTGGGTATCTTCTGGGGGTGGGTGTGCATTATTCAGTCTACCACAGGCATGTGAGCTATTTTGAAAGTGACTCTTCTGGAAGTGATTTACTGACTGTAGTGCTGAATTTTTCTTTGTAATCTGAGTTCTAGTTAGGCAAAATCTGTCTTTCCAGTGGTTGACTCTGCATCTCTCTCTCTTTTTTTCTCTCTTTTTTAAAAAGATTATTTGAGAGAGAGAGAGAGAGCACACAAGCAGGGGGCGTGTCAGAGCAGGATAAAGCAGCAGACTTCCCACTGAGCATGGAGCTGGATGCGGGGTTCCATCCTAGGACCTAGAGATCATGACCTGAGCCTAAGCATGCATAACCATCTGAGCCGCCCAGGTGCCCCTGGTCTGCATCTCTTAATGCAAGTGAAAATTCTCCTTTCTTGCTAAAGGGCAACTCAGGTACCTTGACAGAAAAAACAAAGGCAGGTTTAGAAGTTTTTGGTCATTTTTCATGTTTTAGTTTTAATTTTTGATCTAGGTTTTCTGTAGTCTAATGATTATGAAGATGAAAATGTTGTCGTTGTAAATATTTATGTTAAAAAATCTCCCCGGGGCGGGGGGGGGGGGGGAAGCTCCCCTGAGAAGCAACATATTTGACTACCTTTTAAAGTGATATTTTAAAAATGATATTTAAATTTATTTTCTTTGTTTTTTCGGTTTTGTTTTTGTTTTTAGAAGTGGGAGGGGCAGAAGGGGTGATAGAGAAAGAACCTCAAGCAGACTCCATGCCCAGTGCAAAGCCTGACACGGGGCTCAGTCTCAGGACCCTGAGATCATGACCTGAGCTGAAATCAAGAATTGGATGCCTAACCAACTGAGCCACTTGGGTGCCCCTAAATGTATTTTCTAGTTAGAAAAGTTATAGCTCATTTTAGGAAATTTAGAATACTTAAAACAGCACAAAGGAAAAAAAACTCCCATAAATTTAACAACCTAGAATTGAGGGATACTGATAATTTTGACTTCTTTTATCATATTGCATTAGTGCCCTGTCCCAGCAGTTGTTCTACTATTCATCCACCCTGGTTTGAAAGACTGTCAGTATTTTTTAGGGAAATCAGTTTTCCGGAATGCTGGACAGTGGAAGCATTGCTGCTATTCAGGTTAGACTCCGTTATTTCCCTTCAGCTGATGAGTGGGCCTTACTGACACTGGATTTGAGTCAGGTACAGAGAGCCTGAAATTTATAAGCATGTCGTTAAAGGAAAGGTTATAGTTGTTCGTGCCAGTTCTTCCTGGATGCATCTTTAGGCCATTCTCTAACATGTTTTAGTAGAACCTAAATCCTGAGAGATGCTCTGAGCGGGGAACAAAAGTTGCCCATGAGCAAGTAAGTTTGGGAAACCACCCATACTTTGTGCATCTGTGTGTGCACGTGTGCATTTTAAGCACCACAATAACATCTTTAAAAAACAGATTTTCTAGAATAAAGGAGCCTGTTTAACTTAGACTTTCCTTCCAGCTGATTGATTGATTTTATTTTTTTTCCTAACGCCTATTACAAAGATCTGTGTGGAGCATAATTTGTGAATCACAGAAATAATGTAGCCAAGAGATATTCAAACATTTTTGGTGTTAAAGGACTTTGGTCAAAATGATATGTGTTTCTGTATATAAATATTATTGTCCTCTTTGCCAAAATCAGAGTTTTTTTAAAAAGTGGCTTATTTGATTCTAATATTCTAAAACCTTTCTTTTTAAACTAAAGATGTCTTAGATTATCATACATTAGATGGCTTTCTCTACCCTTCGGGGAATTAGGAATTAAAATCTAGGAATAGTATCAAGCAGAGTGAAAGTTCAAGGGAAGAGTGAAAGAAATTTGTGTTTTAAAAAAATGTAGTGTGAAAGCTTCCCAACCTCTCCCACCAAGTGTCATTTTGGCCTGAAGCTGAATTAGTTCTCATATGATTAAATCAGAACCAAATTCTGCTATTTCCTAACTGCTGTGAAGTGCAGATTTTAAAAATGTGTCAAAAAAGCAAGAATTTAATCCTAGTAGGATACAACTCTCTTAAAAGAGAATAATTAGCATTTCATTTATATCATCATTTTCCAACTTTTCAACATACAAAATTATTCATATTTATGTAACATGTAATTATTAAGTGTCTGGTCAGAATACCTACCAGCATTAATTTTAAAAGTCAGGTTTCTAATCAGATCCATGGAGATTTGAGGAATCTTAGGGATAGATGGAAGACCACACTAACTTTTAGTGTCCATGTCTGTCTAATGAGAATGGTGATCTCACCACCAAAACTAAACTGTTGGGTTTTATACCTGTAGGATGAAGAGGAGGCTCAGGTCACATAAAATGACTAATCCAGAAATTGTTGATTTGAATTTAGGAAGCAACCACAGAACTTTCAAATATTTGGGGGTGTGAGAACCTAATTTTCCTAGTTGATTAAAAATAAAAAAGTCTATAAGAAAAAAGAGAGGTCATTGTAATTGTAAACTCTTTGCAGTCAGCTGATGTTAATTCTCTTAGCTTATATAGCTTCACAGTCCTATAGGGCAGTGGCTCTTACAGGCTCACTAAGACTTTAGCTTCTCTGGTGTGGTGGTTAATGTTAGTTGTCACCTTAGCTAGGGTTAGTCAAATGCCAGTTACTGGTCAGACAACAGTCTAGATGTTGCTTTGAGGGTTTTTTGTTGTTTTTTGTTCGTTTGTTTTTAATGTGGTTCACATTGAAATGACAAACTTTCAGTAAAACAGATTACCCTCCATAATCTGGCTGGGCCTCATCCAATCAGTTGAAGGCCTTAAGAGAAAAGATTAAGGTTACCAAAAGAGATCTGTTCCAGACCACGTTTAGAATCAAGATTTCACATTGACTCCTGCCCTGCCATGCTGATTAGATTTTAGACATAAGATTTTCATTACTGTATTGCAGTTTTTCATAGTATCTGGAAACCTCTTGTTTTGGATATCTTTGCACTGAAGGACATTTTCACGTATGACGTTGCCATGCAGCAACTAGGATGTATTAGCGGGGTATAAAAGATAACACCTTTTCTGTCACCAGAATCAATGTGTTGGTTTGGGTGATGACTCTCCTCCAAGCAGTAGATCAGAGACCCAGAGTCTGCTCTCTTGGGGCTTTACGTTGATGTGTGCCTTCCAAGGTGGCAGTGTAATGGGGAGACATGGAGGTTTCTGAAGGGCAGGCTGGGAAGTGGTTTCATCATTTCCGTCTCCATTCTCTTGGCTGGAACTCAGTCACACTGCCACTGTTAGAGGCAAGGGAGGCTGGAGAATGTGGCCTGTTTGCCCAGAACCAGAGGAAATGAGTTCGGTGATCAGTTGGCCGTCTCTGCCACCTGGGACTTGAGTGCTTTGATGTTGGCAGGTTTGTGCTTCTGCCCATAGTGGACTTAGGTTCTCTGCTGATAACCAGAGCATGGTGGGTGTTAGGGATGTGTATAGATTGAGTTGTTATTAATGCCCCTGACTCTTTCCAGGTCCTTACTACCTGAGGAAACAGAGTCACAGAAAGAATAACACACTGTACTGGCTCCTGTCACAGCTTCAGTGGGGATCTTCCACCACCTCTGGGTTTTCATCTAGCTCTATCTTATAGGTCAGTCTGTGAGCAAGATTTCGGTGCTATCTGCCATCTTTTCCCTCTCCCATTTCATCTGCACCCCCAGCCCTCATTCCACTGTTTAAATTCACTTCCTGTTAGTCACCTGAGGGTACCCTCTTGCTGCTGTGTAAACTGCTTTCATAAACCACCATCCACCAAGAGGTTGGAACGGTGTTCTGTTCAGGGCAGAAGTAAGGAGAATGCCTGTTGTCTTAGTTATGTGTTGCTGTGAAACAAAGAGTTGCATAAAACCATCCTTTTTTTTTTTTTTTTTTTCCCATGAATGTTTAGGTTGATTGGGCTCAACTAGGTAGTTTACTGTTGCCTGGGGCTACTCAGATGGCTGCATTTGGCCGGGATCTTGGCAGGAGCTGGAAAATCCGAGGTGGCCACCAGGTCCTTGGTCACATGATTTGCATCCTTCTGTAGTTTGTGTTGTACTTCCTTACAGCTTATTGCCTGGGCTCTGAGATGGGGGAAGCCTCAGATCTTTTATGGTCTGGGAGGTCTCAGAACATCATGTGTACTACATTTTAATTTATTTATTTTTTTCAGCGTAACAGTATTCATTGTCAACTGTGTCAACACCCAGTGCTCCATGCAATACGTGCCCTCCCTATTACTCACCACCTGTTCCCCCAACCTCCCACCCCTGACCCTTCAAAACCCTCAGGTTGTTTTTCAGAGTCCATAGTCTCTTATGGTTCGCCTCCCCTTCCAGTTTTTTTTTTTTTTTTTATAAACATATAATGTATTTTTATCCCCAGGGGTACAGGTCTGTGAATCGCCAGGTTTACACACTTCACAGCACTCATGATAGCACATACCCTCCCCAATGTCCATAACCCCCTCCCCCTCTCCCAACCCCACCTCCCCCCAGCAACCCCCAGTTTGTTTTGTGAGATTAAGAGTCATTTATGGTTTGTCTCCCTCCCAATCCCATCTTGTTTCATTTATTCATGTGTACTACATTTTATTGGTGGAAACATCACAAAGCCAGCCCAGTTCTAAGAGAAAGGAAATAGGTCATGTGTGTTCCAGGGTATGAGGTGTATTGGTGGCCACATTTGAAGATTATCACCATGCCTTTCACTCTGCCCACTCTGTCAGCTGTACCTTAAGGGCACACTACCTGTACATATATTAGAGTCACCCATGAAAATTATTCCTTCATTCCGCTATCTGTATACGTTTTCTCCACAGGGTTTAGGTTGCTGACATCATAACTGTAATCTTGGGCAGGTAGTCCTGATTCTGGGAATATGTTAGATGTGCACAGAAAATAACAAAATTGATGGGGTGCCTAGGTAGCTCAGTCAGTTAAATGTCTAACTCTGGATTACAGCTCAGGTCACAATCTCAGGGTTGTGAAACAGCCCTGTGTTGTGCTCCATGCTAGACATAGAGCCTGCTGGAGATTCTCTCTCTCCCTTTGCCCCACCCCCAACTTGAGAGCTCTCTTGCTAAAACAAAACAAACAAACAAACAAAAAAATTGCTATTTGGCCAGTGCCGAGGATTTGTGTTAGGAGGGTAGTGAGTTTGAGGAATTATGAAGTGGCCTGAATTCAGGCTAAAGGTTCAGTATACCCGTGGTGGTAAACTGCAAAGCATTGTTGAAGGAAGGCAAATCTTACAACTCTGTATGAAGAACATTGAAGGATAGTGTCAGTGTCCATGGCCACCATATGTAGATATGAAATGAGCAAGGCCTGCATTATAGGGAGAATAGTGAGACCTAAAAGAAATGGTCATGAAAGGTAGAGGAGTAATCGGTATGATGCACAGAGGCTGTGGAGAAGCAGACAGGATAAAGGGAAGCCTGGGTGTAGTAAACTCTGCTGCAGATCATAATTTAAAAATACCATTAACAGGAAGGTTTATGTTAAACATGAAAACTCCAGAATTAATCAGAGATAGGTAGTAAAGAGGCTGTTATACTTAAATCTTAGTTTGGTCTTATTGGGAAGGTGGTAGAAAAAGTTCATGTATCAGTCAGCTTGGAATTTATTATGCTATGGTAACAAACATCTCCAAAGTCTCAGTGGCTATGATAACCCAAGATTTATTTCTCACTTATACTAGGACTGTTGCAAGTCTGGTCAAATCTGTTTTACATCTTCTCCTTTTGTGAATCAGGCAGAGGAAGCAGCCTATCTGGAACATACTTTTGTCAGAGTAGAAGGAAAATAAAAATTGGTGAAAACACATAATAGCTATTAAAGTTTTTGCTTGGAGTCACACATGGCCTTCCATGCTTGATCTTTTATTAGTGAAAGCAAAATACATAGTTAACCTGATGTCTTCAGGTACAAGAATTCTGTTCTCACGCAAGAAGATAGCAGGCCAGGGCCCTTAGGAAGGAGCAGCAAATATTTTGGAATAAATAATACAATTACAAATAATTACAGTATAACACGTAGCCATGGTTACATGTTTCCCTATTTTTAATAACACAAATAATGAAAAGTCATCCTAGAAAATGCTGAAAAGCACACAGTAAACCTTTCCAGTCATTCCAAATTTCTCTCACTAGACATAACTCCTCCTGTTAGTGTATTGACATAAATAACTTCAGATATTTTTCCCTGGGAAATTTTTATAATGGAGTCAAATGCTATATGCTGTCCTGTGACTTAACGTGCAGACTTAAAGGTACACAATGAATATGCACCATGTCAGTAAGTATCTCTGTATCTCTGTATCCTAACTTGTAGTGGCTGGTATTACTCTGTACAAATATACCATAATTTATTTAATTGTTAGACATTTTTTATTTTTCCAATGTCACTGTTTAATAAAGTGCTGTCATTAAGTCTCTTACACGTACACATTTATCAGACTGTTTCTCTGGGATGAATTCCTAGCAGTGAAATAATTAAAAGGAATATCTTTTTAGTCCTTTTTGATACATCATTGACAAATTGTATAGCTCAGTTTTTAAGGCCCACTCTTCTTTTTCCCTCTCCTAAAATGGAGTGGTGTTACCATAGCAATAGGAAAAAAAAATCAGTACTCTCATGGAAGTGCCTAATTTGTCTTTGTCTTCATTTTAACTCAGAAAGTTACATTTTGTGCCAAGGTTGAATCATAAAATACCTGTCCGGAATCTCTCGTGGGTTCGGAGGTCAGTGCCCTTGGAGAGATGACCTCAGCCATGCCTGGTTATCCTGTTTCACAAATTGGCTCCCCTGTTGTCTGCTGGGAGAGGCTTTGTCAGTCACAGTTGGTCACGTAAGTTGCTCTGTGTAGGGGGACTCCATGACTGATAAGCGTCCCTCCTGTCAGCTTGTAATTTGGAAGGCAGTCGGTCATAAACAAGGCAGTTTATGGAAAGATCATTAATTAATTAAAAATCCAACTCATTGTAGTGGATCATTTAGGGATCTGATTCAGTTCTCAAGACTGTTCAAAGGCATGATGCAAGCTACCTGTCCTCTGGATTTTCTTAGAGGAAGAAAGTTAAAGTCTGATAAACCGACTTAGCATGTAGCCCACTTGCTAAGGAGGATCTACTGTTTTGGAAACCAGGCCTGAAATCTGTATTCTCAGACAGGTGATTGAATTTAAAGATGGTCAGAAATGATACAAGCATAACTTCAGAGACACCTACGTGAGGTATGTGAGGTTCTCACGGGGTGAATTGTGCAATGCTGTTGGTGGCGTACAGGGCAAGTGGAGATGAGCAGCAGAAAACCATCCTTTCATTATACAGCTGCCAAGATAGGCTGGGGGTCCCTGAGCGAGACTTGAGGGACTCTGTAGTAGTGTTAACTAAAAATACGAGATTGTTTATTCTGTGTGGCAGAAAATAAATTCACATGCACGATGTGAAATGCAGGGTCTCATGTGGTAACTGGAGTGAAAGCCATTAACATTCTTATCTTGTTTTGTTTTGGTTTTATCTTAAAGAAGGCTGGATAGCTAGCCGGAGCCTTGGAGAAGGACAGCATTGGGCTTGAGTTCTGCTCTCTAGCTCTGTGACCCAGGCTTGTCCCTGCTACCTTCCCTGGATGGACCTAAGCGTTCTCATTTGTGAAATGTGACAGTTAGCAGTATCTACTTTGTAGACTCTTCATAAGATTAAAATACATAGAACACATAGTATAATCCCTGCCTCGCACGCAGAAAGAGGTCAATAAATGTTGACTCCTTTTAATATGATACACAGTACAATTACAATTATTTTCACAAAGCAGTAGTAAACTTTAAGAGGTTTGAGTCACTCTAAGGTTTGAATCAAGTGTTTGACCACACTTACTGTGATGAGCACTGAGTAATGTTACGTGTAGAATTACTGAATCAGTATGTTTGTTGCACACCCGAAAAAGGAGAGCTTAGAATCCTGTAATCAAGGGCAGTGCCATAGCCCTTATTATCACATATACGGAGATGACTTTAATCTTATATGGTTCTAGAATTTTTATTCTTTATGCTGTAAAATAGCAAACTGCAGTATTTCAGTGGCTTAAAATAAAACCCATTTGTTGATGTATCCGGTAAGTGGGATGTTGTTCAACAGAGGGCAACTCTCCCTTATGTGGTGACAGAGAATGCAGGCTTATTCCATTAGGTGCCTCCCCCATCTCTCAAGGCCTCAGGTTTCACTACTGCCAGAAGAGAAGGGACAGGCATAAAGGAGCACCATGAGGGGGTTTTCCATGAGTCTAGGCTGGAGGTGGCGCCTGTCATTGCTTTCGCTCCCTGGTCTGGAACCAAATCCTTTGGTCACACTTTTGGGCTAAGCAATGCACCCACTGGTTGGGCAGCCACCTCCCAACAGCACTGTGGCCAATCCCAGAATGTCTGCTTTCGTTCCAAAGCCTGGTCAGGAAAAGGTTTAGGTGTTTTGCCTGTCCCTAATACTTTCAGGAGAAAGTGACGAGATTTTATTAACAGAGGAGACAAGTAGGAGAAGTGAAGGACAGTTTGAGGATTTGAACTAGGTAATCCAGCTGGGCTGATGATCAAACATGAGGAACAGGGCTTTGGTGCAGGTCAGCATGTTCGTGGGAAAGGGACCAAAGAAGGATGTTTTAGGCATTATTTGAGGCAACTGTTAGAAATACTGTGGAAATCTTCCTTGGGTGCTTGGAAAAACAGACCTAGAACCTCAGTGTGGCCAACTTTACTAAATGAGGACCCATGATATCTGCCTTTAAATATACCTGTTTTCATCTTCTGATATCCATGTAAGAATATGATTTTCAGGGTTTACCATTTCTTCATGATAAGAAATGCATGGCCCAAATGGAGGGAAAAAACTAGATGTTTTGAGGATACTTTTTTTTTTTTTTTTAAGAATATGCATTTTCAAGAATATCATGCCTAGTATTCCTTGGGACTAGATATACTATCACGTGATTTATTACTTTTTCCACTGCTGCCCATCAGTACAGGAGATTTCCTCTTTCCACCCGTTAGTATAGGAGATTTCTTGAAGAATGCAGATCCAGAAAATCACAAGCGAAGCCACTGAACAAGCTGTATTGTTACAGTGTCCTAGATCTGGTCTCTGCAAACTTGTTATGGTATTGGATTTAAGTTGGCCTCAATGTGGAACCGGGTGACTGGCCTCTGGTAATTAAACAGAGAGTTTGTCAGCCTCCCACTGTGGGGCGTGGGGCAGTTTTCTTACAGTCCTCAGATTCTATAATGAAGTGTTGATTTTCCACAGCACTCAAAAATTATGTTTTTCCTCCACAGCTTCTTGGGTAAGTACCTCATTTAGTAACTCAACCCAGGTGAGCATTTCCCACTATCTAATCTTCACTTTCTTGATACTCTCTATATTTTCAATAGGCCTTTAGTGTGAAGCGTCTGTGCATTTTGTGTCCCCAAGAATTTTGCACTTTTATGTAAGATGGTGGACCCAGGCCATCTTCATCTTGGCAAAATCATTTGATGTATCTACTATCATATTGTCATCTTACTTTGGTTGGATTGCTATAACAAAATATCATAGGCTAGGTGACTTAAACAATACAAATTTCTCACAGCTGTGGAATATCTTACAGTCTAAGATCAGGGTGTCCACAGATTTGGTTCCTAGTGAGGACCTGCTTCTTGGCTTGTAGACAGTAACCTGATATGGGCTCCCTTGGCCTTTCCTTGGTGCAGGTGCATGGAGAAAGAGAACTCTCTTTGTCTTCCTTTTGTAAGGGCACTAATCCCATCAGGAGGGCCTCACCCTAATGACCTCATTAAACCTGTCCCCTTCCCTCTCCCATCCCTGAATGCCCCATCTCCAAATATCACACCGGGTATTGGGCTTCAATATATGAATTTTAAGGACACACACACATCTGCCTTTATCAATTTTAGTAGGTTTTAGGGGCGTGTGGGTGGCTCAGTTGGTTAAGTGCCTGACTCTTGTTTTCAGCTCAGGTCATGATCTCAGGGTTGTGAGATTGAGCCCCACATCAGCTCTGCATTGGGTGTGGACCTTGCTTAAGGTCCTCTCTCTCACTTTCTGCCCCTCTCCTCCCCCTCCCAAAATTCAGTAGGTTTTACCCTACACAGAAACTTAGTGGAGCTGAGGGTCCTTTCCAGATTTAAGGTGAAGAAAGAAAAAGTTATAGCTTTATCTCTTTTTTGTTATGATAACAGCCTTTTGTCATCAGTCCTTAAACATTTATGGTACATTTAGTTACCAGGCATTGAGCTAGGTTCTAGGGATGTGGAGGTATTTCAGACATGGCCAATACCTATAGATGGCTGTGATTTTAAAAAAAGAAGAAGAAAAGAGTCAAATTTCATACAAATACGCCTGGCAGAGTACTATGATAGGAGTTAGTGTAGGACACAGTAGGGGCCCAACAAAAGAAGTTGTTAATTCTGCCTGATGATATGGGGAGGGGATCCCATCCAAGGAGCTGTAAGCAGAAGTGGGTTGGTGTTCAAAAGTTGGGCATAGAGCATGCAGGCATTCAACGGAGGGATTAGTATGGGCAGATTTATGTAGCTCTGAAGTGAACTTGGGTGTGTGGGAAAAGCAAACCTTTCAGCTGACTGGAGCCCATGTTTTAGGTGAGTGCTTAGTTGGAGATGAAGCTGGATATGTAAGTAGGTGCCATATCTAGAATTGTACCCAGACCTCCATGCTAAAGAGCATGGGGCCTTATGTTTTAGGCATTAGGGAACCATCAAAGAATGTTCACCTTGGGAATAACATTGACTTATGCATCTTAGAAAGATACTCAGGCAGAGTATGAACAATAAACTTTAGACATTCATGTTATGTTTTATTTCTGGACCTTAGACATTGGGATATTTATTTCCATGGGTTTCAACTATTGCCAAACATCTTTTGAGTAGCACTAAGACAGAGGTCTAGAAGTTCATTTATGAGAAAGTGAAGGAGAGACATGAATTCCTTTGCTCAGCACCTCTGCTTTAAACGTTGACCTAAAGAAGATTGAGATCACTGGCCATTCCATCCCAGGGACCTTACACCCACCTGGAGAAGGTCACCAGCAAAACTGTGCTGAAAGCTGCCCTTAGGTTCGACTGCTTTGACCTCATACTGTCAAGTGATATATCTTAGATGAGAAAATACAGTGCTGCCCCCAGAAAGATAGCTTTTTTTCTTTTTTTTTTGGAGAAGTTTGATCTTCCTGAGTCAGTTTTCTCATCTGTAATATTGGAGTTAATACTTCCTGGCCTACAGAATATAATCAGTTCTGCTATAATTATTTGGAAACCATTAATTTGTTCTAATGTTGGTATATTAAGGAACATTTTGATCACAAGATGGATTTTGTATGGAGTTATGTGGGCTTTTGTCTGCAAGAAACATTGGGTAAATGCAGAAAATTATACCCAGCTGAACTGGGCTGTGTAGGAATATGCAGGTCACACTCACAGTTCACACATCCACCACCTACTTCCGTTCTTTGGGCCGTTAGCCACACCCATCCACATCCCCACAGCTGGTGTTAAAACTGTCCCTCTGATTTCAGGTGACCCTCCTCCTACTACATCCCAGTAACTCATCACCTGCAGCCTACCTGATGCTCATTTCCACAAGCAAACTTGAGATGTTTTCAAGGTCAAGATTCATAGAATTCCATACCTATTTATTGTAGTACCTAACATATTTCTTAATCAATACATATAAAACTGTGTATTATTTTTATTAGATTCCTCTATATTACTGACAAGTTTGTGAGTATTGCACCCCTAGCCTGAATTTGCCCCACAAGTCTTGTGGTTTTTATTGTGTTTCTTCGCATAGCAGGCTGATTTTGGGAAATGCCTGTGTTGAATTATAGCAGAACTAACTATTGTGTGAACATTGAATGTAAAGATGCACGCGATCAGATTCTCGGTACAATATTTACGCACTGTGGGCACAAACACAGATTGATTTTCTCTCATTCATGAAGCCGTTTATTGGAGGCCAGATCACATGGGAACAGTGTTTTCACTTGGCATTCTTATGGGTCACACTTCATCATCGGCCAAGGGACAGGATTGTCAGTGATGAGCTGACTCCTTCTACCAGTGCATCCTGGTAGGGTGTGTGCTAGTTAGTACTTAAGGTTGGTTTTTTGTTGTTGTTGTTTAAGATTTTATTTCTTTGACACAGAGAGAGAGAGAGATCACAAGTAGGCAGGTGGAGGGAGAGGGAGAAGCAGGCTACCCGCTGAGCAAAGAGCCGGATGTGGGACTCCATCCCAGTACCCTGAGATCATGACCTGAGGTGAAAGAAGGTTTTGCTCTTTCCTGTGTGTTCGCTATTCCTGTTCACCACCCCAGTAGTGGCCCTTAGTTTCAGTCTCTTGTTGGTTGGTTCTGTCAGAGCTGGTCATGAGCTGGTTAGCACCCACTTCTCAGAAGCTTGCACCCAGCTCTGCTGAGTCCCTTCTCCAAGTTTTCAGATCCAAATTACCCCCATTTCTTCCCTTTCTTCCCTAGGGGTGGTGTTAGTTTTTTTTCTTTTTTTTTTTTTTTTTTTTTTTAGATTTTATTTATTTACTTGACAGACAGAGATCACAAGCAGGCAGAGAGGCAGGGAGAAAGAGAGGAGGAAGCAGCCTCCCTGCTGAGCAGAGAGCCCGATGCGGGTCCCAGGACCCTGGGATCATGACCTGAGCCGAAGGCAGAGGTTTTAACCCACTGAGCCACCCAGGCGTCCCAGGGTGGTGTTAGTTTTGTTTGGTTTTCATTTCTGTGTTACTATGGTTTTCCTTGTTCACCTTTTCAGTCCCACTGCGCCTGTTTAACTAATTCCTTATGTCACATTCTCTCTGGTAAGATATTTGGTGTGGGTTCTGCTTTTCTCCCCAGGATCCTGGCTGATCCAGTATAGAAGATTTGCTGATTGCAGTGTTAGGAAGAGAAGGGGTATAAGAACAAAAGAGGACAGCTGGCTGATGACTGGAATTTAATTGGCCTGACCGAGAAGCCACAGTCCAGTGCTCCTCTGATTCAGGTGCCTGACTAGTGCCTCTGAATCAGAATTTAGATTCGGGAACTTCTCCTCTGCCATTTACTAGCTGTTTCTTCAATAGTTCATTTAATCCCTTTAAATCTGAATTTCTTCATCTGTAAACAATGGGGTAATAGTATCAGTGGCTTGTTGTCCGGACAGATTGAGAAGATGCTTAGGAAGTGCTTAGGGCCATGGCTGGCACGTGTATAAGCTCTCAGTTAAGGGCTTTCCATTTCGATGCTGCCGCTGCTTGTGTGGTCACCCTGGGGAGTGCCTCCTGATGTCGGTGACTGCAGTTACTCAAGTCCTTTTGTTTTGAAAGGCATCCAGAGGAGCATTTCATAACCCATATTTTCAGTATTGAAGCATAAGTGACCATCCCTTGTCTTTCTACCTGCAGGTAACTTACTGACTATGAAAAAGAGTGACTCACCTTTTTGAAGTTCATTTTAAGGAGAAAGCTTCCTTTGATGGCTTGAGTTTAGAATGGTTAGTTGCTTTGCAGGGGAGTTGTAAAAAAAAAAAAGCAGCTAGTGACTGTGTCCCACAGATTAGATGTTGGAATGTACTATGGCCTTGAAGACATGATGCAGCAATGCTGAAGATGTCCTGATACCATTCTGATAAAAAGAGGATACTTCCAAGACGTTTGGGTGGCTCAGTCTGTTAAGTGTCTGCCTTTAGCTCAGGTCATGATCTCAGTGTCCTGGGATCGAGCCCCAAATCTGGCTTCTTGCTCAGTGTGGGAAGTCTGTCCTTCTGCCTCTGACTCTCGCCCTGCTCATGCCTTCTCTCTCTCTCAAAGAAATAAGTGAAATCTTAAAAAAACAAAACAAAAAGCTTCCACAATCCCCTCACTCAGAGAAAAATCCCTCTGTGGAGTTAATGTGGGGCATCCCATTTGAATGATGGGTATGAATTTGTTCTATAACATTTGGATGCATAAATGTTGTATTTCCTCATTGTTGAAAGCTCAAATTGATCTAAACTTCTACTTGCCAAAATGCATAAATGTCCAACACCAATTATTTTATTGGAGTGGAGATCTTCCTAAGGTATTACGTGAGTTCTGGATGCCTTACACAATCTGACATTTTGTGAAAATGTCCTTGTTCTTATTTGTACTGGTTGTCACTGACTCATTATAGTAATGATCCATTTTATCTTTTAAAAACAATGTATTTATTTTAGAGAGCATGGGGAGAGGGGCAGAAGGAGCCAGAAACTCAAGTAGACTCTGCAATGAGCGTGGAGCCCAACTTGGGGTTCAATCCCATGACCCTGAGATCATGACCTGAGTCAAAACCAAGAGTCAGATACTTGTGACTTCACTACCCAGGCACCTCAACACAATCCATTTTAAGTTTTTTTTTTTTTTTTTTTTTTTTTTTAACAGAGAGGGATCACAAGTAGGCAGAGAGAGAGAGGGAAGCAGGCTCCCCGCTGAGCAGAGAGCCCCAAGCGGGGCTCATTCCCGGACCCTGAGATCATGACCTAAGCCAAAGGCAGAGTCTTAACCCACTGAGCCACCCAGGTGCCCCCCATTTTAAGTTTTAATTTTTAATTAAAAAATTTTTTTTATTAACATATAATGTATTATTAGCCCTAGGGGTACAGGTCTATGAATCACCAGGTTTACACTTCACAGCACTCACCATAGCACATACCTTTCCCAATGTCCATAACCCAACCACCCTCTCCCTACCCCCTTCCCCCTGGCAATCCTCAGTTTGTTTTGTGAGATTAGGAGTCTCTTATGGTTTGTCTCCCTCTGGATCCCATCTTGTTTCATTTAAGGTGAGTTAGACATAGCCATCATTCATCAAGGTGCTGAGCAACAATTTGGTTAGCCTTTCTAGGTACCATATAGTCTCATTTGGAAGATGCCTTTGGGCATACTGTTTGCCTTCTCATTCAAAGGAAGACTAACCAGGGTGCCTGGGTGGCTCAGTGGGTTGAGCCTTTGCCTTCAGCTTAGGTCATGGTCTCAGGGTCCTGGGATCAAGTCCCGCATCGGGCTCTCTGCTTGGCAGGGAGCCTGCTTCCTCCTCTCTCTCTCTGCTTGCCTCTCTGCCTGCTTGTGATCTCTGTCAAATAAATAAATAAAAATCTTAAAAAAAAAAAAAAAGAAAAAAAAAAAAGGGAGACTAACCTTCCTGTCCTCCCTTGACACCTGCTGCCCCTTTCAAGCCCAAAGTAAGACCCTAGAAGTCAGATCACAGAGACACAGCTATATTCTTATAGTGGAACAAAATAATTGCTCATGATTTTGCTTCTAACAGCTATGAATAGAATTCAAATTATTACCTCAATAAAAATTGTGCCACAATACTATATGCCAGAAACCGTGCTTAAAAGACTTTTGCATTCACTGCCTTTAAACCTTGACAGTTCTGCCTGGTACTGACCTTGTTCAAAAAATGATGAAACTGAGACTCCAAGAATGTAAGTGTTATACCCAAGAACATCCCACTGGTGAATGCAGAGATCACATTAAAGGGTTGTTTTTAATATCTCAGAGTTTAGTACATAATTCTTTATAGGAAACCTGAAAAAAAAAGGTGATTTGATTATTGACTCAGAATGAGTGAGAAAAGGTTTTTGGATAGCCATTTGAAGGAGAACTGTGTACATTGGAATTGTATTGATACTTTGGAGTACTCAGCGTTAAGTGTTTTTGCATTTTGCCTTTAAGGAGTAAAGTGCATGTAAATATAGATGAGCTTGTGACTGTAGCTGAATGACGAGCCTGACATGAAGGTGGTCTCCTGCAGGAAGCATGCTTTTGTTAACATTAATGTTTCAGTGGCATGCTTTTGATTTCTGGGCCAGACCATGTCTGTATGGCTACATTTTGGTATGTTGGCATTTGTACATTGTTGGCCTGGAGCTGTTAAATATGAGAATGACTGGTTATGAGGATGTAAGTAACCACATTGTGGTTTAGTGACCTTTTCTTTCTTTCCCCTTGATACACAAACTGCAGTTTATTCTTCTAGAGCACCTGGCAGAGAGAAACATGGGCTCATAAGTAGGAAATGAATGTACATTTTCAAATGGAAGAAGAATTCATCTTACAAAAAAAAAAATTTCCACCATTATGTGCCTTAAATAACGAGCTTCTTTAAAAGCATTTAGATTTATCCTGACAATACGTATTAACTGAAAGCTTACTATGTGCCAGGCACAGTTCTAAGTGCTTGGGTCCTGTTGTGGGACAAATTAAGATTCCTACACCTGGGGACGTTACAGTGTTCTGGGGGAAATTAGGCCATTGGTATTATGTAAAATGTGTGTGTGTATACACACACACACACACACACACACACACACACACAAAGAAGAAGTAAGATAAGTGTTGTGAATAAAGGAGAATTCTAAGGAGAGTTCGATGAGGGACATTGGAAGTCAGGGGGCGGGATATTGAGTTACTAAATATAGTGGTCAAAAGGATCAGATTTACTTGAACTTAGGATAATGGATATTGCTGAAAGTTTGAATGCAATTCAACAAAGAGTTTGTGTGATAGGTTTAATGCTAGGCCCAATTATTTGACCTGTAATTTCTGTGAAAACTGATGATGGCAAAGCAAATTCATTGTTTCAAGTAAAGCTATGCCAGTTGTGTTTTTCTTCTGTCTGTGACAATCCATGGAAATTAACTGGCATGGTTTCTCCACAGATATATTAGATGTAGAAATAAACATTAATTTTTATAATGTGATTTAGGCAGCTTTTGATTTAATACATTTAATTAATTTGAAAGATTTGGAATAAATTTACCAATATGCTGGCTGTAATGCTATACATAGCACATCTAGAAATTAATTGTTCTTCATAAATTAATGGTTGTTTCTTTATTTTTTAATATTTCTCAAGTAGATTTCCTAGGGGCAGTTTTTCAAGAGACTAACACATACTTCCTTTTTAATGGTGAGTGGGAAAAAGCTATTAAATTTATATCTGGGCAAATGTAGGTAAGCAGCTGTGGGATTAAGTTTGCAAATTTAATTTGAATTTAATTTCTCAACTTTTCTCTCACCTGCATTGCCAAAAGGGACCCATTTTCAACAACCTTTGAAAAATTTCACAGTCAGTATTCAACTAGTGTTAGAATTGATTCATCAAATATATTTTTTGGAGCATTTCATCCTTTTCACAAAAGTTCTTATTTTTGCATTAGAAAATTTTATGCAATTTTTGGGCAGTCATCAATCCATACAAATCAAATTAAAGTTCCATTCTAGCACTACCGTTTTAAAGGATTTGGTTTCACACAACTGTTAATTTTTTAAGTTTCATTTTTTTAATGGAATTAGGAAGTATTTGTATTGACCACAAAAAACTCTGTTAGAGAGTCCAAAAATGCTTTTGAAAATTGCTTTCTAGTTCTTCATTATTGTGTAAAGTTTGACTATTTGTGTGGAAAGAAGAGAAGAGAGCAATGAAATCAGAACTCTGCTCCTTACTTTGGTCCAAAAAGAACTCAAGCTGCCCTCAGCCCCAGCATATCCAATCTACCAACACTCCTACATAAGAAGTCCTATTTGGAACATACACGTGTGTGTTCACACCCACTCGGCGCCCCCGCTCTAAGGGGTGTGAAAAGGGAAAAGGAACTGATGTCCACCAAGGAACTGCCTGGAGGCAGATGCTGTGCTCGCCCCAGCGATGATAATGATCACAGGGACACGGTGATCTTTGCACAATATCTTGTGACATGGCCACATGTAATCCACTTTGAATCCTTTGAGGTGGGTGGCTAATATTATCCCCATCTTACAGGTGAGTAAACAGACGCATGGGAAGCCCAAGTCTGCCCAAAGAGAGGAGTTTTAACTAGTGTGGCTGGGTTTCCAATTGCACTTTCTCCCTGCAAAGTGAAGGGAGATGTGAGTGCAGGTGTGGAAATGTTTCTTGCTCTTTCCCGTGTCCAGGAAATGCTCCCTGTGACTTAGAGAAAACATGCTGTTATTATCCTGTCATGACTCGTTTACTCTCTCCTTTCTCTCACGTGGCACTTGGCATTTTCTGATAGTACAGTATACATTTATTTGTTGAGGGACTTTTTTAATGGTGGCTGTACATACGTTTAATTTACGGCTAGTTGTTAGCTCCTAGAACAATACCTGCCTAAAGAAGGCATTAAATATTTCCCAGATGGACCTATGAATCTCCTCGACTCTTTCTACTTCAGACTGCTTAAGCCTGTGCTCTGTGTTGGTGGTGATTTTAAGAATGAAAGGCTGACCCACTGCCTGTCCGGGCTTGATTTCTCGCCCATTGACCACCCACTTCACAGAAATAGACCCATGGCTATGAAGCCTTATCAGGTTTACAACATTATTTTTTAACTCTGAACTCCTTTTGACCACCATGAAATTCAGCTGGGATGTCCTTGTGTATTGAAGACTGTTCTTACAGTCCCTGAAATGCTGAGGAAAGCCAGGTTGAAAAGTCCTCAGTTTGTCTATAAAACTAATCAGAAGACTCAGATTTATTCAGTTCTCTTCTCTGTGAAAATCAGTCATCTTGAGAATCAGAGAAAACCAAACTGGCAAATTTATTTCAATAAAGACTGAATGTAGAGATCCAATGCAAACTATCTGATAGTGTCACATAAAACCTTCAAAAGAATGCCACAGCATCAAAACCAGCTCTCTTTCTTTCTCTTCCTAGGAAATCTTGAACCTAATAGTAAGTTTGCTTTGAGAAAAGAAGAGAAAACATAAAAGGCATTTGTGTCCAAGGCTAGCTGGTATGCTTCTTGGGGCCCTTCTGGGTTAGAGGAGTGTAGCTCAGGGACCTAAGCTCGAGCGAGGTGTATGCCTTGTCTTATTTTCTGCTGCTGAGATGATCTCCAAACTCTTGCCTTAAAACTTTGATCAGACGATACAAACCATTGATCTGTCAGCAGTGTCTGGCACCAGGCCTATTTTGTCTGACCTGGATGTGTTTTACATTTGTTGCCAACATTTCAAAATTGGGAATTTCACATTAAACTTCTATTTCCACATCTCTTAAAATATCAGAAGACTCCATGCTGTTATGGCAGAATATTGGGCTAAAGTTGAACAGTGGGTGCCCCTTTGATAGGGCCTGGACTCCCCAGTTTGTCCCAGTCCTGCCCACCCTCTAGGTACACCCACACTTGCTTCGTCCCCTCAATTACTTGTCTGGTTCTGACACGGTTTAGGCAACGATTCAAGATGGGCTTTGAAAAACTAAAGTCTTGGTGGCTCCCTCGTGCCTTTGCTCTTTCCTGAAAGTGCTGTGAATCTGTGCTTTCTGTGCAAATCCCTGAGTTTCACTGGGATGACCAAACTGGCCACAGTCCTTGGGAAAGGCTCAAAGAGCTGATCTGGGGACTGGCTTGTTTGTCTGTTTCTACTAAGATGGGAATATTTGGTTCATTGTCTGTGAGATCAAAGAAGATAGACTGTAGCCTTCTCCTCCTTTCTGAGCTTTTTCCCATCAGAAGGAGGCTCAGTGGAAACTCTCAGTAGACCTTCGTCATGCTGTGCTAATAACTAGAGCCAGCAGCGGCTATCATGTCTCTGTGGCGGGCTAAGCACATCGACAGTCTTCTTTCTGCCCTCCCACTCCTTTTGATTTTCAACAGTCTTCTCCTTTTGCAGCCCATTTTAGTTGGCTTTTATGTGACCCAGTGGATAGAAACCTTAATGTCAGCGCCATTAAATCAGTGCCTACAAAAAAAATCTGGAAATGCTAAACCCTGGCAGGAAGTATGTTCCAATTAGTACTGATAAAAGTACAGTGAGCTGAAAACAACAGTGACTTCAGCAAAGTAGGAAAGAGGGAGTGCAGCTCTTCCGGCTCACTTGGAAAATGCAAGGGAGCCCAAGAATTCATCTCCTTTGTTAATTTGCAACTATTTCTATAAGTTACTTTCCCTTGTTTTTTTAATGTTTGGTTTTGGTTTTGGTTTTTGGGTTTTGTGTTGGGGGGTGGTTTGTGGGGTTTTTTTGTTTTTGTTTTTGTTTTTTTAAATTTAGTTCACCCGCTGAAATGGACTGTGAACGTTCTGTTGCTAGAATGGAGCTTTTGGATTCTGGGGCTCTTAGTATTTGTGTGGCTGTGTGTGCACACACTCTGCATGCAAGAGGGATTGGATTGTAATTGCTGTCTTCTAGCTATATTTCTTTGAGATGCCATCAAGTTTGCATTCTAGGTCCACTGTACTGTCAGAGGAATCATGGGCCTGTGTTAGGAAAACTCATACCATCTTCCCATGAGCTTCAAGGAGATATCATTTGATGGGTTATGTTTAGACCAGATCTGAGCCTCATGTGGGTATAATAGCCTTGGAAAACTTCCATGTACTGGAAATGTATTTTGTTGTTAAGTGTGAAAAAAGCCATTAACTTTAAAATGCTGTTCTCCATTTTATCCAACTAATGTCTGCTTATTCTTGAAGACTTTATTCAAGAAGACTTTAGAGCTCCCACCCCCTCCCTCATCTGAACTTGGGTGTGCCTTCTCTTTACTCCCAGAACCTCATCTGTAATGCTCTAATGCGTTATCTTATGATCAATGCCCTGTGTCTACCACATTCCAGGCAGTGTCTCCTTGAAAGAGGGTCTGTTTTGTTCACTTTTTTGCCCTCAGTGCTTAGCACATAACAGGGGCTCAGTATATGATGAATGAATAAATGAGTGAATGGATAATTGGATAAATGGATAGATGAATAAATTCATTTTTTAGTGATTGCTGAGTTAGTATCATTTCTGCATTTTACATATGATTGGACTCAAACGCATCTTCTAATATATCTTTGCTTGTCACTTTGCTGTCGTTTTAGGGATTTGCGTATCCTGATTTTACGTTCTAATATATAGTATGTTTTACATCAACATAAACATGAACCATTTTGTTTCAAATTGCTAACTGAAGGGGTATGTAAAAAATAGGCAATGTGTGAGGTGCCTGGGAAGCTCAGTCGGTTAAACGTCTGCCTTCAGCTCATGTCATGATCCCAGGGTCCTGGGATTGAACCCTGTATCCGGCTCCCTGCTCTGCTTGTGTCTCTCCCTCTGCTGTTCTCCCTGCTTGTATTCTCTCTCTTTCTCTCAAATCAATAAATTTCAAAAAAATCTAAAAAAAGAAAAATATGCAATGTGGAAAGAAGGGACTTGGCCCTAAAGGAAGTGAGGGTAAAATGGAAACATTTCCTAAAATATTGGCAGGTTTGGCTACAACAGTATTGAGGAATCTTGGCAGAAGTTTTTACCTCTAGGCCACTTCTGAAAGGAGAAAGATGCATATTTGCCAACTTCTTGACTGATCAGCAGTGTTAGCATAGGAGGTAACAAAGGCACCTCACTCCGTCTTTGAATCCCTGGGTTTCATCCACTTCATGGAGATCTTTTCTACTGCATTTTTAAAAATTTAAATTTGAATACCTTTGGAGGAGGCCCGACTCCTGGGGAACCAGACATTTGTGGTAGCTGTCCAAATCCTGACGATACTCGCTCCTTCCCCTCACTCTCTGTGTGTTAGGTTTATTCTCACCAACTCTGCCATAGAGGTTTAAGGATTGCCCAGGGTTGCAGAGTTCAAGCCTCTTGCCTTTCCCTTTGCTATGACCCCATCACTCTGTAGGCACCTTGGTGATTCCCATCTCTACCAAACAACAATAAATATATATTTTTTAGAACATAATTTAAAATGAGAACTTTTGAGTGGAAAAAAAAAAACAACAAAAACTTCTGAAATCAAAGACCTTTTCTGTAAGGCATACATTTCTTGAACTGAAACTTTACAGAAAGCATGTTGCTGTAGTTGATGGCCTCATGCATCAGAGCTTTGTTTTCTGTGTTACTCTAAAAGCCAGGCAGCTTAAATGTAAGCCTTGAATGTGCTCAATGCAGGAGCCCTGGCTCTTGGGGCAGTACCTCTAAAAATAGCCCAGAAGGTAAAAAACCATGTTAGAAGTTTGCCTTTGGCTTTTAGCACATAGAGGACACAAAGAGAGTACAGTAGTATAAATCTTCCTTTAAGCTTGTGCTATCAATGTGGAGTTTTAACTCAATTTGACATTACTAGTTAAAATATGGACTCTAAACATACAGTAATAGGAGGTAGAATTATTTCTGTTTAATAAACAATATGTTATAGTGTATATGGAGGAAACAACTGCTAAAGCTCATGGAAATGACATATGTCAGATTATGGGTTTGGAAGGAATAGTAAGATTTCATTCATTCATTCATCTGTTATTCAGAAAACATGTGATTCTTCCTCTTACTATTCAGTAATCCTTAATTATCCCAGCCAGATTAGGAACGCTGAAGGTTATGACTTCCAGAGACGTTGTTTCTATTTTGTCTTTAATAACTCACCCAAAAAACCAAAAACCAGAAAACCCCCACAAACCATGTGGTACCATGTCCTGACACTATAGAAAAATGGAGCACATGCTTATTACCTTCTTTTTTTTGAAAGCCCTTCTTTATTTGGAAAACCCATCACAGAAATCTTCCTCATTGTTGCTTCTGAAAGCTGAGTTTAAAAAAATTTTTTTTAGCCTGCAGGTTCATTTTTTCACTACACCCTACTTCTGACATACATGTTTAATGAAAACTCAGGCAGACTATAAAATTTTCTTTTGTAAGAAAGAAAATTACCCTAGCCAGTATCTACTGAACTGTACTCTACTTTGACTCTGACGAGCTCTCTAGATTACTCATTTTGAAAACCAATCCTCTGAACTAAATTTCAGATATCACCTCTGTGATATGTCACTTTGATAGATACGTTATCAAGACCATGTTGGGAAACGACTATTTAAAGATCCATCTAGTCTAAGGGTTGTTGTTTTTTTAACCTGGTATCTATTGATGACTATCAGAGGAAACAGGAAATCTTGGAAATTGTGAGCTAAAGGATTTGTGTGTTTGTCTGGCAGAGGGTCTGTAACTTTTAGCAGATTCTCTCAAAGCTTGGTGACTCCTAAGAAAGTTAAGAATGAAGAATATATCCCTTTGTTCTCCATTTTAACTTGTGGGCTTTTACAGCTTGCCTGGGATCCATGTTAACAGCTTTTGGGGTTTTAATCTCATAGTGTGGCACGCCTCACAGTGTACCACATGGCCAAAGCAAATTCCTACCTGTGACAGCTGAGCAGGGGAGCCTGGTATAGTCTTTTCACATGGCACTTGCAGTAGAATTACCTTGGACATCTTGAGCAAATCCACAGAAGCGTATGTGAAATGTCCAGCATACATTTGGATATCATTTTAATAAATTGTATACATTTTAAAGTCCATTAGAACGGCAGGACAGAGATAGGAAGTATAGGAAAAGGATGAGTATTCTGCCGTGAGGACACAGGTCTTTAGATTTAAAAGGGGGAGAGGTTTATCTTAAGTGCCAAAGAAATATGTAATCCAATCAAAGTATATAGCTGTCTGAGTGACAGTTACAGACTCTAGTCGGTTTGAAATTTAGTTATGATGTGACTAAAATCCTAGGACCCTGGTATGTGACCATCTACTTTGGTTTGAAGAACCTCATAAATAAGGCTCAGGATGTTCCATCACTTTTCCCAACCTGAGTCTAAATCTAGTCTAGACCAGTCTTCTGGTCGAGATCAATAGCAGTGTTTATTAACTAGAAAAGTAGTATTCATCCCTTCTAACCAGACACAGTTTTAATTTAAATATAGAAATATTTTTAAAAGGGGGGCCTGTGTGGCTCAGCCAGGTGAGCATCTGACTCTTGCCTTTGGCTCAAGTCATGATCTCTGGGTTCTGAGTTTGAGCACTATGACTGACTCTCTGCTCAGTGGTGAGTCTGCTTACCTCCCTCTCTGCCCCACTCTCTCTCTCTCTAAGATAAATAAGCCTTTTTTTTTGAAAAAGAAAAATGTTTCAAAGAATCATAACATGTTTTCTTGTTAAAAAGAAACCTGTATTTATTTGGTACTTAAAGTTTTTGTAGTATGTTAAGAAAATTTCATATGGTAGAGTAACAAATCAGTCTTAGAATTCTAATTTAAAATGCATAATTGAGTAATTAATTTAGACTTGTGGTTTTAGGTTGAAATATTACTAAATTGATCTACAGTGTTGGAATATTTAAAAGAACTTGATATGCTATATTTATAAATTTAATTTATTTGATTTAAGAGATTTATTTAATTACTCAGGAAGGTTTTAAGTCAGACAATTGAAGTGCTTAAAGGAAATCAAATATATTAAATTTATAAATGAATTTTAAAATGTTTGAAGAGCTTCAAATAACTGTTTATAAATGGAGCTAAATATTCCTCTAAGTCCCTTTAGAAGCAGTTGCTAAAATTTACTAGATTATAAATAGAATTAAATTTGTAAGCTGAAATGAGAGGCTTAAGGAAAAACTAGGCTTTTAAATTTGTAACTTGAGTAAATCAAATATTTATGTTTTAAACCAAAGTACCATCAGACTAATCTTTTCTGAGCACAAAGGTCACCCTCAAGGACTCTAGAAACCTCATGTTTAATGCACACTTTTTGTTTTAAACATAGGATTGTTCTTCACTTCCACAGAGTAGTATGCATTCCTTTTTTTTCCTAGAATCATGCCGCACTCTAGATAGCTTTCCTTTCTCTTTTTTCTTTTATAGAAATAATTCTCTATTTTAATCAGCTATGAAACAGATCCTCCCAGTGCAATTTTATCTTCCAGGTTTTTTCTAGAAGTTTTACTCCCCTTTAAGGAAGTTACATGTAGATTTATGAAAGTCACCTTAATTCCCTGTTAATACAGGAGATGGTCACAAATTACTAGACAATAATAAGCTCTTCTCTGCTATTCCTCAATCAGGCATTGTACTTTTTTTTTTTTTTAAGATTTTATTTATTCATAAGAGGGAGAGAGGGAGGCAGAGGCAGAGGGAGAAGCAGGCTCCCCACGGAGCAGGAAGCCTGATGCAGGACTCGATTCTAGGTCCTCAGTATCATGACCTGAGCCCAAGACAGCAGCTTATCTGACTCAGTCACCCAGGTGCCCTGTGATGTTTTCTTTTTACCTTTTGACTTGTTTCCATTTTTGGTTGATAGATTTTTGCTAGCGAAATCAATACCAGTGTGATATTTGGGGAACAATAAAGAGTGGTGGGGATTGTGGCAATCTAAATAATGCATACTATGTGGCTGTTGTTGCTAGGTGACTATTCCTGTGAATAATAACTTCTGATATATTTTTCCAGGAGGTCAGAATTTTAACGTGAAATCTGTCACATGAAAAATATTGGTAACCAGTTTTTTAAAAAAATTTGGGAAGTGGGGCAACATCTATATCTGAGACTGAATTAGCCTGCAGGTCACTTGTTTTAGAACTTTGATCTCTAAGAACATGCTAGAAACAGGGTTATGATCTGGATGCAGTTGTCCCTTTGTCAGTCTCTGTCTGGAAAAGATGTAGGCTAGTGGCATTCTAATGTCCCTGGAGTCAACTCATACCAAAACATCGGTAAATAATGTTGTTTTTACTGAAGATTTTGAGGAACAGGGAGAGAAGAAGCTTATTGTTTGTACACATACTCCCCCCACATTAAAAAATGGAGAGAAGTCACTTTTCTCACGTTGTGGCTGGAACCAGCAACGTAGGCCAGTATCTGCATGTTAGATGCTCAGAGCCCATGTTTTCTGGTTCCCTTTTGTCCACCTCAGGGTGCTGGCACTCACCTCCTTTTTGACGTTTTTTTTTCCTGCTGCAGCAGCTGCTACTGCTGCCCTTTCGCTAGCCCTTTGCCATATTGGTGCACCCTGGACCTGACTTCCGTTGTTGGCACCTGCTCCTCATCCCCTCGGCACCCCTCTGGATGCTGGGGTCTGCTCCAAAGCCCCACTGCAGGTATGCAGCAGGCCCTGAAGGTTGGGCAACCGAGGCCTTTCTTCTCTCCTCCTCACCCCACACCTCTTGCAGCAGCCCGTGTTGGGAGCAGCGTGTGAAAACACAGGCTCCTCCTTCCTCAGGTGGGGTGTGAGGCTTCCCACATTCCTCCGTGGGGTTACACTCCTTTTCCCCTCCTGGTGACCCGTTGATAATGACCCCTCTCTTGCTGTTCTTCCCATCCCCCTGTCAGCATTTTTACTGATATATCCCTGGATCGCCTCCCACTTACATGCTGATAGCCACCTCTACATCTGCTTCTGGGGGGCAACCTTAAACTATAAAATATCCCCAGACCAAATGCCATTCCAATAAAACCATGGAATTGGGTTAGCCCTTAGCAATCTGGAGGGAAAGCACACGTTTTCCACACTGAATCCAGGAATCGGGCAGCACTAGCCTGGCCTCACTAGTGGTACCTGGGTGTTAGAAATAGATGTTCTTCTCTCTGGAAATTTTGATTCAGTTTAATAAATCATGCCAACCCCTAACTGTTTTCTAACCAAATCAATTCCTAGGAGCCCCATCCCAGCTTAAGATAGAAGATGCGGATGGTGTGGGCCGGGAGAAGATTCACTCTGTAGGCCCCTCCACGGATGTCTTCATGTGGCTTCAAAATGTGGCTACACTTAATGGTGTTCCACTCACTTCTGTTCGGAGGCCCAGTAGACTCTTGGGCCTAATGGGTGTTTACGAAGTGGTTCATTATTACTCCAAAGAAGGTTTTCTGTCTGCCTTGAAATCACCTTACTGGTGACTCAACTGGCCCCAGGAAGTTTGCTTCAGGAAAGACATTTAAGATCTTTAACCACTGACCAGGGAGTGGCTTACTCACCCAAAGGATGCAATCTCTTCATGCTGACATAGGCTGTCTAATGCAAACATTATAAAGTATTCATAAGCCTCCCCTTTGCCTCAAAATAGAACCCACTTCTCCATTTGGATAAGGTATTAGAGCGCTAAATGCCTCCACAGTGAATCTGCTCACTTCTGGGTTCTAATTGTCTCTCTCTTCCTTGGAGGGTGACTCTGGGACGCTCTGCTTTTCTTAGCCATCTGTCCTTTTGCATTTGCTCTCGCCTCATCTCCCTTGTCTCACTTTTCCCTCCAGCCTTGTTTACAGTTCTTTTTCTGGAGGGGTGGTTGTGGAGTTGACTTCCCAGGGAAAAAAAATTAAATATTCATGAGAAAGATAGTGTGGGCTTATGGGATCTGGAAGAAGGCAAAACTGAATATATAGTAAATGAAAAAATTTAAACATGTTAATTTTAATACTTTCACAAGCACTGGCATGTCTGTAGCCCCTTACAAGATGTAGTCGTCTTAAAGCTGGATAGCCTGTGTTATAGCTATTTTAGTCATGCATATTTTTTTCCCCTCTGTCATTAAATTAGAATATGATTACCTCCCACAGCCAAAATAGCTCCCATGGGTACTAAGTAATATAATTTATTTCATAAATAGGATCAAAACACCTTTATTAGACGGTAGTGACTAGGGAAAAAACAGCATTTTATTAACATTTTAGTATTGACTCTGTTTTATTACATTTAATCAGAATGGGATTTTGAAAGCGACCCAGAGATGTACTCTAAAGTTTTATCCATGCTTCTGCTACCTTGCTTGAAAGATGCTTGGTTTTGTTTTTTCTTTTAACTGTGGAACCCAGACTGTGAGGGATTCTTTTGAAAACCACAAGGGCTACATGTTTAGTTTGTCTGAGATCTGGGCTCCTAGTGGTTCTTTTCTCTTGGTAGTTCAAATGAACAGGACCACAAAGAGCCAAATGTGCAGAGCCCAGGGTGGAGGACCCATGAGGATGCGGACTTTCTTCCTGCCTCCCTGCTTTGCTTTACTTTCCGTTTTCAACAAGTATTTATTTAACACCTGAGGATACAGCACTCAGCAAAACAAAATCCCTTCCCTTGTGGGTCGGGAGGGTAAGGGGAACTAGACAATAAAAGGAAATATGAGGGTTATGACAGGGCCGAGCCCGCCCTCATCTGGCACAGACTTTCTGGAGGTCCGTTCTGAGCACAGGCTGTGTTGTGTTCACCTGCCGTCTTAACCTCTGTGGTGTCGGGCGGTCACACTTGGACATTCTGTAATGGTTTTCCCTGGAGATGATAAAAATAGGATGTCAACTTGTTTCTAGTTGAGGCATAAAAGGAATTACTGTGAAATTTAGAGGAGGCATTAAAGGTCATTTAAAGAAAAAAAGGGGGCTCTGCCACTTATTGGCAGGGTGAGCATGGTCAAGCGAGCTGGCTTCTGCAGCTCTGTCTGTTCTGTAAAATGATGATAATAGCTCCTGCCTCCTGAGGTTGTCATAAGGATCAAATGAGTTAATATTTGTCCTGTACCTGGAAGAGTTTGCCTGGCTGGCAGTCGGTGATGTACAAATGTTAGTTGTTTGGTCTGCTCTCCCGCCTGAGGCTCGGACTTTTTGTCTCTGTTGGGTTGGTTGGCCAGTTTCTGCTTAAACTCCACTGAGGAAACCCTGAATCTTCCAGAGGGCCCTTTTGAACCTTGACTTTTGTTTCGCCTGTTAACTGCCTTCCTTCGTGTGAAGTCAGAGTCTCTCTCTTACGTGGTTTCTGCCCCACAGTTTTTCCCCATGGGGATTGATTCAGTTATTCTGGTCCCCCTTCCACGTGATGCTCTCCTGATATTTGAAAAGAGTATGCACCTTTTGAGAGGATTTTTCACCAAGATGAGTATCTCAGGCCCTATAATTTTCTCTCCAGAGACACAGTTTCCTAGTTCTAGTCCCATCCCTGGAGTACTGGAAGGACACATGCCAGCCATCTTTCTGGCAATGCAGCTATCCCAGGTGCTCTCCTCTATCTTCTCTTGTCTGTTATATTATCTCTTAGAGGATGGGAGCCCAGGTGTGCATAAATAGCCTGCTGGATACTAGCAGTGCAGTACACGGGTAGTGAGATAGAGGAGATACTACACTCGTGGAACTGAAATTCTAGTGGTGGGGACAGACTACAGTTAGTTAAAGGAATAAGACCTTTCCCAATAAGGCTCTTTTAGATGGACGGGGAAAGCTTCTTTGAGGAGGTGATGCTGAGTTGAGATCTCAAGGATGAGAAGGAACCAACTATATATCTGGGAAGGAGTGTGCCAAGTAGAGGGAAGAGCCTGTGCAAATATCCTGAGGTGGGGAGCGGCTTAGCCTTGTGATAAGCAACAGACAGAAAACCCATGTTGCTGGAGCGGAGGAAATGGGGGGAAGGAGGAGAGTACGGTAAGATGAGGGTCTAGGGCTCTGCTCATCGGAGGGTATCCTGGTAATAGCTCTCCTCTCTTACATCAGGAAAGTTTCAAAGATCCTCAGGGTTGGAAGGGACATTTCCCAAAGCACCCAGTCTTTTTTCTCAACAGTTCTGGTACTCAACCTTCATGTAAGCCATGCTTAGGTTCTTGCAGTGCCATCTGAGGGAAATGTTTAAAAAACATAGCAGGTGCCCAAATGTAACTGTTGCAAAAAACAAAATCTTTTTAATGGCACCAGACTTCTCGTGCCTTGTTGTCTCGCATTGCTATTCCTATATACATACTATTTTCTCCACCTGGAATTCCTTCTTCCAACTTGTGGGCTCCTGTGCACATTCTAGAAAACCCAACTTGAAGGCACCAGTACTTCTGAGAGGCCTTCCCCACCCTTTAAATGACCCTGTCTTACAAGAGTGAGGAGAACCCTCTGCTCCTTCAGTACCCAGTCACGTTTTTAGATTAGCCATGTATCACTCTTGAAACTGGTCATTTACTTCCTCATCTCCCTCCATTAGTCTTGAGCCTCTTGTAAGAAGAAGCTTCAGTTTGTGCAACTAGGCCTAAAGATTAGCAGGGTGCTTGAAACTTAGTTGCCCGACGAGCACTTGCTGCATGGTTCTTTAAAACATCCCGTCCAGGATTTGGCTAAGCTGCTAGGTCTCAGTGGGAGCACAGTTTTCATTTTGGGCAATAGAATTCTTTGTTGTGTGGGGACATCTCTTGCCTTGCTCCCCTGCCCCTTCACTAAGTGACTCAGTGAATTTCCAGACACTCCCTAAGGAACAGTAGTGGCCTCCAGTTGAGAACCACTGCTGGCCCATTAACTTACTCATTCGTGAGTTAATACTATGTGCCAAGCCCTGTGATCAGTCCACGTGTTCAAGTAACCCTGGAGCAGGAATTCATCCCTTCTCATTCCATCCGTCTTGAGTTGTCTCTGTGGGACAGTTCTTCCTCATCATATCAAAATGTGCCTCTATAACATCTCAACACTGATTCTGGTATTATTGTCTAGTGCAATACAGAAAATATCCAATCTTTTTCTTTTGTGATAGCCTTCCAGCTGTTTGAAGACATTTTTATTACCCTCTGTGCACCTACAATTTCTCCACTCTCTAAGAGGAGCATTACTGATTTTTTTTTGACCATTCCCTATGACATGAGTTTGAGTGATCTCACTCTTTGTTATGGGGTAGGAGTGTGTCAGTGCACGTTTACTTTGTCCCATTATAATATTTTTACTCTGCTTTCATGGTTGGCCTTTTCCTCATTGTTTACAACTCAAGCAGTGGTAGAACTACAAGGTTTTTGTGTGGGGTGTATTTTTAAACACATTAGGTCAAATAGATGTAGCCATAGTAGTCTTTGTGCAATGATTGCCTCTTTCTAGGCTTCTAATAAGTGGCAAAATGTTTAGTACCTACTGTGTATGGAATGCTATGTCGAGCAACACAGAGAACAAAGAGAAATGTGAAACATTCCTGTTGTCAAAGAGCTAATGAACTCAGAGCACTTGACAAATATGAGAAAGTTGAAACCAGTGATATGCTAGTAAATGTTGAACAGCTGTCTCAGTGGGCTGGGCGTGGAGAGAGAGCTCTGATTGGCATTTGCTGATTCCTGTGGTGTAAATTCTCCCACCGTGACTGCTTGCGTGCTACCCACACAATGTCACTGCATGTGGAGTTGGAAGGAGATGTGTGGTAATCCTCCATTTTATAGTACTTCCTCCCCACATACATCACAGACCGAAGTAACCTCAGGAGCACAGATGACGGTAAAATGTGATATAACCAGTTGGAAAGTGTTGTGAGTGTAGTACCTCTGTTTTTAATACAACTTACTTAATTATACTTTTATGAAATTTAACTTTTAAAAATGGCTGTATTTAACAACCCCCTCTTAGAATCCCTGAAAATTTAACACTTGGTTCTCACAAGCTGAAATGAACTGGCTTTAGCCCAGTTCTGGGAATTCAGTTTATGACACAGTAGGGTGCGCCATCAGACACATGTGAAAAAATAAATGGTTTGGAAATTCAGATAAGAAAATAATCTGTGTATTATATATTGAAGTAATCCAGGAAGATTTTCCTGGAGGAGGAGGTAGGGCTTGAAGAAGGCACAGGATTTGCGTCAAGGAGGAGGAGGGATAGAACCATAATGACTTTGTGGTGTAGATGAATATTAATGACGTCCTAGTGACAGTAATATAACAAACAGTAGTTTTGGAGGCCTACTCTGTTCCAGGCCTTGAACTAAAGACTGAAGTGTATAGCTCAATGTAACTGTCTTAGAAAACCAAGAAGCAGAGCATACGGTAGCCCCCTTTTAAAGAGAGGGAAGTGAGACTTAGCTCCAGAAATATGGCTAAAGTCATGCAGCTGGTAGCACTTATTTTGCTTCCTGTGCTCATCTTGCCTGAGATTGAATTCAGACATGTTTGGTAGAGGGGACCGTGCCTGTGAGTTTCCTCTGGCGTGTCAATTTGTCTGGAGACACCAACGTTCATAGTTACGGAAGCCCACTTAGTGGTTTCAGGTCCTCTTTACACTTAAACTTTCCCATGCATCTTTCCCTGATGGACAGACCACCCAATGATGCTTTCCCATGGATGTCACTGGTCTTTTGCGGGGGACATAGGGGACACATGGCGGAAGACAGAACACCCAGGTGACATTGGCTTTCTGAAAAATGAATTGGTCACAAAACTGCAAGTGCAGAGACAGGCCTAACCACAAACCCATTGGGACTCGGGGATTCACATGATCCTTATTGCTCCATTTCTCCTCTCTGTTGGCTCCATTTTAGGTAGGTCTCCCCTTAGCAGGGCCAGATGCCTGTCCATGGTTTGCACTTACATTCTCACCACTCAGGTAGAAAAACGAAGGCAACTTTTGATTCACAGCCTGAAGAAAAGTTTTAGCCATTCCTCAGAGGGAGGTGAAGATGCTGTTAGCAGCAGTTCTTATGCATTTTGTGAGGAAGAGAAAGAAATACGGGAAAGAGGAAGAAACAGTCATAGAGGAAGATATGACACAGTGAACACAGAAATCAGAAACTGTATGGTAAAGACTAGTGAAGAACATGGATCATCCAAATCCCTTAATTACAACATACAGAGAATACAGATTTATATACCAGTATATGGTATATAAACATATACACATACAACACTCACAGAACACAGAACCAGTAGAAGTAGGCAGACTCTGCCCAGGAGAGTCCTATTTATTCAGCGTTTTTGGAGCATCTCCTTGCTATGGTGACTGCTCATATCATAATTCTCTGTTTTTATGTTGTTTTTTTTTTCTTTTTTTGGTCTTTATGCTTAGCTGGAGAACAATAAGCTGCATATGTTTGAAGTGTAGGATTTAGATTAGGCATAACATACATGCCTGTGAAACCATCACCACATCTAGAAAACAAAACATTTCCATCACCTCCAGAAGTTTTCTAATGCCCATTTGTCATGCTGCTTAGTGCCCATGGTGCCCTTTATTCCCTTGCCAGGAGACCTCTCTGATTTGCTTTTTGTCATTAGAGATTACTGATTTGCATTTTCTAGAATTTTGTGTAAATTGAAGCATACAGTATATGCTCTTTTGTGTAACTTCTTTCACACAGTATTTTGAACTCCTTTTAAACTCCTTGTGCACAAAAGATGTTATTTCTTTGTGGAATCCACATCGACACAGCATGTGGAATCTGTTATTATATCGAGTCAAAAAGCATCTTTCTCCATTTATTATATCCACAAAACTCTCTCTAAAGAAACTAGTTGGTATTTTACCCTCTCAAAATTATTTGACTCTTGAAGCCATTGCTTGAAGCCAAGTATAGGTTTAAGACAATGTAATTTTAGCAAACTGTAGCTAACCCTATTTCTTTTTGTAACTCGAAATTTGCATATAAAAAATTATTAGGAAGTATATCTTTAGAAATAGTTATCTCTTTTTGGCCTTTTGACTAAGATCAAGTGTAGAAGTAGGCAAGGCAGAATCTTCCCGAGTGTCTTCTCTCTGGAAAATTCTGGCCTCACAGCTGGAGATAAAGTGACATAGGGAGAGAAAATTTGCATTACTGTCAAATGGTGTAATTATCTTTCCTTCTGGAATTGCTTATATCCACACATCAGCAATATTGAGCATTGTCATGAGGTTGGGTTTTTTGGAAATAACTACTTGATTACTGTGCGTCCCGTAGTTCTGATGCTGTATTTTACTTCTTCTAATCTTAATCGAATGCTTCTGATTAAGTCCGTATTTTCTGGTGCACATGCCTGCACACAAAGCTTTAATTTGAAGGAGGAAATCGGATTATTTATCTTTGTTTTCTGGTTTCCAATTTTCTGGCCTCAAGTGAAAGGCCTGCCCTTGAATGGAGTTCCCGGTTTCTGAGGAAAATATCACTCATTATCATTTTACCAGCAGTGTCTCTGTTAACCTCAAAAATCAGTGGTAGTTTTATTGTGACTAAGGTATGGAGTGGAAGAGAGAAAGGAAGAGTGAAGGAAGTATTTTTCAAAGACTTCAGGGTGATATTAGCACACTTCAAAGAACTCTGTTATAATAATCACTTACTATGTAGATTAAGTATTTGAGCTAAGTCATTTACTGGCATCCCGTGATTTAATGAGGATACGCCGTGTCATCCCCACATTTACAGATGTGAGAATGGAGGTTCAGAGAATTAAATAATTTACCAGAGGTCGTTGTGTAGGTCTAAGCAGAGCCTGGGTTTGAACCTGGGCCTTTAGGCCTTTGTGTCTGGAATACATTTTAATCACTACATTGTACTGACTTAACTAGGACCAAACCCTTATTGGCGTAGCAGAAAATATGGAAGAAGCACGTTTTGTATAGCCTTGGAAAGTTTTGCTGTTCTTGTCTCTAAAAAGCTTGTTTTATGCTGTACGGTAGATGACAATTTAACTATAAAACTATACCTGGGTGCTACACTGGGCCCAGACACAGACTGGCTACACTGAAACATTCCTTGCAAGAAACTTCAACCCCCAGCAAGACTGGGCCTAAGCCAGGGCACCTGGGTGGCTCAGTGGGTTGTGCCTCTGCCTTTGGCTCGGGTCATGATCTCAGGGTTCTGGGATCGAGCCCTGCATCAGGCTCTCTGCTCAGTGGGGAGCCTGCTCCCCACCCCCCCAACCTCTGCCTGCCTCTCTGCCTTCTTGTGATTCTCTCTGTCAAATAAATAAATAAAATCTTAAAAAAAAGAAAAAAGATTGGGCATAAGCCTTAACAAATCCCATCCCTGCCTTTTCTTCTTAAGCTCCCCATGCCTTGATGAAACACCCTTAGGATCTAAGTTTTAGAAATGGCTTTAAATGTCACGTCATGGAGATCTCGTGTTGGTGATATGTGTCAACTTGACTTGGTGACTGCGGGTGCCAAGATAATTGTCAGACATTACTCGGGGTGTGTCTGTGAGGGTATTTCTGAATGATATTAATGTTTCAGTAGATAGACTGCTAACCTTTGGGCAGGAACTATATACCAACCCTGCAAATGTTGGAACTTGTCAGTTTCCGTAATAGTGTGAACCAGTTCTTTATAATAAATCCTTATATTACAGACACATGCACATACACATACATGTTCTCTGTCTCTCATGCTGTACTATTCTGTTTCTCTAGAGAACCCTGATAAAGACCCCAATGAGATGCCTTCTGCATACCTCTGTGCCAAGTGATTGTTCAAGCCTGTGTGTAATCACCAAGTGTTTTCCGTTCTCCTGGGTCAGAGGGATGCAAAGTATAACCTTTCCTTTCAGCATCTTGCTTGGTGTTTAGGGTTCCACTCTCCACCCTTTAATCCCTGGAGCTTACAACATCCATGACCTCATAAGTTTGTAGTGGGAGAGAGTTTTCTCTTGGGCTGAGCAAAGTCAGGTCTGAGCGAGCTCCTCTCCGACTGGGCTGCACTGTGCCCTCGAGTGGTGCTGTTGGGGTCCCTGAAGCGGGCAGCACATGGCACCCTGAGACACAGTGTCTTCACGTTGTTCCAGGGCAGCTGGGACCATCTGCAAAGGTGGACTTGGTTCTTGCCTGCAGGTAAGGGATGCACAACTGTCCACAGATATCTGTGTCTGTCATGAGTTTTTACCTCAGAAGAGGGCTTTGTTGTCTAGTGTGGTGGGTGATTTTTTGTTTGTTTTTTGCCCCCCTCTCTTTCCCTGAAGATTCTGGGCTTTTGGAATGCAAATGTAAGAAAGGGCTCCGTTTTTCTCTGTGTTCCTCCCTTCCCTGACCTGAGGCAGTGAGCACAGGCATCTTGGCTAGGAAGGAAGGGCTAAAAGGGAAAAGGGAAGCGTTAAAAGGGAAAAGGAAACTCTTGGGAATTGGGGAAGGGTGTCAATTAACATTTCAAAAATAGTATCTGTTAGGTATATTTCCAGGGACTGAGAAGTAACTAACTCCTTTCCCTCCTCTCAACCCCAGGAAGACCCACTCAGTTTTTGGACGGCGGTGTTAGCATGAAGTTGGCTTTTCCAGCTCCTTTCTTCACTCATTTTTCAACTCTTCATACCTCTAAGACATCCGTTTGCATCTGCCTCATGTCCTGCTGGCTTGCTTTAAATGTACTTCATGCCTTTTTTAAGGTTTGTGACTGAGCCTGGGCACCACCTGTGGTCAACCAGAACACTTGCATAGTTGCAGGTCTCTGTATTAATGATAAAAAATCCCCAGTCCCTAGAGTCAGAGTAGCTGCAGGCTATCTTCCAGCATCTTCATTGCCTCCCAGGAATCCTGGGCCGCCGGGGAGGGGTAAGCCGCATCCAGTAACACTGTCCACTTCAGGTAAAGTCTTGCAGAAGCCAAGAAGCTTAATTTTGTGCTGGGTCAGAGTTACTTCCTATAATGTCTTTCATTTCCATTCAGAAAGAATTTACACCATCTGTAAAATCTCCCTGCCCCACTATTTTAAGGGGATACCTGCAAATTCTAGGCTCTGCTTGTTGTTGTAAGTTCCTGTCAGAGGGTTCCATCCTCACTGGGGGAGAAAGGAAGTCAGTGTGAAGGCCTTTCGGAGTTGTGTCCCCTTGCCCTCGGCTCTTCAGCCTCCCGGAAAGCCCATCCATTCACGGCGCTGTGGAGCACATGACTGCCCTGTAATAATGGCTTCACCTGGCTGCAGAGAGGTTTGCTGTGCACCGGCAGTGGAACCATAGACCTGGCTTTGCCAGAGAGTGGAGAACATAAAGCTGTTTTCCCATATTTTCCTCACCCTTTATACCTCAGTTCTTTATCCCATATTTTTTTTTTAGTTCTTTTCCCATATTTTCCTCACCCTTTATCCCAGGGTTCTCACATAAAAAAATCTGATTTTTCTGCAAGTGTATAGACCTGGGCAGATTTTCTCTGTTAGTGTGAAAAAAGAGTAGGCCTCCTGTCTGCTTTGGAAGAATAATAGCTGACGAGAGATTGAACATGCAAAGGGACAGTGGCCAAGACCACATATAATGATGGAATCGTGACCCACAGCCTCCTAGGCAGTTGGCTCTCTAAAGTCAGGACTTGGTCAATGACTGCCGGATCCCCTGTTTTTGCCCCCACTTTCAATTCAAGATCGCCCAGAGAAAGTCAAATGTGCTTCTCAAATGAATCAATAAATATCTCTTCTGGTTAGTTCACCTCCAGCCTCCCCACGCCAGCAACCTCCAGCCAAATTTACCTGAAGCCTTCTCTTTTTCTCCTTCTAAACCTCTCTCACTTCCTGCCTATCTTTGCATCTCTGCTAAATGTAAGTGATGATGTCTGTCAACCTCTTGCTATAGCAAGCTTCTCTTTGTTCTAATCCACATGGTCTTTATGTTCATTGTCCTCATAACAACCCTACAGATAAAATATTGCTGCTGTCTCCATTGTCCTGATGAGGCACAGACAGAGTTAAGTTATCTGTACAAGGTCACACCGCTGCGAAGTGATGGGCCGGGATTTGAATCTAGGTCTATTTCCTAAGCTGTGCTGAAGCTTGTACCTTGTGCCGTCTCACTGGGATCCCTCACTTAGGAGCCGTGCATCGATATCTGCTTTAGTATCAGTAGGAGTTGAGATTTGGTAGGAGATCATGTGGACTTTTTATATATGTCTGCTTTGGTCCACAGGCCAGAGATAGCTAGCTGATCACCAGCCTGGTATTCTCCATCCCTGATGTAGACTTACAAGGTGCCATTCGCTGGGGTTTACATTTATTTCCCAAGGCTCTTGTGTCTAACTTGAGACCATGTGGCTCTTTCTGGTTAGTGGAATGTGAGCCTAAATCATGTGTGGAATTTTGGAAGAAGTTTGTAAGTGTCTGGTAGATAATGCCCAGAAGTTCATAAGTGTTTGATAGGTCTTGCCCAGTACTCTCTCACTGTTAGTTCTTGGAAATTCTGGAGGGCCATGTTGCATGTTACAGACACAGGCACCAGAAGTTGGAAGGAAACTGAATCCTTGAGTTTGTAACTTATAGGAGTGCCACCGAGGAGGGCTGCCAGATCGGGGTATCGCCACTGGACTTGGCATAAATGAGAAATAAATGTTCATTATGTGAAGTCATTGAGGTTTTGGTGTTCTTTCACCAGTTAGCCTACCCTGACATACATTTCTATTTAAATATACTTTTGGTGGAGGGGGGGTTAGGCCCCCAGTTCATTTTCTACTAGCACTTAGATTTCACCTGGATAACTAAAATGTACCTGGTGACATTTAAAAAAAATATATTTGTAGACTTTTTAGCTTGTAGAGCTAGAAATGCAGGCACAGTAGACTGTTATACGAGGAGCTGACACTGAATGCAATTGATTGCAGCCACACCGGGAGCAGGACAGACAAGGTAAATAAATTATGAATTCCGGGGGAAAGGAGCTTGCAATAGCTGCTGTTTCATTTCCCTCTTAACCCCCTGTGACTATAAACCGCTTATAGATATATTTTATTAATCATTGTTTTGATGTATTTGGATTTTGCAAGTGACTATTGTAGCTAAGGGATTTCTGGACACCCCTCTCGCTAATCAGATTAGGGACATGAGTGCTGTGGTGACAAACCAGGGTATGCAGGGAAAGATGAATGGAAAAGCTTTCCGTTACCGGCACTTGTAACTAGCCGTTTGTCTACAATAACAGCTTTAGACCTCTTTCCAACTGTGCTGTCCTCACTTCTGTCTACGGGTGATGGACTTGAGTCTGAAAATGACCTGAGAGAAACTTAATAACTGGATATTTTTGAAGGTACATCATCAGAATAAAACACTTCAAAATTCACTCCATGCTGTTTGAAGAAAAAGTATTGTTAGTACTGAGAGGGTTTACTGAAAGAACCGTAGCTACCAGAACCCTAAAGCACCTGTCCATTTTATAAAGAAGGCAAGGTTAGGCATGTATATCTTTAATGGTGCCAAGTCTCAAGAGGACAAGAAAGGTTTTACATGAGCTCCAGACTTACCCATGCGAAGTGTGTGTGTTCATGAAAACTCATGGTTTATTTCTGTCCTTCCTTCACTGGGCGTTAGTAACTACAGTCTCAAACTTTGGTTCTTTTCAAGGACATTCTACCCTGAAGTCTGACCCAATCTTGAATCACCCCTGCTCCCAGGGAACCTGGTGAGATCATTTTTCATTCTGATAGTCCTTCCTAGATTGAAATCTTATGATATTACCTTTTTCTATGGAAATCTCCTTTTTAGTTTTCTAGGCTTTTTTGCTCTGCCTTCTTTGACCACTCGTCTGTTTTGTTCACTCTTGTATCTCTAGTGCATCACACCCTGCCTGGCAGACAGAGTCTATTCAGTATTTGTGGAATATATACAAGTATGAGCAAGGTGACTGGAGATGACAGGAATGGGGGAAGTCTTAACATTAAACATAAGATGGGAATTGGGATAAAATGTGAAGATTGGGGAAGTTGTAAATATGTGAAAAGGAGGAAGAGTATTCCAGGTGGGGAAGGGAGCAACCATGGGCTAAATCTAGGAGTCAGGAAGGAGTTCAGTATGTTTTTAGAACAGTGAGTAGACAGTTGGGGAGACAGTGTGGTGAAATGGAAGGTGTGTTTCATGACTAAGTACCGCTTTCAAATGCCAAGCATGAATGTAAGTATGGAAAAGTCTTCATTCGAAGTTTCAGGACAGCCTTATTTTAACTCAGAAGTTGTTGTAAAATGTCTTTTATGGACTGGTTTTACAGGTTAAAGCCACATGCTTTAGTTTCTCTTAGCCTGTGCAGTGCTTCTGCATTAAACTTTCTTTAATGCCACACACCTAAAACCAGAAAGTGAGACCATTTGTTGGTTTCATGTTCCCAAAGGAAAGAGTAGACATTCATTTGTCGCTCAGCCATGATCCTTTCCCAGTCCCAGGATGGAAGTTTTCCTGGGATGGATGTGGTGACATCAGACACAGTGTTGGTGTTTCCTTGTGGACCAGAGGTTTAGCTGGTTAGGTTCCCGTGTGTCCAGTGCTGGGGAGAGCTGAACAAGCTGAGCTGGATCTGGGATCCAGTCCAGTGGGTGTAAAGCCAGCTGTCGCAACTCTAATCTGTTTGGGGACTCACATGCTTTATGGTCCCATCTGCCTCCTGCCCACAAACTCCTGGTTGTCAGAGAAAAACAATCCCGTCATTGGTCACTCTTCCATAAAGCTCTTATATCTAAAGCAAGGGTCTTCCTCTTCTGACTCATCTCCTTGTTGTATAGAAGCAGAGGGGTTAGGTGGTCTAACTACTTTCATCTCAGCTCTCTTGGCTCATTTAGGGAGACTAATCAGTTGGAACACTGAATCCCACCTGTTTTCCAGCAGCAATAATAACCGTCATTACTAATATGTATTTAATCATTATTAAGTGCTTAGAACCACACTAAATATGTTCGTTGTCTATGTTATTTAACTTTTTCTCCAAGAACCCAAGTATTTCTCCAATCCCCATTTGACAGATCAGGACATTATGGCCAAAGAATTTAAGGACCATCCCCAACATTATATAGCTAGAGAGTGACAACGTTATCTGTGGAATCCTGATGTATTTTGATCAAAAATACAGTCATTAGCTAATACTGGATTTGGCCTCCATTTTTAAAGGGAACACTTCTCATATTTAGGCTCAGATCTTCACAGTTTCTGCCTGACCTCCAGATTAGATAATCACAAACCACATTTTAGGTGAGATCTTTGCAGGAATCATTCAGGTAGAACTAGGAACACTACAAGAACACAGTGATTTCAATACCCACTTACCCACTGGCCTGGGCTTCGATCCCAGTGTACCATTCACTAACTGTTTTCTCATCTGTAAAAATTGGGATAATACTTGCTTCTCAAAGGGTATGAGTCTTCATTAGGGTACTGTGTGTAAACTACTTAGTACTGCGCCTGGCCCATGTAGGAGCTCTGTAGATGCTAGTAAGAATTCCTTCCAGAAGGTACGCAGTGTGAACTGATAATGATAGAGCCATTTTCCTAGCTCCAGGATGTGTCTTGCCTCACCTTCTTTTCTTTCAGAGAGTGTGTGTAGGAGGGCCTGGCGTTCTAGATGATGAAGGAGTGAAGCAGAGTGGACAGGTGCTTCTAACCTGTAAGAAGACTGTAGAACTCATGAATTAAATGTATTGTTAAATACTGGGGCAAGGAAATTAAAAATACAGTATATTTGGAAACCAAGATTAGAAGAAGTATCATACAGTGCTGAAAGGAGTCCTGTTTGAATCCTGATATTCTCTGGCAATGTTCTTAAACTTTTATGGTCATGGATCAATTGATAATTGTCAGAAACCCAGGGAGCATCTGCCCTCCAAATGCTCGCCCCCACACAGAATTATGCATATAGTTTTGGGGTTCACAGAAACATCCTCTAAAACTGGGAGTTTGCTCTCAGGTGAAGAGCACCTGTCTTCTTTTAAAGGCCTAGGGGACCCTGACGATGCTTTTCCAACAGGAGTTTTCTTCAATGATGATGACAAAATTGGAGGTTGAAAGTTGAAGAGCAATCTTGCTGATAGAATGGAGGAAAGGACACCACAGTATAGAGGAATTTGTGGAGGAACTTAAAAAGGAGTGAAAGTGAGCAGCTTGCAGGAGGCCTTCTGGGGAAGAGCAGACAGGCTGGGATTAGATGAAGGGTTTTTTGACACCATGCTGAGGTGTTTTGTTTTATCCTTGTTTGGCTTCCTCAGAGCATCCCAGGCCCGGGTTGGGGTGTGTGGGGGGTCGAGGTCTCCATGTTCAACTGGGCCAGCTACATTTTCTGATTCATAGAGAAGATACAGTTAGAATTAAGGTTTTATAACTTGAAATGTTGGGGGGAAAATCTGTTACAGGCAATAGAGACCAAAGGAAAAAAAATTTTTTTTAAAGATTTTATTTACTTATTTGACAGAGAGCACAAGCAGGCAGAGAGGCAGGCAGAGAGAGAGGAGGAAGCAGGCTTCCAGCTGAGCAGAGAGCCCAATTTGGGGCTCGATCCCAGGACCTAGGAACATGACCTGGGCCGAAGGCAGAGGCTTTAACCCACTGAGCCACCCAGATGCCCCAAGACCAAAGAAAATTCTAAAGCAGGGAATGAATGTGAGCCAGTCTGTGTTTGGAAAGACAGTGCTGACCACCAGGGCTCAAGGAGGACACCAGTCAGGAGGATGGGACAAGTCTCACCTCTGGGTCTGTTCTGTCTAGTAGAGCTTTGTGCGGTGATGGGAATGTTTTCTGTTGTTGCTATCTGATAAGAAGACAGTAGCCACACGTGCCTGTTGCACACTTGAAATGGCGATAGGGTGATGGAGGAACTGGATTTGTCCTTTTACTCCATTTTGAGTCATTTAAATTTAGATAGCCGTATGTGGCTAATGGCTACCACACTGGACAACTAAGTCTAGATCAGTGCTGTCCAGTCTCCTGAGAGGAATGTGACCCTGTCCGCACCTTGAATTTAGTGCAGTGAGGTCTGTGTCAGACTTCAGACCTGTGGAGCCAGAAGATAGCAAATTTATGGCATTTTAAGCCACTGAGTGTTTGACAGTTTGTCATGGCAGCGAGTTCAAATGGTATTATTAAAGGGATTTTTGAACAAACATTATTTAAGGCTAAGAGTCACCACCTAAAACAGTCATGTTCCTTGTTTTGTTTTCATTTTGAAAGCTTATTCCTGTTCTGATCATCTAATCTATGGTTATTACACAAAATTTGGAGAAAACACAGGACATTATAAAAAGGAAGAAAACACGTGTCCATGTCTCACTTTCCAGCAGTAAATACTAACACAATTTGGATATATTCCTTCCTGGTTTTTCAGGCATATTTTAATGGTGAGATAATAACGAGCTTAGAGTTATTAAGTGATTAGTATGTGCTAGACCCTGTACTATATGTGTTATTAATAACAACTCATTTAATCCTCATTACAATCTATAAGATAAGTAGTCTTCCCATTGTACAGATAAAGCAACTGAGGCAAGAAGATACATTGCTTGTATATCTATTCTAGGACACGGCAGAGGAGTCTGCCTCAGGCACGAAGTTTCTCAGCACGGCTCAATCCTGTGCTATACTGCTTTCATTCTGAATGTATTATTTTTAAGCTTAATTTTTTCACTTTTCTCTTTAAAATAAAGATTTTCTCATGTTATTAATGACTCATCAGTGCAAATGTGGGGAACACAAGTATCACCCTTTTGGAGCCACATTGATGCCAAAACAGTTGTAAGGAGCTCCTTTATCATTAAAAAGAAGCATGTTGGAATAGAAGTGCTTTTCCTTGAGGGTGAAATTAGCATGATGCTATATTATGAAGAGAGGCAAGAGGTGAGGGCAAGTGCCAGATAAATTTGTGAAAACATTTACTTGGAACCTGAGATTTTCCTTTAAAATAATGTGATACATTTAAATTTTCCTTTAAAATAATGCAATACATTATTGGATCTTCAGTAGCGCCCCTCTTCCCACATGCCTGTTTTTCATGTAATATAATGGAATGGCTGAATGTTGTCAGTACATCGAGGCTTATCCTAAAAGCTTGTATACGAGAGAAAGAAAATGTCCCTCAGTGCGTACAATTGCAAGGTTAGTATAAAATTGATCAGAGCAGAGATATGCGAAGTTAGCTTTAAAAAGCCATGGAGGGCCCAGGCCTATAAGATGTTACCCAAAAAAGAAAGACAGAAGATGGAAGGATCTTAGTCCTGGAAGAACTAAGAAAGGAGTGCCTCTAGCAGCCACTGGGCGGAGTCCAAGGTGGTTCTGTGCATGGTGGGGGAGCTTAGCTAATGAACGCTGAAGAGGCTGCCCCCTTGGGAAGAGAGATGCTTCAGGTTAGTTTCTGTGATCCAGTTAACATCAGCTATGTCTCTTGGGGGTTTTTGGGGGGGCCGAGTGGGAGGGGGGTTGGGGTTTTGGTTTTTTCATATTCAAAAAAAATTTTTTTGACTGTGTTAGTCACCATACAGTACCTCATTAGTTTTTGATGTAGTGTTCCATGATTCATTGTTTGCATATAACACCCAGTGCTATAAAATTTGGCTTCTCATATAAGTCTGCCTGTAGGTAGAGGCTTCTGTGGTCGTGCCTCACAAGTGTTCTCGCCCTGCCACCATTCCATTTATCTTTGTCAATTAAAATGTAGGTGTTGCAGTTCTAGAAATGTTTCCTGAGTTTGATTAATTCACTTATGCCCCTTAGTTATGGATCCATTCTGATCAAGATGACAACAATCAGATCTTTGAAAGAGCCCATGAAGCTAATGGTCAGTTCCTTGAACCAGAGACAGACCAGGGAGCCTGGCTCTCCTGCTTGCTTCACCTGCTTTGACATGATCATTGGCCAAGCAATGCCAGTGTGTATTTTTAATAATACAATAGGAAAAATAAAGTTGTGATCTCAGTAATTACTACCACAGGATGGTAAGGTCAAATAAGAACTGTTTAATTAGAGAAAAATGTAGGTGCTGCTTCTGCTAATAATGACAAATGACATTAATTGGGACTTAAAAATATATCAAGCATTGCATTATGCACTTTAAATGAATCCTTTCATTTAATCCCGGCAACTGAGTGAGGAAGGCACATTATTATGTACAATTTACCACTGAGGAAATTGAGGGCTCTGGAGGTCAGATGCCTTGCCCAGCCATCCGGTGAACTTAGAGCCAGGCTGGTGGCCCAAACAGTACGAGTCTTTGGCCACACTCTTAACCGTAATGCTACGTGAAGGAGCTGAGCAGAGGCTCAGGGGAGATGCTAAGGAGGACCTGCATCTCAGCTTCAGGAGTCCACGCCTCTGGTTCACAGTTCTACTTGCTGCTTTTTGATCCAAGCATATGGTTACCTTTTCATACTGACCAGTCAGGGTTCGGCTCCACTCTTGGCTCACCACTGAAACAGGAGAGGAGAGAATCTTCTAAGAAAACTAGATACACATTGGAAGGGACTGGGGCACAGTGATGAGGAAGAGGTCAAAGATGATAAATGTGTATGGGGAAGATTGTCAGATAAAAAGAATTAAGCTGTGAACATTGACAGAAGAAAAGAGGGAAGGTTGGTTTGATGTCCAATCATCATCTTTTTGAGGGAGGAAGAAAAGAGTGGATCAGATACCAGTTACTAGAAGAATCTTTGTTTCTGTCTGGAGAGGAGGTGAGGGGTAAGGGAAGCATACTCAGCTGGACATCAGTCTCCGTGTTCCCTGGTTTGTAACTGGAAGTCCTTGCTATTGCCTTTGAGCTCTGGAACTGTTTTATTGCTTTTATAAACTACTAGCTATCTTCTTTTAGGGGGAAATAACAGATGGTCATGCTGCAACTGAGCTTTTTATCTGAATCTTCAAAACCTTTTTGTGCACAATTTATGAGGTTCAGTTCTTTGCAAATTCAGTGCTTTCTTGTAGCTTTTCCTTTTGAGATGAGCCACAAGAGCCTCATTTTCGCTGGGCATTGCCTATTAGTGGCAAAACTCCTTTCTTATTTAATCAGCTTCTCCAAAGGAATAAGGCCGAGTCCAGATACGTTCTATTTATGAGGGTGAAGAGATTTTGGCGGTCTGACTAAAAATAACACACGGAATCTGCCACCTGGGTCTCCCTTCCATATTCATCTTGTATTTTTATGCATGTTGCTCATAGAGTTCAAACGAATAGGTCAGCCCCTGTGAGCAGGGAAGAAATTTGACTGGGTCAAGTGTTTGTGGCTGGCACCAGCCCTGTCATGCTGGTCTCTGGTTGCATGTTTGTTTGGTGAGGCTGGTCTAACCCTGAATTCTGACCCTCTTGGACTCAAGGCACAGAGGATTCTTGTGCTCAGTCTCTATTGAGTGGGTGGGGAGGGGGGAGGGTAAGCTAGAATGGCCTATGGAAAAAAACGTAAAATCTGCAAGATAGTTGGATACACACTAGACTCAGAAAACAAACAACCAAACCAAACCCAGAGTTAAGCATAGTCATAGTTCATTTTGTTCTACAGGCTTATTTCCCAAATCACTTGGAATTAATACTGTTCTGGTTTATTATTCAAATCCCCGAGTCCACCAGAGGTACTCTCAGCTGGCTTTGGTGCAACTTTGCACACTGCTGAGACTTCAGCACGGCAGTGTGGTGGAGGGGTCAGCAGCACAGGCTCTGGAGTCCGAGTCTGCCCCTAAATCCGGAGTCTGCTACTCACAAGCCACATGACTTTCAGCTAATGATTAAGATTCTTTAAGTCCTTCAGTTTCCCGCTACTGCAAAAGAGAAATAACAACTATTTTTCAGGGTGCTTATAAAGTTGAAATCCTATACATATGCATATATATACCTACCCCTATGCATGTATATTGCATAATATACACTATATGTATGTATGTGTAAAGTGCTGGCATATAGAACGTGTACAGTAAGTGACATCTGTATTGGTCTTCAGTTGCAGATCTTGCCCCTCCGTTGTCTTTGGGAAGGAAGAAATACTAGTCTTGGTGTTGCTTGCTGTTTGCTTTAATTATATTGGCTTAAGGGAGAAGGCTAAATCTTTGGTTTAAATCCCCCCGCCCCCCCGAAATTCTGTATACCGTATTTCTTTTTTGGAGATTCATGAAGGCTCTGAAAAGTCCTGCAATAAAGAAACCTATTAAAAATTTTATATGCTGAATGTTCACAAAACTTGCTTGACTGCTAATTCCATTTTTTCCAGTTAAACCTATTAATATCCTGTGGATTTACTACTCTGCAAACACACTTCAGGAGATTCTGATCAGGTAGGTAACTACAGTCTTGAATGTCGAAATGTGTATTTAAATCCTTGCTCTGTACTTCCTGGATCTATGCCTCTGGCAAAGCACTGAACTTGGCTATGTCCCACTATTTGTTAAGACTTAGATATTATCAATCCCAGGACCATCAGATAACTGGGTAAGAAACAAATGCTCATAATTGCTGCCACGCAGAGCAGGCGTAGAACCAGGCAAAAGCAAAAGCCAATTATTTATGCTGTCTTCATTTAAAATGAAGTTCTTCACTTGCCTCACACTATTCTTGGCCCTGCTTATAATGCCCTGACCATGTGTCTATCGTACTATATATAATAATAATATGTATACTATACTATAATAATTTACTTGATGTGTCTCCACAAATAGACTGAAAGCTCCTAGTGGGTCAGGACCTTCCACAGTCATCCTTATGTGTGCGGTACTAGCACAATGTTAGTGCTTTCCAATAAATGCATCTCAGACTGGAATGTGCTTCCTCTAGAGAGCTGCTTCTTTACTCCCTTCATGTTTCAGGGAGCCCTTTCCTATAAAATGGCGTTACCCTCACCACCACCTCTCAGTATTTATCCCTGTGTTGGATAGTTTTTCTTCCTGGCACTTAGTACGATCTGACATCTTTACTGTGCATCTCTCTTGCTTACACCTTGATTGATCAGAGTCGTAGTCTCTTGTTTCATTGCTGCATCTCCAGGGCCCAGCATGGTGCCAGGTACATAATATTGGCTGAATAAATTATTTGATGAATGAATGTATTATTTTTTCTTCGTTGCTGCTTTGGGCAAATGGCAAAAATGCAGCATACCGTATCCACTAATATGATTCAGTAAGAAGGTGTATGTGTTGGCACTTGATATTCTGCACTTACACTTTACTCATTGGTGGTGCTGGGTGGATGTTTGTTAAAGAAATCTGAATCTCGCTGAATATGAATGGAAAAAATGGTAACTCATGTGAGGGTTTTCTGGGTCTAATGCTAACTTTTGTGCCAGAGTTTTCTGATACCAAGAATCGAATGCTAGATGGTGTGGGGTCATTTATTGAGTGGCGCTTTCACAAGCAAGATGTTAATGAAGCAACAGCCATAACTTTTTTTTTTTTTAACAGACTGTATATTCAATCAGAGACTGAGATAATTTTTTTTTAATCTTCTGGTTCTACATATTATAGGAGAATCAATACCTAGGGTATTAGAGACCCAGTGTCTGGGTTTGAATTCTGACCCTGACCTTTACTGATGGGGGTGATTTCAGACAAGGTACTTACCCTCTTTTTGAGCTTTTGCTTCTTTGTAGAAGATTATTGTAGATAGATGTATCTCAGATCTGATAAAAGAATCTCATGTGCTCATTTTATAACATAGTAAAAGGTGTTCTTTTTAACTGCTGTTACTACCACCGTTGTTGCTGCCAATACCACCACTAATATCAAGTAACATCTCCCGGGAATTTCTAAGCCAAGCTGTAAGGAAAAAAAGGCTACCACTATCTATTTCTCACAAACTTTTAGCAGATTTCAAAGTCCAAAGGGAATCAGGGACCTGGACAAATTGCATGAAATGATTATATGCAGTGATAGAACTCAGAAGTTTCTAGCACCATCAGTAAGTTGTGTGTTGGGTCCTGTAACTCTCATCTCCACATCCCCTTAGACTTCTCTTGCCACCTCCAGGAGGTTCCACCACAGGCTGACAATTCATTAGGACAGGGTCCCTTAGTGAACAAGAACTTGTACATGAAGAAATGGAGATGATGCACATCACTGATGTATTAATAGGCCATTGTGGTTTTCTGTCAGTGTGTTTCTCAGAAGGTAAGCAACAGTTTACATCAGTCAGTCTCAGTCTCTTGAGCTGAGACTATGGCAAGAAAGTATTGTAGAGGTGTGACTTTTGTGCTCCTTGGGCAGGGGAGTCCATCAGATGTTGGAACCCTGGTCACAAGTCCAAGGAGTTGCTCCTAAAGGTGAATTGGAAATGTTTAAGGTTATTTAAATAATATACTGCAAGAAAGGTGTGTTTATGCTTTGTTTTTCTGAGGACTGGAAAAGAGCTAGTGGCTTCCCTTGGGTGTTCTTCCTTACCCAACTCCCTTTCTTTTACTATTTCTTCATTTCTTTTTGGAGATATTACGGCAAATTGTGTGTGTGCGTGTGTTCTCAGTAGCACTAGAAAGAAAAGATAGCCCTCCTTAAAATAGAATTACTGGGAACATATCTCCTTAAAAGAAGCTGAGATAACAGATTTAATTAAAACTGTGCTTTAATGGAATTGAAGGGAACTCTATCATTAAGATGTGTTTGCAAAAGGTAAGTAGAAAGTGATTTTAATTATTTAATGTTTCTAAATATATCCACCTACTCTGCCCCAACCAAGTAATGCACATCTGTAGTTCCAGGAGAAACTGAATAGTATCGTTGAAGGGTGACTGGAGATAGCCAAACTGACCACGATGCAGCAGAACCTCTTCCTAATTTACCAGTGTGGAAACAAACACAGAATTTTCTACTTATTTAGTAGAATTATAATTGCTTCTTGGACTTTTGGCTAAGATCAAGTGTAGTGGAATTACATTTTGAAATATATTATAACTATGCTTCATACTCTCTGCTGAATTTGCCTTGTTTCCTTTCAGGCTGTAGTGAAGGTTTTTTTTTTTTTTTTTTTTTTTGTTTTTTTTTTTTTTAAGATTTTGTATATTTATTTGACACAGAGAGGTCACAGATAGGTAAGAGACAGGCAGAGAGAGAGGGGGAAGCAGGCTCCCCGCCGAGCAAGGAGCCGGATGCAGGGCTCGATCCTAGGACCCTGAGATCATGACCTGAGCTGAAGGCAGAGGCTTTAACCCACTGAGCCATCCAGGCCCCCCTCAAGCAGTAGTGAAGTTCTTATGTTCCGTCTCATAAGGGTAGATTTGCTACAATATGCAGAACGATAGAATAACAGTGTTCCAGTTTGGGGTTTCGTATTTGAATTTTCAATCTTGAGACACGGATATACCACCAAACAGTCTTGGGGACTTTGCATTTTGGGTATCCTGCTTTCCAGGAAATCAAGCCCAGGAGGTAGGAGATCTTACAGAGAAGCCAGGGCCAGCATGGTTTGGGGCAGTAGGTTAGAAGAGCTGCAGGAGGTGCCTTGGTGGATCTGGGCAGGCTCAGTATTCCTGCTCCATCACAGTATGGATGGAGTGCAGGGCAGCAGAACGTTTGCCTTAGTGACCTGCAGTGGGTGCAGGTGGGGCCCAAGAGCTTGGAGCTGGAGAAACTTCACAGCTGGAACAAGAAAGATGATGTAGGAATCTACATATCTTAGCAGACAGATGGCTGTAGCATCATCTTGGGAATTAGATTTCCTTTAAAAAAAAAAAAAAAAATGCCCGCAGGGCACCTCAGAGTCTCAGTTGGTTAGGGGTCTGGCTCTTGATTTCAGCTTAGGTCTTGATCTCAATGTCATGAATTCAAGCCCTGCATTGGTCTCCATGCTGGGTGTGGAGCCTACTTTAAAAAATAAACTAATTAAAAAGAACAAAACATTTAAAAAGGTCTTGTGAGAACTGTAACATTCTTTCGGAAATAATGGAAGATGATTAGGTAAGTTAATATGGTTAATATTAACTCAAGGTTAATAATAACCTTGAGTGCTTAGCATGAGATTTTTGACCTGATACATGTAGCAAATAGGAATGATTAAAGCTTTCCTGGAAGGGAATGGGCAAGGCAAAAACACTATGTTGGAAAAATGCAGAAAACTGTGGTGGAACAAAGACATTTAGATATTTAAAGGTAAGGTCTGGGTCTTAACTCATTTTTTTTTCTTTTTTTAAGATTTTATTTATTCATTTGTCAGAGCACAAGCAAGGGGAGGGAGGGCCAGGCAGGGGGAGAGGGAGAAGCAGGTCCCCTGCAGAGCAGGGAGCCTGACTCAGGGAACTTGATCCCAGGACTCTGGGATCACGACCTAAACCCCTAGTGCTTCCAGGTACAACGTCTGAAACACAGTGCTCAATAAATGTTTGTTGGATGAGAAAAAGAGAATACTTCTCTTTTCTAATGGAAATCCAGTGGGTTCTGGCAGTTTAGGGTAGATACGAGGAAGGTGTTTGGTTTTTCGTTTTTGGTGGGATATCATTACCCCTTGAAATAGAAACTGTGGGACAATGTGCAGCATCTTGAGAGGTCTCTGTGGTTGAAGCTTGTTCTGGCCTCGGTGTCAGAGCTAACTTTGCCCACCTTTCAGCACTTGCGCGTATCTGACTTAGCTCTGCCGTGTAGGTGAGGAGTGCTAAAAACCCACCACTAGCCATGGAAAGGCAGGGAGGAAACTGAATGCCTGTTGCTAAGGGGAAAGAGCCAGTCTACTTCTGCTGTGTAATTCCAGCTACATGACGCCATGGAAAAGGCACATCTATAAAGACCGTAACCAAAAAAAAAAAAAAAAAATCAAGGTTTAGGGGGAAGGAAGGAGGGTTAAATATTTGGGGCACAGGATTTTGAGGGCACTTAATTTATCTGCATAACACTGCAAATGGTGCTCTGTGATGATCTCTATTTGTCAAAACCCATAGAACTATACAGCACAGAGTGAACTCCGATGTACGCTGTAGACTTCATTTAATAATATGTCAGTTGGCTCATCAGCTGTAACAAATGTATTACATTAGTGCAAGATATTAATAATAGGGAAAGCTGGGAGGGGGCAGAGGAGGTATAGGAGAATTCTGTGTACTTTCTGCTCAATTTTTCCATAAACCTAAGACTGCTCAGAAAAATGGTCAATTAGTAGTTTTTTAAAACACTGTACATCATCAAGATCTAGAGAAATGAGGATTTTTTATATTGGGGGGGCATTTTTTACTTTACTAAAATGTCAGAACTGGTATACCTCTCTTTCTTTCCTGGTTGGAAAGGATTAAGAGGAATTGGGCAAAGAACCATTGTTCTCCTCTATCAGACAAAAATAAAAGTGAATTGTAGCTATCAGTTCCTTTCTGCATACTCCATACTGAAAGATGCAGGAGAAAAAAAAGATCCTTCTTTGACTTTTCTCCCTGGCAATTGATGGCTTATGTTCTTGGCAGTTAAAAGCAGCAGACATGTGAGCAGGCATATGGAAATCAAAGGGCAGAATGTGGTTGAGTCCAGTCCTCATTCAACATGTTACAAAAAGGAGGGTCCAGTATTCAAAAGGCAATGGCAGACCCTTCCCCATAACTTTGACTGTACCTCCTACTTCAGCATTTCCCCGGGCTTTGTCTCAGGTTACCCTCATTTCTGGGCACACGTTGGCTCTCTTGGTGTCACCCTAGCCTGTATTAGGATGCCAAATGGTATTTCCAGTTTGTATTTAATTCTTATCCAGCTATTAAAGCGGACCTAGCCTTCTGTTGAATTTTTTTAACTTTGTCGGAAATTGAGCAGATGGATTTGAATTCCTAATTTTCTTCAAAAATGTGCCAAGCACTTGTTCCTTTGTTCCTTATTTTCCCCTTGACCAATTCCTTGTGGCTTTGCATTTTTCCTCTTTAAAGACATCCCGCTGATTAGTCTTGTCTCTCTGTGTTTGAGGCATTTCACTGGTAGCTAAGTTCTCTACAATCCACTTCCCTTCTGTCTGATATGTTAGCCACCTAGTTTCATATACCTAGTGTATATTTCCACTGAAATATTACCACTGAAGCCACTGAAAAATCATACTAAAATGCTAAAATACAATTCTTGATTCTTGTGATTGCTTAAGAAAAGGAAAGAAAAAAACATTCGTCTACTGTTTTTTATTGAGTACTGTGAACCAGTTAATTTACAAATTGTTCTTTAAGATAAATGATCTTTGTTTAATGTCCTTGAATGCCCCCTACCACCCCTTCCTCAAGGCTTATAGTCCCGTTTTGCAAAATAGGGTAGTTGTGACTCAGAAATGGATTTGCCCAAGATCAGATGGTTGGTAAGCAGTCGAGTCAGGAGGCAAATTCAGATTTATTTTACTCTATTGTCTTTCTTTTCATTAAAAGAGCATTGCCTTTGTAGTCTGAAAGATTAAGGTTTGAGTTTTTTTGTGGGGGGAGTGGGGACATGCTGGACAGTTACATAAGTGACTTAAAGCCTGGTTTCTTTGTCTGTAAAATGGGAATGGGATGAACTTATTTTCAATATTCCTCTGAGAATTCAAAGAGATAATGAAAGCAAGTTCCTTGCACCGAGTCGGTGTGCAGTAATTTGCAGAGTGTCAATTTTTTTTTATATTAAAGCTATTATTTTTTATCGATGATATCATTCACCTTGGGACAGAAAAGTAAACCGTGCAAAGTTGAGACTTATAAATTATGTGTGACTAGATCTGTGCCCTTGACCACACCGTAGGAGCCCTGTGACTAAAGCCAGCTCTGAACTTGTCATCCTTTGCTGACGTCTGCAATCCCATTCCGCGGTCCAGAAAGTTATTTGTAGACTCGAGTATTTTGCTCCCTTTTCTTAAAGGCTATGTTTTCCTGGTGTGCAGCTACCTATGCAATTGAATGCCAGACCTTCTTCCGTCAGCGCACCTGTCTGAAACCTTCCTGCTAGACTGAAGTGATCTATTTTCCATCCTTAGACTCTTTCTGAATGAAAGGTTGGACGTCCACATCTGTAGCTCCTGCTCTCCTTCGCGACTGCCTGTGCAAATAACAGCACTCCATTGCTTTGTTTTGCCATCTTCTTCCTGCCTCTCTTGCTGCCACTCAGATTTTAAAGCCTTACCTTGGCCGGGTGCTTAACTGGTCTTTGCCACAGGTTTTAGAACTTGACATGCAGACCCCAGATTATCAAAATGGAACAAAGAGAAATAATAATGAACAACACAAGCAACCTTTGACCTTGCACTGTATAACAAATGGTATATATGTTATTTTAAATTAAATGTATCTTGAATGTTCTTTTTGTTGCTCAAGTTGCATTTGAGGGTTGCATTTCTTTCTGTTTTAAAACATCCATTTCAGTGTTGGAAATTCTGCCTTGTTTCCAGGAAACGGAATCCAAATTGGTGTAGAACAATTTACTAATACTAATATGGGTAGGGAGAATGGGCTGATAGTTTCCTTTATCTTGGTTCTTTGTTGCTGTCAATATACATGGAACCCCTATCTGAATGTCTGCTCTGCATGAAACTTTCATGGCACCAGGCACAAGTTAGCCAAACAGAAAAGGTCCAGGAGTGCAGGTGGGTGTGGAGTTTAGAGGGTGAAGAAGGAAAAACATAAGGATGCTGCACTTCAGCCCAGTGGGAAGCCAGCTTCAAGTTCTAATACAACCAGGAAGCTTTAGTTCCCACCAAAGAGCTAGCAAGTGATAGTCTCCCTGCTAGCAACCCCTGTGGCACAAACAACACAGGGTAGCTGAGTAGAGAATGCCTAGACAGGGGGATGAGACAGAATGGCATTTTTCAAATGGGTTTGATGGAGCAAGGTCTCCTTAGTGATATAAATGACTTGTGTTGTTGATTTAAAATGGGAACTTTTGTTCCTTGCAAACAGAGACAGAGAAATATTTTTGCAATTAGAAATCTGAGCTCTGATACAATGAAACAACATCCTAGTAGGCTCTGTGGTGGGATGAGAACAGATTGGGGGTGCAAAAAACCAATAGCCATATAAACTAGACCAGGCAGATGCTATTTTTAGATACATTGGCCTAAAGGTTCAACTTCCTTTTACTAAGGAGGAGTTGGAAGTTGGTACCAGAATCTTACTACATGGAAATTTAATTTTGCTGTATATTAGCTGTGTATAAGCTTATTATCATGAACAGCAAATAAAAGCCCCAAGTGGAAGTATTGCTCTGACTTTTGGGCTAGATGGCTGTTTGGACCAGGTGGTTCTGCCTGACCATGGCAGTCAAGGGCTCATAGAAGGCAATACCAGATACCTGGAAAGGTTTGTGGCATGGGACTCCTCAGAGTGAACTTCTATTTTCTATACTATGTGTCACAATAGCATTGTAAAGAATATGAAAGACAGACTCTCTTCCTTGGAAGAATTTATAATCTAGGGGAAGGAAGGACACATTAGAAAATAACAAATAAACAAAATTATTTATATTTTATTATCAAAATACTACATGTGCATGGCATAAAGCAGGACAAACATGATAACAACAGAATAGACTACAATTTTAAAACAGAGTTCCCTGACCTGCCGGGTCCTCCTTCCAATCTTACTACCCAGAGCCAACTTCTTTTAACTGCTTTTATTTTTAGTTCTTCTGATAGTTATGATCTCACCACTAAAAAAAAAAAAATGTGTTCACTACTTTATTAATAAACATTATATATTATTTATTGTTCCCTATGGCAGTAAGATTTAGCATACCTCCTCACTTCCTGCTATCTAAATTTATAATTGTACTGTTGTGTTTATTTTTTTTACTGATGACTTTTATAATTAATTAAATCTGTATTTTTCTGTCCCATCAACTTTTTGTTCCTATTCCATCAGCTTTTGATGGAATCCCTTTCTTTCATCATCTCTCCTTCAAGCCTCCTCCATCCCTTGCTCGACTCCATTGTCAGAGCCTAAATTTTACAGTGGAAGGCTGATGATTTTTCTTTCTGTTCCGTGAGGACGTATACATTTCCCTTGCTTCATCTGCAAATTATTTAAATAGCAATAGAAACTTCTTTACAGTGAAATATAGTATTCACACCTGAGAAATCAGTAAAGGTGAAATAGATGGAGGACAATCCATGGAAGCATTAGGCATTTGACATGAGTCTTGGAAAATGCAAAAGACTCACACGGGCAGGGAGAACAGAAGGGTAGAAGGGGCAAAAAAGCAGGATGTGTAGGATGAATCTGGGGTGGTCAGGTGATAGACAAGTGACAAGGCTATATGGAGAAAATTATTTCTTGGAGCAAAATGGTAGATAAAGTTGGAAAGGTAGTTTTGAACCAGATGGTTGGCTATGAGCCTCAGGCTGTCTGCTTCCCAAAAGTTGTAGCCTACACTTTCCCTGCCTCCACTTCCTGCTCGCTCTCTCTCTGCAACCTCTTTCAATCTGGTGTAAGCCCACACAGCTCTATTAAAATTGCTCTCAGAGACCACCAGAAACTTATCTAATAAGTTTAGTCCTAACCCACAGCCTCCTTTATGTCTGTGGGAACTGTTACAGTTGGCCATCAGCTGCTTCTTGGTACTTCCCGTTCGTTTTATCCTGTGGCATTGAATTCTTCATATTCTTCTATTCCTCTGACAGTTACTCCATTACCTCTTTCAACACGTTTTCTTTAGGGGTTGTTGGGTTTCTGCATTTGACTCTAGTCTGTTTCTCTCTGGCTGTTCTATCTACTTCTTTCTACCCGATGATTTGACTCCTATGTCTCCAGCTTTGACTTCTTCCCATGTTTCAGATCTGCCTCACATCTTAGTCTGAATAATCAATGAAAACTTTTTACACTTGGCATGTACAACACTAACCATGTTTCCTTCCACACTAGTTTTTCTTCCTGTTGTCTTTTTCCTCCATAGTTTTCCCATTATCCTTTATATCAGCTGCCTTCAACCCCTTATGATAGCTCTTGATTTTAGCCCCCACCTAGCCTTCGGGCACAGTCACAGAGTTCTGTTGATTTTCTGCATATGTCATTTCTCCCTACCTTACATTCCCAGTGTTGCACTCCTGCCAGAGCTCCCTTTTTGCCCTACCTGTGTTGAGGCAAATGTTTTCCTAGATATTTACTAATGTCTCCCCATTTCAACCAGCCCTTCTTAATAATGCCAAACTTGGGCAGGTTGGATCATTTTATCCCTTGCTCAGAATCGTCATTGGTAGAATAAAGGCCTAATGCTTTTACCTGGCTCGGTCATTCCAGTTCATCTAGTCAGGCTTTCTAGCACTAACTTCCATGATTTGTTCTCATTACAATCTGTAATGAGTCAGGCAGGCAGTCAGGCAGATTTCTGATTTCCCCCAACCAGCCTTTTTTGCTCCTCTGCCTGATTTCTGATTTGAATTCTTGATGTCTTTCACACAAAACTCATTTCAGTTGCTACTTATGTCACAGAAAGCCTTTCCTGTGTATGACCACTTACTTTCCCATCTTTCCTTCCATTGGGGTAAAATGATTTCTTTTTCCTCCATTTTGCCTTATATGACCAAAATCTTAGAATAAGATAGTGGCTTAATTTTATATCACCAACCCCCTTCTTGTATAGATGATAATTTTTTATTTAACATAATTAGAGCGTGGTATTTTAATGAGAAAGGCATGACTTTTGAGGTCAGAAAACTAGTCAAAGCATGATTCCTATTAACCATTTTATCTTTAGCAATTCACTGAATCTTTTCAGCTTCTGTAAAATGGGAATAAATTTGTATCTCCAGTTCTGTGAGAACTAGCATTCTGTGAGTTGATATCTTTGGAAACTGCAAGGTTCTATGTTTCTCTTCCTTTTCAAAGTGCTTATAGTTCTTTCCCTGAAACACTGTCCACCGCCTGTTTTATTACTGTAAGATGGATGTGACCCACAAATTCTGTTTGACAGAAAAGATTATGAAAAAAGAATGATTTATATTTATCTAAACAGCCACCGTCCTGAAAGGATTCATATTCCTAACGAATAGTAGTATTTGTCAAGCACACTAAAGTACTTAGAACCACTGAGGCAAGCCCAGAAATCCCCAGCTGCCCTAATGTTCCTATCAAACCCAGCAGTCTCCTGGCCTATTTAACCAGGGAGGTGGGACAGGTCTTTTCAGGGTCTCTAGGGGATAGGGTCTAGGGAAGGCCTCCAGGCTAGAAGTCCCCCCCCCACCAGAGGGCACTCTATGCAGTGTCAGTGAGCCATAGACATGGCACGACATGGCAGAGACTTTGGACCCCTAGGTTTCAATCTCTGCTTAATTTTTTATGTTAGCCAAGCTACCCAGCATTTCAGGACATGAACAATGGATAATATCTCCTTTGCATAATTGTTAAGATTAAATGAGGTCATGTAAGTGGGAGCACCTAGCTCTAGTACTGGCACAGTTTTGAGTCTCTATGAGGTGTCTCTTTCCCTTCCTTCTTCCCATCTCTGTGCTCCAATATTGAGTTTACTGTCTTGGTCTGGTTCAGCAAAGGCTTCCTATAAGGTGACTGTTGATCTGAGTGGGACAGTATCCCTTGACCCATCTCCGGGTCCCCCAAACCTCCTGGGGTTGTCACTCTAAATATAGCTTGTGGATGAACAAGGAAATGCAACCAGTCAGCAGCTCCTAGTGGCTTCACAAAAGCAGTTATTGGCAGGGAGCCCACAGTTAGAGAACGTGGAGACAAGAATAGTACTCAAGGCTAGTTTGGGGCTCTTTCTGCCAGTTTCTGCTGCCACTGCACATGTGGGCATGATCAAGGATTAACTCTTCCCTTCTTTCTGCTGCACAGCCATGGCCTTTATTAAGTAGGAGCTGAATTTCAGTTGCTTCTAGAAAAATTATTTTCTTATACTTAATAAAGTGGCACGTTAAACTTATCTTGTGTACCATACCTTTGTTTACCATTCCTGAATTACAAATATTGATTTCAGGCTTTTCAAGTTGATTACCAGGCTGACCTTGTGTATCCACTCGAATGGGTTTTGTATAAATCACCACTGAACTGAGACTTAGGCCTCTTGAAAAAAGCACAGACTCTATTTTGGCAGACACTTGCTCAGTTTTTCTTCTAGTTACTTTTAGGCATGATTACTGCCTTGCCATGTTTTTCCTGACCACTTAGCTTTATTATAGCTGATTGCTTACACCTAAGATAGCAGATTTCATTTGATCTGTTTCAATGGCTAATTCATTAGTCTGCACTTTACAGAACAGGGGAGGTATCTATTCCCTTACCCTGATGGCTAGTGGCAGTTGATATAGGTCATTGACTTTCTATATTCCTGTCTGTTCTGTGCATCCCAAAATGATACTTGCTTTCTGGAGGCCAACAAGAATAGAGCCACAGTGTTTGGAAAAAGAAATCTCTCCATGAATCTTATGGAAAAGCATGTGTCAGAAGCACATACACAAAAGATCGAGTGTTCTTTTCTTCATTTAGGAGAGTTTGGTTCCAGATATTAACTGGTTCCTCTTAAGTGAGCTTGAGGAACATGGAACTACATTGAGATGGAGATAGCTTGGAATCAAGCTTTTAGTTGAACAGGCAACTTCCATGTATCAGGAGCAAAGACAAGAAGAGGGTTTCATAAATGTTAATTATAATTAAAAACTTTGATTTAATGAGCATTTACTGTGTACCAAATGACTTATGTAGATAATTCTACTTGACCCTCAAAAAAACCCTGTGAGGTAGGCATCATAAACTCTATTTCACAGATGAGAAAACGGAAGTTTAGACTAAGTTATTTGATCAAGGTTATTATGACCAAAATCATAAATTCAAGGCTCCATTGAAGTTATTGTAGAAGTCATTTTACTAGTTGAAAATATAAGAGTATATTTTACTTAATTGCCACTTCTTAGTCAATCACATTGATTTTAGCACTCACCACTTCGCCTTGGTCCCTGACCAGGTTCAGTACTGGATTTTACTTCCAGAAAGGCTTTTCTTACCCTTAAGGCTGGTCTGCCAGCATATCCCCTCCACCATATACACCACGTCCCCCTGTACTTGAGCCTTTCCCACATTGTGCCGAAATTGCCTCTGTGCGACAGCCCCTTTAGATCATGACCACCTACGGGTGGGGTGGGAACTACATCCTATTCATCTCTTTGTCCTAACACTGGGCACAAGGCCTAGGTTATAATAGCTGTCCAGTAAATGTTTGTTTTAGTACACAAAGAGCCAGCCAGCTAAGTCTTACGGTGAATGAATTCCAGGTTATTATTTAAGTACTGAGGGGACCAGTAGTAATTCAGTGCAGAGTATTAGGAGATAGAAATTTCTCCTTGAATTTTGTGTAATTATATGGCCCTTCAGATGTCCATACAGAACAGAAAATGTCATTGAGTTTTTCGTGTTTTGTTTTTAAGATTATTTATTTGCGACAGAGAGAACATGAGCAGAGGGAGTGGGAGAGGGAGAAGCAGACTACCCACTGAGCAGGGAAGTAGATGTGGGGCTCCATCTCAGGACCCTGGGATCATGACCTGAGCTGAAGGCAGACGCTTAACCGACTGAGCCACCCAGGTGCCCCTATTGAGTTTTCTTTTTCCAATGGATTTTTATGCAAATGGCAATATATGAGTGTGAAGTTCACATGGGTCATTCCTTATCTGACTGACACCTTCTCTAAGGCAGTGTTGCTATATAGCACCAATCACGAAGCATTCTTTGTATGCTAGGAGACACGAGGACATATAGGGATTTATTGGTCCTTCTCAAGACGTGTACTGGGATGCTGTCTTTGCCTGTTCTGGCTGCACTGACAGAGGACCATAGACCAGATGGCTTAAAAACATCAGAAAGTTATTGCTCACAGTTCTGGAGGCTGGAAGTCTAAGATCAAGGTGCCAGCGTGGTTGGTTTCCAGTGAGGACCCACTTCTGGGTTGCAGGCTGCCAACTTTTCCATATATCCTCACATGGCACAGGAGGCAGGGGAGTTCTCTGGGCCTCCTTTTTAGGGGCACTACATGAAGGCTTTATCCCTCATGACCTAATCATCTCCCAGAGTACCATCACCTTGGGGGTTAGGATTTCAACACATGAAGTTTAGAGGGACACAAGCATTCAGACTGTAGCAGTATTTTTCAAAGCACTATCTAAAATGACTAAAATCACTCGTGTCTGTCTGAAGGGGACAAAAATGTCTTTTTATGGGTTTACACAACTGTTCTTGGAATTAGGGGATTAAACATCAACATAAACCTTGTCAGATTCAGCTCTGTGTGTGTCTATTCTTGTCAGGTGCAAAACTATATGGAAGACATTGTTGGGGTGGGAATTGGACCCTTTTTGTGGTACTCTACCCCACACCCTTGGGAAGGTTTCAGTTCAGCCATTTATTATTTCAGTGTCTGCATCCTGTCTGTCACCTTGGTTTTAGAAGTAGATATGGAGTCCTCATGAAATGGAATATCAAGAATCATTTATGAAAATGAAGTATGATTTTATTCTCATTATCATTTTGCCAGGTGCCTGCTACTGTGCTGTGGGAACAGAAAGACACTAAACCATTCTTGATGTGTATCTATCTGCAGAGGATTGGATTTAAGATGTTTCATTGTCAGCAAGGGATCCAGGGTTTGAAGTATGGATCCTGTGAGGGCAAAATGTTTAGGATCAAGATCAACTACCTTGCTAAGAGGCCACAGGAAGAGCATCTCAATTTTCTTAATGGTCTCAAAGTAGAATCTACCATAGTCTGTGTGTAGACAGGCACCATGTAAAATAGAGAACCTTCAGTGTTTATTGTCCTTTTTTGCTGTCTTTACAGAGGTAGAATGGTTAGAGAGGAAGACCCTGTCCTATGGATGGGTCTGTCCAACTCCTACATGTCTACTTTCTGGCTCCATAGCTGGAGCTAGAGACATCTGTCCTTAAGGCTTTTTGGGAAAGTCTCCTACTATTCCATGCATTTATACTCTTGACTCTGTTAGATTGTGAGTTCCATAAGGGTGACAGCCCATCCTTGATTGCTTATATATTTTCCCTACCTATTATAATATATGAATACAGGGAGGTGCTCAGTAAAGGTGGTGACCAAATGAACAAGATATTTGGAAGCACGTTATGAGTAGAGAGGCAATGTCAATATGACATGTTTCTCCAGATGCTCTAATTTATAGTAGTTTTGCGCTGTCCTGCCCTCCATTCCCTTGTCTTCCTAAAATTTCCCTTCCCTTCCCTCCACTCCCCTTTCCTTTCCCTCGTCTTTGCTTGCCTTCCTTTCCCTTTCCTTCTCTTCTTTCTATCTTTTCCTTTTTCAGAAAAGACATTTAAGTTGATTGGGGAAGATTTCTTAAGGAGATGATGTAGAATTAGCAAGCTGCAGTAAAAAGACGTGGCTACCACGTGGTTTGCCTCTCAACCTTTTGAGTCTGTTTTGTTATTCGTACAATGTGGATATGACATCTCTCTTTCCGAGTTGGTAGCAAGAATTAAAGGTTTGGAAAGTGCCTGCAGTTATTAGTAATTAGCATCAAAGGAACTCAACAAATGGTATAAATTACATTGTTGCTGAAAAACTTGGAATGGAAATTTACAACCCATTTTCGCTGCTAAACTGGATACTATGTTAGTCATTCTACCAAAAACTCTTGGAAAATGGAGTACCACAAAAAGGCTTTAGTTCCCATCTCAGGAATATCTTCCATACACTTCTACAGCTAACAGAAACAGACCCACACAGAGCACTCTGTATTTTTTGTGCAAGTAACTAAGTCTATAACCATCTATATTCCCACATTGTTCATTAAGTGTTTAAGAGTGTGTGTGTTTGATAAACCTATTTCTTTTTTGTAAATAAGTGTTTGCAAGGCGCAGTATTTAAACCCCCAATATTGAGTGTCTGTGGGTGGATCTATGCGTGAATGATAAATGTGAAAGTTACTGTGAAGTATCAGCTGGATCCTTAGCCTGCAGTTAGAAACCAACAATTGATAGAGAACAAAGGCCTTACCTGTTTGACATGCTTTAGCCAACGAAGGGTAAATATGACAATGAAAGCGCTGAGCACGATTATTCAGAAGGCAAACAAATTTCTCAAGCCTCATTTTCTTGATTACCATTTTTCAGATGATGTGACTTTGACACAGGATATTTCTTCTTGGTGCACATCCTAAAATATCTTGCACTAATATAGCCTTTCATTCCAATTTTTTAAAGATTTGATTCATCAGAAAGAAGTTTGTTGTAAGAGAAGGACATGGAATTCAGCCACAGGCGACCTGAGTTTGAAATTGTAGCTACACTGTTAACTGACAGTGGGATTTTGTGGTATAATAAAGAAGTATTTGGGTTTTGTCCACTATCTCTTCCAACCCAAAGCTCCTAAAATTTTTGGAATCTACTGTCTTTTGTATGCTAATGAGGTAACTCCTGGGGGAGGAGTTACGGGATTGGAGGGCTAAAACTTACCCACACCTTGACTTCCTGGGTGGGGCAGGGGCCAGAAGTTGGGTTCAGTTATCAATGGCCCGTGATATAATCAGCCGTGCACACATAATGAAACCTCCATAAAAATCCCTGGATGATGGGGTTCAGGAAGCTTCTGGGTTGGAAAGCACATTGATAAGCTGGAGAGACCGCACAGCGGGAGCAAGCATGGATGCTCTGCCCACCCTGCCCGGCTCCCCACACTGTGTCCCAGGTATCCCTTCCACTCGTCCACTGGGCTGTCCTTGAGTGCTATCTTTTTTTTTTTAAGGATTTTATTTACTTTTTTGTCAGAGAGAGCGCATAAGCTGGGGGAGTGGCAGGCCAAGGGAGAAGCAGACTCCCTGCTGAGCCCACTGTGGGACTTGATCTCAGACCTTGGGATCGTGACCTGACAAATGATCAGACACTTAACCCACTGAGCTACCCAGGCATCCCTTGAGTGGTATTCTTTAACTAGAGTGTTTTGCTGAGTTCTGGGAGTTGTGTTAGGGAATTATCGAACTCAATGAATAAGTACGGGGGACTCTTGAATTTGCAGGTGGCCTGGCAGAAATATGGGTAACCTGAATCCCCCATTTGTTGCTGACTTTTGAAGTGGGGGCAGTCTTGTGGGACTGAACCCTTAAGCTCTGGGGTCTGTGCTAACTTCGAGTAGTTTGCATCAGAACCGAATTAATTGTTGGACACCTAACTGATGCAGGAGAATTAGGGAAGTGATCTGGAAAAAAATCACTTGGCTTTGGTTAAAAAAAAAGTATGTGTATCTTAAGGAGGTTTTCTTTACAATGAACTGTTTTGTAATCTGTCTAAAAAATGGAGGGATAAAACCTCAAAGGGTGATTAGGAGATAAATCTAAATGACATACAGGTTAATTCCCCTCCCTCATTTTTCTACTTAATTTTTAAAGGTGTGCCAGCCATCTGTGCAGTACTGTTTAGAATGGGATGAAGAACGTGGCAAATAAGTAAACTAATGATGCCTCTAAATTACCTAGTAAAGATATGGAAAGGAAAATACCAGGAGCTCTGCATGAAATGGAAAGATGTTGAGTCATCTTTTGAAGTATATTAATAGTTTAGTAACAAAGTCATCCAAATATTAAGTACCTTCATAACCTGAAGGAAGAGCTCTCATAGTATTATCCCAGTCTTGTTAAACCTTGTTTTCCTTTTTCTAATGACTTGAATGAAATTGTGGAGGGCTTGCCTGGCAAATATATTGAGAAAGAGAACACGTGTGGCTTGATCAGTGAGGATTACAAATAATTTTTCTTAGGCTTAGAGCTGTGGATAAGAATCAAATAGGTTGGGGGGGGGGGGCGCCGGGATGGCTCAGTGGGCGCCAGGGTGGCTCAGTGGCTCATCTGCCTTTGGCTCAGGTCATGATCCCAGGGTCCTGGGATCAAGCCCCACATTGGGCTCTCTGCTCAGCGGGGAGCCTGCTTCCTCTCTCTCTCTGCTGCCTCTCTTACTTGTGATCTCTGTCTGTCAAATAAATAAATAAAATCTTAAAAAAAAAAAAAAAAAGAAAAAGGACCAAATAGGTGAATTTTCCCAGCAGAAATTTTAATGCATGTGTTGACACCACGGTTGGTTGTAGACTCCTACTCTGGGGTGACCAGAGCGCATCCCTACTACTGTGTCATTGCAAGGACTATACACTAGGACAGGTTGCCCAGAATGGGGCAGCTCCATTCTCTACCAGGGAAGTGGTGGAGGAGGGGCAGGGGTGTGGAAGCTAGGCCAGGTTAGGAGGAGTTTCAGGGGCTGTCCTATTTGACTGAGAACAGGTGTTGTAACTTTGTTGATTTATTTGAAGCTCTATCATGTGCAAGGAGAGACAAGCTAATTCTGGTCACCCTGGAAAATAGAATTAGAACCAGTGTGTTTATAATATTGAGAGGTAAAATAGAGTTCCAATTAGGAAGGGCTTATAAGTAGAGGTATTCAAAAGTTGAATAGGCCACCTTATAGAGTATAGAAAGGTCCTCCTTACTAAAAATTTCAGGCACTGTCTGCACAATACAGTGAAAAGGAGGTTTAAACAGATATGCCTCCAATTCCCACTCAATAAATCCTCTACATTATTTTTAAATATCATAACCAAATACATTCATAATTCTTCTAACTTGGACAAATCACATTTTTATCCTGTTTTAAGTCCCCTTCCAAAGAGAAGAGATGCTGAAATGTTATGGGGTTGAGTGTACCCCTCGAGACATGTGCATTCTTAGGTTTCTTGATTGACCTCTCCGTTGAACTATCCACTACTTCTGATTCACCAAATCATGGTCCTCAAAAGTACCCATCAGTGAGTGATCGTACCTAAAGAACTGTGCAGTGAAAAGACTGTTTTCTTGGGTATCTTACACTGTTTTCAGCATGTACTTCTCTTATCATTTAGACTTTAAAAGAGGTGGGGGTTATTATTTGTGGAGACACTACTAGATACCTGTCTACTAATATCTCCCGACTTCCTTGCTCTCAGAATCCAGACTGTATGCCCAGCTCCAGGAAAGAGAATCACTTTCCCAAGCTTCCTTGCGAGTAGGGGTGGTCAGGTGATACTGCTCATGACATTTAACTGAAAGTCAGCCAGCGCCTTTTCTTTTCTTTCTTCCTTTCTTTCTTTGAAAGACAGAGATCACAAGTAGGCAGAGAGGCAGGCAGAGGGAGAGATGGAAGCAGGCTCCTCGCTGAGCAGAGAGCCGGATGCGGGGCTTGATCCTGGGATCATGACCTGAGCCGAAGGCAGAGGCTTTAACCCACTGAGCCACCCAGGCACCCCCAGCCCAGGCCTTTTCAAGGCCCATTCATGCCATGAACATGGATTCAAGACTGGGGCAAATACAGCTGCCTTGAGACTGTAAAGAGAAGGCTGAGAGAATTTTAGAGACATCGACCCTGTCATTGTTGAGCCACTGAACAAGCCTCAACAGCTACCTTGCCCTGGACTTACTGAGATCGATCGATTGATCTATCTGTATCTGCATTTGTGTTTTCTGCTACTTGCCATTGAAACTGCTCCTAATTGGCCATTTGCCCATGTCTATTACTCACCAGTCAATAAGTAATAGTAGAGCTTTTGTTGTGTACCATCCAAAATGCTAGTTACTGGATACAAAGGTGAATGAGACATGGGGATCCTTCCCTCAAAGAGACCTCAGCCTTAGTCCTGAAGTCCAAAAGAACCTTAGGCAGCAGCCTAGTAGGAAAAGTCAGATGCTCTGTTTCTTCCTTTCATTTCTTTTCCTGGAGTCTAGAAGTGTGAGATGCATCCACTGGAGTTATGGGAAGACAGCCGTGTCAGGAAGAGCGGCCTGGGACGACCTGACACCTGACCTTGGCCCTCCATGTGCTTCTCTGAGGCAGGGGTGCTGACATTGTGCTGGCTTCTGTGTTTGGTGATTTAGCCATTGAGAGAGAAGAGGTGTGAGAAGTGTTTACATTGCTGCAATGGGAATATTAAATAGCATTAATTTTCTGAGTACTTTATTTAGCTTTATTTGTTTAAAAGGTATATCACCACTGTAAACTGTGAATAGGATATTTAGGGATTTCTGTTTAAAAACCATGTGAGTGCTCTCTGTAAGATGTGTTTTTGAAGTGACAGTTTACTCCCAAATACCTTTATGATCCTATATTGGTATTTTCAGGGGAGATGATACATGTATTCTTTGCAAAAACTACACACACACACACACACACACACACACACACACACACACACACAGTATATGCTTAAATAACCTCTGTAAAATAAAAATTCTGAGAGAATTCCAAAAAAGGAAATGCACCTAGCGATCATCTAATACCACTGAATATTGGGATTCAGTATGATCTTCTTCCTGCTTTCCTGACTTTATTCACGTTTTATTTTAATTAGGTATTATTTTTATTTCTTAAAATAATGAGTAGAGGGAATTATGTACTGAGCCATGACAAATGAACTGACAGAAACAGAACAACCATTTTTAATGTGTTTATATAAATAGATCTGTATACTTATCATTAAGCATCATAAGCAGATTCTGCTAAAAGAACAGTTCTATTTACTCAAGTTGAAGTTGGATTTTATTACAATATACAGCATAATAAGTTAGATCACATTCTAAAGAGAAGGAGATAATGACAACACTAAAGCCATTATTTTTCTCATCTCTACATGATGTTGTCTCAGGACTAATACCTGTTTATTAAGTACATGGTGTTACATAAGAGTGCAGATACCTTGCTTTTGGAGTGTTGGAAGGGAGAAGATACTATATTCTCACTTATCCTTTTCATGTAATATATGATTGTAGAATCTTCTGTATGGAGTCCTTTCCCTGAATGAGGATATTTGAATCTTGAATTCATAAAGCCACCATTAAGAACATCACGTGGTCATATACTTTAGAGTTTGAAGTGATGCGGAAATAGAGACTTAGAGATAAAGGTATCTTACTCAGTTATTTTTTTAACAGCCATTCTGTTCTTACTCAAGGTACAAAGATGATTAGTGATGGTTCCTGCATACCTGGCGTTTAGTGCTGGGGACTGGCTCCACCGGAGAAGAAGCAGGCCAGCTTGGTTCATGGGAAACCAAGGGAGGAAGCGGGTGCGGTGTTAAGGCTGAAAGTATCAGGCAGGTGGAGTCAAATCACCTGAGTAGATTTGTCAGAAGGTTGGCGACAAAAGTCAGCTCGTGGAGGAGAGGCAAGGTGAGAGAAAGCAAGTGTTGGATTGGGTAATTTTCTCCTTCAAGGGTGAATAGGGGTGCTGGGACCAGGATTCAAGTTCACTGCCTCTTCAATTGTTACTCATTCTACTAGAGCATGCTGAGTTCAGTGAGGGCAGAATTCCATCGATGTCCAAACTTTAGTAATACCCCGCTTTCTATTCCTCAGCAGGGTGGCATGTTGGAGCTTTGTAACCCCTTGTTAGAGCTCACTGACCCTCTTACCTGACCTGGACTAGGCTCCAGTGCGGCGGGCTCCTGTTCTGTGGTAGGGAAAGGCTCAGTGAATGAAGGGACTCTGGTTTTATGTACATAATATACATACATATGTATGTATGTATACATAATATACATAATAATGTACAAAATATAATATGGGCATAGTCATCTCCTTATAACCCCAAGTAGAATTTTATTTTCTTTAAAAATCAACCAGAGACGTCTTTGCTGCCCCTGCCAGTGCAGGACCCACTTGCTAGTGGCATGGCAGTGCCCCGCTTTCTCTCTGGTGAACTTCGGAGAGTTTCGCTAATTAGCCACTGGCCAGGCAAGGCTAGTCACTTCCATGGAAGCTCTGCTGCTCCGTTTCTGTCAAATTGTCCATCTCTCTAAAGTCCAGATTCCCTGATTACTTCACAGTCCCTTTACTCTTGTGCCTCCCAATATCAGCACTCCTTTGGATCCTTTCCATTGTGCACATGGAAACATTCTTTTGCTTTGTTAACAAGTTACCCAACACATTCAGCTGTTTATCAAAGTGCTCTTCAGCCAGAATTTAAAACCTTCATCTTCCTTAGGATATTGTTTTCCCAAATCGCTTTTCATTGAAGACCGGTCTTCCCCTAAACTCTACATTTTTGTGTGACCAGGAAAGAGGCTTGCCATTCTCACAGATTCCCAAAGAATTCCCAGCGCATTAACTATCTCCTCATTTATAACTCCTCCTGCTTTGAAGGTCAAGCCTCCGGATGCTGACCCCTCACCCCTTCTCCTTCACTGTGACCCACCAGCTTGCTCTCTCTTCCATGGAAACCTGAGGCACGAGGACAGAGTTTTCTTCTTTTTGGCGCTAACTCCCTGAGTATCAGTGTGTCCCTCACTAATGAATAAACCCAACGCATGAAAGCGTTCATTTCAGTTGGCCTCTTCGGCATTTTTCATTCCCATTTTGAGCAGGACTGTGAAGAGGGAAGCCAATTCTGGGCGAGCAGTGTGTGCTTTCAAAAGGAAGCTGTATGCCGAGCGGCAGCTCCCAGGTCACTTTCTCTCTAAAACAGCTCTGGGGCTCCGGGGAAACAGGAGACTTTTTAAATAACTCCAGCGCTATTCAGGCAGGATCTTAAACTCCTGGACCACAATGAGAAAAAGAAGCTGTTTGTTTCAGGTTGCCCCCAGGGCGCAGGTAGACCTCTCTACTTTGACAGCAGGTTTTAAAAAGAGCCAGAATATTTCAGCTAATCAGGGAATAGCTTGTCGGCAAGTGAAAAAAAAAAATCTTTCAATAATAATGTTATTAATAAAGAAAAGCCAGAGAGTTCCAGGAGGCTCTGATAATACCAGAGCACAAATAAGTTACAATTTTTGGTGAAAGGAACTCAAAATAGTTTCCTCCCTGGTTTCCTCTGCTTGTGAGTCTGCCTTTTTTCTCTGGCAGCTTAGCTTTATCTGTGTTGTGTCAGTTAGATTTGACCTGTGAGGGAAGATCTTTGCTTTTCATTTCTGCCAGCTGCACGAGTTTCTTGCTGGGCAATGCTTTTCCTCATCCCCTTTAATGGTTGACCAAAGAGATAAGTGCTGGGGGTGAAGGAGGGAACCGTCTTATTCAGAAACCAGAATAATTCCAAGAGTCCATTGAATGAAGAGGCTGGTCTAAGAGTCTGCCTTGGACCTTCCCTATCTTGGCTCTTATTAGGGACTGGGGGGTAGAGGGGGGTTGAGGGAAAAGAGGAGGGTGCTAAGGACTGAGGCTGGCCAGGGCAGACGGGAAGCAAGGAAGAGACAGAATGTTTTTTCTCTTGAATTTGAATTTATCTCACAGGTACATGGCCCAGTTGCAGAAAAAAGCAGTTATTTAAAATGTCCTGAGCAGACCATCTTAAACTCTGAGTTCTAATTTTAGCTCTGGTTTAATTCATGAATGTTACAGCCAGAAAGAGTCGTAGGGATCCTCACAGAGCTGAGGCTGTCCATTTTATAGATGAACAGATTGAGGCCCCAAGAGAATATATATCAACTTGCTCAAGACAGTGTAGGCATGCTCTTATCTGTACCCTCTCTGCATCATTTTCCCTCCAAAAACAAGCTCAAATTTCCTAAGATCCATCCTTCTTAACTGTTAAAATTCTTTTATCATTACTAAAACCCTTAAAAATTTTATAGACTAATTTTTCTGAGAAGTCAGTGTACCGTATAGTCCTGATCTCTCATTTCACATTACTCTTTTTAAATAAGGGGCATGGGTTCCTGGGGACAGTTAATACTCAGAAGGTGTGTATGACTTGTTCAAGATAAAAAGGAATTGAGAACAAAAGCTGGAAGTGACTTAGAAACCAAATCTATATTTAACAGAAGAAGTGACTTTCCAGAGTGTACGCAGCGGGAGGAGGCTTTAGATGTGGGGAATCACTATTATTAATCATACTGTCATGTAGGTCATTGAAGGTGATGACCTATTTGACTCCAGAGAACCCTGAGCCAGTTTATTTCCTTATCCCAGTCTTCCTGCTTCCTGGTCAGATCAAGGCTCAAGTGCACCATTCATCTTTCTGCTTTTAAATGATTTCACTGATCTGACTTAATATTTCTATTTGCCACCTTGTAGTACATGAACAAACAAAGAGATAAAGGAAAGGCCAGTCTCTGACCCATCTCTGTTGCTCGTGAAGTCAGTCCCTTCTTCTCTTCTGTCTTCTGTTATACAGGAAACAGGGTCTCTGACAACCATTTAGTCTTGGCTGTACTTGGCCAAGATTGAGTGCAGGAGACAGAACATGACTTTGTACTTTTGTTGACAATTCCTTGATGGATTATATTTCTTTAATCTTTTCTGTTTGACTCCATATCTTAACCTGGGACCTTCAAAGCCAATATTTTGGTGTCTTTGTTTTATGATTCCTCTTAACTTCACCTTGGTCCGAATGAAGAATGTCATGGGATTAAAACCAGTGGGGGGTGAGATAAAAACATCAGTTGTACGACCTGAAAGAACTCTGGTAGTTTTAGGTAGAAAGCACAGGAAAAACTTGCTGTGGAAAAAACAACAACAACAACAATCCCGGAAAAGTTATATAATGATATGATATTTGTGAAATGGTAGCTGTGGGAATGGGCATTCTGCTGGAAGAGAAGGTTATTGGCTAGCAAATAGGAGTGATGGATAATTCTTTATTTTTCACTTTAATTGTCATTTCCTCTAGCATACAAGTCAGAGTACTAATATGCTGGTGGTGGTTTCTGTTGAGAGAACAGCTTGGGTTTTTTCCTACCTCATTCTGGTGTGAAAAGGTCACTTCCTACCACTAGAGGTGAGACTATTTAAATGGCATTCTCTTATTTTCGGTAGTGTATCTATGATCTTTCCAAATGATTCATGAAAAGTAAAACATTAATGTTATGGGATGCAGATTTTTCTTTCTTTCCTTTTTAAGGAGTTTTAAGGAGCAGTGGCTCCCGATTCTGTAGTGTGACTTTGGGTGGATAATTACTACAGAATACTGCAGACCTTTCTTCTCCCCGTAGGGTGATTGATTTTAACCTTTCTCCTCTGCCAAACCTTTGTTCTGTGCATGACATTTCAACCCCCACCACTTCCTATGTTCTATTTTGCTAAAGAAAATTGCATTTTCTATTTCTGGATAAAGCATGGTTGTTTGTGTCAGTCAATTTAACACAATACACCAGTTCTTATTTGTGCAGAGGAAGCACTAATAAGATTCTAGCAGGAGATGGGTCCTGAGCCCATGACCAAGCCTCCTGTTGGGCCCGGAAGACGGAAGCCACAATAATCCATTACTGACGAAGCTACTTAATGGTGATATAGCACCTTTTTGCCTCAGAGACCTCCAGGTAGGATGAAGTCCTGTTTCCTGCCCTGTGCACTCCTCCTGCAAATGATCCGTGAATATAAAAGAAAATGGTTGTGTGACACGGTGGAAAGGACAGGCCTTCTGGAGAGTCTGACCTACCTTCTGATCCCTGCTTTGCCATTTGCCAGCTCTGAGCCGTTAAACATATTACGTATCCTTTCTGAGCCTCATCGAAGGCTTTCTGTTCCTCATCGAAAATGGGGATACAGAGACCGTTTCTACTTTGCGGGGTTGGTGGGGGAATGAACACAAAGCTCTTAGCACAGTGCTTATTCCCTGGGAGGTACTCAGTGAGTAGCTAATAGAATGCAGTCGCTCCTATAGGGAAGTACATATTGTGTTTTGATGAAGTCAGCTGTTGTTCTTACGCGTTGTCTTTTGGTTAAAAACATTGTTATAGACCTCCCAGCCTTTTGTTCCATAGAATAGATCAGCTGTGGGAAAAGTTTAAAATATTCGATTTCACTGCCATTTATGCCGTAATTCACACGGCATTTCATGAATTCCTGCTGGACGCCCTGCGCTATTCTAGACACCTAAGTCGAGAAGTAAAAACGAAGAGCCAAGAGGCAGCCTGATGGAAAGGAGAGGGCACAGGGCCTGGTGTAGGTAGATGTGACTCCACGTTCTGGCTCCATAGCTACTATGTGATTTCAGCAGGTGGCTTGGCTTCTCTGAGCCTAGTTTCTGGATCTCTAAAATGTGGATAATAACACACGCCTCACAGGGCTGTGATAATACATATAAAACAGTTATAATCGGGGATGATTCTCAGAGTGTTTCCTAACCAGCCTGGTCAGGGTATCGATGAGTTGGAAAGCACCAGCTGTAGAAAACCTGTAAGCTGGTCTGTTAGCGGCTTATCCGTGGATATGAGCCCTGCTCTAAGTCCTGCTACAACGGGGCCAAGAATGCAGTAGGGAAGAGCCCAGGTTTTAGTTTGGGGGTTGGGAATTGTATTGTTTATGTTTTTTATTTTCTGTATAATTTGATGTTTTGACACCTTAATACCTTTCTGGATTTCTTACTGATTAGCCTTTCAGGGACTAGCCAAGTCTTAGAGATGGCAAAGGGTTCAGCCTCTGGGAGCATGCTTCTGAGCAGCAATCTAACCAGTCCAAAGCTATACCTTCTTTATCTGGCGTGTATACTTCAGGAGGCTATAGCCCTCTGCCCTAACCATCTCAGAACCTCTTACCCGGAGGCTAGGCAACACCTTGATAGTCTAAAGCCAGAGGAGATGATTCAAACTAGCCAATCCTGAAATGTTTATCCTACCCTGCTTTGTGTTACTTGAGGAAACCCCAACAAAGGCTCTGTCCTAGACATTCCTCTGCCCATCTAAAACCTGGCACATTCCCCATGACCCTGTGCGGATTGCAGTGCCTCCCCTGTTTCTAGGACCCTTGAGTGTAAGATGTCCCCCGTGTCTCCTCTTATGGCTATGTTTTCATCACATAGAGCACAGCGCACAGGAGTTGACAGGGAGACAGGGTGATGGTTGCTGTGTTGTATGAAACATGCTGAGGAGACTCCATACAAGGACAGAGAGCCCAGTGTAGGGAGCCCCCAAGTCTTGCTCGGGAGGATCCAGGAGTGATTAGGAAAGAATAGAACATCTGAACCAAGTCTTGAAAATGCACGTGAGAGTATGCAGGGGTGAGATAGCCCTACGTGGAGGGGAAGGCACGCACCGCAGCCCGACCATGCACACGGGTATGACGGGTTTCAGCATGTGTAGGGAGTGGCGGGCTGGGAGAGGGCCTCGGGTACTGGGCGCAAAGGATAAAACTAGAATGCATGTACAGGCTGGCCCTTGAAGGACCTTCCAAGCCATGCTGTTTGCTCTGAGAAGCAGTTGGAAAGAGGGAAACCCGGAATAGAGAAAACCCAGGGAGCAGTATGGCTCGGTTGGTCAGTAAGAGCTCAGAGGACCTGATCAGCAGAGGGGTGTCCCAGGAACAGAGATCTGTTAGCCATGGAATAGATGGAACTATGTCAGTGCCTTGGTGCAGAGGTGAGAGGAGGAAGCTGCTGAAGACAACTCCTGGGTCTTTCACTTGAGTGACGGGTACGTGCAGGGATCCCAGAAGAGGGATGGGTTTTAGGGCGAAGTGCTTCTCTGTTGTTTGTGCAACTGCATCATTCCCCTGCCTACCAGGTCAAGTAAGGCTTGCTTCTTTTTTCTTCTGGTGTGGTGTTTTTTTCTTTTTCTTTTTTTTTTTTTTTTTTTTGGGTCTCACAGCTGTAAATATTTCATGCCAGTGGCCATGTTTCTGTTTTATTTTGGGAATGGCACTTTAACTGGTTTTTCAGTTTAAACGACTCAGGAACTGAAGGGCCATTTTTGTCTTCAGGGATATGTTTGGTGCTGAAGATGGTAGACAGTTGGGTGTGGGTGAGGACAGATAGCGCCTGAGGTCTTGCAGCTTAGAAGTAACATCTTGTCGTTTGAGGATAACACTGCCAAAGGTGCGTGGGTGTATCTTTGAAGAAACAAAACAAAAAAAGCATGACCAGCAATCTGATCTGTGCTAGGTGTCTATAAAAATCATTATTGTAGTTATTGCTTTAACTCTTATGGAACTGCCTTACTGGCCTCATTGATGGCCCCCATTGTGTTCAGGGGGTGGTTGGCCAGCCTGTCGGTTAAATTTTTTTTTCTTTTTTTCTTTATCTTCTTCGTCTTCTTTTTTTGTTTGTTTGTTTGTTTGTTTGTTTTTTGGCACTGTCCTGTTATACCGATTCATTTAGAATTTTGCTTTTGTGCTTCCTCTGCCCACCATCTTGGCAGTAGCTGGTGCTCACCCACCCCCAGGGTGATGGAGCAAGCAAGCCCCTGGTCCCTGTGTTCCAGCAGGCACACTTCAGAGCCAGGACGGCTGCAGGGAAGCCAGCCCTTCCCATCTCCGTGTGGCTCTGTGGTGCTGCAATGTTATCAGGTGATGCCTTTATTACTATAACAGGGGCCTCTCCAACATTTTGGTTCTAAAGAGGTTTGCAATGTCTGGAATTTTCCTGACAGCATGCTTTTCAGGTGTCTTAAGTTTCCAGTTTTTTAAAAAAACCTACTGAAAGCAGGCTCTTTTCATCCATCACATCATTTATTACTGCAACAACGACTGTGGCTACATGCCTGAGCTCTTACATGGCTTAGGCACCATGCTGAGCACTTTACCTGGATCATTTGAGCTTCACAACAGTGCCATGAAGCAGGACATGGGCACCTTCTGTTCTCAGATGAGGACACTGTCACTGACTGGTTCAGGCCCACTCAACTCTGAGTGGTGAAGAGTCCAGCCGTGACCCCTGTACTCCCAGTTATCCCATTGTATAGCCCTGCAAGATAAATACAGATGCTACCAATCTTAAAATGGGACTGACGCTTAGAAAGGCTTGTAGAATCTAGGACCCAGGTTCCTCTGACTTTAAGGCCACCTTGCTCTCCAAGGTGCCAGGTGCCTCTGGTCAGACCTTGTGAACAAAGCATTACTTAGAGTGAATTATTTTATTGCCACCCGACCCTGAATCCTGGGATCTTCAGAGTGAGCTCATGAAGGTGGTACTGCTTTATGGTGTGGTAGCACGTCTGGTCTCACACCTGACTGTGCCATTCTTCTCACCATGGAGGGTTAAAAACTACATAAAGCGAGAACATTTGCATCATAAATTATTAACTGTTAAATCCCAGAGTCAGTTTCTGGCGACATTGCTGACTCTTTGCTGTGTACCAAGCACCATGAAGGCTGAGATGTGGGTGGATTTCTACCTCTTTTCTTTGGAGTTGACAGTCTTCAGGGAAACACAGGACAGCTATTTATTTTTGTATTTATGCAAATTACATATACATATACAATGTTAAAACATAAAAACAACATATGGTTTAGACGAATTTCCTTCAGTGCTCCAGGCATATCCCAATACAGAAATAGCATGGCTGCTAATAACGCAGGTTCCCAAGCGGGTGGAGATCACAGTGTCAGCCACGCGCAGGGTAGGAGAAGCAAGGGGCTCTTTCAGGGACGGGTGCCACTGCTGTACTCCCATTCCAGTTTGCCAGCTTCATTTATAATAAACAGCTGCATGTTAAAGACGGTTCATTGGTGGTTAAGGGGAGAAACCTAGAAAGAGGAAAATTCCCTTGGAGGATCCAGCCTGTCCTTTTGGGTTGAAACCAGCCAAAAGCACCAATCTGTTTCATAGAGCAGATTTGACACACTGGGCAGAATTGGAGGCTCACACTTCTGAATCAGAAACAGAGGACAGCATAGAACCAGCTCCTAATGAGCCTAATCACCTCTCTTGCTAATCAGGCAGAAAGGATAAAGCATTAAAGGAAACTGAAGAGGGAAGATAAGAAGGAAGAAAGGAACAGAGTTCTCGGGCTCCATCTCCGTGCCAGGGTTGTGGTTTCCTACTGCCGTCTCAACAACGAGGTGGAGCAGATACTGTGCTTCATTCTGTGTTGTAGGTGGGAAAACCTAGGTTTCAGAGTTTAAGGGATTTGCCCAAGATGTGCAGTCAAAGGGTGGTCTACCAGAATCTGTGTCCAGCTTTTTCTGATGCAAGGGAAAGCTGGTTCTTTTTCTAGCCTAGCGAAAAGCTTTCCTGAAAGACTCCAAATCACTGCCAAAAGGCATTTGCAGTCTTGGATACACCCTGCACTGATATTTGGCAGAAACCGTGGAAACCAAAGGTGAGCAGTATGGCCCGAGCACGGCTGGCGACTCTTGAGTTCTCTGTCCTCCCAGGCTGCTGGCCTGTAACCGGGATCCGTGCTTTCCACAGGAGGCTTCATTTGTTCTTGTACCATGAAGCAGTCCTGGGACCTACAGTGCAGGAGGCAGTTAATTTCCCCAATATTCTCTAATTTTTGCCATGGACTGAATGCAGCCAGAGAGACGAAGCCGGGATCGTATCAAGGACTTATGCTGGTGTCTGTGCGGAGAGATGTGCAGTTGCCATAGCAGCAATCAGTCTGCTAAATAACTGGTAACATAAACTGATTCAAAGGCAAAGACTGATTTGGGTCAGGGGATGGCACTCCATCAAAGACAACTTCTCTGTGACTTCTGATGGTTTTTTTAGCTTTTGTGGGTGGCCCTAGAAATGCAAGAGGAGTGTGTGCCCCTCAAGTGGTGACCACTGTGCTGTTCCCAGGCAGTTAGAAGGGGACATTCCATGCAACGTGCTGTAACACTGCTTTTGTGCTACATCGCATTTTCCAGAACCTGAGGACCGGTGACAGAAATAATAGCATCCTTTTGTTGAGTTCCCTCCACATCCTGGGATGCTTCTCTTTCTTGGTCTTTCTCAAAAGGACAGGATGTTTCTTCTTGGCCACCTGCATGGAAAGGATTGCGGGGTTCTGATTCTGTTTTGTATATTTTGCAATGCTGCTAATTATTTTTAATTCAACATGGAAACGAGGTCTTATGGCAAGTGGACTTGGCATTCCCAGAGATAGCATGGACCAGGCTGAGTGATTCAGGTTATTGTTGCAAAGGGGGAGGGGAGGGGATAAAAGCTGTTTTTTCTTTTCCTTTGGTTTTTAAAACAGTGCCATATATCTCTTGTCTCCATTTTGATCTAGCTTTTGGGTAAACTTGGCTAGGGAGGAAGCATTTCTGGTCTATACGAAGAGGTAGCATGTTGTAAAGCAGAAAGCACTGGGTTGATTGTGTTGTCTTATGGGCCTTGCTGCTTTCTAGCTCTGATTTTGGGCATTTCACTTCTGTCTTTTTGGCCTCAGTTGTCAACAGTATAAAACAGGGACAGCGACGGTGATGGTGTTGATGGTGATGGTGACGGTGATACCACTTAACTCTCAGTTGCCTAGAATACTTTTTGGAGTGAAACAGAGGTAAAAAATGCCTTACAAGCTAAAGAAGTAAAATGCCTGCAGATTACTTTGCATCAGGGTGTCTGTTCCCTCATTTAAGCCTCTTGATTTTTTATTTTGGCCATTTTGCTTAGAAGCTCTGAATTAAATGTTTCACAGAGTGCCTGGAGTGTGGCTTTGGTTTAGTAACCATTAGTTTCCTGTGGAAACAAACCAACCCTGAAAATATTAGATAATCCTTCACCTTTAGATCTTGTTTTTAGTCACTAGACTCTGTGCTGCTGAGGAGTTTGGGGCCTAGGAGCCTGAAAGAAGGAGAGTCAGGCTCCCCTTTATATTTTCTGTTCCCTCTGTCTGATTCTGCGGCTGAAAGTCAGGAGGTGAGGCAGGCGCTGTGGGCTGCGTTCCTGTCTGGAACCACAACTTGCCAGAGAGTGCTCAGCCACAGAGCTGGGTCAGGAAAGCTGGAAATGAACTGTGTGCACTGTGCAATTTGACTCAGCCGTGCCAGCTGGAACACATCTCTAGGAGCTGAGCAGGTGAGTTCATTTGGGAGATCCTACTGTTTTTCAGCCTCACAGTGGAAAGGACAGCGATTTCTGGCGAAAATGTAGTCTTCAAGCCAGCTTTTTTTGCGCGGCCTGTCAGTGGGTTATAAACATCATACAGGCAGGGCTGGGCTGCATTTTGAGCTTGTGACCTGGGGGTGAAAGTTCTGCCCATCCCTACCAATCATTCTTCCCCATGAGGTGGTATTTTTGCATTGACCTAGAGCCTGTCTACTGGTTTTTCTGTGCATGGCACTGCTGTAATTTGTGGCTTCGAAGTAAGTGCTCAATTTTTTTCCCGTGTGTGGACATTGATTTTTCTTTTTAAACCTGGAAGGCAAAGGGAACCTGTGCCTGCTATCTGAATATCTCTAATTAGGCTACTTGTGCAAATCTTCCAATTGACTTTAATAGATTGGATCCAGTTCTGCAACTGTTGGAGGGGAAAAGAGATTTCCTTACCTCCCTAGTTATCTTTGGTACTCTGTCTAAATTCAGACAGATTCCCCAAGTTCAAGATACTACAGCAGGCAAGCATTGCCGACAGCCTGAAAGCAGGATTTAATCATAGCACAGGTAAATTATCTCTGCCGTGAGAAAATCAGAGCAGTGAATGAAACGTGAGTCTCCTTCCCTAGGAGGTCATGTATGTTGCCGCACCACACCAACCCGCTCCTCTGCTTATAGTTAGAGTCCAGGCTGACTTTCAAGCCTTCCTTTTTTTTTCCCCATCTTCCTCTTTATATTCCACTGAGCTTTGTTTACTTCAGCTTCTCAGCATTCTACCAATTAAGCCCAAAATTGCCAGTTAAGACAAAATACATATGAAAGAGAGGAGGCGGTGAGGAAGTGGACAAAAGCAATGGAGAATAAAGTTGAAAATTGCTCCTTTCTTCCTCTCAGCATCATTTTCCTGGCACCCTTGTTCATATAGGAGAGGTGGAAGCTTGCATGATAGAGAACCAGTAACTTACCCGGTTTGAATCCCTGGGCAGTCTTGAGTACTGTAGCGTCCCCCTTATCTGTGGTTTCACTGTCTACCATTCTGCTTCCATGGTTTTGCTTTTCTTGGTTTGAGCTGACCCCTTTCTTCCCTCCCTCCCCTCCCCCACTCCCCAGCCCCTCAACTATGGTCAGGAAGCAGCCAGTCCTTCTGAGACACCACTAGGAGGTCCGTTGTAGCCTAGTGCTATGTCATGGTGCCCACATCATTGCCCACACAGGCACTTTATCATCTCGCATCAGGACAAGAAGAAGGGTGTGTGCAGGACAAGATGTTTTGAGAGACTGAATTCACATCACCTTTATTACAGTATTTTGTTGGAACTGTTTTGTTTTGTTTTGCTAGCTGTTAATCTCTTACTGTGCCTAATTTATGAATTTGGCTTTATCATAGGTAGGTACCTATAGGAAATAACATGGTGAATATAAGGTTCCATACTAGCCTCGGTTTGGGGCATCATCTGGGATTCTTGGGAGGTGTATCCCATGGATACGGCGGGAGGGGGGCCTTTTGTAAAACTATGTGGGAGGCAAAGTTTGTTATGTGAGCCCATCCTCTTTACATCTTGTGTTGATGCTGCTAAAGTTCCAAGGCATACTTGGGTTCCTCCACAGGCAACATTATTGGATACTGTTTAGAGAGGTTTACTGTATGCTGACCACTGTTCTAAGAGCTTCCGATGGGTCATCCCATCATTATCTTATCAAAACCCTAAAAGGAAAACTCATGCCATCTTCATTTACAGATGAATAAGCTGAAGCAACTGGAAAGTATGGTACTTATCTGAAGGTCACACAGTCATTGTGTAGGAATAGGATGCAAATCTAGACAGTCTGACTTGGGAGCGTTTTCACATTACTTTCTGATTATTAATGTAGTCTGTGTTCATGGTGGAAGACCTGGAAAATATTTTAAAAACCTAGAGAAGAAAATAAAGCCATTCACACCTTCAACTACTCTGACAAAACCACAGTTACACCATTTTGTTGCATTTCATTCCATTGTTTCATCTAAATATGCAAATGTACATTATATATGTTGCTGAGATCATGCTTTAGATACATAGTATCTCTTACTTTTTTTTTTCTGCAGTCAACATTCTAGTGAACATTTTCCCATGCTATTTTTTTAAGAGATTTTTAAAAATTTATTTATATGAGAGAGTGTGAGCAGGGGGAGCAGCAGAAGGAGAGGGAGAAGCAGACTCCCCACTGAGGAGAGAGCCTGACATGGGGCTCCATCCCACAACCTTGAGATCATGACCTGAGCTGAAGTCAGATGCTTGCGTGACTGAGGCACCCAGGCACCCTTCCTGTGCTATTGTTATAAGTTCTATAAGTTCTTCTCTTGGAAGTAATCCTGTGTAATTTACCATTTCCCTACTGTTGGACATGTAGGATATTTCTAATAGTTTTGTTTTAATGGTGGAATAAAGGCCTGTTTTGCTTAAGGGGGAAAAAGAATCTTTTTAAAGTATGAAGGCAGGAAGGCGTGGCATTGTAGGGGTCAAAAAGTCCTTTGATCCAGATTTATTTTCCTTTTTTTCCAAATTGTCATTTTCACAATTGACATTTTCTAAAGCTTCGATTCCTCAAGTCTGCTTTCCTTTTACGAATATACTTAAAGACCAGTGTCTATAGTTCAGCTTAAGATGGACTAACAGTCTGTGTGGCAGGTCTTATTCAAAGGCTGCAGTGGGCTTCTTTTGATGGCATATTTCTTGGTTTTCTGGAAAATCTTTAGTGTTCCACCTGTCCAGTTACATGTGTTGTACCCCCCAGGGAGCTCCTTATTTTCAACTCAATCATACACCTCTTATTTGATACCTCTGTGTGTGTGTGTGTGTGTGTGTGTGTGTGTGTGTGTGTGTGTGTGTATGTTGCACTGGGTATCTGACTGGCGAAGGGGAATGAACCCCGTCACACATGATTCTCATTGAGGACCTGTGAATCTAGCCAAGGATGAGAATGAAGAGCAAGATTACGACTTTAGTGGTCCAGTGTTGTGATACATATGGTTAATGGGCATAAAGGGTTATGGGAACCCAGCTCAAGAAGCATGCTTCCCAGGGAGAACAGATTTCATCAAAAGCTATGAATAAACAAGATGTCTTTAAGCTTAACCTGGAAAAATGATTATGAATTTTGGAGGCAGATAAGGTAGGCGAAGGGCACACCTTTCAGAGGGACGATTATTCGTAAGGCCCAGGATTTGGTCAGGATACACATACAATGCAGAATGGGTGAGTAGAGGATGCATAGTGGTTAAAGAGGGAGTCAGGAATGAATCACAGAGAGTAAGGCGCCAACTCGAGAGGTTTTGATAGTGTTCTGTAGATGTTGGTACACGAATGAGGCATTTAAGCAAAAGACGTGATCTCAGCCCTCGGGAACTCAAGAGCTTGGGATGGGCATGTCATGTACCCACTGTGCTACCCTTATTCATCTTCCCTTCTGTCTTCTTGCTATTTTATAACCTGGTTCCTTTTAAACTCCCTGGTCCCTGGAAGGTCATTAAAAACTTGACCATATCCGAACATGAAGTTTCTCAACTCAGTATGTAGAGTGGAATCATTTTGGGCACCTGCAGCCTTGTAGCCTACTCTGAAGGACTTGGTTTTCTTTCTGCCTTGGGTGTTTATCACTTAGGTTTGATCAACTGCCTTAAAAACCACACCCAACGCTCAGTCCCTTAATGCACTTGCTCCCTCCCATGTTAATCTAAAGCAGACCCAGGCAGAGGCAAGTGGAGGAGTGGGATGTCTGTGGCCCAGGCAGTTGTTCATGGTCCCAGGCCTCCCTAGGAATTCCATTCATGTTTCATTGGCTGACACTCAGTCTCAACGCCAAACCTGATCTCACGGAGGCTGGGAATGTGGAGAGGGAAGGTGGCCCCCAGAATAAATGAAATGTGGTTTGGTGAACATCCAGTTACAGTGCACAGGAATAAGATTGTAGTTTTGAAAATCTTTTGCTTCTAAGGGAGGCATCTCCAGAGCTACAAGTCAGGCTTTCTGGTTTGGGGATAGCCCATGCTCACAGCTATTTAATAATTTATGAAATTGAGCTAATTCCATTTGGGCTGATAGTCTAGCATATGTGCCCAGATTTTCTATTTCTGCTTTTTTATCTGGAATTTATTTTTCATTCTTGTCCCTACTTGGTAAAGTTCTTACAGAGTAAAACTATTTATACCTTCTCCTTTTCCTCTAATGGAGAAGTGGTGATTGTGAATCAGCCTGCAAGTTGTAAAGGCAAAATTGAATATTCTATCAAAATAGTTTTCTCTATTAATTTAGTGCCATCTTAGACAGTAAATCAGATGCTCCTGAAAGACTGAAAAACCATAAGACAGTGTGCTTCGACTACATTTAAAATAGAAGAAACTGCAAAAATGATCTTCCGTTTGATTTTATTTATCTTTATAAAAGTGTGACTCTGTTGTGCTTTTTGTTCTAATCTCCATATATAACATTTGCTGTTTTCACCCTATCCCCCACCAAACGGATCAGTCTGTCCAATAAGGCATATTTTCTTCTGTTTTGTCACCTCCACACCTGCCTTATTTAATTCTGTACAATCAGGAATGTGTTACGAAGAACATGAGCCATGAGCCTGTGCATGCGCACGTGTGTGTGTGTGTGTGTGTGTGTGTGTGTGATGGAAGAGATGCTTCTGGGTAAGGAAATACATCTTAGTTTCAAATTACACAGGAACTGCTGTAAGCCACAAGGATAGGATAGAACACAAAATATATTTTGGTAATATTGTTCACAATTATAGATATTTTTTCAGTTTCTTCCTTTATTCCCTCCACCCTCCCACCCTCTCCTTCCCTGACAGTCCATCCACCACTCTAGGACATTCAGAGGAAGAGATGAGGCTCTGTGCAGCCCCCTGGCCACTAGGTTAACTTCCTCAGTAACTTACCCAACTTTAAATCTGAACTCAAATGACCCTGCCTTGAGGAATTCTTCCTTAACCAGTGAGGCGAGGTGAGTGAGACCCCTGCAGTCTGCCTCTTAGCAGGAATGTTCCCTGCCCAGCACTGATCATGCTACATTGCATGGTAGCACTCTTATAATTATCTTCTTGAAAATTATCCACTTTAATCCTGGCATCTAGCACAGTTCCTGGCACATGGTTGACACTCGACCAGTATCTGAATTACTGCATGAATGAATAAGTGAGTGAATGAATGAATAAGTGAGTGAATGAATGAATGGTGTACACAGGAGAGCCTTTAGAAACAGGAGTGCCTGGATTTCTTCAGCTCTTCTGGTTCATAACTTCAGCTTTGTCGGGAATTTATTATCTTTTTATGACCGAAAACAAAGATGGTAAGTCCTACTTTATTGTTGTTCTGAGGATTGATTAAGCAGGACAGTGTACATACGGGAGGATCTGATCCCACAGGTGCAGATGCAGCGTCCGTTCCGTCATCCGTGGAGAGCAGTGGAGGACTTGGGACAGGGCAGTAACAGAATGAACGCTGTGCTTTGTAAAAGGTGAATCTGATGACGGGTGCAGAAGAAGCGAGGAAGGGAGTAGAGAAACTGCGGTGCTGTTCTTGGTGGGGGATGACGGGTCTGAACTCGCATGGAGTTGTCATCCCAGATGCCGTCTCTGGGTGGAGTGGCCCAGGACCATGACAGCTACTCAGTGGGGTGCCTCACTGAGCTCTTTGCCATTTTGCCAACAGGTGCTGACTTGCGTTAGTCAGGCTCCTGACCAGGTGAGGAGCAGTGACTCATTGAGAGACCCTCTTAAACAATTAGTTTATTTTAAGGATATCCTTCAAACGGAAGAGGAAGGCTGTGGGGATCCAAGATAGTTCTTCTCTCTTTCTTGAAGTTTGCCACTTCACTGTCACGGTGTGTCTGCCTCTCTCTGTAGACGTGCTCTTGTATTTCTCCCTGGTGACTTTCTGAACTCGTTGAGTCCCTGTCCCACAGGGCAGCTTTGCGTTTGTCGTAGTCACCATAACCCCATGTAGAATGTGTTTTGTGCTAGACCAACTCATGGGTCCTCAGTGTGGCTGGGAAAGAACATCCTTTGGGTCTTTTCTCTCCCTGACAATGAAGGCCACAGGGGTACACTAGAAAGGGACTTGGGGATGGCAGATAGCATGACTGGCTTGCCCAGATGGAGTAGTTGAGAAGGCAACACAACTTCCCTAATGCTATTGGAAAAACTGATCCTGTTAGCATAAACACTGGTCTGGTGTAATGGCAGGGACCCAGTGACATAAGCAAGGAAAGGAAGATGGCTTCAGGATCATCTAAAAACAGGCAGTAGAAGGTGGTCAGACAGAAGACTCCATGAAAAATGCATTTAGTGATTTAAGAAATAATTACTGGTGCCTTCCATGTGCCATGTGCTGTCCAGGTACTAAAGTTACAGTGGTGAACAGGCCAGAGCCTCTGCCTTTGTGAAGCTTACCCTCTAGTGCAAGAAGATAATGAAAAGGCAAGCAAATAAATATGATGTATTTTCAGGTGGAGATAAGATAAGCCTATGAAGAAAAACGTAGTGTCATAAGGGGCCCCTGGGTACGGTGGATCACTACCCCATTTACTCTTCCTCATGAGCACAAAGATAGACTGTATTTTCCAACCTCCCTTGCCCTCCAGCTGTGACTATCTGACTGGTTCTAACCATTGAAATCTGGGAAGAAGTGATATGTTGCCCATTCTGGACCTGACCCATAAAAACCTCTCACTTGTGGTCCTCTGTGCTCTTCCCATTTTGGCTGGCTTAGAAAAAGACAGCACCTCAGGCAACCCTAGGCATCCTTTGTTAAAAACAGTGGAGCCATAGGAATGGAATACCTGAATCACTGCATGGAGGAGAGCTTCCCTGCTGGAACTCCTCCTGTATTCGTTGTTACATGAGTGAGAAATCGACTTGAATTTTGTTAAGCCAGTGGTTCCCTTAAGCAGTAGTGTCAGCATCACCTGAGATGTTGATATAAATGTTAGTTCTCGAGTCATACCCCAGACAGAAACCTGGACCTATCTGTGTTGTAACAAGTCCTCCAAAGGATTCTGATGTATGCCAAAGTTTAGAACTGTTCTAAACCATGGAGCTCCTGGGATTTATGTGTTGCATGAGCTAGCATCATCTTAACTAATAGAGTAATTCAAGCGGTGGGATGGGGTTAGCAGTTTAAAATGGAGTGATCGTGGAAAGCAGTTCTGTGGGCATGACAGTTAATGGAAGGAGGAGCCACAAGAAGATGTAGGGAAGATCATTTTAAGCACTGGAAAGCAACTGCAGTGAACTTAAGGAGGGAACCAGTCTGGTGTAGTTGCAGAACAAAAAGGAGATTGATATGGTCAGAGAAGAATGATTATGGGAAAAGCAGGAGGCAAAATTAGACTGGAAAGCTGGGACCAGATCAAATTGGATCTAAGAGGCCATGGACAGCTTTAGATCTCTTCTAAGTGTAATGCATTTATTCAACCAACTTTTTTTTTTATTACAATAAAATATATACAAAATAAAGTTTACCATTTTGAACCATTTTAAGTGTATGATTTAATATAAGCATTAAGTGCATCAGCAGTACTATGCAAACCATCATCACTGTTCGTTTCCAGAACTTTTTCATCATCCCAACCAGAAATTGTACCCATTAAACAATAATTGCCTCTTATCTGTTCCCTTCCAACCCCTGGTAACCTTTCTCCTACTTTCAGTCTATATGAATTTGCCTATTCTCAGCTCCTCATATAAGTAGAATTGCATAATATTTGTCCTTTGTGTCTGGCTTATTTCACTTAACATTAGTGTTTCAAGGTTCATCCATGTTGTGGCATGTGTCAGAAATTCCTTCCTCTTCAAGGCTGAATAATACTCCATTGTAGGGCTGTATCATTTTCTGTTTATCCATTCTTCTCATGATGGAGACTTGGGTCCCTCCCCCGCTGCCGTCTTTGGCTCTTGTGAATAACACTGCTCTGAACATCAGTACAGAGTTACCCGCATGAGATTCTGCTTTCATTTCTTCTGAGCCAACAAAATCTCTTAGCTCTCTATGGTCGTGTCCCGAGAGTGAGGAGATGCAGAGGGTCTGACCTGGGCAAGGCACTCATTCCAGTTAGTAAGAGTCAAGTAAAGATCAGCTGGGATCTCTTGGAGTGGTAAGGGATGCTCATGCCACACACCTAGGAGGATCGCCAGCCAGTGTCTGGGATATTTCCTAGAGGAGGCAGTGCTGACTCGGTCCAAAAGAAAAAAATAGAAAGAGTCAGGTAAAGAAGAAAGGGAGGGGTGTTTTAGGTAGAGGGCAGAGCACAGAAGCAGAGGCAGAAGTGTGTGATCCGCTGGAGACACCCAAGCTGGCTCACGGTGGATGAGGCACTGAGGGTAACATGGGGGGGGGGGCGGTAGGAGGTGAGGCTAAGGAGATAAGCCAGGGCCTGGCTGCCGAGGGCCTGGCAAGAGATGTTAAGGAGCCTGACACTAATCCCTTAGGGCAGTGGTTCTTAATCTCAGCTGCACTTGAGAATTGCTCAACAGCTTTCAGAAACCTCCAGTGTGGAGCCTGAATTCCACCCCCATACATTCTGGCTTAATTGGTCTGGGCTGGGGCCAGGACACTGGCATTTCTGACATTTCCCCAGGTAATTCCAGTGTGCAGCCAGGGTTGAGAGGTATTGCCTCAGGCAAGGGGAGAGCTTTGGGAAGGTTTTAAGCAAGAGAATAACAAGATCAGATTCTTTCTTAACCACCTGCACATATTTCAGTGTAAAGTGATTTTTATGGTTGATGAGGTCTCCTTGGGGAAAGAGGCCCTTCTCTGTTCTCTGAGACTCAGTTTGTTCCACTAAACTTCACTAAAATGAAGATACTCCTCACATACCTCAAGAGCCATTGTAAAGATTGCATTTCATCCCCGCTCAGAGCAGATGGGGAGTCTCAGTCCCCTGGTCAAAGGTGACAGTGACTGAAGAACCGTAGGTGGGGGCCCTTGATCTGCAGGGTCCCCGGCGGCCACGGCCAGAGCCACGGCACTGCGTTCGCCTGAGAAAGACGGAAGCAGTCTTCCGTCGGCGTGGCTGAGGCCTCTGAGCAGAGTGCCGGCCAGGGGTCGGCGGCTTCTCTGGCCTTGGCACTCTGCTGGGATCAGTCAGAGTCTCGTTTCCTTAACGGGAGACTTCCTGATGAGCAGGACGAATTTACAGTTTGACTGGAATGAAAAGTAAAAGCTGAGGCAGCTGTGCGTGATAAGGATGAAGGAGAGTGAGTGAGGCGGCACCTGCCTGCTGACTTCATCACGGGCTCCATGCTGTGGCAGCGGTGTTGTGGTGTTTGCTTGTTTCCATCTCTTTCTGGAGCACAGATCCCATAGCAGAGCCCTTCACCTGCTCCCTTCCACCCCTTCCCAGGAGAGGCATGCGTGACTGGGTTCAAATAACAAAGAATAAGAAACCTGATTCTGAGTTGTAGATTTTCTTAGGGAACAACAGCCCTTAATTTTGGGGAGTGGGCGTGGGGGTGTCTTCTTTTCTTCGCCTTTACCCCCCTGAAGACCTGAAACGTGTCTGTGGTCATTTTGCTCTTTGAGCCCATTAGGTGGACCAAAAAAAAGTGCATTTGGTTGCCTGAGAGCAGTTAGAATTGACTGAACTAGGAAGGGAGAGGAATGAGGATGACCTGAGGGGTCTTGAGACCGAGAGAGGAATGCAGGGGCGCGGTGGGTCTGTGTGTGTTTCACTTCTGCGAATGCAAGTTAAGAGAAAGATCTGACCGCTGTCCTGCGTGTGGGACCCCATTATATGTTAAAGTCGCTCCAAGAGGGGTGAATTCTCAGGCCTCTCCTACCCCATTGATAGTAGAGCCAAGCTTGATGTGAGGTGGGCTCCCAGAAAGCCCAGCACCTTCGGAAGCATCTGCCAAAGTCTTGCTTGCATATCCTTGACATTCTGCATTCTGGGGTCACATGGACAGTTGAAATCTGCTCTCTTCATTTCTGTAAGCAGTTAAGTAGTTGATGTCAGTTTGGTGGGGGGCTTCTAGATCCAGTGGCCTAAATGTTAAAGGGTGCAGTTCTCTCCAGATTGGAAACCTTCCCTTGTTAGCTGGATTTATTTTTAGATTCGGTACCATTCTTTCCTAAGAAGCTGGTTTTCCCGTTATTTTAAAATGACACTGCGGGGGACACCTGGGTGGCTCAGTGGGTTAAGCCTCTGCCTTCAGCTCAGGTCATGATCTCAGGGTCCTGGGATCGAGCTCCGCATTGGGCTCTCTGCTCAGCAGGAAGCCTGCTTCACCCTCTCTCTCTGCCTGCCTCTCTGACTACTTTTGATCTCTGTCAAATAAATAAAATCTTAAAAAAAAAAAAAAAAAGACACTGCGGGGTTAATAGTGCCTTCAGGGCATGTGTTGGAGCCTGTGGCTGTCTCTGGGACAGTCCTGGAGCCTTGGCCCGGGAAGGGGCCCAGTGATTCCTAAGCTCAGTAACAGGGCCTGGCCATGCATGCGTGCCCAGAGGACGGGCCATCTGGGCCCTGCCTTGTGCCAACTCACAAAGTACCGCTCTTGATAGATTAAAGGTGAGGAAGCCTCGGGCTTCCTAGCTCCTTGTGAACGTGGAAAGTGGTCCCTTTGAAGTCAGCCGAAGGTGAGGAAATAAGAGAAAGTGTACCCGACACGCTCATCGGTTCCTTCATTGAACCCTTGTGAGGGAGGTATTTGTATCCGTATTTTACAGATGAAGAAACGAAAGCTTCCGATGACTGAGTAACCTGCCCAAGATCTAGGCTAGACCAGCGGCACCCAGAATTCAAAGCCAGGCAGGAGTGCTGGGCTCCTTGCCTGTGTTTCTTGAAATGTCAGCTATTGACATTTTGATAAGGCAATTCTTTGTCTGCTCTGTGCCTTGTAAGGTGTCTAGCAGGATCCCTGCCTTGTAGTCTAGGTAACAGTAGTACCCCATCCCCCCCACCCCAGAAGTAACAACCGAAACAGTCCCTAGACATTGCCATTTGCGGGAAGTTGGTGGGCAAAATCATCCCATTTCCCAGGTTGAGAACCACTGTCCTACGTTAATACGTGTGTTTCCTCAATTCTTTTTTTTTTTTTTTAAAGATTTTATTTATTTATTTGACAGGCAGAGATCACAAGTAGGCAGAGAGGCAGGCAGAAACAGGCTCCCCGCTGAGCAGAGGACCCAATGTGGGGCTCAATCCCAGGACCCTGGGATCATGACCTGAGCCAAAGGCAGAGGCTTTAACCCACTGAGCCACCCAGGCGCCCCTGTTTTCTCAATTCTTAAAACAACTCTATACATCAGGTACTATTTCTTCCTTGTTTTTTAGATAAATGTTCAGAACCTACAGAATGTGAGTTGACCAAGGTCACAAGCTGGAATGAGTCGGTTGGGAACACACAGCATCTGAGTCTCTTCTTTCTCCCTAGGTACAGAGTCGGGGATCCTGTATTAAGACCAGGCTAGTGTAACACCAAAGTCTTTTGTTCTTTGCCACTTTACCAGGCATTTAGAAAGTTTAGTGTTTGTGGAAATAAACCAGAGATCTTGTTAAAATTCATATGCATGATAAATTCAAATCCAGTAGACCTGTGGAGGGGGGAGACACAGGAATGTGTATTATAAAACACACTCACATTGATTTGGGGGTGCTGTGGCTCAGGGAGCCTGAATTGAGATACACTGAACACTGTACTTGGCTGTGTTTGAAGTGACCCTAAGAAAAAAACTGAGGAGAAAGAGTAGAGATGATGAGTGGAAGGGGTTTGGAATGAGACCCGATGTGTAAGTACTTGGCAGAATCCGGTTTAATTGCCAGACTTGGATGGTGATGAACGTGTGGAGTACCAAGTGACCGGCGGTGCCGGCTGGGATAAGGGATATCTTCTAGACCTTGAGATGATAACGTCCAATGCTTTAAATCCCAATCCTAATGTTGAATCCCAAGGTTGAGTGGGCTGCCTGGTTTGGAAGCAGTGCATCCTGAAATTCTAAAAATGGTTACAGTTAAACAAAAACAGCTGTGTCAATTTCCAATTTCCGCTCTATTCAGATTCACACTCTGCCTCCTCTCTTTTCTCAGAAGCTCTGGGAGGGACACAGGCGTGCGCGCGCACACACACACACTCACACACATGTCCACACACGCGCTCACACACACACTGTTGCCTTTCTCTCACTCACACTTGACTTCATTTCTCCATGGAGAGGGAACGTTTCTAGTTTTCCAAAAAGGAATCACAATCAAGAGAAGCCACAAGAGCCCAGACTACAATAAAATGCTACAATATGCTTTCAAGCTGGAGCAACTAAAAAGCTGGGAAGGGAAGGCAGCAGCATAATGCCTATTTTTATCTTCAACTATAATCTACCCACTTGTGGTTTCATAGCTGTCAGGAGGCAGAAAAGGACACGTAATCAGCCCACCATTCTCTGCTCACATCCTCCATCCGTGTGACACAGATGTGGTTGTGTGTGCACATACACAGATATTTTAAAACAACTGTCAGAGGGTTCGATTGAATGCACACCTGAGGCCAAGTTTTATTTTGTTTTTCTTTTTTTTAAGAACCTGTCCTTTTGTCCATTATTTCTTGGCAACCAGAAAGTGAAAAGCAGGCGATTAAAACCCAATCTCTAAATGTCGAGGAATAATGGTTACAACTGGATGGCCAGAAGGAACAGCGGGCACCTCTTTAGTCATGATCAAGCTTGGCCAGACGGGGTCACGGTCTTGGCCTAACCTCCTAGACACTACTCACGAGTCTGGAGATCGCCTCTCTCCTATGGAGGCAGTGAACACAGACAGGTGGAAATGGTAGCCTAGGAATCAAGAGGCTGCCATGTCCAAGCTCTGTGACCTCTAGCACGTCACTCACCTCTCTAGGACCTTAGCATCTTCATCTGGATGGAGGAGTGCTTGTACCTGTACCTGTATGGTGGGTGGTTAAAAGAAGTCAGTAATGAATGCAAACACCCAGGTGTTAAGTGGCAGAGACTAAGGAAATGCTGCCTACTGGTAGTATTATTTTGCTATTTCTGTTTTGCTTGTATTGCTGCCTTAATAGTAGTCGAAGAGGAAGTAGTATTTGGAGGTTGATCTCTGCATCTGTTCTCTAGTTTTTGTTATTTTCGGTGGTTACTCTTCTGTATTCCTTGCATAGGATATCAGTGACATTACTCAGCATTCCTACAGCGTCATCACAGACAAGTCCCAGGAGTGACCTCCTTTACAGTATGATAGTAAGATATTTTTGAAAGTCTGATGCCCTAGCATTTTCCCTTTATTTCTTGGCAGGTAAGGGACTTAAAATCTTCATGGGGAAACTCCTTTCCCCCTTAGGCTTCCTCTTTTGCTGTTGCTGTGACATCTCAGTGTAAATGGAGGAGCTGGGAGTAAGTTTGGTGATAATTCCTCAGAGCGCCATGACACCAGGAATTCCACAGAGCTGGATCTCAGTGCCATCCTGCCTTTTACTGGCCACGCGAACTTGGTGATTGTTGTTGAATCTTTTGAGGGTTCAGTGTCGTCATCTGTGAAATAATACCTTTATTGGGTCCTAATAAGGTTCCAAGTGTGAAAACACTCTCTAAACTCCATGGTTCCAGGTAACTGCTAGCTGGGCTCTTGTGATCATTAAGGACGGCCGGCGGGACGGGCCCACCTGTGCGAGAGCTGAAGTTGTGAGCATCATCTTAGCTCATTTGGGCCCCAAGCCAGTTTCTGCAAATGAAGTGCTGTGATTTTCAAGTGTGGTTTTTGGCCTGAGCTGTACCTACAGCCTGGGTGTGCAGAGCCCGCCCCACACGCCACACAGTCAGTTCTTTGTCCGAAAGCTCGTGAATGCAGCCACCCCTTGCCCAAAAGAGCAGCTGTTGGGCGCATCTAGCTCACTGAGCAGGACACACAGGTACCTCTGCTGTGATTAAATGTTTGCAAGATGACAGATTGCCTCAATGAAGTGTCCATGTGCTTCTCCATTAGAATGCCTCAGGTTGAGAGGTAGGGGAAAAAAAAACAAAACAACAAACAGCCAGGACCCACCAAAAAGCATTCACAGATTGGCAAGTGCACCATTTGGGGGTGTTTAACACTTCAGCACATGCTCCGTGACTGTGCATTCAAGGCAACATGTCAGAAGAAATTAGTCTGCAGCAGGCCACATATGTCAGCCAGCTGGTGGGGGCACGTGCCCGACACCCAGGCTCGGGACTCCGAAGAAAAGGCTGCTTACCTTAAAATGCCCTCGCGTTGAGCATGTTGGCAAGATTGTCCAGCCTCTCCCGCTCCCATCAGGCATGGCTGAGGAGGAGCACGAGTGTGGGTAAGGGAGAAGCGGGCAGTGCCAAGGAAAAGAAGTGGAATCCTGTGTCCCTTACTCAGAGTTAGGCAGAGGGAGAGGTGCACCGCGCACACTAAAGACAACAGTGCTGCCACGTGGGCGGAATGGATCTCTGAACTTACACTGGGACAGTCAAAGCTCAGAGAGGTCGTGTGGCTAAAAAGTCATCTGAGAGGCCCCCCCAAAGAGGTCTTCAAATCTGGAGTGTACTGACGCTCCTTCCCTTTTTTGGAGTGTGTGCCTGTAAAAGGGATGGGGTTGATTTCCTTTTTGGACACACATACCAGCACTCACGGACTTGACTCTCATCCTCAGTGCAGAAACTCTGACAGCAGCTACTCATGACTGGTGTTCACGTTCAGACCTTGTTGGGTTCCTGTCCGGGAACGTCCTTCCTTCTTCTGAAGAGTCAATAACGGTTACATCATCTTGCAGGTGGGTTTGGCAAGTGGTCACAAGTGGTCAAAAGAGTGATTAGGATTCTGTTGTGAAATTTTGGCCCGGAGATGAGCTAAGGTCAAGGGCAGTGGTGGGGTAGAGGCAAGGGCACACATGAGAGAGAAGGGAAAAGATGCAGTGAGCACTGTAATAAGAGAGGGGAGGGGAGGAGCGTTTCAGTGGTGTTGACAGTAGTGCAGCTTCCTCACTGAATATAGGAGGAAGAGGAACGGTTTCCTTGAGGGCATGCGGGGTTGGGTTGGAAAGGGCTCCGGCAGAATGTGCTCCATTTAAGACTACAGGCATGCTGCTGTAGGCTCAGAAGAGGAGCGAGTTCAGAGCTGCTCTTAGGGTTTGCAGTTGGTCAGTAAGCGATCAGAGGAAGCATGTGTGATGCATAGTGTTCTGTCAGCCAGACTGGGCAAAGGAATGCCAAGATTGCTGGTAAAGCATTATTTCTGGATTCCTTTATGAAGGTGTTTCCAGTTGAGATTAGCATTTTAATCAGTAGACTTAGATGCTCACGCATGTGGGTGGGCATCGTCTAATCTGTTGAGGGCTGGAATGGAATAAGAAGGTGGGGAAAGGGTGAATTCTCCCTCTCTTCCTCTCTCCCTCCCTCTTTCTTCCTGACCTGGGGCTTCCATCTTCTCCTGCCACAGGCATTGGAGCCCCTGGTTTTCTGACCTTCCAGGACTTACGCCAGCTGCTTGTACCCCACCCCACACTGTCCTGCTATCCAGGTTCTTGGGCTCATAGCCTCAGACTGGGAGTAACATATTAGCAGTCCTGTTCTCAAACCTTCAGACTCTGACAGCGTTACACCACCGGCTTTCCTGGGTCTCCGGCTTGCAGACGGCAGAACGTGAGGCTTCTCAGCCTCTGTCATCACATGAGGCACTTCCTATAAAAAAATCTTCTCTTATTTATATCTGTATCTATCCTGTTGGTTCTGTTTCTCTGGAGAACCCTGACTAATACACCACGAGAGCAGATAAGATGGGGAGAGCAAATGGTGAAGAGAAAAGAACACTGAAACTTAATGCTGTTTAGAGGGTGTGAAGAAGAGGAGAGATGTTAGTGACTCCTGAGTAGCATCACTCCTGTTGCAAGCATATTGTTGCAGACCGCCAGATTGAAATTGACGTAAATGTGTAAGAAGAGGAAGAGGAATGTGATCATATTGTTTAGGCCAATCATCGCCTCCAGGCTTGGTCTTACGAAAATCGTCAAAGAAAGTGGGCTGATGCCGAGTGACAAATTAGTTGCCGATAGGCCTGTGTGCACAGTGCACCCCTCTGCCACACAGTCAGCTGACTTGGGCTACACTGGCTGAACTCTGCTTTTTTTTTTTTTTTTTTTAATTTGTTTATTTTAGAGCTAGTGAGAGAGCCCACATGTGGGAGCAAGGGGAGGAGCAGAGGGAGAGGGACCATCAGACTCCCTGCAGAGCACAGAGCCCAGTGCAGGGCTCAATCCCATAACCCCGAGATCATGAACTGAGCCAAAACCATGAGTCAGATGCTTAACCAACTGAGCCACCTAGGTGCCCCTGAACTCTGCTTTGGAGGATAAATTTGGGAGAGAAAAATTCAAGCAAATATTCCATCCTACTTTGGTAACTCCTAACTGGCCTCAGTGTGTGGAAGGAAGGAAGGGAGGGTGTGGTGTTGGGCAACAGGAGCAAGGCGTCAACCATGGCAGCCAGTCCTCCTCTTTGGCTCACTGGCACCAAGGCAGCAGCTCAGATTAGAGTTCTTCCTTATGCTGAATTAATGGTCTCTTCCTTGGATGGGGATGTCATTTGCCTAAACTGTGTGGATTGTGTATGTTATCAGGGGCTGGTGCTAAAGGAGCTCAGGCAGGGGAAGACAAAGGCAGAGCGAGACCTCAACAGCCATGCACGCTTGGGCAAGTGATTTCAGATCTCTGCGCCTTACTTTCCTCCATGTAAAATGAGCGCTTTGGAGTGGTTTCCTCATTTGTCCCCATGGAGATGTCAGAAAATATGTGTGAGACTTAGTAGAGGATGTTCATACATGCAGGCATACAGACCTCTTCATACAACTGTTTCACAAATATCCCGTTCTCGCTAATGTGAGTTTATCTAAACAACGTCTCAATATGGCGCTCGTCTCTTTATTTGCTGAGTCACAAAAGATCTTACCTCCATCTGTTCCCCAGATTTTCCCAGGGTCCCCCAGGCTTGCAGCACTTGTGGGAAGGAGTTCTCCTCCTTATTTGTTGCCTCTTTCCAGAAGAATTGAAACTCTGATGTGGCCCTTAAGGCTGCCTGCCATCAATGTGGACATCTGGGCAAGTAATGAGATTCATGCTGGAGCCCTGGAAGTACCAGGCCACAGGCTCCTGCTTTCCCAGGGCCTTGCTTGAGTCCCCAGAGACCTAAGCGTACCCCTCCACAGCTTCTTTCTGTGGACGTGACCCTATTAACCATCCCACGTCATTTCCAACCTCTGACCCCTTCACACACTCTCCTTCAGCCACCCTGGCCTCCTTGCTCTTCTTTGACCGTGCAAGCATACTCCGATCTCAGGGCCTTAGGACTTCTGTGTATTCTGCACGGAGGGCAGATGGCTACTCTTGTCCAGTATCACATAGCAGTGCCTTCATTTTTCTTCGGTCTCTGCTTACATGGCACTTCCTTAGAGAAACCTTTGCTGAAGACCCCCTATGAAATACCAACCTAAGTATCTTTTCTTCATACCTGCCTTTATTTTCTTCCTGGTATACCTGGCGTTGTTCTGTTTGGTTATTGGCTATCTCTGCATGCTAGAATGTGAGCTCCAGGGGTTCAGGGATATTGTTCATCGCTCAGCACCTGGAACGGTACCTGGCCCAGGGCAGGTGGGTAATACATGTTTTTCGAATGAATGAAAGTCTAAACGAGCAAATAGGGCACATCTATGGCTCCAAGGCTTGTCTTTCTTGGTGATACACTGTTTTCACCTCTTTCGTGTCGTAACTGAGAAAGAAAAGAGTCCCATTTTCATGGAGTTTGTATTCTGGTGGTAGAGGCACTACATTCTTGGGGCACCTGGAGAGCACAGTCTGGTTAAGCATTCGACTCTTGATTTTGGCTCAGGTCATGATCTCAGGGCCATGAGATCGAGCCCCACATGGGGTTCCACACTCAGCATGGAGTCTGCTTAAAATTCTCCCTCTCCCTCTGTATTCCCCCTACCCCCAATTAAATAAGTAAATCTTTTTTAAAAAACCTGTACATTCTTTAATTTCAAATGTTGGTAAGTGCTTTAAAGAAAATAAAACAGAGAAACAGGAAGGCGTGGCTGAGTTGGAATGACAGAAGTTCTCTTACAGGGTGAGGAAAGGCCTCTGGCCAGGTGAGGAACTGAGGGGATGGGTGTATAGCTGCTGAGTAGGAATAGGTTTAGTGTATTTGAGCAGCCCTGAGTCAGTGTGGCTGGAGCTTAGTGCATGGAAAGGAAGGTACTAGGCGCCTAGGCGGAGGGCTGGAGGTCCAGTCATTTAGGATCTTGCAGGCCATGAAGGAGGTTAGACTTTGTTATAAGGGTCATGAGAAGTCATCCCTGGAACTAGGTTGGCAGGTCAGAGGTGGTTCCCACTCCAGGGTACACAGCATATACCTTGCCTTTAAGTCCACTGAACTTGCCATGGCTGTTGGATTTGGTCACATAATGAAGAGCCCCACCCTCTGGGGAATTTCCTTTCTGAGGGTATGTGATGTCCTTTTCCGTCATCTGCTTTTGGTTACAACAAGACAATCCATCATCGAGTTTTTAAATAAGTATCGTTGACATTCACCTGGGAAGAGTTGAGGGCCCAATCCTCATTCTCTCCTTAATACCAATAGCTAAGGAAAGAGGTGATACTTCAGTGTCTATACAGCAGACCGTGCCCTTGAACTGCTAAAAATGTTAGTTCCTGCTCCTATAAAATGTCCCTTGTCTTTTTGGCTCTCTCTGGCTCTCTCAGCTCTAAATGTCTGTACATCTCCTGCTTTTCTGGTAGAAGACCTTTTTGCTTCCTGCATTGGGTTTCTGGTGTAGGATTGCATACATTTATCTACTGGTTCATTGGATTTCCATGATTTCAAGTCACTGACAAGAACTTGCTGGCGCAGGAATTCTAGAGATGTGCAGTTCACAGACTCTCAGGTTTGGAGACATCCTTAAAGATTTCCACCTTTAAATGCTGCTTCGAGTAGGAACAGGTTATTGGGGTAACTGGGTGGCAATCTATTACCATTGTGCTTCCTTCTTAAAATCTTGCTAGGCCTCTACCTTCCTGTTCTTCCTGGTGGGTCATCCAGATCCATTGCCCTACAGCCAACTGCCCAGTGGAATGTGGCGCTGAGGTGGCCTGGCATTAATCCAGAACAGCGGCACCTCTTTCAGAATCTACAGGGGGGAAAGTACCATTTTAGAGAAAAGAGTTTCCTTAAAATCGTCTCCCAAGATTCATTCTTAAACTCTGATGCCTGCGACCACTTGTCTGGTGGGAAGCACTAGCAGATGACCAAAGAAATGAACAAACAGCAAATGAATATTAATGGGAAAATTCTGAAACAGTTGATCATGCCTGGTTTGACAGCTTGTTTCTTTGTGGACATGTGGGCTCCCAGTTCCACATATAGAATTTTTTTCCTAGTAGAATTGTGCGTGCTTCAGCTGATGGAGCTCTCACTACGGTGATATTTTAAGGTGGTTGGCAGAGCAGGGCGTTTTGCAAAGAGCATTCTTTATTCCGGGTTCTCCTCTTTCATAACTTTGAGAACCATTCTGTTTTAGGGATCAGCTGAGGTCTTTCTCTTAGGAAGTCCCCAAATCAGATTCTGCCTCTCAGCCACCAGAAATTTAGAGTGTTTTTGCCAGTTTGTACAAGGCTATGTGGAGGTGTAGCTGCTTCACCGCGTCCAGAGGTGGACGTGTGTGTTCATCTACTCATGTATTCAGCAAACGTGGCCTCCCCTGTGTTGTGCCGAGTTGTCTGTTGTCAACTTGAAATCTCCTCCATGCACTCCTGAGGTCTTCTGGAGGAGAAACTAGGAACTGTAGGTCTCAGGATCCCCTTCCCTATGTGGTTCCAATTGGAGTCTGCCAGTAAGAACGACCCAGGTGAGATTAAGGAGATTCGGAGAAAAAGAGGCCAGGTAGGCAGTTTAGGCAGATGCACGGACAGGTGGTGGACTCAAGTCTTACAGAAGCTTCTGGCAAGCCCCTGTGAATTACCTGCTTTGTGCTCTAGCCAGTGGAGAGAGTGTGACTATTTCTGAGTCCTTGGATTGAGTGTTGCCAGCTGATCAAGGCAGCGGGGGCTTCCTGGAGGTTCTTGACTTTTGCAGTAGCTTCTTGGGAACCACCGTTTGCACCGCTGTAGGCAGAGATCTTCAGCAATGCTTATCGGTTCTTTGGCAGCCATTGCAATGGTTGTGCAAGCTTCTGAATACCCGTATTCAAACCCTTCCTATTTGGAACCCTCAGAAATTGGAAGTTTAGAAACTGGAGTGTGGGGTTTGTCCTGTCAGCCGTTTTGACTGCCGCTGACCTCCACAATCCCACAGGATATCATCAGAGGGGTCAGATCCATCCTTGGACCATCCTAAGAACCCCCTTTGACAGCACCATCTTTGTGAAAGATAGTCTCTCTCTATCACGTATATCTCGAAGGACTGGAGAAGATACTAATCTGCTCAGATTTGACATCTTTGGACTTACCAGACCCTCCTTGAACCTGTTTACATTTTCAGTGTTACCAGCATTTGGGAAATAGTTCCACTTTCCTTCTTTTATTTCTCCTTATAACTATCAACTTTCAAGTCAAACTTGGCTGGTATCACTCTAATAGTTCTTTTGAGACTCCAAGTTAAATAGACGAAACATGGGCAAATCAAACTTTCCTAAGAATATCCTTTTGCCCTGATGTAACAGACATCCACTGCTGCCTCCAAGTTCACTCAACATGCACTTGATCCTATAAAAATATTGTCATTTTAGCTCTTTCACAGAGAAAAAGCAGCATAGAAGTTCAAACAAAATACATTTTAAAGTAGGTGGAAGCAGACTGAGGGGTTGGTTGTGTCGCTTGAATACTTAATGGATGTAGGTAGGCTCAGAGCCAGCTGGGTCCATCTCTACCACTGATGAATCCTGTTGAGTGGACCAAGGTCTCTGGTGAATCAGCATCAGGATGGGCACTGGTATTGGCATTTACCTCTGTGGTCCATGCTCTGTGGCTAACAAACCCCTCTCCTGATCAACACACTCTGGACATGTTAAAAAATTCCATTGAGTTGTATAGTCAAGTCAAGTCATGTTTTACTCCATATTTAGGGCCAGTGTTCCACTGTTGGATCACTTTTACAGCTCTACCAGTTTTTAAAATGTCGAAAAGCTTTCTTCCTAGTGGGTCATCACTGCTCTGAGTCTTTATTGTGACAGACTTGAGCTGCGTCCTGTGTTGGCTGCTTCCGGCACCGTGACTGTGGGCACTTGAATGTCCTTGGGTCTTAGTGCATTCGTTTAAAAATGGGAATAATTCCTAGGGCATTTGTGAGAAGCAAATGAGGTAAATATATATGCAAAATACGTTATGCCATATTGGTAGCTAAAACCAAAATTACGAAATAAATTGCTCTTCAAATTTCATATCCTAGGCACTGTGAAGATGTGGCTGATCAGGTGCTCCTGGCCAGTTGCATTTTTATATTGTGATATTTTTCTGTTAGTTTCTGTGATGGCCTTTTTATTTATTTATTTACTTATTTATTTATTTTAATGCATTACCATACTGACTGAGGGCCTTCATGTGTTATGAAGGTCATGTCCCAGGAGAAAGGAAGTGAGATCCAGTGATTTCCCTTACCACTTCAAGGAAGAAATGGCCATGGAGAATGGACTTTTTATATCTATTCTGTGGCCTGGGACACCACTTTCTTGGAAATTGTCCTGGCTTCCTCAGTTTCCCAAGTGCGGCCGCATCCTTGCCAGTTCCACCGAGACATCCAGTAAGGCAGGTGTGAGTTGACTAAGTTTCCCCCTGGGCAAGCTCTCTCTCCAGTGACGAAGCCCTCCCCCATTCCCACAAGCTGTCTTCTGTGGCTGTTTCTGGAACTCAGCAGGGGGAAGTGATGCCCTTTTAATAGTGAAGGTTGCATCATGTGGTCTTCTGAGTGCCTCTTGAACAATAAAGCTCATTTCCTCTACTTTCATGTGTAGAGTATATGATTCTTATCTTTAAAGTCCAGGTGACAAGTAAGAGTAGCCTCAAAGGCCAGCACAGGTTGCTTGGTAGAGGCTGCCCATCTATTGTGCTCTCTTTGGATTCTAAGGCTACAGTTAAGGCCGTGATAGATTAACAGTATCTATAATGGGTACAGGAAGGGATAAGCACAGTGTACCTATAATGCAGTTTCCTACCCTATTTTATAGTCTATTTGATTCTTGTTCAGATGGAAACTTTTTTTTTTTAAGGTACAAAATGGCAGACTGAATGAATTGGAGGAGCTTTTCTTAAGAAAGTGATAGAATATAAACTACAGAGATTGCCATTCCTAAGTGGAATATTTTATGATTCCAGATTAGAAGGTGTATTGTTGTATGTGCAAGATGGGTTTTCTGGTGCCTATGTCGACAGGCAGTGGAAAGAAGAATATGTGTTTAAATGTACATAATCAGTATGCCCTAGTTTTACCTCTATCTGCTTAAGTAGGGTATATATATGTGTAAAATTTTCAGTCTTTTTTTTTTTTTTTTTAACTTTCCTTGGGGGTGTTTACATGGTGTTCTCTCCCACAATGGGATGCATTAATTTCTTCCTTTCCTTGCGTAAGCTGATGTGCTGGGAAGCCACTTAATGGTATCTTGCTGCTATAGGCACTCATGGGAGAAGTTGGATGTTGGTAGCAAGGATGTCATCTCCTGATGCTCCAAAAGTGTAAGTCTTCCAGGACGGGTAGAAATGTTTTTCAGCAGGGAGATGGCCCCCACCTTCTGTCTGTGTCATAGTTTGTATCCTGGGCATTAAGGCAACACTGAACTTAATGAACCCACAACTTCTACTTCTGCATGCCGACCCTATCATAAGGAAGATTGATCACCCAGGGGACTGGGTGAGGTCTAGACGCCAGGCTAGGCTTCTGTCTTTTGGGTGTGCCCATCGTATTTCTTGTAAAACTATTTGTGCAAATTTCCAGTTGATGGGTCTGTCTCCAAGGGACATTAGCACAGTTAGAGTTCTTTGATGTTTTAGATTATAAATATTTTGTGATTTCAGGTTCTCTAATTCCTCACGGCCATTTCACTTTAAAGTAAAATGTGGTTTTTACATAGCATACTGGAGTATCTGGACTAGCTGGGGTGTGGAGGAAAGGTTTGACATTTAGATCAGACAGTCTTCTTTCAGATTTCATTATATTCCCTTTTGTTAATTTGTACCATTTGTTAATTTTTTATTCATTCATGTATTCAACATTTATTGAGCTGCTCTGATGTCCCAGAGAATAATATTGAGTCCTGAACTGATAAATATGAATACTACAATCTTTGCCTTCAGAAGGCTTTCACAATTTTGCAGAGAGTGAGAGATAAACGTGAAGCTGAAATTCTATCGATGAGTGAAAAATGAAACATGAAAGCATTTGTGTCTGGAGAATAGCCCTAGGGAGGAAAAGATTAATCTCAGGCAGATGAGGGAGAATAAATGACTTTAACTTTGCCACCCAGCCCTGGACACCAGTCTCTCCGGGCTGGTGTTGACTTTACCTAGCTCACAGAGGCATCATTAGCAAGCACTGGACTGCCAGTACGATTTAAAAGCTAAAACAAATTTAAAAACATCCTGAGCTGGAGGAAATCTTAACTGAAAACTGCAAGGAATAGCTGCCTTGGCATAAGCTGTGGAATCTTAAAAGGGAGCAGGTTTTGAGGCCAAGATTTATGTTCAACAGCTAATGCTTTAGAGACAGAGTTATATGTAGAAAAGCTGACTCTGTGATTGTCCCTTATGGATGCAAATAAGAGGCACATCTGTAATCCATGCTTTTTTTATTTATTTTGTTTCGATCCTGACCTATTATAAAAGGTAAGCATCAGGCTAGCCCAGAGTACCAAAGGTCTGTCTGCTCACCCCACTGCAGGATGAAATATGGGAAGAGAGAAACAAGGACCATGAAAGTCAGTTATCACCTCGCCCCTAACTGTAGGGGTCGGTTAGCTGTAAATGTCAATAGTCCTAATGAGGACTGTGGAGTAATTTGTTAAATAACTGAGTGAGCATGCTAGTCAGAAGCTGCTGGATGAGCGTGCACCATCAATTAGAGACAAAGGAAATCGCTCACTTTTCTCTGCATCGAGTGGGCCCTTGGAGGCTCAGAAGTAGCTGGTCCAGAAAAAGCAGAGAAAGCAGAAGAAGGAGTGGGGGTAGATGAGACAACTCAGCCTCCTGGAAGTCTGGGGGGCGGTCAAGAAAGGGACCCCTCAGTCACGCTGGGAAAGCACACAGGATCTGAGCTGAGGGTGGAAAGAAAGGCCCGCGGTCCCCAAGGTACTTGACAGAGCGCATCTGACAGCCAGACTGAGTGACCAGCCTCACCATCTGCTCCCACACATCTCCCCCCAACAATGGGGACTTCTGCAGACCTTCTGCCCCCGCCCCTCCCCCACCTGCAGCATGCATTTAAATGAGGCCCTGCAACTGGGGGTGGGGGAGTCACTCCCATTGTGATCTCTCACACCGAGGGAGTCAGCCTAGTGCCCAGAACAGGAGGCCTGAGGGGAGAGGTTAAAATCTCAGCTGCCCAGAGAGATGATTACGGAGCTGCTCCCAAATTAAGCTGCTTCACTGCTGGTACTTGGGCATGTGTTGGGATAATTGTGCTTGAATACTTAATGCTTGATTGACTTGGCTGTTTTGTGTTTGACCATATTTTGAAATGCGATCTCACTGTTGGGGTAGGCAATTAGCATCGAGCCCACGGGGTTGGAAAGAGTGAAACTGAGTTGCTTCTATGGTGATTTCTGCTTTTTTTCCTGGATTCAGCACAGAAAGCTGAGTGTTCTGCTGGGGCTCATTTGCCTATATTTGGATCATCTGGAATTTTGATCTTAAAGAGGAAGTCTCTTAATCCTGAACTTCAGTGTGGCTGCCAACTTTGATCTTTTGCGCCTTTAGTTTTGTTTCCATTCCAAGTGACCTTTGTTCCAGTTCAGCAGTGGAAGAATAGAATAGGAGAGGAGAGGTCAGGGCTCAGGAAAGGGAGATTCTTGCGGGCTATTAGAAAGGCGAAGACAGAATGTGAGTGATAAGTTATGACACAGGGTCCAGAATTTCTAGTTGGCAGTCAGCTGAGTGGCTTTGGTGCCCTGTCTTGTTCAGTTCAGTGGGTATGTCTTAATCATCTTTGTATCCCCAGTGTACAGCACAAAGCCTGGCTTTTAGTAAGCATTTGGTATTTATATTTGTGAAATAGGTATGTTAAAGCTAGCACAGTTTTTAGGAAAACAGAGAAGGGCAATTAGCCAGTTTTACAAAAATCTGTTTAATTTCATTTTCAAATAGCAATCTTGAGCACCACTCAGGCTGTGTCTCGTATTATTGGGATAAAGTGTTCCTGTTAAGAATTCTAAAAGGAAAAAAAAAAGAATTCTAAAAGGCAGACAGTGTACCTCACAGACTCTAGATCACTTCTGGGATATTTGAAACGACTGACTTCCTATTGTAAAGGAAGACCAGGTTTCTATACATTTAATCCCTTTAAAAGCAGCATAAGCAGATAATGATTTTTTTAAAAAAAAGAAGAAAGTTAACTATGGAATAGTCGGATAACTTGATGCGTCTCACTAATTCTTTAGAGGAAGGTGTCCATTCCATAAATGAATGCATCATAATGCATTTGTTGAGTTTTATGAGAAAAATAAGAACCAAGTACTAATTAAATGTATTATGAAACCTAAATATCAGGTCTTTATAGGACAACTCCCTGAGTACAGAAACGCATGGGCTAGGTCTAAGGTCAAACGTTGATATATGCATGCGGTCGCAATCTCTGGATTGCCTTGGACCTCTGAGGACTAGGTATTAGTGAAATGAAAGGAGTCACTGACTTTGGCTCAAGGGTGTGAAGTTCAAAATATCTGGAATATGCAAACTCAATTTATTTGTAAATCAACCATGAGCATCCCTCAATCAAGGCAGGACTCCTGTGTTGGTCTTATTGTTGTTACTGTTTTCAATTAAAAATGAAGAACAATTCTTGGGTTTGCATTTGTCCCATGTTCTTAACCCATGAAAGACTTTTTCCTGTCCTGAATGTTTAATCAACTCTTTCAAAATTAGTTATTGACAATTGTGTTTTTGTTTCCTCATCTGTAAAATGGGGATTTTAATAATACCAACTTTGTGGAATTGTGAAGACTAAATAATATATGGGAAGTGCTTACATTATGTCTGTGGCCTAGTGTTTACATATATTTGCAATGATAATATTTGCAATTATTTAATTTGAGCACCTTCTTGTTTGTCAAGGATACAGTCTCATTCATATTTCTTTTCTGTTTAAGTATGTGTGAGTCTGCTTAAGAAGACTGTAGACTTCTCCAAAAGATAGTGCAGACAGATTTATTATAGTAAATACTTTTGTAAGGTCACATAATGAAGTATAATAATTCTCAGTCACTGCCCTAAATTTGAAATTCTAATTATACAATTATCATAAATTCCTAGCAGCTGGGGAGTCTGGGTTAAGTATTAACAAGGCTAAGTATTTTAGTGCCTCACACAAGGCAGAATAGAGTAGTGAATAAGCAAGTGGGTTTGAATCTTGTCTCTTTCAGTTATTAACCTCTTTGAGCCTTGAGATTCTTGTCTTTTAATGGAGTAATAACACCTACTGCACGAAACTGGTGAAAAGACTGAATAAGATAATATGTGTAAATGACTTAGCAGAGTGTTTGGCCTATATAGAGAGGACCCAATAAGTGAATAAGTGATGATGGTTGTGGTGATGATGATGATGATGATGATGATGATGATAGCAGCTGTGATCATTACCTTAGGTCATAGAAACTGGAAGGTGGACCTTTTTTTACTCCTAATGGGGAAACAGCATTCAAGAGAAGCTTACTTGGGACAATCTGGCATCTTAGCGGATATGCTATGGTTTATTGCCAGGAAGCCAGAGGGCATGGATTGGAATTCTCAAAATGAATGCCAGGCTTCCAGTCCCTCTGGGAAGGCTCTACGGAGCTAAGGATGGCTTTGTGGCTATAGTAGCAAAAGGTGATCTCCTATGCCTATACTCTGCCCCCAGTAATCACAGCTATAATCAGAATAAAGGCACCATTTATTGCCTTCCTTCTACATGCAAGGACTTTATTAACATTATTTTTAATCACTGTAGAAAATGCAATCTGCAAGCTAAGTAAATTATCCCAATTTACAATTGTAAAAAAAGTCATCTAGCCAGTGGGTAACAGAACCAAGGATTCCAGTGGGGTCTTCTGACTGCTAAGCCTGAGATTTCACCATTGTTTTCTGGCACACATTACCAGCTTGGTGCCATCTCAAACTTACCCTTAATAAAGGTCTCTAAAAACAGTTATAAAGAAACATTTTTGAGAATATATTTTTTTTCTCAACTTGAGTTGTGTTTCTCTTCCTCCCCTACAGAGTACAAAATTATCAGAATCCACACATATACACACTTGTGAAACTATGGTGCGAGTCACTACTCTGAGTGGTGTTACATGTAGTTTGGCTGCAAGAAAATGAAACTGCATCAGGAAATGGTTCCTAAGACCAGTATTTTTATTTTTTATTTTATTTTATTTTATTTTTTTATAAAAGCAGATTCCAGCAAAAGAGTGAATAAAAAAAAAAAAAAAAAGTCTCCCAACCACAGATAGTAAATACGTATAATATTAGTTTAGGTTCTAAAGAGGTTGCTCAGGGTTGGTCACATAACAGGTCAGTAATGGAATCAAATTGGAATCCACCCTTTGTATAGTCTTTCCAGACCTTTTTCTTGACTCCTCAACAGCTTCTCAGGTTTGGGGTTGTAGCACAGAGAACAACAGAGCAACTTTTTAAGAAAAATGATTTGTGGGAGAAAGTGGTTAACACACTCCAGGATTATGTTAACTGAAGAGGGTGTCTAATTTTTGAGCCCTTTCAGAGGTTGCCCATATCCCCAGATCTGTATATCATGTGCGTAAACAGTGTATTTAGCTCCAGGCCACCGCTCAGCCCTGAGCATCTGCTACACTGGGCAAGTTGCAAGGACCAATGCAGGGGCAGGTGGAGGTGTAGCAAGATGTCCCTAGTGGCCACCCTCTTTTTCTCTCCTGGTCCTCTCACTCCTTTTGATAAATCTGCTAGCCCTCTGGCAGCCTCTGAAATCCTGTTGGTATGTTTTGTTACTGAACAGTTTTTACTGACATGAGAACTATATTTTACAAAATTCTATAAAAACTTACCTGCCAAGAGTAATCACCTATATTTGTAAGCTCATTCCACTGTATAAAATATCCACAAATGCATTATTTTATTTTTCTTGTTCACTCTGCCAGGTGGACCAAATATGAGGGTTATCCACATTTTACTACCATTATAAAAACAGGGTTGGAGAAGTGTTTTAAAAGACTTGCCCAGACTGCCTGCCACTCTGTCTGCCTGTGACCTCTCTCCCTCTCTCTCTCTGACAAATAAAAAAAATAAATAAAAATCTGAAAAAAAAAAAAAAGACTTGCCCAGAGTCACATTACCTACTCATCAGTGGGGTCACATCAAACTTAGATCTTCGAGACTCCGCAGGGCATTCATCACTGAGATGTATTTCCTCAGAGAGTATTTTCACTTCTAGAGAAGAAGCCTGAGAAGATTGAAAAGTGCTTCATGTAAAGACTCTGGTCATGGAATTTCAGACTTCATGGCAGAAATTAGGTAGAGACAGACTGGTTGGGGGAGGGGGTCACCTCTTGCTTCATACCAGGGAAGGCTAAAACTTTAATGAAGGAAGGTCATCAGAAGCATTCCCTCCCTAAGGTCTTATCCCACAATAAACGTCTGAGAAATGTCTATCTTTGGAAAGAACAAAATACATTTTTGTTGCTGTCATGGTTAAACAAAAATCATTGTCAAGCGGAAAATACTCAGTATTTCTTCCACTTACCACGTTCTAGAGCCTCTTTATTAGAGGATTTTAAGTTCTGAGATAGATGTTAATCACCTGAATACATACAATAACATTTATGGGAAATTTCATAAGCAACTAACATGAAACACTGACATTATATACTGGTCATATGTTGTGCATCTGTTGGTTCACAAACTCAAGAATTTCCTGGGTGAAATCTGTAACTGGCCCCGGTCCACAGAGGGCATGGAGATACTAAAGAAAAAGGTGGCCACTCCAGATTGGTAGGTGGCAGTTTTAATAAGCAAGGGAACTTAATGCAAGTCTTGTCTTCAGTAGCCACAGATCAGTAGATCTCTACACCTGCTCTCCACAGTCTTAAAAGTTTAAATGAGACCTTAACTGTGGTTCAGTCCTTAGGGTCTCAATAATACCTTACTCTCTCTAAGGCTTGGAACAGCTCCTAGTGGGGGAGTGGTGGGTGGATCACACATTCCAAGTACAGGGGACCAGGGGGGTGAGGAACCTCCAGTTGTCGGGGTCTAGCTCTGAGGTCAACCAGCAGTCATGTCCTTTCAGTGACCTCTTCCAACAACATCATGTTGGCTGTGGATCCCTTAGAAGATTTGGTTGCATAACATTTCTTAGATTCTTTGGAAAATGAGGGCCAGCACTATAAATACTCTGAAGTGGATGTGATACCATGGTCATTATGGAGCAAACAACTTGTATACCTTGAGGAGGGAAAGGTGACATAACCATAATTGCCAGTTATATAAAGTTAATAATGTAAGAGATAACGTTGTTAATAATTGTTTTCGTTTTTCATTTGGCTCAAGAGACTTTGTAATTGCTTGTAGAAGCATTTTTATGAAGCCTGCTTTAAAATTCTTGTCAGATAATTCTAATATCCAATTGCTCTCAGTGTTGGTGGCTGACGATTGTCTTTACTCATTTAAGTTGTGATTTTCCTGGTTCTTGGTATGATGAATGGTTTTTTTTTAATGTGCCCTGGACATTTTGTATATTATTTTATGAGACTTTGGATCCTATTTAATCTCTTTTTCTGGTAGGTAGTCTCCCTGTTGAGATGTAGCTTATGGGCTGGATGGGTGTATATGTCTAGCTTCCTGATGGGCTCTGCCAGTACCAGAAGTAGAAGGATGACTCACACGGCTTCCTTGCAGGAGCATAGGGTGGGAGTTCAGCTCCCCATTTAGTCCTCCTGACACCTTCCTGGAGAAAGCAGGGCATCAGCATACTACCTCTTTTGCCTCTCTGTGGTATGGTAACATTGTACCCTGCTGTCACCGGGAGGTAGGGAGGGTGCGGTGGGCAGCTGGCTGACTCACCTGCTTTTGCTGCAGAGTGAAGCAGACACTGGGCATCCTTGACTTAAAGGGAAGGGAAGGGGGGATAAGTGGTGAGTGCTAACTAACCACTGCCAACCTCCCCCCACCCCATACTTCCTCTCACTGTCTCATGGATGCCAGGTGGGCATGGAGGTTCAGCTCTCCACTGGGGTCCACAGACACAGGGGTGGTGCAGTACTTGATTCACTACCCAGTAGGGATGGGGGCCTTTGCAGGTCACTGGACCTCACTGGGGAATCTGTGTGCGCCCAGTTACTGATGTGGTGGGGAGGGTGGGGTGGAGGTGGAAGATCAGCTCCCTGCTCAGCCCTCCTAAAACCATGGGGGTGGGAGAAACGTAGTTTTTCTTTTCCAGTTTCCTAGAGGGAGGCAGTATTGCCAAAGAGGTTTTCAGCTGGTAGGCTACTGGGGAAAAATAGGCTTTCTTAGAGTTTTTTGGGGTCTCTGTGTCGGTAGTTTTTGTTTTGTTTTTGGTCTGTGCATGTTGGTGGTTTCTAGTTAGGCTTCTTTGGCACCATGTCTGGAATATACGAGGGAGGGGTGGTGCCATGTGGTTCCTCAAGGCCTGAGATTCCTAGGCAGACTGTCTTCCACCTTTCAGAGTCTTTCAGCTTGTTTATGCTGTTAGGTTCATGAATTCTTACCTGTGAGAGAGAGGACCTCTGCCTGTGTAAAAGGGAGAACTGGGGCTACTCCATCTTAGAACTAGAGGTCCTAGAACCATTTTTAAAGAACTCTATGACATTCAGTTTGGTCACAATATTTGCATGACCTTGCCAAATGAGTCCTGTGTGTATATGGGGTGGGGGCAGCGCTCACAAATGCAAATTCGAATGACTGAAATTTTCCATCTTCCAAAACTCATTATATTTTGCCTTCCTTTCATACACACACACATACATTTTGCATTGTTGCTATCACTCTATCATGCAAGTTTACTTGCACTTTTTCCCCAACTCCAAGGTCATTCTAAATCTTGCTCTGTAATTCCGTGCCTTCCGTTGCACGTGAAAGTCAAGGGTATTAACTCGTGTCACCAAGTAATCCCATTATTGTACATCTGTTTGATCGTGTTGTCTGGTATTGTAATTTGTCTTAGTGGCTTTGCAGGGAGCTTTAGTTCAGAACTCTTGACTATTCATCTTTGTATCTGTAGCACCTGGTCTCAGTACCTGAGACTTCACAGGTTCTCAGTGACTAGTTGCTGAATATAGTGCCCATGTAAGCACATCATCCATTCACCCTTGTCCCTCTTTGGAAACCTTTCTTTGCACATCCTAATTTGCAGCTTCTTAATGTATTTGAGAGTGCAAAGTATGGCCTACGTGATGTTAGATTATCCCACTGTGTAACCTTGGGTAGTTCAATACTTCAATACTGTTCATTACTGTTCAATACAATAGTTCAATACTGTTGCTGTGTAATAATTGCAGTGTAATAAGCTTAGTAGCTTAAAACAACAACGATTTTGCAATTTGAGTAGGGATTGATGGAGACAGCTCATCTGTGTTCCATGTGCCACTGGCTGGAGTGTTTTGACTTACTCTGGAGAATATACTTCCAAGATGGTGCAGACACATAATGCAAGTGAATGCTGATTGTTTTCAGGAAACTCAACTGAAACTGCTAACCAGAGGTCTCAATTGTTCTCCATGTGGTTACTTCAGCTTTCCTTACAACATGGTGGCTGGATTTCAAGAGGTAGAAGCTGCCAGTCCTAATTAGTCCCTGGCTTGAAAGGCTCATAATATTTCTTTCTTTGCATTTTATTGGGCAAATCAGTCTTAGACCGAGCATAGAGTCAAGGGGGGAGGGAATGGAAACTCTACTACTTTATAGGACTTGTAGCTTGCATGTAGAGGGAGGAGCTGAGTTATTTGGGGCCATCTTTGGAGAATAACTTTAATTCTCAGCCTTCATCTTTATGTGTAGAATGTCAAATGGGCATAAGAAAACATACATCAGAGAGTTGCTATGAAAATTACAAGAGAAAATGTATGGGTCAAGTTTAGAATGATTACTAGCACATAGTAAGTAGTGAATACATTTTAGTTACTTTAGCTAATTTTTCTTGATAGGAGAATGGAGAATTGCAACAATACAGTAAGTTAGCAAAGAGCATACCTTTCCTCCATGGGAATTATGACCTCTTCTCATAAGGTCGAGTTAGATGATTTTAATATTTCCTTTGACAACTTCAGTTAATGCATTCTCTTTGATCTGCTGCTTCCTTTTAAACAACTGATAGAGATTAAAAGAGAGAGAGACCTCAAATCAGTAGCCATGAAGTGAAAGGGATAACCCACAGTTTTGTTGTCTAATGACTTTTGGTGTCTTTGTTGGAACCCTTTTTATTTTTACACTCACTTGTGGGTATTTTTGTTCTTGATATCATTTTTCATTTCCTCTACATGGCACTTTCAAAAAGTAGTCCTCTCGAGATATAATGAAGGATACTGGAATGACAAGCCCTGGGAAGCTACTCTTGGTCCTCTCTTTGGAAGCACTCATGTGTAGAGTTAATCCTTCAGAAAAGTTATACGTCATCAGAGGTCATCAGCTGGATAAAATCCTAAGTATAACCAGATCACTTCCAAGTCAAGTCATCTCTGCATTTTAGCAATTCCAACAAAGTAAATTCTTGTTACTATAGGTAGGGATTAATGCGATGTGCTAATATGATGACATAAATTCATTATTTTAGCAGTTGAAATGTTCGCCAGGTCAAAGTGCCTGGTGCCTTTGTAACTATCTTGATTTTATATAAAAAGAGCTATCAAGTTTGTGCTAGGTTCTTTTTTTTTTTTTAAAGATTTTATTTATTTATCTGACAGAGATCACAAGTAGGCAGAGAGGCAGGCAGAGAGAGGAAGGGAAGCAGGCCCCCCTGCCGAGCAGAGAGCCCGATGTAGGGCTCGATCCCAGGACCACGGGATCGTGACCTGAGCTGAAGGCAGTGGCTTTAACCCACTGAGCCATCCAGGCGCCTTGTGCTAGGTTCTAATAACACTGCTAATCTCATTCTTTTGATTCTGTATGTGTCCATACCTGTAATTTTTCCAAGTGATTAAGACCACAAGTTATTCCTTCTACAGTTGACATATGTGATTATTCATCTCTTTAGTTCTTTTAACAGCCACAGTTTATTAATGATCATTTACCATGCAGTAATAAACTCTGTATCATGTAGTCCTTCCGGAATTTTCTGATCCTTGATTACAGTGTAACATATTGCCTGATTAATTGCTCATCATTGGTGTTTTCAGCTTCTGTGTGCACTAGTTAAGGTTTTTTCTTCCCTTTTTGACTTTACTATTCCCTGAAGACTTTCATTTTCAACAACGTGATTAGTTGTCTTCAACTTTTCTCACTTCCTTTTTGTGTTCCCTAATAGCACAGAACATATACTGACTCCTTGCAAATGGTTACTATTTACTCTTGTTCCAGTCTAGCATAGTGGTTCTTAGATTTTCGTGTGACTTAGGAGCACCTGGAGGGCTTGTTAAAACACAGATTGCTGGATTCCTTTCCCAGAGTAGGTCTGGTATGGCCAGAGATTTTGTTTTTCTAACAAGTTCCCAGACCATGCTGCCTGTCCAGGACCAAGCTTTGAGAACCACTAGCATAGCAGGTTAGCATGGTGGTTATGAGCCTAGGTTCTAGGTTCAGCTGATATGGGTTCAGACCATAGCTCTCCCACTTAACTTTCCCAACCACGTGACCTTGGGAAAGCTAAGGTTTTATAGCTTAAACTTTAGTTTCTACATTAGTAAAATCAGAAGAGGGCCAGATTCTAGACTCCTTGTAAGGATGAGATGAATTAATCCATATAAAGCACTTAGTACAACAGCAAGATGTCAATGCTCAATACATGTAAGTATTGGTATTTTTTATAAGTGTGAGGAATTAATGTTCAAGCTTAATTACCAAAGTTAAGAAAATGTGCCTCTTTTCACAAACTGGCCATTTTTCTTTGGCTCTTGATTTTCTATACTGCTGAGTTAGAAATGCTTTTTTTTTTTTTTTTTTTAAAGATTGGCCATGTGGACAGAAAGATGCAGTAGAGAGATCATGAGATTTGGAATCCGGAAAACGCCTGGGTTCTAGTCTAGACTCTGCTATTCCTGGCTTTGTGACTCACAGCAATTTGCTTCATCTCTCCGATCCAAGTTTCCTGTAAATGACATAAATGGTAAGGATTGTTATATGGTTCAAATGAGCTAGAGTATTTGGTAGATTTTTTTTTTTTATTTTAATGTTCCATACAAGTAGTTGTTATTGTTATTTTTGTTGAGCATAAGGGTCTAGAGTAATGTTTTATTCACTTATTCATTATTGTTGTGAGAAGTCATGCTTCTGTGGAGGGACAATTATGGGGAAAAAAACTTTTCCATTAGCGTTATTTTGAGGTGGTAGAAACTCTAACCAGGAATTGCTGAACACTTGCTTAGATGTGTGGATGTGTTATTTTCTTTCCTCCCCCTCCCCCCAAGATTTATTTATTTATTCATTTGACAGAGAGAGGGAGAGAGAGAGACACGCAATGAGAAAGAGAACACAACTGGGGGTGGTGGAAGAGGGAAGAGCAGGTTTTCTGCTAAGCAGGGAGCCTGATGTGGGGCTCAATCCCAGGACCCAGGGATCACGACTTGAGCTGAAGGCAGATGTTTAACAGCTGAGCCACCCAGGCTCCCCTGGATGTGTTATTTTCTATTCATGATCTAGTTAGATGTCCTTCTTATTGACTGAAATGCTGGCTCATCTTCCAGACTTTTTACCTGGAGGGAATTAACATCCAAATGACCATATTTTAAAATGATGCTGAGGGAAAGAGAAACAATTATGTTATATCTGATTATGATTGGACCAAAAGCACACTTAAGAAAACTTTGTTCTCATGGTGTGAGTTGCTGAGTTTTTATAGTAGATTTTAGACAAAAATCAGGGACTTCTTTTTAGTTGATACTACAGGATTCTTTCAGAAGAGGAAAGAAGTTCCATTTAATCAAAAGTCTTAAATGTTTGAAGATACCAAAATGAACCACTCATGTTTCATGCTTTTGATGCATTTTTCTCTTGAAAGAAGCAGAATGACATACAAAAAGTCACTACATATGTCCCAAAGAAGGCTGAGTCAGAGAGCTGAGGTAGAGAGATTGTTTCTGGCTGGGAGATCAGCACCCTCCTGTTCTCAGGCCACGTGCTGAGCCACAGTAAGCCGGTGGTGTGTCTGAGTATCATAAGGAGTCTGAAAAGGACTCTGTGAGCCCAATTTATTGACCTTCACAAAGGATTATATTTAAACCATCTCATACAGATGAGACTCGATCCTCCATTGAGGGAAGAAATCCTTCCCTTGAAGGAGATTCTATAACCTTCCTTATTAACTCATTTCAGTATTTACCATCCTTTGCTTCCTGCAGAGAAACCTATTTCAGCTGCCACAGGAACATCAGGATTTATCCACTCTGGATTTGCTGAACACAGACATCTTTATGTAGCCAAAAATCATATCTCCGGGGCCCCCATGTCACTGCTTCATCAGTTGATCACACAATTAAATAGTTCTGGGAGTCAGGATATCGTCATGAGCAAGACCACTGAGAGTCAGGCAGTTCTGGATTAGAGTCTTGGCTCCTTCCCTCTCTTATTCCTATGACCTTGGGAAAAGTTACATAAAACCTGTGAGCCTCAGTTTTCTTACTCATACAGTGAGGGTTATAAACATATAACATACCTACCACTTAAGGGTGTTGTGAAGATGAAATGAGAAAAATGAATGTTTTAAGTCAAGCTACATGAAATCATTAATATATGACCATTGAGACCAACAAAATAGCAATTTTACATGGTTCATACTAATAAATGACTTAGCAAAAGGACCTGAATTCTAACAAAGATTTAACATTAATAACAATTTTTAGAAACAAGAGAAAAAACTTTAATATATTATCATTAACAGAATACATTTAATGTTAATATAGTATATAGGTAACATGTTATAATAACATTATTATTATTATTATTATATTGTTATCATTATTATTGTGATGGTGTGCAGTATCCAGTATAGGTGCTAGAGGATATTCCTGCAAACAAGCCATTATGCAATGGTGAGAACACATTTTTGGAGCTGTGTGTGATGCCATAAACGTGTGGAATGTAGAATGTCCAGGCCAGCCTGCAGAGGTCAGGGAATGTGCCTGAACGGCAGTAGTATTTGAACTGGGTTTTCTAGGGTCAGTTGGAGACTTCTGGATAGACAAACTGATGGAGGAATATCAAGCAGTGGAAGGAGCATGAGCCTAACCCACAGAGGTAGGAAGGGATATGGGACATTTGGTGACCTGCAGTGATTCTGTGCAAGAACATAAACTTGGACTTGGGTGTGGAAGGAATTGAGAGTAGAGACAGGAGAAAGAAATGGCTTGAAAGAAAGGTAGTTTGTTTTTTGTTTTTTGTGTTTTTTTAAAGATTTTTATTTGAGAGAGAGAAGGAGAGCACAGAGGGAGAAAGAGAAGGAGAGGTAGAAGAAGCAGGCTCCCTGCTGAGCAGGGAGGCCAATGTGGGACTTGATTCCAGGACCCTGGGATCATGACCTGAGGCAAAGGCAGACACTTAACCGACTGAGCCACCCAGGCACCATAAGAAAGGTAGGTTTTACTGGGGAAGTGTCATGATTGGCTTTTTAGGTTTGGAAGGTTCCTCTGGAGGTTTTGTAGAGCATGACAAGCGTGGAGCAAGTGTGGACACAGAGGGATGTGGAACGAAGCTATTGAGAACCAAAGTCAGCTGAACGCAGGGCAATAGCAGCGCACTTGAGAACAGTTGATGGAAATGACAGATTTATGGTTTCAAAGTCCTAGTGATGGCTGGGTTCAGACAAGAGGGTGATGTACGTGGACTCATGGGTATGTGGCTTGGGCCCTGGTGGGTGGTCCACTGTTCCCTGAGGTACAGGAGATTGAGGAATGGGAAGAGGAACTGGGGCATGCATACAGGGAGAGAGCTGAGGAAATAGCAAGTTGGGTTTGGGCAACCTTGCTGTTGTCTAAGTGTTTGTGTCTCCCCAAAATTCATATGCTGAAGTCCTAATCCCCATGTCATGATACTTAGAAGTGGGGGCTTTGGGGAGGGAATCGACTGTAGATGGGGCCACGAGTATAGAGACCTCGTGATGTGATTGTACCCCTCCAAGGTACCAGATCTGCCTCTCTGCCTATGAGGACCCCGCAAGAAGGTAGTGCATGCAAGAGGACCTCACATCTCTAGAACCATAAGAAATGTGTGTGTTTAGAGCTAGATGTGGCAACATTTATAAAGTGGCAACCACAGCTTCTGCCCTCCTTTTGTTATGGAGAAATAAGGGGTCTGCTTTTCTGACCACCAAGATAAGAATTTATGGGAATCATTTCTGCTTTTCCAGATGAGAATAGTTCTGGCCGTTGTCAAGTGGTTGAAGGTGTTTTGTAATGACTTTGTAAAGCTTCGATTTTAGAATATTCCCTGCCTTTGGGAGAATATCCTCAGTCAGGCTTATTAAGAGCCTAAGGGGCTTGAGCAGATCTGGGAGAGTTAGCCATTCCTAGAATTCATGTTGATCAGTAATATTGGTTCTGAAAATAGCTGAGAGCTAAAAATATCTTCAGAGAGAGAAAAATTTATAGGCCCATCAAGAAGGGAAAACGCGAGAAAAGGAAAATGCCACGTTTTTCTTGAGCTTTCTAATGGCATCAGCTGATATAAATCTCGGATGAGTGTGGGAATAGGAAAAAGCAAAAGGCATGGCTGCTTGAGTCTTTTCAAAGAACAATCTCCCTGAGTCATAGTGACTGATTACTATGTGTAATGAAAGATAGGAATGTCAGTGATGATGGAGTTTCCAAGCCTGCCTAAGTGGGGGAAATGTTGGTGTTATTGATGAAGGAGAGGAATTTAGCATGCTGAGCCCAGTGTGGATGGAAGGAAAAGGACAAGCTCTGTTTGGCAAGTGTTCATTTGAGGGAGGAAAATGGAACAGCCAAGCAGGAATCTTCAGTGGAATCAAAGACAACACAGCAGGGGTGGCTGGAGTGAGAGAACAAGGTGGAAGGTAGAGATTGGGGTGTCATTTGTATGGACATTATCCAAGAAGCAGACCATTTGCAGCACAAGAAAGAACTCCACACCCAGTTTGAAATTTCAGAAATGCTCAGCATTCAGAGTTAGGGGACAGGAAGAAGAAGCAAAGGCAGTGGTGAAGGCAGAGATCAAGCAAGGAGGTAGAATGACTCATCTTGGAAGTGGGTAGAGGCCATGTCGAGGTTTCAAGATAGGTGATCAATATATTCTTGAGCTTCTTTCTAAGAAATATGTTGGTAAAGGAAGAGTAATAAGATGGTAGCTAGAGCTGGCACCAAAATCATACTGAGATTTTCTTTCAAGGTGAAGGAGAAACATACAGGTAGTTTGAAGTCTATGGGGAGGGAAAGTTTGAAGATGCCAGGGAGAGGAAATAAATAATAACGACCGTATCTCTCAGATGGGATCCAGCTTTAGAGAAAAAAGGAGGACACAGATTCCTTTGAGCTGGAAAGGACAGAGGGTTAGTAAAAATGAAGGTTGAAATAAATTTTTTTAAATGACAGTGTTAGTGGGGGCACCTGGGAGGCTCAGCAGTTTAAGTGCCTTAATGCTTGATTTCAGCTCAGGTCATGATCTTAGGGTCATGGGATCAAGCCCCACATTGGGCTCCATACTGTGGGGAGTCTGCTTGAGAGTCTCTCTCTCCTTCTGCCTCTCCCCCTCAAATAAATAAATCCTTAAAAAAATAAATAAATAGAGATGTTAGGATACGGAAGGAAATCTTTGGAGCTGCTTATTAAAAATGAAATGGGGAGTTATTTATCAAGTAAGAATGCAGATCTCAGAAGAATCAAGAGATTTTGAAGTAGCTGTTGGTAGACATGTGAAGTTATCATCCCAAAATGAGGAAAGAACTTAGAGCTAAGTGGTGAATGCTGAATTTGAGTAGCAATCACAAATTATTTGTTCAGTTCCTTCAATGTGCCAGGCACATGTACTTGAAGCCAGAATTCAGGTTTACCTCTCTCATTAACAATTCTCTGGGACCAAGGCTCAGGGGTACAGAGAGTCGAGGGAGAAGATTTTTTAGAGTGGAGGAGAGGACCACACTGAAGAACACGCTGAGCAGGCAGCCAGATTGCTCTGCCATTCAGAAAGCACTGTTCCCGATTCTGATAGTTGTTCTTATTTCATGCTGACTGAACTTACCACCTTCAACATTCCTCAGAAATTACATCTGGGTATTCATAAACTTGAGTCAGGAAAAAGGAATAGTTCTCAGAAAGAGGGAACAGAATTCTTGGAAAAATAAATATGTGGATAATTTTTTTTTTTAAAGATTTTATTTATTCATTCATGAAAGACAGTGTGAGAGAGAGGCAGAAGGGAACCCAATGGGGAACTCGATCTCAGGAGCCCAAGATCATGACCTGAGCCAAAGGCAGAGCTGCCTGGCTGCCCTAAGTGAATAATTTTTAATAGGTAGCTTTGATCTCCTCAGCAGTTTTATTATGATTCACTAAGTATGGGTTTCTTTGTATTTATCCAAAACATTCATGAATTGCAGAATGGTTAAGTAAGTTGTACATGGTGTTTACGCAGTGGGATACTATACAGCAAGGAAAATTAACCCATTGTAGTTATACACAATGTAGTATAATGTGTCTACATTGTGTGTATACACAACAGCATGGATGAAGCTCACAAACAGAACATTGAGTTAAGGGTGCCTGCATGGCTTAGTCGGTTGGGCCACTGCCTTCGGCTCAAATCATGGTCCCAGAGTCCTGGGATCGAGTCCCACATTGGGCTCCCAGCTCTGTGGGGAGTCTGCTTCTCCCCCTGACCCTCTCCCCTCTCATGCTCTCTCTCATTCTCTCAAATAAATAAATAAAATCATAAAAAAAAAAAGAATGTTGAGGGAAAGATGACTTACACAAAAGAGTTTATACAAAATTTTTTTTTCGTTTATTAGAAAGTTAAGCTGTGATGTTAGAAGCCAGGGAAGCTTCACTTTTGACTCAGGTGAGAGAGTACTAGGGGCTGGTAATATTCTGTATTTGATCGAGGTGGTTTCCCTTGGGTATGTGTCCTTGTGCTAATTCATTAAGCCGTATACTTCTATGTTGTGTGCTTTCTGTAGTGTGTTACACTTAAAGAAAAAATTTTTCCTACAAAAATACTTGTTACCAATGGGAAAGAAAAAGAAACCCATTTGAGTTTAGTTTGAAGAAAGCTAGTTGAGCATCTATTGAATATCACCGGTATGATAGTCCATCCCTTATGTTACAGACTAAGAAACCAATATCTAGATTTATTAAATACCTGATTTTAGGTCTCAGAGAGAATTATAACAGAGTTAGAATTGAAGGCTGTTCTTGAATTCCAAATCAAAACCCAGAGCTTTCCACCAGTCCATCATAATATAAACATAATATGCATAAATTCTTCTAGCTCTGGGACCAAAGACTGCTTTCATCTATTCATTCATGTGACATCTATTATGAGCCAGCCGTTGTGCTAGGCTTGGGGGTCTGGTGGCTTTCGCCCTGCAGCCCAGTGAGTACTGTAATGCAAGATATAAACAGATGGTGAGGAACACATGTAGGGAGCTGCAAGATCCTAGGTGGATCCAGGTGCCATCCTAGGGGTATATCTGTATGCATACTAGATATTCTGAGAGGCATATGTTTGGTGGTGAGGTGGGTGAACTGGTGTAATACTTTGGAATTACAATTTTGGAACTGAAACCCTGGGCTTACCACTTAACTGCTAGGCAGTACGACCAAGCCAGATGACTTTAGGTTTTCACATAATCTCTCTGTGCTTCGGTTCTCTCAGCTGTCTAATGGGGTTCAGTCACTGGAGTTGATATATATAAATGTTTAGGAAGGTGCTGGGTGCAGAGGGCGTGTACCAAGGAGGAAAGGGAGCTCAGTGGAGAAAGTCTGCCCTAGCGGATGGGGAGTGTTTTATTACTGACATTGTTTGGAATTGCCAACATATGGTAGTCAGAAAAAGCAGACTCGTTTTTTTGGCTTTTATCATTGTTTTTAAAATCTCTATCAACCGTGCAACTCCTTATTGCTTGGATCCAAAGCAGCTCCTCCCACTACCCCACCCTTTACCGTATGTTATGGAAGGCCACAGAGGAATTCCCCAGAACGGGGTGGGGAGGAGGCCTTCCTGACAGAGGAACCCTGCTTGAAAAGGCAAGTAGGTAAAGAGATGGTATTCATTAGGACTACCAGTTAATACTCAAGCCAGGAAGAGGACAGGGCTTTCCTAGGGAGAGGAGTCCCATCATTGGGAAGGAAAGATCATTATGAATGTTTTCTTTGATAGGCGTCATTGAAGACCACTCACAATTTCTCATGAGATCCTTCTGCCTTCAGGTCAACATTTTCCCCACTCCTTGGCATTGTACGTGGTTGCCTTTCTGCTCTAGAGAGTCAAGGATGGCTTGAAGATATTCGCCTTTGAGAGTGTAATTCTGCCAACAAGCTATTTCTGTGCAGTGCTTCTTATCATACCAATGTGAGACCTACTTTGATGATAAGAATAATCAACTGCTTTGTCTTCTAGAGGGTTCTTAATGCCAACAGTCCGCACTTCTCTGAGAGTGCAATTAAATAAAGGGAGGGACAAAGCCCAGTTAAATAATTCATAAAAGCACAACCACAGAAAGAAAAATTGAGCTTGGTTTTTCCATCAGTCAGTTACTGGGCCACTACCAAGGTAAGGGACTCCCTTATGCTGAGACTGTCACACCATCATAGGAGTCCACATCAGAAATGTAAGTCATCTTACTGAAGAGTCCCAGGAGGACTGGCTTTACCTGCTTGGGCTGCTATCACAGAATACCATGGACTGTAATAAATAAGGAATCACCTCATACGTGTTAAAATGGCTGTGATCAGTTAGAGAAGAAATAAATACTGGGGAGAATGTGGAGATAAACAAGGCCTTGTGCGCTGTTGGCGAGGATGTAAATTGGTGTGGCCACTGTGGAAAACAGTAGAGACATTTCTCAAGAAATTAAAATGAGACATACCGTGTGATCCGGCAAGTCCACTTCTGGGTATACATCCAGCGGAAGTGAAAACAGGATTTAGAAGAGATACCTGCACTCCAAGTTGTCTGCAGCATTATTCATTATAGCCAAAATAGGGAAACAGCCCAATATATGAAAATATTATTTAGCCATGAGAAAGAAGTATTTTCTGCCATTTGTGAGAATGTGGATGGACCTCGAAGGCACTATGCTAAATGAAATAAATCAGAGCAGTAAAGACAAATACTGTGTGATATCACTTCTATGTGGAAGCTAAAAAAAAAGCTGAACTTAAAGAAACAGACACTAGAATTGTATTACCAGGGACTGAAGTGGGGGAAAAGGGGAGATGTTGGTCAAAAAAGTACAAACTTCCAGTTAAATGATGAGTAAGTTCTGGAATCTAAGGTACAGCGTAGTGATTATAGGTAATAATACTCTATTATTTACTTGAAAGTTGCTAAAATAGTAGATCTTAAATATTCTCACTGCAAAAAAGAAATGATAATTAGGTGACATGATGCAGGTGTTAGTGAACGCTATGGTGGTAATTATTTTGCAATATAGAAGCATATCAAATCAACACATCATACACCACAAACTTACACAATGCTGGATGTCAATTATATCTCAGTAAAGGTGGAAAAAGATGTAGGATTTTGATGAAATAGGTTATTACTTTGACATATTGATAAGAGAAGTTGCAGAGAGCACTGTTATTCCAAATAACTGGTACACAGCTCCTGAATCAACCCGGAACTTTTCATAACATCTAGAACATCTGGAAAGGAAGCACACTCCCATTTGCATAATGTCATTTCTTTCTTTCTGAAAAGCACCCCTCCCTGTTCTCCAGGGATATTATTGAAGGTGGGATATTATTGCGTATCCCATAAAGGAGGTGGGATATTACTGCAGTGGGGGCTACTATTTGAGGATATCATGAAATCTTGGCAAGTGTGAGAAGAGATTTTTGTCTTTAAAAGGTTGTGTCAAAATACCTTTTCTGGTCTGGGCTTTGACCATTGTTTTGCCATCTTCTGTGGTCCTGGCAGGCACTGTGATGCCTCCCCACCTTCCTGAGGCTTTATGAGTCCAACAGCTCTCAGTCCTTATTTTTGTTACCTCCATCCCCAGGGAGGCCACAACAGTGTTTTGTTTTGGTGGTAGGGATTCTTAGAACACTTAATCTTTGGAACAACCCCAACACCATGGGTATTACTAAGACCGGTTTTCACACTGAAGGAACAGACTCAGAGGTTACACAACTTGGCCAGGGTCTTGCTGCCAGGAAATGGTGGACTTGGGATTTAAACCTCCATCGATCAGCTACCAAAGCTTATATATGCTGTTAGGTGGCAGCATTCAGCAGTATCCCTATTTGGGGAGATTGAGTTCTCTGTTTCTAATCTGTTATTGATTAGCTTAAATTGTTGGAAACCTATTTCAGATAATGAACTAAAATCTGTTTCTTTTTATTTCTGTATAAAATTGCCCTGTAAGAGCTATCCAGAATGTCCATCTTTTTTTTCCCTCCTGACAGTCACTTTGAACTACTTGAACGAATCTCTCAAATATAGTTAGGGACGGATTCGTAAAGAGGTGGAGCCTGAAGAAAAGCCGTAGCATTTGAATTGATGGGAATGAAAGAAACAAACATTATAGGTAATCAAATGCGATAACAATAGAATGATTTGTTGAGGGCTTATTGTGTCCAGTATTATGCTAGTAGCTGGCTATGTGTTATCCCAAGTCATCCTTAGGCTGATTATGCAGAAGGTGGATGCTATAGTGATTTTATAGATGCAAAAGCATACTCAAGACATGTGCAGTAATCTGGGGCACCTGGGTGGCTCAGTTAAGTGGCTGCCCTGGACTCAGGTCATGATCCCTGGGTCCTGAGATCGAGCCCCACATCCAGCTCCTTGCTCAGCAAGGAGCCTGCTTCTCCCTCTCCCTGCTTCCCCCTCCTGTTTGTTCTCTCTCTCTCTCTCTCTCTCTTTATTTAAACATAAATAAAATCTTTAAAAACGGAGAGAGATGTGTGGTAATCCACTTCACCCAGTGACAGAGATTGGGAACTGGACATATGTGATTCCAAAAGATATGTTTTCCTTACTAGCCTCGGCCTGGGTCTTGGCTATATACATTAAATTACAAAAACAGTGTAATCTGTTTATAAGTCTGAATTCAGTGGAGTACAAGCCTGGGAAGGCATTCTTTTTTTCCAGTCACCACCTTAAACACGCTCTGCCAATTTGCTCCATTCTTGTTCACTTTTAACATTTTAAGAAGATTCCATTGCATTCCTTTTAGGCCTTTTTAGTCAGAACAAAGCCCAGTTCATGTAAGTCTCAGATTCCAATCTCATTTGTTTCCTTTTGTCCAGCTCAGACCCAACATCCTAAGCCAGGTAACCTGCAGTGAAGAAGTGCATGGTGAACTCATTTAATCTTTTCCCTGCCTCTTTCACAGGCATTTCAGGCGAAGCAAAGAAATGGTGGCCAAGTGACCATTAACTGTGAGTTGGAATCATCTTTGACAGCTGCTGCTTCTCTGGGTAAATCTGATCAGCTGTCAGTAAGGCCAGCATCCACCAATGGGCTGGATTTCGGGAAAGGAAGGACAAAGGGGAAGCAAAATTAAGGTTTGGATGACAGGAAAGATGACATTTATGGAGATGGTCAAGCTGGACGAAAATGAGGATAGGCATAATCCAAGGATAATCAGGATAGGCATAATCCAAAGGGCGTGGTTCTACATGATGACTTAAATTGGAAGGAGAGTTTTCTCTCCCTTTATGGAACTGGTGTGTTCCAGCTGTTCTAAAATGAACCCAATTGCTCTTGTTAACTGCTATTAAAAAATCAAGGATGTATCCCCACAATGAAAAAAAGAAAATTCTCAATAGACTTAATTAAAAACTTTTGGTGAAGATGGAGTGAAATGGTGGCCAGCTTCCTAGCCCCTGTGGGATTGTTGTCCCACTTAGTGGTTTGCTTCTCCTTGCTGTGATTTTTCAATTCCTTGATCTCCCTTCAGCTGTCAGTCCTAATCCTACTCCCTTTGGGATAGAATGTAGTGTGGTGTCTATTATTGGAGAAATGACTGCACAATCCTAAAACACCCCAAGTTTTCTGGCCGGTTGTAGAAGATGTCACATTTGCATTCAGGTTTTTAACATCTTTGCTGCCTACCATTTCTTACCTTTGGAACATCTCTAAAAATAACAACCTACTGAGAGCACCCATGAGGGTAACTGTGACCTGATTTCCTTTATCTTTCCACGAACAAAACTCCTCCAAGAAAATGGTCTGTCGACATGGCATCTTCTATTTCATCAGACTTTTAGTGGTCCTGAAGATTTGACATTCTCTGTGTCTGTATAACATTTATTGGTCTATTATGAGAGAGCTCTCTTTTGAACCAGTTATAAGAAAACCCAATTTGACAAATGGTAAGTTATGTCCCTACCTCTGCCCTGTGAGTGATTTGATGTCAGGCACCACAGGAAGTTGCAGAGGTTTGGAATGTGAGCATGAACAGAAGCCACCAGGAGATCGAAGAACTTAGGAACACCTTGGGAAAGAGAAGAGGCATAAGGAGGGAGGAAAGGGCTACTGGCAAAGATGAAATTACTTTAGAAATATTTCTGCACTGGTTTCTATGCGGGAAACCTATAATACCAATCCCATTGAAAAGACTGGGTCAATAGAGTTACCTCCTGAACTCTCAATTTATAGCACCAACATTTTCTTTAACTTTGTTACAGCTGAAGGCAGGAGTCATGTTGATACAAAACACTATTAGAGCTCTTCTTGAAAAGAAGAAAAAGATTTTCACAAATGCTTCCCTTCTCATTTATTGTCACTACCATTTTCCCCCAGACTACTCTCATTCTCGGCCCACGTAGGAAATCAGAAGGTAATCTAAAATTAAATGATGATGGCTCAGAGCTTAAAGCACTTAAAAAGAGAAGGGAGGGCACTGCATCCCATCTTGACAAGGCTCGGAATGAGGACTGGAAGATTGCCGAGGAAGCCCAGAAGAGCTGTTGACCAGTGGGCCTTTGGTACTTTGTGTGACTGGAGAGGACCTGTGAGACATTCTCCTTCCTCATGCCCTGGGATGGTGTTTGAGGTCAGAAAAGCTAGGGGAGAGTTGAGAAAGAATGGAAAGCGGATATACACAGAGCACTAGTGAGTTAGGAAAACGAAGCTGAACACTTGATTTACAAGTTACCATGTTGTAATTTAAACCTACTCAGCATTTCTTTCTGTTCCTAAAATGACATCCTCATAGAATATGAAAACCAAATTATATATATGCACACACATTTATCTTTTACATATATATACCTATATATTTGTGTGATACAGATACACACACACACACACAACCTATGTACTGCACACTCCACATGCACATAATTTGTAATCAGTACAGGGGTTAACATAAAACACTTCTTATAGTAATGATATTAACTATTTTTATTATAGGGTATAAAGCCAGCTCTTCAGCTTGCTTTAGCTTTAGTCCCACTTGCCCATATGTGATGATATGCAAATCACAAAAAGGGCCCTCCCTTTTAGTATCTTCCATTTCTTGTCAAGGTTCTCTGACTGTTAGAATGTTAGAAGTTAAAAAAAAAAAAAAAGCAAAGGTGTCAGAGTCTGACAAATCAGAATTCAGATGTGTGCTCTGCCACTCACGAGCCATAAAAACTGGGACAAGGTACCTTTCTGGGTCTCAGAGTCCACATCTGGATAAGGGCATTATTTATTATTTCAACATCATGGCTGAGAAATTTAATGAGGTGAAAAGTATGTAACAGTACTGAGCAGATTGCCTGGCATGTAGGATACACTAAATCAGGGGCTGGCAAACTTATGCCCAAGACCAGATAGTAAATATTTTAGGCTTTGCAGGCCTAACTACTCAAGTTAGTCATCATAGCATGAAAGCAGCCAGAGAGAATATGTAGAAGAATGAGTATGGCTGTGTTCCAATAAAACTTTATTTAAAAAAGACTTGTGGGTCATTTGGGCCCTGTGATGCATAGTTTGCAAATCCAAGCTCTGTTTCTTCCTCTCTTCCCAATTTGAGATACAGGTTTTTCATGTGTGTAATGTTGGAAATAGCACCCACCAAAACCTTAGTTTATTTATCGAGCATCTGTTGTGTACAAAGGACCAAGTAAAGTGTGATGAAGAACAGAGTGAATAAAATTTGCTTTTACCCTTCAAGGGCTTAAAGAATAACAGAAAGTGTTTAACTTATCTAAGTTTGCTCCTCCTTCTTAGCCAGGAAATGGTTTAAGAGTATTTATTTCATGGAGTTATTATGAGAATGAAATAAAACATCATCTTTAAGTGTAGAAGCAGTAGCAACCATTGTGGAAAATGGTCATGGGACTGAAACTTTCTGCTACGAAGAACTAGAAAGCTGGACAAAGTGTATGAATAAACTGTTTTCTCATGTTGGGCAATAGAGAGCACAGGGCTGTGATACTTGAGATCAGGAAGACACCATATTTCACTATAGCTTTCTGCCCGAGAGCACCATTCAAACTTCAGCACAAATAAGTGAAGCCCAATTGAAAATACGTTGAGCCTAATTTTCTTTTTTTGTCATGTGTTTCTTTTTCAGGTGGAGGCAGGAGAGAATAGAGTTTGGGGATGCTGTTGTTGCAGGAAGTTTACAGATCAGGTTACTGAGGAGCAGACAGAGACACACATAAGATGGCTTCAGAAAGCTGCATCAGGGTCCCTTGGAGGGTTTGGGTGACTAGAAAGCTGTGTCACAGGGCTCATAGATCAAGATTCAGGAAGATTAGGCCAAAAACAGCTATTGGATAACAAACTGAACAAAATTGAGGAGGTTGCTTAGGAGAGGAAGATGGAGTTACAACCGTCCAACATGGAGGGGCCTCATGAACACCCTGGACATTCGACTGAGATCTCAGAAAATGTCTATCTTAAGAGTAAGGTTACCCTAGCTCTAGAAGAAGGGCTACTCTAGAAGCATCATAAAAAAAACTTAAAACCAAGCCTTGATAAGATAAAGCTGATCTCTCAATAAATTAAGTGCCTGCCAGAGCAAAACAAAATTAATTAGTCTTAAAATTGAGACTTATATAACAGCATTGAATCCACAATTGAGTATATATAATATGTTTGAAGACATGTGAGGGAGTAGGAAAATGTGGCACTTAACCAGGAGAAAAGTGAGTCAATGGCAACAAACCCAGAAATAACACAGAGCTTGAAACTAGCAGACTTGTTGCTCTTTTTCTTGGCCACACCCCCCACCCAGGCTCCCATCCCTGACCCCTAGCAACCACTAATCTATTCCCTATGATTTTGTCATTGCAAGAATGTAATAAGTGAAATTATGCAACTATCAGCCTTTGGGGATTGGCTTTTCTCACTCAATTCACCTAATTCCCTGGAGAATCATTCAAGTTGTTGCATGTATTGACAATTTGTTCCATTTATTACTGAGTAGTATTCCATGATGTGGATGTGTCATTGTTTATTTCACTGTTCATCTGCTGAAGGACCTCTGGATTATCTCTCCATTTTGGCTATTACAAATAAGTCTTCTGAGAACATTTGTGTACAAGGTTTTTTGTATGGACATAAGTTTTCATTTCTCTGGGAAAAATGCCCAACAGTACAACTGCTGGGTTCTATGGGAGTTTCATGTTTAGTTTTATAAGAAACAGTCAAATTCTTTTCCAGAGTAGCTTTATCATTTTATAATCTCACTAACAGTGTATGAGTGATCCAGTTTTTCTGCATCTTTGCCAGCATTTAATGTTGTCATTATTTTTTATTTCAGCGATTCTAATAAATTATGTGAGGTGCCTTTTAAACATGAAGGCGTAGATGGGTTAAAAGAGGGGAAAACATTGACCATAGTAAAGATGCAGTAATTGTGTCAAGGATAGGCAACGTAGAGTTCAAGGAAAAGAGTATCACCAGAGATAAAGAGAAAGATTTAATAAGGATATAAATAATGAATTATTATTCATTAAGACAAACGTCTTAAATGTGAGTGCATCTATAACAGAGCCTCAAAACACATAAATCAAAAAGTGATAGGACTGAAAGCAAAAATAGACATATCCATTATCAGAGTTGGACATTTTAACACTTCTGTTCTCAGTAATTGATTTGACAAATAGACCGAAAGCTATAAAGATACAGATTTAAATACTGCTATCAGCCAACTTGACCTATTAGATAATTATAGCACACTATTCAACAATTGTAGGACACTTTCTTCTCAAGGAATATTTATCAAAGGAGACTATTTGCTGGACAATCAAAGTGTGTTTATAAATTTAACATTATTGGGGGCTCCTGGGTGGCTCAGTGGGTTAAAGCCTCTGCGTTCGGCTCGGGTCATGATCTCAGGGTCCTGGGATCGAGCCCCGCGGAGCAGAGAGCCCGATCTCTGCTCCTCAGGGAGCCTGCTTCCTCCTCTCTCTCTGCCTGCCTCTCTGCCTAGTTGTGATTTCTCTCTGTCAAATTAAAAAAAAAAAAAGTTATAAAATAAATAAATTTAACATTATTGAAATCTTAGAGTGTATTTTCTGCCCATAAAGAATTAAATTAGATATCGGTAACAAAATATACAGTTCTTAAATATTTGGAATAAGAAACACTTCTAAATAATATATTGACCACATAAAAAGAACTACAAAGGTAATTAAGATATACTTCACTAAATGGTTATAAAAACAAAGTATCAAAGTTTGTGAGGTGCAGGTAAAACGTTCAGATAGAAAGTTATAATGGCAGATCTTATATTAAAGGGAAAAGTGGTTTGTTTTTGTTTTCTAAGATTTTATTTATTAGAGAGAGACAGAGCACAAGCAGGGGAAGCAGCAGAGGGAGAGGGAAAAGCAGACTCCCTGCTGAGCAGTGATCCTAGGGATCATGACGGAAGCTGAAGGCAGATGCTTAACTGACTGGCCATCCAGGTGCCCCAGAAAAATGCTTTTAAATCAACTATGCGTATTTGCACCTTAGAAAGATAGAAAAAAGCAAAGGAAATAGAAGTGCACAGAAGAAAGAAAATAATAGAAATTAATGAAACAGAAGATGAGCAGATAATAGAAAAATCAGTGAAACAAAAAATTGATTATCAGAAAAGATGCCTAAAATTGAGAATTTATTTTTCTCAGCTGGGGTTCTGCAAGAGAATTAGACTTAAAGAATATTGTTGGACCGTTTTCTCTTCTAAGTAAGTTGCATAGCCAATTATTTTAGATAAATAGAAAAAAGTATTTCTTTGTATATAACAGATGCTTTAGAGCATTAGGGTTTAATTCTTTTGTGGAATCCTAGTTGAGAACAGTTGCCCCCTGGCTAGTAATAAAAATTGTATTCTTTTTTTTTTGTTGTTCATTTGTTTTAGAGATTTATTTGTTTATTTTAGAGAGAGAGAGCTGGGGAGGGGCAAACGGAGAGGGAAGGGAGCAAAATTTCAAGTGAATTCCCACGGAGTGTGGAATCTGAAACCAAGCTTGATCCTGTGACCCTGAGATCATGACCTGAGCTGAAATCAAGAGTCAGATGCTTAACCGGCTGAACTACTCCTGCACTGATAAAAATTTTAAAAGAAAATAGAAATTGCAAATTACCAATATCAGAAATGTAGAAGGGGCCATCACTACAGATGCTGTGGATATTAAAAATTAGGAAATACTGTATTTATGCCATGACATGAGAAAATAATAACAGTTCAACTGTGTTGAATTTAAATAAGTTAAATATATAATTTAAAATCTTCCTATATTCCAGATGCAAGTTATTTAACTGGAAAACTTTAACTTGGATTTAAGAAAGAAATATTTCCAGTTTTACAAAAACTTGTTCAGAAAAAGGAATTAGAAATGCTACTCAACTTTATAAGGTACACATAGCTTTAATGTCACAGTCCAGTATCATTCATTAACATATATGTATGCGTGTTTGTGTGTGTACGTGTGTGTGTGTGTGCGGAAATTTTGACAAAATATTAGAAATCAAATCTGGATATATATAGTCGGATAGTATATATGACAAAGTGAGATTTATCTCACAAATGAATGCAAGGTTGTTTCAGCCTTTTAAAATCAGTGATTTAAATCAATTTAATAAAATTAATGAAATCAAAGCAATATATCACATTAACAGATTAAAGAAGAAATATGTGATTATCTAAAATGCAGAAAAAAGCAAAATTCAACACCCATTTGTGATAAAAACTTTCAGCAAAGTAGGAAGAGTAGAAGGTCTGTCAATCTAACATATTTAATGCTGAAGGACTGATTGCTCTCCCTTTGATTTTGGAGCAAGACAGAAAAGGTTACTGCTATTATTTCTGTTAAACCTTGTGCTCAAAGTAATGGCTAGTGTAATAAAGCAAAAGTTAAAAAACATATGAAAGGAAAAATGACAATATAAATGTATACATAGAAAATTTGGTAGGATTTATCAAAAAAGATCCTAGAACCAACATTTGACTTTAGCAAGGCCACAGAATATAGGGTTGATATAGAGAAATTAATTGCATTATATGTAATAGCAATACATAATTTGAAGATCGAATTTAAAAAGCCCACTGCTTGCAACAGCATCAAAATATTAATTTACTAGATGTAAGTATGTGCAAGAACTTCTCATTGAAAACTAAAAAAGTTACTGAGCAAAACTGAAGATCTACGAAAGGGAATAAATAAACTATATTCATGGATTGGAGGATTAAGTATGTTAATGTAAATTTAATGTAAGATGTAAAATTCCCTGAATTCTTCCTAGAGATCTTCAGTGTAATCTCAAAATCCCAGCGCTTTTTTTCTTTTAAAAATTGGCAAGATGATTCTAAGATTATTTGGAAATACAAAGGAACTAGAAAAGGAAAGAAAGAAAGAAAGGAAAGGAGGGAGGGTGGTGGGGGAGGAAAGGATCTTAAAGAGGAGAAACAAGTTAAAGGGTATATATTACCTGATTTCAGAACCCATCATGAAGTTAAACTAATGAAAGTGTGATGGTGGCTAACAATAGATCTTTAATGTTTTTTATATATATATATATATGTATACATACGTGTGTGTGTGTGCAGAAATTTTGACAAAATATTAGAAATCAAATCTGGATATATATAGTTGGATAGTATATATGACAAAGTGAGATTTATCTCACAAATGAATGCAAGGTTGTTTCAACCTTTTAAAAAGTGATTTAAATCAATTTAATAAAATTAATGAAATCAAAGCAATATATCACATTATATATTGTATATGTGTATATATGTATACATACATATATATATATTTTTTGTTGTTTTGGGTTTTTTTTAAAGATTTTATTTCTTTATTTCACAGAGACACAGCAAGAGAGGGAGCACAAGCAGGGGGAGTGGGAGAGGAAGAAACAGGCTTCCCGCCGAGCAGGGAGCCTGACGTGGGACTCAACCCCAGGGTCTGGGGATCATGACCTGAGCCAAAGGCAGGGGCCCAACATTTGACTTTAGCCACCCAGGCGCCCTCTAGATCTTTAAGGTTTATGAAACAGAATAGAGAGTTTAGAAATAGACAAAAGTTAGAAAATTAGTGTGATTTTTGACATGAGGAAAATATATAAATGGCCAATAAACACTTGAAAAATTACACGTTATTAGTCATCAGGGGAATGCAAATTTGTATGAAAATATCATTATACTTCTGAAATGGCTTAAATTTAAAAAGCCTGACAACACTAAATGTTGGCTAGGATGTTACGCAATTAGAATTCTCTTCCATTGTTGGCAGGAGTACAAAATGGTACAACCAGTTTGGAAACTGGCCGTTTTCTTATAAATTGAAATGTGTTTTGACCTTATGACCAAAAAATTCCACTTCTAAGTATTTAACCAAGACAAATGAAAACATATGTCCACAAAAGACTTTTATGCAAATATTCATTGCTGCTCTATTAATTTCCCGAACTGAAGGAATCCAAATGAGCACCAATAAGACAATGAAAAAATTATATCATAGCCATCAAAGGAAACAGTCCGTAACAGTTTGAAGGAGGTATCTGAAGCTTAGTGGGATGGATGCCTGCTTAGTTAGCTTTCTCTTGCTTGGGTTGAGGGGGTTTGGGCTGAGATGCACTATTATGAGTGTTCAGGAATGATGGTAAGAAAGGAGGGGCATCCTAGAGTGCTGTGTGTCAGGTCCTTCGGGAGTCAGTCATCACATTCCTTGAGTTATTTTCTGTAATAGAGTTGTTTTCTTCTTTACTAGTGGGTGAATTTCTTGAGGGTAATAATGGCCTTATTCATCTTCTTATCTTTCCTCCCTGAAGTTTATCATAAAGTGAGGTAGCTTTCAATGAAAAGATGCTGAAAGAGGGAGCAAATTTGCCTCAGGAGGTTTTATTATCACTACTTCTGCTGAGATACAAAGTTTTGTTATTAAAAACAACAACAACAAATGTAAACAACAGTTACAAAGTGAATTTTTAAAGAACTTTTCTCTCAAGAGAAGGGGACGTAAAACAAGCCCAATATAAAAATGGAAAAAACCCTTGACTAAAAGTGACATTTAAAAACCAGATTGAGAAGATAAGAGAGAAAAAAGAGAGGAAAATCAGATACCCAAGCTTTTTGAACTTAGGAAAAAAACAGAAGAGATAGATCAAAAAATCAAAACTCCATTAAGGGAAACAAATGGGAAGTAAAGGGAATAGAGTGTCCCTGCAAGATACAGAAGCATTTTGATTGAGCTGTTGAAACAGAGGAAGGTTGCAAGAAAACAGGGAGAGGTCATAAAAAAAAAAAAAAAAACAGGGAGGTTACCTGAAAATGGCCCACTGGTACTGGGCAGCGAAGCTGGGATTGACATTTGCTTTGATCTCACCGTCCTTAATGATCTGCTGTCTCGATTATGCACCTCTTGATATTTACCCATAAACTGTGATAAGCAGCTTAGAATAATGCCTGCCCATGAAGGATCCATGCTACAACTCAGCCACCTTGCATTTTTCTAGCCACTGTCATGTCCGGTGAAACTCTTTTTAACACTGACCTTGAAACCACATGGCTTCACTGTTGAGTGTGTTCCCTTCAAAACATGGTGTGAATTCTGGTGTCTTCCACATCTGAGGGGATCAGCGTGAGGTGTATTCTTTTGAGTATTCAAGAATGAATAGGAACGAGGAAAGTAAAATAATTACTACTTTGATAGCAGAATGCATGGCCATCTTCCTTGACTATTATCTGTCATTACTGTGGTCTGAGGGGCAAGCTGCCTCTCTTCCAGTGTTACCTTCTACAAAATCAAAATCCGTTTCGATTTTATTTTCTTTTTTTTTTTTTTTTTTTTTTTTAAGATTTATTTTTTTGACAGACAGAGATCACAAGTAGGCAGAGAGGCAGGCAGAGAGAGAGAGAGGAGGAAGCAGGCTCCCAGCCAAGCAGAGAGCCCGATGCGGGGCTCGATCCCAGGACCCTGGGATCATGACCTGAGCCGAATGCAGAGGCTTTAACCCGCTGAGCCACCCAGGTGCCCCTCGATTTTATTTTCAAACATAATATTCAAAGAGAGTTGATAGTTTTGAATGAAGGACGGTACATTAACAAAATACTTTCAGAATGAGGTTGTCCTGATATATATTTGCATGTATGAAACATGCAGATATTTCAACAGAAGCAAAAATCACCTGAACCTGGACACATCATTGAGGGTTCGGTTGAAACCTAAACAAAACTTTGGGCGAAGAAAATCTGGAAGAAAAGAGTCAATTATTTTATGCTTTGGGAATTTGGTCATTAGTTTCATATTTGCTGCTATAAAAAAAAAATTCAGAGATGTAGTGGCTTCAAAACCCACCAGCGAGCGTATTATCTTATATTTCTATAGGTCAGAAGTCTAGCATGAGTCTCACAGGGCTAAAATCAAGGGGTCTGCAGGGCATTGCTCCTTTCTGAAGGTTGGAGGGAAGAACTCATTCCCTTGCCTTTTCAGCATCTACAGGCTGCTCACACTCCTTAGGTCTTGGCCCCTTCTGCCTCCTTCTTCCCAGTGGGCAATGGTAGCTGGAGCCCTTCTCGCCTCCCATCTCTTTGACTTCCTCTTCTGTTTCCTTTGACTGCTTTTAAGAACACTCGTGATTACGTTGGGCCCACCTGGATCATCTATTTTCAAGTCAGTTGATGAGCAATCTTCATTCCAGCTGCGACCTTAATTTCCCTTGTGATGTAACATAACGTACTGACTGGGAATTAGGGTGGGGACATCTCTGGAGGATTATTATTCTGCTTGCCGTGGCTGGCTTGTGATTTCTGCCTCTGACACAGCATGCTATATGATGGCAGTCCCTCCTGACCTTGGACAGTTCCCGCTACATTTGCTTAAAAATATACATGTTCCAGCCCATGTACAGAATTGACCCTGACGCCTTATAGGAAAACATTTGAGGCTATTAAAATAGGCAAAGTATGAGCCTCCTTTTTAAACTTTTTGAGTCTTTTACACACCAAAACTAAGTTATGAAAACTTGATAATCCTGCTAAGAGACTTCCAATAAATTATTTAGTAATTATGTTTATAGTTAGTGCAAGTAAGGGTCCGGGTGTAATGTCCTGTCATCAAAGAATCTTTAGACCTCATAAAACAGTGAACCAGTCATCCATCTACACATTCTTCCACGCTGCTAAATTCTATTGCATGTTCAGTATGGGCAAGCCCTATGCTGGGCCATGGGTGATTACGGTGGTCCATGTACCCAGAAGCTATTACAGACACAGATTGCATTTCTACCTGAGCTCCAGCATATCACCAAGTGTTTCCCCCCTTACCCCACTTGTAAAAATCATTTGCTGCTGAAATTAATAGCTCTGCGTTGCCTTTGCACAACCCAATCAAGGTAGCTGGAAATCTGTTCACATATGAATTTTGGGAAGGAGACATTCTGTTTCAGCTTATATGGATTTATTTGCCACAAGAGTGATTGGATATACTCTTTCGAGCCCTTATGGCCACTTGAAGATACTGACTATTGCCAACAGTTCTCTGCAAGACGCCTTTGATCCATTGACTCCTAAGAAGAAAAAACAGAAAACCTATTGTTGTTAACATGATGAACCACCCTTGTAATAAAAGAAATTCAAGCAACATTTTACCAAATGGTGCCCTCCATAAAAAGAGTATTTTTTTTTTCTTTCTGTCACAGGCAGCAAGAAAGCATTTGTTTGAATGACCATTTCCTTCTCTTGCTTTTGTAGGGCAGCCAAAGCCATTTTAGGATGGTGAGAGACATGCCGCCAGCACATTGGAAATGCGTCTCTGGTGGACAGGAAACTGTATGAGTCACACTCGAAGTTCTCTGTTGTTCGGAAGGGGTGAAACCACTTTGACTTCAGGAGGACTGAAGGTGTTAGGAGCTGCTTGGCATTTTGACTATGTTTTCTGAGACGAATATGTATGTATGACTGCCTGGGGAGAAACCACACACAACAGAGCCTGAAACGACTAACACCAGGTGATATATTGCCCTTACCATTAGTCATATCGTATGCAATGTAAACAGAGTGAAGCAATTTGCTACTTTCCTGGGTTCCATTATGTATATGTGTTTATTTAATCAGGACTAAATGATATTACGTGAAGTTCCCCTTGCCCTCCTGAGGAATCCAGATTCAACACTTTCAGCGCTGTTCAGTGCTGGAGAGCGAAGAAAGTGTAACCATAGTGATGGAATGGAAATGATTTTCTTTGTTCAGAGGCTTCAATATCCAACAGACATTACAGTTTTCAAGGTCAAAAATATATTAGGATGAGATAAAAATTAAAGAAAAATGTGCTGGCTTAGCTACAAAAGCTAATTTAGTTTATGCATTATAAATTATGTTAAAATGACTAAAATGAGATTTCTCAGCAAGAACTAAATGTGTGGTTTCACAAAACTAATTTCCAAAGATGAACATGATTACAGAATTTAGCTTTAAAAGCTTTTCAGGCCATCAGAAAAAACAGCAAAGCTATCAATTATCAGACTTTAGTGGTGCCTCTGTCAGAAATATAATGGTATTTTTAGCATTCTGCTCAGCGTTTACTAAATTAAGAATGTCTACAAACAAATCAATTAATTGGGACATTATTTAATTAAGTAAAACATGTGATCTGCCAAAGAACCTTAACCAGACGATTATAACAAACATCCCAGTAGCCTTCTTCTCCTATTGAGGGAGATAGCAGGCCAGCAGTAAAAAGATGGAAACTACAGGAAATGAAATGTTGATCAAACAAGCAAACATAGCCTCATGCTTTTCTGATTCATACTGCATACTTATGTAATTTTAAAAAGTGCTTGTTTTGAAAATCTGTGATTTCCTGGGAGAAGGTCACTGCTATCTGTCAGTCATTCCAGTGCTATTAGGTGGATGTGTGCAATATGTGAGGTGGATATATTTTTTTTGGTAGCAATGCATATATAAACATAAAATAATCTGTATTCTCACGCATGGCACACTTAAGTCCCTGGGTGCCAGGAAGTTACTGGGTTCCTGTTTTGCTTTCTGTAAACAGTTGAGATCTAGTGAAAGGTTATTTTGGACCCCACTATCAGCCAGATACTTTCCCACCAACCATCCCATTCTACCTCTCAGCTGTTCTGTGAGTTCTGTGTGTGATACCTGTGAGTTAGGTATCAAGACTTCAGTTTTAAAAGGGAGTCTGAGGTTCCAGGAGGTGAAGTACTTTCCCAGTACTCAAACACCTGGTAATTTCAGAGCTAAGATTTAGATCCGTGGCCCATGATACTGAGTCCTGAACACTTCCCATTATTCCAGTATGGACTAACCCAGATTGAAGTGCAGTTGCACGAGAAGATGCCACCATGTTGGCCAACAGAGTCCTTAAAATAATACTGTCTCCAAAGAGAGTGAAGCAGTGATTTGATTGGGGAAGAAGTAGGAGAGCCTTGGGTTACTGTTTGGGCAAATCAGAGTATCTAATTGCCTAATTCCATGAGGCAACATGGAAAAGGTAAGACTGCCTGTTCACCTACAAACAACGGTCTATCGTTATTTGAAGTAATTGCAAGTATGGACCAAGAGGAAGTTAAATGAAGTAAGTTGGAGAGCAGCAACGTGATACTGGGAGCAGATGTGCAAATAGCGATGTGACCTGTTAGAAATTTTAAGATCGAATTCCTCCCTTTTTGTTGGTGAACATTATCTTCTGGCACATATCAGAATAATGAGCTTGCATATTGGGGAATATTCTCATGAACTCTATCAAACACTTTAAAATAATTTTCAGAACTCATTGATCTGAGCCAGTATTATTGGTCCTACCCCGGTGATTGTCCCCATTCAGGCCACTCGGTCTTCTGGTGTCCTTTGTTCTTTCTTTGTTCCCTTTTCTCCTCTCAGATCCGGGTGTGTCCCTGCTATGATTATGCATCTGAGCTTTCTTCTCCTGCTGGGTTTATCTTTCTGAAAATTTCTTGCACAAGACATGAATTAAAGTCTGCAAATCAGGAACACCTGATAATCTGCGAGTGATCAGGAAATCAGGAGAACATGAAAGTGCTTTCAAATTCTTGTCTCCCCTAAATATTAATTTTTAAGTCAAAGCTTTGTTACCTGTTAGTCTCCGCATTTTTATTACTAAGTAATAGATTAAATTTTTAATGAAATGCCATGTGGGAAATTGACAACTTTTCCACTCAGTGCCAAGAATAAAAGAACTTACTATGTCTGTCATCAAACTGGAGAGAAAGCATCTTATTGCTCAGCCCATCCCTGATGACTGAGGCGGGTGTTGGCTGTCCCGGCTGGAGCTGTAGGAAGTAGCCCAGACGGACTTCACTCTCTGCTCAGGAGAGACAGTGTGTGACCAAAATGCTTTGCTCTAATTAGGGTAATTTTGTATGCGATGGGGAGAAACAACCCCTTAAATATCAGTGTGGGATTCAATAGCAAAATATGTCTAGACATTTGAAGCCTTCCATACTGAAAGAAGTTATTGAAAAATGATTCATTTTTACATCCTCCACCTGCTGCCTGATTCTTCATAATATTGATTTGTGAGAGAAAGAACTTTCCCAAATGATAGTACTGAGATGGGTTGCTAATAAGATACATAATTTTAAGCACTTAGCCGTATTGAGCATCAACTATGCGCTAAATGCTGTTCAGAAAAATCAGAGTAACTGTCTTTATTGTCTCAATTCCATTTTCGTAACATTTTCTTTTGTCCTTCAAACTATTCAGAGTTTAGGATCACTTAAACATGGATGACCTTATCACCTTGAAAATGTGCTTTTCATGTAAGGATAGATATTATTATAAAATTAAAGTTGTTTTTCTGTTATCTCACTAATCTGGATACTTTAGAGACAATGTTTTAGATACTCTTCTGCATCCATTTTTTTTTTGTCATTGTTGTGTTTTGCTTTTTATCTGTAATTACCAGAATAAGGTCGAACAGTGCCTAAAAAAATACTTTGTTTTTCTCACCCATCAGGAAGTATGAATGTAGTTGGCTACTCTTGTTTGTGCAGCTTGATGTCAGGGGCAGCATCTCTGTGATTTTCTTTACCTTTTCCTGATCGTCACAAGATGGTTGCTGCTGCTCCAGACATCATGCCTATATTCATGTAGAAAGTAGAAGGGCAGGTGTAGTGCTAGAGATGTATACCTCTTTTATCCTACAGCAAAACTTTCCAGATACTCTAGCAAACTTCAGCTTATACAAATTATTTGGCTAAAACTCAGGCATCTGGCCATTCCTGGCTTCAAAGAATCTGAGACAGTGAGTAGTTTGGTCTTTTGGAAATGGGTCTCAGTTTACCTATCCAATAGTGTCTTTCATCTCTTGCAAACCAATTTATATTTTAATGAGTAGGATTGATGCTGTGACGGAGGGAAATAAGCTGTAACTTGAGGCTTTATTGTATCAGAAAAGAAAATGGACTTAAAATCATATCATCTGGGTTTAAATCTCAACTCTGTAGTTCCCATGTTATGATCCTAAGCAAGCTACTTCTACAAGCATCAGTTTCCTCGTCTATAAAAGGAGATAAGAATTCCTCTCTGGGGGGCACCTGGGTGGCTCAGTGGGTTAAAGCCTCTGCTTTCAGCTCAGGTCATGATCCCAGGGTCCTGGGATCGAGCCCCGCATCAGGCTCTCTGCTCAGTGGGGAGCCTGTTTCTCCCTCTCTCTCTGCCTGCCTCTCTGCCTACTTGTAACCTCTGTCTGTCAAATAAATAAAAAAAAAAAAAAAAAAAAAGAATTCCTCTCTTGGAGGTATGCTGAGGATGAAATGAATAAGATGTCTTAGAGTATCAAGTACAGATTTGAACAGACAGAAATTCACAAATTCACGTATTCATTATTTCTTTCATTCATATAATCAGTTGGCCAAAATAAATTGTATTTCAGAAAAGCAATCAAGAAGAGGTCACCACTGGTCAGGTTTGTGTCCGTGAGGCCAAAGATGCAGTAGTTGATCATTTCAGGGTCTTGTTCCTGAAGTGGAGTGTGTGTGTATGTGTGGGTGGGTGGATTTACTCCTGCCTCTAGATGGTGATGAGGCAGGGAAGGATAGAAGAAGAAAATGAACTTTTATTGACCATCGCCTATATGTCTCTCTTAACCTCACATTGTTTTTTACCTGATGAAGCAGATACTCCTTTTCTCCCATGTTAAACCAAGCTATTAAGCTACAAGCAGAATGACTCTGACCTCTCATCTTTCTAAGTTGCACATATTACACCATTTTTCCATGTTATTCAGCCTTTTATTTCCCTGGGAACCCATCATCAGTTCCTGGAGGCTGGGCGGAAACACAAAGACAGTTTTGTTACATACTGCTCAGGGTCGCACACCAAATCTTTCCTTACTTTCAAACTCCAACTGATATTCTGCAAATAGGTTGGTACCTAATTATCTCTCTCCTGAAAGTATATTTCTTTCCTATCTTGACTTCCTCCATCCAGTTCCTTTAGAGAAAGATAGCCATTTCTCAAGACTAATTTGGAATCTGAACTTTAGGAACTATTGTCCACTTCTTCAAATGCTGCCACCTCTCTGAAGTTCCCTGGGCCATCTTTGCTGGTCTGTCCAGATGTAGCCAACTTGGCATATCTAGATTTGCTGTGGGTTTATTCCTCAGACCTGTGATCTGGAAACCTTGCCACATACAGGTTATAGAACACTGTCATGGACAGTGATTTCTAAATATGAACATGTGAACATAAATATGGCTTCTGGACAAGGAAATACAATCTCTTTTGTCCTGTGCTCTTTCCTCTATCCATCTTTTTCTTCCTCCATCCTTGATTGTCTCTGCTTTTCTCCTTCTCCCTCTCTGCCTCTGCCTCTCCGGCATATCTGAATAATCTGCAGGAGAGGGGCACTCTGAGAGATGACTGGTAATCTGTATCTACCACACTGATGTATTATAGACTGCAAAATGATCCCTCCTGAAGAATGGTACATGCAATCAAACCTGTTATTAAGTTGTTGCCAGACACACTCTGATCTGCTTCTGTAAAGATCAAAATAGGCATGAGGATTAAAGCTAAATACAATTCCTGGCTTTCCTCTAGAGGGAGCTGGTGGTCAGGCTAGAGAAAACCAACTGTGAGATTGGTCAAAAACTAGTGAGAAAGCTCTAAATGTCGGCAGCATCATAAGGCTCAGTGGAGCTGAGCAATTCATCCTAAACCTGTGGAATTAAAAAAATACCAGAAACTCCTGGGAAAATACCAGAGACACAACTGCTATGCACCTCATCTAGATGCTATTTGCTCATGCTACAGTGCTAACATTTTGATTTTGGTCCTGGAAACATTTAAAAATTTTATGAATTTTCAACCACCCATTTACTTATCTATCCACCTCCCATTAAAACGTGATGAGCTTATATTATGTACCAAATGTTGTTTCGGGTATTGGGAATGCAGAATTAAATAGGTATTGTCCCTAACCTCAAGGAATTCGCAATCTAATAGAGAAAATACATGTAGAAGCCAGATAGTCACACTTAGTGCAGAAGTGCTAATTTGAAGATATACATATGACATGATAGTAGGGAAGAAAGCATACATGATAGTAGGGAAGATTCGCATGAGGAATTGATCAGCCTACCTAGAGCCATCTCAGAAAACTAGCGGACAGTTTGACAAGACAAGAAAGAAGGCCACTGTGAAACTCTTGGGTCAGGAACTCCGCAGCACCAACCATATAACTTCTTTGCCTGATAGGCAAGCCTCACTATTCCATAGTTGGCTCTCAATTCCCACTGATGGTTCCCAGAGCATGTCTTATTGTTTTATATGTTCGTGTCATTGCATACACGATTTCTCCCACTTGATATCCTTCCTTCTTTTATTTGCCTTCCTATCCACCTGATATCTAGAATGTACCACCCTAGGATCTGGGATTGACTTCATTCTTCATTGGGTGTCAGCTCAGTTGTTACCTATTCAGGGATATCTTCCCTTTGCAGTTGGTCTAAAGTGGCAACTCCATCTGCATTCACCATCACATCATTCTTTTTTTTATTTTCATCATGGTACTTTTCTTATATTTTCTGAATCTGAATTTCTAGTTCATTTATTTCTTTCCTATATGTGTAGACCTTGGTTAATAAGTAAATGCCAGGACACAGGGACTTGGACAGTCTCAGTCACTGCTGTATTTTATGGTGTAGAATCAAGTCTGGTGCATAACAGGTGCTTACTAAATATTTGTTGAATTGATGAAATAATTAATGAGCAGACCAGTTTTTTCCACTAGGGTGCATGCCTCTCGGGAGAAGGGCTCATCACTTTTTTCCTGCGTATTCTACATACTTGGCATACTCTCTCACACATAGTAGATGCTCAATAAGTTTATTGCATGGATGAATGGGGGCCAAGGGAGTTCTTTCCATCACCAGTCAATTCAGTCTTTTCCTCCCAATAAATTAAATTAAAGATTATTTGACACTACTTGGCACACAATTTATGATTCCTGCTAGAAAATCAAATCAATACATAGAGAATCATTTTGGGCAAATCAATTTTGAGGAGACTTTTTATTGTTAGTAATTTTATCGAACAATTTTACCTTTGTATCAGAGAAAGGTCATTTAGTATAATAGTATTGCTAATGTTTCATTATGACTTACCTTCTTCTCCACACACCCCCAAAACCTGCTGTTTTGTAATCTTCTTGGTGGCGGGTATATATTTTCTTTCCACTCCTGCAACACCAGCCCCTAGTACAATGTTGGATACACAGAAGTCAATAAACATTGGTTGAAGAAGTAAATAATGCTCTGGTATAAGGCACACCCATTAGTAACATTTACCCTCAGGCCACAGTACACATATAAATGTGGTAGTTTTTGATTTATGCATAATCTCCTGTGCACAGATGTAACTCCACATCTTTTTTCACTGATTTTGCAATTTGGTGTATTGAGTCATCATGATAGCATTTGAATATAAGGTACAGTTTATAAAGGAATGGAGGGAGGGAGAATATCTCTTTGGGAAGGTGTATGTAACAGGCTCTGAAAATTATGTATGTTGATAACTTGTGACTTACTGTTTGGGATTTCTTGGTCTCCCAGACTCTTCGTGCATTCTTCTCTCCCTTTCTCAGCATACGGTTCATGGCTCAGTTCTGTAGGCATCCTCTGAAAACTTGTTAGAAATGCAGATTAAATCCTGCTGAATTAGAATCCGTATTTTAATGTGATCTTAGGTGATGTATGGAGTACGTTCAAGTCGGAGAAGCATTGGTTGATGATTAGATTAACTTCCTGCTTTCTCCCTGTTATTGCCACTAAATTAGCTTTCCCCTCTCCAACCACTCTGTTCTGCCTCAGTGCTCATGAATAACTGAGTTTCTTAGTGTCTTAAAGGTCTTAGTTCTCTGGACAGCGATAAGTCCTCTGTGATGCCTGTGAGGCTTCCAGGTACACAAGAACTCACCTGAATGTGCACCAGATCTTTTATGAGCCCTTGCATTAGAGCTTTGGTCCCATAAAGTATAATTAAAGAGAAAAATGGTAATACCAATAATAACACATGTGTTAATATTTCCATGATTTTTTTCCCTCTTTTCAGAGCACTTAATTTGTGATAGTCATTGTGTTCCCTAAAAACTCAGGGAAGGGGGTAGAATTGGTGTTATTATACCTTTTTTGCAGGTGAAGAACTGAGGCTCATAGTGATGAGTCTAGCTCCCAGACAGCATACCTGGCACACTTTTGACTCCCATTCTTTTCACGCTGCACAAACCAAATCAAGTAAAAAATGAAGGGGTCATGATGATGATGACAAAACATGGCAGCTGTTTAAAGATCTATCAAGTCATTGGGAGGGGCCGATTCTAACCTTTAAGGCCCCAAGAATATATCTTCATGCCTTGAGGGCTTTTCATGCTCAAATATTTTATGAAACAAAAAAATCAACTGAGAAAAATAAAATATCTCAAATGAGAGATACCATCAGAAAGCCCCTGAAAGCAGGGTCACCAACATCATGACAAGTTTGCTTGGGTTAAAGTCATCTGTCACTGTGTTCTGCTGTTGTCTTAGAAAATGTTCAAGGAGGGCCAACTTTGTGTTTGCATCTCTTCAGTTTGTGGACTCAAATGAGTTTTAGTTCAAATGGGATTGATTTGGAATGAGGTGTTTTATGCCATCTTTGGAATAAATCCTCATGTATAGTTCTAAGGTGACTGTAGTCTTTAGTGATGAGGCCGACTGTTGGGTGGAAACCAAGACATTTTAAATTCCTACTCAGAATAAGCACAAGATGAATTGTTCTTATTTTTAAAAAATCTTACCTTTCTCAAGGGGAGATCGATTGGGCACCTTTGGAAAGGACTAAATGTTCTTATGTTTTCTTCAGAACTTTGGCTACTTTTTTGTGTCAGATGTAATGAAGCTCTTCCCATGTATGGGAAGGGGCACATGACTGACTGCTCAGGGTGATGCAGAGATTCTCTTGGCTGTGAAAAAAACGGGAGCCAAATGACAAACTGGGCCCTGGCTTAGCTGGCAGATATTCCTTCCTGAGCTTTCTCTGCTCTGGATACCCTGATGCGACTACCTACAGTCTTCCTATTCCCAGGCCAGATCTTACTGCCTGTGTCACCAAAAAACCTGCACGCTCTTCATTTCCAGGTGCTGTGGGCCCTTTTTGGGTCCCTTCCTTTGGCTCTCTCGGCAGTGTCCCTAATTTGCTCTTTAGAGTTCCAGAACTAATGAAGCATTTCTTTCCTTTCAGTTTTTTTTAAAACACTCATTTCATTTCTTTATCCATCTCCCCTTCCTTTTGCTTTACCTCTTTTAACTCCTCCTCCTTTCTTCTTTGTGACAGTCCTCTACTTCTTTTGGTTCCTCTGATCCATTTTTCATTTGAGATGAAGACCGGTCTTTTCCAGTGAAATCGCAGAAGTGCCAGGATATTAATTGAGACTCTGAAGCAATCACTGTAGAGCGTTATACTAGAGAGCAGCGTAGTTATTTCAGTGACATCTAGAGGTTGGATACCATCTGTCTGAAACCTGGACCAGCCCACCTCTGAACCAGGTACCTAGCACGTGATCATAGAGTCCCATTGCCTCTGCTCTGTTCATGACAAGAATCCTATACCTTCTCATCTTGTTGCTACACTGGTTCAGCATTTTTACGTAGCTGCAATTGTGCAGTTACCTATGTTTTATAACTTTCCCCCACTGTTTTTGATTTCACCATGATTATAAATTTCATTTCTGTGATTTTTGATAATTTGGGATTTACCGTTCAGTTCCCTTAGTTCCCTCTGTAGATAACATAGTTAGGTCCTGACCCTGTGACCCAATCCTGGACTGCTTGATGGAGTTTTCATTCCTCCTATCTCAGCCTTCAAAAAGTGCTCATTTGACAGACCCAAGCCTTAAACTTCTGTTTCATAATTAAATACAGCCAGTAATCCATGTTCAAGAAGTCCTGATTGATGCAATGGGCTACCCCAGACATAATGAATCTAATTTTCTTATAAATTCTCCACCTCTTTATCTCTGTTAAATATTTATTAAAATTGATATAAATGAAGAAGCAATAGGGAAAAGATACAGCTTGTTTTCTCCAATAGGTGTATTCCTAAAAGCATGTATAAATAGAAAGCCTATGCAAGAATTCCTATTGATATATCTTAGGAGATATTTAAAGAAACATCAGGATAAAATACAAAGTGTTTAAAAAAATAGTTTTTGTAGTCTGTATCAGTCAGGATAGGCTGATTTATGCTGCAGTAACAAATAACTCCCTAGTCATAACAAACATATTAATTCCTTATACTTTTTGTCTAAAATAGGTCAGTCAGGAAGCTCTGGAAGTTTGATGGAAACTCATGCAATATGAGAAAGACTTGACCAGCTATGGCTAGCTTTGAAAGTGGAAGGCGGCCAGGAGCCAAGGAATATGGGCAGCCTTAGAAGCTGAGAAGGTAAGAAAATGGATTATCCCCTTGGGCCTCTAGAAGGGAACACAGTCCTGCCAACACTTTGATTCTAGCCTAGAAAGAGCCTTTTAAGACTATAAGAACTAGAAAAGTAAATCTGTATTATTTTAAGCCATCAAGTTTGTAGTAATTTGTCACAGAAGCAACAGGAATTGAGTACACATGGTAAATCTACTCAGAGCTTTTATCACTAGCTTTTAACGCTATTGCCATATCCTTAACTTAGCTTTATCTGCAAGGCAGAGTTTTAATCAGCCTTTGTTGTTCAAAACTCTTTCTTAATTACATATTTTACAGTTTAAGTATGAGGAGTAGTCGTTTCTTGTAACACTACGAGCCCTTGAATTAGAGGACTCTCTATTTCCTTTTTATTCTAGCTCGTAAACCAACCAGTTCATTTTTCAGCTTATCTTTACCATAAGCTTATCTCACCATGTCATATAGAGCTGATAGCAGCCAGCATGTTACTAACATTCTGTTTTCCAGCTCACTCCCCTATTTGTCCAATTTTATCAGTATGGAGTATGCCTTCTATGACACTGTACATGTCACTTTACCAAATATTCTGCATAACATGGATCACCATTCTTCCAGCTCCAGGGATAGTTTTCTCACCACAGCTTCTAATTAATGCTATATTTTTGTTATAGTGGGAGTTCATTTCTCTGTATTAATTTCTGTTGATTAGAAACTGTATCTAGGGGCGCCTGGGTGACTCAGTGGTTTACGCCTCTGCCTTCGGCTCAGGTCATGATCTCAGGGTCCTGGGATTGGGCCCCGCATCAGGCTCTCTGCTCAGTGGGGAGCCTGTTTCTCCCTCTCTCTCTGCCTGCCTCTCTGCCTACTTGTGACCTCTCTCTCTGTCAAATAAATAAATAAAATATAAAAAAAAAAAAAAAAGAAACTGTATCTAGTCTACTCATGATGGAGATTATGGGAGAGGTAACTCTATGCAATAAATAAGCCTAAAATCTTGGTGGCTTAAAGAAGGAAGGTTTAGTTCCCATTCACACTATGTCTCTTCTAGGGGCTCTGCTACCTGTACCATCTCCAGATTCTAACTCAAGGGCACAGAGAAGGAAAATCTCAAGATATATCTGTAAAGAGAACAGCAAGTATTTGGTGAACAGAAACAATGACTACCCACATCCTTTCCTGACATTTGGTAAATTCAGGTTTATTATAGTAGGCCACAAGTATACTCAGAAATGGGAGCCATGCCCTGAGAAAAGCTGATTCTACAGAAGTATGTTTTTTACGTATTTGCAATGGAATTGTATTTATAAATGTGATTATTCTGATTTCATATTTTTAAATTTTTAAATTAATTTATTTTTTTTCTGACTTCATATTTTAAAAGCCTATTAGTTTACAAGAATATTTTAGAGTATAAGGAATACTTAAAAAAAAGACTGACATAATACCTCAACTTTGACACTTCAGTATATATCCAGAAAGAAATCCAAAATACCAGCAAAGTAAAAATATGTAATTCAGTGTTATTTTATAGTGAGAATTTTGCAACACCCTATAGCCTTTTTAAAAATACAGTATATATACTCACTATAATATTGTGTGGCAATTATACAGACAATGTAAACATAAATATTAAATGCTAGAAATTGCTCCCAATCTGACATTAATTTAAGAAGTAGAATATAATACTGCACATATAGTTTGAACTTCAACTTTTATGAATATGTGCAGAGAAAAATGAGAGAAAAATATGAATACTAATAGTGGCTGTATATAAGTGATGGGATTATGGTTGGTTATGATTGATTTTTTCCATTTTTATTTTCCAGATTTTTTTTTTTTTAAGATTTTATTTATTTATTTGACAGACAGAGATCACAAGTAGGCAGAGAGGCAGGCGGGGTGGGGTGGAGCAGGCTCCCCACTGAGCAGAGAGCCAGATGCGGGGCTCAATCCCAGGACCCTGAGATCATGACCTGAACTGAAGGCAGAGGCTTAACCCACTGAGCCACCCAGGGGTGGCTATTTTCCAAATTTTCTGCAGTAACAACATTTACATTTATGTCCAAAACAGTAAACAAAGAAGAATAAAAATGTATTCCTTTCTAAGAAGTATTTATGATGCCTTTTATCAAGGCCTGTCAATAAAACTGTTGAAATGGAGAACAAAAATTAAAACCGTGTTTGGCAGGCAAAGTTATAATCATGTCCCTCCCAAATCCCGATTACCTGGTATTTAATTAAACACTCATTGGAGTAGGCTGTGAGGATATTTTGAAGATGGAATTAAAGTTCTGAACCCACTGACTTCTAAATGGAACAAGTATCCTGGGTTATCCACATGGGCTCGGCATAATCACGTGAGCCTTTAAAAAGAGAAGCGGCAGGGAGAAGAGTCAGAGAGATGTGGTGGTCAGAGATACTTGAAGCACGAGAAGGACGCCCACCAGCCATCGATGGCTTCCAAGTCGGAGGAAGAGGACCATGCTTCAAGGAATGCCAGGTGAGGGATTCAATAGCTGAGAACAGCCCGTCACAGTTAGCAAAGGAACTGGATAAGCATTAAGTGGAGAAATCAGAAAAACCAAGAAATAAGTCCATGGGAAATAAGATAATTATAAAAGTAAAATCAGCAGGATGCCTGGGTGGCTCAGTCAGTTGAGGGTCTGCCTTTGGCTCAGGTCATGATCGCAGAGTCCTGGGATTGAGTCCTACATTGGGCTCCATGCTCAGCGGGGAGCCTTCTTCTCTTTCTTCCTCTGCCTGCCATTCTCCCTGCTTGTGTGCTATCCCTCTCTTTCTGACAAATAAATAAAATCTTAAAAAAAAAAAAAAAGTAAAATCAGCAATCAATTAGGGAATACAAAACAGTAGAATTTATTAATGATTTTGAAATCTGATCCTTTTGGGGGAGAAATCCATCTTTTAAATAGTTTAATGCATACATAGCATTTTCAATTTAAAAAAATGAGACAAAAAGACAAAGAGTGAATGCACAACTCAGATCAAGTAAGCACATAAAAGCACAATGTCAACCATTTTCAGAGAAATTATGAATTATCAAAATGATCATAGAAGAGGTAGCAAACTTAAGTTTCTAAATAGCCATTAACGAACAGGAGAAAAAAAATTGGCCACAGTTTTATGAACAAACAGAAATTCTAACTTTTAAGGACCATATAATTCCCATGTTTTTGTACTATGTTAGAAGATAGAAAAATTTTGCTGTTTGCTTATTCTTTGTCACTAATAATTCAATTTGATAAAGGTGCTCTCTTCCCACATAAGCAGTAAGCACACTGAACTATACATAATTTCACTCATGAATAAACACAAAACAAAAGACCTAGCTAAAACACTAGCAAATCATATACAGATATATGTAAAAGAATAATAATGACCAAATGGAATTGATTATAAGAATATAAGAAATACAATGTTGTCTGAAAAAAGAAGAGTGACTCCAGAATTGTGACCCTGAAAACAAATCTGAAAATATACAAGGATTTTGTATACAATAAAGTGATAAAAGAAACCAGAAGGAGGGCATGGAGTTATTCAAGGAATAGTGACTACTAGTGGTAAACTATTTGGCAAAATAGAAGTGTTGATCCTTATCTCATGATTTATGTCAAAATGAGATAAAAGTTAAATAATGAAAGAATAAGAGGAGAGAGAGGGAGTGAGAAAGATAAATGATGGATAAATAGAGAAAGTAACTGGAGGAAGGCGCAGGAAGGGATGGATATCTAGAAATAATTTAGAAATGGAGAGCCCCAGTGGCTCAGTTGGTTAAGCGTCTGCCTTCTGCTCAGGTCATGATCTCAGGGTTCTGGGATCCAGCCCTGCATTAGCTCCCAGCTTGGTGGGGAGCCTGCTTCTCCCTCTCCTTCCCACTCATGTTCTTGCTCCCTATCTCTGTCTCTCTCTCAAATAAATAAATACAAATCTTAAAAAAAAAAAAAAAAACCATAAAAATAACTGAAGATAATGTGGGCAGATTATTTCTCTGGGAGATAGGGAAGGACTTTCTAAGCATAAAAGCAATGGGAAAAAGCACAAACTTATCCATTGCGTGCCTGGGTGGCTCAGTGGGTTAAATATCTGCTTTCGGTTCAGGTTATGATCTAAGGGTCCTGGGATCAAGTCCTGTGTTAGGCTCCCTGTTCATTGGGTGAGGCTGCTTCTCCCTCTGCTTACCACTCCCCCTGCTTGTGTGCTCTCTCTTAATCTCTGTCAAATAAATTTAGAAATCTTTAAAAAAAAGGAAAAAAAAGCCATTGATTTAATTCCATATATATTACACATATATATAAACCATCTGTATAACCCATCAGTGTCCGTGTCAAGCAACAAACCATTTTTTTTAAAAAGGTGCCACAAATAAGAGATTGGGTTATTGTCCTTGATGTATAAAATTTATTCAAATGGAAAAATATATGAATTAAAGAAGAGATACAATTGATAAAGTGTGTGAGGATACTCTTGGTAACTTTTGTACTAAGCAGAAAAACTATGGTCTAGGCAAGAATGTCCTGGAACCACAATATCAAACCTAAAACAAGAAAGAATTCGTTTCATGAGCAAAACAAATGAAAAACACTCATTACAAAGTGTTTTTTTGGAGTGAAATTATATTATTTTTACTTAAGGAATTCTCAGGTGAAAAAATACAAATAAAATCTGAGTAATAAAAAGGAAGAATTTGAGATGATAGACTGTAAAAAAAAAGCATGATTTAGATGCATTTCTAAATTATTACATAATTCTTGCATCAGTACACCTGATGTAGGTAAAGCCCAAATTATTTTGTAGGGCAATCTCTGGTTACTGGTTCAAGGTGCAGCCAGAAACCCAGAGAATCCAAGTGCCAAGAAGGTCAGAGGGGTGCTGCGGAGAGCGCTGTGCTGGCAACCCTCTCTGTTCACTTGATATCGCTGAGTCACCCTGGTCTGGTGATTTAATATCAGCATATTCATGTTTATTCATTTGAAAAATAGACAACTATGGTTGTTGAGAGAATCAAATTATATAACCCATGCAGAATGCTTTGTATGGTTCTTGACAGTTAGAAATTACTCGGTAGGGGCACCTGGGTGGCTCAGTGGTTTAAGCCTCTGCCTTCGGCTCAGGTCATGATCCCAGGGTCCTGGGATCGAGTCCCGCATCGGGCTCTCTGCTTGGCGGGGAGCCTGCTTCCTCCTCTCTCTCTCTCTGCTTGCCTCTCTGCCTACTTGTGATCTCTCTCTGTCAAATAAATAAATAAATAAATAAATCTTTAAAAAAAAAAAAAAAAAAAAGAAATTACTCGGTAAATGGTTACCATTATCATTCTGGCCACACTGGATACAATTCATCGGGCGATGTAATGCGGTCCTTTCTGAATAGTTATGGAAAAGAGACAAAGTGAAACTAGCTGAGATGCTTTGGGACCCAGTTTGCACTACCAAATGAAGCCCTACCTTGGCTGAGTCATGTCTGTAAGCCATCTTAAGTTTCCTTCCCTTTAAAATAGGGTTATTACCTGCTTTTCCTCTCTCCAAGAGCATGCTAAAGTGCTTTGGAAAGAGAGTGGAATTTACCACTACTAAAAAGTCACTGCCATTTCAATGGCCAGGGTCCCTCTTCTTCTTGTTTTACTGATGCTATTTCCCACCCTGTGAAGGGAATTCATGCAGTGATCTCAGAAAAGTTTGGCTTGGTATCTCCATAGTGTGTGGTCTACTGCAAGGTACCATACCAGGCTGAGCAAGATAGGCTATGAGACAAGAACCCTGCCTTCAAACAGAAAGATTGGTTTGCTAGCAGTGTTGATAGAGAAGAAAGACCAGAATTGGGGAGACCAATCTGGAGTATTTTGCAATAACACAGGTAGGAAATAACGAGGCTTTGCACTGGGATGGTGGCAAAGGGAAGTGGTTGAGCCCCTTGGGTCATAGTCTGAGCACGGGGGTTTGGCTGGTGAGAGTTTAGCCTCCATGGCTATCCGTGGCCATCTTTGCTGCTGAGGCTTAGCATGTTCTCATCCAGTCACTTCCTGTCACCTCTAAATCCTGGAACACAGATGCTGTTGACAGTGATGATGATAGTAATGATACGAATTAATATTTATGGAGTGCCAACCATGTGCCAAGCACAAGTATTAGTTTATTCACGTTGGCTCCTCAGAGACATCAGATAAAATCAGTGCTGTTATTACCTCTATTTTTCAGACAAGCGGAGGCAGAGAAATGTTAAATAATTTACTTAAGAATACATGTAGTAAGTACTGCTTCCTAGACTTAAACCTTAGGCAGTCCGACTCCAGAGTCCAAGCGCTTACCTAACACTGTTACATAATGATAATAACCATGATGGTATTAGAACAAATATTGTGGGGTTTCCCTGTTATACCCTGTGCTGAAGGCCATACTTGAACTATCCACTTAATTGATCAAATATTGACAGCTCGATCCCATGAATTCTTTTCAGCAAGGCATCCACTGTGTATTAAAGAATGAAACCAGGCCAGTGCCGCTGACTGCAGCTACAATTCCTTTGAGTGTATGGTCCACATCCAGGCCATGGAGCATTCAGGGGTGGAAATGGGTCTTGCAGAAAAGCACATTTCTATTCTCTAAAGTTCTGCCTGCTGCCAGAAGTACTCCAGGTCTTATTCATTGACTCCATCCAGAAGGAAACTTGCCAGTACCTTGACCCGTATTTGTGACATCCCTAAATCAAGGGAATACCCTTACGTCAGGGCAGAAAGCCTTCCAGGCTATCAGTTTGCTAAGATGAGGCCCTGGAGTATATCACGTAACTTACCATTATTAGTAGTAATTCCCTCTCAAAAGCATTGTTTCTCTTCATTTTCCCTTTTCATTTTTTCCCCCTGAATTTTGGCTGCCCCTCTCTCTTGGGCAGGTTAATGAATTTCTGTGGGCCTTAGTTTCCTCATGTATAAAATGAGGATAATAGTTGTGGGGATTAAATGAGATAGTCCATGCATTACGGTACTTACCACAGCATTTGCCCCACATTGTAAGTACCCCCGTGAATCTGAGCTGTGACATCATCTTCATTTTCGACAGCCCCACCCCATGGGGAAAGATGTGTCATATACTCTGGCATAAGTGAAAAATACTAGTAAGTATAAAGATTTCCCAAAGAGCTGCCTTATATTAAAAAAATACGGAGAAAGATGGGCTTCTGGTTCCCCATCACACACTTCACGGTTACGCATAATTCAGGAATACAGGCTGGTAGGAAACTAATTAGCCTTCCGAAACATAACCTAAAATGTTACAGAAAAAATGCTGCATGTATCCATGCCAAAGGCTCAAGGGGGAGCTCTCATTATTGAGATATTAAGTCATTTCAGCTTTGCCCATCCCCAACATTGTCACTTTTGTTTTAGAGAAGAAAGGAGGTTGAATCTTGTGTGACTGGGGACTTGGAGGATGATGGACAGGGAGAGTTTTCTAGGAGACCTTCCACCACGTAGTCTAAGAATGCCGATAGAAAGGAAACTCCCAGGGCCAGAAGGAACGGAAGTTGCTGGTGGTTTAGGACCAGAATCCCAGAGCCCTCCGTACACTGATGATGAGAACGCTGATGAGGAAGGCGGTTGGAGGTAGGAGTTAGAGCCTTTGGACACTGGCTCCCAAAGTGTGTGAAGGGGAAATCTTTGCTGGAGCAAGATAGGAAGAGCGAGGGGAAGCCACAATGCCTGTCAGTGCTTCACCTTTGGAGTCCTGGTGCCCGTTGGGGGAGTTCCCTTGACTGTGGGGACTGAGAAGTCCAGCGGTGGGTGGTAGCTGAGCCTGCCTAGTGCCTTTAGACCCTCACATCTCCCCTGAGGTCATGCAGCCAGAGGCAGGGACAAATGCAGCTATTACCTCAACTTTTTCGTGGCCTCTTCCGTAATCTACTGATTCTGACCCATTTTGCTCTCTTGATTCTGAGTGCTTTCCATTCTCCGCTTTTAGCTACATTATTCTGGTCAGTTTAATGACTTTTCTTTGCTCTTGGACCCAGAGCTTTGCTTTTGGCTATGGATTGGCACCTCCTCAGTTCACGTAGCCTTTGTTCACCCCAGTTCCCAGGGGACCTGGTGACTTTGGGTGAGTTACTAGTTGATACACTCCAGGGCTTGTTCTGGCCCTGCAGGAAGGACCAGGACAGGTGGAAACTGTTCTTGTGTTTCAGTCAGAAAACAGAGAAGGGGAGGAAGGGCATCAAGAAGTTCATACCACAGCACTGCTATTCTTTAATCATTTGCTGCAAACGGATCTCCCCCCCCCCCCCGCCCACCTAACAATTGCTCCAGTTCTTTTCACTTCTATATGGTTGGTCATCTGTGTATTTGAATTACTTCAGTGGCAAAAAAAATTCAAATGAACAAATCCAATAAAGTAAAGACTTCCTAAACTGGGCTGAGAAGTATTTTGAAAAATGAATACAAATGATTTCACTATATATATATATAATATATATATATATATATATATTTTTTTTTTTTTGTTAATACATAATACGCTCAGCCTGGAATAATTTTTAGTTTCCCAGGGAACACAGAGTTTGATTAAAGAAAAATATATGCGTTTATGAATCCAAAAGGAACACAAGTTAAATGTGGTAAATGCAGACATTCTTACGAAAGAGGAACAAAGAAAACAGAAGTCAAATGAGAAAATAGCCCCAGATATTAACATATGAAGAAATAAAAAAGAGGCTTTTTCCGCTTCCAACTTTTCTTGAAAAGTTTTTTTGGAGTTAAGAGCAAACGAAAAATCCTGAGCTCATTTATGTGACTTGATTACCTTTTCAAATGTAAAACAAAGAAAATCCTTGAGAGTAGAGAAGATACTGGGAAATGGGAAATGTTTCCATGCAGCATTTTCTATTTTCAAGAGAAAATCTCAGGCTCGGAAAGAAGTATGTAAGCGTGGATCAATGGCTCTGATATTTACCTTTCCTTGTGGAAAAGATTACAGCAATCTCCAATATCCGATTCGTTGTCTAGATAACACTCTGGTTGCCAGTGCTGAGACAGCAGCATGTAACCCTATGAAGGAGTGACTTTCTAAAGGAAGAAAAGGCCAAAAAACCCCTACACAACAACAACAACAGCAAAAAACACACCAAAACCCCCCTCTTGTATTCTAAAAAATATCCCCTGCCTTGTCCTGGTGAAAACAACATGAAGATTATTGCACAGGAGCAAAAGTGTCCCTTGACTGCACTCGAATATAAGAAATGTAGAAATTGAGCTAAAAGATTAGATTGCCTAATAAAACAATTGATAAACACAATCCAGTTGGGATATATACAAAGAATGGACTATGACAAGCCTAGAAGATTGTTTAATATAATGTCAAAAGCTACCAATATAAAAGATTCCAATTTACTCCTGTCTCCAGATGCTGGAAAAGCTTTTGACAGTTAATTGGAAGCTTTTATTTTTGACACTGAAAAGCACGGACTTGCCACAAGAATTTATTTCATGGGCAGAAACATTATCTGATCATCCAAAGGCCAAAATTAAGGCTAATGTGTATAATTGGAGACCTTTTCTTTCTTTCTTCCTTTCTTTTTTTTCTTCTGTTTTTGACAAGGAAGCAGCCATAGGCCATCCACATTTTCCTCTATTATTTGGTTCATCAATAGAATCTCTGGCAGGCAAGATGAAGGAATAAAAATGGGGTACTTAAGGCCCACAATTTTATTTTGAGTAGATAATGTGGCTCAATTCTGGGTTGCATGTAGACTCGTGAAATCCACTTCTGGGGAGTCAAGTGGGAGGCCGAATCCCCTCTCCTAGTGGAGGGGCCTATTTGGTTTAGCTCAAGAGGTATTTTCCTCTTAGGAACAAGATCTTTATTGCTAAATAAAGATGTGTGTTACAGACGGTTCCTTCTTTGTCCTTGGAAGCAGTAATCTCTTCCAATGTTAGCCTATTTCTCCAGTTCTTGCCCAGTTTTTTTTTTTTTCTGAAATAATTTCTATGCAACAGAAGAGCAGAACTTCCAGTAATAGCCATATATTTTTCTAGTTTTTTCTTTCCTAATCAAATACATAAAGAATTTAGATTATCTGATGAAGAAATAGGTACATGAGAACTATGCATGTTTGTATAGAAACAAAAGATACAGATGTTTGACAAATCGCAAAGGAAGTATGGTAGAGAATTGCTGTAAAGCTAGTTGCATCTAACTGTAAAAAATAGTGGGAGGTATGGGGTATTGTGCATATTATCCTCGCTTTTTAAACAGGTTTGTTGAGCTATAACTCATATATAATACAATTTGCTTATTTAAAGTGGACACTCCAAAAAAATAAAGTGTACAACCCAATGGTTATGGTATAACAGCATTGTGAAACTGTCAGTATAACCACTTGTAGAATATTTTATCATCTCTAAGAGAAATCCCACGTGCAATAATAGTCACTCCGTACTTCTTCCCAACTGTGAAATCCCTAGGCAAACACTAATTCACTTTGTGTTTCTATATATTTGCTCCTTCTGGACATTTCATATACATGGAATCATACAATATATGGCTTTCTGTGTCTGGCTTCTATTATTTAGCATAATGTTTTCAAGATTCTTGTCTGTCGTAACATAAATCATAACTTCATTTTTATGGATGAATAACTTTTAATTGTATGAATATACCACAATTCAGCCATTCATCAGTTGAGAGACACTTGAGTTTCCACCTTTTGACTATTATGAATAACGCTACTGTGAACATTTATGTATAACTTCTTATGTGAACGTGTTTCCATTTCTCTAGGATTTATACCCAAGAGTACAATTCTTAGGTCATTTGGAAACTCGGTTTAACCAGACTATTTTTCAAAAAGGCTGTACAATGTTAAATTTCTACCAGTAGAGTATGAAAGTTACACTTTTTTCAGATCCTCATCAATGCTTGTATTTATCCCTATGATTATAGCCGTCCTAGTGGGTATGACATGGTATTTCATTGTGGTTTTGGTTTGCACTAATATCAAGGCTAATGAAGTTAAGCATCTTTTTAGTGGCTTATTGGTCATTCATGTATCTGTTTGAGAAATGTCTATTCTTACCTTTGCCCATTTTTAAGTTTGATTGTCTCCTTACCACTGAGTTTTAAGAGTCCTTTATATATTCTAGATACAAGTCTCTTATATATATGATTTACATATCAAATTTCCCATTCTATGGGTATGGATTGTCTTTCCGTTTTCTTCATAATATTCTTGAACCCACAGAAGTTTTTAATTTTCATGAAGTCCAATTTACCAGTGTTGTTTGTACATTAGGATGTATCTCAGAAACCAGTGCCAAATCCAAAGGCATGAGGAGATAAGCACCCATGTTTCTTTTAAGAGTCTGTAGTCTAACTCATATTTAGGCATTGATTCATTTTGAGTTAATTTTTATAAATGGTGTGAGATTGGGGTCCAGCCTCGTTCTTTTGCATGTATCTATCCAGTTGTCCCAGTGCCATTTGTTGAACAGACTATTATTTTCCTGTTGTATGGTCCTGGCATTCCTGTCAAAAATCAGTTGACCATAGGTATATGCGATTATCTGTGGGCTCTTGATTCTATTCCATTGATCTGTGTGTCCATTTTTATGTCAGTACCACACTGTCTTAAAATCTGTAGTTTTGTAATGCATTTTAAAATCAGGAATATGAGTCTTCCGACTTTGTTGGTTCATCAACATCCAACTGATGTTGATTCATCCAGGTGAATCTTAGGATCAGCCTATCAATTTCTGCAAAGAAGTCAGCTGAGCTTTTGATACTGTCTAACTCTATAGATCAAAGATCTAAGGAATGTGCCACCTGAACAATATTAGGTCTTCTGATCCATGAAACTGGGATGTCTTTACATAGACCTTTAATCTCTTCCAACAACATTTTATAGTTTTGCAGAACATAATTTTAGCCCTTGATTTATTAAATTATTCCTAAGATTGATTGGTTGATTTGAGGAGGGAAGGGCAGAAGGAGAGGACAGGAGAGAATCTGACTCTGCCCTGAGCTTAGAACCCGATATGGGGCTTGATTTTATGTTCCTAGGATCATGACCTGAATTGAAATCAAGAGTCAGATGCTAACAAATCCAGCCACCCTATCCCTCCTCCCACCCTTCCAGCAACCAACTGAGCTACCCAGGCAGTATTTTATTATTTTTAATCCTATTGTAAGTGGAATTGTTTTCTCAAGTTCATTTTTAAATTCTTTATTGTAAGTGTATAGAAATAGGACTGATTTTCCTATATTGATTTTTTTTATAACCTTGCTAATTTATTAATTAGTTCTGGAAGATTTTTGCTGACGTAAAGACTTAGGATTTTCCTACGTACAAGATTGTTGTCTACAAACAGTCATAGCTTTGCTAGTTCTTTCCAGTCTGGATATTCTTGCCTGATTGCCCTAGTCAGGACATCCAGTACAATGCTGAATGAAAGTAGTGAGCTCAGACCTCCTTGTCTTTTTCTTGATCTTAGGGAGAAAGCGTTTGTCATTCATTATTGTTTTTTAATTTAATTTTATTTTATTTTCATTATTAGGTATGAAGATTGTGAGGTTTTTTTTTTGTAGATGCTCTTCTATCAATAGAAGGAAGATCCCTTCCGTTTGTACTTTGTTGAGTGTTTTTATTATGAAAAGATTTTATATTATGCCATATACTTTTTTTGTGTCTATTGAGATGATTTTGTGGGTCTGTGCTTTATTCTCTTGATATGTTATATTACACTGATTTTTTTTTATATTTCATTTATTTGACAGAGAGAAATCACAACTAGGCAGAGAGGCAGGCAGAGAGAGAGGAGGAAGCAGGCTCCCCACGGAGCAGAGAGCCCAATGTGGGGCTCCATCCCAGAACCCTGGGATCATGACCTGAGCCAAAGGCAGAGGCTTTAACCCACTGAGCCACCCAGGTGCCCCATGTTACACTGATTTTTGAATGTTAATGCTACCTCCCATTCCTGAGCTTAATGTCACTTGGTCATGATTTAGATTCCTTTTTGCATATTGCTAGATTGAGTCTTTTCAGTATTTTGAGCATTTTTTCATTTAATTCATAAGAGATACTGGTCTACAGTTTTCTTATCTTGTGGTATCCTTTGTCTAATTTTGGACTACGAATCTTTCCATTTAAGCTATTTAATTTTTTGGTATATAGTTGCTTATAATATTCTTACATAAACATTTTTTTTAAAGATTTATTTATTTGAGATAGAGCACATGAGCGAGGCTGCATGAGCAGGGAGAGGAGCCAGAGGAAGAGGGAGAGAATCCTCAAACAGACTCCCTGCTGAGCTTGAAGCCCAGCGTGGGGCTTGATCCCAGGACCCTGAGATGACGAGCTGAGCTGAAACCCAGAGTAAGATGCTTAGGAGACTGAGCTACCTAGGTGCCCTGTTACATAAACCTTTTTATTTCTGTAACATCAGTGGAAGTTTCTTCTTTCATTCTTAATTTTAGTAGTTTGAGTTTTTTTTTTCTTTTAATCAGTTTAACTATAGGTTTGTCAGTTATTGATCTTTTTAATCTTTTCAAAGTATACACTTCTAGTTTGACTGATTTCTCTGTTTTAGTATTCTTCACTTCATTAGCTTATATCCTATTTTTTTTAAAAAAGATTTTATTTATTTATTTGTCAGAGAGAGAGAGGAGCGAGAGTGAGCACAAGCAGACAGAGTGGCCAGCAGAGGGAGAAGCAGGCTCCCTGCGGAGCAAGGAGCCCAATGTGGGACTCGATCCCAGGATGCTGGGATCATGACCTGAGCTGAAGGCAGCCACTTAACCAACTGAGCCACCCAGGCATCCCAAGCTTATATCTTATTTTTTAAAAATAATTTCTTTCTGGTTGCTTTATGTTTAGTTTACCCTTTTTCTAGCATCTGAAATTGAAAGGTTTTACCTTTGAGTGGTGCATTTGGTGACTTCTTTTTATATTTTGACATTGACTTTTTAAATTACATATGTAATAACAACATTTTCCTTGAAGGAAAACAAAATATTATAGACATACCATCTTTCTCTATGCCCCCAACCTTTTTCATGTCCACCTACTTCTTCTAACCCCATTACACCAAAATATTGGCATCCATTTACATATGTGTTATTGTATGTACATGTATTTTGGAGTGTATTTGTTTATATTAATATTATTATTTGGTAAATGTTTTGGGACAATTTGGTTCTACTTCTCAATATTGTAACTATGATCCATATTATATCTGATCAAAGAAGTTTACTTTTGCTATTGCATATGTCTTATAGATAAATTGGCTATTTGCTTATCTGTAAAATACCTATTTTTTCTTTTAAACTATAAGTCTGTTGGTTTATTTTGTTTTGTAGATGATATTTATATGATTACTAGTCTTTTTTTCTGTTACACAAGATGAATATATTACTTCTGGTGAATTACTTATTTTTAATTTGTTTGTGGTGTTCTCACTCTTCAGAAGATTTTAGTTTGGATGTTGCCAGATTTGTTAGCTTTTTCCTTCATGAGTTTTTCCTTTGTGTTTGCCTTTTAAAGGCCTATCATATCCTAAAGGATTAAGTATTCTTCAATATTTACTTTAAATATTTTGTAATTTTCTTTATTTATGTAATTTATTTGAAACTGGCTTTTGTGAATTCTGTAAAGTGAAAATCTAGCTTTACTCTTATATAAATAGCCAATTACTTTTATAATTATATTGAATATTTATCTTTCTCTTACCAATTTGAAGTGTTAAATCTTACAATACTAAAAGGGTTTGAATATATTTTAAATATGCCTTCTCATATATCCATGGATTGGATTTTGTATTCTTTAGTTAGTTATTTTTAATTAATAACCAAAACGGCAGTATTCAAATTACAATAGTTATATACTATGTCCTGATAATTTACGAGGAAAACATCATCCTTTTGATTATTTTTTTTATTTTTAAACATTTTTTTCAATTTAAAAATTTTTTTTATTAACATATAATGTATTACTTGCTTCAGGGGTACAGGTCTGTGAATCGTCAGTCTTACACATTTCACAGCACTCACCATAGCACGTGCCCTCCCCAGTGTCCATAAGCCAGCCACCCTATCACTCTCCACCCACCCAGCAACTCTCAGTTTGTTTCGTGAGATTATGAGTCTCTTATGGTTTGTCTTTGCACCCCCCAGTCCCATCTTGTTCCGATTTTTCCCTCCCTACCCCCCACAACCCTATGCCCTACTTCTCCAATTCCTCATATCAGAAAGATCGTATGATAATTGTTTTTCTCTGCTTGACTAATTTCGCTTAACATGATACCCTCTACTTCCATCCACATTGTTGCAAATGGCAAGATTGAGGGGTTTTTTTGGATGGCTGCATGGTATTCCATTGTATGTATACATACATACCACATCTTCTTTATCCATTCATCTGTTCACGGACATCTAGGTTCTTTCTATAGTTGGCTCTTGTTGACATTGCTGCTTTAAACATTTGGGTGCACATGATCCTTCAGATCACGACATTTGTATCTTTAGGGTAAACACCAAGTAGTACAATTGCTTGGTCGTAGGGTAGCACTATTTTCAACTTTTTGAGGAACCTCCATACTGTTTACCATAGTGACTGGACCAATTTGCATTCCCATCAGCAGTGTAGGAGGGTTCCTCTCTCTCTGCATCCTCGGCAACATCTGTCGTTTCCTGACTGGTTAATTTTAGCCATTCTGACTGGTGTGAGGTGGTATCTCACTGTGGTTTTGATTTCTGTTTCCTTGATTCCGAGTTACGTTGAGCGCTTTTTCATGTATCTGTTGGCCATCTGGATGTCTTTTTTGCAAAAAATATCTGTTCATGTCTTCTGCCCATTTCTTGATTGGATTATTTGTTCTTTGGGTGTTGACGTTATTAGGTTCTTTATAAATTTTGGAGACTAGCCCTTTATCTGATATGCTATTTGCAAATATCTTCTCCCATTCTCTTGGTTGTCTTTTGGTTTTGTTGACTATTTCCTTTGCTGTGCAAAAGCTTTTGCTCTTGATGAAGTCCCAATAGTTCATTTTTGCCCTTGCTTCCCTTGCTTTCCCTTTTGTGATGTTTCTTGGAAGAAGTTGCTGCTACTGAGGTCGAAGAGGTTGCGGCTTGTGTTCTTCTCAAGGATTTTGATGGATTCCTGTCTCACATTGTGGTCTTTTGTCCATTTTGAGTCTGTTTCTGTGTGGGGTATAAGGAAATGGTCTAGTTTCATTCTTCTGCCTGTGGCCATCCAATTTTCCCACCATTTGTTGAAGAGACTGTCTTTTTTCCATTGGACATTCTTTCCTGCTTTGTCGAAGGTTAGTTGACCATAGAGTTAAGGGTCTATTTCTGGGCTCTTTGTTCTGTTCCATTGATGTTTGTGTCTCTTTTTGTGCCAGTACCACACTGTCTTGATGATGACAGCTTTGTAATAGAGCTTGAAGTCTGGAATGGTGATGCCACCAACTTTGGCTTTCTTTTTCAAATTTCCTCTGGCTATTTGGTGTCTTTTCTGGTTCTATATAAATTTTAGGATTATTTATTCCATTTCTTTGAAAAACATTGATGGTATTTTGATAGGGATTGCATTAAATGTGTAGATTGCTTTAGGTAGCATGGACATATTCATAATATTTGTTTTTCCAATCCATGAGCATGGAACGTTTTTCCATTTCTTTGTGTCCTCAATTTCTTTCATGAGTACTTTATAGTTTTCTGAGTATAGATTCTTTGCCTCTTTTTTAAGGTTTATTTCATAGGTATCTTATGGTTTTGGGTGCAATTGTAAATGGGGTTGACTTCTTAATTTTTCTTTTTCCTGTCTTGCTGTTGGTGTATAGAAATGCAACTGATTTCTGTGCACTGATTTTATATCCTGCCACATTCCTGAATTCCTGAGTTCTAGCGTTTTGGAGTGGAGTCTTTTGGGTTTTCCACATAAAGTATCATATCATCTGCAAAGAGTGAGAGTTTGACTTCTTCTTTGCCAATTCGGATGCATTTAATTTCTTTTTGTTGTCTGATTGCTGAGGTTAGGACTTCTAGTATTATGTTAAATAGCAGTGGTGAAAGTGGACATCCCTGACATTTTCCTGACCTTAGGAGAAAAGCTCTCAGTTTTTCTCCATTGACAATGATATTCACTGTGGGTTTTTCATAGGTGACTTTGAGGATATTGAGGTATGCACCCTCTATGCCTACACTTAAGAGTTTTGATCAGGAAAGGATGCTGTACTTTGTCAAATACTTTTTCAGCATCTATTGAGAGTATCATATGTTCTTGTTCTTTCTTTTATTAATGTATTGTATCACATTGATTGATTTGCAAATGTTGAACCAACCTTGCAGCCCAGGAATAAATCCCACTTGGTCGTGGCAAATAATCCTTTTAATGTACTGTTGGATCCTCAACAGGTGAGAATTTTCTGGTGAGAATTTTCTCATCTGTGTTCATCAAGGATATTGCTCTGTAATTCTTCTTTTTGATAGGGTCTTCGTCTCTTTTGGGATCAAGGTAATGCTGGCCTAATGAAGTGAGTTTGGAAGATTCCCTTCCATTTCTATTTTTTGGAACAGTTTCAGGAGAATAGGAATTAATTCTTCTTTAAATGTTTGGTAGAATTCCCTGGGATGCTGTCTGGCCCTGGACTCTTGTTTGTTGAGAGATTTTTGATGACTGCTTCAATCTTCCTGGTTATGGGTCTGTTCAGGTTTTCTATGTATTCCTGGTTCAGTTTTGGTAGCTTATACATCTCTAGAAATGCATCTATTTCTTCCAGATTATCAAATTTGCTGGTGTATGGTTGCTCATAATATGTTCTTATAACTGTTTGTATTTCTTTGGTGTTGGTTGTGATTTCTCCTCTTTCATTCATGCCTTTCTCTTTCCTTTTTGATAAATCTGGCCAGGATTTATCAGTCTTATTAATTCTTTTAAAGAATCAGCTCCTAGTTTCATTGATTCATTCTACTGTTCTTTTAGTTTCTGTTTCATTGATTTCTGCTCTGATCTTTATTATTTCTCTTCTCCTGCTGGGTTTAGGCTTTGTTTGACATTCTTTCTCCAGCTCCTTTAGGTGTAGGGTTAGGTTGTGTACTTGAGACCTTTCTTGTTTCTTGAGAAAGGCATGGATTGCTATATACTTTCCTCTCAGGAATGTCTTTGCTATGTCCCAAAGATTTTGAGCAGTTGTGTTTTCATTTTCATTTGTTTCCATGAATTCTTTTTAATTCCTCTTTAAATTCATGGTTGACCCATTCATTCTTTAGTAGGATGCTCCTTATACTCCATATACTTGAGTTCTTTCCAACTTTCCTCTTATGATTGAGTTCTAGTTTCAAAGTACTACGGTCTGAAAATATGCAGGGAATGATCCCATTCTTTTGGTACTGGTTGAGACCTGATTTATGACCCAGGATGTGATCTATTCTGTAGAATATTCCATATTCTGTTGTTTGGGGATGGAATGTTCTGAATATATCTGTGATGTCCAACTGGTCCAATGTGTCATTTAAGGCCTTTATTTCCTTATTGATCTTTTGCTTGGATGATCTGTCCATTTCAGTGAGGGGGGTGTTAAAATCCCTTGCTATTATTGTATTATTGTTGATGTGTTTCTTTGATTTTGTAATTATTTAGTTTATATAATTGGCTGCTCCCATGTTAGGGGCATAGATATTTAAAATTATTAGACCTTCTTGTTGTACAGACCCTTTGAGTATGATATAGTGTCCTTCCTCATCTCTTATAATCTTTGGCTTAAAATCTAATTGATCTGTTACAAGGATTGCCACCCCAGCTTTCTTTTGATGTCCATTAGCATGGTAAATTGTTTTCCAGCCCCTCACTTTAAATCTGGAGGATTCTTTGTGTCTGAAATGAGTTTATTGCAGACAGCATATGGACGATTCTTATTTTTTTATCCATTTCGATACCCTGTATCTTTTGATTGGGGGCATTTAGCACATTTACATTCAGGGTAACTTTGAAGGATATGAATTTAGTGCCATTGTATTGCCTGTAAGGTGACTATTACTGTATATTGTCTCTGTTCCTTTCTGGTCTGTTACTTTTAGGCTCTCTCTCTTTGCTTAGAGGACCCCTTTCAATATTTCCTACAGGGCTGCTTTGGTGTTTGCAAATTTTTTAGTTTTTTTTTGTCCTGGAAACTTTTTATATCTCCTTCTATTTTCAATGACAGCCTAGCTGGATATTGTATTCTTGGCTGAATGTTTTTCTCGTTTAGTGCTCTGAATATATCATGGCAGTCCTTTCTGGCCTGCCAGGCTTCTATGGATAGGTCTCCTGCCAATCTAATATTTCTACCATTGTATGTTACAATGATGTTGAGACCTCTTGTCCCAAGCTGCTGTCAAGATTTTCTCTTTGTCACTGAGAATTGTAAGTTTTACTATTAGATGATCGGGTGTTGGCCTATTCTTATGGATTATGAGGGGAGTGCTCTGTGCCTCCTGGGTTTTGATGCTTGTTCCCTTCACCAAATTAGGGAAATTCTCTGCTGTCATTTACTCCAGTATACCTTCTGCCCGTCTATCTGTTTCTTCTTTTGGGATCCCAATTATTCTAATATTGTTTTGTCTTATGGTATCACTTATGTCTCGAATTCTTCCCTCATGGTCCAATAGTTGTCGTCTCTTTTGCTCCACTTCTATATTCTCCATCATTTATTTGGTCTTCTATATCACTAATTCTTCTGCCTCATTTATCTTAGCAGTAAGATCCTCCTTTTTTTGATTGCACCTCCTTAATAGCTTTTTTGATTTCAACTTGGTTAAATTTTATTTATTTTATTTCTCTGGAAAGGGATTTTATTGCTCTAGAAAGGGATTCTCTGTATCTTCCATGCTTTTTTTCGAGCCCAGCTAATGCCTTCATAATCGTCATTCTGAACTCTGGTTTTGACATCTATACTAATGTTTGTATTGATTAGAAACCTAGCCGTCAGTACTGCCTCTTGTTCTTTTTTTTGTGGTGAGTTTTTCCTCCCTGTCATTTTATCCAGATAACAATAGATAAATGAGAGAACAAAATACTAAAAGGGTAGTAACAACCCCAGAAAAATATATACTACCCAAATCCAAAGAGACTCGAAACTGGGGGGAAAAGAAAGGAGGGGGAAAAAATACATATATATATATATATATTTTTTTTAAATGAAAATTTAAAATTTTTTAAAAGCTATTAGTAAGATAAAATAGTTTAAAAACATTAAAAGAGGAAAGAGGAGAAAATTTAAAAATAGAATAAGAAAAAAATAAAATTTAAAAATTCAATTTTGAAAGACTAAAGAATCATGAGAAAAAAGCCATGAATTCTATGTGCTCTATTCCTGTGGCTCTTACATTTTACAGTTCTCATTGAGTGGTAAACTTGGTCTTGGCTCATCTTCTTTTTGATCTTATGGGGGAGGGACCTGTTGCAGTGATTGTCAAGTGTTTTTGCCTGAGGCCGAATTGCACGGCCCTGGCCCTTGCCGGGGCCTGCCGAGCAATCTGCTTGGTTTTGCTTTTAGAAGCTTGTGTTCCGTGAAGTCTTTCCGTACAGCTTTGGAGGAGGGAAATGAAGATGGCGGCCTCCCTCTCTCCAGCCTATAGGAGCTGAGAGCTCAGGGCCCCCCTCTTCAATGGGCCCTCAGAGATAAGCAGCCAATCCCTCCATCTCCCTGGTCTTCAGCTGCACTCCGAGCTCACCAGGCCCTGTGACCAAGTGCTTCTGTCTCTAGTGCACGGCCCTGTTTGAAGTTTCCAAACCCTGCAGATTCCTGCAGCGCACTTCCGCGCCACTCCTCCCGGAGGAGGAAGGAGGGTGTCTCTCTGAATCTGCCTCTTGTGGTGTCCATGCTTGAAGAGTGATGGCCCAACTGTGCCACGGATCACAGTTTAAAGTAACCAGAACCGACTCCTCAGCTCTGTCTCTGCAGCCGGATTCCTGGACGCTCTGCCACACTCCAGGCAACCCTGGTCTTTCTGTGACCCCAGAGTCCTGAGACCTGTCCCCTCAAGGGCTCCATCCCTGCTTAGCCTGTGGAGCAATGTCCCTCAGTGGAGCAGGCTTCTAAAAGTTCTGATTTTGTGCTCTGCTCCTCCACCGCTTGCCAGGAGCCGGCCCCTCCCCCCCAGGTCTGTCTTCCCATTTTTTGCCTCAGTTTCACTTCACATGTCCAACCTTCTAGAAAGCGGTCACTTTTCTGTTCCTAGAATTGCTTCTCTTCTTCTCTTCTATCTCCTGTTGCATTTGTAGGTGTTCAGAATGGTTTGATAACTATCTAGCTGAACTCCTGGGACCAGATGGAATTTTGTGTCCTGCTCCTCCACCATCTTGCTCCTCCCCTCTTTTTAAAAATGTTTTGACTATTCTTACAAATTTTATTTTCCATATGAATTTTAGAATAGACATGTGAAATTATACCTGAACAATCTTATTGAGATATTATTATAATTTGCATGAATTTAAAGATTAATTTGTACAAATTTGACAACTGTACACTGTTGAGTCTTCCTACCCAGGAATGTGACATATTTCTTTTTTTTTTTTTTAATTTCCTATTTATTTGACAGAGAGAGAGATCACAAGTAGGCAGAGAGACAGGCAGATGGAGGGGGTAAGCAGGCTCCCCACTGAGCAGAGAGCCCTATACAGGGCTCGATCCCAGGATCCCGAGATCATGACCTGAGCCGAAGGCAGCGGCTTAATCCACTGAGCCACCCAGGTGCCCCGGAATGTGACATATTTCAATATTCAAGTTTTATTTTATTTTTATTTTTTATTTATTTAAAAGATTTTATTTATTTATTTGACAGAGAGAGGGAGGCAGAGAGGGAATACAAGCAGGGGGAGTGGGAGAAGGAGAAGAAGGCTTCCTGCTCAGCAGGGAGCCCGATGCAGGGCTTGATCCCAGAACTCTGGGATCATGACCTGAGCCAAAGGCAGAGGCTTACCCGACTGAGCCACCCAGGCACTCAAGTTTTTTTTATATCATTTATTAACATCTTACCTTTTTCATGATAATGTAAATATTTCTAATTTTTTATTCCTAAATGTTTTATGATTTTTGTTTTTATATGAATGGGTTCCTTTCCTCCTACATTTTGTTATTTAATCAGTGTGTACCTACTTGGTTTTTGGATACTGATTTTGATATTGTCTCTTTGCTTAGTTATCTAATTTTTAAAATATATCAGCAGTTTAACTGATATTTATAAAGACAGTCATCATCTCTTAGCAATGAGTTTTGTCTCTTGTCTACTAAATTTTCTTTTATATCTTTTTCTTTCCTCACAGTACAGTTTCTAACTTCAGAGAGTGTCTTATCCCTGATTTCAGAACAAATGCTTCAGTGGTTTACCCTTATATTTGCTATAGATGTTTGATGGATAGTCTCTGTCCTTTGTCAGATTAAAAATTTACATACACAACATATGCAGCTATGTTCACAGACTATTATTTAGTGTGATTCTTTTTTCCTAAGAAGTGAGGTTTTAGTGATTTTTAGTCCCCTCCCCCTATTGCAATTTATTTTTACTTATTTTTTTATTATCTTTTTAAGATTTTACTTATTTGACAGAGCAGAAGGAAAGGTAGAGGCAGGCTCCCCGCTGAGCAGAAAGCCTGAGACAGGGCTTGATCCCGGGACCCTGCGATCGTGACCTGAGCCGAAGGCAGAGGCTTAACCCACTGAGCCATCTAGGCGCTCCCCCCTCATTTAAAGAGGTTTTAATACTTTTGCAGAGTAAAATGCTTTTCTGGGGAGAAAAATAACATGTAAAATGTACATTATTCCTCCCTAACTAGCAGAAGAGGACCAAAGTCTCAATAGTGTAGTCAGTCCTTTTTTTTTTTTTAAGATTTATTTATTTATTTTAGAGAGAGACAGAGGGTGAGCAGGGGGAGGAGCAGAGAGAGAGAAAGAGAATCCTGAAGCAGATTCCCTGCTGAGCGCAGAGCCTGATATCATGACCTGAGCCAAAATGAAAAGTGGAATACCTAACTGATGAGCTACCCAGGTGCCCCAGAATAGTCAATCTTCAACTATCTGTTTTATAATGAGGTCTCCCAAAGTTTGTTTCTTAAGATGTCATTTATCATTCCTTGTAGAAAGTTTTTTTGGTCTATTAAATTTGGAAAACACATAAGAGAAAGTAAAGTATGACTTTTTTTAATGTAAGATTTCTTGGAACCTTTAATATACATGTGTGAATAGGGAAGCTCCAACAGAAGAAGGTAGAATCTAGCATACCTTCCAGGAGCCCCTCGTAAGCAATGTGTCAGTGAACTCTGTTGTTCAGTGGACTTCTGTCATTTCTGCTCTTATAGTCAGGGTTATATGTGCCTGGTTGGACACAGTTTCCTTCAGAAGTGTACTGGGTTAGGGGCGTCTGGGTGGCTCAGTGGATTAAGCCGCTGCCTTCGGCTCAGGTCATGATCTCAGGGTCCTGGGATCGAGCCCCACATCAGGCTCTCTGCTCCGCAGGGAGCCTGCTTCCTCCTCTCTCTCTGCCTGCCTCTCTGCCTACTTGAGATCTCTCTCTCTCTCTCTGTCAAATAAATAAATAAATAAATCTTAAAAAAAAAAAAAAGAAGTGTACTGGGTTAGACTAACTTGTATCAGTTGTTCTCTGTATAGTGCTTTACACAGAACTTGTCTTAGAAAGCAAACCAATTAAGCCAAAAATTAATCAACTCTCTTCTGCCCTCTAGAGTATTGGACTAGGTGATATGAATAGGGGAGGATGGACTGGTGTTCACAGCGTTGAAGAATTAGTGTGGTCTTCAAGGAGTTTCCAGTCTAATAAGATCTGTATCACGTGTCTTCCTTTTGACCCAAGAGAATAATAAAACCTCTGATATGAGTCATCTTATCAGCTAAGGACACACACACAGATGGGTTGATGTCATGAGTCCAAAGTCATGCAATGTGGGATATCAGTTGGGAACAGAACAGATTCATCTGACTACACTTATCAGCACCTTATTTAATTGACGTGACTTCCTCTCCTACATAGTAGATACAATGATTAACTCTGTTGGAGTGGGAAAAGTGAGTGAGTGGGAGCTAAGCATTTTGGAATATCAAAATAATTTAATTGGATCCCAAATGAATTAAGATGTGTGGGAGTCCAAATTATATCCCAAATACCAAGTTTGCATAAAGCCAACTTTAAAATAATTTAAATTAACGAAATAGAACGATTGTCTCATGCTAATACAAAGAATGCAAAAAATTACAATGAAGGTACTGAAAAAAATTTTATTCACCTAACAACATAATTATTAAACTTGTATTTCAACAAGGAACCTTGAAATTAAAATCAACTTGAAGTATGAAAAAAATGAGTTCTCTATATCTATTTTGAAATGTATGTAGTATAAGTATTACTGAACAGAGAATAAAGTGTTGTTTTTTTTCATTTTGATGACCAGTGTGCTTTTGAAGTACTTTTTTTTCCAAGCAGTAGGTATGTACACATAGAATTCTGTAGGGACCATCTATCTACAAAATTGTGGGTTGGCACCTTCTATTTATTAAATTTAAATGCAGAAAGAGAATGTCCAGTTTTCTTTTTATTTTCTCTCTCCCTATTTCTGCTTCTGTCCCAACCTTTAAAGCTCTCTGGTGACTTCTAGGAGCTCAGTGAGCCATTCTTTTGCTCTGACTTCCACCCTCTTCTCTTATTTGATCCATGGGTGCTGTCATCCAGTTTGACTTTTTACTCCTCCCAAAGGAGCTGGTACTCGGAAGTGTAACATTGAGTGTATCAGCATGGATGCTGTTCTACAGATTCTCCATGGCAAAAACTGACTTTGGGGATGCATAGAACTGAAGCCACCATATGATTGCAATCTTTATCTGGAAGGGAAAGAGGGGAGAACCAGGACAGAGCAAAATGATGTGTTGGTTTCTCTCATGATTCCTAGGTGTCTTACTTGGGCAGTTAGATAGGGTTTTCTTTTAGTGCAGATTTCGAGGCTTAGTTGCTCTAGAATTCTCTAACCAAGAGTTTAATCTACCTCTGGGAAGGTGAAAGTATCCAAGTACCTTTCCAATTCTTGATGCTGCAATGGACTTGCCTGTCCCTTCTTCAGCCATTGAACGCCACGCAGGTATTCAGGATTGGGCTTCCAAAAGTAAGTCCATTGCAGAGATTGATTGGTGAGAAACAGTTAAAACAATGACCAACTTCTTCCCATTATTTTTTGGGGCAAATGTTAGAGTTAATGAGTGAACCAGCAAATGGATAAAGATGACATTTTGTGACACTTAGCTCCTCAGAGTGCAGGTTTTGGATGTACTTGCCTCTGAAAAACTTCAGCTCTTGATTAAGGAGTCAGGCAGAGTACCTTCCTTCCTTTGCTCAGTTCCTTTTCTCTTTTCCCTCAGTGGGTCTGAAGAATGATTTGCTTGGCTTAAATAAAAGCAGTATTACTTATATTTGTTTATGTTAACTGTCTGACTTTTATGCCCAATGAACTTACGACACTATAATAATTATTCATCTCATTAAGTATGAGTTGGATTAGCTTTGTTATAAATTACATGTGATAATGGCGCTGAGTTTTATTTAAATGAAGTTAATGGTGTTTCTCATCAATGTAATTATTTGACTTTTAATTTTTAAAATTTTAAGGAAATTTCTGAAGTTGGTAATAAAATTGTTGCACGCTGAATACAATTATGACTAAAGTATGAATTCATTTATTCATCCATTCACTTATTCATGCATTCAATTAACATTTTATTCCATGACTAATACTGTATTAGGAGAATGAAAGCCATGGCTCCACCGTCTAGGAATTCACCATTTAGGATGGCAGACAAGTGAGCAGACAATTGTCTTTAGCATGATGTGACTGGTTAGCAGATAAGGATATATGAGGGGCCCCTGACCCACACTGAGGGGCAAGACTGGGGAGCAATCAGGGAGAGTTACCGAAGTAGATTATACTGGTGCCGAGTCTTAGGTAACATGTCACATTTGATGAGGTAGAGACATGGAGAAAGGCAAGATACAAGCAAGGGAATAATAGCATCAGAAGCATAGAAGCAGGTCTGTGAATCGCCAGGTTTACACATTTCACAGCACTTACGATAGCACAGACCTGTACCCCTGGGGATAAAAAATACATTATATGTTTATAAAAAAAAAAATTGGAAGGGGAGGCGAACCATAAGAGACTATGGACTCTGAAAAACAACCTGAGGGTTTTGAAGGGTCAGGGGTGGGAGGTTGGGGGAACAGGTGTTGGGTAATAGGGAGGGCACGTTTTGCATGGAGCACTGGGTGTTGTGCAAAAACAATGAATACTGATATACTGAAAAAATAAATAAATTTTAAAAAAATGTAAAAAAAAAAAAGCATAGAAGCAGGAAAGGGCATGATATATTTAGAGAACTCCAGATGTTATTGTGACTATACAGTATAGCCCAGGTGTGGTAGGGCATGTTTAGTGTGATTGCAGACTAGTGTGTGGTGAAGGGATGGAGGAGATGATGTCAGAGAGAGGCAAAGGTCAGATTGTAGGGGACTTCAGCCCTCTCTTCCTTAGAGGAGAAGAACAGTTCCTATACATTTATTTTAGTCTCTTGACCAGGTGCTAGTCTATTAGGCAATGCTTTCCCATTGTAATAAACATTTACTGTGCTCCCACTGTATGTCTAGAATTGCACTCTGCTCTGTGATGAATACGTCTGCTTTCCAGATGAAATTATTACCTGAGCTTGGTTTTTCACCTGTAATACAAAATTTAGGAAACTCTAACTGGTAAAGTATAAAACATCCTTTTCCTAATTACATGTTTTATACTTTTAAGCAAAATCTATTGATGAATCAATTGAAATACATCTGAGGGCCTTATTGAAACTCATCAGTGTCTTGTGTTGAGTTCTTGTAGTTCTGCTTTTTAATGAATTGGCCAAAGCGTAGATTCTCCAAAATGCAGGAGGAAAGATGGAAGACCTTAAATCACAGTGGTATTCAAATTATGGAGTCCCTGAGATAGATAGTCATAAATTAGGGGGGAAAAGGACTTTTCTGTACTGTCATGTACCTTGACTGACAAGTTCCATGCACTTTCTTCTGCTACCACAGTTCTTTCCATTTTGCCTTGATGGTCATTATGCCCCTGGACACCAGGAAGGTGATTTGCTGGCCTCGAGGATGAGGGAAACCTCATCCTAGCTAGGAACCTCTCCAGTGTAAATTCTGTAATATTCTTCAGCAGTTGTTTTTTGAGAATCTACAATAGATGATTTACGTGTGTTATTTCTAAACTTCATGTCATTGAAGGAATCCAGATTTGCATGTTAGGCAACAGTGGACATGAAAAGCTAAGTGATGGCATGTTGTATGTTGAAACCAATGCTGTTCCTCCTTTGCACTCTCACAAGGAACGCTAATTCTGTGCAGGTCAGGCTCATCTTTCTCCACTAAAGGATTTTTCTCCTTTAACTATTTAAAAAATTGATATATAGTTCACATACCATAAAATTCACCCTTTTAAAATGTGGTTTTGATTTTAATTTTAATTCGGTGGTTTTTATTATCTTTGTAAATTTGTGCAGCTAATGCTGTTACCTAATTTGAGAATATTTTTATTGTCCCCAAAAAGAAATCTTGGACCCACGAGCAGTTCATTCTACAACCCAACCACCCCCCATCCTCCAGCTCCTGGCTGTCCTCGATTTGCTTTCTGTTTCTATGGGATTTGCCTATTATGGGCATTTATCCAGATTGAGTGACACAATAGGTGGCTTCTGTGTTTTACTTCTTTTATTTAGCATAATGTTTTCAACGTTCATCCATGTGGTAGTCTATATCCATATTCCATTCCTTTTCATGACTAAATAATATTCCCTTGTATGGATGTACCACACTTTTGTTCCTTGATTCATAAGTTGATGGATATTTGCGTTGTTTCCACTTTTTGTCTGTTTTGAATCAGGCTGCTATATCTTCATGGGTTTAGGCTGCACTGGGTGATGGTGTGTTTCCTAATTTGTGTCACATTATTTTATCATTATGATGTATTACTATTATATTGTCTCTTTCCCCTGCCATTCTGTACACTCTAAGTGTATGAAGCATATTTGTCTTGTTAGCCGTTATATCAAGCATAGCACACCCATGTAAGAAACATGAGAGTGAATAAATTAAAGAAGGCAGCTCTGTAGCTCTAGGTGAGAACTTTGAACTCATGTAGCCTGCCTTCTGTCACTTCTCCAAAGGGCTGTGTCCCTCACTCTGTTCAGAGTGTGCGTTAGTGGCTGAGGATCCTGCTCTAGATTTTTCCTGACATTTTTTATCATTGGGCAAGGAGAGGTTACATTGATACAGCAGCCTTACAATTTGTTTGGTTGAGTTGAGTGTTACCACCTATCTGCAAAAGTCAGAGGAAAGCTAGATTTGTTCTGACAGTTTGTGCTGGGAGCACTTGGGACATTTATTAGCAAGGGAAGTAGACCATGATCCCAAGTTTGTCTGTTGTCTTGCCAATTAAAACTGCCTGCCTGGGCATGTGTCATGGCCCCACCATGGGATTCTTCCCACCGGGGACACTGGGAAGGTCCTTAAGTGTTAAACTTATTGTTTCCTTTGCTTTTATCCCTCTTTGTCTAACTCTTCCTCGATCATCTCAGAACTCACCCTGGCCGATTTTCTGTGGCTAGTGGAAAATGTTGCCTAACCCCCAAATCTCTTTTTTCAGAGGTAATAGAATTTAATCAGGGCAAAGTCCTCTCATTTATTTCTTGCTTCAAACAAAGCGCTGGGTTTGGGGGGCCTTCCTTTCCGCTGGGACATTTTGCTTGGGTACTTAGCCCTATTTCTCAGTCTTGAACCCGCCAAGAGATTCCCGAGGAACGCCGGGCACTGGGGGGCCCTGTAGTGGCAAGTCTGAATGTGGCAAGTGCTCTAGCCGCCTCTGCTTTCCCCCTCCCTCCTGCATCTGCCTGCTCCTTAGCCTAGTGAGAATGACAGGAAGGGAGAAGGAAGCTGCCAGGTTTCCTGTATGCGTGTCTGTGGGAGGGAGACGAAGAGGGCTGGCAGCCATGAACTAAGTGGGCTCCATTCCATCTATCTTTTCTGATGAAAGTGAAGCAGATTCAGGCTGCTGCCTGTGAGCTGTGATGGGAGCCATAGCTCAGAGACAATTCCTGGAATGACTGTTCTAGACATTGCACCCATTTCCACCCTGGAGCAACTTACAGGCTGAGGGGGTTGAGAAGTCTAAAGCTGTCGGTAGTGTGTGGTTGGTATTTGGATGAAAATCTCCATGTGCTATTATATAAACTTCAGAGAAAATACTGTGAAAATATAAATAAAGATGTCCTTAAAAGTATGTGTTTTTGGTGTAGCATCTCGTGGCTTCAATCTTTATGCTATTTTACGACTGTCAATCTCTCCCATTTGGGGTAAGATGTGTTTGACTTCCAAGTAGTTGTCATAAAAGGTTAAGGTTTAGAGACCAAGTATATCCATTGTTTCATCAAGATCCAGTGAATACGTTGTTTTATTTCAACGTTTGTGCCTGGTTACTGCAACAGATTCCAGATCCTTCTGGATGGTTCTATAAACATTTATCCATTTTTGCATGAATTCGTAATTTCTCAGACCAGTCTAGAGGAGGACTGTCAAGAATGTGGGTAGCAATCGCAGGACGATAAAATCCCATCTTGGGCCTGAGCCTCCCTGCTGGAGTGTCAGGGACGTAAGGCCCCTTTCTCCTTCCTCCCATGCAGTATCCTGGCACAGTTCATCAGATCTTCCTGGGGAAAATAAAATTCTTCTGTGGGCTCTGGGGTTAATCTCTACTCTGACCGTAGAAGGTGTTAACAGCTGACACCTTCGTGCAGCTCATTTCATTAAGATGTCACTTCTGTGCACGTGAGAACCACTGCTCTTTGTCTTGCTGTGGGTGACAGACCTTCTGTGTGCCCCAGTCTCTGCTGTTACTTCCACAGTCACTTTAGGAGCTGCCGAAGTCACACAAGATGCAGCAGTAATATTGTTCTGCTCTCCTTTTCTTCTCCCCTACTCAGTGGGCCTCTAGTGTTATGACTATTTTTTTTTTTAATTGAACTGTCAGGTTAGCATCCCACTTTTTGGAGAAACTTGAAATAAATTCCCTTGGGATGTATCAGAGGGTACGTGGAGGCATTATGTGTAGCACTTCGAAGTGACCATCTTTAGTAATCGGGGTCCTGGGGTAGTTACTGTGCACTTCAACTCTTTCATATCGGCGTAAATCCCTTCATCATTTAAAAATGTCTTAATTTCTCATTAGGCACAGCAGATGCCCTAGTACTATTTTTCCAGGCCAGGGTGGGGCAGGGGAGGGAAACTACCAGGTGCTGAAAATGGGATTTATTGTGGCTTTACTCCAGATAAAATACATTGTGCTATGGTAACAAGCAGCCCTAAAATCTAGTGGCTGAAAACATTTTTTGCTTATACTCCATGTCTGAAGATAAGTAGTATCAGTGTAGTTATTTAGAAGCTCAAGCTGATAGAGACTTCAGCATTAGGATGCCTCTATCTCCCCATGACATTTGGGGTTTGCAACAGCAGGGAAGAGAACAAGTAAGTACAGCTCTTAGATGCGTTCCCTGGGAAATGATACGTGTCACTTCTGTTCACTTCGATTGGCCAAAGAAAGTCATTGAACAGGAATCTTGGTGAATTCTGGAAGTAAGGGGATGGGGCTTAAGCCAGCAAATAGCTTGGGAAGAGGTTTGAGTGGGTTGGAAGGTATACATGATAAGCCCAGTGCTCCCACAACTGATTTTCTGCTGATAGCATTTATCATTTCTTTCCAGGGAGCCTAAAGAAGATGAAATCAATTGGCACGGATTCTGCAACTAAATGATGCTTTCGCAGGGGTAAAGCTTTTTGGAACTGCACTGCTTACTAAGAGCGTGAAATGCCACAGGAGTGGCTGAAGCATTGGTGGAAGTCAGCCTGTGGGGCCATTCTGCCACGCATCCTCCGTACTCTGCCTCCGACAGGGGATTACTAGAGAGGGTGGGGGTCACTGAGTGCACGTGAGGTCCCACTTGCTGCTCCTCCCTGGTGAGCATGCACCATCTGCCCAGAGGAAGGACAACGCTGTCTATGGGTTTGAAGCAAGAGTCACTTACACAGGTAGTTGTGAGAGGCATATGACACAGCAAAACTTGCTTTGAGTAAAATCAAAAACATCAGAAAAATGCAACTCTTTAAATGGTACAGAGTTTTCAACCATTGCCTTGTACTTTTCTAAGCCCTTTTATGACAGTATCTCATTTGGTTCTTTAAAAGAATAGAAATCAGGGGCACCTGGGTGGCTCAGTTGGTTAAGCATCTGCCTTGAGCTAAGGTCATGATCCCTGGGTCCTGGGATCGAGTGCCACATCAGGCTCCTTGCCAGGCAGGAAGCTTGCTTCTCCCTCTTTCTCTGCTTCTCTCCCTGCTCATGCTCACTCTCTCTCAAATAAATAAAATCCTTACAAAATGTATAGAAATCAGCCTCCTTAACTCCTTCACACTTATCACCACCCAACATTCTAAATATTTACCTATTTGTTTTATTTGTCTGGTGGCTGCTTTCTGCCTTGCCTGGGTGGAGTAGGGACAATTTCGACACGTGGTGGAATCATGAGTCACTTCCATGACCAGACTCCGCTCTGATAACTTGGTACCTCCTGTGCAGAGACCCTGCCTCTCTTCTTAGCACTTCACGTCCCTTTGCACCTCCTTGTTTGTTTTTTTACCTGGTAAGTGAAAAGAAAAAAGACAGAAGGGAAAGGAGTGTGGGGGCTGGAAATGTAAACAGGTTGAAGGGAAAGGTCCAGAGAGCAAAGAACATCTAGCCTCAAACTGGCCTTGTCCAGGTCCCCTTCCCCCAAACACAGGGCACCCCTAGGCTCATCCTTCTAACCCTTCTCCCAAGACACCAAACAGACACTATCAGGAGTGCTTCCAGGTTCACCTATGGAGCAGCTATTGTGACTCAAGGGTCCAAACTTAAAAGATAAGATGTATTTGTTGATAAAATGCAGAACAGTTGGGCTCTAAGACTATAACCCCCCCTTTCCTGCTAGTGATGCCTAAAGTTTCTCAAAAAGGAAAGAGCACACATTTTATATTAATTCAAGTAATAAAGGCTGCAAATGCAAATGAATTTCAAGCCACAATCCTTCAATAAGTGCTGTTGTTTGGTATGAAAGGAGGTGAGACAAAAACTACTATGATAATGCCTGGCATCAGAATTTTTTGTGAGGAAACTACCTTTGCTCGAGAAAAATAACCTACTTCCAAAGAAGTAGAATTAATGTGCTCGACATGAGACAATTAGAAAGGTTTGCGTTATCATAGTAGTTTTTGTTACATCTGCTGCCTAAATAATCTCTTCTTTTCGTGTGTGTGTGTGTGCTTGCACGTGTTTAGTGGGGGGTAAGTGATGACTCAGAACTTCAGAGTCTTAACTAAGTTCATAAAATCGTTTAGTAGCAGAGTTGAGATGATAAAAGTCCTTTCTCCATTCATGTTCCTTCTTTATTAGAATAGGCTATCTACAACGTTGAAGATCTATAAGTCTCCTTTGTGGGGCACAGTCGGGTTATTCTAAAATTAAGACAGGAAATGTTGGCAGTCTGAAGGTGTGTTGCTGAGATGGAAAGAGACATGGAGACTAAGTACTGGACACTGCATGTTGGGACATGGGACTCACTTCTAAGCGCTATCTTTTTTTTTTTTTTTTAAGGATTTTATTTATGAGAGAGAGAGAGAGAGTGTGCACACGCACAAGTAAGGGGAGCAGCAGGCAGAGGGAAAAACAGATTCCCCGCTGAGCAAGGAGCCTGATGCAGGACTCCGGGATCATGACAGGAGCTGAAGGCAGATGCTTAACTGACTGAGCCACCCAGGTGCCCCTAAGTGCTATTTCTTTAATGCAACACTTCTCATTTGGCAAAATTGAATGGGACCATATACAAATTTCCAGGTATGTTACGTATTGTGATAAAATCACTTCACACTCTGTCTGCTTTGTGCACAGATGGACCTGATTTTTCTTATGGTTCCTGTAAAAAATTACATCAGCTTCGGTTGCATAGAACAATGATAATTTATCCTCTCAAAGGTTCAGAAGTCAGTATTCTGCAACCCAGGGGTCATCAGGACTGGGGGCAGTCTGGAGGCTGTGGGGGAGAATCTGTAACTTGGCCTCTCCAGCTTCTTGCAGCTGCTGGCAACCCGTGGTGTTCGCCGGTTTATGACACAGTCCAAACTCCAAACTCTGCCTTTGTCTTCACATTACCTTCTCCTGTGTGTGTGTGTGTGTGTGTGTGTGTGTGTGTGTGTGTGAGATCTCCCCCTACCTACCTCTTATAGATACTTGTGACTGCATTTAGGGCCCACCCAGATCTTTTAGGACCATCTGCTTATGTCAAAACCCTCAATTTAATCACATCTTCAGACACCCTTTTTCCAGACGAGGTAGCATTTACAGGCCCCTGGGATGAGGGCCTTATTCTCTGTGGGGCTATCACTCAGCCCACTGCCAGCCTCTACTTCAGTGCTGTCTTCTTATCTCTTCACAAGTTTTAAAAATGTAGTACATTATATTCTATCGTAATTCACCTTATTTACATAAATATGTACCTTTTAAAACTTACATAGGCTTTTTTTTTTTTTTAAGATTTTTTAAATTTATTTGACAGAGACACAGGGAAAGAGGGAATACAAGCAGGGGGAGTGGGAGAGGGAAAGCAGGCTTCCCACGAAGGAAAAAGCCTGACGCAGGGCTCGATTCAAGGACCCTGGGATCATGACCTGAGCCTAAGGCAGATGCTTAAGGACTGAGCCACCCAGGTGCCCTATTTCATTTTTCTAGAGTCGGGTAGGTAAGCTCTTTCTGCAAGACTTCTAGGCTGGTGCGCCCTCCAGTTTCCATTGCAACTCTTCTTCTCTGCCCCAGAGTGTAGGGTAGGCAGAGCCAATAGTCAAAGAATGGGTGTGCTGTGTTCTAGTAAAAACAAAACCAGATTTGGCACACTGGCCTCAGCTTGCTCCAAAAACCTCTCTGCATCTCTTTTATTATTTCTACCTCTAAATTTGAAGTTTTGATGTTTTACTTTAGTCTTCTTTGCTCTTAGAGATCATACCAACCACTTACTTGGTTTTTTTCCCTACTGCCAAACTAAGACATTTGCACAGAAATTCAGTGCATTTGCGCAGAAATTCAGTGCATTTGCACAGAAATTCAGTGCATTTGCACAGAAATTCAGTGCATTGCAGTTTGGTACTGCCTGGATGCATTTAAAAATGTTCCTTTTCTTTTGGCTCTGCCCTCTTGCGTCTCCTGTTTCATTATGCACTCACTAATACAATGAGTGTTCATTGTGAATGTACCAGATGCCAAGCATTGTGTCCAGCACTGAAAGCCATGTGACCTGAGGTACATTGTGAAGGAATTTCAGAGCGGGAATTGTTTGGGAGATTTAGGGGGCAAAGTCCTTGAGATTTAGTGGTGGGTGTGATTTGGACACACGAGGGAGAAAGAGATCTCAAAGATGACTCCTGTGTTTCTGACTTGACAATGGTTGGAGTGTGTTATCACTCGCGGAGGTGAACAATGCTGGAAGAAGTAGTTTTGGTGAGCTTGTAATTTGATATTGGAGGGGCTGACTTTGAGACATCTTTGGGGTCTGTTTGTCCCAGAGGCTTTTGGTCACTACCTACCTACGTAAGCATGTCTTACTCTTAATTTACTGTAACCATTTTCCATGTATGTAAATGTATGTATGTATATATGTGTACATAAATATGTGTATATACAAAGGTAGATGTGTGTGTACACACACATAAACACACCTATTACTACCAGTAATTATCATGATCTTGACCGACTTCACACAGAAATTCTGGTAAGAGATAGAATAGCTGATCTCACACCAATGTATGCAAGAGGAAAGAACTAACAAGTATTTCCTGAGCACCAGCCATAGATACATTTTTATTTCATTCTTGCAATAAATTTATGATATATGTACTAATGTTTTTTCTGTTACGCTTTTATGTAAAGGGAGGCTTTGAAAGGTTAATAATTTACTCAACCTCTGAGTTAGGATTTGAACCCAGTCAGTTGTTTATTCCTGAGTGAGCTGATAGACTTGTAAACAATTTGCTTGTAATTTCACACATTAAATGAGACTTTACCTGGGAGGTCTTCAAAGAATACCTCCTCCCCAGCCCTAAAATTACAGTCTAGATGCCCCAAATGTTATCTTTTTTATCTTTTTTTCCATAGCATTTATTGCATGACCTTTTTAAAGACAAAGTTTTTCAGGGGCGTAGACTCTCTTATTTTTTATATTACCTCCTTTCCTACACCACTCAGCCGAAAATCAGTGTTCAGTACATGTTTTCTGATTAAGAATTTCTTCTCTGCTGAAGGGTTATTAAACCGATATGGTTTACCTTTTGTAGGGTCTTGACTGCACACCACCACTGAATGGTTTGTTAGTTTGGGACATCCCCACTCCAGTGTTACAGAGATTTTGTTCTTGAGATTTCTTGCCTAAAAAAAGAGCAAAGCAAGCAGAGCAAAACAAAACAAAACAAAATGTGATAAAATAGCAAAACCCTAAGGAATGAACCTCAAATTCCATAAAGTCTGATAGGAGAAATGTTTTGAGGTAATTGGTCCTTCATCTAAAGGAAAGCCAGCTCTTAAGTAAAAGACTGTACGTGACACAAAGTTGCCTTCATCAGCTTCAGGTATTGGCTGAAGCTGCGCTCGGTGGGCATTTGACAAAAAAGCAGCTTTCAAAGCCTCTTCTCACACTTTGAATCTGTGACTTCAAATACCTACCTACTGCGGCCCAGTTTTAGGTTACATGTTTTAGATCCATTGTCTCAGTTAGTCCTCAGAGTTTTGTGATAAAGGTTTTATTATTTTATTAAACCTGGGAGGAAATGAGAGCCAGAGATGTTATATAATTTGCCCAGTGACACACAGCTGCTGGGTGGTGAGCCCAGGAGCAGCTGGCCGAAGCCCGTGCTTTATATTGCCGCTCTAAGTAATGACATTCCCAGGTGATCTGTAGATTGAGAAAAGGGGACAGCCCTTCAGATTTCCCTAGAGCACTTCTCAAACTTGAATGTGCATCAGACTCACTTGGGGTTCTTATTAAAATGCAGCTTTTGAGTCAGTGTGAGGCCTGCTTTTCCACATTTTTAACAAGTTCCCAGGTGATGGCAGCACTGCTGGCCCTCGGCCCACACTTGAACGCCCGAGACCGCCGACGTGAATCTCCACCGTGAGAGGGGGAAGAGGGGACACACTATACCCCACAGCCACCAGTGCCGAACCGTAGGTGGAGGGAGAGTCACTGTGAGAGTGAATCTCAGAAGCTTGTCATGCTTGGTGCTGCTCCTTAAGACAGGCTGGCTTCCGGGGGAAGGGGAGATTGATGACACCGTGGAAAAAGAACAGAATAGAAATGAAATGAAGATTTGTCTGTCATATCCCCCATCAGCAGTAACTGCCTGTGGCACGCTGGGTTCGTTCTTCAGTGCAGGTTCACTGAGTTAGCTGGGTCTGTTCGAAGAAGGACATTTAAATTCTCCTTTCATTGTGGTCGTTCCTGGAGATGTAGTCTTTTGTCAAAGCTTTTCCTCAACACAAGACTCCGGTGAGTTAGAGACGGAAGAGATGAGATTATGGCCTCCCTTCTCCCAAAGTCTTTCTTCCCCATTCACAATATGAGAGAGACTGGGGAATCTTACAGTCTTGGGGCTGGAGCAGAACCCCAAAGAAGAATGGATGTGAGAGATGGTCCAGAGAGACGCAGCTTCTCACTCTCCCGAATGCTTACTGATACGTGCTGGCGCTCTTTCCTTATGGATCAGGAAGTAGTGGCACAGCTGAGATTTCCCATCATCTCCCGATAATGGATCTGGGGGCTTGGGAAACTGAGCATCTCCTATGAAGCAGTGAGTGTTTACTGACAAGAAAGAGAGGAGGAAAGTGAGGAAGGGGAAAAGGAAGGAAGAACAAAAGTAACAGAAAAAGCTCATTTATCGTTTATCTTTGCCATTTCCATTGTTATGCAATAGTCTATTCTGTAGCAGGTGTTTGAAGGGATCTTAGGTACTTAAAAGCAAGTTTCAGTTTAAAGGGTGTTTCCTCCTCTTTTCCCTATCCTATCCATCTCTTTTGTTCTATGACAGTTATGTTTTATATAGCCTGTTAGAATGGATATAAATAGGAAATAGAATTGAGAGGCAGCATGAAATCGTGGTGCAAAAACTGACCTAGGGTCTAAAGCATGGGATTTTAGGTTTTTCGCTGCCATTAGCTGTTTCCCATGGAAGTCAGCTGGGAGTCTAGAGCATTTTCAGATTGACTGAAGCCTTGTTCCAAGAATTGCAGAATTGCAGAAGACCTGCAGAAGACCAGAATTGCTGGAGACCTGGAGCCCTTCCCAAGATCTCCTTTGTTTCCCTAGGAGCCAATGCTTTGGTCACCTTCACCCCAATTTTCTACTGCTGCTGAATGTGTGTTTTCTTTGCTCGATCTTTTATGCCCAATTAAATGAGGGCCCCTCACAGCAGTCACAGACGCAAGGCTGGTGCATTGTATATCCTTTGCCTATCTGTCCATCATATCCCACACGGCTACCCATGACTACGCCTGGCCGCTGCAGCATCACTGGCGATCTCTCCCGGGCACTGCTTCTCCTCTCCGTTAATCCCAGAGATTCTTGCCGCCGCGCTGCTTCCCTGTTCTTCCTCCTCCCTTCCTTTTCTTGCCTTGTAACTCACATGCACAAAAACAAGAACGAAAACTCGACTTTTCTTACAGAGAGCACTTTACCTCTAATACTGTTAAGGTCTCCTTTTCTACCACAATGAAGTACTTTTTATAAAGCAAAAAAGGATTCTAATGCCTAATATTACTGTAATACAGTTTTGATCACATTACACATGTCACTTAACATGAAGTAAATTTTACATTTTTCTTGTAGGTGACAGACCAGGAATTAAGTGACTTAATTAAGTGGATGGAATTGCAGAATTGAGATGCCACAGAATCCTGTGGTTTTTGTTTTATTTTATTTTGTTTTAAGTTAAGAATAGATGTTCTATAAAGCCTAAGATTTGCAAATCTTATTTGTAGAGCACAGACAAGTGAATATGATCACAAGGGGTAGTGTCTGGGATTTGAAGGTGTGTGATTAAGAGTGGAATAGGCATGATAACTTCTGAATCTTTCTCTGTGAGGCTCAGGAGCTAGGATTCCCAAGTGCTATTTCTTATGCAACAGCTTCTTTACTGGGCAAACCTGAATATGACCAAATAACAAAGTTCCAGGTATTTTAAATATTGTGATGAAAGAGTTTTATTGAAATCAAATGGCAGTTAGAAATTCATGAACGAGTGAGAGAGCTTAAAGAAATACATAGGTTTTTCAAATTATTGGAGCGATATATCAGTACTGGAGAAAATGTAAGAATAAGAGAAACAGAAAAGTAATTTGGAATATCAATATCTAGAGAGAACAAGCACTGTTATTTTACACTTTCTTGTCCTGATATGCAGCTCGTTTTGTACCTTGATTTATTTCATAAGCATTTTCTGAGCCCCATGTCGTTTTCATGTCACTGTTTTAGATGGTTGTAAAACAGCGCATTCGATCATTCTCTGTGGTTTACAATAAAGTTGTGTGTAATTTTGCATCATTAAAAATAATTATGATGTGAAAAGATGATCTATAAATAGAAAGAATATATTTTCTTAGAATAAATTCCCAAATGTTGAATTACTGAGCCAAAGCCTCCTGCTAATACCTTATGCTTCTGCTCTGTGAGAATGGGCTTTCATATACCTTTATCACATAGAATATTCTAACTTTAAAATGGCTGATTTGATAACTGAAAAATGGTATCCAGTTTTTTTAATTTGTCCTTGATTATTAGTGAGTAGTACATGTTTATTTTTACTTTTTTTCCTTTGAATTTAGTATTTCTATCCTGAGCATGTTTCTCTGTTGTCCTTTTATTGTTTCCTTGCCCATTTGTGGCTATCGAGAGGCTTTTTAGAATGACTAAGCTAAGCAACGCTTTGTTTAAAGCACTAGACTATTTCGGACGAGAGTTTTTTGCTACTAAAAGCAAAGGGGTGTGGAATTCCATTCCATCCTGGCATGTGCTGACTTTTTTGGCAGATTTCAAAGCTGTCTCTGGGCTTCATGTTAGTGTGACCTAGAAAGGAATGAAAGCTCAGCCAGCCCAGGTCACTGTCAGAGCTGTAACCTTCACTCTGATTTCCTGTTTCCCTGAGGTTGGCCTCAATATAGATTCTACGTTCTCCAGCAAAGTGCAGCATTAGATTTATTTTCTTTTTGCTTTGTCAAGGCAGATTAATGCACATTGAGGTTAGAGGCTGCCCAAGAATAAACGGTAAACAGACAAAACTCAGTTTGGGGGACACCCACCACCTCACTGACCAGTGATCTCATGCTGCCCCTAGAAGCTCCAGGATCTGCTTGCTGTTACATGTTCTGGACCATTTAAAGGCTTCTCCTGACCATTGAAACCTCCCTGTCAATTACCTGATTTCCTCTGAATCCTGTTGTCTGGCAGCTGTTTGCAGCACCATTCTTAGGTGAAGTTGAATCCATGTTGGACTGCCCATTTTGAAAGAGATGTATAAACAAAGGAGAGGTCTCTCCACTTGCACGTGTGTGCCTGTCTGATTTGTATGCTCTGTCACTATTTCCTCCGTTAAAAATCTATCTTGTAAGATTCTTTGCACATATGCTTTTGTCTAAGGTTTTCCCCAGTTGCTTTTCCAATTGATCTTCCCATTTGGGTTATATCTCTTTCAGCTTTGATCCTCCCTAGTATATTGCTTGCTCTCTTCTGTGGGCACATACTGAATTAGAGTAATTTCCATATGTATCCTTTCCCACAGCGGGTTATATGCGCTGTAAAATAGAGATTGTGTCTATTTTTCTTTCTTACTTTCTCAATTAATCAGTGTATTTTCCTTATATAGCGAGTTGCTCATAGTTTTTTACTTGAATAATTTGAGTCATTTTAATAGCTAGAAGTTCAGGCACTATGGCAGGCTGAAGCAAAAGGAGACATTTTTTACCTCACATTATTTAATACAGTTGAATGCCAAACATGGCTAGCAGGAAGGGAGCCATTAGTTAAGTAAGGCAGTTCCTCAAGGAAAGGTAAAGTCAAGTTTTAGGTTGGTTTGGTGATCCTCACTCAGCAATATCCTTAAACATCTGTCTTCTATCTGTAGGTTGTAGGAGACGAAATTGTCTGTCAAAATGAGTGGGGAAAGATGAATACTTCCCCAACCACTAGGATGTAATTGTTCAGAAATTCACTGAGTAAAACACTGTGTTCTTCTGCCACAGGTTTTTCTTTATGTCACTTGGTGTTACCAGGACAAGCAGTGATGCTGTGGGGATAGCATAGGAGTTCTGATTTGTTCTTTGGGCTCTTGGCCATTGTGAGAGTAAAGAGCTGTCAAGCCAGAGCTCCAGTGTTGGCTCTTGGGGGAGACCCCACTCGACTTACACAGGTAGGTCTCAGTAGGCTCATATACGAAACTTGATTTCTGGAAGTGACCCTTTCTACCAGAATTGCTACAATGCTAATGTGTCTTGATTTTTCACTATAATAAATACATCACTATTTCACAACCTTTATTCTGGCAGTCTTGGTTTTTCAGTGGACAAAGGATGAAACATTAAGGAGTTAAAACTTCTGCTTTAACATATTTCAAAGAAACTTTCTAGATTCATCCCTTCTCTATATTGTTCAAGAGAGCACACTATAAACAATTTGAGTGTATTCAAGCGTTTTTCAAACCAAGCAATTGTTTTTCAATAAATCTAGATTAATAACTATTAGCACTATTCCAAGCCCTAGGGAATGCTGGGACGATAAGGGGATCTTGTCCTTCTTTAAGATATGTTTTGACTGTGCTCGCTTTGGCAGCACATAGACTAAAATTGGAATGATACAGAGTAGATTAGCATGGCCCCCGTGCAAAGATGACACACAAATTCGTGAAGCAGTCCATACTTTTGTGAATTGTGTAAGACTGATGTGTCACAGACTTACACCCCTGAAACAAATAATACATTATATGTTAATAAAAAAATAAAATACCATAAGTTTAGACCCTATTCTTCATAGTACAGGCCAGTCTGTGAAAAGCCACGTCATAGAGGTCATGCTCTTAGGAGGTTTGTTAGCAGATGAAGAGAGGCGGGACAGAGACCCTACCCTGCCTCTCACCTGTTGGCCTGTTGAACTTAATTTTCAGTGAAAACTTTAGGTCTTGGTTCACTTTTTAATCTTTGGGATTCTCTTAGAGGTAGACATGACATTTGGAGCAATGAACATAGCTGATTTTCCTCACTTTGGGTCAATAAAACAAAGGCCTAACGCATATTTTTCTAGTTTTCTCAACTTCAGAAAAATATCGTCTTCATTGTGATTGGTGCTTTTGACTTGTCAGCACTATAAAGTATCACTTCTAGTTCCTACATCACCAACCCAGTAGACCGTGGCAACCCCTCCCAAGTTTGTCCTCCCCTGCTCCTAGTTTCATATTTGTGGTCTGACACTCCCAATTGCTTCTGAGTTTTCAGTTACCATGAAGGCTGATGGTTATGGGAAACTGGCAATCGTATGAGAAAACCTTTTAGACCCAACAAAATTCAGATGCCTCTGTTTACCTTGTCTTCTAATTCCTCTTTTCCCTCTCTTCTTTTTCTTATATTGAGATCCTTGCAGCTCAAAGTGGCAAAATCTTTTGCAGAAAGAAGGACATGATGACTGAATTTGAACCAAAGTACATTAAGGATACAAGGTCAGACATTTAAGTTTTATTGGGTTCAAACTCTAAAAAATCTTCATTTTTGTTAGGGAGGTCCTGTCTTCTCCTAAGTGACTAAAAGTCACTTAGTCACTATTAAAAAAAAGTCACTATTAAAAGATAGTGTCTGTAGTCTAAGCCAGGCATAATTTACACAATTGCCCTTGACAATTACTGGGTTAGGAAGGAGCGTATGAACTTATTCTGGCCAGTGACAGATGAGAAGATTGCTGGCAAGCAATTATCAAATGTTTTATTTCTGATTATATATAATACATACATTATGACATATATATGACACAATATTTGCTGTATATGTATTTGTTATATATATAAATATAGGACACACATATATATAGCTCTGTCTCTCTATCTGGGACACAATATTAGCTTTTCTTCTGGACGTAGTTGTGTCTTTGTAGGATGCCTCTAGCAAAGGTTGGCATCTTGGCAACATAAGAAAGGTTAGCTGGAACAAGTTGGGGGACAGGCTGAGTTGAACATGCAGAGACAGGACAGCCTTGTGCCTATTTAGTACTTGAGACTTCTTATGTGAGATAATAAATATGCTTATTGTCTTGACCTTTCAAATCAGAGATTAAATTACTGGCAGTCAAACTCACCCTCACTGATAAAGTGTGGTTTGTTGGAGTTAGGCTGAAAGTCATGACTTTACAGCTCATTTTCTTCCCGTACAGCCGTTTTTCCTAAAATTCTACCAATAGGCTCTTCTGTGAGTGAAACCATTGAGCCTCTGTTAACTGTAATTCTGCTTTTTGGAGGGTGTAACACATTCACATTTTATCTCAGTATTGAGTAAAGCTCTCTCATTTATCACCGATTTCCTGAGAAAGTAGCCAACGAAACAGCAAGGTTTGGTGAGAAAGGAGCCAGGAAAGACAGGGAGTGTAGGATAATGCCAGGAAGAGCAGTTTGAGAGGATGGGCTACAAAGCGGGTGAGCTGGGAACCGCGTTGAAACATCACAGGGGAAGCAGTGGGGAGGCACCACGTGATGAGCGGGGGCCAGGATGAGCACTAGGGACAAATACGGCTTATATCCCAAATGGAGTTCTACCATCCGGGGCTGCCTCAAATGGTGTAGTTCTGAGGACACCAAAAACTGCAGCGTTTCTCACTTAAACTTGCAGATTCTATGGTTCCTGCATCTCCCAGTATACAGAGATGCTATCAAGTTTTACCTGTCTCGGTTTTTCCGGTTGGCTGAAGAAACTCAGCCTCTGCGACATAATGGGATTTAATCCTAGGGCAAAATATTTGTTCCTAACAAGTAGACTCTGGGTCTAATGACTTTGGCGTATACAATTTGATTTGGGTTTGATAAGACATATTGATTTCAAGTCTTGAAAAGAACATTCTCTTCTTGCCTTTCTCCCCTCCCTCCAACTACCTGCCATCCTCTTAAAAAGATAGAATCTTTTCTCCTGTGTGTTTCAGAGTAATAGAAAGTTGTATTTTTTTTTTCTTCTTCTTCTTCTCTTGGTGGACATGGAATGGAAAAAACCCAACTTGAATAGACTTGGCATGAAGAAATATATTCTGTGGAGGCCGAGGACAGGTGCAGCTTCTGCAGTCATTCTAGATCTCATTTTCTAAGCAGAAACTTCCCAACTCTGCGTTTTAGTCTGAAGCTGATGTACTCACCACCCCAACCCCCCCAGGTGCTGCCCACACGAGCAGACCATATGGTTCTGCTAATGTGCAATAAAACTTGAGAGAAACCATTGAAGCCTGCTCTCTTCTGGGAACAGAGGATCTTTCCAATCAATTCTCCAATGATCTACCCATGTCCTCTTGGCACCTCCCTTCTGGGTCCTGCCAAGCATTAGCTCCTGGCTGCATTTCATCTCTGCCTATTTGCTCCTAAGAGGCTAATCCCATGTATTCCATTTGCTGCTTTTAGAAAGGGGAGGAGGAGGAGGTAAATCAAGAGAGGAAGTTGTTTTGGAGATCACCTTAAGGCAATTTCAATAATAAATGACTGCAGGGCTGAGTTTCACATCCTAATTATAAATGCCTACTTGAGTGGATGGGCTCCTCTACAAAGTGCTTGGAGTTATGGATTTGCTCTTAGCTTGGTCCTATTTCAAAAATACGCTTTTGCTTTATTATTCAGCCCACAGAGTGACCAGTATAATTAAGTTGCCAAACAGCTCCCCCCGCCTCTTTATCACCTTCTCTTTTCAATTACGGCAAAGTTTCTGAAAAATTCAGATTAGTGCCTTCAATTTCCTACTTGATCCAAGCAGACGAGGCCAGAGTAAACAGATGGTTACCGCCGCATTCAGGCAGGCAAGAGGCCCCAGATGCCGCTGGACAAAGACACGCACGGACTGGGCTTTGGACCCGGTGCTATGGACATCTCTTCCTCCACAGTTCAGAATCAAAAGTCTTATGGTCTGAGCAATGGGAGCATCTAGCTGAGCTCTGTGAGAGAGAGCGCCCAGAAGTAATGTTTAAGGGCGTCAACAGTGGGATTCAAAATTTTAATGAATAATTACACATTTATTAAGGTGAAAATTAGTTAATCTGGCACTCTATCCACTGAACTCTCAATTAAGTAGCAATTTTGCCCAATTATAGTAAAATACAATTAGTGCCTATAATGAGGACCCTGAGTCCCTGCAATTATTGGAATGCCTTCTGAAACCTCCAAGAGGGATGCCACTGTTATCAGCACAGTTAATGTGACTTTTATTATGCATTTCATTTTTTAAAGCATGGGGTTCTCTCCCCAACCTAAATGGTAACTCACAATCCAATGAAACTCTTCTGTCGAGGTGTGGTTGAAGGAACCCTCGTGTGTTACAAGGAACCCTGGTTATGAGGTTTATAGGAGAAATTGTTTTAGATCTTGCTGATTATCTGACTTAATTAACTTGTGTAAATCGTCATGTTTCTTGCTTTGCTTTGGCCTCTTGGAAGCTTGTGGGCTCTGGGCTATTATTGCATGCTTGAGATGGGAAGCTAATCCTAATCCTTGAGTTTATTCTCTTACCTATTTGTCCTTATTCTCTTGTTCCCCGAACTGTTTCTTTTATCTTTTTTTTTTTTTTTTGGTATGTATTTTGGTTTGATGTTTCTCTTGTTTGGAGAATGACTAGAAATATAAATGCTATTTTCCCTTTCCTGGGTCGTGATTAGTTACATAGGGAATGGAGTATCACCTAATTTTAAACAGTAAATGTCTGCTAAAAGTAAGATTTTATGAGTAAACTCTGAGATGGGACTTTTTTTCTTCATCCAGTTTCATGAGTAGGTATGTGCTGGTTTTTCTAGCTGTATGTCTTTAAACATGTGAAAATGACTTACAGCTCATGAACGGATACCGGTCACTGCAAAGCTGGGAGATTCGAACTCAGTTTTCGTAGGACTTCTCTCTTACATAACACACACCATTATGTGGCCTTATGTCATAGCACTCTGATTCCAACAGATAGGGTCGGATTTTCATGAGGCATTGTAAGACATTCTATAAAGAACAGAATAAATTATGCAGCTTTTTTTTTTTTTTAAGATTTTATTTATTTGTCAGAGAGAGAGAGAGTACACACAGGCAGGTAGAGAGAGAGGAGGAAGCAGGCTCCCTGCCGAGCAAGGAGCCGGATGCGGGACTCGATCCCAGGACCCCAGGATCATGACCTGAGCCGAAGGCAGCGGCTTAACCAACTGAGCCACCCAGGCGTCCCAATTATGCAGCTTTTTAAACCTTGAGTGCCCTGTCTTGGTTACAGTCTCATTATCTACTTTTCATGGAGCATTATACAGTATTAATACTCATTTTTCAAGTCTGTATCCTTTCTGTAAAATGTATTTACGCAAAAGGCTGAGGAAGACATTTTTTTTTTTCCCTATTTAAACTGATGATGACTAAGTGGGTCATACACTTGTGGTGGTGTGTTTTGGGGTGAGAGAGAGTGAGAACAGGGTGAGAATAACAGGGGTGTTCGGGTGAAGGCTGGAGCCCTCCCACTTTCCCATGTCTCCCTGGAGCGGTAATCCCCGCTCCATTAGTACAGAATGAGAGGCCATTTGGGTAAATATAGTCACATAAATATATCATTAGGCAGTTTTGTAAAATTCACATTATTTACTCAAGCAAATATGTAATTAGAACATTTTTTAAAACACAGATTATCTACCAAAGAGACTCAAACTGTTCCTTTGGAGCATTTAAGCCTATTGGGTAAAACTGTAATTAGGCCATTAATTAAACCCAAATCATATTATTTATTAAAAGGTGCTTTGCTGATCTGATAAGCATTTTCTTTGCTCTTTTAAGGCATTTTAATAATTGATTATTGTAAACCCCTTGGCTATCACTTGCCCTTCATTCATTCCTTTCTGATTTGCTTCTTGTTTCATTTTATGATGATGGTTATAGATTTAGATTTCCCTGTGGATAATATGTGCAAAAATGCCTGATCTGGCATTGCTACCCTCTTTCCCTATACACCCCTTCAAAGATGTGAGGATGAAAAACCAGCTCACTGTTTTTTTTTTTTAAAGATTTTATTTATTTATTTGACAGACAGAGATCACAAGTAGGCAGAGAGGCAGGCAGAGAGAGGAGGAGGAAGCAGGCTCCCTGCGGAGCAGAGAGCCCGACGCGGGGCTCGATCCCAGGACTCTGAGATCATGACCCGAGCCAAAGGCAGCGGCTCAATCCACTGAGCCACCCAGGCGCCCCCAGCTCGCTGTTTTTTTAAGCTATATCCCTTTTGAAATTTTTTCCCCCAGGGAAGTGGTTAGCAGTAATTGTCCTTTTATTTTTTCCTCATTGTCACACATGGACTTGATAAGATAAAAGTTTTTTCGAGTTCTGAAACATTGAGATTGTCTGAACTTTCTGGAAATGAATTTGTTCTGAACCACGTTAGCTTCCCTTGTTGGGCCAAAGTGTGTATATTTGTAAAACGCTTAATTCAATGTACTTTTCTGTTTGCTGTCTTGAAAAGCAGTAGTGACCCACATAGGGAGCAAACCTTCATTTCGTCTCAGGTTTGTAGAGAGCTGTATTGGCTTATGGTCTTCCAAGGAGCTCGTGGCCCAGAGGATTGTGTAATGGTGGATATGTGGAAAGAGTAACGTGCTTTTTGCCTTGTCTTGTTCCAAATCCAGTCTCCATCTTACAGAGAGTGGTATTTTTCTTTCGTTCTTTCTAAAAATGCAATCTGATCAATTAGCTTCTGAAAAGTCTAGAGTTCTTTTCTGCTCAGTCTTTGGTTTTGCTCTACCTTTTGTCTGGAACTCTGCCTGTCTCTTGAGTCTCTTTTGCTGAGGCAACTCAGAAACAGTACAGTGTGAGTTAAGAACACGGAAGTAGGAGCCAGACTGTCTAGGTTTGTGTCCCCTCCCCTTCTAACTAGCTGAGCACACTGGGCAAGTCACATATGTTCTTTGCTCCTCAGCTTCTTTCTTTACTTCCTCTTAGGTGGAGATGGGTGTGAGTTAATACATAATACATTAATGCATAACATGATACATTAACACAAACATTATATGTTTGTATTGTATGTAGTGTATATCACTATTATTTAGGTCTTTTGTTTCTGGGAAGCCTTCTTTAACCCTCCACAGGTTGGTTTTCCCTGGAACCTCTCCTGTTTTCACCCTGACTGCACATTGCTTTGTACATACTGATGGATTGCCTTTCTCTTCTACTAGGCTAGAAGCTCTATCATCAAAGAGACACCGTCCATCTTCTTTAATGTTCTATCAACAGCATGTAGCGCACTGCTGGTAAAAGGGCTCCCTCTGCAGGAGCACCCACATGATTCAAGGTGCTGTGTTAGGTGCTAAAGATGGAGTAGGGAACAGAAAGAACATTGCTCCCCCTCATGTAGCTTACAGTCTAGTAGGGAGGATAGATACCGAGCCACTAATTATGTAGAAAATATAAAATTACAAGTAAGGCATAATACAGAAGATAGGTATATCGTTTCATGGCAGTCTAAAATAGATCTCTCTAAAGGGGTGATACTTGGATACAATCTTAGGGATGAGTGGCTACTCAGTAGAAAAGAAAGGGAGAGAAACACATTCCAGTCAGAGCAATGGCTTGTGCCAGTGTCCAGGATATGAACCCAGCAAGTGGGTGAATTGCAAAACGTTCACATCTGCCAAGTGAAGACATTGAGGACAAAAAGAATTGCTACATGAAGCCAGAGAAATAGATTAGGATGACGCATGGAAAACATTGGAGACCACCTTAAGAGGGTTTTCTCTATCACAAGTTTAATGAGAGACCACTGATGTATTTTAAGTAGAAAGGGGACGTGATTCTATTGGCATTTAAAAAATAACACTCACCTGGACATGTTGTCTCTAAGGTGGAGAAGAGATGAGATGAGCATAGCTGATGGAGAGGAAAAGTTCATAAAACCAAGTTCTATGTTGCTGCCAAGAGTCTAAGAGAAAGATTTTGGTGACGTGGAACTAAGCTGTAGTTTAAATAGAAAAAAAAAAAAAAGGCATGAGTATGAGAGGCATTTAGCTCCAAAGTCAGCAGGATCTGATGATGATTGGTTATGGGTGCTGAGGGAGAGAGAATCACAAAATGAGGTCCTGGTATTGGTAAGCAAATGAATGGTTTCCTTCTACTGTCTCCTGAAAGCAGACTATAAGAAGAGCATGAAATTTGGGAGGAAGATAACAAGCTTTTCTTTGGACATGTTGAACTTAAGAAGACTTTGGAACCCTGTAGATAGGATTTCAAATAGGAAGTTGGAAAAACAGTTCTGGAACTTAGAGATGAAGTCTGGGAAATTGACTTAAATCTAGGCATCGTTGGCAAATAGGTGGATAGTGAAGCAATGGATGTAAATGCAATCACCTAGGTAGAAACTCTCAAGGAAGATGAGGAAAGAGCTAGGGAACGAGTCCTAACAAGTTCCGAGAGTGTGGACTGGCAGGTGGTTGATGAACTGGTAAACGAGTAATGAGAAACACACAGAAGGAAGGAGACGAAGAGCTTTATATTGCAGATGCCTCTCGAAGAGCATGTTTCAAAAGGAGGGCAAAGTCTATCCTGTCTAGAACTGCTAAGAAGTCCTTTAGTGACCCAGAGGTCATTGCTGACCTTAGTAAGGACGAAGCAATGAGTAATTCACTGATGGAATAAATTTAGTAGAATCTGGATAATGAAAGAGAGAAGGTTTTCTTTAATGAATACATTCTCAGAGCCTGTAATATATGACGTATCATGACTTTCACAAAGTACGATATTCGTATGTAGGTTTTTAAACTTCATGGTCCTTGGAACCCTTCTTTTATTTCTGGTGCATCTTATACGACAGGATGTCCTATGGAATCCCAGTTTGGGAAATGTTAGACTAGGAGTATTATTTGGGTGACAATTCATGATCCTGCCCAGTTTCTCATTTCACAGGGGATGGATTTTTATCTACTTTCCTTGTCTAATGGTAGACTAGAGTGCTAGAATTTTATGGTGCTTAAGAGAGAGATCTCTGAAGCTAGACATCTAAGGTTTGCCTTCACCAATGTGGGCAGGCACCATTCAATGGGTTAAGGGCCCAAATGGAACAAAAATGCAAAGAAAGGGCCAAGAAACTAGTTATTTCATTCCTCCTTACAGTAAAAAGAACTAATGGCTCTTCTGATATTCTAACCATCATCATTAACGGTTTTAAGTTGCTCCAAAGTGTTAGACTTCTAAATACTTTATACACATTAACTCTTTTAATTTTGCATAACTGTCACCATCTATATTTAATAGGTAAGGAAACTGAGTCACAGAGTGCTTAAGTAACTCACTTGAATTAGTATTCTCCAGAAAAACAGAACTAGGAGATTGTATATATATATTATTATATTATATATACATATATAATATATTTTTTATATATACCTAGGCCCCCTCCACTTCAGCTTTTTTTTTTTTTCCACTTTTGCTTTTTAAAGCAAATGTTTATTGGGTCTTTCTGGGAGAGTCTAGAACCAGCTTGACTCTGTGCCTGTATTTGTTGGGCATCTATTCGGGTGCGAATCAAGTAGGCCCCTTAAATTTCACAAAAGGGACTGGCCCTCTCTTCCATTCATTTGATTAATGAAGTCTGCAGCTTCTTTATTCACTTGTAATCCTTATTTTTGCCAGGGAATATTAATTGTCTGCTGCTCAACTTTTCTCAAAACCTTTGTGCAAAAGAAGTGACTGATATTCTTGGAGAATTATGTAAAAGATAATTCGTTTGACATTTCCTTCAAGTTCCTTAAAATTGACCCCTAGATCGTCAGGCTGGGAGACTGGTAGGTAGACCCCATCACTTGTAGCCTTGTAGAATTGTTCTCAACAGCTCTGTGTCCAGAGCCCTGGGTGCACCTCCAGTCATGCCACCAGAAGGAAGTCCCTGAAAGTCACTCTCTGCCATTACCATGAGAAATTTTTATCCCAGTCCTCTGTGCCTTTTCAGAAACCCCTGATACACTATTAATGATAAATGCTCCGAGGTTTGGAACTAATTATGTTTCTAAGTTTGTTCTGGCCGGTTTCTGATATGTCTGTAATGGAATGCACAAGCTGATGCTGTGTGTTGAATGTCTTCTTACCCCTGCCTTCTACACGTGGCTTGGGGCTCTGGAACCTGACCCATATGGACTGTATCAAGGGGATTCTCTGCCCTCAGGCTTCCATTGGATTTGGGCCAGGAGAAGTGTCAGAAGGAGACCTAAAGGCAAGGAGAGAATGAAACTAGGTACTTATTCCCTGAGCTCTCTGCAGCCCAGCACCGCGGGTTGGCTCCTTCCTTTTAGGTCCACAGCTCCTATGGAGCATCCCCTCCCTGTGGAGCTCTTTCTCTGGGTACGGGTAACCACTCCCTTACCTTGCCCTTCAGGTCTAGAGTAGTAAAATTCCTGTCGGAGGTTTTTTGGTTATTTTCCCAGAAGCACTCCACTTACCCACTTTTTTCGTTTCTTAAATCCTTCAGCACTTTTACAAATAGCCCCTTTATTAAACTCTCTTTAATGGATTCAATTTGACTGTGCCACAGATTCCTGCTGAGACCCTGACTGATAGACTCTAGCAACTGCTGGGCACCGACTAATCACCTCTTATTTTTATTGTGCCCTATTTTATTTATGGATTTATCTTTTATTCCTCTGAGATAAACCCTTCTGTTCTATAAAGCACCTCAAAATATTCTTTAGCAAAGAGTTAAACTGTAAATTTAAAAAAAAATGCATCTGCAAATAAATATGCTAGGTCCTCTACTTTATGCTGGGATGAAAAGACAATTAAGGCTTAGTCCTTGAGGAGATCGCTATCTGTGAGGAAGACATTCAAGGAAGCAAATAATCGCAGTGCATTGTGCTGAGTTGTAAAGAAGATGTAGGCAAAGTCCTCTGGAGACCTGCTGTGTTCCTTACTGAGCTCAGAAAAAGGGACAGAAACTGGTCAGAGGGACCAGAAGGCACAATGGCCGAGGTGCTCACAAAAGGTGGGGTTGTTAAAAATCTCCCACTAGGGGGCGCCGGGGTGGCTCAGTGGATTAAGCCGCTGCCTTCGGCTCAGGTCATGATCTCAGGGTCCTGGAATCGGGTCCCGCATCGGGCTCTCTGCTCCGCAGGGAGCCTGCTTCCTCCTCTCTCTCTGCCTGCCTCTCTGCCTACTTGTGATCTCTCTCTCTGTCAAATAAATAAATAAAATCTAAAAAAAAAAAAAAAAAAAAATCTCCCACTAGAATGGCGACAGGCACCCAACATGGAGGGCCGGTTATTTATCTCTCTAAAACATCCGTGATCTTGGTTGATGTGTTGGGAATTCCCATTCATGTCCTGTGGGATGGATTATTTATTATTTTTAAAGTCTGTTGATTTTCACGCCTTGATTTAGGGAAAAAAAAAACTTGGAAAATGCAAAATACTTTGTTATTCTCCAAAGATTTATGTTTAACTGAAATGCGACTAATGAGCCTCACAATATGTGTCTAATTCCTTCCCCCTTTCACGTACTATAAGGCTTACATAAATCACATGCCAGCTTCATCAAAAGTGTTTCTAAAAAGTAAGAAAGATCATGACTGGGAATATGAGCAGCAGGTAAGTCATGTCTAAGTAGCAGAATACACATATTTCAGTTTCAATAAGAGGTGAAAATTGTAACAGTGCTTTAAAAGGAAATTGTGATTTACTATCTGATCTTGGAATAAGCCTAAGAATGGTCCATCAAGAGCCCGCAGGCAGACACAATGTGTCCTGCTATGTGTACTAGAGATGGCTATTTATTATCTGTCACATATGTTTAAAAAAAAGACTGAGTGATCAAAATCTCTGAATTGTTTAATTTTGGATTAATCAGAAGATGAAACACGGGCTCTAGGTCTTTCATCAGCTTTCAAAATGAGTCCTGACCTAGTCTGCTAACTTAAAAATAAAACCGAATGCAAACCTTCCCTGCTGTGTGAAAAGGTTTGGCTAGCGGGCCTCCTGGACTTTTTTGTCTGTTGGGTTTTTAATGAGGACCAAAGTCTGGGTTCTGGAACATTGTGAATTTTGATTACAGTGGGGTTCCAGCCTGGTTGGAATGGGGGAAATGTCAGAAACCTCGTGAGCTCACCAGCCAGCTTCTAGATGAAAGGCATGGGAGAAAGCTTCTCAAATGCTGCTCAACTCTTGGTTTTTATCCAAACCCAAACTCTAAACCCACAAAGGTTTAGTAAGCACAAAACTCCAGCCAATCATTGGCTTTGTAAAATGCCAATTCCTCTTTTAGCAAACAATTATAAGGCATAATTGCCAGTAGAGAAAAATCAATCGAACTTCATAGATTTTTAATTGCCCATTTTATTTTGCTTCCTCATAAGTATCAAGAAGATGACATTGGATTTAGTGCAATATTACGTTTCTGTTAAAATCTTGACATCTCGAAAGCAAGGAGGAGCCTTAATGGTCTCCCATGATCAAAGTGCCCGTTGACAGCTCTGATCTCCAGGGAAAGCATGCTTCAAGAGTATACTGAAGCTAGAAAGTGCTCAGTTTCTTAGCTTTTCTCCAGAGACTTCTGCAGATCATGCCAATTAGTGACTTGATGGTTGGTTTGCTTATATTGATAGACATCAAGACATAAGGATCATTCCAGGCAGTGATCACTGAGCCACTCAACTATAAGATGTCTGTAATTAATCCTAACCCTCATCCAATTTAGAGTAGATGACCCTTGGTCAAAATAAATAGCTAGATGGTACTATTGTGATCATGTATGATCATGTATGTTGATGCTGCTGTGATAGGGCAATGGATCTCAGAATCTTTTTTTTTTTTTTAAGATTTTTTTATTTATTTATTTGACAGAGAGGGAGATCACAAGTAGGCAGAGAGGCAGGCAGAGAGAGAGGAGGAAGCAGGCTCCCCGCGGAGCAGAGAGCCCGACGCGGGGCTCGATCCCAGGACCCTGAGATCATGACCTGAGCCGAAGGCAGCGGCTCAATCCACTGAGCCACCCAGGCGCCCCTGGATCTCAGAATCTTAAATTTTTCAACCTATGTGGTGAGACACAAGTTCTCTGGGCCAGTTTGGTTTTGTTTGTCCTGACAAGGTGAGGAGACAGGGTATATCAGCAGTGTGTGTGTGTGTGTGTGTGTGTGTGTGTGTGTGTGTAGGGGGGAAGGAAGTAAATATTCTGTTTTTTATTTGAGTATAGTGGACATACAATGTGTACATTAGTTTCAGACATAAAACTTAGTGATTGGACAAGTCTATACGTTATGCTGTGCTCATCGTGAGGGTAGCTCCCATCTGTGACTATACAACACTGTTACAATATCATCGACTGCATTCTCTATGCTGTGCCTTTCATCCCCATGACGTAGTCAGTCCATATCTGGAAGCTTGTACCTCCCACTCCCCTTCATCCATTTTGCCCATCTCGCCACCACCACACCCTCTGGCAACCGTCAGTTTGTTCTCTTTATTTATGGGTCTGTTTCTGCTTTTTTCATCATTCTTTATTAGAAGATAAATGATACAGCATTAGAAAAGATAAACTGAATTGATAGCTACTTTTTATTAAATATAAATTAGCCACTTACTGTTCCTTCATTTTTTGAATACTTATTGACCCTGTAAGCCCTGTACCAGGATTCTGTAACAAAGGTTAGCTCTTGTTCTTAATATAAATACCCAGAATGGTAAGCACAAAATTATAGGGGAGTTCCCACAAGGAGCAGCGAACAGAGATCAGAGAGAGGGAGTGTTCCCTATCTCCTTACATCTGGCCAGCTGTATTCCATCATAGTCCTGACTTAGCTGCCTAGGTTTTGTTTAGTTTAGTTTAGTTTTGTTTTGTTTTAAGAATTTTATTTATTTATTTGAGAGAGAGAGAGTGAGACAGCACAAATAGGGGAGCCACAGAGCGAGAAGAGGAGGGAGAAGCAAGCTCCCCATTGAGCAGGGAGCCCCACATGGGACTTGATCCCAGGACCCCGAGATCATGACCCAAGCAGTTATCCAATGCACTGAGCCACCCAGGCACCCAGCTGCATAGGTTTGAGTATGACCCTGGGATACTCAAATTCCCAGACAATGATTGAGAAAAGATAGCAAAACAGATTCAAAAATAGGAAGAAAGTATGAAGTTGTGTTTTCATAATTCCCCTTCCCCCGCTTTCTTAAAGCACTGAGGTTTACTTGGATTAAAGTGCATTTTAAATAGGGAGAAAGACACATTGTAAATTGTGACATACCTCAGTTTCACCCCTAGCCCCCGAAGCCTGAAATCTGTTTTTTAGAAAAAAACACAGTTCTTTACTATGAAACTTTGTTTTTCAAACTGGCATGTAGGGTGAATTCTTTTTTTGTTTTGGTTTGGTTTTTTTGTTTAAGATTTTTATTAATTTATTTGATAGAGAGAGAGACAACAAGAAAGGGAATACAAGCAGAGGGATTGGGAGAGGGAGAACCAGGCTTCCTGCTGAGCAGGGAGACCAATGTGGGGCTCGATCCTAGCACCCTGGGATCATGACCTGAGCCCAAATGCAGACACTTAATGACTGAACCACCTAAGTGCCCTAGGGAGACTTCTTTCCTAGGAGTCCACCAAGGCTTTGAAGACTGAAAGTTTTACGATTAAATTTTCAAAATCATTTAAAAAATTAGTAAAATATATCCTGGCTTATTTGGATGACTCTTTTTTTTTCACCTTCCACTTGATTTGTGACCTGATTTGCAATTGTCTTTGTAATTGTCTGTTGTGATTGCCGAAAGAGACAGCGCTTTACTTTTAGTACTATGTTGTTGTTGTTGTTTTAACTTAAGTGCTCAGGTGGCCACTGATGTATTTCAGTTCACCCATGGTTTTCCCCACCCCCCTCTTTTAAATGGTGGAGGAGTATTTCTTGGTTTTGAGAACGACTGCTGTAAAACATACTGGAGTTGGTATAATGGAATTTGGGATCTATGCAACCAAGTCCTGTGAAGATTGACCCAGAGGGCACATTTCAAGACATAAGGTAACAAGAGATGCTTATTTTCTATTTTCCTCAAGTGAAAGGTGGATGTGTGAGTATAGATATTGAGCACTGAATGTCTGCCAGCCTTTATGCCAAGAATTCTACATACTTCCCTTTGCTGAATCCCCAGACCTTATGAGACAGCTATTTAACCCTATTGTGATGAGGAGGAGTTCAAGTTCAGAGAGTTTAAGTCTCTTACACAATGTTACATTGTCGGGATTAAAATCCAGCCTCTTTGACCCAAAGAGCACGGTTGTTTGCCATATGGAAGTGATAGATACAAAGGACAGAAAGCGAAGGGAGGGCAAATAGGTCTTTTAGATATGAAATATTAAGTTAACTTTGCAATATCATCTAATTCTTAGTAATCTAAATAATACCTCTATTTCTAAGAACGATACTGTTCATTGCTATAGTCAGCAATGAAAACTATACTGTCCCACATCAGTGGGGTCTGCATATTTCCCTACTGCTGACCTCTTAGATGATTTCCAGTGTAGCTAAGAATGTTGTTATTTCCCCATTTTTACATTGTTAATTCTTAAAGAGATATTGTATTAAAGGGTTGCTAAGACTAGATTTTTTTTTTTATGTTTCTGAGACATCTTAAACATTTCATGGCTCAGCTGCATTTCAATAAATTTGGCCTATTTTCCTGACTTCTTAAAATTCTGCGAATGTTTAGATAATTAACTCCTGCCACGATAAGACTGCTACTGTTCTCTGGATAGCATTTCTGTGATTTATTGTCATGTGGTCTCCCAAACTTTAGGTTGATTTAATTTTGCTTGGGACTAAATAGGAGAAAATGTTTTTGAGAAAACTCTAGATGTGGATGTAGTGCAATATTCTTATTAATTACTATAATAAAATGAGGAAAAAGAATATAACTTTCATTATTTAACTGCAAAGCTCAGAGTTTTACAATGAGGGTGACTTTGAGTACGAGAAGCCCTCCAGAACAGGGACCAAAACCTTTATCAGTAGTCGGTGGATGTCTCTGTATTTACTTTTGGCATATTCAGAACACTTGACGGTCTTATTTATTTGACAGCTTGTTTTGGGTTTGGCCATATGACAACTATCCCCTGAGGTATGAGTTTTACCAATTAGGAATTTTGAGAGCAGAGGATTCCACAGAGAAGTGCAAACCCGTGTAGCCATCTTGGGTTCAGTGTGGGAGAAAAATACTCATTGCTAGGAGATACAGAAGGTGAAAACTAGCTTGCCGTGGAGAGGCAGAAGAAAGAAGAAAAATCAAAATGCAAAAGAAGATGAGACATTTCTGTAAAATCAGGAAAGAGATAATCAGAAGCTTCCACAAACTATTTGGGTCTTATTTGTTAAGTAATTGCTTATGTGTATAGTTGTACATTCACCCTAAACCCCCAAAGCAAATGAATTGGGTGTTTTCACCTCTCTTTGTATACATTATGCTTTGTTCCGATTTTACACTTTCTTTGAATCGAATACCCTGGAAATTTGTCTAAATAAGTAATTCTAGGTTTTCACACAATAGTTTTGAAGTAGAAGATACTTATGGCATGAAGAAAGAGAAACTGAAGAGAAATGCGTTGAATCCACATGTAAAGGGGGCATCAACATGAAGACTTGGGGAAAATTAAGGTGTTTGTGGGGTTTAGAATGAATAGTAACATGGGAACACACAGGAATTAACATTAATTGAGCATCTTCTAGATGTCAGGCACTATACTGAGCTGTATGGACATAGAAGAAAACAGACTTGGACCCTGTCCTCCTATGAGGATATTAAGAAAGAGAGACAATAGCCAAGTAATTACAATTAGAGAGTTTTGGAAGTAAAGTACAGGGTGCTAAGAAACTACATACAGAGGGAATTTAGCCTCATCTAGGAATTCTGGGTGGTGTCACTAAAAAAAGAATGAATGCTTATTAATCAAAACAATGGAGTTGTGAGGAGGTAAAGGAGCAGTGGAGTTGTGTGTCCAGGTAGGCATACCCTCTACCTCCGTGAAGGAGGGAGGTAACAAGAAACATAAATACCTAAGTACAAACTGAAAAGAGCTATAAAGAACCAACGGACCCTTGACTACAGGACCTATTTGATAAAGGGGTCTGTGAAGACCTCCTTGAGGAAGTGACAGTCCAGATGAAATCTGAAGAATGTGGAAAAAATCAGCTATGGAAAGAGCAGGGAGCAAGGTGATTCAGGTGGAAAAGACAAGACGTGGGAAGACCTTGAGAGGAGACAGTCCTTGGTATATTTAGGGAACAGAAATTAGGTCAGAGTCCCTGAGCATGGTGTGTTAACGGAAGAGAGTAGCTTGAGATAGAATTAAAGAGGAAGGCAGGGGCCAGATTTAGCAGGATTGGTCGACTCTGTATAGTTTAGAGGGGGAGTGTTTGGGGAGTTGTTGACAGGTGGCTTGACAACACGCATAGAGACCTCATAGTAACTGAAAGATGAGGAGATGGAGGCTATGAAAAATTAAATAAGTCTCTAAGTGTTTTTGCACACTGTAAATGACAGAGCCAGCTTTTGAACCTCAACTTACTTAACCACAAAGCTCCTGCTCATTGGGAAGTTATATGTGAGTGAGTCACTTAGAATAATGATTGACAAGGAAGTGCCCCGAGAGAAGACTGTTCAGAAAGAACTTTGGGATTTTTCACAATCCCTGCTCCCTAGAGAAGGACCCCATAAATGGACACTCTTAGATGTTTTGGAACTGGCTGCACCCAGATCAAATGCTAAAGGAAGAACAAACTCTATTAAAAAAAAAAAAAAAACCAAAAACCTAAAAACCCTTCAAAAAGTCCATACACAGATGATCCACTTAAGGTCTCTTTATTTATTTAAATATGTGAAGGCAAAAAGGACATTTTTTTGGACTGTGCAATGTTCTCATATTTTAGAAATGCAAATGAAATAGATTCTTCCCTCCTTTCTTCTTTGTAGTCCATTTGTCACTTGTTTCTTTTTTTTTTTTTTAAGTGTTGTGTCTTGGCTTTTGGAGTTCCCCTAAAATTATGTTGTGTTCTTTATTGATGGTGACAGTCCAGTACATAGGAACTGGCACCTGCTTCCCAGTTCCCCATCTCTGTTGGCACAAAAGGGTATCTTCCCCTGGGCACCTTGGAATAGTGATCAGGCATGGAGTGGGGTCATGGCCAATGAAGAGCTCGATTACTCTAAGGTGGTTTTGGCTGTTTTCTCAGTTGTCTTCTTGAAGAATCTCCCTGCTTAAGAAAATACCACTGACCATTTCCCAGAGTCTATAAAGAAAGAAGAATGGATTAAATCATTCGGTAGGGGCAAAGAGCTTGAACTAAAAACACAGCCTAATCATTGTGGTGAACACCGTCTGTTCACTGGTGATCTGGGCAAGTGAGGGAGTCCTGGAGACCTGACAGCTGGCTGGCAGATTTCTGAATGAGTGAGGAAATTTTCCAGTTCATCTGTGTAGAATTTAGTCCGACATTACAACATTAGGCTACCCATCTGCAGCCTGCAATTGGTATAGACAAGAGAATCACTATGACTTTGTGGAGACAAGCCACAAATCTGGAACGAGGCAGACTGGCATGCCTGTTTGGGGTTGGCAGGGCCGAGGTTTAGTCTATTGTTGCGGGCCTGCTTGCCAAAGGAGAGTGAGAGTCCGATTGCATCAGGCACTCATCGCACACAATGTCTTCGAATGGACAGAATGTGGGGAATGAACTGAGAAACTCTGACTTTATGAAGGCGGCTGTTCACACTTGCTTGCCGTTTGAGCCCTTCCTAATGGGCTGGTGTCTTTTCACTCCAAAGGCCATTCATTACTGGAGTTGGATAGCTCTGTTTGGATGCTGATATCAGTTTATGGGTTATTATATCCATTTGCAAATCATGACTCAAAAGAGGAAACTCTGGGATGCGAAACACTCCATATGCCCATAAATCACAAATTGAATCAAAGTTGGCATCATGAAAGTGATTGTGTTGGGAGTTGGAAAGCTTCAGTCAGCCAACCTTTATTGAACCTCTGATATTATAGGCTACAGTACTTGGGGGACTGCAAAGGAAATAAAGAATATGGAAGGGTATGTGCAGAAAGGAACTTGGAGGTCATACAGTACAAATGCTTATCTCAAATAGAAGACTTGGTTCTTTGCCATTGGGCTTGTTTTTTAAATGGGAGGATAACTTTAAAAAAAAAAAGAGGCCTGTGTGTTGGCTCAAATAGAACAAATAGAATCTTCTTTTTTTGCATTTCAGCAAAGCCGATGGGTTGATTCTAAAATGGTTATACTATTAGTAATATTAGAGAAAAAATAATAAAAGCGGTAGCAATTTATAGAACTCTTACCAAGTGTCAGTCACTAAATTTATAAGCATTGTGTCATGAATCTTCACAAAACTCTGAGGTACAAATTAGCATTCGTTTCCATTAAAATGTGCAAGGGTTTTAAAGTGCACCTAGAGTTTGTGACTTGCCCAAGGTCAGAGAGAAGAGCAGTGGACAGAGCCAGCACTTAAATCAGGTGGAGAGCCTCAGCTTATCTCTACAGTGGGAGGGGAAAGTCAACGTGGAGCCATAAAAAGGAGATGAATACCTTTTCCAGCACTTCGGAGCAGTGTAAGCTAGGACAAACCTTTTTGACTGAGTCTCAGTTTACTCATTTTAAGTGGAAAAATAGTGGCCTCTAAACCCACACAGTGGTTGGAGGCACATACAGAATAACGTATGTGAACTTGTTTAAAAATGCAAGAGCATTAGTAACATGATCTTTGATTTACACATGAGTTGAGTGTCTCCGTCGTGGTCAGCACTTGCTAGCGCAGCGTTAGAATAATGAGATGTGGTGCAGGCCACGGAGAACTCAGCTTAGTGTGGGAAGAGGTAAGCACATGATTCCATTGTGGTAATTGCCCTGGCATCAGGAGCAGAAACTAGAACACTGTCTGGAGAGGTTGAAGATGACTTTATAGAGGAAATCTTAGCGTTTTGACAGATGGAGAAGTAGGCTTATGTCTGGCCAAGAAAACATCATAACGAGAAGAGATAAAAGCAACATAATGTTAGCATAAAAGTGATTCTGAAAAATATATATATATTTATATTGAATGGAAGTATAGTTAACAGACAGTGTTATATTAGTTTCAGGTATACTACATAATGATTCAACTAAAATATATTTTTAAACAGGTTTTTTATTTTAGACTTACAGAAGAATTGTGAAAATAATATAGAAAGCCTGTCTCACGCTAGTGCAGTGAGAGGTGCTGCGGCCGTGTCTGCCCACCAATGGATGGTTATGAGGAACTGCTCCAGCTTCCTGACTGAGAGGAGCCGACAGACATACAGCGCTGAGCCCAGTAACCCGAAGTCTCACATCTCCTTCTTCTATAAGGGGCCGATTCACTGTAAGACTGTGGGTATGGAGCCTGGTGGGCAGAGGGAAAGGTGTAGTGGTGATCTTGAAGTGCAGATCCCTCCAGTGAAAGCCTGCCACCTCCCACATGCAAACCGCCATTAACAAGACCGCCCAGGCCACCCTCAGCAATCTCGGACACATGATCTGCAAGAACAGTTACAGCCCAGACCTGTGCGTGGCTGCAGGTTACAGAGCCAGTGCCATCCCGTGCAGCCAGAAGCCTGTGAAGTGAAGTGAGGCCCACCCCACCAAGGGCTCGGGAGCGCCTGCCCGCCCTCCCCACCTTCAAAGCAATAAATGTGTCAGCCACCTAAAAAAGATGGTACAGAGATTCCACATGGACTCCATTCCCAGATCCCCCAGATTATTATCTTACATTAGTATGAATAAATTACCACAGTTAATGAAGCAGTATTGACACCTTATTAACTGAAGTCAACCCTTTATTCCAGTTTCCATATTTTTTACCTTACGTCGTTTCTGGTCTGGGAACCAATTCAGGATACTACTTTGCATTCAGTCATAATGCCTCCTTAGGTTCCTTTTGGCTGTGACAGTGTTTTTCATTGTTTTTGATGACCTTAAAAGTTTTGAAGCATACTTGTCAGGTAATCTGTAGAATGTCCCTTGTGTACAATTGGTCTCTTTTCTTCAATAGATGTTTGATGATATATCTATCACTTTTGATGTTAACCTTTATCACCTGGCTTAGACAATGTTTGTCAGATTTCTCTACTATACTGCTACTGTTTTTTCCCCCTCTTTTCATCCTGTTTTGGATGTTTTTGGAGGAAAGTGGCCATTCACAGACCTTGTCAAAGAGTGGGGAGTTATACTCCACCTCCTTGAGCATAAGGGAGCTACATAAGTAAGTGGCAATTCTCCTGCATGAGCTATTTGTTTATTGTCACCATTTATTTATTCAATTATTTATATATATATTGGTATGGACCCATGGATCTTTATTTTATGCTTCTTATTATAACCCAGTACTCCTTTGTTTTGTTGCTTAAATTATTCCAGCCTTGGCCATTGAGAGCTTCTTCGGTTGATTCATCTGTCCCTTTGACTTATTCCTTTCATTATTATTTCCACTCCCCCTTACTTTCTCGCACACTGAATGCTTCAGGTTCATCCTGTATATTTTGTCTTTTTTATTTTACTGCATGCTTTAGGTTCAACTTGTCTTTTTTTTTTAAGATTTTTAAAAATTTATTTATTTGACAGACAGAGATCATAAGTAGGCAGAGAGACAGGCGGGGGGCAGGCTCCCCACTGAGCAGAGAGCCCGATGTGGGGCTCATTCCCAGGACCTGGGATCATGACCTGAGCCGAAGGCAGAGGCTTAACCCACTGAGCCACCCAGGTGCCCCCATCCTGTATATTTTGTCTTTTTTATTTTGTCCTAGAATCTGTCCTTTCTCCAAAGATTCCTGGTTGCTTGTTTTGGAAAATGGTATTAGAAATCAAGATCTGGAGGCTAGGTGTGCTTGTTTCTGCTGCAGTGTCATTGCTTGCAGGCTTGATGGAGAAAGGAAATATGTATGTATAAACTAGACAGTATAGATGCTCGTGTGTGTGTGTGTGTGTGTGTGTGTGTGTGTGTGTGTAACTACCTGTATCAATATTGAGCTAAACATGACTTTGTACTCACATGGCCAACTTCGGTGCCATTATATCATGAATCATTCTAGATTTCTTCTCCTGCAGATTCTTTGGGATTTTAGACATGGTAATTATGTCAAGTAATAGTTGCCTTTCTTCCTTTTCACCATCTATAGCTTTTATATTCAGGTTACGTGGTACTAGCTAGGGCTTCCATTAGGTATTGAATAGGAATGATGAGAGAAGACATCCTTGACTTCTTCCTGATCTTAGGGAAGAAACATTCAGCTTCTCTCCATTAAAAATGATGCAGAATATAGGTTTTTATTAGTTGTTCATTGTGAAGTTGAGAAAGTTCTCTTCTATTCCTGGTGTTTGTTTTTTTTTTAAATCATAAATAAGTGTTAGATTTTGTCAAATGCTGTTTGGGTGTTGATTGGTAATATCATATAATTTTTCTTTAACCTGTTGACATGATGGATTTCATTAACTGATTTTTGAATGTTGAATCTTTCTTGCATACTTGGAATGAATTTCATTGGTTGTAGCATTTAATTGTTTTTAAACATTAGCAAACAGAATCCAATAATATTTAATTGAGGATTTTATGTCTATGTTTATGTGAATTATTCTCTGTAGTTGTCATTATTATTTTTTTGGTAATGCTTTTACCTGATTTTGTTAATAGGGCAATGTTGTCTTTATAGGATGAGTTAGGAAGTCTTCCCTCTGCTTTTATTTTCTGAACCTGATTATGAAGAATCAGTATTATTTCTTCCTTAAATGTTTTGTAGAATTCACCAGTAAAACCATTTAGGCTTGGTACTTTCCTTTTGGGGAAGTTTATTCATTGAGATAATTTCTTGAATAGAATTTTTTCAAGTTATTTCTACACATGAGTTTTAGTAGTTTGTATCTTCCAAGAAATTCGTCCATTTCATCTAAGTTATCCCATTTATGAACACAAAGTTCTTCATGATATTCTTTCATTATCCTTTTATGTCTTTGAGATCAAGAGTAATGAAAACTCCTTTCTTTCTTATATTGTTAATTTGTGACTTCTTTTTTTTCTTTGCCTTTAAAAAACAGCTTTTCTATATTTTTGCCTGTTTTAAATTTCATTGATTTCTGCTCTAATTTTTATTATTTTTTTCAGCTTGCTTTATGCTTAAATTACTCTGATTTCCTAAAAAGGAAGATTATATTATTGATTTTGTACCTTTATTCTATTCTAATATATGTATTCAATGTTATAAATTTCTTTTTAAGCACTGCTTTTGCTACATCCCACTTTTTTTTTTAAAGATTTTATTTATTTATTTATTTGTCAGAAAGAGAGAGAAAGCACACAAGCAGGCAGAGAGGCAAGCAGAGGCAGAGAGAGAGGCAGGCTCCCCCGCTGGGCAAGGAGACCCATGCAGGACTCGATCCCAGGACCCCAGGATCATGACCTGAGCCGAAGGCAGTGGCTTAACCCACTGAGCTACCCAGGCGTCCCACATCCCACATATTTTGATAAATTTTATCTTTATTTTCATCTAGTTCAAATATTTAAAAATTTCTCCCAAGAATTCTTTGAGTCATGTATTATCTAGAAGTCTGTTGTTTAATTTCCAAATATTTGGGGGATTTTCCTGCTATCTTTCTATTGTTAATTTCTAGTTTAATTCCATTGTGTTCTGAGATTATATTTTGTATGGTTTCTGTGCTCTTTTTATGGAGTGTTTTATGGCCCAGAGTGTGGTCCATACTTATAGGTATGAAAGGAGAAGAGTGTGTATTCTCTTGTTGTTGGATGGAATATTCTATAAATGTCAATTAGAGCAAGTCAAATGATAGTGATGTTAAGGTCAACTATATGCTTACTGATATTCTGGCGGCTTGATCTGTCTATTACTGACAAAATATGTTGAAGTCTCTGACTATAATAGTGGATTTTTCCATTTCTCCTTGCAGTTCTATTGATTTTTGCCTCATACATTTTGATGCTTTCTTGTTAGATGCATACATGGTTAAAATTGTTGTATCTTCTTAGAGAACTGATGACTTTATCATTACATAATGCATTTCTTTATCCCTGATAATCTTTTTTTCTTAATGTAGATTTGTCAGATTTGTTAGTATACCTACTCAAGCTTTTTCAATTAGTGTTAGCATGGTATGTCTTTCTCAACCTTTTAACTTGTAACTTATCTCTGTCTTTATATATATATTTTTAAAAAGTTTATTTATTTATTTGACAGAGAGAGAGATCACACGTAGGCAGAGAGAGAAGAGGAAGCAGGCTCCCTGCTGAGCAGAGAGCCCGATGTGGGGCTCGATCCCAGGACCCTGAGATCACGACCTGAGCTAAAGGTAGAGGCTCAATCCACTGAGCCACCCAGGCGCCCCTCTCTGTCTTTATATTTAATGTGGGTTTCTTTAGGCAACATAAAGTTGGGTTTTTTGTTGTTTATCCACTTTGACAACATTTGTTTTTAATTGGTGTGTTTAGATCATTCACATTTAAGGTGATCATTGATATAGTCACATTAATATCTACTGTGTTTGTATCAGTCTTCTATTCATTACCCTTACCATTTTTTTCCCCTTTGTTCCCTTTTTTCTCTGGTCTTAACTGAGCAATTTTAATGATTTCATTCTATCTTCTCTCAGTCTTACAATTATACTTCTTTTTTGTTTTTTAAAGATTTTATTTATTTATTTGTCAGAGAGAGAGGGCACAGAAAGGCAAAAGGAGAAGCAGGCTCCCCAGTGAGCAAGAAGCCAGATGCGGGACTTGATCCCAGGACCCTGGGATCGTGACCAGAGCCTAAGGCAGATGCTTAACCAACTGAGCCACCCAGGCATCCCTATACTTGTTTTTAAATTGTTTTTTGCCCTGGGGATGCCTGGGTGGCTCAGTCCTGAAACATCTGCCTTTGATTCAGGTCATGATCCCATGATCCTGGGATCTAGCCCCACATTAGCCTCTCTGCTCAGCCAGCAGTCTGCTTTTCCATCTCCAGCTCCCCGTGCTTGTGTTCCCTCTCTCGTTCTCTCTCTCTTTCTGTCAAATAAATGAATAAAATCTAAAAAAATAATAGTTTATTGCCCTAGAGTTTATATATACATTTTTAACAATCTAATTCCATGTTTAAATAATAATATGGTGTTTCACATGTAGGATAGGTACTTTATAACAGTCTTCCCAGTTCCTCCCTCTGTGCTATTGTTGTCATTTACTTCACTGAGTCATGTGTTATAGTTATCCAATACATTGTTACTATTATGACTTTATACAGTAATATTTTAGATCAGTTAAGAATAATAAAATTATGTACTCCTTCTTCATTGTCTTCTTGTTTTTTGGTAGATCCAGGTTTCTGACCTATATCATTTTCTTTTTGCATAAAAAACCTTTTTTGGGTTTCAGGGCAAATTTGTCAATGCTGAATTCCCTCAATTTTTGATTGTTTAGGAAATTCTTTATTTCTCATCTTCTTGTAAAGAATAATTTTACTAACTATAAAATTCCAAGTTGGTGATTTTTTTTCATTCCATACTTAAAATATTTCACTATACTTTATTCATCATATAGCTTCTGATGAGAAGTCCACTGTCCTTCTTGTGCTCGCTCTTCTATTGCTAAGTTATTACTTTTTTTCCTCTGTCATGTTTCAAGATTTTCTCCATGTCTTTGATTTTCTGCAATTTTAATATGATATGCCTAGGGTGTGTTTATGCGTGCATGCACACGCACACATATAGAGGGGACATGGTTTGCAATTATTTTGCTTTGTGTTTGTTGAACTTCCTGGACCTGTGGTTTGGAATCTGTCATCAGTTTTGAAAAGTACTTGGAAAGATCTCCGTTGTTTTTTTTTTTCCCTTTCTCATTCTCATTTTCCTATTATGTGTATGGCTCACCTTTTGAAATTATCCCACAGATCCTGCACAGTTCATTCTATTTTTTTAAACTCTTCTTTCTCTTTGCATTTCACTTTTTAATTTCTTTTGACCTATCCACAAAATCACACATTCATTCCTCAGTTGTGTTAAATCTATGTTAAGCTTATCAAATGCATTCCTTTATTTCTGTTATCCTTCTTTTGATTTCTAGCATTTCCTTTTGATTCTTTCTTAGATTTTTCTTTCTTTTCCTTATATTACTCATATGTTCTTGTGTGTTGCCTACTATTTCCATTAAGGTCCTTAACATATGAATTACAGTTATTTTAAATTCCTTTTCTGATAATCCCCAAATTCGTGCCATTGCTAGTTCTGGTTCTGATGATTTTTTTGACTTCTTCAGACTGTTATTTTCTCTTGGATACCTTAATTTTTTGCTGCTATTGTGTTGTTGTTGAAAGCCAAATGTATTTTATCAGAAATAGTATATAGGTATTTAGTATAAGGATTTATGTAAGCTGGCTAGGAATTTGGTTGGGTTTAATATTTGCTTTAGCTGTAGGTGCTAGAGGTTTCAAATCTCTCTAGTGTCTGTGTTTTTGTCTCCTTATTTGACCTTGGACTTCCCTAAGTACTTTTCTTTTCCTTTTTTTTTTTAAAGATTTTATTTATTTATTTGACAGAGAGAAATCACAAATAGACAGAAAGGCAGGCAGAGAGAGAGAGGAGGAAGCAGGCTCCCTGCTGAGCAGAGAGCCCGATGCAGGACTCGATCCCAGGACTCTGAGATCATGACCTGAGCCGAAGGCAGCGGCTTAACCCACTGAGCCACCCAGGCGCCCCCCTAAGTACTTTTCTTTGAGGAGTTTGTGTCCTGTTGCTCTTTCAGCTGCAGTCTGTTGTTACTATCCTGGAGTTTGGATCTGGTGATACGTAATGGGGAGGGGAACACTCTATAATTTGATTAAATCTCTGTTTTATACAGCCTGTGTCTTGGCGGTGTAACTTTGGTGTCTTTCCAGTAGTATAGCTTTCCCCCAGGCCTCCATTCTACTTCTTTGCCTGCTGCCGTGTTCCCAGTCTATTTCCTTGAGACCTGGACCCCTGTTCACAATGTTTTCATCTTCTTAGATGAGACCAGAAGGCTAGAGGAAGCTGTAGTGGGAGAATGCCCTTTCCCAGTAGGGAAAAGTTCTGAGCAATCCCTTTCCCCCGGAGTGCAGACCTTTTTTTTTTTTTTTTTTTTTTAAAGATTTTATTTATTTGATAGACAGAGATTGCAACTAGTCAGAGAGGCAGGCAGGGAGAGAGAGGAGGAAGCAGGCTCCCTGCTGAGCAGAGAGCCCAATGTGGGGCTTGATCCCAGGACCCTGGGATCATGACCTGAGCTGAAGGCAGAGGCTTTAACCCACTGAGCCACCCAGGCGCCCCTGCAGACCTTTTTTTATGAAGAAATCTCTGCTCATATTTCACAAAAATTACTCCTTCCCTCCCCCAACCAGGGCCCTTGAGGGGATCTTTCTTAGATCTTCACCATGAGAACCTGGTGAGTTTCTTAGTGGTAAAACAATGAAAGAGTGTCCCCCAACTCCCAAGACTGCAGCCTTCAGGAATTTCTCCCTCTCCAGCTAACCCTGAGTCTCCAGCAGCTCATCAAAATTACCATTTAACTATTATTGCTATTTAAGTATTTCTACCAGTTTATGGCTCCAGTGGGCTTCTGTTCCAGATAAGATCTTGGTCGTGTTTTTCTATTTCTCCACCTTTCCACATTATAGCTTGCCCTGAGTAGTACCTCAGTTCTCTGTTGATTCCAAGAAAAGTAATTTTCAGTTTTTTCATGTTTTACTTGGTATAAGGATGGGAATGATGACTTTAAGGCTCTTCACTCTGTTAGGAGTTGAAATTGGAAGTCCATGGAGATAATTTTCCTGTCTCTTGCACATAGGAAGTATGAAGAGGGGAAGGGAAGCAAGACTGGGGAAATAGGTCTGATCTCACTTCTCCAAAGCCTTTTGTGCCAGGTTCAAGGTTTGAACTATTTGCTGCAGGCCAGAAATGGGCAACCGTGGAAGAATTTTAGCTGGACAGTGACACGGCCGAAGACTCACACTGGTGGCAGCATAGGCGTTCCTTTCCTGGGGACTGAAGGCCAGGGACAGACATGATCTGGTCAGGCTGAGACAATTGTATCATGCATTCTTTTCCCATTTGGGTATCTGGGGTGGATTTAATGTTATTGTTCAGTTGTGATTTCAGCAGGGCACATGTCATTGTTTACTTTAATTGAACTAGAAAGAAAGCCTTTCATGTTGTCTTTTTGCACAGTGCCTTCCCAATGAACTGGGCATAGCACATGCTGAAATAGTAATTGAACTAAGTGAACTGAATCATTCAGGAGTTTTAGTCAATTTCAGCCCAGGCTACCTCCAGCAGCTATGTTGGTAGAAATACAGGTTAGAGGTGAATTGATATATTATTTTCTACAAGCCTTACAAAGTCATGTAATTAATTTTACACTTCTGGATAAAAGGGAGGCAACAGGAGATAGTCCTGCTACCTTTTTTCAGGGATTATTATGTGCAAAGTTCTAAAAACAATTTATAGCACCGTATATATTTATATGGTTAAAGTAACTCATATTTTGGTGCCTTTAAGTCAACAGTTGTGATACAGTGGAACATTTTTTCAGCAAAGCTCAGGAAATCATTGCATCGGATGCCGGTGGACTTCTACTCAATGAGCAATACACTGGCAGCATCGGTGAGTCAGGTTCTGTGCTCGGCACCATGGACAGCGATATGAAACACGGCTGCCTTTAGTGACTGAAAACCTTGTGGGTTAGGCAGGCATTCCATGACCTATCATATCAGTCAGATTGTGGTAAATGAGCAAGAGATGATAAAAGTAAATACTTTCCTTCAAGTTTTTACTATAATAGAACCAAGACCTATGCACAGCATTTTGTACATGTAATCTCAGTTCATTTTTATAGGGACCCTGATATGTTAATATTATTATACCCACTTCATAGATGAGAAATATGAGGCTCAGAGATCTTCAGTGTTTTGCCCAAGGTCACAGCAGGCAGAGGAATGGAAATGAGATCTTTCTGGCTCTAAAACTTTCCCTTCCATCTGTTCACTCTACATTAAGGTATAAGAACCCAGAAAGTGTGATTTAATTCTTTCTGGATGAGTCAAGAAAAGCTTCACAGATAAGGTGGCATTTAAACTAGATTTTGATAGGAGTTGGACCCTGCCAGGATGGAAAGGAAGAAAGGAGCATATATAACCGAAGAAAGAGTAAGAGCAAAGGTATATGAGGGTTCAGGACTGGGGAACCCTGCAGAACGGTAGGAGGATGGTACACAGATGGGATCTGGGGGTAAAGGAGATGAAGTAACAGTATTTGAATTCCATTGGAAAGCATGAGACCCAAGCTACGAAGGGATTCTGGAATAGAAGAGTCAGTGACCTAATCAGATCTGAGTTTTAGCAAGCATCTGCTGGAGGTGTGTGGAAGTTAAAGTGCAGGGAATCGAGCCTGGAGGCAGGGAGATCATGTTGAAAGCTGTTATGAAGTACGGGGAAAAGATGTCATAGACCTAATTCTTAATACCAAGTAAAAAAATTTTTTTATTCAGAGGATCAGAATATTTTAAGTTCCTTTACAAGAGAAAACTTTGATTCCCCCGAGATTTCTAGCCATTTGATCTTGATGTTGTCTTCAGACTCCTATTATTGCTTTCCTTAAAGAACGCCAGGGCTCAGGAACCTGAACTTTGAAAGTTAACACACACCTGCTCATCATAACCGTTACACCTGTTTTTGTGAAAATTTAAATGGATTATATTCACCTAAAACGTGTTTAGAAAGAATAGTTAATAAAGCCCATTTCTGTAGAAGAAGGAAGTCCAAACAGTTCTCTTATGTTTAACTCGTGTCTTTGAAGTTCTTTACAAAGCATGGACACATTTCTTTTTCAGTGATGAAGCTAGAAAGGGTCTGAAAATACAATGTAGCCTGGAACCGGGGTGAAATGTTTGGGAGAAATCCAGGCACTCACAGTAAGTATCTGTGGACTGTCCCCCAGAACTGGCCGTGAGGGACTTCTTCCTTTCTGGAGAGGGTGGTGATGGAGCAGGGCAGTGGGCAGAGTCTGAGAAAAAAGGCCACACTGATTCTGTGTCGCAGGAAAGGACAGGTGTGCCTCAGCCAAGACCTCTTTTAATAAGCCTGCTTGGGATTGGAGCGGTCTCTCCTCAAGTGAAGACAGACTGTCCTAGATGGGCCATCTGCTCTGTTTCCTCAGCAATGACCCTTGTTCAGTTCTTACCTTTAGAACCTGCTCCTCTTGATGAGATAAACAATATGTTTGAAGCACCAGAGGTGCTGGGCAGCTTAGCAGAGAAATGATGTTTCATGAAGTGCCATCCTGTGCAGCCATCTGCAGAGACCACTTTTCACCATCCTTGGGGACTATTCCATTTATCCCAGGGTTCTGATGCCATCCATTAGAAACTGTCAGGGTTTTTTGGTTTGTTTTTTGGTTGTTTTGTTTTGGTGTGGTTTGGTTTAAAGACAAGCATACCCCACTGCCCCCTTTTTTAGATGGAGCAAGGTTTTTCGTTCTTATACAATGATTTATGAATTAAAGAGCTACTAGAGGTGAATTATTTAATGAGAATGTGATATAAAAAAGGATCATGCTTCACATCCTAACAAGAGTTACTTGTAAACCTGTTTCCTGCCTCCTGTAAACTAATTATTCAGAACTATAAAGTACCCCCCCCAAGATTAGCCAGAAATTGAGTCAGTATAAATAAATACATCATAAAAGTATGATATTTATATTAGTCATTAGCACATAATTTAAAACATTTTAAAATTTTAATTCATTCAAAACGATGTGATGAGACTAACAATATTTAGCACTGACAATAACTACAACATATTGTTTTAATCCATTTCTGTGTATCTTTATTTTTTAAAATCTGTTCTCTCACAGAGCCACAATACCATTAATATACCTAACAAAGTTAATGATAATTCTCTAATAAAATATTCGCTTCATGTTAAAATTTCTTCAGTGGTATAAAAAAGGTGTATTTAGAGTTGATCTTCCTACATAAGGTCCACTCATTGCCTATGGTTACTGTGTCTCTTAAGCATCTTCTTAAATATTTAGTCTGGAATAGTCCTTCCTTCCTTCCTTTTCTTTCTCATGTGCTATTGACTTGGAGAAATCAGCCCAGTTGTCCTGTAGAATGTCCTATATGCTGGACTCACTTCTTGCGGCATAATCTTCCTCGTTCCCTCATGCTCTACGTTCCTGAAGAAGGGACTCTCTCTAAGGCTTGCTAGAGCACAGTAAATTTTTTTTTCTAAACTTCATAGATGTGTATTTGAGTCTCAGTTGGAGGCATAGAATGTCTGGTTTCCTCATGTTTGGTAATGCTGAATGATCACTGATCGCTTCAGCTTTTCTCCCAATAGTGTTCGTGTACATTTATGACAGTAGCTTCAAAAAATTTTTTCATTAAACCTTGTAAAATGATGAATTTCTAATTCTAACATTCTTCATGCATTTGTGAGCTATAATTTTTCAGGACAGAAAAATTGCCACTCACTGGCTAGGTCAAAAAGTTATGATCTGTGGTGGACTTGTGTTCAGCCGTTTTCCCTAAGACCTCCCCTTCCTTTTCAGAGGGAATGGGAATCAGAGATTGCATTCCAAGTTCTAGGGGTGCTCAGGGCTCCGAATTTGCCACTGCTTCCAGGCACATGGTAGGCAGAACTAGTCAATATGTATTTTCAAACAAGGGAGATAAAAGAATTTTACATTAATATTTCTAATGCAATTTTAAGATGTAAGTTTTGTTTTGTTTTTGTTTTTACTTCTTGAACTTTTTTTTCTCCCCGGAAGCCCAAAAATCCTTGTTCCTGCTGACATTAACAGAATTATTTGCTCACTTTATCCTACAATATACCAGTAATAGTTTAAAAATAGAAACACTAGTGTTAGTATTAAAATTAAGTCTAGAGAATATAGTTTAAGATTTCTGTTTCCCTAATTATGAACGAGAAATGAGCATTACAAACACACACCTCAGATGCATCTTAATTAATTAATTAATTATTTAATTTTTTTGTTCTCTCTCTTCCTGTCTTTCGCCAGTTTTTGTATTAGGTACTTGATCATTTTCTTCTCAATTATGGGGAGTGTTTTAAATACTAGGGATATCCAAACCCTGTGCTGTAAGTTGCAAACATTTTCCTCAGTTTGTCACTTATTTGCTTATTTTTAGAAGTGAATGTAACCTTGAGATTTTATTGTCCTCATAATAAAATAGAAGATGAAGCTTAGAATTGGATCTCTTAACTTCTCCCAGTTTAAAATATTCGCATCTTTTAATGGCCAGGATTCTCTTCCATCTGTGTTTGGTCTCAACACCTTCAAGCCTCAACACCATCTTCTTTGTAGTTTCAGCTTCTTCCCAAAAAACTGGCTTAGCCTGTCCACCATAACCACTCTGTCCCCTGTCATCATGGCATTTTTCTCGGGCATACAGAGAATTCTTGCTTTTCATGCCCTGTGTTACTTTGTGGTGCTGGTGCTTGCTATCCTTTTCCAACAAGTTTTGAGAAGATCCACCGTGTTTTGTGGAAGTGTTAGCAGCATGAGGAGAAAGCTCATTGATTCTTTTTTTTTTTACTTTGATTATAGTATTTTGTGATGCAAAATTTTTTGTCTTTAATTTTTATGTAGTAAAAAATATCAAGTTGTTTCTGACCTGCTTCAAGATTTTGAATTAGAGGAATTTTTATCCACACGTGGCTTATAAAAGAACACAGCTGTGTTTTTTCCTGCTATGTTTGTGGTTTCTTGTTCTGATCCACTTGATATTCTTACAGGTGCACAGTGTGAATAGGAACAGATTCAGTTTTCTCTTACTCCATATGGCTTCTCAGTCGGCAAAACACTATTAAAACATTTACTGTAGACCCTGACTTCTAAATAGAATGGACTAGCTTGTGTATTGATAAGACAAAGTAGATAAGACAAAGTAAAATAAAAATGATAATTGTACAAAATGAATTGTTTGCAGGTACCACTGAGCTGTCATGTCCTTGGGACATGTAACTTGGGACGCAAGGGCCCCAGTTACTGGAAAGCGGGGAAGTGTACTGAGAGGAACCAGATGTTCTTTGCCATTCTTGCCCTTGAGGAATCTGCTTAGGTAGAAGTGCCCAGCACTGGGGGGGTTGAGAAGCTGAGAAGCTAAGCATAACACAGACTAAAATACTGAGAAGACCTTGAGTTCACAATTTAATAAGTTTTGACAAATGCATACTATCTTGTAACCAACACTCAAACAGGATATAGAATATCTCATCACCCCAGGAAATTCCCTTGTGCTTTGTTCCAGTCAGTGCCCTGCAGAAGCTACTACTGTTATGATTTCCTTCACCATATGATTTGCCTATTCTCAAACTTCTTATAGTGGAATCATAGAGCATGTACTCATTTACGTCTTTCTTATTTTGTCAGAGATACTGTTTTGATATTCATCTATGTTGTTTGTGTCAGTATGTCTTTTGTTTTTAGATTGGCTAGTTTACTTTTGGGGAATAAAAGTCCATCCTAAACTGTAACCCAGTTGCCCAGGTCCTTGGATATCTTGTATGCCTGCCCGCCTTATTTACGTCCCCTCTGGGACCAGACTTTTCTCTGTGCCCCCAACTTGGCCTTACATATACTTCTCCTGTGATACGTACACTGGTTGCAGGCAGAGAAGAGGGCTTAACCATTCTTTATCTCCAGGTTTAGCACAGTTTCTATTACATGGGAAATGGCCAGTATATGAAAGACTTGACTAGGATTCTGCTTTTCATGACTTGATCGCCTATAACTTTGGCACTGCCACTCCACATTTGGTCGGCTTTGAACCTTCCTTGTCTTGAACAAACCCTCAAATTCGTTGTCTTAATTTGATCTGTTGAATCACTGCCCAACATTATAAGTGGAAATCTAATCTCTAATATAACTGTAAACTGATTAACATACTTCTTGGCATGCATTAGTTGCTTAGTAAGGTGGGGAAAAAGACATGGGGAATCCAAGCACAATCCTTCTTGGGCCAAACATTGACATCACAGTTCTTACTATGGCCTGCAGCTGAGCCTGGCCGAGTTATAAAACTATTCTTATTATTTCCAAATAACAGCAAATTTGGTTTTCTTTCTTATTTTTCATTAAGAAATCTATTCTGTTTTACGTGCACCGTTCCTGTCTTCATCAGAAAATAAGTGCTTTGCAACAAGGAACTATATCTTCCAGTACTTTTTTCACTTGCCCTAGGACTGAGCTATGGTTTTATACACACTGGACACTCAAAAATATAGAGAAAGTGGTGATAATGAGTTCAGAACAGAATAATGAATAGATCTAATCCCCGAGGTGCTTGATAACATACAGTGCCACAGAAGAGCTTATAATGACTATCACTCCTGATAGCAGAGCAACATGAACAAAAAGATAAAAATCAAAGAGAGCATCTGGATAAAAAGTGAGAGGGAGCAACAGAAGAGAAACTTAGCCATAAGAATGTTCTGTAACTGTGAATTGCCAAACTCAAGGGAAAGGTTTTGAAAAATATGATAGGCTCCACTTACAGGGAACTCAGTTTCCTTAGCAAATGGATTTGGTAATTGGAATTTTTGTTCCTTCCTTTCCTCTGGGAGTGTGTGGATGAAAGTTAATGAATGTGGTAAAATTGCACAGTGTCTTTGAAAATTTCAACTTCTGAAAGACCCATTGCACTACATCTGTGTGATTTGCATGACGGTATGGGGATGGTAAAGAGGACCCAAACCGACCAGATGTTTTCCCTCTGAAGTTTCAGACTCCAGACTTAAGATCACATAACTGAGAAGGAATAAAATGGAAGAAGAAAATCCTCCAGGTTTATAGAAGATGATTGTAAGCCAAATTGCATGGCTTTGTGGGTAAATCTCACCTGGTAGTCTACTGGGGCGACTTTTCAGATTTGCATACTCAAGTTGCATACCACTGTCTCTAAGTCTCCATTCACTTCATTAGCTTTTCTTACTTCTCATGTTTTCACAAGTTGTTCAAGTAACTACTGCTGAGCAATAAACTACCCCAAACTTAGTCGTGTAAAGCAGCTATTTTATAAAGCTTACAGATTCTGTGGGCCAGAAATTCAGACAAGATAACACAGGATGGCTCCTCTCTGCTGTCATGTCAGTCTTCATGTTCGCCGGGGGTTAGTGGAACCATGGGGACAAGAATCTAGAGGTTTTGTTACTTGCATGTCTGATATTTAGGCAGGGGTGACTCAAAGCTGGGCTTGGCCAGGACTGTCTTTATAGCTTCTCTCAGCACTGTGGCTGGGTTCCTAGAGGGAGAGCCTTGAGACCCAGCATTCCAAGAGAACCAGGCAGAAGCTCCTGGCTTTACTACCCAGCCGCACAAGTCACATATATTTACTTCTTTTATATTCTGTCTTCTGAGCAGCTTTAAGTGCTGTAAGAATCTAGGGGAGGCAGAGGACAGAGACCACATCTCTTGATGAGAGAGGTGTCCGAGAATTTGTAGCCATAAAACAAAACAAAACCAAAAAAAAAAAAAAAAACCCGCTGTATCTGTTAACTAAGAGCAAACACAAACAACAACAAAAAAGGTATTTTTTTAGTCAATGCTTTCTCAGACTTGCTCAGAGGACAAGTTATGCATTTGTTTCTGGTCCTTTTGCCATGAATAGTAATAAGTCCTGGGGTACCTGGGTGGCTCAGTGGGTTAAAGCCTCTGCCTTCGGCTCAGTCATGGTCCCAGGGTCCTGGGATCGAGCCCCGCATCAGATTCTCTGCTCAGCAGGGAGTCTGCTTCCACCTCTCTCTCTGTCTGCCTCTCTGCCTACTTGTGATCTCTCTCTCTGTCAAATAAATAAATAAAATCTTAAAAAAATAAAAATAATAAGTTCTGTGTCACAGGGTTCTAGATTGGATTCTGACAATGAAGCATGTGCATGATATTTGGAAATTGGAAGAGAGGCCATTTTTAGTACCTGACAATGGTGGGCAGGTGACAAATCTCGTTTTCACTGCTACTGTCAGCTGAATTCATTCATGGCAATACCCTTAATTGTCCACAGCTTCCTAATTTCCTAAAGCCCAGCAGTCTTTTCCCCTCAGCCCTTCTATCAGTTCTGTAAGCACGATTTCCCTGTATTAAATTCCTTCTTCTTTGAAATGCCTAGAGAAATTCCTCTCTTTCACAACTGACCCTTCAATCTATCTCATTCAATTATGTATTTATATTTCAGTGGATCAGGGAGTTATTTTACAAATACCATTTTCTACAAGTCAGACATATTCCACCTGGGGATTTGCAAAAACTGCCTTTGTAATGTAATAGCTAATTTTATTTACTTGACTAATTTATATTTAATGTCTCCAAATAATTTAAAATACTTAGGCAAGTAATTTTGGCAATCAAGTCATTTAAATCTAACAATTTTTAGTAAAAAGAAAAAGAAAGAATGTTTTGACAATACCCCATTCTGGGGTAAAATGCCATGAATACATAAGGAAAGCCCAAGTAATTTAATAAACTCTTAAGTGATATAATACATACTGAATAAGTATGTTAAATGCCCATGGACAAAAATACATTTGAAATAGTAAAGAAAAAATATTTGAGTTTAGTTTAGTCTTTGTTGGTGTTCTCTTCCAGTTAATAGTATTTATCAGAATGTCTGCATTACACTTAGCGGCATAAATATCGATGGCACCGCTCAACTATAAAAGTGGTAATGAGATATATCACATGTTTTGTTTTGTCAGTAAACGTACATGGAACATAATACACAAGCATACTATTAGTTCTGTCAGAGTCAAAGAGGGAAACAACACTGTCTTTCCTCCCAGAGATCCTATTACAGCAATTTTAAAGACAATAAGTAGGTTTTAAAAAGATTATAGTCAAGCTCGAATCTGAGAGTGGGGCAAGGCCAAAGATTTTGAGCTAAATTTCTGACTGCTTGAAGGGAGTTCCAAAAAGTCACCCGTTATTCTTGACCCTCTTCATATCTAGACCCAAATCTGGACCCTGTGCCTGGAAAGTACATGTGTGTGCATGTGAGAGAGATGTTAGTGTGTCCACCGTCATGCACCACACTGCTCTCTGCTGGTGACAACATGAGGTTAGGACTGGATCATGGGTCACCGAGACCACTTGGACATGCTTTGCTGCTTGACCCCATTCATTATCTTTGCCAAGCACCTGAGTTAGTGAATGCTTTTGATCACTGGGGAAATTGAACAGAGACTGTTAATGGTTGGGAAAAATATACTTTAAAATGAATATCTGATATTTAAAAATGAGTAAGTTTTCGGGGTGAAATAAGGGAAGGGGAGTTGTATTTATAGGGAACAATAAATGCAAGGCATAGGCCCATTTGGGAACTCAAGTAGCTTAGTGGTGTTTGAATATATGTGGTAAGCAGACCCTGGGAGAAGGGGCTCCTGAGAAAGAAAGGGGCCTTGAGAAAGGGAGAGGCTAGATATGGAAGAGCTTGTGCCTATCTGAGAGTTTCACTCTGTGTAGAAAGGGGAGTCAGGAGTTGAGTCATCATTGTATTGCAAGGCCAGAGCTGTGCTTTGAAAAAGATCACTCTGGCTTTATGGAGAATGCGTCAGAGACAATTTGAGAGAACTTGATGTAGTCTACACAGTGATGGTAAAAACAGCCTTCTTAAAATCTGGATGGGAGTGGGGCTAGCTTCAGGAACTTCACTACTACATTTTCCCTTCCATTGTGTGTGGGGGTGTATGTGTATCCAAGGAGAAAATGGTTCAGGCATCGTACCATACCTGTTGCTGTTTCTCTCTCAAGAAAAGTTTACGACTTGGGGGCGCCTGGGTGGCTCAGTGGATTGGGCCGCTGCCTTCGGCTCAGGTCATGATCTCAGGGTCCTGGGATCGAGCCCCGCATCGGGCTCTCTGCTCCACAGGGAGCCTGCTTCCTCCTCTCTCTGCCTGCCTCTCTGCCTGCTTGTGATCTCTCTCTCCATCAAATAAATAAATAAAATCTTTAAAAAAAAAAAAAGAAAAGTTTACGACTCTGATGCCTATTGCCTACCTTTTACTGCACGGAGCAGACTAGAGCTACAAGAACAGAGAGGAGGGACAAAAATGAAGTATTTAAAAATAAAGTCAAGATTGGAATAGTCAAACAGGAATTATACAAGCGTAACAATCTCCAGTTTTGGTAATTTCTAAAAGTCAACAAAAGGCTCAAATGTTTATGAACTAAAGTTCACCAGAAGACTCTTTGTGGAACGAAATCAATAAATGTAGTAGGATCAGAAAAACAATCCGCAGCTAGGAAGGAAAAACCAAATATAATGATGCCTGCTGAGATAGGTCAAACTAACTTAATTTGTGATGTCTTGAAGAGAGTTTTTAAGCAATAATATGGAAAGACAAGAGATTTAAGAAAAAAGAGGTAATTAGAAATATATTATGCTTGCTAGTGGGAAACATTGCATTGATTTCTCCTAAATATGTTAATGGGCTCCTCAGAAGAGTTCTTGGCTTAAAATTTTGGGGACATGTTAGACTTTGTGAAGAAACTGAGACTTTTTGCAATTTTATCAAACTCCTGGCAAAGTAAAATAACCCAGGACTTAAAAAATGCAAATACTAGCTATAAATGAAGAACTCAAAATGGATTAATTCAAAGACATTTTCATTCGCAAGTGCCAATGAAAGTAACAGAATACTCGTTTGTGTGTGCCTGTGTATAATTTTGTGGTAATTAAAGTTAAAAATGAGACTTAAAGGACCCAGGGGCCCAGCTGTGCGTTAAGGCACTCCCAGGAATATAGTGGAATTGAGCATTTAACCCTAGTTTTTTCCCTGAGTCTCTAAAAGTCTGAGATTGGAGCCAAAATATTTCATGTTCAGAAATTTGAATGTTTGTATTTTTTTGAAAGTGATGTTCTAGGGGATGAGCTACCTTAACCAGACTCATTTGAGAGTGATGAGCAAACCAGAGTAAAGCATAAATTTATGAGAAATTTAGCTTCCAAGCAAATTGGTATACTTTTGTCAGCTGATCTACTCAGTGTGGAAAAAGCTATGGAAACAGGCCCCATTCAGACAACTTTGTAATAAACTGGAATAGGAACAACCAGGAAAAGTGATATAATTCAAATGGCTGGAGTCTTGAGGGCATGATAACTTGGGAGTTCTCAAGTGATACAAATCAATGGTAAATACCCAACCAGTCTCTCTTACACTTTCCTGAAGGAGGCTAACAACCTGTTTATAAATGTCCCCCCTTTGTGTACTCTTTCTGGGCACTGTATAGACTATTTTTCTTTCTAGTTCAGGCACATATTAGGATAGAAGGACAGGAAATCTAAAACACTCTTCATGAATTTAGTACGAACTAGAGAGGGAAGAGGTAGGAGTTTCCGAGGGCTAGAGTTAAGGTAGGCTTGAGGAATGGAAGGGAGTTATAAATTGAGCAGTTTGGACCTGAGGCAAGAATGATGAATCAAGTCTCCAGAGACAAGCATCGTGGAGGCTAGAATTGCTAAGAGCTGAGGGCAACATGCATTCGTTGATAGCAAACAGCTATGATGTCAGTGGTTTTCACCTGAAGCCAGCAGGGTAGACATGGGGGAGAAAGTCTTTTTCTGCTGGAGAGCGAATAAGAAGATTAAGGGTTAAAAGAAGATGAGTAGATGGCATAACAGCCTTGGACAGAAAGAAAGAAGGAAAGAAACCTTGAGTGAGGTAAACATCTGTGAGGTTTTGATTACAGCTGCTTTTATTTTATTATTTTATTTTTAATTTTTTTTAAAGTAGGCTCCATACCCAGCATGGAACCCAATGTGGGGCTTGAACTCACAACCCTGAGCTCAAGAGTCACGTGCTCAATGGACTGAGCCACCCAGGAGATGCTGTAGCTGCTTTTAAATTCTGAACAATCTGGACTATTTCTAAAAGTACTTAATGGCTAATGATCCATGGATTGAACTTCCTCAAGGAAAGAATGAACTTGGGCAGGAACTACAAAGTCAAAAACTGAACTCGCTAGGAGTGACCAGTAGTCTACCACACCCAAGTCCGAAGTTCACAGAGAATTCACAGGTGATGGGACAAGGTGTGTCTACCCATATGTGCTGGGCTAGGAGGAAATAGCATGTGTGCCCATATATGAAAACTGCTTTTTTTTACTTACTGTGTTCCTGTGGGATATGAATGCCCAGCCCCATTCACTATTAGAGCTAGGTGGCACAGGGTTCTGTCTGTTGGATGGCAGCCACAAAAGTTGGGGTGCTGGATGTGTAGACAAGCTCCGTCCAGGGAGAAGCTGGAGAATTGATTTTATTGTTGAAATGAGCCAGAAGAAGAATTGGTGTGGATATTCACGATGATGTAGAGATGAAATTATATTTCCACAACGTGAGTCAGTCCATCCCAGAAGGTCTCTATTAAAGCATCATGCAGAATTCATGCCCAGCTGTAGCATCACAAAACAACATGAGGACCAGTTAGTGGCAGATTCTCTTCGGAGTGTGTTGAGGAAAGTAAAGTTTCTAGAAACGCAATTATTAAAGCCAGTATTTAACTCAGAGCAGTTTTCATGAAGAGACTATGAGTAAGTGTGGTGATAAAAGTAAACATTGTTTCAGCCTAGGCTGGAACCAATATACACAACATGGGGCCCATAAAAGGGGTTTAGCAGGGACTATATGTTGCAAGGAGAGGAAACCATGCTAGATTAGAACTGAGATGACTTTTTAATACCCTAACAAAGGATTTTCATTAACCTTTTAGTGAGAGGAATTGCCTATGTATTCTAGTCCTCACGCTATAATAATTGCATGTGAGTATACTCAAGTTAGCTCTACAATAAATTGCATATACTTTTCATTTCATAGTATGAGTAAAACATCTTTAAACAAGTATGTTCATCCTTTCACAAAGTCTTAGTTAAAAGCAACAACAGCATAAGTAATAACCACAAGCTTTGGGATTGATATAGATGGGCATTTGGTTTGAGCAAATTTGGCTGATGGAAATCAAGACTCCGGATCTCAGTGGGATAAACTAGGTGGGCTCTAGTTTTTGTTCGTTTTTTTTTTTTTTTTTAACATTTTTTTCTTCTCAGAGAGCTACATGCTGAAAAGGTAGAGATATTAGAAGCAGCAAGGGCCCAGTGCCAAAGCTGGGGACCCGTGAAGGCAGATGAAAGACTGGCAGAGATTAGGATTTAGGTCAAGGTCATGGGTTGAATGGTGAGTCTGCTATATTGGGCACACATGCTGAAGGTCATACTGGCTTTCCAATGTGTTTCCAGGGCTTTCCCAGGACACTAAAGAATAAATTCCTGCCTCAGCCCTAGAACATCAGCTTTGGAACTGTTTTCAAATCTCGCTTTGTACAGGTAGGGGAGTCCAATAGGCTTCTGGATCTGGCTCTCCTTGACTCTGGAGCTAACATTCACAGAAGCCAGGAAGGGGCCGCTGTCCGCAGGCCCTAAAAGAAAGTCAGTTTCAGGGGCGCCTGGGTGGCTCAGTGGGTTAAAGCCTCTGCCTTCGGCTCAGGTCATGATCCCAGGGTCCTGGGATCGAGCCCCACATCGGGCTCTCTGCTCTGTGGGGAGCCTGCTTCCTCCTCTCTCTCTGCCTGCCTCTCTGCCTAGTTATGATTTCTCTCTGTCAAATAAATAAAATATTAAAAAAAAAAAAAGAAAGTCAGTTTTAAGACCTTACCTGTTAGGTGGGCTTGGGGTATGGGCTTGATAAGGGAAAATTTGTACCCAAGGTGGCCAACCGAGCTGGCCAAAAGTTCCTGGCCATTGTCCTAGGGGACTTCAAGGTTCTTCTTCCCTACCCCATTTCTCGCACACATCTGAAGTACCACGTGTGCGGAAGTAGAAAGGTATAAATCACCCTCCCTCCTTGAGCTCGGGGCTCAGACCTTTGGAGAACAGCCTCTTCTGAGCCCACTGGTGTTAAATCTCTGGTCCTCCAAAGCCTCCGAATGCCGCTTGGTTCTTCTGTCAGGATCCAGTCCAGGTTCCGTAAGAGGCTCAGGTGCTAATGTAAAGTCGTCAGATTTTCCAGCTGAGCAGGGTTGGGAAGGTTTGGTCCGACAGCAGATGTGAGCATCCTGTAAAAACTGCCAGCCGATTGCAGCCGACAGAGGATGGAAGTGCTGGGAAACTGATTCACTTGTGCTATCAAAGGCTTAACGCCTTGCTATTTATTATTAATTGTACTCCATAAAACTTTCGTTTACAAATCATTTAAATTAGGTTTTCCTCCCAAGGGCTGCTGATTAACTCACAGACTGTGGAAAGAAGTACAGCTGGAACAAGTTAAAAGCCTGCCTGGGGTGACGCGTCAAGGCTGGGAGGGTAGAGCCGGTGTGAAAACAGAGGTCCCTGGAGTCCTCCGTGGCCCACCGAGTCACTGCGCTGCGGGGCGTCACCGTGTACCTCCCTCCCAAATTCTCCCTCCAGAAGAATTTGGGATTCTTCGAGCAGCTCTGGCCACAGGAGGTTTATAGATCATCTATTTGGTGTCCACAACTACAAATCGTCAAGTATCTGAGCTGCACAGTAAGTGCAGTAACAGAGTTACAGTAAGTAAGTAACAGAGTTAAGATACCTTCATCTGACTCTGGAGTCTGGTAAAAACTGGTTTTCTTAAGGCGCCTCTATACTCTGTTTATGACTTCTCCAGAGGCCCGCCAAACCCCTAGAATATTCAGGGAAAGGCGGTTTGTATCTGAGTGAAAATATGTTCTTCCCCAGCGTTGGCTGACTAGAATAAAGGTCTGAGAAACTGAAGCATGAGGGAACTGAAACAATGTCCTACCTTTGACTCCCACAGTTGACAACCCACCGCCATAAACGGATAGTGCCTTTTGACATACGTTCTTTTAAGTCAGTAAGGTTTTTGAAAAATATCAGAAAAAGCTTTCATTACTTTTAGCTGTTACGAAAATTTGGAATATAGAGATATATGGGGGTGGTTTTTTTTTTTTTCTTTCTAGTCACACAGTTGAATTTCAAGATGATGTTTCTATGAAGTGTGCCGCGATTAAGGCAGCTTTTGACTTTTCTCTTTTGGTAGAGACTGTTAGACCCTTATCTTCTCCTCTCAGAGTAGTCAGGAGGCAATGTTACATGGAAAACTGAGAGCATGCCTCGTCCAGGACACATTTTTGAAGTGTTTATCTGTTGTGATCAGGGCCTTCGGACTTCTCGTTCTTCACCCCTGCTCTTTACTTCATCGTGAGTCTGGCTGCTCAGACGGGCCACGTCTAAGTTCTACCTAAGCATGTCTGTACCTAAAGCCCTTCTCCTCATATTCCAAAATTACTCTTCTGTTTTCTAAGTCTCTATTAAAGTACTCATTACTCTGGGGATATCTCAACTGGAGTTTAGGAGGGAAGTAATTTAAAGCAGCCAGTGCATTCTCCATAAAGGACTTAATTGTTAAACTAATTCTCTTAGAGTTATTTACCTTTCAAAATGGGCTTGTTAACCCAAATGAATCTTGATTTGGTAGAATTTCACACCTGAGCAGAGGGAAAGAGACCTATTCAGGCAGTGTGGAGAAGACATTGTAGGGCAGTGAGATCTAACTCCTTGTTGTTTATCCTGTGGACTAATCTGTGAAGTTAGAGAACTACACATATTGATCGAGTTGTTTGTAATTTTATCATTGCTGCCCTGTAGAATATCGATCAACTTAAATAGGTAATTTTGAGGTGACCTAGATGATTTAATAAGAGGCATCTGGCTTGTTGGTCTTGTTCCCAGCTCAGCCCGTCACGCATAAGGTAGATTCCTTGCTTGGACTCTAAGCTGCTCATAAGTGTTCTGCTTTGCTTGATATGGTCCCTTTCTCACCTTGCTTGAAGTTTGTTAGTGGGTCATAATACAAATAGAAATAATGTCCTTGTTTAGTAGTGGGTTTCTCTCTCTCTTCTATGGTACATGGTTGAGTTGACAACATTCACCACTTGGTAACATAGGGTCCATAGGAATGAGATATAAAATAGTTCTAGGCCATGGGTTTCTCATGGTTGGGGTAGAATGACAGCGTATTTTCAAAGGAGCTGGTTGGGAGTTGTCATCCATGGGGAGATGGAAAGAGGAAGGCTGATGGCAAACTTCATTCCTTTCATATTCCATGCTCTGCCCACACCTTTCTCTCCACCCCCACCCCCCCCCTGCCCGACCCTGGCCAGGATATGCAGATTTGGTCTTAGGTGAAATGGATAACTTTCAGCATCTGGTATTTGGAATTTCAGTTCATTGTTCATATTCCTTTGAGTTTCTGGGATAACTTAATAAAGAAAAAGAACAATTTGGATTTCAGGAATGTGAGAAAATTTATACTGTTTGTGAAGCCAACAAGCCTCCTGGGAGGCAGACAATTAGATAATTTAAGATTATTTCAAAACTATGTATGTTGAATAGAAGGCACATATAGGTCACAGAAATCATTTATTAAATTAGCATTACTTAACTCTCTTAGTCTCCAGCCAACATTGTTACTTGAGAGGCTGTTGACATGGAGGAAAATATTTGTATGAGGGATGAGAGGAGTCAATGACTTTGACTTTCATTGGAATATTTTTTATCTTAGCATGTCCCCATCCGTGTTTTCCTCATGAGCTCCAGGCACCTTTCAGTGTTCAATTCTTAATATCTTGGCAATAATTTTCTAGAATTTTCTACTGCATATGCACCCATATTGGATCAAACACTAACATTGCTTACACCTTAGTTATCTACTGTAGGAAGGTGAGAATCCTCTGAGACCATAAGAAGTATAGGTTATGACTAGTTAGCTCTTTTTAATAGATAAAGAAAATGAAAGATTTGAAGTTGCTTGGGTCTAAATGGCAGATAAGTTTATCATGGTCCAGTTCTGAAGAAAATAGGAGAAATAATTTTAATTGGTGCAGATTTGAATTCAAACCACAGCTACTTCAGGTCATGGTCTGGGATAGGCTTCCTATAAGAACTCTATTGCCCTACACTCGGCTCTCATGCAGATGGCTCTGGGATGACAAACTGTGTCTTGAAAAAAAAGAAAAAAAGAAGAAGAAAGAAAAGTACTTGCCTAGCTTGAGGGACCTGGAAAGCATGCACATGCTTAGTGGTCATTAGAAAAGTTTTGCAAACTAGCTCCAGTGAAGGAGCTCTTGCTGGCTATTTAGTGAAATAAAGCCGCATCTCCCTCTCTCTAACTCCAGGTTCTCCTGTGCACTGAATGCCTTCCCTGGAGCAGGGACAGAAACAGTCAATTGGGGAGGAGGGGTATGGTCAGAGTATAGAATCAATGACATTTTCTTTCTTGCATTGCCTGGCAGACTGCCTTCTTGGAACACATACATATAGACAGTTGTCACACATCTTAATTATATGGAGCACAACTGTAGATGACACAGAAAATATATTTGCTTCCCTTAGAAAATATTTGATAGAAAACATGTTAACATCAATCTGAAAAAGCCCGCAGAGCTTGTGATATGGTAGAAATATCCCGTGGAGTTACTCGTATCCAGAGAGCCTTGCTAAATGCTTTGAACTGCCCTCGACAGACTCCTTTCTTCTCCTCACAGAGTGAGCACCCGTGCTAGCCGGCATCATAGATGTCACCTTCACTTCCCATTGGTGGAGGTGTTTCCCAGTACGGTCTCTGCTCCCGTTGTTTTTGATGTTGTAAACCAAATCGTATTTGCCATTACTCAACTCAAGGAGAAACATTTTGCTTATAATTACATGTTATGAGGCATGTTGATGTCCCTTTTCTCTTTTTAAACTTGATTCAGTTGGCCTAATAATATTCCCAACATTTGTCTGTCTTCACAGCACCTGCACCGTGGAAATCATCTTATTTTATTTGTCTGCTTGTGTGTTGTGTGTGCGCGCCAGCAGAATGTAAGCTTCATGGAGGCAGAAACCTTCACTGGCTTATGTACCACCATGTTCTGAGCACCTAGAGCAGTTTTGGTCCACAGGAGGCAAAGAACAAATATTGGTTGAATGAAGGAATGGAACAAAGTCAGCAGATTGTCTCATCCCTGGCTACTCCTTGGACTTTGTGCCAGCCCTTGTCCTACTGACCTCCAAATGTCAGAGCTCTCCAGGACTCCATCCTGAGCCCCCGTCTCTTTCCTAAATTTGCTCTTTAGGTGAGATACTATCTATTTCTTTGGCTTCAGCTGGCATACATGCTGACAACCTCCAAATATATCCAACCAGCTAGGCCACCTACGGAGTCCAGACGTGACTACGCACTTCCTCCTTGATCTACATTAGAATATCTCACAGCTTTACTAAAATTAACTTTTAAATCATACTCTCAAACTTTGGTGCAGCCAGCCAACCCCACCCCCCCAAAAAAAGAACAAACGAAACAATAATCAAACAAAACCAGTCCTTTGCCTGTCTTAAACAGCTCTATAAATGATAACACCTCCCACGCAGTGGCTCAGAGCAGAAATCCAGGAGTCATTCTTGAGTCATCCTTTCCTCAAGTCCCATAGCTCCTCTATCTGGCTGTCTTATTGTTTCCACCACCAAAGTATATCTGGAAATGTGTTTGTTCTTTCTTTCTCTGGTGCTGGTGGATTTCCTTCCACTCTTAATAATGCTGCACGATCATGGTTCCCACTCCTAACCCACACCACTGTGTTCCACACAGCGACCGGAAACCAGATGACGCTGTTCCCTGCCTTAAAGCCCTCCTTGGCGTCAGAGTCCTTCCTCGCTGTGGCAGATGCAGATCTAAAGGATCTCATCCCGGCCCTTTCTTCTAGTGCCTTTCTCACCGATCATGCTTCAGTCATTTTCCTGTTCCTTGTAACTGCTTAGCTCTTGTCAGTCTTGGACTTTCCACCCATGTTTATTCTGACAGGGCTTCTTTCTTCTCACGATCGGGCTGAGTTCTTCTCATCTATTCGTGTCTAAAGAGAATTTTCAGACATCCCATGTAAGGTGTTCCCCTCTCCCTCCCCCCCCCCCCCGTTTATTTGAAATTTTATATTGTGGTAATCATTGGAATTACTCACTGAATATTTTTGCATTTCTTCCATCTGAGCACACTGTGGTGCTGTACTTCTTTACTCTCTTCAAATTTAAATATGACCATGTGACTTACTTTGCATAATGAGACATAAGTAGGAAGGATATGAACCACTTTGGAACAGAAACTTCAAGATCACTGTGGGATTTGCCACACTCCTTTTGCACTGCCGTGGAGATTGTTGAAAGCACTTGTTAAGGGAAAACATCTATCAGCCTGATTCTCTGAGTGACAAGGATGTGCAGACCATTCCCGTAGACTTGCATTGAGCAAATTGCGTGAGTGGGGTGAAGAAAAGCTTTGCTGGTATGAAGCCACTGAGATTTGGGGGGTGCTCATCAACAAGGTGTAATTTTGCCCAGCCTGACCAGTGCATATGCTGACTTGCTTCCTTTATTTCTTTATTATCTTTCTCCCACTAGACTATTAAATATGTAAGGGCAGGAACCGTGCTTATTTGACTCATCAGTGGTATTTAGTAAGTGACCAAAGGCATGACACAGTAAGTGCTTTAAAAATAATCTTGCGTGTATGAAAGAACAAGTGAAAGTTCTCTCCCTTGGTGGCTAAACGTGACTCAAAATCATGTTATAAACATTTCAGTGAAGTTATCAGAGGTAGTAATGTTCGCATGAATTTAGACAGTACTTTACAAAATCCCATAAAAGATACTCACCCATTTGCAAATCTATGGTGCCCAGTATTTGGTATACGTGCGCAGAGGTATAGGTAAAGGCATGGTGGTCACCTGAAAGGAGTGTAATGAACGCAGTACGGTATGTGGGAAATAATTACTTCAAGGTAAATCTTCTAATATTCATGCTGTTCCTGCTTCCCTGGCTCTCCATGATGGCTTTATAGTATAGGTGTATACTAGTATAGTATATCTGTCCCTGACTTAAAGGGAACAGGACACCTCTTCTTCCAAATACGGTGACAAGATTGGCCCTGAGAGTGGACAGGACCCCTCTTTTGTCCAGATATGGTGACCAGAATGGCATTGAGAGTGTTTTAAGGATGGTGGTGGACAGAGGGGAGTAAGCCTAATGCTTTGGTTGGGTGTGAGAGATTCCATCATATACCCAGAGCTTAACAAATTCTTAAAATTTTATAGTTACTTAAAAAATTACAATCCATAAAGTTATTTTGCCAGCATTCTCTCACTTGCTTCTCAAAATAAAAAATAATCACTTAACTCCAATATGTAGACATTTCTAACTCTACTTTTCATATGAGAACACTGAGATTTAGAAAGACCACAAGGTGACAAGTTGTAGCATAGCGGAAGCTCAAACAGGTATTTTAAATGACGTCAGTAGTTAGCAAGAGTTACTGTTTTACAGATTAAGGAATTGTGGTTTGTTCAATCTCATAGTTACTTAGTAGCAGAGCTCTTGAAATACCGCCTGTCCTGCTTTCCTCAGTTTCCTCCTTGGACAATGGTTTTTGTATTTGCACAATTAGAGGCTGTTTTGACCAAAAATTACCATGCCATCAGATTGTTGGCTTCTTCTTCCTTCCTTTTTCCTTCCTTCTTCTTCCTTCCTTCCTTCTTCCTTCTTCCTTTTTCTTATTTTTTAGCTACAATAATTATCAGCTACCTAAACAACTAATGCCCCAATACAAATATTAAAAACCCCAATATAGCATTGTATTATAATGTAACAGTGGTGTTAGGTGCTTCCTGTAAAAGTCAGCAACACAGGCGGGAGCTACTCATTGACAGATGTGCTAGTTACTAGTGGCTAAGTTCAACCTCAGCTGCCTGCTCCAGCGGCATTCTGTGGCATCTGTTTTAATCTGCCGCCAGGTGGCAGAGTGTACGACAGTAGCCTTTTGACTTTTTTTTTCCTCTTGAACATTTTAATTTTTTGGAACGCAGTGTGCATGTATGTTTTTATGAAATAATTTGACATGTAACCTTGTATAAATTTGAGGTATACAGTGTGTTACTTTGATATATTTATATATTGCACTATGATTGGCATTGTAATGATATTTAGCACATTACATGGTTACAGTATAGTATTATCTGTATCCATTATACTGTGCATTAGATCTTTATAACTTATTTACTGATCATTATAAATCTGTATTCTCAAACACCATCAGTCTTTCCTCCTTACCCTTCTTCCCCTTGTAACCGCTTTTTTACTCTTTCTTAAAAGTTTAATTTTTTAGATTCCACAGATAGGTGATATTGTACAATATTGGTTTTTCCTCTAATTTATCTTGCTTAACATAATGTGCTTAAAGTCCATCCATGTTGTCTCAAACAGCAAATATCCTTTCTCACTGCTGAATAATATTCCATTTTATGTGCACACACACCACATTGTTTTTATCCATTCACCTATTGATTGACATTTGGGTTGTCTCCCGATCTTAGGGAGCACCTGTTTTCCCTTGTCCTCTTGACAACAACCATTCCACCATGTGAGAGGTGATGTCTCGCTGTGGCCTTGATGTGCATGTCTCTGATTAGTGATATTGAGCATCTCAACATGTGGCTCTCCGCATAGCAAAAGAAATAATAGAATGAAAAGACAACCTACTGAATGGGAGAAAATTTTTGCAAACCATAAATCAAAAAGGAAGTTAATATCCAAAATATATAAAATACTCATACACCTTAACAAGCAAATGAAAAACTAACAATTTGATTTAAAAAAAATAGAAGGGGGTGCCTGGGTGGCTCAGTCCCTTAGGCACCTGACTCTTGATTTCAGTTCAGATCATGATCCTCAGGGTCATGAGATCGAGCCCTGTGTTGGGCTCCCTGCTGATCTCCCTGCTTAAGATTCTCCATCTTCCTCTCCCCCTGCCCCTTTGCTCCCCCACACCCCTACTTGTGTTTTCTCTCTCTCTATCAAAAATTTAAAAAATAAAAGTGGGTAGAGGAACCAAATAGACATTTTTCTAAAGTGGACATAAAAAATGGCCTGACTTCTTAATGGCAATTACGAAAACTTTTTTAGCTACCTAGAGGAATATAGGGTTTTAAGGAACTTGAAGGCTATAAATCTTGTTATATGAGCCCTATAATCAGTAACTATTTGTGACATCATTGCTTTCTTATATATATTTTTTTCTTCTCTAGAATGTTCTCTTAAGGATTAAATATATGTGATGGGGATATAAATTGGTACAACCACTGTGGAAAATAGTACAGAGGTTCCTCAAAAATTAAAAATTAGAAATACTATATGATCCAATAATTCCACTACTAGGTATTTATCTAAGGAAGCAAAAACACTGATTTGAAAAGTTATATGCATCTCAATGTTTATTGCAGCATTGTTTACAAGAGCTAAGATACAGAAACATCCTCAGAGTCCACTGATAGACTAAAGATAAGGAAGAATTTTATATACACACATGCACGCACACCTGGAAGGACCTAGATGGTATTATGCTAAGTGAAGTAAGTCAGACTGAGAAAGAGAAATACCATATGATTTTACTCATCTGTGGAATTAAAAAAAAAAAAAACCCAACCCCAAATGGGAAACAAACAAACAAAAAGCAGAATCAAATCTGTAAATACAAAGAACTAATGGTTGCTAGAGGGGAAGGGGATGGGCAAAATGGGTAAAGGGGAGATACAGCCTTCCAGTTACAGAATGAGTAAGTCATGGCAATAAAAGACAGCCTAGAAAATAAAATCGGTGATATTGTGATAGTGCTGGATGGTGACAGACTATAGCTACACTTGTGAGCATAACATAAACTTGTCAAATCACTACGTTGTATGCCTGAAAATAATATAGCATTGGGTGTTAATGACTCTTAAGTTAAAAAAATTATTGAAAAAATGATTAAACATATCATTTCAAATTTTGATGGGAATGTCCTAGGAGCAAAGGCAGTGATGGCAAAACAAATTTTAGACCCTAACTGCAATAGAGTTAATTAATACCACTTAGTCTTTGTCCTTAAAGGTTCTCTTTCTGCCCTTACTATCTCATTTCCTAATATCAAACCAATATCATTTCCAAATATCAAAATCTTTTCTATATGAGGGTGGTCCTTTGAATAAGGGCATTTTTCAGTGGTAAAGCTGAGCCTGCATTAATATTAATGATTACAAAAATCTTGGAAGTGATTAAACCCAAGTTTTCTCATTGGAAAAAAGATGATAGTGTCAATTTAACAAAAGGGCAAGTGAAATGATAAATGTAGGTGTGTTTTGTAAAATGTAAAGGAGTCTGTAGTTTTTATTAATAGAGTAATGTGTTAAATATAGAGATAACAATGTCTACCTTTAAAGCCTGTGGAAATTTTGAGAAAACTAATGAGATTATATTTATAACACTCTCAGGCTTCTTCATAAATAATTGGTATATAATGTCATGCATAATTAATGATTAGTTAATTTTTGTGTGTTTTTACTCAGTTCAGGGAAGCAGTATCTTTTACTCTTTAAAAAAAACAACAAACCAATGGACAGAAAATGACCAGGTTGAGAAATAATTATCAATTTGATAGACCACACACCTAGGCGTACCAATAGTAGAATTCCCAGGATGTCATATTATCTTTGAGATTTTGGACTTAAAGAGTATATAGTTCTTGTCTAGTATTACTGAAGTCTTTGTGCATTTAATGAAGGCAGTATCATCTGGTTTGGCATGGTAGATTAGAATTTGAAGTTGAGGGGCTCCTGGGTGGCTCAGTGGGTTAAAGCCGCTGCCTTCAGCTCAGGTCATGATCCCGGGGTTCCAGGATCGAGCCCCGCATCGGGCTCTCTGCTCAGCGGGGAGACTGCTTCCTCCTCTCTCTCTGCCTGCCTCTCTGCCTACTTGTCATCTCTCTGTCAAATAAATAAATAAAATCTTAAAAAAAAAAAAAAGAATTTGAAGTTGATTGTTAAACTTGTTCCAATGACCAAATTAAACTGCTATTTTAAAGAAGGAAGCTGGAATAAAATTTAAAAGTATAGACCAATTGTGTTGTTAACACTAAAGAGACTTGTCAAGGAAGTTCTGAAAAATTCCTGTAGATATGAAGGGGGAAAGTAAGTATGAGTTAGGAAGTTTTTACGTTCAAACTTCCACAGAAGAAGCTATATGAAAGGTCTCTTATAGTCTGACTCTAATCATCACAGTTTAATAGCTACTCTGTGCAACAACGACATCCATACTAGTCTTTGCTTCTCACATAATCATAACATGCTTTTTACTGATATTTCCAAATGTCTGGATCAGTTTAATAGCTAAGGCATGAATATATAAGGACATCTAACAGCACATGATTGAGAGTAAATGTTAAATGAATGATATGGGAAATAAATATAGATTTTGAAGAAGAAGAGCCCCTTGAGGAGTGTGGTATCCAAGCTTACAAAAGTGGGAATGGCTTAATAGTTATGCATGTGTTTCTTGGTACAGTATCTTTTCAGTTCTTTTTTGTCCAATTTTTTCCATTGTGGTTTTTTTTTGTTTGTTTTGTTTTTTTTTTTTTTTTAAAGATTTTATTTATTTGACAGAGAGAAATCACAGAGAGGCAGGCAGAGAGAGAGGAAGGGAAGCAGGCTCTCCACTGAGCAGAGAGCCCGATGCGGGACTCGATCCCAGGACCCTGAGATCATGACCTGAGCCGAAGGCAGCGGCTTAACCCACTGAGCCACCCAGGTGCCCCTCCATTGTGTTTTTTTTATTATTGATTTGTAGGTGTTCGTTATATATTATGGACACAAGGTGTTTATCAGATACATTATTTGAAAATATTTTTCCAATCTGTGTCTTATTTTTTCGTTTTCTCAGTTGTATTTGCTGAAGCACAAAAGCTTCAATTTGATGTTGTTCAATTTATCAGTTTTTTCCTGTATGGATCATGCTCTGGGTATAGTGTTTAAGAATTCTGCCTAATCTCAAATCATGAAGCTATCCTCTCTTTGAGTTCTTTTAAATTTTTTTCAAAGATTTTATTTATTTATTTGTCAGAGAGAGTATAAGCAGTGAGAACAGCAGGCAAAGGGAAAAGCAGGCTCCTTGCTGAGCAAGGAGCCTGATGTGAGACTCGATCCCAGGACCCTAGGATCATGACCTGAGCTAAAGGCAGATATTCAACCAACTGAGCCACCCAGGCATCCCGGGTTCCTTTAAATTTTTACGTTTAGGTATCATTCATTTTGGGTTAATTTTTGTGTATGATATGAGATAAAGGTCTAAATTCATCTTTTTACATGTGGCTGTCCAATTGTCTCAGCACTATTTGTTGAAAAGAGTATTTCTGTCCCCCTTCTAATTGCCTTGGCATATATCAAAGATTGATTAACCATAAATGTGAGGATTTACTGTTGGACTTCCAGTTGTTTTCCTTTGACTTTACATCTTGAGCCAGTGCCGCCTGAGTTTGGTTACTGTATCACTTTAGTAAGTTTTGAAATTGAAAGTATAAGTCCTCTAATTTTGTTCTTTTTCAAAATAGTATAGGGTATTCTCAAGTCTTTTGAATTTTAATATAAGTTTCAGAAACAGCTTGTGAATTTCTGCAAAAAAAAACCAAAACAAAAAACCAAAAAATCCTGCTAGTGTTTTTTTTTTCCATTTTATTTATTTTTTCAGCGTAACAGTATTCATTCTTTTTGCACAACACCCAGTGCTCCATGCAAAACGTGCCCTCCCCATTACCCACCACCTGTTCCCCCAACCTCCCACCCCTGACCCTTCAAAACCCTCAGGTTGTTAGTGTTTTGATAGAGATTACTTTGAATCCATAGATCAATTTGAGGAGAATTGCCTTCTTAACACTATTGAACATGAACATAGATTACTTCTCAATTTATTTATATCTTCATTCCTTTCTCTCAGCAATGTGTTGTAGTTTTTGGTGTACCAGACTTGTACTTCTTTTATTAAAATTCAGCATAGGTATTTTTTTTTTTCACTTTTTGAGGCTGTTGTGAATGCAATTGTTAATTTCATATGTGGGCAGCTCATTGCTGATATTTAATTGATGTTTCTATATCTATCTTGGTTCTTTTGACTTTACTGAACTCCTATGTTCTAATTTTTTTTACGTGGATTACTTAGTATTAGCCTTGTTATAGTCTCTAGGACCCCTATATATAAGGTTGAATGGAATGATGAGAGTGAACATCCTTGTTTTGTTCCCAGTCTTAGGAGAAATCATTCAGTATTTCACATTAAATACAATATTAGCTATTGATATTTCACAGATGCTCTTCTATCAGGTTGAGGAAATCCCTTATTTTCTTCCTAGTTGGCTTAAAATTTTTCCTAAATGAGTATTAGATTTGTTCAATATTTTCTGTGTCTATTGAAAGGGTTATATTTTTTTCATTTTTTCTATTAATATAATAAGTTGCAATGATCAATAGAGATACAGCTTGTTAAAGAGCACCAAATGCAAATTTTGGAGATGAAAAAATGTAACAGAAATAAAAAATTTGCTAGGGGTATCAACAGTAGATTTCAGATGGTAGAAGAAAAAAAATCAGGAAACTTAAAAACAAAATTGGAATAGAGAAGAAGAAAAGGAAGATCTATGGTATACCAAGATATATGCATAATGGGCTCCCAGAAGAGCATAAATAGAAAGTGGGTGAAAAAATATTTAAAGAAATAATAGCTAAAACCCTTCCATATTTGAAGAAAATAATTTAGACTTCCAAAAGTTCAACAAACTTGTAGGATAGACACAAAGAAGCTCACATCTACAAACAGAATCAAACTGTTCGAAGCCAAAGACAACAAGAACATCTTGAAAATGGCAAGAGAGAAAAACTCACATACAGGAGGGAAAATAATATGATGAGCAACTGACTCCTCACCCAAAATGCTGAAGTTCAAAACGTAGTGAGATAACATTCAAGTGCTGAAAGAAAAAAAGTAAACCAAGAATTCTATATTCAGGAAAACTGTAAAACAAAACAAAACAAAACAAAAACACTAAAAGTAAGTGCAAAGATATTATTATTTGGATATAGAAAATACCAAAGAATGTATCAAAAACTTCTAACCCTAATAAGTGAGTTAAGCAAGTTTGCAGGATACAAGATCAATGACCCAAAATAAACTCTGACCCCATATATAATATATATAATAACATATATAATTTGATAATTTTTTAATTTTTATTTTTTTAAATATTTTATTTATTTATTTGACAGAGAGAGAGGTCACAAGTAGGCACGCAGGCAGAGAGAGAGGGAGAAACAGGCTCCCCACTGAGCAGAGAGCCCGATGCAGGCTTGATCCCAGGACCCTGAGATCATGTCCCGAGCCGAAGGCAGAGACTTAAACCACTGAGCCACCCAGGTGCCCCTGATAATTTTTTTTAAAAAATCATTTATAATAGTTGCAAAAAAGAAAGTATTTAGATACAAGTCTAATAAGATATGTATAGAATCTGTATGTGAAGGACTACAAAATGCTGATAGAAGGAATTGCAATAGATCTAAGTACATATTATTATTATTATATATGTGTATATATATGTATATAATATACTGTGTACATTGAGTCTTTTTAATAATTTCTGTTGCTGTTGATTCTCCATTTATTGGATCATTGTTGCCCTAGTTTCCATTAACTCTTTAGATGTGAGTTCCTTTAGTTCTTTGAACATATTTATAATAGCTCCTCTGAAGACTTTGTTAAGTCTGTGCCTTCGTTTCTTTTGACTGCTCTTTTTCCCCGAGTATGGTCATATTGCTTACTTCTCTGCATGACTTCCAAATTTTTTGCTGAAAGCTGGATATTTTAGGGAATACATTAGAGCAACTCTGTATTAGAATCCTCCCAGGTTTGTTTTTATTGTTTGGTAACTTGCTTGCACTAAATCTGTGGACATATTCTCCTTCATGATATGTGATGGTATATGGACATTGATATATGCGCTCAAATTAAAAAAAAAAAATTCCTCTGTCAGCATAATTTAGTGATTATCCATTAATTTGTCAAAAATACAACCTCATTTGAATCAGTAAGGATTCTACTCTTTGCCTATGGATCTGTGTCTGGACTGGGGAATGCAGTCAAAGTTGAGGCAGTTTATAAATTTAGCCCCCCCCCCTTTTTTTTCTTTCCACTCTCATGTCTCTTCTGAGCATGCACAAGTTTTCATCTCAGGGTTGTATATCTGGCTGGTTCCCCCTCCATATCTTCTGGATCTTGTGCACAGCTCTGTAAATGCACACAACCTTTCAGACCATCAAAGTAGATAAGAGCTCCTAGAAGCCTACTGCGATGCTCTTGTTCCATGGATTATTACCCGGTTATGTTTTTGCCTATTTAGCTGATCTGTTGCTTGCCACAATCGAAACAGCCATTTCAGTTTAGGTGTAACGTCACCTACCATTTGGCTCCCAACTATGGGATGTTGTTTTCCCATGGTCTACTTAAAAATCAAGTCAGCTCCCTCTGTTAGCCAAGTCTGCTTTGCAGAGCTTACTTTCTTGTGGTAGAATTACCGTTCTGATGAAGCCAGGGGAAGGTTGTACACTAGCCCCCTGGCTAAAACACCACACACTCTTATTGTTCTTACCCAAGGTTCAGTAGCTTTTCTTGAATGAACACTTTCAAATTTGTTGTATGCCTGAGGTTGATTTCCAGAGCCCTGAAATTACTGTTTTTGACAACTTTATCAAGTTGTATTGTGGAGAAGATTTAATATTCTGCCATTCTGGAAGTCTCATTTCCCAATTAATCTTTTAAGAAAATTAAAACGTGAAAAGACATTGTCTATGTTTATTCATATATTTACCATTTTAGTGCTCTTCGTGTGTGTGTGTGTGTGTGTGTGTGTAGATCTGAGTTTATATTTGGTCTAAGAATCTTCCCCCTGAAGAAGTTCAATGTTCTTTATGTTATAAGGTTGATAATGAATTCTCTTATCTTCTGTATTTCTGAAAAATTCTTTGGTTATCTTATTTGTGAAAGATTTTTTTCCTGAGATTTAGAATTCTGAGATGAAAGTTTATTGTTGTTTCTTTTTCTCTCTCAGCACATTGAAGTTGTTGTTCCATTATCTTAGGGTTTTCATTTTGCTGGCAGAAAATTGGAATACTCTGATCTGCTTTCTGCTATGTACTGTGTGCCTGTTTCTACTTCTTATTTATCACCGATTTTTAGCAATTTGATTATGATGTGTCCAAATGTGGCATTCTCTGTGGTTCTCCTCTTTGGTGTTTGTTGATCTTCTTGGATCTACAGGTTTACATTTTAAATCACATTTGGACAAATGTAATAATTTTTCAAATCTTTTTTCTGTGACCTTGTAACTTTTCTCCTTCTGGGAGAATTTTTTTCCAATTACTAACAATGTTAGCTTGATACCATTACACATGTCACTGTATCTTTATTTTTTTCCATTTTTTTTTTTTCTCCATGGCTGACTATTTTCTATTGCTAAGTCTTTTTAATTCTGCTGTTGTCTTTAATTTGTTGTTAAGCACATCTGGGAGGTTTTTGTTTTTTTGTTTGTTTTTTTTTTTTTTTTTCAGGCACTGTATTTTCCAGCTCTGGAAATTCCATGTGGTTCTTTAAAAAATACCTTCCTTTTCTTGCCCCATCATATTAATGTTATGGCTGTGTACAGATTGAACATATTTTCAATAGCTGTGTGAAAGGTCTTGCCTACTAATTGCATCATCTCTGTCATTTTTTTTTCCATCTCTGTCATTTTTTCAGTCTGTATTGATGGCTTTTTCTCTTGGTAACAGATAATATATTCCAGATCCTTTTGTGGCTGCAAATATTTTATTGGATGCTCAAGATTATTAATTTTACATTGCTGAGTAGTAAATTTTTTGGTATTTGGTGTTGGTCTTTGGTTTGGCCAATGACACTTTTTTGTATGTGAGTTTGATTCTTTTGAGGCTTGTTGTGTATCTTTTTGTGATACATTTAGAGTTAGAATAACTCTAGAGCTATTTTGTCCTGACTATTAAGACTTCATCCTTTTGGAGTCTTTTTTTGTTTTGTTGTTGTTGTTTTGTTTTTATTTGGTTTAAAATTTTATTTATTTGACACACAGAGAGAACAAGCAGGGGGAGCAGCAGAGGCAGAGGGAGAAGCAGACTCTTCACGGAGCAGGGAGCCCAATGTGGGAGTGGATCCCAGGACCCTGAGATCATGACCTGAGCGGAAGCAGATGCTTAATCCACGTAGCCACCCAGGCACCCCCTTCTGGAGTCTTTACTAAAAATCCTGCATACTTAATGGAATCTTCCCATTCTGATGTGTAGAGAGACTGTAGTCCTCTGTGAGCTCTGGGAATTATGTAGTCTTGATTTATATGCCCGATCCCCCCTCCCTTTTTTTCTGGAAGTTGTTGTTTTCCCTGCCTCATGAATTGTATCCTAAGCAATCACAGCCAAGGACTCAATGGATATTGAATTTGTAGACGTCTGTTTCTACGTAATCTCTTCTCCGTGGCATTCTGATTTATAAAGTTTAGCCATCTTTGCCTCCTTAAATTGCAATTTTTATTTGAATGCTCACTTTGGTTCCAGTTTTCTGGGATCTGTTTGGGTTCCCTTACCCTGAACCATGGTCCAGAATTGCCTCTAATCTGAAGCTGGGACTGTTACTGGGCTAATAAAAATACAGGCACCTGTAATTTATAAATTTAAATTTTTATTTGCTTGAATTTCAAGTAAAGAGCAGATACTTTTTTAGTATCAGTATGTCTCAAATGTTTCATGGGACATACTTTCACTAACCTTATTTGTCTGAAATTCTAATTTAGCCTAGCATCCTATATTTTACCTGGAAATCATGTATTTATCATAATTTCTAATTGTTTCCTGTAGGAGGACATTTCTGTAGTAGTTACTCCTTCATTAATAGAAGCAGAAGTCCTGATGTTACTTGTTTATGGATGCTGTACATTGTGAATCTCACATTGCTGATTTTCTCAACTTTGTTATCTTCTTTTTTTTTTTAAGATTATTTATTTATTTATTGAGAGAGATCACAAGTAGGCAGAGAGGCAGGCAGAGAGAGGGGGGGGGAAGAAGGCTCCCTGTAGAGCAGAGAGCCCGATGTGGGGCTTGATCCCAGGACCCTGAGATTACAACCTGAGCCAAAGGCAGAGGCTCAACCCACTGAGCCACCCAGGCGCCCTTGTTGTCTTCTTTTAAAGCATGTTGAACTTTGTTTTTCTGACAGCTAAGTAATTTAAGGCTCTGCTTGATCATTTTGAAACTTTTTTTTTAAGTTTCCTTCTGGTGTTTCCAGAGTATTCTAGGGCTGTTCAGTCCATGATTAATATGTGACCCTTCTGGAGTTTCTGTTGAGTGTGTTCATTTGCAACAAATTCTCTCTCCTGTGGCTAGTCACAGTACTCCTCTCTCCCAGGCCTATGTGAACTTTGGGAATTGTTCAGCTCCAGTCTCTCTGATGGTTGTTGTTTTTCTGCCTTATGGAGATTTACCTTATATAAGCACAGATAATATTCAACCAAAGACTCAGGAGGATCCCTCTGTAGATATCTGGCATCCTTTCTGGTACTTTATCCTGCAAATTCTAACCACCTCAGCTACTCCACACTTTGATATCTCTCTCCTTAACTCAGGCCAGGGTTCTCTCTCTGGTCGCAATCTCTCACCCTGCAATGCAGTCTGGAAAGTGCCTAGGAGAAAGTGTAATGCCGATGTGCCCATAGGGCTCACTTTATCTGATTGCCTTCTTTGGGGATCGAAGTCCTGTGCTACCTGTCATCCAATATCTAAGAACAGTCCTCATATAGTGTTTTCCATTCTTCTGTTGTTTATGGTGGACTTTATTATGGCCAGAAGTGGAAGTCTTATTTTTTAAATATCCTTAATCTGTGAGGTACTGAGTGGTTCTTCAGCCTCTTTATAAATTCTGCATGTGGGGGAATAACTGTTTTACATTTATGTTGGTAAATTCATATGTATTTTGTTTCTCAGTTGAAAGTGAAACTAAGAAGAACACTATTCTAAAATATTGATACATGTCCATTGAGCTTTATGCTCTAGGCAGGTCAAATTATTTCTTACATCCCAGGATCCAGTGTAGTATGAAGAACAGAGTAGATGTATGATAAGTACATAACAATTATAAGAATAAATTAATAAGTGGCAAGACATGGAGATGGGAACTGGCAGCTGGTTCCTGATTTGCAGATCAAATAATTTGGATATTGCCTTGTGGACAGTTGAAACTGGTACAAATAGGGATGAGATACGTTCAGAATGGTACTATTTAGAATTATGATCTGGAAGAAGCTTAGAGAGATGTACACTAGTGTGTTATGTTTAGAAAACCAGAAGGCAGGCAAATAAAAGAAGCCCCCATGAAGAATAATCCACAAATCACACATTTCAGTTAACGCCAGGTTTAGGATGGACCTGGATTCTGAAATCAGGTGGATTATAGTCCCAAGCATCTGGTCACAGGATAATGAGAGCCAAAGAAGATCTGACAGACCACTTGTTGTTTGTGCTATGGAAAGTGTTCTGAAAGTCAGTAGACATTAGGGCTATCTGATCTTTAAGATTCCTTCCATTTCAAATACTCATTCATTCATTATGTATTTATGGTTGAACATGTCCTATGTTTTAGCAACTGATTTAGCAATACAGAAAAGATCAGAACTTGCCATTGTCTTCAAGGAGAACACAGTATTGTAGGAAAATAAATGTGGGACTATTTGCGGTAGAGTAAGACAATTCTTGATTAAAGTCATTTTTCCCTTTGAAGGTCAGGCTGGGGGTAGCAGGGGAAAGAGGCATAGTTTACCTGGGGTCTAGGTGGTTCTGAATTAAAATGGCGATGTGGAGCCTGGATTAGACTCACACTGCAGCGCTATGTCAACACTTTGAATAACTCATAAGTCATCAGATAAAAGACAAAAACAAGCTGAAATGTTGTGAATAGATATTCCTAACTATTGATATTTATTCTGTGCTAGAAAAAAAGACATGCCTAAGCCACATCATTGTACTATTTAGTATTAATCTGCATAAGTATAATTGCTTTATTAAAAAGCTGATTAGATTAATGCTATTATCATGATAATGGCTAGAGTCACTTGGAAAAAAATACCATATTTTTTTAATAAAAAATAAAGCCGAGAATCACTGCTGTTGACAAGAGTCTGAGAGTAGATGAGACCCATTGGTGTTTAATTCACTCATCATACAGGCAGGAAAACAGTTCGGGGAGGAATATGAAAGAACATTATCTTATTTGGTGTGCAGATTATTTCTCTGAGTTACTAGTTATCCCAGTAAACTTTTCTTTCATTAATGAGAACATTGAAATTTATTTTACTCTAAAAAGTTTCTCTTCTTTTCCCCTGAAGTTTATTTATGCTTTTCATTAGGAAATTAAATATTAATCATACAGAGAAAACCGAGAACAGTGAAAAGGACAAATATCTATTCATATTTCCACCATCTAAAATAATCACTCTTAATAACTGTATCCTTATATTTCATCTCTATTCATATTTATGCATTTTTATTGTTTTATTGATTTGACATTGTTTAAATTGCAGTGCATCAAAAACTGTGTTTTTTTGTGTTTTTTTACCTTCACTGTTTTAACATATAATGGTAAATACACAGCAGGTGTATCATGCTTTTCATATCTCCTATTACTAAGTCACAGAAGACTTGGAAAGACTCAGATGAATTCTGTGCTTGTTGTTATGTGCCTCTTTAATTAACTCATTTAATTGACATAACAACCATGTAAGGAAAATGTTCCCCCTGCTTTAGAGAGATGATATCTTAGAGAAGGACTCGCCTGAGTTTATAGAGTAACCTCATGGTTACCTTGGGTATCCTTGAGATAGGAACTTAGGGCTGCTGATCTCCCAAAAATGTTCTTATACATCTCAACAGAAGCAAGAGAGAGGAAGAGAGAGGAAGAATGAAGGAACCAACTAGAAAGTTGCAGAATGGTTGGCAGAGGAGTGAGGGGATAATGAGATAATAGGTTCTTTCAAATGAACAAAGGTTTCCTCAGTTTAACCTTCCTGATCTAAAATTTGAGAGAATTCTATCAAATAAAGGGAGCAATGGGAGGAAGAAGAAATAGTTCAAGTTCTCCGTTAAACAGTTTTTCTTTTAAGCTAAGCAGTCGTATGGCCACTTGAGTTATATTTTTAAACTATCTTTGGAACCTGATTATTTTAACAAGTGCTGTCCAATTGCTGTATTATTTAAAAGAAAAGCTTCTTACATTTCTAATTAGTATTTATTTTTAAAATTTCTGTCATTTTAAGGGCCTGGTGAAGATAAAATTTTTTCTTTCTTTAGGTTGATTCTGCTTAGGCAAACTCATCAGAGGTAATTCAAATTTTATTGTTTTATTGTTGGGTAGACAGGGTGCTAGTCTGAGAATCTGAGTTGGTAATATGCTCTTTTCCTGAAAACATAACTGAGAGATCTTTCCACTTGCATGTATCTTATGAAATTCGGAGAGAAATGAGGTGAAGACCATGCATCATCTTTTTTAGACAAGTTCTATACAGAACACCTTCTGTAGTTAACTATGGCGAATTATCTGCTGAGAGTGATTCTGCCCCCACAGGCTCTCTGGCAACATCTAGAGACACATTTGGTTGTCATACCTGAAGGGGAAGGGAATGTTCTGGCATCTAGTGAGTAGAGGGCAGGGACACCATTAAAGATCCTATGAGGCCCAGCCCTGCCTTTTCAAACAAGAAAGGATCTTCTCTACAATGTTAATGACACTGTGCTCAAGAAACCTCCTCCAGAAAGGTCCTTTGAATTCTTCTCTCACTATGCAACCTGTATCATCAGAAGATAGAAAATGAAGAAAGAAATGCATAAGAATGAGGCTTAATCGGCTTAGAATAAATATTGCTTGTTTTTCTCCCCTCCTTTACCTTCAAGTCAGGTGAGGGAGGCTCCACAGACTCCCTCAGGGATTTGAAGGCAGCAGCTGCAAGATGGGAGAATGTTCTCTCTCAGTAACTGGAAGTGCGCTGATTGGCAGAGACCAGCCTCCTCACCTGATTCTGACACGGGAGGAAGGCGAGGATGGAGAGTTCTCACAAGTGCTTGACATGCATTCCGAGTTTTAGAGTATACACGAATAAGAAACTGCTATGGAGTCTCTTGATGGCTGCCTGGAGAATTGTAAAATTGAGAAACGGACTGGAGTGGTCTGTGATAGGAGGCCCATGGAGGGGGACAGTAATCAGCAGGTGTAAACTTCAACTCTCAGTCTACAAGAATCTACAAGAATAGATGAGTTTTCTCTGGGCTAATTGAGCACCTTAAAAAGTCATGGGGCTCACGATATTTTGGTGGGCCCATGCCCAGGGGGATAGCCTGCCTAGGTGAGAAGCCCCCAGCAGAATGAAGTTAGAGGATACGGTAGCCGGAGACAAATGGTGGAGCGCCACAAGAGGTCAGGTGGGTATTGCTTTGCTCGCTTAAGGACATGGTAGGGTAAGAAGGTCACTGCAGGGCCTATGGAAGAGCCGTGAACATGATCCACAAGCCAGGAGCCTGTAGGCATCTGCCATACTGAAGGAACAAAAGATCAGATGACAAAGTGCTCTGTCCTATTTTCCACCCCATGTCTGCCCCTCAGAGCTACTACAGTGGAGGAGAAAGGAGACCACACAGCCTCAGAGAGGGAGAAAAGGAGCCAAATAAGGGGAGGAGGGAAGGGGAAGTGAAATAAGAGTGAAAGCCCGTCTTCCCCACAGATGTCTCTGAACCTGGGTCATCTGTGAATTGATGTGATGATAGATTGAGTTGGGTATGAAATCGCAGTGCTGGTGTACACTAGGCTTTGTAACATCTGAAAGCCACTTTCAACTGCCGAAGTGTGACTTTTTTCTCATAAATGAAGGGACTAGAAGGTGGAAGGAATCACTGAAAGTGTTGTTCCAGACCAGAAAAGACATCTAGCTCTCTGTGTCTGAAGGAAGTGGTTGGAGGAAAAAATATTTCTGGCTGGTTTCCTACAGAGTTCGACCCGTTTTGTTTTTTTTTTTTAAATGTCAGTTCTATTGGCCTTTGTCCCACACCTCATGTGGGTCAGCATCTTGTTTTAAATGTTTATGGGCACTAGATCATTTAAGCTTTGCAATATCCCCAAAGAGAGTAATTATTATCCCCATTTAAAGATGAGAAGGAAAAGGTCTGTGCAGAGTAAATAATATATCATAGTGAAAAAAGGGGGTACATACTTTGTAGGTTCTGTGTTTTGAAAGTTTCTCCAGTAACTAATAATTTAGGAAATAACATGGCGGCTTCTGGAGTTCTGAACAACAGAGAAAGGAATTTTAGCATTAATAAAAAATTATTCCGATATGGAAATTAACAGGGCAGCTTAGCTATAAGAAAAATGATATTTGTCCTGCTTTTCACTCAGAGCCACGTGTCCCTTGTGAGCTCCTAAGATTTTGCCCTTTTCTTACAGATTTAGAAGTTCTTCCTTGACATACTGATATAGCCATCCCCTGAAACATCCTATCCTTTAGTACTCCATTCTGAATTATTAAACAGACTGACAACTGAGTTGAGTGAGAAATGAGTTTCTCTGAGTTGCATTGGAATTTCTGCAGAAGGGCAGAAAAGCTCATTGAGGTGATGGTTGGTTGATTTAATATCCATTCGCTGGTGTCCATTTCTCCACCACCAGTTACATGGCTGAGCCTCTATGTGTGGCAAAGAGGTGCTAAAATACAGCAAATTAAGAATTAGTTTTTATTAGATCCTGCTGTTTGTTTTCACTGTTTGGATCTTAAAACTCCCAGAGAGCTCTGATTCCAGGGGTGAAATGAAACCATTTTGCTACCTTATTTGTCTTTTACAAAGCCTACTAAACTGATTGTTAAATAACAAAGCATGCATCCACGGGTGTAGTAGGACAGAAGTTAATACTTGTTAGCCTGAAGACTGAAGTCTAAAGTGGGCTTATTTTAAAGCATTGACAAGGATACGATTATTTACAACTGTTCATCTCCTTGGGAAAAATCAGTACCTATAAAGTGTGGAAATCTGGGTTTGCATTTTTTTTTTAAAGATTTAATCTATCTATTTGACAGAAAGAGATCACAAGTAGGCAGAGAGGCAGGCAGAGAGAGAGGCCTGGAAGCAGGCTCACCACCGAGCAGAGAGCCCGATGCGGGGCTTGATCCCAGGACCCTGAGATGATGGCCTGAGCCAAAGGCAGAGGTTCAATCCACTTAGCCACCGAGGCACTCCAGGGTTTGCAATCTTTTTTTTTTTTTTAATTATTTTTATTAACATATAGTGTACTATTTGCCCCAAGGGTACAGGTTTGTGAATCATCAGGCTTACACACTTCACAGCACTCACTATATCATATATCCTCCCCAATGTCCATAACCCAACCACCCTCTCCACACCCCACCCCCACCAACCCTCTGTTTGGTTTGTAAGATTAAGAGTCTCTTATGGTTTATCTCCCGATCCCATCTTGTTTCATTTTTCCCTTCCCTATTCCCCAAGCCCCTGATTGTGCCCTCAAATTCCTCATATCAGGGAGATCATATAATAATTGATCAAATAATACCATTTAGTTCCATTCACATCATTGCAAATGGCAAGATTTCATTTCTTTTGATGGCCGCATAGTATTCCATTGTATATATATCTTCTTTATCCATTCATTTGTTGATGGACACCTAGGTTCTTTCCGTAGTTTGGCCATTGTGGACATTTCTGCTATAAACATTCGGGTGCACATGCCCTTCAGATCACTACATTTGTATCATTAGGGTAAATACCCAGTAGTGTGATTGCTAGGTCATTGGGTAACTCTATTTTCAACTCTTTGAGGAACCTCCCATACTCTTCCAGAGTCGCTGCACCAGCTTGCATTCCCACCAACAATGTAGGAGGGTTTCCCTTTCTCAGCATCCTCGCCAACATCTGTCATTTCCTGACTTGTTAATTTTAGCCATTCTGACTGGCGTGAGGTGGTATCTCACCGTGGTTTTGATTTATATTTCCCTGATGCCAAATGATGTTGAGCATGTGTCTGTTGGCCATCTGGATGTCTTCTTTGCAGAAATGTCTGTTCATGTCCTCTCCCCATTTCTTGATTGGATTGTTTGTTCTTTGGGTGTTGAGTTTGATAACTTCTTCATAGATTTTGGATACTATACCTTTATCTGATATGTCATTTGCGAATATCATCGCCTATTCTGTCAGTTATCTTTTGATTTTGTTGACTGTTTCCTTTGCTGTGCAAAAGCTTTTGATCTTGTTGAAGTCCCAGTAGTTCATTTTTGCCCTTGCTTCCCTTACCTTTTGTGATGTTTCTAGGAAGAAGTTGCTGCAGCTGAGGTTGAAGAGGTTGCTGCCTTTGTCCTCCTCAAGAATTTTGATGAATTTCTTTCTTACACCAAGGTCATTCATCCATTTTTGAGTCTATTTCTGTGTGTGGTATAAGGAAATGGCCCAGTTTCATTCTTCTGCATGTGGCTGTCCAATTTTTCCAACACCATTTGTTGAAGAGACTGTCTTTTTTCCATTGGACATTCTTTCCTGCTTTGTTGAAGATTAGTTGACCATAGAGTTGAGGGTCTATTTCTGGGCTCTCTATTCTGTTCCATTGATCTATGTGTCTGTTTTTGTGCAAGTACCATACTACCTTGATGATTACAGCTTTGTAATAGAGCTTGAAGTCTGGAATGGTGATGCCACCAACTTTGGCTATCTTTTTCAAATTTCCTCTGGCTATGTGGGGTCTTTTCTGGTTCCATATAAATTTTAGGATTGTTTGTTCCATTTCTTTGAAAAATATTGATCGTAGTTTGATAGGGATTGCCTTAATTGTGTAGATAGCTTTAGGTAGCATAGACATTTTCACAATATTTGTTTTTCCAATCCATGAGTATGGAACGTTTTTCCATTTCTTTGTGTCTTTCTTAATTTCTTTCATGAGTACTTTATAGTTTTCTGAGTACAGATTCTTTGCCTCTTTGGTTACGTTTATTTCATAGGTATCTTATGGTTTTGGGTGCAATTGTAAATGGGATTGACTCCTTAATTTCTCTCTCTTCTGTCTTGCTGTTGGTGTATAGAAATGCAACGGATTTCTGTGCATCAATTTTATATCCTGCCACTTTACTGAATTCCTGGACAAGTTCTAGCAGATTTGAAGTAGAGTCTTTTGAGTTTTCCACATAAAGTATCATATCATCTGCAAAGAGTGAGAATTTGACTTCTTCTTTGCCAGTATGGGTGCTTTTAATTTCTTTTTGTTGTCTGATTGCTGAGGCTAGGACTTCTAGTACTATGTTGAATAGCAGTGGTGATAGTGGACATCCCTGCCATTTTCCTGGCCTTAGGGGAAAAGCTCTCAGTTTTTCTCCATTGAAAATGATATTCGCTCGGGTTTTTCATAGGTGACTTTGAGGATATTGAGGTATGCACTCTCTGTGCCTACCCTTTGAAGAGTTTTGATCAAGAAAGGATGCTGTACTTTTTCAAATGCTTTTTCAGCATCTATTCAGAGTATCATATGGTTCTTGTTCTTTATTTTATTAATGCATTGTATCACATTGATTGATTTGTGGTTGTTGAACCATCCTTGCAGCCCAGAAATAAATCCCACTTGGTCGTGGCGAATAATCCTTTTAATGTACTGTTGGATCCTTTTGGCTTGTATTTTGGTGAGAATTTTCGCATCTATGTCCATCAAGGATATTGGTCTGTAATTCTTCTTTTTGATAGGGTCTTCGTCTGGTTTTGGAATCAAGGTAACGCTGGCCTAATGAAATGAGTTTGGAAGTTTTCCTTCCATTTCTATTTTTTGGAATAGTTTCAGGAGAATAGGTATGAATTCTTCTTTAAATGTTTGGTAAAATTGCCCTGGGAAGCCATCTGGCCGTGGGCTCTTGTTTGTTGAGAGATTTTTGATGACTGCTTCAATCTCCATACTGTTTATGGGTCTGTTCAGGTTTTCTGTGTCTTCCTGGTTCAGTTTTGGTAGTTTATATGTCTCTAGGAATGCATCCATTTCTTCCAGATTGTCAAATGTGCTGGTGTATAGTTGCTCATATGTTCTTATAATTGTTTGTATTTCTTAGGTGTTGGTTGTGATATCTCCTCTTTCACTCCTGATTTTATTTGGGTCCTTTATCTTTTCTTTTTGATAGGTATGACCAAGGGTTTATCATTTTATTAATTCTTTCAAAGAACCAGCTCCTAGTTTCGTTGATCTGTTCTCCTGTCCTTTTGGTTTCTATTTCATTGATTTCTGCTCTGTTCTTTATTATTTCTCTTTTGATGCTGGGTTTTGGCTTTCTTTGCTGTTCTTTCTCCAGCTCCTTTAGGTGTAGGGTTAGATTCTATATTTGAGACCTTTCTTGTTTCTTGAAAAAGGCTTAGATGGCTGTATACTTTCCTCTGAGGACTGCCTTTGCTGTGTCCCATAATTTTTTTTTAACATTTTATTTATTTGACAGAGAGAAATCACAGCTAGGCAGAGAGGCAGGCAGAGAGAGAGGAGGAAGCAGGCTCCCTGCAGAGCAGAGAGCCTGATGCGGGGCTCGATCCCAGGACCCTGAGATCATGACCTGAGCCGAAGGCAGAGGCTTTAACCCACTGAGCCACCCAGGCGCCCCTCTGTCCCATAATTTTTGAACTGTGTTTTCATTCTCATTTGTTTCCATGAATTTTTTCACTTCTTTAATTTCCTGGTTGACCCATTCATTCTTTAGAAGGATGCTCGTTAGCCTCCATGTATTTGAATTTTTTCCTACTTTCCTCTTGGGATTGAGTTCTAGCTTCAGAGCATTGTGGTCTGAAAATATGCTTGGAATGATCCCAATCATTTGGTACTGGTTGAAACCTGATTTATGACCCAGGATGTGATCTATTCTGGAGAATGTTCCATGTGCACGAGAGAAGAATGTGTATTCTCTTGCTTTGGGATGGAATGTTCTGAATATATCTATGACGTCCACCTGGTCCAGTGTGTCATTTAAGGCCTTTATTTCCTTGTTGATCTTTGGCTTGGTTGATCTGTCCATTTCAGTGAGGGGGGGTTTTAAAGTTCCCTACTATTATTGTATTATTGTCAATGTGTTTCTTTGATATTGTTATTAATTGATTTATATAATTGGCTGCTCCAATGTTAGGGGCATAGATATTTAAAATTGTTAGATCTTCTTGCTAGACAGACCCTTTGAGTATGATATAGTGTCCTTCCTCATCTCTTATTATAGTCTTTGGCTTAAAATCTAATCTATCTGATATAAGGATTGCCACCTCAGCCTTTTGATGTCCACTAGCATGGTAAATTGTTTTCCATTCCCTCACTTTAAATCTGGAGGTGTCTTTGGGTCTAAAATGAGTTTCTGGTGGACAGCATATTGATGGGTTTTGGATTTTTATCCATTCTGATACCCTGTATCTTTTTATTGGGCCATTTAACCCATTAACATTCAGGGTAACTATTGATAGATATGAATTTAGTTCCATTATATTTCCTATAAAGTGATTGTTACTGTATATTGTCTCTGTTCCTTTCTGATGTACTACTTTTAGGCTTTCTCTTTGCTTAGGGGACCCCTTTCAATATTTCCTGTAAGGTTGGTTTGGTTTTTGCAAATTCTTTTAATTTTTGTTTGTCCCCGAAGCTTTTTATTTCTTCTTCTATTTTCAATGATAGCCTAGCTGGATATAGTATTCTTCACTGCATATTTTTCTCATTTACTGTCTGAATATATCATGCCAGTTCTTTGTGGTCTGTCAGGTCTCTGTGGATAAGTCTGCTGCCAATCTAATATCTCTTCCATTGTATGTTACAGACTTCTTGTCTGGAGCTGCTTTCAGGATTCTCTTTGTCACTAAGACTTGTAAGTTTTAGTATTAGAGGACGGGGTGTGGACCTATTTTTATTGGTTTTGAGGGGAATTCTCTGTGCCTCCTGGATTTTGATGCTTGTTCCCTTTGCCATGTTAGGGAAATTCTCTGCTATAATTTGCTCCAGTATACCTTCTCCCCCGCCTCTCTCTTTTCTTCTTCTGGGATCCCAATTATTCTAATATTGTTTCATCTTATGGTATCACTCATCTCTCAAATTCTCCCCTCATGGTCCAGTAGTTGTTTGTCTCTCTGTTGCTCAGCTTCTTTATTCTCCATCATTTGGTTTTCTATATCACTAATTCTCTTTTCTGCTTCATTTATCCTAGCAGTAAGAGCCTCCGTTTTTTTATTACACCTCATTAATAGCTTTTTTAAAATTTCAACTTGGTTAGATTTTTGTTCTTTTAATTCTCCAGAAGGAGATTTTATTTCTTCAGAAAGGGTTTCTCTAATATCTTCCATGCCTTTTTTGAGCCCAGCTGGCACCTTGAGAATCGTCATTCTGAACTCTAGTTCTGACATATTACCAATATCCGTATTGATTAGGTTCCTCACCTTCAGTACTGCCTATTTTTCTCTTTTCTGTGGTGTCTTTTTCTGCCTTGTCTTTTTATCTAGATAAGAATATATGAATGAGAGAATAAAATACTAAATGGGTGGCAAAGACCACTGAAAAATGTATGCTAACCAAATCATAAGAGACCCAAAACCGGGGGGAGAAGAAAGGGGTAAAAAAGAAATTAAAAAAAAATTATATATATATATGTGTGTGTGTGTGTGTGTGTATATATATAAATACATATAATGTATGTGTGTGTGTATATACATATACACACGTACATATTAGACTTGTAAATAGAACAGAGTCACCGACATAATTTTGGGGGTGTTTTGATCTCTTAGAAGAAACTACCTCCTAAAATTTTAAAGAAAGAAAAACTTATATATATACAAAAATAAGAGTAAGCACAATGAAGGGATAGAATATGAGTGTAAAGATGAAAGCTTAAACAAATTTCTTAAAAAAGGAATTGATAAGTTGGTTGGAAAAAGGAAAAAAAAAAAGAGGAGAGAATGTGCTCAGGCTGGAGAGTAGAACAAAGCCATGTGCTAGATTAGCATATATTTTGATCTAGTAGAAGAAATTTATCCCAAAATTTTTTAGAAAAAAACCCCCATATTTATACATAAAATAAGGTTAAATACAATGAAGGGATAAAATATGACTATAACAGTTAAGGTTTAAAAAGTTGTTTTTCTTTTTAAAGGTATTGTTAAGATAAAGTAATTTAAAAAATTAAAAGAGGAAAGAGAAAAAGCTAATAGAATAAGAAAAAAATAAAATAAACAAAATTTTACTTTGCAAGATTAAAGGATCATGGGGGAAAAGCCATGAATTCTACAGGTTGCTTTCCCCTAGTTTTGGAGTTCTGCTGTTCTCCTTGATCAGTAAGCTTGGTCTTGGCTGGATGTTCTTGCTGATCTTCTGTGGGAGGGGCCTGTTGCAGAGATTATCAAATGTCTTTGCCCAAGGCAGAATTGCACTGCCCTTGCCAAGGACCAGGCTAAGTAATCTGCCTGGGTTCACTCTCAGGAATTTTTGTTCCCTGAACATTTTCCATAGAGCTTTGGAGGATGGGAATGAAAATGGTGGCCTCCCAATCTCCGGCCCCAGAAGAGCCGAGAGCTCAGGGCCCCACTCCTCAGCATGCCCCCAGAGATAAGCAGTCAATCCTTCCTGTCTCCCTGGTCTCTGACTGCACTCTGAGCTCACCTGGACTGTGATAGAGCATTTCTATCTCTGTCACACGGCCCTGCCTGGAGTCTCCAAACCCAGCAGATTCCTGCCATGCTGCTCCTACGGGAGCAGGAAGGTGAGTGTCCCTGGATCTGCCACTTGTGGGGTCCCTGCTTAAAGAGCATTGGCCCAACTCTGCCTTGGATCATGGTTTAAGGAACCTGGAGCTGAATGTTCACTCCTCGTCTCCAGCTCCGTCTCTCCCACCAGCTTCCACTCTGATACCTGGGCACTCTGCCACACTCAGGCACCCCCAGTTTTCTGTGACCTTGCAGGTCCTGAGACCACACTGTCCCCATGAGAGCTCTACCCCTGCTTAGCCTCTGGAGCGATGTCCCTCAGTGGAGCAGACTTCTGAAAGTTCTGATTTTGTGCTCCGCTGCTCCACTGCTTGCTGGGAGCCTCCCACCCCGCCCCCTGTCTATTTCCCCGTCACTTTGGATTCACTTCTCTGCAATGGTAGCACTACCTTTCAGAATGTGGTTGATTTTCTGTTCCTAGAATTGCTGCTCTTCTTCTCTGCTATTTCCTGTTGAGTTTGTAGATGTTCAGAATGGTTTGATACCTATCTAGCTGAACTCCTGGAATCTGATGTCATTTCAGTCTGCTACTCCTCCACCATCTTGCCTCTCTCTGGTTTTGCATACTTAAATGAAGTTTTCAAGCCTCAAGACTCTTTTTCTGTTGCAGATTTTGTTTGCTCTCCCTTTAACCTCTCAAGTACTAGATTCCCTGAAACTGGGAGACAGACTCCATTTGGAATGTAAGATTTGCCATGCTTAGTGATGAGAAGGATCTGTTCAGTCAGTCCACAAAGATTTGCTAAGGACTCATGTGTCTTGGTGTCAAGGAGGTTGATCTCCCTGTAACTTCTGGACTTGGAACTCTTTCTGATCCCTTACTCTCAGATTAGTAAAAAGCAACACCATCTACCCAGCTTGTACAGACTGAACTCTGGGTATCACCTGGATCTCTCCAAATTTAGTCGATCATCTAATTCCATTGATTCTGCAAGTTACTATCTCAAGAATCTAGGCCCATGTCACCCATCTCACTCTGCTAACTTAGTCCAGCCCACTGTCTTCTCTTATACAGGTTATTTATAAGAGCTTCTTAATTGAACTTCTTGACACCTGTCTTTTCCACTTTTCATTCATTTTACAAAGTGATACTTATAAAAAAAAGTTTTATAGGGTTAGCTCCCCCACCAAACAACATCTAAGTAGCATTTTATTGCCCAAATTATGAAACCCTAAATCCATTGCAGATGTGTAAGTCCCTTGTGACATGGCTCTGCTTTCCTCTGCAAAATCCTCTTTGAACATGATCATCATCCACTGGGCTCAGAGGCTTAGGGGAAGATTAATTGCAAAGCAAAAAAGACTATTATTTTGTTCTGTTATTCTTTCCTATTATTTTTCCAACATTCCCTTACTGTTTCCTTGCAACATTCCTGCCTAACTAAACCTGGTGAGTTTTCCATCATCTTTAAGTTTCACCTCATGCATTACTTTTCACTTGGGCCAAGTTGGGTCTCTGGTTACGTGATCACCATCATTCTGTATTACCTCCTCTGTCACACCATTTACCACATTCTCCCATTCTGGTCTCTCAGCTCTATGTGGTGGACACTGTGTCATTTTTTCCCCCTCACTGAATTCCCAGTGTCTGATACATAGTATGTGGTAAATAATATTTGCTAAAGTAATGATTTTCTCTAAAACCTAGTACTTTTGGAGATTTCTGACCTAGATTTTGAAAAATCTTACATATTGATAGATGTGTACATACATACATACATACATACCCACACACACACACACACACACACTCACTCTCTCTCTCTCTCTCTCTCTCTCTCTCCCCCCTACCTTTCTTCTGGTTATTATATTTTTTATTTTCAGAGAATCTGAGAAGAGTGCTATATGAGTCCAAGAACAGGATTGGACAATGATTCTTTACTTAATTGGGTTGTTAATCCTACATGTCTGTGGTGATAAACCCCAGAAAATCTGGATAATCCTATACAGTATTCAGAGAGAGCTGGAAACAGCTATAAATACATATCAAACTGTCAAATACCATTATCATTTAGACAACTCTGCAGTCCTTCCAAATTATATTAGGCTATTCTTGTTTCCCAACGTCTTCCTGTGCCTTTTCCTATTTTGTCCCAGTTATTCCCTTCACTTTCTATGTTCTTGCTCTGTCTACCCAACCCTCTCCCTTTTCTCCCTTTTCTTTCTTCCTTTGTATTTATTTATCTATTTATTGACATTATTCTCATCTGCCTCCATGATTCTGCCTTCAGGAATTGTCATCCTTTCTCACTCTTCTTGCTTTTCTCTCCTGTCTGTCATTTCCTTATCGCATTTCTTTTAGGGGTGGTAAAGACTTCTGGGTCTGTCTTCTCTCACTCTGTTTACATTGTCTTCTCAGTCTTCTTTGCTTGCTCCACCCTCTGGCCCCTGTGGGGTACTGTGAGCACTGGACTGTGGCTCCTGGTGTGGAGGGCTGTTGCTGGCTGGCCACAGTAAGCCCCAGCATTCTCCTAGGCAGCCCTGTTTATTCTAGATTAACATCCATATGACTCACAGGCAGGGAAAGTCGTTGAAATTCCATAGATAAGCAAATAATTCTTGGCAGTTTCCAAATGAAAGCAACTGTACTGCCAAAAGGCTTCTGTTTACCACACAAAACAAATGTTGTTCCTCTTTCAATTCCAAAAAAGCATCTTAAAAGCATCCTTTCACAAGAACATTGTTCTAGCCTTTATGTCTAATTAGATGTAAAGAAAATCCTTTGTTATTTCTGCTACACAATTTAGGCTTGGCTAATAACCAGAGATAAATAATAGTTTACCCCTGCTGGGTTCTGCAGCAACTCGCTTCTGAATAAAATAAGTTCACAGGCTCAGTACAAATTCAGTGAAAGGCCTTTCTTTCCTATATTCCTTCTCTCTCTTCCTTGATTCCTTTCACCTCATAGTAATCCTTTTTTATTTTTTTTCTTTGGGAGCTTGGCAGTATGGTTTCCATAAATATTTTGAGGAAAACAGCCTAGTTCCTTTTTTTTTTCCTTATTCATTGCCCCATTTTGTATGTTTTCATCTAGAAGCACCTTGAGTCTATTGGCTTCTCTAGTTGTAACTTAGCTGTTCTGTTAAGACTGGATGCGATGGTTGGTAAGTAAAGGCATCAGAACCCAGGCGATTGGCCCATGCTGCATTGGCAGGGTAGCTACACCAATGTTTTAAGTTTTTTTGTTTGTTTTGTTTTGTTTTGTTTTTTTGTTTTCCTCCATATACACAACGTTTTCTTTTTTTCTTTTTCCTGAAACCGAAGTAAATTTCTCCTGGTTTGTGCCTTTGTTGAGATTCCTTTGCTCAGTACGCTAGTGGTGCTCTTTACTTCCACAGTCTTCATTTTGTTTTTTTATCCAAGTCACCCATTGCATCTCTTCTGAACACTTTGGTTGCCCACCTACTTGTGTTTGCTACTGCTCTGATGTTCAAGCACAGAAGAAAGGGCAAATGTGTGGCAAGGGCCCCAGCCCTGGAATAGATCCCTCCTGGAGCTAAGGCAAAGCATGCATTCTAGCACATAGCCAAGTCAGGAGACTGGGCTTTGGTTCTGAGTTCACCATAGACTGCCATGTGGCCTTGAGCAAATCTCTTTGTCTGATCTATGCTTTAAACTTTTATCCTCTTTCCCTACTTGGCATTCTTATTATGGAATCAAGTGAGATGCAATGGTGACATTTCTGAAGAAAAAATTTAAGTATTATTTTGACATGAGTTTTATGCTTCTGGAAGGATAAAATTGTACATATTATTTGACCCTCTGTCAGTGTTATTGCTCTAAGGTTCTTTTCTTGAATTTGGAACTTGGAATGGAGAGAGAGAGAGAGAGAGCACATTTGGTGTTGTATGCCATTAATGCTAATGGTGCTAGACCCATGTAGTAGTCCTCCTGAAGGACCCCAACGGCTGGGTATCCAAAGCATTGATTCTTGAATTCTTCTACAAATGTCATTCAAATACTCTGCCCTGCTTTCCCTTTGTTTGAGTAAATCTAGCCATTTCATTGACTTGGGACCAAAAATATCTTAACAACTACAGTCAGTTATAACACGATTAAACTTTTAGTCCAGCAAGCATTGGCTTACTTCATATTCTGTGTCGTATAATCTTCACAATAACCTAGTGGGTAGATAACTATTATTATTTCAATTTATTAGATTAGGAAACTGAGGTTGACAGAAGTTAAGTAATTTAGTTAAAGTGACACTCAGAATATGAAAGCTTTCTGATCCTACACTGATGACCTTAGCCTATATGCTATGCTTATTTAAGACAGCTTGTTTATGCGAGCCAATATGTTGCAAGAGTTGGCATTGGAAATGAAAGCAGAACAAAAAAGGAATTGTGTTGTTAGAGAAGAATTTGTGGTGGGTAGGGAGGTTTAACAAGCCTTTTAGAATGCTGGGAAAAGCAGAATGGAAAATTCATATTAGCTCTTGGGAAGAATTTCTTGACCATAAGGTTTGTAAGCAAGGGAATAAGTTACTGAGGGGATAGTAAAATTAAAAGGTCTAATAAAATATTAAATAACTATTCATATGGAGTAGTTTATGTAGGCCTTAATGTGAAGGCAGGGAATTGGAATTGAATTCAGTCTTGAAAAATGTTGTGGACTCTTACAAGCATAAAAAATTTAATAGCTAATAAAAATTTTTTTCCCAATAAGGAGATGCATGGCTTGTAATACTACAAATACCAAATTATTTATTTTACTCTAAGCATGAATGATCAGGAGTAGTAGCTAATTATAAAGATTGGGATTAAATGAAATTTTAAATTCCTTTGCATATATATAAATTGACATGGAATCATACTGATTATTACTATTTGAGAAATCATGGAAATGCCCCTAAAACTGAAGATAAATAAATTCTTTTATACTTTTTCAAATTGGATAAAATAGGTTCTTAAATCTGTAGGCCAACAGTCTTGATCTCAGTCCTCCTGAATATTCTACACTATAATGAGAAAACCTGGAAAAGACTGTGATAATCCCTAGGGACCGGGATAGCTTCACTAAGAAAAATCAGGTCTCTTTTCTCATTTCCTTTTTGGAGACTACGTTACTAAGTTTGTAGCTGGAGAAGGCCAGTGCTATGGAATATCATATTGTAGCAATGAAAGAATTAAATGGGAAATGGGAAAGTATTGCCAGTATTTTATAAACATTTGAAATTGATTATCAACTATTACAAGAGTATATTATTAGATTGGTCTCCACTTGGAGGGAAGGGTTTGTTTGTTTGTTTGTTTGTTTTTTGTTTTTGGAGAGAAAGAGAGAGAGCAAGCAGGGGAGGGTCAGAGGGAGAGAGAGAATCCCAAGGAGGCTCCATGCCCAGTGAGGATCCTGACACAGGGCTCGATCTCACTACCCTGGGATCACAACCTGAGCTGAAATCAAGACTCTGATGCTTAACTGACAGAGCCACCCAGGCACCCCACTGGAGGGAAGCCTTTAGTGGATTTTCCCATAGATCTTGTTGTTATTATCTCCAATCCAAAGGTGTCATCAGAGGATTTGAAATGTTTTATAAACTTTATAAATTGAAGTGTAATATATATACAGATAAGTGCCCTACACATAAATATAACTCCATGATTTTCATAAAGTTAAGCCACCCTTGTCACCAGCACCAAGAGCAAAAGAAAACATTACCAGGATTTCAGAAGGTCTCTCATGCTACACATTTCCCATTACGAGATGCCCCCTGACTTCTAATACAGTAGATGAGTTTTACCTGTTGCTCAAGTTTATATCAATGGCATCATATAGTTGGTATTCTTTGGGACACAGCTTATTTTGCTCAGCATTGTATTGGTGAGATTCATCCCTTGTTGCCTGAGCAATAATTTGTTCATCCTCATGGCTGTATGTAGTGCAACAATGCACAAACATTGCAACAATGTATTTAATGTGTTCTACTGTTGATGGACATTTGGCTAGTTTCCAGTTTGGGGATATGAATAGCACTGATGTGAATATCCGTGCAATACCCATGATGTGAATTGTGTGAATATACTTACATGCTTCTGTAGCGTCTATGCTGAGAGAATTGCAAGATCATAGGGTGTGTATATTTTCAGTTTGAGTTGAAACAGCTAAGGAGTTTTCAAAGTGATTGTTGCAGTTTGTAATTCTACCTGAAGTGCTTGAGAGGTTTAGTTGTTACACATTTGAGCAATGCAAGGTAGGAAGCCACTTTGATTTTAGACATTCTGATGGATGTGTTATGGCATCATTTGTTTTATTTTATATTTTTAGAATTGAGGTGTAATGCAAATACCATAATCACCATTTAAAAATGTACAATTCAATGCACTTTACAATATTCGTAATGTTACCCAACAGTCTCATTATCTTATTCCGGAATATTTTCATCATCCCAAAAGGAAACCTCACACCTCTTGGCAACTGAACACCATTTCCCTCTACCCCAGGCCCCAAAAACTACATTCTGTAGTACTTTCTGTCTTTATGGACTTGCCTATTCTAGACATTTTGTATAAAGGGAATCTTACAGTTTGTTTTCTAACTATCCTAGTGGGTGTAAACTGGTATTGTATTGTGGTTTAGATTTGTCTTTTCCCAATGCCTAATGCTAATGAATATCTTCTCATGTGCTTATTTTCTATTTGCATATCTTTGTTGGAGAAATGTCTATATAAATCCCTTGCCTGTTTATTAATTGAGTTGTCTTTTTATTGTTGAATTGTAATATTTCTTTATAGCCAGTATATTAGAATTTTATTGGATGTATGATTTGCATTGATACATGACTTTTTCCCATTTTTTTGAGTTGTCTTCAGCTTTCTGGATGATAGTCTTTGGTGCCAAATATTTTTAATTTTGATGAGTTTAATTTAAACAAATTTTTGTTTGGTTGCTTATGATATTGGTGTCATATTTAAGAAACCATTGCCTAGTTGAAGGTTATAGAGATTGACACCCACATTTTTGTCTAAAAATCTTATGGTTTTGCCTCTTCCATTCAGTTCTTTAATTAATTTTGAGCTCCCCCCCCCCCTTTGGATATAGTGTGAAGTAAGCTTCCAAATTTATTCTTTTGCATGTGGATATCCAGTTATTTCAGCATTATTTATTGAAAAGACCATTCTTTCCCCCAGTGAATTGTCTTGGCACCACTGCTGAAAGTCAATTGCAGTAAATGCTTCTGTGTTTTCTGGCTTTATTTTAATTTTCCCTTGCAAGTCATCATACTTAGCAACTATTCCATATACTTTATTACCATTTAGAGATACTCCTTTGTGAAGCCTTTTGCAAATCTCTGCCATTGTCTTAATTGATTTATAGGAACCCTATATATTTTTGTATATTAGGTTTTTTTTTAATTTTTAAAAAGATTTTATTTATTTATTTATTAGAAAGAGGGCAAGCACAAGCAGGGGGAGCAGCAGGCAGAGGGAGAAGAAGCAGGCTCCCCACTGAGCAGAGAGCCCACTGTGGGGGTCTATCCCAGGACCCCGGGATCATGACCTGAGCGGAAGGCAGAAGCTTAACTAACTGAACCACACAGGCACTCCTGTATATTAGGTTTTCTGTCAGTATATATTTTATAAGTATTCTCTGCTACCTTATGGAATGATTTTTGACCCTTTTGATGGTGTCTTAATAAGACTTCAAAGTTTTAGTGTAGTTCAGTTTATCATTTTTCCCTTTATAGTTAGTGATCTGCATCCTTATTAAGTAATTTTAGCCAATGCAATTTTTGAAAATATTTTATTTTTCTAAAATGCTGATCATTTTACCTTTTACAGTTAGATCTCCAGTCTGTCTGGAATTGATATATGTGTATAGCATGGAGATAGATTTAGTTTTGATATATGGTTAACCAACTGAATCAGAATCATTTATTAAAAATAGCCCCTTTTCTCTACTGCACTGGAGTGTCACTTACGTTATAAACAAGAGTACTGAGTATATGCGGGTCTGTTCCTATACTTCCTCTTCTATATCATTCATGACTGTTTCTCATCTCTCTCTCTCTGTTCCATTGGTCTGTTTTTTATCTCCATTCAGCAGCAGCCTGCTATCTAAATTACTCTTACTTTATAATAAGCTTTGATATTTGGATAAATCTTACGGCTTTGTTCTTTTTCAACATTGTGTTGGCTATTCTTGACCTTTCATTTTCAATGTAAGTTTTAAAATCAATTTGTCAATGTCTACACAAAAATAAATCTCTCTGATTGAGATTGCATTGGATCTGCAAATCAATTGGAGAATTGATATCTCTATAATGAGCTTTCCTTTTTTTTTAAGATTTTATTTATTTATTTGACAGAGAGAGAGATCACAAGAAGGCAGAGAGGCAGGCAGAGAGAGAGGAGGAAGCAGGCTCCCCGCGGAGCAGAGAGCCTGATGCGGGGCTCGATCCCAGGACCCTGAGATTATGACCCCAGGACCCTGAGATTATGGCCTGAGCCGAAGGCAGCGGCTTAATCCACTGAGCCACCCAGGCGCCCCACTATAATGAGCCTTCTAATCCACGGGTAACGTATGTCCCTCTATTTATATTTTCTTTAATTCCTTCCAATATTAACTTTAGGTTATTTCCCTGACGAGGTCTTCTGAATCTTTTGTTAGATCTATTACAATGTATTTGGTTTATTTGATGCTATTGAAAATGGTATCTTCCTGGTTTACGTTACTCTTTATCATTGAGAAATATCTTCCTTTATCTCATTTATTGTCTCAAATCTGTTTGTTTGATATTACTATAGCTTGGTTAAGGGTGTCCCATTTCTCCCCCCCCCCCCTTTTTAAAAGATTTTAGTTATTTATTTGACAGGGAGAGACTAAGCAAGAAAAGGAACACAAGCAGGGGAAGTGGGGAGGAGAAGCAGGCTTCCCACTGAGCAGAGAGCCCTATGTGGAGCTTGATCCCAGGACCCTGGGATCATGACCTGAGCCGAAGGCGGAAGCTTAATGACTGAGCCACCCAGGCACCCCAAGTGTCCCTTTTATTCCCAACTTTTTGGTATTTGTATATTTAAGGTGGCTTTCTTGTAAGCAGCATGTAACAACATTTTCCTTTTTTATCCAATCTAGTAATAATATTTACTTGACTATTTAGTTTACTTCTATATGTGTGTATTGTTCCTACCATTTTATTATTTATCTCCAGTTAGCCCACCTGTTTCATGTTCCTTTTTCTTCTTTACATCTTTAGTATTTAAGTATTTTTATCAATCTGTTTTTCTCCTTGACTAATTTGTTAGAGATCCTTTGGTTTTGCTCTCATTCCTAACATTTTACTGGTTAACCTGAGGATTATAAAAGGCATTTTAGCTTATTAGAGTCTAATGAAAATGATTACTTTGACCAGTTGCTTGATATTGTTAGGACTTGACATACTTTAACTTCATTTACAACCTGCTGCTCACAATTTGTGTTGTCATGTATTTCCATTAGGGCATATTAAACATATTGTGATGCCTTTTTTTTAAGTCGGTAGATTTTGATTTATTCCATGTGCTTACCATAATCTCCATTTCTGGTTGTTTCTTCCTGAATTTCCCTGTTTCCCCCTAGGAGTCATTTTTGTTCTGTCTGGGGAACTCCATTTGCCATTTCTCTTCCTGCTTGTGTGGTGGGAACACATTTTCTCATTTTGGGGGGTTTGTTTTACTCTTGCTTTTGCTTAGAGGTAAGGAACAGATGATATTAGCAATCCCCTCTTCCTTTTACTCCCACTCTAGCTGTAGACAAAGCCTATCTGGGGGAAGTTTTGATTCTGAAGAGAAGATACATTTATCCATTGTCACTTTCTCATAATCACAGGCTGAGAGGGAATGAAAGAGACCCAATTATTGATGTTTTGACCTTTGAATAGATTCAATCCTAGAAACTGAGAAGAATGGGCCAATGGCTATCTTTCATCAACCAAAGGGTCAATTTTGCTTCAGTAGAGTGACTCCACATGAAAACTTGAAGAAAATGGGGGAAGTAAGTGGTCTCGCCTGAGCTATTCCCTTACTTTCTTAGCTCTTGCTTCTCTTAACCCATTTGTCTGAAATATTAAGTCTGTGTCAGGTCCTGCTCCCATTTGCATATGTTGTCTCCCTTAATAATATGGAATGCTGAATATCCTCCTTGAACTGCTGGTTTTGGTATGAATTTTGCCTCCAGAAATTTTAGAAATGGATTAGAACAGCATACTGATTAAATCTTATCAAGGTCTCACTGTCCTTAGGAATGAAAATTCATTGTGTCTTCAGTTATCATTACAAACTTCCCAGGTGCGTAGTCCAGTATAGGTCGACACAGGTTTTCAATGAGTTTATGACAATATTAAGTCATCCTAACAATTTAAGGCCAGCAATATATAGAAGTACACCAGATTTTAGTACAAATTCATTCTTCCATAGGTTATATATATTATATAATATATATTATATTATTATAGAAGATCTATAGATTTTCCAGGGTGAAATTAAAGCTTCAAAATGAAGTTGCAAGTTTAAGTTCTTAGAAGTCGAAGCTTAACTCTTTAAAGTCCGGAATCACATTTTCTTGAAATTTTGTATCAAAAGACCAGAAGATTTAACCTAAAAATTCATTCTTGCAAATTTATTATTTTGCTTTGTCTTTGCAGCGGGGACTTTGGTGTGGTGCTTTTAAATTCTTAGAACAGAGATGGGAGGCCATGGGAGAAAATTTGTAATCTTCTAGGATATAGCCCTGCAGATGCATTGGTGGCAATTCCCTTTGTGTCAATCCTAGACTGAGGACATAGAATTCTATTGCTACATTGTCTAGTTTTTAGTTGCCAGGTAACCAGTTGTTACATGATAATCAGCATTGTTTTTTACAGACCTAAGTCATCTACCAGTAGGGGGCAAAATGGTCTCCTTTATACATGCTATTGAAATTGTTCATCTCAACATTTCTTCCAAATGTATGACATGCAAATATATGTGTATACAATGTGCCAGAGCAAACTACATCAAAAAAATCCTACCCAGCTACATAGGCATTTTCCATTCTACAGAGGATGAAGCAGGAGAATAACATTATTTTCATTTTTATGAAGCCATGTGTAGGGTCAGTGGACTAATAAATGAAATCTGAATTATTCATCAGTCTGTATGTCATTTAGATCTTTAAAATCAATGCTGATGGAGTAGTAGAAATGCTCCAGCTCTCTCCAAACCAATATAATTGTCTCCTTCCTTCTCTCTTTTTCATTTTTAACCATTTACTTTTATTTGGGATTTTGGAATCTGGATAAATTTCCATACATTGCCCCTAACAACCATAACAGACATTAATAATTTATGGGCCTCTAGTGTGGAGGGTGTTTGCGAAGGAAATTTTCACACAGAGTATAATCTCACAGAAGTAACCCCAGATTTCTGACTCACATTAGTTAACTTAGGCAGAGACTAACTTATTAGTTTTCTGTATTAACAGGGTACCTGTGAATTCTTTGGAATTTATTAGACAGGCATGAGTAGGACTTGGTTTCAGTGAACAGATTATTTACTTCACTTTTTTTGGTTTTCATACAAATCTACTTGGAAGAAATGGAATTCACATGATAGGGTGATTTATTGATTAATTTCTTTCCATTTCCACTGATTTTTTTTTTTTTTTTTTTTTTTTTTGGCTCTGCCTTCACCCCTATAGATACATCTCTCTGTGGGGTTTTTTTTTTGACTTTCTAAATGCCTGTAATAAATGCTCAGAATTTGCTAAGCATTTCTCTCTCCTTGTGTTGCATTAAAACATGCCAAATTAAAAAGATATTCATGGCATTGGAAAGATTAATTCCTGAGCTACTGAAATGTTATTTTTCATCTTAACTTGTTTTTTTTGTTTTTGATTTTGTTTTTTTGTGGGGGAGGGGAAGCTTACTTTCATGGACAACTACAAAAGAAAGACTTCTAATTCAATGAATTACTGAGAATATAAATAGGAGAGGGGAAACCCCTTAATGCTCCAGCATTCACCGATTCTATATTGTGGACATGGATTAACAATAATTCCGATGCTAATAATGATAACTGACATTTACTGAGTACATACGGTATGCTACGTAGTGTACTAGAAGTGTACTAAAATACGTAGTATTTTACATTTATTGTAAATAATTTTCATAATAACCAATGAATTAGACCGACGGTTGTAATACTTCTTTTATATATGAAGATTCTAAGGCACAGAGAGGGTAGGTAACCTGCCTAAGTTCACCCAGCTCTTAAGACAAGGAGCCAGATTTTAGCTCACTCTGCCTGGCTGCAGATCATTTAAGCCGCCTCCTCTTGGTGTTGGGGCAGGCAGTGCCCCGTGAATCATTCAATGATACAGAGTCATTTTCTTTCCAAATAAATGATGTTAATGTCTGTTCTGGGTGTTCTTCAGCATGTAAATTGAAATGCTCCCCATTATTCTATATTCTCTGTATCTGAGGATGAGTGATACGCATACGAATGGCATTTTCATCCAATCTTGAAGGATTCAAGACCTATATTCGTTGGGGGTGGGACCTAGAAATTTATACTTTTCCTAAGTTCCCCAGGAGATTTTGGTGCAGTTACTTTTCAGAGAAGCCTCCAGGAACAACTGTTTGACATCAGACCTATGAAAGAACATGCCCCTGTAGACACAATAACATATAAAGTTTTGGCTAGGAACCAAAAGGCACAGATGGGTGTAGGTGGTAATTAGTTCAACTAGAGCTCCCTTCTAAAACGTTCATCACACTGTTGGATCCAAAGCAGTGTGTCTTGTCCCCAGAGGGCGGAAGTGTCGTCTGCCAGTTTTCTAGCGGCTCAGCCCAGCCACTGGGGGATGGTGTTCTGTTCACAGTTGGACGCCCAGGAAATCCTGTAATGGTAATAATAAACACAAACTTAGCGTTTGCCCCCTGGGTGCCACGTGGAGTTCCAAGTGGTCCCATATATTGTTCTTTTAATCTTCTCATCCTCCCTCCGAGGTAGTCCTTTTCTTGTCCATTTTTCTCACCAGGAAGCTGAAAACAGAGATGTTAAGAGCAAGAAATAGTAACAGAACTGCGATAAGATTGACTGTGAGCTTCAAGAAGATGTCTCAAGTGATAGCTTGAAGGCAGTCACCGTGCTCATCTTCCCCTTGCCAATCCAGAGATGAAGATGGGATTTCCTCTTACTACAGTTTTAAGACATGTCTGTCTCGATTTAATACACTTTATCCTTCCTTCCCTCTCTCCATCTTCATCTCCCTACCTCTCCTCTCCTTTTCTTTCCTTCTTCCCTCTCTTCCTTCCTTTGTTATAATTAGAAATGTTTATCAGAGTGCACATTTAGTAAAAGAGAAAAGGCAAATAATTCTTACCCAAATACATTTAAAAGTATTGTTTCACACAAATACGACTTAAATATTAGCATAAACTTCAAACAGTTTTTGAGACAACTAGCCATTTCTCTGAGCCAAGTGAATAAGGTGATAAGGAAGCGCCATGATTTTCTATACATGGCTAGCTGTGGATCTCCCAGGAATAGTTAAGATTGGAGGAAGTGTTAGGGCTCGGTAAATATTTCAGCTTGCCTGAAGGCTGTTTTAGGCAATCACCTTTTGTATTTTTAATATTATAAAGGGAATGGTGACTGGCAGGTAAAATTTTTTCCGTGATTTAAAGAAATGATGAAAATACTCTCTTGAGCCTTCACAACCTGGGATTTCTGAGGCAACCTAGGGATAAAATCCTGGAGCAATATTGGTTGAGCTTCACATTGCGATTCACTCAAAGTGTGGGGCTTCCATGTTCCCTCAGGCAGGGCTATGGCTTTTATCTCCGTATCCTTCAGACTGAAGACAGTAGCTTATATTGGCTACTGCGGATAGCCAATGAGATATGTTTTCACTGAAAATAAATGGGTGGATTTATCCACTTAATTTCCAAAGCACTGATAGAGAAGCATTTCCAACTCTTCCTTGCATGTCTTCGTTTAAACCCTCATCGTTTCTCATGCAGGCCAGTGTTTCGTTTCTTTTTTTTCTTTTTTTTTTTTTAATTATTATTATTTTTAAGCAAGCTTAAGTAACCCAGCATGGGGCTTGAACTCAGGGCCCTGAGATCAAGAGTCACATGCTCTACCAAACAAGCCAGCCAGGTGCCCCAAGCCAGTGTTTCTTAAACTTTCGTTCTGTATGTGTCCCTTTTTAGGAAAAATAAATCCAACAAATGCCAAGTATTCATTTGAAATTATTTTTATCACACTATATAACTTAGGTATAAACTCCTTGGGCTTATACTTTCTAATTAAACCTCAAATCCAAACAAATTTAGGAAGTAAATACAAGCAGAACAGCAAAATGATACCATTTGGGATAGGAGTTGTCACAGACCCTTTATTTTTCCTATAGAAATCAAGATGCCAAAGTTAGATTACTATTGAAAATGTATTATTGAATTTTGTTTTATTCATTATCTGCTTAATTCTTTTCACTCTAAATATAATAAATTATCATTTATGGCTAGTCACCATCACCATGATATTGGGCCCTTTTCTTCTTCTTCTTCTTCTTCTTCTTCTTCTTCTTCTTCTTCTTCTTCCTCTTCCTCTTCCTCTTCCTCCTCCTCTTCTTCCTCTTCTTCTTCTTCCTCTTCTTCTTCTTCCTCTTCTTCTTCTTCTTCTTCCTCTTCCTCTTCCTCTTCTTCCTCTTCTTCTTCTTCGGAGAGAGACAAGGGGAGGGGGCAGAGACAATCTTAAGCAGGCTCCACAGCAAGTGTGGAGCCCCACGTGGGGTTCAATCTCACACCCTGAGATCATGACCTGAGCTGAAATCGAGAGTCTTATACCCAACTGACTGAGCCATCCAGGAGTCCCAGGTCCTTTTCTTTTTAAACAATGGTATTTTAACAACTAAGTAATTGTTTGGATAGGTCTGTGAACTTAATGGCATATCACAGATTCATTAGCATGGAGATGTAGTGAAAAGTTCTGTTATTGCTTATTTACTGATAACCTTCTAATTGGAACATATGATGAAAGAAATTGTACTTGTGATGCTACAGTGCTGCTAACTTTGAGTTTATTATACTTGCAGTGCTCTGCGCTACATGGTAATCAGAATTTTTCATCATCATTTCTCATTTGAAAATTCATCACTTAAAAATCTGTCTTTATTCTTTTATTATTTTCCTTTAACAATTAAAGTAGTCGTTTCTCTCTATCGCATCACTCTTGTGATAACAAATCTAAGTCTCATTTTATTAAATAACTTAAGAAACTAAATCTTTAGTCTATGAAAAATGTTTTTTAACTCTAAATTGTAATGGCAAAGGAGAATTTTATTAACTGGTAAAAAAGAATACAAATACGAGTTTGTACCTGAAACCATTCTTGTCATTTTGACATGAAAAATATAAATGAAACAGCAGGGTTCCAAGGTGATAATTTGTTATAAGATTGTACTTTATATACTTAAAAAACTAAGAAGAAAAATTATTTTTATTCTTTTTTGGATCTCTCAGTTGTGTAAGAATTTATCCCCTTTAAAAAGCCTCATTTGGGCAACTTTGGCCACGTTGTCTTCCTGTCTGTGGCTCCGATCTCATTTCCTCTGCTTTTAGACTAAGACTTAAATAATTTATCTGAAATGCAAGGCTGTTCAATCCATTGCCTATTTAAAATCTTTCAATAACTCCATCTGGCCTGAAACCTAAATTCCAAATTCTTAGTGTGACATAGAAGCCATCATATGGTTCCAGATACCTTTTCCATCCCATTTCCATTCACTCCCCTCTGAGGGCCCTTCATGCTTCTTAAGTGCATCTTGTTTTTTTCAGACTTCCACTCCTCCGCATGCTCTGTTCTTCTGCCTTAAGGGCCCTCACCCTTCTCAGACCTCCCCTTCCTAGTCCACATCTCTGGGAAATTTTCCCTTCAAAATTCTGTTCTGGACTGGATTTTCTCAGGGAAGTCTTTCCTTAGTACTACCAGGCAATGAGGCCATCTTTGTGCTTCTATAGAAACTGAACATGCTCTGCTCGCTGCCGGTGTCAGACTGTCAGCTGTGTCTTCCTACATACACAGTTGTCCTGTATCATGACTTGGTATCGACAGAAGGTAAGAGTACTAATTAGGTCAATGTTACAAAGGAATGGGAGTAACAAGCAGGTCCCTCCCCTTTGAAAAGAAACTCTTCAATCAAGGAGTCTGGTAATTAATTTTCATGCCTTTCCATGATGGTCTTTCCATTTGCCCTCAGAGGCCAGATAAAGTAGTTGTTAAGAGCAGAGGTTTTTGGGGGCGCCTGGGTGGCTCAGTGGGTTAAGCCTCTGCCTTCAGCTCGGGTCATGATCTCAGGGTCCTGGGATCGAGCCCCACATGGGGCTCTCTGCTCAGCAGGGAGCCTTCTTCCTCCACTCTTTCTATCTGCCTCTCTGCCTACTTGTGATCTCTCTGTCAAATAAATAAATAAAATCTTAAAAAAAAAAAAAAAGAGCAGAGGTTTTTGGATTCAGGTACACTTAGATTCCAATCCATGCTTTTTCACTAATTCCCTACATGACCTAAGGCTTGTTTGTATCTCCTTGCTGTGCAAAGCTGTTTTAATAATTAAATGAGATGATATAATGGTTAGCACATAGTAAGCATTCAATATAAGTTAGCTATCATTGATAATAAAATATTAATCTATACATTTACAAATCAAAGGGAAGAAATCACTCAGCAAATCCTGACTTGGGACAGAAAATAAGATCGCCGTTATCAGAGACTGTAGGAAAATCTGTTTGCCTCTTTTCCATGCCAATACTGCACTGATGACAGACTGGGAAAATGGGCCACGGGTTTATTTTGTGTTACTGAGTTAATCATTTTTCACTCCTTTCTCCTACTCCCTCCCCTATGCTAGTCTCCCACCATTTTGGATTCTCCATGTGGAAATTGTCTGTAGGGTTAAAATTTACAAGTAACTGGCAAAGAAAGTAAATCTTTTGTCCTCTATGCCTTGAAAATATAATGAATTCCTGGGGTTTGGGCTATCATATATGTGCCTTTCTCTCAGGAACTGAATCCAAGGCACACTCAGAATGTGTCTGTTTAAAAAAAAACAAAACTGAAGAAGCAAAGTTGTTGGTTCTCCCCACCCTTATATCAAGAAGGTGTCATTTGGAATCTTGGATGAATCATCTGTCATTGCTGAATGGCAAGATAATGGTCTTATGTTAGTAAAGAGAGAGACATAAATGATGTGTTGCAAAGTAATAACAGAAGATTGCTTAACAGGTATGCGAAAATGGCACTAATGCCTACAGATACAAATGCAGTGTGACAGCAATCTGCTAGACACGGTGCTACTTGTGGAACGCACATATGCTCATGTAATGGATACATTTTAATTCTCTTGAATACCGTGTGTCTGTGCATTTATGTGGGATTTATAAATATGGCATAATACTGTTTCCGAGTATTCTAGTTTAGCGTTAACATGAGTGTAATATGCATTCTCTCATTTGTTCCATATAAAAACTCTGTGAGCTAGGTATCCATGGAAAAGGAAACTGAACCCGAGAAATAAAGGCATATGTGTGAGGTCAGACAGGTAAATAATGATGGATAAGGATTTGCCTTATCCAACTCCACGTCGCTGTCCTACTATATAACAGTCTGTTTCCAACATATAACAATCTGTTCTCTATACAAACACATTTGGAATCTGTAAACTTATAACTGCACTGAGTCATGTTTACTCAAGAATTAATATAAAGCATTTTCCCTATTTTTATTCCCGGAAAGATTTGTGATTTGATTTTTCCTCATAACAGGTCGCTTTGTTCTTCTGCAAGAATATTATCAGAATGCAAGACCCAGCAATTTTCTATACTGTGACTTTAGATTTATAACCTAAACTCAGATGAGCTTAATGCTCTATAAATGAATGCTTTTTGGTGATGGACAAAATGATGAAACATCGTATGGCTATATTAAGACAAAATGGTAGCTTATATTTGGCAGAAAGGAACCCACAAACTGATTTTTTCCCCATTTGTTTTCAAGATATTTATTTTCCCTTTCAATTTTTATTTTTGTTATAATTGAATTTGATGTACATAACAGGCACTAATACATGTTTAAGATATTGGGCCATCCTTTGGGCACTTTATAAGGAGGGCTAAGATCAAGAGGTTTGTAATCTAGTAAGATACTGATGCATAAACTATATGATACTGAGCCAAATAAAACAAGATTATTTACATTATGCTATTGCAACCTTTACCAAATTAAAGCTACTGTATTACAGTTTACAAAACTTGTGATACAGCTAGTCAATTTTGTTCCATAGATGAAATTTTAATAGTGTACTATATTTGGGCACATTAAGACAACACAAGTTCGAGGTTAGTAGAGAGAAGAGAGCTTACTTACTCCTAAAGCCATGCTCACTTTTTCATTTCTTTTGTGCTTCTATTCGCATGAAATATGAAAAATTTTTCAAAATTTTGGTTATTTTGGGGACTTAGAAATATATTAAAAGTATTTACTTCCTTTACTTTTTGCATACTTTACCCACCTGGCTATTCATCTACCATTTTAATATCTATATATTATTTTAAGTGTTATCTTGAGAATATAATTATGATTTATTCTCTGTAGTTTGCTTTTGATAGTAATAATAATATAAAAATGAGCAAAATTTTAACATCAATTTTTCCTTGCAAACATTGTATGATTATACTTATTTGGGTGGTCATAAGGGATTGTGGCAGTCATGCAAATGTTCTGGTCAGCTCTCCAGCTGTGAGGAGAAAACGTGAATATCCCCAGCTCCTACCCCTCGGGACATCCTGCTGTGTTCACTTTGAGGCTATGATTCCTGTGGGCTGCTCTCAGCCAAAGACTGGGCAGGGTGGAGATATTAAAGCGGGCCTATTCTGGCAAAACAATGGGCTTAAGAGTCTTTGGCTGAAACTTTTTGCAACTGTGCTTAGTCCAGGAGTTTTTCTGCCCAATCCTTTTTCCTTCATTCTCTTTTCCCATAAGTGTCAGACCCACATTGCAATCTGAGGGTTCTCCTCACTCTACCTGCTCTCTCTGTAAATAAATGTCTTGAAATTCTGTTCCTATCCTGAGCTCTGCCTCTTGGTGGACCACCTGGTCTTTAGCTTCCTTTTCCTCATTCGTACTTTGAATATACTGGTACTTCAACTGCTTATTGTCAGGACCAAATATTAGAATATGCAATAAAAAGTTAGAAATTGCTATAAGTTATTAGAGACTTTCATAACTTTTTTCTCTAAAAGAGACTTTGTTCCACAATCAATATCTTTTTTGCTCTCTCACAGCTTGGAGGAAATTTTTTGGTCCTAGTTATCATATGAAAGTTCAATCTCAATTCATCTCTTTCTGTATCTTGAACTAGGTATGTATTAGACCCAACTTTGCTATATTCTGGGATTCTATTCATGAAAGAGAAAAATTCATCATAAGGCAGGTATTTCTTGGAGCCCATCCAAGCTACGGAAATTTCAAAATGACCTCCTCATAAATAAACCTCCCTGGAAGTTGTCTTCCCTGTAGGAATCCCAGCAATATAGCAATTCTAAGCATTATGATAATTTAGGGGGATTACATAATCTGTCTATTCTAATTATTTGGGGAAGAAAGTGTAAGAGGTGGGGGAAGAAGAAACAGTGACTTCACACTCCAAATCATTTTGTTACATGGTGTAAATTTCACAAATTAATCCATTTTTAGAAATGAACCTGTTTTCCAGGCTTTTTTGAGGACCGAATCAAGGCAAGGAGCAGAGGTAAATATTGGCTTTGAGAGAATAAGATTAATTGATTTGGTTCTCCTGGTTTTCTGTCTCACAGCATAACCTGACTTAATAGGCTCTCCTGTATATGTACATGGCAGCACAGAAAACAGGATTGGAAGCAAAACATCTGTGTGCTTCTGAGTCCTGCCCTTAATTTTATGGACAGCTTTGGCTGAATCACTTCATTGTTGTTCATTTGGGATTTCTTTTTAGTTGAGTATATGTATCTTATCTCCCCAATAAGGGATAGCTCTTTTCCATCATTCACAGACAGATGATGCGGAGTGGGAAAACTTAAGCCTTTCTCTTCCTGTGCGTGTCTTTTACTATTCACACAGAACACACCAATTCTGACACTACTGGTCACCAGATGTGTGGCTTTTTTCTGACACCAAACAATTCTGAGAGGCCAGCTGGGTGTCCTACAATTTCACTCCATTCTGACACTGTCTACCTAGAGATAGCGTCAGACCATGCGGGTGAAGGACTCAGTCCCACAGTGTTCCTTCCACCCCACTTCAGAGGCCAGTCACACGTCCAGGCTGTCACCTGCGCTTTGGACTAATGGCTATAAATCTGAGCTTCCCATGACCCCTTCCTAAGGTTTGATTAATTTGCTTGAGTGTCTCACAGACCCCAGAGAAACACATTTTGCCAATTATTAAAGGATATAATAAGGGATACAGATGAACAACTGGATGGAAAGATACATAGAGTGGGGTCTGAGAGGGTCCTGAGTTCAGGAGCTTCTGTTCCTTTGGAGTTAGGATGCACCACCCTTCTGGTATGTGCGTGCGTTCACCTACTTGCAAACTCACTGAACCCGGTACTATTGGGACTTTATGGAGGCTTTCTTCTGTAGGCGTGATCTATTATTAAGTCCATTTCCAGCCCCTCTCCTCTCAAGCATGGGGGTGGGTAGGCTGAAAATTCTAAGTTTTTAATTGTGGCTTAATCTTTCTGGTAAGTGGTCCCCATCCAGGAGCCTGCCCAAAGTTGCTTCCGTAGAACAAAAGGTGCTCCTAGTGCTGTAATCACTTAAAAACTTGCAAAGGTTTTAGAAACCCTGTGTTGGAGACAGGGTCAAGGACCAAGAGATATTCTTATCACTTAGGAAATTACTGGGGTTTTAGAAGCTCTGTGCCAGGCATGGGGGTGAGAGAGAGGAGATAGATAGATAGATAGACAGATAGGTTTTATTATTTCGCAGGTGCTATCTAATTAGAAATTCATGGCAGTAGTGGGGAGAAAACATTTTATTCTACACACCTAACCAAGCTCAATGTTTAGATTCTTCCAGGAGAAGAATTAAAGGTTCAGAAACTTCTCACCGTGGAAAGGTACGGCACTGGAATAAGCCATGCTGTAGTCAAGTCCTGGCTTTTACATTTTCTAAGAATTGGGCTGGTTCCTTGATTTACCTGAGGCTTTAATTAACATTACCTCTTGGTGTGAAGACTAAAGGTAATTCTGCAAGATGCTTAGCAATGCCCCATCTTCCTCCCGCCCTCATTTCCATAAACATCAGTGTAGGTCTTTCTTGGATCCCAGCTCATCTTGAGCCCAGTTCTCTAGAGGTTGCTTCACAGTCACAGGTGCTTGGTGGATATTTGTAGATTTGAAATACTTATCCTTACAGTGTGGAAAAGCCTGGTGTCAGGAGACATCAGGAGACTGTACAGCTGGTAATAACTTGGCATTTAAGGCACTGATTGTGTCACCTGATGAGGCAACTTGCTAAATGTCTCTGCTTTTTAGTTTGTTCATTAACAAAACATAGATTGTAGTAATACCTGTTTCATAAAGGTTTTGGAGAATTCAATGATAGGATATATATGAAATGCTTAACAAAGTACAAAGCACAAAGTCAACACCTAATAACTTTTGGTAAAAGTATTATCTGGGAGAAGGTGAGATTTCTCATTAAACTTAGAAATCAAATATAGTCAAGTAGATATTTGTCAAGTTGTGTTAGAAAACTGAAATAACACTTGATGAAATGAAGCAGTTGTTCTGACCAAAAGATGAATAAGTACGGGGTGAGGAGATGGGTTGAAAGGCAAATGACAGTCTCCTCATCACAAAATAAATGAGACAGGGAAATTAATCTAAGTAAAATTGGAGCCAACAGGTGATTCCTCGATCTCCTCAACTCTGGAATCATATGTCCAACTGTCTATTTGACAAATGTAATGAAAAATCACAGGCATCTCAAACAGTATGTCCAAACCCAAATTCCAGATTTTGTCTCCTAAATCTGTACTTGTCATGGGCTTTCCTTTCTCATTAAAAGAAAAAAAAAAAGACTATAATCTATATCTGCATTTCTTTTCTTTTACCTGAATACTTTGTTGATTGTCTACTCTCCTAATGGGATTGGTTCTACACTTCTTTCTTTAAGATTTTACTTATTTAAGAGAGAGAGTTAGAGCATGAGAGAGAGAGAGAGAGAGAGCACACGCAGGGGGAAGGTGTAGAGAGAGAAGCAGACTCCCTAACGAATAGGGAGCCTGATGTGGGACTTGATCCCAGGACTCTGGGATCATGACCTGAACCAAAGGCAGACGCTTAACAGACTGAGCCACCCGGCCACCCAAGGTTTTACATTTCAAAAAGGCAGGGGTTTTGTATGTTTTGTTTACCCCTAGAACTGGTCCAACCCATAGGAGCTTTCAGTGAATGTTGCATGAAAAAATGAACCCAGAATGCTGGTTATTTGCACAGAGGAATGTATTTTTTCCCGTAATAATGCAAGAACACAGAACAGTGGAGTTGACTAAAACATTAATGTCTGGAGCTGTGAGGAAAAGGAAAGAGAAATGGCTATTTGTTGACCTAATGTCTATGGAATTGCACGACTCTCGGACTTATTAGCATATGTGTTCCAACTCCGGAGAACACAACATGAAGAAATAGTTTTAAATAACAAAATGGGGGATCCCTTTTAGGCATAGAGGTAGGTGACATGGGGTGTCTAAACATTGGGATCACTGACAATTTCTTTCCTCCAGCTCTAGTTGATGGGTTACACTTTCAGTTCTCTTGACAGGGTTTTGGGAGGGCCGTGCCTGGAGGCAGAGTTATGTACTTGAATGCCACATGAGCTTTCAAGCCTAAGGCTCCTTGCCCTGTGAGTCTGTGAATTAACACATTTCTTTGAACAAACTTGTTTGATAGTTTGTGAAAGAAAACAGACTTTTAAAGAGTAGTTTGGTAAAATCTGAGAGCATGTGAAAGATCCTTTTTTTTTTTTAAAGATTTTATTTATTTATTTAAGAGAGAGAGAGAGAGAGAGAGAGGAAGAATGAGCAGGGGGAAGGGGCAGAGGCAGAGGGAGAAGCAGACTCCTCACTGAGCAGGGAGCCCAATTCGGGACTCGATCCCAGGACCCTGGGATCACGACCTGAGCCGAAGGCAGACACTTAACTGACTGAGTCACCCAGGCGCCCTGAAAGATCCATTTCTAATAGAGAACTTGGAAAATTCTCCAGAGTAGAACGGTTATGTCCACAGACAGATCGTTTCCCAAACTTGCTCTAAAGAGTGACCTCTTCTGTTCCAGTCTACCAGTTTAACCACTTGGGCATCCAAGTGTAAACATGTACAAGTGACGTAAAGGAACAATGACTGGAAGTGGAAATAGCTTCAAAGGAAATGGGTATTTTTGCTGTAATCGTGACATTTACAGTGACATAGATTTAGAAATATATTTAACCTAGGCTGGCTACGGGTGTTGCCAAGATGTGAATCAGCTAAGCTTGGAGACAAATCTGCAAGCTGGAAAACGTCAAAAAACAGGATTGTTCCATAATTTTAGAAAGCGTTACAAATTTCTTCTGGGTTGGCTTTCCTACTTAACCTGCTTGCCTTCTATGAGTTCTGCCTCTTTGTTCAGGGAAAATTCTCCTCCCACGTGATAGAGGGGAGGTTATTGTGGTGGTTTTCATCTCTGTGTTCTGGCCTCAAGACGGTTCTTAAGAGCACCTGGCCCGATCTTGTCCTTGGGAATTCATGCCTCCAAGGGCCCCATTGCATCTCTAAATTGAAATGCCTCTGATCAGACCCAAGAATATTCTAAAAAAGGTCTCCCATCTAAATTCTAATTTAGTGTGCTGCTGTAGACACCAGCTTTGGGTGAGCCAGCTCAGCATGTGTCCCTACTATTTAATGTCAGCCCATGACTATTCTTAGCCTTGACACCTCCAAACAGTTTACCAGAATGAACAGATTTCTCCAACCCATCACATTTTCTCTCCATTGAGTTGCAGATGGAAGAGGATAAAAAGGATACATATATGAAAGGGAACTGGTACACGTTTCCCCCACCCTCACAAGCTAATCTCAGCAACTGAGCTAGTGGCAGTTGCATGTGAAAATAGGCTTTTTATTTTTTATTTCTTTCCCCCTATGGCTGGTTCTGGGAAAATGAAGCATAGGGATAACAATAATGTCTCTCTGCCAGTTTCGGGTGCTTTAGCTTTCCAAGTTGGCAGATACTTAACATCAAGGAAAGACTTTCTAGCTAAAGAGGAAGGACAACTATAAAGAGATCAGAGTAAATGGGCATTGGCTTTTTTGGAGGACAGGAAAATCCATTTTGAAATAGGAGCTAATTGATGGTATTGAATGTGAAGAAATTACCTGCATATTTTCTACTACTGCCCACAGAATCTCAGTGAATGATGAATAGAAAATTGGGTGGATGGGGTTTCCATTTTTGTCACGGATAATTCTTCAAGCTCTGAGAAGCTGACGGCTTCATATAGTTTCTTTCTTTTGGAAGGGAGTTGGGGAGAGGAGTTGTTTGTCATGTAGAATAACATGGGAATATCAGGAAAGTATCCAGACAGTACTTGAGGTGTAGGGACTGTCCTAGAAGATTCACTCCCTATATCTCACTTACCCTTCCATCTTTGTTATTCCAAATGGGTCAGAATCAGAACTTCGGCTTCTCAAACGTGCAGGGAAAAGTGGACAGGGGTGTGAGCATGGATGCAAGATCAGGCTTCAGAGAAGAGAGCATTAGTAGATACTTTTTACCAAGACGAGTTAGAGAGGGCAGAAAAGATGAAGTAAAGGTGATTTTAAAGAGAAAGAGAGATGCCCTTCAACAGATGAATGGGTAAAGAAGATATGGTCCATATATACAGTGGAATATTACTCGGCCATCAGAAAGGATGAATACCCAACTTGTGCATCAGTATGGACAGCACTGGAGGAGATTATGCTGAATGAAATAAGTCAAGGAGAGAGAGTCAATTATCATATGGTTTCACTTATTTGTGGAGCATAAGGAATAGCATAGAGGACATTAGGAGTAGGAAAGGAAAAGTGAAGGTGGGGAAATTGGGGAGATGAACCATGAGAGACTGTGGACTCTGAGAAACAAACTGAGGGTTTTAGAGGGGAGAAGGGTGGAAGGATGGGTGAACCCAGTGATGGGTATGAAGCAGGGCACATATTGCATGGAGCACTGGGTGTTAGACACAAATAATGAATCTTGGAACACTGCATCAGAAACCAATGATGTACTATATGGTGACTAGTATAACATAATAAAAAAAAAGAGAGAGAGAGAGAGAGAGAAGTAAAGGGAAATAAAAGAAAAAGAAGAACCCGGGTCAAGATAAGAAAAGCTATGGAAGTAATTTCTGGAAAGATTTTCACCTTCTTAGAATTGGAAAACAATCCCCTGCCCCACTCCAAGAAAAATACTGGCAAGCCATTTCATTTCATTTCAGCCATTCATTTTCAAGAACTGCTTTTAAAAATAAAATAGCCAGCTGCATCTTTTACTTGACAGAGAGCTTACCCAGAAAATATTGAAACTGTAGACTTTTCATTTTTCAGAGTTCTTGGTGTAATTAATATTTGTTGATTTTTTTTTCTCTTTTACTTGAATTGTTCTGGAATCTGTGTGGCCCTAAGCACTTTTTCATGGAGTCATAGCTCAGAGAGCAGAGGATTAATCCAAAATCATATGTACAGATAGTCAGTGGTGGGTCTGAGGCTACCAGGTCCTGTGATGTCATTGCCACAATGTACTGATATCTTTTCCCTAGCAAGTCCTTGTGAAGTGTGGTTACAACTTTTACCCAGGGTTCTGTTCTTTTTGATGCCAGGTTCCTAGTGATTATGAATAAAGAATTATGTTAGCAAGACATCTTTGCATTTTCATACTTATGCATGGCTTGGTATTTTAATTTAGTCTTTGGGTTTTCAGTTGATTGCAGTTTCAAATCAATCAGGATACATGTTTCTAAAATATGACAGGAAGTTTTAGAATGAATTGTTTTATTAGTAATAGAAAAACAAAATTTTCAGCTAATTTATTGATAACACTGGGAATTTAATAATGTAAAATTTGGAGAGTAAATTTCTAGGAAATACCAAGGCAAATTAATTTGATTTGTACAATTCCCTGGTATATGTACATGTGAAATCATAATGGAAAGGTAGAAGATAATAGTGATTTTTATAAGAAATACATATTTTCCTATTCAAAGTCAGAAATTAACATATAGTAGTTCCTCATGTATTGGAAGATGTGTAACTATATTTTTATGTGAGGAAAAAAACATGTTATTTCACTCACACCAAGTTGAATATTTTACTAACACAGCCTTACAATCAGTTTTTATAACATTTGGACCATGTTGCGTTTGTAAAATGTCACTACTAGTTATATGCAGATCTCACACACAGATGACTGAATTCTGTTCAAGTGCCCAAAAGTTTCAGAAGGCTTTGATTTTCCTGCCTATACACATTTTTAAAGGTTCACTTTCATCACATATCACCCCAAACTTGGCAAACAGAAGAAATAGATTGAACTGAAAACATAAGAATTGGTTTTTGGATTGGCCTTGAATAGGTGACTAATCCATGTAGCTACCTGGTAAAAAATAAATTTCTTTAACAACAGACAGAAATTGAGCTAAGATGCAGGAGAAGAAAAAAGAGCCATGTAGTAAGTAACATTATTGTATTTGAAACTACTTTAACTTATGCTATTGGCTCACTATATCCTACAAGGCATTTCCTATACAAAAGTATTACACTTGGGGGGCCAAAGATTTTCTCTGTGTCATTGGAAAACCTCATTACCTTGGACTTATCTTGATTTAGAACAGGTGATTGCTCTAATGGGGCTGGTACTAGCTCCAGAAATCCTTTTGCTCGTTGTAGAGATAGTCAAGTGGAGGTCAAATTCTTACATCTAAGCAGATAAAAAAGGAGGAAATTATTGGAAGGCAAGAAGTGAAATGTCTGATATTGGTTGTGTTGATGTGGAATTATGTGGAATTTCCTCTTATTTTCTCTAGTTTTATTTAATGTATTTGTGTTATTTTATAATGAAAATATACTTTTGTAAAACAAAATACCCAGAACTTTTTGGGCACTTCTGAGTATCTGAGAACTGTCCAGTTATCTGCAAACAATTGAAATAATTCATTGAAAATTATTGAGATCTCTCATTGCAGTGTTTTTTACTCCACCTCTTCAGTTTGAAAATGTTATCATTATTTTCATCAGAACAAATGATAAACACACTTACTTTCTCCCCAATGGATATTAGTTTCAGAAGAACTCTGTAAACCCACATAAAACATGTTTTGAAAGGGTGCTACCATTTTAGCCATAATTGAACATGTTTCAAGGATGTAAATATAAGCATTATGTTGGACCTCTTAAGTATAAGTTCTCTTTAGTCACAATAGAGATTTGGGATCATTTAAAACATGTACTTCAATACAGAACTGGGTGTTATTGAAGTAATGGATAGCTTAGGACAGTGCAGTACACCTAGTCTGTCTTTGTGGTTTTGTGACTTTATAAAATCATATTTTCAAACTTTACTTTCTTATTTCTACAGTCTTCTGGGGTATTTTTTAAAATAGTGAAATATTGGGGCACCTGGGTGGCTCAGTGGGTTAAAGCCTCTGTCTTCAGCTTGGGTCATGATCCCAGGGTTCTGGGATCGAGCCCCGCATCAGGCTCTCTTCTTGGCGGGTAGCCTACTTCCCCCTCTCTGCCTACTTGTGATCTCTGTCTGTCCAATAAATAAAATCTTTAAAAAAATAGTGAAATATTACTAGACACGTATATATATTTTTTAGTTTCCTCAAATGTTATTTGGTATGAAGACACTTCTTTTTTTTTTTTTTTTTTTTTGGTATGAAGACACTTCTAACTGAATAGCTAACTGGCTAACTCACTAACTAGATTTATTAATTTATCATGGGAAATTTGTTCTTAAGAATGTTGTAATTTTTTGTATAGTGAAGCCTGTCAATCTTTTATCAGTAAGTGTTTGGTGTCATGTTTAGATCGGTCTCCTTGACTTCAGAACTCTAAGACTACTGACTAAATATTCTTTTAATATTTTGTTTCGTAATTATATTTTTATCCATTTTAAATTTATTTTTAGTATTTTGTAATGCAGGAGATCAAGTTTGTTTTTTAAATAGTATCCAGTTATCTCCTCCTCATTGTTTGATTGGTACAGCCTTTTTAAAATTATATATTTTTAAAGATTTTATTTATTTATTGGGCAGAGAGAGACACGGTGAGAGAGGAATATAAGCAGGGGAAGTGGGAAAGGGAGAAGCAGGCTTCCCACTGAGCAGGGAGCCCAATATGGGGCTTGATCCCAAGACCCTGGGATCATGACCTGAACCAAAGGCAGATGCTTAACGACTGAGCCACCCAGGTGATCCCCCAACTTTTCTAAACTTATTCGTACCACTTGTATTTTACACATTTCCACATTTTCATTATTATCTCGATTGGTGTGTTTGTTAATAATATATTGGTGGATCCTATCTGAGTTGCGTTTTGATCTAGCACAGTCACTACAATAAATGAGTGAATGAAGTGGCCATCTTGAAAACCCAGGCTAAAGAAAATGCAAGCCTATACTGACTGAAGCAATTACTCCCAAATAGCTTTAGATGGTTTCTTCATTTCTTGCTTTTCTTTGATTTTAGGTAGAAACTTGTTCTCTTAAAACTAGTATTTGGGAAAGATGTGTTTCTGAAATATGCCCAGACTGACAAGCATAAACTTTGGGTCACAATGATACTTCCCTTGGCTATGTTTTGAGTGAAGGATGGGCTTGTCACAGAGTCACAGTGGTGGCTCTATATACCTATCATTTTGAAGTGCTGGTTCTGCAAGTTTAGGAGTTGAAAAACTATCAAGTGTGGAAGGTATAAGAGGACTAAAGTTTATGGTGTCAGTTTTAGCTTATGTAAATATTTCTGAGATTTATTTCAAAGAAAAGTGTAAATAGAAGTAACAACATATAACCCTTTGGATATGCCTTTACTTCCAAGAGGCAGAATATATACCTGGGCATCAAGCTATCACTTGAATTAGTAAGTGGCAATGATTATTTGATTATTTTGTACTTTAGATATTATGAAGCAAAGTTACTTATTTCTCGACTGGTTTTCTGATTCTTAGAATGAGATGGGTTGATTCTTTGGAACAAGGTTTCTTCTTATAATCCTATGCTTGCTTCATATTGTCTAGTGAGTTTGGAATGTGATTAAATCTCATGTATAAACCTTGGCTCTCCCTGCTCTATCCCAGGACTGCTTCTCTTCTGTGGGGCTGCTGAAAGGACTCTCTTACGTAGACATTATCCTCAGTGCCACTGAGGAAAAGGGGTTTGCATTCGATACCTGGTTTCCATTAGATGACTAAAGGCAACTATCTACACAAGAATATACAAATAGACCAATAGAACAATATGGGGTGCAGACGTAGATACATAATTATACCCCTCACTGTCACCAAAGGCAGCCAGCAGAAGGTTGAATAATTCTTCAAAGAGCTTATAATTCTCCAGAGCTATTCCAGAAAAGAGAAAAAATAGAAAGCCTCCCAAGTCATTCCAAGAGAGCATTATCTTCTTAATCACCAACTGGTGAAAGGATAGTTTATAGTTATTAAAAGAAAATAGACGAAAGGAAAACATTCTTGTAGGCTAGCCTCATATGTGAGAAATTTTAAATAAAACACCAACTAGTGAAATGTAACTATACATTAAAAATTATCATATCTTGAATATTTAGTGTGTATCCCAGGAGTGTAAGAAATGGTCAGCATTAAGCAACTTGTTAATAAAATAAAGAGATTCATAGTGAAAAAATTATTGTGAACATAGGTGCTGAAAATTTTAACATTCAGCAATGCTTCCGTTAAGAATCTCCTAGCAAATGAATAGAAGCAAACTTAATGAAGTTGATAGGTGTGTTTTCCAGAAACAAGTTATACATTTATATACATCTAAAACTTTTTAAAATTTTTTATTTTTTAAGTAGGCTCCACACCCAGTATGAAGCCCAATGTGGAGCTTGAACTCATGACCCTGAGATCAAGACCTGAGTTGGGATCAAGAGTCAGAATCTTAACTGACTGAGCCACCCAGGCACCTGTATTTTTTATTTTTTTAAATATATTTCTATACATCTACAGCTTTATATTTTCCTTTAAATATTGCTATAATTCTTTTTTAAAAAGATTTTATTTTTATGTAATCTCTACACCCAATATGGGGCTCAAACTCACAACCCCAAAATCAAGACTCACACACTTCACTGACTGAGCCAACTGGGTGCCCCAAATATTGATCTAATTCTATTTTTTTTTTTTTTTAAATTTGAGCCAGCATGAGCAGGATTTATGGGGGGAGTGGCAGAGGGAGAGGGAGAAACAGGCTCTCCCTGAGCAGGGAGCTCAACACGGGGCTCCATCTCAGGTCCCTGAGATCATGACTGGAGCTGAAGGCAGATGTTTAACTAACTGAGCCCCCCAGATGCCCCTATAACTTTTTTATCTTAACAATTTGATTTATCAGTTTTTCATTTTCATTCAGTTAAATTTTTTTTTTCTGATTTCTAATGTGATTTCTTTTTTAATTTGTTGGTTGTATAAAAGTGTATAGCTTCTAAACAGATGGAGATTTTCTAATCTTTTGGATACTGATTTCTAAGTTTGGACTACTGTGAAGAGAATATAATGTGCATAATTTCATTTTTTTAAAGATTTTATTTATTTATTTGACATACAGAGATCACAAGTAGGCAGAGAGGCAGGCAGAGAGAGAGGAAGGGAAGCAGGCTCCCTGCTGAGCAGAGAGCTCGATGCAGGGCTTGATCCCAGGACCCTGGGATCACCACGGGAGCCCAAGGCAAAGGCTTTAACCGACTGAGCCACCCAGGCGCCCCCCCATAATTTCATTTTTTAATATTGTTGAGACTTGCTTTATGGACCAATGGTGATTAATTTTGGGAAATTGTACACTTGTGGTTAGAAAAAAAGTGCATTTTGTAGTGGTTAAGGGCAGTGTTTTATTTAGTTGATTGGGTAAATTTTGTTAGTTATGTTGTTCAAATATTTTGCCTCTGGTCTGATTTCTTTTGTCTGCTTATAGCTACAGTTACTGATAAATATATTTTAAAATCTACCATTGAGATTATGAATTTACACATTTCACATTTTATGGAATTCTGATTTCATATCACATTTACACATTTACATTAAGTGCAAATAAGTTTAGAGTTATTAGATCCAGTCAAGTTTTTCACTTTATCTGTAGTTGTAATTTTTTCTTCAAAGACTCTACTTATAATAATAAATGAACTATACCAGTTTTCTTTTGGCTAATGGTGGCAAGGTATATAGAGTTTTCCTTTCAAAGTTTCTTTGGTTTTGGATTTTATTTATTCACTTATTTTTATTTATTTATTTAATAGTTTTAGATTTTAAATCTTTCTCTTGTAATAAGAAATTTTTTAATTTTTTTCCTAAATGATAATTTCTTTGGTTTGGAGCATTTCGTTTATTTATATATAATCGCCATTATCAATATTAACAGTAATTTGATGAGTTTGTATCTGTCATGTTATTACTATTTGTTTTCCATCTTTTTTTTTACATTTTCCTCTTTTCATACTATGCTTTATTTTTATTCCAGTTGTCCTTTATAATTAGTATCCTTTTTTTCAATAATTTCCTTATAGCCTGCATACTTTGAGTTTTATATAAATTTATAGTTATACATTTTCCCAGAAAATATAAGGACTTGAGAACACTACAGTTCTGTTCTACTCTTCTGTTTCTGTCCATTTGGTTTATATCTTTTAATCACATCTGTTATTATTTATTATTATTATGGCCTTCTACAGATCGTATTTTTAGATTTATCCTTTTAATGATCCTGTGTCTGATAATGCTATAGTCTAGATCCCCTTTGGGTGATTTTCTGTTTTCTGTTGTTCCTTTCATTTTATGATCTTATTGACCTCTAATTTCACAGCTTTGATTATTTACACTGTGTGCTGGATATGGTCCATAAAAATTGCAGAGACCATGGGTTCCTGTATCTTTCATGAAAGAAGTTTGAGTTTGTGTTTGGTTAGAGGGAAGGAGGACAATCAATGCTTCTTTTAAATAGGGATCGCCTTACTTCAAGTAGGGATTGAAAATTAGTTGGGGGCTTTGTTCCCTTGGCTCTCTAGTCTATTTCCGTTCACACTCAAACCTAGAATGAAGCTCTTTCGGTCCCCAACTCAAAGGATGGGGTCTTATTAGCCACCTGATCTTATTTGGGGGGGCCCTGGACTGTGTAGACTTCATTCTCTCTGCTGAGCTTCTCAGCCTCTCAGGTTCCTTTTCTCAAGTAGGCAGAAATTTCCCAGAGTAAAAATGGGTTGCCAAGTGCCTAGTTCACCTTTCCATATTTCTTTATTCTTCTAGATCTTGGCCCTGCAATTCCTAACTGCCTGTTCAACTCGGCAATTTCATTTAGCAGATTTAAAATCTATGTTGTCCACATGGTTCTCAACATGAGCATCACTTTGCCTTACCTAGTTGAGTTTTAGAGGAAGTGATCACTTTATTTCTTTAAAACTCTCCATTCTCTTATTTTTAAAAAATTAAAATCTGTAACTTTCCAATAATAAAACAAGAATTTGAGAAAGCTCCTAGCTTGGTCTTCTTTCCCATCCCATAGTGCTAATTATTGTTTTTTAATTTGGGGTTTTTAGTGCCTGTATTTCCTACTTTTTCTTTCCCTTGGTCTTAGCAACTTTGAAAAGATCACAACAAACATCAACTATATGTTTAGTCACTTCTGCTTCTTACATCTCCTACAGCATTTATATTTATGTTTCCTCTTTCTTAAGGACTTAATTCAAGACTGTCTTACAAGTGTGTATTTATGTGATAAAATTTTGAAGGTGTCTATGGCTGGGAATATTTTTTTAATCATTACCCTATATCTGAATCATAGTTTGGCCAGATACAAAATTCTTGGTTCAAATTCCTTATTCTCAGTATTTCAAAATATACCCCATTGTCTTCTTGCATACACTGTTCTGATTTCTTTGTATATACTATGCTTTGTCATTCTTGACATTGTTAAGGTAATTCTAAGTTTTGTCATTAATAGTCTTAAATTTCCTCTATTTTACATGGGAGTTTTTAAAAAAAAAATTCATGCTCTGACATTTTATGGAACCATGAAATCTGTCTTTCATCTTTTTTTTAATCATGAGGGATTTATTATTTTTTCAAATATTTCCGTCTCTCCACTTTTATATTCTTTCTTTCTGAATGTCCTGTCTTCTGGATGATAGCACTTTTGTTGATCTTTTTTCTCTTAATATTGTTTACACATTATCTGTTTCTTTTTCCTTCACTTTTTTTCTTGTAGGAGAATCTACAATTTTGTCTTTAAATTGCTCATTTTAGAGTCGCCTGGGTGGCACAGTGGGTTAAACCTCTGTCTTCGGTTCAGCTCTTGATCTCAGGGTCCTGGGATCAAGCCCTGCATCAGGCTCTCTGCTCAGCAGGGAGCCTGCTCCCCCCCCCCCCACCCCCTGCCTGCCTCTCTGCCTACTTGTGATCTCTCGGTCAAATGAGTAAGTTAATTAATTAATTAATTGATTGATTAAAAAGAAAAATAAATTGCTCATTTTAAATTCTGGTGCACCTGTTCTAATTTTAGACTTTGTCAAGAAAAGTCAAAAAACAGAACTGTCTAATCCAGTTTATGGTTTTTATTTCAAAACAGTTGTTTCCTCAAATGTCTCAGTTTTTAAGATCTTTAACCCTCTTTTCTCCTGTGCTCATTGTCCACTCTGCAGGCAATGTGTGTGTAGGAAGCTGGGGGCTTCTTTTCAACTAGATGAGCAGAGTCAGGGAGGTGTCGAATGTGCCCCAGGGGAGAATCTGGCCTTTGAAAGTGACTTTCAATCAGTCCTTACTCCACAGAACCACTGAGGTTAGGGCTCCATCCTTAGCTATGTGAGGCAGAAGCACCATTAGAGAAGCAGACTTGTTAAGGGACACCTCTCGGCCCTGGGGATCTGAAGAAGACCCAGTGGGGAAGGAACTGCCCTAGTCCAGTCTTTCCCTTTATTCTCTCGACTTCTCCACAACATAGGACTCATTCTTCCTGTTTTTTCCTCCTCCTCACGTTTGCAGTAGTACTAGAGGTCCGAATTGTTACAGTAGAAAGAGGTTTTCCTTATGCCAACGCAATGGTGGAAGAAAAGCAAGAACAAATGATAACAAGTCTGCTTTATCTTCCCATAGCTGTGTTGGGTGCCTCTACTCCAGACCCGGTCCCAGCCACCACTTCAGATAAACCAGTTAATACAGCTACCCACCCTCCCACCCACCTCTGTCTGCTCTCCATAAGGCTTTTCAAATTTCCCTCCCTCAACTGAATTCCCTCTATATTTCTCAGCAGTTTGTCTCAAGAACAAGAGCCAATAACCTTGCCAATTCGACTTCTTGGTAGGATGCTTTTGTCGCATGTTATCTCATTTCCAGTCAGTACTCCTTTTTCTTCCACTTTTCCTTTTTCACTCCTTTCACACTTTTCTTTCTCCTTAGTTTCTTCGAACATATTCACCATGCCCTCATGAAGGCTCCCTGCGTCAGTTTCTAGTACGTGATCCTCTCTTCATCAATTCTGTCCATGCCGAGTCCCTCCTATTTCTCTGCATAGTCCTGTTTCTCATGCCTTATTCTTCCCTTTCCTTTCCAAGGTTCCAAGGTTGCTCCAAGGTTCGCCAGCTCCCACTGCGTTCTTCACTCTTTTTTTCTTGACTCTCATTCAGTGGTTATTGACCCCAAATTTCTAAGATACCTTTCTCTCATAAGATTTATCAGTGTTCCCCCCCCCCCCAAAATTAACTTGGCTGAGTCCCTTAGAGGTAAAAATCTAAATTTAGTTTGACATCTCTGGTGCTTTAATATGTATCAAAATGTTTAAGGTTTACTAGATGACTAACACAGATTCATTGAAAACACACCAAAAAATGAATTAATGCTAAGAAAGACTGTCTAGTAGGGAAGAAATAAGAGATGGCTTTTTGAATAAACATCACATAAGTCATCATTTTCATTAAGTTTTATCTGGTTTCTAAGTCTCTCCTCCGCCCCACCTGCCAGCCTGGTCTATAATACCCACTACTGATTCATTCATTCAAGCATCCATAAATGGAGGAAGTGATTTGCACTTTCAGACTTTCTGGATATCTCAAACTCATGTTCATCCTCTTCTATGTGATTTTTTTTTTTTTTTGTCATGGCTGTGGATTCTAAGAGAGATGTGCAAAAATGTGTTTTATGATAGACACAATAAAGTAGAAGACCTTTGGATTGGTTAAGAAACCCCTCTCGTCAGAGATATCACAACACATCCATCCCCAGGGAGGACTGGTTCTTTTGCCTCCTAACTCTGATATGCATTGACTGTCAGTTTTTTGGTTTTTTTTTTAGTGCTTATGCTCGTTAATGTATGATGTTCGTCACACTGCCAGCTTGTTCTGTACTCTGTGGAATAGTTGATCTTGAAAGATGTCATTTTCCCCCTCATTTTCTGACTCGTTTTGTTACATCAGCGTTGATTTATTTTGCAATTTTGACAATCTGAGTTTTTTAAAGAACTGATCCCATCTCAGAAACTTTAAATTAATGAATTGGATGCCATAAGCAGAGGGAAAAATAATATCTGAATCTCTGTCTCTTCTTTTCTTTGCCCTCCTCATCTTTACTTTTCTTCTCCCAAAGCATAAATAGCTGTATCCCTATTTCTCCACCTTAAATACAAATGTATTTAAAGAGATTCACAATTAAAAGAGCTAATTAGACTCTCTCAGTACCACTGTGGCTTGTGCTCTATTTCCAACCCCGGATACTGTGCTCACCTGAACCTACTTAGGACGGATTAGGACCAGAGAGATGGGGTCACGAGCCCTCTGACCTCCTCCCATTTACTTGTGGTTTTAGGTCTGTTGTAATTTGAATGTGCATTCAATTGCATCCTCTGTGTAACTTCATCTTCCCATCAAGGGAGAAACATTAATTAAACTTAAGAAACACTTTGGTGGGGCGCCTGAGTGACTCTGGCTCAATGGGTTAAGCATCTGACTTCAGCTCAGGTCGTGATCTCAGGGTCCTGGGATCGAACCCAAGTCTGTGCATGCTCTGCGGAGAGTCTCCCTGTCCCTCTGTCCCTCTGGCCACTCATGCTCACTCTCTTTCCCAAATAAATAAATAAAATCTTGAAACAAACAAACAAAAAACACTTTGGTGGGTTAGTGACTGACCAAATATCTGTGTTTAAAGAACTAGCCAGAAGTGAGGTATAAAATCAGTATTTGGTGCACAGATTATGAATTGGACAAACCTGCACTTTCTTTTCCTTTTTTTTTTTCAGTGTTTGCTTTCATTTTTATGAAATTACTAGAATTTACCAGAAATTACCAGAAATCTATAGAGACAGAAACCAGGGTTAGAGGTTTTCAAGGGCTGGAGGAGGAATGTGGGGAGTAACTGCTAATGGGGACACGCTTTTTTTGGAGTGACAAAAATGTTCTAAAATTGATCGTGGGGATGGCTGCACACTCTGTGCAGAGTCTCACTACCAAATTATATGCTTTAAAAAGACAAATTTTCTGGTATATGAATTGTAGCTCAGTAAAGTTATTTTAAAAATCCATTATCATATTAATCTTTTTTTGAATTAACATATAATGTATTATTTGTTTCAGGGATACAGGTCTGTGGTGGTGGAAGGGATGGGGAGGCTGGGTGATGGACACTGGGGAGGGCATGTGCTACTGCGAGTGCTGTGAAATGTGTAAAACCTGCATTTCTGATTCTGGTTCGAGTGCTGGGTTGTTGTTTGGGCTTGGGTGAATTGGGATGAGTCTGAGCTTCAGGTTTTTGGGTCTTTTTAAAATGCTTACAAGAGTACCTCAGAAAAACTATGAGGTTTAGAGGTGCCTGGGTGGCTCAGTGGGTTAAGCCTCTGCCTTCAGCTCAGGTCATGATGCCAGGGTCCTCCCTGCTCAGTGGGGAGCCTCTTTCTCCCTCTGTCCCTCCCCCTTGCTTGTGTGCTCTCTCTTATTGTCTCTCTCTCTCTCTGTCAAATGAACAAATAAAGTATTTTTTAAAAAAAGAAATACTGTGAAGATTATATATATACATGTATGTATTTATAAGCCATATAAAGTATTTAGCCCAGTAAAGTCTCAGTACATGGCAGCTTTGATTATTCTTGTTGTTTTGATGCTTTATTGTTATCATAGAGTTGGATTTTAATGCCCACAGAATACTAAATAAGCATAAGAACTAACTTAAATCCAGACTCAAATTTATCAAAGGAAAAAAAAAATGGAGAACTGAGTTTCAGATAATGTTACCTTCCCGCTATATAGTGATATTAATCATTTTTAGTTCTGAGCGGTCAGTGATCTTCCTGGAAAAGCAGAGTGGATAAGACCCAGCCTACCTACAGAACCAGATGAAAGGAGAAACATGATGAGCCAAAAATGATTTACCTTTACATTTTGTGTTTCATGTAATTTTGAAACAATTTTATTTAACAATATCCATGGAGAAGCAGAACCATGGAAGAGAGATTATAAGGAGATAATTTTTTTTTTTTACTAATTTTTGTTTGCCTCCTATTTCCCCTCCCTTTTACTCACAGCTCCAAATTACAGAAAGTTCTACATTCTCAGGTGCAATTTTCACAGTCACACTGATGGTGATTAATGGGACTCCGGCTAGGTTATGTATTTCATCATTTTACTATTTAAGGTTGAGAGATCAGTAAGCAATTTCTCTTCATTGAAAGATAGCTCAATTAAAAAATAGCCACTGATACCTTATTTGCGAGGCTATTTTTCAAAACTCCTCAAACTCACTGATTTTGGAAAAAGGCAGGTCATCTTCTTGTTTGTCATTTGTCTTTGTGCAGTTTACTAGATAAGTAAACAAGAGAAAATTCTACTGCTCAGAGGGGAAAAAATCCCAACATTTTCTGAAATGTTTTCCTTTCCATCTTTTCTTTTCTTTTTTTTTTTTTTTCCCAAAATACATTCTAGGGCTTCAGGTTAGACTATTTTTTTTTCTTTGCTATTAAATGCAGACGAGACTGGTAGTCAAATGATCCTTTTGAAATGTCATTTAAAAATGGGGACTAAACTGTAGGCGTTGTTTTGTAGTCTGTTTATTCAGCCAACAATATATCACGGACATCTTTTAGAGTCTTTACATATTCTTCCAAGACCCCGTTATTAATGGTCTCGATAGTAGGCTCTTGCCTGTGCCATCATTCATTTAACCAATACACTTGGCACCTTCTTATGCAATAATATTGGCGATATTGTAAATGGAGTCATTTGGAATAATTTATTCATATCTGCATTTCCTCTACGTTTCTCAACCTGATTTACTTGCAGCTTTGAGAAATGGAACACATTCTATTTTGCTCTGAATACACTGAGCATAAACTTATAGTCCAGCCCGACGTAGTGTGTGTGTGTGTGTGTGTGTGTGTGTGTGTGTGTGTTCCGATATGTACATGTGTGGTATGAGGGTAGAGTAGAGGTTGGGAGTAACTTTGACTGTAATCAGAGCAGATAAAGACAAGAGCAAGAATATATGACTGCTAATCCTTTGCAAGCCTAATTGCCTCACAGTTTCAGGTTGGGAAATATCAAAACTGTGTGGACATGGCTTTTTGTCATGAAGACGTTTTAGAAAGCAAAGAAAAAAAATACAGGAACTTTGAGTTAGAGAGTAAGTTCTTATAAAGTTTTTATTATATGGAAAGGGAAATTATATTCAGCCCCCAAATCATTTTGCTCTACTAAAAAAGTGGGAACTGCGCCCGCTCTCTTCTATTTTAAATGCATAGATCTAGCACTTGCTTACCTTCTGGAGGCTGTTAACCAGAAGCATAATCTCTATATAAACACAATGAATGCTATAGATTCCACAGTTCTTTTCTTTGGCATTTTCATCACATTTTCTCTTTGGCATTGAAACATTATCACAAATGAAAAGGGGGAAAAATGTGCAGGTTTTTCCTTTTCTTTTTCTTCTTTTTAGCTCGGCTTCCAAAAACTCAGGGAGAAAAAAGTTTGTTCTCAGGTACAATGGCATCTGAGAGTTCACAACTTTTCGCTCTAATCACCCTTTTCTTTCTCTGAGTGTTCATGGCTAACGTTCCCAGCGAAGAGCCTCCGCTCGCTCGTCATTCTCTAAGCCCCGAGCAACAATCAGTGTGTACTCATGTGGCAAAGCCCTGGCCTTTCCTATCAATTCTCTTGACAAGAATGTTGTCAAGTCTCGTTTGTTCTTTTCTGAGCTGATGAACTTATTTCAGGAGGCTGGTAGTTATATTTCACATCTGTCTCTGATGAGACCTTGAGGCTCTGTATCTTCTTAGGTTTTTGAAGAGACTTAGCAGAGATTATGTGAGATAGGCTTTGATGACTGCAGGCACAGGGTACCCATTCCCCACTGTCCAAAGAGTGCAGAAAGCCCCTTTTGAGTGTGGTGAAGGGGGACTTAGTATGCATGACAATCTCTCTTCCCTAACTTCTCTTATTGCCTTTTATTTTTTTAAGTGTGTCAGTGGATAGATAGCTCTGCTCCCACTGTATAGACGGCTCCATTTTGCTAGATGTATAATATGTCACAGGCTCTCCGGCAGTTCGTGAACCAAACATCTTGAAGAGTTCTAGAAAGCTGGTGAAGTCGCAGACCCCAATGGTGGCGATTCAGCTAGTTCAGACAATAAGTCCTTATGTAATGATACCCATATGTGAGAAAACATTGTAGCTAAGTAACATAATAAATTCAGTGATCCCACCTTTCCCCAGCTTGGTAAAATGAGAAAGGCATAGGCAAAATACCAGATGATCTCAGTGTAATGTGGTGAGCTCTAAGATGAAGGAATAAAATGGTAGAAGGGCACTCAGTTCTCCACCAATCTGGAGATTAAAGAAAGATATCCCAAAGGATGGGATTATCTTTCTTCCATTTTTTTTTTTTTAATTTTCAATTTGGGTGTCAGAATCTATTTTCTCATTTTGGTGTGGCTGTATTAAATTTAAGTTTAAAATTTCACAAATGCGAACCCTGGGTGGCTCCAGTCAGTTAAGTGTTTGTCTTCGGCTCCAGGGTCCTGGGATCAAGTCTCGCATCAGGCTCCCTGCTCCCCCTGCTTATGCTCTCTCCCTCTGACAAATAAATAAATAAAATATTTTTAAAAATAAAATAAAATATCATATATGAATATAGCATATGTGACCCCAAGACACCTGTAACTGGATAACAGAAGTGGCTCCTTCACAGGAAGTTTGTGTTGTTACATTATATATTTTTGTTTCAGGAATCCCCAGTTCTCTATCAGTGACCTTGGCAACTTATGAGCCTCTCTCACACTCATTTTCCATGTGCCCATACTCATGCCCGAGTCCATACTCATCTGTCAACTGGGAACAATATCACCTTTGCCCAGAGTTTATGGGGTACAGGTGAGTCTCCTAGCAGAGTGTTTCATACTTTGGGAAATTCGTGACACACCTTTATCTTCCATTTGTGAAGAAAAAAAAATCACCCTTTGGATTTTAGGCAAGTGATATGTATACAGCTCGTGGTATGTTCTCAAGTCATGTGTATTGCTTCATCTCTGTTGTTTTCATCATTATTTCTACGACACACCGATTTTCTCCAGAAAAGATTTCAGGCTCCATTCTATGTTCTCATCTCATATTGAAGAAGTGCGATGTTGACTGTAGAGCAGAAGGTAACGATTATGTAGGAAACACATCAGGCAGTCAGCAGCCACAGTGTAACCAGAGATGATACTACATACTAGGGTCAGATTTGCTGGATGCAGAATCTACCAATATGTTCTTGGGTAAAGGAACTCAGACATCAATCATGAATTTTGCAGAAATTATCCATTTATGAGGAGTTGTGAATGGCAGATGAGAATAAAGTTCTAGAAGAGTAACGATGTTGCATAGGTATGGTGGTCTCTGTCAGATACAAATAGCCAGAATCCTGTTTTTGCTGCACATGCTGTCTCTTTGGAGAAATATGAATGTTCTTGCTTAAAAATATGTATCTTTGAGAGTTATATTTAAGATTAAAGTAACACATGAAAACCGTGGGCTTATTTGCTACTTCTTGACTTGGTCTTCATCTTTATGGTGTCTAACAAGGACTCTGTCACTAAGTAGCAAAGTGACCTGTGTCTGGTCCCCGACCGCTGTGCCACTCAGATTTTCCCATCTGGGGCTCTACCACTTAGGATTTTCTGTGTGGATTCCTGACTTTGTGTGTGGGGAAATGCATCTGTAATACCATTGATTACATGCTAATTAATCCTGTCTTGACTCCAGTGTGTCTATGTACACACATTACACACTTACCAGGGCATCCCTGATTTAAATGAAAACAAACAAAAACATAGTGCCAGTCTTTCTCTTTATTCCAATTTAATGCCATTCCCTGCCCTTGATTTTTGATCTTGCTACTTGCAATTCTGAAGCAATAGTGGCTAAAGATCACAGTTCCCTTTAAATGCCTTTTTAATGTGTTGATAAGACATAATCATTGACTTGCACTGTCCTCTCTGGGCACTTTAATGATTCATTACTGAGATAATTATTTGGTGTTTATTCTAGCCTACCTGTGTTGTCTCATTTTCTCCTCACCTTGAATAGGGGTTGAGAGATGAAAACAGGATTGTGTGTGATTATTTTCAGCATTTATTTCAACCACCATGAATGTAGTTAAAATGTTGCCTGGCTAATAAATAAACTTTAAAAAATCTAATAAATGTTCCTTCTCTTTAAAGGAAGAAAATAAAAGAAAAGAAGGAAGAGGACAGAGTATCAGAGAAAAAGAAAAGGAGGTCTTTCTTTTTGACATCTGGCAACTCGGGGAATTAGATATAAATAAAAGTCATGATCCATTTGATTTCTTAAACTGCCATTTAAAGTAAAATCATATTCTTCAGAACTGTTTCATTCTGTTATGCCTTCCCCTCTCTTCCTAATAAACACATCTCGAGCTTCAGAATTAAATGTGTGAAAGGGTGCTTGGGTGGCTCAGTCGGTTGAGCATCTGACTCTGGATTTCAGCCCAGGTTGTGGTCTCAGGGTCTCAAGGTCATGGGATCGAGCCTCATGTAGGGCTCCCTGGCCACTGGGGAGTTTGCTTCTCTCCCTTTTCCTCTCCCTCTGCCCCTCCCTTTGCTCATGCTTGTGCATTCTCTGTCTTCGTCTCTGTCTCTCTCAAATAAATAGATAAATCTTTAAAAATACTGAAATCCTGAGATAGTGTCCAAGGTACCACATGATCTAATACATAGATTTCAGGAGAATTTTGTATTGTCAGTGAATTTTGCTTTTCTGCTCCAAATATTGGGCATTGGAGAAGTTATTATTTTGTTTGAATATCAACAACTCCATGTGGGCTTAGCACCCACAGATTGTCAGACGGGAAGTAAGTTAGAGACTTTGGTATTGCCTGTAACTTCAAGTCTTTATTTTTTATTCTATTGGTTTAAAGAAGGCATTTATTTTGTAAATAAATAATAATGTTTTAAAAATGCAGAATATAACTAGGTGTTATGAAGAGAACCTACAGACTTTAGAATCATATTGATCTGTGTTTAAATTCTGGCCCTGGCATTACTTGGGGTTGGTTTGAGCATGTCTCAAATTCTCTAACCCTTACTTTTCTACAAAAAAAAGTACAAAAGATGTTTCCTCAGTGAGTTACTTTAAGGATTAAAAATAATGTATGTAAATTCCTTAGCACTTTGCCAGGCACACTAGTTCTTGGCAATTAGCATCCTAGACTTGAGTAGTAGTAGTTAGTAGTAATTACCTAGGAATTGCTGCTGCTATTAAGTAATTGGAACTCTTTGAATTAAAAAAAAGATATCCTATAAAACCCAAAGAACTGACCACCATTAGTAATAAAATCTATACATATGGAATCAATTGAAGCTTGGAGGAGAATTAAGGAGGTTTAATTTTAAGAAGCTTACCCAAATAGACCTGTAAAGAAATCCACATTTCTTAATTCTAAATGTCCTAGTCTCTTGACAAATCCTGACCTTTGAATGCCCCAAAGTTAATTATATTAGTGGCCTTTAAAAATATATAATTTCTTACCGCTGCCAAGTGATAAAGAGAGTGCCTTTCCTTGCCGTACCACATATCCAGTGACACTGACAGTGACTTGATATTACCCATTCCAAGATCTGCAAAAGACTCTCGGAGTGAGGGGCACCTGGGTGTCTCAGTGGGTTAAGCCTCTGCCTTTGGCTCAGGTCGTGATCCCAGGGCCCTGGGATAGAGCCCCACATCAGGCTCTCTGCTCGGCGGGGAGCCTGCTTCCTCCTCTCTCTCTCTGCCTACCTCTCTGTGATCTCTCTCTCTCTCTGTCAAATAAATTAAAAAAAAAAAAAAGACTCGGAGTGAGGGAGTACTTTAATCCAAGTTTTCATGGAGGAAATTAAGGGAAAAAACTTAAGTGTATATTGTGTTTATCTCTGATCATTTCAGGTATTATTAAGAACTTGTTTTCAGTTACTCTCGGAGGAGTAAAAGAAAAAAAAAAAAAGAAGTGGGACCAGATCTAAAAAACTTATCAAATAGTCATGCTCTCCCTTTATAGCAATTTTGTCCTTGCTTCAGCAAGTCTAGCTTCCTTCCTCCCTCCCATCTGTCTATCAAGAAATGCTAGTGTCTACATGTCAGATTTTTTCAAGGTTCTAGAGATCCCGTAGAAGCAAATTACAAGCTCCCTATCCTATGTTGTACCATTAGGTTTAGCAGTAAACACCATGTGCCAAGGCAGCATACAGGGATAAAAGGCCTAATTCATGTGTGTGGTGTATCTGTGCATTTTACCTGACTTTACAGTTCCTCCTTCTAAAGGGGCATTGCCTCTTGAATTTGGGTTTGGCTTTGTGCTTTTGATAAGAGAATGGAATTTATGATTTATTTTTGGTAACAGAGTGAACTAGAAGTGCCAGTGTGTCAGTTTTAAGCCTTAGCCTTAAAGAGAGTAGTATGTCTCTGCTTGCTCCCATGTACCCCTGGCATTTCATGACTAAAACATGCCTTGGTTTATCTCTTAGTCCCAGGAGGACAATGAGAGATGCATAATCAAATTTAGCCGAAACCAGCAGAGGTACTCAGATGAGCCCAGCCCAGATCAGCCAACACCCATCTGATGCACAGATACATGAGCTAAATAAATGTGCATTTTTTTATGCTACTGAGGTCTATGCTTAGTTGTAACTTAGCATGATTATGTCAGTGGTTAACGAATATAATCAGTGGGAGTTAAGGAGATAATGTACAGGTCAGAAAGATACTGTAGAAAAGAAGACCAGTTCTGGAGGTGGAGGTGGAGTCTGAAAAAATGTTTACATTCATATCCCAAGGGAGTTTGATAGGCCAAGATCCCAGTGGAGTTTGACAAACAGTGCATGTAATACAATTAATTTAAAGTGAGTTGCATTACCGTTGCCCATGATAGGGCTCCTTTACAGGTTATTTTTATTTTATGATGACCTAAACCATATGTATATAAAGTAAAACAATAGTCAAGAAGGAAAAAAACTTGCTCTAACTAGCCCTGCCTTCAAATAAGGTCTGGGAGGACTTTAGGGGAAGATTCTGTATTAGGCAAAGGATGAACTCCTAGGAGAATGTTGTGGTTGTCTATAGTACTGATTTTTCTGAGCCTGCGGGCTTGCAATTTTTCTGTAGACCTTATGGTGTCTCCCATAGACGAAGTAAACATCTAGATGTTTCTGTATCTATATTGCCTCATCTCCCTGCCCACTGATTGGTGGGAACAGGCCCCAGAAGTGAGCAATACTATAATTCGTTCTCCAGGTATAAGGATTTTTGTAACTGCTTTGGGCTGCAAAACATGGTGACAATTTTCTATTTGCTTGGCTCTTTCTTCCACCAAGGAGATATGGCACGCCCAAAAATGTGAGGGGCAGTAGAAAGAGTTGTTGGATTCCTGTACCTTGAATCCTCATTCCCTTTCCTAATTGTTCAAAATAAATTCCAAATGTCAACTTTACTTGAAGGCTTTCATAATCCTTTTGTATTCAAAAAGAATCTTGCTTTTCTATAAACTCCCCTTGCATTTTATTCATGTTCCTTTATAACATTTCTTACTTGCTGTGTTGTGTCATGCTTTTCCTCCACATACAGACTGTGGACTCCCAAAGACCATGCCTTATGTACTGGGTATCCTCCAGGACAGTGTTTCTATGTGTGCAATTAATATCGATATTTATTCTAGTTTATCTTCTGCTCTGTCAACCTTCAGTGGTCCCATATGCCTCAAAACCAGAACTTTATTTTATTTCCTGTTTAAGTTGGGAGCATTGTTTTCTACCATTTGTGGAACACTTTTTCAGGGGCAGAGTGAGATAACTAAATCAGAGTGTAATTTCAGTTCTGATTCAATTTGGGCTTTCTCCCTGCTTATAGACTCAGTTCAAATTCATTTCGTATACTGTTTCTTCAAAAAATTTGGACTTGATTTAACACATTCTAAAGTAAGAGAGGCAAAAACTGCAATTTCTCATCATAGAGGAAAACACAAACCAGTGAAGACTTGATAATTTGCCCTGCACAAAAAAAGATGCCTGTTATGGAAACCAAAACAAAGTGTGAAAAATCTAACATTTAATTTCTTAAAGGAAGGCTATACTTGCTATTGCTGGCAAAATTATCTAGACATGAGGAGTTGTGACATGTTGCATCAAAATGTATATTAACGCCCTTTTATATCTATACACAAAGGCATCTAAATGAAGTCATTCATTCAAAAGGAAGATTCCTGGCAAAAGTCATATATTTCTATTATTTTTACACTAAAAATTGGGAAATTTTTGGCTTAATTTAAGCATTTTTCAATGCATTTTAATGCTTCTAGCAACATAACTCTGTAAAATCCAAATCACTGGTTCTTAAAATTTCAGGAACATAAGTTTCAAGTGGAATGCTTATTAAAAATGCAAGTTTCCAGATCACACTTGAGATATTCTGCATCTGCCCAGGAAATGACACTTTTTTTTTTTTTTTTACAAGCACTGCAGGTGATTCTGGTGTATGTTGTCCATGAACCCCACTCCGAAGTGGACTAAATTCCCTATAATACATGTCAGTAAATTTAAGTCCACTCAATCTACTAAAAGGAAATCCTCTTTGATAAATATCTGACCGCTCCCCAATTAACAGTTGTGGCTATTACTTAGAGTGACCTCCTCAAAACAGAATGGAATTGTAGTCTTCCAGAAACCTTCCAGATGTTTTCAAAGGGGGAAGTAGGTTTCCATCATCCATCTTCCCACCAGCCATTTACTGTAGTTTTGTTCAAATGAGTTTTATCTTAGTTAATTTTGAGTAAACTCATACTAAAAAAATGTTCTTAGCCAAATTTGTTTGAAAAGGCTCAAAGAAATATTTATGAAGCACCAGTAAGTGAAAGGTGCTGTGGTGAACAGAAATAACTTCAGATCAAATGCCTCAGTGTGTCTAGAAGTTAGAAGGGAGACTGCTCGAGACGCTACCATGTACCATGCTTGGCACTGAGCCCATTCCGTTTAGTCTTCCCAGGCATAGCAAAATACATATGGCATGATCTCATTTATGTAACAAAAATCGTACACATTTAAGCATATCTCATTTATGAATTTCCCATCTATGACTCGATACCTATATTGGCAGCTATTTTATGGTACGAAGATGTCAAGGGTTGAGCCCTTCTACTTCAGTTTGAATCTCGGTTTCACTGATTTGTGCTCGTCCCTTCCAGTCTTAGTTCCTTCCCTGGCGAAATGAAGATAGGAAGTCTGTATTTCACAGGGCCATTGTGAGAGTCAATGAAGTAGTCTGAGTAAAGCATGTACCCCAGCGTTCTGCACAAAGCAAACACTTTATAAATGTCGTCACCTTTATTTTGTGATTGTATAGAAACCTACTCTGGGATAATTCCCATAAACCGTTAAAAGCAATTTGCCCTGGGGAAGAGGAGGGTAATGAGAAGGGGACAAGGTATTTGAGGAAAACTTACTTATTAGTCTTCCGTGTCCCTGTTTAGTAACATGAGTATGTTTCACGTCTGTAATTTAAACAATTTTTTTAAAAAAAAATCAAAATATTTTCAAACTAGGATCATTATGAGTATAAATGATCTAAAAACCCAATGAATCAGGATTCTTAAGATTATATTTGTATTAGAATATACCAGTGCTTTGCCGGAGGTTTCTAAATTTGCCTTAGTGAGCTTATGGTTGGCTTTTTCTTTTGATGTTTATTTTCTTTCCCAACTTTGACTACAAGCTCCTTTCAGGCACGGTTACATGTATCCTGCATATACTATACATAATAGCTACTTTGGAAAAACATGTGGACTAGTCCAGGTTCATAGGATTCCAAGGATTTATCTTTCAACATATCTGTTACTTAATTTGAAACTCAGTAAATGACAATAGAGATAGTTAAAATGATGTATTTAAAAATTTTGATGTAGTTCCAAGAATTTGCTTCTTATGTTTCCTTTCTTTTCTTCCTTCCTTCAGCAATAGCAACCCCTCCCCCCCCTTTTTTTTTTGGTGTGGAGCAATATGATGGAAAGCATGGGAAGGGTGAAATATCAACTTAATTTATACTATAAAGAAAGTAAGTCCATCATCTATGAATAATTATTGGTACTGCTAATGTATTCAAAGCACTTGGCGAAGTTACACTGTATAGTGAGACAAGAGAGAAACATGGGGCTATTAATAACAGTGAAATGCATCAATAACATATCAGTGATACAATACCGGTAATGTTAAAAAGTGCATTAGTTGTCTTATAAATGGAAAGAAAAGAAAAGGCGGTATAGGCATTCAGAGAAAGAGATTTTGGTGGCGGCAGGTAAAGACTTAGATTTTTGACATACGGGTAGGAGAGGAATAAAAATGGAGGAACAGGGAAGGCCACCTGTAAAAAGAGAATGAAGAGGACACACGTTAGTACAGGAGAAGGCACCAAGTGTGCCTGCTCTGATTCCCTTTTACTCTATTCTCTGCCATCTACATCAGAGTCAATAGGGGTACTTTTTCAAAATACAGACTCCTAAGTCCCACTTCCAGCCTACTGAATGAGACTATCCGGAGGATATACTTTTTAATTTGCTCCTCCAGTAATCTTATGAACACTTAAATTTGAGAATTGTCCATCCCCTAATGTTATTTTATGAGTAATAAAGTTGGACAGCCATTAGATTAAATATTTCTGAGGTAAGTGTACATTGTTCAGTAAAACAAAAAACCTCTCCTGGTTGCCCTTTCTCAAAGAAGAATATGACTTTATTTTAAATTTATCTTAAATTTAAATGTGTTCAGACTCCCTCTTCCCACTGACTCCCACTATCGATTGTCACGTTTCTTCCGAGAAGAGTGCTGTAGCTCCAGCTTCTGCTCGGAGGCCGGATGCCATCAGGCCAGCATTCTGTACATGCACAGGGAGGTGCTGTGGTCTGGGATCTTCCAGCTGTTCTGTCGACAGCATCATTACTAATACTAACTGTATACAGATTTCAGCTCCTCAGCTCACGGCTGCTCTACAAATCTGCTGATGACAAGGCTGGTACCTCTCTAGGGCATCAGTGGAAATGGCGACTTTCACCTTCGATAAAGTCTGCTCGTGCACATGCTGAACTCTGGCTGTCTCTCTTGCGGCATAGCTTTAAAAGTGATCCCACCTGCCACCCATCCTCTAGAAGTTTGTCAGATCCCTTACCTGCTGATGGTGCTCACTGCCCTTGCTATTACCATTATATATCCACGTGTGTACATCCCAACTCTAATTTCGGTGGGATTTTGGCTGAGAGGATGGACACATATATGCAGTCAGTGTTGAACCTGAAAATCAGATGTTCTTTTAAACAATTCAAACTATGGCGAATTTGATGGAATGTCATATAGAAGCTCATTATTGATTAAATTCACATGGCTTTAATGACCAGCTTGGCTGAACATTTTTCATTAGGTTATTCTTCCCATGTATGTATTTGGAAGAGGCAGATTAACTTCATGGCTGACTCAGGCAAAGCAGCTGTTCACAGCAACACAAAAATATGTGCTGCCAAGCTCAGGTTTCACAGTCTTTAAGGATTTCTATACAGACAAAAATCTTCCTGTATGAATGGGTACTTCTAAAAGAAGAAAGGAAAAACCAAAACAAAAACAAACCAGAAAGAGTTTCTCTTCCAAGTTAAAGTTTCCCTCCCCCTTCCTAAAATTTTGTAGGCAATATTAATATTCTTTGCAAATATTTCCTTTATACAGGATACAGAGGAAGTCTTTGGCCAATCTAATCCTGGTGGGTCATCATAAATTCTGAATTAGTTGAGCCCAAATCAATAGATTTTCAACGAATAGCCCCAAAGCAGTATCATTTTCCCATGTATTAAATTTGTTTTTGTTATGAAGATACTGAAAGCAAATGTTCCTAAAGAAAGTCAATGACAGCTACATGCTTTGATATCATCCTTAAATCCTCTCTTTTCCCAACAACACACACACCCAGTTCATCAGCAAGTTCTGGTGTCCAGATATATCCACAGACTCAGCCTTATTCCCCTCCCCCACCCCTCACTGCTTCTATGTCCTTTTCAGCTCCCACCATCTTTTATCCGAAGTAGCATAATTAGAGTAATTGTCTCCTAAATAGCCTCCTTGCTTCCTTGCAATTCTCTGAAGAACAGTCAGGGTGAAAATTTTAAAACATAAGAGAAATCATGTCACCCTTCTCATAACTCTCTGCTGTGCTCCCCGTTCCACGTAGCATACAATGGCCTAGAAGATTTTACGCGATCTTGTACCCATTCCCTGTCTTCTTGTGCCACTTCTCCTTCCCTCCCTCATTCTCCTTTAGTCACACTTTGCTGTCACTTGTATGTGCCAGGCTTGTTCCAATCATAGCGCTTTTGCACTGGCTGTTTCCTCAAACCTCCCCCCCACTGTCAAGTAAGTCCATGTCCAGTGACGACCTTCTCAAGGTGGTTGGACCTGCCCAGCTCAAAACAGAACACCCCAAGCCCTTCCCCGAGCTTGTCCAGTTCCCTCGTTCCTACTCTCTATCCCCACCTTGGCACTTCGTCATCTTCAAACAAGGACAGGAAGTTTAGCTTATTTTGTTCACAAATGTATCCCTGTTCCCTGGAAGGGAGTCTGGCAGACAAGCATTCCATGAATACTTGCATAAATCTGGAACAAGATCATTTGATGTATGTCCCACAATCACCCCAAATAACTTTACTAGATAGATGCATATTAGAAATTTTTATTTTGAGCAAATGAAGAAGATGTACTGTTATTTTATGGACCTCAGCAGAACTTCCACTTCTGCCCAGCAAATCAAAGTATTTATCTGACCAGTGTTAATGCTTAACGTCAAAATGCCTTTCAGTTGAAAAAGGCTGAGAAATAGTGCATGGAATTTGGGGTACTTTTTACCCAAAATTTCTGAATAAATGCACATATTGAATTAACTTTTTTCTCACATATGCAAATTGTATCTTGTAAAGCCCTGGCCAAATGGCTGCATTAGCCTGCATGTAAGACTACTGGGAGTGATACAGAAGAGTTACTTTTGATCAAAAAGGAGAAGTAATTTCTTTCCATCTTTCTCATATTATTTGAGTCAAACAAAAAAAGAAGTGTAAAAAATGTAAAGAAGTGAGGATATATGTCTAATATTTGGATAGACAGTTTCTTCAAGCTAGAATTATATTCGATTATTGCATACCCTCAATTTGTGCTGAAGTAGACCAAATGGCAATTAAGCATTTGGATTTCAAGATTCAGTTTGTAGTTTTGTGGAGATACCCCTGTGTGTGTGTGTGTGTGTGTGTGTGTGTGTGTGTGTGTGTGTGTGTGTATCTTTCCTATTTCTGTAAGTTCTCTTTCCCACTAGGCCAACAAAAGCTTTTTCAGTTAGTAAATAAAAACAACCTCCTAAAATCACATACCATCTCTTCCACAGGACGTGTAAGTGACCATGATGACACTTATAAACTTGATAAGGTCACATGTCAGAATAGATTATTGCTTTCTGTCCGTTTCCAGACCCCTCTCTCTCTCTCTCTATTTATATTGCCAGAATAACCCTATCTGACCATGTCATGCATTTATCAAAAATCCAATGATTATAATTTTGTTTTTCAAGAAATGCCTCCTCAGGGCACCTGGGTGGCTCAGTGGGTTAAAGCCTCTGCCTTTGGCTCGGATCATGGTCCCAGGGTCCTGGGATCGAGCCCCATATCGGGCTCTCTGCTCAGTGGGGAGCCTGCTTCCCTCCCTCTCTCTGCCTGCCTCTCTGCCTACTTGTGATCTCTCTCTCTCTCTGTCAAATAAATAAGTAAAATCTTAAAAAAAAAATGCCTCCCCATTTGAAGAAAGATTAATACAAGATAAACCAGAATAAAGGATATGTACATTTGAAGATATCTTAACTAATATGTGATGCTTACCAGACTCAAGTGAAAACTTCTCTTTTAGGTACCAACTTTCAAAAAGAGTATTTAGAGCACACAGCTGTTAGAAAATGATTACACTCTACCAAAAATATTCTTGTGACATGCAGCCTCAGGACATCACAATAAGTGTGACTGGGCCCAGAAAACACATCTTTGTTCAGTGTGAAAAGGTCTTTCATGACCATAATACAGTCTGGGTGTCATGATCATAAGATGCCATAGAGATTAGCTTTTTATTCCATGATTCCATTGAAAACTTCCATTTTCAGTTTAAGAATCTTGCCAGAGGAAAATGAATATGGCTGAAATGAGGGATTGGTTCTGCCATTCATACATTGTGGGTTTGCTTTCAGAACCTAAAAAGAGAGGGGTAAAAGGAAGCGGATGGTTGAGCATGATTCCCTTTGATGGAGCTGGGAGGCACCTTTATCTGCAGGCAGCCATTTAACTCTAGATTAAAGCTTGTGGTGCTGAGCAAGAGGTGCAAAGAAATACTAGTTGATTGTGAAGAGCTTTATTTTTATTCCATTTCTGTGTGATATTATACCCACGATACATTGTATTTTTCAATCATACGTATTTTGCCTTTCCCCCCAACTTTCTCTGTCTCCAGTCCATTTATCTCTTAACTTTTCTACACTTCCATCGTCTGCACAGTCGGCTTCTCCAACTTACGTCTGCTCCGTGTGTCTTCTTCTACTTTTTAACTCTCCGCGTTCCTTCCCCGAATCTCCGTTCAACCTTCATTTTGTTATCACTACAGTGGCTGGGGCAGTCTGCAGCGTCTCCCTGTCTCATTTCCCAACTCCAGGTACTGGCGAAGTTCAGTACAACGCACCATTGCAATGTCTCTCACCTCCATTTTCTCCTTGACTTTCCTCTTGGCTTTTCTCATTTACATTTCTTTGCCGTTCCCTGAGAATGATGCAATAGCTTCCCGCATGGTCTTTCTGTCTCTTCCTGTCTTTGTCCAAAACAGATCAAAATCAGTAAGATTTTTTGACTTGGATTACTGACTACCTATTGAACTGGGTACATAAACTCCAGGCTTCATTCAATCCCTTTACAAGAGACCAGCGATTTATCTTCCCGTTTTTCAACTCCTTTTCTCTCTAACTGAACTTTTTGCTGTTCTGCCCAAATCAGGACATGTGAACTTCCACACCATGATATTTTGTCTTCCTTTTTTTTTTTTTCTGAGTCAAAATTCTTCTCTTCCTTCCAAGACCTTGGTCAAGTAGTACATTTTCATGTTCTGCTATAAATATGGATTCTTTCTTCTTTAATCTCTCACAGTATTTGCTGTGCCTCTCTGAAAGCATCAGAAGGCTTTGCTTTGTTTTATAATTCCTTCATGCCCAAACCCTGATTAGAGCAAATAGGTTGAAGTCAGTCATTGTATATTGCCAACACTGTTTTTGTTTTTGTTTCATTTTTTACTTTCTTTGATTTAGCACTGTGTCTTGCACTAGGAGAGAGCCTGAGATATTTTTATTTGAATGAAACTGTGATCCTGTGCTATGCCCATTACATTAAGTGCATATCACTTAATGCTTCTGGCTTCAAAACACTGATGGTTCCCTTCAAACCCTGAGAGTGTTAAAAGACCAAGGTGGTTGGACAGTTTTGGTTGGACAGTTTTGGTCTCCTCCCAGATTGCTGAACTTGGTTCAAAATGTATGCCTTCCTAAAGAACTATTACTGATGGTTCACAGTTACCAAATTGCTGAACCAATGTGATGACTCAGGTGTTCCTTTGGCTTGGTCTTTGTAGGGCAGTTTTAAGCCATAGTAGGACACTATGTTCCTATATACATGAGATTCATCCTCCTAGGCAGGAATGTCCTAGATCCTGGGAGGTAGGGAGACTAAGCCAAAGAGTTTAGTGACATTTGTTGGCACATAGGACTGCTATGGATTTAGTGGTAAATGTCAGTGAGTTCCAAGTTTGTATATTCCTCTGGGGCTCAATTTTTTGTGGTTGTTATTCCTTAGGATAATCTGGGAAGCTCTAGCTTTCTCATTTAAAAAAATTTGTTCCGTGTAACTTATATCCATGGATACTTGATCCATTAATTAGTACCATGTAATCAACATAGGTAGATCACATATATCTCCATGCCAGTGGAAGTAAGGAAAATGGCACAAAATTAAAGGGAGTTGTGGCATAGCAGTGCAATAAGAACAAAATGTTACAACTTGGACTAGCAATGAGTAAATGAAAAACTAAGGACCGTCTCACTTAAAAAAGAAAAGGAAAACAAAGGACAATTTATTTTTCTCACATTTGACTAATTAGTTGTCAATCTTATGCCTTATTATACTTAAATCTGATGTCAGACCTGTGTATAACAAGACATTTGATTGACAAGGCAGTTTTTTCCACATGGATATGATGTTCTGCTCATGTTTAACTAGGTATTTGATTGACATATGAAAAAGATCAATGTAACCTTACATTTCCATCTAAAAGTTGATATCTTCTGAAAGCAAATGAAAGATAGCCAGCAAGTATTTGATTATGCATTAATGTCTTATCTCTTTTTTGGGTTAATATATAATGGTCATGAAATTAATTTTACTTTGGGATTTATTTAGAGCATCTTCTTACAGTATCATATATGAGAACTATATTTAACCACTGAAGTATGTATACAGCAAACCTTGATCCCAATCTCATTCTTACGTATACCATAGAATCTCATCAAAATACAATTTGCTACTATGTGCATTCAGACATAGTAAAAATAAAGTGCTGATCTCAAGTATAGCAGTCAATAAAATGCGAAAACAATATGAGACTGAGACATTCCAATAACAGTATTATTCAAGGTTACCATTATATTTCTTTATGGTTATAATTATTTTAAATTGTATTTCAAATGCTAGCCACTAAATAAATCATATTAAATTATAGTTGTTTTGAGTAAAAATATCAGTGCATTTTCATTTTATTTAAACTTGGGCATTTTTAAATTATTTTCTCAAGCAGCAAGGGATGTTCTAAAGCATGCCAATAAGGATTACATCAAACAGTGTGCCCTGGCTAATAAATGTTGACTTAAACAAAATTGAACATGTTTCTTTAGTGCTGGACTTTTCAGAGTCTTTGAAATGCTAATATGAGCTGTGAATATCAAAGTGTGGGAAGTAATATGTTCCCCAAACTTCTTTGAATCAAACCCTTTTCCAGGGCAGCCTCAAGTGAAGGCAGAAGAGATGTGTCCAACATCCTTCAGGAAGTACTGCTCTGAGCAATTTTCTCTTTGTTATGATAAGTATATTAGGATTGGACAATTCTATAAATATTACTAGAAAAGTAGTATAGCTTGGGAAGATATATTAAAAGTAAACATGGTACATTTATTTAAAGCCAGGATTTCACTTTTACTAAAAAGTGGGACTAATGAAGGATACTTGGTTTTGATAGTAAAAATATTGACCATAGTTAGGTTTCAAAAAACAAGGAACAGTTCAATAGATTAGGTTTATTCATCATATGTAGCATGAAATAATATGCAGCAACTAAAATCAATATGCTAGACTTATTTTATTGATGTGAAAAGACTGTTCCAAAATATTGACACGGGCATGTTGCAAAATACTGTTTACAAAATGATTTTTTTCGGTGTGTCTAGATATGCATAGAAAAAAGGCGAAAGCTGTATCTGATTGATCATGGTAGTTTCTCTGGGAGGTGGATTTAAATGTGACTTTAAATTTCCCTTTTATGTTTGTATTTTATAATTCACCTGACATAACTTATACGGTATCAAATAAAGATGGAATATAAACAAAAAACAAAAACAAAAAAAACCCAAATAACTTTATCTAGAACTTCAAGCTTCCTGAGGACAGGGAACTCTCAACTCTTGTCATCTTCTCTGGGGCCTGCCTGATGATAAAAGAAGGCTCAAAACCCACGTGTTGAATGTGGCTGCACTGAACTGACTTAGGTCATAGCCCTCCTTACAAGATAAACTGAAAAAGAGGGATGTTTCCATGGATTATTTTTTTAAACAAAAATTTAAAATAGACTATTGACCATCGATCATGTTTGGCTCACATGGTTCCCTGACTTCCTTGGTCTTTATGACATTTGGAAAGGAAGAAGGAAGAAGGAAATGCATGAAGAATAGAGGAAAATTTTACGAACAAGTAGTGTGTGTGGGTCCATAGGAAGAGTTGTAAACAGATTTATTGAGGTATAACTGATACACAAAAAAACTATAATACAATTTGCTGAGTTTGGGCATATGTTTATACCCACGATACTATCACCACAATGAAGGTAATGAACATATCCTTCACCTCCAAAAGCTTGCATATATCCCTTAGAAATTTTTTAAATACAAGCAAGGTCATTTTATAGAATTAATTTGTGGGGGTTTGAATGTTTGGATCTTTACAGTTCCCATTGATACTACATTTTTAAACACTGCATTTGAAATGGGAGAGTAGTATTAAATATCAATCCAAATGTACAGTCTTTCAAGTCATACATGCATGTTTTTCAAAGTTTCCTTTTCCTTTTAGATCTTAGTATCAAAGAACTGGAAAAAATTTTAGAGAGTTCCTGCCCTCAGGTAGGATTATGTTAAATCTCTCCTGACAGAAATGAACCTAACTTAGATTCCCAAATGGTTTTAGTCCCTCAAGTGAATTATGCTGTTCTCATGCTCATCACTGATGAATTTCATTCTGAGCATTTCTGATTCCTTTTCCTTATAGCCTCCTATGGTGCACTTTCAAATTCTGACCCAAACCTCTTGATCAAATTATGGTGTCAAAATCATAGATGACAACTCTAAGTATTTTGAGCCCAAGCCTAACCCTGTAACATACTATATATACAATTCTCTCCTTTCTCCTGTGACCAAGATTTGCCTCGCCTTGATCCTAAACACATTTGAATAGCAGTAGAAATAGAAGAACATATAATCATTTTACCAGTATGTAATACATCCTCCTATTTTTAATCCTTTAACCATTATACAGATCTTTGAAGTGCTAGTTACTCTGTAACCCCTCTACCTTTGGGGTAGTCCAGAACCATGGGGAAACCCTTGGAGGGAACCGTATCTGGAGGAATCTAGTACCTGATAATCCTGCCAGTTAATTTGGACCACTGGACCATGAGTAAAATAAAAATCTCTATGGGGCATCTTAGCTTCTTGTATGAATTGTTTTAAACTTAGAGATTTGTGGATTTGGCAGCTTCCCTATGGCGGCCGCCTCTCCTGGTGATGGCAGAGGTACAAGAAGTACCACTCAACATTTTTATCCTCCGCTAGTCTCATGTTTTATAATATCCCGTTGACCAAGCCAGTCACATAGCTGTGCCACAGTCAAGGGGTAGAGACATGGGAGGGGAGCGAATGAACAATTTTGAATAATTGAATCTTCCACCATCTGTTCTTTTTTTCATAAATATGGGTACTCCCAAATGCTAAATAGTCACCCCCTTCAGTACTCCCCAAACTCTTGGCTCATCATGGTGTCAGGGTCACCAGGAATCCATGGTCCAGATGTGGCTCCCTTTAATCTGAAAAAGCATTAACTAAGAAAAAAGGTGATCTGCCTCACATACGTCCAATAACCTGTGGTGAAAAGGGGGCAGGGAAGACCCAAGAAACAGCGCCACTTGGAAAGTGGAAAAGAGGAAGACAAAGCAACCCACTGATGACATTTCTGATAGCCCTCTAAGCCAAACTGGTCAGAGCCCTTTCCCCAGGATATAAGAAATGTTGCTTGTTTAGTGCCTGATTTCATTTCTTAAAAGTAACTTCCATGTCTATTATTGTCCACGGCCCTTTAGGGCTCTGACTTCTGAAGCTGTTTTCTATTGTCCTCAATTATTTCTGAAGAGAACATTGTAGATTATGCCCTCTTTGTGGCTAGGCAACTTTCTTGACTATAGAAAGTCACAGACGGAAAAGTCTTTACATTCAGTCTCAACCATATTTAGTCTATGTTGGCAGTGTTTTATAAACACGGGTTTCTCAAGAATTTTGTAAATTTTTATGTTACTTAATTTCAGTGACTTGCACAATTCCATTTTGAGACAAATGTCTCCTACATTCCATTATGTATATATGTTAGACATGTGAGGATTCTGTGAGACTGCACCCTAAATCATTCTAGATGTTCTTCTGTCTAGTGAAAGGGTTAACAAGGCTCTGATCTAATTCCATCATAAATCTTAGCAAAGGGCCCCACTTTGAAGGTATGTCTGGAAGCTCCTGGATTTGGTAAGGTTGTGTTATAAAGCCTATACCTTTCATTTGGTTGAAAATAGTTGAATTTTCAACACTGCACTTTATGGGTTTCAGTACCCTCCCTAAAATGGGTTTGCAAAGTAGCTAATTCTTTCTGAAGCCTATCCTTTCTTGTGGTACGTTATCAGATGTACTAGCAGCAACTACCTCATCCTTTAAAAAATTCCCATTGATTCCTCCTTCCAGTTCTTCCAGTTCATTATGCCTATATTTTGCAGGCAAGGGTTTTACCAGATGTTGCCAGTATATAATACAGGTCACTATTTTTCTAGCCTCATGGGACAGCTTCATCACCATTTTTTTTCCCGGCTTCCTAGAGCAGTTCATTCACAGGCCAATGTCATATTGCAAAACTAATATCACATGTTTTAGGAATCTGTTGTCTGTTCTCCAACAAGCCAACCACAACATTCAACTCCTTAGCATAGCAATTATTTATTTTTGCTTATTTTTCTGTAAGTTGGCTGGGGGTCCGCTGAGTTAGGCTGGGCTGAGTTGGGCTGCTCTGCGTCAGACTCTGAATCCGGATGTCTGGCTGGCCTTGATCTCAAAACACTAGTTGGGTTGAGGGCCATTCTGTATTTGTTCAGTTTTCTGCTCATGCTGATGTGGCAGCAGCAACACAGAGAAGTTTTCTTAGTGTGTTGGTAGAGGTGCAAAGAAGTAAGTCCAGCTGCATAATAACATTTCAAGTCTCGGCTTGTACCCTGTTGGCTAGTATACTATTGGCCAAAACAAGTCTGAAGGCAATAGCGAACATACTCTGCTGTGGAGGTAGGGAAGGGAAGTGGTGAATATTGGGGAATGAAAGTCTACAAAATAGGAGTGTTCTGCTGGCTGCCAGTATATCCATCTTGACTGTGTCCTCATGGACTGGGGAAATAGTGAATGAGTAAGGGACTATTGGCTCCCCTGTGAGACAAATCTGGAGGACTTCATTTTCCACTTGGCTTCTGTATACCCCCATTCTGTCAAGAGTGGATGATTTGAGTTTGCTGGCATCAGTGTTAGCTCGTACACTGTGTTTCACATGCCCCGAATGATTTGGATATTCTTTTCTCTACAGTGTACAACTACTCAGATAAATGGCCCAGTCCTCTGGGAAATAAATGGAGTAATCATTATGGCGCCTTATAGTGGCTTTGCAAGATCTTTCTCCAAGTGGTCTTACCCTCCCTTTCAATTGATGACCTTTGGGTCAAAAATGGGCTCAAAACTGAAAATTGAGCCAATGGATCATGATTCTCTATTGCTAGACTTACAGCATCTGCTTTCTGCCCACCCACTTTGGATCTTTATCTCTTATGTCTATCAAATAATGCCTGCATTGGTTTCCCAGCTCTCTCACTTCTAGGAACATTGTGGTCACCACCATTACCTAGATCCCTGTGGATCACAACTTCTAGTTGCTATTCTGTACTTTTGGGGAGTTCATTATGGTAACTGACACCCATCTGCCTTCTGAGAGTTAAACGTTATAGTCCCACCTCTATTATTCTGTAGTCTTATCACACTCCAAAAGCATCCCTTGTGTTCAAATATCAATAAACATTCCCTATTTAGCTTGTTATTCTGTCTCCAGTGGTCCAGTACCTTCCAGATCCATTGCCCAGCACATTCTCCAAGTTCCTGCCAAATATATCATCCAGGTCCTGCAGCTCTGTTCATAGTAATCTCTTTCCTCTCACAGAAGAGATTGTACTTCTACAATGAGCCCATGTATTAACTATATGTATTGGTCTAGACCTAGAAGAAATGTGAGGAGGTATAAAAGATCTTGAGGCAGGTAAGCATCATCTTTTTGGCCATCTGCCTCAGTGAGGTCTTTGCATGTGTCCAGACAAGTGGAGGCTATTATCCTCTAGCAAGGGGTAGGTTGTAGGCCACTTGTACTAGTCCAGCAAATTCATGGGAAGCTGAGTTTTCTGGGTTTGTAAGTGCATCCTCTCAGATGACCCCCTTGCTGACATCAGAGTATGAATTCTCTATCAGGATCCTGCTTCATGTATAGATGTGCTGGTGTTGTGATTTCAGCCCACTTTGTAATTGTAGTACTCTCGTAACTAGGGCCTGCTTCTGATTTTCAGCATCCTCTACCATCAGCCATAGGAGATGTAATGCTTAAATACTTTCATAGAGGTCTTCTGGCTTACATATGGTGCCTAAAGTAATGGTTGGCTGATGTGAGCCAGCTATTCTTATTTTAGCCCTTTGATTCATTTAATAATCAACCAACTACATAGACCTTAATAAATACTATTGACCCTGCATCCAAAATGCAGGCATTATTGCAAAAGCAAGTACATTCACTTCCAGTTTTCCACCCAATCAGTCACAAGTGAGAGTCTCAGGAACTATTATGCTGTAACAATCCATGGTTTATCACCACCCTACTCATACCAACATCAGTATCCTTATTGCCAACCAAAGAGTTGTCAAATTCCAGAATTCTATCCTGAAGTTCTGCTTTCTAGGAAAACTTCTTAGCTTAGATTTCTTTCAGAATCAGATCAGATCCTGAGACAATGACTTGAGTGCTAGTCATTTATTTTGGATGAAATTCCAGAAGACTTCAGTAGGGAGCAGGGAAATGAGATGAGCAAGGGAGAACACCTGGTAAAATGTGCATTATCAAGCAAGTTACCACAGTAGGCTCTTGGTTCTAAATCACACTGGTGAACTCTGGACCCCTGGTCAAACACATGCCTCAGGTTCATCCTACTCCATGGGTGAGAAAGCTATGGTACTAAGAAATCAGTTCCTGTCCATCATCGGTGGAGGGTCTAACCAAGAGGACAAACTTGGTATTTCTGGGTTTCTGGGTGTATGGGAAAATTTAGTTTCAACCCCAGAAGACCCTTAAGCAAAGAGATGTAAATGATGGCAGTTGGAAGTTGGATGGATTGGACTGAAAGAGACAAAGGAAATATGGGCCAAGCACTGATGGTATTTGCTCTAACCTGTAATGCAGGCATGGCTCTAAGCCAATATCCCTCACTGAATTCTTATAATTGACTCCTATCTGGTGTTCCAGCTTTCCCTCTTATCTCTCTTCAAAATAATCTCAGCACAACAGTGAGAAGGATACTGATGAATCTCAAATCAGATGTGTCTTCTCCCTACTCAGAACCCTCTGTTGGCTTCCTGTCTTACACAAGGTAAAAGCAAAATCTTGTCTTAAGTTTGGAGGCTTCACAAGATCACCCCAACCTGACTTCCTCGCAACAGGTCTCCTTGCTCTTTAAGTGTAAAAAGCAGGCATCCTCTTCGGCTTTTGCAGGTGCTATGCTCTCTGCCTGGAAAGCCCTTCCCCCAGATAGTGGTCTGACTCCTACCCTCGCATCTCTGATCTCGACCCTCGCACCCTCTTCAGTGGTTCTGTGACCTCATAACCACCTTCTCAATCCCTGTTTCTCTCTCCTCTGCTTTTCTTCCCCATCCTTATCATAATGTAATATTCTCTATATTTTCTTATTAATTTTGTGTGTTCTCTGTCCTCCCTCTATGATGCACATTTATTAGATCAGCAGTTTTGTTTATTTACTTTGGTATCTTTGACACATGACAAAGACTTGCTAAATATTTGGAGAATGATTGAGAGAAGAAGTTTTAGAACCTAGTGACAGAAACTGACCCAGAGTTTATCTTTTAATTTCTTAAGAGGTAATTTTTCCAAGGATATTTTAAAGCCTGATTGAGGGAAAGAATTTTTTCTTTTAATAATAGGCATAGTATATTCAAAATCATAGTGTATTCAAATTTGTAACATTAATGCCTGTATGGTCCAGTTAAATTGTCAGACTACATGAATGTGACATTTGTTAGTAGCATATGCTTTGAAAGCTAGAACTTTTAAAATTTTTCCATGGATCCTTCTGTATACTAGAGGCTTAGTAACCATTTTCTAAATTAAATAAAATAATTTGAAGGTGATCTCTTTGGTATATCTATTTTTCCATTTTTATATAAGCTTGATTATTCTAACTATAATTAATTTTTATTTTCATATAATGCATCTTTTGTAATTATTTTTGACATCACATTAAGCTTCTGAATCAAATTCACAAATGCAAATTTGCTTATGATTACTGTATATTTATTTTATTCCACATATTTCTCATTCTTCCTCTTATAACTTAGTGTTTTTGTGTTTTTCAAAACAACTCCTACCTGTTGTAAAAGACAAACCATATGGAAATGTATAAAATAAAAAGTAATCATTGCTAATTTTGCTTCATATATATGTTTATATGTTTAGTTTATATAATTTCCTGTCAGTCATATACAAACATGTGCTGTTGTTATATTTTCACATAGGCATGTGTATCATGATGGACATAGTACTATTTTATTTAATTACCTCTTTATTTATAAGCATTTAATGTGAGATCTATTCTCTTAATACATCTTAAAGGGCACAATATTGTATTGTTAACCAGAGGCACAGTGGTATACCCAGATCTCTAGAACTTATTCACCTTGTAAAACCGAAACTTTAGTATTATATAATTTAAAAGTATAATAAATACCACATTGAAGAGATTCAAAGTCCCTTTTATTTTGATTATTACCAGGTCTAGATACCATTTTGCATTTCACAGATACTAATTTTTATTTGCATATGAATTTGTATATAAAATATTAAGCTATGGCTGTTTCTATTCCAGGATGAGTCCTAAATAGTGGGTATGTTGAAGGCCATTGGGATAACTGAAAAAAATAAGTTGTCCTCTAGTATTTGAAACTTGACAGCTATGAAAATTGTGAAGACCAAAGAGAGATAGCTGGTATAAAGTGTAAAGAAATCCTAACCTCTCTTTAACAAGTGTCTATAAGATGAGTGAGAAGAAGGAACTTATAAATAATATAGCCACAAGCAGTCAGCCTGTCTTTTCTTTCATAAAGATAAATGTCATATTAGATCAGTGTTCTGCCTCTATTTTATACGTTCAATGTATATTTTTTCCTCCTCTATTCTTTGGGACTGAAATTACTTTAGAGAGTAGTTAGAAAAAATTGAAAGTGTTTTGGAATGTGTAGCAATAAAAGGTTCAGACTGCAGTGAAACCTTTAATAACTTGTGAATTATGTCATCTGTGAAACAACAATAGATGACAAACTCAGCTGCGAGCAGAATAAAAGCACCCTTTTCTTAAAAAGAGAAAAAAGCGAGTTTCCCTCTAGAGTTATGATCCGCTTTAGATTTTCAGTGTTCTTTGAGCAAAGTTTTAACACACCATGAAGTCTATCTTAGATACAATAAAGATATTATCTTCAATAGAATCTGGGTTTGAAGTACCAGCTTCTAAAGTGTTAAACCTACTCAGGTGGTCTCACGGAGGGAAGGGATCCAGTCTGTGTGTACCTGGTTGTCTTACTAAGGGACTGATCACCTCTACTCTGTGTAGACTAGATTTTCTGATAAAGCGGTTTCTTGTCGGAAATTCACCATGTATTATGACTGGTACTGCCCACTTGATTTTTTTTTTTAATTTATTTGACAGACAGAAATCACAGGTAAGCAGAGAGGCAGGCAGAGAGAGAGGGGGGGAAGGCAGGCTCCCCGCTGAGCAGAGAGCCCGACGCGGGGCTCGATCCCAGGACCCTGAGATCATGACCCGAGCTGAAGGCAGAGGCTTTAACCCACTGAGCCTCCCAGGTGCCTCTGCCCACTTGATATTTTAATTATTTCCTCTTGCATGACTAATAAACATCTCAAACTTGAAATCTCCAAAATAGATCTCTTTATACCCCGTGTCACCTTGACAGCAGAGTTCAGTGGACATGTAACTTTGTTTTCTGAAATGTTTCCCTTTGTGTTGCATATGCCATTACCCTTCTACAAGTCAAATCTTGGCTAAAGATTCTCATCTTTTTCTTTTAGATTTTAATTATCAGAAATTCTTAGTGCTTAAAAAGATCTGTTTCATTGGTTTTCACTCTGTGCTCCGTCTGGCAATCAGATTGCATGTATCTGGTAGTAATACCCAGAGAATGAAATGTCTCAGTGAATTTTCAGGGTAGAAACAATCCAATTGTATCATGTAGTTTAGTAAAAAATTAAACCACTCTGTAGCAGAATTCAGCATTCTGTTTGTTAAACATTCATCACTAACTTGTATGACTTTGATTTTTCTGGAAATCTCAGTTCAAATAATCTCTTCTCTGTTTTGACTCCCTTTATTTTCTCCTTGGGAAAAATGACACATTTTCTTGTTTCTCCCATGAAACATAAGAGTTTATAGTATGTGATTTATACAGCTTCTTTTCTACAATCTCATGATTAATTTCCCAAATTCAGCATTTTCTCCTACCTACCTTCAAGCAGCCACCCATAAGATCTTAAAGAATTGTCCCTAGAAAGTTATATTATTTAGAAAATAGAGAAAACGCATTCCTAATCCTAATCAAATTGATATAACTACATTTTTACATGTTCCCCTCTTGTTTTTTATATGAATCTATTTAAATATTGTCACGTTTGTATCCTGAGTTTTCACTTGACAGTATTTAATGAGCATTATTCTATAGTCTTTATAATGATCATTTAAAATTTTATTAACTTCCTTTTGACTTAGCATTATCTAATAAGCCTGAACTTTACAATAATCACTTTCAACATCTTAATTCCTGTTTAATATTCCATATAGTAGATACGCTGTAATTTAAGGAACCATTTCCCTGATGCTTGTCATTTAGATTTCTACCAGTTTCCCCCATTATAAGTCATGCTCCAGTGAATAGCTTTTAATATCTAAAGAGACAGACAAGACATAGAGTGAATGACAATGTGGTGAAGTGTTAACATTTGGATAACTTGGGTGAAGGATACACAGAAATTCTTTGAACTATTTATACGATGCCTCTGTAACTCTGAAATTATCTCAAAATAATTTAAAAGAGTACATTTGAATAAGTGGAATTATTAGATCAAATGTTATACATGTTTTGAAAGCTTTCTTTTTATATTGTCATTTTATACCAAAATGTGGTACAGCAGTATGTGAATATCTGTTTCATTGCTCAATTAGCAAGTGATCTATGAATAATCCATGGAGAGAAGAGATTTCTTCTCTTTGCTAAATTCATCAGCAAGTTCTCACTTGGAGATGGAAGACTAGAAATGTGGACAGCGTGGAGGTAAGGGAGAGAGAAAAGAAATGCTGAGCATAGAGAAATATCCATGTCACAAATATTTTCTGGTTGTCTTTGGAAGTACACAGCAGCACGAGAGTGGAAATGACAATGGATTGTTGGCTGTTCTTGTCTGTTTTTTGCCTCACGGGTGAATTTCTATCTGGCATCTATGTTCTGTGGATAACTTTATATTGATGGTACAGTTTGTTAACATCGGTATTTGCAAAGTCATAGAATCAAATAGTTTAAAGCTGGAATGAAGCTCAGAGTTTCCCCAACACCAATCCTGCAATTTTACAGGCAAAAATAAAAAAAAAACCAGGATTCAAAAGCATGATTAAATGACAAAACTAATCAAAGTCAGAGCTATTTTTACAACAAAGTTGTCTTTTTTAATATTCCTGTTTTTTTTTTCATTAATGTCATAATCTTATTAAGTCTATAGAATGAAAATCGATTCTACCATTTTCATGTAAAACTGACTGCCAGTTACTTGGATGTTCTTTTACTTTTTGGAAGTTCTTAGATATCTTTAAATCAGTGGATGATGCAAAGGATCCAAGATTCTTAAGACAAATATATAAAAGTATTGGCCAGTGTGCATCATGGACAAAGATTATGTTTTCATTATTTTTATTTTTATTTTTTTGACGAACAATGCAGTTACATCAGAAATATTTTTTTAAGATTTTATTTATTTATTTGTCAGAGATAGACACAGTGAAAGTGGGACACAAGCTGGCAGAGTGGAAGAGGGAGAAGCAGCCTCCCCACTGAGCAGGGAGCCCGATGGGAGGCTCTTTCCCAGGACCCCAAGATCATGACCTGAATCAAAGGCAACCAGTTAATGACTGAGCCACCCTACATCAGAAATATTTACAATTGAAGAACTTCATCAGAATTACCCTATTGAGGGGCACCTAGGTGGCTTATTCACTTAAGTGGCAAACTCTTGATTTTGGCTCAGGTCATGATATCAGGATCAGTCATGAGATTGAGCCCCCTCTCAGGCTCCACACTAGTGTGGAGCCTGGTTGGGATTCTTTCTCTTCCTCTCCCTCTGCCCCCTCCCTCTCTATGAATGAATGAATGAATGAATGAATGAAAAGAAAAAGAATTACCCTGTTAGTTTTTCAACAAATATATATTGTGGGTCACTTGTTCTTCTAGATGCTAGGGATTAAGGATACAACATTGAATAAATAAAATCTAGCTTTCATGGAACTTACACCTCATTAAGAAATTTACATTCAAATAAATTTACATATAGTTTAAAGTGAACTAGATAAATTGCTCTTTTTAATTTTTTTTTTAGGAGGCAGCAGAGGGACAGGGAGAGAGAGAATCTTAAACAAGCTCGATGCCCAGTGCAGAGCCTAGTGCAGAGCCTGATACAGAGTTCAGTCTCACAACACTGAGATCATGATCTGATCCAAAATTAAGAGCTCGTGGCTGGAGCGCCTGGGTGGCTCAGTGGGTTAAAGCCTCTGTCTTCAGCTCCGGCCATGATCCCAGGGTCCTGGGATTGAGCCCCGCATCGGGCTCTCTGCTCAGCGGGGACCCTGCTTCCTCCTCTCTCTGCCTGCCTCTCTGCCTACTTGTGATCTCTGTCTGTCAAATAAATAAATAAAATCTTAAAAAAAAAAAGAGTTCGTTGCTTAACTGATTGAGCCACCCAAGTGACCTGAGATAAATTTCTCTTAATTGAAATTAATTGTGAAGATAATTTCCATAACCTTTATCCTGAGGAAAAATTATATATCTCTAGGGATCACAGTGCTCAGGATCACCATTTGTAAAAATAAAAGCATGGGAGGGAGAGATAGAAATATCCTTTTGTGGCAGCCTGTTGTGCATTTTATAACTTTAAGTTTACTAGTTCAGCACTAGAGAAGTGTAATTCATTCATTAACTCATTCCTTTTTAGAATTTTTAATTTCCCCTTCCATTAGATGTTAGGAAAGTGGCTCACTGTCTCTTAGCCCAAATGAGGACAATACTTCCATTTGAGATTCTTTGGTGACTGAATGCTTAACCCAACCAGATTTACATCTTTGCTTAATGTCACCAAATTTGTAGTCATATATTTTTCATTGGGTGGTGGAGCCTCCCACTGTTTTGCTATTACAAACAAATGTGGCAACTGGCATTTTCATGCTCACGTGTAGAAGTACATTCTTACAGGAAGGATTCTGACTTGAAAGGTTGTAAATCATTTATTTAATAGACATTGTCAAAATGTCCTGCACAGCATTTGTGCCAATTTGCATCCTGACCAAGAGTATATCAAAGCACTCATTTCTCCACAAGCTTGCTGATACTGCTTGTGCCAAAACATTTTCCTTATAATCAAAAGTGTTTCTCTAATATTGTTTCACTTTTCATTTAAGCAATTATAAGTAAGGATAAATGTCTTTCACTTGATAGCTGAAGAGATCTAGATTTTATACTTCTAGACAGTTGGGTAGATTCTGAAAAAAAAATAGCTTATGAATTTGGAGGCTGCATTTTTACTTATTTCAGCAGAAGAAACATTGTCAAATTTAAAAAAAAATACAAAGTTATTTGATGTTAGGAATACATTCAGCACATATCTCCTCTTTGACAAAAATCCTTATCTTGGATATGTGGATATTTCTGTTGACTTTGGTTTCATAGAACTGTGTAGGTGTTTTCTTTCCATGAATAAGAATGAGAAGAGTTCATTTAAAAGTATTGAGAGAAAGACAGTGTCTTCTGTACACAAAACCAGTTTTTTAATTTTCTTGGTATCTTACGCTGAATCAATGCAGAGGCTATGGAACAATGTGTACAACTTCTCCCCTTGGGATTTCCCGGAGGTGATTATTTTCTGAGAGAATTATATTCCATTTGGCACATACCTTATTGGTGGGGAGAGGGGGTTAGAATTCTCTTGACTTTCTGTGAGATAGCTGTCTTAACTTTTGTAAAAATTGAAGCTCATCTATAAGTGATGACCTCTGTTTAATTCTACGACATGATATTTTAGGGACAGACAGCTAGCTACCTAGGAGTGAGCTAAAAAGCACAGGATACAGACATCATATGGATTAAATTGCAAATCTTTTAACAAAATAACAATTCCAATTGAATATGGTTCAGCACATCATCCTTAAAGATTAACATTGATGTCTACAATGTACTGATTACATTTCACGTCTCATTATTTATGGATTTTATGAATTAGTATGAACAATATGTTGCATTATTCATTAGCTTTGGATGGCAACTGTTTATAAAGGCTGCTTTTCAATAAAATTTAATGGGATTCATATCAAAATTCAGTGACAGAAACTATTAAGATTAAAGGTAGCATTTTGATTGACAGCTAGAAACCAAATTCAAGAATCTCATATTTAAAAAAAAAAAACCCTCAAAGTGCCCACTCTGATATTTTGAGATGTTGTGTGGGTGTCATAGCATTTTGTTGTAATGTCAGCGATAGGAGAGGAAAACATATTTCTTTTGAACTAGGTGGTTTTCAGGTTCTTTACTGTGTTTACCTAATTAATACCTTTATTTTCTCTTTCTTCTGTTCAAAACTCTCTGTTTAATGTCCTTTTTTTTCCTGATTAGCAGGAGTTTTCAAACTCTACACATTACCTGAAATTTTTTTCTTTGAAAAAAGCAACATTGGTGAAAACATAATATTGATAGAGTGCTTACAATAGGCAGTACAGTGAATGATACAACAGTGTGCTTAGCACTTAACTCGTGTTGTAGATGGCCTCCGGAAAAAGAGGTCCCTTGTCAGTGGTGCCACAGTTGAGCGGTGGGGTCATGGTTCGAACTTGTGACTCTTGCACTTTAAAAGATAGGCTTTTAACACTCTACTGTGTTACTCCAGTCAGACTAGTGAGTGGGGCAAGGAGACCAGTTGCCAGCTATTTGAAATGATGAATGCAGCCATCAAAACTTACTGCGTCTTGTAGTGAATTTCAGGAACTCTGGTTTTGCAAGTGGGGCAGAGAATCAGCCATTTGCTCTTCTATTATGCCTCTGTGTGATGATAGTTTTGGAATTTTTCCACAAAAGAAAAGGGAACTTGCATTTTTTGAGGTTCTTACACAATGGTCATGCTCTTTATGTCCACATTTAATCCTCATTTTAAATCTATAAAGTCGGGACGGAGGAACTGAGGCTCGTTAGCTTGCCCAGGGGGACAGGTGGTCTGTGAGCCACTCTGAAATTCAGAGGTTTCCATAATGCCTGTGGATGATGCGAGGTGAGCAAAAATACCATTTCATCCTATAGATGCAAACATTACAAAAGGAGGTAATGGTTTGTATACGTGCCCCAAATCTAAAAGACAATAAAGTTTTCACTTATTTCCTATTTTTGAAGGCATTTTAACTTAAGTTCTCACATGGGAAAAATGTGGCATTTTTCTGGCACCTGAAGATTTTTAGGAAATCCAGAAGTGATGACTCTGCCTTTTCCCACCAGAATGGACCTACTTTTCAGAACCAAATGTCATTATTTTACCAGTGGGAGATTTGGGGAAATGTTTCATGTAACAGAATAGTCTATTTTGACACATGTCTCTGTTATTCCATTTCAGATATACCTCAGGTTAAACATATTCTTGAGACACTCTCTAAAATAAAAGCCCTTTGTAGAACACCCAAAGAAGAATTTGATGTCCTGTTTCCCTAAAATTAATACCAAGGGGATATTCTATTCTGCTTAGAATATGTGTTCATGAGTTGAAGTGGGCTGACGGCAGGTCTGAGCTTGAACATTAACCATATTAAGAATTACCAAGAACTACTGGGGCGCCTGGGTGGCTCAGTGGATTAAGCCGCTGCCTTCGGGTCAGGTCATGATCTTAGGGTCCTGGGATCGAGCCCTGCATCGGGTTCTCTGCTCTGCAGGGAGCCTGCTTCCTCCTCTCTCTCTGCCTGCCTCTCTGCCTACTTGTGATCTTTCTGTCAAATAAATAAATAAAATCTAAAAAAAAAAAAATTACCAAGAATTACAATCAAAGAAATTAAAAATTCTCAGGTGATTAGAGTTTGAGCTTAATTTAGTTTTATGAATTTAAAAACAGAGATATTTGGAGATTAATTTTTATGACCTTGTCATTCACATTAAAATAATTAAATAATTCCATTTCAACACTGTAGGCTTGAAGATGAGAATCATGACCTTTCTGTTACTTAGTACTTAAATACCTACAATAAACACAGCTTTCCTGGTAGCCTCAGTCTATTGTCCTCAATGAGAATTAATTGCTCTGCACTTATATGACTATACTGGACATTCAGATTAGTTTGGGAACTATGCTTTATTTATACCATTTGTGACATGTAGTCTTCAAAGACAGGACAACTATTCAGAAACATCCCCCTTCCATAAGATTCAGGAATTTCATAGACTCCACTTTATTTTCTTAAAATAGAAGATGTTATTTACAGAGATATAAAACTTGGAAGAAACAACTTTTAGAGATGTCAATTTAACATGTCCTATTTAGGTAAGAATTTTATTAAATGGGGCTTTTAGTATTCGATGGTTTTCCTTCTCCAGGATAATCAAATTAGAAAAGTCTGTTTCTTTCCTTCCCTATTGGGCGGGGTGGGGGGAGGAACAGGTACTTCAATAAGCATTTTACATGACTTATTTTATATCTTCCTTGAATAGTACCTTCAGATAAAGGAATCATTAGCCCTGGTTTCCAAGAGAGCAAGCTGAGGCTTAGTGAAATTCAGTAACTTGCTCGAGGTCATAAATATAGCGAGTAGCTGAGTTAGAATTCCAAAATACTGAATACATGCCTGGTGAGATAAATGGAGAAACAAAAAAGCTAGGTTGTGTTTATCTTACATTATATTCAAATCCAAGACACATGTTAATTGTGTTTTGTGAAGTGGTAGCAGGGTTTGTATTCCTAAGACCTTCATTCAGTGAAATAATATCCAGACTAACAGAGAGACAAATCTGGATGACTCTGGAAGCACATCTTCCTTCTGCTTGTTGGCAGTTAAGTAAAGACCTGGCTTAGCTGGTTTGGGTTAGTTTGGTGGAAGAACAAGCTGAAGGCCCTTTCCCAGCACCCCCACCATTTCTCTTCTAGACAAGGGAGCTTCCATTGTTGCATAGCTGCCTAAGTTCCCCTGCCCCCTGGTTCTTATAAATATATGAGAATTTCGAAGGGCAGGGCCGTCAACAGTAAGTCATCCAGCCCAGCGAGGCTCATCTTAACATATATCTCTATGGACTAATGAAGGATTGGAGGTGTAGTGTTCTCTGCTGTCTGTTTGTAAGCTTTTACCCTATAAACATTATTTAATATTTATACCATGTAGCATGTGTATCCATGCTCCCTTTTCACAACACTCCTGTACCATTTAAAACAAAACTAATGGTGAATAAATCTTTGTTAGTTTTATATTTGATCACTCTGGATGAGAATTCTTTGAAGCTGAACAGTTTAAAGCATATAGTCTGTTATCATCCATTCTCCATCTAAGCATTTTGTTTTCTGCTGATTTACACCTAATAATCCCCCGCATGTGAACCCAGTCTACTCAGCGATCAGCTTCATCAAAATCAAACCAAAATTCAGGAGAAAATGTTATATTCATTGGGATTATTCAGCACGAATCTTCTATGTCAGAAAGAAACCTCTTTCAGTAAGTGAAGGGAATCCCACAAGGAAATGAAAATAGACCATTTCACACCAGTGCGTTTCTGTCTTTCTCCTTTTCTTCACTCTCCTTGTCTTTCCTCCTCTCCCTCCTGTGACTCCTCTCTCCTTGACTCCTCTTTCTCCAGTGACTATGCCAGCCAGGAAAGTACAAATGTACAATAAAAATTACTTCCTAAAATCAATGTAATAAAAGCTTCTTGTCAATGAGATACATCCTATGATATGATAAAATGTATTTCTTATTTGTAAATTCATTTAACTATCCTTAGTGACTATCATTTCTCCTTTTCAAGACAAATATTTGATTTTCCAGAAAATTCAATATTTGGAGTTCTTATATAATTCCATGCTGATTTGTTAAGGGAGATGTAGAAAATACACAATTCATAATAGGAAGAAAGTCTGTATCTTCTTTCATTTAATTTCAAAGGAATCCCAAATGATTTTTTTTTCTCTCCCTTTTTAAATACCTCAATATCATACTGGGGCAAACAAAACAAAACAAAAAAACCACAACCCATGAAACACAGAACCATAATTTGAAATTAATGAACAAACATGGTACACTCATCTGTTATCTTTTTATTATTTTTATTATGTTCAAAATATCAAATATCTGCTATTTATTACCATTATTATTTACTACCATATAGTAATGGTTTAATCAGTGAAACAAGGTTTTAAATGTTAATAACATCAGCTCTGGAGGGAAAGAAGGCCTATCATACACTGTTGGTGAAACTGGAACAAGACAAAACCTATTCTCAAATGAAATCTGGCAATATTTACCAAATCTGAAATATATTTGAAATTTAAAGCGCATCAAAATGTAAGTACACTGATGTTGGATATGTCATTTGCAAATATCTTTTCCCATTCAGTAGGTTGCCTTTGTTGTTTTGTTTACAGTTTCCTTTGCCGTGCAATAGCTTTTTATTGTGATGTAGTCCCAACAGTTTTTTTCTTGCTTTTGTTTCCCTTGGCTTAGGAGACATATCTAGAAAAATGTTGCTATAGCTGATGTCAAAAAAATTACTGCCTCTGCCCTGGGATTTTTATGGTTTTAGGTCTCACATTTAGGTCTTTAATTCATTTTGAACTTATTTTTTGTTTATGATATAAGGAAGAGGTTCAGTTTCATTCTTTTGCAGGTAGCTGTCCCATTTTCCTAATACCATTTACTAAAGAGACGTTTTTTTCCCAAAGAATATTCTTGCCTCCTTTGTCATAAATTAATTGATCATATAGGCATGGGTTTAATAGCCAAAATATATAAAGACTTTATACAGCTCAACATCAAAAGACAAACAATCCAATTAAAAGGGGGGCAAAGGACCTGAATGGATGTTTTTCCAAAGAACACATACAGGTAGCCAACAGTGAAATGATGATGCTCACCATCAATAATCATCAGAGAAATGCAAAACAAAACCACAGTGAGACATCACCTTATCAGAATGGCTAAAATAAAAAAGACAAGAAATAACAAGTGTTGGCAAGGATATGGAGAAATATATACATTGTCAGTGAGATATGTAAATTGGTCCAGCCACAATGCAAAACAGTATGGAGCTTCCTCAAAAAGTTAAAATAGAAACACCATATGATCCAATAATGCCAATACTTGGTATTACCCAAAGAAAATATTAATTCAAAAAAATATATGCTACCCTGTTTATTGCAGGATTGTTTACAATAGCCAAGATATGGAAGCAACCTAAAGGTCTAAAGATAGATGAATCGATAAGAAAAACAAGATACACACACACACACACACACACACACACATACACACACACACAAGAACGACATCTTGCCATTTATGACAACAGGGATGGACCTAGAGGGTGTAAGATAAGTGAAATAAGTCAGACTGAGAAAGACAAATATATGAGTTCATTCACATCTCGGATCTATAACACTAAACAAATGAGTAAACAAACAAGAAGCAGAATCAGACCTATAAATACAGAGAACAAACTGATGGTTGTCAGAGGGAAGAGGGTAGGGGGATGGGCAAGATGGGTGAGGAGAAGTGGAGATACAGGTTTCCTTAAGTCATGGGAATAAATGGTACAGCATAGGGAATATAGTCAATGATATCATAATAGCATTGTATAGTGGCAGATGGTCGCTACACTTGTGAGCACAACATAAGGGATAGAGATGTTGAATCACTAGGTTGTATACCTGAAACTAATATAATGTTGTATGTCAACTATACTCAAAATTTTTTTTAAAAGTACAAGGACACTGATGTGATTATAACTCTCTTCATAAGAACAATTAATCACAATAAGGCACTGTAATTAAGGCTTTGTAACAGACACTGCTGAAGCAAAGATATGTATATGTGGATTGAATAAAAATCTTCAAGATACATGATTAAGTAAAAATTACGGTATTTAAAAGAGTATCATACAAAGGTTTAAAAAATATATATGTAGCTATATTCATGGAAAATTGTTTCTGGACTTACAGATAAATACCTGTTCATAGTGGCTCCTTGGCTCCCTTTGAGAAGAGAGACTCAGGGTGTGGGCTTGTGGAAGGTTTTAATGTTCATCATATACTTCTCTGAGCATTTATCATATCTAATTATGTCAATGTATAACTTTATTTTTTAAATATGAAGAGCTAAGCGAAATTATAGATCATTTTGGCATTAAAATATACCAATAAATGTAAATTGGAAAAGATTAGCCTCTGTCTAGCATTGGTAAAACCTTGCAATATAAATCTGGAACTTACTCGGCACCCTCTATGTAAAAAGGAATCCTGATTTTAAATTAGATGCTCAGGTGTCCTGGAGCGTGTTTTAGAATGACTGACTAGAAATGGATAGGCATAGCTCAGAAGAATTGCTTAGATACAGGAAAGAATGAACAATTGCTAATGTGGGTTTGCTCAGGCTCCAGCAACCAGGACAGGTCAACCAGGTGTGTGGAATAAGAACAAGAAGCAATCTTCTGTTGTCCATGTCCTCCTTGGTATGGACACCAAGCCTCCTCCTCCTCTCAGAGCCTTGGCAGACTCCCATGGACTCTTGCCTTGCACAGCCATCAGTGGTCCCTGGGTCCCATACAGGTACCCATGATCTCTCTTTTGATGCCTTGGTGCTTACTGTGTGAGGTGTAGATCCACAGTCACTGCATGGGCTGTCCTGGTCAAGGCGTGGCACCAGCTGTCCTCTCCTGTCAGCACCTATACCAGGGATGAAGTAGCTCAATCTTTCACTATCTGCATTGGGATGGGAGGAAATGCACTTTTTTCTTCTGTTCTGAGTTTTGCTGCTGGACCAGATCAGAGTCCACACAATTTAGTTGAGACCACAAAATGAAGCACTCAAAATCTTTCTTCTCTTCTGATATCATCCCCTTTCTTCACTCCACACTGAAACCAAGCTTGCAGACCAAGAAGCTCTTTACTCTCAACATGAATTAGGCTACCTGAGGGGTTAGAGGTGAATGTGAATTCTTGGGGTGTCCACTCTGAAGACTGGCTTTAGTGTGTCAGCTTTAATAGGGGCTCTCATGAGATTGCCTGTACTGTCCTAAAACTAAAATGGCAGCTATTCTGTCCACGCAAGCAGAACAGAGCATATCACCTTTCAAGATGGCATCAGTGACTGCTTGGATGGGGTAACTGCTTTCTGAGGTCTGAAGCAGAAGCCTATATATCTTAGTATATCTTAACGTGGAATCACTTTTTTCCCTCTCACTAGAGTAGCTAAAAATGCAAGACTTTGGAGTCATGGATCTGAATCCTGGCTTTTTTTGTTGGCTAGCTGCATCATCCAGTGAAAGTAAGTTAGCCATTACATCTGCGGGTCTCCCTTATCTCATATCCAAGAGTTGGTGTGAAAAATAAAGCTAGTGACAGTTGTGAGCTCCTTAGAACATACTGCGTGACACTTAGTAAGAGTTCCATAAACATGTGGAATTTGGTTGGTTATTACTCTTTCTTAAACCCGATAATGGCACCACGATACACTGGTCACCACATCCTGAAACAGTTGAGTGTTAAACTCCTTCTTTCCACCTTCCGAATTCAATCCATCACAATAGACTTTAGAGCCTACTCTGCCTCTTACTAGTTGTAGGAGTTGAGGTAATTAACCTCTCTGTTCTTCAATCTCTTCCTTGGTAAAGTAGAGATAATACAACCTACATCACAGTATTGTTGCATTAAATGAGATGTTGTATGTAAACTATCTGGACATAAACATTATGTATATAATAAACAACCTATAATATACCAGATAAAAGTGCATTTTATATAATATATATAATTAATAATTTGTCAATTTCATACTTTATGATTAACAAATTTTATTACAGAACTAATTATAGCATAATCATATAACATAAAACAATAAACATTTTGTAAGTCTTTTTTGTAATAATATTGCTGTTATCAAAAATATTAGCATTGGTTCTCGTGTTTTTTTTTTTTTTAAGATTTTATTTATTTATTTGACAGAGAGAGAGAGAGAGAGACAGAGCACGCAGAAGCAGGCAGAGTGGCAGGCAGAGGGAGGAAGAGAGAGCAGCAGGCTCGCCGCTGAGCAAGGAGCCCAATGCGGTCCATCCCAGGACCCTGGGATCATGACCTGAGCTGAAGGCAGCAGCTTAACCGACAGCGACCCAGGCATCCTGCGAGGTTTGTTTTAATAATGAATTTCATTTCTTTCATTGATAGTGGTATTCAGTTTTGTGTTTTATCTTCTGCTGGTAGTGGTATGCTGTATTTTTCAATAAATTTGTCATTTCATCTAAGCTATTGATTTTTTGCAATAAAATTTGTTAAAAATATTAGTATCATTTTAAATCTGTAAGATCTGAAGTGATCATCTCTCTTTTATTATTGATATTGGTGAGTTATGTTCTCTATTAATCAGTTTAGAAAGGAATTTGTCAATTTTGTTGATCTTTCAGAGAAAAACATTTCAGTGCATTTTTTTCTGTTGTTTATATTTTGAACAATTTTCATCCCTTCTCTTTATTTTCCATTTACTTTGCTCATATTTTTCAAGCTTCCAAAGTTGGAACTGTAGGCAATTGATATTATACCACACTTCTTTTGGGTTTAAAGCTTTTAAATTTTTCTCAGAGCACTACTTTATCTGCATCTGAGAAATTTTTATATATTTTCATTCATTTGGAAAGATTTTCTAATTTCTCTTAGGATTTCTTCTTTGACTTTATGGATTATTTAAAAGTGAATTATTTAATTTCCAAATATTTTGGATATATTAATTTTTTCAACAAATTCTACTGCATTGGGATCAGAAAACATATTTTGTATGATTTATGTTTTTAAAATTTATGTATCACTCTTTTAATTGCTTTAACACATTGTTTATTTTATTTTTATTTTTAAACACATTGTTTACCATGGTGAATATACCATGTGTCCTTGAAAAGTGTGTTATGTCTGCAAATGTTAGGGATAGTGTTCTATAGTTGTAATAAGGTCAAGGTTGTTGATGGTGTACAAATTTTTCTCTAGTCCACCAATTACTGAAAGAGGGATCATCAATATTTTTTAAGCTCAGTTTTACTTTATGTAATTGAAATGTTGGGCTGGATAACACATAAAGACACTGACAATCTTGCTGAGCTAAAAGTTTTTTAATAGAACTTAATTTTGCATGTGTTTCAGGTCATTTTCCCCTCTATGACTATATTCTCTTTCACAGTAAGTTAGGCATTTTTAGATTACTTACATTTGCTATAGTATCATCTGTCCTAGGGAAAAAATTAAAATTTCGCAAAATTATGAGTATATTTCTATTCTCCTCTTGTCATTTTAGAGCTGTTACTTATCTTAAGAAAAGACATATGACCCAGGATGAAATAAACATCACATTTTTGAATGCAGTAATAGTATTCTGAACAGTTCTTTGTAAATATACTTTAAACACCAGACCATTTCTTCAAAGAGTTTGTATGAAAAAGACAGACAATTGTGGTAAAAATATTAACTAATCTGTCAGTAGTCAAGATTTGACAAACTGAACTGAAAAGTTAAAATCATTTAACAATCTTGAATGGGTGCCCTGTAATTCTTTTTTTGGTAGGTGTCATTCAGATTTTGGGGGAATATTTTTTATAGCTGCACTCTTCTTTCTAACTCTAACTCTTAGCAATTTTCTTCAGTAACTGTATCATATTTTCTCTTGATGTTCAGAGTTACATTGAATATTTCAAGGACTCGATATAAATTCTTTCCTCATGACTTGCCAGTTAGGTCCATCTTCTCCCAGATACTGGCGCACTAAACTGGAATTGTAGTTATGATCGCTGAGAATGTTCTGCTCCACTTACAGCGTCCTACCCCAGAAAATACCGCGAGGCTCTTCTTTCACTGGCACTGTTCATAATGTGAATGAGGAATGGTTACTTAATGTAAGAGTGGTCTATGCTTTTAGATTGACTAGTGCCCATGTTGCTTTGCAGGGATGAATAGTAACGCTACAATAAGGAGATGATCACTTTCTGGAATCTGGAAATAGAGCATGTGGGGACAATGGGCCAATTTGAGGTAAAAGAGAGAGAGAACACATGAAGATCCTGAGATAAAAGCAGAGTTGCTGGTCCCCAGAGTTACCTTGCTGGTCCCCAGAGTTACCTTGATTCTTGTTTATTTATTCAATATGCAAATATTCACAGAGACTCTCTTATGTTCCAGGGACTGGAATGTGGCAATACAAGTGAAAGCTTTCTTGTTCTAGTTCAATTCCATTCCAAGTACATGCAGATACTGGCCTCCCTATTATTGAGATTCGGCTTTCTTTACTAAAATTCAAAAAAGCTTAACAGATACACTAGGAAAATGATGATGTTATGGTAACACTTTGTAGCAGTACATTTATAAGATAATATTCTATTATCACCAGGTGTTACTTGAGAAAAGTGAAGAGAGTAAAAAGTACTTTATTTCATGTAGTTGTTGGTTTTATCAACAGTTTTGTATACTGTTATTTTATTTATTTCTAAAGATTTTATTTATTTATTTGATAGAGATAGCAAGATTATAAGCAGGGGGAGAGGCAGAGGGAGAGGGAGAAGCAGACTCCTGACTGAGCAGGGAGCCAGACACCGGCCTGTATCTCAGGACCCTGGGATCATGACCTGAGCAGATGCTTAACCGACTGAGCCACCCAGGCATCCCTACTAAGTCATTTTAAACCAAGGTTTATATCTACATTGAATTTCTTCATGCACTGATTACATGGGGTATAAAGTCAAGAAACAAAGCTTCTTGTTACTAAATTAGTTAATGGAAAATAAAGAGGTAGAGGAAAAAAAGAAGTCTGATCTGTTAAAGCTTATGAACATACATACTTCTTCCAACTAAATTTTAAGTCTGTTTTCCCTATAATAACTTCTTTATAATTCAGACTCAGGTTATTGTTTTCCTTGTCAAACTTTCAATTGGTAGAATTGTGACTGTTTTGACTCCAGCTCCAGAGTGACACTAAATGATCATTTTGTAGTTTAATAATGCGTTCTGACTGAGTGACAAATAACAGCACTTTACAGTGCGAGATACTGAAGTGTTTTACATAAATTCGCTCATTTGGTCCTTGTTCCAGCACTGTGTGGTAGGCACTCTTATCATACCCGCTTTACAGATAAGCTCACTGAAGATCCAAGAAGTTCCATAATCTGCCAAGTTATACTATAAGTCAGGATCAGGGCCGGAATTTATCATTTTTTTATTTTTATTTTTTAAAAAATTTTATTTATTTGACAGAGACACAGAGAGAGATGGAACACAAGCAGAGGGAGTGGGAGAGAGAGAAGCAGGCTCCCCACTGAGCAGGGAGCCCAGCGCGGGGCTCTCAACCCCAGGACACTGGGATCATGACCTGAGCCAAAGGCAAATGCTTGACTACTGAGCCACAGGTGCCCCAGGGCTGGAGTTTAAACCCAGGACATCTTGCTGTGGACTCCACACTGTCAACTACAACTACTTTGTTATACTGGCTCTTGTTCCCTTCTGGTTTCTGATACCGATAACTGAAAGCCCACCTCTATTTTGGGGCCTGCTGTAAACCAACTGCTGAGAGTATCCTCAAGCTTCTATTGTGCCTCTGACCACTTTGATCAGAAAGGAATGTTTTCACATAGTCAAGAAAATGTAATTATTTAAGCAAATGTCATGGTTTTTTTTTTTTTTAAGATTTTATTTATTTGACAGACAAAGATCACAAGTAGGCAGAAAGGCAGGAAGAGAGAGAGGAGGAAGCAGGCTCCCCATGGAGCAGAGAGCCTGATGTGGGGCTCAATCCCAGGACCCTGAGATCATGACCTGAGCCAGAGGCAGAGGCCTTAACCACTGAGCCACCTAGGTGCCCTGCAAATGTCATGGTTCTAATCATATTCACCTTAGTTAGAACAGAAGAAATATGCTTTAATTATTTTTCCCTGTCTCTAAGATAAGATTATACTAAAAAAAGTAACAGTTAAATTTATAAAATCTAATAAAATTCAACAAGCTAAAAATTCCTTTATCTCAGAATGATATTTTCATATACGTTAAATTTCACTTTCCAAATGTTGAGCGAAATGATGTTTCTACACTTCCAATTTCTTTTTCTTTTTCAAGTTTTATTGAGATATAACTGATATATGATACACTGCACATGTTTAAAATGTGTGATTTGATATGTTTTGACCTATTTATATATCACTGAAACCATCATCACAATCAAGATAATAAACACACTTCACTATCCACAAAAGTCTGTTTCTATCACTTCACCCTCAAGCGCCTCCTCACCATCATTTCCCAGGCAACTGATGACCTGCTCTCTATACTTTATATCAGCTTGCATTTTCCATAATTTTTATTAAAAGGATTCATATAATATTTTTTGTCTGAGTCCTTTATTCAAAATTATTTTGAGATCCAGTCATGTTTCTATGTGTATGAATAATTTATTCTTTTTTTTATTTTATTTTACTTTTCAGTGTTCCAGCATTCATTGTTTATGTACCACACCCAGTGCTCCATGTAATACGTGCCCTTCTTAATACCCACCACCAGGTAATTTATTCCTTCTTATTGCTGAGTTGTGTTCTGCTGTGTGGATATACCGAGATGTTTGTGTGTTTGCCATGTGTTTATCCATTTGTCCATTATCTACTGGCCTCTGGATAGGCATCTGGATTGTTTCCAATATTTTAGCTATTACAAATTAAACTGCTATGAACATTAACAACAAGTCTTTTTATGGACATATACTTTATTTTTTACATTAATATGTAGCAGTGGCATGGCTGGATCATTTGGCAGGTATGTGTTTAATTTTTTAAGAAGCTGTCAAACCACTTTCCAAAGTGGTTTTACCACTTTGCATTCCCACCAGCAGTGAATGAAGGTTCCAGTCCCTCCATGTCCTTACTAACATTTGATGTGGTTGGTGTTTTTAGTTGTAGCTTTATGATAAGCATGCAGTGGTACCTTCTTAAGGTTCCACGCCCACTCCAAAAGTAAATAAGAGAGTTTGTTTTCTAAATAACTAATACATTTCCATAGAATTCAGGATATAAAAGAGTATACAGAACAAAATTACAAAAGATGCCTGTAGGACATTTATACATTTAAAAAATGTTTTCTGGGTGGCTCAGTGAGTCGAGCATCCACTGTTGGTTTAGACTCAGGTTCTGGTCTCGGGACCATGGGGTCGAGGCCTGGGTCAGGCTCAGCACTCAGCAAGGAGTCTGCTTGGGATTTTCTCTCTCCCTCTTCCTCTGCCCCTCCCCTCTCCATGCTCGCTCTCTCTCAAATAAATAAATCTTTAAAAAAAGTATGTTTTCTTTTTCTTTGGAACTAGTTCTAGGGAATTGGAATGTTTATTTTTTAAAAATAATTTTTTGAAGTTTAAATAGTTGACATTCACTTGGAGTACAAGTATTATACAAATCAATCATTTTACTTGACTGTGTTCCCTGGTGAATACCAAACCAACCAAAACAAAACAAAAACTATCCATAAAATTAGTGACAGAATTAGAACTAAAGTCCAAGTTTCTTAACTTCTTAACTAGTGTTGTGCTACTTTTCATATATCAGCATATTGTACAAATTATTTTGGATTTAATATGCAGTTAGGAAATTTTGAGTGTATAATGTCTAAAGGGTGATAAAAATTGCTTATGTGTATCTACACAACATGCAGCAGAGAAAAACAATCATTCACTTGAGCTTGAAACCTGTATTTGTAGGACTGGAGTGCAATCTCTTTATCTGCTAGATAAAGCAAGGCTGTGTGAAGGCACTTTAGGAAGAATTATGGAAAATAGGATATCCAATTGTATAGCAAGAAAAGGCAGAAGGAAAACAAAAGAAGAATAAGCATTAATTGCAAAACCTCTGTGCAAAGACTTGTGTAGAGGATCTGGTGGGGGCGGGAGATGGTTGAGGGAAAGCCATTAATAACATATGGTCAGAGAGTTAGTTTTAAGTCCTGAGAGGTACAGACATGGGAACCACAGAAATCATTCCAGGTGCATAAATGGGAGAAAATTTAAGAATAAAGCGTAAGAAGAAGAAGCCCAAAGTAGAAGACTCTATCACTCACTAGGTGTCAGAAGATAGGCGGGGGGTGATAACAGAACCTGAGAAAAAGAGAAAATGTAAAGCTTTAGATGCCAAAGGAGAGGGCGTATAGGAAGAACAGTTCAAAGGAAATCTTTGAAGATCTAAACAAAATAATAAGAAAAAGGCAAGTTCCTAGAAATAGAAATTGTAGAGCACTGGTAAGAGGAAACCCCGTAAGGAAATTGACCGGGAACTGTCTGCATTTGTGGCTTGTAATAATGGTAAATGACAGGAAAATAGACAGGGATGGATTTATGCTTAATTTATAAAATAAAAAATATCTGAAATTTATGTGAGAAGACATTATCATAAGTGTGACTTGGGGAGGGGATACAATAGTTTTTATACCGTTCTACCCCAGAGTGGCTGCACCAAATGAATTACCAACGATAGATGATGATTCATTGATGTTACTTATAATAATAGGCCAAATTTTATGAAAACAAAACAAAGTAATAGAAATATAAGGTTCTGCACATTGAAAGACCCAATACAGACATACAAGACCAGTGGAAAAAGGCTTAGTAGCAACCTACATGACCAGGACATCAGTGTTACAGTGAGTGGACTTTGAAGGAGACATTAACACATGTCATGGAATGGAGTACTTTTCAAATCAGTTCTACTTGTGATCCAAACTCTAAGAGGTAGCAGGAAAATTGAAAAAATATATATATATTGACCTCCCCATATCCCTGATTTTCAGTCTTTCTATTTATATGGCAATTTATGTCCAATAATGGTTTAGTTTAGACTCAGGTCGGGTCATGCTTTATTAATAACAGCGGGAGAGACATGGTTGGTTTTTTTTCTAATATCTGTCCGAACATTGCCTAAAAGGTTCACGTATGTCATCAGAGGATTTGGGATTAGCCCCCACCTTAGATGTACTGGCACTGCTATTAATTCAGTCCCTCAGATTGTCGGGAGTGTTGTGGAATGTTTCTAGTGTGTTCAGCTTTGATGCATTGTAGCTCTGTCCCTGGGTTGGGGAGGAGAGAGGAGTGGTGGCTGATTGGTCCTGGTCCATCTCCATCACAAAGCACAGATTCTCTCATTCCCTTTTGACTTTGCCTCTTATCCTTGTAATTAAGACTCCTTTGATTTTGTTTGGCAACTCACCATCTGCAGGGGAAAGGAGGACAGGACCAGAAAACTGGCATTCTCACAATTTCACAGGGTCCTTGATTAAACTCCATTTAATTCTGAGAATCTTAATCAAGGCAATTATCTGACTGAGAGTGTCTGCGTCTGCACTTGCTTCTCCTGTGGGTTCCTCCAACAGCTGGAAGGTGTTTTGGACGTGGCGGCTCCTCCACAATGGGCCCACCGTGGAGGAGCGGTGGTGTGTGACTATCAGCAGCTCTATTTAAGTGTAGTCCTGGATGCACGGCTGTACTGATTTGTTTTTAAAACCTTCCAAATGTGTACAAAGCAGGCTGCTTATTTTGTGCCAAAAGACGAGATTAGCTAATTTGCAATAATGCTGAATTCAACCCTCTAATATATTTCTCCATAATTCTCATAATTTTCACACCAAAGGGCAGTGATTACTTATCTAGCACACTTGCTAACCTTCCCCAAAATCCAACGGGAAGTTCAATCTGGAGAGAGGCCAGAGGGCATATGCAATTTATTCGTCAGTCATTTTATGCCATTTCAGGTTTAGCAGATGTTAAACATTTTAACCTTGTTAACCAGCCAGCGTTGCAGAAAAAACAAATAAGAATAATTCATCATATTAGAAATCTCGCTCTCTGGGAAATCCCAAGTTCTGTGAGTCAAAATAGTTTTGAGAACTAGTGTTAGGTACGACTCCCAAGTTTCACATTTTGTCATGTTATACTGTTTTGTCTGGGAAGGTTCATCTGAGGTTGGGGCGGATGGGCGGGTGTTACATAGATTTTCTTAAAAATAATCCAGACTTTTCCCTTTGATTTATGCCTCATGGATGAATCGATCCAACAGAGCTATTATATATTTTCTTTTTCCATTTCTTTCCGTCAAGGCCTTCAGTTCGTGGGTGGAGGAAGGATGAGTTTCCTCTAGTCCTGGCATTTCAGAGTGGGAAGGCCTTGGATAGACTCCAACCTGGCAGCATTTCTCACTTCCTGGTTTTGGGGTGTTTTGGTTTTTTTTTTAATTTTGTTTTTGTTTATTTGTTTGTTTTTAACTTGCAAAACTCTTCCATAATTATATAAGATCTTGTGAACAATTACAGAAATTTCTCATTAATTTCAAGCTTTTTTATATAGCTTGTAAGCCAAATTATTTCCTATCGGTACAGTATTTAATACCATGAACTTAATTTAATGCAATATCCAACATATTCACAACAGATAAAATTGTATTTTCCCCTCCTTTTGTTAATGCACATTAAATAAACATCAAAAACTATTTTTCAGGATAAATGTGAAAGGTTATATTTTATATCTTTGTATTTAGACAAACATGTTTTCATCAAAATAGATAAAAGCTGCTTTCATGTCCTCATGTTTGGAATTCTTGAACGATTTTTTAAAATGTAACTTTCATACATAATCTTAGATAATGAAATAATAGAGACCATGCTGAGCTCTTTTTGCAAACATTTCTCCTCTCATAATGTATTGCCAATGTCAGTCATTTTGAGTTCTAATTTCTGATTTTATTTCTAATAAATAAAAATTCCCAAAGAAGAGAAATGTTGCTATGTATTTTTTTTTTTAAGATTTTATTTATTTATTTGACAGAGATCACAAGTAGGGAGAGAGGCAGGCAGAGAGAGAGAGGAGGAAGCAGGCTCCCTGCCAAGCAGAGAGCCCGATGCGGGGCTCGATCCCAGGACCCTGGGATCATGACCTGAGCTGAAGGCAGAGGCTTTAACCCACTGAGCCACCCAGGCGCCCCATGTTTCTATGTATTTTAAGCATTTGAAACTGAGGTCACCTTGATGGCCCATATAAGAATATGCAAGATGAATTCAACTTACGATATGCCAAAATGAACTTTCAGAAGAGGATCTCTCTTACATTTTTCTCTGACTGGTGGCTTTTCCCTATCAGTTCTTCGTGCTACCTTCTTTAAAATGGTTGTCTACGTTTGGTATAAAAATGTATGAATAAGACCAAAAATTTCAAAATCCTGTAATAATTTAAAAAATAAAGTAGAAAAGAGACATCCATGATACTAGCAGGTTCTGGGAGCAGGATGATAAGAAAGTGATTTGAGAGTAAGGGGAACTCTTGACAAAAATATTTCATTTCAAATATCTTTTTTAAAAAACCAAGCAAATATTATAAAATGTGAGCTATTGTCAATTTTCGGTGGTCTGTACAAATCTCTAAAAAACCTTTTTTTTCTGATTAGATTTGCTTTGAAAATCTATCTGATAGCTCTCTGTCATTACTGACTAGAAAAAAATGGCTGGTTACTTAACATTGCTGTGCTTCAATATGTCACTCTGCTTTATGGCACGAATGTAAAGATGAATGAGATAATGTTGGGGAAGTGCCTAGTACAGACCCTGGCCCAAGTACCAAACCAAAATATTAGGTAATTCTCTTCCTCTTGTTCTTCTCTTCCTCTTTTCCTGTTCTGTTTACAAAAGTTTCTAAATCTCTATGGCTTTTTATCCTCCCAACTGCTTCACATGGTTTTGATCTCCTGTTACTGCCCCACAGTCCATTCCAGGTGGATGCTAGTTATCCTCCCCAGCACCTTGACAATCTTCTTCTCTGTGAGCCACCTGAGAGTAGTTGGAAAACTAACTTTTCCATACATGGGACAGTGAATCAGAATACTTAGATGACCACTGTGTTCTTTTGTCCAATAATAATAATATAATAATAATGACTTCAGTTCAAGTTGACGCTTGTGTGTCCCAAACCAACGTTCTTTAAGTGTCTAACCATTTAACTTGGCTTTTTTCCTTTTCCATGACAGAGAGTATCAGGGATGCTTGGGAACGTCAAGAGGAGAACAAGAAAGCTGACAGAATAAGGGGAGATTTAATCAGAATGTCAATGTAACACCAGGATGACTTTTTTTTTTAACTATTAAAAGGCATGTATTATGTTATTACTTAAAAATAAACCTATACCCTTGATTCTGTATACATCTTAATTACAATTATATGCAACAACATACAAAACAAAAGCCTATTCATATTATACATTACTTCAGTCGTGGTCTCAGGATATTTTTCTTTCTCTCATATTTGTGAATATTTGAATTTTCTATAACTGAGCATGTGTTACTTTTGCATAAGAAAAATTACACAAGTCTTCGAATAAAAATGGGCAGTATTTTTGATGACTAACATTTAAGCACATTTGTGCACACAATCCTATGAGGTGTCACTCAGGAAAAATAGTGGGGGGCGGGGGACTTGGTATGTTGAATATAGATGAACTTGGGTCCCACTATCAGCAGTTTCTGCTGGAGACTCTATAGATCTCTGAGGCAGGCATGACAATTCTTAGAAAAAGCAATCAAGGTTATTTCAGCAAGCAGCTGCCTCACAAACACCTCCAGGATGCCTTTGAACGTTAAAGGATGTTGATCAAAGCCAAGTGTCTTGTGAGGCTTCAGAGATATTTCAGCAGGACATTAAAACAAAACAAGGGAACTGACATCAACTTCACTCCCCATGCTGATGTGGTTTGTCCTCTTGGCATCATGCCTCTGCTATTATGCATGCACGAGGGCTTAGATGACAATGCATTGCCGTTGCCATAGCAAAAACAGCAGAATATCTATTAGTGTGTACTCCATGGTCCATAATACGTAGGACAGGGAGCTCCACATTGGCTGGGATTAAATTCTCTTTCATGGGGCAAAATGCGATTTACAATCGCCTTGCAGCTGCCTTTGAAACTTTGCCTTTCCCAAAAGAAGGGCTAAGAAAAGGTCCTAGAGTAGCACTGCAGAATTAAATTCTACTCTGCATCAGCCTTGTACACAGGAAACCCCAAATTGTCTATGTCTATCTGGCCTCCTGAAGAAAAATGTTCAGTCTGCATTAACTGGTAGGACCCAGCAAGGCAGAAAGACATTGATTTGGGAGCCCAGGTCTTAAAACTCTCTAGTGAGTAGATTCACAAGGGTAAAAACCATTTTCCTATCCATATTCCATCAGAAATATGTAATGTATTAAGAAATCCTACAGTCAGGAACAAATACAGGTACACATTACTAAGATCTATCAAACTCATAGCATTTGAAAATAGCCAAGAACATGAAGTCTATTTGAAGAAAGAACAATCAGGAACTTTAATGAAATATTTCAGAACCCGTATAGTAAAATGATTCATTTAAAAATTCTGATTTTCGTTACCCTTTCCCTCACCATGTAATTGTTTCCCTGTATAAAATGGCTAACTCAAAGTCTCACTGAAAGAGGAGCATACTGGTTGTCCTATTATGGGCATACCTAGCATCCTTACATAATACAGGGGAAGGGGAAACGGCGTCCACATGCTCGTGCTTCTGTCTCTCTGTCTCTGCCACACACAGGAGCATTTATGTGTATCAGGGAGCTCTCTGATGTACCTGGCCCTCCTTCCCTTTTCCCTTTTGCATCCTTCAACCTAGGAGAACAGAATCAGAATGCTGAAAGGGCTTGATTTCAGAAGTTCTTTTCCATTTAACTCTCAAGAAAAATCAGACATCATCTCAATCATCAGTAAGGTAACCTAAATTTTGAACCCAAAGGGAGTACGAGAGTACAGTTGTGGCTTGTTACACCTTATAACCTAGAATTTTGATGGATTGTCCATGTGATTTAGTGAAATTCAGTCTATGTTAACTGGATAGAGGAAAGAAGATATGCCAAGTAGAAGAAATTCACAAAGTCTGGGTGGTTTTTATTAATAGATAGTGTATACACTGATGGGAGAAACTGGATCAAAAGTTGAGTTTTCGTTAGTGTTTGTATCGGGTAACCACTACACCTTGATTGTTATTGTGATTGTAAAATCCTAGCTACTTCTTGATTTGGTCTCAACCCATGTTACCAAGCTTTATGCTTTTCCTCTAGTGAACTCTATTGGCTGTCTCAAATCTGCCCTTGCACTCTTGCTCCTGACCCTTTGCACGTACTTTCGTGTTCACTCACCTGGAATACCATGACAGTTGCCTCTTTGCCTTAATGAGTGATTGTCCCCAAGGAAAAGTGCAGAATGTGGTATTATTTCAATCTGTCTTGCTGGTGGACCTTGGGAGGCCATTATTACAGCATTTAATATGTACTGATTTTTCCTATACTGAGTTCTACATTGAGTTCCACAGCTCTACACTGTAAACTTCTTGAGGGCCAGAATCATGTGTTACTAGACTTCTTAAGAGAATGGTTCCTGGAGTCACACAGACTAGAGATGATACCTAGTCTTTGAAACCTAGAGACTAGGCAAAACTCTTAACCTCTCTGAGCTTCCATTTCCTAATGTGTACCCCAGGGATATATGTCATATGGTTGTGGTAAGAGTTGATCATGATGATGGATTTACAGTCCTCTGCACAGTGGGAGGCACACAGCGAACACTTAATAAACACTGGTGTTGCTCTCTATTTACTCCCAAAGTGCCTAGCGTAGGGTTCAGCTCATACTGAATCCTCAGTAAAAATCTATTAATTGCTTAATGCATGAATAAATGAAAATGTCTTCTTTTTAAAGCCATCGACGTTGCTTAATCTATTTTTTTTTTCAATTTGTGAGAACTAAGGGGAAATAACTTAAAAAGTTCTGTGTGCAACAAATAAGGTCTGCTGAAACATCTACAAACCATTTGGGGAGCACTGTAATTGGTGACCCACATGAATTTTCTCCTGGAGGCAGTTCCTTGGAAGAACAAGGAAATGCAAAGATATGCAGAGAGTATCATCCAGCTGAGACAAGCTTATTAGCAGTCTCATTGACTCCCCTAGAAGCCCACCTGCGAAAGCTCTGTCTGGGAATCCTCCCGGGCTCAGATGGCCTCAGCTGCATGGTAAAAGCCAGTGTCCGCATTTAAGCAGGTCATCAGCATGGGACTGGCCCTCATTCAGCCTGCCTGTCCTTGTTGGGGCTGTGGTGGTGCACAGATGAGAAAGGAGCATCTTGGCTTCATATCTGAGAGAAAATGATTGATTTATGCCCCATGGAAATATATCTTCACAATAATTCAAGAACACCCTAAAAATTGAAAGTGAACTGGAACAGAAATTGTCCATCCAGAGTAAACGAACTTGCCCACAGATAAAGGAAAAATTTTTGAAAGTGTTCTTATTCCTCTTACCGTAACTGTAAAATCATTCGTGTCATTTACTACTATAACTAAAACAGGTACCTGTAGTATTTCTTCAGCTGAACGTGGTGTTCCATTGTTAAACTGGGATAGTATACAACCTCCACCCCCCACCCCTTTAATTTATAGTGGAGGAAACAAGATAATTTTCTTAACTTGAAATGCAAAGGTGAGCTGGGAGCTCCCTTACTCTTGAGATTAAAAGGCTGTATGAACCACAGTTCCATGGCCTGGAAGTCCAAAATCTGATCCAAGAGTTTTGAGACTACCTGCGATTATGATCTGTTCACTACTACTTCAGGGCTCATGCTGTGTGTGTGTGTGTGTGTGTGTGTGTGTGTGTGTAAAATTTTTGTTCAATGCGACATTAGCCCAGATGTGAAACTCTGCCCTTTTGCTGATTTCTGCAAGACCTAGTGATATTTGATTTACTATTGACTTGGGGGTCATGAGGAGGGGCTACAATGTACTCTGATCAGAAAAGAATACAGTATTTCAGATTAAACACCCTACCTCTTGAAAATCCTTTCAGTCACACTGCTACCAAAACAGAGCCTGTGCCTCATCATTCTCCATATTTTGCATTTTTTTCTCTGGTTCTTTTCTCTTTCTGCTTCATTTTCCCTTCCATTATCCCTCTCTTCTCCCTAGAACAAATAACAAACACTAACAAAATTCCTCTTCATCAGATAGAATCAGAATGGTATGCAGGGTGGGGCTTGCTTAGTTCAAATCCTGGCACCACACCCCTCCAGGGAACATGACCTTGGGTAAGTGACTTTACCTCGCTACCTCAGTCTCATCAATCTGTACAATGGAGGAGAAAAGAATTCATATCTCACAAATGTAGTACTGATGATCAAATGAATTAGATCATTTAGCACTTAGAATAGTTTTTGGCACAGAGGAAGTAACAGAAATGTTTATTAAGAAAATGGTTCTTTTGTTATTGTTGCTTGTACTCCCTTGGTACCTTATCTTCAATTTTCATTGACTTCTCAAGATAGTTTCCAGCAAATCAACCTTTTTCTTCCTAGGAAGAATTCTGGTGCCAGATGTTCAGGAAACCCTGGTTTCATGTTATTAAAAATATTTTCATTCTAGAAATCATTCGCAAAATACTGGTGTCTGCTATTATCTTCCACCACGCTGTAAAATACTGCAAGGAACACATATGTACAGGGAAGCTGGTAACCAATCTAAGCACTTAAATCTATGGAAAATGATCCCACAGGGCTGATGATAATTATTTCTTTCTCAGAAGCTTGTTAAAGGAACAAAATTTTTCAAGTTCACAGGCAATACCAGAAAAAGCCATTTTTGTTTGGACTGTGACACATAAACATTATTGCCCAAAGGGAAGAGGTCTTTTTCATGCATGATACTGAATTCAAGCTGCTTATTATTCCAGCAATATACGGGGCAATGGCCTCGGCCTGTAGGCTATTTAAACTTGCCTCCATGTTAATATTTCTATGAAATGATAAGCAAAGTTATTGAAAGCCATTTCCTGGATGAAGGGATGGCATGTGGACAGTCACTTCCCGGACATTTGAAAATAAAAACTGATATAAAATGAGGTATTGTTAAAACTAAAAAGACAAGTGGCAAGAAGGGGAAAACTGATTAGGCAAAGTTCAGTGCCAAATTATCCAAGGACCAAGAAAAACTCAACTGGGAATGCAGACCTCCAGCTGCTCCAATTGGCCATTAACTCTACCTGGAACCTTGTTAAAAATGCAAATTCTCGACACCCTCCCACACTCAGTTACACTTAATATCTTTGCAGGAAGGGTCCAGAAATCTCTTTACCCAAGCTCTCCTGGTGATTCGATTCTTACTCATGCTCAAGTTTGAGAAGCAATGAGGAAGATGCATTTTTGAGTTGCCCACATTCTCTAAAATAACTTAAGTGAAAAATCCAAGAGAAAGAGCAAACTTAATTTGGCATTTAACTGGATTTGATTTGAAATTTGTTGTTTAATCTTCTTGATTAAGCTAAGCCATCTCCTTTAGTTTTCCTGCTTTGGGAGTAAATTGATCGTATGAAAGATAGTAATTTAAGTGGAATTTAAGGATTATCTGAGTAAATTATTAATTGGAATGAAAAAATTCTGCCAAATTTAACATTACTCATGGCAGAAGCCCTGATTAATTGAGTGCCAGTTTCTCTAAAACAATGCTATGTACTCGTTTGTTAAATTGTGCATTTTTGGCAATATATGTAGACTCAAGATGGGTAAGCAGACTGAGAAGGCACGATGATTTTACTGAGGCTTCTGTAGATGTGAATCTTAATCCAGGTAGGCAGTGATGGATGCTTTGTTAGATCACTGACAGTCCATTAAGAGCTAATGTGGAATCTGTTTCCAACAACGAAGGAGACAGAAAGATTTTTATATATTGAACAACAAAACAAGGGTATACCAGAAGCAAGAGTTTCAAAATTTCTTATTAGAATCTAAGTTTGAATAAAGTGATATAAAAGTCATTATTTACTATAAAAAGGAAAACTTAGTCAAAATACATATTTTTGAAGATGTAAATGTATAGTCTTTGCTAAGCACTAAAGTAATGAATGTATAAATTATGAATATAATTAATTCACTTGTAATAAAACATTATGAGTTATTGAGAAAAAGAGCAAGATGGTGGAGGAGACATAAATGTCATCAGGTCCCAGGAGTATAGCTAGATAGTTATTAAACCATTCAGAACAGCTACAAACTCAACACAAGATCGAAGAGAAGAAGAGCAGCAATTCTAGGAACAGAAAACCGACCACTTTCTGGAAGGTAGGATGTGTGGGGAAGTGAATCTGAAGCAACATTTGGGAAGCTGACCAAGGGGGAAGGGGCTTGCTCCTGGGAAGTGACAGAGCAACAGAGCACAAAATCGGAACTTTTAGAAGTCTGCTCCACTGAGGGACATCACTCCAGAGGTTAAGCAGGCATTGGGGGGGTGTTGGGGGTAGGGGGGTAGGGGACTAGGGAATGGGGGTGGGGAGGATGGGGGGATGGGGGGTGGAGCCCTCTTAGGGACAGTGTGGTCTCAGGATCTGCGGGGTCACAGAAAGACCGGGGTGACTGAGTGTGGCAGAGCTCCCAGGTATCTGAGTGAGGAAGCCAGCTGCGGAGACTGAGCTGAGTAGGGGCTCTCAGCTCAGGGTCACCTTAAACTGTGGTCTGAGGCACAGTTAGGCCACTGTTCTTTGAGCAGGGACCCAACAAGCAGCAGATCCAAGGAGATTCCCCTTGCATGCTGCAGGGATCTGCTGGGTTTGGAGACTCTAAACAGGGCCATATGCCAAATAGAAATGCTCAGTCACAGGCTGGGTGAGCTCAGAGTGAGGCTAGACACTAGGGAGATGGGAGGGAATGACTGCTTTTCTCTGAGGAGCACTGAGGAGTGGGGCCCAGGTTCTCAAATCCTACGGGGCTGAAGCCTGAGAGGCTGCCATCTTCATTCCCGCCCTCCAGAGCTCTACGGAAAGCGTTCAAGGGACAAAAGCTCCTGAGAGCGAACCCGAGCAGATTATTTAGTCTGGCCCCTGGCAAGAATAGTGCAATTCTGCCTCAGGCAAAGACATTTGAGAATCACTACAACAGGCCCCTCCCCCAGAAGATCAGCAAGAACATCCAGCCAAGACCAAGTTCACCAATCAACAAGAACTGTACAACTCCAGAGGTAGGGGAATACAGCATATAGAATTCATGGCTTTTTCCCCATGATCCTTTAGTCTCTCAAAGTTAATTTAATTTAATTTTTTTCTTATTCTATTTTTTAAAATTTGTCCTCTTTCTTATTTTAACATTCTTTAACTATTTCATGTTATTAATACCTTTAAAAAAACTTTTAAAATTTTCATTATTATAGTCATATTTTATCCCTTCATTATATTTAACCTTATTTTTTGTATACATATAGGGGTTTTTTTTCCTTTAAAATTTTGGGATACAATTTATTCTAATAGATCAAAATACACCCTAAATCTAGTGCATGGCTTTGTTCTATTCTCCAGCCTGATCACAGTCTTCCCTCTTTTTTTTCCCCCCAACCAACTTCTTATCCTTTTTTTTTTTTAAAGATTTTATTTACTTATTTGACAGAGAGAGATCACAAGTAGGCAGAGAAGCAGGCAGAGAGAGAGGAGGAAGCAGGCTCCCCATTGAGCAGAGAGCCTGATGCGGGACTCGATCCCAGGACCCTGGGATCTTGACCTGAGCCAAAGGCAGAGGCTTTAACCCACTGAGCCACCCAGGCACCCCCAACTTCTTATTTTATCAATTCCTTTTTTAGAATCTTTTTAAATTTTGTTCTTTACATTCATATTCCATCCCTTCATCATGTTTACCCTTATTTTTTTTTGTATATATATATATATATATATATATATATATATATATAATTTTTTTTCTTTCTTTAAAATTTTGGGAGCTAGTTTCTTCTAACAGACCAAACAAAACACCCGAAATCAAGTGTGTGCCTCTGTTCTTTCACCAATCATATATGTGTGTGTGTGTGTGTGTGTGTGTGTGTGTGTATTTTTTCTTTTTTTTTTCCTTTTCTATCCCCCTTTCTTCTCTCCCAGTTTTGGATCCCTTCTGATTTGGTTAGTGTATATTTTTCTGGGGTCATTGTTACCCTTTTAGTATTTTGTTCTCTTATTCATCTATTCTTATTTGGATAAAATAACAAGGCAGGAAAATCTCACCACACACACACACACACACACACACACACACACAAGAACAAGAAACAGTACCAACAGTTAGGTACCTAATCAATATGGACATTAGTAATATGTCAGAACTAATGTTCAGAATGATGATTATCAAGGTCATAGCTAGGCTCAAAAAAATCATGGGAGATATTACAGAATTCCTTTCTGGAGAAATAAAATCATCTGGGGAAATAAGAGAACTAAAATCTAACCAAGTTCAAATAAAAAAAAGTTATTAATGAGGTGCAATAAAAAATGGAGGCTCTTACTGCTAGGATAAATGAGGCAGAAGAGAGAATTAGTGATATAGAAGACTAAATGATGGAGAATAAAGAAATTGAGCAAAAGAGAGAAAAACAACTACTGGGCCATGAGTGGAGAATTTGAGAGTTTGAGAGAGAAGTGATACCATAAGGTGAAACAATATTAGAATAATTGGGATCCCAGAAGAAGAAGAAAGAGAGAAAGGGGCAGAAGGTATACTGGAGTAAATGATAGCAGAGAATTTCCCTAATTTGGCAAAGGGAACAAGCATCAAAACCCAGGAGGTACAGAGAACTCCCCTCAAAATCAATAAAAATAGGCCAACACCCATCATCTAATAGTAAAACTTACAAGTCACAGTGACAAAGAGAAAATCCTGAAAGCAGCTCAAGAGGTCTCAACATCACTGTAACATACAAAGGTAGAAATATTAGATTGACAGGAGACCTATCCACAGAGACCTGGCAGGCCAGGAAGGACTGCCATGATATATTCAGAGAACTAAATGGAAAAAAAAATGCAGTCAAGAATAAATAAAAAAACAACTAACAGAATTTGCAAACACCATATCAGCCCTATGGGAAATATTGAAAGGGGTCCTCTAAGCAAAGAGAGAGTCTAAAAGTAGTAGCCCAGAAAGGAACAGAGACAATATACAGTAAAAGTCACCTTACAGGCAATACAATGGCCCTAAATTCTTATCATTCAATAGTTAATCTGATTGTAAATGGGCTAAATGTCCCAATCAAAAGACAAAGGGCATCAGAATGAATTAAAAAAAAAAAAAGGGAACCATCTATATGCTGTCTGCATTAAACTCATTTTAGACCCAGAGACACCTCTAGATTTAAAGTGAGGGAGTGGAAAACAATTTACCATATTAGTGGACATCAAAAGAAAGCTGGGATGGTAATTCTTATATCAGATCAATTAGATTTTAAGCCAAAGACTATAATAAGAGATGAGGAAGCACACTTTATCATACTCAAAGTGTCGGTCCATGGAGAAGATCTAACAATTTTAAATATCTATGCCCCTAACATGGGAGCAGCCAACTATATAAACCAATTAATAACAAAATCAAAGAAACACATCAACAATAATACAATAATAGTAGGGGACTTTAACACACCCTCACTGAAATGGACAGATCATCTAACGAAAAGATCAATAAGGAAATAAAGGCTTTTAATGACACACAGGACCAGATGGACATCACAGATATATTCAGAATATTCTATCCCAAAGCAACAGAATACACATCCTCTTCTATTGCACATGGAACATTCTCCAGAATAGATTACATCTTGGGTCACAAATCAGGTCTCAACCGGTACCAAAAGAGTGGGATCATTCCCTGCATACATTCAGACCACATGCTTTTAAACTAGAACTCAATCACAAGAGGAAATTTGGAAAGAACCCAAATACATACATGGAGTTTAAAGAGCATCCTACTAAAGAATGAATGGCTCGGGGCACCTGGGTGGCTCAGTGGGTTAAGCCGCTGCCTTCGGCTCAGGTCATGATCTCAGGGTCCTGGGATCGAGGCCCACGTCGGGCTCTCTGCTCAACAGAGCTTCCCTCTCTCTCTCTCTCTCTGCCTGCCTCTCTATCTACTTGTGATCTCTCTCTGTCAAATAAATAAATAAAATCTTAAAAAAAAAAAAAGAACGAATGGCTCAACCAGGAAATTAAAGAAGTGAAAAAATTCATGGAAACGAATGAAAATGAAAATGCAACTGTTCAAAATCTGTGGGACACAGCAAAGGCAGTCCTGAGAGGAAAGTATATAGCCATACAAGCCTTTCTCAAGAAACAAATAAGGTCTCAAGTACATAACCTAACCCTACACTGAAAGGAGCTGGAGAAAGAACAGCGAAGAAAGCCTAAACCCAGCCGGAGAAGAGAAATAATAAAGATCAGAGCAGAAATCAATGAAATTGAAGCCAAAAGAACAGTAGAACAAATCAACAAAACGAGGAGCTGGTTCTTTGAAAGAATTAATAAGATTGATAAGCCCTTGGCCAGACTTATCAGAAAGAAAAGAGAAAGGACCCAAATAAATAAAATCATGAATAAAAGAGGAGAGATGACAACCAACACCGAAGAAATGCAAACAATTATAATAACATATCACGAGCAAGTACATGCCAGCAAATTTGACAATCTGGAAGAAATGGATGCATTCCTAGAGACATATAAGCTACCAAAACTGAACCAGGAAGACACAAAAAACATGGACAAAGCCATAACCAGGAAGGAGATTGAAGCAGTCATCAAAAATCTCCCAACAAACAAGAGCCCAGGGCCAGATGGCTTCCCAGGAGAATTCTACCAAACATTTGAAGAAGAATCAATACCTATTCTCCTGAAACTGTTCCAAAAAATAGAAATGGAAGGAAAAATTCTAAATGCATTTGATGAAGTCAGCATTACCTTGATCCCAAAACCAGACAAAGATGCAATCAAAAAAGAGAATTATAGACCAATATCCTTGATGGACATGGATGCAAAAATTCTCACCAAAATACTAGCCAATAGGATTCAACAGTACATTAAAAGGATTATTCACCACAACCAAGTGGGATTTATTCCTGGGCAGCAAGTTTGGTTCAACATCCGCAAATCAATCAATGTGATACAATGCATTAATAAAAGAAAGAACAAGAACCATATGATACTCTCAATAGATGCTGAAAAAGCATTTGACAAAGTACAGCATCCTTTCTTGATCAAAACTCTTCAGAGTGTAGGCATAGAGGGTACATATCTCAATATCCTCAAAGCCATCTATGAAAAACCCACAGTGAATATTATTCTCAATGGGGAAAAACTGAGAGGTTTTCCCCTGAGGTCAGGAACATGGCAGGAATGTTCACTATCACCACTGCTATTCAACATAGTACTGTTGGGTCCCCCAAAAACTGGGTACCCCAATAATGGGTCCGTGATTAAAGGAGCGAGACTGATATAAGGCGAAAGTCAAGCAAAGCTTTATTTCGTGCCAAGCATCAAGAATGTAACCGAACGTTCGGGGCCGCACCTGTTACAAGAGAGGGCGACCCTTCTCTGTTTCAGACTAGGTTCTAAGGGCAAAGGCCATGTGGTTGGGCCTGGCCACGCACAGGTGGCCAGTGAAAATGTAACACACACAGGAAACTCCACAGTGATGCTAGGTGACCAATTGAATTACAATTTACCCTAGTAGACATTTGAACCAGCCTATTACACCTTGATTAGGATTGGCGCCAAAAAGGCTCCCAGAGGGAGGGGGTCCCTACTCCTTGGTAGCTAAGGAGACAGTATGCAACCCCCCACTGATCGGATGTCTCCACCTGGCCTGACCCACCCTTGTATCTGGGCTTTGTTACCTGGAGCTGGTTTCCGGGACTTGTTTCCAAGTAAATCCCCTGGGGGAAGGGGAGCAGGGACAGTTTCTAAATAAGTCCTTACAGTACTAGAAGTCCTAGACTCAGCAATCAGACGACAAAAAGAAATTAAAGGCACCCAATTGGCAAAGAAGAAGTCACACTCTGATGATATGATATGATACTTTATGTCGAAACCCAAAAGACTCCACTCCAAAACTGCTAGAACTGATACAAGAATTCAGTGAAGTGTCAGGATATAAAATCAATTTACAGAAATCAATTGCATTTCTATACACCAACAGCAAGGCAGAAGAAAGAAATTAAGGGGTCAATCCCATTTACAATTGCACCCCAAACCATAAGATACCTAGGAATAAAGTCACACTCTGATGAGATGATATGATACTTTATGTCAAAACCCAAAAGACTCCACTCCAAAACTGCTAGAACTGATATAAGAATTCAGTGAGGTGTCAGGATATAAAATCAATTTACAGAAATCAGTTGCATTTCTATACACCAACAGCAAGGCAGAAGAAAGAAATTAAGGGGTCAATCCCATGTACAATTGCACCCAAAACCATAAGATACCTAGGAATAAACCTAACCAAAGAGGCAAAGAATCTGTACTCAGAAAACTATAAGGTACTCATGAAAGAAATTGAGGAAGACATAAAGAAATGGAAAAATGTTCCATACTCATGGATTGGAAGAACAAATATTGTGAAAATGTCATGCTATCTAAAACAATCTACACGTTTAATGCAATCCCTATCAAAATCCCATTAGTTTTTTTCAAAGAAATGGAATAAAGAATCCTAAAATTTATATGGAACCAGAAAAGATGCCAAATAGCCAGAGGAATGTTGAAAAAGAAAGCCAGAGTTGGTGGCATCACCATTCCAGACTTCAAACTCTATTACAAATCTGTAATCATCAAGACAGTATGGTACTGGCACAAAAACAGACACATAGGTCAATGGAACAGAATAGAGCACCCAGAAATAGACCCTCAACTCTATGGTCAACTAATCTTTGGCAAAGCAGGAAAGAATATCCAATGGAAAAAAGTCTCTTCAACAAATGGCATTAGAAAAATTGGACAGCCACATGCAGAAGAATGAAACTGGATCATTTCCTTATACCACACACACAAAAAGACTCAAAATGGATGAAAGACCTCAGTGTGAGAAAGGAATGCATCAAAATTCTTGAGGAGGACAAAGGCAGCAACCTCTTTAAGCTCAGCCGCAGCAACTTCTTCCTAGAAACATTGCCAAAGGCAAGGGAAGAAAGGGCAAAAAGGATCTATTGGGATTTCATCAAGATCAAAAGCGTTTGCACAGCAGAGGAAACAGTCAACAAAATCCAAAGACAACTAACAGAATGGGAGAAGATATTTGCAAATGACATATCAGATAAAGGGCTAGTATCCGGAAATCTATAAAGAACTTATCAAACTCAACACCCAAAGAACAAACAATCCAATCAAGAAATTGGGAGAGGACATGTACAGACATTTCTGCAAAGAAAACATTCAGATGGCCAACAGACACATGAAAAATACAAATCAAAACCACAGTGAGATACCACCTCACGCCAGTCAGAATGGCTAAAATTAACAAGTCAGGAAATGACAGATGCTGGCGAGGATGTGGAGAAAAGGGAACCCTCCTACATTGTTGGTGGGAATGCAAGCGGGTGCAGCCACTCTGGAAAAGATATGGAAGGTTCCTTAAAGAGTTGAAAATAGAGTTACCCTATGACCTAGCAATCACACTCCTGGGTATTTACCCTAAAGATACAAATGTAGTGATCCAAAGGGGCGTGTGTACCCAAGTGTGTATAGCAGCAATGTCCACAATAGCCAAACTATGGAATGAATCTAGATGTCCATCAACAGATGAATGGATAAAGAAGATGTGATCTATATATATATAGACATTTATCTATATATATATAGATCACATCTATCATACACACACACACACACACACACACACACACACACAGTGGAATACACAGCCATCAAAACCATGAAATCTTGTCATTTGCAATGACGTGGATGGAACTAGAGGGTATTATGCTAAGCGAATAAGTCAATCACAGAAAGACAAATATCATATGATCTCTCTGATATGAGGAATTTGAAGGGAAGACAGGGGAGTTGTCCGGGGGGTAGGGAGGGAAAAAGTGAAACAAGATGGGAATAGGAGGGAGACAAACCATAAGAGACGCTTAATCTCAGGAAACAAACTGCGAATTGCTGGGTGGGTGGGAAGGAATAAGATGGCTGGGAGATAGACATTGGGGAGGGTATGTGCTATGGTGAGTGCTGTGAAATGTGTAATCCTGATGATTCACAGACCTGCACCCCTGGGGCAAATAATACATTATATGTTAATAAAAAAAGAAAAAAATAGTATGAGTTATTAATTTCAAATTTAAAAGCTATGAACAAACACTTTCATATATTAAAGTTTTCCATTTTTTCCACAAATTTGGTTACACATTCAAGACTTTGATGAATCTGAAATAGTATGGTGTTCATATTACAGCTGATGCAGAATGTACATATTTCCTTTGAAATATAACCTTAAAATATTTGTTCAGCCATCCTTAGCATAAAAAATGCAGAAATGTAATCTTAGACAATTTCCTAAAAATGCAAAGTTTTAAAAATGGAATACAAACAGAGCAAGAAAAAAAAAACTTTGATAGGCAGAAATATCCTCAGTTATTAATAAAGCATTAAAAATATTCCAGAAATATAAATGGGTACCGCAGGCTGCCAGTGTCCAGAGATGATGTATTGCATTTCTTTTCCAGGAAAAATATAATAAAGGCCAATTTAGATTCCTGTTATGTTCCTTCTAAGCTTATAAGAACTAATCATATAGCTGAAGCAGCATAACAATGTTATCAACATACTGCATTTATTTTTCTAAAGAGTGCCACATTACTGATAGTACTATTTTATTATAAGTAATCAACAATCATGTGCATCAGGGTAGGAAATAATACCTATCTATTAAAAAATATTTTATAGAAAATTGCTTTACAGTATCTTCCAAAATTAAGAGACATATTTTCAGTTAAACTTTGCAATTCAAAAAGTTCACTTGTCTCTTTCTCATTTGGGAAAGTATATAATTTAAAAAACAATATACGTTGTTCATATACCTTTCAGCAATGTAGGGGGAAAAGTCTGAAATTATATATGTATATATAAAAGTAGAAAAAAAGGTAGGCACACAAAACTAGGATCAAAAGGACATGACATTTTCAATAAAATTATAAATTATAGTAGAGTTTAACAGACAAAACAGAACTTAGAAATAAACCAAGAATATTTGTTTTCTCATTAAAGGTAGTAGTTATTTTAAAAATTTCCCCAGTGCTAAGATTCTAAAATCTTCCCGTCTTCGGCCTGTGGGAATCTTTGTGTTGGCTCTTTGTCTTTTTGACAGGATCCCATACTATGTGATAAACTTCCTTGTTTTTTGGTATGACAAGATTTCCTGCCCTAAGACCTGAATTTGGCCATTTTTCCCCCCTCAGTAGTCCTGGATCTTTTTAATAGCGAATAGTTTTAGAGACCAGTACTCTTGTTTAGGGATCATTAGGAACAATTTTTTTTTTGGTAAATAGTTACTTACACTTTCAAAAAGGGATTTCTTTCATTCTTTAGAATTGGTACTAATTTGGTCTTGTTTCCTCACGTCTAGACTGGTTATTGTCATTTTTAAAAATTCCAATTTTATAAGGAAAAATAAACTATGTGCATTTTTATGAACATTTACTTATTTATTACCAAGGTTGAATGTTCTGTTAGGGTTTATCAATTGTTTTCATTCTTTGGTATTTTGAATTGCCTGTTCATGCTTTCAGTTTGCTGTATTTTTTCTCCATATACCAAGAATAGAGCCCCTTGTCCATCTACATGTTTAGGAATGAATTCTTACATGTGGGATCAGCATTTTTTCCTTCTAAGATTCATGTTTGTACTGGAGATTATTTATTCAACAGAAAAATCAAATAAATACTTATTGAATACCTAATCTTTGCCACACAATACATATTTATTGAGCATCTACTAGGTCCTGGTAATACAGAGGCAAATAAAATGAAAATAATTCCTGTTCCTCTTGGGATACAATTCTAATGGGAATATTAAAACCTTTATCATCTCAAAATTACTTGAATAAGAAGGCAATAGTTATGTGTAATTTTTAAAATAATTATGAATAAATATCTTCACTTTGGTTAATATTCATCTCTTATTTTTATTTCAAAAGAGCTTATACCTAAATCATAACATGAAGTAATACAGGGTCTTCAATATTTTTATGGGCTTGCCACTAGTCCCTGAAATTCAAGTATTAGAATTTCATTCCTTGAGTGAAGTATTACTTCCTGGTTTGAAAACACACATTAAATAGGTTTAGCTATTATTAGACAAATATTATTACATAATTATTATGATAATGTAGTAATAATGAATATTACATTACTATGCATTGCCATATACATACAGGTGCCATTCTATTTTATAATATATTGTGAATATTATTTAAAAATGTTAGGTTAGTTTTCACTAACTTTTCTTGTGAAAAAAGATTTATTTACCTAATCTAAAAATTAAAGAAACAAAAATTAGAAATGCATCTCTAGGTTTATATCAATCAAGCATACAGCCTTGATTTTCTTGGATAGTCATGAGTTTTACTATCCTATTCCATTGTTTCTAAAATTACATTCAGAATTGTTAAAAATCATATGTCCAATCCTTAATCATAAACTATTCACATTATTTGTATTTAGGAATCACTATGGGACTAAATTATGAACAGCTTTATGGAAATAGACACTTTCATTAAAAAATGAAGATTGAATGAATATACTTCAGGTTAAATGGATTAATAGTAGAAATGTAGATCTTTAAAGAAAGCCATCAAATTGTTGTAAAGAGACCTGGACTTGAAAGGAGAATGCTAAGAAATTCTCCAAAAAATTATTTGTCTATCCCCACAATCACAAACTGACCACCGTGGTTACATTGACAGGTGTGTTGCAGGGCTGTTTTTACTTCCAAATGTGTTTTAAAGTGTATAAATTAGCAGCAAATTGCTATCTAGGTATGATAGAAGCTAGGTGCTCATTGAAACCATAGGAAATGATCCCCAGGATAGGGGTGTAGCAGATCACTTGCTATTTGATTTAATAATATGCAAGTTGGATTTATGCTTGAGCCAAAAACATCTTCAAATCCTCATAGAAATGACGGAAAACACTAAATATGACCCATTGTCATGTTAAAACACAATGCTATAAACTAAAATGACAGGATGGGATTATCTTAAATATTGAGCTTTTACTCCTTTCTGTGTAGTCATCAACTAAGATCTACTGCCATATGTGAGACTGCACAAATCTATTATTTATAGCAAAACATAAGTGATGCTTCCTCCTCCAAAACTTCAGCTAATGAAAAAATATTTTAAAAATGTTTTCTTAATGCTGGGTAACTAGTTCAGAAACTTTGCTGCTTTCATTACTCCTCTCTACTCCCAGCCCGCCCCAAAATGTGTCTTTGCCTTATTAAACACAAAAATGTCAAAATGTCACATTTTTTGAAATGTCTCTAAAGCCAGAAAGGCCAACATCATCTAATGCCTATAAGAGACAACATAGTATCAGAGGGGTAGCAAATACAAAAAAAAAGCAAGTATTACCTATTTTTTTTTAATTGGACACTTGTTTTATTCTTTTTTTTTTTCTTTTCAGCATAACAGTATTCGTTGTTTTTGCACCACACCCAGTGCTCCATGCAATACGTGCCCTCCCTAATACCCACCACCTTGTTCCCCCAACCTCCCACCCCCCGCTGCTTCAAGACCCTCGGGTTGTTTTTCAGAGTCCGTGGGCTCTCATGGTTCACCTCCCCCTCCAATTTCCCTCAACTCCCTTCTCCTCTCCATCTCCCCATGTCCTCCATGTTATTTGTTATGCTCCACAAATAAGTGAAACCATATGATAATTGACCCTCTCTGCTTGACTTATTTCACTCAGTACCCCAATGCTTATAGCAGCAATGGCCACGGTTGCCAAACTGTGGAAAGAACCAAGATGCCCTTCAATGGACGAATGGATAAGGAAGATGTGGTCCATATATACAATGGAGTTATTATGCCTCTATCAGAAAGGATGGATACCCAACTTTTGTAGCAACATGGACGGGACTAGAAGAGATTATGCTGAGTGAAATAAGTATTACCTATTTTTATTATTATTAGCAGTGGTGGTATTAACCAAAAGTTCAGCAAGTGAAAACACTAATGGACAGGGTTTGAATGATCACTAAACAGAGCTATGAAGAAAGCAGTTGGAGATCTGGATTGAAAATTAGTAGAATGTTTCATAATCTAAGCAAACAGTGATAGGAGCGGTGAAGCAGCAATTGGATTCTGAATAGAGAGAAGGGAACATGTTAGCACAGGTAATGTAGACAGGAGTTGATATTTCTGTCTATCAGTGTGCTCATACTGGTTGGAAAAATGATGAAATCCTTCCATACCCTTTGGTAAATAGCTATGGGCCCAAGTCCATGACAATATTCAGCCCATTCCCTAAAACCTCCAGATTTCCCTATGGACCAAAGACTGTAGTTTCAAGGAACTTTAGCAAAGAGCATCCTGAGTCCTGCTTTAGCACAAAAGCTAACATCCATCTCGTGCATTGATGCCTGTGTCACTCAGGTTGTTAAATATTTTTAGTATCATATATGTCTTTAAGAAAGAGATGTGGACTTCTTTTCTACTTTTCCTGCTCAGCACCTGATTTTCACCTTCACTATGAGGACACGTGTCTTTCTTCCAAGAAGATTCCTAGCTGCTATCTCTTCAGTGCTTTTTTGCCTCTTCATTTTTTCTGTCTTCTTTTTCTGCACCCCTTTGTACTACTTTTGAACCTAAGAATCCATTCTATATGTTTCTTATAAGGACTGTCCTATTTTTAATATACTGTCATTTCATATTATTTATGTAGCAATATTTAATGATATGCACAATAAGAAAGTCATTTTTGAGTACTCTCTTCTTTTTTTTTTTTTTTTTCTGGGGACGATGAATCTTCTGGTTGATTTCATTGACTGCTTCACTGACTGTGAGGCCTACTCAGGTGTTTTGAATTGTTTATCAGAAAGTTTCCTCCCTGTTCTTATTCTTCTTTCCTTTTTTCTCCAACTCCACAATATCGAACAGTTTTGTAAACACTTCTGCTTATCTTTCTAGAGCTCACAATCTAGATTTGGTCATACATCAGGAGCTCAGAAATCTTGACAGAGTGATGATTTAGGACGTGGCCGGCACAGAGGGTCAGACAGTGTCTTGTCTTTATCCACCAGGATATGTCCAGGACCTTCTTCCCCTAGTTTTCAGTTTTATAGAAGCAGCTGGATTTGGGATAAGCTTGAGAGGTTAGTTTTCTGTTTCCTTTAGTAGACAGAGAAGGGAGACCAGGGGCAAAATTTTCATGTGGGGAGCCTCAGTCCAGTCTGTTCTACCTTATTCATATGAAGAACTTTTAACCTCCTTTATCCTGTAGGAACAGAGCTCTCTACTTGCAACCTTGAGGTTCTATAGATTTGCTTTTTAGGCCAGATTACTTTTTGTGTCGCTCTTTCATTATGGGACCAAAGCAGTACTTATCTTCCCATCTGAATGCCATTTTTCATTTTACTTTTATCATTTTATACTTTATCATTTCTATGGGCTTAGTAGAGGGGAAGATGGTGTTTTATCAGTCACGTTTCCAGCAGGAAACAGATGGCACACTCAAATTAGGATAATTCAAGGCAAGTTTTAAAAAGGGACCACTGAAAAAGATGTTGTCAGGGCATAGGGAATTGAAATCGATACTGTCATATTCCAGAGCTAGTATGGAATAGAAACTGAAGACATGAGGAAAGAGAATGGTTAGTGTATGGACAAAGAAAAAAAAAAAACTAGCTATTTCTTCAGTCCTTCACACATGCACACAAATTTATGAAACACTTATTTGAGAGTGATTTTTGCAATTTGCATCTTACCTTGCCCGTAACACTGGCTTATGAATAGGTCATATGTATGGATCCTTTGTGTAATGAAACAGGACAGAGAAACTATAAGCCTATACAGACTTATCACCAAAGACTCAAAACAACCTGCAAGGGTTAAAACAGAAAGAATACATGATGCATTCAAGAGAATTCATGAAGACCTTTAGTCTGATGATGCTATATATTTGTGTTTTCTATATGGGGCTAGATAACTTCTGTCACTCCTAAGGCAGAGAGTAGGGGAAAGAAGTGTGAAGAAGGCTTTGTTTCATAAAAGTGTGTATGTGTGTATTTGTAGGAAACGAGAACAGTTGAGATTTTGTGTGTGTGTGTGACAGCAGTATAATATCCACACCTGAATAGAGACACAATGGGTGTTGCTTTTTATTCAAACTTTTATTTTTAAATGTCAGCCTCCTTCCCTTCTTTCCCTGATTTCTATCCTTTCCTGTTCTTTCCGTCACCCTCCCAAAGTAGAGACTTGACAAGGATTTCTTCAGCAATAGCAAATCCAGGACATCAGAGGCAAAGACAGAAAGACCCGTGGGCTTGCAGTGAAAAATTTGGTGTTGGACTTCAGCTATCTGATTTAAGGAGTCAAGCTCTCTGAATATCAGGTTCTTCAGCTATGAAGCGAGGTGTTGTCATCCACCTTCCCTCAGAGGTTCCCAGGCCAAAGAGGATAACATAAAATTCTCATTAAAAGGTGGTTAAGTCTTAGAGAGGATTGGAGGAGAGGAACATACCCTAGAGTCTGAGTGGGCCAGAAAAGGAAATTGAACAGAGTACACTCTGACTGGGGGAGAAGTATCCTTGAAGACATGTCTCCAGTGAAAATATTTCCCTTACTTCACTCAACATGCCAGCCATGCCCCTACATTGGGCTCTTCTGTAGTGTGTGCTCCCTCTGCCTCAAGCCTCAAGCACACTTCTATGGGTATTTGCCCAATAAACTCTCTTACCTCTTTCAAGTCTTTGCCCAAAAATCACCTTAATGAAAAAAAAAGATCATCTTAATGACACTTACACTGTTCACCCCTATTTGATAATACAACCCAAACCCCCAGGACTCCTCATGTGCTTTGCCTGTTTCCAGTTCTTTCTATACCATGTATCACATTCTAATATACTCTATAATATTCCTGTTCATCAATCTATCATTTTTTTCTGTTGTTTGACAACACCTCGGGGTCCCTACAATACCTGCACTGGAATGCAAACTCCATGTTGGCAGGGATCTCTGTCCGTTTGTACATGGATGTATCCCAAGCGCATAGGTTAGTGCTTTGGACAGAGAGAGCACTTCATAAACATCTTCCAAACAAAGAAACATGTCACTCTAATGGTGCAAAACAACCATACCCACGTTTCCCTGGGTACCACTTGAGGACTGCCGCACACCATAACTGGAAGATTCGTTGGAACCTGGTCACAGGGACTGATCATAGGGTCTTTGGGAACTCTGGAGATTGGTCACCAGGTTAAAGCAATTCCCTGTGGTTCCTCTAGTATACTTTTCTTCTTCTAACCCAACATCAAGGCCATTAGACCCATTTTCTAGGTGTACAGTGGAGAGGTTCTCACAAAAGGCTGCCATTCCAGGCAGTCAGATCATGTCCCCTGAGGAGGACAAACATATAATTTTAACATTCCACTAGACAATAATGGTTTGCTTATTGTTTCATCCTTTTTAGGATGTGCATTCCTCCTATTATTTCTTTTCATCATTACTGTAGGGATTTCCTTTGCTTTTTTTTTTTTTTTACCCTATTTTTGTGGATTCCATTTCTTTCTCTTTCTAGGTTTATTTTTTCGTTTTTCTGAGCACATGCTCCAGTAGTACAAAAAGGGGCAAAAAGAAGTAAGATTTTTGATCCTTTGTGTGACTAAAAATATCTTCATTCAATCCCTGAGTCAATGTTTGGGTATATACAGAATTCAATGTTGAAAATAATTTTCCTAAATGGTCTTGAAGTTTCATTCCCCCTGATTTTCTATGTCCTAGTATTGCTTCTGAGAACTGGAATGTATTTTCTAAGTTTTGTGTCTGTTTTATCTGTTATTTTCCCCAAGCCAGAAATAGGATCTCTATTTTAGGATCTCTACTTTTTCCATGATGTTATGAAAATTTACATTGATTTGTCTTGTGGTGAGTCTTTCTCCATCCATTATATTGGCACTTGACATGTCCTTTAAATTTGGAGATGCATGTCTTTTAGTTAGGAAAGAAAATATTACATAATTTCTTTAATATTTTTCTCCCACCTATTTCTCCACATTATTATTATTGTTATTATATCCTGTGCAGTTATGGGTTGAACTTGCTAGGTTGTTCCTTTAGCTAAAAAAAAATTTTTCCATATTTTTCATTTCTGAATTTTGGGTTCCTTTTCCATGAGATTCCTTCAACTCCATTTTTCAACCATTCTGTGAATGATATTTGTTTCTGTTATCATATCTTTAACATTGGAAGGCTGTATTTTTTATTCTCTGGAGGTCTCTCTCTTTTTTTAAATAGACTTTTATTCTCATTCTGTATTTTTGAGAGTATTTAAGGTTTTTACATATTCGTTTCTATTTCCTCGGAGTTCCTTTTAGGCGTTTTTGGCTATTAGCTTTCAAATGTCTCATGATATTTGGCTGCTTACAAATATTTATATCAATAAAGTGTAAAAAATGATAAAAGGCTGTTTATCAATAAAGCATAAAATGTGGATTGGAAGCCATGAGCCTATGGGGGGCACAAGAAGGTGAATGCTGGGATCCATTATTGGATGATCAGGTAGACACATGGCTCTTTTATCAGGCTATTCAAAATTCCTTGCTGTTTCCTCTCAAGCTGGCCAGTTTCCTTGGAGAGAAAAACATGCTCCCCTGATTCTCAGGTTTTTCTAATTATCCCTGACTTTAACCACAGTACAAAATCATATTTTCCTAACTCTATTTATTTCCTCCACGAATACTACTACCTTCTTGGCTGGGAAGGGGGTAAGTTCTGTCTGCTGATAGGAATTGAGCGAGAAGGAGGAGATGGAGCAGTGATAGCAAGTTTCGAGTATAAGGAGATTCACTAAATCCATCTGTTTTCAGTATGGTGCCCCATTCCTGTTGTAGCTGGTTTTCAGTGCTTTATTCTTTAGCAAATGAATATGTACACGTTTCCATGCCAACTGTATCTCAGTAAAGCTGAAAAAAAAGTTTTTGGATGTTTGGGAGGATGAGAGGGCTCTTAGAGACATGGGCAGTGCATGTTATCTTGTGCCCTTGGCAGGGAAAACAGAGAGCTTTGCATGTGGGTACAGCTCTTGTGCTCTGAAGTCTTCTAAAGTCTCAAGACTCCATTAAGCCACCACAATTAGTCTATTAACTCCTGTTTATGAATGTTGAATGAAACTTTGGCCTTCTATGCTGGTAGAGTTTGTGCATTTCAAAAAGAGAAAAGATCTATATTTCTATCTTCTAAGAACATTATCTGCTCATGGCGAACCCTGGTATCCTAGACCATTTTTAGTGACAAAGTAAGGTAGGAAAAAAAATCTTTCAATAATAAAGGAAACTTATTTTATTTCTTTCCCCACAAAAACATGAGAATATAGAGTTATCTACGTTATCATATGTTATTAGCTGAGGGGAAATAATGAGCTATAGGTAGAAGGAGTCCAAAGTCAAAATAATTCCACTCACCAAGTCACCTCAGCCAGCATCTTTGAGGTAGTCTTTACAGTTATTTTATTTTGAAGATATCACTATAAATGAGCATTGCTCAAAACTTTGGCATTCTATGAGTTTTTGTTGATTTTTTTTTTCTTTTTGGGCTGGTTTATACAGGCATCCTGCTTATACCCACCTTAAAACTTTTCTAGACTACAAAATTTGCAACTATGATTAAAAAAAACTTGGACATCAGTTGTATATGTAAAATAATCAAATATGTTGACTTAACTAGATCTCTAGACTGAAATGTTTATATATGCAATAGATAGTTATATTTTCTTTATCTAGCTAACTAACTCCACTAGCAAATTATAGAGAGCATGACTGTTATTACTCTAGGTATCTGTTCAGGTTTATATTTTCTGTGCATGTGGGATCTGTGTAGAATCTACAGGAAATCAACCACAGGATGGTAAACAAGAGATTTTGGAAAGTTGAACTGAATTTGAAAGAAGTGGCTAGGAAGTTAGAAGCTGGGTCAGGTGCCCTTGGCATTACCTTGATGATTTGCTAGAAGGACTCATGAAACTCAAAATAGAGTTGTACTTATGACTAAGATCTATTAAATGAAAGCAAAATTGTCAAAGGGAAAAGGTACATGGGGATGAAATTGGGAGGAAACCAGGTCCACTCTTCCAAGAATACTCTCCCTGTGGAGTCTCTTGTTCCTTAATTCTTCCAGCATTAAATTGTGATGTGCGGTCTATCAGGGAAGCTCCTTAGACTTTCAGAGCCCAGGGTTTTTACTGGGGGTTGGTCAGATCAGCATCCTCTGCCAGACATGCATAAAAATTTGAGATTTCTGGGGGGGGGGAGAAAAGGGTTTGTTCAGCATAAACCATAGAGTTTGTACATTTTTGACACAATGAGTCAATATTATCAATTAGAGAATGGTAGGTACCCTCATAAAATCCAAATTCCTAGATGCCAGTCAATGGCCAGCCTGGCAAGCAGGCATTTCTTAGGATAGCTATCTCAGTCTTGCTCTGTTAACTCTTTTCTGGAGGGAATAAAGGAACTAAATTTTATCCAATGTCTCTGTGTTATAATCTTTGATAGATATTTTTATAGCCCATTTAATTTTCATGAAATGTCTATGAAGTCCAGTGGCAGGACCAGGGATGAGGGGTGAGGAGCTGGAAAAGGAAGGTCCATTTGTCTCAGTCCCTGATTGCCTTCAGACTCTGTTTTGTATGTTATGGTAATTTTGAAGTCTAGAATCACCGCTCATTCACACCTAGTGGGTTTCAGGACTCACATCTGATTTGGGAATTCATTTTCTTCTATGGACTGCACTGGCTCACATTCATTTCTCCTTGAAAAGTTCGAGTTGGTTTCTTTATTGTCAGCATCCATAACACAGGGCACCCATACCCTGGGTGAGGTCTCTACATTTTCTGTCTTCTTCCTTTGTGTTAGCACTCACCACAGGGGATGAAAGCACACAGAGGTAGTTTTATATTTCTCCACGGAATGGGTATATTTGGAAAGAGAGAAATCAAAACACATATGAATGTGTTTAATTGGATAATGAATTTTCTCCCTAGCAGCCACAGTCTGTCCATAGCATAGGGAGATGGAGCAGGGATCAATACTTTTTGTCATCTGCACTTCCTTAGCTTGCTTGCTTTTCTTTCTTTCTTTCTTTCTTTTCTTCCTTTCTGGTTAATATCCACATACCCTTATCACCATTTTTCTCCAACCAGCTCCTACAGGGGGAACTCTTTCTCTTTCTCTTTTACATGTGGTTCAGTAGGGTCTGACAATTCTATCACCTTCATAGAGTTAAGCCTGTATTCAAGCTAGGCCAGTCAGAATCCAGTTCTGTTCAGCCCTCCCACCCCACCATTTGCTGACAGTGAAGTGGGTAGGAGGAGCTATTTCCTCTCTGGAGGATTTGTTGGAATGATGTGACCTTAGAAGGTGATGGAGACAGGAAGAGAAGAAGGAAGAAAAGCAGGGGCAAGGCATAGGCTGTTGCTCCTGGTCTCAGCTCTGCCTCTCCCTCCCATGTGCATGAGGATTTTTGTTGGCCTCATTCAAATTGCACTTCTGCTTCTATGAACCACAATGACCCTGACCACTAGAAGGGTCTATGATACCTAAAAAAGCATTCTTAGAGAGAAGAAAACTAAACTTGGGGTTCAGGCTCTTTCTCAGTGAAGTGATAGGGAAGGTTATTCCAGGAATATATATTCATATAAAGCCAAATGTTATTTAATATTGAAAGAATGAATAATAGTACTTATTTTCTAAATGTAAGGCCTGAATTATTTGATATGCAGAGAATAGAGATGAATCAAGACCACAGGATTAGGCCTACTTTATCTAACCTATTTCAGGACAAATTTTCCCTTATTGGGAAGCCTAGATCAGGAACTTCAGAACAGGTCTGGTGTTGAGGTGGGGGCTCAAGCTCAGAACAGCTCTCACCCGGATGGGGGTATGAGGCCCAGGCTTTCCTGTGAGAACACTCGATACTTGGTAAGAGCTTCAGAGCATGCACCTTGAAAATCTTAACAGTACTTCTCAAACAAGATGACTATCTTAGCATACTTTTACTCTGCTAATGCTGTGATTTTTTTTTAGTATATATTTCTTTTTTTAATAAAAAAATTTATTTGAGAGATATTTATTTGAGAGATAGAGAATGAGAGAGAGAGAGAGCATTAGAGGAGAGAGGTCAGTGGGAGAAGCAGACTCCCCACCAAGCAGGGAGGACCCGATCCCAGGACTCCAGGATCATGACCTGAGCTGAAGGCAGTTGCTTAACCAACTGAGCCACCCAGGTACCCCTTTAGTATATATTTCTATAATAAATCTGGAATTTGTTTTGTTGTTTTGTAACTAACTACTAAGAGGTGAGTGATGTGGGCATAAATATGTAGGAAAAAAAGTATTCTGAATATCTGCCTTTATAAGTATTTTAAAATATGATTTCATACATTTTCTCCAGATGATCCAAAAGAGTATTTTGTATAACTCTTTTCTGAGTAATAGGAAGAAATTACCCTACTTTGTTTTCATGTCTATATATTTAGAATATATCACACAGCAGTGTGTGTCTACCTCTTGGGAACATGTTGAGGATGATTATTTCCAAATAATACTCATTTGTGCTGAAGTGAGTAGATTTTTGTGCTATGTCTTTTAACAAAAAGAGCCGGGAGATGCAAACTCTGTTTAAGTAGACATCAATATTTTACCAGGATAAGTGCTGGAAGATTTAATTTCTCCTGGAAAATGGCAACCATATGACATTTCAAACCGATTAAATAGAAATTTGATTATTGGAAGTAATAGTGAAAATCCATCTTTAATTTCATGCATTTTGGTGAGAGTCATACAGTTTCCATGCCAGTTTAATGGGAGTTGTCTTATCTGAATGACAAGTCTGCAACAGCCCCTCAGAGCATAATCAGAATAGTCCAGATAGCTTTCCATTCACAAACTCAGATATTCTGGTGGTTGAGTTGAACTCAAACTGTCTTCAGCAATTAAGTTAATTTTGCTTTTGCTTTTATTTTGTTATGTGTCAGTTTGCTTTCCCCCCAATTCCTAACCCGAATTACCCTCCTTACTATCAGTTTCTTTGGCCAACCCGTGAATGATTTATAAATAATTACATTTCCACAGATACATGGGTCTCAAACCACCAAATAATGCAATGAGATTATGTGCTGTAAGAATTTAGTTTCAAATTCCTTTGACCTTTATCCTGGATGCCACTCTGTGGTTGTACCTTTTCCTAGGTAACTTGGAGAACTACCCTCTTTCTCACTGATGTTCGGGAAAACAATTTCCCCTCTAATGCGCTCCCAAAGTCGCTGGAGCTGGTGGCTGTGTGATGTTTGTGTGTTTGCCGGGTGCGCATTTTTTCCCCCGACGACTGCTGTCATATTGATTCACTTTGATAGTCAAAATAAGTCTTTTAAAATGTTTCTCTGTATACTCCAGACTAATCCAAACCTAAAACAATCAGGCTGACTTTGTTTGCTTTTTTTCAGCACCAGCAACATTCAGCGAGCAGACAACACTTCCAGCTTCAAGAATGATTACCATTGCTGAAGATGTGAGAGCCCGATAGAAGGAAGCTTAACTTTCATAAAAGTCTCTGGAGGGCTTAGAGTGGCTCAGAAAGGGCTTGCCTGGGGAATCAGGAAGACACTATCAATGGCACAGACTCGAGGTGCCATTTCACAAAGAGCTGCTTTTTCTCTTTCTTTCTCTCTCTCCACCCCCGCCGATGTTGGCAGAAATTCTTGCAAAGTTATAGAATGAAGGTGAACAGGACAAAATTAGCAGATTCCTGTGAGTCATGACAGTTTCAACACAACCTCTAGCTGTTCATGTTAAATTATAGTGTGGGGTATTTTAGCATGTATCAGGATGATTAACCACAGGGCAGGCTCACCTCCCAAGGTGGTACTTTATGTCATTGTGCAACATAAATTGAGAGAGAAATAGAGATGGGGTAGGGGGCCAAATGATCTGAATTTATACCATTTTCCTCTCATTATCTTAATGTATGGTACAGGCAGCAGACTTCCTAACTACAACGCTTCCTATGAACAAAAGAGATCCATCACAAGACCCGAGCTTCAAAATGCCACTGCTCAAAGGGCCCAAGAAACCTTCCTTTCAGACCTGACATTAACCATGGGGGTCCCAAGATGCGTTTAAAACAAACCAACAAAAGAAGACATATTGTTCTGGAATGAAGCATCACAGTGATCTCTTATAATCACTGATGTTTAAGGAGGAAGGAGAAAGCGAACCTCACACTAACTTTATGCCTTAAAAGAGAGCTAGCTGCGTTCAGGCAGGAAGAATGTTTTTTGATTGTCCTCGAGCAGAGTGAGATGACTTTGCAATAGCCGCAGCTAACAAGTGTGGCCCTCTTCCTACATGCCTGGTGCTGCCCCATTGTTTGGCACTAATGCACGGTAAACTCCCATCCACACTTTGAGTTAAGCATATACTTACTATGCCTACTTTATACATGGGGCACTGAGGCTCAGAGAAATGCATTTCTCTACCTAAGGCCACATTGCCAGTCAGTGGTAAGACTTTGTAGGATTTCTGTCCTCTCTTCCAGGGGCGTGAGGGCCCAGATGGGCAAAAAAGCAAGAGACGTCCTGACCTTGGAAACGTGAAACCGCTGATAGAACCAGGAAGCAGAACTCCACACTTCATCCTGCTGCATTTACTGTCCTCACTAACACAGGGCCCTAGTTTTCTGAGGCAAGCTCAGCCAGTATCAAACACCATTTTTGTTTGACTGCAGATGAGAAATACGAATGCATTTGTTTCTGTTTGCACCCCTTTCCAGCTGAAAACCTTTCTTGTTAGCTGTCAACAATGTCACTTCCACATTTTCATGTGATGGGTTTCTACTGCTGCTTATTTTGAAACAGAGGTGATAATTAATCTTCCCACATTCAAGCACTGCAAACATATTTCAATTTCAAATGAGATAAGACCCAAGCTGAAACACCCACACTTGTATTTTAGATAGCTTTGTACCATGCATTGTAACTGGCCTGAATTTTCTCTGCGGCAGTCACGTTATTGATGGTGAGTGTAGACGTATTATTTCTAAGGGACATGCTTGGCAGAATAGGGAACTGACACATTAGCTAAAGTTGGAAGGAAGAAAGGAAATGAAAATCAGGTTAATGTTAGTCTTTTTGCTGACCCCATATGCTTGCCAAGCTTCATCCCCTTGTCTTTAAATAGCATAATTTTGAAACTTACCCATAGCACCAGGTAAATACATCTCTTCCTCTATTCACTGTCACTGATTTCGAGGGTTGGGTCTGGTCACCGTATATTAGAATCAGAACTGCAAGAGACCTGCAAGTCATATAGTTTATATAGACACATATGTGTTTGGATACTGGTCTCTAGACTAGAGTTTTAGTAAACATTACTTACAGATGACTTGGTATCACGAGTTGGGATAGTTTTATCCAAAGCCGTAAGAGCAGACAATAAGAAATTTTGGAGGAGTTATATCTGTACCTAATCCCTAGAGATGCAGCCTCTTGGGGAGGGTCAGGGGGCTGGCAACTTCACAGCCCCCGTACCAGGAAGTCTACCATTGACTCACTCTGAATACTGTGATTACTAGAAAGTCTTGAGACTTTCTGGTAAATAAAATTTTCTTCATTTTATAGATACATACACACATATATATAGATTTATGAATATTTATTTACAAAAACAAAGCTGTTCATTTACTTTAGCAACCATAGCTGAGTAAAACAAAACATATTTAAAGCAAAGGAAAAGTGGGAAAATGGGAACATAAGAGTCATGTAATTGCCTTTCCTCACTGGTCCTATGACCCCATCTTTCAGCTGTCATGTCCTCCTTCTAGACTGAGTTGTGAGATGTTCGTTTTAATATAAAACATATTGTTGGGGTATGTTATCAAAGGAACGAGACTGAGACAAAGTGAAAGTTATGCAAAGCTTTATTCTATGCCAAGCATTAGAAGTCAGACTGACTGGCCAGGGCCGCCTCTGAAGAGAGCGACCCCTCCCAATCTTACAGACTACCTTTTACTGGGAAAAACCGTGATTTGTATTTTGTTATCTCAACCCACAGGGTTCATGTGTCTCTTGTTGATTGGCTCGTTCCATCTGGTCTGGTGACTTGTTATTCAAGATTACTTCATACTAGGAACTGTTACAAACAGTACTTTTCAGGAAGGCTAAGTTATGTTAGGCCACATGCAGATGGCTAATTGAATTACAGTTTACCCTATAGTAGCTGTTTGAACTAGCCTATCACTCTGGTCAGAAGTGGCGCCCAAGGTTGGTGGCTAAAAGGTGGGGTTTACATTCTTTGGTGGAGAGGGAGATAGTATGTGTGTTTTTTACTGATTGGATGTCTCCACCTGGCCTGACTTGTCCTTGTATTCTGGGCTCTGTTATCAGGAACTGGCTAATATTTTACTGGTCCTCTGGGGGGCAGAGTCAATTTAAGTTTTACTGCACAAACAACAAAATGGCTGTTTAACTGAGATGGAGTCGCTCTGGCTAAGTAGGCCCTTACACATATTAATAACGATGTACTTAGGTATTAGTCTTTTAAGTTTTTTAAAGAGGAAATGAGGCAGTTCTAAAGAAAAAATTTCCCATTTGGGAGAGTTTTTCTTGGCACATGCTGACTTAGACTATTTTTTTCCTACACCTAGAGAATTGTAGAGGAAAAAGGGATGATAGCTTGGGACATGGTAATTTGGGGTACTAGGTTTTGATCTAGAAAAACCTTCTCAACATAAATTTGGAAGTCTGAAGGTAAATCTCAGAAGAGCACTGAGAACTTGAGATGTTAATTTAAAAACCTGTGATCCCTCAGAGGTGACATTTAAGGACTAAGAATAACAGTGAACACACATCGAGCCTGTCTTATACACTAGGGATTGTTCCAAATTCATTTAATCCACACAACAACCTCGGAAGGTAGATATTATTATTGTACCCCAAAGGGCAAGTAAATTCCATGAAATCATTCAGTACGAAGGGTCAGACTGAGGGTTTCAAAACCAGGCAAACCATTCACAAAGCCCAAGTTTCAGCTGATACAGGGTGTGGCCAGGAAAGAAGACAGAACCTCATGAGCTAATTCATATGGAGCCAAATGAACACAGCGAATTTATGGAGAAGAGAGCAAAAAGGGAGGGGCGTATGGGTTACTCAGTCAATTAAGTGTCTGCCTTCACCTCAGGTCATGATTCCAGGGTTCTGGGATGGAGCCCCACATTGGGCTCCCTGTTCAGCAGAGAGCCAGCTTCTCCTTCTGCCGATCCCCCTCTTTGTGCGTCTGCTCTCTCCTCTCTCTGTCAAAGAAAGAGGGGCACCTGTGTGGCTCAGTGGGTTAAAGACTCTGCCTTCGACTTGGGTCATGATCCCAGAGCCCTGGGATTGAGCCCCGCATTGGGCTTTCTGCTCAGCAAGGAGCCTGCTTCCTTTCTGCCTACTTGTGATCTCTGTCTGTCAAATAAATAAAATCTTGAAAGAATGAAAGAATGAAAGAAAGAAAGAAGGAAAGAAATAAAGAAAGAAAGAAAGAAAGAATCTTAACAAAAAAAGAGAGAGCAAAAGAGAGATGGCTTGGAGACCTATTAGCAATATCTGAATTGTGTAATTTCTCAATATCCAACAAACAAAATCATTTCATGAAAGTGAGATAATCAGTGATGGGGAGATAAGGGAAACGATGACCTAGAAAGGACCACTAGCTCAGGTGGTTAGGAAGTATGGCTTCTGAAGGAGAGCTACTTCTGGAGCATCTTGGATTGAAGAAAGGTGGCCTTTTCAATGGCCACACTGTCAATGATACAAAGTCTGCCTTCGTTTCATGGAAGTAAATATTCTAATTGTAAGTAATCCAAAAGGCCTGGTTTGGTAGGAAAGTATTAAACAGGAGTGAGGACATAAGTATGTGGCCCACTTCTTCACTTCTAGTTTTTGTTGTTGCTTTGAAGTAGGCTCTATACCCAGCATAGAGCCCAACAGGGATCTTAAAACTCACAACCCTAAGATCAAGACCGGAGCTGAGATCAAGTGTTGAATGCTTAACTGACTGAGCCATCCAGGTGCCTTCACTTTCAATTTTTTACTTAAATGTTAGTAAGGCTCTCCCTGAAAACACTACATAAAACAGCCTCTCTCCTTATCTCCCTATTCCTGATCCTCCACTCTATTTTCCCTCATTGCATGAATCTTTCTCTTATATACTATGTATTTGTGTATTCCTTTGTCTCTTCCCCTCTCTCAAAACCCAGCCCAACTGGGATAAGATTATTTTGTTGACTACTTTATCTCTAGGACCTCAATAAGTATTAGTCTGATAAGAGAACCAGATTCTAATTATGCCCTGACTTAACGGTGTGGCACAGCTCACACTGCTCATTGATTTAGGGGTCTATTTTTCATTATCTATAAGATAAGGCAGATACTTGAGATTATTTTTAAGCTTCTCTACTCAATATGTTGATGATTCTAAAATTCTTCACCCTCTTCTTCCCACCCCATTTTATTTCAGAAATGAGAAGTTGTATCTTATTTCAGTAAAACTCAAGAACCTCAAGGCTAAATTTGAATTTCCTCAAGATGCCAGCTGCCTGGATGTGATCTTAGGCACCTATGATTTGTCCTGAATCCAGTAGTCACCATCCTAACATCAGAAAGAGTGCTGCCCTGCCACACTTGCTCTGTTGCTTGCTTCCAGAATGGTTTAATCAAGCTCAATGATTTGGAGCTGGATGTGTGGTTCCTCTTCAGAAACCACTCATCATTTGCTGACAGTCATATTTTTAGAGTATAATTTTATTTTTGAAGCAAGACTTTCTCATTATCATGTGACAAAGCACCTGGATGCTTCTAAGTTCCAAAGTTCCATGACCTGAGTTGGTAAATTTCATGATGTACACAAGATGAAGGTGCTTTGTTTGCAGGGGCCCATGCGATGGACACCAAAGAAGCTACTGTTTGGTCTTAAGGTCTTATAGGGAATTTTATATTATGAATGGTTTCTAGGCTTTCTTAAACAAATATATCCTGAAGTAACCAAGTTTTAATTTCCAGGGCTGTCTGAATACTCTCTTGAAATTCTTTACCTCATTCTGCTGATGTGATTAAACTTCAGAGAGGTAGGCTTGCTTTTCAGGGAAGGAGCTGAAAAGAGAAGAAGGTAACAAGGGAACTGTGTTCTGGAAAACACGTATAATGTATCTATGGTTATTTTCTGCCTGTAAGAGGTGAAGAAGGATGGCAGCCATGATGTCGCCAGTTGCTTTTCTGCTCGTTGTGAAGAACAGAGGAAAGTGAGTGATGATCTGGATCTTCTGGGTCTAGAGAATTATGCATCATCCTTGGCCCACTGGCAGGATGTGCTGCTTTGACTTCTGCAGCATATTTTTAAAACATTTGATTGGTTATTAAAGGACAAAGTGGAAAGGTGTGGACTGGGAAGCAAGTCAATTAGAAGACTATGGTGCAAAGTTAAAAATCATCTGAAGAATGCTTGTGAATACATTAGGAGGAGTCAAAATGGCGGAGGGATAACAGGCTAAGATGACAGAGGAGTAATAGGCTGAGATGACATCAGGTCGCAGGAGTTCAGTTAGATAGTTATCAAAACATTCTGAACACCTACAAATCCAACAGGAGATTGAAGAGAAGAGGAGCAGCAATTCTAGAGCAGCAATTCTAGAACCACTTTCTAAAAGGTAGGATGTGCGAAGTGAATCCGAAGTGACGGGAGATAGACTGTGGGGGGAGGGGCTGGCTCCCGGTAAGCTATGGAGCAACAGAGCACAAAATCAGAACTCTGCTCCATTGAGGGACATTGCTCCAGAGGCTAAGTGGGGGTGGAGCCCACGCGGGGACAGCGTAGTCTCAGGTCCCGCGAGGTCACAGAAGGATAGGGGGTGTCTGAGTGTCGCAGAGCTCACAGGTATTAGAGCAGGGAAGCCAGCTACAGAGATAGAGCTGAGGAGTGAGCTCTCAGCTCGGGATTACCTTAAACTGTGATCCATGGCACAATCAGACCACTGTTCTTTGAGCAGGGACCCCACAAGTGGTAGATCCGGGGAGACTCACCTTCCTTCTCTGGAGGCAGGAAGACTCCAAATGTGGCTATGTGCCAGAGACAGAAACACTCCGTCACAGGCTGGGTGAGCTCAGAAGCATGACCAGAGACCCAGGGAGACTGGGAGTGATTTAGTATTTTTCTCCGAGGGTGCACTGAGGAGTGGGGCCCTGAGCTCTTGGCTTCTCTGGGCTGGAGATTCAGAGGCTGCCATTTTCATTCCCATCCTCCAGAGCTCTATGGAAAGCATTCAGGGAACAAAAGCTCCTGAGAGCAAACCCAAGCAGATTACTTAGCCTGGCCCCTGGCAAGGATGGAGCAATTCCGCTTTGGGCAAAGACACTTGAGAATCACTGCAACAAGGCCACTCCCCCCGAAAGTCAGCAAAAACACCCAGCCAAGACCAAGCTCACTCACTGATCAAGAAGAACAGCGGAATTCCAGAGGAGGAGAAAGCAAAGCATGGAATTCATAGCTTTCTCCCCATGATTCTTTACTCTTGCAAAGTTAATTAACTTTTTTAATTTTATTTTTTTCTTATTTTAATTTTTTTAACTTTTACTCTTTCCTCTTTTAACATTTTTAAACTAGTTTATCTTTTTTTTAAAAAAAGATTTCATTTATTTATTTGAGAGAGAGAGAGAGAATGCGAGACAGCATGAGAGAGGAGAAGGTCAGAGGGAGAAGCAGACTCCCCGTGTAGCCAGGAGCCCAATGTGGGACTTGATGCCAGGACCCCAGGATCATGACCTGAGCCGAAGGCAGCCACCCAACCAACCTGAGCCACCCAGGTGCCCCTTAACTAGTTTATCTTAACAATACCTTTCTTCTAAAAAAACCCTTTTTGAACCTTCATTATTATAGTCATATTTTATCCTTCATTGTATCTAACTTTATTTTTTGTATACATATAGGGTTTTTTCTTCTAAAAATTTTGGGATACAACTTCTTCTAATAGATCAAAATATACCCTAAATCTAGCATAGGGCTTTGTTCTAGTCTCCAGCCTGAGCAAATTCTCTCCATTTTCTTTTTCTTTCTTTTCCCAACCAACTTATCTTATCAACTCCTTTTTTAGAATTTTTAAAAAATTTTTATCATTACAGTCATATTCTAGCCCTTCATTATGTTTACCCTTATTTTTGTGTGTGTATATATATTATATTATATATATATATATATATATATATATATAAAATACATATAATATATATATATATTTTTTCTTTATTTAAAATTTTGGGAGGTAATTTCTTCTAAGAGACCAAAATACACCCAAAATCAAGTGGGTGGTTCTGTTCTATTCACCAGTCTAATATATATATATATATATAAATTATATATATATATTTAAAAATTTTTAAATTAATTAAAAATTTTTTTAACTTCTTCTTATCCCCTTTCTTCTCCCCACGATTTGGGATCTCTTCTGATTTGGTTAACGCACATTTTTCTGGGGTCTTTGCCACCCTTTTAGTATTTTATTCTTTCATTCATATATTCTTATCTGGATAAAATGACAAGGTGGAAAAACTCACCAAACAAACAAAACAAAACAAAACAAAAAACCAAGAGGCAATACCAACGACTAGGGACCTAATCAATATGGACATTGGTAATATGTCAGAACTAGAGTTCAGAATGATGATTCTCAAGGAGCTAGCTGGGCTCAAAAGAGGCATGGAAGATATTAGAGAAACCCTTTCTGGAGAAATAAAATAACTAAAATCTAACCAAGTTGAAATTTAAAAAGCTATTAATGAGGTGCAATAAAAAATGGAGGCTCTTCCTGCTAGGATAAATGAGGCAGACAAAAGAATTAGTGAAATAGAAGACCAAATGATGAAGAATAAAGAAGCTGAACAAAAGACAGACAAACAACTACTGGACCATGAGTGGAAAATTTGAGAGATAAGTGATACCATAAGATGAAACAATATTAGAATAACTGGAATTCCAGAAGACAAAGAAAGAGAGAGAGGGGCAGAAGGTATATTGGAGTGAATTATAGTAGAGAATTTCCCTCTACTATATATGGCAAAGGGAACAAGCATCAAAATCTAGGAGGTGCAGAAAACACCCCCCCCCCCGGCAAAATCAATAAGAATAGGTCCACACCCCATCATCTAATAGTAAAACTTACAAGTCTTAGTGACAAAGAGAAAATCCTGAAAGCAGCTCAGGACAAGAAGTCTGTAACATACAAAGGTAGAAATATTAGATTGACAAGAGACCTATCCACAGAGATCTGGTAGGCCAGAAAGGACTGGCATGATATATTCAAGCACTAAATGAGAAGAATATGCAGCCAAGAATACTATATCCAGCTAGGCTATCATTGAAAATAGAGGGAGAGATAAAAAGCTTCCAGGACAAAAAAAATTTAAAAGAATTTGCAAACACCAAACTAGGAAATATTAAAAGGGGTCCTCTAAGAAAAGAGAGCCTAAAAGTAGTAGACCAGAAAGGAACAGAGACAATATACAGTAACAGGCACCATACACGTAATACAATGGCACTAAATTCATATCTTTCAATAGTTACCCTGAATGTAAATGGACTAAATGCCCCAATCAAAAGAGAAAGGGCATCAGAATGGATTAAAAAAACAGGAACCAGGAACCAGGAACCAGGAACTTGCTGTCTACAAGAAACATTTTAGACACAAAGACACCTCCAGATTTAAATGGCAGGGGGGTTGTGGGGAAAACAATTTACCATGCTAATGGGCATCAAAAGAAAGCTGGGGTAGCAATCCTTACATCAGATAAATTAGATTTCAAGCCAAATACTACAATAAGAGATGAGGAAGGACACTATATCTTACTCTGTGTGTCCAACAAGAAGATCTAACAATTTTAAATATCTATGCCCCTAACATAGGAGCAGCCAACTATATAAACCAATTAATAACAAAAATCTAAGAAACACATCGACAAGAATACAATAGTAGTAGGGGGCTTTAACACCCCCCCTTCACTGAAATGGACAGATCATCCAAGCAAAAGATCAACAAGGAAATAAAAGTCTTAAATGAAACACTGGACCAGATGGACATCACAGATATATTTAGAACATTCCATCCCCAAACAACAGAATACACATTCTTCTCTAGTGCACATGGAACATTCTCCAGAATAGATCACATCCTGGGTCACAAATTAGGTTTCAACCAGTACCAAAAGAGTGGGATCATTCCCTGAATACTTTCAGGCCACAATACTTTTAAACTAGAACTCAATCACAAGAGTAAAGTTGGAAAGAACTCAAATACTTGGAGGCTGAAGAGCATCCTACTAAGAATGAATGGGTCAATGAGGAAATTAAAGAAGAATTGAAAAAATTCATAGAAACAAATGAAAATGAAAAACAACTGTTCAAAAACTGTGGGACACAGCAAAGGCAGCCCTGAGAGGAAAGTCTATAGCCATACAAACCTTCTCAAGAAATAAGTACACAGCCTATCAAGACAGAGCTCCTAGCACAGAGCCAGCTGTAAATCGCTCACCAATGCCAGCCAGTTCTCATGAACATTCTGCCCAAATTGACGATACTCTCAAAAGATGCTGAAAAAGCATTTGACAAAGTACAGCATCCTTTCTTGATCAAAACTCTTCACAGTGTAGGCATAGAAGGTACATACTTCAATATCCTCAAAGCCATCTATGACAAACCCACAGCGAATATCATTCTCAATGGGGGAAAACTGAGATCTCGTCCCCTTAGGTCAGGAACACAGCAGTGATGTCCACTATCACCACTGCTATTCAACATAGTACTAGAAGTCCTAGCCTCAGCAATCAGACAACAAAAAGAAATTAAATGCATCCAAATTGGCAAAGAAGTCAAACTCTCACTCTTTGCAGATGATATGATACTTTATGTCAAAAACCCAAAAGACTCCCCTCCAAAACTGACAGAACTGATACAGGAATTCAGGAAAGTGGCAGGATATAAAATCAATGCATGAAATCAGTTGCATTTCTATACACCAACAGCAAGACAGAAGAAAGAAAAATTAAGGAGTCGATCCCATTTACAATTGCACCCAAAACCATAAGATACCTAGTAATAAACCTAACCAAAGAGGCAAAGAATCTGTACTCAGAAAACTAAAAAGTACTCATGAAAGAAACTGAGGAAGACACAAAGAAATGGAATAACGTTCCATGCTCATGGATTGGAAGAACAAATATTGTGAAAAAGTCTATGCTACCTAAAGCAATCTACACATTTAATGCAATTCCTATGAAAATACCATTGATGTTTTTCAAAGAAATGTAACAAAGAATCCTAAAATTTATATGGAACCAGAAACGACCTCAAATAGCCAGAGGAATGTTGAAAAAGAAAGCCAAAGTTGGTGGCATCACCATTCCAGTCTTCAAGCTCTAGTACAAATCTGTCATCATCAAGATAGTATGGTACTGGCACAAAAACAGACACAGATCAGTGGAACAGAATAGTGAGCCCAGTAACAGACCCCCAACTCTATGGTCAACTAATCTTTGACAAAGCAGGAAAGAATATCCAGTGGAAGAAGACAGTCTCTTCAACAAATGGTATTAGAAAAATTGGACAGTCACATGCAGAAGAATGAAAGTGGATCATTTCCTTACACCACACACACAAAAAGACTCAAAATAGATGAAAGACTTCAGTGTGAGAAAGAAATGCATCAAAATTCTTGAGGAGGACAAAGGCAGCAACCTCTTCAACCTCAGCTGCAGCAACTTCTTCCTAGAAACATTGCCAAAGGCAAGGGAAGCAAGGGAAAAAATGAACTATTAGGACTTCATCAAGATCAAAAGCTTTTGCACAGCAAAGGAAACAGTCAACAAAATCCAAAGACAACTAACAGAAGATATTTGCAAATGACATATCAGATAAAGGGCTAGTATCCAAAATCTAAAAGGAACTTATCAAACTCAACACCTAAAGAACAAATTATCCAGTCCAGAAATGGGCAGAAGACATGAACAGACATTTCTGCAAAGAAGACATCCAATTGGCTAGCAGAGACATGAAAAAGTGCTCAACATCACTCGGCATCAGGGAAATACAAATCAAAACCACAGTGAGATACCACCTCACACAAGTCAGAATGGCTGAAATTAACAAGTCAGGAAATGACAGATGTTGGCGAGGATGTGGAGAAAGGGGAACCCTCCTACACTGTTGGTGGGAATGCAAGCTGGTACAGCCACTCTGGAAAAGAGTACGGAGGTTCCTCAAAAAGTTGAAAATAGAGCTACCTTATGACCCAGCAATCCCACTACTGGGTATTTACCCTAAAGATACAAATGTAGTGGTCCGAAGGGGCACATATACCCCAATTTTTATAGCAGCAATGTCCACAATAGCCAAACTATAGAAAGAACCTAGATGTCCATCAACAGATGAATGGATAGAGGAGATGTGAATACACACACACACACACACACACTGGAATACACAGCCATCAAAAAACATGAAATCTTGCCATTTGCAACAACATGGATGGAACTAGATGGTATTATGCTAAGCAAATAAGTCAATCAGAGAAAGATAATTATCATATGCTCCCTCTGATATGAGGAATTTGAAGGGAGAGTGGAGGGGTTGTGGGCGGTAGGGAGGGAAAAAATGAAACAAGATGGGATCAGGAGCAAGAGAAACCATGAGACTCTTAACCTCACAAAACAGAGGGTTGCTGTGGGGAGGGGGCGTATGGAGAGGGTGGCTGCGTTATGGACACTGGGGAAGGTATGTGATATGGTGAGTTCTGTGAAGTGTGAAACCTGACGATTCTCAGACCTGTACCTCTAGAGCTAATAATACATTATATGTTAATAAAAGTAATTAATAAACAAACAAACGAATAAAACCTTGTGACTCAAGACCTACAGAAATGTATTGTAATTATGTCCTCCACAGTTATGGAGTTGTTTAATAGGCTGGGCTGTTTCTTCTTCACATTGAAATGCTTAAGATGAATGATTTTCACTTATCTCCCTATGGGAGGCCAGTCCATCAAGAAAATGGAGCTGGACTAGTCATAGCTCATCCTTCATCAGCAACCCATTTTAAATGGGATATATAATTATTGCCCATGACATTAGGAACACCTTCATATTCCTTCATAAATTCCCAGCAATTCCTGAAATGTTGTGTATTTATTAATCTTTTTGTAAAAATAAGATTATGCAGAAAATACAATAAAGGAGAGAGAGAGAAAGAAAAAGAATACGCGATTTAATTCTAACTTCAATTCTTATGAGAATATTGGGGAAAATGACTATGTATGTTTGTAAAAGTCAGAAAAAAGTATGATTCACTAGCTTAACGTTTTTCACTAAAATAGAATGTTTTTTCCCGGTTTTGTGTTCATCTTCAACCAGAGAAAATTAATCTGTGAAGATGCAATTGTGTTTTGCACTAAAATAGCATTGCTTATCAATAACAAATCTTCAAAGACATTCTCAAAAAGGTGTTTTATTTTGACTACAGTCTTTGGGAACATTCTCTGGTGATCTAATACCTCATTTGGACCTTTTTTCCGCCTTTCTGTAAACAAAATTGGGTAAGAACAGAATGTGAAGGGAGATCACCATGAGAACAAGGGGAAATCACACTAGGTAAAGTAGAAGGAAAAGTTTAGATCTATCAATGGAGGGATATGGACAATTTATACTTTCAGAATATACCTTGTTGATTTGCATAAGAGTCTTCTTTGAATTGTCACTATTACAACTAATAAATAATTTCTTGCCTTAGAGACTTGTAATATATGATCAAAGTAGCTAGATATTAAGGATAGTTTTCTTTACACAGTTACTCATGTACTATCACTTGCTTCAATGAAGCCCTCAGGGGAGCACTTGTAAACTTCCAAAAATAACAGCCCTTCCCCACAGAGAACCCACAAAGGAGATAAATTATATTTTCAGACCCTTAAGTGGTAAGAAGTGAATAATTCAATTCATTTCTAGATGCCTGTGGATTTGTGCTACCTAAGCTTTTCTGGGTAGACACAAGCAAACATTGCTATACCTACATGAGAAATAATAATATTTTTGGTAGTGTTAATTATAGAGCTTCCGTGAGTTACAACAATTATGCCTGGAAAAAAAAAACAACTGAGGCTGCTGTTTTTGCTTTACCTGGAGCTTTTCAACAATCAATTTTGAATCAATTTTAAAACCTTTTCAAAATATTAAAGATAGAAAAGAAAAACACTGGTAGAATGGAAATGGGTATCACAGTTTCCTTAATTTTGTATCAGTTCATATATTAATTTGCTGCTAGATTTCCTAAAGATCATTCTGGAACTCTTCAATTTATAATATTTGTTTACAAATACATAGGAAAACAATAAATGTCTCAAACACCATCTGCCTGTATTTTCCCTGAAGGGCTTTGCATATTTTCAGCAAGAAACAAGTCTAAATATCTTGTAATTTTCATCAAAATGTTTCATAATTTCACAGCAGCCCTGTTAATGAAGTACAGTATGAGCCCTTACAATAAGCCAAAATGATTTCAAATTGCAGACAGTGCCTCCTAATATTGTAGAAACACAGTGGGAACTGCTGGGGAGCAGGAAGGTTGTTTCCTGCTTTGGGCAGAGGAGAAGGCTGAAAGGAAATTTCATTTCGCAAGGAGAATGAGAAAGGCTGATATGTGTATCCACCTTAGACGAAGTTCAAGGAACTCAGAAACTTGGAGAAATGAGTCTGAGAGGACTCTTAATATTAGTTGTGAGCACTGAGATCTAGCAACAATTTTGGAGATAGATACCAGATCATTTCCTCATATGTGGTGTATGAACATTGATGTCAAAAATCAACATTTAGATACCTGGAGAAAGGAATACTGGAGGTTGCAAAATTGGATCTGAAATTAATTTCCTGGTTTGCCACAGTCATAAATCCGAGCTTTCATCACAGAGGGGAGATAGCACAGCACACGAAGGCTTATTAATGCTGGATTCATGGCACCAATATTAACTGAAAGTTCCTCCAGCCAAGTGGAAACACAAACACAAGGACGTTAACAGCTGTTAGCAGCTAGTAGCTCTAATTCACTGAGTGCCTACTATGTGCCTCACACTGAGCTGGTCCCCTACATAGCATCAAATCATCACGCCTCTGCTTCAGGGTAGTTACTACCTTCCCTACTTTGCAGTGACATCTGAGGTTCAGAGAATATAAATTATTTGCTCAATGACTTAAAGCTAGCATGTGACAGATGTAAGAGAAAGATCTGTGACCCATCTCATGTTCATTGTACACACGTGCCTCTGAGTGGGCCTTTAGTGTTAATTATTCTGAGTGTGGAATGGAGTATGTATATTGGGAGTACATAAGAATATTTTAGACAGCACTGGCTGTAGATTTGTTATGTTATTTTAATACTTGTGTATTTATCTGAACATGTGTTGTACAAATGTCAATAGCCTATCATCATTTGTACCAGCTATATCATTTTTTCAAAACAGAGTAAAAATTAAGGTAGGGACCTCGTAATCCCTTTTATATAGAACACAAAATATAGGCGTGGTACTGAGGGTGATCATGACTCTTTTAAGCATGCACTTCCTAAATTCTAGCTGAAATCCTTCTGAGAAAGATGGTGCTCTAAACAGCTCTCTTTCTCTCTCTCTCTCCATCCATCCATCAAGCCACCCACTCATCACCCATCCAGCTCTCTATCATCTATCTGTCCGTCTGCTCTCTATCATCTATCTGTCCGTCTGCTCTCTATCATCTATCTGTCCGTCTATCATCTTTCACTTGCTGAATTTTCTAGCCCTTCACTGTGTCCTTTTTAGCAGTGGATTAAAATTACCTTTAGCAATAGTCAAATTCAGCAAAATTCATAAAGTAGTGTGTAAGGGACTCAAAATTAAATTACCATAAATCTGTATAAATCTATTATGTAGAAGACATATACAAATAGACAATCCAATAGAACGGAATAATAAGAAGCAAATATGAAAATTGTGATTTTTTTTTCCTAACCCAGTGGAACCTTTTTTCATCCTTCCCTCACCATGTGTATGTATACACTACTTTAGAGGCCACTGACTCTGATCTCTTTTATAATTAAGGATACAAGACACTGGTTTTCTAGTAATCAGTATGTGCCCAGTAACTTCATATACTTTATTATTTAAAATGACAACAAATTAGGGGCACCTGGGTGTCTCAGCCAGTTAAGTGTCTGCCTTCTGCTCAAGTCATGATCCTGGGGGTCCTGGGATTGATCCCTGCATTGGGCCCCCACATTGGGCTCCCTGAAAAGTGGGGAATCTGCCTCTCCCTCTCCCACTGATCCTCCCCCAGCTTGTGCTCTCATTTGCCTGCACTCTCTCTCTCTCTCTCTGAATAAATAAAAAAATAAAAAAATAAATAAAATGAAAACAAATTAAAAAAAAAAGACAGCAAATGTATTGTCAAATCTTTCTCTGTGTTACAAAGTCACAGTTAAAGAAAAAATTTCCAAGTACTTCATTATTGTGTTGAAAATTCTACCTTGAAAATTCTATTCATAGGTGGTGGATTAGGGTTGATAATTATTCCCCAATCTGAACAAAGGTAGACATTACAGTTGAAGCTTGAAAACATACCTTAAGAGGCACCTGGGTGAGTCAGCCAGTTAAGTGTCTGCCTTCGGCTCAGATCCTGATCCCAGAGTCTTGGGATGAAGCCCCATGTTGGGCTCCCTGCTCAGTAGGGAGTTGGCTTCTCCCTCTTCATCTTGCTTGTGCTCTCTATCTATTAAATAAATAAATAAAACATTTTAAATAATTAATTAATTAATTTTAAAATACCTTAATTGGCATGAGAAGGAAGCATAAAGTAACAAGGTTAAGACCCTTGGAAAGTATAGGAGCTATATACATTCCTATAATGAAATCATGGAAACAGAACAACTTGAAATAGCAAATAGAGCATTTAAATCGAGCTTCCAAAAAGAGAAACATCTGTCCAAATTGTGACAAAGTCTTCCAATCCCACATTAGTTGGATTAGTAAATTTTTGATGAGTAAAACAATCATGGAAAAAATATTAACAACATCTTCAAAGAATTACTGATCATTATCTCTCTATATGGATGTATGTGCACTTCCAAAGCTAGGAAAATTCAATAGCAATTTCAAACATGTCAACACGAGAGCTGATAATCCGTAAGTATTGTTACTAGATCAGAATAATTTAAAAACTCAAAGTGACTTTATAATCTGCAAAATTTTTCTTAGAGTATCAAATGCAAAATCCTCAGAGCTAAATGACTTACTTTTTCTTGGGAAAAAGTTGTAAAGTGCACTGCCTGAGTCTGGGATGGAAATTTTGTCCATGCCAGTCTCCACAATCATTGCAAACGCTAAATAAAAGATTAAGTACATGCCAGCTGCAGACTGAAGTGATGAAAGAATCAAAAGCCCAAACAAAGGGAAATTGTTTAGCTTGAAATGCATATACAAAATCATCCCTGCCATAAATAAAAAAGACAGTAGCAGCAAGAGACAGAGAGTTCAATTGTAATTATGTTAAGGGAAATTAAATCTCTTCCAATCTTTTACAAACGCAGACTTCACTTCCCACATTCTTGAACCTAGTTTGTTAATAGTGGTAGTGATGAAAATATGGCATTATATGTAAGAAATGAAATTCAAGGAATAATGGTGTCAGAAGGAATAAATCTGGTCCAACTGTTAATGAAGATGAACACAAAATACAGTCCGGGGAAGGATATTTTTAATAGGTGTGAAATAGCACATGAATTCCTGGGTTCAGACTTGATTTGCCTGTTTTCTCATACATGCTGTGCATACATTCCCTTCACAGTACTAAAGAAATTATCAGTGTAGGTTTATGCATCCATATCCCCCATTAGTGCTTGACTCCTTAAAGCCAGAGCTATGTCTTTGTCATCTCTGTACCTCCAACACACAGCACAGAGACAAATATACACGACAGTGATGAATACTTTCAGTGTCGGAAAAAAAAGTCAACAACATTTTGCTGCCTGAAATTCAACATGTATTCATTCAACGCATTAAATGATTCTCACATCCTCCCCAAACACTCTGAAGAACTGAGAATTTATGGGAAGAAGGTGGCTTTATTTCATCTAGAAGAAACTTTTGTTCTGATTTAAAGTTTATAAATGTCTCTTCTTCCCTCCCTTCCTTCCTTCCCTCCTTTCTCTTTACTTTCTCTTTCTCCCCTCCCTCCTTCCCTCCCTTCCTTCCCTTTTTTTCACTACAGGAAAAGAGATTGACTTGACTATTTGTAATCAAGTAAGGTGTCCTTGAACTAGACTGGTGTTTTGGTGATTTAATACAGTTGAGCTGCTTCTATCATCCAAATGCATTTTGGTTGAACACAGGGAACTGAGAAGAGAGACTGAAGGAGGGTTCACAAAAGCACTCAAAGTTCATGTTAAACAAGATTGACCCACCAAAGCAAGGGTGTGAAATAAATGCACAAGAAACAGAGCTTCTTCCCTTAAATATGACCAATACTCCCAGTTTAGATGACAAGCAGCAGGTTGAGGCATTTACAGGACTTGAGCAGGAATGTCTCACACTGAGAAACCATCAAAGATCACAACTTCCTCCTGACTCAAGTAAGACAGAGCTAAAGCCTCAAGTAATAGCTGAAATTAAAGCTAAATGTATTGTGTACAAATTTAGGTCAATTATAGCAATACAAAAACAAAGACACTCCACTGAAAAAAATATATAAGATATCATGAAATGAAATCTAAGTGCCAAACTCCAGTAAATATTGAATTGTGATACATTAAGAGCTATACAAAAACAAAAAGGGGGGACTCAATTAGATTTTAGATATTTACAACATCCCTAGTTGCTAAACCATATGTCTTCTTGACGTATTTTCTTTAACATCGTTATATGACATTATATAACATTAAAAAAAATTAACATAGGGGCGCCTGGGTGGCTCAGTGGGTTAAAGCCTCTGCCTTCGGCTCAGGTCATGATCCCAGGGTCCTGGAATCGAGCCCCGTATCGGGCTCTTTGCTCTGCAGGGAGCCTGCTTCCTCCTCTCTCTCTGCCTGCCTCTCTGCCTAGTTGTGATTTCTCTCTGTCAAATAAATAAAATATTTTAAAAAATTAACATATAATGTATTATTTGCCCCAGGGGTACAGGTCTGTGAATCATCAGGCTTACACATTTCAGAGCACTCACCATAGCACAAACCCTCCTCAATGCCCATAACCCAGCCACCCTATCCCTACCTCCCACCCCCATATATAACATTTTAAATATAATTATATAAAAATGATTAAATATTAATATTTCTGATTACAAAAGTAATACATATTCCTTTTAGAAAAAAAGTTGGAATGCATAAAGAATAATATATACCCACTGTGATTCTATTAATCGTGAGCAATTACATCAACATTTCATAGTATATTTTCTTTCAAAAATAAACAAAAAGTAAGCCTGTGTAGATAATTTCTATGATACTATATAATTTTAAAATCCTGCTGCATATTTTGTATCTGGTATTTCCATTCATTATTTAATGGTAATCTAATTTCTTATGTTATTGAGCATGTGTAAGGCATTATTTTTTTAATCACAACAGAATATACCATCACATGACTATACCATGATTTATTTGCTCATTCTCTATTCTGTGAATTGGCATTATTTCCAAATTTTGGCAATTTTAACAGCAGTGAAATAAATGTCCTGTTATACAAACTTATGTCACATCTCTGATTATTTTCTTGAGTTACATTTCAAGGAGTGAAATTACTGGGTCAAAGGATTTGGCAAGCTCTACGGCAATTTGTACATATTGTCAAATTTCTTTCCAGGGCACCTTTATGTAATTTCCCTCCAACTGTTTATTATGAAAAAATTCAAACATAGACAAATGTTTGAATTTCTCAAGGGCAGAAAAATGAACCCCCATATATCCACAAATTAGCTTAAGCAATTGTTAATATATTGCTATATTTGCTCTCTGTGTTTATGTGTATGACTCTTTTGGTTGAACTATTCTGAAAGCCAGTTGCAGAGACATCACATCACTTAACCCTAAATACTTCAGTAGGCATTTCCTAAAAATATGTACATTCTGTTACATAACCACAATAACATGATCATAGCTGAGAAATAAGCCTTCATATCATCTTCTTTCCAGTCCATATTACAATGTCTCCATGCCATTAAAATTGTTTTATACCTTGCTTTGCCTGTTACATTTCTTTAGTGTCTGTTAGCTGTGGGAATATTATATTTCTTTTTTGTAAGATTTCATCTATTTGAGAGAGAGAGAGAGAGAGAGCACATGTGGGGTGGGGGGAGGCACAGAGGGAGAGTGAGAAGCAGACTCCCTGTTGAGTGCAAGCCTAATGCTGGGCTTGATCCCAGGACCCTGAGATTGTGACCTGAGCCAAAGTCTGGCAGTTAACTGACTGAGCCACCCATGCACCACGTGGTAATATTGTATTTCTTTAGTCTTAGTTAATCTAAACTTTATTTTCTCTATTAGTTATCTATTGCTGTGTAACAAATACCCTCAAACTTCATGGCTTCCAACGACAAACATGATCATGTCACAGATTCAGTAGGTCAGGAATCCCCGAGGGGGTCAGCTAAGAGATGCTGGCTTAGGGCCAGTCAGGATGTACACACAGGCTACAGTCATCTGGTGACTCACTCGGGCTGAAGGCTAGTCTTCAAGTTCACCCACATGTTCACACACATAGTTGGTGTGCAGGCTGACTTCACAGGAGGCCTCTGTTGCTTGCCACATAGGGCTCTTCAGAGCACTTTCCAAAGCATGGCAGCTGGCTCCCCCAGAATGAATGATTGAGAGAAGACAGAGTGAGAGCCTAGGATCATAATGGAAGCTGCAGTGGAGACAAAGAACTAAGCTGCACTTGACAAAGAGAGAAATATCAAAGAATCTGTGGATCTATCTTTATAGTCACCACATTGAGTATTTGAAGAAACCAGGGTGGTGGTCTTTTGAAATACCCTAAATGGCATATTTGTTTTCATGGAATTTCACAGAACAGCAGTATGGGATGTGACCTTATGATCGTAATGACACAGGGTTACACAAGATCACGGTATGATCATGTTGGAACACCGAAAACAGAGCAAAAATAGTGCAGATCATGAAAATGATCAAACAGCCCCCTCTCCCATTTCACATGAGGACTGACTGCTTCTTCTTTATCAATGATAGTGAGTCCATTTAGCTCCTCCTGCCTCCTAAATAAAAAGTAAGATACCTAATCAATACATTTCCCTGCCTTTCTGATAGCACTCAATATAGATAAAACTCTCACTTCTTTGAATCTTTCCCAAAATTATCTAACATAGGACCAAATCCTATAACAAACCATTTCTAACACCCTTGTATTGAGGCAGTTCACAGTTTCCTCCAGTGTGCATACTCACTTGCTATAGAAAGTAGCAAACCCATCTGTTTGACCACAGGTGCTTTTTATTAGCGTTAGCAGTAGGCATCAAGAAAAATTTACAATTTCTTTGTACATTTTTTTAAAAGCAGGTTCCATGCTCAGCACGGAGCCCAATATGGGGCTTGAACTCATAACCCTGAGATCAAGACCTGAGCTAAGATCAAGAGTCAGATACTTAACTGACGGAGCCACCCAGGTGCCCCTAAAATTCTTAATTTTAGAATGTGTTTCAGAGTGCTAAGTTTTATATATATCCATAGGTTTTATCTTATTGATTAAGTTCTTTTGGTTTTCTTTATCCTATTTGTTTACTTATTTTTTTTTTATTCTTTTCATTTTGGTCTACGTGACCTGTCCTGAGCAAGGATCTCTGTGTTTAAAAGGATCCAACTAACAAGGGCACCTGGGTGGCTCAGTGGGTTAAAGCCTCTGCCTTCAGCTCAGGTCATGATCCCGGGGTCCTGGGATCGAGTCCCACATCGGGCTCTCTGCTCAGTGTTGGGGTCCGTTATCAAAGGAACGAGACTGAGAAAGTGAAAGTTATGCAAAGCCTTATTCTATGCCAAGCATTAGAAGTTAGACTGACCAGCCAGGAGAATGAGACTGAGACAAAGTGAAAGTTATGTGAAGCTTTATTCACAAATGCAGGGCCATTGTCTGACCCATTTGTGAGAGGCAACCCAAACCTAGGAATTATTTCCTCTAGTAGCTTTTTGGCTACCATTCCTGCCGTTTCATGTTTGGTGGAAAAAGCCTCTACCCAGCCTGAAAAGGTATCCACAAAAACTAACATATACTTGTGTCCATACTTCCCTGTTTCATCTCTGTAAAATCTACTTCCCAATAAATTCCTGTTTCCCTTTCTCTTTCTCTCTCTTTTTTTTTCTCTTCCCATCCAAGTTCCTCCTGCATTTACCACCTGGCATTGAGTACATCTAAAACCATATCCCGAGTCATACGCCCTAATTTAGAAACCTGGAACTGTTCACCCAGGAGCTCCTTAAGCTTGCATGTCCCTACATGAGTGCCCTGATGTATTCGGCTTATTGATTTTTTTTTTCCTAGTCTTCGAGGAAGAATTAACTCTCCTGCTCTAGTCTTAGTCCAGTCCCCTTCATAGTCTAATTTAGTCCATTTTTGTAAATGTTTTAAGCCTTCCTCTGAATAATCTGGTTATTCTGGTAGGGCTGGAGCCAGGAGTGTAACCAGTTCTTGAGCTGTTTCCCTGGCTGCTTGCTTTGCTGTTCATCTGCTAATTGGTTTCCTTTTGAAACCAGATCAGTCCCCTTTTGGTGTCCTGGGCAATGCATAATGGCCCCCTCTTTCGGGTCCCAAATAGCCTGGAGGAGAACCAATATTTCTTTTCTGTTTTTAATTTCTTTTCCTTCTGCTGTTAATAGGCCCCTTTCTTTATAAATAGCCCCACGTATATGGAGAGTAGCAAAGGCACACCTGCTGTCCGTATAGATATTGGCGGTTTTACCCTTGGCCATCTGCAGTGCCTTGGTGAGTGCAATCAGCTCCACTTTTTGCACCGAGGTTCCTTGTGGCAGGGCCGCCTTCCAGAGCTCCTGTTCAGGAGGAACCACTGCAGCCCCCGCATACCTCTTTCCATCTATCATGTAGCTACTCCCATCTGTGAACAGAGTCATCTCCGCATCCGGGAGGGGAGTGTCTCTGAGGTCAGCCTTATTCCTGCGATCTGGGTTAGGACCTCCCCGCAGTCCTGTGGGTGGTTAGCCAACTTCTCTGGCAGCAAAGTGGCTGGATTTAGCACTGCTGGGGGCCTGAAAATCACTTTTGGCTCGTTGAGGAGGAGGGCTTGATACCCTGTTACTTGGCGTTTGTCATCCACCTGTCTGGTGGGGTCTGGAGGAGGCCTTCGATGGCGTGAGTAGTGGTCAAGATGAGATTTTTACCTAAAGTTAATTTACTGCATCCTTCACCCTGAGGGCCGTGGCAGCAATTATGCGGAGGCAAGTGGGGGAACCCAGCCGCTACTGGATCTAGTTTTTTTGCTAAGATAAGCTACTGGCCTTTACTAAGGCCCCAGAGCCTGAGTCAAACCGCTTTGGCCACCCCTGCCTTTTCATCCACATACAAGTGGAAGGGCTTGGTAACATCTGGGATGGCCAGTGCTGGGGCACTCAGTAAGGCTGTTTGTAATTTTCAAAATGCTCCTTCTGCCTCACCTGTCCACTCTACCACAGTGAGTCCTCCCTTAATCAGTTCGTAGAGGGGTCAGACAGTCTCCATGAACCACGGTATCCAGAGTCTGCAGTAGCCCACTGTCCCACGAAACTCCCTCACTTGTTGGGGCGTGTTTCCTGGACTCAGACAGTGGACGCACTCCCTCGTGGAGATCACAGCCTAAATAAGCGGCATGGCTCTGACAAAGCTGTGCTTTCTTTGCTGAAAACCTGACACCTTTTTTCCTGCAGAGTCTGTAAGAGAGTTTTCATCCCCCCGCAAGCATGACTTACAGTCCTCAGTGGCTATTAGCAAGTCATCAACATACTGTAACAGAGTGACTCCCGGGTTGGAGGTTCTGTACTCACGGAAATCCTCGTGTAGGGTCTCGTCGAAGATGGTGGGTGAATTTTTGAATCTTTGGGGAAGTCTTGTCCAGGTGATCTGGCCCTGGAACCTTTCCTGTGGGTCAGACCACTCAAAAGCAAAGAGGCGTTGGGACTCCTTTGCCAAAGGTATGCAGAAAAATGCATCCTTGAGATCTACACAGTTCTTTTGGGGCCTAGGAAGGAGAGTAGGACATAGGGGTTGGGCACTGTCGGGTGGATATCTTCAACCCATTTGTTAACTTCCCGCAAGTACTGAACGGGTCAGTACTCCCCAGTTTCAGCCTTTTTGACGGGCAGTGAAGGTGTGTTCCATGGAGACTTGCAAGGAACTAGGATCCCGTCTCCGCAGAGGCAGTTAATGTGTTTTCTGATCCCTTCCTTTGCTTCCCAGGGGAGGGAGTACTGCCAGACTCGAACGGCCGTAGCTATTGCTTTTAACTTACCACTACTGGAGGCCGTCCCTTGGCCAGGCCAGGAGGCCTCCCTTCTGCCCAGACTTCGGGAAACTCGACCTGTAGGGTTTGGAGAAGGCTTCCCTCCCTTGTCTCCTCTGGTTTTGAGACTGGCTCCGAAAGGAGATGTTCATCTACTGCTGCCACAAGCACCTGCACAGTGGGTTGTCCCAAAGTCACAGTCATGTCTCCTTCCGAGAACTGAAAGCCAGCCCCTAGTTTGTGGAGATCTCTTCCCAACAGGTTATTCGGGGCATTAGGGAGGACCAAGAATTGATGTTTGACTACTCCTGAGGCCAAATTTAAAGTCCTTTCTGTTGTCCATTTCTGTCTTTCTGTGCCATTTGCCCCTTGTACCCAGACTTCCTCTCCAGATAGTTTTCCCAGATGCTTTAGTAATGATGAAAATTGGGCTCACGTGTCCACCAAAAAATCAACTGATTTCCCCTCCACCTCAATTTTAACCCGAGGTTTGGGGAGGAGCTCCGAACCATGGCCCCTTCAGTCTTTGGTGGCCAGCATTGCCGTTTTCTTCTTAGGGCACTCTCCAGCCCAGGGTCTTTTTTCCTTGCCACTGATCTGAATCTAAGCCTTCCCACATGCTTTCTCTGTGTTTAGGCTTTTCTTTCCATTGACCATCTCCTACCTGCCTTTTTCTTTTTCATTGACCCCCCCTTTTTTTTGTCTCCTTCCCACCTCATGTAATGCTCAAAACTTTAACTATTTTTTTTAGTCTGTTTTTCTTTTTTTTTTAAAGATTTTATTTATTTATTTGACAGAGAGAGATCACTAGTAGGCAGAGAAGCAGGCAGAGAGAGAGGAGGAAGCAGGCTCCCTGTGGAGCAGAGAGCCCGATGCGGGGCTCGATCCCAGGACCCTGAGATCATGACCTGAGCCGAAGGCAGCGGCTTAATCCACTGAGCCACCCAGGCGCCCCTTTAGTCTGTTTTTCATCTTCTTGTGTATTCCTGTTGTTAAACATCTTTTCTGCTATTCCCACTAACTCATCAGATCTTCCCTTCAAATCCTTAAATTTTCTGAAGTTTCTTCCTTATATCTGGGGCTGACTGACTGTCAAAGGCAAGATTTATTGCCCTCTGATTTTAACATTTAGGTGAATGGATCACCAATATAGATTTGCCCTGACACAGGGCTTTAGTCTTCCCTCCTTAAATATTATGCCTTATTTGAACAGAAACATTTTACAGGAAAAGATTTATTAGTCTTTTTTTTCCCCTTCTTGTTAATAAATCCATCAAAACTGACCTAATATGGTCAAATTAAAGCCATTGTCTTTAACAACCATCTCATTTAGGACAAAATTACCTTTTTCTTTAACAAAATGCATTCTCATTCTTTATCTTTCTTATGTATCTCCTACTTTTTTTACATATAGGGTTATTTCCCTTACTTCCATTAGTCTTAGTTACAGTTAGCAGAATTTTCTATTCTTAGAAACATTTCAGTTTCTAGTGATGGTTAAGTATTAACCAATTGTGAATAGTGACAACAGAATTCTTAGAAGACAAATTTATGAATCAGTTAAGCACAAAACATGTTTACCAACAGATTCCAAAAGCACAAACCTAGTTCCAGCAACCAATGCTTTAGCATTTTATCCCATTTGGTTAAGACCTAGATGTCCATAATTTAATTCCATTTGTCATCCAACCAAAACTTTAAAGTTTCAGGTTACCAAAGACTTTGAAAGTTACTTTAACAATTACCCATTAAAACTTTGAGACAGACAATTAACCATCTGAGTTCAGTTATTTCTTTGTTAACAGATTTTAACAAATAGCATGAGCTTATTTGACCTTCAGTAAACTTTGAAGTTTCACGTCTACTGCCGTTAACTTTAAAGACATGTCTATCTTAATTAAACCAACAAACTTAACTTAGATCAAATACTGATTTACATTTCACCCGGACCCTCTCCACTTTTAATGTTTACCTGAGACATGGGTGGGAAGATCTTGAGTGGGAGGTGTTAGGTCCAGGGGCTGCTCTTCTTGCTCCTTGACAGTGAAGAGGGAAGGATCCATGATGCAGGAAGCACCAAGGAGTATCTAGAAGCCAGTTATGCAGGCCACACCCAAGTTGGTGCAGAAACAGAAGGGGGAGTGCTGCCAGAAGGCAGAGAAAGGATTTCCAGTTTTAGAGAGTTTTCCTGGATAAACTTTGTCACCCAACTGGGTGGTTTTACCTTGAAAATCCTTGAAATGCTGGAGAACAAGACTTAGGGGTGTCATAGGTCCCTTACTCTCTGCTTGCCCCATTTTTTTAACCATAACAAACAACACAACAGACAACAAAAAAAACAAGTAAGGACAACTGCAGACCAGACCCAGCAGCCCTTCCTCAACCAGATATCAAGTCTAAGGGTGTGCAAGATATAATCCCAACTCAAAAACATAACCTGCCACTGGTGGGGATTTTTTTTCGGTCCCCTGACCGCCTAGGGGGACTCAAACCCCCTGACTGCCTAGGGTGACACGAAACCCTGGCAGGCCCCCTGACTGCCTAGGGGGACTCAAACCCCCTGGCAGGTCCCCTGACTGCCTAGGGGGACTCGAACCCCTTGGCATGCCCCCTGACCACCTGGGGGACTCGAACCCCCTGGCAATCTCCCAGTGGAGGGATGGGGCATCCCTGCATCCACTCCAGCCCTGGGGAGAAATGCTGTGTCCAGCTTCTCCCCGATGGGCTATACCCTGGAGCTCCACAACCAGACAGACCATATCCTGCAGGATAAAATTTCGAGATCTTACCTCCGGAGGCTTTTCCAGAAATTCTGATGCTGACTCAGTTCTCGTCCTTTAATCACAGATGAGCCCCCAGAATGTTGGGGTCCGTTATCAAAGGAACAAGACTGAGACAAAGTGAAAGTTATGCAAAGCCTTATTCTATGCCAAGCATTAGAAGTTAGACTGACCAGCCAGGAGAATGAGACTGAGACAAAGTGAAAGTTATGTGTAGCTTTATTCTATGCCAAGCATTAGAAGTCAGACTGACTGGCCAGGGCCGCCTCCAAAGAGAGAGACCCCCTCCCAATCTCACAGGCTGGTTTTATAGGGCATAACCACAGATCCAAGGTATGTGACTTCTATTGTTACGGCATTTACTCCCAGAATTGATACCCAGAACCATAGCAGGAACTACTGGGGTGTTTATTCCTGGAATGAAGTCCATGGATGTAAACAACAATATGGCTACCGAGGCAATATGGAGTTGCTCTGGCTAAGCAGGCCCTAATAGTTAAATGGGTTTTAACATTAAATTGGCCCTAACACTCAGCAGGGAGCCTGCTTTCCCCCACTTTCTGTCTGTCTCTCTGCCTACTTGTGATCTCTGTCTGTCAAATAAATAAAATCTTAAAACAAAAAAAAGTATCCAACTAATAGATTCCTATATGATCTTCTGTGTCTTTTTTGTGAAGTTTGCTGCTATGCTGATTGGTGCATAGCTATTAATAATTGTTCTATCTTCATTGTGAATTGTACATTTCGTGTTGTGAAGCATTGTTTTTTGTGCTTAATGCTTTTTGCCTGATTGTTAACATTGACGACAACAATGCAACCTCTGCATTACTTTACTTGAATTTTTCCAATATTCCTTTTCTTGTGTCTTTAATTTTGCTCTTAGTACTTTTTCTCCTTAGCTTTGTTGCTTATGTTCAGCATGGAGTTTTTTGAGATATGACAGGTAAGCCAATTAGAAAATAGTTTTAACAGGTCACCTATGCCTATTTATATTTGTTAATGTGACTAATATATTTGGGATCTGCTCACATTAAGTTAAAATTACTAAATGCATTATGTTACATTTACTGTTTCTTTGACAATATGATCTGCTTTCTTTTGGTTTTGTTTTTTTATTTTGAGTTTATATTTTATTTTATTTTATATTTTATTATTTTTTGGTATTTATGACATTTTGTATTTTGTTCTAGTGTTAATTTTCATATTAATAACTTCATAAAATGAACATGATCCCTTTTTCTTTACTTAGGCTCCTCCTATTTGTTTGTGGTCCAGACTGTTATGAGCTCTGATTCTCCAACTATCCCTATATCCATGCCCTTAGTCAAGTAATTTTATAGTACCCTCATGTTGTGTTGGGGCATACTTGAATTCTTCCCTGCATTTTGACTTTGAGTTTGACTATGTGACTTTATTCGACTAATAGAATGAGATAAAAACAATAGTATGAATTTTTAAGCCTAAGCCTCAAGAGAACTCTATGCTTCCATGGGCGTTATTGCTCCTCTCCCATTGGCGTGAAAAGATTGAGGCTGGCTAGCTTGAAAAATCTCAGGATGCAGATGAGAGACAGGTGGAGTAAAGCCAAACTCCACAGTTTGGACACCTAGGTTAGATGTCTCCAGTGAACACCCAGATGTGAGGTCAAGACAAGCTGAGATCAGTGGCCTAGTTCAGCAAAGTTTAGCCCACTCATGAGAACATGATTTTCTCTTTAAGCCACTGAGATTTGTGATAGTTTTACAAGACGGATTTATTTGGTTAAATGATGCAGTTTGTCAATTTCAAATGATAGCCTTTGACTAGCTTGTCTGTGGCAATCAAGGAGCTTATTCTATTTTTTTCCTTTCTCTTTACACTTAAAAATTTGTGTTCTTTCCATATTATCATAGAACATTTATGTAGTACTCTTCCATTTTATTTTCACATTTAGTCTTAGATTTATTATCAAATATTTACTTTATTCACCAGTAGTCATTTTACTATAGTTTCCCCAATGTTATCTTGGTTGGGTAGAACTCTCCCTCGAGGATCTCCCTCAGGAAAAGTTCATGAGGCCAAAGATGCCATAGGTTTTTTATGTTAAAACTGTATTGATACACAGTTTGGCTGAATATTAATTTTTTCCCTGATTCTTTCCTTGATTTTCTTAAAAATATTGCTCTACTGTTTCTTGCATAGTATGTTGCTTTTGAAAAATTAGATGCCAATACTTTTTTTTTAAGATTTTATTTATTTATTTATTTGACAGAGAGATATTACAAGTAGACAGAGAGGCAGGCAGAGGGAGAGAGAGAGAAGCAGACTCCCTGCTGAGCAGAGAGCCTGATGTGGGACTCGATCCCAGGACCCTGAGATCATGACCCGAGCTGAAGGCAGCGGCCTAACCCACTGAGCCACGCAGGCGCCCCCCAACACTTTTTTTTTTAACTTGTTAATTACCTCGTATCTGACTGGCCCCAAGGCTTTTTTCCTTCAAGTATACTAGTTTACTACTGTATGTCTTATAGTTGACAGTCCTGGATTGATTTTTCCCACACACTTGATGAGAACTTTCAATATGAGATTCAAGTGTTATTTTAACAAAGTTTTCTTGTTAATAGTTTTTCAAAATGTTAAGTTATAATTTTTATATTAAAATTTCAATTATTTAATTTTTATTCTATCCACTTATATACTTCAAATATCTTTCAGGTCTTTTTTAAAGGTCTGGAAAGTTCTTACATATCATCACTTTTTTTTTCTGATCCTTTATTATACCTATAGTCTTATGTCCTGTGTTTTTGGTCATACCTATTTTCCTTAGATCTTGTAATTTAATTTTTCCTTTCTGAAAGGATTTTGTTTTATTCTTTAATTTCTTTCTTAGGTTTGGTCAGCTCTGATTTCACATACTTTACTATTTTTGCATTACTAGATCGAATTTTTAAATTCTGGGTTCCTGATGTTCTTTTACACCTACAAGTGCTTAATTTTACTTAACTCCTCTTGGAACATTATGTAGTAGTTTTCCTCTGATTCCTAGCTATTTCTAGTGTTTTCATCCGCAGAACTTTTTTATTTTATCTTCTGTTTTCTTCTTGTGTGGACTGTAACAAATACTGGGTTCATTTTTTATCTGTGTTATATCCCTTTTTTTTTTTAATAGTCAGTAACATATAATTCAATGGGATGCCATAAGTGCTTTGGATGATCTCTTGGTTACTTAGGCACCTGAAATTAACTTTAAAAACAAATGGTATGGGCACCTGGGTGGCTCAGTGGGTTAAGCCTCTGCCTTCGGCTCAGGTCATGATTTCAGGGTCCTGGGATCGAGTCCCGCATCAGGCTCTCTGCTCGGCAGGGAGCCTGCTTCTCTCTCTCTTTCTGTCTCTTCCTGCCTCTTTACCTACTTGTGGTCTCTCTCTGTCAAATAAATAAATAAAATCTTAAAAAAAAAACAAAAACAAACAAGTGGTATGTTTTTGTTTTGTTTTTTTTTAAAGATTTTACTTACTTAATTATTTGAGAGAGAGAGAGAGCACATGTGTGTGAACTGGGGGAGGAACAGAGGGAGAAGGACAAGCAGACTCTGTGCTTGGCAGGGCTCAATCCCATGACTATGAGGTCATGACCTGAGCCAAAATCAAAAGCCAGATATTTAAGTGACCATCCATTAAGTGGAGCCATCCAGGTGCCCCAACAAATGGTATGTATTTACTCACCTCTTTCTAGTTTTTGATACTACTCATTTCTCAGCCTCTTTATAAAATCTTTAGTTGCATCTGTTTTCCCCCTCTTCACCAATAAGCCAGTTAAGAACACCTCACATTTCAAAGTTGGCTTGATCTTCCCTCAATGTATTACCTTTCCAAGACTATCACCAAACTCCTTTCTTTTGGCCCCTAGTGGACTAAACAACCAAGTCTCAGGGCTCTTGTCAATATTACCCCAATACAGACAGAATCCAATCTCTCCAGTAGTGATACCTATCAGGTTATTTTTGATGGATCACTTCCATGACCCCACTGCTTTGCACACTGTTTGCTATGAAAAATTCCTTCCTTATCTTTGCTACTGTGGGTTCTGGATCCAGTTATGTTGGTTTCAGGAATCATGTAGTAGTGTCTCCTAGAATTGGTAAACGTGGGTCTTAGCTGATTTTCTGTTCTCCTGGTAGTTTTGGAGCATTTTTGGAGAATGTATGGAAGGATTAAAGTATAGGTTGCTACTTTTGTCCTACAGAGACCTGGAAGCCACACATACATTTTAATTATAACAAAAGTCTATTATAGTTAGTTTCAGAATCAATAAAGAGAGTTTTGCATCTGATCTCAGTAAACTATGAAATATGACTTGTACAGCAGACAATTTTCAATTGAACTCTGAAAGATATTTTAAACATGATATACATGTGTTTGTATTTGGCCTCCTCCCCGACCCCCCACAAAATATGCTATTTTCTGGGTGGTATACTATCATCTTGTAAATTTTCAAAGGTACATCCTATAGTTTCTATAGAGTTAGCCTGCTAATTATATAGTGGTAAAGTAAATGGTATTAATTCCTTTAATTGATAAAAGTTCTGCCACAGAGAAATTTGTGAGGCAGGTCTTAAATAATATGAGAAAATTATCCTCACAAAACTACTCTGAAGGGGTGCCTGAGTGACTCAGTTGGTTAAGTGACTGCCTTCAGCTCAGGTCATGATCCCAGTTTCCTGGGATCCAACCCTGCATCAGGCTCCCTGCTGGGCAGGAAGCCTGCTTCTCCACCTCTCCCACTCCCCTGGTTGTGTTCCCTCTCTTGCTGTGTGTGTGTCTCTCTCTGTCAAATAAATAAATGAAATCTTAAAAAAGCAAAACAAAGAGAGTCAATTATCATATGGTTTCACTTATTTGTGGAGCATAACAAATAACATGGAGGACATGGGGAGATGGAGAGGCGAAGGGAGTTGAGGGAAACTGGAAGGGGAGATGAACCATGAGAGACTATGGACTCTGATAAACAACCTGAGTGTTTTGAAGGGGCGGGGGGTGGGAGGTTGGGGGAACCAGGTGGTGGGTAATAGGGAGGGCACGTGTTGCATGGAGCACTGGGTGTGGTGCAAAAACAATGAATACTGTTATGCTGAAAAGAAATTTAAAAAAAAAACCAAACCAAACCAAACCAAACAAAAACAAAAAACAAAACAAAACTACTCTAAAGAAATTTTTACGCTGCTAGTGATTGAAATTTTATTCAGAAGTGTGTCATAGACTCCTATTTTCTATGTTCAATATCCTAGACCTTCTCTAAGAGCAAAGGGCAAACAAACGTTATTAAAATATCCAAGGAAACGTGGTAATTTAATGTCCTCTACCAGTTCTCTGTCAGCTCCTCCTTTCACGCAGGCAGAAATGTGATCCTTGCTTCTCACTTGGATTGATAACAATGTTAAAGAGGTTAGATTTGCTTTCCAAGGCTCCCATTTTTATTACCATCATTTTGTGTGACCATGGAAGTTGAGGTGAAAATTGTGATGGCTTCTTTAAGCTTTGTCATAGTACAACACGGACATGTCTTTAAGAGTTCTATGAAGCTAATATGTTCTATACAGTGTTCCTTCCATTAAGGTGATAATTTCCTTGCCATCAGTAGAAAGAAAAAAGGGAATAAATTAAAGTGACATTCTCTTATATCCAACTGTTACGCTATCAAAGGGAACAAAATAAAAGGAAGAAGTAAAGAACAGTATATACAGAGAAAAAACACACACAGTGATAATGAAATGAAAAATTATATCCTCACTTGGAAATTACCAGGGAGAAAAAAGATGATAGCTAAAAACTCATGTGAGCTTTGTGAGTCTCTGTCAATATACCATAACAAAGGTTATGTGTGGAGAATGTTATACTTAACAACTAAGTCCAGCACTGTGAAGAAATACAGATGTAACCTCGAAGCCACAGGTAAAAGGGGGTTCCTAGCACTCAACAACACCTAGAAGTAGGTGCTCAATACGTTCTTTTTCCACTATAACCTTTTAAAAACCAGATATGATACCCAAGGAGTAAAACTAAACTTCCCATTTGCATTTTGTGGTAAACATGATCAGTTATAAGACTTAGATTAATAAAAAACAGATGTTATTCAATTATTTTTAAAAATATGATATTATTAGCTTAAAGAAAAGCACTGGAAGAAACATACTAACATAAAATAATCCATAATTAAAATTATTACTGATAATAATTTGATTTCTATAAAAACTGAGGTATATGAGTAATTAAAAAATATATGTCCTTCTTTCCAATCATTTATTCTATTCAATAAACATATACTGAATATCTATCATGTTTTAGGGATTGAGCAATAGGGACATAGTAATAGTTAAAGTGAACTTGCTTCTTAGACACATTCAGGAGGAAATTTACAGAAAATGAAGAAAATATACAAGAATATCAAGAATAAATTAAACCAAGAATATCCCCATATGAGAATGCTGGAGTAAACAGAGTAGAATATCATGGGAAATTTGCCAATAAAATTTTACTACATTCATGGAAGACAATTTTAGGATTATTCAAGATTTTAGTTCTTGATTGTCTAGTTCTAGGAAGATATTTTTTCTAAGATGCAATTTGAAGAGTATGGATTTTGAAGTCAAATAGACATGAATTCAAATTTTGATTCTGCTGCATCTACTAGTTATTCAGAAATTTGTTCAGTTATAGTGAGCCACATTCCACACTGTATGGAATTTAATATGTTTTGATTATTTGTTCCTTATTAGGATTAAATGCACTAATATGTGCAAAGAGCCTCATAGAAAAACTACTTCTTAGTACATCTTTATTGTTAGTTCCCATCCCTTTGTTATTGAAGGCAAAAATAGATTATATTCTAACAAAAGAAAACATACTATGTGCTACTCAATTTATTTCATCCTTGGAAGTAAAATGCTTTCATACTAAATATTGCACATTTTAAGAATTACCTTTCAAAAGATCAAGGTAGCAGGATTTTAACAGGTTAAAGTTGGAGTTCCAACATTAGAGATAAGTATAAGTTATCAAGTAAGTCTCAGGTTCCATAAGCCTCAATATACTATGCAAGTAATCCTAGTTCTTTAAGTTCCATGTAAGTCATACTATGTTCTTTAAATCATGAGTTACTCAAGGTCAGGGATCATATTATCTTTTGCTATATCACTAAGTGGCACCTAGAATATATCCAAGACAATGAAACACAGTATTATTCTCTTTTCTCTCCTATTATATATATGCTTCCAGGTTTACACATCATAGATTACATTGCACTTTTTTCCATGTATTCCAGGAACATGCCTGTGCATTTTAATGATAACCTACAAAGAAAGGTTAGCAGAGAGAAAAACTACTTTACTTATGGTTTTACTGTAAATTATTAGCACACCAGACTCCTGAATTCAGGCCCATTTTAACAGCACTATCATAGGTTGGTAGAGTCTAGTGACAAGGCTGGAAATTTGGCCTAGAAGAATGTGTAGCTATTCCAGATTGGTTACTCAAGCCTTGGTGTCTTGTCAAAAAGAACTTGAAGTGGTTCAGATAGTTTAGGAAGGAGCAGTGAGCTGAAACAAAGCTGGCAGATATAGGCCACCATGCCCAAAATATCCAATACTGGAGTAATAGTGAGTTAAAAGCCAGGCAAGCAGGTGAGGACAAAAGTGGGCATGAATCTGGTTGGAGGACAGCCACAGACACTAACCATCCAGTGGACAGCAAGCATGGGGCACATGAGGTAATGATCATGCCAGTCCTGGTACAGAAGAGATATGCTATCTCAACCAGGAGGATTCATGCTAGGGCAGGAACAAAACGTTTGGGAAAACTGACAATTTAGTTCTATAGAAAGGGGCTTTCTGCTGCATGTGTCTTATTAGGGAAGCCAAATGCTCACACACAACTGGGATGCTTTGAGCTGACATCTAGCTTCAGGAACAAAGCAATGATGAAACCTGCCTAAGTTCTCTTACCTTTATTCTCGGAGTCAGAGCTCCCTGCGGTAAAATGAATTTTCTGCATGGTTAGTTTCACTTCTTAGATCCTGAGGACCTTCCTTTACTCTCTTTATTTTCCTTGGTAAAGGTGGTTTACTTGACAAAAATCTCCATCATGGTGTTGACTGAAACTTCCCATTCTCATCTCACTTTTTATTATGCATGTCTTGTATGATGATGCCTAATGTAGTCGTTGCTCAAAACATATTATTAAATAGAATAATTATATTTGACAGGGACAATCATCTTTTGTATTTTCTGCATCCAAATGGAGGTCTTTGACTGGCTTGAGGGAGTTCAAAATAGATTTTTTGTGAGTGTTTTAGGTTAACATAAAATATTGAGTCTCTCCATCCATTTTATTATTTATGTAGTATAAGTGCTAATGCTTTTTGACATGAAAACTGGACACTGGGTATTCTGAGGCATAGAAAAAGCCAGGTGCATTTATATCCTACTTGGGAACAGTATAAATAATGAGATGCTAACTGTTCACACACGCAAAAATATAAACTTTAAAACAGAAATTCCAAAACAATTCTTAGTCTTTTTTATTTCACCTCTCTTAGAGAGAGGTGCTGTTTATTATGTTTGTGAGTTATTGTAGTGATGAAAGGGAGAGTTGAAAATAGAATGGAGCAATATACAACACAGTCAGGAGTACCCTCCCTTCCAAGGACTTATTTTCTTATAGGGGATTCTTCCCACTATAAGATGGGAAGGGTAAGTCGATGGGAGGGTAGATCATACTAATATTACCGTCATTTTAAAAAGTATCATTTAATTCAACCTCCTTTTGAAATACCTTTCTGTTTCAGTGAGATGGTCTTGCAAACAAATTAAGGACCAAATGATGCAACTTTTCCAAAAGAAACAATCACTATAGGCTAAACAAATACACAAATTTATCACCCAGGGAATTGTCAGGGAATTTTTCTCTGGCTATGCATATAAAAATTCCAGGTGAAATACTCTAATATAATATTGTAAGACTACACACTCATACAAAATTGCTAAAACCATGGGACATTGCAACTTGGGCTCCTGCCTTGCATTTAGGACAATGTATTTGGGTTTGAGATGATTAATTTTATTTGTCAATATGGCCAGGCCATGGTACCCAGATATTTGGTCAAACATCAGTGTAGATATTTCAGTGAAGGGAGTTTTTTGGATATGATTAACACGTAAACCAGCAGACTTTGAGAAGGCAGACCACCCGCCCTCCATCATGGGGCTGAGCTTCATTCAATCTGTTAAAAACATTAAGAGAAAAAGACAGGTTCCCAGAAGAAGGAATTCTGTCTCCAGCTTGCCTTTGGACTCCCAATATAATATTAGCTCTTCCTTACTAAAGACTACTCCAGTTGGCTGGACCCTTCTGGAAATTTTGGAGGTTGCTGGCATGTTTCATACTGGAATAAAATATTTGAAAGTCACAAATTTTTCTGTTATCATTGGTTCTTGACTGACTCACTGACTGACTCTTTCTTTCCTTGAGTACTTTGGAAGTTCTGACTGTGAACTCATCTTCAGCAAAAATTATATATATATATATATAATTTATATTAATTAATAATAAGTTACATATTTATAAATTATATATTATATAAATATATAAATATATTTATATAAATATTATAATTATTGTTATTGAATAATAATATAATTATTATTATTGAATAATAATTATTATTATTGGTCGGGACTCCTTAAACTTATAATTTCAAAATCAAAGCATCCCAAAAGGCATTTCCCAAGTTTTTCCTTCAGAGCCTAAGTGTTTTTACTGGTTCCAAGCCAGTTTTGGCCTTAAGGTTTATCCAGGGATGAAGAGTATCAATTCAATCCTCATGCTGAGGTATACCCTTAGTATTTCAACTTTTCTCAGGTGACCCTATTTCCTTCTTTGTATGTGCAAGATTTAGCCACTTTTTTTCTCACAAATCTTGTGTTCCAAATGTTGCACAGTTAAGTGGACACAACTCTATATAATTTCTTCAAGAAGAAGGGAGTTGGGAAATGTACCACGCAGATACCGGGGTACGAGCTCTAGAGGCAGAGAGCACCACAAGTCTAAATACCTGGGTAGTGAGTTTGGAGTATTGGAAGAACAGCAAGGACTGAAGTGTGAGAATGAATGTGAGATTGGTAAAATGATGTCAAAAAGGAGCCAGTTTGTGCAAGATCTTGTATGTCATCCTTGTACTCAAGGATGGAAGTGGAAGGAGAAGACAATGGCTTGGGGGAGGGTGGTAACAGTGGGAATGGTAAGAAGTTTTCAGATAGTGGAGATATATTTATATATATATAGATACTTATCTATCTACCTATATATAGATAGATAGGTATCTATATATTTATAATATGTATATAATATAATATATATATTTAATTTATTTTGAGAGAAAGAGAGCATGTGAGCGGGTTTGGGGGGAATGGAGCAGAGGAAGAGAGAATCTGACATAGTCTTTACACCCAACGCAGAGCCTGGTGATGCAGGGCTTGATCTCAGGACCCCGAGATCATGACCTGGACCGGAATCAAGAGTCAGATGCTTAACTGACTGAGCCACCCAGGGTGCCCCGATAATGGATATATTTAAGGTTAGAATTTGCTATTGGGTTGATAGTGGGTTTTAAAAGAAAAAAAATAGGGTTAAAATTAGTTAAATGATCTTAGGATAGTAACTTTCACTTTTGTAGGTGCTTTTCCTAATGTATTAAATCCATTTTAAATAGCCACTAGTTACATATGACTGTTTACATTAAAGTTAAAACTAATCAAATGAGATAAAATTAAAAATTCATTTCACGAATGGTATTGGGCACATTTCAAGTGCTCAACAGCCACACATACAGAATGCTTCCATCACTGCCCTTCCATCACTGCCTCAAACTCTATGGGAATGTGCTGAACTAAACTATCTCTAAAGGCCCTTCTCAAAATTTAATCATTGAGTAATCCTAGTGGAAACAGTGGCCTTACATTGTTGCCTTTGTCAAGTAACTCATTTTGGCCAACATGAAGCCTTGTTGAAGTTGTCATGAAATGCTTACTGAATTGAACCGAGACCCGTACAGGAAACCACACGTGGGCACCTGGGTAGCTCAGTCAGTTAAGTGTTTGCCTTTGGCTCAGGTCATGATGCCAGGGGTCCTGGGATCAAATCCCACATTGGGCTCTCTGCTCAGTTTCCTCCTGTTCATGATCTCTCACTCTCTCTCTCAAATAATAAATAAGAAAGAAAGAAAGAAGAAAAGAAAACCACATGTGATGTCTTAACTCCCTAAACTGAAGACCAGTAGCTACAGTAGGAAAAAAAAGGGGGGGCTGGGCAGATTGGAGCCATCAAAAAGAAGAATGGTCAGGTCTTGAAAACTGATGAGTGATAGAAAGTTGAGAGAGAAGCAGAGGACAACTGGAAGTTTATAACTCTTGTGAAGAGGGGCAAATGGATCAGAAGAAGGAGCAGTATTTGATCAGAGGGAAAGTGGCAATATTTAAATGCAGGGGTGTAGTCTGAATGCTGAGATCCAGTCTTCAAGCTGTCCTGCCCTCAAAGATACAAGGAGGAATAGAGCGAGAGAAAGAGAGAGAAATGAAGTAAAGCAATTGATTGGTTTTATGGAGATCATCATAATTATCTGGAATTGCTCTTACTCTAATACAGTTACCAGGAAATACATTTCCTCCTGTAATGGGGCATTTGACAACCTACAGGAAGGAAAATGTTGAGGTCAGCCTGCGGATCTCATTTCATTTAACAAAGTAGCAGTTCAGGCCCTAGTAATGACAGTTGTACTAACATTTTCTATTAATAGCAAATAATTACTATTTTTTCCCTGCTGGTGGAGGGATAACTTACAAACCACATAAGCCATTCCTCTTCCTGCTCCTGCTTTGTTACATCATTGGCCTCCATATTAAGTAACAGCTCTACTATTTAGCCAACCCTGCTTTTAAGAATAATAATGCTAAAAGTCCTTATGATCAATATTATACCTTAAAACGACCGACAAAAGGACTCAATTCAATGCAGGAACTCTACCTAGAGAGTTAAAATGAGACAGGGATGGCAGAAACCTTATAAAAAAGGTTTTCTCTTTTACCTTTCTTTTACAGATGGGGATCCTGAGATTCAAGAAGTGTAATATTTTACCCAAGTTAAAGAGTTAGCTTGTTGCAGAACAGTAGCAAAAATTAAATGCTCTCGAAACCCTCCCACCCAAATAATTTGCTATCAAACTGCTTTATCGAAGAGCCCTTCAGATGTCCCCATCACTGTCATCACTATCATGACCATCATCATGTTATTATTACCACTATCACAACTTTTGAGTGTTTACCATGTGTTAGGACTATTCCCTTTCAATTTTAAACTTTTCAACTAGTTCCACACATTTTGAATTAATTTCTTATGCATTAACTCACTTCATCCTCATAGAACATTATGAGGTAAATTCTATCAGAGTATTTTTAGAGATGAGGAAGCCGAGCACAAAGGGGTGGACGCTGAAGTTGAAGAATCTATTCTGCACAATTTTTGCATATATTTGTAACCTCATAATTCCCTCCACTCCATTTCTCACAGTGTTTACTATTTCAGTAATAGTAATAATCCTACCTTACCCATCTCATGTGCAGAATAAGACACGTTTCCTGAAGCAAAGACACATTCTACTGGGTGACACTTTTATCTAAACCAATAATTACCAGTCTATGATAGGTTTTATATTTTTAATCAGGTGTGTTTATGAAATACAGTCAATGAATCCACTCACCAGCTGGGGAGGTAGGAAATGTGCCCTTGTGCCTTGAAGGAACCCTTTTACAGGACTGGGAAATGGGGAGAAGCATTTCGGGTCCCAGAATTATGAAGATGTGGTCAAAATTAGTTCAGTGGACAAGGTGAGCCTTATAAGATATTTGGTGAGAGAGATGAATCTGGAAACAATTTTTTGGTGTTTATGAATTTTTCTTCTTTAAGTTTCTGTGTCTTTAATTACTTCTCTAACTCTCAGAACACATAAGAAAATGTGTATGTTATAGAAATATTTGTCAAACTAAATTGAAAACGGATTGAATGTGACTATTTCTGTGCTTTTCCCTCAAATGTGCAAAGGTTATATGTGGGAATATTTTAGTTTAGCAAACAAGGAAAACCCTGGAATCTTTAAACTAGCTTATGCATATTAGCAATATATTATGCATTCCCACTTGGCATCTGTTTATTAAATAATTTATTTAGTTTAAATTTTGTCTAAGTATCTTTCTCCAATAATTTATAAAAATCTCCTGACAGTCGATGAAATGAAATCCACTAATTTCATTTTCTCTTCCTCCCTCCTTCCCATTTCTCCCTCTTGTCTTTCTCTTACTTCTCAGTGCTCCAAGAGATGATAGGAGGAGGAGTCTGGGATACACCAATGATGCTATTAATTTATTCTGTGTTATATAGCAGTGTGAGAATAGATAGAACATTTTAGATGATTGGAATAGATGATTCATATGTTTAAGAGCCCTGGGAAGTTTTTACACAGAGCTGTAATTAAAAAAAAAAAAAAAAGAATATGGCTTGTCTTCCTTCCTTTTTTCCTGCCATCTGCTCCCCAATCCTTCCTGTAGTTAATGCCGCAGAGATTGAGGAAAACACTTTCTCATTGAGATCAAGCAGGGCTCTCTGGCAGTCCACTTTTATTGTCTTGCTAAGACAATTTTAGAATATATCATGTGTTTTTGGTCTTCAGTTTCTTTGGGGGGGGGCACACATTTGCTGAGTTCGTCAAATCGTTTTCGAAGGAGTCACTGCTTATGCCATGATAGAGATAAGACTGCAGGACCCAAAGGGGAAATGATTAACCATGGGGCATTCTCTTTCCCTTGCATGGACTCTGGCACAGATTTGTAATACTAACAATCAGCTTTAATTAACAGGTGGCTGTACCCTTCCAACAACAACAAATTACATACACAACCTATTAAACCTTCTACTGTTGCTTGCAACAAGGCACTCTTCCTTTGGTAGAAGCACCAGAAACGTAGCCTGATCTGTCACAGATGCTAAAAAGAGTATTTGTTGAGTGAACAAACGTATAAATAAACAATGGACGAACTCCTCTATATTTATCCTGCGTGACTGTATCCATTCTTTATGTAATAAGAATACTTCTAGGTTTGAGGATGATAATGAAAGTAATAACAAAGCAAATCCCTGGCATTTTAGAGTGCTTTGCCATTGGCAAAATGTTTCCACATGTATTGACTTGACAATAATCAGAGAGAAAGGAAAGAGAAGCTGAATTCACATAGGTTCTTACTGGTGGTTAATATTGGTAACTTATCCATGTAGGTGTCTTTTTCACCAATTCTAATGTTTTTTTTAATTACCGTACTTAACTGTAACCATATGGTTCATTCTAAACCATAGGTATTTAGGAGCAAAGTCGGTCTCATGATGTTAAACACCTAAGGTTTTATTTAAAGAAGGCATTAAGAGAAATGAAGTATTATCAACAAAAGTATTAACTGTTTATTCCTGTGATGCTATGTAGTTACTATGCCAAGCAAATGTACTCCTTAAATAACATACTCTATTACCAGGAACATACCATCAGGGATAGACAGAGAAGAATAAAAGTTACATATGAGAGCAATAGTCATATACTTGAGCATTCTCTCTCTGAGAGGTTCACTGATATTTGCTTTGAGAAATAATTTGTTTACTCTTAAAAGTTTGGGGCATTATTTCCTAAAGTATATTATGCAGGATGAAAACTGGTATAACCAAATGTGATTGACATGGAGGTACATTCTCTTCAGGGAAGTGCTGGTCCCTCAGCTACAGGAAGTAAGGAGAGCATGTGGTCATCAGACTGTGTCCTGCTCTCAGTTCCCTCAGGGTGGGCCCAGCTGCACAGAACTGCCTCCCTGGTCTTCCTCTTCCAGTGACTGAGGTAGGGTAGAATGCTTCCCTCAGTACCCCAAACTCCATCTCAATGTCTACATCAGAGAGCACAACCCATGACACCAGCAAAATGATACCAGAGTCCCTATTAAACATTTGGAAAATCATTCAGGTTTTCACTTCTGAAATTCTTAAGAGTCTATGATTGCCATTATGCCTCGTGAATCTCTGAGACCAGACTCTGCTGTGCAGCATTTCCCAAACTTGATAGTTACATTTTTTTTCCCCCTAGGAACATTTCACCAGACCACTGTTCTGCAGAAAAGTAGGTTAGAGAATTAGCACAGTAATTCCCATGGTCCACTGTAGGTTGACTTCTCAGCCATGAGCTCAGATAAATATTTGTTAAACATATTTCATTTCCCTGTAATACCTGTTGGGGAATAACGAGTATCTAAAATTTTCTTTTTGCTCATTAAAAAAAATCGTGTCTAATTTTTTTCTATATTCATCTTTCCATGGCCCAAGAAATCTTCTAACCTCTACCTCTACCTCTACTTCCACCTCTTTATCTCTCCTATTTCCCCAGGATGAATTCAGATTCTCTGTAGGTGCTTCCTCACATTCCAAGCATGCCACAACTCCCTTCTGCACCCCTCAGTTATAGCATGGTTGGATTCTAGATATATTTACATGGTTTGTCTCTCCTACTATAATTATTTTATTTTTTATTTGTAAGTTTTAATTTCAAACTTACAGAATACTTACAAGACTACTAACAAAAAAGTCATATACCCTTTGCCCAGATTCACCTATTATTAAACTATCGCCCCATCTGCTTACCACATGCCTCCCCATATGTATATATGTATATATATGTATATATGTATGTATATAAGTATACATATGTATATATGTATGTATATAAGTATATGTACACATACATGTGTGTATATTATTTTCCTAAACATTTGGGAATAAATTGTTTACATTGTGGTAAACCTTAAATAGTTCAGTGTGTATTTCCTAAGAGCAAGCATATTCTCTTACATCCCCACAGTATAATTCCCAGCTTTAGTAAAAGTAACATTGATCCAACAACTTCATCTCATTTACTGTCCATACTCCAATTTTGTCCAGTAAAGTCACTGGTAGCGTATTTTCTCAATAAGAAGGCATTTTTTGATCATGGTAAGATTAACGAACATAGGAATAATAATTCCTTATTAACATTTTTTAAAATCTGGAGTGAAACATCAGCAATTAGCCACTTTTACATAGATAATCTCATTTAATCTTCTCAATAAGGCTATAAAGTAGTAGTATCCCCATTTAGTAAATGCTAGAACTGAAATTTGAAGTTTAAAGGATGAGGCTAGGTTCAAACAGCAAATAAGAGATGTAACCCATTAAACTACCCTCAGAGACTGAGTCTTTTTTTTTTTTTTAAGATTTTATTTTTAAATAATTTCTGCACCCAACATGGGGCTCAAATTCACAACCCCAAGATCAAGACTTGAATGCTCCACTGACTGAGCTAGCCAGGTGCCCCTGAGAGTCTTTTCATCTTTGCCTATAGCACAGGCTCTACAGATATAAAAATATTCACAATTATTTGTGAAATCAACTAACTGAATGGACATCTAGGTGAAGAGACCATACCAAGGTACAGCAGCAGAGTCTACCTCCAGATTCAGCAGTGACATGCAGTTAAAGGAGACTTGTCTGCCATCTTCTTTGTGTGTTGCTGTGTTCTGTGATATAATGATGAATATTTGCTGGGAAAAAATATTTTAATCCTTGAAAATATCTCTACCAAACTGCATTTCTGGAACACATGTTTATATTTTATGATGTGTTTATATTTCTTGGCCACTGGATTAATTCAAGGTAATTCAAGGTAATTGTCATGTTCGTGTTTGGACATGCTCCAGCCCTATGGATAATAAAATCCCACTAAAGAATCCAAGAAAGAGGAAATAATAAAATAAAATACATTGGAGTAGGGATTAAGAGGCAACAAATTAATGAGACTATTACAGGGTGTATAACTCCTCGAGATAGAGAGCCTTTTACTTTTGCAAAGAGGCATCATTAAGTATTTTAATCATGTGTGCTCAAAGAAGAATATCCAAGAAACTTTTAAAAGATGGTTGAAACAAATTCATATATTATTTTTTCCTAAAGGATCTAGAAATATAAATCAGCAGCTCTTAAAGTGTGTGTGTGTGTATGTGTATGTGCACTAGGGTAGTTGGTACAAAGCACCCTCATTACTGACGAGGTAACAATATTAGTTTTGTGTCCGCAAGAGATTAGTTTATCAACGGGAGCTACTGGAATTTCCAGAAATTCCCCTTCTGCTCCTGGGTCCAACCTGGCTCCGTATTTCTTTAAATGAACCAGAAGCTTTGAGTTCTCTTGCTTTTCCAACCCAGAGTTTTCTAAGAAACAATGGAACTACAGTCATTTCTCTTCTACTGCTCTGAATATGAGTAAATTGAATTCATAACCCCCCACTGTTGTGTACCTCTGTGGCCTTGCCCCTTAGAAACAGCACTCAGGAGCTCTTGTTTTTGAGACTGTTCTTCCCACATTCAAATTCGGGTACAGCAGGGGATGGAAGAAGCAATTTTCAGATTCCGTGGTGGGCTGGATTCAATTACTCCACAGGCCATATGTCCGACAGACCTACTAGAGTGGATTAAGTGTTTCGCTTCCTCTTTGCATTTGAATTTTTTTTTCATAAAAGAAAGAAAATGTTAATGCAGACCTAGTAGGGGAGAAAGAGACAAACAAACAAACAAATTCAGTTAGTGAAGAAGCTTCCCGGGATCTTTCGGTTGCTGCACACCACCAGCCAGTTGAATTTGAAGATGAAAAGGTTGAAGCAGGCCATTCTGGCTGGATGTCATTAACTATTAATATCTGTTCTATGGAAGACCAAAAGTGACGGGCCAGTTTTTGTTTTGTTTGTTTGTTTGTTTGTTTGTTTGTTTTTAATTCCTTACCAGAGTTTGATGGCCTAGTTTATTGGAACTTACAAATGAAAGAACCTAATATATCTATAATTGCATATGAATGGAAAATATACTTTGGAGTTAAAAAGATATGGATTGCGACTCCCCAACCATAGGAAATCTGACATGGTATTTAATGCTTTGAGTCCTTATTTTTCTGTAGTAAATTGGGAATAATAATTACTATGTCACAGTTAATTTTTACAGATAACAGTAATGTGATTTATTGTGTAATCACTATGTGCCTGGTACTTTTCTTGTTATTTCATCCTCACACAGCACTCTGAGACCTGTTATATTATTTTAGAAACAAAGAAATTGAGGTTAAATATTGTGTTCAAGTTACACAGTGCAGCTGGGATTAGAATCCTGGTTTTTTTTCAATCTTGAACCCAAGTTCTCAACTACAATCCTATACTTCCACTTCTGCAGAGAATGAAAATAAAGCCTTAGGATCTTTGATGTTTGTTTCCTTTCTTTTATCAGGTTTAAAATGTAAAAGGATGCTGTGGGGGTCGGAGGGCAGAAGAAAGTGAATAAAAAGTGAATAAAACTGAGGAAGATATTGAGATTTCTAGATGTTTCTGTTATCTTTTCTTTTTAACCCCAAGAAAAGCAGTAAAAGATAAGTTCATCATTTATGAAGAAATAAATCTCTAACAACAATAAAGCATTTTCTCTGTGGTCCTCATGGCTGTCCAAGGTAACTGAATCTAAAGAGAAAAGCAGACGCATATTATAAATAGAAAGGAATAGACTAAACAGAAATATAGCTTGCATTTTTTAAAGAAAAACATGTTGGTTATAAAATTGAATGTATTGATTGTGGAGGCTGAGAAAAATCAAGGCCACCCCACCTCAGGTTTAGCCTTAGCTTAAGTACAGCCATCTCAGACCCCTGTGCCCAAGGGCTGAACTTTCCTTACTTTACTTTAGTTCCAGGAACCCCCACTCTACTTTAGTTCTAAAGACCCCCACCCTACTTTAGTTCCAGGAAGCCCCACCCTGCTTTGGTTCTGGAGACCTCCACCGTGCTTTAGTAACAGAAACCCATAAATACCCTTGCTTTAACTAAGCTCTGGGTCCAAGTCCTTACTCCACTGCATCGAGTATACTTGGGCCCAAGCTTAAGCATGTCACCTTGGGGTCCAAGTCCGTACTCCACTGTGCCGGGTATACTTGGGCCCAAGCTTAAGTTTGTCAAATAAGCTTGTGATTGCATTGGTGCTTGGCTCCTTGGTGGTCTCTCAGATGCAAAAACTCGGGCACAACATTGATGAGTGCTCACATTCCTTTTTTTCCTTTAAAAATATCTATTTGTTTTTAGAGAAAGAGATAGAATGCATGCTTGAGGTGGGGGAGGAACAGAGCAGACTCCCCACTGAGCCAGGAGCCCACCATAGGGCTCCATCTTGATCTGGAGACCTTGAGATCATGCCCTGAGCTGAAATCAAGTGTTGGACGCTTAACTGACTGAGCCACCCAGGCGCCCTGAGTGTTCATAGTCTTATAGAGAAAGTCAACCAACCTACTGAAGGATTTTCCCGTGTGGGCACCTCCAATACTAGCACTGTCTCCCGCATATCATGTCTCAAAGATGAACCTGAGGGTGTCATTGAGACATACCCTCTCTGTGATCCCTTACCCCTTTGGTAAGGCAAGTTTTAAGTCTGATTTTTGGATTAAGAAATGAGAGGTCTTCCGAAGATTACCCAAACAAATAAGGATATTTGGCATCTCCTGAATACTGTGTCTGGGGCTTCCCTTTTGCCTCTCACACTCACTCAGAGAGTATTATGTCAAAACATGCAATACCTGTTTTCAGATTTCTCTGAACAGATTAGCAAGGTCAAATACACACACCTAATTAGTGAAATGTGAAATAAACACTCTTCAAAGTCTCTTAGCTCTGTAATGGGGCAAGCTGCCAGCCAGCATAGTGTGTGGCTAAAGATGCAGCTCAGCAGAGCATCTTCGAGAACCATGGGCACTGGGTTTTTCTGAGCAGCAAAGGAAGTACCAAATGAATTAAATTTTAAGCCATCCGCAGATTAGACCATTAGTCAAAGAGGCAGCTAAATGAGCAGAGACACTGACTGCATATCGAATGATTTTTCCTTTACTACCGAGTATCTTAGATCTTCTTCCTTTGCTTTAAATGCTCATAATTGGACTGAATTTAGATGATGGCAAAATGCTATTTGATTAACTCTCTTCTTCCCAATCTTTTTAATGTCATGACAAACTCACATATTCATATTAAAAATAGGGCTCATTGTTTCAGATGTCACGAAGCCAGTTTGGATGTCACTGAATGGGTTCATCAGCTGCAAAATGAAGTAGAAATTTCATATGTGACGATTTGTGCTTGGTCCAATGCAGACAAGAGCCATTGTCTGCCCCCCACATCTGTACCCAACTGTCCACATTTTTGGTGAAGCACAGTGCCCCTCAGATTAGAAGACAACTTCCTGCAGCAGAGTCCTGACTGTCTTGTTGAATGGAAGATGTCTCACCTTCTGCAATGAGCTACCGAAGCGAGGTTACCCTGTGTGCACCCCTGGGGAAGAGCAAAGCCTGAACATTGCTTACTATTCCTCTGCCTGTGAGGATTTCAGGGTGCTACATCGCTTCACTCTCCAAGAACTCCTTGATGAGGTTTTTGTAACAGGTCTTAATTAAGCCAGGGTTTCTGTCTGCCCCAGGCCCCAGTTGGCAGTTCCAAAGATAAAGCTGGCTCAATATGGGTTGCCACACCTTTAAAGCCTTTGCAGAGCAGTGACATGAGCCCAGATCACTTTCAAACATCTATTTTGCATCCCTCTAATGCCACCTTAAAGCCAGACTAACAATGTTGAGAATTAGCAAGTAAAATCAGCTCACAACTGTCTGTCCTATAAAGGATCCCTCGTAGTAAACAATATGTGAGGGATGAGAACAATGGCAGCCACAAAGCCACAGAACTTGAAACTGGTTCAGGTGAAAGAATATTTTATGAATTGCTTCTATTATATTATAGTAGGTAGTATGTCACCAGAACCTGACAAGGTTAGGAATAATCTCATAATTTACACTCCAGGAGAACTCCCCAAAGCATTTCGAGGTTGAGAGTTCATTGGAACAGAGAACAGTTTCACTTACAGTGATCTGAGGAAGGAGTTATAAATCACTACAGAAGTTAGCAGATTATTTTCCAGAGAATGTCAGTTTAGTCTGAATAACATTTATTAATATTTTTCCTAATTATAAGAAATTAGGTAGACAAAAACTAGTTAGTTAAATTAACACGCGTGATTCAATCACCCAAAAGCAACTATCATAAATATGTTAAGCATATTCATTTAGTCATTTTCCGTGAATGTATAAATATATATAAAACATTAAGATGTATTGTTTTGATGGAGTTTTAGAACCTAGGTGAGGTTCCATAGGCTGAGGTCCGGAGCCGATGACGAAGAAAGAATTCTTCAGACATCTTTGGTGCAAAATGGTGGTTTATTAAAGCACGGAGATAGGAACCTTGGGCAGAAATTGCTGCTGCCCCGGGTTGTGAGGGATGGCAGGTTATGTATCCTGCCATAGGGGGAAGGTGAGGGGAAGGGAGGTTTCAACGGAGTTTTCATATGCTAAAGAGGGTCTATAAGGTGCCGGGAGTATCCCAGAGGTCTTGGGCAATGTTGTCTTTTGGCAAGCTATTAACATCAAGATAGCTGGGAGATTCCTGGTGGAATGTCACATTTCTGCTATTAAGCGTCTTTGTTAGAGAGATTTAGGTTCAGAAGAGATTTAACTATATTTACATTTCCTTCTACCTCAGCCTCCTACAGTTTTGTGTCTGGAGGGGAGGGCGACCTTAGGGCTTGAGAAATATCAATAGCACAAGGTAACTTCTTTGTTTGTAGATCTCTAGGACATTTGTAAACCAAGGGGAACTATTTGTTTCTCATTTATGGTGGTCAGGGGTGCCTGAGGAATGCTACACATATTACTGATGGGAGCAGATGGAGAGGGGGTGCAAGGTGCCCGCTTTTGCTTTGTCCTCAGCCAGGCTCCTGCTCCCTCATCAGTTTGAAAGTCAAGATTCCAGTCACCAATTTCAACCTGTGGTGAGGGGGTTTCCCACACCACTGGGTAATTCGCTGACACCAGGTGGGCCTCCTTTTATATTCAACTCAATTCTGACTTTGTCTATCTGGAGATAGCTTAAGATACACACTGTATGTCCTCAGTCCCACGAGATTCCCTCCCACCCCACTGGACCCCCTGAACACTTTAGACAAGTGGCAAGCTCAGATTCTTACCTCTCCTTCTGATTGACCAGCTATAGATTGAATGTTTCAACAACCCCCTCCCTGGGTTCCATTAATATCCTAGAGCAGTTCACAGAACTCAGAGGAAAATTTTATTTGCTGAATCACTTGCTCATTATAAAAGAATATAATTCGGGAATAGGCAGATGGAAAAGGTACACAGGGAAGGTATGAGGAAAGGGTACCAAGCTTCCATACTCTCTCGGGAGGTGTCATTCTCCCACTTTCTGCCTATTCACCAACACAGAAGCGCTTCAAACTTAGTTCTTTTGGGGGGGGTGTTCAATGAAGATTTCTTCACACAGTAGTTATTGATTAAATCATTGGCCATTGGCCGTTTAATTCAATCTTCATCCCACCTCCCATCTCTGCAGGTTAGGAGGGTGGGACTGGAAGTTACAACCATCCAATCACCTGGTTATTTTCTAAAGCCCAACTTCAGGCTTCCTAGGGGCTTTCCAAAAAATGTCATTAACATAACAAAAGACACCTTAGGAAATTCAGGAACAGGGCCAGGAACAGTGGATGAAGACCTGGGGGGGAAAAATGTATATATATATATATATATCCCCCCCAAATATATATTTCTTAATTAAATCCCAGTAAGGTGAACTATGCTGTGGATATTTCCCTTCCTTATTACTTCATAACAGTACTATGAACTGAATTGTGTTTCCCACAAGTTCATATGCTGAAGCCCCAATCCCCAGTGTATCTGGAGATAGGGTCTTTAGGAAGTAATTAATGTTAAATTTGGTCATAAGGGAAGGATCCTAATCTGATAAGAACGTGGGAAATTAAAATAGATCTCTCTCTTTCTGTCATTCTCTCCCTCTCTGAGAAAGTGGCTGGCTCTCTGCAAGTCAGAAAGCTGTCACCAGAAGCTGACCATGCCAGCATCCTGATCTCAGGTCTCCAGTCCCCAAGCTGTGAGAAAAGAAATTTCTGTTGTTTAAGCCAGGCCCACTTTGTTAGTATTTTATGATGGCAGCCCAAGCAGACTAAGACAAATATACACATAATTTTTAGACATCTCTGGTCATCTCTTTTCCTTTTTATTTCCTTTTCTTCCCTTCATCCCTGACTGCTGAACTCTGTCCTGATACCCAGGGATTGCACACATTCTCTTTCTCAAAGAAAGAACCTTCCCTAAACACCTGAGGTGATGAACGGGCCATCTTGGAGTTTCTGAGAAAATGACTTATGCATGGGTATCTTCTAGATGAGATTTGGATCTTTGATATGGCACCTGACATATGAGAATGAATCTCCTAAATTACAGAGGGCCGGTGCTCTTAGCTTTTAGAAGCATACTTGGCAGATAACGGAAGGTGTTTATATGTTAACTTAAAGCACATTTGTTAGTTGAAGCATGGACAAATGCCAAAAAATGTTCCAGAACATGTGAGAAAAGAAATGAGAGGGAATGGTTGGGAAATCACATATTTGTAGAACACAAATGATAGCTCCTTTAAAAACTTTCAGTAAGGCTTGTAAATGGTGGGTTATGGTGCCAAGAGTAACCCTAAACTATCTAATTAATTATGATTTTCTTATTAACAGATTATTTTCCTTCCTATTTGTATTTCAAATACAAATTGAAATATACATCAAATTTCAATACATACTGAAGTGAGTTCGCTTTCCTCAACTTTCTTCAAATGGCATTGGAGGGGAGTAATTTCCAAAACGTACTGAGAAAACAGTCAAAGGAAAATCACTCAGATTTTTGAATATCCAGAATAAGGTATAAAGTATTATTTTTCTCCTTAGGATAGTAGGTGCACTAGTTTAAGCACATTACTCAGACTTACGTCATGAAAAACAGGGGAGAGAATGAACTTGGAAGGAGATGTGGAGAGAAGAATGCACTGTCTATAGCTCACAGCTTATGAGGAGTACTTACATTAAAACAGAAGCTACAAGGAGGATATCAAGTCTGCAGCCCTCAAAAGTTGAAACAAAACGGAGTAAACAGAATTGTAGGTTGTTAAACAACTTTTCCAAGCTGACCCCACTTGGGATGGATCCTGAACCAGAATCAAATTCTCTAGATGCCTGAGTTTAGTTTTCTTTTCCCTCCACACAAGATGACCATATCGATCCATATTCACCAAGTGTAACAGTTTTCATTTGTAGGATTTCAAGACTACATTTACTGAATGCACCTAATCCTTAAAGCAAACCAGGAAGAAAATCTAACAACAAAACTCTTCCTTCCACTTTCCCTTTCTTCTTTATCCCTATCTTTTACGCTAAAGACATTTATAGAGAATGTTACTTTCTGGGGGAAAATATGATACTGTTAGATCCCTTAGTGAATATTGGTTTAATTCCTCATCAATTAATTTGGTTTCATAAACACTGAAGAAGGAATACAAATAGCACCTGTATTTAGAATCGATTTTTTTTTTCCTGCAGTGCCTTGGCAGGGAGGGGGGAGTTGAAAGAGTGGGACTATTTGGTAAAACTCTTTGCCCTTTCCTTTTTGTAAATGTTGTCTTTTTTGTAAATGTCAAGTCCAAATTATAGGTGAGTATTGGCAGAATTGCACAGACTATCTGAGACCCATTACAGCCTCTGGCATTTGTGCTGCTAAATTTGTAATGAGTTGCAGGTGTTTGTGATTGAATTTCGTGTTGCCTTTGTGATTGGCTCACTGTTTCACAGTCCATTAAGGCTATGTTGTTGTTGTTTTTTTTCCTATGTTAAAATTGTGTGATGTAAAAACTCCAGTTTAAAGATAAGGTACGTGGTCATAGTTTTTTAACACAGAGAGAAAGGACTTTATGTTTTAGATCAGTGTCAATTTTCACATTCATCCATGGGGTCAGTCACCAGTTTGGAAATATATTTTAAATAGAATAGTAATGGTTTGACATATTTCACTGAGGACTAAAGTTGGAGATACCTTAAATAATCTTCTGCCCTTGAGGTTCTCAGCACATTAGTGTGGATAAGAATTACCTAAGATCCTTGTTTGTTTGTTTTTGTTTAAATTTTAAAAAAAGCATTCTGTTACCTCCTCTCCTTTTTCCAAGATTCGGACTCAATAGGTTTGGGTGTGGAAGACCGCAATCTATATACTAAACAGCAAGATCCTAGGTCATACCTAAACAAGTGGTTCATGTATGATGCTTTGAAAACTGGTTTACTTCCTTTGCTTTACAGATAAGGGGTGAAGACCATAGAAAAAGATCTAGTCATGTTTCCTGATGATCTCATGGAAAAGGCAAGCTTACTCGGCTTCATTTCCCACTTCAGCATTATTATTGTTTTTCTACCAGATTATCCACAGGCTTGGCTGGGGGCTGTCGAGTTTAGTTAATTATCCTGGATTAGTACAGAGGTAGCATACACTATGCTTGGTCAATGAAGTCCCTATATATAATCTGAAATATATATATATATACACACACACACATATTTTAAGAATTTATTTATTTATTTGACAGAGAGATAGAGAGCACAAGTAAGCAGAGCAGCAGGCAGAGGGAGAGAGAGAAGCAGGCTCTCTGCTAAGCAGGGAGCCTAATGCGGGGCTCGATCCCAGGACCCTGCCTGAGCCGAAAGCAGCCACTTAACCAACTGAGCCACCCAGGCACCACTATATGTATATATTTTATAGGTTTGTATGTGTGTTTGTAATCTTTGAAGAAAATAAAATGATAATGGAGAACAGTTCATAGAATGTTTGATATAGAAAAGATATTGTATTATATGCTTTCATGAATACAGAGACTCTATAATTTTTATATACCTGAATATCTTTCAGTATCTTACCTAGCCTCAAGATCATCATTAATTATCCCATTAGTAGCAACTATTTTATAAACATTTAGGGTAGTCTTTTGAGAAGTAGTTGACATATGTTATTTCAGTTTATCATCACAACAGCCTTTTGGGGCTGGCATGATTAATTTTAATCTCCTTTTGACAAATAAGAAAATTGAGACTTGGAGAGTTTATGTAAGTTGAGTAACTTGTCCAAAATCAAGGAGTTGGTAAGATGGGAAGCTGGGATTGAACCCCAGAACTCTGATCCCAAATCCCAGAACTCTGATCCCAGAATCAGAGCCCTTGAGAATTAATGCCCCAGTGCTTGCCTGCCATGGGTATGTAAGAACACCAACGCCGGACACTCTTACAGATAGCTCATTACCAGGGAGTTCTGCTTGGTAAAATGAAAACTAAACAAACACTTGTTTCATTTGCCTCATCTGATTAAGTACGGCATCTTTAGATGATACCAGTGACCTTATAACTGCATATATGTAAACTCATACCTGCAGTTTGATAAGCTGCAGCTATGAGTAAAGATCACACATAAATAAACCAGATTATGCATGTATATAATGCATATATATCTGTATGTATCTATTTTCTATTTTTAGGGTATATGCATAAAATCAACAGACACACTAACAGCAGGAACAATAGCAACACAACAGAACAGAAATTGTGTGCTGTGTTTTATTAACCCATATTTTAATTGGGTGGTACCTTATGATTTTTAATTTTGCCTAAACCTCGCTATCTTGTTTAATTAAAACACTTATATGACTGTCATGTAAATAAGTCAGATACAAGCAGTGTTGACTAGTTTCTGATTAATGCCGGGTGTGCAGTAAGCACTCAGCAAATATCTGTTGAAATAAAGTATGTGTCAGGCAGCAACAGACAATGCCCACATACAGTATCTGCGTCAATCATGGTCCTGGCAGGAAACAAATGTTCATCAAAAAGCTGAAGTTAATTTAGAAAAGTGAGGCATTCAGACACTAACAATAGTGGGAAGGTATTTGAAGAGAAGCAGACTATGTCACCCCAAAGTGTGCTGCTTTGGCATGTGGATTATTTTAAGCTGAAGTCAATCAAGACCCAGCAGACTCAAGAGAAACTTTACCTCTCCCTTAACTATCTAAAGAAATTCGGATAGGGGGCCTGGTTAAGAAAGGGAGCTATTACCAGCTATAACTTTTCTTCTGAATGGCCTATCTGTATGGAAAGGCAAATATCTACTTTTGCTCTTCTTATTCTTTTGTGATTCACTCCCCTCCTCTGAAGCTCTAGATCCCCATCTCATTCCGTAGCTCTGGGTGGCAAATAAGCCTGAATTGCCTAACGGCCTTTGGGTCTCCTATTTTTATGGGGCTCCCATATGTATAAAATTAAAAATTTGTTTTTCACCTATTAATCTCTTTTATGTCAATTTAATTGTTAGAGCAGCCAAGGAACCTAGAAGGGGAGAAGGAAAATTTTTCCAGTCCTACACATTACTAACCCTGAAAAGACAAGTGGGAGGAAGAGAATCAGGAATAGTGCCTGATAAGAGTTGGGGCTTGGAAAAGAAGAGGAGCTGCCAGGCAGAAGCTGCTGCCATAGTCAGCTAGGGAAGAAACCACAGCCGGACAGGAAGAGAATAGGGGCCCGATAGGAACAGGAAGTTCCACTCATTGTTGGAACTCAAAGAGAAACAAAGGAAAAGTGAATCTAGGTGATGATACACGTCATGGACGCCAGTCTCAGCAAAGAGCAGAATAGAGAAGGTTGAAGAATGAGGTGAGGTGGAAGCAAATGGAGAATATGCTCCATATCATTTTACTCTGTCTTCTCAACCATAATGTGTCTTAGTAATTTTCCCCATTTAAAAGACGGGGGAAAAAGACTCAGAGAAAGAAAGAAAATAAGTAAAGCTCATTCAGAAATGGGGGAACTCATGAGGGTGAAATCTGTGACCTCCAGAGACAGTGATTCATACCCCACTATTCGATAATATTTTTATTTTTCTAATTTTATCACAACAAATTTATATCGTGTCAGCTAATACCTAGACATTGAGGAAAAATGTACTTATCAGGGAAGTCAGAGTCCATGCTCTTGCTGAGATTACTGTCTAGGAAATGAGAAGACAGAAAATAATACAAACCAATGGAAAAGATCATTTTAGATGGTGATCGGGTGCTATAAAGACTGTGCAATGTGGTTTTCCTGTGATAGGGACCGGGAGAGACTGCTTAGGATTGGGTGAGCAGGAAAGGACTCTGAGGTGAAACTATTTAAGCAGAGACCTGTAGGATACGAAGAGGCTATGAAGAAGGCAGCCTTTTAAAATCTGACAGAAAAGTGCTCCAGGCTGAGGGAACTGCAAGCACAATGGCATTAAGACAGGAGCAAGCTTGGTGTGGTCATGTGAAGACAGCATAACAATGGCAAAAATCCGAGTGTTTGGAGCATAGTGAATAAGGACGCTGACACAGGAGGAGGTGGAGGGGAGATAACAGGGCCCTGGGAGGAGTTTGGGTTGCATTCACGGAACAATAGAACTCCTTTGGAGGATTTTGAGCAGGGGAATGATGCCATCTGATTTATGTTTTTAAAAGATCGCTTGGGTTTCTGCATTGAGAATGGATTATAAAAGGGCAAAAGAACAGGCTTGGAGACCAGTTAGGGTCATAGCAGTGGATATGTAAGGAGTGAATGGAATCGGGATGTATTCTTTTTTAGCGGCAACGTTCTGGTGTGAATAGTATAAAAGAGAGAGAGAGAGAAAGTGAAATAATCACTACAGTTTTGGTTTGAGGAACTGGGTGAGTGGCACTGTCATTTACTGAGATAGAGACTGCCATGTTTGTGGTAAGAAAATAAAGACTTCTGATTGGTGTATTTTGTTCGAATGCTTATTCAATAGCCATGTGGATATTTTATGCATTTAGAAAGGTCACTTTTAGAGATAACAGCCAGGGTCACTGGCATATGAATGGAGTTCAAAGCTATGAGGCTGGGACTGGTTGTGGTTACCTACACAGAGAGAGTATAGACAGAGATGAGAAAGTTTAGCACATGACTGAATCAAAATTCAAGTGCTTTTTATATACGGCATTCTTTTTGGTGCCTGAGCTCCAATTGATGGCTAAGGAAGACTTTATTTTTCACAGAATGTATTTAGCCTTTATGTTGGTGATTTTCAAATTTATTATTGTTATCATTAGAAATGTTTTGCAAGCCAAATCTTGTGAAGGAAAACACTATGTAAAATATATTGAAATGTTAATTATATAAAGCTGGGTGATAGGTACACGGGGTTTATTATAATCTTCTCACTGCTTCCAAATATGTTTAAAACTTTCCATGAAAAAAAGCTAAAAGAAGTTAAGAGTATAACTGTTCTGTTTGAAGTGGGGGATGGACAATCTCAGGCCAGTCTACTCATCACTTTAGCTGCAGGTCTATAGAATTCCCATAATTCCTCAGAACAAACTTTAAAATTCCTGCCATCAATGAAGAGTTTTGAAATTTCTGTGATATAATAATAATTATGAGCAGGAATATTACACAATTACCATGGAAAATACTTTACAATTATAATTATATTAATGCTTATGACAGTCTTACATGATGGGTACTGCTAAACCCCCATTTTGCAAATGGAGTCACTGTGTCTTGGAGAGGTCATGTAATTGGCTCAAGTTCAAGTAGCTGGTAATTGGAGGAGCCGTGATTCAAGCCCTGGCCTCCCAACTTCACATTAATAACAACATTAATTACAGCAGTTGACACTCAAATTAACTTCAACCTCAAAAATATAACAACCAAAAATTCAATCAGTCCTTTTTAAGGATGAGAATTTTCCAGTTAACCATAGTGAAGATGTTAAATTCTGTCTATGCATTTCTTTACATCACGAACTTTCTCCGCATTGTGTTTCTCAGAGCCACAAATTTTACTCTTTTCTCTATTTACAAAATATTAGTTCTGAAAACGACTGTTGAATAGAGTAACAGTGACTGGCATTTATTCCTAACCTGGTGACAGCAGAATACGGAAGTTCAAAGAAATGATTAATTAACTCAATGATACACCCACCATGTATAGTAACACCAATTCAAAGACATTTGTATCGGATTGCTTTTTCTTGACTAGACTATTATCACTTTATTTGAGCTGAGATTTATGTCCAAATCGGAAAACTTTGATCCTGATTTTTTTTTGGAGATCAAAGTTTCACATGTTACACTGTGCTTTACAAGGTCTCAGTGCAATGTATACTGTTCTAAAGTATGAAACTAATGTGAAAGAATAATTTGCATTGGTGCTGGGAAATGTAACTGTTAGATATGCAGGTTCTCCAGCAATCCATTGTAAATAACAATCTAGTTGAAATACGGAAAGAAAAGCGAATCCGCTGGAACAACACACCTCAACTCATTCCTTTCCTTTTTCTCATATTAGCCTTTTGCTCCTAGATTTTAAGAGACCGGTTTGCCTGGTGTGCATGTGTGTGTGTGTGTGTGTGTGTGTAAGTAAGTAAGTAAGTAAATTTGTTTGTGCACTTCATTGTTTTCTCCTAGTTTTTTGTTGGGGAAAAAGGAGAATGTCAAAGCTATTTTTATAGTCTTTCTTCTTCTTCTTCTTCTTTTTTTTTTGATTGCTAAATGATGCAGAATATATATTATTATCTTTTTAACATAGGCTCAATTCATGTGTAAGATCCAAGCAAATACTATAAACACCCTGTCACTTCCAACCTCATAGTTCCAGCCAGAATGACTTTTTAAATTATGGTGATCACAGTAGAACTTTGATTCTTCAGTTGTGAAATGAGGTAGAGGATCCCGTCCCATCCAAACTAATTACATCATAATTTTCTCTGAATATTGATTTTGAAATAAAATTACACCTTTCTAGTCTAAATGACTCTGTGGTCTCTCTCTCTCTCTCAATCTCTCTCTTCCTCCTTCTATTTTCTCCACCCCGTTTCTTTCTCTCCCTCATCCTCCTTCTAGTTCCTTTACCTTATATCTCTGTCTCTTTCATTCCCTCTCTACCTCTCTTCCCTCCATCATGGTGTAAAGTACTAGAGAAGGACAGATTTATGTAGTCAGAGCAATGATTCAAAATTACTCAAAGACAAAATATTTTTTGTTATTCATTTTGAATAACAATATTTAACACAGTCTGTTTAGATGGCTGTTATTTACTAGGTGTATGCTTAGAAGAATATCATATTAAAATAATTAATAAATAATGTTAACATTTCAAAGTTTATACTTTTGGATATAAACCACTGCAACAAGAGAGCAGATCTGAAATTCTACTCCTTCTGACCTAGACGTCTCAACTAAAGTAAACAGACACCAGCAAAGAATAGCAATACTTACCAAACAGAAAGCAGGTCACGATCTTTGACCTGAGTCTTTGAAAAGTTTAGCTTCTAAGAAAAAAGGAAGTAATGTCCAAATATAAACAGAAATTTTTGTACAGTTTGGTAAGGATATTCTTCGTGTTTCAAAGACATAGTCACATGGGGAAAGGTGAGCCTATTAAATCTGGGAAAATCGAACCAATCTCCTTCAACTTGGAGAGAGACAGATATAAAGAATAGGTAGGGGCACCTTGGTGGCTCAGTGCGTTAAGCCTCTGCCTTTGGCTCAGGTCATGATCTCAGGGTCCTGGGATTGAGTCCCGCATCAGGCTCTCGGCAGGGAGCCTGCTTCCTCCTCTCTCTCTCTGCCTGCCTCTCTGCCTACTTGTGATCTCTCTGTGTCAAATAAATAAATAAAATCTAAAAAAAAAAAAAAAAAAAGAATAGGTAGAATGGGTTCCCCATTTAATTAGAACTATTTTGGAAATGACTGCTTGGGAGAGGTAAAAAGAAATGAAGAACATTAATACTTAGTCAGGCAACAGCATGTAGATTATTCTGAATAACAAAGAAAATGTGAATCTTAAGGAAACATCACAGAATTAGAGTGCCCCCATCACAGAAAGTCAACTAGTAAGACTGTAAGAAAAAGAGAAGAGTGCAGGTCCTCCAAGCAAACATCTCTAGTTAAACTCTCCTCTAGTAAACCTTCAAAGGATCTTGTGATTTTTCACCATATGTGTGTTGATTTAAGAAAAAACAACAACAAAAAACTAGGATTAGCCAGAATCTAAAGATTAGTTTGAGAAGAACTGCTGTTCTTAAAATAAGTCATTGATGAATGTGGTATGATCTTCATTTTTTTAGTTTTCACTTTTATCATCAAAAGCTTTATAATTTCCCACATATATATCTTATGCTCCTCTGTTATATTTATTCTTGGGTATTTGATAATTTTAATGCTATAGTAAAAGGCATCTGCTATAAAATTTTACTTTCTAGGCATGCCTGGGTGGCTCAGTGGGTTAAGCCTCTGCTTTTGGCTCAGGTCATGATCTCAAGGTCCTGGGATTGAGCCCACATCCGGCTCTTTGCTCAGCAGGGAGCCTGCTTCCCCCTCTCTCTCTGCCTGCCTCTCTGCCTACTTGTTATCTCTGTCAAATAAATAAATAAAACCTTTAAAAAAATTTTACTTTCTAACTTTTTATTAGTGCTATATGAAGTAAATTGTGTTCAGCAAATTTGTTAAGTTCAATAATTCATTTTAATAGTGCATTTGTGGATTCTTTTGGATTTTCTATACCTGCTCATATCATCTGCAAGTAATGAGTTTCATTCCCCCTCTCTCTCAAATTCTTATGCCATATATTAGTTGGCTTACTTGGTTTGTCTTACTGTCCTACAAGCACCTCAAGTTAATTACTAAAAAGGAATGGTGGTCCTGGGCACCTCGTTTTGTTCCCTATTTGAAAGAGGAAACATTCAAAATTTCCAGTGAAATATATAGTTTATATTTATATACAAATTATTTAATAATATATAGTATAGATTCTTTTTGTAGATTTTCAACCCATATTAAGAAAATTCTTTTCTATTCTTAATTTTTATGGATCCTCTTTTTCATAAAAATATACTGAATTTTATCAAATGTTTTATCAAGCATCAGAATTGGATTCAGATATGGCATAAATTTTGGTATTAGCAGACTAAGAATTTAAAAGGTGATAAAAATTTCTACAGTAGCCATTTGTGCCTCAACTTTTTTGGTATGTAACTATTAAAAATTAAAGAAACATAATTTCTTTGATTGTTATTAGACTATGCAGATTTACTATATCTTCTAGTGTTAGTTTTGTTCATTTTTATTTCTAGGAGTATATCTTTAAAAATCTACATTTTAAATCTACATTCAGTTATTGATAATATGTTATCTAGTTTTAGTAGTTATAGCATTTTTAGCAATGTCCTTTTGAAATTCTTAATATCAGTCATTTGTACCTACTCCATTCTTATTGATCAGTATTCCTATAAGGATATTTATTTTTATTAGGCTTTTCAAATATCCAACATTTGTATTTGTTCCTTGCATTATATATTTATTCCCCTTTTTTAGCATTTTTATCTTTATGATATCCTTCATTCTAATTTTCTCGTATTAGATTTTCTTTGTATTTCCAACTTCTTGAGTTGGGTTCTTAGCTTATTTTTTTCTGCTTTCCTTCTTTTTTTTTTTCCTTCTTTTTTAACATATGAATTTAAGACCACACTTTCCTTCTAGATGTATATGCACCTTGATTATCTTGATTTAACTATATTATTAACTATAACTATATTATTATTAGTTAAAAATATTTTCCGTGGTGCCTGGATGGCTCAGTCAGTTGAGTGTCTGACTGTTGATTCCGGCTCAGGTCATCATCTCGGGTTTCATGAGATGGAGCCCTGGGTCAGGCTCTACACTGGGTGGGGAATATGTTTCTTCCCTCTCTCTCTGCCCCTCCCCTTGCTTGTGCTCATTCTCTTTCTAAAATAAAATATACTTTCTAATTTTCATTTTAATTACGAATCTTATCCTGGATTATTTAGATACAGAGTTTCCAGTTCCTAACATACAGGCATTATCTGGTTATGTATTTACATTGATTCTAACTTAATGTATTTTAGTCAAAGTGTCACCAGCTAGACCCCAAGACCTGACCTTTACTGTTCACCTGTTTTTACTCATCAGTCTTTGTCCCATGTTTTTCCTTAAGCTCATCTTTCTACTCATGTCTTAACTCACGCAAATGGAAACTGAGCCAGTCCTCAAGGGATAGTGACTGCCCTGATAAGACCTCAGCTAGCCCAGACTGTCCAGACCAGTTTGAGTGTAACTCCTGACTCCCACCTACACAGATGGACCATGCAGTGACCTCTAGAATGACCAACAACCACATTTACCTCATTATAATACTATAAAATCTCCACCCAAGGAGGAGCACAGGCCTCACTTACATACACACATGTACATAGCATACAATGCATGTATAGGCATGTTTCCTTAAGGCACATGTGTGGCCATATGCCTGCCTCTACATATGATGACAAAGCTTCCCTATCTAAATATTCATCCTAACCCTAAATAAAAGCAATCTATTCACCCTTGCTTGGGGGAGTCATGGCTTTGGAAAGCTTACTTTGTGTGACAACTCCACCTGATATATCTGTGACTCACCAAGGAGCAAATTCACGTTGGTTTAGTTGCATAAGAACATTCTCTCTGTGATTTCAATTCAATAGAATTTTTCACTGGACTATTTGACTTAGCATAATAGAGATATCTGGAAATACCTCATATGTGCTTGTGCTTGAAAATACGTATTTGCAATTGTGTGCAGTGTTCTCTATGTATCAACTGCATCAATGTTGCTAATTGTAATGATTCAGTAGTCAAGATCTGGAAGATGAAATTTGAAAGGTGGTCTGTGACTTTTACTTTATCACTGGAACACATGAAGATTTGGCCTTTGGTGGGATCCTTAACACTAAGTCAAAAACCTTATTCTGGATCCAAGATAAATGCTATGTACTGACTGAGGACCTGAATTCATCATTAAATTAGTTAACTGAATAATTTATAATTGATGAGTAGGCAGTAGTTAAAATGATGTAGCTGACTCAGAGAAGTTTACATTAAATTAGTTTTTATTTTGCTCAAGTACACCCATTAGTAATTCTTTCAGGAAGCCTCCATAAAGAATAAGCTCCCATCTCCCAGAAACAATGCCCTGCTTCTAAGGTACAATTTTCCGTACTTACAGATGAATTTTTCTCCTACCCACTCCTTGAGAAGCCAAACTTCCAGGCTATTCTAAGGGGTATTTCTCAAATTATCAACCTCTGAACACTTTCAGAATCCCTGAGACCCTTCCAGAACTATAAAACTCTTGTATGTTCTTGGCTAAAGTTACTTTCAGAAATCTGATACATATTTTTCTATCTTTTAGGAATTTTTAACATTCTAGGCCCACAAATGGTATTCTCTGTATCTGAGTACTATTTATTAATTTTAAATAAATGTTAATGTTAAGAATTTTGGAAAGAAGGATAGGCTTGTGTGCTCAAGCATCCATCTGGATCCCTTCTCTAGATTTTTGCTTTTTCTGAGACCTACCTAGTATCTCTTAATGAGAAGTAGAGAATTTTCCCTGGTTACAAAGACTCACTATCCAGGATAAAGTGCAGCATGGATGTACTGTCATAGTTATTCAAAATGGTGAAGAGAATCAGGATCTGCCACCCCCCAAAAATACTACTTTCATATATAGATATTTGATGCTTAAGGTCACTGCAAATCAACAAATACAGGAAGAAGTCTTCTCAGAGCTTCCTTTATCTGACTAGGAACAGAAACTTGTGAGAAATGAGGAATGCCATAAATTCTCTTTCTCTGGGGAAGTTTTATTGCCATGAAAAAAAAATTGGAAAGTCAGCACCAACATGGGCCTGCACAAACAAATTCTACTAAATAACCATTATCTTCCATTAGTTTTCCCCCATATATTTGCCTTCCTGACCCTAGAAGCTCAAAATCCTTTTTCTTGACACTTCTCCACAAATGGATAGTCCTTTGTTAAAAAATGGATTATAAACCTCCAGATCTGATGCCTCTTTGTAGTTTTCAATTCATTTCTGTGATGCCTGACATATGCATACGAAATAACCATTTTTCTCCTGTTAATTTGTCTTTTGTCAGTTCTATTTGCAGGGCCCTAGGCAATGAACCTAAGAGGATGGAAGAAAAAGTTTTTTCCTCCCTGTCGGTGGTATAGCCACAGTGCATGAAAATATAGGTGTGTTAATAAGTACTTACAAACTTGCAAAGTGGGTGGCAGAGTTATATTTCCAAATATAGGCTACTGGGCAAGAAGTATAGATAATTTTAGGCAAGGAACATGATGGAAGCAGTAGAAATAGGATAGGAAATTAAAGGATATATTTAAGAGTTAGTGGCTAGATCAGTTTGCCTAGAACAAAGGTTTGGAAAGAAAGGAATGGATGAGGCTAGTAAACTGGGATCAAGCTGTCCTAACTGAAACATGTCATTCCCTTGCATAAAACACTTCTCTTCATGCAAACAACAAAATACCAATCCTGTTCTTACAAGCGTCTCTATAATCTGGTCAACTGTCTACTCTATGAAGCTGAACTTCTGATTCTCCTCTTAAAATAGATTGTAACTATTTCATAGTACTTAACAAAGCAATAATGTTTTTAAAATTTTTATTGTATTTAAATTCAATTAATTAACACAGAGTGTATTATTCATTTCAGGGGTAGAGCTCAGTGATTCATCAGGTGCATATAACACCCAGTGCTCATTACATCAAGTGCCCTCCTTAATGTCCATCACTCAGTTACTTCATCCCCCACCCATCTCCTCTCCAGCAACCCTCAGTTGGTTTCCTATAGTTAAGAGTTTCTTATGGTTTATACATAGAGAACAACTTAGATTGCAATGGAAAGGAATTTTTCAAAACATTAAACTCAAACTAAAGACATACGAGTAATTAAGACTATAAAAGTAAGTGTGAGGGTTTGAAAATCAACCTCCTATTTATATACCTATCTCCCATGTAGAATTTTAAGGTAATTAATACAGATGATTCTTCTTCCAATTATAAATCTCAAAATCTTTTACAATGAACTTTTACAAATTTGTTGCAGCTTTGTGTAGTAAAATTCACTGAATTAAGAGTTAGGAAGTCTGTATTCTAATTCCTGTCATTAACTGGGTGATTTCCCTTGTCTCTTTCATGTACCTATATTATTCTTAGGATATGGGTCTGAATAAAGCCATGTGTATAAGCTGTTTTGATATTTAAAAATATTTTATAGTTTTACCTGTCTTATTATCTCAACATACTGGTATTTAAATTCTTTTTTTAAAAAGATTTATTTATTTTTATTTTAGAGAGAGAAAGCCTGTGCATGTGTATGTGTGAAGGGGGAGGGGCAAAGGGAGAAAGAGAGAGACAGAATGCTCAAGCAGACTCCCTGCTGAGTGCAGAGACAGATGCAGGGCTCCATCCCAGGACCCTCAGATCATGACCCCAGCAGAAATCAAGAGGTTGGTCCTTACCCACTGAACCACCCAGGCACTGAAAAATACTAAAGTATTTAGGAAATTGTAAGCATCACAGTAAAAATTGTTATTTTTATTATTGGAATTTTGTTATCAGAAATATCTTCAAAGACTTCTTTTTTTTTTTTAAGATTTTAGTTTTATTTATTTGACAGAGACAGAGAGAGATCACAGGTAGGCAGAGAGACAGGCAGAGAGAGCAGGGGAAGCAGGCTCCCCACTGAGCAGAGAGTTGGATGTGGGGCTCGATCCCAGGACCCTGAGATCTTAACCTGAGCCGAAGGCAGAGGCTTAACCCACTGAGTCACCCAGGTGCCCCATCTTCAAAGACTTCTGATTTTTACGTACCTTCTGATATACCATATAAGTTTGGGTTAATAAATTAATAAATTAATAAATTGGGGTTAATAAAATAAATAAATTTTATCTTATTATATTTGGTGTATTTTTGATTCTTACTTAAAAAATGTCTTTCCCACCTTGATATTTTGCCAAAGAATGCTATCATATTGCTATTTTTGTTCATTAGGGGCTGTTTTTGGAGCCTTTGGCATATACTCGTTAGTTGGGTCATGGCATATCATCCATAATTTGTATTTGGGAATGTGAGTTGGGTTGATCCTTTGTGCCTTGTATCAGGATCCTCTTTTATAGCACCAGTGATATCTACTCTCCATCCAGACCATACTTCTGGTAAAGACTTTGGCTTTTAATAAGTGGATGTTGATCAAGGTATTTTGACCTGGGTCACCAATATTATTTTCAGCTAATTTTTTTCAGCTATTTGCAAAAGATAAGTAGTGTGTCTGCTCACATCAACAAAAGCCAGAAGGGAAAAGATATGTTCTGTTTCTCACCAGAGTCCCTTCAATGAGATGTCAATCAAAGTATGTGAGTGGAGTTGTCAGTACTCACATTAAGATTGAAATAAGCATTAAACTCTACAAAACAATAAAGACAAGCTGGAGAGGTACCAGCAAGTCATTGATTTTAATCTTGATCAGATTAAATATTCGTTTTGACAATCTAAAAAAAAAAAAAAAATCTTAGGGAAAAAAGCAAATAACACCAACAAAAAAAAACTCTTGCTTTTCAGGCCCGTCCTCTGAGGAGCAAGGGAGGAGGGACTGGCAACTGTTCTTAAATGCCACCTTAGCATTGGTAGTTTGCAAATACAGAGCATTTATTGTTTGATTTTTGCCTTCCTTACAACTTAAGTTTGGCAGAAACCCTACAGCATATTCTCAGGGAAAAAAGAAAAAAAAAAACTTAGACATTTCAACCATCTGCCAGATATACCTATCAAATTATTCATTTCTCAGGCTGCTTAAGGTTATTTAAATTCATAGCTTTTCAAACTACTGACAAGGTTTGCACACTGTGAAGAAAATGAATATTGTTAAGGGTTAAATGGACAGCTTCACACTTTAAATGCATTATAAATTCACCCCAGGCACTCTCTTACTGATTTTTCTCTTTATTATTTTATTTTACAATCAACGACTCTTCATAATTGTGGCCCATGCTGACAATCGGCATGACAACGGATAGATTCAAACAAAACTGACCCAGGTACAGGACAATAGTTGCATCATACCACCAAGGAAAGAGATTTCACATAAATTTTAGATATACAAACAGTGCTTCCAGGAAGAAAGACACACAAAGTTGAACCCACATTTTTGCCTTCCTGGGCATATACACCCTACTCTGTGCAATTTGCATGACTTGACATGAAGACAGGCTAGATATCTTTAGAAGTGGTCATCATTAAAATGCAGGCTGTCTATCAAGAGAAATAGTCTCCCAGAAATCAATACCTCAAAAACCCTTGTGGCTAACTGTTCTGCAAGACACTTTCAAATTTTTATAATGCTGGAAAATAGTGTAAAGGAAGTAGAGGTACCATTTCTTTGATTTCTTTTTATCACATTCTGTCAGTCCTCGATCAAGTTTCATAACTCAAAGACATACATTTACCACCAGGTGTAGTTCAAAGAGATGTTGACCTTTGATTTACAAAACCCCTTAGATTTACTCAATGCTTTTTCTGAGAGAGTCTCCCTTTCTATATACCACCAGTGTAATACAAACAAGAAAAAGCCTGCTGAGTTCGGACCACTCAGGATGGATCTGGGTCTTACGACCCTGGTGGTCAGCGGGCCATCCTTTATGATCCTTCCTCTTGTGGCTTGGTTTGCAAAACTGGTTTGGTTAAGAGATTGCAAAGTATTTTAATAAACTTTGATGCAAAGGGGCAGTCGTGCTCTGAGTGTCTGACAAGGATGACATGTCTGTAAACAGTTATGCTTGGACTACAGAATTTGGATTATAGGGTGACTGTGATAAAACCTTGCTCTTTCCTGTTAGATACACTTGGCAAAAGACATCCTGATCTCATTTCAGAACTAAATGAGTCAGTGTAAGTCAGTTACTTTCCTTTTCTGAGTCTTGGTTTTTCTCGCCTGTAAAATAGGGTTAATAATTCTATGTAGGTCATAGAGTTCTTGGTGCAATAAATGAGATGCTGTATTTTAAGGGCGTAGATCCATGATTCTGTAGTACTGGCAAATGACTGTTGAAAATAAGAGCCGTGATATGAGAGTTGATATGATAATATAATTATATCAACATAATGGATGTAATGATAGCTGGTATTTGTAAGGATAGTTCTGACTGGTTTTATGTAAAATGGAGTTAGGTTCTTAACTTATGAATTATGAGTATTGCTCATTTATTGGTAATCCTCAAGTTCAGATACACAAAAAGTGGAAATTGTTTTCATTTTTCCCTCTGTCCCTTGAAACACGATCACAATTATGAAGAGCTAAGTCTAGGCGAGCTCACACAAGTCTGAAACTAAAATACCATCCCTTTGCATGGAAAACAATAGAAAATCTTGTGGTTATAATAGCACCATTAAATCAAAATATTCAAATTTCATATAAAATATGCAGTGTTGTATTAGATATTGTTGTTTCAGGAAAATTTTGGAGAACTTAGAGGATGATTAAAAAAAAGAGACTTCTACAAAGATTAGGGACATTTGGCCACTTGCAGAGGCCTTGGAGTTTAGAGGCATTGAAGCTTACGCAAATAAGGTTCTGGCATCAAATGTCCCGAGTTTGGATTTTGGCTCCATCACCTGAGGGTGGCTGGGACCACAGGAAGATTCCCCAATATCTCTGGGTCTCAGTTTCCACATCTTCATTACAGGGATAATAATAGCTTTCATCTCCTGAGGTTTTTCAAGAAGATTACATAAGTTTCTATTTTTTAAGCATATGCAAGACAACAACAACCAATAAGGATACTAGCCAACCCGCTGTAGTTCCTCCATATGCATTGCCCAATGGATGTTTGGTGACATATTTAAAACATAAGCAATGCAGTAGTTGAATATTCTTAAAATGTTCAGACCGGAGATTGTGGTTAATGATCATCTTCGAGGTAACAAGGAGAGAACAGATAGATGTTCTCTTCCACCCTTGAGCTTTAACAGTATGTTTAATGTAAAGCAATCAGGCTTTGGTTAGACACAAATAGGATTTTCTAAACCTGAAGTATGTCATACATTGACATGGGTTATTGAAGGAGGAAGCAGAATTTCCTTCTTTGAATAAATTTAAAAATGAGGTTGTTAAAGGTGAGAAGGATGCTTTTGAAGCTGATTATATCTGAAGCCCCAGGGACAAAAGATTAGACTATCCACCTTTCCTCCTTACAAATCATCTTTAGCAACACAACGAAGGCTGAAAAGACTTAGATCCTAGGACTGTTCTACCCCATATCCTTGGACCAAGACTGAGGACACAGACCCACATATAGATTCTGAATACCAGCAGTCAGAGAGGAATGCCAGGCCAGTGTAGGCTGAGTGCTTCCTCCCAGAAGCAAGTGCATTACATAATTGCAGGCAGGACCAGGAAGCAGGGTTTCTGTCATACTTATCCATTTTATCCCACCTTCATCCCGCCCCAAACCATACACAACTTATAAAAATACACTCGATTCAGCAAGATGAAAACAAGCTAAAGATAATTAGGTGAGACTTTCTGGACTTTGGGGAGATAACTTCAGAGAGAGAGAGTCAGGGATGAGATTGCTGCCAACAAATATTGGCTGTGCGATTTTGCATAATGGACAGAGGTGGATGCTGAATTTTCTAACAGCTATCCAAAGGTGGAAAACATAGTTATATAATTTGGGAGTCCAAAAAGTCAAAACAAACATGCCAATAAAGAAAAAAAAATAATGCAATTTGGTTAAAGCAATATGATTCCCGTTTCTAGGTTCAAAGGGAAAGTCTTCTTATGAATTCTCATGAAGAACTCACTGGACAAGGTGGTGAGAAACAGCCCCCAAGGCCACTCTCCAGAGCTCATGGAAATGGATCTCACAGAGCTGGCCAATTCTTACAATGTCCTTCAATGTTGGCTAATGGTGGACAAAACAAGCCAGTGTAACATAGTCATGATCACTGGACTCCAGGGAAGGGCTGGTCTCTCAGCAAGTAGCAGGGCTCCAGTACATGGCTGGAATATACAGGCCATTCTCTCTTCCCTGGTCACAAGATGGGAACAAAGCAGAGACACAGTCCTAATAGCATTAGGGAATATTTCAGATGATAAAAATAGGGACCAAGATAGAAGAAAGAAGACAGAGACCCAGTTATCTAAACTGGGGCACAAAATGAAGTTGGTGTCTAAGGAACATTGCCTAGTGATAGACCTGAAAGCCAGACCTGAAAGTCAAATCAGTGCGACAGATTCTAGACCGGTGGCTCCACAGTGCTTGGGAGGGAACTTGGAAGGCCATTGTGATTCAAGTGAGAGTAGGGGTTCCAATAAACTTGGAGGCTGAGGTCAAGCAATCCTCGCTGGAGAAAGTGACGACATGTTATTGTAAGTTATTATGAGATGACTTGTTCAGCTTTTTTCTCAAAACAAATTGAAAAATCTCAGCAGACTCAAACATAGAATATTCTAAGTGGACAGGAACACATTACAATTTTTCAGAAGGCAATTTGAAGTTTTTCCTCTGTCATTAAGCTTGTTTTGACTACTCATCTTGAATCTCCAATAATTTGGCTCTGACTCCAGGATATGAAGCTGTTTAGGAAACCCTAACCTTCCTCATATCTCAATTTCTATTACGGTTTCAATTTGCTTTTAAAGCCCTTAAATCTTTACTTTTTGATACTTTATTGCTTCCCTTTCTTGCCACCTCTTCAAACTTTGACCATGTTATTCTTGCTTACAATATAGGACAATGAAATTTATTTATGAATGTGGACGAAAATATGGCTTCATGTGTTTTCTATCAGCTTCTATATAGTCATCCTCAGTATTTTAATTATCCCCAGGTGCTTTAGCATGTTGTGGTAGGTTGTGCAGAAATTAAGTAACACTAGCCAATAGGTACAACGATAAAGAAAAATAAGTTTATCTAACATATTGAAAAACTATTTCTCTGTTCTGAGGACTGATCTAACAAAAACAAAATGGAAAACGCAAATATCTATTTTGAAATTTGTGTCATTACATAGGTGACACTGGTAGCAAGGGAAATCATTTTGTGCTTTGGAAAACAATTCTCTGCCGCTACTTTCTTCTTCTCTGTGCAAGAAAATTCCCCTGAAGGTATACAGATGAGGGTGAAGTTCAATAACATTTGGAGTCGCCTGACTTGGTGTCAGTTTGAAACTCTGGATTTCTAAATAAAATTGACAAAGTCATTTATAGAAACTTCACATTTTTATCCTTGGGACTAATAGCAGCAGGGAATAGAGCCATCTAACCAGCGAGACAGAAAGAAAGGTCTGCTGATGCTTTGTGATTTCTAAATGAAAATAATGGAAGATGAAAGCAAATCTTCATTTTGTCTCATTTGTGATGCCTAATAATTATGCTTGAGGAGATAAAAATACTCATTGAACAAAACATTTAAAAATTCCATAGGCTAAGCCCTGCCAATGCAGACTTACTACATTTCCTTATTAATCCTTTTAGAAAAGGACTTTCTGTCTGACTTTTCCCTGAAAATGGCTTGAGTCTGGGCTATTTTTATTTTTTTTCTGGTAATTCATTTATTCAATATTGAACAGCATTTTACAATTACCATTATAATATTCAAGGAAGGCACTGTGAAAGATACAAGAGAAAAGATGCGGTGTCTATTTTGTCCATAAATAAGGGACAATATATTTTTACCTTTGCAACCTACATACTTATCATACTACTTGTCATAAAGTAGGCATCCACATTTTGTTGAATTTTAATGAAAAATCTCAGTCTTTAAAGGACAGGAATAGTTATCATATGCTAAGAAAAATCTGTAATAGTATGCAGGAACCCAATGAGGACACAGAGAAAGAGGTTCACTCTCTTTGAGAAGTCAGGGAGGGCAGTACAGATAAGATGATGATTGAGCTGAGTTTTAGAGGAGGTGTAGGTGATTGTCCATGAGGGAAGGAGAGAGAAAGTTGGGTCACAGGGGACTAGGGTATGCAAGAGGCTTGTAAAATAAGAACATCTTGTGTTGTATCATTGGCTTCTAAAATTTAGAAGGTTATCTTCTAGAGCAAAGTGAAAATAATAGCCTTATCATATCTGAAGAAAGATGAAAGATGTTTAAAAAGAATAAATGTACTTAATACGTAATACGATATTCAAGGCAGCAGGAAAAACACAAACTGAAACAAGTGAGATGGCATTTGCAAGTACTGACAAGAATTTTTAAGTTGTAAATCCAAGATCTGTTGAAAAAGGCAATAAAAATGGAAAGTCTTTCTGGAAGACATTTTGTCAAACTAACTTGCCAACTGAAAACACATTTGACCCCAGCAATTCCATTTCTAGGGATTTAGAGTAAAAATATAATTTAGGTATCCACCAATATTTACCTAACACCACCATTAAATATTTACTTATAAAAAGGAAAAAGCACGTAAAATATCCACCAGTAATGGTCAAGAAATTTGAATACTTCATATAAAGAACTATTATCCAGCACTTACACATCATTTTTTTGAAAACATTCGATGGCAGAGAAGTTTGTTCAAACATACTATTTTTTGAAAATATTTATTTATTTGACAGAGAGAGAGTGCACAAGCAGGGGAGCAGCAGGCAGAGGGAGAGGGAGAGGCAAGATCCCTACTGAGCAGGGAGCCTGATGTGGGACTCGATCCCAGGATTCTGGGATCATGACCCAGGCTGAAGGCAGATGCTTAACCGACTGAGCCATCCAGGCGCCCCTCAAAACACAATATTAAATGAACATAAAAGAATACACAACCGCATATATGTGATGACATCAATGTATTGCAATACCTACTCTATTCAGCCAACAGCAGCAGTCTTGGCTTTGGACTGGCAACCAAACTCGTGTGGCAAGATTTGGTTCCCCCAAAACTAAGATTATATTGTGTTAAGAAAGGAAATAAAACAGGTAACACAATAAACCCTGTTGGATACCAAAGGGTCTCTCACTAACTACCCCCCAAATTCTTACCTCCCTCTATGTATGTATCACATCTCCAATCAAGGGGTGGGGCTATGTCCTATCTTCTTGAATTGGTCTGGAACTTTAAACACTTACTGGTGTTCTGAACTTTGAGTTGGCAGCTTATGCTTCTTCCTTCTCAGAACTCGACTGCCAAGAAGCTGCATGAACAGCTTCACATGGTAAAACAGCTGATGAGCCATTTCAGCTCATGCTTCATGGAAGAGAGATGTACTTTCCTCCTTCCTCGTCCAGGTAATAAATAAATGGTGCTGATTTAAATCATTAAGTTTTGTTCCACAGTAACAGAAAACCAAAACAAAGGACAACTTGTGTTTTTAAGATCTGAGTACTCCTCACTGTGACTTCTGAATGTCTCATCCACTTCATCTACTTTGCCTTTAGGATCTGTACGGACACAAATTCTAGGCTGGTTGGGTATCAACCACATAAGTTCAGGAATGCCAACATATCTGTGATATCTTCAGCTTTTGTGCCTTAGTTATGTGGTCTCTTGAGGGACACATGACCAATTTCCATTCTTAGAATAACCATATCTCATAAATATCGTTGCTCAATAAACAACTTGAACAAATGTAAAGTACTTGATCCTGTATATGCTACCTTAGGTAGATTCTCATTTTTCTGGGATCTTATTATATACTCCAGTAAGTTCCTTGAATTATCATTAAAGGAGTATTCAATCAAAGGACAGAGCCTCAATTGTCTTGAGGTACAGGAAAGCCACATACTACTGTTTATCCTTTCTTCATATCTAGCCATATTTATATTGAAAAAAGACCAGAAGATAAAATGTACATGTCATAGTCAATGGATTGTTGGTGATGTTTTATTTGTTTACAAATGTTCCATTTATTTAATATAATAATGTAATAAAACTTGGGTTACTTTGGAAAATGCAATGGGAGTCAATTTTTAGGCTTCTTCAGGCTTTTACTGAGTGGTATCTCTAAAACAGAAGGCCAGATACATTTTTTCAGGAGGGGTGCACTCATTTCTCTGACCATACACTTACATATACTTACCATATACATATGGTAAATACCATATATTTATATGATCAGAGAAAATTTAAAAAAAATATTTTTTATTGAAAGAGTGAGCAAGTGTGAGTGGAGAAGGGGTGGTGGGGAGGGGCAGAGGGAGAGGGAGAGGATCTTAAGCAGACTCCGCACTGAGCATAGAGCCCAAGGCAGAGCTTGATCTCATGACTCTGAGATGATGACCTGAGCCAAAATCAAGAATCAGAAGCATAACTGACTGAGCCACCCAGGTGCCCCCCTCTGACCTTATATATATATATATTTTTTAAATTAATTTATTTATTTTTTCAGCGTAACAGTATTCATTGTTTTTGCACAACACCCAGTGCTCCATGCAATACGTGCCCTCCCTATTACCCACCACCTGGTTCCCCCAACCTCCCACCCCTGCCCCTTCAAAACCCTCAGGTTGTTTTTCAGAGTCCATAGTCTCTCATGGTTCATCTCCCCTTCCAGTTTCCCTCAACTCCCTCTCCTCTCCATCTCCCCATGTCCTCCATGTTATTTGTTATGCTCCACAAATAAGTGAAACCATATGATACTTGACTCTCTCTGCTTGACTTACTTCACTCAGCATAATCACTTCCAGTCCCATTCATGTTGCTATAAAAGTTGGGTATTTATCCTTTTTTTTTTTTTTTTTTTTATAAACATATAATGTACTTTTATCCCCAGGGGTACAGGTCTGTGAATCACCAGGTTTACACCCTTCACAGCACTCATGATAGCACATACTCTCCCCAATGTCCATAACCCCCTCCCCCTCTCCAAGCCCCACCTCGCCCCAGCAGCCCCCAGTTTGTTTTGTGAGATTAAGAGTCATTTATGGTTTGTCTCCCTCCCAATCCTGACCTTATATTTTGACGTTGATTACCATCCAGCAGTAAAACACTCTTGGGGGAGAGTAAGAGCTCTGCCTCTTACTCCTAACTACAGATGGTGAGTTACCAAATTGGTAGGTTAGGGAAATATGTCAAGCATGCATCACACAGCCTTTCTTCCCCATTTCTCTGAAGAGCCAAGAGGACACCCCAAATTACACTGCTGTGTTCCTCTTTCTTGTAAGTTTGTCAGATAATGCCCCAGGTCTAAGTGACATTCTCCAATATAAACTTTAGCTGGTTGACTGTATATTTTGTTGTCCGTACTCAGAGACCTTTGAGAATGAATGAAGGTACCAAATAGAATAAATACATGTTTATCATTTAGGCAATCCCAATTTTAAATCACCTGTAAAGCTGATATATGGAGTCTGTCTGATTTGCTCTTATGCTTTATTACTCAATTGAGTAAGTCCTTATGATGGGAAGAATTTTGCTATTTTTGGATCCCTTCAAACCCCAACACTGATCATTTTTAAAAGTTTTCTAGCTTTCAGAGCAACGTCTTCTAAAAATAAATTACCTAATTAGTCAGTGTCAAAGAAAAACATAAATCTGGAAAGCTATACCAAAACTGCCAATACTGCTTTTGCTTTTTTTTCCTTTTAAAAGATTTTATTTATTTATTTGACAGAGAAAGAGAGGCATAGAGGCAGGCAGAGGGAGAGGGGGAAGCAGGCTCCCTGCTGAGCAGAGAGCCTGATGCAGGGCTCGATCCCAGGACACTGAGACCATGCATGACCTGAGCTGAAGGCAGAGGCTTAACCCACTGAGCCACCCAGGTGCCCCATACTGCTTTTTCAAAGGGTAGGATATTTGGTTAAAAAAAAAAATATATATATATATATATATATATATATATATATATATATTTATACACATATATATATAAAATATACATTGCCTGAATATGTAGAATGATATCTATCCCTCTATATAGTGTTTGAATTTTTACAAGTATTTCTTAGATAATCAGGAAAATGAAATTAAAGAAAAAAAAAATCTCATGATATCTGGTGAATATCCTTTAATGTAACAACCTTTGCATTATCTCACTTAACTCTATTAACAAAATAGGAAGTAGGTCTTATTTCCTGTCTTATTAATTAGGACACCAAGACTCAAAGATATTGTGTTCAAGTAATGGTGAAGCCAGAATTTGAATGTAGGCCTGTTTGGGCCCAGTCTATGAGGTTAATTGTGGTGTTATGCTGAGGTAAAAAAAAAGAAAGAAAATTTTAAGTAATCTCTACACCCAATGTGGGGCTCGAACTCATGACCTAGAGATCAAGAGTCACATGCTCCTCTGAGCAAGTCAGCCAGACACCCCGGTGTTATGTTGTCTTGCTGTTTAGCTCATGATGGCTGATAATTGAGTTGGGAATTGATAGCTCATTTCTCATTTTACTCTATGTTATATGGCTGGCTCATGTGTGAAGATAAGTGCACCTGAGCTCAGTTCTCAGATCAGCAGTGAGCACTCATTTCTAATTACCGAGAATATCTAGTATCAATTTTCATAGTCATAAAACTACTCCTTCACATCTAACAGTCACACTCCTACCTCAGTAGAAGTTTTACCCATTGGTTGGGATTATTTTGCCTTCTGTAATATGATTGATTTGCATGTCTTGGATGTAGCATTCTACACATGAGCCATCATTCCATTTTGTAGTATTCAGCACATTTTCTGCTATTTTTGTTTTGTGGAATCAACAAATGTGTGGACGCACATGAGTATGAGATTGATTAAGGACAATGTACTCCATTCAATTGTGTGTGCTGACAAATGGAATTAAATTTCACACCAAATCTTGTTTTCCATGTAATAGCTCACTCTTTTCAAGGGAAAATTTACTTATGCTGAAAAATCAGCTGTGAATGAATTAGATTTGGAGAGGCTGGAATGGAGGCCTGTGAAAATGACTGTGTGATCTTCTACTCCACCAAAAATGCATTGATTTTAAAACATTAGTGTTTTAATTGGCTTTGGGATAATCTTTGTTTTGGACTCAATATAAGGAACTGATCTTACCCTGAAGAGATGCTGTGTTGTGATCAGCTCTGCAAGTGGTGAAAATCCAGGAAAACAGCTGGGAAGAATGAACGTGAACAGACGTTATGTCAACAGGAACAAAGGTGCTACTGAGGACAGTAAATGGTTCATTTCATGGGAAAACTTTGGGGAAAAAAATCCTGAATTGTTTTGGAAGTCTTTATGATCATCTTTTTGAATATGTTCATAAAGCACAAATCTTTATGAATATGTTAATATTAATTTTTGAAGCAGAAATAATAAACAGTAGCCTTCTAAATCTTTTGTGACCCCTTTAAGAAATTTGTCTATTCCTAGGGTTTAAGAATGATGTTGTTAGACAGTAAAAAAAAAATCATGTATTTCTACCAGAGGTTATGATTAGCATTAGTGTACTTTGAAATACTATTTTTTTTAAAGCGGCAACCTATCTATTTATTTAGAAAGCAGATATCTATTGCACATCATCATTATATACAGTGTGGAAGACAGGATATGAATACAGGGAGTTACTTCTAATGCATAGGAGGTCATGATCTTGTTGAGGATATAAGTATCCCCTTGTCAGGAAAAAAACTGATTCTTTTATGAATGGAAACTGCTTAGATTTCTCTAGGTTGAAGTAAAACTGAAACACTTATTTCTAGAATGATTAGGCAACTTGAGAAAAATTGATGTAGGGTTTTCCTTATGTGCAGTCCCTTTTAACAAAGGAAATAAGTTCATATATTCGAGACCAAACATCATATGTTAAAGTAGTAAAAGTTTACTTAGTGAAGAACATTTAAAAGTTTACAAATATTTTGACAGTATGAGCTAGGAAGTAGATGGTTCACAGTAAATGGTCAGTATGTTTTTTCTTTCTTGTACTCAAATTATATTGGTGTTTATTGTTTACTACAGAATTTTAAAAAATATGATGAAAAAAATGAAAGCATCCTCTTTCCCAGAGCATTTTACTTTAGTCTTAGATCTCAACTTTAAAAAAGAACCTTGACATAAAAATTGTATTAATAATTCATGGACTATATTAATGGCTGAGTTAAAACTTTAACAAGTTGGTGTTACAAAACTGTCAAAAACGTAACAGGCCTGCCTTCTTTAATTTCAACTGCTTCTGATGAAGCGTAGGGAAATGCCTTATTGGTGTGCAGTGTTACCAATTATCTGACAGAGCCAGAGTGTATTTCCAGCTAATCAGAAATAAGAGTGCAGAATTAAATCTCCCGTGTGAAACTCATCATTTACATATTTATGATTCAGAAATGATAATAAGGCTAATGAGAAACTCACATACTGCCTTAAAAGTCAAGTCAATCTTACAGATAATTTTCAACGGATAAAGCTCCTGATATAAGGTTGTTAAAAGATGACGTCTGTTGATAACAATTTCGTTTAATTAAACATTACAAGTTATTTGCGTGGACTTATCCGTACATAGCAGCATTTGTTTTTAAACTGCCACCTTTGAGCTAAGAGGGAGACATAAGTTTAATGGAAATGGGTGTAAAGCAGAGTTCATACAAATACAGTGCACTGGGGGAGAGGGTGATGATAGTTGCAAACATACACACACCCAACCCTAGCACTACTTTATACGTGTCCAGGACCAGAAGGTGGCCGGTTGTAGTTCGTGAGGCGTCTTTAAAGCTGTTAAGAACTCGGACTTGTGCGTGGAGTATACACTTCTGAGTTGAGACAATATGTCACGAGCTCTGATTATGCTCATTAACTACCTTCAGAACCAAGGCATTTGAATATGTTCACTGCTCAACATTATTAACTTAAGAGGTGACATGCTGCCACCCCCACAACCACTCTTGCTGAGAAATGCTTTATGCAAGTCATCAATTTGCTGATGCTGGCCTGTGACCCTTTCTGTGTAGGATACAGGTGTTAGTTCTCCGTGGGCATTCTTATTTGTGTAAGGATTTGGGCATACGTTGTGTAATCTAGCATTGACACAGACCTTATTTTCAAAGCACCCTTGTTTTCTTCCCACTGAGGTGGTCTTAAAAAAAATGGAAACTTTTAGTGCCATAAGGTGTGTTTATTTCTATTTTGCTTTCTCCCCGCCCCCCCAAGATTTTATTTATTTATTTTGAAAGAGAGCGAGCAAGAGCAGGGGGAGGGACAGGGGCAGAGGCAGAGAAAGAGACAGAATCTCAAGCATACTCCACGCCAAGTGCGCAGCACAATACAGGGCTGGATCTCACAACCCTGAGATCAGGACCTGAGCCGCAATCAAGAGTTGGTTGTTAACTGACTGAGCCAACCAGGCATCCCATATTTTGCCTTCTTTTTAAACTCTTTTCCTAAGAAGAATTTTTAACATTGAATAATATTGCTTTGTAGAAAAGAATAGAGACTTGGGATTTTTAAGCTCGGTTACAACGTTGTTTAGTGCCTTATCGTTATTCACATTATGATGATAACGTAATAATGACATTCGAAATACCAAAGGCATTAACAATAGCTCATATGGTCATGTGAACAGCAGAGGCCAAATACAGCTGCAGAAAAATAAAATATCATGGCTTACACAGAATCTCGTATCTACCTCACTATAGTACTTTTCTATTGCTCCAAAAAAATTATAACAAAGTGACTTAAAACAATACACATTTATTATTTTGCAGGTTTTTCTGGTGCCCAAAGTCTGGGCATGGCTTTACTGGATTTCCTGCTCAGGATTCTATAGCTGCATTCAAGGCACTGGCCAGTGCTTTGGTGTCCTGTGAAGTTCAGGGTTGTCTTCCAAGCTAATACAGTCACTGACAGAATTAATTCCTAGTGGTTGTAGGACTGAGCTGTAAGAAATTAGAGTTTATATACTTTTCTTCTCTGTGACTTTCTCCACTGGTAGTTCACATCATAGCAGCAAAGGAATCTACGGCTCTAGTTTGCTAAGAGAGTGTCTTACATAATGCAACCTGAGCATAGGAGTGAAGTTTCATAATCTTTGGCATACACCATTGGTTAGAAGCAAGTCACAGGTCTTGCTTTCACTCCAAGGGATTATATAAATTTGTGAATCATTGTAGGTGACCTTACAATGTGTCCACAAGTCCACCATAACCACTGAAAGGCAGCAGAGAATACTAGTCATGAATATAGGTCCCAGCTCACACAGCCTCAAATATCAGCTCTATCATTTACTGGCTGGCTGACATTTGCAAGGTACTCAACCATTCTGTGTGTCATTTTTTTGTGTCTTTAAAAGAAGGCTAATGATGAAATCCAGGCCTAATATTGTTGTGAGGATTAAACGTAACTCATTTTAAACACTTAGAACACTGCCTGGCACATAGTAAGTTTTTCATAATTCTTACTGTTGCTGACTATTATGGTGAAATAAACACTTCTCATTCCCAAATTCTTTAGGGAGGAGGTTAGCACTGCATATGTAGATGAAGCCAGTGACCCTTGTGATGAGATGACAAACTTCACTAAATGATTTTCCCTCAGATTACCAAGTTTTCTATGACTCTATTCATTGAGATCATTATTTGTATTAGATCCTTATATCTTGGCCTTTGAAGAAAATGACCTAGTGAGTAAAGTTTATGCCTTGAAATCTCCTGTACACAAAACATAGCAATGCCAGATAAAATTTTTAAAATAAATAAAACAAAATGACTCAGGTAGAGTATTTTTAAAAAAAAAATCCATGCCCATCACCAAGACACAGAAAAGAACTGGAAAATGTTAAACAACTATCATGGAGGAAGCAGATCTCCAATGAGAAGCAGGGAGGGATGTCTAGAGTTTGGCTCATATGGACTAAAGATGACTGAAAGCGTTTTATGTAAAACAGAGGGCTGAAGCCAGGCAAATGTCTTAAAACTGGGGACTGGGTCTGAACTTCTGCAACCCTCAACTATTACGGAAGGTGACGAAAATCAAAATCTGTGTCTATATTTTCCACTGGAAATGAACAACAACACAGGCGCATGCACACACACATGGTAGAGAGACCGAAGCAAATATGGAGAGCTACCTTCTATGAGAATCTGCAAAAACTTGCTTCATGGCTCTGTGCTGCATTTGCAATACAAGAATACCACAAGACAACAGGAAGCCTGAACTGGAATTGTAACAGCATTCCACCTGGTCTTAGGGGTTAACTTGGTTCAAATGACACACTCCTTACTTGCAGACCTAAGGCCCTTGATTTGTCACTAAACTAATTTCCTTTCCTTGAGATTCGCGGAAGACTAGCTCGAGGAGTGGAGGATCAGAACTTTCCCAGGCCACACAGGCCAGCAAGTCTGTTTGAAGCCTCTTCTGCTTCCTGGTTAGTCTAGCAATTTTTTTTCACAAAATGTTTTTCTTCCTTTTAGGTCACACAGATGATTTTACTGATCTCCCTTCGTGGATTTGTAGACCATGCTCTCCTTTGCAGAAAGAGAGTCCTCCTGCGTATCAGGAAACAAGAACCAAACCCTCTCCCACAACCCGGGAGCACTGAGATCACACTTGTAGCTGGCAGCACTGAGTCTGCACAGGATCAAGACACGTTGCAGGCCACTGCACTCCCTTTGCTGATTAACTTCCCAAACCCCTTTAAAAACCCCTGATCCAGGCAGTAACCTCAGAGGAGTTGGCTTTTGGACAAGAGTCTGCCTTCTGTCCAGGTTGCTAGCCTCTTAAATAAAGCTCAAATTTCTTTCCAATCAAAACTTGTCTCTTGAGTAGTGATCCTTCACGAGACAGGCAGCCAAACTTGGGTTTGGTAACAGATTTACAAGATCTACTGATGGAAAGGGTTGGAGAACCAACTGCAGGATCACCTGCCCATGTGGAATAAGCAGGGAAGGAAGAAGAGAGGGAACAAGTACATAAATAATAACAAAAGAAAACCTCCACTTAAGATGAGTTTGCAGACAAAAATGTTAAAATACATGAAGAAACAGAATGCCAGAACTGAAGGGCAGAATGTGAATTCATTGTAGCTAAAATTAATTTCATGCCAATATTTCTTAAAAGTATAAAATAACTATTTTATTATGACCGGCAAAATAAAATGAAGATATGACTTCCATAAGAAGTACAAAAAACTGAAATAAATACAGACAGAAATTATGCTAAACAAAGTTAATATTACATGCATTAATTTAAAATATTTGAAAATAAAATTATATATGTATATAAAAATAAAAAAGGATAAAACCTAGAGTGAACACAGTAACAAGGAAACAAGTGAACTAAAAGGAATTCTTGAAGCATTCTAAAAACAAACCATAATGAGATTTTTTTATAAGACTGGTAGCTTCTTTCCTTCTTTCTTTCTTTTTTTAACACAAAAGAACATTTAAGAGACAAAAAGGACAGACTGAGAAACACCAGAATTTGTCTAATAGGATATTTGGAAATAATGAATTATAGAAATAATGACAATATATATGTAAAGAAGTAATAGCTGAGACTTTTCTAGACTTAAAGGGAGACATGAATTTTCACTTTAAGTTCATTTAAAGTACCTACCTGCAATTTTTAGAATGTAACAGTAAATTCATACCAAGAAACACTGTGATAAAATCACAAGAAATGAAAACAAAAGAAACAATCTAAAATCTACTAGGAAGGAAAAAAAACATTCATATGAACAAATGAGTATTACTAGCAATAGTAATTTTGATAGTAAATAGTAAAATTGAGGCCCTAAGAAGTTAAAAGATTTTCCTAAATTTATATAGTCATTAAAAGGTGAAGCTATCTTATGTTTTTATACCTAGCTTAATTGTTATTTGACAGTGAGAGCAAATCATTATTTTCCAAGGTACTATGCTGGCACTCTAAATCACTCAAATAACTCATGGAAACTGTACTTGATTAAGAAGATAAGTAAACTCTGAGCATATGTGCATATATAAGATATAAGAAAGAAGCATAGAACCTGACAAATAATGTCAGCAATTTTGATTAACTATAAATTTGACTTATAGTCAATTTGATTGACTGTAAGAATAATAACTTTTTTGAGTTCGAAAAGTAAGATGAAACTTCCAAAATATTAAGATGTGTTGATTGGGATGGTAGCTGTAATGGGCAGTTAATTATGATAACATTTGCTGTCACTTTGGGAAGGAGACAAAAATATTGAATAATAATTGATTTCATTAGATAAATATACCAATAATTTATATAAAATTATATTCTAAAATATATATAGCATAGCATACATGTTATCTATTTTGACTTACAATCTAATAAATGAATAAAAGAAGAATATGGGTCAGAGAAAATAATATTAATTTAATAGTAGGTAGTAAACAACAACAAAAAAAGAATAAGTGTAAAATCCAGAATAAAATGGTAGGAAAAGTTAACCTATATCATCACCATAAATGTAAATGAAGTATATACACCTACTAAATTACAGATAATTTTGACAGGAAATAAAAACCCTTAGCTACCGTCCACTTCTAAAAGATACATCACAAATATAGCATGTTGCAATGTTCCAAATAAAGAAATGAACAAAGATATATCGAATAGAAAGGGTTCAGAAGAATGTTATTATACCAATACAATAATAGACAAACTAAAAACTAAGGCAAAAGCAGTAATGTAGATAAATAGATAGCATAATAATCAAACAAAAATTTACCAAGAAAACATAAAAATTATAAAATTTTATGTATATAACAACATAGCCAGAAAATTAATAAAGGAAAAATTGCAAGTGTCATAAATTCACCAGACACTGGTAAATCAAGCAGATAAAGAAATACTTGCACTCAACATATTTTTCACACAAAACTGACTATAATTTCAAAGAAATGATTACCCACAAAACACATTTTTAACCATAAGGTAATGAAAATGAAAACCAACACTTAAAAGATCAGTTTAAAAAATAAAATATGCTTCAAAACTTTGAAAGCTTTCAGAAATGTTTCTTTGAAACGTGTTTAAATTTTTAAAAAATCTAAATGCAGTATTTTATATTCAATCTTTTTCAATTTCATCTTATTAAATACTCGGCCCTTTGTTTCAACCTGACAAGATCATCTTAGACATTAACTCTATAACCAATGTAATTTTCATTCCTTCATGATTGGTGTCACTTTTTATATTAATAAACATGTCTCCCATACATTCCTTTGAGTCATTTATAAAAATGGTAAATCTGTTAACATGCAGGACAGAAACTTAAATTCCTAATGTATCTAATTAGTGATGGAATAATGTGTTAGCCCTTCCAGTTTATAGAGATTTGTATTTTAATTATCTTTTTTACTTCTCTGATACTGCAAAAGATAGTAGCAAAGCAGCTTCCCTTTTAAGCCTATATCTAATTATGGACCTAAACTCTTTTTTATTGATCTATAATAAGACTGAGGAAACATTGATATATTAAAAAAGGAAAAAAAAAGACTTTTCTAAAGGCTTAAAAGTACAAAGAAGGAATAAACAATAACACACGAATCCTCTGACTTGTAGGTCTAACACACTTAGAGGCATAAGGGTTTTTCTTTATTGACATAAGATAGAAGAAAGATAAAAAAGAACCCCTATCCCAACATACACAGTGACTTCTAGGTCCTCATCTTTCTACTCATAGGATAAATACTATCCAAAACATCACCTCTAAGTGATGCAGAAAACAAAGGCAAAGGAAAAAATTAAATTTCCTTACTACCTACAGGTAGTCTTTGAAACAGGCAGAGTGACCTTCCTCAGGGAGCTCAGTTGCCTCGATGTTTACACTTTGCTAATAGCAAAAGTCAATCTTGGATTACATGATCCCAACCACCCAGGATCCTGAAGTCTTCTTTGACAGATAAAAATTCCTCCGGAAACTTCCTTTATCTCTACCCACCAAGATACATGTTAGCAATCATCCTCCAAGCCTATGACTCACCAATATATATCTGAAGGTCTCATGACCAGGGTTTTATTAGATGGTAATGAATGACCTTTACCTACCAATAGCTTGTACCCTTATGATCCTGGGAACCTCGCTTCCAAAAATCTTTAAAGACACTATCCCTAACACCATCCCAACTTGTAAGTATATAATCGGTCTCCTGTCACAACCCCAGTGCAGCTCTTTCTGTCCATGGGTACTGTCCCTGTGCTTTAAGAAAACCACCTTTTTGCACCAAAGACACCTCAAGAATTATTTCTTGGCCATTGGCTCTGAACCCAAACACTTCCTACATCATAAGGTATGTCCTTAGACAGCAAGATCAATTAGTGAAGCCCAAGTACAAGGACAAATTTATCCCAAACACCATTTTGTGGCTGATCTCTAATTTTGTACATCTCATCTAGACAGCTATATCTTAAGAGACAAAAAGAACACTAATATTCATATCAGAAGAGTTCCACTCTTATGGTCATGGAGGGAATTGTTGCAGAAATACATTACATTATCTAGGTATGAAGCAGCTTCATTGCCAATTCTCACTGATATCAACACTGGAGTGTAAATTCGACCAAGATCTTCCCCTCTTTGAGCCTCAGCTTTCTCACTGGCAGAATGATGGGGTTGGATTAAGTTAGGTGTAGTTCTTATTCTCATCTTTTGCTGGGCTACAATCTCCCCACCCATTCCATCTGTTCAAAGTTTGGCTCCCTGTAAAAATTGAAAAAAACAAAAAACAAAAAACTATTCTCTCTCTCTCTATCCCAACCATCTAGAAAAAAAAAATTCTTAAAAAAAAATATCTCTTGGCAGGACTATCTCATTTGTTTCTAATTTAAGCCCATGTTCTTCCTCCTTTAGTTGACTTAGGTCTCCCTTTTCATGGGTGTCCCAATTGTGTATCTGGTCTCTCTGCAGCAATGTTTTAGCCAGCTGGCTTTTTTTACTTTCCTGGTAGAGAATTAATTCCTATTTAGTCTCTTCATTTGTGAGGCACATTGATATTTCCTTTTATTGCTTGGGTTTTCTTTATGTAGAATGTTTTCTGCTATTTCCCCAAGATTACTGAAAGTAAGTCTTTTGCCAAATGCAAATATTCCCCAGTGCAATAGACTTCATGACCCCAATCTTCTTCAGGCATATCCTTAGCCTACAGTGCTCTGCTGACCCTGCAAAGCTGTTTTTTTTTTTTTTTTTAAAGATTTTATTTATTTATTTGACAGAGAGAGATCACAAGTAGGCAGAGAGGCAGGCAGAGAGAGAGGAGGAAGCAGGCTCCCCACGGAGCAGAGAGCCTGATGCGGGGCTCGATCCCAGGACCCTGAGATCATGACCCGAGCCGAAGGCAGCGGCTTAATCCACTGAGCCACCCAGGCGCCCCTGCAAAGCTGTTTTTAATCCCTTATCTTAAAAATGCATTTCCTGAGCAAAGTCATTAACTTTCCCTTCAAATGGCTATATCAACAACTTTTGTTTGCAGGCTTTAAAGAATACCAACTATCTGACATAAGTGTTCAGGTCCCTCCTTGCAGTAAGGTGACTTACCATGAAATTCTATTGCCCAGTCATCTCACTCTTCAATATGCTATGAATTGGTGGCAAACATACCTAAATCTAAGAGAAGCACCTTTGTTATTTAAGAGATTTGCACATACTAATAAATTCCAAGTTAGTGCATTAATCAGTAGCAGCTAGTTTTTTTATTTCCTAGTTAAATCTCTAATTGTCTTAGAGAGAGAGTGACATTTTAACATGGTGTTGAAGAATGAGTAGTCATTCAGAGAGTAGAGGGAGAAAAGAATGCCAGGATCTAATATGGAAGCAGGAATAAATATTCCGTGCTTAGAATGAGAGAAATGCTCAGATATGTCTAGAGTATAAAGGATGTTTAGAGAAGTATTACATGATAAGATTAAAATAATAGCCTGATGAACATTATCCAAGATGTAATCTTAAAGAGTTTTCTTAACATTACAGCAAAGGGCAAGCTTTTCAAAAATATCTTTGAGAGTAACATAATCAGACTTGTGTTTTAGCATGATCACGAAGAGGAGGAATTAGAGGGAATGAAAGTGGGGGCGCCTGGGTGGCTCAGTGGGTTAAAGCCTCTGCCTTCGGCTCAGGTCATGATCCCAGGGTCCTGGGATCAAGCCCAGCATCAGGCTCTCTGCTCGGCGGGGAGCCTGCTTCCTCCCCTCTCTCTCTGCCTGCCTCTCTGCCTAGTTGTGATTTCTCTCTGTCAAATAAATAAAATATTTTTAAAAAAATTTGCTATAGAGGGAATGAAAGCGGAGGTCAGATAAAGTTAGAAAATGAGAACTGAGGTTGTGACAGAAGACAGGAAAAAAAGATACTTTATAACAAGGAGCTGGTGAGAGGAATAGATAGGGTGAGACCATGTTTATAGTTCAGTAAATGAATAAATGGTGATGTTTTTAGCAGAGCTGGAAAACAGAGAAGCGGTGCAAACTTGGGAGAGCCAAAGAGAGACATGATTTCAACTTTAGAGGTGTTTGAATTTAAAGCTGCAGATAAAAATTTGAATCTTAAGGGAAAGTTGAGATGTAGAGGTATGAAATTTGGGAGGGGGCTGAGAAACAAAGACAGTCCTTCTTAATAATTATGTCTATAAAATGAAGGACAGTCTTTACAGATATGGTGTCTGGATGTCGCTGTTGTTAGCAAAGTCACCTACATTTATCCTTAAAACCAAAGACAACTAAATTTATAAAGGCAGTGATTTTATGTTCATTTGACTTCTAGAATGTAAACTTCTTTTTTTAAGTCCATATTATGAAATGCCCTCAGAATGTTTTAATAACACATTTGCAGTTAGTTTTAAACTGTGTCTAAAATAAACTAACATGTCTAAAATAAATTAATGGGAGAATTTAATACAGTAGTTCCCCCTTATCTGTGGTGGGGATATGTTCCAAGACCTCCACTGGATGTCTGAAACTACAGGTAGTACCAAACCCTATATACACCATGTTTTCTCCTACACGTGCATTCCTATACCTATCAAAAAGTTTAATTTATAAATTAGGCATAGTAAGAGATTAATGATAATACCTAATGAAATAGAACACTTATAATGATATACTGTGATAAAAGCTCTGTGGATTTGGTCTCTTTATCTCAAAATATCTTACTGTACTGCATTCACCCTTCTTGGGCCATGAGATGCTGAAATGCCTATATGATGAGATCTAGTGAGGAGGATGACGTAGACACCATGACATAGCATTAGACTACTACTAATCTGCTAATACTCCATCGGAAGGAGGACCATCTGCTCTGGGCTGCAGTTGGCTGTGGGGGACTAAAACTGCAGGAGGTGAAATTGTGGATAAGGATAGACTACAGTAGACATAGTGATGAGAAATTTTATGTTAAAACTATCAGACACCATATAAGGCTAAGGCGATCTTGGCTGCCTATTAGATGGCAAGCAAGACAATCTGTCTTTGGAAGTTTTTAGTTACATTTGACAAATTCCTTAAGTGAAAAATTTAGTATTTCTTCTAATGTGTGCAAATTTATTTATTTATGAGGGGCGGCGGGATTTCTATTTCTCCATGGTACCCGATGTGTCTCAAACACCTCAGTCTTTCGGATTCTTATAACCTCTGCCTGTTCTACTTTTCCACATTTCTTCATTCTATTAGATCCCAATTATTTTCGCTTCCATCCAGAAGTAGTAATATAAGACTTAGAGTAAGGTAACTATTTGTTAATGTTTGGCCACAATGGAAAGGATATCACATTGCTAGACAAGTAGCATATTAGCATTACTGGTATTACTAATTCACATTCTTAAAAATTCATTTGCCATACATTCCTTTCCTCAGACGCTTTACCCAGCTCATCCTACTATAGAATCCTGGTCTACCAGCACACATTCGGTTCAACATATATTATCCCACGCTTGCTAAACCACAACCACTCACTCCAAATCACGTTCATCATATTTGTTTATAGCAGGAGTACAGACAGACAGATAGATAGATAGATAGAAAGATAGATAGATAACTTCTTTGTTTTCATCTCAGTCCTTTAGGATATACTCAGATTGCCTCAACTTCACAGAAAATAAGTACACTATAATATATACAAAACTAGACAAATTTTCTCCCTGAGAAAAATTCTGGAGGTGAGATCTTAAAATACCATTTTTCCTCTTCTACTATTATAAATTATTCACCAGTCTCATCATGTGTCAAGTTATAGTGAATAAATATTCTTTCCTTCTATGAAGTTCTATTAGGTATTTTCTCCCCCTTAAATACACTCAAAACTAAAAAAATGACACATGGGTCACTTAAATGATTGCTATTTCATTTTATGGGAATGAGTTAAAGTGTAAGAAACATTCTCGAGCAATTGATGATAAAAATATAAAAGTGGTTATTTAACTCCAAGAACAAATTCTATGTTTCTTAAAATTACGATAAAGCACAGAATATCTGAGTTATGACAGAGATGTTCATTTAGGGAATAACATACAAACAGAAATTTCCTCTTGGAAAGCAGACTCCAGGAATAGAGCGGATGTGAGAAATGCTGAGGGAGAATGTACCGAAGATGGAACAATCTTGCCTAAAATTAGTGGTACTATTGCACACTGAATGTATTGTGGCTTTGTGTTGTTCCATCCATGTGAAGTGTTTTGTGGTGAAAAGGAATCCTGGCATGAGTACTATCTTATCTAAGAAAGATGAGAACATGATGGATGAGTTTTCTCAGTATAAGAGGGTTCTGCACCTGGGAGAATCTTGTCAATCTATCAAAATAAAAAAAAAATACACTAGACAAATAAAGTTGATGAAGACCAAAAGCTCTAAGGAGAAATATAATTCTACAAATCCATAGAGACAAGTCTCTAAAAAGAGCCCATTCTCAAAGAAAGGATAGCAGCAAAGAATAACCCTGGAGCTCTGAAGATGAAAGCTCAGATAGAAATGGAGTGAAAATCATTTTGTCGCAGAGAGTTATCCATGATATCCAGAGATATCCAATGCTAAAATCTCTCAGTATCACAGATCTTAACTTCTCCAGGAAAACTGTCTATTCTGATGTTCATTCTGCTTGGACTTAGACTAACTCCAAAGCCATCTAGTTTACTTAAAACTTACTTGAATAATATATCCATGTATTGCGCTCCTATTTTGTCCTAATTTTGTATGTATGACTTGCTTTTAATTCTCCTAATTTTGTGAAACTAAAGTGATCAATAACTCTGTTATGATTTAGTTTATATTATTTACCAAATATTATGCAAATAATTAACTGTGTGCACTGAGATTTGAATCTAGGTATGTCTGGACTTAAATCACATAGTCTTATAGGGTTATAACTTGCTTAGTCTTGGTAGAATAGAGGGCTGGAATATAAAAGGGATAAAAAATATATTAAGTTAGTTATCAATTTTAGGCCAACGAAAACTTTCCATTATGTAATATTTCAATTTTCTGCTACATAAGGATTGGAAAATTCCTTCACTCTTAAGAGACTGAGGCCACAGGTAAGTATCACAGAGTGATATTCTGGGCAGTGACTTAATGCATATGTTTAGGCTGAAACCGAACTCTTAACTTTGCATAGCATTTAAGTAGAGGAGTCCACTGAGGAATGGAACAAGGGAGACACTTTGGGAGGTAAGGGGCAAGTTCAAATGTATATGCGAATAAAATTCTACAAGTTTGATGATCTCTGCAGTACCAGACACTTTAGAAGGGAAAAGTAATGATTTGCTTAGTTGTTTACGACATACTTACTCTTACCTGAGGACATTTTGAATGGGACTTCAGCTATGCCTATACTTGATACCTAGAGTGGCTAGAGCAAGTAGTCTAGATCCTGTAAGTACACAGATTTACGCAGCAATTTTTCAATGTAATTTCCAATGGGAACTTTTGCATTTATGATTGCAACTCTCATAATGCTCAAAATCAACGTAACTGGCGGTAGTGTACTAAATTAAATGTAAAATTCTGAACAATATAGTTTGAGTTATATGTATTTTATTGCATTAATATTCTCTAAGATGTATAAATGGTAACAGCCAAATGTGTATTACAGCAACTCTATTATTTGTTAGTAGAATAAAATTTGTGAAGTTTTGTAAAATGTATCTTCCAGGCAACTAAGAGATAGTAAAAGCATAAGTTCCAGGGCACCTGGGTGGCTCAGTCAGTTAAGTATCTACCTTCAGCTCAGGTCACAATCCCAGGGTCCTGGGATTGAGTCCTGCATTGGGCTCCCTGCTCAGTAAGGAGTCTGCTTCTCCCTCTTCCCCTGTTCCTACCCCCTGCTGGTGTTCTCTCCCTCTCAAATAAATAAATAAAATCTTCAAAAAAAGATTTTTTGTTTCAAAAGGCATATTTTCACTTTATAGTTGATATGCATATGCAAATCCCTCCATATAAAAAATGCTTTTTTGTTTTTGTATTAAAAAATTCTTTAAAAAGTATTGACAAAAAGATCTATTTTCTTATTCTCAACCCTAGATAGAGGAGGCATATTCTTCCTAATTTGGAAAATGAAATAATTTTAGGCTATAATGTATACTTGTGAGGTTTGAGTACTTGTTGAAAATAAATTCTTAAGAAAGGATAAGAAGTTTGATTTACATGAGAGGTTTTTTATAATAATGTATGCTGTATTTCACCACTTGGTACTATGCTGATCAGCACTGTTTATAAATATTTAACATAATGGGGCAAAGTTAACTATTTTAGAATAACAATTATTCTTTTCTCATACTGCTATTCTTTTATTAAGTTCATCTGTGTGCTATGGAAAAGTAGAAAAGATATTTTTGATCTTCTAGAAATAACCACCATACTCTTTTCCCATGAGGCAAATTAATTCAAAATATTATTTTTCTCTGTAAGTTTTAATGCTATGCTAGTAAGCAACCAAATGCATAGAGTGAGCCACTAAAGTTATTACCGTTTTTATTCACTCATCAAGTATAGGGTAGGCACAGAAAGAGGTCCAGAAATCTGCTAGGAGTCCCCTTGAATCTAGACACAACTCTCTACATGCAGAGGGTAAAGTCCAACTCTGTTGGATAAGAATAACTTAAGAGGCAAGAACACTTAATAGGATTGTTGTATGGAAAGTAAATCCCAGAGCAGGCACCAAGTTGGCAAACATGTTCCTCTGATGCGAGAGAGGAGAAACTTTACTGACTTCACAGGTAGGTAAGTAGAGACTAGAGGAGGTCTTGCAGAAGTGGGGTAAATTAGCTCTAAGATGAAGGCTAACTTTGATCTCTTCAAAACAAAACATTCCAAAATTTCTTAAATGTCACTAAGAAGCGATTAGAGAGAAATCTATAACATGCGAAGCTTAAATTAGCAAAGAATGGTTTCAAGATGGCTGATCCAAACTTCCATTATGAGAAACTACTAAGATACTTTAAAACACAAAAAAGTCAAAAACTAGAAAATAATTCCATAGGAAAAAGAAATCTATGTCTGATATATCTCTAGTCATACTAATCTAGATGGAATAAAGAAGACACAAATTCTTAAAATCAGCAATGCAAGAAGAGACATCATACATTCTACAGGTGTTTAAAAATTGCATACAGAAGGGAGAGCTTACAAGGGGGTATAAGGAAAATTTGGGAGATGACACATATGTTTCTCAGATTACTGTCAATATTTCACACATGCATACCTGTGCTAAAACATATCAAGTTGCAAACTGTAAACACATACAGCTTAGTGTACATCAATTACATCCTAATAAAGTTGTTAATAACTGTAGTCATTTCTATACATAAAGAAGTGTTACTGGACTTATGTGGTATGTGTATATATTCACGCACATGTGTATGTGAGTGTGTATGCCAATAAATACACATTTGCAGTTTTACTAAGAGTTACTTGTAGCATTTACTTTTTTTTTTAAGATTTATTTATTTATTTATTTTGAGAGAGCAAGAGAGAGAGAGGGAAGGAGCAGGAGGGGCAAAGGGAGGAGAATCCCAAGTAGACTCTGTGCTGAGCATGGAACACAGTGCTGGATCTTACGACCTTGAGATCATGACCTGAACCGAAATGGAGTTGGATGCTCAACTACCACCACTCAAGTGTATCACCCAGGTGCCCCTTGCAGCATTTACTCCTGACTGATCTTTTCCTGTCATTATTTAGAATACATGCTTTTTCCTTAATTATTTTTACATTGCAATATAGTGACATAGTTGGGATTTCTAGTTTTCTGACCTAACGCTCACCAACAGAATTAATATTCTAGCATATATATGATGAAAACATTTTTTTCATTAAATAGAAATTTCATACTGCATATATTGCTGTTCCAAAGACTCATTTATATTTATTATGCATTATGTGACACAAACAATGCTATTAAATACCCTCTAAGGTAGTTAGTTTTATTATCTGATTTTATAATAAAGGATCCTGAGATTTAAAGGAGTGAAGTCATTGTGTGAATATAGCACACTGCTGGTAAATGTTGGCAGTTAAGTCTGGTTGACTCAGGACCCAGTTCTTTATTTACCAGCCTGTTTGCTATTGTGGCCGTGGTGGATGCCCGTACTTGGGCATTTTACCTGGACTGTAACATTTGGAAAGAAATAGAAATCACAGAGTAGTGGGAAATGATCACATTCAAGAAACATTTACAGGGCATCTTCTTTATCCCATATGTTGTGCTGTACCTGAGAATCTAGAAATAGACTTTCATCTGGTTAGGTACCGAATGAGTGATAAATTGCTCCATACATGTATATATAAAATCTTTGTTGTCATTTTATTTGTAAATAGAATTAGAAGTCCATGATTAGGCTCAATAGCATGAAGTTTGATGTAACTTTTCCTGGTTGCTGAGATTTTTTTGGCTGGCCATTTTCACTGCATGTTTTATTTTATTAGTTGCTATCAATGTACCTATATCAGAAATGGCTTTGGATGCCTGGATGGCTCAGCTGGTTAAGAAGCAGACTTGGGCTCAGGTCATGATCTCAAGGTCCTGGAGTCAAGTCCCACATTGGGCTCCCTGTTCAGCAGGGAGTCTGCTTCTCTCTCTGCCTCTCCTCTCTGCTTTCCTCTCTCTCTCTTAAATAAATAAATAAAATCTTTAAAAAAGGAAAAAAAAAAAAGGAAATGGCTTCATCTCTTTTGCTTCTTCTTACTTTCATCTCTCGGTACTTAGAAATTTCACAATAGTTGTGACTGTCATTTATTTATAAATGCAGTTTCTACAGAGCCCTCTGATTTCTGCTGGTTCTCCTCATTCATACAGAGAGCTCAGCAAAACCAGAGGCTAAACACATTCTGGAGAATGAGAGACAAAGGAAGCATATCTCAAAGCAGTTTCTAAAGTACCTGCATAAACATCTCCTAGGAAGCTCACCAAAATGCAAATTCCTGGCTAACCTCAAATCCAAGGAATCAGAATCTACGTTTGCAGCCAAGGAGCCTGCATTGACCAACCTCCCCCAGGCAAAACTACAATCAGAGAGGTATTGGTCAGAGAAGCTGGCCCCAGAGACCAAAACCTATTGACCTTAACTACAGAGTTATCAACAACTCCTTTATTCCTGAAAGCTGCCTCTGTGATGGTAGCTTTTTATATCTTGTTTCCAGAAATATCTTCTTGTGTTCTCTTTTAATATTTGTGTCATCGAGATGCAATCCGCTAACTCTGCAGATTGCCATCTAATGGCTTTGGTCACCTCCCAGAGATCAAAAGCATTACCATTCAGTTATGGTTTATATTTAAAAGCCAAGAGAAAACAAACAGGTTAATCCCCTGAAATCAAGCACTTGAATTTCCCTTTATCACCCCAGCCATGCCCTTTAAAAGGACTTTTTTTGTGTGAAATTTCACAAGCATGACAGAGAGCCATGAGATCTCAGATTTACCTTGAACAAGAAACTTTTCCTACAGCTCTAATTAAAAGGAAGTTTCAAACCTACAAATTAACAGTTTTAATATGCTGTTCCTGGTGATTAACTGCTTCATTTTTAACAGGCATTCACTGTTAACGCTGCAACTGTTAATTTTAACGGCTTGATTTTTAAATTCCAAGAGGAGTAAAACTGGTTCAAATTGATTCCTATAATTTTTACCATTGGCCTAAAAATCTTTATTTAGAAAATCTTCTTGAATAACATTATTCTCCTCTCAAGAATTTTTCTCTTTTACCTAGAATAGAATAGACACTTAGAAGCAATTGCCTTCACTTCTATTTTTCTTTTTTTGGCCTATACTTCAAAACTACGGTTACATGTTACTATGCCTCTGGAGATTTGATGAGAAAATTGTCTTAATAATAATCTTTTTTAATCAAACATTTACATATGTATTTTTTAGAAAACATGTAGTTTTTAGAAATAAATCTTAAAAATCGAGCCAAAATATAACCAATTATAGTGTATATAAAAACATACGATAAATTAAATCTCTTGAAAAATCTAAAATAAATATGTAAGGCCATCTTTGTAGAAAGTGACTTCTGACTTTTTGCTTATACATTTTTATCTCGAGAGGACGCTCAGTTCCTAAATACCAAGAATACCAAATCCACAGATAATCCAAAAAATTCCCTTTAGTCTTTAGTTTTAAATCTTTTCTTGAAAAGATCCTTCTTCAAAACAGCTAAGAAGCAGCTAGAGTGGATAATTTAAAATGCATTTCCAATAACTATATATTATGTTTATATTAAATGTCACTTGTATCCATTCTCTCCGATTTTAATCTCCGTAGTTTTCAACCTATTTCTACCTACCTCCTACAATAACCAGTATCACTCATTTCTAGTTTATTCTTTCTTTGTGTTTCTGTTCATCCTTTCTGTTCATTTCTTTATGCACAGAGAAAATCTATACAGTTCGTTTTATGTATTTTATACATATAGTAATACATGTGTATGTATGATTATATAACCATACATATATTATTTCATATATAAATATATATTATATGCTATATATACATATATTTATTTTGTTCTTAAGAAAAATGTAAAGGTATAGGTATTTTCCCCCTTGAGAATATATATCTTGAAAACCCTTCCATATCAGTTCACATATACCTTAAATCTTTTATACAGCTGCATTGTACTATGTTATGTGTCCTATAGTTTGCACAACCACTCTTTTATAGTATAGTCATCTATTTTATTTTCAATATGCAATTACAAACAATGTTGTGATGACTAATCTTGTGCATATATATGTTTCCATATGTTGGAAGTATATCTTCAAAGTAAATTCAAAAAGTGGAAATGTAGGGTTGAAAAGTAAATGGAGGAGAGTCTCTATCTCCTTGCAATTGCTCTAACAGAAAATTCTTAGTTTTTAGCAATTTTTATTGGAAATTTATTTTCTTCTGTTTTAATTTATGTTAATATGATATCTCATAAATATCTCATAATTTTTATTTTGAGAAATCTAAGTATGATTGAGAGTAAATGTCTTTCATGTAAGAGCCATTTTAATATGTATTTTTGGGATTTGTTCATATCTTTACCCATTTCTTTTTTCTGTTGGGTAGGACCTCAACGTGAGGTGCTCTTCATAATTAGTGCCCCAAATTTCTTCTATCAATTCCCTTTTGCTTTTCTGATGTGTTTTGCTATGGGAAGTTTTAAAGACATCTTAAATAGTCAAAATCGTCAATCTTTTATTCATTGCATCTTGATTTTGAATCATAGGTAGAAAACCATCTCCTATACCTACATTACCAACAAATTTACTAGTGTTTTCTTCTAGTATTTGCATAATTTTATTATTATTATTTTACTTTTAGATCCCTGATTCACTTAAAGTTTATTCTTGTGTGTAATGTAAGGTGAGGATTGAATTTCCTTGATGGTTAGTCATTTACCATGGTTCTATTTTTCTTTAGAGTTCACCTTTGAGATACTGTGGACTCTGAGAAACAAACTCAGGGTTTTAGAGGGGAGTGGGGTGGTGAGTTGGATGAGACTGGTTGTGGATATTACGGAGGGTTCATATTGCATGGAGAACTGGGTGTGGTGCATAAACAATGAATTTTGGAACACTGAAAAAAATTAAAATAAAATTTAAAGTCCACCTTTGCTCAAGTGATAAAATGCTAACATCATCAGATATTAAATATCTGTATGTGCTTTGGCTTATTTCTGGGCTTTTTATTCAGTTCCACTGTTTTGTCTATTCATGCACAAGTAACATACTATTTCTACTACCAAGATTTTAAGGGCTGGGAGTCTTATCCACCATCACAGGTTTTTGTTTTAATTTAGTGTTTTCACAGCTTGTCTTGAATGTTAGTCTATGTCAGTTTTACATCATATAATGTTCATTTATATGTCAATTTTAGTAACAACTTCTCTAGTTGGATTGAGAAGTAAAACTTGCTAGTGTTTTTATTTGGATTGAATTCAATTTATAAGTTAATATGAAGATGATTTTGCAATTGTTGACTTTCTTTTTTCAGTCAAGTTTTTCATAATTTTTTTTTGCAGTATTAAAGTTTACCTTGGATTATTCACTAATTTGTGCTTCACTTATACACTTACAACTGGCCTCAGAAGTGGGAGGCAGTTTTGTGGGACTGAGCCCTTACCTTTGGGCTTGTGCTAATTACAAGTAATTGGTGTCCAAATGAATTAAATTGTAGGACACCCAGTTGGAGTCTGCAAAGAACTGAAGAACAGTTTGGTGTGAAAAATGCAAACATTTGGTATCAAAGTTGTTCTCTTTTTTTTTAAGATTTTTTAATTTATTTGACAGACAGAGATCACAAATAGGCAGAGAGGCAGGCAGAGAGAGGAGGAAGCAGGCTCCCCGCCGAGCAGAGAGCCTGATGCGGGGCTTGATCCCAGGACCCTGGGATCTGACCTGAGCCAAAGGCAGAGGCTTTAACTCACTGAGCCACCCAGGCGCCCCTCAAGGTTTGAGATAGTAGAGAAAAATACATTTTCCTTGCTCATATACATGGACAGTCTAAAAAAACTTTCTTGTGCTTTATTTTCAAGTATGAATAAAAAATACAGACCAAAATACATTTTTAAAAAGCCTCATATAGGGATGCCTGGGTGGCTCAGGTGTTTAAGCATCCGACTCTTGATCAACTCAGGTCATGATCTCAGGGTCCTGATCTCAGGGTCGTGAGATTGAGCCCATGTCAGGTTCCACATTCAGTATGGAGTCCACTTGAGATTCTTTCTCTTCTTCTCCCTCTGCCCCTTCCCTTGTGCATGCTCTCTCTTTCTCAAATAAATAAATCGGTAAAAAAAGGAATAAAAACTTCACATAAATATTACAATAACAAAAAAAGATAAACAAAAAGAAGAAAGGACAATGGAAAGAGTAGAAGAATATTGCCAATAATTATAATTATCACCACACAGAAACAGGAAGATATTTATATCCATGAAATAAGAACAGAAGTTATTGTGGAAAATCAGAAGGTAAACTATAGCTCTGGAAAAGTAAAGTGTATAAGCAGGAAAATAAAAGTTTAATGAAAGGCTCAAAATATGCAGCTGAGAAATAATCCCAAAGTGGAACCTGAAAGGCAAAGGCTGCAAAACAGGGTAGAAAAGTAAAAATCAAACAGGTATTGCAGGAAGGGAAATATCTGATTAATTGGAGTTTGAGAAGGAAAAAACAATGAAACTGTTAGAAGATAAATTATCCTAGAAAATGAGTTTCTATACTTAAACACTCTGGGTTTTCCAAATCACTACAATAAGTGCAATTTCAGGACACCAGAGATAAAGGTATCTTTAGAAATTCCAGAGAGAGATTGGATTCATTGCTTTAGGTTGTTTTGTTGAGGAAAGAAAAATGAGACTATATGCAACTTTGGTGTTGTTATAATTGCTCCGTTTATGTAAGTTTTCAATTTCAGGTAGTTCTTACTGTTTGCATAAAGATTCCCAAAATACCTAATATTGCATATGTCCATTGTCACTTTCATTTGTAGAATAAGAATTTGAGATTATGGATGTATGCTGAGTACAATTAACACTTACATATTAAGTTCTCCAAACATAGCAGTGCATGTATGGTGCCATATAGTTAAGATGGGAAGAGGCCTAGATTTGGATCTCTGCTCCAATTCTTGCTGAACCAGTCAATTGCTTTCACGAATCTCAGAATAATAGTACTTTTCCGGCCTTACCTCGCATTACTCTCAAATGAACAGATGACCATAAAAACCATTTTTAAAGAACACCATGCAAATATTCTCTTATCTAAATAATATAGCCTACATTTCCTCATCTTTAAAATATCTTCACCTTAAAAGATCTATCCACAATAAACTAGACAGGAACTGCTCTTCCCAAATCACCCTCATCTCAAATTTAAGTCTATACTCATGCATATGCTGCGTTACCAGTCTCAGTTATCAGGAAATTGTTTTAGTCACCACACTGATTGTTTTTCCATTTACTATTTCTTTCTGTTCTGTTAACTGTTTTGTGAAGTTTCGCCATGCTGGTACTTCCTTATTGATACTATCTATCCCACACTGGGAAGATTTTACCTCTCTGTCTCTGACAAGCAGCTAGTAGTATGCCTCCTCTCCCTGTGCCAAATTCTGACCATGAAACGAAATTAAATGAAAAAGGGGGCAACACTATTACATTTTGTTAACATGAATCAATTTTAATATTGGAAATGGTTTTGTATGAATAACAGAAAATGTGTATATTGGTCTATGCCCCCAGTCCCTGGTTCCTTGCACCGGGCTCCTAAAACCCTGGTCAATTCCTAAGTGATAAGAGTGGTGGGAGCATCTTTTGTTCTATTGAGGCAACCCTGGGTGAGCTCCTAGAGGGATCCTGGGTGGAGCTGGTCACCAGAAGACCAAGCCATGATTAGAAGCTTGGAATTTTTCAGTACTCCCACCCCACTTCTCCAGAGAGGGGGGAGAGCCTGAAAATGGAGTTAGAGTTACCATGTCTATTTGGGGAAGCCTCCATAAAATCCCAATAGCATAGGGTTCAGAGAGCTTCCAGTTTGGCACATACCTCAAAACCTGGTAGGTGACACATCCCAGCTCCACTGGGTCAGAAGCTCCTGTGCTTAGTATCCTCCCAGATTTACCATATGCTTCTCTTCTTTTGCTTATTCATCTATATTCTTCATCAAATCCATTAATAAACTTGTACAAGTAAACAAGTCTTTCCCTGAGTTCTGTGAGCCACTCCAGCAAATTAATCCAACCCAAAGTGGGGGTTTTTGGAACTTCCAATCTATAGCCAGTTGGTCAGAAACACAAGTGACAATCTGGACTTCTGCCTGGTATCTCATATGAAGGGATGGGAGGAAAGTCTTGGACTGAGCCCCTAAACCTGTGGAATCTGATGCTATCTCCAGGTAGATCACGTCGGAATTGAGTTACATTCTCAGACACCCTACTGGTGTCACAGAGAATTGCTTGTTGTGGGGAAAATGTCCATACATTTGGTGACCAGAAGTGTCAGAAGTGAAGTCCAGTGTGAGTAGTAAAGTACGCACCCAGGGAAGAAACATGCAGTAAGGACGAACTAGGTTTTTCCCTACCTAAGAAAGAAAAGAGACGGGGTTGTTTTTCCACTGCATTTTGTTTGTAGTCTATCCAGAAGCCAAGAATATTCTGAGACTTGTATAAAAAATTCAATATAATACAGCTTTAATTTCCAGAAGATTTCAACACTGTCACTGTTTTGGACCCGTAAAGTAGACATAGGCAGCCTGGGTGTTTGTTTTCTTTTTCTCCCTATGGAACTAATTTCTATATATTTCTGGATAGTTTCTGTTTTTGATGGTTACATTTACTTGGCCAGTAATTATCAGTGCTATTTTTGGAAATGAATGCCTCATACATTGTATCGGCACTGGTTTTTGCATAGCAGCGTTGCCATATATTTGATCCAATAAATTAGCATAAACATGCAGTTGACATGTTTGTCAATAAAATGAATTCATATTCTTATATATGGGTTTGTGTATAAGTTTTGTAAAAAAATATACGTTATATTTTTTCTGTTCAAACCATTAAGCCCCAATATTTCCTTTTCTTATTTTCTTATAGCAACGATCCTGATCCGTGCTAAGAATTTGTCACTCAATGGGAAGAAGGAAAGAGCTATAGGAAAATGAAAGAAGCAGAATTAGAATATGTTTATGATGAGAAAGGTAATCTTACTTTTTCTGACCCAGTTAGGTACAGAAAATTATGACTCTACATACCCTACTCAAGTTATTAAGTTCAAATGATATTTGTTTTCCTTTCTGGGAAAATGGAAGCCCATTTTTCCAGAGTAATCCTGCAAAAACTATTTAAAGGACCAAAGTTTCAAACACAAAGGAAACCTTACATTAGCACTATGAAAATATAAAAACATCACGAACATAAATATTATTAAGGATTTACAGTTAGATATGGGACAATTGGGGCTAGATTAAAAGATGTAATTTAGAGTTAACTCATAACTCCCCTTCCTGAGAAAGTAGGTCAATATTTCTATTAGAAAGCAACTACTTAAAAACAGGGATTTGGTCTCTTTTGCTCACTACTGATCTCCGGTGTCAAGAAGATAACCTAGAACACAGCATTATTCAATTAATAATTACGGATTTACTAAATCACTCAATGAATAAAACACTGGGATAAATGAACTTCATGGATTATAGGTAAAAACATTTGCCAAATTTGCCAATTATCCTATAACTTTGGAGACTCATGGACTGGAGTCCTGACTGAATTAAGATGAGAGATTTTTTACTTGGACCTCCCTTTCCAGTGGGCATTAAAACCACTTAGTGGGATCTGTACCTGGGATTAAAAGCCAAGAGTAACTCCATTAAACCAAAGTCTTTGGGTTGCACAGGTTGCTTTCAAATGAGGTTTTCCCACTTTGAATGGCCACATTTAAATTTTTCCCAATGGCACATAATCCTCTCTTAATGGAGTAGACAGTCTCTGGTTAAAGGGGCAACCACTGGGGAGAATACCATTCTCAGATATGGTGAGGTCTAGAATAGACTCCAGATTACATTGAAAATTAAAAATGCAAAACTGGTCACTGACTAAGCAGTTTCAACAAATACAGGCCAGAAATCATATATAGTGATGATTTCTCTCCTGGGAGAGGTTGTTCTACTAGTTCCTTCCCCTTCACCCACCAAGTCTGTGGGATTCCTAAGACTATAATGTAGAACTACATCATACAGTTCCATGGTTTATGATCTCAGTGGCAGATTCTGACAACATTTCAGTGAAAGGTAAGAGGCCTAGTGAAAAACCACTCACACTACTTTTGTAAAATATCTGCCTGGGAAAGATGTATTTTCAATTAAGGAGAAATAGACTTGAAACTTATGTTCTTTGAACAAATTACACAATATAAATGAAAGGAACGTACATAGCCCTCATGAGGTAGAGGGAAGACTACCGTATAAATAACTGTGAATCACAAGCAAATTTTAATAGCATCTGATTTTTACTGTCAAGTAAATGGATGGCAACATAAACAATAAAACCTGAAAGATTAGATAATGAACAAGCACACCCATATGAAAAGGAGCTATCAGATTTATAGACATATGTTAAGTATTTTATATGTATGTATGCAAAGTTGATAAACATTCTTTCCCTTCTTCCTTATATTTTCAAATACTTTATTAAGTAAGGTAAATTCTTCCCTCAAACCTCATTGGTGTACTGGAAAATTTCTATAGTGAAAATTGTTTTGCATTGGTTTAAAAACAAAACTTTAGCCTATGCTTGGTTTCTGGGAATGTGTGTATAAATGAAAGCAATTTAAAATTAAGAGTATAGCAAATCACTTTTGGAAATTTACTAGAGAACATTACTTCATATGTCTGATAAAATATGATGAAACAAATAATTCTAGAACCTAAGTATTGCATTGGCAAAGTAACATGAGTCAGCTTCATAAATTTACCAAGTAAACGAGGGATCCATCATTTTAGGTAGGTAGTGCCCTTCAAATTATAAGCCATTTAGTATGTGAACATTTTAGTACAAAGGGACTAACTAGCAAGGGGCTTTGGAAGTGTAAAGTCTGTTGGAAAGAAATTTATTTTATATGAGATAGGTGAACTATTTTTAATATGACAAATTTGCCTTGCATGGAAAAATGGCTTTTTCTGTAGACATAAATATAGAGTCTGTGGTGCCGTGAAGTTCACCAACAGGCATCTGTAACCATATTACTGAAACTTTCCAAATATTTCCCATGTCAATTTTTATATTTTTTCCTTTATTGTCCAAATTCATCACTCTGACAAGACTCAAATAACTTTCTTTATCACTGTCTTTCCAATCTCAAGCAATATATGCATCTGGAAAAGTCTGTCATTCTCAAACATTTATTTCTGTAAAAAAGTTCTTCACAATAAGGTTAAGTTTCTTCAACTCTGTGTTGTAGGGTTTGTAATTATTGTGTAGTCACTCTGACTCTTCACTGTGAATACCCCCCCCCAAAAAAAATCATTCAGAAGCTGTCTCTGAAATTAAAAAATAAGACTTAAGTTAAATCATAAATTACTTAATTCATTATGGCAAAGCTGTGGATTTTTTTGAGAACTTGACCTAAAGTGAAAGTACTTTAATTGTGTATACACACACACACATGCACACACACAGTCACATACACATACATTCTCTTTTAAATAGATTCTCAGAAATGACCAAGATCTTCTATTTAAACAATTCAATATATCCATGACCACTCAGGAAATGATAGAGTCATTTGAGTATTATTTCTTTTAAAAGAGTTTAACTCAGTAATACTTAAGGAGACTTGTTAAACTGCAGAAAGAAATCAATCAGAAAATATGGGTAAAACTAATTGAAACTATGTAGGGACTGAAATACAAGATCATTCTAAGGAGAAACTGTGACAATATTTTGAGGGTGTTTTTTTCCCTGTGACAACTGTTCAGCACTCTTGTGAAACAATACAAGTACTCTGTGTTTAAAAGAAAAAAGATCAAGAAAGCTCTAACTACATAGGCCAGATTCAAGGTAACATCTATAACTAAATTTGAAGCCTTTGTAAAACTGATTCATAGCAAAAGAAGAGCGAGATCATTGGAGTTGCAATGATTCATTCACCCGTTAAATTCTTTTTGTGAAGACAAAACTATTCCTTTCTATTATTTATCATAAATACAAGTCACTGAAATTCAACAGATATTTATTGAATGTGTTTACTACTTATCAGGTACTGATGACACATTAGTGAAGCAAACAGATAACAGATCTCAACCTTTGTGAAATTTTATATTTTCATAAAGGAGAGTAAACATTAAAAAATACATATATACACATATATATATAGAGAGAGAGAGAGATAGAGAGCGAGCAAGAGCGTGAGCATGGTAAGTTAAACTGGGAGTGTCAATGCCTTGGTGGTACATCAAATCCACTTTAAAACAGAGAGGTAAAAATAGACATCTTACTACATTGCTAAATTCACTTATTAGTTCTAGTAGATTATTTTTAGATTTGCTAGGATTTTCTACTTAAACAATGCTGTTGTATGTGAATAAAGACAATTTTAGTTTTTCTTCTTCAATATTTATAACTATTATTTCATTTTCTTATTGCCTTGGCTAGAACCTCCAATATGGTGCTGATTACAAATGATTAGAGTGGATATTCTTGCTTTGTTACTGTAAGAGATAAAGTTCCAATATTTTATAATTAAGTCAGGCGCTGACTCTAGGTTTTCTGAAGAAGTTATGGTCTATATTTAAAAAATAATTATGCTTTGGGATGCCTGGGTGGCTCAGTTGGTTAAGCCACTGCCTTCGGCTCAGGTCATGATCCCGGAGTCCCAGAATTGAGCCCTGTGTTGGACCCCAGCTCTGCGGGCAATCTGTTTCTCCCTCTGACCTTCTCCCCTCTCATGCTCTATCACACTCTCTCTCAAATAAATTTATAAAATTTATAAAAAAGACAACTGGGTGGCTCAGTGGGTTAAGTGTCTGCCTTCAGCTCAGGTCATGATCCCATAGTCCTGGGATGGAGTCCTACATTGGGCTTCCTGCTCAACGGGGAGCCTGCTTCACCCTCTGCTTGTGCTCTCTTTCTCTCTCTGACAAATAAATATATTTTTTTAAAAAATAAAGAAAATTATGCCATTTTCTGAATTTTATTATGTAACTTTTATTCATCTCTTATGTTGTTTCTTTAATGTAAAACCAACCTTGCATTCCTAGGGTAAATCCACCTGGTCATTATGTCTTATATTTTTATGTATTTCTGGATTTCATTTGCTATATGTTGTCTACAAGTTTTGTATCCATGTCCCTGAGGGACATTGGTCTCTAATTTTCTTATCTTGTAATATCTTTGTGAGATTTTGGTGTCACAGTTGTTTTGGCTTCATAAAAAACAGGTTGAAAAATATTTCCTCCTTTTATGTTTCTGTGAGAAATTTTTTTGTGAATTGATACTATTTCTTAGAAGTTTGATAGAATTTAACAATGAAGTCATATAACCTTGAAATATTTTTTCAATTTTCAATTTTCAAATTGAGAACTTTTTAAATGAATTCGATTTTTAAAATAGCTTTAAGACCATATGTATTTTTACTGATCTTTATTTCTCCTACCCTCTAGGGCTTAGCCTTTAGCTAAGTGTCCAGAGTCCTCAATTGGATTGTCTGAGAGAAAAAGGAAGGGAAAAGAAAAATAGAAATCCTCATGTTGATTAGGGGGCAAACTCTGTGGTAGCCTTGACCTTAAATCTCTACTCTCCACCAGTAACTGGCCATAGTTTCTTGGCAAACCAGTTCTAAAATCCAAGGAAATATGTTTAATTAGCCCAGCATGAGTTTACAAGTGGCATTGTAAACTTACTTTACATAAATAAGTAATTTTAATCACTTGGAGTAGCATAGCAATTTTTCATGGTTATTTAAGACATAAAGAAGACTAATACATTCGCCTTCTGTACAGAAGGGACTCAGTGAGCTACCAAAGGTAAGACAAACTCATGGATGTTTTAATATTGTCTAGGACTTACCTTAAACAACTCACACATTTAAAACATGAACCAAGGAAAACAAGCAACCTAAGTAGAGATTTAGGTCACAATAGCTGAGGAGCTTCATTGAAAATAATCAAACAAGGCTGATCCACATCATGGGCTCTGTGCCTTTCCTCTTGGGTCCCACTCAAAGCTAGCAGTGCAATTTTTCTCTTCCAAGCTTGACCCACTTGTGCATGGTGCTGATAATTATTTCAGTCTAAATTCAGTATTTTAAAAAGCCTCCCAAGTTTTGCATAGTGCTGCATAAGACAATCATTTAAAGAGGTACAAGTTTAAGTATAAAGTTATGGGAAATCAAACAATGTATATGAGGAATTAACTGTATTTGAAGCCTATACTTAGAAATGTCAGCTGGAGTCCTAGACCCTTTACTTTTTTTTGGATTAGCTACTAAACCAGGAAAAAATTATTTTCTATGTTGATTTTTCTTGTAAAACTAGCAAAAATTTTTCTTATAGTGGGTCATTTATTTGTAAATGGTAGAACAGTTGTTGCAAAAGGCAAAGGTTGGAAAACTAAATGAAAGAAAAAACTTCCAAAAGCACAGAACTTAAACTATAATTAAGAAACCAAGTTTTCCAAAACTATATGTTATTAATTAAAAAGACTCCATATAGTCTTTTAATTGAAAAGACTATAAAGTCATTAATTTAAAAGATCCCATATAGTCTTTTAAAATAAATATGCCCCTTAATTCAACAGACTGATATGAATATTGAAAAAGACTTAGTTTAAATTGTTTTGCCTATAACACAATAATTATAGACATTATGTAAGAATACAAAGCTGTAGCAATAAATCCCATGAAAAAAGTTGCATATGTTAACTTTTTTGAAATTAGATTCTTAATTTTTTTATTTCATATGTCCTGCATTTGTCTGTATGTCTACTTCTATATCTATCTATACATATAATTGTTACTTTTCCCAAAAATGATAACCTTATGGATGCATATTAGTGAGGTAGCAACATAGTGAGCCATATAATTCATATTAAAGATTATCATTGGGGTGCCTGAGTGGTCAGTTGCTTGAGGTTCTGACTCTTGATTTCGGCTCAGGTCATGATCTCAGGGTCGTGAGACTGAATCCTGCATCAGGCTCTGTGCTCAGCCGAAAGTCTGCTTGGGATTCTCTCTCTCCTTCTGCCCCTTTCTAACCACCCCCACCCAAGGCTCGCTCTCTCTTTCTCTAAAATAAATAAATATATCTTAAATAAAAAATATTTTCATTGGTTATTGGCTGAAAGTTCAGCAGTTTTGTTCATTTCAATTCTTTGCTGTTAAAAAAACATGCTAAATATTCCAAAATATTCCAGATTAGGGAAATGTCGTGAACTCAAAAGTTAACCACATGATGATTATTAAGAAAAAACTTACTTTATGAATACTGACATTTTAATTAAATCCTTTGTAAAATAGAAATGAAAGATATAAATAATTTAAGAGTCAGGTAGATGAATTAAGATAAAATAATGAAAGGAAAAAAATGAAATATGGTTATTAAGAGTTGTGTCCTTAACTGACAGAGTAAATGATGATTAATGCTTTTAAAATTAATAAAACATATTCCCTAGCAGGACTCAAAGCAGGATATGAATGCACATTTTATTATTCATCATTACATAAGGTTATCATTTTGGGGAAAAGTAACAATTATATGTATAATAGATATAGAAGTAGACATACAGACAAATGCAGGACATATGAAATAAAAAAATTAAGAATCTAATTTCAAAAAAGTTAACATATACTTCAAGCAAAAATAAACATCTTGAGTGTAATAACAGCTCTTTAATACATTTTCTGGGATTATTTATTTAGTAGTTACAAAATACAACACTTTTAGCATTTCAGGCTTTCAAGCTTTCAAGAAACCCATAATTTTTATGATATACATATCATCCCAGATAGATAAAAATTTCCCTCAAATTAGTAAAATTGTGAAATTAAATCTAGGCAAAACTATAAATATTTGTCAATAAAATATTACTATTGTCATTTTTTTCATTTTATAAACATATCCTCATGTAAAAATAAATAAAATCAGCAACAAGTTAAAATTATACTCATTAGTTTGAGGAATTAAAAGTCTATATATCTATAGTGGATTAATTCTCCAGTATCTTGATGTTAAAATATCCAGCACAGCTTTTCAAATGAAAGAGGAAATTCTGATCCAGATCACTTTCTGAGATGTGTGGGAGTAGAGAGGTGTTAGGCTCAGAGTGAAATAATGGCTACCACAGAAGACTGAGACTCCTTCACTTCCTAAGCCAGCTAATCTGACTCCTTGAAGACTATTAACTTGGTCCCATATTAGGTGCTTGACCCCAACTTTACAACCACAAGAAAGGGGACCAAGATACCTATAAGAAATGTAGCTCTCACTGAGACTGAACAGGGAATTTCATGTGATCTATCAGTACCGATCAATAAAGACCTTCAGTTTTAAACATGGCACCACAACAAAGAATCAAGTATTTGAGGAAATGAGAATCATGAAAGAGAAAGAATCAATCACAGAAAGAGCACAGTTAGTGGGCCCCTGGTTGGCTCAGTCAGTTAAGTGTCTGATCTTGGCTTCGGCTCAGGTCACCATCTCAGGGTTGAGAGATCCAGGCCCTGACTGGGCTCTGTGCTCAGGACAGAGTCTGTTTGAGATTCTTTCCCTCTCCCCCCCACCCACTCTCTCTCTCTCTCAAATAAATAAATAAAATATTTTAAAAAGAAGAGAAAAATTAATATACAGTAAGAGTAATTATCAGAGAAATTAAAGATAAACACATGTAATTCAAATCCACTGAGATTACTGAGAGGGTGTCAGAAGAAGTTACTTGCTATACAAAAGTGAAACACTTAGAGCACTGAAAATTAAAAACATTGGTAAAATTTAAAAAGAAACAGATAATAATAATAAAAAAAAAGAAAACAGACCATAAAAGAAACCTGAACAGACTGAATATTAGGAGAAACGGATCCAAAGATTGGATCTTGATTTGGTCAACAGATTGTCTCATAATATTCCGTGAAAAGATAAGGAGATGAGAACATTAGGACAGTACTGCAAGTTGGACAATCTGTCCAATAAGAGTTGTAGGAAGATTGAAGGAAATGGAGAAAAGAAGATACAAAATAAGTCATTTTCTTGAGCTGAATGAAACTTCAAGCTAGGTTGTTGGTGGTGATAGTGAAGGAGATCTACAGACTCTGTGTAGAAATTGAAGAATTCCAAAGTTAAAAAAACTTCATGAAGAGTTTCCTGTGAAGAAAGACAGCAAACACAAGATGATTTTTGTCAAAGGAATTATAATTAGGCTAGCACAGGATTTACATTTTGTAACTCAGGATATTTTTTAAAAAATGGCAAATATTTAAAAATCCAAAACAAAATGGTAAATGTAGAATTTTATTTACTTCAAAACATCATTAACTTCTGAGGGCAAGTTAGTGACATATTCCAACTTACAGGATGGTCAGAAAGTCTTTCAAAAACAGTAAATAACCTACTCTAACAAAATAAGAAAACATGAGGTCAAGAGCTATTGAACTCATAAAATATGAAAAACAGGGTTGAGCAAAGAAGCCAGCAAAAAATAGAGTTAAATATACTTGACAGAGGGGCGCCTGGGTGGCTCAGTGGATTAAGCCGCTGCCTTCGGCTCAGGTCATGATCTCAGGGTCCTGGGATCCAGCCCCACATCGGGTTCTCTGCTCCGCAGGGAGCCTGCTTCCTCCTCTCTCTCTGCCTGCTTCTCTGCCTCCTACTTGTGATCTCTGCCTGTCAAATAAATAAATAAAATCTAAAAAAAAAAAAAATACTTGACAGAGAGTATGACTACAAACCTTGAGACAATCAACAAAATTTATATCTAGAAAAGTAGAAGCATATTGAAAATATAATAAAAACCAGAAATTAAAACTCAAGAAGATTTCAACAAAATATGGGATATTGGAAGGAAAAGGAGAAAGTGACAGCTTGCAAAAAGTATTTTTATTTGGAAGGAAATGTTATAGTTGCTGATTAGTTCTCCATGTTGATAGAGAAATATGTTTAAATATTAAACAAATGTTTAATATAAATGTTACATAAATAATGGTAGAGCCACCATATTAGCACTGGATAACCTACCTCAAAACTATTTTTTACATGAGAAAATAATAAAGCTCTGTCTTTTTAGATTACTTATTCCTATATACAGCAGAAGCTGATTCTGACTGATGTATCTTCTCTTTGAGTGAAAAAAATAAGCATGTTTTTTCTTTTTTAATCACTTGAGATTTTAGCTTCTATTTCTGCTAATTTTTTACAACTCCCTTTAGATGTTACAATAGGTCATTTTTCCTCAACCTGATTGTTTCTTGTATTCCATCTTCTACTTAATATATTTTTCTTGATAAAATGCATCCTCTAGTTACATTTTTTATGATAGTATTTTGAAAACAATATCTTCTTACATTCAATGTAAGGAGTAGGAAAGCTAGGATCAATATGATTTCTGTCATAGCAAGCTTGTATAATTTTTCTCTTTTACGTCGGGGTTCTAAGATTTTGCTATGATATTTCTAAGAGTGATTTTTGGATATTCTGCTTGGGACTTAGTGTGCCCTTTCCATTAGAGGATTATGCCTTTTAAACAATACATTCTTCTTTCTAATTTGCCTTTTTTTTTCCTGTAAGAACATATGTTTCACTCCCTTAGCATATTTCAATTATATAATATGATTTCAATTATACAATGAGTTGATAACTATATACACTACTTTTTTTAATGGGAATTATGTTGTGTGGGAGGAGTACCAATTGGCCTGATTGTTCTGGACCTGGAAGTTGATTGTTTATAGCAAGTCTAGTAAGTGGATGTGTGTGGTGAAACTTCCCCCTGAAAAATGCTTTGGATTGACTTTTGTCCTGAGGTAACTTGAGCTGATGTGGCAAGGCAGCCCAACTGATACAAACACAGAATTTCTGGATAAAATATAACAAGTTTCCAAAGAAATAACTTCCTTAAGCAAAGTGAAATTTTAGATGCTAGAAACAAAGAGCAAAATCAAAACCAGTTCAGAAAGTGAGAGCTGGTAATGCCAATGGATCTCAGGAGTTTGGGACTTAGATATGGACCCTAATAGGTGGACACTGAAGCTTTGCCCTGGATCTCTAGAAAGGAAGAGACCGGAAAGGGAATCTGTAACATAAAACTTCCAGCTCCAAAGAGCTGTAGCCCCTGTGAGTAGGAGTTAGACATCTTCATTCTCTTTCTTGGGAATCAGCACAAAAGCCTAGTCTTTGGGTGGAAAAAGTGAGAAATCCAGTAGAACTTGATGTAGAAGGAATCAGAAGGTTAAAAAGTAGAATATGTGAATTCAGCATCACTGACTCCTTCAGAATATAGGTAAACAAAGAAGTACTCTGTAAAAGAACTTCCAAATCAGGGACAGGGTTCACTTGTATTTAAAAAAGTAATAATAGAGATGATCTCACAATGACAGTGTTACATTTTGCACTGGAAATCACTCAAAAGGTGAAAGATTCAGTAAACACAACAAACGGAAAAATAGTATAGCAGGAATGGAATATCAGAAAGTTCTGAAAAAAATTCTGAGGACTCACAGGCATCATTGGTTGCTAATAAGCTGAAGCTATCAGTGTCTTAAATTGTTTGATTTTCAGTATTTACAGATTTTCCCCATGACAAAATTAAATTTAGTTGGACTATCTAAAAAATACATTTTAATAATTCCTATTTTAGAATAATACAATTCTAAGAACAATACTAAAAATCAATGTAAAGGTTTGGTTTGTACCTCTGTAATAAAAGTTCCTAGACAAAATAAAACAGAAAATTACAGAACATTATTATCATGCTTTTCGTCCCATGGTTTTTGTCCCTGATTTTTTAACACTTTTTTTTGGAAATACTTTACTAGTATGTACCTATAGGTAAATTAATTTATCTGACCATGAGTAGTAGATATTGACATCATTATAAATTCTTTTTGTATCTTAACACTGGTCGCAGTTTATGAAAATATATCAGGTTTCTACAAAATAAGATTTTTCTGTTTTCCTACTTTGTGTGTTATGTTTTGTGTGTCTATGTATAAGTTTAAAATACTTAATGATAAAACATTGATGTATAGGCAGTTAGGTTTGTATGGCATTAAATGGTATGTAATAAATAGGAAAGCAATCAGGTAATATATTGAAATCAAATTTTATTTTCCATTCTAAGTTAGTTAAAAACATAAAGAACATGATTTCCAAACTAGATATTTTTTAAGTTTTTCATAAAATAAATGAGGCAAGAATTAATTTGATTTTAAAATAGCTAGAATATTCAAATCAGACCTGGTAAAATTTGGAGAAAAGGTGGTCAAGTACTTTTTTCTAAAAAAACATAATCTACAACAAAGGCATCTTTTATCACAATCCAGTATATACACTGACAAACACACATACATGATTGGAAACTAATTTTCATATTTATCCTTATATATACAATACCATATAAAAATCTTTCTTCTACTTTATTTTTTAAAGGCTTAGATTATTTTAATCATCTAATTGATTTTATGATCTACTAAAAGTCCTTAATAAATCAGTTTTAAAAGCCACAGATCTAAATTAATCTATTTATCTTAGAGATTAAAGAGGAAGATCCCTAAAAAACAAACTCTCTTAAATACTTGTGCTAGAATTTGGTAAAATCTAATTTTTTTATTCTTAGTCCCTTTATCTTTCCCATAAAATATTATTCTGCTCCACTTGGACGCATAACCATAATAAGAATACATGTAATTTAATTTGACTATTATGTGGAGAGATTTCATAATAAATTTCTGAAATATAAAGGGCTGACCTCTTCCAGGTTAATAGCATCAAACAGCATTTTGTGGAAAAGTTAAGTCTTTTGCATTTTGAACTCTAGCCACTCATTTCAGAAGAGGGTAGAAGTCACTGAAAGTTATATTCCAGGGAATCTGTAAGGTCAGAGAAGGTCAGGCCATTTGCTTTTGCAGTTTAAGGTTGTATGATTTTGACTCATTCCTACTCTTGAGGTAGTATGTACTATGTTCTGACATACTCCTAGTTCTGACACACTAAACAGACCACCTCTTTCTTACTCATTAATGTATTTAAATTTTATCAAATTCTTATTGCATGTTAAGCCAAGTGCTACAAAAGACAGTAATGACCAACACACAGGCACTATACTACAGCAGTTCATTGAATTTTGGTAGAAGTTAGATCAGGCTGCCTGTTGAGAATGTTTCCCAAATCCTCATCTCCTCAAAATGACCCTTTCGTGTGCTCTACTCTCCGGATTTGACATAGTTTGTCTATGTATTAGCTACCTTCCAGGATTTACTTGGAGCAGAAAACATGAGATAAATGACTATGGGGTGTCTGGGTGGCTCAGTCTGTAAGCGTCTGTGATTGTGACTCTTGGTTTCTGCTCAGGTCATGATCTCTCTCTCAGGCACCTGGGTGGCTCAGTGGGGAGTCTGCTTGAGATTCTCTCCCTCTGCCCCTGCCCGCAGGCTCTCTCTCTCTCAAATAAATAAATAAATCTTTTAAAAAAATGACTATGCTTATACATAGATATGTTTCATAACGGGACTGGGATTGTTTTATGTAAAAAGAAAATACCACCCTAATGCCATAATGCATTGTACTAGAAGCACGATTATGAAGGTGTTTTTGTTTTTGTTTTTTCTAAAGGTTCATTTATTTATTTAGAGCTGGGGGAGGGGTGGCAGAAGGAGAGACAGCACATGGGAGGGGAGAGGTCAGAAGGAGAAACAGACTCCCAGCTGAGCAGGGAGCCCTATGTGGGGCTCCATCCCAGGACTCCAGGATCATGACCTGAGCCGAAGGCAGTTGCTCAACCAATTGAGCCACCCAGGTGCCTGAGAGACAGAATCTCAAGCAGATCCCTGCTGAGAGCAGAGCCCGACATGGGGCCTAATCTCAGTACCTTGGGATCATGACTAAGCCAAAATCCAGGGTTGATCACTTAACAGATTAAGATCACTTAATCTGACCACCCAGGTAACCCTACGGAGGTATTTTTTTATGATTCCTTTGCTAGATTACTCATTTTAAGAAATTTAAACTCAGATGATTCATTTTTGAGGGGAGTATAGAAATCAACAGAAGGATGTTCACAGATTCTGCATAGGGTATTTAGAAAGAAAAAAAAATATATCCAAGTATCCCTTAGGGCATGGTCGATCTCCAACAGTGCTCCTATTCCAAAATGGTTTTCATAGTTGATAATAACAAAATCAGATGACAAAAAAACAGTCTAAGAAGTAAATAAAATTCTCAATGGGAATATTATTGAAGATAAAATATCAAGCCGGTTATATAAAGAGTAAAATGACAAATTAAAACTTCAGTATAAATGAAAGTATAATGGTACAGTTAGTGGGGGGAATCTAAGTTGAGAAAGAATATAAACTAATCAAAAACAACAGAAATAAAATCTACAAAATAGGTTGATATCATCTAAAACAACGAACAGTATACAAAAAGAAATGAGCAAAAAGAAAAGTTGTAAAAAAGTTATATAGCCAAACCAGCTAACTCAGCAAACTAAAACTGAGTGGAGAACAGAACAGAAGGCAGAGGAGCATTCTAGATATTTACAGTGTTATAAACCAACAGCAACTATATAATTGTCTTCTAAAACCTGGTTATTCCTGATAGCCTTTCCCCAAGGAGAATCTAAGGAAGGAAATTAACTCATTAACTTGCTTAACTTTTTTCATCCCTTTTTTAATGATAAAGTATTTCACACCAAGAGATATAAAACTTGTATTTTTCCTCATAAATATAGCATTTCCAAATATTTAAATAATGTTACGTAATGGTAAACAAATTTTTTTGTCTACTGATATACCAAATCTTACCATTATCCATATTTGCTTCGGATATTTTATTTATTATTTCATTTTTAAAATTTTATTTATTTATTTGACAAAGAGAGACACAGCAAGGGAGGGAACACAAGCAGGAGAAGTGGAAGAGGGAGAAGTAGGCTTCCTGCTGAGCAGGGAACCCAACGCAGAATGGGTACCAGGACCCTGGGATCATGACCCGAGCCAAAGGCAGACAATGACTGAGCCACCCAGGCACCCCCCCTTACCCTGGATCAATATTTAAAAGAATATAAAACATTAAAGTTAAGGCTAGAGGTCTGTCTAAAAGATCTCATTTGCCTTATTCACACTATAGAAGTAACTACTATTTTATGGCTGTTACATATTTCACTACAACATATGCTTTAAATTTTACTATAGTTATATAGACATTAATGATATGTAATACTGGAGTTTGTTGTGGCTTTATTAAAATGTGCATAAATGTTATTATAAGTTATTCATTATTGTGTAACTTATTAAGCTTTAAAATATATCCATTATTTATTTATGTACCTAGGACATTCACCTCAACTACGGTCCTCTATTTTTTTTTTTTAAAGATTTTATTTATTTATTTGACAGAGAGAGATCACAAGTAGATGGAGAGGCAGGCAGAGAGAGAGAGAGAGAGAGAGAGAGAGGGAAGCAGGCTCCCTGCTGAGCAGAGAGCCCGATGCGGGACTCGATCCCAGGACCCTGAAATCATGACCTGAGCCAAAGGCAGCAGCTTAACCCACTGAGCCACCCAGGCGTCCCTACTCTTCTATTTTGATATCTGAACATGTTACTTTATTTACCAGTTTCCCTATTTATGAGTCTATAAATGATTTATGTGAGATAATACATTACATATACATATACATATATATACACACATATCAAAATAATGCATTTTCTCTTTCTCATTAACAACAAATTCTTTTGATGCACAACTACATATGGAATTAATGGATCATAAAGAATTTGCCTCTTCTCTTTACTACATATGACCAAATTTTTATATAAAATTCTTTCCCACTAACATGACTACTAACAATGTAAATGTTGCCAGTTCCTCACAGCCTCATTGATATTTTATATTATCAGTCTTTTATAATTATGCCAATCTGCTTAATATGACAGTAAACTATTGTTTTAGGTTGCATTTTCCTAATTATTAGCAAGACTGAGCATTTTTCATATGTTTATGATCATTTAGATGTTCTCTATGAATGGAGTGTTGAAACTTTTCTCCCGTTTTAAAACTTCTGGGTTGCTTGTCTTTTCTTATTGATTGGAACAAATTCCATTATATAATCTAAAGAATAACCTATGGGCAGCAATCAGTGTTACACTTATCTTTCATTTATTTTGTCCAGTATGTTGGCAGTCTTTACATTTTCATGAATCTACCATCTACCTAATTTGTGATATACACAATGACTTTATAAACACTATTTATAATATATATTAAAATACATTTCTATTATGTTATTGTTATAAAGAATTCTATATTTTTTCTAATAGTTTTGTTTTCAGTTTTAATATTTATATTTTTATTGCATATGGAATTAATTTTTATATATGTTCAGATGAGGAATATAATTTAATCTTTCTGTCCATGGAGATGCCATTTATTTAAGCATTACTGGATAGTTTATCATTTTTTTCACTGATTTATAATGCCAGTTTTTTATGTGCACAGGTCTGTTTTGTGAATTATGGGACTGCCCCACCTTGTAACACTGGCAATATAAGCTTAGAATAATTTCATATACTTGAGAAATTTTCTTTTTCCCCACTTATTTTATACTATAGCTTGTATAATATGTACATGTGTATCTTTAAATTTTGATAGGACTCACTTTAAAACCATCTGTATCTCTTTTTTTTTTTTAAGCAAAAGAGAGCACCCATGTGTGTGGTGGGAGGGAGGGATAGAGGGAGAGGAGAGAGAATCTTAAGCCCACTTTGGGGACCAACTCAGGGTTCAGCATGAGGCTCCATGCAGGGCTCAATCTCACAATCCTGAGATCACGACCCGAACAGAAACCAAGAGTCGGACGCTTAATGAACTGAGCCATCCAGGTGCATGTATCTGGGACTTTAAAGACAAAAAGTTTTTCAATTACAATTACTTTAATAGTTATTGTTGATCCAGATACTTTTTTCCTATTTATGTTATAAAAATATATATATATATTTGGAATTATATATCTTTTTCCTTCCGTTCATTTATGCAAATATTGTTTTTCATCATCAGACTCACTAAAAACTTAACTGTTTTAAAAAATTTTAAGAGATAAGATAATTTTCTGTATTATTTTATTTTTGTTACTTATTATGTCAATTTAGTCATTATATTTATTATTGATATTTTCCGGGTGTCTTTAGGTTTGTCCACTTAAATTTTCCTTTTTCCCCCTTAAATATTGAGATCACTTTCCCCAATATTTCTTATTTTCTGATAAGTGATAATAAAGTCACCTCTAAGTATATATTTTTGTTCTACAAAATCTGTCATATATAGTGGTTAATTTTCATTCAAGGTTATAGATTTTGTAATTGCTCTTATGATTTCCTCTGTAACTCACTTTCAATTTAATAGAAGAGTTTAGGGGCACCTAGGTGGCTCAGTCAGTTAAGCTTCAGCTCGGGTCATGGACCCAGGGTCCTGGGAGGGAGGCCACATCGGACTCCCTGCTTGATGGGGAGCCTGCTTCTCCCTCTCCCTCTGTCTGCTGCTCTGCCTATGTGTGTTCTCTCTCTGTCAAGTAAATAAATAAAATCTTAAAAAAAAATAATAGTTTATTGTTGATTCTAAAACTTAGTATCTTTTTCTCTATGTTTCTATTACTGATTTCTAGTTTTGGTCCATTAGAATTATGGATCTTAGTCTATGTAAAGTTGGTTATGTTTTTCTATTTCAAAATCTGATATAATAATATATAAATCAAATATGTTGTTTAATAAATGTTAATGATAAACAAATACTCATTATCCCAACACTCACCTGAAGATCTAAAACACTAGCTTTTCCAAAGACTGCTTATTCTCCTTTCCATATCCTTTTCCTTTTACTTTATGGTAATAAAAGTTCTAGCTCTGCACACAGATGTACAGTTAAACACTAGAATTTCAAATCCATATTAAAGCCTGATGTGGTGATATGATTAGATTCTCAGAGAAATGATAACAGAGACAGTGACCTATGAATCCTTCAAACTTTAATTTTTTTAAAAAAGGATAATAATTTATGTATCTCCTTTCTTTTTTCCCATTCCTATGGGCTAGTAGAATGATGTAGTTTTGTGCTATCTTCAAAAATGCAAATTAGATTAAAGGTGTCTTGTTCATTAGCGCTGTCCAGATCCCATATTAGCACAGGACTTTGCCATTTACACTGGAGAAAGAAAGAGAGACAGACTGAGACATGGAGAGAGAAGGAGAGGGACAAAGGGGGTCAGGGAGGGAGAAAGAAGAAAAAGGAGAATGAGGAAAAGGAGAATAATAAGAGGGAGAGAAAGAAGAAGAGTAAGGAGAGACAAGAAGGAGGAAAAGGAGGAGGAGAAGGAGAAGAAAAAGAAGGCAGGAGGAGGGGGAGGAAGGAGAAAAAGGAAGGAGGAAGGAGAAGGAGGAGGAGAATGAGGAGGAGAAATGAGAAAAGAGGTTGAAGGAGAAGGAGGAAGGAGGAGGAGGAGAAGGAGGAGGAGGAGGAGAGGAAAACAACAACAAGAGGAAGAAAAGGAGGAAAAAGAGTAAGAACTTTTCTTAGTTAAGCTACTATATTACTATATTTTGGAGTTTCTTTTTCCAGCAATATAATATGAATGCTAGATAATGCACTACTATGATTGATAAACTTCTTGTGTATTCTCTCCTGATCCTTTCTAATGCCTCTCTCACTTGAATCATACACATCATCTTGAAATTTTTATTATTTCCATGCTTTTAAACTTATGTGGGTCAGCACCTGACAAATTTATGAAATCAAGTGAAAGAAACGATGTTAAATTATTTATTTATTATATTTCCAGGGAAAACTTCATTATCCCTTTTCTAAGTACAAAGTATGTTGTTTATTTAACCCACAACTATCTCTCATTGGTCTGTGCCAATGATTTTAGTCAGCTTGTAGTTACTGATGGAAATGATTAAACTATCCTCAAGTGAAAAGTCCAAGAGAAAGAATAAATTCTGATTGTATGACCTGGTCATAGAAGAAGACCTATTTATGCCACTATTATTTATGTCACTATATGTACTTTTATAATGACTGTGACATAACTTTTCCCTTTCTTAAAAAGAAATAAAAAAGAGGTGAAGTAAACCTACTTCGGGTTTCCTGACTTGTAATCTCTGACTCATCAATTCAGTGAGAATGTCAATCTAGGCATTAAGCTGTTGCAATCAGAGGGCTTACTTTCTTCTTTCCTTTTTCTCAAGAGATCACAGTCCAGCATGGTTTAATTGTCAAACAACTGGAAATACTTTCTTATATTTTAGTTGTTTCCTATGTTTTAGTTGTTCAGTTGCTTCATGTAGCTGAGAACTTCATATTCTAGTTGTTTAATATATTTCTAATTGTTTAAAGCAAGAGAGTAAATCTTTCACTGTTATTCCATCTTGGTGGGGAACAGAAATCAAAGCATTTTCATTACCTCATACATTTTTTCTCATTGATTTATAGGATATCTTCATGTATTCTGTATAGTAGTATTAAATATACGTATGGCAAATATCTTTTTCTCATCTGATTTGCCTTTTCAGTTTTTAGTAGATGTAATGGATTTTTTTTTTAGTGCAGTCTGTTTAAGAGTCTCTAATTAACCAGTGGTCATGAAGGCCTTCTCCTATGTTTTCTTTCAGATGCTTTATTATTTTACTTTTCTCATTTGTGTCTGTGATTCATTGTGAATAAATTTTAGTGCTTATATGAGCTAATGTTTTTTTCCAAGTAGATATCCAATTAATCTGTCATTATTTATTGAAAAGATCATGTTTATCCACTTGCAATTCAGCACTTCTGCAAGAATGCATGTGACCGAATATATAAATAATCCTGGTCTGTCTCTGCTGAACGTTGGTGCATTTGTCTATCCTTGTACCAAAAAGACACTACACACTATATTACGTATGGTGAGTATTAAGTTTGATAACATGAGTCCTCCAACTTTGTTCTTCTTTTAAAATATGTACTACCCACCCAAGATTTCTTAACTTCCAAATTCATTTTAGAATCTGCTTGTCAATTTATATACACATGATTTGTACATGCACACGAATCTATAGGTAAAGTTGCAGAGATTTAAATTTTAACAATATTGATTCCCTCCCAATATAGAAATCTGTATATTTGCCTACTTATTTCTTTCTTCTTTAAATTAAGCCTAGAAGATTATTTTTTTAAAAATTACTTGCTCCATCCCTTGTAGCTCTACAAATTGGTGGTTTTATCCAGAAGCTTGCTTATATTCAAGTTAAATTTATTACCTTAATTTTAAGGACAATTTTTGTATTTCCTATAAAAAGCACAGAAGTAATATACATTTGCCATGATCCATCAAAACAAAAGGTTTTGTAGGAACATTCACCCCTGCTGCAGAAAAGCAACATTTATCACGTACAGACTTCTGCTGTCCTTTCTCATACCAATTTAGACTACCATACAGTCAATCTCCATTATCTTTTTTTTTACATGAATAACATCATGTTAATCACATTGCAATTGAATTTGTTTTTGTCACTGAAAAATAAAACATGACTATTTCTGCTACTCAAGAGATCAGGGCTATGGTGTTTTTTCACGTATGTTGCAAAATTCTACTTTCTAAGGAAGTTGATAATACGATCAAACATTTTCCTACTGATGGACAGTACGCTTGCTTTCAATTCAACCATAATGCACATGTCAGGATAACTCTACATCACTGATGGGCACAGTAAGCCACTTCTGTGTTTGTTATGCTTTCAGAGCACTGCATTCTATACTGTTACTAAAGAGTGGATTTTATGTATCTAGTTCTTGTTTATATATGGTTATATAATTTTTTGATTTGAGTAAACAGAATCCTGAAACCACTAAAATCTCAACTATTTTATTTCACTGCTTGGTTGCACTTTGTATTTCTTTGTTTCTCTGAAGACATTTTAATATATTTCTATTTGGCTCTGAGACAGCTTAATGCCTCCATTCAGACCCTTAAATCATTATTTTTTCTATTTTGAATAATAAGGGTCTTCACTCCACTGCACACGTCACTAAGGTTGTAGCTAAGTTTTTCATCAATCTCTTTACAGCCTGATTGAATTTTGTATTTTTTTTTTTTCCATATTCTTCCTTCTTGGCAGAGCTGTAGATCTTCCAACTGAATATGTTTGGAAGTGTAAGGCACAAAAATAGTTTTATTTAGAGATCACTCAAATAAAGCTTTTGCTACTTTACTTCTTGCAATGAGAAGGAAGCATGGCCTCAAAGGTTTGTCTTAGTTACTATGAAACCAACAAATCTAGAAGATACTTATAGTTCTCAAGATTTAAAAATCTTACTTATGAACAATTTAAAAAATAAGAACAGAAGTAAAAGAAGTAAATATATTAATATTCATGAGCTAGAAAATTTAGCTTTTGAACCAGGGAAGGTATTTGCAAAGATGCACTTCACACGTTGTTTTGATTACTGTTTTCATATATACTTAGAACCTACAAATATTTTATTATATCTATTTATACTAGGTATACAATGGATGTTGAGCTGTGTAAATCTGCTTCCAAAACAGATGAATCAAACAGAAAATCATGAAAATTTAATGAACTATTTTCTTCAATTACTGTTATAAAATCGTTTTTGTGTGGTGCTATTTAAGCCCCACTTAATTCCATTCTTTCAGTAGTACGTGAAAGATCAAAGTCCAGCATGTGGAGACATAAAGCCCTCTTAAGGTAAAAACCCTAGGTATTACACCTTAAATTTATGATTCTAGTTGAAAAACACCTTGCATCACCTCTTTGATTTCTTTAGTGATGAGAGATCTAAAACTGAGAATCTCTCAAGACTGTCCCGAAACTGACAGTGTCAATGAAGGAGACAGTTTTCCTAAGAACCTTGGATCAAACAGAAGATGATTTAACATGGACAGGTTCAAATAAAAAACCTTCATTCTAGATCAAGAATTCTAAATGTCAGAAACCATCGGCGGTCACAGTCTTTCCTGTTTCTTGGTTATCAAATTTTAGGGTGTACAGATGCTGCTTGTCCATGAATATAATTTTACAGAGCAAGAATCTAGACAGAGTTTTACATTTGGTATCATAAGCATGAGTTGCAAAAAAAAAAAAAAAGAAAGAAAAAGAAAAAGTGGTATCGCAAGCTTGAGTTGCAAAAAAAAAAAGTAAAAAGTTAGAGTTACAGTCTAAGTTTCCTATATTAAAACTTCCCCTTTTGATACTATTCAGGCAGAACTGAACAAATATAAAAAGGAAACTAAAAAACTAGACATAAAATTATTCCTTTAACTATGAATTATATCATGATTCCACATAACAAGATTTACTCATTCCATAGAATCTTGCCCTTGCCATGTTGTTCCTAATAATTGTATTAATCAAAAGAATGACTAACTTTCTCGCCAGAAAATATTGCTTCTTTATGAAGCTCCGTTAAGGTAATTATCTTGCAACGCAGTAAACTCTGTCTTTCAATAAGGGATAAAACATTGTGATCAAAAAGGAAATAGCTCCAAAATTTAATTACATTTCAGGATTCTCTGCTGATTTTGGTTAGGTTTGCAAAACAGATGCAAAATATCATTAAACAAGTTGTACAAGAATAAAAAAAAGTAAAAGAAAAGCTGAGAGAATGATTCCAATGCAAAGTCATGAAATTAATTACGGCATTGGCTTGATAAGTATTAAGTTTTAGAGAGCTATACGGATGGATATAGATATTTCTGAACTGATTGTTGATATCCTAGAAAGTTAACCATTCAATATATGTCATAATTGAGTCCATAAGACCAATTACAGTATGCAATAAGGAAAATAGCAGGCAAATTAATGTTTTCTCTTCATATTTTCAACCACAGACACATTCTTTGTTTAATTCACAGGTTATGAACAAATAGGCCATTAGTGATCATTAATTTATGAAACAATTCTTAAACATCAGAAGTAGGTTTGAGTTTCACAAGTTGCATTTCACATGATGGAGTCAAGATTACTCACCATTTTCTGATACTAACATCTGTGATCAAAGCATAAAGCTGATATAGCAGCATTTAGCTCTTTGTATAAACACATAAGCAGAAGGATAAGTCACGAATGTGCCAATTGTTCTCTCTACTGAGAATATTAGCTGGTATTCACAACATATGCACACGAAGCTTTCTAAATGCAGGTATTCTTCCTTACAGCCAATTTAGAGTATTAAAATGCTGGTGTCTATGACCAATCCCAAAAGGAGGGATAGAGCTCAGAATTTAGGATAGCATAATTTTCTCTGTTCTTCTTTTCTATAACAATGGAGGGTTCTGAGAAAACCAGACATTCATATTTCACAAGCTAACTCTATGCCTTTTCTGATTTCAAGAGGTAATACTCATATCTTTTTTCTTAAAAATTTAAAATGGGTGAGACAGGGGTATGCACCATTGCATGTATGGTGTCTGTTCTTTCATCTCATGGAAAATGTAGGTTTTGTTTGTCTTTACCAAAACTGATATGTTTATATCTTCATTGCCTGTTTCATATTTTATATAAGACCCTAAGTATAAACAACATCATAGCATTCATCCTATTAATAAATATGGAAGTCTTTAATAACAGATGTATAGGTTTTGTAGTATAAATCAAGTAAAACCCTTATTGGCTTGATGCAAAATGGAAAGTCTTCAGTTCTGTAGGCCCCTAAATTATGTATAAACAGAATAACTAAATCAGTTAGATAGAAGTGATATATTTAAAAGTCACATATTATTTATATTATCTATTATATTATTGGGGCAATTTAAATGTATTTTATAGAAAGCTAACTTACTGGTTTGTTATAATTTTCTCTGATTCAGGTATTTATAATACAAACTGACATTGCATACTCAATTAAACTGAGGGAATCTGATCCCAGCTGATCCTGCCTTTTCCAAGATTAGAAGTGATCATTCAAACTTCATATTCTGGTATTGCTTCACTGACATATGTTAAAACCAGAAATTGTGTATTTTAGAATGAGGAAAAGCTCCCAGGGATATAAAAGAGATTTCTTTGACAATGATGCCAAGGCTACACAATGGGGAAAGGATCATCTCTTCAGCAAATGATGCTGGAAAACTGGATATTCATATATTAAAAAAAATAAGTTGAACCTTTATAGCTATATAAAAATGAACTCAAACTGGATTAAAGATTGAAACACAAGGCCCGAGACTATAAACTTCTAAAAGAAAATATAGGAAAAAATCTTCACGTTATTGGATTTGGCACAATTTCTTGGATATGACACCAACAGCATAGGCAACAAAAGGAAAAATAGATAAACGGGACTACATCATTCTTAAAATTTCTGCTCCACAAAGGAAACAATCAACAGAGTGAAAAGGAAACCTACAGAATGCATCAAAACATTTGCAGATATTTAATAAGGGGTTAATATTCAGAATCTATAAAGAAGATCTGCAACTCAACAATAAAGAACCCCAAATAATCCAATTTAAAAATAGGCAAAGGACTCAAATAGACAGGTCTCCAAAGAATATATACAAATGGACAAGGAGTATATGAAAAGATATTCAACATCACTAATCATTTGAGAAATGCTTATCAAATCCACTATAGGATATCATCTTGTATTTATTAGGATGGCCACTATAAAAAAGGGGGGGAAATAATAACTGTTGGTGAGCATATGGGAAAATTGGAACTGTTGTGGACTGTTGGTGGGAATGTAATTGGTCCAGTTACTATGGTAAACAGTACGAAAGTTCCTCAGAGAATTAAAAATAGAACTACCATATGATCCAGCAATCCCATCTCTGGGTGTATATTCATAAAAACTGAAAATAGGATCCTGAAGAGACATCTTCACTAAAGCATTATTTGCAATAGCTAAGAGGGGGAAACAATATTAATGTCCACTGGGATGAAGAGATAAGTTATTAGGATATGCATACAATGGAATGTTATTCATTTAAAAAAATAGATATCCTGTCATATGCTACGAATTGGATGAAACTTGAGGACATTATGCTAAGTGAAATAAACCAGTCACAGAAGGAAAAATACTACATGATTCCATTTATATGCGTTATCTGAAAGGTCAAATTCTTAGAAACAGAAGGTAGAATAGTAGTTTCCAGTAGCTGAGGGACGGTGGGAAAGGGAGTTATTCAGTAAGTATAGAGTTTCAGTTTTGCAAGATGAAAAGTTTCTAGAGATCTCTTGCACAACAAGATGTATATATTTGATGCTACTATACTGTACATTTAAAAATAGTAAAGATGGTAAATTTTTATGTTACATGCCTTTTTTTTTACATAAAAAAGAAAACAGAAAAGAAAAATCATTTACTGTCAGAGAAGCTAGGCATCAGGTAGATTTGGAGAAAATGAAGCTCTACGCAACATACTGTCTCAGAGATAAGATTTATTTATTTATACATCTATATTCTCTGATTAAAGAAATAACAATGAAAAAATAATAAACATGATATAAAATGATAAGCAAGGTAGAACTTGAAAGCCAAATTAAAGCTTATATAGTTTAAAAATACTAAATTAAATACTGGACATATCATTATACCTCTGTGTGTACTGAATAAGGTGAAATTGGAGTTTTATAACTTTGAAAAAATTTGAATACATTATTTTTTTATGATGCCCTAAATTCTGATGTTAGCAAAGAGATAAGAGCTTAGTGGCAATTATTTAGAAAATACAAGTTTTTTCTCTTTGATGATTTTTCACTTAGTTTAGCATAAAATGGATATTTGAAAGATATAAAGAAATTGAGTTATTCATTGTCCCCTAAAATGCTGTCCGAATACACAGAGATTGTAAAAAAGTGATTCAAACCACGAATATGAAAAAAATTAGTAGATTTAAATTCAAAGCACACTTAATTATAGAATGGCATATGTGAATCTTAAGTAATAAGACACACATTCATTAAAATTATTTAAAACTCCAGTAATATTAAGTAAATGGGCCTTTAATGCTCTGTTTCACCAGGACTAGGAAGATAGGAAACATAGGGAATAAATGATAAATGATAAATTCTAATGTTTTAATTCTCATTTCATTTGATTTCTGTTTTTTTCTTTGTCCCTACTTTATCACTTTTATCAGTAGGAATCTGAGTTTCATAATGACTACCATTAGCAATTAATATGTGAGGCTGTGTATCTTTCCTTCAGAATAAAAACCAAAATTGCTTTGATATTAAAATAGTCCAAAATTAATCTTTATATATAGTGAAAAGAGACAATTAAACACTATATTTTCCCAAACTGCTAGATGCACTTAATTGAACATATGAATAATAATACTTTATATATTTTTGACATTAAGAAATCTTAATTTGTGATAATTGTGCATACTTTTGAAGTGGAGTGGATTCAGATTCTGTGAACTATTGATTTTGTAATGACTGACTGATGCCTTTTGCAAACTGTCATTGCTTATTTACAGAAAGACCTTATTTACAAATACGAATATTCTAGATACAGAGTCAGGTAATACATGGAATATAATACAAAGAATGTACTTCTTTCCCCTAGCATAATGTTTAAAGTTCACACATGCTGTAGTATGATTTAATACTTTCTTCCTTCTTACTGTTGACTATGCCACACAAGTTTTTGTATTTTATCATAGATGTGATTTATGATACAGATATTATCAATTCTGTTATATTTCCCCAAAATACAGTAATATTTTTGTTTCAGTAGATACCTGAATTGACTGGACTCAAAATGCAGACTATCATATCTCTGGTGGTCAGAGGCTCAGATCTCAGTTCAATTCTTTAAAACTCAATTGTAAGTTGCTTTCAATTTGTCCTGCACATATGTAGGTAAGAGGTTAGGAGACACTCACTCAAAAAGAGGTCAAAGTCTACCTGTAGTTTATTATATGCCTTTCTCACTATCCCACTGCAACTGAGCTATCTTCAGGACAAAGCCACAGGGACAGGAGCAATGTACTCTAGGATTGTTACTTGCTCCGTTATGTTCCCCCTCCGTTATGGTCCCCTTCCATAATTTGCTATGTGGTTCCCCCCCCCACCCTCCACAGCCTTGGGAGTTGCTTATAATGATTATGATTATTTTGTATTTTATACAGCATTCATAGCTGTTATTTTTTTAGGAGAATCAGCCTGTAAGCATATTAAAAGCAGGAATGGGGAATACACTTTATAACATAAAACAGTCGCAGGGCAACAATCTTCTAAGTTTTGATGAGAGGGATTATTGTAAAAATAAAACCAAAGAAAAGAGAAACAAGCAAAAAGAAAAAGAAACAACAAACAGAATGCAGATTAAGTTCTCTAATTTTGTATGGAGATAAAGTTGGTCAAAAAATTTTTTTGAAATATTTGGAACCTAGCATATTTAATGTGAGGACAAGGACAACAACAATGAATATTAGTCAGTCATAATCTTTCTGGCTCTCCTGTCAGTTCATTGTAACTAGGAACTTTTTAATTCATGCTTATATGATGCCCACAGAGAGCATGCCTGAGGGATAATATTAATACATGGTTTATGTTGCTGGAAAATTTTTGCTTATGGTATTTTTTTTAAAGATTTTAGTTATTTATTTGACAGACAGAGATCACGAGTAGGCAGAGAACCAGAGAGAAGAGGAAGCAGACTCCCTGCCGAGCAGAGAGCCCAATGTGGGTCTTGATTCCAGGACCCTGGGATCATGCCTGAGCCGAAGGCAAAGGCTTTAACCCACTGAGTCATCCAGGTGCCCCATTAATGGTATTCTTTACGTATGGTACCCAGCTTGAGAAAAAGAAGCAGGAATGTTCAAGGTGATAGAGTGACATTTTGGCATGATGTTGTTATTTTTGGTGGCCTAGTCAGAAGGGATGGACCAGTACAGAGATCAGCCCCCTTCCTCACACTTCATCATTTTTCTATTTACTATTTCTTTTTTATTTCTATTTACTATTACTTTCCTTTTCTTTCCTTCTGTCCCAACTTCCTTCATTTGAGGGGACTGGAGTTCATATTTTGGGGGAAATTTCCTTTCTGGTGGGAATGACCAGTAGTTGAAGAATTCTAAGCCCTGGATGTTAAGATCCAGAGTGTTTGTAAAAAAAAAAAACATGATTCTAATTGTTATGATTAGATATTTCAGGGATAGCTGATTGAATTAATGGTAGTTATAGATATTGGATTAACAAGGCAAGAGAGAAACTGTAAATTTAACTGTATCAATAATTACTAAAGCTTCTTATAAGTTATATAATTTGTTCAGTATACTAATAACTATGCATATTACTAAATGTATTAGGCAAACTTTATATTTAAAAATTGTAATAGCAAATTCTGGGAGGTTCAGTTAGTTAAGTGACAGACTTTTGATTTCAGCTCAGGTCATGACCTCAGGGTCATGAGAGGGGAGCCCCACATCGGGCTCCACACTGGGTATGGAGCCTACTTAACATTCTCTATCTCACTCACCCTTTCCACCCCCGCTAAAAAAATTATAATAGTAAATTCTATCACCCTATTTTTAATTTTTAGATTTTTTTGGTTCTTGTGGAATGGCTGCTATTTATTAGTAGTAGTGATGGGATATTATTGTTATCTTTAATATCTATTATTAATACCCATCTCCACATTCAGCTCAGCTTTTGTCATTCCTCCTTAAAAGGGTTCATTTACTCAAATGGAATGACTCGACTTATCATGGTTCTTCAGTGCTAGCCTCTCATAGTCTTTTCTTTTCTCTTCTTTTCTTTTTCAGCATCTGCTGATAGTAAATTTCTGACTGTGTGACTGGACTTTGCACTCATGGCTTTGTTTCTGGTATAAGTATCCTTTGGTTCTTATTTGTCTAACGGGACTGTTTGATCTGCTGCATTAATCCAGCCTGATTTTGGATACATTCTTTGTTTCTAACTTCCCTTCTTGCTTCTGATTCAAAGATTTTTTTCCCCCCAGAAATTAAATTTTCCTTCATTCCTCAAGGATTTCTCAACTTTTCTTTTCCCAAAAGCTTACTCTGCAGTCACCATGGATAAAATGAGCTACACTGATTAAGTGCCTACTATGCGCCCAGTAGTGAGATAAGTGATATATACATAAAAATGAAAAGTTTACAGTATTCTGCTGCCTCCCTCAGCACAACAGACTCCCTCATTCTAATGAGCTATGTATTTGGTAACAGATTTCATCATTTCACTAGTTGCCAAGTGTCTACCTACCAACAAACCAGTTTTTCTTTACTATATGCTAGCAATAATTGTCTTCAGTGTCAATCACTCTATCCTGAATCACTAAATACATGGTATTGTTATTACTATAATTATTGCTATTATTGCTATTGTATGTCATTTCTAAATGCAGAGGGGAATTCTGAAGAAGGAATATTTTGAAAAGGATGGTACTGACACTTTCACTAAAAGGAAATGAATTATGCTAAACGTGAGTCAGAAATTTCGAGTCACTAAAAAGGAACAAATTGAATGTGCCTTGTTAGAATTTTTCTTGCTAGTAATTATAGTATCATTCCTTTTCCTAGCTGTCTCAGAATCAATAAGATGAACCTGTTAGAACCCCTTCGCTATACAGTCCTTTCTCTGTTGCTAGCCAGGTAAATTGAAGAGATCAGGGTAAATGGCAGGTAACCATGCACAAACCAGACCCTGGACCCTTACATTTTCACAGTCCACTCAGAGCTAAAATACCTGAAGAGAACTCATTTGAGGTTGTAATATTTTGCCATTAGACAAGATGCACACTCTCGAGGAACACGATCTTCATTTAAGACCTTCATACTTGATAATATGTGAGCAAGCAAGAGGGAGAGAGGGGAGAGGGAGAGAGAGAAACCGTATTAACTTCTAGGTGTTTTTAGGAACATTTATGGCTCACCCGGTACTAATTATAATATGATTTCAAATGTGTTAAGTTAACATTTCATGAAGTCCTTTTCATATGCCAGCCTTCGCAGGTCTTATTTTTGCTTCCTGCATATTTTCAGGCACTGAGATAAGTGGTTCATATTGCTTCTTTTCCTTTTATAACTTTTTAAATATGTGTGCACTCAAACATTATTTCTTAACTGGATCTGTACTGCTCCCCTTCACTCTTTAAGCTCAGATATTTTAATTGTACCATTTGCAATATATTCAAAATACAAACAGCATATGAAATGTGTCAGTCTTCACATTGAATTTATAAATAAGTCTGGTCACAGTCAAATAATTTCACACATTGCCCAGCATAAACGTCAATTTAAAATATGAGGCTCATAAATAAAATGAAAACTGTTACCCAGTGGATCTAAAAACAGTTATTATGTCAGAGTTAATCTTTGCACCAGCTCATGGTCTTCCTACACACTGCATTAAATGTGAACACCTAAATACCAAGGGTCCCGCATAATGAATCTTACTACGGTAAATCATTTGCACATTTAAATGGGGACAACATCATCATCTACCTGAATGGAATTTAACCTTGTGTAAAAGAAGATAATTGTATATTTGTAAAGGATGTCAAAATAATGTGAGATGATGCATTTTTCATTGAAAAATAAGTCAGGCTGTCACGAAGTCTTCTAAAGTGCCTGAGAAATACCATGAAAGCATACCCACAGCCTACTGAATCTTCCCTGCAGCCTAACCGTAGCCTACTGATTTTTTTCAAGGAGTGGGAAGCAGTTCTGGTAGGTTCTAGACTTTGAACCACAGCGTCAACAGCATTAACACCTGACCATTCACTGCACAAAGTATAGAAAACACAAGTGGAAAACAAGACTATACCAATAGACCTTCAGTTTACAAAAGGGTCTGCAGGGTAAGTACATATTCTAAAGAAGAGAGCACTATTCTACATTCTCCAAGAAGAAGCAAAGATAAATAAATTTCACTTCTACAATGGAGTTTGCATTACTTATGCAGAAACAAATAGAATAATGTTTAGATATGCTGGTGAGGACTTGCCTGCATTCCAACACTCACCGGCTCCACGTGATGATTGTCTATATTAATTCTTTTTTATCAAAAATATTTTATTTCTGTTGATCATTTTTTAATGTTTATAATGAGAATTTGTATTTGTAAATTATACTAACAGTGAATTTTATACCTGGGGTTATTCCAATGCTCTCTGCAAAAAGTCTATCTTTTTAACTCTTTGGAAGTGCACAGGCTCTCTTTCAACTTTTTGAACAAGTATAGCTTGATTATTAGCAACGATTTTTGTTTTGCTGATTCCCAAAGCCACTCTGATTTTAGCAGCCATGAAAATAATGTTTTGTTGTCATTCTTTAGTGGTGGCAATTTCTTCTCTTCTACTTAGATATTTAAATACTGCTTTCTTGAACCGTAGAATTTCACCAATTTTTTCCCTAAATGCCATAAATTATTAATTTTGCCGAGAAAATTATATCTCTTTACAAAATATCTAATTATGGTTCTTTCTCTAAGTTCTGATTACTTCTATGCCTCAATATTCTTATCTGAAAAAGTGACACAGCACTTATCTCATGGTTATTTTATGAGCTAATGTATATAAAGAATTTAGAATGGTAAGTCATTTAACTGTTTTTTTTTTCAACTGTTTTTCTGACTTTTTTTTTAGCAATTTACCCTAAATGCATAATAACTGTCAGTGTTCTCTCCTAAGTGTTTGTCATCTTCTGTCATTCATTGAGATTTCCATGAATGAGATACTTAGACACTGTGCATAAATTTTAGTCTGTATTTTTTCAATGGTCATGTCAGGTAGGCATCATTTCCGTTGTACTGAGAAAGAAATTTTGAGACTTAGAGACATTAAATAACTTGCCTGACAGTAATATGTAGTAAATGGCAGCACTATAACTCCAACTATGGCCTAGCTAATGGTCTAGCTGACCTCAAAGATTGGGTTCTAAATTCTAAGTGTATTTTACCATCACCTTGTCCTTCTTTAGGCAGTGTGCATACATACACAGTGTGATGTAGACAAATAAACGTTGAGTCTCTTACCTGTTTTACTGATTGATTTCATTAGGGTTGGTTTTATTATCCAAAGTTTCTACTGATGATCATATTTATTCCATAAGTGAACGATTTCTACTTCTTGTTATTTTAAGGAAAAAAGTGTTCTTTTTCCTTTCCCAGAGAATAGATGGTAGCTTTTTCCTAAACCCTTCCTTGCCACAACTGTTACTAAAAAGATGCCATTTATTTTTCTGCTGTCTTTGCATTTTTATAATGCTCGACTTGATGATGGCTGCTAGATTTTGTTTCTTCTGCTCACTCAAGCTTGCTTGGTAAATAGGCTTTCAGGGACATGGCTTTATAATCCTGTTTATGGTGAGACTTCATGACAGTATAAGCTCTCTGTGCGAATGTTGGGTGGAAGGGTTAGGGCTATTGGAAGTATTTTTTAAAGTACATGTTAAGGTTAATTCTATAGTTAATGGCAAAGTTAGAAGGCAGGGGGAGAGTCACAATGATACAGCCTGCAAATAATGACCTAAAGCTCAAATTCAGTCAGCCAGGCAAGGATCATCAATACCATTTTTACGTGGAGTTGGGATCGAGGACTATGACAGGTGATCCAGAGCTTTTAGTCCCTTGGATTTCAGACACTTGATTTTCAACAGAACTTTCTTCTCATATTTATGATGAAAGCAGAATGTTCTAGAATCACTGCAGTTGGAGTCATATGGACTGTGAGGGTAATACTCAATTGATTCTATACCTTCAATTCCAAAAATGAGTTTCTTAGAGCAATCGTTCTCAAATTCTAGACCTTGAAACTCTGGCTTCAGAATTATCTAAGGCGTTACTTCCACTGAATCAGAATGTTCTGGAGTTAGCTAAAAAGCCTTTTGAAATTACCCTAAGTAATTCTATTGCACACTGAAATCTGAGAAAGAAAAATATCCTTTAAGAACATGGAATAAACTCAATTATTTTTTCTTTGGAGATATTACAAAATTTTTTCAAATGTTTATGAGATCTACAGAAAGTGATTATATAAATTCTTACTCTTCCATTTTCTGGTTAATCTCTACAGGAAAATCTTATAGTAAAATGTTGTGAATTATGAGAACATAGTGTTTGGTACTTAAAATGGAGTCTTATCATTTGTCAGTAATAATTGTTTATAGAAATAAACAAAATTCTCTGGCCTTACTTGCAAGAATTCACTTCTCTTAATGCTTCATTCTGCTGGCCAGGTAGACAAGAGAAAATCAGGAGAATTAAGAGTTGTTAAATATTTTTTCCATTCATTTATCATTCAAACAATGAAAAGCAATTAAGATCTTCAGTTTAAAAACTGATCTACCAGATCTTTTTTTTTTAAAATTTTTTATTTACATTCAATTTACTTAACATATAGTGTATTATTAGTTTCAGGGGTAGAATTTAGTGATTCGTCAGTTGCATATAACACCCAGTGCTCAATTACACCAAGAGCCCTCCTTAATGCCCATGACCCGTCCTACCTCCCCTCCAATGATCCTGTTTGTTTCCTATAGTTAACAGTGTCTTGTGATTTGTCTCCCTCTCTGTTTTTTATCTTATTTTATTTTTCCTTCCCTTCCCCTATGTTCATCCATTCTGTTTCTTAAATTCCACATGAGTGAAATCATAGCATCTTTGAGTAGATGCTTTTTTGTGTGGAAATGCAATTACATTGTATATTAAAACATCTTTGTTTTAAAGTGTCTTTCTCTTATAAATCATGTGAATATAAAACTATTATAGAGTGTTTTCCACCTTTCTTTTTGTTGTTGTTTTGTTTTTTGTTTATCTGTTTTCCACATTTCAGAAGGCAGGCATGTAGTGTTGACCCTGAACAACATGGGTTTGAACAGCATGGGTCTACTTAAATGTGGATTTTTTTTAATATATAAATACAGTACGGTAAACGTATTTTCTCTTCCTTAAGATTTTCTTAATAACATTTTCTTTAGCTTAATGTATTGTAAAATTGCAATATAAAAAACATATAATGTACAACGTGTGTATTAACTGTTTATGTTACCAATAAGGCTTCCAGTCAACAGTAGACTATTAGTAGTTTTTGGGGAATCCAAAGCTTTTTATGGATTTTGATTGCACAGAGCAGTTGGTGCCCCCAACCCTATGTTAGTGACCCTCAAGGGTCAACTGTATTTCTGTAGCCATTGTGTTCAGTAACAATCTCATTGGAAACCAAGGGCTTGTTTTAGCACCCTGATTCTAGAAGAAATACATACATTATATGTTATAAAATAATATGAGAATAATTTATAATATTCATAGAATGACATAATATAAGAAAATGAAAACAAAATTAGATATCTTTTGTTCCTGAATTTAGGTTTTAATTAAAGAAAAGAAATTTGAAAGGGGAACCCTCCTCCACTGTTGGTGGGAATGCAAGCTGGTCCAACCACTCTGGAAAACAGCATGGAGGTTCCTCAAAATGTTGAAAATAGAACTACCCTATGACCCAGCAATTGCACTACTGGGTATTTACCCTAAAGATACAAACATAGTGATCCGAAGGGGCACGTGTACCCGAATGTTTATAGCAGCAATGTCTACAATAGCCAGACTATGGAAAGAACCTAGATGTCCATCAACAGATGAATGGATAAAGAAGATGTGGTATATATACACAATGGAATACTATGCAGCCATCAAAAGAAATGAAATCTTGCCATTTGCGACGACGTGGATGGAACTAGAGCGTATCATGCTTAGTGAAATAAGTCAATCGGAGAAAGACAACTATCATATGATCTCCCTGATATGAGGACATGGAGAAGCAACATGGGGGGCTAGGGGGATAGGAGAAGAATAAATGAAACAAGATGGGATTGGGAGGGAGACAAACCATAAATGCCTCTTAATCTCACAAAACAAACTGGGGGTTGCTGGGGGGAGGTGGGATTGGGAGAGGGGGAGCGGGCTATGGACATTGGGGAGGGGAGGCGAACCATAAGAGACTATGGACTCTGAAAAACAACCTGAGGGTTTTGAAGGGTCAGGGGTGGGAGGTCGGGGGAACAGGTGGTGGGTAATGGGGAGGGCACGTTTTGCATGGAGCACTGGGTGTTGTGCAAAAAGAATAAATACTGTTACGCTGAAAAAATAAATAAAATGGAAAAAAAAAAAAAAGAAAAGAAATTTGATAAATCCAGTAATGAATAAAGGCTTTATATGGAGGTTTATATGATTTTTAATACAAATTTTAAACTTGCTGTTCAATAATACTGTATTATTAGAAAGAGTACTATGTTAGAAGTCAGAAAACGTGAGTCCTTGTCTTGTTCTATCACTCAGGCAAATGACACCAGACAAGTCACTTTAAATTTTCAAGTATAAAATTAAGAAACTTTTTCTTTAATCTTTAAGATTTAGTCTTGACTTCCAAGGCTCAAGTCAATTTTATTTTTCAATCCAGTATAAACATAAGAAGTCTTTAATTCTAATTCTGATTTCCAATTGAGAAAGACAGGGTTACTATTTTAGCATAGTGAGAAAATACACATTCTATGACAACAAAGAATTGTTAAATTTTTAAAGGAAACTAATAACAGATATTATACTCTATTAAGATTATTCACTTAAATCTTTTAAAACATTTATTTTTTTTCCTATCACATGTTTATATATCTGTCTAATGTCTTAAATTGAAAAAGTAAATCAAGTAAGAATTTTCTTGCTGCATTAGGTCTAGGTCATGATGCTGAACATTTATTTATTTATTTATTAACATATAAGGTATTATTTGCTTCTGGGGTACAGGCCTGTGAATCATCAGTCTTATACAATTCACAGCACTCACCATAGCACATACTCTCCCCAATGTCCATAACCCAGCCACACCATCCCTCAGTTTATTTCCTGAGATTAAGAGTTTCTTATGGTTTGTCTCCCTCCCTGGTCCCATTTTGCTTCATTTTTTTTCCTTCCCTGCCCCCATGACCTCCCACCCTGCCTCTCAAATTTCTCATATTGGAGAGATCATATGATAATGTCTTCCTCTGATTGACTTATTTCGCTTAGCATAATACTGTCTAGTTCTATACACGTCGTTGCAAATGGCAAGAGTTAGGGTTTTTGATGGCTGCATAGTATCCCATTGTATATATATACCACATCTTCCTAGATGTCCATCAACAGATAATAAGAATGGATAAAGAAGAAGTGGACATTTATTTTTATATAATACAGAGCTGTTTTCACTGCTTTGTAAATGACATCTTTCCCAAAAGGGTACTATTAAATATTTCAAACATTGACAAAGTGAAAGAATTGTACAATATTCATATACCTACTCCCTAGATTTTACAATTAATTTTTGCAGTGTTTATTTTGTTAAAAACTCTCCATTTATAGATCTCTCAATTCATCCCTCTGTCAATATTTGTCATGCAGTTTTGATGAATACGTTTAAGTAAAACGTAGTCATTGATGGGGTTTAGGGCATGCTATCCTCAAACATGGCACCTTAACATATTAAATATCTTAAGCTGAAGGAGTTTATGAAAATGGTAGAAGTAGGAAGGTGGCACTGACCCTCCCCTCCTTGTCCTTCTTCCCTGAAAACAGAGATAAATGTCCCATGTGAAGTGTATCCTCCCAATACCAAGAGATACAGTATGCTTATCACCAGCCACAGGGAATTTAGGACTAAGAAGATCACGTAAACAACCATTGTTACTTCTCCACCATTTACTATCCATGGTCCCAACACCTTTTTTTGTCAAATATTCACATATATATTGTTTCTTTGTCTAAAAGACATAAAGCATCCTTCTCTGATTCCTTCTTGGGGTCTTCATTCTCTTGTGAGGTCTCATGGACATGTAACAGTTCAATAAAACTTGTATGCTTTTCTCCTGTTAATCTGTCTTATGTCACCTTAATTCTTAGGCTCAGCCAGAGACTCAAAGAGGGTTGGAAGAGAAAGAGAATTTTTCCTCTCCTACAACATTTTACTCTTAAGTACATTAGCATGTATATCATTAACTAGATTTCAGTGTTTGTTTACTGTTCCTTTTGTTTGTTTTGTTTTAAGATAGGGAAAACGTGTGTGTGTGTGTGTGTGTGTGTGTGTGTGTGTGTGTGTGTGTGTGTTCATTTCCCTGATTGTATTCTATAAATGCTGCTTTGTTCAATATAATTTCTAATGTGTTTGTCTCTAAGTGAAATAGCTAATAATTATCATGTCTTTTGTTTCTCTTTAAAGACTTGGGTGACTATTGCCTTACCCTCCACTGTCTGGCTTTTAGAGAAGAACTTTCCTACCCAAATTGCGCCCAAACTATCTCAGGTTTGAAAATGGAAAATTCTTCAGTGTGGATGGTAGGAATGAGAAGAGAAAGATGAGTATGGGAGAAAAATACTGAACCACAGGCATTGTTGACACAAGAGGGGAAAGAAAGATTAGTACGAAATGAATAAAACTTTGTAGCACTAGTTCATGAATAGGTAAGCAGGAAGTTTTCTACATGGTTTGTGTTAAATAAGGTGGGATCCTTGTTTCATTCAGAGATCTTACATCTTAGACCACAAGGTCCTCTCTAACTTACAAACATACAAAATGAATTTATTAGGGGGTGTTAAATGTTATGGTTTGTCTCCCTCTCTGGTCCCATTTTATTTCATTTTTTTTCCTTCCCTCCCCATGACCTCCCAGCCTGCCTCTCAAATTCCTCTGGGAATTCTCTGGTCTCTGGGACTGGGAATACAGTCTCTGGGAATACAGCACCAGAGAATTACCATCCAAGATTACATAACCAGAAAGAGTACACGTATATTACATTGCCTGGCAAATTTCAGATAGAATGGCAGAGTACTGGCACTACAGCTTACACAGCGGCCACTGAGCACAAGAACCCAAATATGGCAAAATTTATAGCACAATCTCTGTCGTTGCTGGTTCTGAAAGTTTGAGTTGTGTTTTCCCATACTCGGCCACCCTTGTAACAGAATGGATTTTTCACATTGATCTCTTTCAAATCAATGTCTATTTTGACTGTATCTGGTTGGCAAAACCTAGTTCACATGCAATGCACTTAGGGCAAGAATAGCTGGGACAAAGAGTTACCTAGCTTCTACACTGGGAACACAGAACTCATTAAATAAGGGAAACTGCCACAAAGGCTGTTCAAAAAAATATGGTATAAATATTCATTAGAGTCTTATCACCATGATGCCCTTTTGTCCATTACTGTTTTCTTGTTTTCTGAAATCAGCGTATGTCATGCCAGCATCTTTCTGCTAATCTATCATTTGGTAATTCTGTTATATCCCTGCATACCTACATCCTCTCACAAAATTCTGTGTTCCTCACGTCTTTTCTTTTGGAAGTTACGTTTCAAATCTATCTTAATTGAAATCAAAGATTACTATATTGTTATCTTAAAATTCTCGATTCCCAGTTTATGTTGCCAATTTATACAATTACAAAAAAAAAATCAGACAGATAAGTTTCTTAAAGTGTTTTGTACTTCTGTAATTCTTTCCTCCTTTCTTCCCCTGCTCTCTACTTCCTCCCTCTCTCCCTTCCTCTCTCTTCCCTCTTTATTCCTTTCTTTCTCCTTCCCTTCATTCCAATAGGCTTGGGATTGATCACATGATTATGACATCAGAGAGATAAACCAAATATTTATGAATGTTACTAAACAAAATAGGTGATATAGTCCTTGAAATCAGTCATATTTCTTTTACCCCCTTGAATACATTTGATCAAATGGGAGAATCTGACATATCTTAACACTGAAACAGACCTCTTATAGTTATTATGAAATAATCACTTAAAAATCACAATGTTTCAAATTTATTCAGAAGTTAAGAGCTGTACTGAATGACAAAATGCTCCCACCTAGGGTGCAGGGGATGATCTTCATGCAGTATATCTCATTTTTATAAGAAAGAAGATCTAGTCACTGGATAAAAGAGGGGTTTACTTACATTTGTGAAGCTTTGAATTATGTATTATATTTACAAAAATTTAGTATCTAAAACAATCATGAATAACAGATGTCCTATTCTAGACATTTTATACTTTGGAGACATAAATGAGTATGCTAGAGCCAAGAAGCAAAATATAAAAATTAATTACTCAAGGGATTGGATGAAAAGACATGGACTTTATTCATGGAATTGCTGGATTGATTATTGGCCCATTTCCCCCTGCTTTATAGAATTTTAAAAGTAGAACAGAATGATAGTTATTAATCTCACCGGAAGTGGGTAGTTCAAAGATTATGAAAGAGCAAAGGTGACATAAATTTAAAAAGAAAACTCTTAAAGATATTTGTCATGCAGCCAAACTAGATCAAGTCACAAGATCATAATACTGATCAATGAAAATCAAGCTAGTTTTCTTGAAATTAAGAAAAAGTTAATGATGAGCAACTAAGGCTTAAAAGGTGGTTAGGATGCTTGACTCTGAATTAAGAGACAAATTAATACACTATTATCTTGAAGCATTTTTTTAAAGATTTCATTTATTTATTTATTTGAGAGAGAGTGCATTTAAGCTGGGTGGTAGCAGAGGGAGAGGGAGAGCAAGAACCTCAAGCAGACTCCTTGCTGATCCAGGAGCCAGATGTGGGACTTGATCTCATGACTCTGAGATCATGACCTGAGCTGAAATCTAGAGTCCCATGTGGTTCCTTGCTCGGGGCAGTGGGGGGTGGGGGTGGGGTCTGCTTCTGCTTCTCCCTCTCCATCTCCCTCTGCCCTTCCCCGGCTCAAATAAATAAATAAAATCTTAAAAAAAGGGTGGGGGGAGTCCCACGGTCAACTGAGCCACTCAGGGGCCCCTTGAGGCATATTTCCTATTAAATTGTTTACTCTAAAACATAAGGAACATATCATAGCACTGATCAGAGAATAGTTCACTCACCCACCTGTGTTTTACATGATCATCTTTGTTTTTAGATCCTCTATGGAAAAAGTGAAAAATATTTTAAGATACTGAATGTGGAGATTCTGAATGGCTCTGTTTATCAAATAAGAAATTGTTCAAAACAATAAAATGATTTAGTAAAGACAAAAAGTCACTGAATCTTACATAGTTCTGGAGCAGGAAAAACTTCCAACCCATTTTTTTTAAACCTATTTGCAGCCTCAATTCTTAGGTGGAGAATTGTGACTCCTCCTCCTACAAGCTGCTCCAAATCCTTGGGCATAACTGTGTTGTTTGCCGATTCTAAAAAAGTACAAAGTGAAACAAATTGCTTTTATGCTGTAGCTGAAATCTAAAGTATATTATTTTGTTTTGAAAGGGGTCCTGTTTATATCTACCTTAAAACTGGAATCATTAAGAATGAGAAATTTTTAAAGAGTCAGGTGTCTTGAGTTCTGAGCTCTGTTTACCACAGCTTTCAGATATTGAAGATTCTGCTTGGGATTTCAGAATCTAATCTGTCAAAAAAAGGTCAATTTGAATTACCCAATTTCTAAGTTTCTTTCTTGATTAAACACACTCTGTTTACTTGCTCCAACAGAACCATTAATTCATTAAATATTTATTGAACATCTATCTACTAGATGACAAGTACTTTGTGTCTAAGGATATAACAGTGAATATACAGAAGATACTTCTTTTTTAATGGAGCATAAATTGTAGTTGGGAAAACCACCTTACTTACTTTCTTATACTTAGCAGTGATCTTTATTTTTTTAAATATTTTATTAAGTTCCCTATGTACAAAATTATTTTCCATTTTTATTTGAAAAGCACCTTCAGTTTTTATCATCATAGTTTTCATGTCAACTATAATAATAAAATTTGATACATAGAGCAATATGTCTCAAAACCTCAGTGCAGTCCATATCTTCTCCTCCTTGACCTACATATGAGTTTGATATCTGCTTCCAAGTTATGTCATCCTAACACTGAAATGTTTCTTCATTCTGAAACTATTTACAGTTCCTCAGTCCTATGCCAGTCACTGTTTATAGCTTCAACTCTTCTTTCCCATTCTTGATGTTTCTCTCTACTAATGTAATAACATCTACTAATCTAATAACATCACAACTGGTCTCCTCAACCATTGATCCTACACACTATAACTTGAAGAACGTTCTCAATACTTAACCCTAATTATGTTGTTCCCTAATTTAGAAAGCATCAGTGTTTCTTAATTTCCTTTGAATTACAGTTGAAAATTCTTAGGTTGGTGAAAATTCACCCTACCTGGAAGTCACTGGGCTATTAGTATTATGACATTATTTCTGTGGAAAGGCTAGACTTTGGCTACATGGATAAAAGAAAGAACAAAGTGATGTATTTACTTACTGAATACTATGTAGGAACTAGTGTAGGAGCAGTATTTCTTTGGGGGAATGTGTTAGGGATGTGGTTCTAAAATTTCATTGTCAGAATCCCTTTAGACTCCTATAGGTTATTAAGAGTTTTGTTTATGTTGGCTACATCTATCAATATTCAAAGTATCAAAATTAAAACCCAAGTACATTAAAAATATTTAGTTATTAATTCACTTAAAAAATAATAATAATAGGGGTGCCTGGGTGGTTCAGTCATTTAAGTGTCTGACTCTTGATTTCAGCTCAGGTCATGATCTCATGGGTGGGATGGAGCCTTATGTCAGGCTCCTTGCTCAGTGGGGATTCTGCTTGAAAGATTCTTTCCCTCTGTCCCTCTTTCACTCTCTAAAAATAAACAAATCTTTAAAAAATAACAATAATAAGTACTTTAATTGTTAATGTAAATACCATTTTTATGAAATTTAACTACATTTTCCCTAACAATTAAAATAATAAAGGGAAAAGTGACTTTTTTTTACCGACCTTTGAAATGTCTGACTTAACAGGCTCTAGGTGAATTGTCATGTCTGCTTTTCTGCATTCAGTCTGTTGCGATATATTGTCTCGGTTGAAGTGTATTAAGAAAATCTGGCCTCACACAGATATGTAGTTGGAAAAGGGAGGAGTATTCTAATAGTCCTTAAGATAATCAAGAATGTTTATATTTATCCTTAATATGCTACCAAAACTTGATTAGTAGTTTCTTAAATGTTGAAATCTGAAATCATATAAATGAACTTTTTGTGCAAAAGTGATAGTCTAATTGACAAAAAGGTCATTATTATTATGAAAATTATTTTTACCTGAAAGGGCCTTGAGAACTACATAAAGGAAATAAAAAATAAACTGATGCATTCATCAGAATGACTGAGACTACAGACTTCAATTTCAGAAAAAGTCCTGTTCCTCACTTACATGTTACATGGCGTAGGGTAGTTTATGAAACTTGTCTAGCTAAGACTTCTCCCTTTCAATTAGTAATGATCATAATAACAATATTAATTTTAAAGAGTTATTATAGTCAAATGATGACACAATGCATATAAAATGCTTTGGCACTGTGCTTGCTATATTATAAAGTCACAGTAAATGTTGACCTTAATATTATTATTATGATTAATTATTAACATGTGACATGAATCAAATGATCGAAAACCGAATAAGAATGTAAGTTAAACAACCCTACGTAAGTGATCTATATTTTGGAATAAAGTTTCCATCTTCTTGGCTAAAAACTGCAGGGCATCTTCAGGAATAATAAAGTTTCCAGAGCATCCATATGGCTCAGAGTAGGACTGAATTATCACAATAAAAATGGCTCAGTGAAATAAAAATCTTAGTATGCCTGCAAAGAAGATTTTTGCCTCAAATAGAAACAAAACAAAGCAAAATATGTTTATGTAGTTATAAGAGGAACTAAACCAAGAGAATGAAAAAAAAAAATCCTCAACCACACTGATTGCAATGAAACTGAGTTGGACCATGTTTGCCTTGTTTGGGAAAAACATTTTTCTATCCTTTTATTACCACATGCAGTGAATAGTCCCATGTGATTAACAAAATCATCTTGAAACACTGGCATGTGTTGGCCACAGATGAAAAATTAAATGGCATTTTTAAATTCCCGCCCCTCATCTCATTTAAGAGAGAATGTTGTTGTACTTGGACTCTAGTCCGTCTAATCAGGCAGCACATTTCCCATCACATCTAACACCTGGCTGACTCCCGTGTGCCAACTGTGCCCAGTGCAGTGATATGTCTGGAAGTAATTATTTCTATCACCCACATAAGGGCAGGGGATATGAGACTCATCACATGCTTACCTTTTACAGAGACTTCATTTTTCATTTTAGATGCCTGTGTGAGTTGGCCCACATAGATTCACCTGAATCCCTAAAAGGGAAATTTGCCCCCCAAATACAGCTGGGATAAGAAGTATCAGATAAGAAAAGTATCCTCACCAGTGACTCAGTCTTTTCCATAATGCAAATATACACATAGAATTTTGATAGTGACATCTTTTCCTAAGTAAATGGATATCAACTATATTCATGCCATAATGGTTTGCCATATCCTTATGCCTTGAAATGACATCCCCCCCTTAGGATAATATGTCCTACAAACAAGGAACAACTCATGGCACTGTCCTATCCTTACTATAGGATTTGATCTAATTTTGGTGTATGTGTGAATTCTTTTTCTCCCTCTCTAATAAATGCATTATAAAAAGATAATAGGTAGAGAGATAAATTGATATAGATATAATATTTTTGGAATCAATATAACTATACAAACTTAAATCCTCCACACTGACATTACAATGTTCAGATACTTTTCCTTTTGCTAAACCTTTGTGTAACAGATATCGATTAAATCATCTCCTCTTTCAGGACCCTTGGGTATTTAGATTATGCTATCTTTGGAGTCTTGTTCTGGCATTCAATCAATGCATGCAAGAGAATATGTTGTATCATATTTAGCAGACTAAGCTCTCTGAGGAAAGGATTAGTGAATAGTTACTGAGTACATTTTAAAAGCAGATTTTTCTCTGTAATATCTATGCCTATTCTTGGAACATATAACCGGATATGTTCAAAATACAGATGCAAAAGGAGAGACATCCTAAATAAAGTGTATTCATCTGATCTGCATATTTTGAAAGACCCGGATCTTCCCTTGCTTTCACATTTTATTTTTATGTTTTAATTGAAGCTTTGCATAATTTAAGAGTGAGATGGATAATCAATACAAAGATCAATTCAGCACTAATCCCTGTGTGAGATCACTACGGTTTTCTTGGCAAAATGCTGCAGAAAACTAGTTTAGTGTTTCCAATTAAGATAATCTATTAAAATAGCTTTTAATAATATATAAGCAAGTACAAATATATAATATGAGGGAAATCAGAGAAGGAACAGCACAATCTTATGTGAAATTAAAAAGTGATAATTTTATGTGGTAATATTCAATTATATGGATACTAACAAATTGTAATTAAATAAAGAAAATACCAATCCCGTGTAGACTTCCACCATATTCTATTTCTAATCCAGTGTTCTCTGAATCCTTCTGCCACAGGGCCCAGTCATCTGAAAGCACTCTCACCTTGATTCATTGTTAAAGAGAGAAAGTGGCCGCCTGTTTGCGGTAGACATGTAATAGGGGCATTCTGCTGTTAACCACATAGGGAGAGACCATTCTGACATTAGCTACTATCTTCTCTGACCATTAGAGTTCTATATTCACTGGCAGGAGAAGGAATTCCATGACAACAAATGGCATAGCTGACTTTCAACTAAGGAATCATATCTCAGGAGATTTGAGAAGTGAGATTGCATTCTAGTTTGAAATAGATGTCCTTTTTTTTCATATATTACACAGAAAAAAATATATGTATAAAATGAAATTTCATTTTGCTATGAATAAGTTATGGTATAGAAGGAGAATTTACTTATCAACATTCTAATATTATTGGACTTTATATAAAATACAAATTTAATGTATCAAAAAATGCAATAGCTCTAGAAATGGACACTAATTAGTGGTTTCCAGGGGTTAAAATGGAATATGGTGGGAAGAGAGTGGACATTGTTATTGAAGAGCAAAGAGAGGGATTCTTGTGATGTTAGAAGTACTATTCTTCATCGTGGCTGGGATGGTGGACACATTAATGTACACATGAGATAAAATTGTATAGAACTAAACATGTACCCCACATACATATATACAAATACAAATCAGTACAAGTAGAACTGAGGAAATCTGAACAAGACCAGTGGATGGTATTAATGTCAATATCCTAGTAGTAAAATTGTACTATAGTTTGGCAAGATATTATTATTGAGGAAAAACAGCAAAAAAGTTCTCAGATATTTCTGCATTATATATTACAACTGCATATGAATCTATAATATCTTAAAAAAAGTTTTAAAGAATAAAAAAATGTTCTGTTTTCTCATATGAATGTAAAGAGTTTGGAAGGCCTCACTTCCATCATTGCAATGAGAAAAAAGCTGAGGAAACTGAAAACCAACAACTCTTCCAAGATCCTTTATTGAGAGATCACATGGCCAACTGCTTCCCCCCACATCAATGAGACAGACGGGCATACAGAGACTCACAGCTTACTAGAGTAATAGTCCATGGACAGAAAGCATACCTGGAGCCAGTACAGGATTAAGAAAACTTAAACTACAATTAATGAATTGCTGGGGGTTCCATGTGGACAAGCTTGAAAATTAAAATCCCAGGGAGGGTCAGTCATAGGGGTCCCCACACTTTCCTGAACTCTGCTTTCAGTAGCCCCACCAGGTTTTCACAGTGAAGAGCAGTGGAAAATGCTCTTATACTTCCAGTAGGGAAAAGACAAAATTCTTCATTTTGAATATGCCCAGAATATTATGTACTTCTTAATGAGGCTTGCCTACAAGGGAAACTATTTTACTAAACCCTAAGCAACTGGGTCTTACCAGAGCCTAACTGACTTATGTGAAGGGAAATATATAATATTAGCACCCTTTAGTCTTCCAGGTAGGAAAAGGAAATATCCAACTACAGCTGCCTCTGGCCCTCTTGTTTCACTTACAAGGGCAAATAAAATAAAACAAAGCAGAGACACACTTAGGAAAGTGACAACCTAAGGACACAGACTCACTAAAAGAACGAGACCTAATCATAAGACTATAAAACATTTCTCCTCTTCCATACCTTACCATCACCTCGATGATGATCTTGCATAATAACAGAGTAATACAAGTGAAGAAACTATGCATCTTGGACAACATTTAAGAAATGTCTAGGGAATTGGGGAGGGTATGTGCTATGGTGAGTGCTGTGAAATGTGTAAGCCTGATGATTCACAGACCTGTACCCCTGGGGCAAAAAATACATTATATGTTAATAAAAAAAGAAAAAGAAAGAAAGAAAAAGAAATGTCTAGGGAAATCCAAAGACAACAGTGGATACAAAAACAAGGACCCCTGAAATGCTTCTGACAACACAGCTACAACAGTGAACACGGCTTAATTCCTAGTCAGATAAACATAAAACTTTACACTAAAGACCTATTTACCTCAGTTCCTTTTACTTGCTGCATCATATCAGGCTTTCGGCAAAAAATTAACAAGGCACAAATTGAAAAGACAAAATGTACAGTCTGAAAAGACAAACTAATCAGAACCAGATTCAGGTAAAGACAGAAATTTTGGAATTCTCAGACTGGGAATTTAAAACAACTGGGATTAATATAAGGAAAGGGCTCTAACAGAATAAGTAAACAACACAAAAGAACATGCATCACGTAATAAGCAGAGAGGTGAAAACGCTAAGAAGATCGAAAGAAATGGTAGAAATAAAAAACAGTATAACAGAAATTTGATAAGCTCATCAACAGACCTGGTATGATTGAGAAAAGAATCAATGAGCTTGAAGAAATATCAATAGAAACATCTATAACTAAAATGCAAAAAAAGGATGAAAAAAATTGAATGAAATATCCAAGATTCAAAGGATAACCACAAAATGTACAAAATATATTAATAGAAATACCAGAAGAAAGAAAGGAACAAAGAAGTGTTTGAAGTAATAATTATAGAACATTTTCCAAAATTAATGACAGGCACCAAACTAAAAATCTGGGAAACTCAGTAAACACCAAGCAAGATAAATACCCCCAAACATCTATACTTAGGTTTATAATATTCAAACCACAGAAAATCAATGACTAAGAAAATTTTGATAGAAGTTAAGGACAGAATAATATATGTAATAAAGAGGAGCATGGATAAGAATTATATTGGACTTCTCTTCAGAAACTGCACACAAGAAGAGAGTGGAGTAAAATATTTAGTGTTAAAAGAAAAAACTACCAACCTAGAATTCTATACCCAGTGAAATTACCCTTCAAAAGTAAAAGAGAAATAAAGATTTTCTTAAACAAACAAAAATTGAGGGAACTTATTACCAGTAATGAAATGTTAAAGTTCTTCAGAGGGAAGGAAAATCCTATAGGTCAGAAACTCAAATCTACATAAAGAAAAGAGAATTAGGAAAGAAATACCTGAAGGTAAAATATAATCCTTTACCTTTTTTTCCTTAATTTATCTTTCAAATAACATGGATAATAAGGGTAACAAAGGAATATTATAAACAACTCTGTGCCCCAATATTTAATAACCTAGATTAAATAGGCCAATTCCTTGAAAGATACAATCTACCAAAACTCATACAAGTATAAATAGACAAACTAAATTGTCCTATATCTTACAAAGAAATTGAATTAATACTTAACAATCTTCCAAGCTTACCAAAGCACCATGCCCAAATGGGCTCACTGGTAAATTCTACTGAATATCTAAGGAAGAAATTATACCAATTCTCTGGAGTCTCTTTTGGGAAACAGAACCAGAGGGGGAACTTCCTAATTCATTCTGAAGCCAGCATCACTCTTATATCAATATCAGAAAAACACATTAAAATAATACTATGGACTAATATCTCTCATAAACATAGATGCAAAAATCCTCAAAAAATGTTAGCAAATTGAATCCAACAATGTATAAAAATAATTACACACCATAAACAAGTGGGATTTATCCCAGACATGTAAGACTTGTTAAACATTTAAAAGCAATTCATGTAATTGATTAAACAAACAGACTAAAGAAGAAAAGTCACCTGATCATATCAACAGTTGAAGAAAAGCATTTGACAAAATTTAACACCCATTCATGAAAAAAACTATCAGCAACTCGAATACAGAACTTCCTCAACTTGACAAAGAATATGTGCAAATTACCTATAGGTAGCACTATATTTAATAGTGAGAAACTAAATGTTTTCTTGCTAAAATCAGGGTCAAGCCAAGGACATCCCCTACACCACTGCTTTCAATACTGTACTGTAAGATCTAGCTAATACAATAAGACAAGAAAAAGAAATAAACAAAACACAGATTGGGAAGGAAATAATAAAACTGTCTTTATCTACAAATGACATGATTTCTCTGTAGAAAATCCAAAAGAATCAACATCAAAAAGCTCTTAAAACTAGTAATTGATTACAGCAAGTTTTCAAGGTACAGGGTTGATTTATGAAGACAGCTGTTTTCTTATATAACAACAGTAAACAATTGGAATTTGAAATAAAAAATACAATACCTTTAGCACCAAAAATGTGAAATGCTGAGCTGTAAATCTAATAAAATATTTATAGATTTCTATATAAGGAAAATTATGAAATTCAGATGAAAGAAATGAAAAAGATCTAAATAAATAGAGATTCTATACACATGGATATGAAGACTCAGTACTGTTAAGATATTCTTTTTTTTCCCAATAGATCAAAATACTTTCAGTGCATTGTTAATTTGAATCTCAATAAGTTAATTTATGGATATTGACAAACTGTTTCTGAAGTTCATATGGAAAGGCAAACAACTCAGAATAGCCTACAAAATATTGAAGGGCAAGAACAAAGTTAAAACACTGATATTATTCCAACTTCAAGATTACTTTACAAAGTAAAGTAATCAAGAGAGTATGACATTGGTGAAAGATAGAGAAAGAATGTATGGAACAGAATAGAAAGTCTAGAAACTGACATACCCAAATATAGTAAACTGATCAATAAAAAGAATCAAAGGAAATTTGATGGAAAAAGGACAGTCTTTTCAATGACTGACTGAAACAGTTGGACTTCCATATGCAAAAAAGAATTTAGACATAGATTTTACACATTTCATAAAAGTTAATTCAAAATGAATCACAGATCTAAATATGCAACATGAAACTATAAAACTCTTAGAAGATAACATGGAAGAAAATCTAGATCACTTTGAGTTTTTAGGCAAAACCCCAAAAGCATGATTTAATGAAAGAAAAAACTGATAATTTGGATTTCATAACAATTGAAAATTTTTGCTCTATGAAAGACCCTTTTAGGAGAATGAAAGCATAATTCACAGACTGGGAGAAACAGTTTGCCAAACACATATCTGATAAAGGACTGGTATCCAAAATATACAAAGGACTCTTAATCTTAGCAATAAGAAAGCAAACAACCCAGTTAATAAATAGGCAAAAGATCTAAACAGATACCTCATCAAAAAAATAGATAGCAGGGGCACCTGGGTGGCTCAGTGGGTTAAGCCTCTGCTTTCAGCTCAGGTCATAATCTCGGGGTCCTGGGATCGAGCCCCATATCAGGCTCTCTGCTCAGCGGGGAGCCTGCTTCCTCCTCTCTCTCCCTGCCTGCCTCTCTGCTTACTCGTGATCTCTCTCTGTCAAATAAATAAATCTTTAAAAAAAAATAGATAGCAAATAAACATATGAAAAGATACTCAAGATCATATGTCATTACGGAATTGCAAAATAAAATATCAATGATATACCTCTACATAACTATGAGAATGGCTAAACTCCAAAACACTGACAACAGAAAATGCTGGTAAGGATTTAGAGCAACAGGAACTTGCATTCATTGCCAGTGGGAAGAACCATTTTGGATGGCAGTTAGGCAGATTCTTATAAAGCTAAAGCTCTTACCGTATGATTGGGCATTATACTTGTTGGTATTTACCTAAATGAACTGAAAATGTATGATCACACAAAAAGCTGTCCATGACTGTTTAGAGCAGCTTTGTTCAGAACTGCCAAACTTTGAAGCAACCAAGATATCCTTCAATAGGAATGGATAAAAAAATGGTACATCCATACAATGGCATATTATTCAGTGATATAAAGAAATGAGTTATTAAGCTTTGAAAAACAAGGTTCAAGCAGGAACCTTGAATGCATATTGCTAAGTGAAAGAATCCCACTAAAAAGAATATGTCTGAAAAGATATATACTGTATGATTCCAACTGTATGACATTCTGGAAAAGGCAGAACTATGGAGACAATAAAAAGATTAGTGGTTGCTTGTGGTTTAGGTAGAAGGAGAAATGAGTAAATAGAGCACAGGGGATTTTTAGGGCAGTGAAATTATTTGCATGATACTCTAATTGGTAAATGCACGTCATTAAACATTTGTCAAAACCCACAGGATGTGTGATACAAAATGAATCCAAACACAAACTGTGGACTTTATTTAATAATAATGGATCAATATTGCTTCATCAGTTTTAGCATATGTACCACACTAATGCAAGATAAAAGGAGAAATTGTGTGTTGGGGGAGTGGTGAGCAATATTGTAAGTTCACTGTATTTTATCAATTTTTCTATAAACCTAAAATGGCTCTAAAAAATCAAGTCTATAAAAAAGTGCAGTAGCTTAAATTTCACACTAAATAGGAAGTTAAAGGATTATACCCCAGCAAGTACTTGATTATATACACCAGAGCTCTTTGTTTATGAGATCCTGAGGACGATACCATTTTTTTCATGTAACACCTTTACATACATAAACAGATTAAGCATAACTGTAAATCAAATTACTGCTAATGAAGTAAAAGCTTGCTATTTGGTATTGTGGATATAGAAGAAAAGCACACAGCTTTTAGAAATATGGATAATAGTATTTTTAAATTATTGCTACTCTTTATATCTGAACATTTCTTCAGAACATGTTTCGTTTGATAATTTTTGAAAATTGGAAAAATAGAATTAAAAACATCACATATGATATAGGGAAAAGAATTAAGAAACACATTTAGACTCATAAAGACAGACATTTCTGCCTCTAAATTTTTCATGAAAATGCAAGACTATATTTCAAGGAAGAATCAGGTAATAGGGTACAGATTCAAATCCAGCACATTTTCTCACAAGGTAGTTTTTTTTTTCTACCTTTTGTGGACCAGATGAGATGACATGTACTGAGAATTTAATTTATGCCAGTTTCTAATAATGATAATCTTAGCCTTAGGTACAACAAATTACATTTTTCAGAATCTGCCATGGGTTAAACTTATTATTGTACAAACCTGAAAGCAAATCAAGCTACAAACACATATCAAGAGATTCTGGAAACAGGGGTGGCTAGGTGGCTCAGTTGGTTGAGTGTCTGCCTTTGGCTTGGGTCATGCTCCCAGGGCCCTGGAGCTCTGCATCGGGCTCCCTGCTCTTCCTGCTTGTGCTCTCTCTGTCAAATAAATAAAATCTTAAAAAATAAAAAAAGAGACAGAGATTCTGGAAACAGCAACTATTTAAAAATAAAAATAAGTTCTAAAAGAAATTTGGTTTCCTATTGTTAATCTTATGAAGGATATAAAATTGGATCTGTAACTTCATTATATGCAAAAAAAAAAAAAAAAAAAAACAACCCACAACTGCAGGTAGATTAAGGATTTGGATGTTAAAATTTTTTTAAAATGTCAACTTTCAGAAGAATATAAAACTTCTTTTGGTAATAGTGCAATTATGTATTGCTACATAACAAACTAAAACTTAATGATTTAAAATAGCAATTTATTATTATCTTTAAAGCTAGGTAGTTCTTGATTGAGATTCATTACGGTTATAATGGATGGACAGATAGTGGATGGGCTGGAGTTTTCTGAAACCGTCTCTTGGTGAGACATCCAAGATGGTTCACTGACCTGAACAGCAACTGATTCTGACTTTGGTAGAGAGCTCAGTAGAAGCTATCTCTCCAAAGTGCCTATAGATGGCTCTTTCTTGTGGCTTGGGCTTCTTAGAGCCTGGGGGTTGGCATTTGGAGTTAAGTGTTCCAAGTGGGAACATTCCATGAGACTCATTCTTTGTCCTAGCCACAGAAATTCTGGAAGGCCACTTCTGCTCAGAAAGTCACTAAGGACAAGCCAGCATAGATTAAAGGTCAAGGGAATTATATTCCACTTCTTGATAGGAAAAGAATGAGATCACATTACAGGAAAGTACGTAGGATGAGACTTCTTGCTGTGCTCATCTTAGGAAAATCCAATATGCCACCAGTAGAGGAATCCTTAACTTAGATAAAATGAAAGTACTAACCATGAAAGAATATATACAACTACATTAAAATTAAGACTTTCTGTTCATTATGGTATAATCATGTTAGAAAATAATTTGTTATTATCTTGAAAATGTGAGCCTTCCCACATATGTACCCAGTAGCTCAAAAATTCTTAGGCATTTACCTTCAAAAGAAACTTGCACATTATTAATTAGGAGATACGTGTTAAGAATGTTAATAGGGCATTGTCCATAATAGCAAAAACCTTGGGAAAATCTGAATACTATTAAAAATGGGTAAATAATTTGTGATATATTCATTCCCACAATGAAATTACTATAGTAGTAAGTGGAGAAATATTAGTATTGTATTAACATTAATGAAATATTGAGAAAAATGAAGTTAGGCCCAGAATACTACATAGTATGATATTAATTTTATAAAGTTCAAAAGTAAGTAAACCTAAGGAACATATTGTCAAAAACCTTAAAATAAAGATAAATAACATTTTAATGTAAAATTAAAAAATAAGAATCAGTGTAAAAAACCAGACAAAATATCAAAAATTTAAATAGAGATATAATCAGATTATGCAGTGGCCTATCCAGCCATATTGAAGCCTGAGGCAAAGAAAAATCTTTAAATTGTAAGTTAGATATTAAATTGGTAAATCTTGCCCCTCCCATTTTAAACACAATTCAGTGGTATCAATTAAATTTTAAAATGTGCATTATTTTTGATACAGCAAATGCGCTCCTAGGAGTCTATTATAAAGGAATATTTGCATATATACACAAAGGCAAAGGTATAGTGACATTATCCACAAAAGGTATATTGATAATCATTGAAACACTATACATTCTTAATATGAAAGAAAGTAAGTGATATATAAAATCAGTAAATTATTATTATTTTTTTTAAGGATTTTATTTATTTATTTGACAGAGAGAGACACAGCGAGAGAGGGAATACAAGCGGGGGAGTGGGAGAGGGAGAAGCAGGCTTCCCCCACCCCCCCCCGAGCAGGGAGCCCGATATGGGGCTTGATCCCAGGACGCTGGGATCATGACCTAAGCCAAAGGCAGAGGCTTGACCCACTGAGCCACCCAGACACCCCAATAAATTATTATTTAAACAATATCCAAAGTATATTGTTAAATAACAAAGTCCAAAATGTGAATTATATTGTCCTGTAATCTTTAACTTATGCATATACAGAAAAACTAACTAGAAAAATCTACATCAAACCTTTAACAGCTGTTACCTACTGGGAAAAGACTGACAGAGTGGGGGGAAGAGGAACATTCCCATTCTTCCCAATGACTTACAGCTCACTGGAACTTTTTAAAAGGGGAATGTTACTTGATAATTAAAAAGAATAACCATGAATTAACATTATAAGGAAAAGAAATTTCAAAAAATGATAGCAATTAAGAATACTGAATTAGAAATACTGCCTTCCTTTTACTGATCACTTGAAGGTCAAATGACATTTCATAGAAACCGTATCACTTGCTAAATTCCCCTCATTTACTAGGTTTGGTTCTATAGCAGAAAAATTCAAGACAACTTTTGGCTAGTGGAAGATTTTAAGAAGTGAACCAATACTATTCTTGAGTGTTGGGATTTATTTAACAACTTTGTCCAGGAGGTAGGTCCCCTCATTCTTCACCAGTATTTGTATATCTGTGTTGATAATGAGGTTAAACATAAGCACAAGAGGTCCCCACTTTTTTGATAAAAAATAAAGCTTTTGACACATTATTAATTTTTCCCCTAAATTATTTTGGTAAAGGAAGTCAGAGCCTAAATCTGAGGAAGGAAAGGTCCCAATGATTTGAAGTCTTTTCATAACACAGTTTGGTTCAGACCTAGAAATTCATAATTTTAATTATTCTTTTGGACTAGTAATAATAACAATAATATAATCAACACTCATTGATTTACATTCCAATGGAAATTCTAGAGTTTTCACTGATACACTTTTAATAAGATATAAGGGAAAATAACATGAGAATAAGATGGAAATCATTCTAGTCACTCATATTATTTTTGGGAAAGGAATAGAGTTTCTCCAGCTGTTGAAGAAAGGGAGATACCAGTCTAAATGTATGATAGAAACTGGAACCCCAGTTCTTTCGCTATCTGAGGGGAACAATTTCCTTGTTTCTACAGCAACTTGGGGATGAAAATAGACGGAGGAGAAATGGAGATTGAGTTAGTGAGATGGGAAAGACTGGAAGCTATGTGACACCATCACATTCAAAGTCACATTGCCCAGAGGCAGAGAAACCTTCAGTAAAATTATCAAATTAATTTCCTTGAGGGAATTGATGACAAGGATGGAATTTACATCCAGATTGATTTAGGGTAAAGTAGAAGCAGCAAACGCATACTGATAATAAGAGTAGCAAAAGAGAGAAAAAATTAGAAGTGATTTCCTAGGATTCACAGAATTTACAAGATTGTGTAATGTTAATTCATATCAAGTTTAACTAGATCTCAAAGGCCAGGGGTCTCCCAGACAGTACTTGAGTTACTTAACTATGCTTTTTAAAATGTTTAAATGCTAGGCACATGTGTAACTTTCCTCCTTCTTAACATTGGAAAGTTCTCAAAGTGATATGTCTATATCTAATGAAAATAATTGTATGTTTCCTGTTCACTCCCAAACTTAAATAACTCTTAGCTGAAGTCTATAAAACCCCATGGAAATGAGCCCAGATCAAATTAAGCTGATTAGAAAGAGGATTAGGTGGATATCTGTGACACTATTATTTCCTCAGGAGTTGCTATCTTCATCTCCAGACCTTGACTGTTTCATCTGGATGATAGCATTCTACCCAAAGGGCATCCTTCTACCCAAACACCATCCTTCTGTGACCCTGGAGTCTGGGACAACACTGAAAACAATGAGTTATCTTCAGGGGTTAGCACAAGTTAGCAAGCTTAGGGGATATGCTAGAAACATTTAAGTTTTCTCAGTTCAGGTCACAGAGTTTCTGGAACCATGTTGATCACTCTTAGCTTCCTCTAAAGCCTTTTATCTTATTTTACTTTTAAGATTTACTTATTTATTTTAGAGAGAGCGAGATGGGGAGAGACAGAATCCTTAAGCAGACTCTGCGCTGAACACGGAGCCCGACCAGGGGCTCGATCTTGCAACCCTGAGATCATGACCTGAGCTGAAACCAGAAGTTGGATGCTTAACTGAATGAGTCACCCAGGCACTCCTCCAAAGCTTTTTATAATGCTTCCAGGGCATATTTCATGCCACTTACTAGGCATACATGTGCTATAGCACAATAAACAGCCCAAGTTTGCACTTAGCATTTCTGAGTTTAAATTCCTACCTTGGCCGTGGGCTATCTGTGCGACCATGCACACATCACTTCCCTGAGTCTCAGAATCCTCATCTGCAAGGAGAAAGATTATCTATCTCATATGGATGTTGTAACAGTTAAATGTGATAATTTCGTAAAACTGTTTTACACAGTGCTAACACAATAGGTAGCCAAGAAACAGTAACTATTATGTGCTAGGTCAAATTATGGTCAAGTCATATACACGACCTATGAGTGCATTCTTTCCTATTTTTCAGTATGGGAGGGAGTCTAACATTTTTAGAAGCGTCATACTAAAACGACGTTTTATATCATATACTCATGTTTATCTATCTACCAATCAACCATCTACCATCTTTGTCTCTATGTGTTTTTAATTTTCTATTGTTTATCCATCCATTTGTCATTTACTTATTTAACTCAAGTTCCCATCTGTACGTGTCCCATCCTACCTTTTTCAGATTCCTATTCTGAAGGAATATTCTATTCTCAGGCTCATATTTCCATGTCCATCCAGCTGAACACTTACATATGTCAAATAAGGAAAGGAGGCCAGAGAACAATAGAAAAGTTTAGTTTGGAAACATTTCCTTTGGTCCAATACAAATGAATTGCATTTGGAGTGAAATTGGCATTGACAACAGTCACTTCAACAGCAAAGAATGTTTTGTTCCTTTTTATTCAATTGTTACACTTGCAAAGAAAAGGGGGGAAAATATATCTCTTACTTTTTCCAGACCATCAAAACTCAAATAGAGTTTATGCACTCACAAGGATAGGTCTTGGGTTGGCCAGCTGTTCCCTGCATGTGGATAGTGGAGTAATGACTCTCCGGGTTCCATCAACCTAAACACACCTAAAAAAATGCTGTCAGATTAACATAGCACCTGCTCTGTCAAATACGTCTCCAGCCATCTGGAATGCAGCTTTACCAAGTCCTTGACTCACTATTTCACTTACTCCAGTTTTGCTGTAAGGAACTTAAAAAATAAACTCTGAAAAGAGAGTCCTTTAAAGCAGTACATATTTTCATTTTTGTAACTATGGGATGCCATCAAAGATGTCCTGATCCATAAAAATATATAAAATAGGTATCTTAATAATGTCTGTGATTCTTTTCAGAAAGAGAGTTAATGTATTTTTCAAGGGTATTCTAATGTTTTCATCTCTTTTTGCATAATTTTTCTTTGATTTCATGAAACATGTCCAGTTGTACTTTAGATAAACTTTGTGACTTCTCAAGAAAATGTCAGTTTCTACATATGAACAGAACAGATATTGGTTATTAAAAAACTGTAATGAAATATAATTTTTGAGGATGGGGTGCTTATAGAAGCAGACAGAGATAATATGCTTAAAATTTTACTCATTCTAGCTTGTGTAATTATAATTTTATTAGTCAAGCCTTCAGTGAGGATATCTAGCATTTATATACAAATTACACAATACAAATTTCTGGTATACCCTTGCATACTACATCATTTTAAGATTATAAAATTTAAGGAGAGCACAGTTTTACATTCTTTGAATTTACATAAGAAAAAATAATTAGCTAAAAACGAGGTTAATTTATTGATCACATTACTTGAAGAAAATAAACCTCCAAATTACCCTCAAATGTTCTGCATTTGCAATATGTAAATTTTCCCTTCCAAAAAGAAACCCTCAAAAAATTTTTTTTTGATTTATGCATTAAGAAGTTTCCTGTGGAAGAATAAATGAAACAAGATGGGATCGGGAGGGAGACAAACCATAAGAAACTCTTAATCTCACAAAACAAACAGGGTTGCTGGGGGAAGGTGGGTCGGGAGAGGATGGTTGGGTTATGGACATTGGGGAGGGTATGTGCTATGGTGAGTGCTGTGAAGTGTGTAAACCTGGTGATTCACAGGCCTGTACCCCTGGAGCTAATAATACATTATATGTTTACAAAAATTTTTTTTAAATTTAAAAAAATAAATAAAAGTTTCCTGTGGATCCAAAGGAAACATTGGTAGTGCCATAAACATCTCTCAAGTATAGTAGACTTTACCATAGGGTGAATGATGCTGCTACTGGTCATAGTTAACATGGATGCTCATCAGCTTCACGGTAATGAATTAGCCGTGAATAATACATATCATCACTACTACGTTTATACTCTTGCAAGTGCAGAGATACACGTGTAATACAAACTGTGGGGCCAAGACAAAAGAATACTGCAAATCACACTTCTGTCCAGTCGCACACACTTGCAATCGCACCACAGAAGAGCAGTACGTATTTCAAAAGTTACCTTCAGGGAAGCACTCCTACTGCCATCACTTTTTATCTCAACCCATCATCACATGTCTGTGGATAGCTATGCTGATCTTAGAATCCTTTCTCTTTCTCTAGTCAAAATGTTTTATATACTTTTGTCATTTTCTGAATTTCCTGCTTTGGGAACAATTTTACTGTCAATTCATGAGAACTCTGAAATGTCATAAAACTTTTGGAAAGTATAGTACTAATAACTAATATTTAACCAGAAATACTTTTGGCAGTATCGTTTGGATGTGCCACTTATTCATATAACATATGTGAAGGCAACGGGGAAGATCTGTAAAACGAATAGAGTTTTTTTTTTTTTTAAAGATTTTATTTATTTATTTGACAGAGAGAGCTCACAAGTAGGCGAGAGGCAGGCAGAGAGAGTGAGAGGGAAGCAGGCTCCCTGCCAAGCAGAGAGCCCGATGCGGGGCTCGATCCCAGGACCCTGAGATCATGACCTGAGCCGAAGGCAGCGGCTTAAACCACTGAGCCACCCAGGCGCCCCACGAATAGAGTTTTGACAGCAAACACACATGCTATATAGCCCTGACTCATACACGTCATAGTAGAAGCTTCTATAACATACAAACACATTGGGAAACGAAACACACTGAGACATGAAGCTATTAGGTAACACAGACTGTCGTTTTTCATGTTAACAGAGTATTTTGTCAGCCTTATCCAGTGACAATTCTGATGTATAAAACATTGCTAACAGATCCGTCACCCCCCGCCCCGCCCCGCCGTCCTTCCTTTTTACTGTGCATATACATCTCACAGTTCTCTCCAGGGCTTGCCTTCCCCATTGAGTCCCTCACGAAATCCCTGAGCTGCCTTTTTCATCTGAAGCCTCTGTGCAGAACTGTGAATACTACATCTTTCATCTCACCTGATAGGTGAGCCTTCCCCAAATCCCAGGTAACTGTTAGAGGACTCAAGGAACGCTCTGTGAAAGGAAATCACAAGAGCAGAAGTATATTCTGCTCTCAAGGGAGGCCGCTGAAGCAAAAATCAATCACATGAATTAAGAGCTTTTGATGAATAAATAATTCATACACGCTAAATTAATTAACCCATTTCCAAGTCAGTCTTAGAACAGCATTCTAGACTCAGCTTGCATTGTATCAATCGAAATGTAGTCATTTGGTTTTGCTTTCTACGATTTTTCAGGGCAGAAAGACTGTGCTGGATTGAAGGCTACCATTTTTAAGAGAACGTGGTAGCCAAAACCAGGTGGTTGGGCGCTCACTTTCCAGGGCAAAAACCAAAGACCAAAACAAGTACTTCCTCATAAACACTCTGACCACTGTATTTAATAGTGTTGACATTTACATAAATGGATTGCAGTGCAGTTGTTGAACATACACTGGGATGATTCCATAATCCTGTTTTAATTAGATGGATGTTGTGAGCATAGAAAAATCACAAGCTGCACTCCCTGTGGTGATGCCATACTGGCAAGGAATCAATCACCACGGCTCTAGTTGCCATAGAAACCGATAGCTCTTGCACCACCATCTAAGTGGCAAATGATTGGTGGTGTACTCATAACACAGGGAGAGCAATGAGTTTTTCTATCCTGTCCAGCAGCTGTGCCAGAGAGTTAATTAAAAGCAGAGAACATGAAATAAATCTAAATCTGTGAAGAAATGAAATGTACAGTACAAATTGAATTCCCGTGTCGAACAGAAATTAATATGCAGCGCAAACCACAGAGCTGCCTGAACAAGCAGCAGCTGGGAATCTTGGGAAATGTTGCCTCTGAGGCGGTTAGAACTGAAATGTGGAGAGGGCACCTCCTTATCTTATTACCTAAACAAGCACTTTGTTCAGCATTGGTGTTGACTGATGCATGCAAATTGCAGCCTCAAATGTTAAGAGTTCCCGTTTCTAAGCAGGAAGGACAAAGCTTAACTAAGATTTAATTAACAAACTGTTAGCAACCGCAGTTTATCAGCTGTGAACACAATGTAAGTAAATGTTTCTACTCCTGTACTGGAATTCACCAGACAACCTCTGTGAAAGTCAATGTGTTTTTATTGATAAGCCACAAATTCAGAATTCATATTTCAAATATTGCGAGCTGAGGAGCAAGGACCTGAAATGCTTTTCCAAGTAATAAGAGAAGCTCGACATAGAAAGAAAGTTTCTTTTCTTTTTTTCCTGTAGAATGAGCTACAACAGATGAGGCATGAAATATTTAACTAGAGAGAACCACGATTTCTTGGTTCAGTCCACCCCCATTCTAGGATTTCAGGGTTATCATTTGGAAAAGTTAGTCTGAGCCACCTATTCTCTGTGTGAAGCCAACTGCTCCCCCTGGACAAGCAGAGCAACACAGGAACCACGCTGTGTATCTCTGCGGCTGCCAAGTATGTGTGAGTTTATAGAGATCCAAGGAAGAAGTAGCATCTTAGATCATGCAATGTCCCCTTCTCCCCCAACTAGGAAAAAATCAGCTCCCCGAGGAGTGAGCATGGCTGCCGGTGGAAAAGCATAAAATGCTGGTAGAACTTCAGAGTGTATATCGTTATAAACAGTCACATGCACTTAATATCCATCTAATGAACTGCTGGAATTTCCCTTCTATCAAGATGTATTTTTCATCTGACTAGTCATCTATTTCTGCTGGCAACTGAATTTCTCACCTAAGGAGAATGTGCACAGTCCCTCCCATCGCCCATTTTGAGCGTATTTTCCAGTGTGATAAAACAATGAGGAAGCAAACACCATACTTCCATATGCTTGCTTATGAGGACATGTCTGTATGAATCAGGTTTTTATATGCAGTTCAAAACTACTTGAAAGGATCGCATAGATGTCCATGACATATAGAGTGAAATTCCAAAAGGGGGGTTTCGTACACTTTGCAGACACTGAATGGGCTTCCGATGACTGGTTGAGTCAATGCTATTGTAACAGAAAGACCTCAATCTGACATCAAGTGAGAGGTTACGAATGAAATATCATTGTAATCAAGGGAGGGGTTTCGAATATTATTCTCACTGTACCACTAAAGACTTCAAATACAGTCAAGTTAATTATACCTATTAGCATCACTGAGTAGAATCACCAATAACCAAGGAAAACCATCTTGTCTTTATGGGAGTATCTGAATGCACAAAAAGAAAACAATTTTTAAAGTATGTGAAGTGTTCAGAAATATGTACATATGTGGTGTCATGAAAGTATAAAATAACAAAAATTTATAGAGTTAATGTATAAGGCTAGAAATTTATATCTTTAAGTAGACATTTCAAAATGACAAGTTCAGGATTTCAGAAAGTTCTTGATGCTATTCAAAATATCCCTTTAAATTCACAGATACAGAAGGTCTCAAGGTAAATGTCTATTTTCAAATATTCTCTGTAGTTAGAACCTATTATCTTTGGTATTACAGTCAAATAATAGGAGACCATGGATTAGGAGATTTGATCTCTATGGTTAATAACACTACGGATAAAAATCTTGAATCTATATGTTTTCTTTCCCATTTTCATTGCACTAACTTATATCCCTATAATTTCTGATTTAGATTTTTGTTTTTGTCCCCTAACCAATCTCCTTGGAGTGCCATTTTCACGTCTTGGTGGGGAGAAGGGGGATTGACACGTAGAGTTTGACGAAGTTCTCCAGTTATCATGAGAATTGTGTTGCTTTTCCTTTTACCCACCCTACTCAACTGAGAACCAGGGCTCTTAAAAAAATGTTTCTTCAACTTATTTATGTATTAAAATCAACTAGAAAACTTTCAAGAGAAATGACAGAGGTGAGATTGAGAGAAGGAGAGAGAAAGAACAGATCCCCAGGATGCTGCAAATCCTGATCCCGTAGTTCCGCATAGTATCTGAGAATTCAGAGTTAAATAACTTCCACAAGTAATTCAAAAGCACAAAATCACTTTAGAAAAAAAGGCAGGAATTTTGCCCCAGCCAATTTTGACATCTCTTGATCTTTTGACCTTTTTTTTTTTGATGACCATTTCATCTGAAGAGAATTACGTTTCATAATTTGTATAAGCAATGCTGATCCTGTCACCTCTTAGTCAATGTTTTCAACCATTTTTATGTGATTGACTTTAAGAGAAAAATAATAAGCAAATAATATTTTCCTCAGAAAAATACATATACACATTCACACACATTTACCAAAAATTCCCAGGATTTTACTGGTTTCCCAGAACAATCCCCAATATTTTAACCTCCCTTTTTATATTTTGGATTACATAGTCAGCCTCCTCAGAATTTCTTCTAACTTGCACTTTTACAACAAGTACTTGGTTAAATGTGAACTGCCATTATCAGTGTTATTATTATTTGTCATAAGTAAGATCCTTTATAGAAGGACCATAGTTATAAATACCTTATTAAATCTAAGAATCAGGGGGGGAAAACATTGTTTCTTCTGAGACCTCTTGGAGAAATTATATTTTCTGTGAAATGTGGAAGCAAAAGCCAATTGATATCCTACCAAGCCTAGGAAGTCTCAAGGATGAGACTGGAAGGCTCCTCTCACAGCAGAAAAACAGAGATGGCCATATTAGGCCAGATGTTGTCTGAGCAAAGCACATAGGAACGTTTTCTGTGTACCAGATGCAGACCACATCCAATAGAGAGCTGGTATGGGGCTGTCTTAAAGTCTTTGAGACTGACCAACAAGATAGTGTAAAGTGGCAAGGGTTAAGGTAACCCAGCTATTTCTTTAATGGAAGAATAAGAGGCACTTGGGTGGCTCAGTCGGTTAAGCAACCGACTCTTGGTTTCAGCTCAGGTTGTGATCTCAGGGTGATGAGATCAAGCCCCGTGTGGGGCTCCGAGTTTAGCAGGGAGTCTGGCTGGGACTCTCTCTTTCTCTCCCTTTGCCCCTCCCCCTGCTCTCTTGCTCCCTCTCAAATAAATAAGTAAATCCTTTTTTAAAAATGGAAGAACAGAAATATAGAAATACTGACCATAACATATCTGGCCTTTTCCCAGTGATGCAAGGGTTCTGAGAAACCAAAGAAAGTCCTAAAGAAAATGTATCATTTTGAAACACCTGAGTACCTCCTCTCCTCTAAATAGAAAAGCAACCACATCATTCTCCATCGAAATATAAACTGTTCACTCTCTGCTTGTTTTCCTAATTGTCTGTGGTGTTAAAAAACAAAAGTCAGAGAGCCTGACATAGAATTACATACAGACTTAGTCAAGTATAAAATTCTTTGTCCTCCAATTTTTTCCAGTAACCCTATTTCAACTGATTTTGGAGCCAGACTCACCTCTAATATTTGAGGGACCAAGTAACATTATATGTCTAAAGAGTTAGCTATGAATCAAAGCAACAAACTCTTAAATAAAATGTGATCTAGTCATATACCTGAAAAATACACCTTCCTAACTATCTGAGTGACCAAAGTTGAATTTAGAATTCTTGACACCCTTTTTTAGTCTATTGCTGCAAATTGCCTACTGTTGACTTTCTGACATCTTGGGAGTACTTGCAGCCTCTCTCCCTCCTCTTTATATTTCAGCTCCTTTCAGCATCATGGAAAATCTCACAGATACACTCATTATCACCCACACCAAATACCCAAGTTCCATCCATATTGTCACAAGAGTTAGCCCCTGGGCATGCCCCTCCCCCCAATCTAAGGAATACTCACACCAGCAAAGCCTCTCCGCCTCAGGAACAAAAACCCTAAGGAAGAGCCCCGCACAGACCATGGACCCAGACTTGGCATCATTTGACAAAGAATGACGGGGTCCTGGATATTCCAAGCAGAGTGATGCTAGGAGGATACCGAACCAGTATCCTGGTTCTGAAGAGGTATTTCTGCTTGATCTAGATAGTCTCTCCATCCCATGTGACAGGGCAAAACAGAAGACAGCCAACAGAGGATCTCTAAAGTAGGGTACACAGTGAGAATTCTAGTTCCTGGCTCTAAGGGTCATCTTTTCAGGAAAAATCAATGGCCATTATTAGCATAACGAAAAAGAGAAAAAGAAACACCAGGTGAAGAAAGAGCGTGGAGGCAGCCATGCCCTCTTTTCCACTGTGTGAGGCTGGCCTCTGGCTTGTACCAACCGGTGAGTTGAGTAGCTATACCTTTGACTTATTAATTCCTTTAGGCATTTAAATTTCTAGATTAGACATTTAAATTACTGACTGGAGGACCTTTTATCACCTGGTAGTGATTCAACATTAATGAGATTTGCCCCAAATTCCATTCAAGGGAAGAGAAACAAACTGCCCCATAGGAAAACAAAACATGCTGCTTACAAGTGAATCTATAAGGCCTGCTTCTTCAGAATATTTATCATAACCTTGTTCCTATAAACAACAAGAATTTTTTTTTTTAAGCTAATAATGCCTTTGTTTTGCTTTTGGGGAATCTCACAGCCAAGTATATGTGTTAGTTTATTTACTACCCAGGCTCTTAATGGACTGTATGCCTACACTTTAACTTTTTCTCTGGTCTTATCTCACATTTCCGTCTTTTTATTCTATATTCTAAGTTTGCTCATGGTCCTATTTTATTGCAGCATTTGTATTTTTATAAACTGGCCAAAGTGTTTGGAGATATAAAATCTGAAATCCCATTCCGAGTATGGGAAAGGGAGAAAATCAGAGCAGACTGAAATTAGGTGAACTGTAGGGCCACCAGCCTTGTCTAAAGTTTCATGGAAAACTCAGGCATTGTGAGGCTGATGACAAAGGGACACCCTCTCACTAGGAGGGAGTATGGCAGGTAAAATATGAATTATAGTCAGCAGGTATGTATTTATACATTTAGTAAATATTTGTGAATGCTCGTGCTCATTCTGTACCAATCAAAGCATCTGTAGACAAAATATATTTGTTCTTTTCCCAACAATGACTGGGAAGGAGAGCAGCAATGCCAGCTTCCCAGGCTTGTGACCTGCAGCCTTGCAAGCGTCCAGGCTCAGAAGGACCCTGCACTTGGTTTAGTGTTCCCCTTTGCTGTCTTGAAATCCTAACCTTTCTAAACATGGGGAATTTTAATTTTCCCTGAAATTTACATTGCTGGCCCTGGATCATGGGCTGTACATTCTACATCTCTGCCTACGTACAGATTCCCCCAAACACCCTCAGATTTCATCTGGATCCGACATTCACATATTTTATGCCTGTGAATGGATTTAGGCTTCTTTGTTAAGACACAATGTGGGCCCATTATCTTGTCCCTATCAAAAATAAAAAAGAACAGTTTGAAAACGTACACAAATCCTCTCCTGTGTCAGCAAGACTCCAAAATGACTTATTTAAATGATTATTTTGTAATGCGCTTCTGTTTGAAGAGAACAACTCTCATGGGAGAGAGAATTGCACAAATTGAAGAAATTGTGAAGTCTGTTCTCAGCAAGCTGCAGAGAGGGTACCCTGTTTGCTCTTATTCTCTTTTCTGACTTCAGCTGGGTGGTGCTCTCTAGCTATATCCTTGAACACAGACTTGAAACTTTAGGGAACATGAAATTCACCCACACATATTCTCTGCTATTTGGTTATTTACTTATTTGTTTGTTTACATATTTATTTATTGCCATTCAGTTTTAACTAATGTGTCCCGGCTACCCTTTACTCTTGTTATCTGTCTATGCATTCCTCCTGTGCTGGGCCCCCAATTTATCTTTACATCCTCAATACCCACTGCAGGCAGGGCCTATAACCCAGAAATTACTTACTGAGTGAAGGAAATAACTTCCCATGTTCAGGACTCAGATGAATGCTTTACATGTGCTATTTGATGAAATTCAATAGAAATGACTGCATTTCAACCTGTAAACTTTTATAAAATTCAGAAAGCTGTATTTGATCCCTTGTAATGTTCTCTTTGATGTCTTTGCAATTTTTTTCTTAGTGATGCAATTCTAGTCCATCAAGGCCCTTCGGAAGCAGAACCGGTGAGAGGAAGAAGTTAAATTGTAATGCAGGCTTAGTACTATAGAGAGCTCTGGAGAGCATCTCATACCTGGTTGAAATACTCTTCTCTCACCCAATCGCTGGGAGCAAGTTGTCTTGGGGAGGTCTTGGCCTTATGCAAAGTGGTCTTGCCATCAAGGCAGACCCTGAAGGAGTGCAAAGCCGAATGCTACCACCTGACTGCCCTCCTTGTAATTGGGCAGCAAGTACTTTCTTAAAATGAGATCCAGAGAGCACCATCCCCATATCTACCACAGACCTGCCTCATAACAACTCTTGGTGTACCTTCCTAGATTAAGCAACCAGAATTACCAAATTCTGAAGAAATGAAATTATATCTGTACAGTGAAGTGAGGTGTTCATGATGTTCAAATCATTATGAAAATGAGGGCAGCAATTATCTTCCCATTATATTTCTCCCTTCTAATTATGGGTCTCTTCAACATTATATGGTCTACTTACCAACAGTCTGAGTGAGTCATCTGTGAATATAATATTTTATTTCTATGTCATGATTCTATGATCTTGGGTGGTTTCTGCTAGACGTTACAGACTTTAGACAATCTCGTTTGCTTCAAAATAGAACTGTTGCTGGGTTTGTTAGTCACAAAGAGATGTAGTATTTAATCACCAATTTTATTATTATTTCTATTATTCTATTCTATTATTTTTATTATCCTCCAAAAGGTGTTATCTATTATGTTCTCTAATTTTCTAAATTGCTTGTTTCAGTAGCTTTTTATATAAAACCTCCAGACACTTTAATATAATCAAAGGTTTTCTATAATGTAAAGGATACATAGTTGTATCCCCAGTACATAGAAAAGTTCTCAGTACAAATTAGGAGGCAAATAAATATTTGTTAAATGACCAAAAAAAGGGGCGCCTGGGTGGCTCAGTGGGTTAAGCCACTGCCTTCGGCTCAGGTCATGATCTCGGGTCCTGGGATCGAGTCCCGCATCGTGCTCTCTGCTCAGCAGGGAGCCTGCTTCCCTCTCTCTCTCTCTCTCTGCCTGCCTCTCTGCCTTCTTGTGATCTCTCTCTGTCAAAAAAAAAAAAAAATGACCAAAAAAAAAAAAAATTGAACAAGTGAATAAAAGGGTTGGTGACACTTTGGGACATTCTTAATTAAATAAGGGTATGAAGCCAGTATAGAAATGATGCTGTCCTACAAAACTGAACATGGACAAAGGCACATTCTTTAGCTTTCTAAACAGAGAATACAATAAATGGAGCTCACACAGTGGAATACATGTGAAAAAGCCCAATGTATGTGTTGGCAGATGTTAACCTTATGCTAAATATGATTTATCAATATGCTGTTGTAAGAACTAAGTCTGGCACATTCTGGGGGTTTCCTAAAGAAGGCACAGAACTCCAGAAAAAGATAATGGTGGCACCATATTTCTTTTCATAAGTTCAATCGTATCAGAGGTCAATCTGCTTTAAGGTTTGCCACATGGGAATATAGGACATAGAAATCCAGGACAGGAGAGTGATAGCACAAGTGATATGTAAAAAGGCATTTCATGCGGTGCCTGGGTGGCTCAGTGGGTTAAGGCCTCTGCCTTCCGCTCAGGTCATGATCCCAGGGTCCTGGGATCGGCCCTGCATCTGGCTCTCTGCTCAGCAGGGAGCCTGCTTCCTCCTCTCTCTCTGCCTGCCTCTCTGCCTAGTTGTGATATCTCTCTGTCAAATAAATAAAATATATATTTAAAAAAAAAGGCATTTCATCTGGCATATCATCTTTAAGAACTTCCCTATATGTTGGCCCTACAATTCTAGGAGAAGTCTGAGGGAGATATAAGATTCACACAAAATTCAGGGAGATAATTCTACATGACCTTTCATCCCAGGAATTCACAATTAAAAAAAGAAAACAACTTAAGTGGATGGTGGTAGGAGAGGTTTTAGTAAGCTAGGCTGAGGTGCAACCACTAAAAATAATGTTTAAAAAAAGTTTTATAGACTTTTAAGAAGGCTTGTTATATATCTCAGTGAAAAATCAGCTGGATTCAAACGATTATAATAAGTTCCAAATATGGATCTCTTTCTTTCTTTTCATTACCAAAAGGAAACACACAAAGCATATTAAAAAGGTACTAATTTTCTTCCTTTTTTATTATGTTTTCCATAGTAATTTTTTTTTTTTGCTTTTATAGTCAGGAAAAGAAAACTTACATATAAGCAAATTACTTGTATCTTTTACTCCCCTCCCCTGATGGCAAAACTAAAATTTGTGATTTATTTCCTGATAAGGGTAAAGAAAATATGCTTGGGGAATAAACACTATATACCAATTCAACATTTTCCTTTTCTACTCTCTGTGTTTCCTAAGTAATATTGATTTGAATGTGTCTGCTTTTGAAAGTTGTTTAATTCTGCTTACTTAAAAAAAATTCAGGAAGAGTAAGGCTAAAATCATATAATATAAGACAAAAAGAAAAAAGCCAAGAAGCAAATGGGGCGAAAAAAACAAAAAGCTCAAAAGAATATCTTATTAGGCAAATTGTAGCAATTGAACCAAAATGCCAGTGTAAGCTTCCTGATAGCTTGTGTGAAAAAGGCAGTACATTATTCTAATTAGTTAAGTATTAGAAAAGTTTTAGCTTATCAGGAAGGACTGGATATATACTTTGGGATTTTTTTTTACATTAATATATTCATGTACTTAATAAAAGTTCATTGACCATATACTGCATGTAAGGAATTAAACTAGTGGCCTGGGCAGGGGAAAAACAAACAAACAAACAACAACAACAACAACAAAAAAAAAAACAGAAGAAAGAGAGAGAATAATTGCAAGAGAACGGGGAGTTGGGGGTGGGGGGTTGTGGTGGATGAGGGAGGAAAATCCAGGCCCCCAATCCTCATTAATTTGGTTTCTGAGGTGCTGCCTTTGTTGCAACAATGTGTATGTTTATGATTTGTGTTACATTAGAAGCTCTGTGAAGGGGGCTTGATATATGCTCCTTGATTAGGAAGCTAATATTGGCGATTTATCTAGTTACTATAAGGACTACCTGTTAAATACTGTCTTCCCCCCTGCCCAATGTTCTGCCCTCCCTCCTCACACAGTTAAAACTCAGGGGTGGTATACTTGCTTATGCCTGTTCCCTAGAACACAGAATGGCACCTTGCTCTGTACTGAGACCCAATAAATATTCCTTTGGGTATTGATGAACTGATTGAATGGATGACTACAAGCTTCTCCTTGAAGCTCAGGTTTCAGCATGCTGTCTTTAATTTACAGAGATAACCTTTGTTTGCTTCTAATAACACTGATTTCTCTAAACACAGTTAGCTGGATCTTAGCATGCAGAGGGCTTTGGAGGTTATTTTCTACTGGCTACTCAAATTTAAAATTTGCACAGATCATCCAAATATCTGCTAGGGCAAATTTAAAAGGAAGGTTGTATATTTTCAAAAGAAACTCTCCCTTATGACATCTCCCATTTGCATTATAACCTGCAGATTGAATTCTTTGATCCCTATGGTCTCTAGATCGACACAAACGATATACAAGTTTTAAGATGTCAGCATAAAATGTAAAAGATATTATACCTTAGTATGTATGCGGAGTTTTCAAATATTTCCTGCGCATAGGAGTACTTCACCAGACACAATTCCACGGGACAGTCTCCTCTCTGAAGCTTTATAAGCTTCTCTCCTTAGGAGGATTTGAGAAGACATGTGACTTTTCCTCTCCTATTCTCATTTTCTTCCTTCTCTTACCCTCACACCATCTGGTAGCCCCTGGTGTGGCTCCTCTAAAATTTATGACTCTAAGAGTTAGAAAACCACTGTAGAATGTAAGTTTTGAGAGTTAATATGGAGTGTTTCTCCTAATGAGAAGGTTACATCAACATACCTGGCATCACAATTATGTTAAAATGTGTCTCATGAAAACACAGCAGGTTCTAATTCAACTACTGGTGTATTTAGAGACGTGTGGAAATAACTCATCTCAGACATTAAAGAGAAGCAGTGTGGCTCAGCACATTGAGCGACTGGATGGAGATTCATGGACTCGGGGTTTTCCAGTTGTCCTTTTGCTGACGTGTTTGACATTGGGAAAGTCACCGCTTCTCTTTCCCTCGGCTTACTCATCAATAAAGTAGCAGGTGATCATGCTGACTCACCTCATTTTCACAGAATGTGATTCGCCAGCACCAAGAAGGCACACTCCATTGAAGGAACCAGTGAAAAATACTATAAAGAGCAGGTGAAAGCAGTCCCATTTGTAGCTAAAAAGTGATCTGAAGGAAGCTTACATGCTGTAGGACTTCACGTATATAATAAGAATGAAAACATTGGCTCATTTTGGTTAGATTTTGCAAAAAGATAATTTTCAGTGAAGATGCACAAACTAGCTTCAAAGACTTTTAGTCTTACTGTAAATTGGAGCGAGGGCTACCATCAGGGCTGGAGGCAGTTGTGGGCAGCAGTCACGATGTGTGCTGTAATTCTGACAAGAGCAGTACGCCCTGCTTTCAGGACCTTGGAAAGAAAAAGGATGTTTTTGATTTGTTGAAAGTTTAAAAAAAAAAAACTTCCAAGTTCTGCTTGCTAAGATGCGAAAGCTAATAAAAAAAAATGTCTATCATTGTAAATCTGATGTTAGGATGTTGCTTCTGACTACTAGTAAATTGAATCCCTTAATTCTCTGTTTGAGAAGGAAGAGATAGCCCAGTTATAACAGAGAATACTTAAGAAACAATTACTAACTAAAATGGCCATTCTTTACCTCATGTTCAAGGTAACCACACAGCATGCTCAAAGCAACAGTTCAGTGCTTTGTTCTTAGTCATGTGTAGAACAATTTTAGATTAATAGCTGAATTTTCTTAGAGAAGAACTTGAACTTCATGGCAGGTCATTTCCTTTAGTTCAGAATGTTTTTCTTACACTTCAATCACTTCCCATTTTTATCAATTCTCCCACTGAGTGGCTCAAGTCATTTCACCAAATGATCTTACCAGATGAGGTGAGTCAACCGTCTTTGCGAAATTCATTAAAATAAAGGCCATTGGGGCACCATTTGCTCAGCTGAAGTACTATTCACACAGGCTCAAGGAGTTAATGTGGTTACTAAAGTGCTCAAAACACTTTTTATTCACCCAGAAAAACCTCTTCCCAAAACTCATTAATTCCTTTAACACATTTGCAGAGCAAGTATATTAAAAATTTTGAATCCTAGATCCACTGGATAAATTACCAATTGTTCAAGGTGACATTTTACTACATTAAGGGCAAGATCTGGGAAGACTCTGACTGGAAGGAAAAATGCAAAGATCTCAGAAGCAGAAGAGATGAAGTCCAGACCTCGGTCCACTCCAGTTATTCCATACATACATGCCAAGATGAGGATGCAAGTGTGACCAAGACAGAGTTCTCACCTTGAAGTAGTCCACAAGCAAGTGTGAAAGACACTTCAACCTTGAGTGAGTAGCTCAATTTCCTTCTTCAAAAATGGAGACAAGAAGACACACCTCCCAATACCATAGTGTGATAATGAAGAATGTAGGTACCAGCTAGATTCAGACAGTCCTGAATTTAAACCCAGATTCTACTCATCTCTTGACTCAGCATGACCATGGGCAAGATACCATACTCATGTAAGCATGAGTTTCCCTCTCTTTAAAATTAGTTCCAGCATTACTTCGCTGGAATGGCTATGGTGCGGCTTTGATGTGCTAACGTGCTAAGTATTTAAGGCACACAGGAAGCTACCAGATCATACACATAATTACACTTAGATACACAGTGGTTTTACATATATTTAAATTTTTTAAAGATTTTATTTATTTATTTGACAGACTGAGATTATAAGTAGGCAGAGAGACAGGCAGAGATAGAGGGGGAAGGAGGCTCTCTGCTGAGCAGAGACCCCCCCCCCCCATGTGGGGCTTGATCCCAGGACCCTGAGACCATGACCCAAGCCAAAGGCAGAGGCTTAACCCACTGAGCCACCCAGGCACCCCTTTGTATATTTAAATTTTGAAGTGGTGATGAAATGTTACTGTTCCCCTTGCACTTAACATATAGATAAACTATCAATGGTAATCACATGAACATAGTGAATAAAGACACCTGAAAGGATAAAAATGTTATATAAAATGAAGCATTCATAATATGGGCCAAAAATCTATAATATTGAGGATGTGGAGAAAAAGGAACACTGTTGCGCTCCTGGTGGGAATGCAAACTGGTGCAGTTATTGTGAAAAACAGAATGGAGTTCCTCAAAAAATTAAAAATAGAGCTACCCTACAATCCAATAATCACATTACTAGGTATTTACCTCCAAATACATAAACACTAATTCAAAGAGATACATGCACACCTATATTTATTGCAGCATTAATTAAAATAGTCAAACTATGGAAGCAACCCAAGTATCCATCAATAGATGAATGGATAAAGATGTGGTATATATGTATAACACACATATACAAGGGAATGTTACTCAGCTTGATAAAAAAAGAATGAAATCTTGTCATTTGCAACAACATAGATGGAGCTAAGCAGAGTAAGTCAGTCAGAGAAAGACAAATACCATACGATCTCACTCATATGTGGGATTTGAGAAATAAAATAAATGAGCAAAGGAAAAAAAGAAAGAGAGAAACCAAGAAACAGATGCTTAACTATAGAGAGCAAACTGATGGTTATCAGAGGAGGGGGGGGTGTGGAGATGGGGGAAATAGGGAATGGAGACTGAAGAGTACAGTTATCATTGATAAAAAAATAAAATTATCGGGGCGCCTGAGTGGCTCAGTGGGTTAAAGCCTCTGCCTTCGGCTCAGGTCATGATCCCAGGGTCCTGGGATCGAGCCCCGCATGGGGCTCTCTGCTCAGCGGAGAGCCTGCTTCCTCCTCTCTCTGCCTGCCTCTCTGCCTAATTGTGATCTCAGTCTGTCAAATAAATAAAATCTTAAAATAAAATAAAATAAAATAAAATAATCTTTAAAAAACCTATGATATTTAAAGGATACCAGTTATTTCCATTATGCACTTTAGTTACTTCCAAAGCCTCATGAACTGGAGGAGAAATCACCTGCTATTTCCTTATCAGAGCTCACACACAAGTTTTAATCTCGTATGAGATGAGATAATTACAATTATTTCCCCTTTTAAAACAACAGAGTTATTTGTCATTATGTCAATTAATGAGCACACGTCTGACATAGAAATGTAATGGAAATACTTCTTATGGCAGATAAACCCTAAGGTATCCCTAATAGGCCCCAATTTCCTAGCCCCTGGTATCCATGCTTTTTTCTAACACCCTCCCCTTGAGTGTGGACAGGAACTGTGTCTAGCTTCTAGCCAATAGAATATAGCAAAAGGAAGGCATTTTTCAGATATAGTTAAGGTCCTATATCAGTTGATTTTGAATTAATTGAAAGGGACATTGTTCTGGGTAGGCATGACTTAATGCAAGCTCTCAAAAGGGGGATTGAGAGTTCCTTGTGGTCGGAGACTTTTTATCATGAGGCCTGAAGGAGTAAGCTACCACGTTGTGAGAGCGCCGATAGAGAGGGTCATTCATGCCTCAAGGAACTTCAGGCAACTTTCAGCATCTTGAGAATAGTCTGGTCAACAGTTGGTGGGGTAGGGGGGTGGCAGTAGAAAAAAAGAGGGACATTTAGTCCTACAACCACAGGGGCATAAATCTTACCAACAACTAAAGAGAGGGTGGAAGTATAGCTTTCCTGGTTAGCCACTCATGAGACTGTACCCCCAGTCAATACCTCAAAGGCAGCCTGGCAAGACTCTGAGGCAGAGTATCAAGCTAAGCTATGTGTGTAAGGACTATGAGGTAATCAACGCGTGTTGTTTTAAGCCACTAAGTTTGTGGTCTTTTGTTATAGCATAGTAAACTAATATCTCCTGTCAATAAAAGGGTTTTGAATTTGGAGTACAGAGATAAAACAATACAAGAATAAATGGTGGTATTCTTTTATGTACTCTGATCATTTGTTCCCTGTTGGAAGTAAGTAGGAGTCTTCTTAGTATAGAACAGGAGGAGATAAAGTGAGTGGGGAGTCACCTCTCTGAAAGTTCCCAGATAAAGAAATGATTCACTTGAGATAAGAGTCATTGGAATTGTCAAGTGTTTTATATGTAGTGTATCCACTCACTATATCATCAAGAAGAATTTCCACTAATTTTGTAGAGTGTCCTTTACTGGCTAGTTTGGTAATGAAGGAGGAGAAATTTTTATGAAGCTTCCCTTCAGAAAAAAAGAGGGCAGAATGAATATTTCTAGATATCGTTTTTTTACAAGTATGTTAGGGACGTAACTATAAAAAGAAAAGAAAAGTAAGTGTACATGGTTAAAGTGAAGGAAAGAAGTGCTTTAGGGACATCATAGTCTTTTGCAGTCTGAGAGAAATGGAGAGAGGAATCAGCCCTATGAAAAGAGAAGCAAGATGATTTCCTGTAGGTCTGTGGGAAGAACCGCAGGGGCATAATTGCAGTGTCAGATCAATCTAGGGGCCTGACTGGCAGGAACCATGCTGGACCACTTTTAAGTCTGTAGGACGTAGGGAAATACAGCCGTTCCTCTTATAGTTGATACGTGGACAATTTAACCATTTATCAAAAGTATAGACTCATGATAGATCAGGGATGAAAGTGTGTTTAATTCTTCTGCTGAGAAAACTAAAGGCAAGAGCGGGTAAATGACTTACTTCTCTCTTGTCCTTCAGCAAGTTACCATGAAAGCTGGGAATGGAACAATGTACTCCTGATTCTCATTCAGTCTTCTTCTGTGGGCTTTTGTTGAAAACTTACTAAACAGACATAAAATGGTAAATAGGTATATTTAATAGAGGGGTGTGTGTGTGTATAATATATCTATTATGTATAATTATATATATTTGTTATATATGTAATATATCTATTATGTATAAATATATATTTATTTCTTAAAGTACCTTTTGGATTAAATATATATTTATTTTTAAAAGATTATACTTAAATATATTTATAAAATTAATAAATTTTATATATGTATATAAAATATCTCTATCTAAAATCTATATACAAATATATGGATATAACCCAAAAGGTACTTTAATCATCATCTAGTCCAGTAGTCTGATGCTCTGGTTTTACAGCTTGGGAAACTGAGAGCCTAAGGGGTTTAGTGACAAAGTCCCTGTTCCCAGACACATAACACAATTAATTCTGCATGAGTCATAAGTAATTTGTTTGGGCTCTTGTTTCATTTTCCCATTCTCTCTCTTTTTAGTCTTTATGACCACACAATTAGTCACAGGAATTCACACATCCGCACCCTCCTCTGCAGTCCTCCTTCCTGATTTCTCCTGCTCTATGAAATTCTGCACTACTAGATCATTCTTTAGCTCATCAATCTTCTTTCCCTCACCTCACAAATCAAAACTTACTTGCCCCCTTTCCTCATCCTTTTGAATCTCTTATCAAATCGCTGGTTTCTAATCTCTGATATAGTCATTCTCACATGTCAAAGGATTACTATTATTCCTCCCAGAAATATATCCATTTTAAAAACAACAGTGAACATGCCACATCTCAACTTTCTGAAATAATTTACAATATTAGAATGTTCACATTATTGGGAAAGTACTTCTGGAGAATGCATTAGATACTTTTGGATGATACCATAAAAATCACTTAGACATTTAGATAGACCTCGTCACTGACCAGTTATCTCAAAAGATAAACCAGAAGTAAACTGGGTACATGGAAGTAACATCCTTTTAAAAACCCTATTAGTCATAGGCACAGATACTTTCTGAACCTTTCTATTTTCAACGTAGAAGCTGAGCTGAATCTAAAGTGCTTCACCTGGCAATGGAAAGTCCCAGGGTACATGTTGTTTAAACTGTTTTGTTGGTCCCCCACTATTTTTAATGATATTTTCTCCTTTACCTGAACAACCCAGAGGCTGAGCAAATGCAACCCAGATCCTGTGGTTCTTTTTAAACTCAGCTCAATTCTCAACTCTCTCTCTCTCTGCTTCTTCCCACCCCCCACTCAGTTGCCATGTTCAACAACACTTCAAAGGTGTGGCTGGCTTCATTTCTAGGCTTAGATTCTGTTTAAAGAAGAAGCTAAATCGGAATCAGTTTATCACCCTCGCCTAGGATTTTTAACAGAATTTAAAACCGAGAGGAACCCCGGCTACATCTAAAATGATACCAAGTGTGTCAGCTGGGGGCTTGAGGTTCAAAGGAAGCTGCGGGCCTGGAGAGAGCTCCCTCGTCACTGCCAGCATTGCATACTGAGCCTACCACAGCTTCGTGGGTACACAGGGCATTTTCAGTATTTTTATTTTGTTTTTTCTTTAAAAAGGAAAGAATTAGGCTTATTTTTACATATTTGTCTTTACACGATGATACTTTCATTAAATTAAAGCAAATAGAGAGAAATGGGTACTGGAAGGTACACCAGCACAAGATCCTAAAATTAATCTTCTCTGATTTATTTGGAATTAGGTCAGCAGAGGTAGTAATGAGAGAGATGAGCACTAACCAGCAAATAATCTAATGGACTAGAGAAAACACAAACCACCACAGAGCTCCCTTACCTAATCGGCTGTGGCATGAAAGTAAAAAAAAACAATGTTTTTGAAAAAGCAGAGGTCCTTTCCATATCTTTTTATTTTATCTCCAGTTCCAAGTTCTGCCTAACATGTATCTTATATTTAACAAAGGCTTTATGTGTCTCATCATCAGTGGCTTGAGGATAGTATTATATCCTCTGGAAGTGTCATGATATGTGTTAAAGGACTTTTCACTTGAGATCAATGTTGAATGATGGAAGGGGGTTCTTCATAGGGTCAGACTGGAAAGCTCCAAGCAAAGAAGGCAGCCATGAACAAAACCACAGTGGGTCAAAGTAACATGGTCCACTGGTGAGGCCGCATGCATTTCAGAATGGCTGGTGTGTAGGAGGGAGGCAGAGGGGCCCCACTAGGGAACTAAAGAGCAGGGAGAAGGTAAAGGCAACATATGGAAAAGAGAGACTCAGGACCGTGAGGGCAGTTTGGGGGTGCGGTAGGTCAGAAGAGCATGCTGCTGGGAGGATAGTGGTCATGAAAGCCAGGAGAGATCTGAAGGTAAACCAAGTTGAAGGGTGATTGAAGGTATAATGATTGACACAATGGATAGTGATGTCAGTATTCAGGGATATGAGAAAGTGAAATGGAGATGAAGCACTGAGTAGGTGAAGTCTGCCATCTTAGAAAAATTACAGCTGAAAACATGGAGATTGTACCAAGGTGATCCATTTATTTAGAGCTGAACACATGGAAGGCAAGAAAGTTCCTCAAATATGCATTTGTAGACTACATGGTTCAGTGGAAAGCCCATGGCTTTTGAAGCCTGGAGACCCATGCTGATTTTCCATCTGTGCTCCTGTATCTGTCGGATGTTGGGAAGTTACTTAACCTCTCTCCGAGTATTGGTATTGATATCTCCAAGTATCATCCTATATAATAATGTGAACTTTCAATAAATTTATGTAAAACAAGAGATACACTATAAATGTTAATTTTTTCCTTCTTGTAGAAAGTCTACTTGAGGTATGTTTGCATTCTGCAGATCCTCAAAAAGAGTTTTGTAGCAAAATGAGATTTAACATTATGGGCAGGAATATATAAATACTGGAAGAGTAAAAAGAGTCAGGGACTGCATTAACGGGAAAGCCAACTGTGGCCGAGCAGAATAGAATTTAGCAACATTAAGTCTTAAGGTAATTGTGAGGGAAAGAGCAGAGAAGCTATCTCCTTGATAATTAGTGTCTTTGATCCTTCTAGGCCGGTACATAAAAAAGTGTTTTATGGGTTTCTCCTCCTGTCTTTATAATATGGTGCTATTTGAAAAAAATTTCCTGCTTAACCCAGTTATAAGCAATTCAAGTAATGATTTCAAACATCAAGATATTGCACCAAAATGCTTTGCAACACATTTTGCAGAGCTTAATCTGTGAAAGTAATTAGCAAAACAGCTTTATTTTGATGTCATTCAATTAAATCTAGCTCTCATTATTTATGTTCCTACTATGTACTAGATACCATGTGAGGTGCTGTGAATAAAGGATGCAGAAGATATATCCCCTCCCTCACACACTTCACATTTTAGTAGTCTACTCTCTATTCATGTGGATATTTTTCATCATGAACCCTTGGGTTATAGTAACTTTACATGCATCATACTCAGGCAAAGTAGAGAAAATAAAACTGGACAAAATGTTCTACTATTTTACATTATTTTTCAAAACCAATCAATATCCTTCCTTACAGGAAGTTTATCTTGTCATGAACCATATTTGAATGTCAAAAATAAGATAGAATGTCAACTTTCAGAATCAAGTACTTATTTTCAGTGCAAGAAATTATTTTAGTAGGGCCTAAACATCCTGGCATCAAGAAAACCTTGTTCCAGCAATATAATATAGTCTTCAAAGGCGGGTATTATTTCTTGCTCTACTTTCTCAAGATCAGGGATGAGTTTTCCAATGTAGCTCACCAAATATTGTTCAACAACCCTTCTTCAAGGCCCACAGATAGAGTAATAGAACTCTCTGTACCTCCAAATGTACATTTCTCCTCCTAGCAAATACCCTTGGCTTCTTATTTTCATTCTCTCATTTCCCACACACAAATCAATGCCTAATGATGTTAATTTCTTTTTTTTTTATTTAAGATTTTATTTACTTATTTGACAGAGAGAGAGAGTGAGAGAGGGTGCACAAGCAGGGGGGTGGCAGGCAGAGGAAGAGAGAGAGCAGGCTCCCTGCTGAGGAGAGGCTCAATGTGGGGCATGATCCCAGGACCTCAGGATCATGACCTGAGCCGAGGCGGATGCTTAACTGACTGAGCCGAACAGGAGCCCCATAATGATGCTAATTTCTAAATATTTCTTAAATCTATGTATCTTCCATCTCTACTTTCTCTGTGTCAGGACCTTATTTATCACACAAACCACTGAAATAACCTCCTAAATCAACTTTTCCTTCCCCGTCCAGCTCTATTGGCAAAGTGATCATTCAAATAAGAAACTTCGACCATGGAGTTCATTTGCTAAAAAGCTTCAGTGGAGCCTTATTGTCTACAAGATAAAATACAATTCTCTTTGTTTAGAATAAAATGTCTTCTATGAACTGACCCCTGCCTGCACGTTTGGCCTTTCTCCGTGGCATCCCTCCTTCACACTTTAGCTACAACATGAAAATACCACACGCCTTGTGCTATTTCATTCCTCTGTATCTCAACTTACTCTGAAAACTGTTTGAATTACCCTCTTCCTAGCTCTTACTTCTTCATTTGATCACCTTCTACTCACATTTCAAGAATTTCATGTGTCATTTCTTCCCGGGGTACTCTGACAACCTTACCTCAGGCTGGGTCAAGTCCTATTCCTCTGAGCTTGAATTGCTCTGCTCCCTGTGAATCTTCTTATAGTACTTACTACTGAAGTCACCTGTATAGACTCTGAGCTCCTTGATGTCAAAAACGATATGTCCTTAGTCTTTGGTCATTATCTTCTATTGTGCCTGAGCTATGACCACCATTCAATAAATTTTTCATGACACATTGATTTTTCCTTCATTTCCAAACTATGTACAATATATACACCGTGGTTGTCTTTCTCCTATGAACACTTCTCCTCTCCATTCAATCTTATTTAATAAATTAGACAACTCTAGCCCTGGTACACATGATATTTTATGAGATGGTGTTACCTTTCCCAGCTGGTCACATTTGGTTACTTATAAATATTCTGTGTTTTCTAGTCCTTAATTACTTTTATGATTTATTAGAGAATTTTACTTCAGACTTATCAGGTTTCTTTGGTAGCCTGTGAGGAGAGGCTCCAAAAAAGCCACTCAAAATCTAAGTTAATTATAGTCTCTGTTGTAATTACAAACACTATGCATTTTATTAATTCCATCAAAGAATTTTAACTGCATGAAAAAAGTAAAATTTATTTTTGTAATTACACTAACGTGCTCTTGATAAATTTATCTGTACTACCCTGGCCCCTGATGGCTAAAATCTTTGTTTCAAAATAACCAGGGGCCAGATGCTAGGTGCTTTGCTATTCGTTTACCTCTCTTGGAAAATTGCAGCTGAGCATAGACATAAGTTCAAAAAGTTCTGAATAAATTCACATACAACTTAGTTTCAAATACATTTCAGCTCTTCAAGCCCAGTGTACCTTTACCAATTCTTTCCTGCATCCCTAACAGAAACTTTGTGAAATACCAAATGATAGGGAGTACCAATAAATACTGGCTAATAGTTTTTAGTGTTTTGTTCACACAGACTTTGATCATCTAAATGTAAAGCAAATTCATCTCAAATGCAATAGTGAGGTGTCTACAAAAACTAAATAAAAATATATTAAGCCAACCAACACTTGTGGTTAGATCTCAGGGGAAATTCCTTGAGTGGGATACCTAAATAAATGTACCTTAATTTAAGAATGAGTGTAAGAGAGAGACATCTGGGAGAACCATCCCCATACTGCTTTCTAACACTTAAGATGAAAGCTTGTTTAAAAGTATTCTTGTCTGCAAGGCAAGAGCATAAAAATGTTATGAGTCCTGTAACTTAAAGGATTTGGATTTTTTTTTTTTAGATCTATTACCGCCATATCAAGTAGATTTGCCTTGTTATTTAAGTTGGCCAAAGACATCAGAAGTGGTATTTATGTGTCAATTTTCCTGGTAATGATGCTATTTCAGTTTAATGCTGATCTGTTTGACCTAAGTTTTTAATCCAATCTTTCTCACAAAACAAAAATGTTAGAAATATACTACTAGCAACTTAGTATTTTTCAAGTATTTTCATTCTCAAAAGAAATCTGGTCAAAGAGGGTGCTTCTATGTCAGATACTCAAGTTATACTATGTACCAAATAATTGTAATCCCTGAGCAAGTTACTTCCTTGATTCTTCGTTCCCCACACTGTAAAAACTACAATCCATAAAATCTGCCACTCCCTAAACTCATAGCACATCATTGCAAGAATCCAAATTTCATAAAATATATCTCAGGACATTTAAAAATATATACTGCAGGTATACCTTTATTGCTGTACTAGTTTTCATGAAAGCATTGATTCTGATACATTGAGATCAATGATACTGTATATAAAATACAGCATCAGATAGTGCAATATTATTTGGAGAAGTTTTTCTATATAATGGTTCAGTTCTTGAGTTCTATGATGCTGAAAGGTTTCAACCAGAATTTTAAATTCAGCAGAAAAGGCCCATCTTTATTAGTGTCTTAAATTTCTTCCTTTGCCAGGGAGAAGAAAGCTAGAGGAAACCAGATGAAAATGAAACTGAGTAAATGCCATGTATTTTACAAAGTCTGATGTGGTTCTCCTTTGTGTTTGACATAATAAATCCTAGGAGTTTCACAGTGTTTTAAACTACTGTGTAACCCAAACAATGAGACTTCCTAGAGGTATAGTCAGTCTACGGAGAGGGAAAGATTTGAAAATTTCCTTTGTTGTATAATATGTTTATAAAATAAGACATAAGTATAATTCACAAATCTGCAAGTATTATTTGTAATCTTCTAAATTCATAGCGGTGTGGGTGAAAGAAAGAAGTATAAACATTGAGCACAATACTCTCCACCAGGCACTGAACACTCTTCACTGGTCCACAGTGTTCTAGCCATATGGCTATCATACCACATGCCCACTATATTTAATTCATCTCTTGACATACCATCTCCTCCTTAACCCTGGGGAACTTGGTAAAAACACTGAAGTATGTTCTTCCTTTCCCTGCTCTTGACTCCCTACCTGGTATAGACTAAGCAGCAACATGTTTATTTTTGAATGAACAAATAGAGCAAGAATTTTTCTATTTTTAAAAAGTATTTTACTGAGATGTTCTTACTTTTCCAATGCAGTGGAGCCAGTATGATCTGGTACCTTATTCACTGTGATATATGATCTATCAGAAGATTCAGTTATTTCTGTTTTCACTGTAAGGCTTTTTTAATGAAAATGTACCTTCAGTGCTTTACTATTAAAGTATCCAGAGACATCCTGGAGTTTATGAAAAGCTCTAGTGGTTATAATCACATCTATCACCATCTTTTTCTTACTCAGTTGCTATGAAAAAGAAAACTTTTGAAAAGAGGAGGGTACATCTTGATGGTCTCTGGATCTAAAGACCCATTGTTCAACCAAGAAAATTATTTTGTAAACATTATGTATGAGTTAAGAAAATCTGTATACAACTAACCTCTCATTTTGTGATTGTAACTTTCTAGCAGCTATGTAGCAAAGTCCAAACTGTCGATACAAAGTTTTCAATAAATGGAGCTCTAAAATCTTGCACTTTTCCTCCTGAACAGATCTTTACAATGCTTGTGGAAGCCTGTCTTCCTTCTCACAGTTTTGCAGCGTGCTGCTTGCTATTTGAAAGTTTCTTTTTTTCTGACTTCTACCCTCCTTTACTTCTTTCTGCCATAGCAGGGAATGTTTAGCAACATATCTAGTTTCTCAGGATAAAATAACAACTACTTAGACAAGCACTACTTGAAACATTTTTCCAGGGTACCTGGGTGGCTCAGTCAGTTAAGCGGCTGCCTTTGGCTCAGGTCATGATCCTGGGGTCCTGGGATCGAGTCCTGCATTGGGCTCTCTGCTCAGTGGGAAGTCTGTTTCTCCCTCTGCCTGCCGCTCCCCCTACTTGTCCTCTTCCTCTCTCTCAAATATATAAATACTTAAAAAAAAAAAAAAATTTCTTCCAGAGTGAAGAAAGAATTGACTCTGATTACTCCTGTGTCCTGCTTTCTTCCCTAGATTATGAACTCTGAGAGCAGGCTATGGGGTCCTCCCACCTAATAATGTACCTAATAAGTAATAGGTATTCAGGAAGGTTTGTTAAGTAGATGAATGAATTTATCACCAATAATCATGCTGTCCATGTTGTGGGCTTCACAATCACCCAACTGGAAGAGAAGAGTTAGATCAGATAACCTTTCTGGATTTCTTTTTCTCCTTGTCTGGTCCCATGATATTGTGCATATCTTAATCATTAATAGGCATATAAATATTCTGCTCAGCCTGCTGCAAGGTCATTGTAGACTGATCCAAAAGACTCTTTTGGAATCATAAAAATTGGTATTTTCACTTCAGAATCACCTTTTTGGCAGTTATACACAGTTTTGGGTATGATCTTAAATGCCTCTACTGGAAAATCATATAGGTGATTTTTTTTTCCCCCAAAACCATACTTCTACTAATGGTTGAAGATTTATAGATACACCTCATTTATAGTTAGAATATGATGTTTTTAATGTGAATGGAATCTGAAATAGCCACAGGTGACCAGTTTGGTATTTACAGTCTGTGGCATTTCTGGACAGAAAAAAAAAATCTTTGTTTACTGACTGTCTGACAGTATTGGCTTCCGCAGATGAGGTAAACATCATCTGTGGTTCAGAAGGAAGCACACACCATACACGGTGCCTGGGCAACTGCTATTAGATGATCATTGATTATGCTTTTAGTATTTTTCAAGGTCAAGGAAAAGTCTGGCTAGGATTATACGGCAGATAGCAAACTCCATCCTTAGTAGAAAGGTCTTAGAGAGCCTTTTCTAGCTTCAGCAGTGATGTACTATATGCTGTAGGCTTACCAGGTCTCTTTAGCAGCTCATATATTTTATTTTATGCTCAGCTGGATAGAGCTAAGATCAATTTTTAAATCACATTGCTATATTATCCATCTCCACAATTTGAGACTAGGTGGATAATTGTTTGCTATTAAAAAAAAAAAAAAGGCTTTCAGTTATAGAACTTGGGAGGGAAGGAGAGTAGGACATACTTATTTCCCCTGAAATGTTCAGTTATAAATTAGTATTAAATCAAATCATGTGTGTAAAAGCTCTACACTCTAGAGAGAAAAGACCTATTTTATATTTGTAGAGGTATGTAAAAGAAAATAGAATAACAATAAAGAATGGCTATTGAAAAATTAAGTCCAGAAGAACAACCAGTTTTCCAATATTAATTCAAACAGTAAAATGGTATGAAACCTTTTGGGACACATAAGAAATGAGGAAAGAATATATTAGAAGAATAGCATTTGGTATCATCTTTATTATTGCTATTATTATTAAATTTCCTAGTTTAGTAATTTATACATTTTTTTAATAAAGTGAGAAATAACCCAGCTTAGAAATGGGCAAGGGATTTATTTTTTTATTTTATTTTTTTTCTTTTTTGACAGACAGAGATCACAAGCAGGCAGAGAGGCAGGCAGAGAGAGAGAGAGAGGAGGAAGCAGGTTCCCTGCTGAGCAGAGAGCCCTATGCGGGGCTCTATCCAGGACCCTGGGATCATGACCTGAGCCGAAGGCAGAGGCTTTAACCCACTGAGCCACCCAGGTGCCCTATACATTTTATATACAGTGTAACCAGTAGTCAACTGAGTAAAGGGCATGTGGGACTTCTCTGTACTATTCTGGGAACTCTCCGTGAATCTATAATTTTTTTCAGAGTAAAAAGTTAAAAAAAGAACCACATTTTTGTGGATATCAAAAGACAAAATATAACACTGATTATATCACAGATTTTGCTTTATTAAAATTCTGAGGGGGCGCCTGGGTGGCTCAATCAGTTTTAAGTGGCTGACACTTGTTTTCAGCTCAGGTCATGATCTTGGGGTCCTGGGATCCGAGTCCAGTGTTGGGCTATGTACTCAGTGGGGAGTCTGCTTCAGTGTCTCTTCTGCTTCTGCTCATGTGCCCACAGGCATGCACTCTCTCTCTCTAAAATAAATAAATCTTTTTTTAAAAAATAAACCTTCTGAGAAATTTCCTAGTCTGCATTTTTTACATGGATTAAAACTGAAAATTTTGGAATTGATTGATCAGCAGATATTTAACATATGTTGGTAATGATGGTGATTTAATAAGTTAGTGCCATCATCTTTTCTTCTAACAAAAATGAAAAGACCTCTATTAAAGGTGGGTCTGCATTGAATAAAATTGTGGAATAAAGTAAATGTTTTCCACAATTCCTAAAACAATGAGAAAAATGGTGTATAAATTAAAACTTGTGAATGTTGGAAGGAATTAATGGGAAAAAGTTATTAGGAAAATCAGACCCCGGGGGTGCCTGGGTGGCTCAGTGGGTTAAAGCCTCTGCCTTCAGCTCAGGTCATGATCTCAGGGTCCTGGGATCAAGCCCCACATTGGGCTCTCTGCTCAGCAAGGAGCCTGCTTCTCCCTTCTTTCAATAATTAAAACTGATATCTTGTTCTTAAAGTAAACATACAGTTAAATTGCCAATTCAGTAAAAGTTACCAACCATTTTTGAACTAGACATTGTGGTTGTAAAGATCACTTTAAAAAGTAGCATTTGGAAATAGGTAGAAAAACTCCAAAATAAGAATGTTGTGTTGACTAATTCAGTCTTATATTAAGAAATAATAAAATGTTGCAGTAGTTCAAGAACTTGGTCATGGTTATATTAAAAGAATTTTAATTGAATTGAATAGAGAATCCAGTGACATATTTTTTAAAAAGGAAGAAGAAATATATATGTATATATTCTTGGTACAACTGGCTAGCCATGTGAGAAAACGTGAACGCATTTTATCTCACTCTGTATGCCAAAATGTATCCCAGGTGTTGCAGAAATTTAAATATAAAATAGTGGAACCATGAAAATAGTAAAAGAAAAAGGAAGGGATGTTTAATATTCTTGGAATGAAATCCCTGAAGCCATAAACAAACAATAAAATGATAAGACTGACTAGGTAAAAATGGAATACTTCTGTATAGAGAAGTTGTTAAAAAACGAAGTCAAGAGGCAAAAGACGAAAGAGGAAAATAATCCACCATGTATTTCCCAGACAAAAGGCTCATTTCTGAAAAGACACATCTCTCATTATCTGACCCATAACTTCCTGCCAACGTCAATTGCTAATACAATTGCCCTGGCTCCTCCTTTCCCAGCTCACCTTGATATTTTCTTAAACACCTTCCTATCTCAGGGCCTTAGGCTTAACTGTTGCCTCCAGCTAGAATGTGCTGCTTGCAGATATCCACATAACATGCACCCTCGTATCTTCTAGTTTCTGTTCACATGTTCCCTACTCAGATACTTTACTGATTATTATAGCCACACAAGCATCCTTACCACTATTTCTCTCTGTCATCTCTTTGCTTGATATGATTTTATTTTAACTATTTATTTATTGTCACACTTCCAAATTCTCTTCAAAGTTCTTATGAATAGGAACATCATGTTCTTACTTATCATATTGGCAAAAATTAAAATTTGGGTGGCCCTCAGGTTTCCAGAAGATTATAGACAAAAAAATATGTCTTTAGGGGTGATGTAGAACACTCTGTCAAAATGCAATTTTTTACATTTCAGTGAGAAATTACAGATTCAAGAATTCATCTATCTAATATCACATGAATATACAAATATATGTTAATTTTAGTATTAGTAATAACGATAAAAATGGAAACAATCAAAACTTTCATTTAGGTCAAATGAACAAATTACTAAGCATCAAAAAATGGTATATTACACAGCATTTATGAATAATGGAGTAGATCATAATTTGTGATACAAAAAATGAACAAGGCAAAACAAGAAAAGCAATGTGAAATCCAATGTGTATATGTTCATTCCATTTATGGAAGAGATGAAAAAATGATAGTTGATAGTTACTATATTGAAGAGAGTGAAACAAAGTGTCTGAGGTAAGAGTAAGATCAATTTTAAAAATACGCCTTTCACTACTCATTTTATCATTTTGGTGTCATTGAAATGATACCAACAACTACAACGAAAGAGACTGGCAGACTGTGGGGTGCGAGCTAAGTGTGGGCAGTGATCAGGCTGGGGGAGGGGCAGAAGTCTGATGATAAAGAGCCACAGAATTCAGGATAAGGTGTCCATCTATCTAGAGAAATGGGAAACCACTGACAGGACTGAATTCAACACAAACTTCCCAGCCAATTTGGGCACAGCCAAGGTTTGAACCAGTTTTGTCTAATTCTTCTCTACCCAAACAAGATTGTTTAAAGGGGTTGGGCAACATAATTTAAAAACTTTGTAAGTAGGGGCGCCTGGGTGCCTCAGTGGGTTAAGCCTCTGCCTTCAGTTCAGGTCATGATCTCAGGGTCCTGGGATCGAGCCCCGCATCAGGCTCTCTGCTCAGCGGGGTGCCTGCTTCTCCCCTGCTTCCCCCCTCTCTCTGCCTGCTTGTGATCTCTCTCTCTGTCAAATAAATAAATAAAATCTTAAAAAAAAAAACAACTTTGTAAGTGAACTAACTTCTTTAACTTTGCACAGATATGCTATATTAAATTTATCTAGTGGTACCATGTCTACATTGTAGAGTAGATTTTCTAAGAAGCCAAACATATCCTTTAAATTTAAATGAATAAAACATAGATTATGTTTCCAAATGATAAAGAGCTTTAAAAGTTAAGTGCATTTACATGCTCCTCTCTCAGATGGGGAGTTACATTTGTACCTTTCTAACTTGAACACCTAGGAAGTACATATTTATACAGTGTATTCATTTGTATTTAATTTGATATACTAGAAATTTTGCCAAAAGTGTGCTGTAATAGGGACTACTAGGACTAACATGCAGGCTTACATTTTTCCACGTGCTCTGAAAATATTATAAATATAAATGGAAATATATGCTATCAGAGTAGATTTTGAAAGCTAAAAAAATAAATAAATCAAGCTGAGATGACAGTTGATATGAACAATTCTAAAATTTTGCTTTAGGAAATTGTTCCCTTTATTAAAACTAAGAAAGTAATAGCTAAGGCTTTAAAGAAAACCACTAGCATTTTCTTTTTTGAAGTAATTTCATTCTATTAGTACATTTTATTATGTTACACATTTACTGACTATTGAATAAGATAAAGCTAAAAGATTTTTCCCCAAATTATTACTCCATCAAAGATATTTTGAAGTTCCTTTGATGTTCATATCCTTTCCATTTCAGTTTCTCATTCTCATAAAGTTACACTTGCATTATTAAACAGCTTTCTAATGGGCAGTCTTGCTTCTAGTCCATTCAACACAAAGTTTTATTTCATTTCTATGCTAACACATCTTAAATGATGCCCACTATTCAAAGGATCATGTCTCAAATCCTTGGTTTGCCACTGAAAGCCTTTAAGATTGTATTATAATATAACTGGATCAGCCTACATTTAGATAATTAGAAGAAAATGGTCCTAATGTGTGGGATCTGAGGCTTGGAACTGGATCTTGCTGTGGAGAATGGGGCAAAAAGCTGGAGGAACTGAACTAGAAGTGGTATATAAGAAATTCAGACCTGAATGCCAAACCTGTTAACCCTCCTCCTAAAAAGTCAACAGACACCATGCCAGGGGTCTCAGTGGAGGCATGGAGGGAACAGTAGGAGTAGTAATCATGCAAATATCTATCCAGAAGGGGTGGTAGGACGGAGAGAACTTTCAGTACATTAATGGAATTGTTCCAATATGTTAGTGGAAAGTTAAAGGGAAATCAAGAAATCTTATCAGGCAGTCAGAAACAAAATCGTTTGAGAAATAAATACTGTATCTAGGTAGCACTGCAAGATTTGTATTTTATTTGTCCCTCTCTAACTATATATAATAAAATAACAGCTAGTATTTACATAAAAGTTAATTACAATATGCTAGGTGCTTTGCATGTATTACATCATTTCCATCCTTAAAATAATCCTATGAAGTAAGAAATATTATTATCACCAGTTTATATATTACAGAACAGAAAAAACACATGATATGCCCAAGGGGACATTTGTCAGTAAGTGACATTGTCAGTAAATCCGGAGCCACCTTTTGCTGACCCGAGTCTCTACTCTGGGTTCCTAAGCTACTTCTACCAACAACTCTGCCTATTCTCAGTGCTCTACAAGTAAAATATAAGATAGAGAAAGAGAAATCAGAAACCCAGTGCTTATCTGTAGAGCTGCAGTTGTCTGGCTGAACCGATACCGAGACTAGATGTGTATTTTTCCAGAGAAAGACCAACTCTCTTGGAGAAATATTTGTTTGTCTTGTGAATTCTCTTTACCCTCAGCCCAATTTGTGCCCTAGGCTAGGTAATTTCCTCCAGGCCAGGATGTTTGCATGACTGGCTCATTCCTATCTACATTCCTTTTTGATTGGTCTACTTAACACTTGCTAATGTTCTAATAAATAATTTATTTTTGGTACTTGAGCCATTTTAGCTATCTCATAAACAATCTATGTTAAGTAATGAACAATAAAGATGTTTGCAAAGTAACCATCCCTGGCTCTTTGTTTGCTAAAGGAATCTGAAACATTAATTTTTCTTTCAGAGTGTGATAACAAAACACTTAAAATAATACTCATTTCATTTGCTCTTATTTAATACTCTGATAATAAAGGAAATACTATTCTACCTTTAGCACTCAGGTCTCTATATTTTTAGAATTGTTTTCAGTGCTTGCTTTCCTTATAGATGGGAAAATATTTTAGCTATAAATTATTCTCCTAACAATTACAATCTATTAAGACTCCAACCTAACCATTTCATTATACTGGATTATTTGGTTTCAGCCTGCTGAGCATTAAGGAAGCTTTTAATGTCATTGGCTTTTATATCCTTATAATGAGCTCCTTTGTTTTACGACACAAAATTATCTTTTTCATTGATGTGCTAAGCTAGATACCAACAGTAGAAGATCAAAATAAAATAAGATTTTGTGATTCAACTCTTGTGTTTTGATTCCTCAGTGATTTTGTTATCTCTCTTCTTGGCTGCAGGTGTTTTTGTAGATAAACAATTGGATTAGTTCAGAAGCCTTAGAGCTCCTCACCCATTACACATTCACAAGTCAATAATATCAACAAGGTACATTGTAAGGACTCATTCTGTTATAGATGGAATGGTTTCAAAGTAAGAATAAATTAAATTAACCAAGAAATTCTGTTTCACAGGATCAAAAAGGCAATCAAATGAGAAAATACATGTGAGTGGGGCAACAGATAAGGGGCTAAGAGTTGCACAGAAATAAACCCCCAAGTTTGAAATTGGCCTAAGTGTCTTTAAGAGTCATTAGAAGGTTTTAGAGAAGAAAAGGAGATTTTTGAGAGTCTAAAATAAAGACTCAAGGGGTAGTACACTATTTTACATATTACCTAATCCCTCCCCTGCCACGATAACAAAAACTGCTGATGGATTCTCTCTTCTATGTTATCATATTCAGAGAACTACATGCAGATTTGGAGACCAGCCCAAATCATTGTTGTCCCAATCTCAAAATGAAAATACTCGTTCATCATCAGCTTACTGCACGTTTAGTGTCCTTATCCTCTCTACTCTTGTGACAGAAGACCCTGAGATCTAGAGCACTTGGCTAGGAATGAATTTGGGATTGGTAAAGGGACAAGTTATGATTTGTGTGTGGGAAGAAGCAGTATAGATTATGCGTGTATGAAGATAAATTCTTCCTTGAGGGGTAGTGAAGTACAGGAATCTTGCAAAAAATCCCATAAGGTGGTTTCTATTTTCCCTGAATAAAATAGAAAAATGTTAAAATGTACAGGAAAGTGGCTATAAAGATTTAGAAGAGTGGCTAAAATTTGAGAAAAACGTCTAAGCCCAGGTGATTAGAGGAGGATGTAACCAAGGAAAAGTAAACAGATTTTCCAGCTGAACTGTGGACCCACTGGACTCTGCAATCGTATCTACATGGTAACAATGAAATCTAGGTATTAGTGGTTTCCATAGCAGTGTGCTGGAATAGGGAGGCAGAGAAAGCAGATAAACAAAGAAGTATAAGAATTAATATTATTGGATATAATCTAGCTGAAATAATAGAGCACAATTTTAGGATGAAAAAGAGTTACAGAGGGAGTAAAATGGGGAGTGGAGGTAGGGAGGAGAAGGAAGGCACTAAGATATTGGGAGAAAACGTGGGGTCAAACGGAACCTGTGGAAATCCCCTACTCCATAAAAGCAATGAGAAAACTGGCAAATGAAACAAAAGAACCCCCTGCCTTCCATCAACTATGTCAGAACTCTAGAGATTAACCAAAGGCTTGTAGTAACCAGGGGGAGAGTTATTCAAGAACAAAATGGCTGTACCTCAGTAATAACAGTTACCTTTGCAGCGTTTTAGTTTTCTCTGTTCACATCTCCTGCTCTCCTAATATTTGCCATGAAAACCAACAGGGGAGCTGCTGAAAGGAACAGAAAAGGGCCAGATCTCTTTCCAAGACTTACTCTTCAATGTACCATCAGTTGACCTGTCTGATGGTTCCCTAGAACACCCCACTTGCAAAGATACTTATACTGATGTGACTTGGAGCTTGCCCAGTGTGAACAGCCATTTCCCTAGGGGGCGTGGTGGAAAAGGGCATTTATCATAAAAAATTACAGGCAATGGTTTAACTTCATGGTTTCCTGAGGTAGTAGATAAATGGTTGGTGCAAATAACTGCACAGACAAAAGCTTAAGAGGAAAAGCTGGACATGAAATGTATCTAGGGTTTTGAGAAGCCTGAAATACCACTGGGAATGCAGAAGACCACATACATGCCTAAAGCACATGCCACAGACAGGGTTCCTTCCTACTCAGGAAGGCAGAAGTCCTGAGCTCTCATATCTGGCAGGGCATGTGGCTCTCTGTGACCAGGATGTGAAGGCAAAGACAGACTCGATAAACACCTGACCAAGTGCTGAAGGTATGCCCCTCGACAAAGACTGATTGCAATTTGCCCAAAACCAGTTATTCACACTGTATAGTGTGAATATAGTGAGAATATAGTATAGTGAGAATATAGTGAGGACCTATTTCTGGACTCTCTCATGTTCCATTGATTTGTATGTCTGTCTTTACACTGATACTACTGCTCTGATTTATAAGCTTTTTCATCTTTCTCAAAGGTTGTTTTGTTGTTGTTATTCAGGTTCCTTTCATTTTCTATGAGTTTGAAATCAGTTTTATTCTATCAAATAAACTTTTTTTCAAAGGGATTGTGTTGAAAATTTGTTTAATCTGTAGAAAACTAATATCTTAATAGTGTTGAGTCTTCTAACTAATAAATAAGAAATATATCTTCATTTACTTAGGTCTCAAAATTTTTCTTCAAAATGTTTTGCATTTTTCAGAGGCTACATCATTCATGTACTTTATCAGATTTATCCTTAATACTTTAAACTTTATGCTAATTTAAATATTTTTAAAATTTCAATTTCCTATTGTGCTCCTATTGTGCATAAATACAACTGATTTGTGCATTGCATTCTGCAACTCTTGCTATATTCCATTGAATTTTCTTTGTAGATGGTCATGCCACCAGTGAATCAAAACAGTTTTAATTCTTCCTTTCCAATCTGGATATCTTTTATTTCTTTATTTTCCTTCCTTGTTCATACTGGCTAGACCATCCAATTCTAGCAATGTCTAATAGCAGTGGTAACGTTGGATGTTCTTCACATTTTCACCATCTTAGAAGCAAAACTTTCAATCTTCCACCAATGAGAGTGCTGTTACCTTTTTAAAAGATCTTTTTCAGGTTGAAGAATAACTCTTCCTGTCTTAGGTAGCAGAGGTTTGGGTTGTTTTTAAATGAGAAATAAATGCTTTGCATTTATTAATTAAATTAATTAATTAAATTATTTAATTAATTAATAATTAATCAATTAATTAATAATAAATTAAATAAATTAATTAATAAATTAATTAAATAAATTAATTAAATTAAATTATTAATTAAATGTTTTTCTGTGTCTATTGAAAATATATACTTTTTAGTTTCTAGTTTTTTAAATAAATTAAATTAAATTAAATTATTAATTAAATGTTTTTCTGTGTCTATTGAAAATATATACTTTTTAGTTTCTAGTTTTTTAGTATGGTGAATTACACTGATTGATTTTTGAATGTTGAATGAGTCTTGGATTCTTGGCATACATTTTATTGTATGAGGTAGTATCTTTTTATATATATCTAAATTTGATTTGCTACTATTTTGATGAGAATTTCGTTGTCTTTTTCCATGAGGGATAATGTTCTACAGTTTTCTTTTCCTGTAATGTCTTGCTGGTATTGGTAATGTATAATGCAGGCCTTAAAAAATGAGTCAGGAGGTTTCATTTATTCTTCTCCTATCCCCCTACCCCCCCATGTTGCTTCTCCATGTCCTCATATCAGGGAGATCATATGATAGTTGTCTTTCTCCGATTGACTTATTTCACTAAGCATGATATGCTCTAGTTCCATCCACGTCGTCGCAAATGGCAAGATTTCATTTCTTTTGATGGCTGCATAGTATTCCATTGTGTATATATACCACATCTTCCATAAATGACTCTTAATCTCACAAAACAAACTGGGGGTTGCTGGGGGAAGGTGGGATTGGGAGAGGGGGAGCGGGCTATGGACATTGGGGAGGGGAGGCGAACCATAAGAGACTATGGACTCTGAAAAACAACCTGAGGGTTTTGAAGGGTCAGGGGTGGGAGGTTGGGGGAACAGGTGGTGGGTGATGGGGAGGGCACGTTTTGCATGGAGCACTGGGTGTTGTGCAAAAAGAATGAATACTGTTACGCTGAAAAAATTAATAAAAAGGGAAAAAAAATGAGTCAGGAGGTATTCTCATATCTTGTATAGAATTGATAAAATTTCTTCCTGAAATATTTGGTTGGATTTACCAATGAAGTAACCCTGGCCTGAAGTTTTCTTTTTAGAAAGGTTTTTAACTTTCAAATACAATATTTTTTAATAGATATAAGGCTATTCTTGTTATTTATTTTTCTTGAGTGAGCTTTGGTAATTTGGATCTCTTAAGGAATTTTCCTACTTCATCTAGGTCACTGAACTTATTTTTATAAAGTTATTTATAATATTTCATTATTATTCTTTTAACATTTGTTGAACAGCATTCCTCAGGATTATTTTAATAATTCTCTTGAATCTTTTAGACTTTTGTTTTTCTATTTGCACTCCCACACTCTACACATAAATCTTAATTCCAAAGATATACTAATGTCTGTTCATATCATATACAATACATACTTTTTTATACATAAAAAGAGTAAAGTTTTTTGCTCTCCCAAACCAAATTTATCCCCCATAAGGCAAACATCACCCCCATTCAAAACACATGCTATAAGATCTGTAGTGATTTAACTTCTCTCATTCTTGCTATTAGTCTTTTGGTGTCTCTCTCTGTCTTTCTCTTTCTTGATCAGTCTATCTGATATTTAATCTAGTTTCTCTCTGTTAGTAACAGGTAATTTTTCTTAACATTGAAATTTGGGGAATTTTTCAGTTGCACAGAAATTATGTTGGTTTTCCAAGAATAATAGTAAGGTACGGTTTACTCTTCTCATTAGCTTTGTATTTTTCTTTTTTCTCAGATCTTAAATTTACTCTGTTCTATCTTATTTACAGAATTACCTGTGTTCTTTCTGTAGGTTTTCAATGTTTACTGTGTTTTTAATTGCTTCTGAATTTCTTTTTCACTAAACATTTTTGAAAAGACATTGACATTTATATTAAACTAAGAGACTGGTGCACCTGAATGGCTCAGTCGGTTAGGTGTCTCCCTTTGGTTCAGGTCATGATCCCAGGGTCTTGGGAGATCAAGTCTTGCACCAGGCTCCCTGCTCAGTCCCTCCCCCCAGCGTGTGCACATGCTCTCTCTCACAATTAAAAAAAAATCTTTAAAAAAATAAATAAACTGCTTTTGGGGAGAGTCAAGATGGCAGAGGAGGGGCAGACTGAGATGACCTGAAGTCGCAGGAGTTCAGCTAGATAGTTATGAATCTATTCCAAACACCTACAAACTCAACAGGAGATTGAAGAGAAGAAGAGTAGCAATTCTAGAAATAGAAAATAGACCACTTTCTGAAAGGTAGGACATGCAGAGAAGTGATTCTGAAGCAAGGGGAAGATAGACTTTCAGGGGAGGGGCTGGCTTCCGGCAAGCGGTGGAGCAACAGAGCACAAAATCTGAACTTCTAGAAGTCTGTCCACTGAGGGACATTGCTCCAGAGCCTAAGCAGGGGTGGCGCCCTCATGGGGATAGTGTGGTCTGAGGTCCCACGGGGTCACAGAAGGATTGGGGATGTCTGAGTCTAGCAGAGCTCACAGGTATCAGAGCAGGGAAGCCAACTACAGAGACGGAGCCAAGGAGTGAAGCTCTCAGCTTGGGGTTACCTTAAACTGTGATCCGGGGCACAGTCGGCATTGCTCTTTGAGCAGGGACCCCACAAGTGGCAGCTCCAGGGAGACCCAACTTCCTCTGGTGGAAGAGTAGCTCAGCAGGAATCTGCTGGGTTTGGAGACTCCAAACAAGGCTATGTGCCAGAGATAGAAACACTCAGTCACAGGCCGGGTGAGCTCAGAATGCGGCCAGAGACCAGGGAGATGGGAGTGATTGCTTTTCTCCCAGGGCACACTGAGGAATGGGGTCCCAAGCTCTCGGCTCCTCTGGCCAGAGATTGGGAGGCCACCATTTTCAATACCATCCTCCAGAGCTCTACGGAAAGAGTTCAGGGAGCAAAAGCTCCCAAGAGCGAACCCAAGCAGATTACTTAGCCTGACCCCTGGCAAGGGTGGCACAATTCTACCTTGGGCAAAACATTTGAGAATCACTACAACAGGCCCCTCCCCCAGAAGATCAACAAGAACATCCAGCCAAGGCCAAGCTCACTGATCAAGAACAGTGGAATTCCAGAGGAGGGGAAAGTAAAGCATGGAATTCATGGCTTTTTCCTCATGATTCTTTAGTCTTGCAAAGTTAAACTTTTTAATTTTATTTTTTTCTTAATCTAATTTTTTTTAACATTTCCTCTTTTCTCTATTAATGTTATTTACAAGTTTATCTTAAGAATAACTTTCTTAAAAAAAACAAACTTTTTGAACCTTCATTATTATCCTTCATTGTATCTAACTTCATTTTTTGTATACATATAGGGTTTTTTCTTCTAAAAATTTTTGGGATAAAATTTCTTCTAATAGATCAAACTATACCCTAAATCTAGCACAGGGCTTCTTTGTTCTAGACTCCAATCTGAGGAAATTCTCTCCACTTTCTTCTTCCAACCAACTTGTCTTATCAATTCCTTTTTTAGAATTTTTTTTTAATTTTGATCTTTAGTCATATTCCATCCCTTTATCAAGTTTACCCTTATTTTTGTATATATATATAAGTTTTCCTTTCTTTAAAATTTTGGGCGGTAGTTTCTTCTAAGAGACCAAAATACACCAAATATCAAGTGGATGGCTCTGTTCTATTCACTATTCTAAGATATATACATACATATATATATAATTATTAAATTATTAAATATATCAAAATATATATACATATATTGTTTTTTAATTTAAAAAATTTTTAAATTTCTTTTTACCACCTTTCTTCTCCCCCTGATTTGGGGTCTCTTCTGATTTGGTTGCCATACATTTTTCTGGTGTCTTTGCCACCCTTTTAGTATTTTATTCTCTTATTCACATATTCTTATCTGGATAAAATGACAAGGCAGAAAAACTTGCCACACACACACACACAAAGACCAAGGAGCAGTAAGGATGGCTAGGGAGCTGATCAATATGTACCTTGGTAATATGTCAGATCTAGAGTTCAGAATGATGATTCTCAAGGTGCTAGCTGGGCTCGAAAAAGGCATGGAAGACACTAGAGAAACTCTGTCTGGAGAAATAAAAGAACTAAAATCCAACCAAGCTGAGATCAAAAAAGCTATTAACGAGGTGCAATAAAAAATGGAGGCTCTTACTGCTAGGATAAATGAGGCAGAAGAGAGAATTAGTGATATAGAAGACCAAATGATGGAGAATAAAGAAGCTGGGCAATAGAGAGACAAACAACTACTGGATGATGAGAGGAGAATTCAGAAGATAAGTGATCCATAAGACGAAACAACATTAGAATAACTGGGATTCCAGAAGAAGAAGAAAGGGCGTGGGCAGAAGGTATATTGGAGCAAATTATAGTAGAGAATTTTCCTTATATGGCAAAGGAAACAAGCTGCAAAATCCAGGAGGCACAGAGATCCCCCCTCAAAATCAATAAAAATAGGTTCACACACCATCATCTAATAGTAAAACGTACGAGTCTTAGTGACAAAGAGAAAATCCTGAAAGCAGTTCATGACAAGAAGTCTGTAACATACAATGGAAGAAATATTAGATTGGCAGCAGACTTGTCCACAGAGACCTGGCAGGCCAGAAAGAACTGGTATGATATATTCAGAGCACTAAATGAGAAAAACATGCAGCCAAGAATACTATATCATTGAAAATAGAGGAGAGATAAAAAGCTTCCAAGATAAACAAAAACTAAAAAAATTTGTAAACACCAAACCACCTCTACAGGAAATATTGAAAGGGGTCCTCTAAGCATCATTGAAAATAGAAGGAGAGATAAAAAGCTTCCAAGACAAACAAAAACTTAAAGAATTTGTAAACACCAAACCACCTCTACAGGAAATATTGAAAGGAGTCCTCTAAGCAAAGAGAGAGCCTAAAAGTAGAAGACCAGAAAGGAACAGAGACAATATAGTAATAGTCACCTTACAGGCAATACAATGGCACTAAATTCGTATCTTTCAGTAGTTACCCTGAGTGTAAATGGGCTAAATACCCCAATCAAAAGACACAGGGTATCAGAATGGATAAAAAAACAAAATCCATCAATATGCTATGTACAAGAAACTCATTTTAGATGGAAAGACACCTCCAGATTTAAAATGAGAGGGTAGAAAACAATTTACCATGCTAATGGACATCAAAAGAAAGCTGAGGTGGCAATCCTTGTATCAGATAAATTAGATTTAAAGTCAAAGACTATAATAAGAGATGAGGAAGGACATTATATCATACTCAAAGGGTCTGTCCAGCAAGAAGATCTAACAATTTTAAATATCTATGCTCCTAACATGGGAGAAGCCAACTATATAAACCAATTAATAACAAAATCAAAGAAACACATGGACAAGAATACAATAATAGTACAAGAATACAATAATAGTAGGGGACTTTAACACCCCCCTCACTGAAATGGACAGATCATCTAAGCCAAAGATCAACAAGGAAATAAAAGCTTTAAATGACACACTGGACCAGATGGACATCACAGATATAGTCAGAACATTCCATCCCTAAACAAAAGAATATACATTCTTCTCTAGTGCACAAGGAACATTCTCCAGAATAGACCACATCCTGGGTCACAAATCAGGTCTCAACTGGTACCAAAAGAATGGGATCATTCTCTGCATATTGTCAGACCACAATGCTCTGAAGCTAGAACTCAATCGCAAGAGGAAAGTTGGAAAGAACCCAGATACATGGAGACTAAAGAGCATCCTACTAAAGAATGAATGGATAAACCAAGAAATTAAAGAAGAATTGAAAAAAATCATGGAAACAAATGATAATGAAAACACAACTGTTCAAAATCTGTGGGACACAATAAAAGCAGTCCTGAGAGGAAAGTATATAGCGATATAAGCCCTTCTCAAGAAACAAGAAAGGTCTCAAGTACACAAGCTAACCCTACACCTAAAGAAGCTGGAGAAAGAACAGCAAAGAAAGCCTAAACCCAGCAGGAGAAGAGAAATACTAAAGATCAGAGCAGAAATCAATGAAATTGAAGCCAAAAGAACAGTAGAACAAATCAACAAAACTAGGAACTGGTTCTTTGAAAGAATTAATAAGACTGATAAACCCCTGGCCAGACTTATCAAAAAGAAAAGAGAAAGGACCCAAATAAAAAAATCATGAATGAAAGAGGAGAGATCAGAACCAACACCAAAGAAATACAAACAATTATCAGAACATATTATGAGCAACTATACACCAGCAAATTTGACAATCTGGAAGAAATGGATGCATTCCTACGGACGTATAAACTACCAAAACTAAACTAGGAAGACACAGAAAACCTGAACAGATCCATAACCAGGAAGATTGAAACAGTCATCAAAAATCTCCCAAAAAACAAGAGCCCATGCCCGGACAGCTTCCCAGTGGAATTCTACCAAACATGTAAAGAAGAATTAATACCTATTCTCCTGAAACTGTTCCAAAAAATAGAAGTGGAAGGAAAACTTCCAAACTCATTTTATGAGGCCAGCATTACCTTGATCCCCAAACCAGATGAGGACCCCATCAAAAAAGAGAATTAAAGATCAATATCCTTGATGAACACAGATGCAAAAATTCTCAGCAAAATAGTAGCCAATAGGATCCAACAGTACATTAAAGGGATTATTCATCACGACCAAGTGGGATTTATTCCTGGGGAGCAAGGTTGGTTCAACATCCACAAATCAATCAATGTGATACAATACATTAATAAAAGAAAAAACAAGAACCATATGATATCTCAATAGATGCTGAAAAAGCATTTGACAAATACAGCATTCTTTCTTGATCAAAACTCTTCGAAGTGTAGACATAGAAGGTACATATCTCAATATCATCAAAACCATCTATGAAAAACCCACAGCGAATATCATTCTCAATGGACAAAAACTGAGAGCTTTTCTGCTAAGGTCAGGAACACGGCAGGGTCCATTATCACCACTGCTATTCAACATAGTACTAGAAGTCCTAGCCTCAGCAATCAGACAACAAAAAGAAATTAAAGGCATCCAAATTGGTAAAGAAGAAGTCAAACTCTCACTCTTTGCAGATGACACAATACTTTATGTGGAAAACCCAAAAGACTCCACTCCAAATCTGCTAGAACTCATACAGGAATTCAGTAAAGTGTCAGGATATAAAATCAATGCACAGAAATCAGTTGCATTTCTATACACCATCAATAAGACAGAATAAAGAGAAATTAAGGAGTCAATCCCATTTACAACTGCACCCAAAGCCATAAGATACGTAGATATAAACCTAACCAAAGAGGCAAAGAATCTGTACTCAGAAAACTATAAAGGACTCATGAAAGAAATTGAGGAAGACAAAAAGAAATGGATAAGTGTTCCATGCTCATGGATTGGAAGATCAAATATTGTGAAAATATCTGTACTACCTAAAGCAATCTACATGTTTAATGCAATCCCTATGAAAATACCATCAGTGTTTTTCAAAGAAATGGAACAAATAATCCTAAAATTTATATGGAACCAGAAAAGACCCTGAAAAGCCAAAGGAATGTTGAAAAAGAAAGCCAAAGTTGGTGGTATCACAATTCTTCCAGACTTCAAGCTCTATTACAAAGCTGTCATCATCAAGATAGTATGGTACTGGCACAAAAAGAGACAGATCACTGGAACAGAATAAAGAACCCAGAAACAGACCCTCAACTCTACAGTCAACTAATCTTTGACAAAGCAGGAAAGACTGTCTAATGGAAAAAAGATAGTCTCTTCAAAAAATGGTGTTGGGAAAATTGGACACCACAGGCAGAAAAATGAAACTGGACCATTTCCTTACACCACACACAAAAATAGACTAAAAAATGGATGAAAGACCTCAATGTGAGAAAGGAACCCATCAAAATCCTTGAGGAGAACACAGGCAGCAATCTCTTCAACCTCAGTTGCAGCAAATCCTTCCTAGAAACATTGCCAAAGGCAAGGGAAGCAAGGCAAAAATGAACTACTGGGACTTCATCAAGATCAAAAGCTTTTGCACAGGAAAGGAAAACAGTCAACAAAACCAAAAGACAACTGACATAATGGGAGAAGATATTTGCAAATGACATATCAGATAAAGGGCTAGTATCCAAAATCTATAAAGAACTTATCAAACTCAACACCCGGGGCACCTGGGTGGCTCAGTGGGTTAAAGCCTCTGCTTTTGGCTCAGGTCATGATCTCAGGGTCCTGGGATCGAGCCCCATGTCGGGCTCTCTGCTCGGTGGGGAGCCTGCTTCCTCCTCTCTCTCTCTCTTTCTTCCTGCCTCTCTGCCTATTGTGATCTATGTCTGTCAAATAAAAACAAACAAACAAACAAAAAAAACAAAAAACACTCAACACCCAAAAAACAAGGAATCCAATCAAGAAATGGGCAGAAGACATGGACAGATATTTCTGCAAAGAAGATATCCAGATGGCCAACAGACTGAAAAAATGCTCCACATCACTCGGCATCAGGGAAATACAAATCAAAACCATAATGGGGTACCACCTCACATCAGTCAGAATGCTAAAATTAACAAGTCAGGCAACAACAGATGCTGGTGAGGATGCAAGGAAAGGGGAACCCTCCTACACTGTTGGTGGGAATTCAAGATGGTGCAGCCACTCTGAAAAACAGCATGGAGGTTCCTCACAAAGTTGAAAATAGAGCTACCCTATGACCCAGCAATTGCACTACTGGGTATTTACCTTAAAGATACAAATGTAGTAATCCAAAGAGGCATGTGCACCTGAACGTCCACAACAGCAATATCCACAATGGCCAAACTATGGAAAGAATGTGATGTCCATCAACAGTTGAATGGATAAAGAAGAAGTGGTATATACATATAATGGAATACTACACAGCCATCAAAAGAAATGAAATCTTGCCATTTGCAATGACGTGGATGGAACTAGAGGGTATTATATGAGCGAAATAAGTCAATCAGAGAAAGACAATTATCATATGATCTCCCTGATATGAGGAATTTGAGAGGCAAAGTGGGGGGTTTGGGGGTAGGGAAGGAAAAAATGAAACAAGATGGGATTGGGAGGGAGACAAACCATAAGAGACCCTTAATCTCAGTAAACAAACTGAGGGTTGCCAGGGGGAGGGGGATATGTAGAGGGTGGTTGGGTTATGGACATTGGGGAGGGTGTGTGCAATGGTGAGTGCTGTGAAGTGTGTAAGCCTGATGATTCACAGACCTGGACCCCTGGGGCAAATAATACATTGTATTTTAATTAAAAAAAAAAGAAAACTAAGAAACTGTGTAAATGTCTTGCCACATAGTATATATATTAAAGAATAAATTATTTTATATAAGATTTTATTTTATATATAAATTTTATTTATATAAAATATATTAATTTATATTTTATATAAAAGTTATTATTTTTATACAAACAACAGTTCCAAGAGTACTTTCTACCTTCTATCATCTTACATTCTTCAGTAAAAGATTATAGCAATGTGATGCCCATTTGGGGTTAACAGAAGATGAAAATAATATAAAAGTTAAAAATAATAATAACCATTACCTTCATATTGTGCTTTAGCACTGATAGAATAACAATTTCTCTTAAATTATTGTCATAAACATTCTGGGTTAGTGCGATAAATCATTCCTTCAAAATATATGTATAACGACTCAGAAGCTTGGATATAGTTACCTAGAAAACTTTTTTTTTTGGTAAACTTAGAACACATGAATATAAATACATGAAGTTTAGTATCTGTAATCTTAAATGTCTAGGTTTGTATATATACTTTCTTCATAACCAGAGATTGTTTTTTGTACCTAGCCCAAAAGATATTTGTAGCTATTCAGCAAAAGATGAATACTAAATATTTCTACTCTTAAAAGCTTTACAATCATTGCTACGAAAGAGGGAGATAATACCAAACTTTCCCTGCTGTCTAAAATGCAACTAATAGCTGATTTTATCACCTCTTTCTTCTTGGTTAGAAATTGAAGGAGAAACTGCATCACATATTTGGATTAAATGATGAAAAAGTATCTGAAGCTCAACGTGACAAGTAATTCTCAGTTTTGCAGAAAATATAAATCTGACCCAAGCAAAAGAAACCACTGCAGTTTTAGTGTCCCAGGACGGTATGTCACATCACTGTCAGGGGACACTCACTTGTGAATTTCTTTTTGTCAGTAGCATGTCAAATATGGAGGCCAGACCCATGGAAAACTATACAGTTTAAAAATTAAAAATAGAGTATTGTGAGAGGAAGCTCTGAAATCAACAGCCACTGAAATGAGTATTATCTCCATTAAGTATAAAAATTGTCATTTGCTTATGTGAGACAACCTAAGTGTTATTCATTAAGAGGGAAAAAATATTTGGGTGTTGAGGATATGATTTTGGTAAGGGAGGGACAGTGAACAGTACCAAAAGTGAATTTTGCTGCTCAGAAAACCCGAGCAAGTGACATGGACCTTGGTACTCAAGTTTCCCTACTCACAAAATAGGATTAAATGAGTTAATCCTAATAGTTTGCTAAGAATAGTGCCTGGCAGGGGCGCCTGGGTGGCTCAGTGGGTTGAGGCCTCTGCCTTCAGCTCAGGTCATGATCTCAGGTTCCTGGGATCGAGCCCCACATCGGACTCTCTGCTCAGCATGGAGCCTGCTTTCCTTCCTCTCTCTCTGCCTGCCTCTCTGACTACTTGTGATCTCTGTCTGTCAAGTAAATGAATAAAATCTTAAAAAAAAAAAAATAGTGCCTGGCATATAGTCAGTGTTGTGTAATCAATCAATAAATACTATTTCTTAAAGCTTAGCATTTTCATAATTTGTGCATATCTTAGAAACCAAAGATTAAGTATTTATCTGAACTTATAAAATCATAGGTTAATAGGGGGAAAATGTTTATCTATATTCCTTTCTCTGAGAGATAATTTGATGAAGATCTTCCCAGACATATGAAAGGTTCTATTACAGACTAGCATGGGGCATTGTATTGGTTATAATGGGTTATGTAGGCTATGATATCGAATAACCTTCAAATTTTTTGCTGAATGCCACAAAAGCTGACTTCTGATTTACATTTTTCTCTATCATAGGTTATCAGAGGGCATCTGCTCATCATAATCACTCAGGGATTTGGTCTAATGAAGCAGATATCATCTTAAATTTTGCTGGTTGCTGAGCTAGAGGTAAAGTAAGGTCTGGAAGGTTTCCCCCTGGCCACATCATTCCCCTCAACTCATTAGCTAAAACTTGGGGATCTGGGAGTTTAGTCATTCATGTTTCCCCAGGTGAATAAGAACTAAATGTCTGTGAATAGCATTAATAAATAACACTGATGCCTGGTGTGTGGACTGTGGGGTCAGAAAGGGAATAAGGGAAGGAAGCAGCAGATTTGGTTAGGTGGAATGAGTGCTTTAGTTCTGGAGTTGTACAGCCTTCCTCCTTTCTCTCCTATTCTCGACCTGCCCATCACCAGTATGCACACTCACACTGCAAGGCAAGCACATTCATTTAATTATCCCTGCTTCTTAGAGAGACAGAGACAAAGGGAAACACCAGTCTTACCCTATTTTATTTGTGTCCCTAGGTCAGCCAAAGTCCGTAGCTCTGTTGATTAGAATTACTGTTAAAGCCGTTTACAATATGGCACCATCAATTACATCTTGATTTAGTTTATAAATAAAATCTATGCAAAGTTTGTTTGTCTAATGGGCCAACATGTGACTACTGGAGTGTCCAATTCAATTGCCTTTGCATTAAAAAACCTAACAATCTAAAATAAAGGGGAAAGGAAGTAGTTTCATTAAACTGAGCTAAAAGAAGAAGAAGATGGGGAAGTGGAGGGGGAGGAGGAGTTTCTGTGCATGTATCAGTCTTCTTCTCCTGTTACTTGTCCTAGCATGGGACCTCATGCCCCTCAGCACTAAATACCCTGATCAGGATGTATATGGCTCTCTGCTGAAGTTGTGCCTACTTCAGACAACTCTTCCCTACTTTACTTTGTTTCAGCTCCGTGAAAGCTTTAGGGAAGAGAAGGAATTTCTGGCCTGCCTAGGATCCTGAATCCACACAGGGCCAGGACCCAATTACTAACACACTTTGGGGACATATGACAACGGATTGGTCACTATCGCGTAAGCCCAGATGTGCTGCTTTATCTCAAACGTTGCCCTTGGTAACCAGACTTTTTTTCCCCAAAGCATCTTTCATGAAAACAACTACTGGAGGCAGAACTGGTCTTATTTAATTAACTTCTTACTTCTCACCCTCAGGCATAGGAGAAAATAATGCAAAATTACCATGAAACGGTTGGTGGCCACCTACTGATTTTTTTTTTTTGCAATATTTCTAAACGTTTTTGTTTCTATGTAAAAGCACTTTATACCCTTAGCATTTCAGTTAGCAGAGAAATTCAAACTCTATCAAAATAAAGGAAACTAGTAGAAAAGTGTTATATTGTTTACTTTTTCATTATCTATTTGTTTATTTTTATGCTTCCCATTCACTTTAATTCTATTCGATTCAGTTGCATAGGTTTCCTCTTTTTTTATAACACTGAATTCTGCTCTACCTCACTCAATTTTCATGCATTTATTTTTTGTCTCCAAATAGCCATATTGTATCATTAACTTAAGGCAGCAGAGTGAAGAAAGTTGATTTTTTTTTACATCTCTTAATATTAGAATTCAATTCATATTCAGTTTATCTCTATCTGCTCATTTTTCATATTTATCCAATGGAATTTGAATAGAGCATTGATATTTAATGAGCTGAAAACTGATTTTCATTGGAATAATACAGTGGAATGATGCTTACATTGGAATAATACGTAGTATTTAGGTTGCATGACATTATTCATATATGAATATATAATGTCATTACTAGTGTTTTTATCTGTTTGTTAATTACACTGCTTTATTGATATATTGTACAATGACCCTGACAAAGTCCTTCTTTCCATTTGCCCTTTTTTCCTTTGCTGCAGAAATTGTAATGAATAATAAAAGATGTGGATCAACACTTTAAAGAAATAAAAATGTTGACCTTCTGTTGGTGCTATTATTGTGAATTAGTAGTTTCTGTAAAATGAAAACATTTCACAATAAGAATTTCACAGAAAACTCAAATACTTGATAAATACTTCCTATAAATTCTTTTCTTGGTGCCTCAAGTTGTGTCTTCAAAACAAAAGACAAACTATGCTTCCATTTGTTATGTTCAAGTCAAAAGACAAAAATGATACCAAAATAAACCAACCTTTAAAAATAAGAGAGTTGTTAGATACACAGTATATGGGAATAAGCTTCCATGATTTTCCATAGATGGGAGCTAAGTAACTATTTTCTCATGTGTGTAAAACTTGAAGCAAGAAGCAGGTCATTTAAGAGAAGTGTGCACAAAGTTCCCATGAGCAGTATAAATTGAGGAAAAGGAAATGGGAGTAAAATTAAGGTGGCTGCCCAGAAAGTTATCAGGATATTCAGTTAAGTTTAAGATGGTTGATTTCAGAATATAAATATAACTCAGAATTAAGATGCCAGGAGGCAGTGTCAACAGTTTTGGGAAAAATCTTCATATGAATATAATACTGCCAACCATAGACACAGAATTCAATTGTAATCCTGATATTGAAGAGAATATATTTTTATCACCTCAACTGAAATTGATCATGCTGCTTCATGTATCCACGACTTCTTGTAAGCTCTTCTTATGGTCAGATTCTCTTCCCTGATATATCTACCTAGGGAACTTATATTCAACCTTCAAAATCAGTTCAAATATTATTTCTTCTATGGAACTTCCCTGAGCCGAGGTTAGAATTGATTTCTTCCTATGTTATACTATTACTGAAGTACACTTACTTGTTTCATTTCATGTTTGTCAAACAACCTGAGAGCAAGAACTCCTTCCATTTTTCTTTGTCTATATTACTGGTCCCAGTCGACATTGGGTGCAATGTAAATGTATGCTAAATGATTCACATGATTTTAGTCATTATAACTCATGATAACTTCTTTCTAATAGAAAACAGCTAGAAGGGCCAATTGTCTTCTTTCATCGCTTCTGAGGTTAAGGTGTTAGAAGGAATGTTTTGTATATTGTGTTGACAGAGGACACACATTTAGATCCTATAAGATGTATTGATAGGACAAGGGAAAAAGAAAATCGATGGTGGAGAAGATGATATGAAGTTAATGAAAGAAAATGATGAGAAAAAAAACAAAAACAAACAAAAAACCAGCCCAAATTTTGATGTTCATTTACACCTAGAAGAAGACAATCAGGAAGATAAATGAAGGAGACAGCTGGCCTAGTTAAAGTTTTATACAACAAAAAGAAAGCCTATTGTTTTTGAAGAACCAAAACCAAATATTATTTGGACTTCCATTTGATCTGCTTTCTACTTTAACTCTGTGATTGCTGACAAAATTGGGAAAGTCTCCTCCGTGACGTTTTCTTAGTAATCTCTCTAGACACTGCTTTCTATTCACCCACCATCATCTCTGCTCTCTAGTTACTTCTCCCAAGAAGCTGTGAGTTACTTGACGTCAGTACCCTGACTTTATTTATCTTTCTTTTTCCTTGCCAGAGAATCATAATTTGTTTGAATAAATATGCAGAATTTTTGTCATTTTTAGATAAATATTCTTTTTTGTATTAGCTAAATGGGGCCAGATTCTATTTCTATGAAAATCTATGTAGGATATTAGCATGCTAACAAATTCTCTTGGCTTCATGTTAAGAGTAACCAGTGGTGCATAGGGAATATGGTCAATGGTATTATAATAGTGGTATGTGGTGACAGATGGTAGCCACACTTGTGGTGAGCACAGTATAATGTATAAACTTGTGGAATCACTAATGTAGTACACCTAAACTAATGTAACATTGTGTCAACTATACTTTAATGAATGAAACAAGATGGGATTGGGAGGGAGACAAACCATAAATGACTCTTAATCTCACAAAACAAACTGGGGGTTGCTGGGGGGAAGTGGGATTGGGAGAGGGGGAGCGGGCTATGGACATTGGGGAGGGGAGGCGAACCATAAGAGACTATGGACTCTGAAAAACAACCTGAGGGTTTTGAAGGGTCAGGGGTGGGAGGTTGGGGCAACCTGAGGGTTTTGAAGGGTCAAGGGTGGGAGGTGGGGGGAACAGGTGGTGGGTAATGGGGAGGGCACGTTTTGCATGGAGCACTGGGTGTTGTGCAAAAAGAATGAATACTGTTACGCTGAAAAAAATAAATAAAATGGAAAAAAAAAAAAGGAAAAAAAAAATTTTAAGTAACCAGTGGTAATACAAACAAGTTGAGAAAAACAGAAGATCTATTTACTAAATATAACTGGGAAAGTTCTAGAAATATTCATAAATATGGTTTTGCAGTTTTCTAAGAACTCAGAGAAATAAGTCAAAATAAGAATAAGGGAAAAATTATATTCTCAAAGATATTCATTGAAAAATTATCTTTAGTAGTGAAAGTTGTAAACAAACCGAAACTCAACGAAAGGATAAATTGTCAATTATTCCACATTAACTCAATGAGATATTTATATAGTCACTAAAATGATACTTATAAAGATTTTACAGACACATAAGAGTTATTATAAAATTTAAAAGGAAAAAGTGAACTGATAATTGCAAATGCTATGTGATTGCAATTATGCTGAATATATATACACTAAATGGAGAAATGGATGGAATGAACTATTATTATAGTAATGGCTTTAGGATGGTAGAATTATGACTGTTTTTAATTTTTAAAAATTATCTTTAATGTTATAGCATTTAAAATAAGGACAAGAGAAAAAAATGAGGTTTTTTTTTTTAGATCTTGATGACTTAATATGATGAACAAAAGAAGGAGTTCTCTTTATAAAAGAGCTTATTATATAATTCAAGTATTCAAAATTTCTTAAATACTTAGTAGACCTACTGTGTCCCTTGAGCATTTTTATTTTTTTCATACCAGCCATGTCTTATAGCAAGACAAAATTTACAATTATGTAGGTCAGAAGTCTAATACCTCAGTACTCAATACCTCAGCTCAACATAACCCAGGGCTTCAGAAAATCAATGAGATATAGATAGATAGATAGATAGATAGATAGATAGATAGATATCCATCTATATATATATATATATAGTCAGTGGCCAATTCAAACATGTTGTGGTGGCAGTGACCACAACAGGCAGCTGCTGTCATCATCACTGACATTTTTAGCAGAGGTGCCAAGGATTAAAACAGCTTGTAAGATTTAAGTGTGTTGGTCTCTGGAAAAGAATACTGCTCACAAAGGCTTATGCCAAGGTCAAGGTTAAGTAGCAATTGCCTGGTGGTTATAAATAATGAACACTGAGGCAGTGGGTAATGGACTGGATTGTAACATTAAAAAGCCAATGGAAATGGCAATTTGGGAAAGTGGTAGAGCAGAGACTCTGGTGAACGCAGTCAAAGGACAACCACTCATCTAAAATCAGCCCTCTGGCACTGAAGACTCACTTCACCTTCAGGGCCTTTCCAGTGCTAGCATTTTCCCCTGAAAAAATATCATTGATAAACGTGAGGCATCTGCCAATTCTGTAAGCTACTCAAAATTCCAAGCAAAACTGAACTGTTCTCACCTTTATTTTTAAAATTTTTTGAAGATTTGATTGATTGATTGATTGATTGATTTTGGAGAGAGAGAGCATACACAATTGTGGTGAGAGGCAGAGGTAGAGAGTAGTCTCAAGCAGACTCCACGCCCAGCACAGAGCCCATCATGGAGCTCAACCTCAGGACCCTGAGATCATGACCTGAGCTGAAGTCAAGAGTCAGACTCTTAAACAACTGAGTCACCCAGGTGTCCCTTTTTTGTATCTTTAAATGATTTCATAATCATAAAAGTATAAATATTTGGAAAATTCTTCTATAAGGCAAGATGAAAAATAATTAAAAGTGAAAGATCAGGTTACAGTATTTGAACTCTACGTCTAAACTGGACTCAGAGGTCTAGGGAATGAGGATTATTGGTCTCTATTTTGTAACTTTCCTCTAGTTATACAGAGAAAAGGCACACAGGTAGTTTGATGCTGGTGGTGGTAATGTGTGTGTGGATCTACATGGTTGTGGGTTTGTGCATATGTGTATGCTGTGGGCCTCTGCCTTCCGACGCAGGACCTATCTCGAGTGGAGAGGGACCAGCACTACTATTTTTGCTCTTTTGAGCTCCAAATTCTCCTTCCTCATTGGCAGGATCATAGTTCTTTACATTCAGGATAAATTTCAAGACTTTAGCCCTTCCTCAGAATAGTCTCTCCCTTTGCTCTTCACATCTCCTGCTGTAGTCTACCATGCTTTTATTTATCAGGAGGAGGCCTGGGGTTGTACCCACAGAGAGGAAATAGTTAAGAGATGTGATTTTCAAAAAAGTAGAGGTCAGGGTGCCTGAGTGGCCCAGTTGGTTAGGCATCTGACTCTTGATTTCAGCACAGGTTATGATCTCAGGGTGCTGGGATGGAGCCCTAAGTCAGGCTCTGTGATCAGCAGAGAGTCTGCTTGAGGATTCTCTCTCTCTCTCTCCCTCTCCCCTTCCCACCTGCTAGCAGGCACATGTTCTTTCTCTCTCTCTCTCTCTCAAATAAATAAATAAATAAATCTTTAAAAAAGGGGGAGGGAGAGGGATTAGAATCCTCCAAGCATTCTGGAAAGTAAGGCATTTCGAGAAACACTGTCCCCAAATCATTGTGGGTATTAATCTAATTATAAAGACACTGAGGACCTGGGGCAGTGGTGGGCCTCCTTGTCAAAAGCAGCCAGAGCCTTTGGTTGCAATACCTCCTGTGGCCTTATGGTTCAAAAAGGAGGAAGGAAAAAAAAAAACAAAAACGCATGTGGGAGTCTGTGGAAAGAGCAACCTTTAGTACTTTGTCTTTGAACCCTTGGAGTCAGGACAAGGACTCACACGGCAACCAAGTGTATTTTTCCTGCTTAACTCCCTCTTTTCAGCCCGATTGGTGCCTACTGTCTTAATTAGGCACCTCACTCCATACAGAAAAGATAGCACAGTGGTGCCCCTTCATGTTTATATATTCTGCTCAGTCCCCTTGGGTTGTAAGAGCTGTTTTTGATACTAAAATTGATTTGTACCTTTTTTTCCCCCTTAACCTTGGCTCCACAGTCTGTTAGATGTCTGCAGCCTTACTCACCTCAGCAGAGGGGCCGTACCTCCCTAGCCAGACAACTCTTACATTTGCTGCACCAGGAATAAAAACAAGGTGGGATTTAGCTCTCTCACCATGACCCTATAAAACCTGACAGCCAGATGGTCAAGCACATTCTAATGACTGCAGCTAAACACAAAGGGGGAAAAACGTACACACACACACACACACACACACACACACACACACACAGAAGTGTGAGGGAGACTCTTCCATTAAAATTTTTAAAAATGCAGTTGGCAAAACTCCTCAAAACCTGTGAAAACACCGCATGGTAAAATCTTCCCCAATGTGTAATAAGATCAACATTTGCAAACACTTCTTAGGTAAGACAAGGAAGGAAATGCACTTGTTTTCACTGCCTGTTTGTTCTGATCTGAAATATCTCAGCATATGCTTGACAGCTCTATCTTTGGCTTTTGGGTCATACTCTTATCTTAATCCCTTATGCCATTCAGTATTTTGCAAGGAATGGTTCTCATCATTTCAAATCACACTAGAGAATGCCAGGCCTCTAGCGTATGTGCCATGCAACACTTCCCCCTTTGACTTTTGCAGAGTGCCTCACCTTTTAGAGTTGACAGTAATTTCCAGGAAGCAGCAGAGAGATTGGGCTCAGTGCTCATAAAGAATGAATTGTGCCAGTTTAAAGTTATCCAAATACTTCAAAAGTGAGCCACTCTCCTCCGTGACAGGTGTTAGGCATGTTACCATGAGGAAGTTAGGAGGGCTGTAAATAGCAGTTAAGTCTTAGCTGATGGTTTCTATAAGAACTCAACGATAATGACAAAAAACAAAAGAGGGCTAAGTATAATGGAAGGCAATGTTAAATTGTCTCTCTATGTGTTTCAGAGTTTTATTCATCCAAAGCAATTCAGGGGTTTCCAAGCTTTTAGAGGAAGCACAGTACAATCCACTTTAGGCATTAATAGATGAAAATAAAGCCATCTTTCACAATAAACTTCATGGGTGTTTCAAATTAATGTCTCAAAAATGACTTGAATATTATAAAATACTACCTAGTGACTAGATGTTGTGATTGCCTGGTTTTGAAGGTCATATTTGTATCTTTATATGTGGTACTGTGAGCTGGGAGGGCCAGTTGGGCAAGGAGTAATAATAATAAACAGATCTAGTGGGAGAGAGGGAATGGAATAGGAAACTATCAGATGAAAGTTCCGATGAACGACCTGGTTGGTTACAGCAAAACTTCTTATCATGCTTGGCAAGGACTAGCTTAGATTTCCTGTTTTCTCTTTGAACCCATTTGGGGAAAGCTTCCCTCTTATACGAGCACTTATTTAAACATGCACCTGAACAAGTTTCTAGGAAACCAGAAGAAGCCAGAGGCTTCCCTAGGGCTGATGATGGTGACTCCTTACTGCCCATTAGGCCATCCTATGACCTATGCTTGGATCTGCTGTGGGGTCATGATGGTCGTCCTTTTGCCTACACCTTTGTTGCTACGTCGGTTCATGTAAACTGACACTGTGAATGCTGATTTCTAAGGGCAGTAGAGTGTGGAAATTAAGAGCACAAATCCAGAACCAGACTTTTCTTGGTTATGATTCTGATTCTGCCAATTACTAGCTGTGTGGCCTTGGGACAATTATTTACCCTCCCTTTGTCTTGGGTTTCTTGTCTCACAAAGTTGATGTAATTGTACCTACTTTAGGATTGTTGTGAGGGTCAAACGGCAATTATGAAATTAGCACATAGTAATAACTATGTATCTGTTAGTTTTTATTTTTTCTTCAAAGGACTTGGTAGACTGTATTTTCAAACTGTTGGTAAGATATATCACAGTATCAATAAAAAAGGCAAAATCTTTGGACGATGAAAAAGGAAAGAGAGGAAAGTCTGGGGTGGACCCATAACTTGCCAAAAAAAATGATTCCATGTTATTTTGTGCTGTGCCAACCTCATCTGAAATGTTGCTTACTTCTCTAAATCATGAAAAATATTAATCACAGCTTTAAAAAATGGAATAGATGTCTTTAGATATGGTATATATTTCACTTTTAGACAAGGGAAGATCAGTGAAAATTGTATATGCTTACATAAAAGTTTTATTTCAATTTTAAATAAGGTATTAGTGTGTACATATATACATCAAAGCTCAGAAAAATGATATTTTGCATCAAACTGAAATTTGACATTGAGAATTAATTTTTGTCCAAAAATATTATGGGAAGCTGGATGGGTATAGGGAAGGAGCAAGGATAGCACTATTTATTTACACCAGGAAGCTAATTTTCTTATAAAAATATTTCAGTTTCAAAAAAATCTCTTGAGGTATACTTATTGTAGGATTTTTTAAAGTTCAGGGCTAGAAGTAAATGACCTAGAACCAAAGCTAAATTAATTTTTTGAGCCAAGGAGCATAAATAGATATATGGAAGCTTTAGTATCTCATGAGGAAAAAAAGGTAGAATAATTGTAAGTCACAGATAAACAATCCAAGCAACTGGCCTTTTGCTGTGTTATCTGCTGATGCCTAGGTTGGAAATTGACTAAAACATCACAAATGGAAGTATAACTAAGAAGGCAAGAAGAATTCTGGAACTTGGCGAAGAAAACATGAGAAAACCAGAGAAAAAAAATGAAAACTAAAACATCCATGAAAACCCATGATCACTCTTAATACACAGAAAGTATTTCAGTCAATAGGTAAGCTTTAACTTACGTGCATTCAGGACTGCAACCTTCAAACAGAGGATCAAATGTGCCCTATCTATCATGTAGAATTATGCTAACTGAAACTAATGTAGCCAAAATAAATATAAATAAATGCTATGGGAAGAAACGTTTTCTAACACTGCATCTATGGAGAAAACATAGAAGTATTGGTTTGTGTTTTGACCATTTTTTTCAAAATATAAAATGCAAGTATAACATACAGGCTACCCATTTACAGACTGTACCCATTACTTGTGTGCTTGCTGTCAGATCTACTCTTTACCTTTCCAGTGCTCTGTTTGTATGGCAGGCATTGGTGGTTGGGTTTCTTAGGCTCCTCCCTGTCTTTCCTGGTTTTCTGATCATTTTGGCCAATAGGAGGCATTGGTAGAAGCCTGGAAGAGAGGTGGGGGGTGAAATTCTTTCTCTCCCTCTTGGTGCTCCCCAATCTTTCTCTCTTCAATGATTCCAGCTCTGTCTCTTCAGATAACCCTTCTTTCATATGATTTCATCTTTTGCATTGCCTATATATTTTTCTTTTAAAAAGACTTAATTTCATTCTCCAAAATCTAATTTATTCCTTGGTTTTTCTTTGAAGATTCAGATCAAATATTCCCTCTCTTCTGAAGCTTTCTTCAGGCCCATCAGATGGAATTATTCGCTTTCTTCTGTGACCTCATAGCCTGGTCTACTTGCCTTATTTAGGTCTTATCTTGTTTTGTTTTCTTTTATTATTTGTAATGATCTCTTTTACATGTCTTTTCCATAGATGTAAGATTTTCAAAGCTAGGGACCCTGTATTATTTATGTTGGTGTCCCTGGTACAAAAGCAAAGCAAATGTTTGTGAAAGAAAAGAAGAAAAGAAGAAAGAAAGGAAGAGGAAAAATCAAAGAAAATATATAATATATATGTTTCAGTATGAGAATGATTAAACTCTGAGTCTAGGGATGCCCTTTCTAAGAAGTGAAAGAGAAAAGATAGTTAATTTTCTGTTTAGGGGGAATAATTCAAACTAACTAGAGATCCTTACTAAAATATGATATGTTATATAAGCAAAATAAAACTTTAACATTGTTAGCCACTGGTTTGCCAGTTAAGGCCTGTGAAAAGATGAGAAGCTGAGCCATTTAAATAAAACCTTAAATAAGCCTTAAGAATCATTAAATAACATTTCCTTCCTTCCTTTTTCCCCTCCTCTCCTTCTTCCTTCTTTCCTTCCTTCCTTCTTTTCTTTCTTTCTTTCTCTCTCTCTTCTCTCTTTCTCTTTTCCTTCCTTCCTTCCTTCCCTCCCTCCCCCCTTCCTTCCTCTGTTTCTCTCTTTCTTTCTTTCCTGTTCTCTCCTTCCTCCATTTCTTCCTTCCTTTTTTTTTTTTTTAACTTTTTTCTTTTTCCAAAGAGTGGAAAAAAGAACATTAGATAGACTGTGAATTTCTAGAACCCACAAAAGCAAATGTTACGCTTGCTAAAGACACTTTTTTTTTCATGTGCAAATCTGTAGGACTCTAGGACCAGAAATCGTTTTTATTTGGGATTGCACAGCAGAAAGTGGACTTTCATAATTACTGAAAAATAAACATAAGGAGGTGGGAGGAAATCTCAAGCTTGTTTTCTAGTTCACAAATGGGGTGTTGAACTTAAAGTGTTTAAAATAATATTCGATTCTGCCAATTATCTTCCAAATCATTTGAAAAATTTAGAATATCCATTGCAAACCCGTGTTTGTTTTAGATCCTTTGCACTACAAATCTCTCGGTTTAGAATTCTCTTTGGCTCGGTATTCCTAAGGCTGCTTATTCATCTCATTCAAGTTTTAAATCGCATATCATCTCCCTCCACAGTTCCTTCCAACCTGACAATGAAAGGGTTTGTACACCATCCATCATAAGCTCCAAGACAGAGAAATCCTGATCTGCCCCGTATTTATCTTGTTAGAACAGTCTTTTATAGAATAGAACCAACATTTTTAAAAACAAATTAAAAATTAGATTGAACAACATCCCCTGACTGTGTTATTTTACCAGATGTGTATTAAGTGGGTCTGTTTTACTTGTTAATTGATCTAAATATTACAGAAAGGTGAAAAGAAAGGAAAGAATATTAATTTCATATCATTCCTAGGTTAAAATAAGAAATGCGTGATAGATCTTACCTCCATGATACCCTGAAAAGTTGTCCCTTTTTTTTTTTAATTTTATTTATTTTATTTGACAGAGATCACAAGTAGGGAGAGAGGCAGGCATAGAGAGAGAGAGAGAGAGAAGAGGAGGAAGTAGGCTCCCTGCCAAGCAGAGAGCCCGATGCGGGGCTCGATCCAGGACCCTGGGATCATGACCTCAGTGAAAGGCAGAGGCTTTAGCCCACTGAGCCACCAGGCACCCCAAAGTTGTCCCTTCTTAATGTCACATCAAATGAATGTGCATACAGAAATGGGAAACTGTAACTTTATTTTGGGTGGAAAGCTGAAACTTACTTCTTTGTTATTAATTGCAGAATAACATATGAGAAAACAATCACAATAGTCACTATACATATATGTTGATTTATTATATAAATTCTATTCACTCTATACAAGCAACTCTGATTTAGTTGTGAATCGCCTGTTCTGTGATTTGAAGATATCAGAGATAATGTTAGCTTGCAATGTAAATTTTCATATGCTTTTACGTCAAAAGAAATGAGGTTTTGAGTTGAGGTTACAATATATTGGATTCTTTTTTTACTGAAGTGTCAGAAAGCAGTGGACTTTTACTTTAATGTAATAAAAGTTTTCTTTAACAAGCTGTCCATAATATTAAATCTTGAGTTTGAGGACCCACAATGTTAAGTGTCTAAAATATGCTCCATGATAGAATGACCTTCCTGTGTAGAATAAATAATGTTTGATTAAATTCATATTTTGCTTACAGGATAAAATATTGTATCTGACAAAATTAAATTTCCTTCATAGACAACACATTAGCATATTGTGGATTTTCCAAGCTACCTTTATACATGAAATAATATAAGCTGAAATGAATGAAAGTAAGTACAGGTTATGTCAGTGGCAATTCTCCAGTGCTTTCCAGAAATTTTGATGGCAGATCAGCTATTTGGGGCTAAAAAAGTTGTTGATGATGACCAAGTGGGCCATTATGACACCCTCTCTCAGATGGAAGAATGACCACAGAGAATTAAAAGATGTCCAGAAGAAAATCTTTACTTTATTCCAATTTATCATTTTTATAAGGACACCAAGGGATTGTGTTAGGTTATTTCCTCTAAGAAAGGAACCATGAAGAAAGTTATTATTAATGAAGTCCATTAGGGTCTAGATGTATGGGGGGAAAGAAAAGATAGTGGTATGAACAGATCTTTAAGAAATGCAGTGGAAAAAAATAACCTCACAACAAATTGTAGGATAGAACAAAGTTGAATATTTATGTTTTCGCCATATTTAATCATAGTCAGTGATCTAGCCATTTCCTGCAAGTCTATATTTTTTTTTCCATTTTAATTTATTTATTTTTTCAGTGTAACAGTATTCATTGTTTTGCACAACACCCAGTGCTCCATGCAATACGTGCCCTCCCTATTACCCACCACCTGTTCCCCCAACCTCCCACCCCCGACCCTTCAAAACCCTCAGGTTGTTTTTCAGAGTCCATAGTCTCTTATGGTTCGCCTCCCCTTCCAATTTCTTTTTTTTATAAACATATAATGTATTTTTATCCCCAGGGGTACAGGTTTGTGAATTGCCAGGTTTACACACTTCACAGCACTCACGATAGCACATACCCTCCCCAATGTCCATAACCCCCTCCCCTTCTCCCAATCCCACCTCCCCCCAGCAACCCCCAGTTTGTTTTGTGAGATTAAGAGTCATTTATGGTTTGTCTCCCTCCCAATCCCATCTTGTTTCATTTATTCTTCTCCTATCCCCCTAGCCCCCCATGTTGCTTCTCCATGTCCTCATATCAGGGAGATCATATGATAGTTGTCTTTCTCCGATTGACTTATTTCACTAAGCATGATACGCTCTAGATGAATGGATAAAGAAGATGTGGTTATATATTGGGGCGCCTGGGTGGCTCAGTGGATTAAGCCGCTGCCTTCGGCTCAGGTCATGATCTCAGGGTCCTGGGATTGAGCCCCGCATCAGGCTCTCTGCTCTGCAGGGAGCCTGCTTCCTCCTCTCTCTCTGCCTGCCTCTCTGCCTACTTGTGACCTCTCTCTCTGTCAAATAAATAAATAAAATCTTAAAAAAAAAAAAGAAGATGTGGTATATATACACAATGGAATACTATGCAGCCATCAAAAGAAATGAAATCTTGCCATTTGCGATGACGTGGATGCAAGTCTATATTTTAAAATTAGATTTATTGAGGTTAGATACATATGGAGTAAAATTCAACCTCTTTGAAGTTCAATCCCTTCTAGAATGTCACATAAACTTAAGTACAGAGTGCACAGCTTTCTGGGTCTGGCTTCTTACACCTATCATAATACACTTGGTGGATTTTATGTAGTTGCATGTTTCAGTAGTTTATTGTCTTTGGTGTTGAGATAGGCTGTAGTCCATTATAAGAATGTGCTACAGTTTGTCTAATGCATTCATCAGTCAATAGACAATTCGGGTGTTTCTGATTTGAGGCAGTTATAAGTTTATGATAGAGGATTTTTTTTTCAACATATGTTTTTGTGTTTTTTGGGTAAATACCAGGTATTAGGCTTTTGGCTTGCATGATAAACATAGGTTTTACTTTGTAAGAAACTCTCAAACTGTTTTCCAAAGTGGCCATCCAATTTTGCATTCCCATCCACAAGGAATATGAGTTCCAGTTGCTCCACATTCTCATCATCATTTGATATTTTCAGATTTTGTTATTAATGTTATTCTAGTCATTAAATAGATTTGTTTTGGTATCTCATTGTGAGTTTAGTTTTTACATCCCTAATGACACGATGAGCATCTTTTTTTTTATGTGCTTTTCTTTGTGTGTGTTTATTTGAAGCTTCTGTTCAAATCTCTTGCCCAGTTCTATCTTGTGTGTCTTCTTATTGAGATGTAATAGTTCTTTATGTGTTCTAGTTAACAATGTTTTATCATTTATGTGTTTAGAAAACATTGCTCCTGGTCTGTGCTCTGCCTCTTCATTTTCCTAATAGTGTCTTTTCTAAGATCAGAAGTTTTAATTTTGATGAAGTCTACTTTACCATTGTTTTCTTTTATGTGTCCTGCTTTGTTTTACATATAAGAAATACTGGGGGGGGGGCATCTGAGTGGCTCAGTGGGTTAAAGCCTCTGCCTTCAGCTCGGGTCATGGTCTCAGGGTCCTGGGATCGAGCTCCGCATCAGGCTCTCTGCTCAGTGGGGAGCCTGCTTCCCCTTCCCCCTCTGCCTGCCTCTCTGCCTACTTGTGATCTCTCTCTCTCTCTCTCTCTGTCAAATACATAAATAAAAGAATTAAAAAAAAAAAAAAGAAAGAAATACTGGGGAGCCTGGGTCCCTCAGTCGTTAGGCATCTGCCTTCAGTTCAGGTCACGATACCAGGATCTTGGGATGGAGCCCCACATCGGGCTCCCAGCTCAGTGGGAAACCTGTTTCTCCCTCTCCCACCCCCTCCCCCAATTGTGTTCCCTCTCTCACTGTATATCTCTCTGTCAAATAAATAAAATCTTTAAAAAAAAATCTTTGTTTAATATAATGGAAAAAAGATTTGCTATGCTTTCCTCTAGAAGTTTTAGTTTTAGGTTTTACCTTTAGAAATATAATCCATTTGAGTTAATTTTCTGTATATGCTGTAAAGTATGGATTATGGTTCATGTGGCCACAGGGCTCCAGGGTCCCCTCCAGGGATTGTCAAGGCCTCAACAAATCCATGGGCCATGAAGAACCCAATGTATTTTTTAAAAAAGATTTTATTTATTTGAGAGAGAATGAGAGAGAGCATGAGGTGAGGTTGAAAAGAGGGAGAAGCAGGCTCGACCCAGGGCAGGGAACCTCATGTGGGGCTCCATTCCAGGACCCCGGAACCGTGATCTATGCCAAAGTCAGATGCTTAACCAACTGAGCTACCCAGGTGCCCTGAACCCAAAATATTTTTAAAAGAAATAAAAATGCTCCCCGATAAGTAAAATTCTCAAGTGGTTACAGTGACAAATTCAGATAACTATGTAATTGATGCATGGTAAATTAGACATATTTCATTAATACCGATTTTAATTTTTCTTTTTTCTTAATTTTATTTTGATTCTTCTTTATATTTTTTTTTGGCAGAAGTATTTCAGGTCAAAAATTCACAACCACATGTCTGTGAATTGAATCCACAATCTGCATTTTTTTTTAAGATTTTATTTATTTATTTGACAGACAGAGATCACAAGTAGGCAGAGAGGCAGGCAGAGAGAGAGGGGCAAACAGGCTTCCCGCTGAGCAGAGAGCCTGACGCAGGGCTCAATCCCAGGACCCTGGGATCATGACCTGAGCTGAAGGCAAAGGCTTTAACCTACTGAGCCACCCAGGTGCCCCAGACAATCTATCTGCATTGTTTTTGACATAATCTGTCATGGTGGTGATGGAACTCAAATTATACTTCTGCCTGTTGGATTTTTAGTCAAGATACCTCTGAAACATAAAGTTGGTCTAGTATAAAACTTACTTCACCTGATTTTTTGACTGCTTCATTAACATGATCACAAAGTCTTTTAAGGACAACATGCCGGTTATTTATTCTTTTTTTTTTAAAGATTTTATTTATTTATTTATTTGACAGACAGAGATCACAAGGAGACAGAGAGGCAGGCAGAGAGAGAGAGGGAAGCAGGCTTCCTGTCGAGCAGAGAGCCCGATGCGGGACTCGATCCCAGGACCCTGAGATCATGACCTGAGCCGAAGGCAGCGGCCTAACCCACTGAGCCACCCAGGCACCCGCCGGTTATTTATTCTTATAGAATTTTTTTTTTCTGATTTCAAAAGGAACGCATGTTAACTTTAGAATTTTAACAAATGAAGTACCTAAACTTCTATTATCCAGAGGTAATTTTTGTTTTTTTTAACTTTTTGGGTATGCACTTCGAGTATTTTCCTAAGCTTATATACAAATATGAGTATTTCTCATTGTAGAATATGATCTCATTTGTTTAATAAAAGGAAATGCATCTGTGTGTAACTTACATTACATATTAATGCATTATATTGTTCTTGTTTTTCAATTTACAACTTTTAGTTAGCACACCTGTACATGAAAAATCCATGTAATGTAAATTTATGAAAAACCATAAGTTTTCAAGCTCATTAGTCCTGAGATTCCAAATATGTGTTTTTTTATCTTCTCAGAAAAAATCTGATTTAGAGAACATTTTGGTTACTCTTCCAGCAGTTTCTAAACCACAATGTGGTTAGCATTTCTAACTAAAGCAAAGCTTACATCACTTCAATAAAAACCCTCAGTGTAAGATGGCCCTTATTCCTTGCCTTAGAAAAAACTCTAGTGTCTTAAGTATGACTTCATAATAGAGTGCTTGGCCTTAAAACCTGCCTGAAAGGAGACAGGAAGTCCCATGGCTACAGGTAATCTGCAATCTGTTAGTATACATGTTTCCAATTCATTTTGCCATCAGAAGGAGACTGATACTTGGTCTGCAATGATGCAGATAATGACATTTACTCATGGAGATAAAGCCCTGTGTCTGTGCCAGTGAAACATGACTGCACTGCACATCTCACAAGATGTCAGCTTCTGTTGTTTCTTGTTAATTATTTAGTCTTACAGTTATTTGTAAGTCACATTCTCAGGCTCAGATTATTTTCAGTTTTTATGCTGAGATAAAAACAATGAAAAAGGATCAACTATTACTTTAATTCGTCATCATAGTAGCATCTTCCCTTTATGTCTTCTTTTAAAAATATGATCAAAACAAAGCTTTCCTTTGCTTTCTGCACTCTTCTTTGTGTAATAAAAGCCAACATACATATGTATAGATATAAGATATATGTGGTCTAAATCATTCTAAAATTGTAGTATGAGCTGTGAAATGATAGGATGGGTGAATTGTGGGCTATGGTTTATTAAGGAATTCGTAGAACAGCTTTGAAACCAACAACTTCCAAAGTTACTTAAAGTGCCTTTTTCTTAATTAGGGGCCTAACTGGAATTAAGAAAATCAGTATCTGTCTGGTCTTCTGACTTACTGTAAAACAATATTCTTTAGTCACTGCTGAATTTTGATTTGCTAGACTTTCAAAGAAGCAAGTATTAACACTGCATTTGTGAGTAAAAAATACAAGAGTTATGAGATGAGAAGAAGCATCCAATCATGTACTTAATTTTCATTAAGTTTACCAATGGGACTTTTTTCACAATAAAGTTGTTTGAACAATTGGTAATGGGATTCTATAAAAGAGTTAGAAATAAGTACTCAATTCAGAAACCCAATGACGGGGCCTGGGTGGCTGAGTCATTAAGTGTCTGCCTTTAGCTCAGGTCATGATCCCAGAGTCCTGGGATTGAGCCCCACATGGAGCCCCACATTGGGCTCCCTGCTTGGTGGGAAGCCTGCTTCTCCCTCTCCCACTCCCCCTGCTTGTGCTCCCTCTCTCACTGTCTTTCTCTCTCTGTCAAATAAATAAATAAAATCTTAAAAAAAAAAAAAACCCAAAAACCAAAAAACAGAAAGAAACCTGATGACAACTAGTAAAATCAGAGCATTCCAAGAAATTTCTTTAGTGAGAAACTTACAAAGAAGTTTCAGCTTTCCACCTAATATATAATATTTATGTAGGAGTTCCATATATAAATATTAATTTTTATCCAGTTGCCTTAAAAAAATAGTATTTGACCATGAGAGTGTGAAAAACACTCTTTATGAAAGGGATAGTGGAGTTACTGGGCACATGGTCTGTAGTTACCTGTGGCCAGATCATAAAGAGTCCTGAATTAAACCAACAAAATAAAAAGACTGTCTATTCAGTCAGAGCTTTAATGAAGGAAAAGAGAATTGACCAGCACTCCATTCCATGTGCTTACAGTTAGGCAGAGCCATTCAGGGATAAGGACTCAAGATAGTAGACTTTCACTGGAAAACCAATTATTTGAGGCTTAATAAATGATCATGTATCTAGATTACATTTAGTAAAAATTGTAGTACTCTTAATATGGTTTCACATTAAGGACAGCAAGAAGGCTGTAGCTCTTTATTACAGTACTGGTCATGATGTTAAAAAAATCTAGAAAGAATGAAAATATGAAATACTATAATCTTATCCCCTAAAACTGTCTTTTTCACTTTATCTTTCATTTACAATTCACAAAAACAAACATACTCTAACTGTTGCTGAAATGTATGAAAAAATATGATATAAAAATATCATTCATCAATTAATAAAATTTAAAATTGTGGTATTGCACAATTTCCATTAGTGTCATTTCTGGGGGAAACGATTATGGGAACTCAGAGACATACAGGAAACAGAAAAGAAAAAAAAAGTCAGTGCAGTAAGTGCATATTTAGTACTCTGTGCCAGCCATTTTTTTAGATATGGGAGACATAAATACATATGAACAAGACTAGAAAGCTCAAAGACAGAAGACATCAAATGAACAGAGGAAATGATGGGAAAACAGATGCATGTGTCAGTGAAAAAAAAGAAAAGGAGATTAAAGACTATGAGAATTAAGAATGGAAAGGGAAATTAATAATTAGCATCTACTCATTTAGGTGATGGACTAGATAATTTCACAAAAGTTTTATATGAATCACAACCACATTTCTTCTTCTTTTTTTAAAGATTTTATTTATTTATTTGACAGACAGAAATCACAAGTAGGAAGAGAGGCAGGCAGAGAGAGGAGGAAGCAAGCTCCCCGCTGAGCAGAGAGTCCAATGTGGGGCTCGATCCCAGGCTCTGGGATCATGACCTGAGCCAAAGGCAGAGGCTTAACCCACTGAGCCACTCAGGTGCCCCCAGCACACATTTTTTTCTTCTTAAAGTAATATATGTCAATTACAAAAGTTTAAGCAATACTAAAATATATTTCCTAAATCCCATAACCTATCAAATATAATATTTGATGTTAGTCTTTCCAGATAAATGGGGTGTATGTGTCGTATGTGTGTGTTTAGAGTGAGTGAAAGATAGTGATAGTGTTAGAGGGTAAAATTATACTATAACTGACATTTTTCAAGTGAAAAATTAATGTATTTTGGGAGTGTTTCAACAAGGAATAAGTCTACCTGGGAAAAAACGGTGTACTTTGGATTTATTTTTATGAGCAGAAATATTAATTACTGCAAAATTAGGTAAATCTAGATGAAGAAAATATTACTTTTTTCCTTAAAATTACAAAACCATTATTTTTAAAAATTGGGAACCCTTCCTGGGTTTAACTACATCTTTCACATTAGACAGTTTCTAGTTCCTGTTTGAACTGAGAACATCAGTATGGTTACTTATTTTCCAAATTTACTCTCACTAGAATTTCAACTTTTATTATTATATTACTGATTTTATAAAGTCAGAAACTACATTTAGGTTCAGTTCTTTTCTTCTAATAATTCATATAGCTTTTTCTTTTTTCTTTTTTTGTATGTAAAGAAATCAATACTTGCCATCAAGATTTTAACATTGCTTCTTCATTCTTGGGTTTTTACTTTCATTAATTATCAGACTGATTTTTCAAGACAGATTCATGGATACTTTATATGTCGAAATATTTTATGTTTAAGAATATATTCTCTGCTATCTTGAAGGGTATCATGCTTAGGTATAAAATTACAGGATTACTATGTCAGGACATTGTGTATGATGTTCTACTAACTTTTGATACTGAATGAGACTATAAAGGAATTTTAGGACAAATTTTCTTCTTTCTTGTAACTGACTTTTTAAAAATCTGTTTTCCCCATTATTCATTAAAGTTTATTCATTATATTAATATAGGCATTACTGTAAGCGTCAGTTTAGGGTCTAATTTCCTTTCTTTCTGAATGTCTTTTTTTGTATCCCTATTTTCCCGGGGATATTTTAGCATTTTTCCCCCTTTCTCAATATTTTTTATTCAGGTACAATTATAACATTGTTGGATCCTGTCTTTTGTTGTCTCTCTCATTTATCATTTTCTCAATGATAAATTACTTTCATCTACTTTCTTATTTGTTTTGCATGATTTTCCTCAATATATTTGTCTTTATTTGGGGGTATGTGTGTGTGTATGTGTGGTAGTTGGGAGAGAAAGTAAGGGGTAGAGTATATTTGGAATAGTACTTGGCTGGGTTACATGGAGTATTTTCTTCTCTTACCCTAAGGACATATCTCTTCCCAGTTAGAGTTTATTACCCAAGAATTTGACAAGTAATCTGCCAATGCTTCATCCTCTCTGTCTTCTGCGCTGCCTCACCACCATCATGCCTGCTGGCTGAGAGAGCAGGTCAGAAACAATAGAAATGACATACTGGCGTGGCTCTTTCCTTAACTCCCCTTTCTTTGCCATTCTGCTAAATTAATCTGTGTCTTTTCAAGGTCAATCTCTACGCCTCTCAAGGTAGACATTATCACCTCAATTCGCCTCAAGTTTTTCTCAGTTCAATGCCATCTGACTTTTCTTGCCGTTCCACTGAAGTGTTTTCATCAAATTGTAGTTCTAGATTCAAAATCTAGTGGGCAAACCTTAAAGTATGGCTCTTATTTGACCTGGTATATGTTTAGATAGAAAAATTCAACAAAAGAAAACAAAAAATCTCAATTCTATATTTTTATCTTAATTAAAGCACAAATAGGCTCTGATCACTTAAAACCAAAACCTAAACTTCACTCTTGAATTCTTAGCTTTCCTTCACTTCCCCACATTTAAAACCCATTTTCCCAACGCTACCAATTCTGTCTTCTAAATATTTCCTGTAATTTCTTATCCAATAGGCAGACTATTTTTAAAGCAACAGCTAAATGCAAGTGTGTGTGCATGTCAAACGTGTGTGTTTACATGCCTGTATGCACACACACACACACACACACACACACCGAACAAAATTCAAGGTTGACCAATGAGTCCAAAACTTTGCAATCAGGCGATCTAGGAAAAAAAGTTAAATTCAGCATATAGATGAGTTTTGAACTTTATAGTTGAGAATGGGTTATTTTCTTTCTTATGTTCAGGGAAGGGATGGTATATCATGATCTTAAGTTCTCAGAGCCCCTGAAGGTGTAAATTTAACCTGCTTCTCTAAATCCTAATGAGGGAAGTGTTAGTTCCTCTACATTTTTCACCTGGAAAGCTCCAGCAGAATTTATTCTATTTCAGTCCTGTCCAGATGGCTTCCAGAGTCCATAATTATAGCACAACTATGATCCTGTTGTGCTGATGTTTAAAATCTTTCAACCCCATCCACATTCAGGATAATATAAAAGCATGTTATTCATGTTATTTCTTAATTTGACCCCTGTCTACTTTTCTACTTTATTTACATGCATACCTATGCTCCTGATAATCAAACTATTTACAGTTCTCCAGTGTGTGCTGCTTATTCTCTCCTCTCTCTTTTATAAAAGTTGCCTCTATCTAGAATAAAGTTTTTGCATGACTTCATACCCTTGGAAAACTCCAACTCCCCCAAGATTCAATGTTTTCAATTTCTTGATTATGAGATTCCTTAATTTCATTCATCTCATACATATAAAACAAAGCTTTCATTGGGGACGGTATGTCCTATGGTGAGTGCTGTGAATTGTGTAAGACTGATGATTGACCTGTACCCCTGAAGCAAATAATACATTATATGTTTATTTAAAAAAAAAATGAAAACAAAAACACAAGTTTTATGAGTTCTTTGAAACCAGAGTTAAGTATTCCATTTTCCATGACCCCATTCTGCTTTATATATTTCTGTTATATAGTTACTGGTTTCCTATTGCTGCCATAACAAATAACCACAAACTCAGTGGCTTAAAACAATATAAATGTGTTATCTTACAGTTCTGGAGGTCAGAAGTCTGAAGTTGGTCTCACTGTGCCAAAATTAATATTGGCAGGGCTATCCACCTTCTGGAGGCTATAGAGGGAGAATCTGTTTCCTTATCTTTTCCAGCTTTTAGAGGCCACCTGGTTCTTGGCTCTTGGTTTCTTCCTCCACCTTCAAAGCAAGCAGTGCAGCATCAAATCCTCTCTGACTCTGACTCCTGCTTCTGTCTTCAAACCTTTCCCCTTCTGACTCTTAACACTATTCTCTCCCTCTTATAAAGACCTTTGTGATTGCATTGGACCCACCCTGATAATGCAAGAAAAAAGATCTATCTCAAGATCCTTAATTTAATCATACATGCAAAACCCCTTTTGTTATGTAAAATGACAGACGCCAGTTTCTAGGGATTAGGTTATTAATATCTTTGGGGGCCATTATCAAGCCTACCACATATGGTATTAACTGAATTGCTATTAAATGTCTTTCTACTTCAGTCAACAGTAAAGAGTATTCAAACAACTCTGTTAAATTAATTAAACAAGAAAGCCATTAGACTGATGTGTCTCTAATACCATGACAGTCCAGGTAAGCAAACCCAAGTCTAAGCCTATTAACACCTCAAGGTTATAAAATCAAAAAGCTAAGAACAACCAATCACAATCAACAAGGTTTAAGTTACAATCAAGTAATTTCCTTTTTCGTTCCACTCTTTCTCTATTAGTCTTTCTCTTAGCTTCTATTAGCAAATTCTTCTAACCACTTCCAGCTTGTCATTACCTGATTCTAATTGATTTTTGCTCAAATAAACTGTCAAAAAATTTAATATCCCTCAATTTACCTTTTATCATCTCTGAGAATACAGTCATCACAATTCTTTGAGGTGTTCCTAAAAATTACAGATTCATGAGTCAAATCTCAGGTAAACTAAATAAAATCTCTGGACTTGAGGCTCAGGAATCTTCATTTTTAACAGATTCTGCTATAATTGTTACACAAACTAAGGTGTAAATATTACTACTAGGTGCCAGAGGCTGTGTACTATTTTTCATCATTTTATCTTGAGCTTCTAGAACAATATCTGATGTGTACCAGACCTAAAAAATGTATGATTAAATGACTGAATAAATGAATGTGTGAAATCAACTTGAAAATTACTTTCAACTGCAACATTGATTCTTCAATTATAAGGTGAAAGAGAGGAAAAATCAAAATTTTTAAATAACATAACTGGTGAGAGGCATTAGGGAGGATACTTGATGTAATGACCACTGAGTGTTATACACAACTGGTGAATCACTAAATGCTACCCCTGAAACTAATAATACAGTGTATGTTAACTAAATTGAATTTAAATAAAAATTTTTTAAAAAAGAACAACTTGATGTTCAGTTGCAAGGATAGCAATGATTTGACAGCTTCTAAGGACAGCACACTCATGTCAACCACAGCATCGAGTCAATGAGTAAGCAAGCATGGCAGAACTACTAAGGCTTGGCCTTTTCCAATTAACTTGGGACCCTTCTAATAAGCAAGGGAGTGCTCCTTGGGTTTGGGTGAGACTTTATGGGATTGGAATTACAGTCTGAGGTTTTTGCCCAATTTTTCTTTCTCTCCTCCTTCCTTCCACAGTCAGATGTTCACAATTTAAAGGGTTTCCCTGCTTAATCCCACTTCCTCCCACTTTATCTTTCATAGGCAATATCCACATCCCCCCACCTTCAAAAACAAAAAAACAAAACCAAAACCTCTGTTACACCTAACATTATTTTCAATGTCTCCTTCTTGAAGGACCTAAGTTGACACCTCCCCTACCTGAAATATTTCATTTCACCCTCTGCTATAGCTAACCAAACCTATTACCTACATTTCTGAATTATGCTCAATGCTGGGTCTGTGTTGTGTGTGTGAGACATGCACAGTTGGCAGAGGACCCTATGCTCGGAAGGGCCTATGCACGGTTTAATGTTTTTCTGTTGCCATCTTGAAATTCCTAACGATTTTTTAACATTTTCCACATTTTCATTTTGTACTTGGCTCCCAAGCCATGTAGCCCATCCTGCATCACTGTCTGCATTAAAACTTTTTTTAAGATTAAAATATAGTGTTTCCTATTTCCTCATGAATACCTTAGTTCTTTGAATAATTTTTTTCATGTTAGTTTCTGAAGTTGGTACCTCTTTTGTATTAAAGTTATATTCTTCCGTCCATTTATATTTTAATTTGGATGGGAGAGTGTGTACATATCTTATTCCCTAGCTACAGCATACCCTCTGAGATAATTTTTGAGGCTATTTTTTATTGCACATAGAACTGTCAAGTGAACATGAAGAAATGTCTGTAAATATTTTGTGAATAAATAGCACAAAAATCCCCTTTATGTGAAAGAGTTACAGGGACAAGCTTAGATGTGCTAATAAACTTAATGCTTTGTTACTCTTCTCTTTCTTCCCTCTACCTCATGAGGTAGTGGGGAAAACTTAAGTTTCCAACTACAATTCAGTTTCTTCTGATTTAAACACTCTCATTTCCATTTAAAACAGCTTATTTGAGATAAATTCTCAATCCTTAAAAAATCCATTCAACCTTTCTTTGTATCTCCTCCTTTGTCCAGAAGAAGGTAAGAGAATAGCCCTGGTAATTGTAAACAACAACAACACATGTCTAAGGGCCAGGTACTATACTAATCATTTTATATTTATAATCTTCTTTATTCTTTATAAAATTTCTATGAAATTTTTGAATTTAGATTGAATTTAAATTGAATTTAGAATTTCTATGAAATTCTATGTTATTATTGCTTCTCTCTCAAGGGAATGAGTTATGGTTTCAAGACTTCAAACAATTAGCAAATCAAGTTGGAGGACTGCCCCCCAAGTTTAATTGCCCCAAGACCAGGGTCTTAACCAGGATACTTATATCTCAGACATAACTGTTTACTTGATATTCATTTAGCAAAAGGTACAGCTTTCTTCACTGATGTGTTTCTTTCCAGACACAAAGGGGAAAAACGTCTTTAAGCTGCCCACTGGAGTCTACATGTGTGAGTACATAAGACAAATCTCAAATAGGAAATTTAAAAGAAAGGCATTAATTAATTGGGCTAGAGATATTTCCTCCTTTCAGACCATCAAAAGCACTACAATTTCCTCTTGTGCTTCAAATTACCTGAGAGACTTATCTCCTGAAGACAGACCTAATCTGAACAAATGGCCATAGCCCTGAGAGCTTCCAAGGCTGATAGGCAAAGATGGCTGGAATTCAAAGTAGTCAATGCAGAATGTACTGCAGGAAGCTTTCAAAGTACAAATTAACCCATTTATTATGTCTGTGATAATCAAAGTAGCATGTTTTGCCTTGTATAACATTTCTCATGTTTTCCATAAACTATGGTTTAGCATTCTTTTGGAGGATTAAAACTAGAAGGCATTCCTAGTGCTAACAAACATTTTGGTTGAGTGGTATAACTGTTCTATTCGGCCTTGCAACTTGGCAGCTAGTCTCCTCAATTATACTTTTTAAGTAGCACAAGGCTCTAGAAAGAAAGCAAACCCTTCATCCTGAGTTCTGCAATGGGATTGGATATGCTGCGGTATCTCCCCGAGGCACATTTCCTTCAGCACAAGTGTGTTTTTGCAGATGGTTACTTCTGGTCACTTACTGCACTACCAAACAATTACATTCTCTTTTTTGGTTCGTACAGACCAGCTATCTAAAATTAAGTTAGAATGTGCACATTTTTTTTTGTAAGGAGAACAGACTTGATTTAAATAGACTATGATAACTAATCATTCCTTCTTAAAAACATGCTGTGGTCGGCATAGACTCAGTGAAACCTCAGCAAGCGTGTTTGAAGTGTCATGATTTTTAGTTTTATTGTTATATAAAGAATCCCCAAATTGAACTATTTCTCTGTTTATACAACAGGGGGAAATAGTGGCTCACCTTTTCTTGGACTATACATCTTCTTTTAATACGCTAAAGTAACACCTTTCTATTTTAAGTAGGTGCAGGTTGTTTTTACCTCTGCCTTCCTACCCACTCAGAGCTAAAGTATTTTTTACTTTATCTATCCAGTATGTGGAGTATAGAATTGACTATTGTGTAGGTTAAAATCTGTCAAATATTAGTGATGTCACATGGTTCAACCTGCGAGTATTCAAGGTACTCCTGAACATGTAGTCAGCAACAAAATAGACCCGTAAAATAGTCTAGGTGTCAAAGACCTAAGAACTGATGTTTACAGAATGAAGCATGTGCAGATGTATGCTTGACATCTGTATGTCAGATGTATGTCTTACTCATCTGGGTGTCCTACTGTCCAGTGATTTTGGATTTCAGTTTTCCCAAATTTGTCATTTGTGCCATTTAGTTCCTTCCTTGGCCATATCTCTTACATTATGAATTGTGCTTAATAGCAAATCTCAAGCATTCGCTAGTGATTTAGAGGTATCCTGGAACATTTTTGTCTAAACTAAAGCCTTTTTCAAAGTGGGTGACCACTTTTGTATGGCAGCCCTTTGAACTACAAATTGGATCCAAAATGTAGCTTGATATTTTTCACTAATCTGTAAAGTTCTGTTAACAATCAAATGAGAAGCAACAATCAGCTTGAAACAGGGACTGTATTCAATGCATTTCAAAGATTCAGCTGATTCTATTTTTCTATCATGTCACATTTTCTTTTCAGGCAATGCAGTCATTATCCTAACATATTCTTTGAATTACTAGTCCCTGAAAAAGGACTATATATATAGACCATTTAAATCAGATAACTTTCATGGAGTTATCAACACTTAACAATGACGGAGAAAGGGCAGATGAGTCTTATGTTCAACTTGTCCCTATTCTTATAACTTCCACAGTCAATTTTAGAGTCTGAAAAGAAAAGCATGTTAAGCTTCTGAAAAAAAAAATCAAAAGAAACATAACTTATTTTGTGCCAACTTTGTTTTGATCACTTACATATTCTCTTTCTTTCATTCTTTGCTTCATCTAACTTTTTTTACTTCTCATTCATACTCTATTCCCCCTACCTCTCCTTCTTGCTGAATGTTGCTCTGTCTTCCTTCTTTTAGTTTTAATGGTAAGCATCAAAGTGTCATAAATGTTGATAACTGAGAAATCAGTTTCATAAAATTTCTTAGTTAGCAACATGCTGACAATTAGTGAAATATTTTTAAAAAATAAAGACTGTTTTATTTTGAATTTTAATCTTTGAATTGTTTGTGTTTGATATTATTGTTATAAAATGAGAAACATCCAACTCCTCTAAAAAGTATTTTAAGAAAAAATAGTTTACTCAACTTTAATGGGCAAAATTTTATTCCAGTTTGTTCTTGAAAAGTCTTCTAAAAGTTAAGTTTAATACCATAATCTTGTGATTCTGTCCCAGAGCTGATAGAGCAGGCCTTTGGCTACATATGTGTGTTTGGACTGATAAAAGGGCAGAGGTCAAGGTCCAGGGACAGATCCCAGGGGATATGCATGCATTCTTCCCTGTGACCACTGCCCTACAGTAACTTGGAGCTTCATTATAATACATTTACAGCGAGGTTTTAACTTCCCGTCTCTGACAGAGAATGGCTGCCATGACAGTTCTGATAAGGACTGTACAGAGCCCAAAACTGCCCTTCCCAAAAGGTAGGAGGAGTCTGATAGATAACTGGCTGCAACTGCTATAGCTATGACCCATAACCTGTCCAAATATAAAAAGAAAAGACAACCCAGACTCTGTGTAGCTGCCATCCCTGGACCTGCCTGCTCTCCCATCTTGAAAGTGCACTTTCCCTTAAACTGCTATTAAATGCTTCCTTGCTTAAGAGTATGGATCTGGGGGCACCTGGGTGTCTTAATTAAGTGTCTGCTTTCTGCCCAGGTCATGATCCCAGGGTCATGGGATCAAGCCTTGTGTTGAGCTGTGTTGTGCTGAGCAGGGAGCCTGCTTCTTCCTTTCCTCCTGCCTGCTGCTCCTCCTGCTTGTGCTCACTCTCATTCTCTGCCAAATAAATAAATAAAATCTTAAAAAAAAAAGTTTGGGTCTGAATTCTTTCTTAGCCAAACTCAAGAACCAAGGCCAGGGAGAGGGACACATTATTGATGGAGCAGTGGTAGATAGTTTCTGTAAAAAGCAGGGATCTGAATACAAGTCCTGAGTTTTTTTCTTCCTAGTTGATTAACTTTGACCAGTGCTCTACTCTAGATAGGAGTATAGACCTGGTAACATTCTTGTAAGTATTAAATGAGATGACACAAATACATTCTACAAAATCTAGGTGAGAAATACAGGTTCATTTCCTCACCCTTAGGCAACTTGTTTGTATTATATTGTTACTGACACAGTTATACAATTAAAGAGGAAATGAGGGCTATTTACTTATTTGCTTATTGTCTGAGTTGTAAAACTGATTTCATGATTACAGATGCACATTCCATTATTTGGATATTTTTTTGAAACTCATAAAATCATTTTACATATCATCTCTCTCATTTTACTTAAATAGAACTGTGAAGTTCAGAGTTAGTAAATATCACCAATAATTGTGAAGTTCAGAGGGTAAGTATCATAAATATCAAAATGGAGAGAGAGTGGGTCAGAATTGTTACATGTTACAGCTAGTGATTGACAAACTGAATCCAAAAGCCAGGTCTTTCGACTTCTTTTCAAATCATATTTCAAATTTATAGTATATAATTAAAAATTAGAAACAATGTTTATAAGAATATATGGTCGTACTGTTTCATGATTGTCAAGAGAGCATAACTAAGAGCATGGACTCAAGATCCAGATTTTGAATGTGCAAGTCCCACCTCTGCCATTTACCAGTTGAATAAACTTGGATAATTAACTTACGTTTTTATGCTCCTAGTTCTCTCATTTGCAAAATGGGTATAATAATAGTTCCTACTTCACTCAGTTGTCATGAGAATTAAGTGACAATGTATGTAAATTACTAAGCATAGAACCTGGCAAACAGTAACTGCTATATGTGTTTGCTATTATCATTATTATTGTGTGAGCTAGAAAGCATTCTAATAAGAGCAAATTTAATGATGAATAATGGAAATCTATCATATATGAGCTATAATCATGTATCTCATTTTTATTTACTTCTTTCAATGATAGATGTATATCAACCACACATTACATGTAAGGAAATTTATACTCATGAAAGAAAAAAATCTAGTTCAAATCATTCAACTGAAATATATTGCTAGAAAAAGGTTTAAATGCAAATCTGTCTACAAAGCTTATGTGCTTTGATGTCACAGAGATGAACTAGGGACCTAGAGGTCTATCCAACAAGAGGATCTAATAACTTTAAATATTTATGCCCCCAACTTGGGAGCACCCAATATATAAAACAATTAACAATTAATAACAAACTGAAAGGAACTCATTGATAATAATACAATAATAGTAGTGGACTTTAACACCCCACTTACAGCAATGGACAGATCATCTAAGCAGAAAATCAACACAGAAACAACGACTTTGAATGACACACTGGACCAGATGGATTTAACATATATATTCAGAGGACTTAATCCTAAAGCAGCAGAGTACACATTCTTTTCAAGTACACATGGGATATTCTCCAGAGTAGATCACATACTGGGTCACAAATCAGGCCAAGTACAAGATAAAGATAAAACCATGAATATTTTCTGACTACAATGCTATGAAACCACTAGAAGTTAACTACTGGAAAAAATCTGGAGGGATACCTGGGGGGCTCAGTCAGTTAAGCATCTGACTATCTCAGCTCAGGTCTTGATCTCAGGGTCCTGAGTTCAAGACCCATGCCAGGCTTCATGCTTGGCATGGAACTTACTTAACAACAACAACAACAATAACAACAACAACAAATTGGGAAGACCACAAATACATGGAAGTTAAAGAACATCCTACTAAAGAATGAATGGGTTAATCAAGAAATTAAAGAAGAAATTTTTAAAAATACATGGAAACAAATGAAAATGAAAACATGACAGTTCAAAACCTTTGGGATGCAGCAAAAGTGGTCATAAGAAGGAAGTACATAGCAATACAAGCTGACCTCAAGAAGCAAGAAAAGTCTCAGGGCACCTGAGTGGTTCAGTGGGTTAAGACTCTGCCTTCAACTCAGGTCATGATCTCAGGGTCCTCAGATCGAGGCCCACATTGGGCTCTCTGCTCAGCAGGGAGCCTGCTTCCCCCTCTCTCCGTCTGCCTCTCTGCCTACTTGTGATTTCTCTCTGTCAAATAAAAAAATAAAAATCTTAAAAAAAAAAGCAAGAAAAGTCTCAAATACAGAACCTATCCTTACACCAAAAGGAGCTAGAAAAAGAACAATAAATGAAGGCTAAAGGAAGCAGAAGAAGGGAAATAATAAATATTATAGCAGGAATAACTGATATAGAAACAAATTAAAAAACTGGTAGAACCAATCAGTGAAATCAGGAGCTGATTCTTTGAATTAATAAAGTTGATAAACCCCAAGACAGACTTACCAAAAAGAAAAGAGAAAGGACCCAAATAAATAAAATCATGAATGAGAGAGTAGAAATAACAACCAATGCCACAGAAATATAGTTGTAAGAGAATATTGTGAAAAATTATATACCAATAAATTGGGCAACCTGGAAGAAATGGATACATTCCTAGAAATATATAAACTACCAAAACTAAAATAGGAAGAAATAGAAAATTTTGAACAGACCAATAATCAGTATATAAATTGAGGCAGTAATCAAAAATCTCCCAACGGACAAAAGTTCAGGACCAGATGGCTTTCCAGAGGTATTCTACCAAACATTTAAAGAAGAGTTAATACCTATTCTTCTCAAACTGTTCCAAAAAATAGAAATGGAAGGAAAACTTCCAATCTTATTCCACGAGGCTGGTATACCTTGATTCCAAAACCAGACAAAGACCCCCTAGAGAAAATTACAGGCCAATATCCCTGATGAAGATGGATGCAAAGGTTCTTGACAAAATACTATCAAATTGAATCCAACAGTACATTAAAAGAATCATTGACCATGATCAAGTGGGATTTATTCCTGGGCTGCAAGTATGGTTCAATATTCATAAATCAATCAACATGATATACCAAATTAATAAAATGAAGGATAAGAACATATGATGCTCTCAATAGATGCAGAAAAAGCATCTGACAAAGGACAGCATCCATTCTTGATAAAAGTCCCCAACAAAGTAGGAATAGATGGAACATAACTCAACATCATAAAGGCCATATACAAAAGACCCACAGTTAATATGGTCCTCATTGGGGAAAAACTAAGAACTTTTCCTCTATAGTCAGGAACAAGACAGAGATATCCACACTCACCATTGTTATTTTTATTTATTTATTTTTTAAAGATTTTATTTATTTGACAGAGAGAACACAAGTAGGGGGAGCAGCAGAGGGACAGGGAGACTGACATGGGCTGTGATCCCAGCACCCTGGGATCATGACCCAAGGCAAAGGCAGATGCTTAACCAACTCAGCCGCCCAGACACCCCTCACTATTATTATTTAACATAGTACTGGGAGTCTTAACCTCAGCAATCAGACAACAAAAAGAAAGAAAATGCATTCAAACTGGCAAGGAAGTAGTCAAACTTCCACTCCTTGAAGATAATATGATACTGTATGCAGAAAACCTGAAAGACTCCACTAAAAAATTGCTAGAACTGACAGGTGAATTCAGTAATGTCGTAGGATATGAAATTAATGTACAAAACTCTGTTGCATTTCTGCACACCAATAATGAAGCAGGAGAAAACAAAATCGAGGTATTGACGCCCCTTTATAATCACACCAAAACCTGTAAGATACCTAGGAATAAAACTAACCAAAGAGGTAAAAGATCTGTACTGTGAAAACTATAGAACAATTATGAAAGAAATTGAAAAGAAATGGAAAAATATCCCATAATCATGGGATTTATATTTAAATCATGGGGTTTAATATTGTTAAAATGCCTATACTACCCAAAGCAATCTACACATTCAGTGCAATCCCTATCAGAATACCACCACCATTTTTCACATAGTTAGAACAATCCTAAAATTTGTATGAAACCACAGAAGACCTCAAATAGCCAATGCAATCTTGAAAAACCAAAGCAAAACTGAAGGCATCACAATTCCAAACTTCAAACTATATTACAAAGCTATAGTCATCAAGACAGTGGTACTGTCACAAAAACAGACACACAGATGAATGGAACAGAATACAGAACCAAGAAATGGACCCACAAATCTACAGTCAACTAATTTTTTGGCAAAGCAGGAAAGTATATACAATGAAAAAACGTGTCTTCAACAAATGATGTTGGGAAAAATTGGACAGCAACAAGCAAAATAATGAATCTGGACCACTTTCTTAGGCCATATACAAAAATAAATTAAAAATGGTTGAAAGACCTAAATGTGATATAGGAAATCATCAAAATCCTAGAGGAGAACAACAGGCAGCAACCTCTTTGACCTCAGCTGTTGCAGCTTCTTATTAGACACATCTATGGAAGCAAGGGAACCAAAAACAAAAATGAACTATTAGGACTTCATCAAGATAAAAAGCTTCTACAAAGCTTTGGAAAGGAAATAATTAATGAAACTAAAAGGCATCCTACAGAATGGGAGAGGATATTTGCAAATGACATATCCGATAAAGGGTTAGTATCCAAAATCTATAAAGAACTTATAAAACTTAACACCCCCAAAATAAATAATCCAGTTAAGAAATGGGAAAGACATGAATAGACAGTTTTCCAAAGAAGACATCAAGATGGCTAACAGACACATGAAAAGATGTTCAACCTCACTCATCATCAGGGAAATACAAATCAAAACTACAATGAGATATCATCTTCACCTGTCAAAATGGCTAAATTAACAACACTAGAAATAACAGATACTGGAAAGGATGCAGAAAAAGGGAACCCTCTTACACCATTGGTGGGAATGCAAACCAGTGAAACCACTGTGGAAACCAGTATGGAGGCTCCTCAAAAAAGTAAAAAATAGAACTATCCTACGACCCAGCAATTTTACTATAGGTATTTACCCAAAGGATACAGAAATACTGACTTAAAGGTACATGTTCACCCTGATGTTTAGAGCAGCATTATCAACAATAGCCAAATTATGGAAAGAGCTCAAATATCCACCAACTGACTAATGAATAAAGAAGTGGTAGATACACACACAGACACAATGGAATATTACTCAGCCATCAAAAAGAATGAAATCTTGCCATTTACAATGATGGGGTCGGAGCTAAAGTGGATTATGATAAACCAAGCAAAATAAGTCAGTCAGAGAAAGACAAATACCATATGATTTTACTCGCATGTGGAATTTAAGAAATAAAACAGATGAGGGGGGAAAAAAGAAACAGATGAAGAGGAAGAGGAAAAAAAAGAGAGGGAAGCAAGCCATCAGAGACCCTTAATTATAGAGAACAAACTGAGGGTTGCTGGAGGGGAAATGGGTGGGGGATGGGTTAAATGGGTGATGGGTATTAAGGAGGGCACTTGTTATGATCAGCACTGGATGTTATATGTAAGTGATGAATCACTAAATTCTACACCCGAAAGTGGTATCACACCATAAGTTAAGTAAATGGAATCTAAATAAAAACTGTAAAGAAAGAAAGAAAGAATGAAAGAAAGAAAGGAATCTAGTACTTTACTAGAAAACTAGGGCCAAGCAAGAATACCTGTAAGTCCTAGGAATGATACCTGGTTAATAACAGGCCTAAACTAGGACCCAGGATTCTTAAATCAGAGTTCAATGCTTACACGAAACTAGTCTATGACCTAAATAAGTGTTTTGTTTTAATTGTCCATGATCTCATGTTATTGTCACTGCTTTATATGTTAAAAACTTATTGTAGAGAATAAGGAGAGAGAAGCATATTTTAAAATTAATGAGGCATTTGTTCTTTATATCTACAAATCCTAATAAATGACAGGCAGTCTGATAAATAATTCATAGATGCTAACAAATTGCAGTGCATTTGCAAAAATGGCCTGTTCTTTCCTACTTATTTTCTGTGTGGTACATTAATGTCAAAAATAACATAGTGGTAAATATAGACAGCATAGGACAACAAACAATATTGGAATAATGTATTGATATAACCTATACCAGAAATGCTAGCAGAGCCATTAGAGGTCTCACACAGTTTTAATATGAAGTCAAAAGGTCAACCAAGCTTTTATTTCAGCAGATATTATTTTATGTTTTGTATTCTTTTTAGAGCAAGGATTTAAATCTTTATTACTAGAAAGACTAATCAGATATTCCAAATTCAATTCCTAAATCTGAGCAAATGGACATTGTTTAGGCTTTCAGTAATCATATTAAGAATGTTATATGTACAGACTTATATCACTAAGCTACACATCAGTAAGAACTGCAAATTATTGTAACCCCAAGTGTGACATTCAAAATGGCAGATTTCCTGATCTGTTCCTTGAAAAGACTGCATTAGCTGTGAGAGGAAAAGATTGAAGATGTGAAGAAAAACCTTCTTATCTCAAGGTTAAGGGGTACAGTTTGATTTACATTGCTGCTTTTCAGTCCCGGGATGCAAACCCAGTAATGGTCTGGTTAACAAGATAGATTATGAAAATTTAGACAAAATTATAGGTTCATATATATTGTGAAAACAACACACATGCAAATAAAAAAATCAGATAATAAAGAAAAATATTTTAAATGATAAGACTTTGATGTCTCAGGAAGCATTTATTAATAAAGAGAAAACATGCACTCATTATCCTCCTCGCATAATATTAGCCTGAATAACATGTGATTGAAGGAATCTCAATTGATATTCTAAGTTATAGACCAGAGTTCTTCCATATGGATGGTACTTGCCAAGTATGGATATTCATTTTGCCATTATTCTTCTCCATGAGTGGTGATTATCTCATGAATATGCACCTTTTCATTTGAGATAATATTCGGTGCACAGATCAGAACTGAGAGCCTCTTGGCATTACAAAGTCAGGATGGCCATAGATTGTATGAAATTCAAATACTAAAAAGAACAGACTTCAAATATGTATAGGGGAGGAAAAATAATTTTCCTGCTGCCCCTCTAGGTTCTTGGCTGAGACACCTCTGTAATAAAAGAATAATAGGAGAAAAACAAACAGAAGATTAATAACATGTATACCTCCTATATACAATGGAGAGACCCAGGGAAACTGAGTAACTCCTTGAAATAGCCCAAACTATCACCCTGAATACTACCTCCAGCTAAAGACAAAAGAAGATGTTGGGGGATAGAGAACAAATTTTGGCAGGTTTTCAGGCAAATCATACTAAGGTATGGTTGGCATGCAGATCTAAGTCTCTATTTTCTCCATTTGTAGGAGTTCCTAGATAGTCTGTCCTCTTTCTTTTCCCAGTACAGAGAAGGAGATATCATTACAAATGAAGATTTCCCTTATAAATGTAAATGTCTCCTACAAAAGGTTAACTTCTACTAGCTTTCAGAGTTTTTCTTAAGTCTGCTATTTCTTAAAAGTAACTAGTTCAAGATAATTATTATGCTAGAAAGGCATATTTTATGGTGGGAAATTCTGCTCCCCTTCACATACATGCATAAATTCATGGTAATGGTTAGACATATTACATAACAAATGCTTTCAGAATAACAAAGACACAGATTCCAAAATTTGAAACCCTAAGGTTTGTTTGGTCATATACAGGTTCATAAACTTCATTGCCCTGGAGAATATGAATGCCATCTGGGTCAAAATAATAGAAATAGAATCAATCAGTATTAATTGGTTCTTTTGCTATTAAAGAGAACGTTCTAGGTAACATGACCAAATAGTATAAATATCCCACCCCCATCTTGAGGATCTACCAGTCCTTTGGGAATATATAACAATAGCATTAAAGACAGGATCTAGTGAAACTGGGCAGCATCCAGAAGTCCTGTTGCTAGATACTCTAAAGAAAATAAAATGTTGTTTTGGAACTTAGGGTTAGAGTCTAGAATGTTCAGTTTAGCACTTTCAAAAACGAGAGAATATACAATGTGTGGAGGTGTTCCTTTGCGTGAGATGACGTATTCATTTCCTATTACTGCTATAAAAAAATTACCACAAACACAATGACTTAAAAACAATACAAAATTTGGGGCACTTGTGTGGCTCCATTGGTTAAGTTAGTTAAGTGACTCTTGATTTCAGCTCAGATCTTGATCTCAGGATCATGAGATCAAGCTCTGCATAGAGCCCTGGGTAGGGCTCTGTTCAGCAGGGAGTCAGCTTGACAGTCTCTTTCTCCCCTGCCTTCTGCCCCTCTGTCCACTCCCACTCAAGCTCTGTCTCTCTAATAAATAAATAAGTCTTTAAAAAAATGCAAAATTTATTCTCCTACAGTGATGAATGAAGGACAAGGAATTTGCTCTCATGGAGCTTATACTCTAGTATTTGACTTATCTTTTAAACTGTAATAAGAACTTCATAAGGGGAAAGGTTAAGTCACTAAAAATTTTTATACAGAAGAAAAACATGATGAGTTTATGCTTTTAAAGGATAATTGTATTTGAAGTGATGAATCACTAAATTCTACTCCTGAAACCAATATTGCACTATATTTTAAGTAGAATTTAAATAAAAATTTAAAACAAACAAACAAAAAAAACACAGACAAAAAATTGTATTTGAGAATGCATTTAGCATTTATGGGTGAAAACTTCATGTCCAGTGAAAAACGAACTAAGGCTTTATCAGTGGCACACTATCTTACAGGGGATAGATTTTTGAAATGTTAATAAGGTAGAATTTATAGGATCTGGAGACTAAATATGAGAATTGTGGAAAGGGAGAAATGGAAAATAATTTTTGTATTTTTTAATTTTGCTGACTGGATGGAAGGAAGCAGCATTCAGTGAAAAAGGCCATACACATCACAAAAAATTTTAGGATAACAGATACTAAATGGATAACAAAAAATCAAATGGATATATACAGGAAATGGAGGACTATATAGGACTGTTCACAGGAAAGCAGCTGGGGTTCAGATAGCATATTGTTAGAATATAGACTGCCTTTTAACCCATGAAGTTAGGATAAATTCCCCGGGAAAGGTATACAAAGAAAGGAGAGAAGAAAGGAAAGAGTCCTACAGACAGCAGCATTCAAAAGATGGCCAGAATAGGGGCACCTGGGTGGCTCGGTTAAGTCGGTTAAGCCACCAACTTTTTATTTTGGCTCAGGTCATGATCTTGCAGTCATGAGATTGAGCCCTACGACAGGCTCTGGGCTGAGCACGGACTCTGCTTCAGATTCTCTCTCCCTCTGTCCTTCTCCCCTAGATGTGCAAGCATGGGCAAATGTCCCCCCTTAAATAAATAAATAATCTTAAAAAAAAAAAAAGATCAGAATGGGATTACACAGGGAATTTTGTAATGGGAGTGAAACTATAACAGATTCTAAAGGACTTAAGAATGAAGGAGTATAGGGTATGAGGAGGGTGATGGCAGTCTACAGTTTTCACTAAAGGGAGCAAGGTATAGAAGGTTTTCATTTTTAAGAGGGGGAGAAGCTTATAAACATTTTTTGTTTGGGGAAGAAAAATGTGGGAATCAGATTAGAGGTTTTTCAGTGACATGGGAGCAGAAAAGACAAAAAGTATATGGTGGCCAAAATGGCCCCTTACCCTTCCTGTTACAATGTATGCTGTTTGTACAGGAAAAACAAAACACCCTAATGATTCTTAAATTTTTAAAACATGAATCCAATTGATTGTTCACAGTCCAACTCGAGAGCTTTCCAAATTAATTTTTGGTTCTCTTCTTCTCACTTGTAAAACCACCAAGGGCAATTAACATAAACAGGCCAGTGATACTCCTGACTTTGCAAGGTAATTAACACAGCAGGAAATGCATTTGGGGCAGACAGCTCCTAGAAGAGTGGGTGGAATCTTAATGGGAGATAAGGAAGAGTAAGCAAGTTAATAATTCCAGACTGTGTATAGCTTTCACATCATTAAAGTCTCAAAGCTATTTTTAAAAGACCAACAACCTGAAGAGAAATTTTTACCTTTTCTTCAGTTTTATCAATGGCTTGGGCTCTCATTATATTGTTGTTTTGTCTGATCCTTGTGTTTATACAGACTTTCTAAAATAGTCTAAAAAACAACCTAATTGCTAGCTTTGCATAACTTTCCGAGTTACTATTTAAGCAATAATGACCTTCAAACTGGATATTTTCTCGACATTAATGACCAATGGAAAGCATCGGTGGTATCAGGTGAAGTTAGGGTCCTTTAATTGAGTCTGTCGTTAATGGCCAGAAAATGCCTAACTGGGAGGTCATTAGTGTGATTATAAATCATAACAATGTAAAGAAAAAGGCAAAGTGTTTAAAAGTTACAAGCTGAACATCAAGTTGCCATGGATACTGTATTTTCCTGGATACGGCAACTCAGACTGCTAACCAAAGAAAGACAATTCTCAATTCTTATTATTCCATTTAGGGTTATAATTGCTGTTTGGATACAAATATTGGTCCATGGATTCTGACAACTAACGTTCCTACTGTATTAAGGTAAGAAGAACGTTTGGATGAAAAGGAGCCTAGGGAGGTTATTCATTCCAATTTCTGCTATTACTATTATGATGGCTGAACTACTTAAATGTGTTCTTATGCTTACAGATATCCAGAGAAGTAAAGTATAGACATCTTAAGTAGCGGTGAATCCATTTTCTGTGGAGCATGAGGCTCATGGAATTTTGAGATTTCTTTAAAAAAGAGAAATCCCAAATCGCTAATATAAAATATCCAGTTCACCAGTACTCCTGACACAAAGTGGAATGTAACATAGACAAGTATTTTACCAATTGTAATTAAAATATCTTACTCTTGTGAAATGTACAAAATTATGACCTTATATTGCAGGATCTTCTCCAACCTTTTCAACCTCAGGTTTGATTTGCTTCACAGTAAATTCTCTCCTAATCTGTTAAGAATCCTGGAAGTTTAGAAATAAGTCAGTCAGAGAAAGGCAAATAAGACATGATCTCACTCACATGAGGAATTTAAGAAACAAAACAAATGATCAAAGGGGGAAAAAAGAGAGAGAGAGAAACCAAGAAACTGCCTCTTAACTATATAGAACTGATGGTTACCAGAGGGGAGGTGGGTGGGGAGCTGGGGAAATCGATGATGGGGATTAAGGAGTGCACTTGTGATGAGCACCAGATGGTGTATAGAATTGTTCAGTCACTACACTGCACACCTGAAACTAATATAACACCGATTATCAACTCTACTGGAATTAAAACAAAAACTTAATAATAAAAGAGAAGAATCCCTAGAAATTTAGACAAAGAAAGAGGCCAATAGATCATCCATTTCATTCATACTGTAGATGAAGAAACTCAAAATGCTCAAGTGAGGAGGTATGAGCTAACCGAGTCTCCTAATTCACACTTTTGTGTACCCAAATCCTTTCAATCTTATTGGATTTTGGTGGTGGGGGGGGGGACTGGCTGGAACCTAAGTAATATTCTTTGGGAATTTTTGATAGAATGGTGAGACAGACCAAAGAGAATATATTTGCATGAAGCTTCTTGAAGAGATAAAGCATCATAGAGAAAAGAAATCAACAAATTGTCGATTTTAAAGCAGATTGTGTTATGGGAACTGCTAGTTGTTTTAACAAAATTCCTTCTCCCCTTCTTTCACAATAAATGCATTGTGGCTGGAACATCTCCTCCCAAGTGTGCCTGCACTCTTCTGACTGCTGGAGGTCAGTGGCAAAGAAGAAATCAGTGCATAGTGACATGCCAATATAAGTGCTTTATTTGAAAGAAGAGAGTCTGGGCACTTCTCATACTAAATTTTTAAAGACTATTTAATGTTTAAAACTGCTAATCAATAGATGCTTTTCCTCGACCATTTCAAAACATATTAGTAAATGAAATCCTAGGGTATGTGAATAATAACGTCTCAGAGAAGGTCAGCTGTAAAGGCATGAGTTTCCACTAAAAACCAACCTGTGATGCCACAAATTATTAAATCTTTTTTATTAACTTTTTGAAGATCTCAGTTTTAATTTTTAGATTAATACATTGGTACTATTATAATCTATTAATAAAAGGAGTAAATGAGCTGGAAATATTTATAAGTAACATTATCCAATCATCTCTTTTTCTAGTCAAGTATAAAGATCTATGTGTGATCATTTCATTTTATTCCCAGAATTATTTTATTTTATCACATAAACAGTGTGTGTTTATGCGTGTGTGTGTGTGTGTGTGTGTACACACACAAATGGTGTATGGAATTGTGTACACACACACACACTGATATGATGCATTGATTTGCACTTCTTGATCAAAATTGAATTTGTTTGAACACCATTTCTTGTTTGAATAAATTTTGATATTGACTTTGAGGGAAGAAAGTCGATAACTGCATAATATACCTCTAACCATAGAAACCAAGTATCCAGACGTCTATCTGTCAGCTGCACATCATCAGACTAGCATGGATGCCCATGAGATTGGCAGCTCTGTGGGGCTTGTCTAAAAGGAAAAGCGTTATGTAGACTTATGAAAAATCTCAGAAGAAAATGAGAATTAAAGGATGAAAGCTGATTTTCAGATGCCTGAGTAGATCTAATGACTAAAGAAACAGAATCGTGATCAAAAGGAGGGACTCCCACAAATGTCAGACTTCTACTCCCTTCTCTCCTGCAGGCTGCTGCCCGTGGTTTTGAAACTGGACCATTTCTGAATGTGACATTTTCTGAGACCAGACTTTCTGAAAAATTATTCCCTGTATCTTCTCAGTTTTGCATTCCAATCTAATTTATGATCTAGTCCACTAACTCTTTTCAGATAGGAGGGAACAACCACTGAACTCGGGCCAAAAAGATTATTTTTCACCCACAAATTTATCAGACTTAAAAGTTAAGTCTTACACAAAATAGTTCTCTGAACATGATGTTCTTTACTTATTATTATTATTAGTGTTAAAACTAGAACTGGATCCTGGTGACATGAAGTAGTTACTTTTGATCACTGTTGCTAAACTGCAATGCCATTTTCCCTAAAGTTGCAACTCCCAAGTGACTGCAACCTGTGACTGCTGGCGGCTGACTGAGCAAGCACCATATAGAGCATCAATAGAAGGAAACACACAGGAGCTAGTGAATGCAGAGGGTAATCAGCCGCCTTGACACCCGAAGGATCTGGGTTTAGAACCAGCTGAGCTCATTGCTTCAAGGAGTCTAAGGTCAGTTCCTGTCTGTTTTCTACACATTGAAAACCATGCCACTATTCAGCATAATTGACAAGTTACTTCTCCAAGGGGACCTTGCACTAAAATCGAGTTTTCTCTTCATTTTTAAAAAATAATGTCCAAACACCCACACAATTCTGATAGTTTTAGGTGCTGAGTGAATAATAAAATCTCTGAATTTTATTTCAAGTTGACGTGGTGTCTTAAGCTCTTCCACAACACTCAAAACAATGGAAAATATTCAACACGCTTCTGATATTGCAGCTGGTGATTTGTGAACACTCAGACCCTAAACACTTTGTCTTGGGGCCCCTAAAACATGTTGTTGATACCAAATGATCAAATTATCTTTTAGTTTGTGAAATTATTTCCTGGAAGTTGGCAAGAAATGTGTGTATACTATTTGTATGAGGCTAAAAGAGCCCTGAGAACTTGAAAATAATACTACTAACATAGCTCTGAAACAGCAGTGCATAGTATAACATACCTATTCAAACTGGAAGAATTTAGATGCTTAATTTTGGAATACAGTGATCAACCAAACAAGCTTCCCATAGTGGTAACTGCAAAAGTCATATTTTTCTCAGTATAATTACTTCAGACATTTTTTGGAGTGTACCCCAAACCCCTGTGCATATTGTTTAAGATTCAGTGCTTAAATTATTTATTTTGGGGGACTTTTCTTTAATGACAATATTTTATTGATACTATTTCATCATTTGCTTCATATCCTCATGGAAGTCTTTTGTTACTATTTCCACTTTTTAATCCTTTCTTTAAAGCCTCTCCCTACCACTCACCATATATTTTCTTCATCCTCATCCCAACTTGTCCTTACACGCAAACAGTAAAATACATAGTTATTGTCCTAATAAATAACAGTCATAAACAGGGCTTCTCGTGATTTTAGAACATGACATGCTATCTCACTTCTGCACAGCTTAGGAAAGGCTCTCTCAAATTTGGCACCATTGACCTTCTAAACTGACCAATTCTTTGCTGTAGGAGGCTGTTCTGTGCATTGTAGGAGGTTTGTCAGTATCCACGATCTTAACCCCCTAGATACCAGAGCATTCCTCCCTACAACCTCCATTATGACAGCCAACAATGTCTCCAGATAAGGTTCCCTGAGGGGGAAATGCTGCTCTTTGTGTTAAGAATGACTTTTCCCTGGCCTTGCCCAGCTGTGTGTTACTGTCCATGCATTCTGGAGTCATCATGAAATGTCACCTCCTCCTTGAAGCCTTAGTGGAATCACCCAAGAGAAGGTAAGAGCTTTTCTCATTCTGTTTTTATTAGAATGGCTTCATATCTCAAGAGTCTTTGAAAAATACCTTTGTTTCTTTCTGCTTAAAATAATAATCTTCCTCCTTTTTTCTTACTCTATTTGAATGAAAAATTAAGGATAAGTATGTTGCATTTTACATGATCAGTCCCCACATTCTACCATAATTCCTGGTATATAATAGAATCAATAAATGTTTATGGGGAAAATGATGAAATAAATGACTGAATGAATGGGTATGGAAAGTTTATAATAAGACAACTCATAAATATATTTTGACCTTTGTATAGAACACTTGGCTTGAAAGAAATATTTCTTAAAAGCATTATCCCCTGAATTCTACACTAAGGGCTACAGGGTAGAGTTAAGTATAAATAAGTTTAAATAAGATAAAAAGTCATCAAAATTTTTGTAAATGGAAAAAGGAACCTATACATAAAATTTTTTAAAGTCCTATTTGATGGGATTATCACACAAAAGATGCTGGTGGCTGACAGGAGCCTAAGTTAGTTCGTTGATTCTCCAAAGCCGAGGTGCTAATTAACATTTGTTAGTGATGGTAAAATGCAAATTTTTGAACAGAGATCTTCTCTTTCATTATGTTCACATAGACATTGATCAAGTGTTTTGGAGACAATTTTTCTCTTCAGTTTGAAAATTTCAGTGCTTTTTGTAGCCAATTTAATCTGATACATCATTGTAGTAGGTTAAATAATGCCTGCCCCACCTCTTCCCTAAATGTCTACATCCTAATCTTTGAAACTTGTGGCTATGTTACCTTATGTGGCAAAAGGGACTTAGAAGATATGATGAAGTTAAAAATCTTGAGATGGGAAAATTAGCCCGGATTATCTAGTAAACATAGAGGGCCTTGTAAGAGATAGGCAGGGAATCAGAGAAACAGAAGGCAACATGACATGGAAGCAGAGAGAGAACTAAAAATGGCACACTGCTAGCTTTGAAGATGGAAGAAGGATCCATGAGCCAAGGATGCTGGTGGCCTCTGGAAGCTGGGAAAGGCAAAGAACATACACATGTGGACACCTTGATTTTAAGCAGTGAAATTGCTTTAAGACTTCTGACCTCAGAAACTGTAAGATAGGGGTGCCAGGGTTAAACCTCTGACTTTGCTTAGGTCATGATCTCAGGATCCTGGGATCGAGCCCCACATTGGGCTCTCCGCTAAGCAGAGAGTCTGCTTCCCTTCCTCTCTCTCTCTCTGGCTGACTCTCTGCCTACTTGTGATCTCTGTCTGTCAAATAAATAAATAAAATCTTAAAAAAAAAAAAAAGAAACTGCAAGATAATAAATTTGTAGTATTTTGAGCTCCTAGGCCTGTGATAATGAGACACAGTGGCATTAGAGAACTAATAATACAGAATCTTAACATATTATTGGTAAGAATTTTGTAGGGAAGATGTTACTCTATATGTTTGTATATCATTTTTCCATTTTCCAGCAGTGAATTTTGTTCAGTGTCATATAAAATTTTACAAATATGCTAAAAATATTCATTCATCTATTCTAGGAGTAAAGTACCACGGGTTGTTGTCAGGGTTCAGTTATTCCAGCAATGGTGCTTTGAACATTCTTACATGTGGATGCTGGTGCACATAGGCAAGGGTTTCCATCTGTCCCAGAACAATACTCTCATAATCTGTCTAAAGAATAAAAGCTTTGGGGTGCCTGGGCGGCTCAGTGGGCTAAAGCCTCTGCCTTCGGCTCAGGTCATGGCCCCGGGGTCCTGGGATCGAGCCCCGCATCAGGCTCTCTGCTCAGCGGGGAGCCTGCTTCCCCCTCTCTCTGCCTCCCTGCCTACTTGTGATCTTTGTCAAATAAATAAATAAAATCTTTAAAAAAAAGAATAAAAGCTTTATGTATATATAAAAGGAGATGTATTATGAGAAATTGGCTCATGAGATTATGGAGGTTGAGAAACCCCACAATCTGCCATCTGTAAAATAAAGACTTCAAGAAAGTAAGTTGTATAAAGCAGTCCAAATTCAAAGACCTGTGAACCAGGAGAGCCAGAGTCTGTATTGGTGTAAATCTTCCCAGTTCAAGGGTAGAAGGTGGGATATAGTGTCTCAGTTCAAGCAGTGAAGCAAGAAAAAAGAGGCAAATTCTCCCACTTTCATTCTATTCAGACCCTTAGTAGATTGGATGATGACCACCCACACTGGGGAGAACAATCTACTTTGCTGAGGCCACTGGCTAACATGCTAATCTCATCTAGAAACCTTCTTATAGCCCCACTCAGAAATAATGGTTAACCTGGGTACCCCATGGCCAGTCAAGCTGACATTCAAAACTAGCCATCACATGGAATTTCAATGCATCCATATAACGAAATGGAAAGAAATGACATCTTTCTAACACTATATATTTGAATGCTCTTTATTAAATCTAATAAGCTTTTATCATTTTCTAAAAAGAACTTGCACATGTTTTGTTAGGTTTATTCTTAGGTACTTTTTATTTTTGATGTAATAGTATATATTTTTCCCAACTTTATGCCTGGCACTTTGAAATATGATGGAGTTTGAAACCAGCAGCCTAGATAAATTTTCATGTAAATACTAATCATTGATTAGCAGTTTATTTAGAAGTTTCTACATATACAAGAATATAATCTGCCATCCTTTTTTCCTCTTTCTTATTCTTGTCGTAATGAGCTGGCTGAGAATGGAAGTGGTGATGACTAGAAACCTTGTCTTATTTCTGATCTCAGAGGGAAAATCTTTGAACACTTCAATTTACACATGATAGTGCTGAAATGGGTTTTGTTTTGTTGTAGAGTAGTTTGAATGTATAACAAAGAACAAACAATTCTCTGACAGATTTGATGTGGCAATGGGTGAAAGAACAAATCCAGTAAAGGATGACTTCCACTTGCTAGAATGCAGTCACTAGGCTAGAGAGATAGAAAGAAGTCACAAAATCAAGAGCCTGGTTTTGCACCTGTTAAGTCTGAGATGTAGAGTAGCTAGGGAAGTGAATGTGTGGCGTGATCAGTCAAACAAACATATAAGCATTGATTTTAGAGGAAATGAATGATTAAGAAAGAAAAAGAGGTGAATCATGAACGGTTCAAGGCTACTTAAAAGTTAAAATGCTGCTAGAAATAATCAAGGCATAAATAGCTGATCAAGAAAAAGTTGAAAGAAGTTAGCCCTGAGGCACTCTATCATTAGGAGTTTGAGGTGATGAAGAGAAACAGCAAAACCTGGAAAGAGTAGCTAGGGAGGTAAGAGGAAAACTAGAAGAATGAAGGAGGTATCTCTGAGAATCCAAGAGTAGAAAATATTTCCAGAAGAAGAAAATTTGCTTAATCTCCAATTATTACTACACAATTAAGGCTTCAATAAACACCCTTACATCTATATCATAGCTAACCATAGTTATGGTTATTATGGTTTACTAATCATAGTTTTGTTTGTTTGTTTGTTTGTTTGTTTGTTTTTGGTAGACTAAAATCCTAGAAATGGAATTTTGAGGGAAAAGCTATGTTGGTTTAAAATGTTGATAGGTATTATACAACTACTACCAAAATGAAATTACTCAAATTTACCTCTCTGTCCCTCGTATAAAAGAACATACATAAGGAAATGCACACCTTGTCTTAGATACCTTTCAATACAGGGTACTTGGGAGGTAATGAGACAGATCCTGAGGTGGCTTGCCCACTTACAAACTCTAGCTCAGATACTTCTGCTTTTCAATTGAGCCAAAAGCTAAAAAACACCATTAAACAGTCAGTTCCAAAATATAAACAGCATATAACCAACCAGCCATGTAGTTGGCTCTCAGTGAAAGAGAATTTTCCTATTGTAAACAAAAGAATAATATTGGAAGCCAACTGGTAGAGGGTTATTATGATTATCTAAGAGATCAGACATGGTTAAGAGAGCTGCAGATAAATCACATCCACTTCCAAAACTATGTATTTCATATATCTTCCGACATCTAATTATCACTTCCACTATTTTTATTTTATCCACATACAACCTATACTTCTAGCAATTTAATATGTTAAAAATCAATTCACTTTCTCTTTTGCTTAAATCTACTTTGGAAGGAAAATGTATATCACTGTTGCAAATGGAGAGAAAGTATCACTTTTCATTAAAGGTAGCTGCAATAAATATAATCAATACAAACAATGTTATTAAATTTAAGGTTGATGCTATTGCTTGCCAAAGGCTCTGAACCTATGGCCCATAAAAAGAAAATTACCAAGGTTAGGGGAGAGTTAAAGATATATTTGTTTCTACATAATTTTCTTATAGAATTGTAAAGGCATGAATTGAAAAGTTAAAGTCTGAATTATAACTTGTCCCCGATTGCATATTTTATATGGAGCAGGATCCCAGTCCATTAACAAAAGAAAAATAAATCTTAGTTATTATTTTTCCACTAGAATTGTAATTGCTGTTCCATATGAACGTTAGTGCTCAGAACTCAAAGTAAATATCAGTATCCATCTCATGAAACTATAATAACAAGAATTTTGGTCTAAAAAGAGCCCTGGTCGTCAGATATTTTTAACTCCCCTATTCTTTTTCTAGGAAGGGTTACATTTATACCATATTATGGTCAACAGCTTCTAGTGAAGGACTTTTTAAAGCTCATGTTTACATAAAAAATTTCAAAATATTTTTACAGGCTATAAAGGAGTCCAGAAAAAATTTAGTGCAATCACCTCACTTTTCAGAAGAGAAAACTAAATCTGTGGACATGTTAGTGGGTGTCTGGGGGAAAAGCCATACACAGTGTGGTCGGACTGCAACTCTGTTCAGAGTTAGCATTTCCTGAACATGGACTCTCCATTCTAACAACATTTTTGGGGTCAATTTTTGCATTTATTTCAAAGTCTTAGAAAAATCTATTAGCTATAATTGCTTTAAAAGGGAATACGCAGACGATTATATTCTTTGCATTATTATGGCGTATTTGCCCTGGCAGGGAAATTTAGAAGGTAGGGACTGTAGCCATGTTAGAACACACAGAACAGTGCAGTGAGACATAGAGGAAGAGCCTAAGGAGAACTTTATGAAGATGCAAATGTTTTCACACACACAGATACTCTATCGCACCCCACTACACTGGCTGATTGTTCCTGGAACAGATTTCATGTGTCTGTATGTGATAACTGCATAGCAAGATATGAAAAAGAGAAAATATTCTTACTAATATGAGTTATTCATTCTTTTATATAATAAATATGTAAGGAGTGCTTATTATGTTCTAAGCCCTCTTTTTAGGTGCATGATAGACTCCATTTCATTGTTCAAACCAGAAAGGTCAGTAGTAAATCAGCATTGTCTATCAATTTCACCTTTTGGCAAGTCAGGAAAGAACTGTCTAAACAACTATAATCATTTATAGATTCAATAAATGAATTGGTACATGCTTGAGCTGCCAAGGATGCTTAGAGGACAAGGAACTGAAAGGACACAGTATGGTATAAAGGAACTTTGCTTAAAGTCCCATAACACTCATATTTTACATACTGCATTTTTTGTTTGTTTGTTTTACCTTAACCTTATGCCTGGTTGAGAAATAGCTTTCGCTAGGGTGAAGTTGCATTAGCCATGATGACTTCTGCCTCTAGCTAGTCCCATAAGTCTTTTGAATTTCACCGGTAGTAAATGCAACTAAAACTAAGTAAACAAAACAATACCTGTGAGAATTGTTTGTTTTGTAACTTTAAGCATAAAAATGTCTTTTTTGAAGCCTGACCTATTTTTACACGAGGAAGAATATGTGGTCTTTACATTTAATATGGCAAACAAATCTTCACATTCCCCTCCTAGAGAGCATCAGCATTTTAACACTGATGAAGCTTTGTGCTGAAATGCAATCTTCATCTGATAACTGCTCTGTCTGGATACTATTTGTGTTTTATTTACAGTTGCACTTTCTATTCGAAGTGAATAGTTTTGCTCCAGAACACAAATGTTAATAAAAATAGAAGGATCTCAATTTTCCTCATGCATCTGTCTACATTTTCTGTTGTGCTTCAGTTTTCAATTAAAAGTTAATTTATTTGTAGACAATTTTTGAAGTTTTTAGTAAATTCATTCCTGAGGAAAATAGCACAGAACTGCCGATTGAATTTATAAATAGTAGAGAAAACAAACATGATACAAAATAAAAATCGATTTACTAAAAACATCAAGAACTGACTACAGTAAATCAACTTTTATATAGAATGAGAGTTAACACATGATCATCCAGTGTGTGTGTGTGTGTGTGTTTTCATTGCAAACTCCTTAATGCAGGAAACCAAAAGAGCTGAGAAACATTAGCTGCAGACTTTCTTTAGGGTTTATTCTATCAGTAAAAAATAATTTGTTATTATTCTTATTTGTGGGGGAAATCAACCAGTTAGAAAGATTTATTGAGGCCCCACAATTTACTATGTTTGATTCAGGAAGGATATCATACTTCTTATCTTCACGTTGTGAATGTTAAGTCAGTTTCATTATTTATTAATAAAGCCTAAATATATTAAGAAATTCATAACTACAGGTTGAAAAATATATTCTACTTTATATTAATCACATTCATATTGTGATTATAATTCATAATTATAAAACATAATTCATAATGTATTAATATATTAATTGTATGAGTGTAATGAATGCATATATACATATATAAAGATACCAATAATGGTTTTCATCTGGTGCTTCATTATGAGTGTTTTTTTCCTTCTTTGCATTTTTTATTTGCCAAGTTTAAACAATGGAAATTTTAAGCTCTTATTGTTATATTAAAATTATTTTATATTTTTTATTGTCTTTTATGAAGGAGCATAATTTAACTCATACAAGTGAGCAATTTGTTCCAAAAAGGCAAGATTAAAGATCCGATTTAATATGTATTTGTAGACTGCCTCAATACTATTCAAATATGGGAGACTTTGTAAAGTGGGAGAATCATAATCCCAGCTGGTGTATCTTTTTTTGTTTTTTTCCCCCAAGTCTAAGCACATCAAATATTACATTGTCATTGTACATGGCAATGTATGAGGCCTGGGTTTCTTCCAGAGGTTTTGCCATAAACCCTTTGGTTTGATTTATACATCCAGGCAGCTGATAGAAATCACCTACCTACAAGACTTTTTTAACTTAAAGGACTTTGATCATTTTCTCCTTTTAGAAAACACATTTTATTTCCCTGACACTTCTGACATCCTTTGTCTTCTATTTTTGTGCTGGAATTGTGTTTCTAAGGCCCTGTTCATTAAATATGGGAGCTCCTTGGGACTTTGTCCTGAGTCCTTTCCTTCTATACCTCTATTTTCCTAAGACAACGCCTCTCCTTCCAGAGTATGGAACACTATTACATTCCCAGTCTATCTCTGCAGTTCAGACAGTCTTTGGTATATTTATGTACAACTGTCCATTCAAACAGTCTACCTGAAAACCTCATAGGAATCTCAAAAGAACATATTCAAAATCCATGTCTTCTGCAACTTTGCTAAACCTCCATTCACCTAATTGCACAATATATTATCTCATTAGTTATCCTTGGCTCCTTCCAAATTTCCCTCACTCAGCAATGTTCAGATCCCTTTGCTCCTGTTTTCCCAAAGCTCCTCAATCCATCTGCCATTTTCCATCCTCATCGCCATACCCCACATCCCAACTTCAATGCCTTCTTTCCCAGACTGAACAAATAGACTCTGATATCTTCACACCAACTCATCGACTGTGGCTACTTCTCAATCTTCATATATTGAATTGCCACAGTAATGCTAAAACTATCTTTTAAAATTGCAAAAAGTCTCCTAATTTCCCGATAGAAACCAACCAATGACTTCCCACTGCCTTAAAATAAATTCTGGAATCTTTAAGATGGATTATAATCGTCTGCATGACACAGATTCTAGGTCCTCCTTCAGCCTCATCTCCTAACATTCTACATATTGCTTTCTTCCCCTGAGGGTCTCATGACTCAGGTTTTATTAGACAGTAATAAGTGACCTTTCCCCAACAACAGCTAGTTCCTTCAAAGTCCTGGAAACCTTGCTTCCAAAATTCCTTAGAGACGTACACTATCCCTAACCTCCTCTCCACTTAATAGTATGTAATAGGTCACTCTTCATGACTCCTTCGCAACTCTTTGTACCCATGCGTCCTGTCCCTGTGTCTTAATAAAATCACCTTTTTACACCAAAGATGTCTCAATATTTCTTTCTGGGCTGTCAGCTTCAAACCCTAATGTCTTTTCCTACCTCAATTTCTTCTACTGACAATAATAATTTGGAAATTCATCCTTGCTGTTCCATGTATCAGTGGTTTGTTTTTAAAGCTTTGTTGTATTTCATTGTAATAATGTGCCACAGATTTCTTACTTATTCTCTTATTAAGGAACATTTAGATTGTTTCCAGTTTAGGGTATTAGAAGTTAGGGTGGTATGAACATTTACACATTATCTACAAGTCTTTATGTAGACACAAATTTTCATTTAGCATTCAGTAAAATCTCAGGACAGAAAGAAGGAGTCATGAGGCCAGTTTCTGTTTAATTGTATGCAAACCTGTCAAACTGGGTTCTGAAGTAATCATGTTATTTCACATTCCCAATGGAAAGTCAGGAGTCCAGTTTTCCAAATCCTCAGTCTTTTTTTTTTTTTTTTTTCCAGTTGGACTTGACTGGAACTTACTGTTTTGTTTTTTTTTTCCTTTTTTTCCATTTTATTTATTTTTTCAGTGTAACAGTATTCATTCTTTTTGCACAACACCCAGTGCTCCATGCAAAACGTGCCCTCCCCATTACCCACCACCTGTTCCCCCAACCTCCCACCCCTGACCCTTCAAAACCCTCAGGTTGCCCCAACCTCCCACCCCTGACCCTTCAAAACCCTCAGGTTGTTTTTCAGAGTCCATAGTCTCTTATGGTTCGCCTCCCCTCCCCAATGTCCATAGCCCACTCCCCCTCTCCCAATCCCACCTCCCCCCAGCAACCCCCAGTTTGTTTTGTGAGATTAAGAGTCATTTATGGTTTGTCTCCCTCCCAATCCCATCTTGTTTCATTTACTCTTCTCCTATCCCCCTACCCCCCCATGTTGCTTCTCCATGTCCTCATATCAGGGAGATCATATGATAGTTGTCTTTCTCCGATTGACTTATTTCACTAAGCATGATACGCTCTAGTTCCATCCACGTCGTCGCAAATGGCAAGATTTCATTTCTTTTGATGGCTGCATAGTATTCCATTGTGTATATATACCACATCTTCTTTATCCATTCATCTGTTGATGGACATCTAGGTTCTTTCCATAGTCTGGCTATTGTAGACATTGCTGCTATAAACATTCGGGTACACGTGCCCCTTCGGATCACTATGTTTGTATCTTTAGGGTAAATACCCAGTAGTGCAATTGCTGGGTATTTAATCTTGTCTTAATTTATATATAAAGCCAATTTGTGCATAAAAAGATGCTCAACATCAACAGAGATCAGAAAAATGTGGAACATTTTAATTTTGGCAAAATCCAATTAATAATTTTTCTTTCATTTTTAGTGCTTTTGTGCACTGTTAAAGAAAACTTTTCCTATACAGAGATTACGTATTCGTTCTCCCATTGTGGGCATATTTAGATTATTTTTATTTTGGTGACCTTATCAGTTGAATGCTGTAAACATCAGTACATGTTTATAAAAACTTTCATACATTTGTACAAGCATACACAAGTTTTTGATGGGATATAATCATTCATTTACCCTGGGTAAATTTCCAGGAAGGAACCTACACTTCACTAAACTTCTTTTGTAAGAAAGAAGTTCTTGAGTCCTTTTAAATTGGGTTTCCTTTTAAATTGGGTTGTTTATCTATTGATTTCTCTATATTTTTCATGTATTATGGAATCAAATCCTTTTTGAGATATGTGTTATGTGCATTGAGAATATATTCCTTAATTCTATGACTTGCTTTTTTCATTTTCTTATCAGTGGTTTTGATGACCAAAATATTTAATTTTAGTGAAAATCAATTTTCCTATTTTTTCCTTTATATTTTATGACTTTTCATCATATAAAAGAAATTTTCCCTATAAGATTAAGCAAATATTTTTCTATGATTTCTCAAAAAGGCATATACATTTAGATTTTATGTTTATGTCTATGATCTATCTCAAATATTTATATATGTTGTAAGATAAGTGCCAAGGTAAAATCCTCTTCCCATATGTATATACAGTGGTTCAAGCAGAATTTGTTGAAAAAAATCTCCATTCCCATTGGAATATCTTGGAGCATTTGACAAAAATCAATTTTCTATATATGTGGGAGGTCATGTCTGGACTTTTTATTCTAATTGATCTGTTTTTCTATTAGCCTATATAACACTGACCTAGTTATAGTAAACAGTAAGTTGTTTTGTTTTGTTGTATTTAGTAGATAACTAAATTTGTTAACAAAATATGCACCATTAAGAAAGATTTTCAGGCAACTCTTGAAAGAAATCTATATTGAAAAAAATACTATCTTTTTTAGAAAAATTGGCCAAAACTAACCACTTTTATTCCCACCAGTAGTGTATGAATGGTCCCGTTTTTTCAACATCCTTACCAGTATTTGTTACTTTCATTGTGTTTTTTAGCCATTATAAATAAGTGCTTAATTATATGTCATTGAGTTTTTAATCCCTATTTTCCTAATGGTTAATGATACTGAGTATCTTTTCTTTTTCTTTTTTATTTTTTTTAAAGATTTTATTTATTTATTTGATAGAGATTACAAGTAGGCAGAGAGGCAGGCAGAGAGAGAGGAGGAAACAGGCTTCCCTCTGAGCAGAGAGCCGGATGTGGGGCTCGATCCCAGGACCCTGGGATCATGACCTGAGCCGAAGGCAGAGGCTTAACCCACTGAGCCACCCAGGCGCCCCCTGAATATCTTTTCTTGTGTCTATTTGCATGTCCATATCCTTTTCAATGACAGACTGTCCATATATTTTGCTCCCCCTCTAATTGGTTTGCTTAGTTTTCTTACTGTTGAGCTTTGAGAGTTCTTCCTATTCAAATTCTAGGACTGTCAGATATGTGGCTTGCAAATATTTTCTCTTTGTAGCTTGTATTTTCATCCCCTTTACAAGGCTGTCAAATTTAAGAATTTTGTCTAGTCCTGGGGGTGCATGGGTACCTCAGTAGGTTAAGCACTTGACTCCTGGTTACAGCTCAGGTCATGATCTTCAGGTCTGGGATCGAGCCCCGCCTGGGATCAAGCCCCTGTGTAGGGCTCGGAGCTCAGCTTTGGGTCTGCTTGTTCCCTTTCCTGCCCTTCTGCTTCTCCCCCATTACTCCCCTCACTTTCTCTCTCTCAAATAAGTAAATGAAATCTTAAAAAAAAAAAAACTCTCTCTAGTCCTAGATTCTAAACATTTTGCCGATTTCTTTCTGAAAGGTTCATAGTTTCACATGTGACACTTGTTTATGATCAGTTTTGCATTAGCTCTGAGGTTCATACCGAGGTTCATTAAATAAATTCTTTTTGTCTATGACTTTCTAATTGCTCCATTTGTTAAAATGGCTACTCTTCCTCCATTAAGTCGTTTTTGTTCTGTTGACAAAATCTGTTGGGAATATTTGAGTGGTCTCTGCTGGGTCCTATTAACACCTGTGGGGAGGGGGAAGCGAAGCATTGGGGATGCAGCCGATTAGCTGCATCATCTCACACCATCTCATTAAGTCTCTCACACCTAACCATGTGGAGGAGGTACAGGCTTGGCTCACTACCCTAGTGGGGGAATCAGAACACTACTTGCTGCTGCAGGGCAGGGTATGGAAGATTAACTCCTTGCATGCTCTGTCAACACCATCCAACTGGGAAATCAGAGTGACAGTTGTTGTTTCCATAGAGGGGAAAGGTATAGCTGGGTAGAATATCTGCTTCCCAGTGCTCCTCACCAAAGTCATGAGTGCAGGCGGTATTTCCATTTGTTTTGGGTGGAATAGGTAAGTGTTTCTCAGATGTTTTCTGTTCTATTTGGTGACCCTTTTCCTGATCCAATGATCTGGAGGGACAGGCTTTTCCTAGAGTTTCTTTCTGTCTGTGTCTATTGATATTTATGTTGGAGTCCTCTGTGATATATGGAAAACAAAAAGAAAACCCAGAGCACTCACTATCATGTTGTTGGTAAGTCCTGAAATCCCTAGGCAGTGTGACTTCTTGCCACTTACTCTGCTTGTTTATGCTGTTATGTCCAGGATATTTTAGTTGTAAGAGGGAGGACCTGGGAAGAACGGTACTACTCCATTTTGGTAAAAACTGAAGTCTTCCAAATATTTATTATAAGACCCTAAGTATTGAGTCTACTATGAAGGCATTCATTGCACATTGTACTTCCATTATAAATATATGATTCTTCTGATACATGCAATATCTCTGGCAATCTTAAATATATATTACCTGAATGTTTAACAACATATGATAGAATCACATAACTGAAAGTCATAGATTCTATCCAAACATACATTTTAAAATGGCCTCAATTCTTTTTTTTGTTGAAATGGCTTGGGAAAAATCTTATGCATACAAATGAGAGAATTAGATCCATTTTCTTTCCATATTCGTATTTAAATAAGTAGATTCATTTACCCATTTTAAACTTTACATTTACACCAATTAATGTTTTGAAGTTTTTCTGATCTTTTTAATGAGGTTTTACTGTGATATTTTTCTTCTTGTAGGACTGAGGATATATACATCTGTTATATAAGTGTTTTTTCACTAGCTGTTGTTCTATTTATGGTACATCAATGATACATTTGTAATGATGCTATTATATAAAACCATAAAAATATCTAGATTAGTACATTATAAATGATTATAAACCCTCTGTGGACCTCTTATGATTTAAGTAATCTCCTAGGTCACATTCTGGATCCCAGACTGGCTTCTTATTTGTTCCTTATTTTCTAATTGCAAGTTGCAGATGTTTAAATATATTTCTCTCTTCTATAGAACTAGCTTCCTTCCTCCTTGAGGCTACTGAAAATAAGCTCTTTTCAGTATAAGGATTTTATCACTAATTACCAATGGAAAATAGGGCATAACAAAAGGCAGTCAACATGGAACAAGCTTCCAGAATCTTACATAGACACCCCACTTTGTTGTTCGGGTTGTTCTTCCTTTTTTCCTTCTTTAAAAAAGCACCAGAATTATTTATTTCTTGTTTTCTCCATTCTATTACTACAAGAAAAACTGACTTTTCCTCCTCCTCTCTTGAGTCCCTCACAGCTTCAATGTGACTTTCTTCTAACACAAACAAAAGTCATTACTGAAATCTACTGTTGTGGTGCTTTGCTTCATCCCAGCTAAAACTGCAGAACAGAAGTGTTTCCAGCAATCTCAATATATAATTTATTTTAAAAAAAAGTCATCTTAGACTACGTGTTTTTATAATCCTATTAACATTTGTAATATTTAGAAAACAAAGGAGATGGCATCAGTGGTTTGAGAGTTATTATAACACATTTTCTATTGTCCCTCATGATGGAAATTCCACGAAAGACTAGAGAATGGAATAACATAATCTCAACTTTTGAAAACTAACAGTCACAGTTACTATGAAGCTAAATATGTTTTCAAATATTTCATCTACTTGCATAGGTCCTTTCCAAGGTTTGAAGATAGACCAAACAATGTGCTTACATTGCTGAATATGAGATCATAATATTCATACATACATATTATATTATATTATGTATATATTATATATATGTTTTATAAAAATAAAATACTTAAGTGACATTCAGTTTTTTAAATGCTAAATGGTTTTATTTGCTTAATCTCAAAGCATTATATTTCACATAGTATTTCCATATATTTTCATTTTTTAAAAATTTTCTATTTATTTTTTATTTTTTTATAAACATATAATGTATTTTTTTTACTCTCTTGACTTTTCTTCTTTTTTTTTTTACACTATAAATTTATTTTTTTCAGCATAACAGTATTCATTGTTTTTGCACAACACCCAGTGCTCCATGCAATACGTGCCCTCCCTATTACCCACCACCTGGTTCCCCCAACCTCCCACCCCCCGCCCCTTCAAAACCCTCAGGTTGTTTTTCAGAGTCCATAGTCTCTTATGGTTCGCCTCCCCTTCCAATTTTTTTTTTTTATAAACATATAATGTATTTTTATCCCCAGGGATACAGGTCTGTGAATCGCCAGGTTTATACACTTCACAGCATTCACCATAGCACATACCCTCCCCAATGTCCATAACCCCACTTCCCCTCTCCCAACCCCCCTCCCCCAGCAATCCTCAGTTTGTTTTGTGAGATTAAGAGTCTCTTATGGTTTGTCTCCCTCCCAATCCCATCTTGTTTCATTTATTCTTCTCCTACCCTCCTAACCCCCCATGTTGCATCTCCACGTCCTCATATCAGGGAGATCATATGATAGTTGTCTTTCTTCGATTGACTTATTTCACTAAGCATGATACTCTCTAGTTCCATCCACGTCGTCGCAAATGGCAAGATTTCATTTCTTTTGATGGCTGCATAGTATTCCATTGTGCATATATACCACATCTTCTTTATCCAGTGACATTCAGTTTAAACTGCTACTTTCAACTGAAAACATTTAAAAAATCAATGTAATCCACGATATCAACATAAAAGTCATCTGATGCAGAAAAACATTTGAAAAAATCTAAGATACATTTAGGATAAAAGCTCTCAGTAATCTAGGAATAGAGAATTATCTCAATTTTTAAAAAGTATGTACAAAAAGCCTGCAGCTAACCTCATACTTAATGATGAAAGACTGGTTAGAGTTCTGCAAAGACTGAGAATAAGAGAGGAATGTTTACTCTAACCACTCCTATGCAACATATTACTGAAGGTTCTAGCTACTAAGACATTGCAAGGATAAGAAATAAAAACCACAAAGATTGGAAAGGAGGAAATAAATTTGTATTTGCACATGACATGTTTATATAGAAAATCTCAAGAAATATTAAAAAAACTCTTAGAACTAAAAAGTGAATTCATTATGATTGCAAAACACAAAATCACACAAAATATTGCATTTCTATATATTAACAATTGACCTGTGGAAATGGTTATAAAAAAATCATGAAAATTACTCCAGGGATACCTGGGTGGCTCAGTGGGTTAAAGCCTCTGCCTTTGGCTCAGGTCATGATCCCAGGGTCCTGGGATTGAGCCCCGCATCGGGCTCTCTGCTCTGCAGGGAGCTTGCTTTCCTTCCTCTCTCTCTGCCTGCCTCTCTACCTACTTGTGATCTCTGTCTGTCAAATAAATAAATAAAATCTTTAAAAAAAATAAAATAAAATTACTCCAAAGAAAATAATGTACATGGGTTAGTAAAATATATATGATATGAAATATCTACTTATTAAAATATGTATTCAATTGTATTGTGAAAATTACAAAATTCTGATGAAAGAAATTTTAAAAAAGACCTAAGTAAATGGAGTGACATAATGTGGTCATGTAATATTTTTACTGAATATTATCCATATTCAGTATTCATATTCAGTATTCAATATTTTTACTGTAATATTATTACTAAAAAAGTAATAATAAAGATATCAATTTTCCTTAAATGAATCAATAGTGGGAATATAATTTGAACCTAAACCTAAGCAATATTTTTTGTAGACATATAAAAAGTAATTATGAAGAGCTAAAACAATTTCAAAAAAGAAGAACAAAGTGGAAGGAATAATCCTTCTAATATTAAAGCCTCTTAGATAGCTATAGTAATCAAGACAGTATGATATTGGAGAGAAACAGACATAGATCAAAGGAACAGAATAGAAGACCCAGAAATAGGCCCACTCAAATATTTCCAACTTATTTTTAACAACAGAGCAAAAGCAATTCAGTGGAGGAAGGGTAGACATTTTGACAAATGAAACAATAGGAAATCCATAGGCAAAGACACAACCTCAATCTAAATTTCAGAGCTTTACTCAAAATTGATTACGGTCTTAAATGTAAAACCAAACATTTTAGAAAATGACTTTTAGAAAATCTTTGGAAACTGGTCTAGGCAAAGAGTCCTGAAACTTGATAACAAAAGCAAAATCCACAAAAGGAAAAATAGTGAAGTTTGATCTCATCAAAATTTTAAAATAATTTGCTCCATGGGCCATCTTGTGATGAGGATGAAAAAAGAAGCTACAGACTGAAAGGAAATGTTTGTGATCCACATAACTGACAAAGGACCAATATCTAGAATTTTTAAGGATTCTCAAAAGTCAATAGTAAAAACAAACACATAATCCCATTAGAACATGGGCAAAGATTGTCAAACATTGTTGGTGGGATTCTAAAATAGAACAGTCATGCAGGTAAAGGGGATGCTAGTTTCTTAGAAAACTAAACATTTTCAAACAACTCAGCAATTGGATACTTGGGCATTTGTCCCAAAGAAATCAAAAGTTATGTCCACACAGATGTTTATAGCCATTTGTTTATAAACAAATGTTTATAATAGCTTTATTTCTAATAGCCAAATACTGGAGGCAACTCGGACATCCTTCAATTGGTGACTGGTCAAACAAACTGGGGTAGATCCATATCATGAATTACTACTCAGCAATAAAACAAAACTGTTGACACACACAACTTGGATAAATCTCAAGGGAATTCTTCTGAGTGACATAAATCCAGTCTCAACATGTGAAATACTATATGATTCCATTTATATAACATTCATGAAATGACAAAACTATTCAGATTAAGAAAAGATCAGTGGTTGCCAGGGAGGGAGGGCAGTGTGTTTTTATAAAAGTATGGCATAAGGGATACATGTAGTGGAACTGTTCTGTATCTTGATTGTGGTAGATACACAAACATAGACATGTGCTAAAACTGTACAGAAACAAAGATACACCCATGCACACACATACCAAGTGCGAATGAAATGGGTGAAACCCGAATAATGTTGGCAGATTGTATCAATGTCAATTTCCTGACTGTGATATTACCCTCTAGTTATTCAAGGTGTTACCTTTGAGGGAAACTGACTAATGAATGGTACCCAGAATATGTCTGTATCATTTCTTATAACTGCATGTGAATCTTTTATCACAAAAGTAAAAAAAAAAAATGTAAGGAAGTCATCAATGTGCATAATTAGATACTGCTGTGGGTAATGGGAAATAGACTGGAAGTAAATTCAATAAAAATCAATAGTTATCTCTAGGGGTGGGGGAAAACCATTTGTACCTTCTAAATGTCTCCCTTCCATCTTTTCTTCCAGCCTTATCTGGATTAGACACCACAGTCTAATGCTCCATAGTCATAATATTTCTTTGCTTACACTTTCACCTTCCTTGCATTCTCTCCCTTCATCATTCTTCCCTGGCAAAAATTCCAGCCTTGGTTATGTCCAACTCTTCAGACACGTCAAAACACCTCACCCTGCCTCGGAGAAGAGGACTGTGATAGGATAAAAAAACACACAACCTTAATCACATACAACCTCTATGACCAAAAACTCATGTGGGTCTGCAGTGCTGCTATATAAACCCTCCGTCTTGCCATTGTTTATTCATTCTCCCAGGCTCCTAGGTACAAATTTCAAATTTTCTGCTTCTTTTCCCAAAAGTTAAGAGCCTTTTTCTGCTCTTTATCTAATTTGGTGATTTTGTTTCTTTTCTTCCTTAGAAAATGAAAGCAAAAAGGAGAGAAGTTCCATATTCCTAAACCTGTCAACATGCCTTCATATTTTATTTCCCTGTTTATTCTTAGGATAGAATAGCTGATCATGTATCTCTGCCCAGCATTTGGGGGGGGGTCATGGTTAGCATTCCTTCTTGATCATTCTGGCTGTAGCTCAAAAATCCCAACTACTGGATGATACAAACATGCTACATTACCTTCCATAGAGAAAAACCTCTTCCTTGACCTCCCTATTTTCCTTTAGTTACTTACCTAACATCATTTAGAAAAATACTTCTCAAAAATCATCCCCTCTTCTCCAGGTTTTCACATTTAAACCTACTCCAATTAAATATTTTTATCCATCATATATCCAAAACTGCTCGTGTTCATATTATCAACAGCCTCCAAGACCAAGACCATTTCCAAGACCAATCACTGGTCCTCACTTTGAACATTATGATATTTGACACTATTAATACTACAATTAAAAAAGAAAACTTCTTATCTTGACCTCATAGACAATAATCCCTGTAGGTTTTCTTTGTATGTCACAAACCACTTCTTAGGCTTCTTTGTAATTTCTTCTTCCTCTTCCCTATCACTAAATGTTAAGGTTGCCCAAGGCTAAGTCCTAGAATTTCTCTCTCTCTCTTTTTTTTTAAGATTTTATTTATTTATTTTAGAGAGATAGAGAGAAAGAGAGAGAGAGCATGAGAGGTGAGATCAGAGGGAGAAGCAGACTCCCCATGGAGCTGGGAGCCCGATGCAGGACTCAATCCCAGAATTCTAGGATCATGACCTGAGCCAAAGGCAGTCGCTTAACCAACTGAGCCACTCAGGTGCCCATGGGATCTCTTCTCTTTTTCTGTCTATATTCATTTCCAAGTGACTTATTCCGGCCTCCATAGGAGTTCCAAATACTATGTATATGACTCCTAATTTCTATCTTCAATCCCTGAAGATATTCAGGATTCTTCCCTGAATTCTAGACACATAAATACAATCCTTTGCATTTTCATTTGGATGTTTATTAAACACTTCAAGCTTAATATGTACACTAGAGAATTCTTGATATCCTCCTGTTTCTTTTCCATCTCTCCACTCAGTCCTGTTGTTTAGACCACAACTTTGGAGGTATCATTTGTTTCTTTCTTTCTCTTACCCTCTACATCCAATCCATGATCACATTCTATAATTTCTTTTTTTTTTAAGATTTTATTTATTTATTTGATAGAGATCACAAGTAGGCAGAGAAGCAAGCAGGGAGAGAGGAGGAAGCAGGCTCCCCGCTGAGCGGAGAGCCCTATGCAGGGCTCCATCCCAGGACCCGGAGATCATGACCCGAGCCGAAGGCAGAGGCTTTAACCCACTGAGCCACCCAGGTGCCCCAAATTCTATAATTTCTACTTTCAAAATATATCTACAATCTGACCACAAATTACCAGCTCCAATTTGTTTTCTAAAATTCTCTTTTCAGGTCACCATCATCTTTTATATGCTTATTTACTAACCTCTAAACCTGTTTCCCTGTTCTGTTCTTTGCTTTGTAAGAGCTATTCTCCACAACACAGCTAGAATGATCCTTTTAAAATGTACATCAATTTATCTTTATTCTCATGGACCAGAATTCATGTAGAACTTCAGCCTGGCTTCACACTGTATCACTGATATTTTAAAGATATCTCATCCATGGGGTGCCTGGGTGGCTCAGTGGATTAAAGTTATCTCATCCAGTTATCGCATCATTTAGCTTACTAAAATAAAAAGCAGATTCTGCTATAATTGATCGTATAATTAGGCACAAATTTAGCAAGACTGTAAATACAAATAATAAAATTAACTAAAAGGACCTATATAGGTCCTATATAGGACATCATACCCAAGAACTGAAAATATACTTTTCTATCAATCACATATGAAACCTTTACAATATTTGATCATATTATAAGTCATAAAGCCAATCACCAAAATTTTTAAAAATCAGATTCACATATCATTGATCTCGAAATTACACAAGAAATTTTTTAAGAGGATGACTAGAAAATACCCAAATATTTGGAAATTAAGAAATAGATTTCTAAGTATACCCCTGGTCAAAGAAGAAATAATAACAGCTATCAAATATTTTGAGTTGAATGATAATGAAAATATTATATATAAAAGCTGGTGAGAAATGACATCACTGAAAATAAAGGAGTAGTGATCCTTGAGGCTCTGACCCTTCACACACACACACACACACACACACACACACACACACACACACACACAAATAAGCTGGAAAGAACTAACAGAATCAATGTTTTCGGACTTTTGGAATTTAATAAAAAACTTAAAACAGTGCAGGGAAAGCTTAAGAGAGAAAGGAGCTGCTGCATTGTGTAAGAGCACAGTGGCAATTTAAATTGCCTGCCCGCCATCTCCCACTTACAAGACAGCAGCCCATACTGTTCCAGGTTGTTGGTGTTAAAGGGAGCAATAAAGGGCCCAATTCTCAAAGAACTGTGTTTTGTGTTTTGAGCTATCTAGTTCCCTCAAGGACTGGCATAAAGGTTTGCCTTTGTTTCATCTGACTTGAAGTGTTCCCAGGGCTGGGGTGGCTCCCTTGGTGGTTTTGTCAGAAGGATATGAAGGCAAAAGTATTGGCTTCAGTAGCCTGGGACAAGGAGTAATAAGGAAAAGACAGACTTCCCAGATAAAAAGCCTGGAAAGGAAGAGGCTGAGAAAAGAGATGACATGAAAAAATAAGGGATTTTAAAAACTCGTTCACACACTGGGTAATGGCGAAGGCCATGTGCATAAACGTGGCTCAATGCAGGTTCAGAAGAGGACTGAGAAGACCCTAAGCTTTCCCTCTGGCTGGCCTTCAGGTTCCATGCAATTAGGAATAGGCTATGGCAGAGTTTTAAAAGGCCTGGATAAATGTTGGAGTGAACCAGTAGAAAGCCAATCTATAAAGACCGGGAGAATTTTTCTTTCTTTTTCTCTTTTCTTTTTCTTCCCTCACTCATTTTCCCCTACCTCCCCACCCTCCGCCATGTGGATGTGTCTCTTTCTCTTCTTGGTTCCAAGCATTTAAGGAAATTGTTAAAATTCTAGCTGACCTTTAAGCTAACAAAACACAGACTTCAGTGGCCACATATGATAAAGACAACAGGGTTAACATGAAACAGTTTAGAAAAGATATCAGGGGCGCCTGGGTGGTTCAGTCAGTTAAGCATCTGCCTTTGACTCAAGTCATGATCTTGGTCCCAGGATTAAGCTCTCCATGGGGCTCCCTGCTCAGTGGGGAGGCTGCTTCTTCCTCTCCCTCTGCCCTTGCCTCCCACAGCCTGCTCATGCTTGCTCTCTTGAGCATGCCCTCTCAAATAAATAAATAAATAAATAAATAAAATCTTTCTGAAAAATTTTAAAAGATATTAAATGAACACCAACAAAGCGAACAACTTCCCACATATGTACAAAAATCATTCTCAGTTGTATTACAGACCTAAATGTGAAAGCAAAATTGAAAAATATTTAAAGGTTATTGCAGAAAACATCTTCATTACCATGGAGTCATGAAGAATTTTTTAAAACAATTCTATTTATTTATTTGAGAGAGAGAGAGAGGGAGAGAGAGACAGAGAGAGACAAGATGGGGGAGGGTCAGAAAGAGAAGACTCCCCACTGAGTGGGGACCCCCCACACACACACACAATGCAGGGCTCCATCCTGGGACTCTGGGGTCATGACCTGAACTGAAGGCAGAGACTTAACCAACTGAGCCAACCAGGCATCCCTGAAGAATTTTTATTAGACAAGATACAAATATTAACATAAGGGGAAGGACCAATAAACTAACTCACCTAAAATTAAGAACTCTTGTTCACCAAAATACAGTATCAATGAATAAAAATGCAAGCCACAGAGTGAGAGAAAATATTTGCAACACATATAACTGAAACATTATTCACATCCAGACTAAAATTTAAAAAAAAATAGCAACAAACTCTTGTAAACAAACAAAACCAGCAGAAAACAATGGGTAACAGACTGACCTGGCACTTCACAAAACAATAATCTAAATAACAATAAATATAAGAAAAGGTGCTCAATAGTATTTATAATAGGAGAAATGAAAATTGTAAATTCAATCATGTCCACCTATACACCTCCAAACTTAGTATAGTTTGCCAACTGATGGCAAACACGTAGTTTCCTAGTAGTGTGGTTTTGAATAGGTGTAAATATGAAAACAGTTTGCCACTATGTAGTTAAGTTCATAATGAGCATGACACATGACCCAGAAATTACTCAGGTGTTTGCATATATACCAGAATCTTTGTACACATTTTTTATAGCAGTACTGATAATGATAGCTTAGTGCTGGAATCAATCCACATGTTTATCAACAGTATAAGAGAGGAAGTTATATTTTGACACAGAACTACTTTTCAACAGTGAAAATGAGCTATATCCAATAACCCAGTAACAGTGGATGAATTTACCAATATAAAATTGAATGATAGAACCAGCACATAATATGAAAATGCCAATGATTTTATTTCTAGAAAGGTCAAAAAGAGGCAAACCTAAATTAAATTATATAGGAGTGCATACAGATGTTTAAACTATACAGAAAAGCAAATGACTACTAATAATGACAGAATGAGGTGTAGTGGCTATTTGGATGTTCATTATTGCACTGTTTAAATGAATGTATTAAGTTCTATGTTTTTGTTATGTAGTTTATATTTTAAGGTAAGAGGTGTTCATAAAATACACTTAAGGTTATTATCAAAATGCAAGAATAGTTCTTGGTGTTAAGAATAGAACATTCTGGGGGCGCCTGCGTGGCTCAGTGGGTTAAGGCTCTGCCTTTGGCTCAGGTCATGGTCTCAGGGTCCTGGGATGGTGCCCCACTTTGGGCTCTCTGCTCGGCAGGGAGCCTGCTTCCCCTCTCTCTCTGCCTGTCTCTCTGCTTTCTTGTGATCTCTCTCTGTCAAATAAATAAATAAAATCTTAAAAAAAAAAAAGAATAGAACATTCTGTTCTTGCAGGCATGTTGTCCAGGAAGTTATTTTACATGGAAGTGAATGGGACATTATATGGCACACATGCTTGGGCAACTGCTCTGGTGCAACTCAACTATATAATGTAGGTGCATATAGAACACCTGGGAACTAAGAGGAGTATGAGTCTTTAAGAAAAGTGGTGCTTCCTAAGCACTCCCAAGTGTAAGGGGTTTATTATTATCTTGTAGCTAACTGCACCCTAGGCTGATGTGGCCTGGGGATATACCTAACATAGTAACAGTAGGCATAGGCAAATAAATGCAAGCCTTGCTGTTTTATATTGGGTATTTATCCAATCCATCTTTCTATCCATTATTTATGGAAAAGTCATTTTTGGAAACCACCTAAGATAATATTTTTTTTTAAAGATTTTATTTATTTATTTGAAAGACAGAGATCTCAAGTAGACAGAGAGGCAGGCAGAGAGAGGGGAAGGGAAGCAGACTTCCTGCTGAGCAGAGAGCCCGACGTGGGGCTCGATCCCAGCACCCTGGGATCATGACCTGAGCTGAAGGCAGAGGCTTTAACCCACTGAGCCACCCAGGTGCCCCAAGATAATATTTTTAGCCTTAATAACATTCATTGTATTATGTATGGGAAGTAACATGCTGGGTAAAGAACATTGGGAAAATAGAGAGAAGCACACAGAAATGTAAGTCGCAAGGTAGTTCTAACATCTAGATTACTAGTCAAGTAGTATGTAATGCATAGATCATATATGTATATCTATATATTATTGCTATTGTGTGAAAAATATCTGTATGTAAAAAGGTCAACTCCTTGATATGGATACTGCAAAAAAATGTCCTGGTTCATGATTTGTCTTTAATTTGCATAGTGTTTTTCAAAGCATTTTTTAAATTTAACATTTTTATGTAACCACTTCTTTCAGAATTTTTATTATTAGCACCACGCTCTAACCAACTGAGCAAACCGGCCAGCTACTATCAGAATTTTTAATTATAGTGCTTATCTTTGGTGTCATGTTTTGAGAGCCCTTAATATCTCTAATTTACAAAGCTATTCCTAGTTTTGTCTGGGATGTGCCTGGGCTATGTTTTTAATGTTTATATGCAATATAACTAGAACTTATTTTTATTTATTTTAGAGGAAAACATGTAATTTTATTTTTAACTAAAAATGCAACCAATTATCCTAACACCATTATTTAAGTAACCTACCCATTTACTACTCATTTCACATTCTTTGTTACAATATAAATGCTGATGTTTACCTTTCCCTTTATGTTAGCCTTACATATTTTCCCACTAACTGTACTATTGCTTGAATACAATAGGCCTTAATTATTAGAAGGTTATACAGCACATTTTAAAGTATGACATGTCATTTTATTAAATTTTTCACTTCTTTCTTGACTATTCTCATTCAATTTAATAGATGTGTTTTATAATCATCAAGTTCCAAAAATACCGCTCTGTGATTACGTTTGCATGTGCACTTCTGCTTATGTTTGTTTAAGGAGACGATCATTTTCTTTTTGAATTTGTCATTTTTCCTTAATTATGGTGTGTTTCTTCTCTTTTATTCAAATAATTTTTTAAGTATCTTACCTTATACCTTTTCTAACATTATAGCCTGAAATATTTCTAGACAAGCTTATTGGTGTTATTTTATACTTTTGCTTGTTTTAGATATTGGATCTCTTATCCATTTTAATTTTTCCACTTGACTTTGTAACAAACTATTGCTTTGAAATTATTTTTTATGATCACTGCCTCTTGAATATTTATTTTCTTTGTAGCATTCAGGTTACTTAGTATTTTACTGAGTCGAGATAAAGTTGGACACACATATCTTTCTGTGAAATTTACCAGCTTTTAGGTGGTAGATGCCTGCAAGAAAATAATTCATCTTTTTCCTCTAAACTGTTTTCTATTCTATTATATCCTATTTACTTCCCATTATATTGCATTATATTTTGGCGTATTATTCCTTTTCTATCTGTCAGTAGAAGAGGGTAGGAGGGGGAGGAGGAAGAGGGAGAGAGGAGGGGAGGAGGGGGAGTGGGGAGAAAAAGAAAAGAAAAAGGAATCTGTATCCTTGCCTTTATTGTCTCTTCTCCACATTTGTTTTCAGAGTTTTTTCTTAATCTCTATAATTTTTTCCAGTGGATTTTTTTAAAAATTAGGGATGAAAACCTGTCAACAATTATATTATCCACTTAATTTACTTCTTTATCTTTCTTTAACTCATTGTACTCAGGATTCTATCTGCTGCACTCCATCAAAATTGTCTTCTTTAAGATGTCAGTGAGCTTCCTGCTACTAAACTTGACGGAAACCTTTTGCTTATCTTACTGTTCCTTGCAGCATCATTTGAATTTGGACATTCTCATCCTTCTTGAGGATGCCATTTTATCAACATCATGATTATTTCTGTGACTCCATATTCTTAATTTTCTTACTTTTTCTCCAGGTATTCATGTGAGTCTATGTTAGCTTTTTTCCCCCTTTATTTGTAACTTAAATGCTAATCTTAGCCTGGATTTTCTCCAGAAAGCAGACACTAGGCTTGCATGCAGTAGTTTAATTTGGGAAGTAGTCTCAGGGAATAGCAATAAGAGGCTGGGAAGAGTTAAACCAGGAAGGAGGGAAAGCCAACAGAAGGATACAGTATTGAGCTGCTCAGCGCTGCAAGCAATGTAGAGCAATCTTGTTGGAATCCTTTGAGGGGCTCAAGCAAAAAAAAGCCTCAAAATTCTAATACTCAAGAGATAGAAGAAAGGACGATTTATTCATTAGCTCTCTTGTTGGTCAAGGATGGCCACATGGGTGTACTTGGTCAAACGTTCAATTTTGTTGTATATAGGTGCTGTATGTAAGTGCTGAGCATTCCCACAAGCAGTCCACTCTCTTTAGTCAAAGAAATCTTAAGACCGAAAGGAAGAAATGAGTATGTGTAGCTGATCTGAGGTGCATCAGGTTAAAACTCTGGGAGGAGGTTGTGGCGGCAGCAGCAAAAGCTATAGAAATGGTGGGCTGAACCCATGTGAGATGGGAACACGGAGGTGCCTGAAGTGTACTCTAGTGCCTCCTCCGTTCTCGTTCCATACATCTTCCGTCGAAAACTCTCAGCTGACCCTTCACCATCAATCAATACTTATCTCTACCCTTTTGAAAGTTCCAGAGCTACATGTCACTTGTTTTCATACGTCTATCCATGAATATTCTGCAGACACATGAAACTAATATTCAAAAGTGAACTCACTACCCTTAGTTGAGTACTAAGTGCCTGGCTCTGTTGTAGATTTTGATAGAGAAGACATGACTAAAACAGTCACAATCTCTGCCTGCAAAAATTTATACTTTAGTAAGAAAGAAATTCAATATAGACAGTAATTTAAGCATGGGAATGCAAACCATTAGGAAGGGTAACCAGGAGAAAAAGTAATATGGGATAGGCTGGGATATTTCTTACTGAAACTGTCAGGAGTCTCCAACAGATGAATAGTGGCATGAGCAGTGGATGCTTGTAAAAGTGGATGGATCTGGTAGTGATTAGGTGGTTACTTAGTGAGATGAAAAAAACTCCAAAGGAAACTTTGTAAGTGGTCTGAAGACAGCATCTCAAGTTATTCTCAAATGCGAATCAGACTAGGTGCACTTCTTCCTCATTGTCTTCAGGATAAGGTATAAATAACTTATAAGATCTCTGAAGTCCAGAGAGGATCTGGACATGGCTTACTCCTCTTTATTCTAAATTTGCCTATCCCGGTGAAGTCTATACTTCCATTCAGACTGAATTTCTTTCATATCCCTGAATGCAAAATACATTCTTCAATCATCAGGGACTTTTGTGCATTTTATTCCTTCTTTCTATATAATTGCTTTATTCATCCAACACTCTGCCCTCAATAGTTCATCTGATCTTGCATATTCACCTTCTGTTTTTTAAAGTTTCTATTCAAATTCCAGTTAGTTAACATACAATGTAATATTTGTCTCAGATGTACAATATAGTGATCCAACACTTTCATACAACACCCAGTGCTCATTATAGTAAGTGCACTCCTTAATCCCCATCACGTAGTTTACCCATCCTCTCACCCACCTCCCCAAGAGTAACCATCAGTTTGTTCCTTATACTTAAGTCAGTTTCTTTGTTGCCTCTCTCTCTCTTTTTTCCCCTTGGTTCGTTTGTTTTATTTCCTAAATTCCACATATGAGTGAAATCACATGGCATTTGTCTTTCTCTCACTGACTTCCTTCACTTAGCATAACATTCTCTCCCTCCATCCATGTCATTGCAAATGGCAAGATTTTGTGTTCCTCTTTATGGCTGAGAAATATTCCATTGATTAGCAAGTTACTTTAGAATGCATTTAGAAATTGTTAGGACATGTTTATTGTATTATATTCCTCCTCCTTTATGTCATTTATGCCATTGCAGTGTGATTATTGGCTTCTCAGAAAAGCTCTCTTTTCATCTCAATGTTTCCTACTTGTATCATCTTCTATCTCATATTTCAGAGTCAATATATACTTTTGGGGGGGGCATTTTATTTATTTATTTATTTGAGAGAGAGACAGTGACAGAGAAGGTGAGAGAGAGCACAAGCTGGGAGGAGAGGGAGAAGCAGGCTCCCACTAAGCAGAAAGCCTGACATGGGGCTCAACCCTAGGACTCTGGGATGATGACCTGAGCTGAAGGCAGACTCTTAACTGCCTGAGCCACCCAGGTGTCCCAAAAGCCAATATATTCCTGAAATTTTTTTAAAGGACAAAATAAGAGTTTTATAAAATTTCTTCCTAGTTCTGCTATAATATTTTATTTTTGGTGTTTAATATAGCAAATATTATATTAATTTTTTACTGTATGGGAAAAATCAATATAATTAAAGACAAACAAACAAATGACAAACTCAGAAAGCATATTTAAAACTCATCCAAGACTTTTCTGCAAATCAATGAGAAAATGATTAATAATCCAATTAAAAATGGGCAGAAGATCTAAAGTTTTAATTCAGAGAAAGTATATATAAAAATGACTTCCAAATGTATGAGCAGATATCCTATATAATTCATAATGAGAAATGCAAATTAAGATTATAAACAATAACAATATTTCACCCATCAAATTATCAAAAATAATTTTTTTGTGGGAAAAAAATTCATTTCTCTTCTCTGTGTCTTAGTTATCTTTCTAAAATATAATTATATATTTATAATTATATATTATATTATATTTATATTATATATTTATAATTATATATAATTATATAATAGATAAAGACCAAATTCCATTTCATGGCATTCAAGGCTCTGCAGCTGAAATGTCATTTTCTGCCATCATGCCTGTCCTTGAATTATGCTGCTATTTTGAAGAAGGGCACTTTTCTTTTCTGCCTCAGTCATTATGCATGATTTTTCTTTGCTTAGAATTCTTTATACCTTCTGTAAATTACATGGTTCTACTCATCTGTTACTACTGGGTGAAGAAACAATCACTCTATCCTCTTTTCTTCTAAGTTTTGTACACATTGGTGCATAATTGTGTTTACCTGCCTCCCCAGTCTACTCTGATTTCCTTGAAGGAAGGGATATATTTTACTTATAACTGTATCTCCTTCACTGACACAGATCAAATGTTTGTTTAATAAATAAATGCTTTGAAATGAAAAGTAAGTGTTATAGGCATTTTATTACTTTGTCATTTTACAGCTTTATTAATGTGTAGTTGAGGTATATTAACTTACACATATTCAAAATGTATAATTTGATGGGGGTTGGGGGATGGGCAAAATGAATGAAGGGGAGTGGAAGATATAGGCTTCACTCAAGGAATGAATAAATCACAAGAATAAAAGACACAGCATAGGGAATATAGTAATTGTAATAGTGATGTATGGTGACATGACAGACAGCAGCTACACTTACTTCTGTTAAGCATAACATACAGAGTTATCAAATCACTATACACCTGAAACTAAGGTAACATTGTGTGTCAACTATGCTTAATTAATTAATTAATTAAAATAAAGTATATAGGGGCACCTGGGTGGCTCAGTCAGTTAAGTGTCTGCCTTCTGTTCAGGTCATGATCCCACCCAAGTGGGGCTCCCTACTCACTGGGGAGTCTGCTTCTCCCTCTCCTTCTGACTCTCCCCGTTGCTCATGGTCTCACTCGCTCGGTCTCTCTCAAATAAATAAATAAAAACAAAGTATATAATTTGATGAGTTTTGACATACATAAACTCTTTAAGTACTTACCACAATCAAGAAAATGTACATTTTGACCTCCAAAGTTTTCTCATGCCTCTTTCTAATTCTTTCCTACTCAATCCTCTCAACATCTCTAGGAAACTATTGGTCTGCTTTCTGTCTCTAGATTAGTTTTTATTTTCTAGAATTTTATTTAAATGGAATCCTACATATGTACTCTAACTTTTTTTTTACTTGTTTCTTTCATCATATTCTTTTAAGTTACTTTGTGATGCCTTATGTATCAATTAACTAGTTCCTTTTTATTGTTGGTAAGATTTTATTGTATAGATATACTAAAATTTGTTTATCTCTTCTCTTCTTTTAGGACATGTATTAAAATGAATTAGCATGAAACCAGAGAAGGAGACAAACCACAAGAGACTCTTAATCTCAGGAAACAAGGGATGGGATGGCTGGGTGATGGACACTGGGGAGGGTATGTGCTATAGTGAGTGCTGTGAATTGTGTAAGACTGATGAATCTCAGACCTGTACCCCTGAAACAAATAATACATTTATGTTAATTAAAAAAAAGAAAAAAATAAAATGAATTAGCACAGGAAAACTTCATGCATACTTTAAATGTTATTTTGACTTTTTGACTCATGTTTAGACTATTGTGCCTCTTTTAAAATAATTCATTATGTAAAGTATTTCTTTATTAAAACAGAACAAAAACAGAAGTTTCCATGAGTTTGAAGGCCTAAGCTCAGAACTGGCATAACCTCAGTTCAACTAATGTATTTTCAAAGCAAGTCACAAATCTAGCACAGATTCAAGGGAAGGGAAGGACAGACTCAGCCTCTTGTGGAAGGAATGTCATGTGTCTCTTTGATGGTCATCCTTGTTACACAATCTATCATGAGAAAATTGATAGAGTTCTACCAGCAGGGAAATGAATGCATGAAATGTGTTAGATTAACATAGATGAATCAATACATCTAAATGAATACTGTTCTTGGTAAGGTAGTCCATTTGGAGCCAATGCTTTAAATTTTAGTATTATATCAATTTCTCCAAATATTGATAATTACTATGTTGTACATAAAGTATCATTCCTTTATTATGACTCTCCATTGTGTGAAGAAAACAAAGCAAGCAATTAAAGCATTAAACCTTCCAAAATCATCAAGGTGAAGAATAGACTTATGAGGCAAAGACTCGAGAGAAATGTGATGGGATCTATTCCTTTTTAAAATTTATTTTTCAGCTAGACGTAGTAAAAGTCAAATATGGGAATTTTTGGTGAAAGTCTCTAGCAACAGTTATAGTCTTTCTAACTTACTTAATCTGCCCAATGAGGAGTAAAAACAAGATGGTGACACTGAGAAAAAATAATCATAATTTCTCCTTTACCATTTTCCAAGTATGTATTTTCTGCCTTTGTCCTGTGGTTTAAAAACAAATCAAGAGCTAACACCCCAGTGAAGATAACCAGAAGAACAGAGCCAAAGAGTTGTAAGTCAAGAGCATAACCTGACACAGCCAGAAATGTTTAGGGAAACTAGAACGTGGTGTCAGAGGGCATGCAACAGAGATATTTGGAAAGCCATATCAGAAAGAAGACCTATTTCTTTGCCATTTTTTCTTAAGGTGAAGGGGGACATTTTATATATTTGGAACCAACAGCATAAAATATCTTTAGTTTCTACATTTTACCTGCTGAATGTAGATACTTGGTACTTGTTTTTTATTTTTTATTTATTTATTTTTTTAAGATTTTATTTATTTATTTGACAGAGAGAAATCACAAGAGAGGCAGGCAGAGAGAGAGGAAGGGAAGCAGGCTCTCTGTTGAGCAGAGAGCCCGATGCAGGACTCGATCCCAGGACCCTGAGATCATGACCTGAGCTGAAGGCAGCGGCTTAACCCACTGAGCCACCCAGGCACCCCTTTTATTTTTTTTAATTAAACTTCTTTCTGAAGACTTCATGTCAAAGGTACTAGCAAGGGGATAGTACCAATTCCTATTCATTTTTTATGGCAATCATTCTCTACTGTCCTATGTAATGGAAATATACTGGCAAAGGCAAGTTCTTAAGAAGAGTTAGGACTTAACCAAACTGAGAACATTTATGCAGAGTGAATATCTAAAATGTGGACCTGAAGAAATATATCCTAATCCAAATTTAATAAAAAATATTTAAAATTTTGAACTATTTAGGCAAAATGTTTTTATTGAAAATTTATTATTACATGTATATTTTTTGTTTATATTTTTACTTCTTAGGAGGACTTTATGGCCCCAACAGAAGTAAAGCCTCTCAAGCTGAGGATGATGTTCTTAAGATTCTTTCTCAAAAAACATGGAGTCCTAAACTAACAGCCCTGCTTGTCTAGGTTAAAATGTTGCATATGAAGGAGATCCATATACTTCATTTATTCTTAGAGTGAGCTTTTGAACCAAAATCAAATTTAAAACCCTTGGATATATGCCCATCCATACAAAAGGCAGAAATATTGGCATATAGAAGATAAAAATTTGCAAGATGGCACAATGCCTAGAGAAAAACATTACAAAATCTGGGCTCATCCCCAACTTCATCATTGACTTCCCACATAACCTTGAAGCTTATCATTTAACTCTTTCAAAGCCTTATTTTCTCCAACTGTATAATGTGACACTTAAGAAACTTATTTACTTTATTCATATATAACTGAATGTACATGGAATGTCTTTTGGGGATACACAAGAACATGGCAATATAGGGTGCCTTTGGGGAGTGCTCACTGGTCACTGAGTAACAGGTATGTAAAGTATTTCTCATTGTCTAATCATTTACTCCTTTTGCATTTTGTACCTTGAGCGTTTTATTGAAAAGGAGAGAAGAGGGGAGGAGAGAAGGGGAGAAAGGAGGGGAGGGGAGGAGAGGAGGGGAGAGAGAAGAAAGGGGGAAGGAAAGAAAGAAGGGGAAGGGAAGGGAGGGAGGAAGGGAGGGAGGGAGGAAGGAAGGAAGGAAGGAAAGAAATAAATCTTGAAACCATTAACATTCATAGATAATCCCAAGTCTTTGGGATTTATTTTATTCATAAAATGTACACCTTATTTTGAAAAAATGTTTATATGGTTTATCTTTAATATCATTTGGCATGATTTGGTATGACTTTTTCATCTTACATTTTAAACACTGCCTTCCTCATTTTATCAGTGAATCTTTTCTGCTTATCATCCACCCTTAGCCCCAAAAACCAGGTAAAAAGGTGCACAATTCTCCACGAAGTGATCACCATGAAATGAATAGGAATGATGTCACCCTGTCTATTATCTATTAATATAGAACCATCTGTTATCTACTAACACCATGTTGTATTATGTAATACTATGTTATCTAATAACATTCCTTGGACTTCTACAGAAGCTTGAGGAGGGAATTAAACATGCACCCTTTCCTAGCTCTCAACTTCTTGATGATGTCATTCTACTTTTGAATATAAGTTGACTCAGGCCAATTCATTTAGGGGTAAGAAAGATGGATGGATGAACACAGGCATCTTAAAAGGAGAAACTGACTGAATAAAAGTAAAAAAGGAACCATATGATAATTGACTCTTTCTGCTTGACTTATTTCACTCAGCATAAACAACGAATCTTGGAACACTGAAAAAATAAAATAAAAAAGTAATAAAAATGAATAAAAACCATAACCTTAAAAAAAAAGAAGTGAAAAAGAGGTGAATCAACATATGGTGCATATGTGTTATGTCTGGATGCTGAGACCAAAAATAGTGGTGCCTCTAGCAATGAGGAGAAGGAGGCAACATTTTATTAAGGTTACTGGTTCAGCCTGTGGCCTCTAAATTCAACTGGGTATGGAAAATGTATGTATACTCAGAAGGAAAGACTGCAAGAAAAGAAGTTTTTTGGGGGTAAGAATTTTAATGTGTACAAGCCACTGTACTTCAAAGACAAGCACCAAATTTGAAATGTTGCTGCACCAAGGTTCACATGTGTGTGTGAGATACAAGCTCAGTCATCCTCAAGCTTTCGAAGAGGAAGCAACAGGGGGTAAACCAGGAAACATCAAAGTGGCTGCCCTGGCTTGCTGGGGAAGGTGAAATGCAAGTGGATCTGTTAATCGTGCTCTGTGCGCTGAGGCCACAGCCAGTGGATTGCCTGCCACACAAAGGGCTCCTCTCATTAACTTCTGCTTCTCCTTTGGAAACATGCCAGTGGATGGCAGAGTTCTGTCAATGAGCTTGTATCCTTCTTCCTTAGCTTTGAATCACTACCTGAGCCATGACTGCCATGTCACGAGTTGATGCTGGACTAGGAGGAAATACACTGTGGATATTTTTTCATGAACTTCCTTAAAATATTTTCAAAACACTTTAGACAACCCTTGCATCTACGTCTTGATTTTAAAAAAACAAACAAACAAAAAAAAAAACAAAACACCAAACCCTTGCCTGAAACATCACAAGGGATTGTTGCAATGGTTCATGTAATATAGTTATTTTCCAGACTCTTAGTCTATGCAGTGCACTTTCAAACGTGTCTTTAAAGCTTCACGTGGGATGACCAGTGGTCTTAAACGGCCATAATCAACGTGGTGTTTTTGATTTGCAGTGTATCCCTTTATTGTTATTGTATTTGTGACTCACTTCTGAACACCCACTCTCTACCTCACACTGTTTTTGCCTTTGTTGCTACAGCAGTGAAGAGAGAGGAACATGGGTCTTCTCTCAAAGAATATTGAGACGTTCTGATAAGGTAGTGACTGTATTCCAGTCATTCCATACTGATAGTGGTCGCATGTTTTCTAAAATTCCAAAAGCTCAGTATCACCTCCCTGATCTCTATGGCTCTAGTTTATTCCTTTCTCAATTTGTCCACCTCACTACCCCCTTCACGTTAGATTTCTTGAACACTAATGATCATATTATGCCCCTAGTTGCAAAGAAATTATCAACTGAGTTCCCACTGGCTATACAGAAAAAATGCAAATGCTGTAGTTTTGCCTACAAACAAATGGGATCATCGCTCGTCATCCAGCTTTCTCACCATAGGCTCTAGAAGCAATGGAATATTTTGTTTTCTCTCTATACATCTCCTTTATTAGTGCTGCACTTCCTTCTGGAATGCCTTTCCTTATGTGTCCTTAGGTATCCATGTGACGCAACCCTTAATTACCTGCCCAGCCTCTGTCCTCTTTACAGCTTTCCAAATATGTCTGTTATTCCCCACCTGGGCATATTTGCTACTGCACCCGTATTCCATTTCACTTAAAAAAATAAAGCCACATGGCTGTTCTGTAAGATATTTATTTTCCGGCCAGTTTTCACCATTGCCTATTAAGCACCTTGTAGCTATAGTCACAAGGGCTTAAAACAGTTTATAAAATTAATATATTGCATTAGTTTTAGAGATTTGTGTTTTATTGACTATCATTTCAAAAATCAGTCTAGATCATTATCAAATTATCTCTCAACCCAAATTTTATTCGTATTACTTATATTGGCAAAGGTTACATACAGTGAAATAGAATAAACCATTATATTTAAGAAACTATTGGGCAAAAAGTGAGCACTGTTAATTTCTGAAAGAAAGTCTACTTCTGAAATGTTTCAATCATTCCTACTCACTTAAAAAAACAATGTGAGAATCGATTCCATTTACTATAGCACCAAGAACCATAAGATACCTGGGAATAAACCTAACTAAAGAGGTAAAGGACCTGTACTCGAGGAACTACAGAACACTCATGAAAGAAATTGAAGAAGACACAAAAAGATGGAAGACCTTTCCATGCTCTTGGATTGGAAGAATAAACATTGTTAAAATGTCTATACTGCCTAGAGCAATATATACTTTTAATGCCATTCTGATCAAAATTCCACTGGTATTTTTCAAAGAGCTGGAGCAAATAATCCTAATACTTGTATGGAATCAGAAGAGACCCCGAATTGCTAAGGAAATGTTGAAAAACAAAAACAAAACTGGCAGCATCACGTTACCCAATTTCAAACTTTACTACAAAGCTGTGATCACCAAGACAGCGTGGTACTGGCATAAAAACAGACACATAGACCAGTGGAACAGAGTAGAGAGCCCAGATATGGACCCTCCACTCTATGGTCAAATAATCTTCGACAAAACAGGAAAAAATACACAATGGAAAAAAGACAGTCTCTTCAATAAATGGTGCTGGGAAAACTGGACAGTGATATGTAGAAGAATGAAACTCGACCATTCTCTTACACCGTACACAAAGATAAACTCGAAATGGATAAAAGACCTCAACATGAGACAGGAATCCATCAGAATCCTAGAGGAGAACATAGGCAGTAACCTCTTCGATGTCAGCCACAGCAACTTCTTTCAAGATATGTCTCCAAAGGCCAAGGAAACAAAAGCGAAAATGAACTTTTGGGACTTCATCAAGATCAAAAGCTTCTGCACAGCAAAGGAAACAGTCAACAAAACAAAAAGGCAACCCACGGAATGGGAGAAGATATTTGCAAATGACAGTACAGACAAAAGGTTGATATCCAGGATCTATAAAGAACTTCTCAAACTCAACACCCACAAAACAGATAATCATATCAAAAAATGGGCAGAAGATATGAACAGACACTTCTCCAATGAAGACATACGAGTGGCTATCAGACACATGAAAAAACGTTCATCATCACTAGCCATCAGGGAGATTCAAATTAAAACCACATTGAGATACCACCTGACACCAGTTAGAATGGCCAAAATTAGCAAGACAGGAAACAACGTGTGTTGGAGAGGATGTGGAGAAAGGGGAACCCTCTTACACTGTTGGTGGGAATGCAAGTTGGTGCAGCCACTTTGGAGAACAGTGTGGAGATTCCTGAAGAAATTAAGAATAGAGCTTCCCTATGACCCTGCAATTGCACTGCTGGGTATTTACCCCAAAGATACAGATGGAGTGAAAAGAAGGGCCATCTGTACCTCAATGTTTATTGCAGCAATGGCTACGGTCGCCAAACTGTGGAAAGAACCAAGATGCCCTTCAACGGATGAATGGATAAGGAAGATGTGGTCCATATACACAATGGAGTATTATGCCTCCATCAGAAAGGATGAATACCCAACTTTTGTAGCAACATGGATGGGACTGGAAGAGATTATGCTGAGCGAAAGAAGTCAAGCAGAGAGAGTCAAGTATCATATGGTCTCACTTATTTGTGGAGCATAACAAAGAACATGGAGGACATGGGGAGATGCAGAGGAGAGGGAGTTGAGGGAAACTGGAAGGGGAGATGAACCATGAGAGACTATGGACTCTGAAAAACAACCAGAGGGTTTTGAAGGGGCGCGGGGGTGGGAGGTTGAGGAACCAGGTGGTGGGTAATAGGGAGGGCACGTACTGCATGGAGCACTGGGTGTGATGCCAAAACAATGAACACTGTTGTGCTTTAAATAAAAAAATAATAAAAAAAAGAAATAGAAAAGCTTAAAAATAAATTAATTAATTTAAAAAAAAAGAATAGCGTACTGGGGCGCCTGGGTGGCTCAGTGGGTTAAGCTTCTGCCTTCGGCTCAGGTCATGATCTCAGGGTCCTGGGATGAAGTCCTGTATAAGGCTCCCTGCTCAGCAGGGGGCCTACTTCCCCCTCCCCCTCTGCCTTCCCCTCTGCCTTCCTCTCTGCCTACTTGTCATCTCTTTCTCTGTCAAATAAATAAGTAAATAAAATCTTAAAAAAAAAACAAACCCAAACGTACATTTAAAAAAAGTACATGAAAGTATCAATAAAACAATACGTTTAAGGGCAAAGCAGACTGGCCGGAAGGAGTGGACATTAAAGGGCTTCTACACTCACTGCTCAGGACAGTTACAGTGTTTGGATTTGTTGGTTTATCCATTTTGCTTACTCTATATTCTGCCATGACATAGCAGAAATCTTTTGTTGCTCTCTGAATATCATTGCTTTCAGAAACAGAGTGATCTCCCTCTTTCAAACTCAGCAATTAAAATACAACATAAAACCAGTTCTGTTGTTCTTGCAACATGGATCAGGAACATATGTTTACTACTTCCCAGCTTACTCTGGCGTTGTTCTGCTAACTTCTTAGATTTCCGTAAGGTGTTTCCTGAGTTTTACTTCAGTTGAAGACTAATCCTACAGACTACACTGCAGTTTCAATAAAGCATCCATTGGAATGGCAACAGAGACACTTCAGTGTTCTTGGGCATGAAATCTCTCTACTGTGAACCCCCTTCCATAATTCTAAGAATATATAATATACACATGGCTCCTTTAAATAAAAATATCTAATAAATACACGATAATCCATATTGACTGAATTTTCAATTACCTATGCTGATGGAGGGGGAATCAACAACTTGTAAAATACAACTGGTTTTAACACTCAGCTCATAAATTATATAATGTTCTAATTCTATTTAAGACACAGTCTACACTTGGATAGGCTGGTTTACCTTCCCAGTTAGATAATTTATATGTATTTATTAAACTGACATAAAATGAATATCATTTTGACCTTAAAATGATTGTTTTCTTTAATGTTATCCGCATTAAATTCAGTAACATTATTTTCATTGGTCTGTAGTTGAACAGACAGCTTCACTGTCAATAACTTAAGTTGGTTTAGGTTTGATATTCAATGACTTTAAAACATTTTTAAAGGAAAAAATGTAAGTTCTCTATAATATTTAATATTATCTAGACATATGGGGAATGACAACATTGAGTGAATCTGTACAATACAGAGCTTGTAGCAGACTGCAATGACGAAAACACTGGAAGACTTTGAATATGTGAAAGAGAGAGAAAGCCTTTGTATCATTGTTCTCAGCATTTTCTTTTCATGTTTTCCTATTAGATTTTCTGCATTTTATTTCTATCCATGCCATAGCAATCTTGATGAATATCAATGAAGTGATAAGTTGCTTCCCAGACAATCATGTGAATTTTTGAAGGAAGTGTTAACAAAATGCCAACCCACACTTTTAAAAAGTGTGTGTGTGTGTGTGTCTATTCTTTATAGATTGAGTTACCCATTTGCCATAGTATTTTGATGGTAACCATGACTACACTGTGTGATTTTGACTGTCCAATATCTGCTCATCTCATCTCATTCTCTTCCTATTTATCTCAAAGAGATGCAAAAAGCCATTTTGATATAACAGTGAAAATAACAAAATACTATAGTCAGAGGGATTATAAAAATAAAGGGCTCTCTTCAATTTTCCGTATCCCAGGGATTATTTGAAGAGTAATAAAAACTCATGGCTTTCAAAAATGATATAAAATATTACTATAAGAAAAAAGAAGCAATAAGACAGTATCTAAACCAAATGATGAATAAGTTGACACATTCAAGTTACACACCAAAAATAAAAGCAACCGATCAGAAAACAAAACAAAACAAAGCCAATATCATTTTCAACAGATGAGAGCCCTTTTAGAACCTACAAACATATGGCAAAGGAATCACTGCTTTTTTTTTTAAGCATAAAACAGCAAAAAAAAATAAAGCAAATTTCAAATAAACTAATACACAGTAGACCCCATTTCACAGAAACAGCTCTTTAAGGAATGATACAATTTTAAAGTGGAGTTCCTTGCACATCTTACAGTCCAATTTAAACACTGAAAATGAACTCAAAGTAGCATCAGGTGTAATAATAACCATTCATGTAATCGGGCAAACCACTGTACATCCTGAACCAGCTCATTCATGTCCACTACTACAGCCCTGTAAATATAAAACCACTGAACAATTTATTGCCTTGAAACATTATTCACTAGTTCACTGGATTCAAATTCTGTAGCATTTATTGGTCTTTAACTGTGGGTAAGTGATTGTAGCTATTCTTGCCTCAGTTTCTAGACAGATTTCTTTACATGTTCTACATATCTCTGATTATAAAAGAAAGTATGATTCTGTTCAGGATGGCATAGTTACCTTACATTTGATTCATAATCCCTTCTTCAAATACCTAGGGAATATAAAGCTTGGTTCAAAAAGAAAAAAAGAAAGAAACATATATTTAGACCTACAGTTGCCAGATTTAGCAAATAAAATTATAAGATGCCAAGTTACATTTGAATTTCATATAAATAGAAATTAATTTCTAGGTATAAATATGTCCCAAATCTTACATGGGACAATCCTACCTAGTAACCCTACTTAGACCAGAAATGGAATGAGAATTAAAAGGAGGTAAACGGATGAAGCATGGGTCTGCTGGTGACTGTTGTCTGGAAATAGGTAATATCAAGGATTCGGGTGCCAACTGGACAAAAGCAAATAAAAGTTTCATGTAAAAGCAAGGTCAAATTAAAGAAAAAAGATCAAATTCATTTAGCATAAAGAGAAGAACAGAGTTCAAAAATAATAAGCCAAAAAATTCTGTAAAAATTAATCTCCAATTGCAAAATGAAGAAATACAATACTGAGATTAAAAAGACCACAGTATAGGGGCGCCTGGGTGGCTCAGTGGGTTAAAGCCTCTGCCTTCGGCTCAGGTCCTGGGATCGAACCCCGCATCGGGCTGTCTGCTCAGCAGGGAGCCTGCTTCCTCCTCTCTCTCTGCCTGCCTCTCTGCCTGCTTGTGATCTGTCTGTCAAATAAATAAATAAAATATAAAAAAAAACACAGTATAAACAGTTGGTATATGAATTCTATCAAAATAAAACTAATTTATTTTGATATTTGTAACATTGTAACTAATTTATTGTAACAGTCCAAGTTTCAAACTACTTTGGCACAATTATTATTCTTAAGTGCATGCACACATATTTATACATACATAGATTCTATTAAAGAGGAGTAGAAGGCTATTAAGAATTAAAAAATTGGTGTTAAAAAGAATCCATTATTAATATACTAAAAGCCATGGAATTATAGTCTTTAAATGAATTGTATTGCATATGAATTAATACCACTCTACAAAGTAGTTAATAAAAAATCAGTTAAGAATCTTTCTAAATATATGTACCTGTATACATTGTGTGTATGTGTATACTACATATGGACACATTAAATATATATTCTTTTAGTTTTTATATATCTATGTATCTATATACAGAGAGAGAGAAACATAGTAGAAAACTGAAAGAATTATCCCTTTATGAAAGACAGATAAGGAGATTAAAAATATCAAAGACTACTTACAAGTCACTTTTAGAATGGCACTTAGGGTGACAGGGATTAAGAAGGGCACTTGTGATGAGCTCTGGGTGTTATATGTAAGTGATGAATCACTAAATTCTACTCCTGAAACCAATATTACACTGTATGTTAACTAGAATTTAAATAAAAACTTGAAACAAAATAAATATAAAAAAAAAGAAAGGCATTTAAATTGTTAGCTGATACCTCAAAAGTATAATGAGAAAAGAAGGCAATGAAATAGTATCTTTGACAGTCTAAGAGAAATAACTGTGAACTTTGGATTCTAGGCACACACCTATCCATCTAAAAAAATATGTGCCAAAGAATGCTCAGATTTCACCAAAACCTTGTTCATTCTCCAGAACACATAGTTGGACTACTTTCCCTTTGCTTGCTTAAAATTAGGTAGATCCCTGTCCGAGCTCTGGTCAGTGAAAAGTGTGTGGGCTTATATACACCACCTCTTGCTATAACATGCAGTTAAATAATCCTTCATGCTTCTTTCTACTCATATGTTTTCATGAACTTGGAATCCTAGCAAATGTAAGAGACATAAATAAGAAGGAATACCCAAATCAATAAATGGAAGGCTGCTTGCTAAATACTCCATTCTACTTAATATGAATGAAAAATAAACCTCTATGATATTAAGCTATTGAAATTAGGTTTTGTTTGTTATAGCAGCAGACATAACAAAAACATTCTAGGATAAACAAAAGCTGTGTTTACATGCAAAAGACCCACATTAGAAAAATCTAAAGAATTAACTACTTTGGGATATAAAAAGAAGTGAGAGCAAAGAGCAAGAACATCCACAAATATGTGGATAAATCTCTGTAAATATTGATTGCACATAACAATAATACCTAATATAAAAGTATAAAGGCTTCATTAAAGTAGTGGATAAAATATATAAGTAGGAGCATAGAAATCTGAATAAAAGCATTTGAAAATGAGGGTATTACTGAAAAGGAGGATAATGATGTTATGACTGTGTATTGTTAAATATATGTGTTAAAATATCTTGGTGACTAAGAAAAATAATAGGAAATTTTCCTAAAATTTCTATGCATATAAGAAGAAAAATGGTGAAAAAAGAGAGTGATATACAAGAAAAAAAAGCATCAAATAAGATTGAGAACAAAATTGATTAAAAAAGAAATAAAAATTATATAATAAAGTTGGAAAATTTGCATGCTAATGTAAATACAACAAATTTAAACCTCAAGATTATAAAAATAAATTTTGAAAAATCCATCTCTATGCTATTTACAGAATGCACATAAAATTATTACATAAATAATAAAAGTCAAAGTATGGGGATATACATATGTCATGAATATGCTGAACAATATTCTATGAGAGATTAATAGTATGGGGGAAAGCCAATCTTAAGATGGAATAGGTCATTTAATAATGAAATAAAGTTTCAGTTAACAAGAGTGCTTCAGTTCACCATAATGACCTAAATGTATCAATTACTCAGCTCAATTTTTTATGGAATGTAACCTCTTAAAATTAGAGAACATACTTGATTTCTCAGCACACATGAAATGTGAAAAAAAATGATTACATGCATGGTCACAAAGCTCATTTTACCAAGGTTTAAAAAAATGGATTTTGGAAATGATACTATTATGCAACCATGCAATTAATTTAAAATAACATATTTAGAAATTTAAAAAGAAAGTTCTAACATCTCATGCCTCAAATAGGTTGTATTCAAAATTAAAAACACATAGAAGTTAAAAACTTGTGGGATCCCAAGAAAACCCAAATAGAAGTAAATAAGAAATTGCATAGGATATAAGAAAAGATCAAGTTAATAGCTAAATATGGAATTTTAAAAGTTGTAAATGGGGGCACCTGGGTGGCTCAGTGGGTTAAAGCCTCTGCCTTCGGCTCAGGTCATGATCCCAGGGTTCTGGGATCCAGCCCCACATGGGGCTCTCTCTGCTCAGCAGGGAGCCTGCTTCCTCCCCTCTCTGTCTCTGCCTGCCTCTCTGCCTACTTGTGATCTCTGTCAAATAAATAAATAAAATCTTTTTAAAAAATTAAAAAAAATAAAAAGTTATAAATGAATAATCAAAAGAAAGTAGAAAACAATACTTAAAACTAGATAAAATAATTTTCAATTACATATTATATAATCCAATTACACAAATCAGAGATAGTTAATGGTGAGAAATAGAATCTGAGGAGATAGGTAAAAATCATACCTTTTGCAAAATTAAGCAAGAGAATAAGAGAAAGCATAAATAAATGGTATCAAGAATGAATTTTATATAACCACAGATGCTGTAGAGATTAAAACTAGTAGATACTAGGTATGGATGCTATAGTCTACCATAAGCAAATAAGCTTAAAGTATTAAAAAAATAAAGTAATTGGATTAGAAAGTAATCAACTTATTTGAATAAAAACACTGGGATCTAATGAGTTTGTAAGAGTTTCATAAATTTTCAAGGATAATACAGTTTCAAAATTATATGCTCTTCTAGAGAATACAAAAACAAGAGCTATTCCTCAAGATTTTCATTTATATTAGTTGTAAAAATCTTTACTGACAAACCAGAGAAGTACTGAATAGGATAGGAAAATGATAAGGAATTTTCACTTGTGATTAAAGATACTATAAATAAAGAAACTTTAAAGAAAATATTACAAAAGTTAGTATAACATTATTTATGTTAGTGATGAAAATTTCATTTCACATTAGGTAATTGATTATTATAATTCACTGTTAACATATTAAAGGAGAAAAACCATATATTCTGCTCACTAAATGCAGAGAATATTGAATAAAACCCCAAATCAGCCATGATTCATAATAATTTAAAAACTCCATTTAGCTAAATAGGTATGGAAGTAAAAATCTTTTAAACTAATATATGTCTATAAAAATGTCCTACGCTACAGATATCAACTGAGGAAACAACAAAATCATTTCCTTTAAATAAGATACAGATGCCTGCTGTGTCTTTTAATTCAAACTTCTACTAGAGGTGCTATTAGTTCAGAAAAATTAGACAAAAAAGAAAATTATTGAAAAGATAGAAAAATTGTTACTTGCAATTAATACATTTTTCTATGTAGCACATTCAACATAAATTATAGATAAGCTCAAAAAATATTTAATGAATTTTCTGGTTATATAATCAATATAAAAGGTCACTTGCGATTATGCTGAGTGAAATAGGTCAAGCAGAGAGAGTCAAGTATCATATGGTTTCATTTATTTGTGGAGCATAACAAATGACATGGAGGACATTGGGAGATGGAGAGGAGAAGGAAGTTGAGGGAAATTGGAAGGGGTGGCGAACCATAAGAGACTATGGACTCTGAAAAACAACCTGAGGGTTTTGAAGGGGCGGGGTTGGGAGGTTGGGGGAACCAGGTGGTGGGTAATAGGGAGGGCACGTATTGCATGGAGCACTGGGTGTTGTGCAAAACAATGAATACTGTTACGCTGAAAAAAATTAATTAATTAATTAATTAATTAAATGTCCACTTGGGGGAAAAAAAAAGTCACTTGCTGTTTTATCACAGAACAAAACTTAGTTCGAAAATTTATTTTAGTAACAAAAAAATTCTACCTTTTAAAAGAGCATCCCAAAGCATGAACTATACAGAAATACGTTAACAAAAGATGTTGAAGCTCTTTATCAAGACAATTATAATGAAAAGAGTTTAGGGAAAACTTAAATTAATAAATAAAAAAAATAATTGTTGAAAAAAAAGCCTCAATATTGTAAAGCTATCATTTCTTCCCAAATTATTCAACAGGTTCAGCATGCTTCAAAGAAAAATCTTAACATTTTTTTAATGGTACCTAAGTTGATTCTGAAATTTTTCTAAAAACAGGCTAACAATAAAAACATTCTAAAGGAGGACAAGACCTACTGAAATCCATGGTAAATAACTTACTCTATTGTTAGTGCAGGGTCCAAAGAATCAATAGGTGAAACAGCATAGGGACTCTATAGTCAAAGCCATTAATTTATGAAAAAAATTGATTTTGACAGACTAGACTTTGCAGAACAGCAGGGGAAATAATATCCCATTCACTAAGTGGCAAGGGGAAAGTGTGTACATATGTAAAAATAAGTAAATAAATATCATTACCCCACAACATACACAAAAATGTTTTCTATACAGATTAAATAGTTAAATGTGAATGACAATAATGTACACATTTAGAAGATTCTGTGTGTGTGTATAGATATACACATATATATTCATAATCTCATGATTACATGAATCTCATGATAAGGAAAGACTTTTTTTTAAAGATTTTATTTATTTATTTGCTAGAGAGAGAGACAGAGATAGCAACAGATATAGTAAGAGAGAGCAGGAGCAGGGAAGAGAGGGAGAAGCAGGCTCCTCTCTGAACAGGGACCCCGATGTGGGGCTCCATCCCAGGAACCTGGGATGGGACCCCAATGTGGGGTTCCATTCCAGGACCCTGGGATCATGACCTGAGCCTGAGCTGAAGGCAGAGGCTTAACTGACTGAGCCATCCTGGCACCCCAAGGAAGGAGTTCTTAAACAGGAAAAAGAGAGAGAGAGAGAGAGAGAACTAAGTAAATAGTTGACACCTTCCATTAATTTAGGTATCCTTGAATGTCTTAGAATTGGGGAGGGTTGGGTGAGCCCAGTGGTGGGTATTAAGGAGGGCACATATTGCATGGAGCACTGGGTGCGGTATATAAACAATGAATTTTGGATAACTGAAAAAAAATGTTTTTAGATGCAAAAAAAAAAAAGAATTCTAATTTTCTTGACAAAGAACTTGAACAACTTTTACTACATTTATTCTATTTATTGCTATTGGAAAAGGTAGGTTATATTTTCTTTTCTGTAAGTACATTTTCTACTGTTTGCTGCGTTGTAATGGAAACTAGAAAAAGGAGACCTAATTAAATACAAAATAAGCAAAAGAAAGGAAATTATAAAAAAAAGAGCAGAAATTAGATAACCAGAGAAAAGCATAACAATGAGGGTGATTTTTTATAAAAATCTGAAGTTACTTCTTTGAAAGGCACAATCAAACTGATAGCCAGATTGTTTAGAATAAAAAAAGAGAAAATACAAACCACCAATATGAGGAATGATAAGCTCAGTATTGTTAAGATATCTATTCTCCCCTGTTGATATATACCTTCTACCCAATCAAAATCAAACCGAGCAGATTTACAATTCTATACCTCTATGTGGGAAACAACACAATTTTAAAATATATACGCAAAAATCAACAACTAAAAAAACAACTGAAGGAATTCACAATTGGAATGTGAGTCTTTAACATACATTCTTGGATAGTTGATAGATCAAATAGAAAAGTAACCGGTATGAATAGTGAAGATAAAAAAAAAATACTATTGATGAAATTGACCCATATAAAAAGTCAAATGGCTGAGGCACAAAGATATTGAAAATAAAATTTTCAGGATTTAAATTAGCCTGAAGAAGATCAAGTACCTTGGAATAAGTCTAACAGACTAAAAATTACAAATTTTACAGAAGATATTTAAAAGGAATCAAATAAAAGGAGAGATAAATTATCTTCATAGATGGGAAGATTCAATATTGTAAAGATTTCAATTATTCCCAAATTGGTTTTTACATTCAATGCATGATGACTTTACTGTTTCAGAGATAACATCCATAATATTTAGGAACCAAAGAGATGTAAAGTAAGATGGAGAAAGATGTGTTGAGGTTTCTTAAGTTTTTAAATCTGGATGGATAAGAGGGTCCAATGTCCTTACACCATGTTACCTGTTCCTTTCTAAATCTGAGATGATAAATGTTGACAAACAGAATTAGTTATATACTTTCTCTTGAGATTTCCAGGCATATGTCAAAATTATTTTGAGATATTTTGGAATGGACAAGGATTTTAAGGTAAAATCTCCAAAAATTGCTGTCCCATGGGCAAGTTAACAGGATTTGGTTGCAAATTCAATCCATATTTAGGGCAGGATTTTCTTTATAAAATATAGCATTGATCTAAGTTCACTGCTCCACTGATTTTACTATCACCTCAAACAAGGCATCTTCATCAGGACTTTGCAAAAGAAGATGCACAATCTGGTTGTATTGAAGACTTTGCAATTTTTAAGTATTATTACATCTGCCAATGTGCAAGAAATTTTTTTAAAAATAACTAAGAAAATGATGGTTGATATAACCCAAACAATACTGGCCCATAAACCAAGTTATGGGAGGGCACTGAAGAAGTTGTTAAAAATCAGAGTCCAGTTGATAGATTTTTGGACTCTATTTGTGCACATGATATTCATCAAGCACTGCTGTTTTAACCCATAAGTAGCGAGGAAGCCTGAGCAACTGTGGCTTTATTGCTCACAAATCCTGTCCACACATTATGCATGGATATATTTATACACACACATTAATATACATATATATGCATATTGTTATATTTACTATATATACTTTATTGATTAATATATAATCACTAATATATATGTATGTAATTTTTAATTATTTCTTTTATTTAAAAAGTCATTCATAATATAGCGTATCCATAGATTAACTTGTTTGTTAACATGTTGATTAACATGTTTGTTAAGTATTTGGAATTCCATTCTTACATTTAAAAGTCAACTGGATTTCCCACTGCAGATGAATTTATTTTGTTCTTAATCTTTTCCATACTGAAGATGTAGTAGGTCATCTGAAAGCATCCAGTTTGATTACAACCACATAATCTATGCCTTTCTTAAGTATTGGTGTTACACAAATGGTTTTTATTTCAGAAGCTAAGAAGATGACAGGTTCTGTAAATTGCCAAGACCTTTTAACAAAGACCAAGTAAGAGAAGCCAAGGATACCAGCTAGTGATGAACTACTATTTAAGCACATTGTGAACTACATGGCCAGGCTACCCCTCACCCTCTAGTCATGCTGGTGAAAGTCTCTTTTCTCTAGGGCCCTAAATGCTAACTGACCCTAAATGGCTCCCAGTGAAACAAATGAGGACTCAGGTGCCAAAGAATTTTGAAATTGATCACAGTAAATATTCAAACACCAAAGATATGTGTGTGTGTGTGTGTGTGTGTGTGTGTGTGTGTGTGTGTGTGTATGTATGCGCAAGCACTGCTTTGATTAAAATGTTTTGTCATTTAGTACTACTAAATTCATGAGACTTTCTGTCTTTAAGCACCTTTCTATCAATGATATTACAAGGGTTAATCCACAATAACTTTATGTATCATTACAACAGATATTTTATGAACACAAAATGCTGGGAAACAATCTAGAATATGATAATAATTTATCATATTAATGAGAAAATTGTTTTATAATGGATAATAATTATGAACTTTATATTAATAGGTAATCCTTTAATGATTAATGTATAATCTTGGTTTTATAGCCCACAAAATGCTTTCCCATGTGCTTTTTCATTGGATTTCCAGCTAACCTGCTAAGTTTTATTAAAATTTTATAAATTTTATAATATACAAATGCAGAAAACAAAGTTCAGCTATATTAAACAGCTTACTAAAATATTACACCTTCTAAGTCTCTGATTTAAAACCAGGTTTCAAAACTAGATATCCACCCTGTAAGTAATTTGCTTTTTTTATACTGTGTTTCTATGATATAATGAAGACATTGAATAGGTCATTAAATTTTATCTGTTGGAAGATTAACATTCTGTCATGTCAAGGTATTCAGACCCATTAAATTCTATTTTAACCCAAAAATGGGGCTGCAGGGGGGTAAATTAGATTGGTTGGTGATGGTGGCATATTCTGATCATTTTATAATTTTAACAATCACCACTAGCTCTTGTTCTCTCTTGGTCTTTTTTTTTTTTTTCACACTAAAATATCCTAGGCTCTTGAGATGCAGTGAAATTTGAATGAAGGGAGAAAATGGATTTGTGTGTATGTGTGTGTTATTCACAATGCTCTGTATAAAAATATCCTTAATGAAAGAGGATCGGAGTTTTTCACATCATTATAACAAAACAGAGCATTTATGCAAATGTTTCCATTGAGTGTTTCCATTATCAGCCTCTTCTTCATTGATTCATGAAACAACAATATCAACTTGATACCATAATGACTTAAAAAGAACACTTTTCCTTGAGCAAATAAAACTCAGTGACTTGCTTTTTTATTGCAGTAAGATACTCCTAAACCCTCTGGATATTCTACAGCAGCTTCCATTCACAAAAATAAAGAAAGGTAAACTAGACCAGAGGTAAAGAAGATACAGAGTATATTCTCTTGCCTCATTCAGTATGACATCAGCAGAATAAACATATGCAATATCAGTTCTACAGTTGTCATAAACATCAGCTCAATTATTTTATGGTGAAATTCTCTTGTAATCCATAGATTCGTTTTAAACCATTCATTGAAGTGCAAGACCTGAGGTGTGAGCTATAAAGACTTCTTAAGATTTAGAAGATAGTAAGCAAATGACTGGATTATGGCTTAGTAAATCTTATGACAGAAAATGGTACAGTACACAAAGTGGGATGAGCAAAGTTATTTAAGAGTAGGGATCAGTGTTTCCCAAAGGAGGATACATACAGGATTTGTTATGAAAGGTCAGATAGAGGAAGTGGCATGAGCTTGGAAGCACTGAGGTTAAAAATATAGTCCAAATCATATGTGTTCTAGGAACTGTACATAATTCACTAAGCCTGGTGAGTATGTGTGGCCATTGCAAGAGGCAAAGTTATTGAGATCAACATAAGTCAGATTCCAGAGTTATATGATGCACTTAGGAATTTCGAGAAGGAAGAGTAGATGGATGAGAACCATCAACATGGATTCAATGTGAAGAATGGAAGGGGAAGGAGAGAATGGAAACAATGGGAATCAACTTGACTATTTCAACAGCACAGGTAAAACATATTGTAGACCTGAACTAATAAGGCAGCAGCCATGGGCAAGGGAAGAGTGGAAGGAGATAGAATTATAAGGACTTAGAACCATGAAATCATTCAAGTGTCCATGTAATGTTGCATTTGTAGATTTGAGTTTAAATATCTTGACTTTTCTTGTTTGCTTCTCTTGTTGTTGTTGATTGGTTGGTTTATAGTACTTTATCATTCTAAAGAGGGTAAAATGTGACTTTGTACTTTCTCCCATTTTCCAATTTTCTAATTTTCTTTTGACTTGCTACCTACTTAGTTTCCCTCAGGCTACGCTTATATTCTCAAGATGACCCTTAAGAACCTGAACAGTAACCTGAACTGATAACCTTCTCCCCCACTTATCAATTTTTTTTAAAGATTTTATTTATTTATTTGACAGAGAGAGATCACAAGTAGGCAGAGAGGCAAGCAGAGAGAGAGGAGGAAGCAGGCTCCCTGCCGAGCAGAGAGCCGACACGGGACTCGATCCCAGGACCCTGAGATCATGACCTGAGCCGAAGGCAGAGGCTTAACCCACTGAGCCACCCAGGTGCTCCTATTTTTTTTTTCCAAATGGCACTTCTATGACAGATGGACATGATTAACATGCTAAATCAGAGATTTCCAAGATTGATTCATAATAGAATCACCTGGGTTACCATTGTGAAAGAATAAAAGCTAGAGAAAAAGGACATAGAACCAGAGGTAAGATTTGCTTTTTAAAATCTTTAAATATTAATTCCCCAGCAGATTCCTGTGTTTCTTTTTCTTTTCTTTTTTTAAAGATTTTATTTGTTTATTTGACAGAGAGAGATCACAAGTAGGCAGAGAGGCAAGCAGAGAGAGAGGAGGAAGCAGGCTACCTGCGGAGCAGAGAGCCCGATGTGGGGCTCGATCCCAGGACCCTGAGATCATGACCTGAGCCAAAGGCAGCGGCTTAATCCACTGAGCCACCCAGGTGCCCCTCCTGTGTTTCTCATATAATTATCATCACAAAAGTAAATGCAGACTTACAAGCTAGTTTAATACCTTTGTTGTCACTAAAACAGTCTTTTTCAGTTTTAATCCATTATTTTTTGTTAAGGAATGCATAGTTTATAAGAAATATTTTGTAAACTGAGGGAAAGCATCTCAAGTTTAAAGTACCAAGCGTGGAAACATTTAATTGTTAGGCATTTTCTCTGTGGGAGTGGAAAGGATCCACTGAATTCTATCACCTCACGTTGTCCTTCATTTTTGTTTCCATCTGTTTTTAGTGTTAAGCTCAGCTGCTCTGTCATTATTGCTAAGGCTTCTTTTGTACAGTTGATCTTGTGTGCTGTCCTCCATTTCTAAGCTTGAATGGCTCCCATCTAGAATATTTTGTGTAAGAACTTGGGTATCAATTACTATGATACGGAATACAGAATCATAGTTTCCTCTGTTTCCAGAATAGGTAATGCACGTGCTGAGGATAATTCTTCAATAAAGACACTAATCTGCTGCTTTTCAAATTAGGTATTCAGTTGAGGTGTTACAACAATAAAACCATGGTATTTTTCAAACATGATCAATATGCTTTGAGGGAAATGGGTATATTTTTGTTATCAGCCCCCACCAATCTGCAAAAGGATCTACATAGGTTTAACCATCCACTAAGTATATATTCTCAATTCAAATCAGTCACTGATAACTATGGAAGACTAAATTAATCTCTACACTCAATTCAGTTTTCAGAGTAAATGCTAATAAACTCAAAGCCATGACTTTTATGTTACATAGGAGAGAAAGGAAACAATGTTTAGCAAGGGTCAACCATGTTCCTACCATATTCACAAAAATTCACACACAAAAAATAATACTATTACCCTGTTTATTAAAGACAAAACTGGGGCCTACAAGAATAAATACTTCTTCCTAAAGTTGCACAAATAACAAAGCAGTGAGATTTGAAGTTTCTCCAACTGCAAATCCATGTCCTTTTCATCAAACAGCTATATGGAAGCCTAGTAAACATTAGTGAAGTGGCAATGCTCTCTTACTTGTTTCCTCCAGTTTCCATCTCCAAGATATTCTTGGGATCATCTAGATCATGACATCTCCATTCTGATCTTCTCAACCTGCTCTTTTCATCTCTCTCTATCCCACAATCAGATGACATCTGTCAGGACTTGTAACGTTTGCTTCTCACAATTTGGATGCAGGGTAATAGTAGTGTGAAGTGGCACAAGGTGAAGAAAGAATGGTATCGTAGTATGCCACCATTACTGTATCCTTGTATCCCTGCAAGATTTCCTCTAAGTCCCCTTCTTCTGACTTAGTTCCTTTTCTGCTGATATGCTGATAATGCAGTGTTACATTACAATCTGTACACCAACTATCTACTTTCAGCTATCTATGACAATTCCTACAACAAAATAAGTAGGAAGACTTGAACACCAAAACTAAGATAAATGGTGTAGTATTAACTAACTAGCTAACCATATCTGAGAAAAAAAAACATTGCAATAAGCTATATTGTTAATCTTTTCCTGTTCAAGAAATGTAATATATTTATTCTGCTTACCCAAGTGAACATGGGAATGTAGATGTCTGCATAAATTTATTGCCAATTTATTTGTTTTCATGTCTAGGTAGGCTTTCATTGAAAACAATGAATTGAATTTTAGATAATGATAGGATTAAACCCACTCAAAACTAATTAAAACAAACTGTTGATCACTTGTACCCCACTGAAAATATGCACGATCTTTAGGGATTTGTAAATTCTCTAGGGTCTCGGGAAAGTCATGATGAATGTACTTAATAAGGGATAATTAAAGTATAAGAGGCAGAAATGGATGACCCATCTGCTTTTAAAATAAAATTGATCAATTACTATAGTTTAATTATTTTGTAGAATTATCAGACACTCATCAGTCAAGTGTATCTTTTATATTGCCTCTTCATTCCTTACTTGATTCATTCACTTAATTATTTAACAAAATAAATACCTAACCTAAAGCAAACATGTTTCCTATGTGTCAGTAACTGTGATAATAGTTGGTAATAGAACAATGAATAAAACAGACATGTGTTACCTTCACAAAGGCTGGAGTCTGGTTGAAGAGATACATTAAAGAAATGATGATATAAAAAATTTTCATTATAGTTGTCGGAAGCTTCATGATAAAAACAATCACTGGATGCCATAATAGGGAAAAGTAAATCTACGTTAAGGCTATTTGAATTGGGCAGTTTTATGTGTCAAGACTGTGATGGGTGCTGAAACGTCTCAGAGATTAAAGATCTTAACCAAGCTATTATAACAGAGAATCAAATAAGTAGAATGCTGAGTGATAAGCATTAGCACAGAGTTATGTATATAACCAGGTAGACTCTCATAGGAGGAAAACCTAACAGAATGAGAGGGATAGGATCCTTATGGGCATCCTGAATGAAGAACAGGATTTAATCATGTTGAGAAAACTTAACAAGAGGCACAAAAGTAAGGCATGGCACAGTTAATTGTGAACTGTAAGAGCACAGGTGCTATTCATGGAATTGGCAAGGAGTACCAATGGAGAGATAGGTAAAGCCCAAAAGAGTAAGAATCTTGATGTCCTTCCTGACTGTGGATGCCAGATATTATTGGTCTTGCCATATAATCAGAGGAGTACCATGTGTGGGCTAATACAGGGGTCCCAGAGGGCAACTTAAAGACGGGCTTTTCACAATGACTCTAAATTCCCTGGCATATTTAATCTTATCAGACACTCATATTGGTGTAGCAGAGATTTCAGTCTGTGAAGATACAAAACATTTGTTTTTTGCTCTTGCATGTAGCAGCTACTTACTGCCACCATGTGGAAACCCAAGTTTATTTAACATGAATATCTAAATGCAGGTTCTTTTAGACCTACAATTGGCATGTTAATTTCTGTAGAGATGAAGGAAAATCCAGTGGGTTTTTCAATGAGGATCATGTGTGTCCTCTGTGATTCTTAGATTTAAACCTTATGGTATTAGATCATATATTAGGCTATTGCCAATTCTGCATTATAGTCTTGTTGTAACTTGTCCTTAAGGTTGTGTTTGTTATGCTATAGTCTTGTTTTCTTATTTTACATTACTTAGGTTCTTCTATATAGTTTAACATTGCATGCTTAACGATGCTCTATTCCAATATTGTACCCCTTTCATTTTTCAAGTAAGAACTGATTTCTTGAAAACCTTTAATTAGTACTATCACGTCTAATATACTTCTAGCTACGTCTTCTTTCCTATTAATACTAAAGTGTGTCATCATAAACTCCCATCATCACATTTCTGTGTAATATACAATCCCTGTTGTGGGAGAAACATAGCTAGTTGAACCTAAGGTGTTCTATGACCATGGTTTTAATCTCTTGAAGGTGACCAGCCTAAACTGAAACTTAAAAAGCACACAGATTAAAAAATAAGAGCATTTAAGGCCCAATACTGTAAGTGTGTGTGGTCTGTTTATTCTAAGACCTGAATCTTACAACTGCAGTTAAATTAAGCCTACTTGTCTGAGAATCCGAATCGCTAGGAGCATTCTGGTGCTGGCATTGGCCGTTCCCCAGGTGATTGTAATATTCAGGCAGGGTTGAGAACCCTTGCTCTGTATCAGAAAACTTCTTTTTGAATTTAGGTCATTACAAGAACACCAAAAGATTTTATTGAAAATAATTGGGCCCAAAATATCGCATGATACTACATAGGCTCAATATTCAGTTAATAAAAATCGACAAATGTGAGATGTAATAAAATATGAATTTCCCACTTTTCCTCCCAAGAAATTAGAGAAATCCTTTAGGTAGATGTAGCCGGGAGGGCTGATTCAGTTTCAATATATTCCAGATTTATCTTACGATTGTATTATTCAGATTCCATTGTAACTTTTTCACTGAGTTTTGGGATACTCTAGTATCGCAGCAATTTATAGCTGAAGAATTAGTTCACTATATCAAGGCCCTCATTTCTACTTAAAATTTTATCTCTCTGCAGTAATTCCAAGTTTTAACGAACAGAGGGCTTAATCTATCAGTGAGGTCTGCTTTCTCCATAATGAACTTCAGAAATGTCAGCTCTTCTTTTTATATAACCGAGGCATCTTTGAGCATACTTTCAATGTACATTTTATATTCAGTGACCTTGGTCATACATGAGGAGGGGGAATCTTATAATAATTCTCCCTTTTACAAGAATCATAACTTCTACATTTCAAGCTAAAAATGAATTTCCTTCTCTGTCCCATAGGATGAAACATGGTAGCAGTGATATTGTCTATGTAATATAATTTTGAGTCATCCATGGCTGCAAACACGCAAATTCTCACTTTTTAATTGTTTTATGGTCAGTCTGGTATATGTCGGATAACCAGATTTTCCATTTCTAACTGAATATTAATATCAAATAGTATATTGTTTGCCTTTGCAATTTATACTTTCCTTCTTATGGTCCTTTAATTCCTCTTTCACTCTATGTCATTCTAGCTTGATTTTGATATTTTCAAAAAGTTCTGGTAAACTGGCTTACACAAAATATTAGCAGATGATTAAAGCCTTTATTTAATTATGCCTAGTGGCATAATGGACTCTTATAGACCAATGAAATTTTTATTACCAAAAGAATGAATCTCTGAGAATAGAATGTACTTTGGATTGGAAGGTTAGTTGGACCCAGGAGAGCAGATAGTGTGTGATGAGATTTCATTTCCCAGTCTTCTCACCTAGCCTCACTCTTACTCAAAGTTGGATTCTCAAACATTTATAGATCATCCAAAATATGACCTGTGCTAAGAATTTGTAGTACCCAGCCCTGCTTGTAAAGGTACAGATGTAAAAAGATAACTCACTAACAGTGTGATAGAGATACGGCTCAGGTTGAGAGGGGTGCATGTAAGCATGCATAGGTATGCCATCTAGGGTTAGGGATTCTTAGAAGAATACACCTAAAGTGGATTCTAATAGACAAACAGAAACTGCTCCAGAGAGGAGAAAGATCATTCAAGTGAATGAATCAATACGGCAAAAGCAGAAGTAGTAAAGTGTGAGAGACATGCTACTTTTCCAGCGCAACAAGTAGCTTGGCATTTCTGAAATAGAAGATAGCAAGTCAGAAAGTTGCTAGATGTGAGGCTCCCGAGGAGCCTAAGAAAGTCACTGACCATATTAAATATCTCGAAGTATAATCTCCTGCCAAATTATTTTCAAATTGTGCCTTTCGGTAACCTCTCCAGAGACATGTTTTTATTTGTTAATATTTACTTACATAGACACCTAATATTTTACTTTTTAAAATCTTTTGAAGCTAAAACCAAAAATTCACACCTATGCTGTACACAATAAGGAGGCAGTTTTTTTTTTTTTTTTTTAAACCAGAGGATTATCATGATCATATTTAGGTTTTAAGTAGGTCTCTCCAGTAGTCTTGTGAATTCAAGGTTAAGACCAATGGCTGGGAGAACTGTTAGCCGGTCAGGTCTAGAATATTAAGTGACTTACCTAAAAGTGGCTGAAATTACAACAAAAAGTTGAGATTAATTTGCTGATTAATTGCATGATTACATCTCTACAATATCTCCCTCCCTTTGTTTATAAAGGATATGCCCCAGTGAAATCATAATTGAAGTAAGATCATTAATACACATTTTAATACAGCATATTTCTGTTTTACAATTCTGAAATTATCTAACTCCCATAGCCGGTAACCATACTAAGGGCTTGTGTTTGATTCCTACATTTGCTTTTACGCTGTGGTCTGGGTACTGTTCTGCCCCATTCTGAAAGGCTGATTTGAGGTTGCTTGGGGCAATGGGAGAACTGGACACATGTCTCTAGCACTTAGTAGGCTAGCCCTGATTCTTCACCTGGCTCAGGTTTCCAAACAGCAACTGAGAATAAGTCACGAGGCACACGTGCGTTTTAAGCTTCTCCTTGTGTCAGGTTTGTTCAAGTTCCACTGACCAAATTCAAGTCACATAACCAAGCCTACACTGAAAAGGTAAAGGAAAAGGCTTCACAGATTTACAGGAAGAATGACAAAGTCACACTGCAAAGGGGACGCATCTAATTAGAAATCACAGGAAATTGTGGCCAATTTTTTTTGCATTCTGCCAGAGTATGTTTTCACCAAATATTTTATTTGAAACTTTTTACAGTTCTTTGAAAACTCTCATACATTTGTCTCTTAGGTGTTTCTTGAGAGTACCTTAATATCCCTTGATATGTAGGCAATAATAACAGTATGGAGGCACTGATATTCATAGACCATGAAAACTTGAACTGTACTTTCTTAATGTTACTATGCTATTTCTTCTCCACAGTCTTATAAAATCTGTACTATTACTTTAGACTAGGAAACTGGAATTTAAAAGAGTTAAATTGTTGCTCAGCTTCAGATCAATAAAAAAATCAATCAATCAATACAAAAATTCAGGGCTACCAATTATAATACAATTTTCTTTTTATTGTGCTATGTATGATGTTAATAAAATGTCCTGTGAATTAGAGATAAAATCAGATGCCAAGGTTGAATGCTTCCACTAACAAAAAGCTTCTGCACACCACTTTGAATAAAAAGTGGGTTTCTGAAGGTGCCTGCGTGGCTCAGTTATTTGAACTGCCCACTCTTGATTTTGGCTCAGGTCATGATTTCAGGATTGTGAGATAGAGCCCTGCTCCATGTTCAGTGGGGAGTCTGCTTAAGATTCTCTCTCCCTCTTCCTCTTTCCCCTAAAATAAATAAATAAATCTTTTTTAAATTAACCTCTCTCTCTGCCTGCCTCTCTGACTACTTGTGATCTGTCTGTCAAATAAATAAATAAAATCTTTAAAAAAAAAAAATGGGGCGCCTGGGTGGCTCAGTGGGTTAAAGCCTCTGCCTTCGGCTCAGGTCATGATCCCAGGGTCCTGGGATCGAGCCCTACATCGGGCTCTCTGCTCAGCGGGGAGCCTGCTTCCTCCTCTCTCTCTGCCTGCCTCTCTGACTACTTGTGATCTGTCTGTCAAATAAATAAATAAAATCTTTAAAACAAAAAATTAAGAAGGTGGGTTTCTGTTTTCTTTGCATAGAATTAAATATATTAATTGGGCTCCATGTTCAGTGGGGAGTCTGCTTAAGATTCTCTCTCCCTCTTCCTCTGTCCCCTCTAAAATAAATAAATAAATCTTTTTTAAATTAAGAAGGTGGGTTTCTGTTTTCTTTGCATAGAATTAAATATATTAAAAAATTTTGTAGGACAGTACGTCATATTGTAAATGTTATTCTGAACATCCCATAGCTAAAGTTGATTAAATAGTGTTTCTCAACATACCAGTGGAAAATATGCTATCAAAACAGTTTCTATTCTTAAAGGAAAGTATATTAAATTATTTTGTGATTTTTGGCAACCTACAGATTGATTGTTTGTCTCTAATCTTTTATTTTAAAAAAATGTTTTTGTTTAGATATCAAGTGATTGCTGATTAATAATGAAAATAATGGTTGTGATGATGATAACAATAGTCGTTGGTTTTCTATGCACCAAGCCTTTATCATGTATTTTCTCGTTTAATAATTCCAAATTATCAATATGTATGCAGTTTGTCATATCAAAGAAATGTTCAGAGGGCTTACATAAGATTCTGAAGAGCTCAGACTAGGACACAGAAGAGCGAGGATTTGAAACTGTGTGTGCCTGACTCTCATGTCTATATTCAATATATTAAAACTACTACTCCCTCCACGACTGCCACCACCACCAAGCATTGCATAATGCTTACTCTAGTTAGATACCATCTTAGAAGATTTATGTACCTTATCTGCATTTATGTATATTAACTCATTTAATCCTGAACATAATCTTAGATGCATCCCCACTTTACAGAAAAGGAAATAAAGACTCAGAGAGTTTAGTTAACTTGTGTAAAATTACAACTATTAAATTATACAACCCATATTCTATCCCAAACAAGCTGACTTAAGAAGATACGCATTTATCCACCATCTTAAAGTCTCTCTACTGCAGTTATTGCTTCTGTCGTTTGTTTAACAATTGTTTATGTTGTGGCTGATTTCAAGGAGCGTGTTCTCATTTCCCATAAGGGGGCCTATTTAACCTTCATCTGATGCATTTACCCCCAGATGCCTTATTTTTTTCTTGTCTAGTGGTCATGATGACTTTATTTGTAAATATTGCAAAAATCTCATGGAAAGAACTTTAAGAAGCTGTGCAGCTTCTTGTATACTTCTGTTAATAGAAAAGTACTCTCTGTAATACTATGACTTATTTTAAAGGTCATATTCCATGTTTGGCAAAAGGTAGGTCTTCAGTGAATATTCAAGATTCATATTTTAAAAAGTATCTCCCAGGCAGAAAGTACAAAACACACTGTTGAGAGCAGACTGGCTGTTGTTTAAATATCCCAAACTTTGATATGGAGAAAACCGTAAATTATTTTGATAGCCAAGAACAAAGGCTCTCAAACATAGCCGAAGTAAGATTTCAAATGATTCATGCTTTTAAAGATTTTGTGGCTTCGATGAGAACTTTATATAAATTATAATTTGGGAAAATAAAATTTGTTACTTAAAATCAACCCATGGAGCACTGGGTGATGTATGGAATCACTGAATCATGAAATTGTACACCTGAAACTAACATAACACTGTATGTTAACTACACTGGAATTAAGATAAGATAAAATAAACCCAACATTCTTATTTTTTGTAACACCTGATCTCTTATTTATTGATTACAAAGAATTTAATCATGGAAAGAAGGGTAGTGATTGATTTAAAGTTGAGCTAAAACAAAAAATACTTTTTACAGTTATATAAACTGTTATATAAACAGTTATATAAACAAATATTGAAAAAAATACTTAGAAATTTGCTAAAATGTAAAATGAGACTTTTTTCCCCCTAGATGGTAGGAATAATTGATAATTTATTGTTTTCTTCTTTATACTTTCCTGGTTTATTCACTTCTGCAATAGATACACACTGTATTTGTAATCAGAAAAAATTAATGTCTTTTATTTTAGAAGAAATAGATATTGCATAAACTAAACTGCACAATTGCAAGCTGAGTCTGCATGCTATTACTAGAAGCAGATCCTTTAATATTTTAAATAAAGTAATAATTTTATCTTGATTTTGCACTGGAACGTAGCCATATAACTCCTTTCTATATTTATTTTAAAATTAGTATGTATTATGAGGTATTTTAAGCATAAAATAGTACAGGAGCAATAGACACTCATGTACCCACTTTCAAGGTTTAATACATGTTAATATTTTGCCATATTTGTTTTATTTTCAATAAAACCTTATGGTTAGAAATGATATCTCCTGTGCCCCATTTTATTTGTCTATTTCATTGGTTCTCCAGGGATTACAAAATGCATATTTAACTTTCACAATCTCTTTAGACTTAGTTGTTTCACTTCAATTGGTATGTAGAGACTTAATACCAAATAAATTTCCTTGCCTCTCCACTTGTTGTAATTGTCTCAGACGTTTTATCCACATATGTGGAAAAACCTATCAGATAATGATAAACATCTTGCTTTCAACTGTCAAATGTATTTTTAGAAACTCAAAGGAAAATAGTTTATTAAATTTATCTAGTTACTATTGTTTCTTTTTTTTTTCTGTTGTTCTTCATTCCCAATTTCCCAGGTGTTCTTCTGGTATCATTTCTCCAGTGTCTAAGATTTTCCCTTATCAATTGTTTTTGAACAAGTCTGATAGGTATAAATTATCTTAATTGTTCTTCATCTAAGAATAATAATGTTACTTCACCTTCATTTCTCAACTGTATTTCACTGGATATAGAATTATGGCATGATGGTCCCTGGCTTTCAATACTTAAAAACTATTGTACACTCTTGCTTTCAGTCTCCATGAGAAATCTATTATTTTGAAACACCATTCCTTTACTGGTAATATGTCACATTTCTGGACACCTTCAAGACCTTTTCTTTGTGTTTTCAATATTTTGATTATCATGTGTCTAGCCATGAATTTCTTTGAGGTTATCCTGTTTAGGGTTCTCCCAGTCTGTTGAATGTATAGGTTTACACTTTTGCCACACTTGGGAATATTTTAGCTATGATTTCTTTAAGAAGTTTTTTAGCACCATACTCTTTTTTTTTCCCCTCTCCTTCTGTAAACCCAGATGATAAAAATTCCTTAGCAATTTCCTCAAATTATGTTCACTTTTTAAGATTATTATCTCTTTATTATTCAGGTTTAGATCATTTTTATTGATCTATCTCCAAATTCATGGACTATCATCTTCATTCTGCTATCGAGTCCTTACAGTGAACTTTTTATTTTGGCCATTATAATTTTTAGCTGGTAACTTTCCATTTTGTTCTTCTTTACATCTTTTATAATTCTGCAACTACATTTTATTTTAAAATTGTTTCAAGAGTGTTCATGTTTGCTCTTAGTGTATCTGCTTCAAAGTCTCTATTAGGTAATTCTAACATCTGTATCATATTGTCATTGGCATCTGTTGATTATCTTTTGCTGTACAAGTTGAAATTTCCATGATTCTTTGTATGCCAAGTAACTTTGAATTGTGTTCTAGATCTTCTGAATAATACATTATAACACTCTGGGTCCTGTTTAAATTCAATGGGTAGTATTGATATTTTTGCAGGCACTTGACATGGTTAGAATCAGGCCACAATATCCAGCTCAACTCTGTGGTCTATGTTTCAATCATCACTTAAATTTTCAAAAATCTTCTCCCTATAGGCCACCCAGACTTCATCCTGAGAACTGTGTGGAGGTATATACATTAGCTCATTTTTCTAATTTCTATGACAATTAGGATCCAATCCACACATCCGTGGTCAGGGATACTTTGAGTTTTCTGGCTTTGGGTAGCTGGATGCGTTTTATGCTGCAATCAGAGCAAGAAAATGAAAAAAGGGGCACATGTTTGGTTTTGTGTAATGAGAAATCTAACAAGTTAAATTCAGATCATGAAGACATGAGAACATGAGCATGTTGAAGAGACATCAAAGTGAAAATATTCATTAAGTGTTTGCAATTGAAAGTCTGTATTTAGGAGAAATCAAAGTGTTACACGTATTCTCAAGGAAGCTGTATTCCTAGAAGTGTAGAGTAGTCTTTTACACCCAAACCTCCATGTTAAAATCTGTGATTTGGAGCAAATATTTTCATGCGTTCTTCAAGAGACCAATTTAAAAGCAGCAGTCCTGTATTTCCAAAGTCCCTTTTAGGTCTTAATGAGAGGGCTTATATGCTTGCCAATAATAATTAATACATGTTTCTTCGACTCATCACCCTTTGGGAAAAGAAATATCCTGTTCTTTTACAACTGTGCTACTGCTCTGCTTTTGAACCAAATGGTGCATATCTCTGGAAGGGCTGGAGGAGTTACTGATTATGAATCTCAAGGGCCCTTGTTCACATTTGGCTCCTTTGAAGTGCAGGACAGACACACACACAGCAGGCACAGTTATTGGATGGAGACCCTGCTGAGTGGTTAAGTCTCTGCTTGCTGTGTCTAAACCATTTGGCAGGCACAACAGCCTTCTTTTCCTTCATAAGCCTAAATTTGTCCCATTTGGAAAACAAATAATAGATCTCTATCAATGCAGAAAATCATCCAATCATGCTCATAGGCAATTAAAAAAATCATACAAAAGTATGAATCAATCTAGTATCTGAAATTTCAATTAGAATCATTGGGTGTTTATCTCATTTATTTTTCAGAATATGTCTAAAAGATTAGCTATTAAGGAAGGATGGTTACCCTAGCTGACAATACCTGTTAAGCAATGAATACTTTCAAAAACTAGTTTATCTTATTTGGTTCTACACATTTCTGTATGAAAGACAAAAAAGCCATCTTCCATAGTGAGTCAAAAATAATTTTTTTGAAATATAGATCTGGCCATAGTTTTCCCTTGCCCTTAAGAATTCAATAGTATCTCCATAACATATGCTGGATAAAATCTGTTTATTTGTATCATATATAATCTTCCCATTCGAAGATCAACAATATCCCCTATGAGTTTGCTAGAAATTCAGAATATCAGGCTCTTCTCCAGATTTTTGTAATCATGATCTTCTGAGGAACCAGAACCTTAGGTCACTCACACACATACTAAAATTTGAGTAGTAGTACTTTATAGGAGTCTTCATCATATTCCCCCAATTGGCTACTTCTTGCCTGTAATCTACTGTCCTTTCTTCCTGTTCCCCAGCCAAGCCTGAATATCCTAAAGTCCAGCCATACTAATCCCATCTGTCTCTGAGCTGCCCTTTCCCTTTCCTGTGCCTAGGCCAATACATGACTAATAATAGCACATATTTCATTGGATTGCTATGATATATAAATTAGATAACAAATACAGGCCATAGCCCATATCACACAATAACTGAATAAATGCTACTTCTCACCATGACCATGAATTTACATGTTTATTTCCCTACCACACTATGTAGAGTGTGAGTTGTTAAGGGGCCAGTGCTACTTGTTAGCCATTCTGTTAACCATCTTACCCTGTTTCTAGTACATGGTAAGCATTTTAAAAGTGAGGAAAATGAGAAACCAGTGACTTGCCCAAAAATATACTGTAAAGCTATGAATAGCATCAGGGCTAAAAATCCATGTCAATGTATTTCTAGTGTGGACTTCCTTCCGCCTAGTCTCCCCCTACACCCTCTTATACACAGTGCCCACATTCATGTGCATACACACACATGCATACATTGACACCAATACATCCAGATACGCTCCAGAAGTTTTAATGTGGATGCCTTAGAACTGTCTCAGGGAAAATCAACATGAAACCTATTTGGATGAACTGACAAAATGACTACAGATGGAAATAAACCCATGCCCATAAGAAACAATAAAAACAGGAGGTTAAAAAAAAAATCCAGAAAAATCCCCAGGAATAGCTGAGAATCAAATTATCAGGGTCATCACATACCACACCAAAGTCAATGTATAAGGGCAAGCTTCAAATTAGGATTTCAGAGACAAGAGAATAAATTTAGGTAAAATTGAGGCCAGTGTCAAAGCACAACAGGAATAAGAAAGATGGGATCCTAGGATCATGCCATTATTTGATGCTCACTGTGTGGTATGGCCGGGTGGGGTGCTAAACAAGTTGTGACTGCCTTTACTGGCAAGTGATTATCTAGCTTCATTTTTGTCTCTTGTGGAAACCTCAGTGTGGACATGGAACTTTGCATGGCCACTTCCATTTCAGACAACAGAAGGGATAATAAAGATGCACATGAGGGTAAGTGATTTGCTCATAGCTCTTGCAAAATACTAGATATAGACGGACATGGAAATTATTAGTTAAAATGGTATTTCCTGAAAAATCTCACTGACCCTCCAGGCCTGGCTGAGATGCGTAAGAAGAATCCATTCTCTCCATTACCATTACTGTTTCTGTCTGGCATTGTCAATATACTGCATGTTACCGGACTCTTCAGCAAAGCATTTAAGCAGAAATTATGTTTTTCCAGATTGAATATTAGCTGCTCTTTTTCAGTAAGATATATTAGTAACAGGGGCGCCTGGGTGGCTCAGTGGTTAAGCCGCTGCCTTCGGCTCAGGTCATGATCTCAGGGTCCTGGGATCTAGCCCCGCATCGGGCTCTCTGCTCAGCAGGGAGCCTGCTTCCTTCCCCTCTCTCTGCCTGCCTCTCTGCCTACTTGTGATCTCTCTCTCTGTCAAATAAATAAATAAATAAATCTTTAAAAAAAAAAAAAAGATATATTAGTAACACACTCAAAACTGATAGTAGTAATAGCTTGCCTTTATTAAGTACTTACTAAAAGTCACAGGTGGCTTAATTTTTTTTAGACACATAATATGTAACTTTCTTGTTTGTTTTTTAAAACCTGAGCTCATATTGATAATTTCAATTCAAATTCAGGAGCACATACTTTCAGTTAATTTCACCAATCTCGCATACCTTTCTTTAGGCTGAGAAATTTAAGAACTCAGAAACATAACATAATTATTTTGTTTAATTCCGCCTAATACACATAATAGTTTCAGCATAATAACACTAACACCACCACCCGTAATATAATTACTGAAAAGAGTTTAAGAATTTTTATTCTATTCCTCTCATTCTCAGGACATACATTTGAATTACCATATGCTAAAATAATTTGAAGTAAATTGTCTCTGTGTGGTCATGCCACTAAATTGAACAATAGGCTTATATATTTCGTTGTGCTTTCATTTTATGGATTGTTGGGATACATAATTTGGTTGTAAAATTATTCAAAATATGTATATGAGTCAAATCTATAGATCAATTAAACTTGGAGAAGTCTAGCTTTTTTTCAAGACCTAATATCCATGTTTCCTCTATTATGTAACATTTTCTCCCCAGTAGAAAGCTATTTCTGCTTTTGGCTTTGTATTTTCATTGTTTTAAAAAAAAGTAATATCTGTTCCACACAGAGACAAGTATTTGTATTCTTCCCTTTCTTAGATAAACAGTAGCTTATTATACACGTCTTCGTACATCTTATTTTATTAAACTTTTACATCTGATTTCCTGAAATGGGCAAAATGGGTCTTTAATTCCTATTAATGGGTTGATGTGGGAATTAGATGAAATAACAGAAAGAACCTAGCTTAATGGCCACATAATAGTCATTCAGTGATTGTTAGTAAAAGTTGAATATGGAAGGAGACTTTATGTCTATTTTTTATATAGCTTATGAAAAATCAGAAGACATAAGTAGTAACTTTGTCTTCATATTTGGTGTGTGGTCTTGACAAGCCTGACAAGGGCTACAGGGTATAACATTGAAAATTCTCACTAACCAATCAATCCAAGTGCAGCTTCTACAAACTGTATGGAAGGAAGAAGATTGAAAGGAGAGCAAAGAATCTTCTACATCTAGTTACTGCAGTACTTCCACTGGCCAAATCATAACCTTTAATCTGGTAAGACATGCATCATGAAGAGTCATCAGACTAGAGCTGATTTCTTGGCAATAAGATGAATCTTTTCTTATTTTCAGGTAAGTCTGCTTCTATCCTACACACAGCACATTCTCAACTTGCCTAGGCATTTCACGTGACGTGTTCATAGCACCCATATTTCTAATAGAGAAGAAGGAAGGAAGGTCAGAAGGAAGGGAGAAATTGGGGGATGTGGGGCAGGGTGGGAACAGAGGAAGATAGATGGAAAAGAGACAAGGAGAAAATTATTGTTACTCACTGTGGTCCATACAACTCATTCACTTATAAATTGGACAAATAATGTTTACTGTGGACTTACTCTGAGTCAGGAACTAAATCAGATATGAGAGACATGCTGGTGAATGTGACAGACATGGTCCCTATCCACAAATTGCTCATATTCTAGTAGTGATCACACACATGAACAAAGTCAACTGGCCTTGTCATTGTAACTTCCAAAAGCTTCTTGTGATTTTTTATAATAATAAAAATAAAAGTAATATTACTGTGGCTTTGAGGTCTTACTTTACCTGGTCCCTGCTTCATCCACAGCCATTGTACTTACTGCTCTGTCATTCCACTCCAGATATACTGGTCTCAAAGATGCAAACACATCAGTTTCATTTCCACTTCAGTGTTTTTGTACTTGCTATTGCTTCTTCCTTGCATGCTCTTTCTCTTTCTCTCTCTCTTTTTAGGATTTTATTTATTCATATGAGAGAGAGAGAAAGAGAGCATGAGCAGGGAGAGAAGGAGAAGCAGGCTCCCTGAGCCAGAAACCCATTGTGGGACTGGATCCCAGGACCCTAGGACCATGACCTGAGCTGAAGGCAGATGCTTAATCGACTGAGTCACCCAGGCCCCCAGCATTTTTCTCTAGATCTTTACATGCAACACTTACAAACTTCCGTGCTAAGCAAAATAATACACCCCATCTTAAAAGATGTCCATGTCTTGATCCCCAGACCCTGTGAATATGTTACAATACATGGCAAAAGGGGCTTTGAAAATCTAAGTTGTATTAAAGGACTTGAGATGGAGAGTTTATCAGAGAAAGATACGATGATGGAAGAAGGTAAGAGAAGTGTGATAAAACTTGATACATTGGCTTTGAAGATGGAGGAAAGGTACCAAAAAATGTGGACAGCCTCTAGAATCTGGAAAAATGGAAAACAAATTCCCTGGTGGGGTCTTCAGAGGAATGCAACTCACCTAACACTAATTTTATCCCAGTGAGATCCATGTCAGACTTCTGACATACAGAACTGTAAGATAATAATTCGGCATTACTTTAGGCCACTAAATTTGTGGTAACTTGTTACAGCAATAATAGAAAACTGATAAAACTTTATTTAGGTGTCTGAAAAATGTCACCCCCTTAAACAGGCCTTTTGTAATATATCTATCTACAACAATCCCTATTCTATTTACTCTCTAACCATTTGCCCTATTTGTTTTTCTTCTTAATGACTGGCATTACTTAAGATTATATTATTGGTTTATTGTTTTTCTCTCTCCAACAACAGAAGATAAGTTCAATGAAGGTAGTGAATTTGTTTATTATTCTAGACATCACCCACAACCTAGACCAATGTCAGGCACATGCTAAGCGGCACTCAGAAATAATTTATTGCAAAAAAAAAAAGAAAATTTATTGCATGAATGAATAAATTTCAAATATGTAAGGATGAGTGTAAGGTACTCTACTGGTGTATAATAAAATAAACCACCTAGTCTGAGGGTTCCAGAACAGTGTGGGGTCAATAAATTTTAAACTGCATTAGGTATTTTAATTATATATTTATATACCATCACCCACAATTGATTTTGCTAATAGCAGAAACTTGATTTTAACTGTCCCTGTATCCCCTGCTTACCATAGGCTAGAAGGAAATATTTGTTAAATGAATGTGCACTTGCATGACAATTTTTGAGGCAGTCACAGAGGACACGGATAAATTTTTGTTTTTCAGCTAAGTATCACTACCTTAATGATGGATGAAATAGTTATGGGATTTTCTGCTATTGATGATGATGAGAGAAAGTGATTAAGATTGGACTTTTTTCCAGAATGGACAAATACATCATACATCAATATTAGTATGGTAAAAGAGAGAGAGAGAATACACTTAATTATAGCCAAGTACTCATTTTTTTCTTAAAAAAAAAAACCACCACATTTGTTTTTTTTTTTTTTTAAGATTTCATTTATTTATTCATTTGACAGAGAGAGAAAGATCACAAGTAGGCAGAGAGGCAGGCAGAGAGAGAGGGGGAAGCAGACTCCCCACTGAGCAGAGAAGCCTGATGTAGGACTTGATCCCAGAACCCTGAGATCATGACCTGAGCTGAAGGCAGAGGCTTTAACCACTGAGCCACCCAGGCGCCCCCCATAGTTATTTGTTTTAATACTTCTTCAAAGAAGGAATCCAAGTTGTTTATAAAAGACCAGAAGTAGAACTAGGTCTGCTAAGGCTGAACACAAAAACTGACTCTCTAATAACCACCTAGTTAATGCTTTTCTAGAACAGTTGTCAATGAGTTGATTTTTTTCTTAGAAAGGTGTTTGGGATCACTGTGACCTGATTTTAGACCCTGCTAGGCCATGTGTGCGGAGTGGTTATTTTTGCAGTTTTCTTCTATTGCACGTTATCGATGGGCTAAAAGCTAGGCTCTGCGTATGAGCAACTGTTCCAGTTCTCTCCGCCTCCTCATTGCTACTCTTTTTGTTCTTTTCCCATTTCTATTTACTATAATTTCTATGCTCCATATTAGGCATGTGCTTGTTAATGATGCCAGAAGAGAGCTCACAGTCTATTTTTACCATGCATGGCAGTCATTAGCAAAATTAACTGATTTGTATTGACTTGATACTGTTTTGTTAATCACGTGTTTTGTGACTTATGTTCTCTGATGGCACCATGTGGCTCTTCTTGGGGCTGGGCTATTTTTATTCACACACAAAACAAAAAATCATTTTTAAATGCACCAACAAATTCCCTCAAATGTGTATCATATGTTATCATTTTGAAGTCATTTTGGGCATTTTTACAACCGTGATGTAGTTCCTTGGATATTTTTCATACCAAGTTTTTTGTAACTACTTATTTTATTAGTTTCAGAATATCTATAACAATAAGCTTTTATCTCTAAAATGTCACAGTAATAGAAAAGTTGAGAGAGTCTGTTTTATTTTAGTAGACAGGCTCTGAAGTAAACTCACAGGAGAACATCTTGAGTGTCAAGTTGATTCTTGGGACTTGAACAAATACTCATTTCATAGAAATGAAACCTGAATCAAAGATCTTAAGAGAAAGAAAATATAATTTGCCATGTGGTATGATCTGACACTATTCTTTACCAATGGGTAAAGTAATCCCATTAAAACATAATTAGAGCATGTTACTCTGCTTCTGAAGTCTGCCTGTTTCACTCAGAGTAACAGCCTAAATGACTGAATGATCTGAGCCCACTCTGCTCCCTCCATCTATCTTGCACTTACTTATACATATGACCTTGGTTCTTACCATTCCCTTAGGTTCCCTCACCTTAGCCACACTGGTCTCAGAGAGATGTGAACACACTAAGCTAGATGTCTTGTGAGGGATGTATATTTTCTGTTCTTGTTGCACAGAATATTTCTCACTAAGATATTTTCTCATTCTCTGATTTATTTCATGTCTCTGGTCAAAGGTCACCTTATCTGAGAGACTTTCTTTTTTTTTTTTAAAGATTTTATTTATTGATCTGAGAGAAAGAAAAGAAGAGAGAGAGAAAGCACAAGCAAATGGAGTGGCAGAGGGAGAGGGACAAGCAGGGTGGATCCCAGGACTCTGAGATCTTGACCTGAGCGTAGGAATCCCCTGAGACTCTTTCTTTACATGAAAGTCTCTTGACCTGAGCGTAGGCATCCCCTGAGAGTCTTTCTTTACATGAAAGACTTTCTTTACATCTTCATATGATTTATCTCACAATAATGTAATTTTTCTTTTAAATCACCTTTTTGAGGTATCTTTCACATAAAAAAGCATGATTTTAATTATATGATTTCATAAAATTTGATTAGTGTATATACCCTTATAATCATCACTATAATCAAAATACAGATCATTTCATCACTTATCAAAAAGTTCCCTTCTGACCAGGGACATTCAAACTCCCTTCTTGGGATCAGTCCACTAATCTTTCTGATAATTAGGTTTGTTTTGCCTATTCTAGAAGTGCATATTAATGAATTCAGACAGTAACTGCTCTTTTGTATTTGGCTTTTTTTCTTCAACATGTTTTTAGAATTCATCCATGTTATTTGTGTACCAGAAATTTGTTCTTTTTACTGCTAAACAGAATCCCACATATGGATATATATCACAATTTATTTATTCATTCATCTGTTGATGGGCATTTGCATTAGTTCCATATTTTCACTATTATCAATAATACTATTACAAACATTTGTGTACAGATCTTTCCACAGGCACATATTAATTATCCTGTTCATGGATAAAAGTGTAATTGATCAATGATAATTGTACATTTAACATTATTTAATTAAACTATTTATTTTGAGATATGGATTCACATAAAGTTGTAAGAAATAATGCAAGTACCTGTTAGCCAGATTCTCCTATAGTACAATATTATAATCAGGAAATTGGCAATGATATAATCCATAAATGTTATCAGATTTCACCAGTTTTGTATGTACTTGTGTGTGTGTGTGCACACACGTATGTGCATGTAGTTTTATACAGTTTTATCACATTTTGGGGTTTGTGTTCCTACCAACATATTCAAAACACAAAGTAGCTCCAGCATGACAAAGATCTCTTCTGCTGCCCTTTTACAATAACAACTGCCTTCCTTCCCCAATCTCAACTCCTATCTGATCCCTGGTAACCACTAATCTGTTCTCCATCTAAATAATTTTGTCATTTCAGAATATTATATTAATAAAATCATAGAGTAACCTATTCATATTGTTTTTTCTCTCACTATAATTCCCTTAAGATTCACTCAAGTTGTTGCTTTTGTCAATAATCTGTTCCTTTTTATTGCTAATTCATATTCCATGGTATGGATGCACCACTATTTAACCATTTACCTAGGGAAGAACATCTAAGTTGATTCCAGTTTATGCTTATTATCTCTAAGACTATTAAGAATGTTTTCATGTGAATATTGTTTTCATTTCCCTGGGATAAAAATGCTCAGGGGAGCAATTGCTGAGTCATATATGATAGTTGAGTGCTTTATAAGAAACATCAAATTGGGGCACCTGGGTGGCTCAGTTGGTTAAGTGTCTGCTTTAGGCTCAGGTCATGACCTCTGGGTCCTGGGATCAAGCCCTGCATCGGGATCCCTGTTCAGCAGGGAATCTGCTTCTTCCTCTCCCTCTGTTCATGCTCTCTCTCTCTCAAAATAAATACATAAAATCTTAGAAGAAAAAAAAAAAAGAAACATCAAATTGTTTTGCAGAGTGGCCTTACCATTTTGTACCCCCACAAGCAGTGTATGAGTGATCCAATTTCTCCTTATCATCCCCAGCATTTTTAAAAACTTTAGCCATTTGGATAGACATGAAGAGCTATTCTATCATGGCTTTAATTTGCATTTGGCTAATGATAGTGTTGAACATCTCTTATGAGCTTATTTGTCATCTATACATCCTCTTCAGTAAAATGTCTGTGTATGACTTTTGCTCACTTTCTATTTGGACTTCTTTCTTATTGTTGAGTTTTTTTTATTTCTTTATATACATTAGGTCCCAATCCTTTTATGGATATATGGCTTACAAATATTTTTCTCTCAGTGTGTAGCTTATTCTTTTCTATCCCATAACAAGATTTTTGGTAGAGCAAATGTTTTAAACTTTGATGAGACCCAATTTATCAATTTCTCCCTTTATGGGTAATGCTTTTTTTTTAAGATTTTATTTATTTATTTGACAGAGAGAGATCACAAGTAGGCAGAGAGGAAGGCAGAGAGAGGAGGAAGCAGGCTGAGCAGAGAGCCCAATGCGGGGCTCGATCCCAGGACCCTGGGATCATGACCCCACCCGAAGGCAGAGGCTTTACCCACTGAGCCACCCAGGCACCCCGGGTAATGCTTTTAGTATCAAGTTTAAGAGCTCCTTGCCTAGCTCCAGAACCTGAAGGTTTTATCTTATTTTTTTTTAAGTTTTATAGTTTCATGTTTTACATTTAAGTCTGTGATTCATTCTGAGTTATTTTTTGTATAGGTTGTAACAATGAGGTCATGGATTGAATCTTTTCTTGTTTCCTTTTTTCTTTTCTTTTCCTCCAACTTTGTTCTTTTCCTTCAATATTGTGTTGGCTTTTCTGAGTCTTTTCCCTTTCCATATAAACTTTAGAATCAGTTCATTGGTATCCACAAAATAACTTGCTGGGATTTTTGTTGGGATTGCGTGAATCCTAGGCCAAGTTGGAAAGAACTGACATCCTGACAATATTGAGTCTTCCTATCCATGAACATGGAATATTTCTCCACGGATAATGTTCCTTCATTTCATTCATCAGAGTTTCATAGATTTGGTCTTGTATATATTTTGCTAGATTTATACCCAAGTATTTCATTTATTTGTATGCAAATATAAATTATATTTTGTTTCCAATTTCAAATTCTACTTTTCCATTGTTGGTATATAAGAAAGCAATTGATTTTTGCATATCTTGTATCTTGCAAACTTGTTATAATTGCTTATTATTTCAGGAGATGTTTTTTATTAAATTTTTTCTGGATTTTCCACATAGATGATTGTGTCATCTGTGAACAAAGACAGTTTTATATCTTTCTTTCCAATTTGTACTTTTGTTTTGTCTTATTGTATTAGCAGTTATTTCTAGCATGATGTTTAAAAAGAGTGATGAGAAGGGAATTCATTGCCTTGTACCTAATCTTAGTATGAAACCTTCAAGTTTCTCACGATTGTATGATGTTAACTGTAGGATTTTTGAAGATAGTCTTTATCAGGTTGAGAATATTCTCAATTCCTAGTTCACTTAGAGTTTTTATCATGAATGCATGTTAGCACTACTATCTTCTTATTTTATTGTTTCCTAATTTGCCTTCCTACCGTTCTTGATCTTCTGTAATCTATATTTTTAAAGATTTTATTTATTTATTTGACAGAGAGAGACACAGAGAGAGAGAGGGAACACTAGTAGGTGGAGTGGGAGAAGGAGAAGCAGATCCCCACTGAGCAGGGAGCCTGATGTGGGGTTTGATCCCAGGACCCTGAGATCATGACCCAAGCTGAAGGCAGACGCTTAACCGACTGAGCCACCCAGGTGCCCCTGTAATCTATTTTTAAAGCAAATGCAGAGTGATACTGGTAAAATTTACACCAGAACTCATTCATCAATGTCCCCAATAAGTTCTCATCTCAGTCAGAAAATCCAAACACCTTATAGTAACCTACCAAATTCTACATGATCTGCCTTCTCTCCTCTTGCAAGACTTTGATCTCATATCTTTTTACTCTTTTAGTACATTCTAATCTAGCATCACTAAAGGGCTTGCAATTCTTCAAAAACTCCAGGCTTTCTATTTACTCAAGGTCTTTGCTCTCAGGTTTCCCTATTCCTAGATTGGCCTTCCACCCAACACCCACTTGGCTTACTCTCTCACTTGCTTCAGATTTTTACTTTGGATTTTTACTGAAGCATTTCTGGCCATCTCTCCTACCTTCATTATCTATGTATTACATGTGTCTCCATTATCTATTGCCAAAGTAATACTGCATAATAACAAATGACTACAAAGACTCAATGGCAAACAATAATAAATAATGAATGTTTGTTTTTACTCATGACTCTGTGGTTAGCCTAGGTGATCCTGCTGATTAATACTGGACTCAGTTTTCTTGGCTAAGCTCACTTATCAGCAGACTTCTAACTATGGTCTGGATGGGAGCATCTTTGTCCAGGATGGTTCACCTTATTCTCATGAGAGAGGGAGTATTCAGACAGAGTAGAAACATCTAAGACATCTTTGGCCAATGTTTGGAACCACTACACTCTCACCTCCATCACATTCTGTTTTCTAAAACAAGTTTAAAAACTAGCCTATATTCAAGGTTTGTGCAAAGCCACACTATAAAGGGGTGTACATATAGAAAGATAATTAACTAAAGCCAAAAAAATCTGATCAGTCTGCCACATTTCACACTTATTAATATACTTCAGAAATACATATACATATACATGTATACATATATATACATATACAACAGAAATTCCATAATTATTTATTGACTAAGATGGAAATGAAATGAAAGGGAAATCTTCTAATGGTATTAGTTTGTTTTTTAAATGAATTTTTCCAAGGATTCTCTTCCAATTTAAATAACTTTTTGGGAATAGTCTTTCTAATACAGAATGGATTTCATGGATTTTGAAATTATTATGGCAGTCTTCAGGTGCATTTGGCATATAAAGTTTAGAAAACAGCATCTGCGTAAAGGTATGAAAGAAAAATACAAGCATTAAGATATGCTATGCCCACCTAATTGGGGAGATTACTGATAATCGTAGAAATTAAAGTATTATTTGGGTTGAGAATTATCTCATGAGTTTCATTACGATTAGCATGACTTACTCATAATTGTTTCTACAAACATGGTTTTGCCAAACTTCCAGACAAAAGAGCTTTTTGGCTTTGTTTAAATTCAGGTTTCTTACAGACAAATGACCTATAGAAGTATCATTACTTCTACTCTAAAATTATCCCAGAGATAACCTCAATCTTATGTAATTACTACTTGACTCTGATTTTAAGGATGTAGTTTGGAAAAAGTATACTTATAATATCCTGTGTCTTTATCTTCTTGACAGGTAGATAATTTTTTATAGAATAGTTTTAAAATCTAAAGTGTTACAGCTATGTGCACTTTACAGACACTCACTGAGCCATGAATTCTTGATTTCTATCCTTCTATATTTATGTATTTTTATATATCCATACCATACTTTAATGAAATGCTTATTTTAAAAACTATACTTATGTGTATAATCTTATAGAATTAAAGTACTAAAGAAATACTACACTAAATTTTGAAACCAACAGAAACATATCTGCTCTAAATCCTATTCCTTTTAAAATATATTTATCCATCTGGACTTTCTGTATTATATTAAATTAAGAACATGAGTAAATTTTTGAACAAGCCCTAATTTTTTTTTTAAAGGGACTTAATTCTTTTTTCCTCTAAATACTTCTTGGCTTTCCACATCTCTTCTAACCTCTCCTTCAGCCTAGTAAAGAAGTTTGTGGTACAATTTATAGATTTCCTCATAAACCCAGTTAGTTTTTCCTACTATAATGAGGAAAAGAGATTAAATCAAAAGTTCGTTATTGGGACACATTATATTTTATTCTCTATACTATCTGCATTTCATTCCCATTCATTTGACTGCACTGTTTCAATGGCATAAACATGCAACCTCTTACTCAGGCCAATCACTAAGTTCTCATTTCACGAGTTAGACATTTCAAGACAAAGCAGAAAGAGATGTGTTAAAGATTAGACTTGCAAATTTCAGAATACATAGTGTCAGTCTAGTGATGTTAAAACATCCATTTAGAATAACTCACAGAGTAACTGCAGCACATTACGAAGTGGAATCATGAATATGCAATCAGCAAATGGTTCTGGAGCCTGATCACCATTTCTGTCAATTACAGCAGTCACTTTCTGTGATGGTACCTTGGCACTTTGACAGTGATTATACCTTTACATGATGTATTGCAGATATTATGCTTCAGTTGTTTACAAATAGAACCATATCTTACTCTTTCACTGTAAGAATAGAGTGTTTTAAGTAAGGAAAATATTCCTCGTAATAAATCTTCCACTTAAGTCATTCAAGCATGATCAGACTGGGAATATCATATGATGCCACTACCACATAACAAAAGCAGCCCCCCTAACTCCCTTTTTCTATTATTCTTAAAAGTGAAGTAATGTGGAGCTTTTTTCAGATTAACTAAAAAGAAACGGCATAAAGGATTAATTCACAATATACTGCCCATCACTCTAAAAAAGCAGGCTAGTACAAAGACAAATTTGTTTTTAAATATAAAGCAAAATTATAAGATAGACATATAGGTGTCAATTAGGACAAAATTATCTGGATCAGATATAGTTTGGCTTGATCTTTTATCCTACAAAAAGTCACTTATTTGCTTATATGTAGGTATCAAATTTGCCTACAAAATGCAATCTCAATTGGTTTGCTTAGATAGTCATTTTTTTCAGTGCTTAGTTGCCTAAACTTCAGGTAAAAGTATGAGGGAGACTAAATAATCAGATAATTCCTCAATTTACCACTTGATTTTATCAGTATATTTATTTAAATAAAACCCTCATTGTTTATTGCTGCTAAAAGATATACCTCTTTTCATTTCTATACCTCTAAATATCAAGACTTTGCTATCCATATAAATGTTAGACTTAATTATTTCTAATTTTTTACCTACCTAAAGTTTTATAGCTTCAATACTTTATGTTTAGCCACTGCTTCTGGAAATTCAGAAATTCATAGTTATGGAACACTAACACTAAAATAAACTGTGGAAGTCATATTGTTGAAATCATTTTCCTCTCATTACCTTCCTGTGCAAATATTTTTCAAATAAGAATGGAATTTGGTACAGGTCACATAGCTAAGGTCAAAACCAGATCTTCAAATCAGAACTCCGGTTTGACAATCAAGTGTCATTTTCACCACACCACAGTCTTTTTATGTTTAATGTAATGGTATAAAGGATTCCAGAGAGGGGGAGATAAAAGGGGAGAAGTAAACTATAGGACTGTGTCTCCCTGGAAAAAACTAAGGCCTTAGATCTAAACAGAGAATTGTAGAATGATCTAGATCTTGAAATGTCCCCTCACAATAATGGGATATTCCTCACTGACAAGATGAACTAAACCCTGGTACAGGACATTAAACAAAACCTTAGAAAAAAGAACAGAGTACAGAATTTCTAAAAATAAGTACTGGCATTTCAGCTCATCTTTTTCTGTAACATTTCTCCACAGTCCACCTCCATTAGGCTACATAAGAGGTTATATCACACAAAATAAGCACTCACAAAATAGTGCTCATTTGGGGGAAATTGTTTCATATCCAATGGGAAAAGAAGTTAAAATCACTAAGACTGTTTCAGAGAAAAGAGACTATGAGAGCTGCTGCTCAAATGTGAGTGATATAAAGAAAGAATGGTAGACAATTCCACTCCATAGGGATGAAAAGACATGGGAGGGGGCAGGGAAGAACATGGTATATAAAAGGTAGACAAAGTACCCAGCTCTGAGAAAAAGACTCATGAATTGAAGTGATTATTCCTAATCACTTTAAAATCTAGAACAACTTGTTAAGAATAATTCAATAATATTACATCTCAAACATGATATTAAAAGGTATATTTAATTGAGGTTGTAGACTTGCAAAAAACATAAAAGGACACCAAAGAACAATAATCCTAAACTGACAAATAAATTAGAGACAGCAATGAACATCATAGTCACCAATGAAATTGATCTTTTCATAGAGGAAAAGATTGAAACAACTCTATCAAAAGTAGACAAAGAGATTAAGTCAGAGTAAATAAAAATAGTAAAGAAAGCAGGTAGGCTCCAGGAAAAGAGGTGTGGCTGGAGTAGAAAACTGATCAAATGAAATGGAAAATACATAAAGTATTTATGAAATGCTTACAAACCTAAAGTGAGAAAAGAACTAAATCTGTAAATTGAGAGAGCACAGTGTTCAAAGAAAATGTAAAATTAGACACAATACCAAGATATTTAATTCAACCTACTGTTGAAAGAATAGTAATCAACAAAAGGAATAAGACAGACTAACATCAGAATCACTACAGATATCATCAATGCCAGACAACAAAGAAATATTTACCAATGTTGCTCACAACATTGTGCTTGAAGTCCTGGTTAGCACAATAAGCCAACCAAAAAAAAAAAAAAAAAGAAGAAGAAGAAGAAGAAGAAGTACGTAAAAGTTATACAAATTGGAAAGGAAGTAATATAGCTCTTTCTTTGTGGATGACATGATGGCCTATGTAGAAAACAAATAAATAAATAAACCGCAAATTCCCAGAACTATTAAGTGAGTATAACAAATTTTAAGGACACAAGACCACTATAAAAAAGTTAACTGCTTCCCTGTATGCCAGTAATAAATGACTGCAATATCAAATAAAAATTTACAATTGCACAAAAATTAAATATTTAAGTAGAAATTTAACAAAATATATACAGTATCTTGATGTTGAAAACTATAAAACTCTGATGAAAGAAATCAAAGAAAATCTAAGTAAATGATAAGATTATCAATGTTCATGGATGGAAAAGCTCAGTATTGTTAAAATATCAGTTATTCTCAACTTGATCTGTAGATTCATGCAGTTTCAATCAAAAAGTCAGTAAACTATTTCATCCATATCGACAAACGAGTTCTAAAGTTTTTATCAAAAGTTTCCAGATTTTAAGACTTCCTCTAAGGCCATAGTAATCAAAACAAGGTGGCATTGTTTTGATTGATCTAAGTAAACAACAGACACTTAGATCAATGGAACAGAATAGAAAGCCCAGAAATAGACTCAAACAAATAAATTCAACTGATCTTTCAAAAAGGAGCAAAAGCAATTCAACAGAGAAAGAATACTTTTTTCGCAAGGAACAGTGCTAGAATAATTGGGTGATCATATGGGGAAAAAATCAAACTAAATATAAACCTCACATTCCACAAATTTACCTCAAAATGAATCATAAAGTAAATGTAAAATGAAAAACTGCAAAACATATAGAATACATATGAGAAAATCTAGGAAGCATTTATTTGGTGATGAGGTTTTAAATATAAAAACCAAAAACATGACACATGAAAGAAAAATTAATAAATAGGAAGGACTTTATTAAAATTAAAAACTTCTGTTTTGCATAAGACACTTTTAAGAGAATGTAAAGAAAAGTTACAAACTGGAAGAAAATACATGGGAGTACATATCTGATAAAGGATTTTTACCTAAAAATAAACAAAGAACACTTAAAACTCAATAAAAAGAAACAAACAACCTCATTTAAAAATAGACAAAAGATCTTAACTGACACTTCATCAAAGAAGATATAAAAATGACAAATAAGCATATGAAAAGATTCTTAGCACTATTTATCTAGGAAATTGCAAATTAAAACAAGGAGATACCACTACACCCCTATTAAAATAACTAAAATCCAAAACGCTGACATTAGCATTTCCTGGCAAGAATGCCTAACAAGAGAAACTCTTAATCATTACTGGAGGAAATGACAAATAGTACAACCACTCTGAAAGGCAGTTGAGCAGTTTCTCAGAAACTGAACAATGTCTTACTATCTGATCCAGGAATCATGCTCGTAAGTGAAAACTTATGATGTGAAAACTTATGTCTATATTAAAACCTAAATGCAAATGTTTATAGCAGCATTATCCACAATCACACACACAAAATCTGAAAGCAATCAAATATCCTTCAATAGGTGAATAGTAAACACACTGTGCTATGTGCATACAATAGAATATTATTCAGCAATTAAAAAATGAGCTATCAAACATGAAAAGGCATGAATGAATTTTAAATGGATTATGCTAAGTGAAAGAAGTCAGTCTGAAAAAGCTGCATAATGTATGATTACTGTTACAACATTCTAGAAATGGCAGAACTACATAGAAGAAAAAAGATCAGTGAATATCAGAAGTTGGGAGGAAGTGAGAGGGTTGGATAAGTAAATCACAAAGGCTTTTAGGGTTAGTGAAATTATTCTGGGTGATATAATGCATTTGTATAACATCTGTAGAGACCGAAGTGACATTGTATATTTGTAAAAACCCATAGACTTTTAAAGCATAAAGAGTCAAACTTAATGTGTGCAAATTAAAAAGAAATCATTTAAAAGATTAGCGTCTCCTGAGAGAAAATACAGAATGTAATAAAACAATCTATCTGCATTATAAAGGTATGAACCAAACTCACATAATAGGGTGGTGGAGTAAGGTACTTAAGTAACTTTGGAAATGAACGGACTTTGCAAAAATAAGGACAAAAGAAATTGCACATAAATCCTGTACTTTTGTTCATTAAGTTGTTTCCCATAGGGTACAGGTTAATGATTCTGATAGCTCTACATATATACTAAAATTGAACAATTAAGTAAATGGGTGGTAAATGGTGGGTGCCAGGTTTCTCATAATTGGAGTGGGAGTTCACAAAGAAAGTGAAGAAAGTAGGCTCAAATGATCCATCTGGTAATGGGTTAGAACTGAAAGTATCAGATGCAACTCATATTTAGTTTATTGAGATAAAAAAAGTTTGTATATGTATGTGTACATATGTATAGATGTATATATACATATATACACACATACACACATATATATATTAGTACAAACACATATATTTGCTTGCTCTTTTAGTTGAAAGGTCCCAGAAGCAAGGACACCCTAATAGCAATGAGCACACCCAGTATTCAGATCTTGGTTTCAAATATCATTCTCCAGAAAGAATAGAAGGGAGAAAAAGAATAATTATATGCTAAGGCTCTTAATTATGTGTGAGGAAGGAAAATGTTGTTTTAAGGTAGGATGCAATACATTAACAATGTATATTGTAACCATAGAGCAACCAAAAAAATAAAAAATAAAACAAGAGATATAGCTAAGAAACTTATAATGGAAATAAAATGGAATAAAAATACTAGGTCCAAAAAAGGCAGAAAAGGAGGGGGGAAAAAAGAACAGATGGGACGAGTGTAAAACAAATAGCAAGATGGTAGATTTAACATACAAACATAAATAACAAATTATCTGAAAATTGTCTGATAACTCTAATTTAAAGTCAGAGATAGTAAGAAAAATTAAAGGGAGCAAATCAACTGCACGTCCTTTAAAGACCCACCTAAGTAAAAAGTACAATACCTGACAAAACCTAAATGGATACATGAATGAAGACAGAGTTGCAATAATAGATTACACACACACACACACACACACACACACACACACACACACGTAATAAAGCAAGTAGAATAAGACATTGTAATTTTACATTAAGTAGTTACTTGCATCTTAACCAAACAAACCAATGGAAGAGAAAAGAACACCTAGAATGCATCAAAGAACACACAGTCACCTGATTTTGTTACCTGATTAGTGGCAGGAGAAATGCCCTTTTCTACAATGATGTTAGAAAGACTAGTTAACCATCTGGAAAAAATATGAACCTTGAGACTTACATCAGACCATATTCAAAAATTAATTTGAGTTTGATCTTAGTCCTAAATATAAAATTTAAAAAATCAAATTTCTGGAAGAAAATATAGAAAAATATCTTAATGATCTGGGTATAGGCAATTTTTTCTTAAACAGAAAGAACAACAACAAATATAAAAAATGATAAACTGAATTTCATTAAAATTAGGAACTTCTGGAGGGGAGTCAAGATGGCGGGGAAGTAGGAGGAGGCACCATTTCAACCTGTACCCTAAAGTGAGCTGATTACCTACCAAAGAACTCCGACCACCCATGAAATCAGCCTGAGATCAGAATTATACACGTCTGGATCTCTACAGGAGCAGAAGACGCCAGTGGCAGGTAAAGCAGACTGGGAACGTCCGACTGATATCGGAAGATAAACAAAAGGGGGAGGGAGCCACCAGAGGTGACAGATCAGAAAGTAACACCCCAACACGAGAGTGCTCTGCGTCTGGGGACCAGCATTAACTTGGAGTCTGGTTGAAAGCACTCAAAAAACAAACAGCAAAGGATCGCGGGGGGTAATAGTGGGAACCTGGGCGGTTAGGGTCAGGGACCTAAGTCCCCGGACCCAGGACAGCCTCCCCTGGCGTGGAGCCAGAGAGAGTGCGGCAGAGAAATCAGGTCTCCGTCCCTGAGCCGCCAGTGCACCTGAATGCCAGCGCGCTGGAGAACCAGTGGGGTCTGGCTCCCGTGAGGGGCTGGGAGCCTGGCCAGACGGCAATCCTGAAACACGCGTGTCCCACACCCTCCCTTGGGATAGGTGCTCATAGGCGCTAGCCTGGAGCTCTGGCAGCGGGAAAAACCAGACATTCCCAGCCCGGGACAGCGGGAAAATCTCAGTGTGCGATCTCTGCTCAGAACCTCTCTGGCGGTCTGGAGCTGCCTAGACAGCCACCGCTGCCCTGGTTTTGGGTACAACGAGGAGCTCCTGCATCCCCAGGGACAGTGACTCAGAACCGACTCTGCCAGCAGCTTTTGCAAAACAGTCTGAGGCTTCTCTCTGAGAGGGAGGTTGGGGTGCTGTTTGCTCTCCTCTAAACCTCCAAAAACCATCAAAAGCTGTCAAGGCGAGAGAAAGCAGATGAAAGAACATAAAAACCCCCAGAGAACAAAAGGCTGAAAAAAACAGTTTCCTGAAAAAAAAAGAGCTCACCCCCTTGAGGGGAGCTGGAGGACCTAACTCAGGGAACATCATTGTCTGAAAACCCACGCGGCAGGCCCCTCCCCCAGAAAACCAACCAGGAAGGAAGAAAAAAAAAAAAAAAAAAAAAGACTACAAGAGAACAATCACCACTACTTCATAAATACAACTTTTATTTTTAACTCTTTACCAATATTCTGGTTCTTTTTTTTTATACATACAGATAATTTTTTAACCTATTTACCATCACACTGAGATGTCCAGTACATCAAATTCTTTAATAACCTTCTAACCTGAACTTTTTGATACATATACCCGTGTTTTTCTTTTGTTTTTCTATTTTTTTAATTCTTTTTTAATTTTAACTTAGTTTAGTCTAGTTTATTCTTTTTTAATTTTGATTTTCTACTATACATATAGAGTTAAACTTCAAGGTAATCCCCTTTCCCCAATCAATGCTACCCCTATAGGCAAACCAGTTTCTAATCCCCCTGTAACTTAGGAAAGTTGAGTCCCTTAACAAAAACATCAAGATACCTTCAGGAAGAATCAAAATAACCTTCCTCACCCACACTGAGAATCTATAACCATTCTCCCAATTTTTCCTTCTGTCAGTGTTTCTGTGAATTTGTGTTTGTCCTGATAATATATAAACCTTATACTTGGGGTTCTTTCTGATGAGGTTCTTCCCTTTTTTTTTTTCTTATATATACATATTTTTTTCTCTTGTCATATACTTTTATCACTCTTTTTGTCTGTCTGTTTTTGTTTGTATACTCCACAAATCTTACCTTGTGGCCCATTTGGGCTGAGCCTTCTCTTTTATCTTCCCTTTTTTTCCTATCTCTCTCTCTCTTTTTTTTTTCCTTTTTTCTTTCCCCTTTTTTCTTCTTTCTTCTTCTCTATTTCTTTTTCTTTTCTTTTTTCTCTCATTTGGGTGGGGAATCCTGATTGCACAGAAGTGTTCCAGGGTGCACATTGACTGCACCACAATCGATAAGTCCAGCTGCATCTGTTTAGTCATCTCTTACCAAAATGACTAGGAGGAGGAATACCCAACAGAAGAAAAATACAGAGGATGGGCCTTCTGCAACAGAGCTAATGGCTATCGACATAGACAATATGTCAGAAAAGGAATTCAGACTAACAATTATCCAGGCAATAGCTAGGTTGGAGAAAGCCATGGATGACCAAACAGAATTGATTAGGGCAGAACTGAAAGCCACCAGGGATGATGTTCACAATGTTAGGGCAGAACTGAAAGCCACCAGGAATGATGTTCAAAATGCTCTCAATGAGTTCCAATCCAATCTAAATTCTCTAAAAGCTAGGGTAACTGAGACAGAAGATAGAATTAGTGATCTGGAGGACAAACAGATAGAGAGAAAGGATCAGGAGGAAGCCTGGAACAAACAGCTCAGAAGCCACGAAAACAGAATCAGGGAAATAAATGATGCCATGAAACGTTCCAATGTCAGAATTATTGGAATCCCTGAAGGGGAAGAAAAAGAAAGAAGTCTAGAAGATATAGTGGAAGAAGTTGTCTATGAAAATTTTCCCAATCTCACGAATGGAAACAACGTTCATGTACTAGAGGCAGAAAGATTTCCTCCCAAGATTTTAGATTCTCAAAAGTCCTCACAGCACCTTATCGTTAGAATGGGGAATTATGTTTCAAGAGAGACCCTCTTAAAAGCAGCTAGGACAAAGAAGCTTCTTACATACAGAGGAAAGCCCATTAGAATAACGTCAGACCTTTCCACAGAGACCTGGAAAGCCAGGAAGGGCTGGCAAAATATATTCAGAGTACTAAATGAGAAGAACATGCAACCAAGAATACTCTATCCAGCAAGACTGACATTTAAAATGGATGGAGAGATAAAGAGTTTCCAAGACCGGCAAGGCTTAAAAGACTATGCAACCACCAAGCCGACACTGCAGGAAATATTAAGGGGGGTCCTATAAAAGAGAAAAAATCCTAAGAATATCATTGAACAGAAATATAGAAACAATCTATAGACAGAAAGACTTCAAAGGCAACACGATGTCAATAAAAACCTATCTCTCAATAATCACTCTCAATGTGAATGGCCTAAATGCACCCATAAAATGACACAGGGTTGCAGATTGGATAAAACGACAGGACCCATCCATATGTTGTCTACAAGAGACCCATTTTGAACCTAAGGATACACCCAGACTGAAAGTGAAGGGATGGAGAAGCATCTTTCATGCCAATGGGCCTCAAAAGAAGGCCGGAGTAGCGATTCTCATATCAGATAAATTAGATTTTAAACTAAAGACTGTAGTCAGAGATACAGAAGGACACTACATAATTCTTAAAGGGACTATCCGCCAAGACAATCTAACAATTGTGAATATCTATGCCCCCAATATGGGAGCACCCAATTACATAAGAAAACTACTAATCAAGATAAAGAGTCATATTGATATGAATACAATAATAGTAGGAGATCTTAATACGCCTCTCTCAGAAATAGACAGATCATCGAGGCAGAAAATTAATAAAGAAATAAGAGCATTGAATGAAACATTGGACCAGATGGACCTCATCGACGTATACAGAACATTCCACCCTAAAACAACAGAATACTCATTCTTCTCAAGTGCACATGGAACCTTCTCCAGAATAGACCACATACTGGGTAACAAAGCAGGACTCAACCGATACCAAAAGACTGACATTATTCCCTGCATATTCTCCGATCACAATGCTTTGAAACTGGAGCTCAATCACAAGGAAAAGTTCAGAAGGAACTCAAACACCTGGAAGCTAAAGACCACCTTGCTTAAGAATGCTTGGATCAACCAGGAGATCAAAGATGAACTTAAGCAATTCATGGAAACCAATGAGAATGAAGACACCTCGGTCCAAAACCTATGGGATACAGCAAAGGCGGTTCTAAGGGGGAAATACATAGCCATCCAAGCCTCCCTCAAAAACATTGAAAAATCCACAATACACCAGCTGTCTCTACACCTTAAAGAACTGGAGAATCAACAACAAATCAAACCAACTCCACATGCAAGAAGGGAAATAATCAAGATTAGAGCAGAGATCAATGAGGTAGAAACGAGAGATACAGTAGAACGTATCAATGGAACTAGAAGCTGGTTTTTTGAAAGAATCAATAAGATCGATAAACCATTGGCCACACTAATCCAAAAGAAAAGATAGAAAGCCCAAATTAATAAAATTATGAATGAAAAGGGAGAGATCACAACTAACACCAAGGTAATAGAAACAATCATCAGAAATTATTACCAACAGTTATATGCCAATAAGCTAAGCAACCTAGATGAAATGGATGCATTCCTGGAAAGCTACAAACTCCCAAAATTGAACCAGGAAGAAATTGACAACCTGAATAGACCGATATCTAGTAATGAGATTGAAGCAGTGATCAAAAACCTCCCAAAAAACAAGAGCCCAGGACCTGACGGATTCCCTGGGGAATTCTACCAAACTTTCAAAGAAGAAATAACACCAATTCTCCTGAAGCTGTTCCAAAAAATTGAAGCAGAAGGAAAACTTCCAGACTCTTTTTATGAAGCCAGCATTACCCTGATCCCCAAACCAGGCAAAGACCCTACCAAAAAGGAGAATTTCAGACCAATATCACTGATGAATATGGATGCAAAGATTCTCAACAAGATCCTAGCAAACAGGATCCAGCAGCAGATTAAAAAGATTATCCACCATGACCAGGTGGGATTCATCCCTGGGTTGCAAGGTTGGTTCAACATTCGCAAATCAATCAGTGTGATAGAACACATCAATAAGAGAAGAGAGAAGAACCACATGGTCCTCTCAATTGATGCAGAAAAAGCATTTGACAAAATCCAGCATCCGTTCCTGATGAAAACGCTTCAAAGTATAGGGATAGAGGGAACATTCCTGAACTTCATAAAATCTATCTATGAAAGACCCACAGCAAATATCATCTTCTTTTTTTTTTTTTTTTTTTTTTAAAGATTTTATTTATTTATTTGACAGATAGAGATCACAAGTAGGGAGAGAGGCAGGCAGAGAGAGAGAGAGAGAGAGAGAGAGGAGGAAGCAGGCTCCCCGCCAAGCAGAGAGCCCGACGCGGGACTCGATCCCAGGACCCCGAGATCATGACCTGAGCTGAAGGCAGCAGCTTAAACCACTGAGCCACCCAGGCGCCCGCAAATATCATCTTCAATGGGAAAAAGCTTGCAGCCTTCCCGTTGAGATCAGGAACACGACAAGGATGCCCACTCTCACCACTCTTGTTCAACATAGTATTAGAAATTCTAGCAACGGCAATCAGACAACAAAGAGAAATAAAAGGTATCCAAATTGGCAAGGAAGAAGTCAAACTCTCTCTCTTCGCAGATGACATGATTCTTTATATGGAAAACCCCAAAGATTCCACCCCCAAACTACTAGAACTCATACAGCAATTCAGTAACGTGGCAAGATACAAAGTCAATGTACAGAAATCAGTGGCTTTCTTATACACCAACAATGAAAATACAGAAAGAGAAATTAGAGAATCGATTCCATTTACTATAGCACCAAGAACCATAAGATACCTGGGCATAAACCTAACCAAAGAAGTAAAGGACCTGTACTCGAGGAACTACAGAACACTCATGAAAGAAATTGAAGAAGACACAAAAAGATGGAAGACCTTTCCATGCTCTTGGATTGGAAGAATAAACATTGTTAAAATGTCTATACTGCCTAGAGCAATCTATACTTTTAATGCCATTCCGATCAAAATTCCACTGGTATTTTTCAAAGAGCTGGAGCAAATAATCCTAATATTTGTATGGAATCAGAAGAGACCCCGAATTGCTAAGGAAATGTTGAAAAACAAAAACAAAACTGGCAGCATCACGTTACCCGATTTCAAACTTTACTACAAAGCTGTGATCACCAAGACAGCGTGGTACTGGCATAAAAACAGACACATAGACCAGTGGAACAGAGTAGAGAGCCCAGATATGGACCCTCAACTCTATGGTCAAATAATCTTCGACAAAACAGGAAAAAATACACAATAGAAAAAAGACAGTCTCTTCAATAAATGGTGCTGGGAAAACTGGACAGCGATATGTAGAAGAATGAAACTCGACCATTCTCTTACACCATACACAAAGATAAACTCGAAATGGATAAAAGACCTCAACATGAGACAGGAATCCATCAAAATCCTAGAGGAGAACATAGGCAGTAACCTCTTCGATATCAGCCACAGCAACTTCTTTCAAGATATGTCTCCAAAGGCCAAGGAAACAAAAGCGAAAATGAACTTTTGGGACTTCATCAAGATCAAAAGCTTCTGCACAGCAAAGGAAACAGTCAACAAAACAAAGAGGCAACCCATGGAATGGGAGAAGATATTTGCAAATGACAGTACAGACAAAAGGTTGATATCCAGGATCTATAAAGAACTTCTCAAACTCAACACACACAAAACAGATAATCATATCAAAAAATGGGCAGAAGATATGAACAGACACTTCTCCAACGAAGACATACAAATGGCTATCAGACACATGAAAAAATGTTCATCATCACTAGCCATCAGGGAGATTCAAATTAAAACAACATTGAGATACCACCTGACACCAGTTAGAATGGCTAAAATTAGCAAGACAGGAAACAACGTGTGTTGGAGAGGATGTGGAGAAAGGGGAACCCTCTTACACTGTTGGTGGGAATGCAAGTTGGTGCAGCCACTTTGGAGAACAGTGTGGAGACTCCTGAAGAAATTAAGAATAGAGCTTCCCTATGACCCTGCAATTGCACTGCTGGGTATTTACCCCAAAGATACAGATGTAGTGAAAAGAAGGGCCATCTGTACCCCAATGTTTATTGCAGCAATGGCTACGGTCGCCAAACTGTGGAAAGAACCAAGATGCCCTTCAACGGATGAATGGATAAGAAGATGTGGTCCATATACACAATGGAGTATTATGCCTCCATCAGAAAGGACGAATACCCAACTTTTGTAGCAACATGGACGGGACTGGAAGAAATTATGCTGAGCGAAATAAGTCAAGCAGAGAGAGTCAAGTATCATATGGTCTCACTTATTTGTGGAGCATAACAAATAACATGGAGGACATGGGGAGATGCAGAGGAGAGGGAGTTGAGGGAAACTGGAAGGGGAGATGAACCATGAGAGACTATGGACTCTGAAAAACAACCAGAGGGTTATGAAGGGGTGGCGGGGGGGTGGGGGGGGAGGTTGAGGAACCAGGTGGTGGGTAATAGGGAGGGCACGTACTGCATGGAGCACTGGGTGTGATGCCAAAACAATGAACACTGTTATGCTGTAAATAAACAAATAAAAATAAATAAATAAAAAAAAATTAGGAACTTCTCTTCCAGAAAATCATGACTAAGAAGCAAATAGGCAAGCCATAGACTTGGAAGGATATTACAAGTATGTGATAAAGGCTTTATATGAAGAATATATAATATTATCCTACAATAATAAGGATAAGACAAAGAATTCAAACTTAAAAGTGATCAGTCACTTCATGAAGTGGGATATTCAAATGATATGAAAAGGAACTCAACATCATCACTATCATTATTCATCAGAGAATTACAAATTAAATCCAAACTGAGATTATGATTATGCACTCGCCAGAATGTTTAAATAAAAAAATAATGACAGGGGCACCTGGGTGGCTCAGTGGGTTAAAGCCTCTGCCTTCAGCTCAGGTCCTAATCCCAGGGGTCGTGGGATCACGCCCCACATCGGGCTCTCCTCTTGGCAGGGAGCCTGCTTCCTCCTCTCTCTTTGCCTGCCTCTCTGCCTACTTGTGATTTCTGTCAAATAAATAAATAAAATCTTTAAAAAAAATAATTTGGAATATTAAGTGTCAGTGAAAAATGTAGAGAAATTTAACCCTCACACATTGTTAGTGGTAGGGAACATTTTTACAACCATTTTTAAAAACACTGACATTATCTTCTGAAATAGAAAATATCCTCCAGTGTGATATAGGTAACTCCTCTCTCCTGGATACATACTCAGCTAAATCTGCCCACATGTCCACAAAAGCACACGTATGGTAATGCTGATATTTTTATTCACAATGGCCAAAACCTAGAAACAATTCAAATGCCTAACAACAGAAGACTAGATAAAGCAATTACAGTATTTTTATACAGAGTGATTCTACACTATATTAAAAAGAAACTATCATACAGGCAATAACATAAATGCTTTTCTAAAGCACAAGATGTGCAAAAGAAGCCAGACACAAAAGAGCAGATATATTATTATTATTCCATTTATATAATTTGAAAGGCAAGAAAAAATAGCCATGTTCTATCTTGCCATCATGTCTCCAGTAAGTAACCTTGTAGCAGGACCTGACCCTGGATTCCCAGCCTCTATGTAGTGTCCAGATTAGCAACTACCCCTATAGGAAAGGGGCAAGAAATCTTTTTATTCCATGACTTCCTGAAGAACTTGGAACTCTTCTCTATTGTTCCCATGGACCTTTCCTAAGTGGGTCTTTTGTTCCTAAATCCTAGGAAACTTAGAGGAATTCAATTATACTTTTTGAGATTTGGGCTTCATTCTTTAAGCTCTCACCTATCTCAGCTTCAGAATTAAACAAAAAAATTTGAAGGGGAAATTGTTTCTATGTTTGATTCTTCTCAACTCTCCAATTTTGTTACTCTTCTTCTCTGTGGAGTCATCAGACACTCCCCTAGTTTCTCTGTCTTTCACTTGAGTGTCCCTTGCCTGGCCTGCTCCCAGATTCTAAACCCACCCTAAGGTTTAGATGGACCTCAGGGAGATACAGATCCTCAGTTCACGCCTTTAAATTTCTTCCTTCTTGGTAAATTTTACTCCTCTAGCTCTCCTTGCTTCCACAGCTCACTGACTTTGAAAATGTGTGTGTGTGTGTGTGTGTGTGTGTGCGCGTGAGCTTTATGAAGCTTTTCTAGTTATTTTCAATGGCAACACTCTTCTCTTTTCCCCCCTTCCTTCCCTACGTGAATTCTCACAATAATACAAAAAGTTTTAAATTGTTTTAATGCTAGAAATAAAACCACCACAGCCTCTAGCCTTCCAAGGATACCTGATCCTGCATGAAGAGACACCTGTCCAGCAAGCTGTAGCAGCTGGACCATACAGGAATGGGTATTTGCTCTAACGAAATCATTTAAAACCAGGAATTCGAGAGAACACCTTATTCCAAAAATAATGTGTGACACCCGTGTTGGTGAACCGAGCTTAAGGAACTGTTACAAACAGTTTTCTGTGGCTAAAGATAGAAGATGATGAAAGCCAAGCGACAGCCTGCAGCTTCATTACAAATAACACCTGATTGAGTCATTTTGAGGGCTCGTCTGTCTTCAGTACTCATGTGTGCTATATCTTAGACTGAAGTGGGAGAAAATTAGGGAACTTTCAAAATGAAAACTGATTTCATAAATTACAGCCCAGAAAATAACAAAAAGAGCTGTCATGCCCTTTAGCAGCTTTTCCTTTAATTTCTGCAGAATCTTTTGTCTTCAACCTTTGAGCCTTGCTATTGTCTCTATTCTACTCAAACCAAGGCTTTTTTCTTCAGCGCAAGTGCTGGGAAAAGATACATGATGACTTTTGTGCTGATTAGAAGGGAACTTGCATGTACAGATAACTGTCACAAGTCCACAAATTGCACAAAACTAAATATGTGAAAGCCCAGGAAACATGGAAACCAAGGAATGACTATTACCAAAAATAAGGGAACACCATCATGTTATATAATAAGCATATAAAAGAACCATAAGAGACTATGGACTCTGAAAAACAACCTGAGGGTTTTGAAGGGTCAGGGGTGGGAGGTTGGGGCAACCTGAGGGTTTTGAAGGGTCAGGGATGGGAGGTTGGGGGAACAGGTGGTGGGTAATGGGGAGGGCACGTTTTGCATGGAGCACTGGGTGTTGTGCAAAAAGAATGAATACTGTTACGCTGAAAAAATAAATAAAATGGAAAGAGAAAAAAAAGATAAATAAAATTAAAAAATTTAAAAAAAAAAAAAAAGAAAGAAAGACCTGATCAATTAACCTGTATCAGAAGGCCAGTTATATAAAACGATAGCCAAATTTCAGGTCTTTGGGTAGGAACTACAGTGTCTCAAATTCCATATTTGAAAGACTATTCCATAAATATGGAGAAAATTTTATCACTAATAATTTCTTAAAGTTTGTGTGATAAAGATTTTTATTTAAGGTATATTGTTATTGTTTGCTTTATTATAAATCAGGTCTTTTGTCCAAGCCCATACAGCAAACCACAATAAAAGGAAAAGGATATATTTTTGCTTAAAAGTTTGAGTTATCATTTCATTCATTCATTCATTCATTCATTTTTTTTAACTCAACAATCATATAGCACATATATCTATGTATCAGGTATGTAAGGAATACAAAAAAGAATAATCAACACCATCTACCTTGAAGGAATTTAGGTGACATATTACATATGCTGAAATTGATTTGTTTTATTAATTAAACACGCTGCAAAACAGAAAGTCCAGGATGCAAAAGTACACAGCCTCTAGCTGTGAATTCGCTTACCATCAAATATAAAAGGTTTTTTTGTTACGGGAAAAAAGTCACCTCATATGTTTTTATGAATGATTCATAATAACTGAGGTAGACTAATAGTGGGTTTAAATGACATACACAAGTATAAGGAAGAAAGTAAATAAAAAATATTGCCCCAAAACACACATAAACAAACAAAATATCATTGATAAGTTACTATTTTTCCAGGACTTTTCTGTTGCATATATTTGTATACACAGATAGAGAGATGGATATACAGATGATATCTTCACTGGCTCTAAAGAATTGAGTTATACTTCAATCATCTGTTTTTCTTGGGGCACCTGGGTGGCTCAGTCAGTTGAGTATCTGACTCTTGATTTCGGCTCAGGTCACAATTGAGCTCCACGTGGGGCTCCTCATGGAGCCTTGTTATGATTCTCTCTACACTCCTTCTCTCCACCTTTGCAGAGTCATGTGCTCTCAAACAAGAAAAAAAAAAAGAAAAAAAACCCCACACCTATTTTCTTTAAAAATTTGTAGATGTTAACCCATTGTCTAATAGGAGATATAGAGTAGACTTCTAACAATGCCTACTCCCACACCAATTCACTTTTCTTCCTTTATACCTAAAGAATTAATTTTACAAAAAAATATTTCCTAAAGGTTCAATAATGTAAGGAGGAAATATTTTGGTTTGCAATATTCAGTGTTAAAGTTTCCTGGATTGTGATGCTCTATTTTGATCTTAAAATCTAGTATTTAATCATTTCAGAAATTGCTTATTGTTTTATTTAACCTTTGAATCCACTGTAATTTTCTTTTTTCATTTTTTAAGATTTTATTTTTTTATTTGATGGAGAGAGACACAGTGAGAGAGGCAACACAAGCAGGTGAGTGGGAGAGGGAGAAGCAGGCTTCCCACCGAGCAGGAAGCCCAATGCATGGCTCGATCCCAGGACCCTGGGATCACGACCCAAGCCGAAGGCAGACACTTAACAACTGAGCCACCTAGGCACCCCGAACCCATTATAATTTTCTTTCCATTTGTGTAAATGTCTAAGCCAATGATACAAACTATCTAATACTAGAATATATATTTTATTGATTTCCCTCTAATTTCTTTTGTTTTTAAATATGTTCTCCTTTGGGTTATCGCAACAACCTTCTCCTATCATAATTCAACTTTTAGTTTCTTGATACTTCTAATTTGTTAAGTTCTTTAATGATAAATTTTGCCTAAAATTTGTTTCTTTAGGGAATCAATCTTTTATACTATAAAATACATACTTATATTACCTCAACTCATTTCTTCTTTGAAAATGAGTTTTCTATGCCCTTTCAAAGCACATGAAATGAATTTTCCTTCTTCTTAAGTAATATTTTCTTCTAGACTGAGCTTTTTTCCTCCTTATAAAGGCATTTTTCTTTACTCCTTAAATTTAAATTTCTATTTCATTTTATCAGTGTTGTTCTTATTAACAGGATATTTCTGCATTTACTATGCAATTTCCTTTCATCTTTGCCATGTTTGAGCAGCTGTATTTCTTTTTTCTTTTTTTCTTTAAATAAGGCCTTTGAGGGGCGCCTGTGTGGCTCAGTGGGTTAAGCCGCTGCTTTCGGCTCAGGTCATGATCTCAGGGTCCTGGGATCGAGTCCCGCATCGGGCTCTCTGCTCAACGGAGAGCCTGCTTCCCTTCCTCTCTCTCTGCCTGCCTCTCTTGTGATTTCTCTCTGTCAAATAAATAAATAAAATCTTTAAAAATAAATAAATAAATAAACAAATAAATAAATAAGGCCTTTGATTCCCATTTTCTTGCTCCAAATTCTCAGGGAGATTGATTGATTGATTGATTGATTGATTTTTATTGATTTATTTTTATTGATTTATTTTTATTTATTTATTTGACAGACAAAGATCACAAGTAGGCAGAGAGGCAGGCAGAGAGAGAGGAGGAAACAGGTTCCCTGCTGAGTAGAGAGTCTGATTCGGGGCTCTATCCCAGGATCCGGGGATCATGACCTGAGCCAAAGGCAGAGGCTTTAACCCACTGAACCACCCGGCGCCCCTGTATTTCATTTTAGTATGGGTACATTCTTGACTAATTTTCTATGGCATTTGATGTCTGCTTTTGTGTTTCTTTGAATTTCAGCTTGCAAAACAAAGATGGCTTCTTTCTAATCCCTTTCCCTATCCAGAGGGTACGTAGATATGCTTATCTGGGAATTAAGGATTTTTGCGGCATACTCTGAATTATGAGGTATTGTTAAATACTGTGAATCAATGCTCACTCCACTTGGGGAGGAAAAGTCCTCTTATCCCATTCAGATGATAGGAGGAGGTGCTGGATAACTGTTGGTTTGGCTTTTCCCCTGGACAATGGGGACACTGGATACTTACTTCTCTAACTGTTCACTTGCCAACTTTCATATATTTGTCTCTAGCAATCATTTCCATCACTTCCCAGTAAAACAAAGGAAAGATAAAATTATGAAAAGTTCTGTTTCTTCTCTGTAGCTTTGGAATATTCTTGAAAAGGTTCAAGATTTTATACTCATCATTTCAGCTTCAAGGGGAAGGGGGAGTCCTATAAACCAAGCCATAATTTATTCCTCAGTTCTACCCAAAAACATAGGTCCTATTCCTTGCCCAACTGTAATTGCAATTGCCTGGGAATTTTATCCCTTTTTTTTCTTACTTTTGGGAACTTATTTTGTAAGGCATTTTGGGAGGCAGGTTAATCCTCAAAATTTAGTAATTCTTTCATTCAGGTCATTATAAGTAAAATGAAGGTTTTTAAAAATGATTAATGACATGCCATGGAAGTAAAATGATGTATCAATTACTAAGTATTTATATTAATAATAATTCAACAAAAAATACTTACAGAATAGAGTTCTCATACTAATAAACTAAATAAAACTTTCAATTAAATGACTCAGAGAAGTTAGTCTCTACTATATTATGACTCAGTCATCATTCTATGATAATATCAAACTCCTTTCCTTTTGGAGAAGCTACAAACAATCATATATAAAATATTTGTGAAATAAAGTTATAATACAAAATTCCTGAACAAAGACAGAACATGTGGGGCACCTGGGTGACTCAGTCAATTAAGTGGCCAACTCTTGATGTCGCCTCAGATCATGATCTCAGGGTCCTGAAATGGAGCCCCACACCCGGCTCTGCACTCAGCAGGGAGTCTGCTTAAGGATTCTCTCTCTCCCTCTGCCCCTCCCCCCTTTCTCTCTAAAATAAATAAATTAATTAAAAAAAAACAGAAGGGAGACAAACCATAAATGACTTTTAATCTCACAAAACAAACTGGGGGTTGCTGGGAGGAGATGGGATTGGGAGAGGGGGAGCGGGCTATGGACATTGGGGAGGGGAGGCGAACCATAAGAGACTATGTACTCTGAAAAACAACCTGAGGGTTTTGAAGGGTCAGGGGTGGGAGGTTGGGGCAACCTGAGGGTTTTGAAGGGTCAGGGGTGGGAGGTTGGGGGAACAGGTGGTGGGTAATGGGGAGGGCACGTTTTGCATGGAGCACTGGGTGTTGTGCAAAAAGAATGAATACTGTTACACTGAAAAAATAAATAAAATGAAAAAAAAAAACAAAAAAACAAAAAAAACAAAAAAAAACAAAAAAAACAGAATGTGTTCATCTAATTTCCTAGCCATTATAGCACTCTGGACCTGTGGCATACCAAACTAAGAAGACCAAGTGGAGAGATAAAGATATGTGGAAACTACTATGTTTGAGTTATGTCTGCATAAGAGCTGAAGGCAATAGCTTTAAGAAGAATACAGAGCTACTGTATAGACTAATATATTTTTCATCTCTAATGCATCCTATGTCTTCAGATGATGCTTGAAATGGAAGAAATCTTAAATAATAAAATCAAAGGATATTTTAAAATATTCAACTTGAAGTGAGAATTCAAACCTCATCTGTGTGACCCTGGTCACTTTGTCTATACCTTCTGCATATCTGTATCAGAAGGGGTAAAAATGGAGATAAAGAAAGATACTTATCTTACAGAAATGTGACCAAAATTAAATATGATATAAATGTGAAGATTTGAGCACAATCTGACATATAAAGACAATATAAATTGTACCATGTAATAGTAGTAAGAATGGTGGCTGAATTATTTGTTATTACAACTATATGTATTAATATTATTTTACCATCTGAATAGAGTAAAAAATTTTCATTTTTTCTCCAATTTTGTCAGCAATGGTTAGTTCTTAAATGGACAGTGGAATTTACAATGTTGAGGGTGGGGAATGTGGTTAGAGTCTGCCTTATTAAAACACCGTTTTGTGGTCCATCTTCATGAAGAATATGAATAATTTAATGACTTAGCAAATTTCCAAATTTTTAAATAAAATTATTAGGCAAGGGGCGCCTGGGTGGCTCAGTGGGTTAAAGTCTCTGCCTTCAGCTCAGGTCATGATCTCAGGGTCCTGGGATCAAGCCCTGCATTGGGCTCTCTGCTCAGCAGGGAGCCTGCTTCTTCCTCTCTCTCTGTGCCTGCCTCTCTGCCTACTTGTGATCTCTGTCTGTCAAATAAATAAATAAATAATTATTAGTCAAAAATTAGCTGAATGAAGTAAAGAGATAAACTAAAACCTACTCCCATTTAAGTACCTTTTGCCTTAAAAAGTTACATGTCTTCCTGGGTATTTCAATCCTAATGAGGTGCTTCCTTGATTATCAAAAAGTCAGAAAGCAGAACTAAGTATCACTCAACTTTTGCATGCTTACAAAGACTGTATCCATTTCCAAAATCTATAAACTACATCAGTGAAGAGCTATATATGTCACTGGTTTAGCAATCATAACTTTCATCTGCATTGTACAGTAGTAGGGACAGAAATCTTTTATTTTCTGACACTGGTTACACAGTCAACAGTAGGCAAAATTGTGAAAGAAGTCAAGGTTGTCTTGCCTCAAACTTGTCCCTTCTAGTTTTGGCCCATTCTGCAATGTTTTATTCCCATATATTCACCAGTATTTAACCATTTTCTCCAGTGAGTCACACAGGACTGCCCTTTCTAACTCTCTATACTTAGGATTCTAATACTGCCCGTTTTTCTTTTCCTCAACCTCAAAACTTGTTTAGATTATTCTCGTAGAGCCTCACACTTGATTTTCAAGGTAACAGTTGGCTAAATAAATCATTTATTATCTCTTTTGTTTGTTATCCATCTTTACTTTTCACCACCTTGCAACTCATCTGATTTTTTAGGACATAAGTGACTGCACTTTGCTTGGTACTGTTACAGTCATGATTTCATTTTATTCTTACATTAAATCCATGAGGTAATTTATTTTATTATCCCTAATTAATATATGGATGAGAAAACAAAGGCTCAGAAATACATATAAAACTTAAGATCACAGAAACGCTAAACGAAGCAGCTTTGGACTTAACATAAGGCTGAGTCTGATTCAAAAGTTCATAGATCTTCTATTATACTACAGTAATAAACCTAATGTGCTCAATCAAAGGATGATACAAAAATGACTGAGCCACATGGCAAACCATTCAGAATGTTCTTTGACAGTTGTTTTCATCTTGCAGATTACCAACGGCTTCTTTTATCAATATATTAGACAGTGTATATCCACATATCAATATTAAATTACTTATATAATGATCAGAAATTCTTGGTTCTTATTTTGTTTTGTTTTGCTTTCTTTTGGTTTTGATTTTGATCTTAGTTTTGGTTAGTTTATGCTACTTCTTTCATTTCTCCAAATAAACACTTCTACTAATATATTCTATAAGGGAAGAAATGCTTTATGTTCAGTCATTAAAAATATCATTATGCTAGAAATATGGGGACTCCAAATCTTTTAAAGTAGAATAAATGAGTGTGATGTGGAATAATATTTAAAATTTCAAAATGTTTTGCATATTGATTAATACATGCCAGAAAAACAGAAGAGTTTTGGCTGGAAAAGTAAAATCATAGATATTTTGGATATCACCCAATATAAATGCCTCACTGCCTTTATCATGGATAGAATAAATATGATCACATTTGCTTTGGAAAGGAGAATCTTTCTTCCCATTTGAGAAATTAAAAATTTTTTAAAACACAGCTGAGTTTTTTCATTAGTTCTATAATCTTAATAATTCTAATTTTCAACAACTGTTTCTGAAATGGGTACCCAAAGGTTTTTATATGTAATAAATGGTTTCCATGCTGACAGTTGCACAAGCAGATTATGACATAATATTACTTTTTCTTTACTGCCATGTTGTTATTATTGTTGTTTTAATAGTATTTTGGCATTAATCTCACAAAATACCAAGGGAAGTTCTGGGGATTTTGTTTGTTTTTTTGGCTTAGTCTGGTTTTTCTTTTTGTCAGCAAAATATTCACTCCATTATACTTTCTTATTTTTTTAAATATTTTATTTATTTATTTTACAGACAGAGATCACAAGTAGGCAGAGAGACGGGGCGGGGAAGCACGCTCCCCGCTAAGCAGAGAGCCCCATGCGGGGCTCAATCCCAGGACGCTGGGATCATGACCTGAGCCGAAGGCAGGGGCTTTAACCCACTGAGCCACCCACCTCCATTATACTTTCTTAAGAGGAAAATAAGAACCAATTCAAACAGTATTTAATATGTACATATATATCCTATATTGGTCTCTTTATTGAAGTAAAATTTATATGTAGTGAAATGTGTAAATTTTAGCTGCTCAGTGAGTTTTAATGAATATATTCCCTCTTGTAACTAACTCCCAATCAACATATAGGACTCATGAAATTTCCCTCATGATGCCTTCCAGTCAATCTCGTAACACATAGGCAGTCACTATTCTGATTCCAATCACTGTAAATTAGTTTTACCCATTTTTGAAACTCCTATAAATGGAACCACAGAAAATGTACTGTATCCTATCCAGTTTCTTTCACTCAACTGTAATATTTTTGGAATTCATCCATGTTGCTGAGTGAGTTAGTAGTCCATCCTTTATTCACTGCTAAGTAAGTCTCCTATTTGTGGACATTTGATTGTTTCCAGTTTGATCTTATAGGAAATTAAAATATGCCACCCCAAAATATACCACTTTGGCATAAGCCAGAGGCAGAGGCAGATGAGCCAGAGGCAAATGAGAATCAACGGATACATACCAAAGCCTCCACAGAGACTCCCTATTTCAACTAAAAGCAGCAACTTTTGAGAAATGAGGACTGCAATAAATCCCCTCTTCTGAGGAAGTTTTATGGCCATGAAGAAAATGGAAACTCAGCATCGATCAAAATAAACTTGCACAAACTTTTCTCTCATAATTTACCTCTCAGATTGCCACCCCTGAAGTCTAAAACACCTCTTCCTTTGTCTTGTCACTTCTCTATATACTTACTGTTCTTTGTTAAGATTGTATACAAACCCCAATTTCTAACAACTTTAACCCACTGAGCCACCCAGGCGCCCCCATAAAAATGTTCTCTTATGTTTTCTTTTAGAAACTTTATAGTTTTACAGACACATAGACCAATGGAGCAGAATAGAGAGCCCAGATATGGACCCTCAACAATATGATTAAATAATCTTTGACAACGCAAGAAAAAATATCCAGTGGAAAAAAGACCATCTCTTCAATAAATGGTGTTGGGAAAATTGGACAGCTATGTATAGAAGAATGAAACTCAACCATTCTCTTATACCATACAGAAAGATAGACTCAAAATGGATGAAAGACCTCAATGTGAGAAAGGAATCCATCAAAATCCTAGAGGATAACATAGGCAGTAACCTCTTTGACACTGGCCGCAACAACTTCTTTCAAGACACGTCTCTAAAGGCAAAGGAAACAAAAGCAAAAATGAACTTCTGGGACTTCATCAAGATAAAAAGGAAAGAGTCAATAAAACAAAGAGGCAACTCATGGAATGAGAGAAGATATTTGCAAATGACACTACAGACAAAGGGTTGATATCCAAGATCTATAAAGAACTCCTCAAACTCAACACCCAAAAAACAGATAATCATGTCAAAAAATGGGCAGAAGACATGAACAGACCCTTCTCCAATGAAGACATACAAATGCCTAGCAGACACATGAAAAAATGTTCATCATCATTAGCCATCAGGGAAATTCAAATCAAAACCACATTGAGATAGCATCTTATACCAGTTAGAATGGCCAAAATGAATAAGGAAGGAAACAACAAATGTTGGAGAGGATGTGGAGAAAGTGGAACCCTCTTACAATGTTGGTGGGAATGCAAGTTGGTGCAGCTTCTTTGGAAAACAATGTGGGTATTCCTCAAAAAATTAAAAATAGAGCTACCCTATGACCTGGCAATTGCACGACTGGGTATTTACCCCAAAGGTACAGAAATAGTGAAAAGAAGGGCCATATGTACCCCAGTGTTCATAGCATCAATGTCCCACAATAGCCAAACTGTAGAAAGAGCCGAGATGCCCTTCAACAGATGAATGGATAAAGAAGATGTGGTCCATATATACAATGGAATATTACTCAGAAAGGATGAATACCAACTTTTGCATCAACATGTATGGGACTGGAGGAGATTATGCTGAGTGAAATAAGTCAAGCAGAGACAGTCAGTTATCATATGATTTCACTTACTTGTGGGACATGAGGAATAACATGGAGGACATTAGGAGAAGGAAAGGAAAAGTGAATCAGGGGAAATCAGAGGGGGAGATGAACATGAGAGTCTGTGGACTCTGAGAAACAAACAGGGTTTTAAAGGGGCGTGGGGTGGGAGAATGGGTGAGCCTGGTGGTGGGTATTAAAGAGGGCATGTATTGCATGGAGCACTGGGTGTTGTACATAAACAATGAATCTTGGAACACTGCATCAAAAACTACTGATGTATTTTATGGTGACTAACATAACACATTAAAAATTTTTTTAAAGAAAATTAAAAATTATTTTAATTTAAAAATTAAAATTATTTTAATTTAAAAAATAAAAATTAAAATTAAAAATTTAATTAAAAATTTTTTTAAACTTACAGTTTTAGCTTTTACATTTAGATACCCAGTTGTTCCAGCACTATTTGTTAAAATCTTCTCTTTTCCCTATTAGATTACTCTGGTGTCTTGCCTATGTGTAGAATCTTTGTCCTGTTCTGTTGATCTGTTTGGTCGTAAGTCTATACCATACAGGCCTGATTATTGTTCCTTAATACTTAGCTTTGAAATTTAGATAATTGATGTTTTTCTACTTTACTCTTTTTTTCAAGTCTGTTTTGGATATTCAGGTCTTTTGCATTTCCATATAAATTTTAGAAACAACTTTCAGAACCATATTGGGATTTTTTTTTTAAAGATTTTATTTATTTATTTGACAGAGAGAAATCACAAGTAGGCAGAGAGGCAGACAGAGAGAGAGGAGGAAGCAGGCTCCTGGCTGAGCAGAGAGCCTGATGCGGAACTCGATCCCAGGACTCTGAGATCATGACCTGAGCCGAAGGCAGAGGCATTAACCCACTGAGCCACCCAGGTGCCCCCATATTGGGATTTTGACTCCAATTGCATTGAATCTACAGATAAAGAAATCTTCATAAACTTGAGTCTTCTAATTCATGAATGTTAGATCTTTAATTTCACTTCAGCACTCTTTTGTAGTTTTCATTGTATCGGTTTTGTAGATCTTTAATCAACTTTATTCCTATATATTTTGTTTGAGATGGTACTTTTAAAAATTTCATGTTCTAATCATTTGCTGCTAGCATACATAAATGCAAATGACTTTCATATATTTACCTTGTATCTGATGACCCTGCTAAGCTGATATTAGTTTTAGTATTACTTTTTGGCACACTTAGGATTTTTCACATAAGCAATCATGCTATCTGTGAATAAAACTATTTTACTTATCCCTTTCCAGCATTTATGTATGTATATATGTAGGGATGTATTTATATACTTTTATTGCTTTCATCTGCTGGTTGTGATCTCTAGTACAATGGTAAGTATAAGCAGTGAAAGAGGGCACATTTAGATTTTTTCCAATCTTGGGAAAAACTATTTAATAATTAATTATTAAGTATGATGTTAGCTATGTAGTTTTGAGGATGTTCTTTATTAGGTTGAGGAACTTGCCTTCTAATTCTAGTTTCATGAGAATTCATATCATGAAAATGTAAACCTTTGTCATGCTTTTTATAAGCCTTTTTATAAGCTTTGTGGTATGATTATATGATTGTTCTCTGTTAGTCTATTTATTGGTGAATAATACTGATCAGTTTCAAATATTAAGCCAATCTTGCCTCTCCTAATAAACTCTACTTAGTGTATAACATACTTTAATATTTCTTCTGTAAGATCTTTTGATGTGTGTTAAATTTTTTTGGAATGTAAATTCCTGGTCTCAGACTTCTAGCTTTAGTTAAACAATATCAACTGTGTTTTCCAACCTGGTTCCAGAAGGCAAATAACTTGCTTAGCATATCAGAGAGAGTAACATCCCATCTGTTCCTCCCACCACTTTCCCCATTCTTAAAAATTAGGCAGGACTACATTACTAGTTTTTGATCAATGGGCTGTGAGTAGAAGTCACCTGTGTCATTTTCACACCAAAGCATAAAAGAGCTGATGCATGTCCCTCTAGCTCACTTAATCCTCCTCTGCAAAAGTGATCTGGAGTTGTCAAGCTCCAAAGAGTGCAGTCATAAGATGGTGCTGTTATTATCAGCATTTTCCAAAAATCTGTGTGGAGCAAAACTCCCAATGGTTCACATTAAATATGTACCATCAACAGTAAATAAACTTTATTCTATGAGACCAGTGAAGCTTTAAGGTTGTTGGTTATTGTAGAAGAGGGCAGTCTATTCTGGAATAGCAGTAGCAGCAGCAATGAAAGAAATTAAAAGTAAAACAACAGAAACAAAATAGTTTTATTTACTAACAATTATTATTTACTAACAATCATGAAAGTTCATAGATCTCTACTTTAATGTATTGGTAAAGAAAACAGTCTCCAAAAAAGCAACTTAAGATGAATTATTTTCTTCATTTTTTCATTCAATACGTATTTATTGACTGCTGACTATATTCTAGATTATTCTATGAACAAAATAGTTAAGTCCCCATTCTTATTTATGAAATAATTAGTGATAAAAAGTTGTTAAAAAGGGAACAATACGCCCAAAATGGAGGGTATGTCCCCAAGACAGCAAACCATGACTTAATTGCAGTTTCAGTCACTTCCAGAAATGTGACCTTTAACCAGTCTCAGAATTACCTGATCAGCATTAATAAGGTCATCTGCGCAACAGAGCCTGGCCCTTCAAGAAAAGGAAGGTGACCTTGTTGGAAAAAAACCTTTCTTTTGTCTATGATTCCCTGTCCCACCCCCTCTCTGCCCTTAAAAACCTCCCATTTTTTATAGCTCCTTGAAGCTCTCTTCTATTTGCTAGATGAGATATTGCCCAATTCCTGAATCCTGAATAAAGCCAATTAGAGCTTTAAATTTACTCAGTTGAGTTGTGTTTGTTTGCTTTAAGATTCTATTTATTTATTTGACAGAAGAGATCACAAGTAGGCAGAGAGGCAGGCAGAGAGAGGGGGAAGCAGGCTACCCGCTGAGCAGAGAGCCCGATGTGGGCTCGATCCCAGGACCCCGGGATCATGACCTGAGCAAAAGGCAGAGGCTTTAACCCACTGAGCCACCCAGGTGTCCCTGAGTTTTGTTTTTTTAACAATATTAATACATCTGAATTTAAATGGATCTCAGTAATCATGTATAGTGATACTATGGATATGAAATATTCACTCACAATTGACTTTACTGTTCCCTCTCACCTTATATTGAAAACTTTCACCATTTTATTCCTCTATCTATAAGTAATGTTTTATGACCCAATGAGTTGTCAAAAGTCAGGGATCCAAAGGAGAAAGGGAGATGACAATGGTTAGCACAGCTCCACTGTACAGTTATAAAACACAAGCAAAAACAAAGGAAAAACCCCAGAATTGACCATAATTTGAAAACCTGCATGAAAATGACTGTAAAGGCCTGTTTAGCCAGAGCGGTTCCATCTCGGTTGAACAGCCATTTTTGTTCTTTATGTAGTAAAATATGGTCGACCAGTCCCTGATAAAAGAGCCCAAATTCAAGGGCGGGTCAGGTCAGGTAGAGATAACAGAGCCCGAACCCAGGGATGAGTCAGGCCAGGTGGAGACATCCAATTAGTAGAGCGCCCATATTCTCTCCCTAGCTACCAAGGAGTGTGAACCCTGCCTTTTGGGTGCCTTTTGGGTGCCAATTCTGACCAAGGCGATAGGCTAGTTCAAATAGCTACTATGGGGTGAATTGTAATTCAATTGGCCATCTGTGTGTGACCTAGCATGACTGTGTAGCTTTCTCTGTGTGTTAACAATCTTTTTGGCCACCTGTGTGTGGCCAGGCTCAACCACATGGCCTTTGCTCTAAAAAAGTTGAGATATCACCTTACACCAGTAGAATGGCCAAAATTAGCAAGACAGGAAACAACATGTGTTGGAGAGGATGTGGAGAAAGGGGAACGCTCTTACATTGTTGGTGGGAATGCAAGTTGGTGCAGCCACTCTGGAGAACAGTGTGGAGATTCCTCAAGAAATTAAAAATAGAGCTTCCCTATGACCCTGCAATGGCACTGCTGGGTATTAACCCAAAGATACAGATGTAGTGAAAAGAAGAGCCATCTGTACCCCAATGTTTATTGCAGCAATGGCCACGGTCGCCAAGCTGGAAAGAACCAAGATGCCCTTCAACGGACGAATGGATAAGGAAGATGTGGTCCATATACACGATGGAGTATTATGCCTCCATCAGAAAGGATGACTACCCAACTTTTGTAGCAACATGGACGGGACTGGAAGAGATTATGCTGAGTGAAATAAGTCAAGCAGAGAGAGTCAAGTATCATAGGGTCTCACTTATTTGTGGAGCATAACAAAGAACATGGAGGACATGGGGAGATGGAGAGGAGAAGGGAGTTGTGGGAAATTGGAAGGGGAGATGAACCATGAGAGACTATGGACTCTGAAAAACAACCTGAGGGTTTTGAAGGGGCGGGGGGGGGGGGTGGGAGGTTGGGGAACCAGGTGGAGGGTAATAGAGAGGGCACGTATTGCATGGAGCACTGGGTGTGGTGCAAAAACAATGAGTACTGTTACGCTGAAAATAAATAAATAAATTTTTTAAAAAAGAATAAAAGATATTAAAAAAAAAAAAGTTAGTCTGTGAGGCTGGGGGTGGGCGCCCTCTCTGTAAGAGGCGGCCCTGACTGGTCGATTCGATTCTTGGTGCTGGCACAAAATAAAGCTTTGCTTGACCTTCGCTTTGTATGGGTCTCGCACCTTTGATCACAGACCCATCAATGACCAGCTACTTAATACAATTCTCTCAGCCATTTGAAAGAGTACAAAATTCAAGTATAAATTTCCACATTTCTTTTTCCTTCTTCAATAGCCTTTACATGAATCAAATTACCGTACTAGACAGCTGGGGAGAAAACAAATACCTCTGGCTAATAACTAACTTGGGTCAACTTTTGGTTTCAATTCTAGCCTTAGCCATTAACAGAGAAGGGAAGGCAACAATTCCAGAAAATAAAATGCCCAAAGGGAAGGATGACCCTTTCTTTGTGATCATTCTTAAGTCATTAAATCATTAATGTAGTTTAAAGTTCAAGGGGGTCTTCTGGACCTGCCACAATGCTAGATAAAGAAAAGGGCTTACACTATGGCAAATGTAAGATAGCTAAAGTTATCCAAATACTCTTGCCTCCAGTTTTCAAATTACAGGCACAGCTTCTGCTTTTGCTTTTGTTAGTTGCCTTAGTAAAGGCACTCCGCATGCATATGAAGTCTATATTGGTGCCTCTTTATCTATGAGCCATCAGATGATGTCACACTTGCTAATTCATAGACTATTCATCTTGGTGTTTACGCTCCAAGAAAATGATGGCTGTTTAATTATACTACAAATGAGTTTTGCCAGCCAATTGTATGGCAGATGTTATTTACTCCCAGAACAACTGTCAAAAGACCAAAACAGCACATCTAACAAATCAAAATGTACTGTATTGACTTACATTTCACAGGCGGTACCTCTACCATCTTAGCCACAGGCTTTGCATTGTGGTGGTGATGGGAAGGGCAGCATCATTAAGGATAATAGCCAGTCAGAAATCTGCTTGTCACAGTAAGTAGGATTAAAAGAGATGTAACTGAGTATATTCTACCTGAATGGAAACAGGGAACTGTCAGTAAACATTTATAAAATCCTTCAAATTTGCTTAATGCTATGTATTGGAACATTCACCAAATCATTCCATGATGGCAGATGGGAAAGAGGAAAGACCCATCTTCTCTACTCATATGGTGACTGAACTGTAGTCAATGAAATATATTTTCCCATCAAATTTACGATGCTATAAAGGTGGAGAGAATGCCTGTAGCTGGATGGTTACCATAGCTTAAATCTAGAAAGCTTGCTACAATAAACTTGTTCTGTATGTTGTTTAAACTTTTCTAAGCTTGTGGGAGCATTTTATTATGCCTAACTCTTGCTTCAAATAAAACTTGCCAGTGAGTTCTGCTGTGGCCCTTTTATGTAGTGTACTGGTATCATGCCAATGTTTTTAATAAGGAGGGAAAATAAGAACTCTTAAAAGTTTAAAGCCCAATAATCTACGAACTAAAATCTGATTAAGTACAAAATAAACTTTCTACAATTAAGTGATTCAGTGGCAGATAAAATGGAAGCAGAGCCCAAGAAGTAACTCTTACCAATTTAGTTCTGCATACTCCACTAAATTGGGATGGTGTCTTTCTGCTTAGCACAGAAGTATTGAGGCAAAAAATGGGCCTTCATTTCTTTCAACCAGAATTATATCCCATTGAGAAAGATCAACTGCTTGGCTTTCTTACTGGGGTAATTTGAAAAGGTTTTTTTCTACATGACCACTGTCCACAGCTCATTTCTATGTAATATACTGGCTTTATGAAGGGAGACGTGATTTATAGACCACTAATATATCCCCCTATATCCAATCTAGTATATCTCTCATTTCTGCTCAGTTTGCCTAGCTCTGCAAACAAGCAAAATGAAAGTCCTGTTCAGTCAGGAGCCATGAGCTACCTAGTTTTGTCTCTTCTGATGCTTTTTGCAGTAGGAAACTTGTGCCTGAGACACAGCATCTGCCAGCTTAGGAAAACAGTCTGGCAGGGAAATGGAGCAGCTAATAGCAGAGCTGAGGGAAGCTGTCAGATTTTCAAGCATTTATTTTTACATCTGAACCAAAATGATGAGAATTTAGTTAAGCCAACCTCTTACCTTGGCTTCCTTATTCCTCCTTTTTTCCTCACATGCGTCTCTCATTTATTATTATTATTTTACAACAAGGACATAATTTGCTGGCTACTAATTTCTATAGCCTGAAACTATGCTGGGATTATGGAAGAAAAAGTTACTTTTCTAACTTTCCTGAGGAACAAGGTGCTACTTGGGTAAATATTAATAAAATGTTAATTTTGATCTGTTAATACTGATGAATGAAACTGGCATTTATAAATCATGTTCATGCCAAAAGAAATCACGCCTTGACAAGCATGTTACATAGGCCACTGCATTTTTCTGAATTTACTAACCAACCTACATCTCCTCCTACCAGATGGTGTTTTTTTTGTCAACCTCAGCTCATATAACCATGAAATTATTGATAGCTTCAATCTCCTTTTGCTTTTCATTCTTTCTCCCTTCTCATAACACTAATAAATATGCATATATTATATATTATGATATATATACAATATATTATATATGTATTATATATTATCCACAGACTCTAACATAAGGCTATTGCCGTAAGATAGCTGCTTGAACGTGGAAACAAATTACAAAATCCATATCAATAGCCAATTAAGTTTCAAAACCCTCTACTATTCAGTCTTAATCTACCTTTGACTTAATCAGTATTGGATATATATAATAAGCTCCTAGGTAGGACCATGCACAGGGGATTACAAGAAGCAAGCACAATCCCTACCACTGGAGATTTTCTAGCTAAAAAAAGAAGGAAATTTTAAGATACAGTCTAAGTCATAAGCTAAATACAGATATCTTCTTGAAGAACAAATATTGCTCAAATCTAAGAAATTATGGCTCAAATTTGGAAATTAAATAATTTCATTACTGAGGACTTTAAGAATTTGCATATTAAAGCAAGTGTAATATGCTTTAGCATAAGGAAAAAGGGTCTTATTGAAAGAGAATACCTAGAGTTGAGAGAAAGGCATCTATTTTTTGTATCTCCCCCTATGACTGTGATGCACAGTCTAGTGTAGAGCATAAAATTCAAGCAAGCATTAATGATAAAGCACAAGAATAAGAAATTAACTGTTGACGGAGAGCTGAGCATGTTATTATTACTCTGCCAACAAAACTGTCTTATTGGAGATGTCTGAGGATAGCTGACTATTAAGTATGTTTCCAAAAATATATACCAGCATCCTTTTGATCCAGTTAAAGGAATTACTCCAGACAGAATACTGAAGACAGTCAGAAGAGTTAGAAGAGTCCAGACCTAGATTTAAATTTTTTCTTTCATTTACTGGTTGCATGGGCTTAGATTTTTCAGACTTTCTGAGTCTCAGTTTCTTTATCTTTAAAATATGAGTATACTGCCTACTTCAAGAAATTGTAATGATAATTGAATAAGATACCATTAAGTGGTCTATACGTTACTCTAAAATAGTTCAACATATACAGTAGGATAAAACTGTTTCTGTATTAGTTTAACCTGCATGTTTGAGACAGTTAGATCTTCTAATCAGGAAAAGACATTTCGGGAGTGGTTAGCTAGCATTTAATCAAGGCTTTCTGGAAGACTTTTCTCTCAAAAAATGACCTTGTGTTGAGGTCGTCTTTTCTTCTTAGCCTTCTTTCTTTTCTGCCTGCCTCCAAAGGACCATAGATCACGTATGTTCAGCAATATAGGAGAAGCGTCTTAGAAGTAGAATTCCTGAATCTGAGCTTCAGTGAGATGACAAATTCATTAAAGATCACAGAACTCCTAATTCCAAAACCAGCTGAACATTAAATCACTGGGCACTGGAATAATATGGTTGGTATGAAAATAGTACAAGGAGGACATAAAGGCCCCTATTCAATTTCACGTTCCTGAACACTCAAGCACTGACGCGTTATCAGAAAACAAACACCTTTGCTTAATTGTGTTTTCCAAGCTTTGTTTAAATAAAATGAAGCCTGTGTTTTGAAAGCTTTGCCATTTTACTAGTATTAGTCATGTGAGACATCTACAAAATAACAGACATAAGACAATAGACAATTTTTTTTACTCTTTAAGTATAGATATCAGTAAGAACAGCATATTCTTCCATATATGTGAGGTGTAATAGTCATCTATAGAGCAAATTTATCTAAGAAGATAATGACTTGAGTGATAGAAACATAGCCCAACACTCAAACTATCAGGTACTAAAAGTGTGTTTCCATTATGAAGGTATCTCTATGATCATCAGAGCTGTTTCAATGGGCCATCAAGAAAAAGAAGTAAAATCTCCTTTTGTGGCTATTTAATATGGATTTTTTAAAAGATACACAGATGTGAACTGCAAATATAGATTTAATCATTGTTATGTATTACTAATTATTTTTCTCATGATTCTTACTCATTAGCAAGAGATGGGATCCATGAGGAAATAAAAGGAAGTAGAACAAATGCTTTATATACAATCACACCTCTTCAATTTTACCTTCTTTTACTTCCAAATGTCTATCTGATATCTATATTTGAAATCCCCAGGCAATCTCATACTTAGCAGGTCGAAAGAGAAATCCACGATCTTATTCCTGCAACCCTAAACCTGGGATTCAACTAAGATTCTTTTTCATATGCCTTAAATCTCTCCATCCCATGTATCTAATCAATTTCCAGGTCCTATTGATTCAGCCAGTTCCACATCTCTGGAATCCCTTTTCTCTACCTTACCCCTCCTTGCCACTACTCTTTTAAAACACTGATTATTTCTCCAGTGGATTATTGTAACAGTTTCCTAATTTATAGTCTCACCATCCATATTCAGTTCATCAAATGTACAAGAGGCCTTAAATCCTTTCCTGTCACCTGGACTCTTGCTTACTAATAACAAAGAGAAATGTATCTGGTAATCACCACCTAAACCAATGATAGTAGGTGGCATCAGTGGGATAACTTCACCATGCAATGCAATAAAAGACAGTTGGCCTGGTAGTTTTCTTGCCAAAAATATATAATCAAAACCTAATCACAAGGAAATAACCTTTCAAGTTCAGAATTAAAAAAAATAATAATAATATTAGGAAAAATCTCATCACTCTATTGCAGTCTGGTTTGTTTTGTTTTTGTTGTTGTTGTTGTTTTTGCCAAGAAAAAGGGGCGTACAGTTTGTTTTCGCCCTTTTGTTCCCTACTCAGTACACTATTCAGTATGAATTTGATTTTGTGAAAGGTATTGAGTTAAAAATCTTCATAGATATGCTGGGTATTTGGCACACAATACTTGTTTGGGAAAAATGCATCACTGGTAGGTTCTTGTGGGCAGAATGCACTGCAAATATTACCCACAGCGAATGTTCTGTCACAGGGGGGATTGGGCAGGAGCATCTGTTAGAGTCTTTTATGACATATCAGTATATAGCCAATGTCGCCAGCAAGGGTTTTTCTCCATTATAAAACAACAATCTTCAGTAGAATTGGAGTCACTAAAAGCAGGAAGACAGCTTGCTTTATGAAAGATGCTACCTTTTCCTCAGCCAAGAAATCACCGATCTGATGTTAAGTTCCTGCTATTAGTCTTTCTTCAGCTGCGCAGGTGGCAACTGTTCCATGTTCCAGTTCAGCTCCCCAAGGTTACAGCTGTGAACTTGGATAATGGCTGTGTTTATTCTCTGCCAGCCTTAAAAGTCTTCAGGGTAAAGCTTTTTTTTTTTTTTCTTTTTCTTGCTGCTCATTGAAAATCCCTTCTGGAGCAGATGTGTCTCTCCCCATCTTCTGTAGTTTCTGTGTTTCAGATTAAGTTCAGCATTTTTGTTGCTGTTGTTTGTGGACTTACTTTCTAATTCCTGATGACAAAGTCAGTTTTGAATTCGTTCCTGTGTATCTGATATCTATTTTCTCTTGTCTGTAAACAAAAACTTTCATGGTAAACTTGGCATCAAATAGCTTGTGTCCTGGGAGCATCGCAGACCACTGTCGTTTATATCGCAGTGTGTGGTTGCTTTGCCACACCAGCCTGGGTTTCAAAATTTAGATCACAAAGACCATAATAGCCTTTATTTTTACTATTTTGTATACTTTCTTGGTATGTATTTTGGGGCCTCCAGCCCCTGCAAAGCAGCCTTCTCCGATCTAATCATTTCTGGGAATCTCCAGGTGGGGTCTCATAGTTGTTCTTGAATAATTTCCATTATTATACAGCAGGCATCACTTGTTTTCTCTCTCATTCTGGCCTCCTCAGGAGCATCAGATATCCTTCTCTTTGGGACAATTCCCATCTTTCTTGATGTGATGGAATCCCCATAGGGCTCAAACTAATACCAGTATATTATCTTGAGTCCCAACGCACCAAAGTCAAACTATCTACATAAAGTATCTCTCTCCTATTTCCTCTTTTCTTCCTTCATTTCGATCTGCAATTACTAACCCATCACTAATATAAGGCTAGTGCTGTGCTAAGACCAGAAATCGAATATTAACAAGAATGGTATGGCCATGGCCTCATGCATTTGACCTATCAAGTATAAAAACGACACACAAATAATCACAAGGAGTGTTATCATTTGAAGGATTATGGATTACAGGGTATAATGAAAATAAGTACACAGGTCCAAGTCCAAGGGCCCAAAAAGGCCTTCCTCAGGAAACCAAGAATGTAGACATGAGTATAATCTAGCTTAGCAGAAGAGGAACATGTAGTGCTCCAAACAGAAGGAAGTATAAGGTCAACCTGTCACTGCATTTGCATTAAGTTTGTAACCTACTTTTTAATGTAGTGAGGTACGTATACTAATGTTTCATAGATATTTTTAGTAAATACATTTTTAAATTTCTGCTTGCAATAAAGAACAGTTGTTAAATGAGCACCCACAGACCTATCACCCATATGTCAGTTTGATTCACCAATTACTGAATATGGCATACTAAAATCTCTGCTTAAAATGGTGGAATTGTCAATTTATTTTACAATAATTTTCTATATATTCTAAAGTTATGTTAGAACATGAATTCAATTTTGAATATTTATATAATTCTAGTGAAATTAGTGTTGTGCTTATCTAGTATTGAGTTTTGACTTAAAACAATTTGTCTAAAACAATATAGCTACATCAAATTTTATTTTGACCGTTGTTTTTAGGTATTTTAATTTGTTATTCATACATAATTGAACAATAATGATGAAAATATTATTACCGTGATCTTACATAGTCAATGTTTATTTAGCTTTACGAATGTATTTAGCAATTTGCTGTTCACTATTTCTCTTTGCATCTCAGAAATTTAATCTGAGATCATTTTTCTACTGTCTTAAGCTATTTTTCACAATTTTTGTTACTAAAAATCTATTAGAAGCTAAAATTTTTAATATTCTTTAAAAAAGGTCTTTGCTCTCATTTTTTTTTTTTTTTGGTTCTCATTTTTAAGATATAAGTTTGAAAAAAAAAAAAAAGATATAAGTTTGACGGTAACCTTTCCACAACACATTTAAGATACCATATTATGGGGTGCCTGGGTGGCTCAGTTGGTTAAGCAACTGCCTTCAGCTCAGGTCATGATCCTAGAGTCCCAGGATCGAGTCCCATACTGGGCTCCCTGCTTGGTGGGGAGTCTGCTTCTCCCTCTGACCTCTCCCCTCTCCTGTTCTCTTTCTCTCATTCTCTCTCTCTCTCTCTCAAATAAATAAATAAAATCTTAAAAAAAAGATACTGTTTTATTAGACGAAACCTAATAGGTCTTCTATGTAAACTGTCTCTCCTTTTTTCCTCTTTGGTTGGTTTTATGACCTCTTTGTTTTTGTCTTTCAATTTCTATTAGTTCACTGCTCTTTGTCTAGATATGGATTTCTTTTTATTTACTATAAATATTTTGGGCTTTCTGTGTCTGAGGCTGGCATCTTATATCAATCCTGGAAAAAAAATCAGTCATTACCTCCTCAAATCTTGTTTCTTCTTTTTTTTTTTTAAGATTTTATTTATTTATTTGTCAGAGAGAGAGAGAGAAAGAGCAAGCACATGCAGACAAAGTGGCAGGCAGAGACAGAGAGAGAAGCAGGCTCCCTGCCAAGCAAGGAGTCAGATGTGGGACTCGATCCCAGAATGCTGGGATCATGACCTGGGCCAAAGGCAGCCACTTAACCAACTGAGCCACCCAGGCATCCCTCAAATCTTGTTTCTATTATACCCTCTGGTTAGGTAAGTGTTCATCTTTCTCACTCTATAGTCTATGTGTTTTAACTCTTCTCCCATATTTCTTCTTTTCTTTTTCTCTGGCTATATTTTGGATAATCACCTCAGATTCCAATTCCAGTTTACTCAATGCTCTTTTCAACTTTGACTACTTTGCCATTTAATATGCCCTTTATTTTTTAATCTTCATATGGCTCATTTCTTTCTATTCTCTATTTCTATCAAGAACCATTTGGTTCTTCAGTATATGTCCTTGGTCATATTTATCACTCTTTAGCCTATGCTCATTTAGTAGCTTTTTAACTTTTTTTTTTAAAGATTTTATTTATTTGACAGACAGAGATCACAAGTAGGCAGAGAGGCAGGCAGAGAGAGGGGAAAGCAGGCTCCCTGCTGAGCAGAGAACCCGATGCGGGGCTCGATCCCAGGACCCTGAGATCATGACTAGAGCCAAAAGCAGAGGCTTTAACCCACTGAGCCACCCAGGCACCCATAATTTTTTTTATTATAAAAATATCATTTTGTATTCTTGTTGTAATCCCAATGCAAGAAGCATTTGCATGTGTGATTTTGCTTTGTTCTCCTGTTGGCTTGGGTTCATGGTACAGTTCTCATCATTCATGGATCCATAATTGTGAATTTATTTACTCACTAAAATGTATTTGTAACTTTAAAATCAATACTCATAGCACTTTTGTGCTTATACATGGACAAGCGCGCAGTCCACAAAATTTTGAGTCACCCAACAAACACATTCCCAACTGAGGTCAATCGAGGTGCTACTTTTGTCTTCTTCTTTCAGCTCTCCTTCTCTAAACAAGTATTTTGCAATCTGTTTAGTGCCAAGTTTTTCACATTTTTATGCTTGTGTGTGTGAGAGAGAGAAGAGACTTCACAGTTTAAAATGACTCCCAAGTGTAGTACTGAAGTGCTGTTTAGCATTCTTGAACACAAGAAGACTTCAGTGTGTCAATGGAAAGAATATGTATGTTAGATTAGCTTCATTCAGTCATGACTTATAGTCTGGTTGGCCATGAGTTCAATGTCAATGAATCAACAATATATACTAAATATGGTATCTATTAAAATACTGATGTATTGATTGGTTGATGAAAACATTGTGACTAGAGGACAAGAACCTAACACAAATGTCCCCTAAGAACAGTGGTTCAGTATTTGTTAATTCAGTGTTTGCAGCAACTTTATACAACATAAATACCATAAATAATGAGAATCTATTGTATGTATGTATATGTTTTTATTTTGCTGTGAATTCATATTCATTGGATTTTATCTGTTGAGTTAGTCTGTGGAAAAGTTTTATTTCTCCAAAAATGGTTTGTGTTTTCTTCTGCCAGTTAGTTGCCTGGTAGCAAGGCTTTAAATAAAGCTATTTGCTTGAGATTTTATAACCAAACACTTTGAATCAATTCAAGTCATACAACATTGTGAATAACTATTTCTGTTTACAGTTTCTCCATAAAGATTTTTTTTTCCTTCTATGATGGACCAGCTTGGAAAATTCAAGTTTCATTCTTTAACATTTGCTTAGAAAGCATGACACTTTGAGGGTCCCAGATTTATGTGGGATTCTACTATTCATTTTCCTGGCTTGGTCAAAAGATTTACTATGTCCCACAATCTTCATAACTGCATATCTATCAAAACTGAATCTCAAGTTTGTCAGTCTTGGCAGAGACCCTCAGGAATCATTCTGACCTTGGTACTTGTTTCTATTCCAGGATTCCCATTTTTGCTTTTGTTTTTCATTGTAGATATGTTACTAAGTATAAGATCAGGAACTAATGTTAAAAAAAAAGATTAAAATAAAAATTTTAGCTTTCTAATGTTTTCCTCAGGAGATTCACTCAACATGGTAGAAACACGATTCCCCTTTTCCAGTTTTATAATTCCAAGCTAAGGCTGAAATTGTTAGCATACACTGAGATCTCCCACCAAACTTTTTTTAGCTTTTTAGTTCTATGACTTAAGGCAAGTATGTGGCCATTTGCTTATTTCAGGGACTTTAGATAAAAATCTTGCTTCTTTCAAAGACTTACATGTAATCATACACTTTACATTTGATTTCTGTTTTTAGAGTAAGGAGAATCAAATAATGAATATTCTCCTGTTCACATTATAAGAATGTTGCTAACTCAATACTTAAATTGAATAACTTTATGTTAACTATCATGGTGATTCATGGTTTTGTTGGGTTATCAGTAGCAATAATTGTTATGGTAAGTTCTGTGTTTACTGAAATAATGGTAATAATAACAAGCAAATGTCATTGCCAAGTTTACTTTCATTATTCAATGTTTTAATGTTCAATTAAAGAAAGAAGAAATGTTACACTGTTGTTTTAGGGTAGATGAGGCTGAAGTACCATTAGACCCAAGTATGACTGGTGACTCAAATAAACCAGAAGTTTATGTCATAATCACATTACCATCTAACATGAGTTTCCCTAATTGGAAGGTAACTTTCCTGCACATAGTGATCCAGGGAGCCAGACCCCTTCTATCTTGTGATTTCAGCATCTCTTAGAGACTTGTTGATATTTAAGCCAGTAGAAAAGAAAAGATGCAAGTCAGTGGGCACCCCTCCTCTTAAAGTCTCTGAACTGTTTTATTCACAACACATCTGACACCAAATGTGTGGTGTTTTTCCCAACACCAGAGAATTCTCTAATTCTCCAGATATTCAGTCTGAGTATCCTATGATTCAATTCAATTCTGACACTAACTGTGCAGAGTTAATACATACAAATTAAGGGCTTATTCCCACAAGACACCTCCCACTTCTGATGCCAGGTGCAAGTCCCAGATTGCCAAGTGCACTTCTGATCAACCAGCTATAAATCAGAGGTCCCCATGATCTTCTCCTCAGGTTTGATAATCTGCTAGAATGACTCATGGAACCCATAAAAACACTTTACCATTACCAGTTTACTCTAAAGGACACAACCCAGCAACAGCCAGATAAAAGAGATGCATAGAGCAAGGTATGGGGAAGTGACACAGAACTTCTATGCCATCTCCAGGCGTGTCACCCTCTCAGTACTTGATGTGTTCAATAACCGGGAGGCTCACTGTATCCCATCATTTAAACATTTTTATGGAGGTTTTAATAAGTAGGCATGATTGGGACACTTGGGTGGCTCAGTTGGTTAAGGTCTGACTCTTGATTTTGGCTCAGGTCGTGATCTCAGGGTGGTGAGATTGAGTCCCATGTGGGGCTCTGTGTTGGGTGTGGAGCCTGCTTGATTCTCTCCCCCTGAGAGAATCAAATCCTACAAACATGAGGGCACTCTCTCTTTCTTTAAAAAAAAACAATAATAATAGTAAGTAGGCATGATTGATTAAATCATTGACCACTGATGATTAACTGAATCTCTGGCCCCTCTCAGTGGGTGGGGCTGAATGTTTCAGCTGTTCTAATCATGACTTGATCTTTCTGACAACCAGCACCTATCCTTAAGTTATCTAGAGGCCCACCAAGAGTTGCCTCGCTAAAATAAAAGATGCTCTTATTTCATCCTATCCCTCGGGAAATTCCAAGGAATTTAGGACCTCTGTCAGGAATGGTGGACAAAAATCAAATACATATTTCTTATTGTAACAGAAGGACTTAGGGTAAAAAATGGTGCACATAACTTTTACTCCTATTTCTTTGGTTAGAACCCGGTGATACGGTAAAACCTAACTGCAAAGAAACTTGGGAATTTTAGCCTGTGTATCTCAAAAGAAAAGAAATTGTATCTTTTGGAATATCTGGTGTTTTCTGTTAAGCCAGTAATAGGTAACAGTATCTAGAGTTAAAGCAAAATTTTCCTTTACTCCAAAATCTGAAAGAGCACTAAACTATTTTTCTATATAGTCCAAAATTAAAATTAATGTACAATGCACATTAATCATTAAAAAATGTAGTAGGGTAGGGGCACCTGAGTGGCTCAGGGGGTTAAAGCCTCTGCCTTTGGCTCAGGTCATGATCCCAGGGTCCTGGGATCGAGCCCCACATCGGGCTCTCTGCTCAGCAGGGAGCCTGCTTTCCCCTCTGTCTCTGCCTGCCTCTATGCCTACTTGTGATCTCTGTCTGTCAAATAAATAAATAAAATATTGTTTAAAAAATGTAGTAGAGTAAAAAAAATAAGTGTTCTTCATCGTACCTAAATTTCTGCTTAGGTAGCACATGAATAGTAAATTTAGTATATATAATTTATGTATTATAGCTATGGTTACTGACTGATGTTTTTTTGTTGGCTCAAAGTAAAGATCCTGAATATATGCATTTTAGAAATGACTTTTATAAGTGATTATAAGTTCTTAGAGAAAAACTTTCATTGATGGATTGCTGACCCAGGGTATATGCGAAAATGACTCGAATACCTGGTAGCAGAAAACAAAATAAAAGCCCATTTAAAACTAAATGCCAAGCACCCGGCCTGGGCATAAATTCTTTCTGGGAGCGAAGAGATGCAGAATGACAGCTAAAGGAACATGTTATGAAATGGTATGTCGTTTTGTCGGGGATGTCTTTGTAATGACTAAGAAGCAGGTTAATAAGATGATTAGAATGAAGGCTAAATATGAGAAAAGTACAAAGCACTTCCTTCAAGTCATTCCTCAGAGATATGTGGGCGGCAAATATTATCTCTGTTTTGTCGACTGAAAAATGAAATAGTTTATGCACTTACAGACATTTTACTGGCATTCTGATTTTTAAACAGGTGTAGGGTTTCCTTTTATAGATATCTGATAGTTATTACATCAGCTTTACACTCCAGTAATACTTCCAAACAATAGTATATCTAGGATTGTTGAGATAATCAAGGTTTCACTCTGTCTTATTTTTCATAAAGTCTTTAACTCCCTTTAGGTTCTAAAATGGTAGACAAAAATAAATGTTACATATGACCCTTTCAAGAGAATCTGTAAGATTTCGAGTTTTGTTTTAAAGAATATTTGTAAGACATGAAACTAATTTTTGTCCCTAATATTATTGGAACAAAAAACTAGTACCTAAAACATTTACATTTGCATTTTTTAGATAAATGCAAGAATGTCCAGGAAAGTCAAATCTTCACTTATTATAATGAAAATGAAAAACCCATTCTATAAACTCCCATGTTTAGCTCTATGCCAAGTTAACCACTAAATACTGACTAATGCTACATACAATTAATGGAACTTAAAGGGATTTACTGAATTAAGTACACAGTGTTCAGAAGACAAAGGTTATATATGTAACACATCCTAACAGCAATGATTTTCTCTCTGCCATTTGGTGGGCTGAGGTACAGGGATCCTAAGTAGCCTTGTTTTGAATATTACAATCTTCTCTTAGACCCCTGCTAATATTATTCTCTTCTATACTTTCTCACAAATCAAATTTACCTCAATCCATATGCTTGTGACTATTAGCAGCAATATTCTGAGTCAGAAAGAGAATTAGAATAGTTTTTAATAATATACGATGGGAAAATTTGCTACTCTAATCAGGACTCCACTCCATATTCTGTACCTGTAATTCACAAATGGTGGTTCACCAAAATTGTGTAAAACCCAAACAGATCTGTACAAAAGTAGCCAAAATGTCACTTGCTTTTATCAATACTCTAGGAGAATAGGTAGAAATGAATTTCATCAATGTTAATTACTTTACTCTCACTTTAGAGATCAGTTATATGATTGTAAAACTTTAGCAAAACCAAAAAAAAGGAAGTATGTTAACAGCAATTTATATATGGCAGTTTTAAAACAAATTAAATTAATTAAAAACTAAATTACATTATTTTTGTTTGTCTTTATATCTCTTCTGAAGCAATTAGTAAGAAACCATCTTTACTTAAGAAATGATGCAATTTAGTTTTATGATACTTTGTGTTAAATGTGTTTTATGAATATGCAATTCAGAAATCTGACATAATTTTAACAATAAATTATGTGTTGCTTTGTATAGAATGGATGTTGTCAAAATAGAAACCTTCTCATATATGTGATATTTAGCCCTCAATATTAGCTTCATCTACTTAAGGTTAGTAATTATCAATTAAATTATCTTCTTAAGCAAATATATCCTTAATAGACTTAGGTATCTGGATTTTATAACTACTTTTTTTCTAAGCAATATCTAATTCTCTCCTTCTTCCACTGTAATTAACTTTGAGGATTTAAAGTTGTACTTATTACCAACAGTGATGACCTTATTTGGATTCAATTAGCAACATTTATGTCTCAGATATTTATTAGTCCTCATTTTATAATTTGTGTTGTATTTACACATCAATTAACAAGCATGAAAAGTTGGTTATAGTAACTGGTTAATACCCACATGTCAAGTGATTCTACATTTTAAATAGATTTGTATTATTTACCTTTAGATACTTCCCATCATCATCACACAAGTTCACTCTCACAGCCCATGATGAATGTAAATGTTCCCCTAAAAAAATAGAGAAGCAATCTAAGTTGATTTTTTATTTTATGTTTTATCTTAATTTCACCCCTGGATGAAATCTATAAACTTAATCCCCTTATTTATATTTTTTAACCATCTCTCTTTAGCTGCTTTTTCAAGAGCAAGATCAGTCACTCTTCCAACTACATCCAGAGTTTGCTCTAACCCTGATAAGATTACAGGACAGTTTGTCTGCAAATTTCCATGGCTCATTCAAAAAGGATGACAAAGAGCTAATAGAGGGAGATGAGCATTTCAGATAGAAGTAGAGATATGTAAAAGAGTGTGTTTGAAGTAATGGTGAGAATTTTGGCCTAGGGTATATGAGGATAATGACAAGAGTCTATGTAGTTTTGCTTTCATATATAAGGAATAATAGTGTATCTATATATATCTTATTTTATTATTGCTAATCTATGCCTCAGTACAGAAAGGAAGGAAGAAAAAAGGGAATAAATAAGGGAAAAAATAAAGGATAATGAAAGAAAGGGAGGAAAGAAGGAAGAAAGAAATCATAATTATAGATGACCTATTTGGATCCAATTAGTAACATCTGTGTCTTAGATGTTTATTTATGCCAATTTCATAATTGGGTTGGAAGGTTATAATAAGGAAGAGAGGAAGGAAAGAAGAAAGAGAGGAAGGGAGGGAGGAAGGAAGGAAATTCTGTCCTGAAACTTCTCCCTGGTCAATAAAATCTTCCTTATTCAGTCTTATGGTGGTCCAGCTCCCATAATCAAGCCTCACCAAAATGACCCTTAAAATCCCTAGTCATTCTATGAGACAGTACCACCCTGTAACCGAAGCCAAGCAAAGACATCACAAAAAAAAGAAAATTACACACCAATATCCCTCATGAACATAGATTCAAAAACTTTCAAAAGCATATTAGACAACTGAATCCAAAATATATGTATTTTTTTAAAGTCTAATCTATGACCAAGTAAGTGGACTTCATTTCAGAAATGGAAGTTTGGTTTAACATCCCCAAATCATTCAGTCTAATGTATCATAATATATAGGACAAAAACCACATGATTATCTTTATAGATACGGAAAAAAGCATTTGACAATCCAACCCATTCAAGACTTAACAAACAAAACAATAACAAGAAACCTCTTACAAAACTTGGGACAGAAGATAATTTTTCTAACCTGATAAAGGGCTTCTACGAAAAAACCTATGGGGGGACTCCTGGGTGGCTCAGTCAGTTAAGCATCTGCCTTTGGCTCAGATCATGATCCCAGGATCCTGTGATCAAGTCCCAAGTGGGGCTCCCTGCTGAGCAGGGAGCCTGCTTCACTCTCTGCCTGCCGTTCTCTCCTCTCGCTCTCTCTCTCTCTGATAAGTAAATAAATAAATAAACTCTTTAAAAAAAACAGCTATGGGAATCATAATACTTAATGGTCAAAACTAAATATGTTGCCTTAAATTCAGGTACAAGATAAGGATAACTAGTCTCAACTCTTCTACGAATATAATACTGGAGTTTCTAGCTGGGGCAATTATGCAAGAAAAGATAAAAATCATCAAGATTGAAAAGGAAAAAGCAAAACTATTTTTATCTATAGATATCATGTATATGGAGAAAGTCCTAAGGAATCCACAAGCACAAAATATTAATTAATAAACCAGTACAGCAAGTTTGCAGGATTCAAAATGATTTTTTTAAGAAACAACTGTATACTTATAAACTAGCAATGAATAATCTGAAAATTAAATAGGGAATTTCATTTGTGAGAGCATCAAAAAGAATAAAATATTTAGGAATAAATATAATAAAAAATGCAAGAAGTAAACATGCAAAAATTTTAAACCTTTGCTAAGGGAAATAAGATCTAAATAAATGGCAAGACATTCTACATCTTCATGGATTGAAGAATCAATATTGCTAAGAGAATTAAATTCTCTTTAATTGCTCTGTAGATCAATTCAATTCCTATCAAAATTCTAGAACACTCTTTTTTACTTGTATATTTATTTTGTTGGTTTATTTTCAGGTACTAAATATACTTCCTTAGGATGAGCATTTCATGTGCTTCCCAGTGACATGGCTTTAACCACCCTAAGACAGGGCAGGCAAACTATTTCTGTAAAGAGCCAGATAGTACATATTTTTTGAGTTATATAGTTTCTATCATAATTACTCAACTTTGCTGACATACATAGCACAAAAGCAGCCATAGATAATATATAAATTAATGACTGTGGCTATATTTCAATAACATTTTATTTATAGAAACTGAAATTTGAATTTCATATAATTTTTATGAGTCACTGAATATTATTCTTCTTTTGATTGCTCAAGCATTTAAAAAACATATTTGGTATATATTTTAAGAATATCTATATATATATATATGTATGTATATACAGAGAGAGAGAGAATGAGGGAGAGAGAGAGACTTCCACAAACATGATGGGGTCAGATTTGTCTCATTTGTCTACACTACCTGAAACACTAAACATAGTTTTACGATAATCCTTTTCTAAAAGCATAAGAACAGATTTTTTTGTTTCAAAGTGTTTACCTATTTTTTTCATGTTTACAAAATACAAAAAGAACTTATAGGAAAGTGACACTTTTTAAAACACCAAAACTAAGTTTTTATGGCTGCCTATATAGGTGGTACAGGGTAAGCAAGTTAACCCTTTTTTTTTAGGTAGGCTCCATGCCCAACGGGGATCTTGAACTCATGACTCTGAGATCAAGAGTCACATGCTCTATGGATTGTGACAGCAAGTACTCCAAGTTAACCCTTTCAATTCCACATGCACTTGACATTAGATTTATTGACCATAACTTAGAGTTGGCAATCCCTACAAAATAAACTCAGGTTCATTGACATAAAGAAGCCCAGGGACTAGATGGTACTTAGAAAAGTTTTTTTAAAAATACCTACCTAACCCTCTTGCAGCTTCCACGACAGAGTGTTTTTATGCCCTAGCTTTATGACAACATCTCTACTTTTGCAATATTCTAGTACCTACCTTGGTTAAATGTCTGGCTCATATTTTATTTTAGCTTTCAGTAAGTTATCTATTCAGTAAGTATTTGATTCCATCCCACTGTGAACTTACCCTCAATAACAATCATGTGGTCTTATAGTGCCTATATGTAATTGCTTTTAATTTCTCATTTTTTTTAAGATTTATTTATTTTTGAGAGCGAGAAAGAGGGGGGGTAAGGTGAAAGTGAGAGAACCCAAGCAGAATCTGCACTGAGCTCGGAGCCAAACGCAGGGCTTGATCTGGCAACCCTGAGCTCACGACCTGAGCTGAAACCAAGAGTCAGATACTTAACCAACTGTACCACCCAGGTGCCCCTGTTTTTATTTTAAAAGTTGGTAAGAACATTTATAATGAAATCTATACTCTTAGCAAGCTTTTAAGTATATAATACAGTATTGTTATCTATAGACACAATGTTGTACAGCAGATCTCTAGAAGTTTTTCATCTTGTATAACTGAAATTTTAAGCCCACTCATCAGGATCTCCTCATCTTTCCCTTCCCTTAGCCCCTCACAACAATTCTATTCCTGACTTCCATGACTTTGACTAATGTAGATACCTTCTATAAACTGAATCATGATTGGGGAGGGTATGTGAAATGGTGAGTGCTGTGAAGTGTGTAAGCCTGACAATTCATAGACCTGTACTCCTGGGGCAGGTAAGACACTATATGTTAATTTAAAAATTTTTTAAAATAAACTGAATCATGTAGTATTTATCCTTTTGTGACTGACTTATATCAGCATAATATCTCCAGATTTTATCCTGAAAAAAGGCCAAAATCAGCACTATAAAAGGCACATATATGCTGATAGAAATCCTAAAGATTTCTGGACTGAGGGACCAGAAGATGAAATAATGTAACTTTGGCCTTTGGAAATTAGAGAGTCCCAGAAACAAAGAAAGCTAGGGAAAGTGGCAAATTTCCTATACAACTTGTGCACAGAATTCTGGCTAGCCCCCAAATTATGTATGCACAGAAAAGACTCAAAGCAACTCAAGAAAAAAACTGAACTGAGATTTGAATTGCCACCCACTGCAGGGAAGGAGAAAAACTAATATACTTCTGAAGAATATAATACAACCTGGAATCTCCAAAACATAATATTCGCAATGTCTAGGATTCAATCCAAAATTAGTCAAAACACAAAGAACCAGGAAAATGCGACCCAGTCTCAAAACTAAAAATAAAAAACCTAGACTGACAGTGAGATAACTCAGATATTGGAATTAGTAGGTAAACATTTTAAAGCAGATATTATACTACTCAGTCAAACTAAAGTAAAATATACTCATGTCCATGGAAAGTCAGATCTTATCACACAATAAAAATCATGAAACAGAATCAAATAAGAAGTTTTAGAACCAAAAAAAGTAATTTAGTTTAATTTAGAACTTAAATTAAAAACTCACTTGGTGGAATCTATAGAAGAATGAAGATTACAGAGGCAATACAGAACTTGAAGACAAATAAATAGAAATAATCAAATCTGAAGAGCAAATAGAAAATAGAATGGGAAAAAGTGTCAGAGCCTCAGAGTCATGTGAAATAATGACAAAAGCTATAATACACATGTAATTGTGGTTCCTGAGAAAGAGGAGAGAGAAATTGAGGGAGAAGATATTGGAATAAACAGTAGCTAAAAATATCAAGAATTTGGTGAAAAATATACTTATAGATTCACAATGTTTACATCTTCCTTAGCACAGAACAGTACATTCTGAAATATTACTTTTTAAGCATCTGTGAAAGCAATTTCTTCTCTTTCCTTACCAAATAAAATTTCTTCTCTTTCCTTACCAAAATAAAAAATTTGTGATATAGAAATCAGATAATTAAGCTATATTGTATCCTACCAAGATATCTGACAAAATTGTCCCTTCTTTGATTACCTTGGAAGTCAACATGTTGGTGTGCCTGGGTGGCTCAGTGGGTTAAAGCCTCTGCCTTTGGCTCAGGTTATGGTCCCAGGGTCCTGAGATTGAGCCCCGCGCCGGGCTCTCTGCTCGGCGGGGAGCCTGCTCCCTTCCTCTCTCTCTCTGTCTGCTTGTCTGTCTACTTGTGATCTCTGTCTGTCAAATAAATAAATAAAATCTTTAAAAAAAAAAAAAGAAAGAAAGTCAACATGTCTATGAAAACACTAAATGATATATTGTAAAAAAAAAAAAGGAGGGTTCTGATTATGATCAAGTGTCTAAAAATTGTATATGTTTGTCTTCAGAAAAACTAAGACTTGACTACTCTTTGGGGAGATATTGCGGATTATATTGCAGAAACATTACAATGCAGAAATTGGTTGGTTATAAATATTTTATTATCCAGGGGAAATATAGAATAAACTAATGTTTTTAAACATATAGTTTATTCTTGACCTTGTGTTGTGCATTTTTTTCTTTACCTTTCTGTATTTTAATCCTCATTTTTTAGGAGAGGAAAAAAAGTTTCAGTGAGCATAAAACAGCACAAGTGGTAAGAGTCTGTCTGACTCTAAAGGCTCTCATGTCTCACACATAATAATATAAAGAGGAATAAATGAATATATACTTTTTTGCAATAAAAATAACAACAAAAATTTAGCAAATGTCATCACAGATTGCATATTGCAAAGTATAGGAAATAGTATGCCTGGAGCACTATTTCAAAACCTGATAATGCAAGAAGCATATATGAGTTTCTAACAAATCTCCATTTCTGCATATTTTCTGTTTTTAGTACTGCTGCCCAGAGACACTACAGTGGTCTCTACAGTACATAAAAATATATCAAGTAATTTGCTTGACAGTTAATCCACTACCAAAAAAGCATAGTTACATGCTTCCAAGGATTTATAAGTACCTGATCAAAGCAGGGAAATATGTATATGTAGATAATAGTTAATTATCTCAGGAAACATTTTCTCAAGCATTTAAATCATAATGTTCAAAACCTATTCATTCCCTGGTATTAATAAAACTGTTTAAATTCATTTCCTTTTCCTCTAAAATGGTTCTTAGAGGTTTGGAACCTTCCCTCTATAGGGACTCTGAAATATTTTACTATTCAAGAGAGAAAAATTTCCAGTGCCATTACCAGAAAAGCATAGAAATATTTGGGCAGAGTGTGTTCTGTGATAGTAAGTTTATACATGACTAGAACACAAAAACAATATTTAACTTTCATCTCTGAGCTTAGTGAAGTGGAAACCATGCAATTTTTTCTGTCAATGCTCAGTAACTTTCCTGAGTCTAGAGTAGATCTTCCATAAAATGGGCTATATAACTAAAGGGGCAAGTTCAAGGAGGAGCAGAAAAACTAGACAATCAAACTATGACATTCTCTTTAAGAAGATTAATTTTTAAAAAAGATTTCTTTTGAACCCTAAAAAATTTTGTGCAGATGAATATTAAGGTGTATGAATAAATAGTAACTTAAAAATGTGTCACTACTCCAAACTTTATATAGGAAGCTACTACTTAAAGCAGGGGATTTTATTCTTATATTTTAAAAGCATTAGTATATTAATCAGATTCAACACATTACTTTGAAAACTTTAGTCCCCAAAATATTTTTAAGTAGTGCTTCCCCCTTTGAGGAAACTGTTTTCAATACATAAGAACAAATAAATAAGTAACAAGTAATATCAAGATTGATTTGTCATGGAATACAGAAATAAGTATTGCACATAAACCTTTGTGTTAATGTTATGAAAGTGATGATATCCACATTAATGTACATGTCAACAACTTTGCTATTTTTTTACTTCACCAATAACAGTAAAGATGAATTCCTTGAAGTAAAAGAATAAACATAAGACCCAAGAATAAAAGGGGATTCTGGAAAATTGATGCAGTCATATTACAGTTTTTAAATATCCCTCCATTAGCAGATAAATACAGACCCAGCAACTAAATAGAAAAGTCCAAATCCCATGAACAACCTTTATAGTAATATTAGGTAATAGGTATCCCATGAACCCCAAGATAAAGTGAATGAAAAAAACAAACAAAAAGCAACAATAGACAGAAGTCCCACCTAGTATCAGTGTCTTTGTGGGAGAAAACAAAGAAAGCAATAGAGAATCTGACAGATCTGAGAACAACAGAAATACACATAGCCAATGGGCTATGTGTAAATCACAACAGATCAATTCATGTGGGGCAACTAAAATTGGGAAGTTTATGGACAGCAAAATTGGGTAAGTGCAGGGGTTTGTGAGAAGATGTGAAGAGTAGTCAATCAAAATTAAACATTCAGAGCTCATTGCAGAATGGCAAAAGGACATTAAGAAAATGGTACCAAACATGAATGAGGATAAATCCAGATTATAAAAATTCTAAAATGAGATGACAGATATCTTGATAAAATCATAAATGAAGAAGTAACATTTAAAAAAAAGAAAGAAACATTTCCCATATTAAAACCAAGCTAGAGGGAGATGCAAGAACAAATAAATACAACACATTAGAGCTGTAAGTGAAATAAATGGTGAAAAAAAAATAAAAATCTCAAAAATAGAAATAATTGAGAAAAAGGAAATGAAAGGATTTGAGATAAGTGATAGTTGCTCAAGATAGTAAAAAAGAGAATCCAAAATGGCTAATAGCAGTTTCTGAGGACAAACACCAAAACAAAGTATCAAAATAATGCCAGCTCAACTATAATTCAAGTAACTTTCTTGAACAATTAGAAAAAAATTGAGGTGACATCAGTGAAAATGACTGAGTAGGGAACTCCAAAAACTTATCCTTCCTCAAAGGAACTAAATAAATTGGTTAGGACTGTCAGAAGCATCTTTATTGGGACTCTGGAAACTAATCAAGGGTTTCCAGCAACCAGGCAAATATTTAATCAAGAAAAAAAGGAAACAGCTGAGTCTCAGAAAAAAGATTAGTGGAGTTTTAATTTGCACTGGACCCATCACTCTCTCCCCAGCTGTGCATCCGTGAAGGCAGCCTTGAAGACAGCAGCCTCCATTTTCAGTAGAGATTATAGTTTCCAAATACTACAGGGAGGAGAATAAACCTTATAAATAAACCTTACTCTCAAAGAATTTTGGCTCTTTGTTTTGAAATGTCTTGTGGTTACATGAATAGTCAGCTTAAAGGCTTGGCCTTTATTTCACTTAACTCTAACCTCTCTGAAGTCTGAGGTGGCTACTTTCAACTGTGTTTGTCAAAAACATTTAAAGGCAAATGCATTAGCCATTTGCCCACCTGGGGCAACAGATGATATTTGGGACAAACAATAGACTAATCTAAAAGCTAGGGAAGAAAGTTAGAAAATGAGATGCTTCTGGAAATAAGGGCTTTGAAAAGCTTCTATATACTCCCAGAAGACCACAATACACCCAGGATTGGCCACATGCTCAGAAAAGGCCCATGAAGGTCCCAGGCTCTTTTCTCTGCCTGATCTTCAAGCTCTGCAAAAGTAGAAGTGAAGTATGAGGCAAAGTTGAAAACTACCTGCCTAAGTGTGGAAGGGGTGCCCCAACACACAACCAAAACACAGCTGCAAATATTTGGATTTTTTTTTAAATTCTTAGGTGGTTAAGGAAATCACTGCATACTATAATAATGAAATAGGAATTTCAAGGGCCACCTACAACAAAGAATATAGACTTTACAAAATTAGGGTGGAAAAAGCAACTAAACAAATAAATGAAAAACTATAAGCAAAACAAAATTCCTTGGGGAGCAGGAGAATCTAATCCCGAAAGGTGCACAGTATTAAAAGTCTAATTTTCAATACAAAAATTACGAGGCAAAGAAACATGAATGGATGACCTATGCCCAGGGAAAAAAAAATGGGAAGAAATTGTTCCCAAAGAAGTCCAGACATTGAACTAATTAGACAAAGATTCTAAGTCAACAATTTCAGATATATTTACAATGCTAAAGAAAAGTGTGGACAAATAACTAAAGGAAATAATGAATATAATGTCTCACTAAATCAAATATCAATGAAAAGATAAAAATTATAAAAAAGGAACCAAATAGAAATTATATGATTAAAGAGTATAACTATAATAAAAAATTCATTAGAGGGCTTCCATAGCATATTTGAGAAGGTGTAAGAAAATATCAGCTAAGTTAAAGTCAAATGAAAATATGAAATCAGAGGATTGGAAAGGAAATAGAATAAAGTAAAATGAAGATGAAGAGACTGAAGACAGAAACTAAGACACCTATGGGACATCATTAAATATGTCAACATACCCATAATGTTAGTTACTGAAAAAGAAGAGGAAAAAGGAAGAGAAAGAATATTAGAAGAAATATTTACCAAACTTCCCAAATTTGATGAAAGATATGAATCTGCATACTCAACAAGCTCATGAATTTTAAGCTGAATAAACCCAAAGGGATCAACATTGAGACGTTCTAATAAACTGTTGAAAGTAAACACAAAGGAGAGCCTGAAAATAGTAGAAATCCTCTATAATCTTAACAGCTAACTTTTCATTAAAACCATAGCAGCTATGGGAAGGCATATTCAAAGTATTAGGGGAAAAAAGTTATCAACCAAGAATATATATCTGGCAAAACTATCTTTTAAGAATGAAGGGGAAACTGAGGTATTTCTACCAAACAGAAACTGAAAGTTTATTACCAGGAGACTTGCCCTACAAGAAATGCAAAAAGGAGCTCTTAAGATTGAAATAAAAGTACAGTATGCAGTAGCAGTATACAGTATGCAGTAAAGAAATAAGAACATCAATTAAAGATTATTACATGGGTAAATATAAAATTTTAACATTAATATAATTTTTATTCTTAAGCCTTTTTGCCTTCATGATTTAAAAGAATTAAATTAAATAATATTTATAAGTCTATGTTTATGGCACAAAAAGTATAAAGATGTAATTTGTGACAACAAATTATAGAATTAATGTACACTATGGAAGATAAGATGTTGCTAATTCAAAAAATATTCCTACAAATTAGGATGATATTTGTAATCTTCACAGAAACCACTAAGAAAATAACTAAAAATCATTTAGCACAAGATAAGAAAAAGAATAAAAATGTTAACTAAAAAATAATTATCTAACTGAAAAGAAGGCAGTAAAAGAATAATTGTGGAACAAAAAAAAACAAATGCAAGACATATAGAAAGCAAACAGCAGAATTGCAAAACTTCTTCCTTACTATTAATTACAGTAAGTGTAAATGAGTTAACTCTACAATTAAAAGGTAAAGATTAATAGGAAGAATTTTAAAAATCCAACAATATGGTGTCTATAAGATACTCACTTCAAATTCAATGACAAATCTGTTGAATGTTAGAGGATGAAAAAAACACATTTCATGAAAATAACAGAAAGTGAACTAGAGTGGATATACTAAGCTGGAGTAGCTATACATATATCAGATGTTAAATCAATGTAGGCTTCTACAAGCCTACATTACAAGGAGACAAAGAAGGATATTATATAATGATAAAAGTATCAATCTATCAAGAATACATAATAATTATAAACACATATGCAATAACAGAGCTGAAAAATATACAAAGCAAAAACAGAATTGAAAGGGAAAATAGTTCAATAATAATAATAGTTATAAAATAAAACAGCTAGACAAAAGATAAACAAGGAAAACTAGGATGTGACAACTGTAAAAAAAATTAGACCTAACACATATCTGTAGAACACTCTACTCAACAGCATAATACACATTCTTCTTAACTGCACAAAACAGTCTTTAGGACAGACCATACGTTAATTCACGAAACACGTCCCAATCAATTTAACAAATTTGCAATCACACCAAGTATCTTCTCTAACAACAATGAAATGAAATTAGGAATTAATAACAGAAGGAAATTTCAAAAAGTCACAAGTATGTGGAAATTAAACATGTTCTTAAACAACCAATAGGTCAAAGAAGATATCAAAATGAAAATTAGAAAATACTTTGAAATGAATTAAAATGATCACAACATATCAAAGCTTATGAGGTGAAGTGAAAGCAGTACTCAGGGAAATGTATTTATATCTGAAAACACATATTAAATAGAAAAAAAGGATCTGAAATCATTTAACCTAAACTTCTACTTTAAAGAACTGAATGAAAAAGAGCAAACTAGGGGTGCCCAGGTGGCTCAGTCATTAAGAGTCTGTCTTTGGCTCAGGTCATGATCACAGGGTCCTGGGATGGAGCCCTGTGTTGGACTCCCTACTCAGCAAGAAGTCTGCTTCTTCCTTCCCTCTTCTCCTGCTTGTGTTCCCTCTCTCACTGTCTATCTCTCTGTCAAATAAATAAACAAAAAAAAACTTAAAAAAAAAAAGAGCAAACTAGGGGTCTGGGTGGCTCAGTTGGTTAAGCGTCTGCCTTCAGCTCAGATCATAATCTCAGGGTCCTGGGATTGAGCCCAACATTGGGCGCCAGGCTCAGCAGGAGTCTGCTTCTCCCTCTGCCTCCCCTGCCCCTGCTGGTATACTCTCTCCCTCTCTCTCAAATAAATAAATAAAATCTTTTTTTAAAAAGGAGAAAACTAGACCCAATGCAAGCAGAAAGAAATAATAAAAATTAGAGCAGAAATAAATGAAAAAGAGAAAAGAAAAGATTATAATAAAAATAAAAATAAAAGTTGATTCTTGGGTGCCTGGATCACCAGTCAGTTGAGCATCTGACTCCGAGTTTTGGCTCAGCTCATGATCTCAGGGTCCTGGGATCCAGCAGCACATCAGGCTTGCCGCTCAGTGGGGAATCTGCTTGTGTCCCTCTCTCTCTGCCTCTCCCAAGCTCACACATGAGCGCTCTCTCTCTCTCAAATAAATAAATAAATCTTTTAAAAAATAAAAAATAGAAGCTGATTCTTTGATCAGAGTGAATATGAGGTAATTATGACAGAAATAAAATACATTATAAGAGAATATTTTGAATGTATCACAACAAATTAAACTACCTAAATGAAATGGTCAAATTACTACAAACACACAAACACACAAACTATCAAAACTCACTTAATAAGATATAGAAAATATGAACAGAACTAGTAAACAGTAAAGAGATTAAATCAATAACACTTCCAAAAAAGAAAACCAAAACCACATTGAGATACCACCTTACACCAGTTAGAATGGCCAAAATTAACAAGACAGTAAATAACATCTGTTGGAGAGGATGTAGAGAAAGGGGAACCCTCTTACACTGTTGGTGGGAATGCAAGTTGGTGCAGCCACTTTGGAAAACAGTGTGGAGATTCCTTAAGAAATTAAAAATAGAGCTTCCCTATGACCCTGTAATTGTACTACTGGGTATTTACCACAAAGATACTGATGTAGTGAAAAGAAGAGCCATCTGTACCCCAAAGTTGATAGTGGCAATGGCTACAGTCACCATACTGTAGAAAGAACCAAGATGCCCTTCAATGGATGAATAGATAAAGAAGATATGGTCCATATATACAATGGAGTATTATGCCTCCAGCAGAAAGGATGAATACCCAACTTTTGTATCAACATGGACGGGACTGGAAGAGATTATGCTGAGTGAAATAAAGTCAAGCAGAGAGAGTCTATTTTCATATGGTTTCCCTTACTTGTGGAGTATAAGGAATAACACAGAGGACATTGGGAGATGGGAGAGAAGTGAGTTGGGGGAAATTGGAGGCAGAGATAAACCATGACAGACTGTGGACTCTGAGAAACACACTGAGGATTTGGGGCGGGGGGGTGTTGGGTAAGTCTGGTGGTGGGTATTATGAAGGGCATGTATTGCATGGAGCACTGGGTGTGGTGCATAAACAATGAACTCTGGAACACTGAGAAATAAAATAAAATAAAATAAAACTATTCTTTCAATGAATGAAAGAAAGAAAGAAAGAAAGGCCCTGGAAAATATGCTTTCAATGGTGAATTCTCCCAAACGTGGAAAGAATTAATACCAATCTTTCTCAAATTCTTTCAATAATTAGAAGAGGATGAAAAACTTTCTAACTCATTCATGAGGCCAGTGGTTATACACATACACACATAGAAATACATGTTTGTGGACACATACACAATGTCATTAAAAATAGTAAAATACTTGGAAATAAATTTAACCAAGAAGATATAAGATCTATAGGCTGGAACTACAAATATCACTGAAACAAATTTTAAAATCCCTAGATAAATAGAAAGGAATCACATGTTGGTTGTGAATTGGAACGCTTAATACTATTAAGATAGCTATCTCTCCAAATTAATGTGCCAGTTCAATGCATTTCATACCAAATTGCAATCACCTCTTGTTAAAATGAACAACCAGATTCTGAAATTCAAACATCATCACAATGGACACGTAATAGCAAAACACTCTTGAGAAAGAACAAAGCTGGAGTATTCATATTTTGTTAATTCAAACTTACTATATATCAATAGTGATCAAAAGTGTGCTATTAGTGTAAGGATAGATATATAGACCAATGGAATAGATGTGAAAATAGGCATCTGTGAAAGGGTGCCTGCGTGGCTCAGTCGGTTAACCATCTGCCTTTGGCTCAGGTCATGATCCTGGAGTCCCAGGATTGAGCCCTGCATCTGGATCCCTGCTCAACAGGAAGTTTGCTTCTCCTTGCCTCTCACCAGGCTTGTGCTCTCTAGTTCTCTCTCAAATAAATTTTTAAAAAAATCTTAAAAAGAAGAAAGAAAGAAAGAAAGAAAGAAAGAAAGAAAGAAAGAAAGAAAGAAGATTGGCATCTATGGTTAACTCATTTTTGACAAAATTTCCAAGACCATCTAAAAAGAATAAAATTTTCAACAAATAATTCTAGGAAACCTGGATATCCATATGCACAAGAATAAATTCGTGTATCTACCTCACATCATATGCAAAAATAAACTCAGGATAAGAGTTAACATTAAAAACTCTGGGTAACGGGGTGCCTGGGTGGCTCAGTGGGTTAAAGCCTCTGCCTTTGGCTCAGGTCATGATCCCAGGGTCCTGGGATCAAGCCCCACATCGGGCTCTCTGCTCCGCAGGGAGCCTGCTTCCTCCTCTCTCTCTGCCTGCCTCTCTGCCTAGTTGTGATTTCTCTCTGTCAAATAAATAAAATATTAAAAAAAAAAACTCTGGGTAACTATTCATGAGTTTGGATTTGGCAATTCATTCTTAGATATGACACTAAGAACACAAGCAACTAAAGAAAAAAATAGAATATTTGGAATTTCATGGAACTAAAAACTTTCATGCATCAAAGAACTACCAAGATGATGAAATCCAACCCTCAGGATGAGAGACAATATTTGTAGAAATCCAGAATATGTAAAGAACTCTTACAATTCAATAAGAAAAAAAGAAAAATAACCAGGTTTTAAAATGGACAAAAAACTTAGACATTTTTTTTTCAAAGAGGGTATAAAAAATGGCCAAAAAGAATATGAAAAGAATTTCAATATCATTAGCCATAGGGAAAAGCAAATTGAAACCCCACTAAGATATCACTTCACACCCCCACCAGATGTTATAATAATAAAAAAGAAAGGAAGGAAATAGGTGATGGTGAGGATATGGAAAAATTGAAACCCTCATACATTGTTAGTAGGAATGTAAAATACTACTACTGCTATGAAAAACATTTTCGAAATTGCTCAAAATTTAACATAGGATTAATATACGATCCACCATTCCACTCCTAGGAATATACCTAAAAGAATAAAAAACAGGGGTTAAAACAAAAACTTGTATGAACAATACTGATAACAGCATTATTTATAATATCCAAAAAATAGAGATGGTCCAAATGCTTATCAACTGATGAAAGGCTATACAAAATGTTGTATATACATGTAACGGAATATGGAATATGATTCAGCCACAAAAAGAAGGAAGTATTGATACACTGCTGCAGTATATATGAACCTTGAAACAGTATGCTAAACGAAAGAACCCAAACATGAAAGTTCATGTATTGTGTGAGTCCATGTATATGAAATGTGAAGATTAGTCAAATGCATAGAGTTAGAGAGCAGATTAGTAGGGGTCAGGGGCTAATGGGAAAGAGGAGAAACTGCTTAATAAATATCACTTTTATTTAGGAGGTGATGAAAATGTTCTGGAATTAGATGATAATACAACTTTGTGAGTTCACTAAAAATCACTGGGCTTTATGCTTTAAAATGGTCAAAATGATGAATTTTATATTAGGTGAATTTTACATCAAAAAATTGAAAATGCACATTAAAAGTGTACTGAAATACTGAGTCACAACAATTGACATTGAAAAATTACTTAACCTTAAAAGAAATTTCTTTTGGACATATAAAAAAGAGTATTTAAGAAAAGAAAAAATAGATTATCATCAGATTTTAATAGTAACACCCATGTTAGAAGAAAATTAAGTGAGATACTTAAGATACTCAAGAAAAGAAAATATGACCCCAAATTTTATAACCAGCAATAGTGACTTTCAAGTGTAAAGAGCACAAATTGTTTTCAGCCCTCAAGAACTCAAGAAATGCTGTTCCTATGAACACTCCCTGAGTAATTTATTACAGAGTGAGCTTCAGATAAAAAAAAAAAATTAAGAAAGGTATCAACACAAGATCTGATGAGCACTGCATGTATTTTTACTACAGAATTAAAATAAGAATTGAAAGGATCTTATATATCTATGTGCTTATATATATATCCATGTGCTCTAGTTGTAAAGTTGAGTCCATTTGGGTAGTTCATATTTTTCCAGAAATTTGTCCGTTTCAAGTTTTCAAATTTATTGACACAAAGTCAGTTGTACTCATCTCACTCATATATTTTAGTATTTGTTGAATACTTAGTTTCATCTTCTCTTTAATTCCTAATATCATTTCATTTGGGCTTTCTTTTTCTTTTTCACTTTATAAATCTTGTGCAAGGTTTATCATTTTTATTAGTCTTCACTAAAAAAATAACATTTACCTTTGATGACACCCTACTATATTGTCTCCACTGATTCTGGCTCTTAACTTTATTGTTTCATTTCTTATTCTTCTTTGTCTTTGTTCTTAATCATTTTTTAAATTTCTTAATTTCAACAGTTAATTCATTAATTTTTAGCCTTTCTTTTATTCCAATAAGCATTTTAAGGCTATAAATTTCCCTCAAAAAAGCACTTTACCTTCTTCTCAAAAATTTTGTAGCTATTATTTAAGCTATCATTAATTTTCAATTATGAGTACTTATTTGGACTTGCTGTAGCTTCAGATTTTCTCCCCACTGTGATCAGCATATGGGCCAATAAAATCCAGCCTGTAGGTCTCCGCTGATATTGATATTGATATTTCCAAAAGTAAAACAGAGTCTCCAGCATCTCTTAACTCTGTACATATTATTTCTTGTCATTTGTGTTCTTTAAGGAACTCCCTTGCACTCTGCCACATCTTTGGAAACATTGTATTACTTTATACACAATTGCTTTTTCTGAAGTTTCCCTTATATTACTAAAAATAAAAGCACAATAAAGAGTAGGAATCAAAAAAAAAAAAAAGGAAAAAGCATAGCAATTATTCCTATAAACATCTGTGATACTCAATTCTTCCAGAGGGCAGAGGTAGCTCCTAAATGGTCTTTTCTCTCAGTTTGAAGGCCTAACACAATGCACTACATCTTGAATTGTGAATAAATGAATGATCGTGTTTCTGATTGGAAGAGCCTGGCAAGTTATTAAAACCAATTTAAGAAAATCTACATATTATCAATAAAATCTCATTGTCTAATATGAACATATGATTTAAGTTTTCTATTGTTTTAATTCTAGAATCAGATTTTGTTAAAAGTAGTTTTTACCTAGTGAAAAAGCAAGCTTATCTAATTTCTTACAAAAACCTTGAAGAGGGCAATGGACACTCTAGTTTTAGTAGCTTTCTGAAGGAACTAGAGCTGAATATTACAAAAAGAAATTTTGTTGTTTTTTGTTGTGTGTGTGTTTTGTTTTGTTTTTTTACAAAAACAGTTTTTGAAGATAATTCTTTACAAGTGCAACTTTAGTTGCTGTGAATTTTTGTCTTTATCAGTAATAAAACATCAAAGATGGGGAAAAAGCACTGCTCAGTCAAGAAAATAGAAAGAGATACTTTTCCATGGCTTCAAAATCAAGCTTATTCATACACATCATGAAGGACATCAACATGATTTCTTTGTTGGAATCTGCTCAGAGTAGGAATTTATCTCCTTGTGTTAACCTAAATACCATGGGACTTTTAATGACCATGCTTCTTTATGCCTAATCTAAGAGATGAGGCCTCCAACCAGCTCAATTCCCTGATATCCCACTGAGGCTGTGAATCACCACTGACTCAATACATAACCCCCTGGTGAATCCTTCATGCACACTTTCCTTAGCTTTTTAAATCTGACAGATCAATTGGGTACAATTGCACAGGTGGAACATTTAGGCTTAAGTTCTTTTTTTCATGTTCTCTCTATCATTCTCCCCTTCATCATCAGACTCATTGTCTATGCTACTAAGAAAGTCTTTTTCTTTTTTAATCTATTTCATTCCTTCATTCTTGTATCTCCTTCCCTTCTCCCTCTTGCCTTGTCTCCCTCTCCTTACTTCCAAAATATGTATCACTTTCTGTCTTTCTCCTTTTCCTTCTCTGCTATTCTCTACCAATGTCTGGTGTTAGTACTGAACTTCTCACCTCTTTCCCTTATCAAAGTTCAATATAATCGACTTGGTGAGAGGATATATAAATGAGATGTCCTTCTAAATCTTGCTTCCTGTTGTCAGGCTAAAGGAGAGAACAGGATAAATCTCAAGCTTCGGTTTTTAAAAAGGTGTAATTTTCTTAGGGCTTGAATTTGATTCTTCTCAAGTATTATCCTAAAGTACATTCATTTCACTTTGAACTGATGTGTATCCTCATCAGTCAGAGTTTGATTCTTCCTAGGGCCCAGAATAACTTCTCTGTACTCAATTCTGTCTTTGGCCACTTGTTATGCTCTCTTGTCAAAGTTGCAGTGTACTTCCTTCCATTTACCACAGTTGGCCTCTCTTCTTTTCCCTTCACGGTTTCCATGCAGAGTCATCTTTTCTGGATAGGCCTAATCTATTTTTTTTCCCTGCAAGAATAGACACTCGGGATCTAATTATGGTAGTCACAACTTCTCTAATAAATATGTTAGTTTTGAGCATGATGTGTGATGTTTCTAGGAGTCTTCAGTGAGAACTGAATTGCCAGCTCAGTCCTGCTACTTTATTGCTTGGGTGTCATATTTCTGAAGCTATTCTAAAGAGGGTTCATTTTAGTTATATAATTAAAAGTGGATTTTTAAAATTTTTTTCTTACATATGGTCACTGACATTAATTGAACATCTACCATGTAGTAGGTGTTATTCTAAGTAACCAGGTATTGTTCTAAGTACTTTTTAATATGCTATCATTTAATCCCCACAGAGACTCTGTGAAATTGGTAAGATTTTACATTATACATCAGCAGAAGTGGAGGCACAGGGAGAAGTCTGAGGTCACATGCCATCTGAACCCTGGTGGTCCAACCCCAAGTCTTCACTCTTAATCATTACTCCACAGCTGTCTGCCTGGATAATCACAAAGAGCTTGATTTGGGGAATTTCACATTTTAATAGCAAGTGCCAAATGTTTTATTATTTGGTTAGCTGCCCTTCTTACTGGCCCTGAGGAATACAGAAAATATTGTCATTTAATTTTATGGCTGGTGAAAATTAAGCAGTTTGATTTTAGGTTTCTTGATGTTCCCTAGTAATGATTCCCAGTCTGCTGCTTTACAGACCAGCAAACATTTTACTTCTCCAGATAGCATGAGGCATTTGGACTTTATTATTAGAAGAGTAGTCATGGTATCATTATTAATGCAGTATTTGTAAATTTCATACTGGGGGGGAAACAAAAATTAGAGATGTCTAAAGAAAAGCACATGTAGCTATTCAAATAGTCTTACAAATAACAACAAATAAAAACAGAAGACTGAAAACATTCTTTATGCAGCAAATCCCCACATGTACTTAACTAGCGCTTATAAAGTGCCTCTTATTTGCTAAACATTGTGCAAGGTACAATGAGGAGATGGGCATCAACAGGAAAGGGACTCCTTTCAGATAGAGGGCTTTATGAGTGTCATTTGTGTATATAATTGGTCACAGCTAATATTCTCTCAGGGGTGTGGTTGATGACTAAGACAACTCAAAGAATCATTATGGAATATCATTTGATAACAGAACATGATACCCTCATGACTGTCAATTCTTGCCTCAGTGGTCCCATGTACAAAAATGGGAGAAACACAAATATGGGTAGAATAGGAAAGAAAAGAGTTAAATGCAAATGGAAATTGTGACAGAGGCCAAAGCAAAGAGTACAATATAAAGAAGGTCAGATTTACTAAGCCCTCCATTAACCAGCTCTGCTGGAGTTGGTCCCACTTCCCCATCATCAAGTCCCTGTTCAACAGTAGGCATAGAGTTATTGACAACAGATCTCAGGAGCATCCTCTAGATACTTGAACTAATATTTATTTTAAGACTTAGAGTGTAAGAGAGATATTTAAATCCCACAGTTATTTAAAATTAGCTCTTGAGAAGATGACTTTCAGATTTTCCCCTTAAGCTCTTCATTGTGATTTGCTGCCATCCTAGAAGTCTTATAATGGCTGATAAAGAAATGCGTCAAAAGGGCACCTGTTTCCAGACACTCAAAGGGAAGGGCGGGAAAAATATTACTCACCTAGTTAAACCAACCACAAAGTTCCTAGAAAGCCTACTGACAGCTTAATCAAATGGTTATGGCAGTTTTAATTCCTTGGACTGTTTCTGGCTTGCTCTTCATTTTGATTTGCTGCCATCCTAGAAGTCTTATAATGGCTGATAAAGAAATGCGTCAAAAGGGCACCTGTTTCCAGACACTCAAAGGGAAGGGCGGGAAAAATATTACTCACCTAGTTAAACCAACCACAAAGTTCCTAGAAAGCCTACTGACAGCTTAATCAAATGGTTATGGCAGTTTTAATTCCTTGGACTGTTTCTGGCTTGCCCTTCAGTAAGTAAATGAAACTTGGACAAGCATCAGTTTTCAGTGTCATCTTTGGAAGAGGAAATGTCAGTGCATTTGTTATACCGGAAGAATTAAAACTCCTTGAATATAATTCATCATGTATGTCTACTCAGAGAAAGGCAGATGGAAAATTGAGGATATTGAAAGTTGAAAGAAGAGGACAATATTTTGTTTTAAAGGAATAGGAAAAAAACATCTGAGTTTGGTCCTCCATTGTCCAGGAGCTTATCTCTGTATTTCAGCTTACTTATTTCTGGAGACAAAGCATTTAAGATACATGGTGTCATCCAGTCCAATTATTGACACAGGACTACTTTACCACAATGGCCCTGGCAGTTTATCTAGACTCTATATGGACATGTCTAAGGAAAGCAAAGCCCACCATGGAAAATATCCATTCATTCAACTGCTTTATAAGTTGAACAGTTTGAAAATAAATAAGGGCTTTCTTATTTTGAGAAACTTCTATCCATCTTAATAGTGGCCCCAGACATACCTCATATATAGGGCTGACCTTCACATTTTTTGAAATAGCTGTCACACTCAACCATCCCACTTCTTGCGGCTAAAATCCTCAAATCTTGGTGTTAAATAATCTCAAGTCTTTAATATGTTGTTCATAATATAGAGTTGTTATACTCTTCACTATTCTGGTCACAGCTTGGAAGTGATTTTAATTTTCAGCGTTTCTTAAAAATGTGTTCAGCACAGCGAGAAAGAGAAAAGCAACCTCTCTCACCCAAAGGTAGACCTGGCACTATCAGAGAGGCCTCTTTATTGCTGCCAGGAGCTGGCCTGGAACTCACAGAACATATGTTCAACTCTGTTGAACATAAACAATTTCACAGAATGCCAACATAAGACAAGGCCACTTTGACCATGATGAATTAAGCCAAAACCAAACCACTTTGTAGACGTTAAACAGAAATGACCAAACATCTTTTACCCCAACTAATATGAGTCCCTGCTGGTTGTTTGTTTCTTTCTTTATTAACTACAGCATTGGCCTGACTTTAATCCTCCTACCTTCTCTATAAAAATTACTAAGATAACTAATCATAAAGTTGGGCAATAGGACAACAGAAAGGCAAAAAATATTTGATATAGGATCTGAGAGACTAAGATAGAGCAATAATAATTGTAGTACTACTTACTTTTACTACTACTACTACTCTTCTTACTACTAATAACAACACAAAATTAGAGCCAATATTCACGAAATACTTGGCCATGTGCTAAATAATTTGCTTATGTTATCTCTTTAATGTGTCCAATTTGTGAAACAAGTAGAGATATAATCATTTTATATTTAAAAAAAAATAGTGCAGCCTGTCAGAGGAATTAGCCCAAGATCACTAAAAGGTAATAATTAAGTATAGAAACCAAGATCCAAATTCACATGCCAAACTTCTACTCACTCAGCTGAAGGCAGTGAGTGGGGCTGACATTCTTGAAGTGATTTGTCTAATCAAAAGAAGGATGCCTTTTGAAATTTGTCTGACCAGAGGACATGTTTGTTGCATATCCTCAAAAAGGTACCTGTGTGCCAGCTATGAATCCTCTTACTACAGAAAGAATCCATGCCAGTCTTGGCTTAAACATCTTCTTTGAAGGATTTTCATAAAGTTTGGATAATTTTTATTATTTCTATTAACTCTCAGTTCCAAATACATCTGCCAATCTTTGCATGCCAAGTACCAACTAAAAGGTTGTTCTGTATCAGCCAAATTATCATTTTGTTCCATCTTTCACTAAGCTTCCACTGCCTCATCAAAAACTTGAAATATTGGTACCCAAATTCTACTGTGTAATCAGAGGTATTGTTCATCTCCATGATCTTATTCTGACCAAGAAGATGATGCTGTTTTATAAAATCTTTTGCAGCCCACTTCTGGAAATTCAAATAATCTGCTTGGTGATTTGTGTTGATTGAAAAGGAAAGATTATAATCTAGTCATGCTTGTTAGAAAAGGTGAAGAGCAAAATAACTCACCAAACACATATTTTCCTTCATGAAAATTCACAAAATTACAAATATCACAAAATTACAAAAATAATTAGCAATACTTCACTGCACCAAAGACACTGGGTGAAACTCCAAAGCTTATGTTCAAGAGAACTCCAAGTCCTTCCTAGGAAAACAAAATAAGGCAACCTGTATGGTTCATCTTTTCCCAAAGAAAGTCAATAAGCTCTATTAATAATTTGAGAAAATAGCTAAGTTCACTATGTCAATTTCTGAGAATAAGAAAGAATTTAGTTGTTCAGTTACTAAGATAATAACAATTATTTGGCTCCCATATTGTTCCAAAAGGTGCCAAGCTGAAAGCTTTGAGAATCCATATCATTTTCTCTGAGTATGCTAAACCATGTATAATAAAGGGCAGCTTCAGGGCAAATGATTCCACCCAGAATTTGAAAACAGTAGTACAAACTAGCATAGCCCAAAGGCCAATGATCTATGAAAAATCAGAAATAATGCCACAGGCAAGTGAGATGAAATTTTGTTAAATGGTGAAAAGAACACAATGTGAAATGTCAAAGAATGAGAGATATGGAAAAGGTCTCAGATATAATTATATAGCTGTATAATACTTCATTTTAATATACCTCTTATCCATTTACTGTAAGCCGAATGAAGATAGGGACATGACAGCCTTGACCAGTTTTGTATTCTATTCTACTTAAGAGAGTAAGTGGAGAATAAAGTAATGAAAATCCACCCACTCTCTTGCAATGTATATCTATTATTTTGTGGGCCCAGCATTCAGTCCACATTTACCTCACAGCAGGGCTTCTGTTTTCCCAAGGGACTTACAGGTTTTCTATTTTTAGCCCATGTAGCAGGTGAGGTGGTCAGTCCAACCCTTCTCACTGGACAAATGGCCTGTTGCATGATCTAATGCAAACTCATCAGCACATTCCATCTCTCTAAGTGTAGTAATCTATTTGGGGAAGGGCACATGACACAAAAGAAATCACTACAACTAAATTTCAGGATTTGGGGTGAACTTGGAGGCTGGGGTTCTTGTTTGTATTAAAACCTGCATGTTTTGAAGGCTACCACGTGGTAAGTTCCTCCCTGATAATGCAGTTAACATAGGCTAATAAAGAGCCACTAGAGGATAGTAACAAAAGAGTTAATATTACACTCTTCCTTGTACAAATGTTCAGAGAAGGAAAGTACCTTACACTGCCTACATTCAATACTTTGTAGTGTAAAGAACTGTAACTAGCACCATGGCTCCCAATTTCTCTTTCCACTATGCCAGGCTGCCTTTACTGAACATGTACTAAGCTGTACTGAACATGTACTGAACATGTACTAAGCTTACTAAAGCCATGGAAGATTATGAAAAGGGATATCTATCATTTTATATTTAAACCAATGCAACAATTTCCTTGTGGAGAAGAACCTAAAAACTACTTCTACAAGATGCACCCCTTTTTCTCAATTATGCTCCTCCAAATTGGAGGCAGGATTTGAGCCTCTTAGTTCATTTGGTCATTTAGCATTCTGCTGAGACTGCCCAAAGAGGAGCCAATTGTGCCCAAAGGGTAGTCTAAGAAATAAATTAGTAAAATTACTCATTGAAATTGTTATTACCAGAAACAGCACTTGTCCATTTGGCAGGTAATTTGTAGTAATGTTTAGTAATTGATAAAAATTTCTAGTAATTAAATGTTGAGCCATTTCTTCACTTAATATTGGTTTCACTTAGTGAACCCAGTACTAAGAAAAGGAATTAGTGTTTGATAGCCATGTCTGTCATTTAAATGCTTTACTAAGCAGAGGAAGTAGAGTTAAGGAGGAAGTGGGTAATGTACGGGGTTGGATTGCCTAAGTGGTTTTGTATTAAAGTAACTATCCCTGATTATATGATTAATAAACATTGGGTTGGGTGAAAGAAAAAAAAAGAATATATAACTGGAATGCATTGGGCCTTTAATGAATATGAATTTCCAGCTAATTTAATGCCTTTTTAGGTTAACTCCAAACTATATTTTCTATAGGGATAAAATAATTTAAATCTACTTAAAGGTTCTATGAATGATACTTAAGAGCATTCTGCTAATTGCAATTATGATAATGTATGGATTAATAGATCAGAATGGAATTTCTTTTACTAGGATGAAATTTCCTTTGTGGTATACTTTCATTTTGGTTGATCAAGGAGTAAACTAGTAACCAAGATTCTATCTACAACATATTGAATGTTGCACAATTGTAGAAGGGTTCTATATAATTACTCAATTGACAAATAAAAGCTCTGATTGACTTAAAATACCATTAATCTATTGCATATAAACTGTATAAAACTTAAGATATAAGTTTAAGCCGAGGGTTCGCAAGTATATATATCACAAGTTACAAATTTTCAGTCAAGTATTTTATTTTCTCTTTTAAGTGCTGACCACTGGATCTACCTTCATATCTGTTTCTATCTTCTTTTTTCCCACTTTTTCCCCTTTTTCCAGTCCATTTGGCAAATGTAGCATCTTGTGGGATATTGTTTATTGTTGCTTCATGACCTACTGCTCAGGGTTATTGTGGTTTTTGTTTTTGTTTTTTTGCAAAAGCCCTTTGAAATCCTACAGCTCTAATAACTTAAGTTCTACAGTGTTTCAACAATCTTGAGAAGTCCACACAACGCACACAAGCATTTTTCAGTATTCATTCCTTCTAAGTACATGACAAAAAATTTACATATTAGTAATTTAAAAATCTAAATATTTCAAAGCACGCAGAGTTGAAGCAATCTCTATTTAATAAGAAGTACCAGAACTACTCCCAATCAGTGATTACAGATTGCTATACAACGTTTTCTTCTAGACCCTTTTCATAATATGGGTATTTGTGGTCTGGGTAAATCATTGAAAATGCCAATTTAATTCATTTTGATTTCTAAATATCTGAAAGAAAACAGTATTTTGGCACCATCAATGCATTGGGATGATTTTGAAAGGAAGGAACAGTTCATTCCCAAGCCCTTGAACCCTTAAATCCTCCTCGGTTATTGATCTATTTAAATGCGTAGTGGTTGAGTTATCATCAAAATATAATAACCTCTTTTGCCATTGAAACCAAGCAACTATATTTAGGTCAGGAGAAATCTAGTTACATAGCTTGTATATATATATTTACATGGCAATATATATATATATTATTAAAAGCATGGTTACTTCTACATAAAAGTGTGAAGTAAGGGAAGTTAGCGTCTAGTTTCTGCCTATTTTATATCTCTTCTTTCACATCTCTTTCCTTTTACTCCTGTAGCTCAGAGTATCTACACTGTTCTAAACCAGCTTCCTCCCTCCCATCACTCTCTTCCTATAGCAATATCATGCATTCTGAAATAAGTACTCCTTTCTCTTCACAGAAAATAATTTGGAAGGACAAAGTAATTTATTTTTGATAAGACAAGACATATCTTTTAGATATTGGTCTGCCTTTTCTGTCTATAGAGCCCCAACCAGTCCCACTACATAAAAATTTAATAAATGTTGGGTTCCAGAACATATATACCATAATGACTGAGCAGGGAGCCCAGTTAACAGCAAAGGAGGTACAAAGTCAAGCTGATGACCATGGAGTGAACTCATCATGGAACATATTGTACCATCCAGAAATTGGTAAAACATCAGAACTGGGGTACCAGCTTGGAAGTAATACTTCATGAAGACAAAATACAATCCTCTAGACTACAGTTTATCCACTGAGTCACTAACATTTTATATGTAGCTGTGTCCCCAGATGGAATATGTGGATCTAGGAACCAAGATCTGGAAGCACCCGTGGTCTCATTTATATCACTCCCAGTAACCCACTTGGGTATTTGTATTTCCTATAATATGCAATTCTGGGCTCTGTAAGTTTAGAATTCTTGGTTCCCAAAAGGGAAATGTTTCTGCCAGCGAAGACAGCAGAGTTCCCACTGAATTATAAGTTGTGCTGGCCATCTGGGGTCAGTAGGTGAAAAAAGCAGGCATTGCCCCGGCAGGGATAATAGACCATAATGATCAGGGTGGCCAGGGTGGGGGGCGGTGTTCTACACAGTAAGAATGGAAAGAATGTTTGACACCTTAGTGATCCAGTTGGTTACCTCTGTGCTCCTTTGCCTAAGAGTAAATGGGCAAGAGCAACCACCCTAGCCTCACAAGGTCTGGTGACCAGGGGCTCCGCTCCAGCAGAGATGCTAGGGGAGAGTAAATGGAATATAATAAGGATGATAAAAGAAAGAGATGATGAAGAGCATCTGCTTCCACCCCACTCCTGCTACTACAGTAGCAGTAGCTGTAGCCTCCTACTAACCTTTCAAGTTTTCCCTATGAAGATATATCTACCAGAATCCAGGAGATAGCAGCTTCTGGAATTTTTATGAAGGCAATGCAAGCAGGCAAGAGATGGACCATGGTGGACACTGATATGTTGCTCAAATTCTCTTTCATTGGAGAACTTGTCCCCCACCAATCCCCTCAGCAGCTGGGAGTGCTGACAGTGATCAGTCTTCAGCAGTCAGCCCTTTTAGGGATTAACTCAGTTGCAAAGAGCCTCCTTGGTGAAGGGGTTGGTCCTTCTCTAGGTAGCCTGCATCCAAAACTAATCTATGAGGAACTAAAAGGTCAGACTATTGGTCTAACTTGAAACAACTCTGAGGGGTATCCTAACTCCCAAACCTCCCATGTTACCAACTGTGGTTGTCATTGAGCCTGTCATTCAGCTTATTTCTCCACCTAATCATCCTTTCCCTCCTCAATTCCACAGGTACTGATTGCAAGAGCACTCCTTAGCAAACATCCTGCAAGCTAAACTGTTTCAGAGTTTCATTCCTGGGTACCCAACCTGTGCACATGTCAATCAAAGTAGTGATTTATACAAGTATCCCAGCTGATACATCCAATTTATTTAGGCAGTAAGAACTCAGCTTAGAATCCCAGTGTATTTCTTGAACCTTTTAGAGGATATATAAATAGGTAACAAATCACTGACCAAGTCTTCAGCCTTCTAAAGGATACCACCAGATGACCAACATTCTCTTTAAATTAAGTATAGGCCTTTTGTATTTTTTGGCTAAGTGTAAAATATGTTCAGAGGGCATTTAATGTCAATTTCAATGGTTATTATTTTGAAGTATTTTTCTAAGACTTTTCACTGTATTTGCCTTTCCCAAAAAGGGCAGGCCTTAATACATTTTAATGTCACTAGGAGATGGACTATCATTTCTAAAATTTGATTTTGTACAACTTAAATAAAATTTTAAAAGAGTATCTAATTTTGTTGTAGGAAAATAAAAACTTTATATTTACATTAAATCCCAAGCACTTATCAAATACATTACCATTTGAGATATAGCAAAAGCCAGTTAAAGATACAGACTCTGAACTCTGTCTCAGACTTTGAAAACCAATGCCCTAGACTATTTTATTTCCAAAACCTTATTGTTGGCTACATTTCTGTTGTAATTAACAACTTTTCCATTTTACCTCTTTCTCATTTTTAAGTACTTTTTTATGGAAATAAAACATATAAAGTATACTCATAAAAAACTGTGGGTCTGTTCAAATTTCACAAAGTAACACAATTTTAAAAACATGACCCAGATAAGTAGAACATAAACAGTACCCCAGAAGCCCCTTTTGTGTATTTTCGTAGTCACTACTTACTGTCACTAAAGACATCATCAAATAGTTTTGTCTATTGGTAACAGCATTGAAAAAGAATCTCTCTTTTTAATCCCCCTCTCTCTCTGCCTGCCTCTCTGCTTACTTGTGATCTCTGTCTATCAAATAAATAAAATAAAATAAAATAAAAAGAATCTCACATGCTCTTTTGTATCTGGCTTCTTTTATTCAATATCATGTTTCTAAAAGTCATCCATATTATTACATGTATCAATACTTTGTTCATTTTCATCACCACATACTACTTCCTTGTATGGATAGTCCATGTATTTTTCTTATCTATTCTCATTTCCAGTTCTTTCAATTTTGCTATTGTTTCTAAGAAATGATAGTCCCCGGCACTAACCTCACAAACTTTATTGTGTGCAGTATGCATGCAGTATTCATCTTTTACTGACTTGTTTCTTTTTTAAAGACTTTATTTATTTATTTGACAAAGGGGGTGGGGAACACAAGCAGGCGGAGTGGGAGAGGGAGAAGCTGACTCCCCACTGAACAGGGAGCCAAATGCGGGGCTCGACCCCAGGATCCTGGATCATGACCTGAGCCAAAGGCAGATGCTTAACAACTGAGCCAACCAGGTGTCCCTACTTACTTGTTTTTAAGTATATGTCAATTATTTGAAGAGACGTACACATCACAAGAAAAATAACATAGACTAAGCATTTATCATTTGCATGGATTTCCTACGTAATCTAAATAAGAGAGAGAATAATAGTAATAAGAACAATAGTTATTGAACACCTATATGTGCTAGACACTTTTCTAAATATAATTCATGTTTTAATTCATTTAATTTTTATGTAACCTATTTCATAGATAACAGAGCCACAGGGAGATTACCTAATAATGTACCAAAGTTCACAAAGCAATTAAATAGCAGAGTCAAGATTTGAATCCAGAAACCAAGATCTAGAGATTGAGCTCTTTAAAAAAAAAAAAAAAAAAAAGACCATTTATATATTTGAGAAAGAAAGACAGAGAGGAGAGTGGGGTCAGGGGGTTGGCAGAGGGAGAGGGAGAGAGAATCCCAAGCAGACTTCATGCAGACTGCAGAGCCCCACAGGGCTCCATGGCACGACCCTGAGATCATAGCCTGAGCTGAAACCAAGAGTCAGATGCTTAACTGACTGTGCCATCAAGGTGCCCTTGGAGACTAAACTCTTATTATCTTCACTGTGCTTTCTACATTAATGTATATTCTACATTATACATCCCTGTAATATGTTGTGCATTCCAAACTAAGGCCTAGAGAGCTCAAGCAATTTTCTTGCTTGCTAGAAAAATGGTAAAGATAGGGTGTGAGTCAAAGCAGCTTGGCTACACCTCCTAAACACCTGCTGCTCTACCACTCTCCTTATGCCATGGTGATACCCATGGTATTTATGATACATCCCAATGCATAATAAAGGAGCAACACATTTTAATGAATTACTGAGTAATTCAAAATATATATACATAACATGGTGAAAGATACTATGGAAAGTAAGAAGAAAGGCAAGAATAAGTAAAAGGTAAGGGAAATAAACAATATTTTTATATATTTTTATTTTTTTATATTTTTATATATATTTTTATATTGCACACACTATAATTTAGGTTGGGGATGGCCAATAGGTTTTAAAGCTCCAATCATTTGGCATTTCATGTCCAGAGCTCTAAGATGAGGATTCTGAAGTCCTACTAAAGCTTAGGGAGGAAAGAATTATGGCTACAATCTAGAGAAGTAGGGTCCAGGGAATCACATTAGCACATATTCTATATGGGTGCCATAGTTTTATTAAGAATGATATCCTAGATACTTTCACAAATACTACTTCAAATAATTTACCTAAAGATCCAGAAAGGTAGATTTAATTATTCTCATTTTTCACACTTATCACAGTGAGCATTGCAAAATGTATAGGTTTGAATTGTCAGATCGCTATGCGGTACACCTGAAACTAATACAATATTGTATGTCAACTATACTTTAATAATACCTTTAAAAATGTGTAAGGATACTGAGAGGTACATTTAATTATTTCCATTTTTCAGATGGAGAAATTAAAGTCATTGAAGCCTTAGTCTTTTCTTATAACCTAATGATGGACTGAGGAAATAGGGACCTGACCTATTTCTTATAACCTAATGATTGACTAAAGAAAGAGAGTCCTGAAATAGGGTCCTCCTGACTCTAACTCATATTCTTGGTCCGGCAAGTAAGTTCAGGTAGCTTCCAGGAGATCATGGAGAGACTCAAAATGAAAGGATTTGCTGCTTCCTTCCCTCCCAAAGGAAAGAAAGTTTTCCAGAAGATAAACCTTGTCAACTGGTTATAGCTGTTCTGTCAAAGAACCATTGAGGTAGTTTTAGGATATAATTGGCGTGTTTTCCAGGTCAGACAGACATCCAGATTCAGGCACTTTAAAAGTTTAACAAACATGTACTGTCTGTGCTCCACATGACTTCAGACCTCAGAAGTATTACTCAGTACCTACATAAAACACCTCCATTTTTTGTACAGTAGATAGTCAACTATTCCAGAATAATTATCTCCTTGCCAGCTGCACAAATCTTGAGAAGGTAGTTTTTGCAAGAATGGAAAACCTTTGTTCCCTACCACTATCCCTTAATACTCAGTAATCCTGAGCACCAGGAGTATAACAGAGCAATTAACTTCTGACAATGGTGTAAATTTAGGCTTGTTAAAACAAGGATTATTAATATTCCCATGGGTTATCACCCTGACCTAACTTACCCAACCATAAAGTACAATAAGACACAGGCCTGTAATTTTGTGGCTCACATAAAATGCCCAAGGAAAAAGAGAGAGAAATACATGAACATAGTATAAGAGCCTAATAAAGTGAAATGCATTAATCATATTTTAAAGAGCTGGGACTTTGCATTTTATTTTAAAACTAATAACTGCAACAATATTATAATGATTGTGTTAACTTTTTACAGGCTGTGATGACATTGTGCTCATAATAGACTGGTCATTAAAATTCCAGAAGTCTCAGCTGTAGCCTATATATGCCTTTTTTTTTTTTTTTAAATGATCTCTCTGGGCTTCTCTGATAGAAAAAAAAATCCAAAATGATTTAATTGTGTCATTGCAACTTAGTGACCCTGTCTGCCTTGGAGGTAATGTTACGGCTGAAGAACTCTGGTGCTCCTCTTTTGAAGAAGCAAGGTAAATTTGACAAGTAAAGCAGAGAAATGGAGATGTACTGGAAGGAATTCCAGCCTTTTTTTTTTTTTTTTTTAAGATTTTATTTATTTATTTATTCGACAGCGAGAGAGAGAGATCACAAGTAGGCAGAGAGGCAGGCAGAGAGAGAGAGAGAGGGAAGCAGGCTCCCCGCCAAGCAGAGAGCCCGATGTGGGACTCGATCCCAGGACCCTGAGACCATGACCTGAGCCGAAGGCAGCGGCTTAACCCACTGAGCCACCCAGGCGCCCCGGAATTCCAGCTTTTGAGATTTGAGTTTCAAACTAATTTTGCCACCAAAGAGCTGTGGGACTTTAGCAGATCTCACTTTCTCTGCCTTTCTCTGTTTCCGTAACAGTAAAAGAGAGATAAGAATGCTGAAGCCAAAGAAATGAAATCTTGTCATTTGCGATGACATGGATGGAACTAGAGCGTATCATGCTTAGTGAAATAAGTCAATCGGAGAAAGACAGCTATCATATGATCTCCCTGATATGAGAACATGGAGATGCAACATGGGGGAGTTAGGGGGATAGGAGAAGAATAAATGAAACAAGATGGGATTGGGAGGGAGACAAACCATAAGAGACTCTTAATCTCACAAAACAAACTGGGGGTTGCTGGGGGGAGGTGGGGTTGGGAGAGGGGGAGGGGGTTATGGACATTGAGGAGGGTATGTGCTATTGTGAGTGCTGTGAAGTGTGTAAACCTGGCGATTCACAGACCTGTACCCCTGGGGATAAAAATACATTATATGTTTATAAAAAAAAAAAAAAATTGGAAGGGGAGGCAAACCATAAGAGACTATGGACTCTGAAAAACAACCTGAGGGTTTTGAAGGGTCGGGGGTGGGAGGTTGGGGGAACAGGTGGTGGGTAATAGGGAGGGCACGTATTGCATGGAGCACTGGGTGTTGTGCAAAAACAATGAATACTGTTACGCTGAAAAAAATAAATTAATTAAAATTAAAAAAAAAAAGAATGCTGAAGCCATGGTGTTTGCCTCTTTACCCAGAGCACAGAACAGAGTAAGTGCCTAATACATTCCAATGTTGGAGAAATTACATTAAGGAATTATAGAAGGTATCTTAAGGTATCTGGCACATAGTAGGAATGGAATAAATGGTGGCTGCTAAAGCTATTATGTGTCAATCATTAAAGCTTACTAGTGTTGGACGGTCAGCAATATTTTTGGGAGACAACATGTAAAGCTTCTTCACAAAGTCAAATCACACATACAAAGAAAAAAATTAGGGAAAAAATCAGGTCAGAATCAATTGCTCTGTATGTATATTGCTAATACTAATTATTTAACTCATGGTTTTATCCCATTTGATTTTTTTTTCCTCCCACTGCAGGATCAGACTGTTAATACACTTAATGAGGCAAAGAAGCATAGCAGTATATCTGAGCAATTAAAGCCCCTTCATTCAGACAGTAATAAAACCTGTAATTGTCTCCTTTCTGCCTGGCGGAACAACCTTATAGTTTATTGAACAAGTGAGATTTTGATGCAGCTCTAACACTTCTCAAAAGTCTCTGAACTTTGCTGTGCTCATCTAACTCTCAAAGAGGATTTTTTTAATGAAAAGGATCACAAATCAATATTATCAGGACATATCTAGGTTTAAGACATTTTCTAAGCGTAAGTGTTATAGGCAACAATCCCAGTGAAACAGACTTCTCTCACTTTCTGCTCCAAAATTTGCTTCCCGTGTCCCCCTTTCTAAATATGAAACAAACAGAGCAACACCCAGGGACAGCCACGTTTTTACTCTACCCTAAATTTTTACTCTACCCTAAATGTGGCATTCTTTACTGGCAGTCAAGTCACCTCCCTTATCAGACCTTTGTGTGGTTTTTGTTTTGTTTTGCTTTAAAGATTTTATTTATTTAAGAGCGAGAGCATGAGAGTGGGGTGAGGGGCAGAGGGAGAAGCAGACTCCCCACTGAGCAAGGGGCCGGACACAGGACTCAATTGCAGGACCCTGGGATCATGACCAGAGCTGAAGGCAGACACTTATCCAAGTGAGCCACCCAGGCACCCATCAGACGTTTGGACTAAAAAAACTCCTCACCTTCATTAAGCATACTTTGTCTGGTGTGTGTGATATTAGAAATGGCGAATACAAATTGGCCTCCTTTTATTTTGAACTTTAACACTGACCATTTATTTGCACCAAATAATACCTTTTGGAGTAATACATACACATTTAAAGGAGGTCTGGAAAACTGCAAAGGGAAACTCAAGAGTGCTGTAAGTTGAGTAAAAGTTTAGAAGTTCAGTTAATGAAGCTGGAATCCTGTTCCCAATTAAAGCAGTTGAAAGGATGATTTTGGGGGCGCCTCGGTGGCTCAGTGGGTTAAGCCTCTGCCTTTGGCACGGGTCATCATCCCAAGGTCCTGGGATCAAGTCCCACATTGGGCTCTCTGCTTGGTGGGGAGCCTGCTTCTTTCCTTCTCTGCCTGTGTCTCTGCCTACTTGTGATATCTCTCTCTGTCAAATAAATAAATAAAATCTTAAAAAAAGAATGACTTTGCAATCTTTGAGTAGGAAATATTCCAGAAAATGGTGACAAGTTTCTTATGTTCTCTGAGGATATAAGAAAAGGAAACAGGTATAAATGGTAGAGTCAAAGACTTGGTAAAATTGTTAACAACAAAATGGGTTCTATAAGGACAGTACATCAACTTACTTATAAGTGAACTAGGTTCTTATCTGTCTTGGGGATTTGAGTAGATGTGTGTAGCCCATTACCTTCTTTGGACACTGGTTAATCCTGTGGCTACAGAATCAGTGCAGAGAAGAGTAAGAGCAAGAAGAATTGGGGGGAAAAGAGAAGGAGGATAAAAGGAAAAAGAGGAGAAGCAGAAGGAGATAGAGAAAGAGAAGAAACCAAACCAAGATTTCTTGGCATTTAAAAAAATCACCTGCTCCTTATGGCACAATGAAAGAGATATCAAGGTACGTGTAAACATCAAACTCTCTCTCTCTCTCTCTCTCTGATCCACTAGCTGAAGCCAAACTGTACTCAATGAGCAAGGTATCTTAGATATCCTGTCTCAATCTATTGATAGTAAATGTTTCAGGTGCCCAAAAAAACAAGCAGCCCAGCTCAATGTGATATAGAACACCATCCACTAACAAGAACATGAAATTCATCATTACCCCTCAAGTCAGAAAGAGCTTGTGGCACAGAAAATTATATGAACATTAAAAAAAAAACACATACACAAACAGTATGTTTACACATGCATCTATTAATATCAATTCTGGACAAAGGATACGCCTCTAGAAAGCTGAAGTGCCTGAAATTACCAATCAAAAAGTAGCATCATTGAAACCTTTCTCCCCTTCTAAAGATAAACAAACAATTCAATACCAGCTTCATAATGACCACATATTTTCAGCCACAGCAGGCTGCTGCCTAGTCCCTGCAGGAAAATGACAAATGAATGCTGTTTAATATTTTGCTTGAACAGTTTTTTCTTTCAGAAAACTATTTGCAATATGATAATGAGAAGAGCATAGCTGCAGAGAGTAGCATTTTGTAAGGATGACTACCTTTCTAGGGCATATCATCTGATCCACACTTTGTTTATCCAGAGTGAATTCAGTGGTTAAAATGATTAATTGAACCCATTTTGTGTTACTCATACTAGCTCTTGCAAAAGAGGTGATTGCTATTTTTTTCTTAGTGACTCATACAAAGACACCAGCAGTACACTGGCAATAACAAAATGACATTTCTAAATTTAGCAGTTCATAAATCTTATAAGATGCCAGTCCCATCTAGTCTGCCCTCCCTCACGCTCGTCTTCCAGTACTTGTTCATACGTGCAAAAGACCTCAATGTGTTAGGAGACAAGACAGAGACTTCCTCAGGGCATATCACTCTGTTCCTCCCTCAGTAGTCACCAGCACCTCTGCGCCCTCTGGTAGGAGCAATGTGTAGATTTCCCACATGATAGCTTTTGTTATCCCATTAAGATGCTAAATCTGTCTGGTAAAAACATATACAGAATATGTGCATGTTTTCAAAAGAGTCCAACTCAATAAATTATTTTCAAGGGACACTGTGAAAATGAATAAATTTCCACCTGTCCTCTTATGTTATCTATGAATGAAATACGCAGTAACTTCACAGCCTCAAGAAGTGAAAAATTTTTTGCCTCTGTCATTTTCTGTGGTTGACATAAGGTGCTAACCAAGTGGATATCATGCCCTCCTGATGTCTTTTTGCTCATTGTTCTAAAATTTCAGGGCTCCTACTGCCCTCCATGTTTTATCAACATATGACTCACATAGAGAGTGTACAATAAAGAGAATATGAGAGAATTAGGGTTGGTGTACTGAACATTTACTTGGCTAAAAAAAAAAAGATTCCTGAGCAAAGTGAGATATAGGTATTGCTTTTAAAATAGTTAGATAATTTTAATCCCTCCTTCACATAAGCTCTTCACCATGAGATCGTTCCATTATTGAATGAAAGAGTCCATGGTAATGTTTTCTATCTACTTGAAATGACTTTCTACAAATGGTGAGTATGTAATAAACTTTTTGCCTCTCTTCTACTTTTCTTTGCACCTCCTGTTAAAAACATATTCCTCTTCCGGTTAATGACAACAATAAAATTGTCATTTAAGAGTAAATACAATCAGCGGATGCCAGATGAGTATATCAAAAGCCCCAAATCAACAATAAAGTTCTTTACAAAATACTAGCTTCTCAGTAGAAAAGATGAGGTGTAGAGACACGCAAATTACAAGAAACACAAAGCTTTATTTAAATTACGGATTGCATATTTTGTGACAGTACGGAAAAGCAGCTATTTCCAAACAACATTTCCCCATTCCTATTTTCTGTCTCTTTGTTAGTATTACACTTCTACCATTCTTTTTAGCTTACCTACTCCTTGACTGCTCCTCTTCTGAAGACTTTTTATTGTTACAACTTTTAAAATGAAGCCAGCTGCATTAATTTTCTTAGATAGTAACTATATTTGTTTCACAGATACACAATAAATTTAGAAAAGACTTCCTGAACAAATAAATAAATAATGTCCTATAGAGTAGGTATAACATTGTATTGTAAAATATGAACATCTAAGATACAAAATTTTGGCTGATGGAATTGACCAGATTAATCAAAAACCTTCATCTCTTTTTGATATGTCATACATCTCCATCGGTAGATTTGTTCTTAAGACAAGGGATTCTCAGTTACTCCTTCTCTTCTTTTCATTTTGCCTGATATGATTACTGTTTATACTATACCAAATAGAATGTTCTATGTTTTAGAGAAATTCAGCTGAATAAACAGTTCTTGACTTAGAGTATCTGAGATAATAAATTTCAAAGACCCAGAGTGTGATATATTATGCTTGGTAAATGACTCAAGATAATATATCTATGAAAAGCATGCAAACCCCAATGAATGCCTTTGCCTCTTCATCAGTAAGGCATCTGGAAAACTGAATCTACAAAAAAATAAAGTCATCTGAGTCAAGTGTCCACTCTGGTTTAAGAAAATAATCAGCTTTCCAGTTGTGTTAAAGATAATGGTTACTCCTTGGTTGGGAAGCAATGAGGTCAGATTTTATTTCTGCAAAGAATCAGATGATTTCTAGGCTCCGTTCCGAAGATCTACTGGGGATAAACAAAATTTCCAATTAGGTTTGAGGAAGGACAGGTCCAAAATCTACATCTTTAGATTACTTTGCCAAAATTTGCTACTGAATTTATGCCAACAGTTCAACTAAAATAAGCACCACTTCCCTCGACCCACATTTTCTGCATTTTCAAACATGAAAAAAATGCAATGTTACCCTGAATTTTTCTATATTGTTCTTACATCTCAAGATGAACACATATGTCCTATTTTGTAATGAATTTTAGATACTGAAGTATTATTTAGAACCTAGGAATCAGGGAGAGGGTTTCTTTACAACTGGTTTACCCACCTTAATCTCAAAACAATTTACCAAATAATGGGTTGGATGCTAGTAGTGTAGTGACTGTGTAATTCTTTCTTTTCTTTCTTTCTTTCTTTCTTTCTTTCTTTCTTTCTTTCTTTCTTTCTTTCTTTTCTGTTTATAGTCTATGGTGGTTCCTGTTGTGAAATAGTAATGTGGTTTTTCATTAACCAGTAACAAAAATCCTTCCTACTTTCCTCCCTTTCATTCTTCCTGAAAGAGAAAAAATGTTGGCTGTATGCTACAAATCTAAGGATTATTAGCAAAAGATCTATGTAGTCTCTTGGTCAGTATAGAACTCTAAAGGGGGCACCAAATTTGTATTAAAGAGATCTTTGTAAAAAGATGGTAATCTCTTAGCTGAGTGTGGGTGGGGTGAGGAGAAGGAAGCACTGACTCAGGTCTCAGGTGTCAAAGAAAAGCCGATGTCACCGGAAACAATGATATGACAAACTGGCCTACATTGATTAAGTTGGGCTATTTTCACAGCCAACTTCAGTAAATTTAGGGTAGCAGAAAAACTAAGCTGTCAGTCCAATTCTACCCCCATCCCCAGATATCACACTTGGCTGTAGAATTCTAGGAAAAGCAGATGCTCACTCTGCCACTGATACAAAGTCACTATTTACTGGCATCAGTGCAATTTTTTTAGGCTACTCCAATCCCTCTGGACTCAAAGCTATCATTATGACCAAGGAAATAGACAGACATGGCTTGTCATGACCAAATCCTCAATAAATGGAAAGGCAAAATGCCTTCTACCTAAACAGATGTTGCAAAGCAAATGTGTGAAACCAGTGTAATTTTATTTTCCCTTTTTTACCAGCCATAGTGGATCCTCCTGTGTCACAGAAATTCTACACCTGCACAGAGGGGAAAAAAAAAATGAGGACATTGATCTACTATAGTTATAATGTGCATCACAGAATTACCTTCCTCTTAAGTTACAACCATTTCTTTGTAAAAAAAAAAAAAAAAGTAAAATCTGAGATAATTAAAAAGCAGCTAAAAGGAGCTATTCAAACTCTAATCTCTCTCCTTTATAAGAAGTGGGACCAACCAACTTGCAACAAATCTTCAACAAAGCAGGAAAGAATGTCCAATGGAAAAAAAGTCAGTCTCTTCAACAAATAGTGTTGGGAAAAATGTACAGCCACACTCAGAAGAATTAAACTGGACCATTTCCTTACACCACATACAAAAATAGACTCAATATGAGACAGGAATCCATCAAAATCCTTGAGGAGAACACAGGCAGCAACCTTAGCCTCGGCAACTTCTTCCTAGAAACATCTCCAAAAGCAAAGGAAGCAAGGGCAAAAATGAACTATTGGAACTTTATCAAGATCAAAAGCTCTTGCACAGCCAAGGAAACAGTCAATAAAACCAAAAGACAACTGCCAGAATAGGAGATGATATTTGCAAACGACATATCAGATAAAGGGCTATATCCAAAATCTATAAAGAACTTATCAAACTCAACACCCAAAGAACAAATAATCCAATCAAGAAATGGGCAGAAGATATGAACAGACATTTCTGCAAAGAAGACATCCAGATGGCCAACAGACACATGAAAAAGTGCTCCATATCACCTGGCATCAGGGAAATACAAATCAAAACCACAATGAGATACCACCTCACACCAGTCAGAATGGCTAAAATTAACAAGTTCAGAAATGACAGATGTTGGCAAGGATGTGGAGAAAGGGGAACTCTCTTACACTGTTGTGTTGTGTAAGGGTGGGAATGCAAGCTGGTGCAATCACTCTGAAAAACAGCATGGAGGTTCCTCAAAAGGTTGAAAAAGAGCTACCCTATGACCCAGCAATCTCACTACTGGGTACTTATCCCAAAGATACAAATGTAGTGACCCGAAGGGGCACACACACCCGAATATTTATAGCAGCAATGTCAATAATAGCCAAACTATGGAAAGAACCTAGATGTCCATCAACAGATGAATGGATAAAGAAGATGTGGTATATATATATATATATATATATATATATATATATATATGAATGCTATGCAGCCATCAAAAGAAATGAAATCTTGCTATTTGCAATGTCGTGGATGGAAGCAGAGGGTATTATGCTAAGTAGAATAAGTCAGTCAGAGAAAAACAATTATCATATGACCTCTCTGATATGAGGAATTTGAGAGGCAGGGCAGGGGGTTGTTGGGAGTAGGGAAGGAAAAAATGAAACTAGAGGGGATCAGGAGGGAGACAAACCATGAGAGACTCTTAATCTTACAAAACAAACTGAGGGTTGCTGGGGGTGGGGGGTAGGGATAGGGTGGATGGGTTGTGGACATTGGCGAGAGTATGCACTATGGTGAGTGCTGTGAAATGTGTAAGCCTGAGGATTCACAGACCTATACCACTGGGGCAAAAAATATATGTTAATAAAAAAATAATAATAAAAATGAAGTGGGACCAACAAACTTGTCATTAAATTAATCATAAAGAAGCAAAAAGGATGATAGCTCATAATACTAAAAAAACAAGACTTTATTGGGGCACCTGGGTGGCTCAATTGGTTATGTAGCCAACTCTTGATTTCAGCTCAGGTCATGATCTCTTGGGTCATGAGATGGAGGCCTGTGTAGGGCTCCTCACTCAGGGACAAGTCTGCTTCTCCTCAGCTCCCTCTTCCTCTGCCCCTCCTTCCACTCACACCTTCTCCGTCTCTCTCCCCCTCTCTAAAGTGAATAAAATAAATCTTTAAACAAAATAAAATAAGACTTTATTCAACATATACCAGTATCTGGGCAGCTGGAGTGAGAATTAGTTCATAGCATAGCATCCCTGCCTTGTTTTGTAAAACATAGACTTCCCGTCTCCTGGTGAGGGAAGCAGAGAAATGATAATGCTTCCTCTTAATAAAAAAAAAAAAAAAGACCTGGAAGAGACTTGAAATGTCTAGAGCAACATCTCATCCTTATGATAAACAAAGTGAGACAGAGGGAAGTTAGTGATCTGCCTTTTGGCAAACATTTACACAGAAATGGAGCTATGACTGAAAAGCAAGACTTCAAAGGGTAAAGGCTCTGGAGTCAGATGAAACTCTCTTTAAATACCACCTATGCCATAAGAAAAGTCATTTAAATTCTTGAGCATAAATCCTCTACCTAAATACAGAGTTTTTGTTAACACCTACAGTTTAAATGTGAAAAGTTACAGGATACAATGGGATAATGTAGTGTCCACAGAAGTTATTACAAACATAAACAAATGTACCTTCTTCAAATTACAATATGAAAAAAAAATGGATCACAGCTGAGAAAAGTGAACTCATCTTCTCATTGAGAAAGGCCTGACCAGAGTTACCAATTACATCCGAAAAACGGAGCAATCCTTTGATTCTGGGTTGATCATTGCAAAGGCATGGAATAAGAAGAGACTTAGACAATTGTTGGCCATGACCATTCATGTACAGCCCAGGAAAAAAAATATCTTGTTAGGGTCAAACCTAAAGGTTTGATCCTCTGGACAAATAAATACACACAATAGTAGATCCTGGAAGTCTGATGTTTTGAGCATTTAAATCTTACAACCAATCTTTCCTTTTCTAGAAGTTACCAAACAAACTTCTGTAATAGTTTGAACTTGGAAAACTATCGCATAGTAGTGACTTCCCATAGTAGCTTGAGTACTTTGAGAAATTAATAAATTTATAGATTATATACTTGAGAACTTTGTTAATATGAGTCATCATCCCTGAATCTGGTCAAATTGAAACCTTAATGAAAAGTCCTTTTTGAGACTCTAAGGGTTAAAGTCAAGCCCATGGCTATGAATACACAACATTCAAGGTCAAACTATATGTCTCCATAATCAGCAAGCTTTTCCCAGATGACTCAACTCTTAATTTTCATATACCATATAGCTTTTTTATTTATAACTTCTCTAATAACCACTTTAAAAATTGTTGCAGGAATGATTAAGAATATATTATCTTTAAAACATCTAGTGCAAAGTCTTAGAATATAGTAAGTCTCAATAAATGTTCTTTCATCACATTTTTAATCCAATGCACTTTCTTCTATATCACTCTTATTCTAAGCTTGAGCACCATATGTATAATAAATCCAAATTAATAGACATTTTTTAATTTTGAAAGAAATCTAAAAGCTAATTAACTTTTCAATGTAAAATAATCAGTACATTCAATGTATCAGACATAATGCCATCTGTTGAAGAGTCAGTAAAAAGCAGGTTGCTTCTCTGATCTGAAAGGGCTTTCTGACTAGTCTGAGTTACAGCACTGTGTGATTACAGCAATAGTAGAAGCAGCACTGTTGAATAAGAGTGGATACAAGAGTAGAGCCTCACCTAGCCTTGGGGATGAGGGAGCACTTCCTAGAGGAGGCAATAATTTAGATTTTTATAATAAAAAACAAAAAGATCTGGAGAGACATGTTTGGAGCAGGAGAAAAAAGGAGGATAAGAGAGTAAAGAAGGGACAATATGAGCAAAGACTCAAAGGTGAGAGAGAGTACAGAGTGCTCAGGGAATTTAAAATTATTCAGAATGATTTGAGAAGTGGCCATTTATCCCGAGATAATATAAGCCATTAAAAGGTTTTGAAGCAGCACAGTAACAGTATGAGTTTTCTCTTTTAAAAACAAACCCTCTGGCTGCAATCTGGATACTTGAATGGGGAGAAGTAATGCTTGAGACAAGGAGGCTAATTAGTAATTTACTGTACAATCAAAAAAGGAGAGATGAATTGAAGACACACTGTTGGATATGGAAGCATATGATCAGATTTGATAAATATTTAGTCCATAGACTCTCTAGCACTTGGTAGGTTTTTGGTAGTGAAATGAAACAGGATAACTTCCAGGATTTTTGTTCAGGCAATTGATTGGCTAGCTTTTTTCTTCACTAATATCAGACACAGCATAGAAAGAGGGGCAGTGGTAAGAGGGGGAGAGTATAAGTAGGATAAGAATATAGATAATAGGTCAGCATGTGGTGTGTAGAGTCCTATAGAGAATCAATAGTCATCTGAACTGATAATAAATGTCTAAGTTAAAGATTTTTTAGTTATCAGCATATAATAACATGGGTTTGAATAAATTCATTCATAGAGAATATGTATAGTAAGGAGACAAGACTGATCTTAAAATCCTGGATATTTAATAACATGGTATATAAGAAATACATTTATTATCGGAGTCAATGAACCTATACAGAATGGTCAAATCCTTTTATCATCTCTTTGAGCTTTTCCAAGTTGCATATTTCCAAGTTGCATAAAATGGCACCTCTAAAATAATAGGAAAGGACATAAAAATGTGAGCCTCTCTCCCCTCATGGACATGTCATTGGCAGATAATGTGGCATCATTGGTATAAAAACTTAGTTCTTATGGATAAGGAAGTCTGTTTAAATCCACTTGAGCCAAGAACTAATTTAAGATTACTGATGATATGTGCAGGAGGCTAAATAATATGTCCTCTTGAAATCCTAATCCCTGGAACCTGTGAATATATTACCTTACCTGACAAAATGGACTTACATGACAGATATTAACATTAGGAACCTTGAAATGGGAAGATTTTCCTTGATTCTTCAGATCAGCCCAATCTAATCACATGACCCTTTAGAAGTAGAAAAACTTTCCTGCCTGTGGTCATCAAAAGACAAGCAATGTTGGGTAAAGCAGGGCCAAAGGATGTGACATGAAGACTCAACCCACTGTTGCTGACTTTAAAGATGGAAGAATGCAGCCATGAACCAAGGAATTTGAGTCCGCTCTAGAAGCTGGAAAAAGCAAGAAAACAGAGAATGTCCTCGTACCTTCAGGGTAATATGTTGATTTTAGCCCTGTAAGACCCTTATCAGACTTCTAACGCATGGAACTGTAAGATAATAAATTTGCCTTGTTTTAGCCACTAATGTGGGATAATTTTTTATACCAGCAACAGAAAGCTAGTACAACATCATGTGCTGGCAATGTTGTAAAGAGTATATTATGTTGTAGGTTACAAAACCTACTTTGAACTCTGTATCTCTTCAATTTTCTAACTGGAAAACTCACTCACCAATCAAAATGTGATTCAAGCACCAACCCCTCTATTCCATGACCCTTGCAGACAACACAATGGCTTCTTTTTTTATATTACTTTTGTATTTTGAATACTTCACATTGTACATATTTGGGATCCTACCTGGCTGTCTCCACATTTGAGGTTAGTCCCATGAGTGTAAGTACTTAAAAAAAAATTTTTTTTAATATCCTAGTGGGGCAAAACATTATCTGTTGTATAGTGTGTGCCAAATCAATGCCTTAGGATTGAACTACTTACAAATTAGGTAAAATTGAACAAATCTCATACTCTTTCCACACCTCCATTGTTCATCTATAAATAATAAAACTGACATTAATGGTTGCTCAGGAGATCAAATGGGATAATATATATGAAAGAATTAGTGAAAAACAAAAACAATCATTATACATTATTTTAAAGATATGTAACCATTAGCACTCAAAACCTAGAATCAGATAATTTATATCAATAAGCTTAGAAGTAAGCTTCTGACAATTAAGTTCTGTTTAACAGTACCAAAGAGGTAAAAATTTGTCTAGCAGGGATACCTGGGTGGCTCAGTGGGTTAAGCCTCTGCCTTCAGGTCAGGTCATGATCTCAGGGTCCTGGGATTGAGCACCCCCACCAGGCTCTCTGCTCAGTGGGGAGCCTGCTTCCCCTTCTCTCTCTGCCTGCCTCTCTGCCTTATGATTTCTCTTTCTGTCAAATAAATAAATAAAATCTTTAAAAAAAATTTGCCTAGCAGTGGGACTTTTAAAATTATGATATAAAAACAATGTTGAAGGGTAATAATATTTTTCAGCAGTAAGTTTTTTTCATGAATAGAAAATCTGGACCAAAGAAAAAAAATAATCATTGTGAAGGGCTTTGCTATAGGAAGTTAATTTTCTGAAGACAGCTTGAGAAGTAAAATATCCCTAATGGTATAGAAAGAACCTGTAATATGAGCAAATGATCTAGTACAGATAATTGCAATGATCAATGTACAACAGGGACTACTTTGCTAACTATTAATTTAGACACCATTGTCAGTGTTGATTCACATAATTTGGGTTCTACCCATTGTTCAAGAAGTAAGTGGTTCTCTTTTTAAAGTTCTATTTTTTTCCCATTTCCTGTGAAGGGATGCCAGCAGACAGAACCTTCAGGTGCATGGTTGAGAAAAACTGAACGTCCATTTTACCTTTTTAGTGAAGATTACATAATATTTATTACTCTCAAGTGCTGTAGTCACCCAAATGCTTAGGGTGGATTCATTTTTGTTCCTGCTTTCTTTTCAGAGCCACTCTTCTCAGAATAACTAATCTGTTTTCTTCTACTCTACATTCTTCATAAGGCATATTTCCATTGGTTGTAATGTTTTCATGTTATTGTTATCTTCTGACTATAAAAATGAAATTACGTGCCAATGGAGCAAACTTTTCACTCTGCACATAAAAGTTAATGGCTTTTAGAACTCCATGCGTTTCAATCAGATAGTTTTGCAGCTGACATTAAGTTGGCTTCTTGGATGGTTGACTTAGAACATCAGCTACCTAATGTGATAATACCAATTCAAGTAGAAAACTGAAGTGATAATTATCGTTCATCAATAACTGCCTATGAAGAAACGGTAATTACAGAAAAAGGCTAATCTTTTTCCATCTGAATATATACTAAATAAGAATTATAAAATGTTATTGTTCCATAATGGCTATATTTTTATGAGATATATTAATCTTGAAACATTACAGAGATGGATATAAAAACCATAAAAAAGGTGTCTTTCAATTTCTAAGGAAACTACAATAAAGCACTTACTATTAACATTTTTTAAAGAATATAATTTTGGTGGTTACGGCTTCTGTCTAGTCTAAAACTTTAGCTTTATTTTTTTTTCTCTTAATGACACAAATGATAATTATCTCTGATCTCATCAAAGAAGTTCATGGAAATTGCATAGTCAATTCCTACTCCACCTCTCAAAGGGGTTTTAGAGTTTGGTCATCAGATCTTGCTCATTCCTCACCGAATAGTAGAAATGACCTCTCTGTAATCCAAGTGGCAAAAACACAGATAATTGTGCAATTACTGGCTCGTGCCGAATGACAGTAAAGTACAGACAGAAACTCAAAGTTAATCAACAGGAATCGGACTAGATAAACACCAGTTTATTTATTTATTTATTTTTTTAGTGCAAAAAAGGTGGTTTTTTTTGTTTGTTTGTTTTTTAGAATCCTAGAGGAGAACATAGGCAGTAACCTCTTCGATATCAGCCACAGCAACTTCTTTCAAGATATGTCTCCAAAGGCCAAGGAAACAAAAGCAAAAATGAACTTTTGGGACTTCATCAAGATCAAAAGTTTCTGCACAGCAAAGGAAACAGTCAACAAAACAAAGAGGCAACACACAGAATGGGAGAAGATATTTGCAAATGACAGTACAGACAAAAGGTTGATATCCAGGATCTATAAAGAACTTCTCAAACTCAACACACACAAAACAGATAATCATATCGAAAAATGGGCAGAAGATATGAACAGACACTTCTCCAACGAAGACATACAAATGGCTATCAGACACATGAAAAAATGTTCATCATCACTAGCCATCAGGGAGATTCAAATTAAAACAACATTGAGATACCACCTGACACCAGTTAGAATGGCCAAAATTAGCAAGACAGGAAACAACGTGTGTTGGAGAGGATGTGGAGAAAGGGGAACCCTCTTACACTGTTGGTGGGAATGCAAGTTAGTGCAGCCACTTTGGAGAACAGTGTGGAGACTCCTGAAGAAATTAAGAATAGAGCTTCCCTATGACCCTGCAATTGCACTGCTGGGTATTTACCCCAAAGATACAGATGGAGTGAAAAGAAGGGCCATCTGTACCCCAATGTTTATTGCAGCAATGGCTACGGTCGCCAAACTGTGGAAAGAACCAAGATGCCCTTCAACGGATGAATGGATAAGGAAGATGTGGTCCATATACACAATGGAGTATTATGCCTCCATCAGAAAGGATGAATACCCAACTTTTGTAGCAACATGGACGGGACTGGAAGAGATTATGCTGAGCGAAAATAAGTCAAGCAGAGAGAGTCAAGTATCATATGGTCTCACTTATTTGTGGAGCATAACAAAGAACATGGAGGACATGGGGAGATGGAGAGGAGAGGGAGTTGAGGGAAACTGGAAGGGGAGATGAACCATGAGAGACTATGGACTCTGAAAAACAACCAGAGGGTTTTGAAGGGGCGGGGGGGGGGGGGTGGGGGGGTGGGGGTGGGGGGGGGGTGGGAGGTTGAGGAACCAGGTGGTGGGTAATAGGGAGGGCACGTACTGCATGGAGCACTGGGTGTGATGCCAAAACAATGAACACTGTTATGCTGTAAATAAACAAATAAACGAATAAAAGAAAAAAAAAAAGGTGGTTTTTTATTAAAGCATGGGGACAGGATCAGAGAGAAAGGGGGCTGGCACTGGGACTGTGAGGACTGATTGATTGTATACTTTAAAATGCGGGGCGGGAGGGTGGGAGAAAGTAAGTTTCCAAAAGGCTTTTCACATGTTAAAGAAGACTTGAAGGCTCCTGGAGAGCCGGCCATTGTCAAGCTAACGCGCCTTTGCCTTTAACAAAGTATTAACATTAAGACATTTGGGAGTTCCTGGAGAGGCGTCTGAAGTATTTGTCTCAAGTCTTTTTCATTGGGTTGCAAGTTGTAATGAAATTTAATTTTATAAATACTATTTTAAAGAACTGGATTTAGACAAAATGATGAGTCAGTTATTCTGACATTTGATCAGGTGATTGAAGAGTAGAGAGAAGCTTCAGTAGAGACTCAAAGGAAAGAAGTTTGTGATAGGGTCAATACATGTTTTGTATGGGCTTAAACTCAGTCTTCTTTATGCAGGACACTAAAACATAGACTACAATTTACACGTAAGTTCTTTCTTTCCTTTTTTTTTTGTACAGGATACTGGTACTTAATAGAAGAACAATCTCAGAAAATTGCTTCATTTTTCAGTCAAACAAATTTCATTTTAGCACACATTTTTTCATATCTCATTGAATATAATTGGAGATGATTAAATTAGTTGAGAATATCTTTAAACATCTCAAAAATAAAGCAAAAGTGCTACAAGAAAGTGACATTAAAATGATTTTTCCTTTATAAGTTACTTTTGTGCTTCTACGTATGCTCTATCAGTGCTCTAAAACACATCTACTTGTATATATTTTTCATTTCCTTTACTTAATACAAAAATTTAGGGGCGCCTGGGTGGCCCAGTGGGTTAAAGCCTCTGCCTTTGGCTCAGGTCATGATCCCAGGTTCCTGGAATAGAGCCCCACACTGGGTTCTCTGCTCTGCAGGGAGCCTGCTTCCCCCTCTCTGCCTGCCTCTCTGCCTACTTGTGATCTCTCTCTCTGTCAAATAAATAAAATCTTTAAAACAAACAAACAAATGAACAAAAATTTAGTATGATTAAACAAGTAAAAAAGAAAAGCTAGGTTTCTGTTGAACTTTACTATTAGGGTAGATGAGGACAGGACCTAGAGATAAATTAGCAGCCCTGAAGGAAAGGTGAGGATAGGTAAGAGGTTCAGCAAAGAGGAATGAGAGCCAATAGGCCAAAAGAGGCCTGTGTGGAAAGCTGAACTGGAGTGGATCCGATAACACAAGCTACAGCCAGATGAGCCACTGGTAAAAGAACGTCAGCTTGGGATAGGATGCACACTAAGGTTCAAGACCAACTGAGAGAGAGAGAGAGAGTCAGAGAGAAAGAGAGACAGAAAAAGAGAGAGAGGGAGGAGAGACAGGGAGGCAGAGAGGGTTTGGAACTAGAAAAAGGACACAAAAGCTAAACCACTAGAAAATTTTATTAGTCAATGATTCTATGGTTGTATGAGATAAAAATGAACTGGGGATCCACATAGTTGCCAACAGTTGATTATGGAGCCAAATTCATGATGCTGTGTAAACTAGCCTAATTCCCAGATAGGAATGGGCTTTGATGCATTCCCTAATTCTTCCTGGTTGGTTCCATCTGAGCATTAGATATTCAGCTGTATTTGTCACCTGGATCCTCCCATTCTAAGTTAACAATACCTTAAGGGCACCTCTTCCTTCACTTTATAGTCAAATTGGAAAGCTTCATTGAGAGTGGTTGAAACTACATTTTGGGAGGAATGTTAAGCAGTTTACCAGACAGTCACTACACAATAAATTAGGGTTCACTGGAGCAACAAGTTATTACAGGCAAAATAATAAACATCCTAGAAGAATTCAGGCAGTTGTTCCAAAGGAAGCTGTAGGTAGTTTGAGGGCACTTTTTAGGTAGGGGCAGTATAACAATTTCAGTTGTCTAGCAAACTATGTTGTAGACTCATATACATAACCCATATGTGTAGATACATGTAAGTCACAAACTTGAAAATATATAGTTAAATTCAAGTATTAATTTTAATCCCTAGCCAAGGTAGGATAACAAAATTATCTCTATCACCACCCTGTTTAAATCACTTTCTCATCACCTTGGCTCTGCATTATTCATGAATCTGCTTCAATGATCCATATGGTTCGAATTTGTATTCCAATCATCACTTCCTTATTATCTCAGCTTTTATACATAATTTTTAGTGTCTCTGCCATCATTTTGTTCATGTTCCCATTTGCACTTGATCAACTGATCTGTAACATTAGCTACTGTTATTTTTAGGTTTCTACTACACAGCTCTAAGCAACACCAGCACTTAAGAAAGTATATATTCTTCAAAAGTGTTCTCTGCAAATTCTAGCTACATATTTTGCAGAAATGATTGTCCCCTTAACTTTGCAAACTACCTTGTGCTTCCTTTGAAATAAAAGGAATGAGTTTGTAGATCACAATGTTGTTTGGCAAATAAAGAACAACTATCTGAATGAGTACAGGGTCTAAAACCAAACACACATTTAGAGGAAAGTAAGATCCCTCTTGACATATGTGTATTTACACAAAATCTGAATTGAACCCTAATGAAGCAGGTATAAGAGAACAGAAAAAATGATCAACCAGAGAGATACCTAGAGGAATGTGAATCACTAGCCACATGATTAAGTGTCCCAGAGAAAACTTGGGCCTTTCTTCATGATGACAGCAGCTGCTTTCCTGCCATGTCAGGCAAGAATAATTTGAATGATTCGTAGCTTGAGTGACTAGCTTACAGAGGTAAGCCATGTTTTGAGCTCCATGAAGTATGAGCTACTGGTCTTCGGCATTCTTTAGGAATTCATGCAGAGGAAGAATACTTAGTAAGCTGCTACAATCACCCTTCAAGAGAAAAGTGGTAAGATTCAGCACAAAAGAGATGTTGAGGTAGAACCCATAAGTTAGCTTTTCCTGCCCATTGCCCTGCAGTTACATTAAATCATTTAATGTTACCTGGATTTTCTTTCATTATTAGAATGTCAGCCCAGGGGCGCCTGGGTGGCTCAGTGGATTAAGCCGCTGCCTTCGGCTCAGGTCATGATCCCAGGGTCCTGGGTTCGAGCCCCGCATCGGGCTCTCTGCTCTGCAGGGAGCCTGCTTCCTCCTCTCTCTCTGCCTACTTGTGATCTCTCTCTGTCAAACAAATAAATAAAATCTTTAAAAAAAAAAAAAAAAAAAAGAATGTCAGCCCATGCCATACAGCAGAGTCTTTCATTCTACAACAGAATCCTACATCCTGAGAGATCTCAAGATACACAGACAGAGATAAATCTTAAGTATTTTCATAAATGAAATTGTTCTTTTGTGATAATGGATACACCCATTCCTTTGGCTTTTTCACTGAATTTCCAAATCAAAGATGAAGTTAAAAAGAAAAAAAGAAGAACCCTCTCAATAACAGCTGTTAAACTGATGGTATAAACAATATAAGGCTTCGGGAAAAAAACATAAAACTCTGAGCACTGAGTGATGTATGAATTGTTGAATCACCATCATCATAGTTATACACCTGAAACCAGTTTGACATCATATATCAATTATACTTCAATAATAACTTTTCAAAAGTTTTAAAAAGAAAATAAAATTTAAAAAAACTGAAAGAAACATAAAGCTTTAAAAGGGAAAGTTTATCCTTTTTTGTTATGATATTAAAAAAGCAATTTAAAATGACAGGATACACTGTCACATTTCACACAGGGACAGGCAGAAATTCATTAATTATTAAAATTACATGAGACACAGAGTAGAAAAAAGATATGTGTATACGAATTCATCGTATACACGGCACATATACTATGGATATACACCTGTAGTATGTGTGGAAGTGGGGGAAAAAGCGTGTGTGTGTGTGTGCATTTGAAATACTAAAAATCTGAATATTGCAACTGCTTCACTCAGGGAATTTTGAACTCCTGGCAGTTACATGAAGTTGAGAACGAATACATAAGGAGGTGGGTTTATTATCTACTTTTTCTTTCTCTGTAACCTCAATCCATTGTCTGAGATTAGAATAAACGTTCAGGTGCAATGGCATAAATGCACATCAAGTAAAACCACTATAAGTACAGTTTCTCTGTCACCATCCTTGGAGAGTTCCATTGAACCCTGAGGTTAGGATGAATTGAAAATCATTGGCCACCAACTTAGGTTTCAGAAATACTGCAATGTTATTATCTAGTTTTATTAATTTATTCATTTATTTCATAAACTTTTAATGAGTGGCTAGTATGTTACAGAATTTGTACTAGGCCCAGATATAGCGAGGTGTAAGACAAAAGACTTCCAGCAAGTACACTTCTGTCTTCTGAGAGAGAAAAAAAAAAGTGAACAAAAGGGGCATCATACACTATAATGAGGACCACAGTATAAGGATGCAGATACTGAGAGAGACAGAGAAATGGCTTCTCCCTAGACTGAGCATCAGGGAATGCTCACAAGCTGAGCTGAGGGATGAGTAAGTGACATGGAGAAATTGTAAAGGGCTCTCCAAGCAGAGCAAAAAAGCAAGTGGGAAGTTGGAGAAAGTACTGGGTAATTGGGAAATAGCAAAGAATTCAATATGGTGGAAGAAGAGTACATATGAGAATACTGTGAGAAATAAGTCTGTGGAAAAAGGAGGAATCTTCTTACATATTTAATAAGCTATTCATCCTAGGACAGAGCAAGAGCATGGTCCCCCACACATGATGAAGCATGTCATGTGAGAAAGTATAAATCAGTGCTTATGAATATGAGCTCCAGAATCAAACTGGGTTGGTTGGAATCTTGGTCTGCCACTTACTAGCTGTGTGATCTGGAGCAAAAAAAAAAATTTTTTTTAAGATTTTATTTATTTATTTATTTCACAGACAGAGATCACAAGTAGGCAGAGAGGCAGGTGGGGGAGGTGGGGGAGGCAGGCTCCTTGCTGAGCAGAGAGCCCGACCGACGCGGGGGCTGGATCCCAGGCCCCTGGATCATGACCTGAACCGAAGGCAAAGGCTTTAACCCACTGAGCCACACAGGCGCCCCTGGAGCAAAATTTCTTAACTACATGTCCCATATAATCATCTATACAATGAGGATAAAAATAATACCTACCTCATGGTTTAAGATATAAAGGATTAATACTTATGAAGTAAATATTTAAAAGAGTGTCTAAATAAACTGCTTTACTACTATTATTAAAAGAACAGAGGAGGCAAGCTCTTTTGGTCCATTTATGTCATAAGCACCATTTTCACGGGGTCAGAGTTAGGAGTGGGGCCTTCCTGACATATTAGTCTAAGAATTATGAAGAGTTTTGCCCTGAGAGAGGAAAACACTGGAAGTTCCATTAGTCATTTATTTTTTAATGGAAATGAGTACATAACATCCATTCTTCTAAAAAGGAAATGATATGGAGAAAATAAGGGAAAACAAGAAATCTAAGTCACAAAATGGAAGAGGACACCAGAAACAATAAAAAATTATGCGTGAGGGCTTCCTGTCTTTCCCCAAAGTCTAGCCAGTCATCTTCCTGTGAATGCAGTCTCCCTCCATCTAGTACTCACATGAAGTTTAGAGCAGAAAAAATATTAATTAATTAATTAATCAATTAATTAATTTTAGAGACAGAGAGTATATGTATATGTGTATATGAGTGGAAGGGGCAGAGGGAAAGGAAAAGAGAATCTCAAGCCAATTCCATGCTGAGCACAGAGCTCGATGATAGGGGGCATAATTTCACAATCCTGAGATTACTCCCTGAGCCAAAACTAAGAGTCAGATGTCCAACCAACTGCGCTACCCAGGTACCCCAACTAGTAATACCTTTTAAAAGTCTTCCCCAAAACCCAGAATAGTTCCCTGAGGGGATTAAAAGTGCCAGCTCTGGATTGATTCTGTGCTGGTGTTGAGCAAGGCAATATAAAAACTTCATGGTAAAGGTTTAAAATTTATTTATTTCAGAAGTTAAGAATTCAAAGTCTTTACTGCCACCATTAGAGACTCTAAGATAGGAATATTCATATATGTTTATACACACACACACACACACACACAAGCTATAATACTATAATTCAATTCTGGCACTAAGTATCCAAAATCAGTGTAAGTTTCATGGATTAAGGTACAGTCCCCAACAAGACTGCTTTCATTTCAGATGCCAGCTGTGAGTTCAGAAGTCCTCAGGCCACCCACACTTCTGACCAACTTGTCTACATATTTGGAGACTTTCATGATTCCTTCAGGCTTGACACTTTACCAGAATGACACAAAGAACTCAGGAAAGTACCATAATTGTGAAAAGAGTTTTATTATAAAGGATACAAATCAGGACCAGCCAAAAAAAGAGACCCACAAGGAGTCTAAGAAGGTCCTGATCTTCACCCTCCCAGTACATCAATATGTTCACCAACTAAGCATCAATGTCCACAGATTTTATTGAAATTTCTTTATGTAGGTACAACTGATTGAGTCATGGGCCACATGATTGAACTCAATCTCTAGCCCCTCTCTTCTCCCTAGAAGTTGGGTTGATAGCATGTGGTTCAAAGCCCTACCCTCTAATCACATGGTTGGTCTTTCCTGGCCTGGCCTTGCCCTGTCCTGAGTCAGCATGGTAGCATAAGCTTTTTAAGAGTCTACCCTAAATCATTTTTTAGGTGTAAACTCCAAGTAGTCATCCCAGTGGCCCATCACAAACACCAAGGACACTCCTGTCATTCAGGAAACTCCAAGGGTTTAGAAGCTCTATCCCAGGAATCTGGGACAAAGTCCAGACAAAATTTTTACAAAATGCATACATATATATGTGTATATATACACACATATTTACTCAAATGCCATGCAGCTCAGGGCTTGATATGTTTAGAATGTACTGTTGTAGATACTTAGAGAGTAGGGAACATTCCTGAAATTAAAGAACTTAAGAGTTTGATTTGAACTGGGGTGAGGGCAGCATGATACCAGGATATCTAGTAATGTTATGTTCTGGGAAGAAAAGACAAGCATCGAAGACCATGAGCAACACAGCAGATACCCACTAATACAAACCTTTGCCTGGCACCAGCCTGGTGGTCTTGTCATTCCTACCCTTTCTCTAGCATAAACCTAGGTAAAAAGGAGAATGAGGACAGAATTCCATTTCTCAGCAAGTCTGCCCTCTTTAACCTAGCTTCTCTTTATAAGACCTGGAAAATTATAACCCTTTAAAACACTAAAATTTTGATTCACTTGGAAGCTTTTATTAAAATATAATTAATAGTTAGGAGAAATTTTACTAGACATCTGGAATGAATTGAACCATTGTCTAATTACCATACTAAGAAATTCCTTTGAGGGGGAAAAAAAAAACTTGGGCGTCCAAATCACTTAGGAAACTTAAAAATATAATTTTAAATGATTTGTTGTGTTGTTTATATGTTGAAACTCTCCAAAAGAAGTACAAACGAGAAACTATAAGCCTAAAATGAATACTTTAAAACCATTAGCACAGTGAGTTCCTTGTTAATTGTGCATTTTTATATACAGTGAAAATTTAGAAGAGCTTAAGTTTTTCATGAGATAAGACCTTTTGAATTTGAAATTTTACTGCACTGCATTGCACTTTCAATTTATCGGTTTGTGCTATATTAATATATCCATTTACATTTCAACATTTTTTTGCAAATGCCTTTTATTTTTAACTCCCCAAGAATCCAAGAATCTCTAAAACAAGTGACAGAGCACAAGCAAGGCACTCCAGCTCCACTTGTCTAACCACAGATGAAAAAAGGCATTAAGTAGGGAAAATAATCATTAAAGGATCTTTTACAGTTGGCTGAGGGATTGTTATGATTGGGATGGGAGGGACATTAACTTGCACATTATTCAAAGCAAAGTATAATGATATATTTTACAAGTTAAAGAGCCTTTGCATTCTATCAAGATCATTTTCAACAATATAGGGGTAACAGCCGAGCAGTTTCAGAGTATCTTTTTATCTAAGTGTGTTGAATTTAAGCATAATTGATCACTAACATATTTTAGGAGTTACGTACAAATGCCCACCATGAATGCAGAATCTATTCAAATCTGCCAGCACTGTACAGCATACTTCTACCTGAATGACCTGCTTGGGTAGTTAGGAGCCCTTTTCCAACAGAGAGGCTCCCAGATTTTGGTAAAAGTTCAGTGCAGCCCCAGTCTGTGATAACAAACACATCATAACCTCTTTAAGGGGTGCTGAACAAATACTATGTTTGCAGTCAGGTGACTACATTGTTAAACTCTTAGAATCCTATAATCCAAGTTCCCCAATGCCACAAACAGAAAAGGAATATGATCACAATGAGTGGTCTTTGACATATAATCCTTACAGACATAATTGGGATAATTCAAACTTTACAAATCCTTCTTTTCTGGTTTAAGTATATCCAGGATTTCTCAAATGTGATTGTACATGGCCCTTCACCGTGCTCTTTTTCACTGATGTCACCCAAAGATCCTGCTCATTTACTCAGGAAACCAAAGTTCAGAAACAGAAAGAAACTTGTTCAAGGTCACAGTTCTAAGAATGAGTGAAACTGGAAATTTAACTCAGATTTTCTGAGACCAAAGCCATTGTTCTTTCTCCTACACTAAGTTTCCACCCTGACTGATGCACAAAATTGGACTTTATCTAAGGTTAATCTAACTTTACAACCACTAGACAAATAGGATCATCTTCCCCTATCTCTGAAGGTTGGTTCTATTTGGATTTTGTTGTGGTTGAAAGGTTTTATTACAGCTGTCCTGGGAGTTTACCCTGGTCTGAAACAACTCAAGCAAACAGTCTTATGTTCAGTTAATGAGTAAAGTTTAAAGGAGTGCTTATTACATGCAAAACTCCATTCCAGTCTCAGTGGAGAGAAAGACATACATTTACGAATGGAATCATCAATCTTACACTCATACACAAGTCACATATACAAGGGCATCAACCATGACATTGTAATAGCGTGGAGTTAGAAGCAGCTTAAGAATTTTCTGTGTACCACTAGTCCTTTCCAAACCACCCAATGAACTGTTGTAACTGCTACTTATGAAAGCTTGGCTCTAGGCAGCCCAAAGCTAAAAAACTCTTTGTTTTCTTTGCTTATCTTCACTAAATAAATGTGACACTCTCCATTTACCATTCATTGGACAGTTGCTTGGTCTTTACGAATATATATATAATATATTACATGTACTATATTATATATTAATTAATAATAATTAATATTTTAATGGTTTTAATAAATATATTGTATTATATATTACATACTATATATTATATACATATATATGTATAATTTATACATATGAAACTTTAATAATATATTTATTTCAACCCTGGATGAGTACAAAGGGTGATAGTATTCCAGCAATGTTTGTATGGCCCCTCACACATGATTCAGCTTCTTACAGTGAATCGTTCTATGGTACAAGCAACTTAAGACCTATCACAGAGGGTTAAAATACAGTCTATGTTACAATCAGGCGTTTCTTTTTCTAATAAAAGCTTTTACCTTCTCAATTTATTTCTCAAGATGGATCAACAGGTGAGAAAAAAAATTTCTAATTATGGTGATTTTGTCCAGGGGAGTTAGGGAATAGGGAGGAAACTTAAACAGGCACTGCCCTCCTTTAAACTGGGATTCGTAATGTCAATCATGCATCCTCTCTCTTAGCCCATCAGACAAGTCTTCATTTGTCTGAATTACAACTGGAAAGAGGGTTAAGTTTCTATCCAAAGTGATTCTAGGACCTACCAAATAAGGGAACATCAGGATTAGCAGGCCCAGTACGGAGAAAAATATTTGATGGTCCCATTTTCCGTACACAGGAGACAAAAAAGTGATTTTAAATGATCAAAGTACCATCTTTCTGTATCAAAATAAAAAACTGATGTGAAGAAGCAAGTCAAACATAGCAACTGGAGACCCAGAAGGAGTAGAGGAGAAAAGAGAACTATGACCAAACTCTATATGCCTGCATAGACAAACCGTAGCACTGCAACCTGCTATTCAACACCTTACATCAGCATCATCCTTTATCTCTTTCAAGGCATTCTATGTATACTATCTTACTTAAACAGAATTTCTATTGCATTTTGACAGCACTGTGATATCAGAGATGTCTATATGTTAACTTTATGGAACCTGTGAATATTTTTGGTTCCACAGCAAAGAGCAATTTTGATTCCAAATGGGTAAGGGAGGTTACTTTGGATTATCCAGATGGACCACAAATAATTCCAAGAATCCTCAAAAGTGAAAGACAAAGGCAGAAGAAGAAAGTCAGAGGGAGACATGATTGCTGAAAGGGATACAGTGTTGATGGCTTTGAAAAGAATAAAAGGGAGCCACCAATCAAGGAATGTGGGTCGTATGTAGAAGCTAGATGAGAGAAGGAAACAGATTAGACTCTATAGCCTCCATAAGAGAACACGGCCCTGACAGTGCCTTGATCTTGGGGAAACCCATGCCAAAATTCTGGACTAGGGACTTGAAGATAATAAACATATGTGGTTTCGATACAGTACCTTTATGGTCAATTGTTACAGCATTAATAGGAAGCTAATACAATACACTGGAGAAATTTTTTTTATACATACTCCCTATTAAGCATCTATGTTCACACCTTCTCTCCTCTACTGCATATGTGTTCTTTGTGGGTAGTATTGCCATAATTACTCATTTGGCATCTTTCAACCCAGAGCCTTTAACACAGTGTTTAATTTAAAAAGAGTATAACTGACATACCTCTTGCTTTTTATAGTCTGTAGTTAATATTTTAGTTTGTGAGTCAAGCTTTCAGATTTTTGTATCATACTCTGGTGTTTATATATCAATTGCCACTTTCTGTGAGCTCTAAGAGGACCAAATTCACGTTTCATTCATCTAATGCCTCGCATATAAAAGCAGCTTAAAATATATGCGGCAAGGAAAGAAGGAATAAGAAAGTAAGGAAGCAAGGGAGAGAGAGTAAGCTACGGCAGCTGAGGCATGACCAGAAATACCGAGATAGTAAATATTTAAGAAAGCTTAAGTTTACAAATTCACACGATGAGCAGTGCCTGCTAGTTCAGGGCAGGTGTTCTTTCCATATTTGCTTAATGACATTCTAAATTTGTTAATTTTTTGTCAAACAAACATTTATCAAACTTTCGGAAGTTCTGCTGACCAGTGGATTCAGGAATACTGCATATTCTGTTATTGAACCTTTAACTCTTTACATGTGAATAATAGATTGATTGAGACTCCAAATGAACATGTATAGTCAGGCAGTAGAATGACAATACTATGAGAATTGGAAACATTTTATCTCTTCTTGTAGGGCCGATTTGCACTTTACCCTCATTTAAAATAGAGACTTGAAATCTTACGTTGGAAGTAGGAAAAATCATCACCTAGAAGTTGCCAATTTAAGCATGAAAATTCTAATATAATGTGAACCATTTGATGCCCCAAAATTATGCAAGAAATTGTTTCCTTACAACTTAAGAACTTTTAATATTATTAGCAATAACTGTGCCAAACCATTTTTAGACTTGGTTCCTGAACTCCTACCTTTTTACTCCACCACAGATGCTGATAAAATACTTCAGGTAACCTATTTTATAGAAGATAAGTGCACCAAATTGTTCCATTGCTTGAATTTTCCTGTTAGTCTCACTTCTCTTTGAGTAGATTTTTCTTTTTCCTTTTTTTTTCTTTCTTTCTTTTTTTTTTTCAGTTTTGTTTTTAGCATGTAAAACTGACTTAGTCCTTTAAGTCGCTTATTTTTTTTAACCAGATGATCTTATAACCAAGTTTATACTTATCTGAGGTTTTTATAAAACAGAGCTATTTATCCACTAACTGCAACTATATTTTCCTTTCTTAGTGATTAAAACTTCCAGAGCCATATGCTTATTCTTGTCTAAGTTGTATCCTTTTGGGTTTTGGCCTAAGTGTTCCCTGCTGTTGGCAAACAAAAGGAAATACTTCCAATATGTAGGGCTCCCCTCTTGTGAAACCTGTAAACCCAAAGGGGACACTCACTTTTAGAGGTGGATTTAGTTTTAAATTACCTTTCCAACATAGGCAATTCTCCAGGCTCCCTCTTAGATTGATCTGCCAAGCCGGCCACTTTGTTAGCATTAGCATGGCTTCTTGAATTTGAGAACTACAGATGGTGAAGGCATATAAACTTAGTGGTAGGAAAATCAGGGGCTTCTAGAAGGATCCCTAACAAGCATATATTATGAATGTATTCTTCATGTGCCTCTGAGTGCGGGCACAACAGGCAACCTAAATGATTTACTAAAGGAAATCTACTGCTAGTTAGACTTGCCCATCTTAGTCTGTTCAGCAAGTTCTGAACGCTAAAAGAGAAAACATATTTCTTTCTAAGTAGGTCACAGATCTGAATACTATTAATGAGTTGAGCATAAGGTATTTTCTATTAATAATTTATTTTATCACTGCAGTTCCTTCAGCCTTTTTACATATCTGTTCTAGTTTCCATTTTATTACTGTATTTACAGTATACACAAGCAAAATTATGCCTACCTTCTTTCATTTTTAAGTCATAGTTTCCTGATTTTGCTGTCTCTTATTCAAGCAGAACAAGCAATTGACCCTGAAAATGGTTAAATATTTATCTTCAACACAAAAATGGACAAGAAAGACTTTCTCTTCAGTAGGTTTAGTAGTCTGAGTTTTCTTCCCTAAATTTTTACTATCTCATTTTATTAACTAAACAAATTGTTGTACCTCTCTTAGTCTCTATCATTTTTAAAATAACCCTAAGATTTGTTTTCATGTATTACAAAGGAACTATGAAAATAAATGTGGTCTAGTTAATCTAGATGTAATTTATATTTCCTCATAAAATCAGTACCCTCTAATGGATACTTTTGTTTTCTCAAAGTTTAAAGCCAACCACACTGGGATCTGAATATTTGCCACAGTGGACATATTTAGAGCATCATCATTTATTTAAGAAAGCTGGCAAATCTTTTTAGATGAAGAAAGATTCTTTACTTAGTTGTTTCTCTTTATCACAAAATTTAATTGCTACTGATAGAGAAATATATTGTATCAGACAGTGCATTTTCAGTAGGTTAATGCTGACTGTGACCTGCATATCACTCTCCCTTGAATGGATTGCATTGGTAGAGTGGGTGGGTGTCGGGGGAAGGCAGAGCGGTCAACACAGGTGTTGCATAACTGTTCAAAAAATGAAATATTCCAAAATATTATACTCCAGATACACAATCCCAGGAATCCATGGGAGAATTAAATATCTAAACCACTCAACATACCTACAAAACAGTTTTGTGTTTCTTAAAATTAAATAAAACAGAAGCACCTTTTAGATATCAAGTAAAACATGCCCATTTTAGAAGTGTTAAGGAAGGGGTGCCTGGGTGGCTCAGTGGGTTAAAGCCTCTGCCTTCGGCTCGGGTCATGATCCCAGACTCCTGGGATGGAGCCCCACATTGGGCTCTCTGCTCAGCAGGGAGCCTGCTTCCCCCTCTCTCTGCCTGGCTCTCTGCCTGCCTCTCTGCCTTCTTGTGATCTCTGTCTGTCAAATAAATAAAATCATTAAAAAAAAAAGGAGTGTTAAGGTATATACATGTATATATAACATTTAATCCTCACAAAAACTGTATGAGTTAGGAACTGTTATTCCCATTTTCTTGATTTGTAGACTGGGGTACATAGGAAAAAGGTAATTGACTCAAAGTCAAAAGTCATAACTAGTAGCCATGGAGCCTGAGTTGTTATCACATTGTTTATTAGGTTAAGACACAAATGAAAGATATTTTATCAGTCTCAATTTTCCTTTTCACTTGGTTTATTATTTTCAGTCCCATTACTAAATTTAAAATGAACTTTGTTGCCCCGAGTGCCTACACCTCCCCACCTCCATCCCCATCAAGTAATCTTCTACAGCCTTTATGAACACATAAGCACTTTCCTTCCACAAGCCATTTTTGCAGTTCTCTATCTTTAAGCTAATCCTGGTATCTTCAGCACTTTGTAAAGATATCTAAGTATACAAAAAGTAATAGATGGCCAGAACACAATCTCGTTTCACTTCAGTGTGCCTTATGAAAAGGAAGTGTTATTTTAAAAATTTGATTTAGAAACACTGTATGTACAATTAGATACATCACATAGAAACAACTAGTAGAGCAGGTACTTCATTCAGACTTTGGCCATTTCCAGGTCATTTTATTTTATAGTTAAGCTTACTGTCTTTAGGGTTAGACAGACATGAGACTATTTTATGGTTTGTTTGTTTGTTTGTTTGCTTTTAAGATTTATTTATTTATTTGAGAGAGAGAGAGCACGCAGGCAGGGGTAGGGGCAAAGGGAGTGGGAGAGAGAATCTCAAGCAGACTCCCCACTGAGAGCAAAGCCTACCACAGGGCTGAATCCATAAGCCTGAGACATTACCTGAGCCGAAATCAAGAGCCAGATGCTTAACCGATTGAGCCACCCAGGCACCCCATAGACAGACATGAATTTAAATACTCTCCTACTACTTAATAACTCTGAAACCTTATGTAACTTATTTAATCTCCCTCTAAATTCATGACCTTGCCTTTAAAATTGAAATATTTTATTTCTTATCTCTCAGATCTGCTGTGAAGATTAACTGAGATAATAGATATAAAATACTGAATTCAAAACCTAGCTTATGGTACTAATTTGATTATTATATCAAAAATACCTTAGAAGTTCCTGAAAAAACTGACCTCCTCCTATTAGGAAGTTCACCTTTTGCATGAGACGGTACAATAGAATGTAAAGAGCACAAAGTCTGGAGCCAAATACGTGGGTTGGAAAGACCTCTCGCCTACTTGCAAGATGGGTAACCTCAGATATATTGGTTAGCCACTCTAAATACTTCTCAGACTTTCTCACATAAAAGCACACAGAAATTAATGCAATTTTTTCTGGCCCACTCAGGTAAATGGAAGAAGCTGTTTGCAGCCAGCCCCACCACGTCTCACCCTGCTGCTCAGTGAAATCAGCACGTCCGCACAGCGTTAGCCTGTTTCCATGGGCTGCAGCATGACGGTAAGTCAGATCTACTCTAAGCCAAGTTCCCAATTTATAAAAAGGCAACAATGGTACTAAACTCCTCAGGTTTTAGAGGAGATAGAGAGATGCCTGAGAAACAGTTGACACGCTGATCAGCATAGAATGGGTTCGCAATTATTCTGGTCTCCTACTCTCTCACCTTGCCCTCTGTGGTTTATCTATAACAAGCTACATTTACAAGACAGCCATGCCTTTACACATCTCTTCTCCCTTACCTGCCATCCCCTCTGGGAGGAATGCTGTATCAGTTACCTGTCTCTGTGTAACAAATTACCACCAACTCAGAGCCTTAAAAAACAGCATACATTTATTATCTCACGGTTTGTGTGGGTCAGGAGTCCTAATGCAACTTTCCTGGGTCTTCTGTATAGGATCTAACAAGGCTGCAGTCAAGGTGTCAGTCAGTGCGCATTCTTATCTGGAAGGCTGGCTGGGTAAGAATTTGCTTCCAAGTTCACTCACAATGTCAGTCTAGGCCAGGCCATCGAATTTTTGTCTAGGCAATACCAGTGCAGTTAAAAAGTCCTATTCATGTGAACAGACCAGCCGCACTTGATCATCTCTTTTCTCTGTCCCGTTTCCTCTACATTCCAAGATGGCAGATAACAAGCTAGATACATGACCTTCTCTCAATGCTGTGTCTTCCCAAATTATTAAAGACAAATCCCAACCACTGATGGAAGGTCAGGAAAGAGAGACTCTGGACTCCTAAATTCTTTGCACAGGGACTGAGCCCCTCCTCTCCTCCTAAATTTACCTGGGCATGCACACAAGAGGGGAAGGCCTTAAGCCTCACATAGTACACATTACCAGACAGAATAGCTACCACCCTGATAAAATGAGCACCAGGGAAAATGACCAAATATAAGAGGATTACAAGGCCCATGGAGAAAAGACAAACTGAATGAACCACCTGAACACTGGAATTTAAAATCAATATGAACCTTGAGGAGATGAGGGAAAATATTATGAATATAAGCAAGAAAAGAAATCTTTTTATAAAAAATTGTCGAGGGACGCCTGGGTGACTCAGTTGGTTAAGCCGCTGCCTTCAACTCGGGTCATGATCCCCAGGTCCTGGGATCGAGTCCCGCATCAGGCTCCTTGCTCGGCAGGGAGCCTGCTTCTCTCGCTGCCTCTGCCTGCCTCTTGCCTGCTTGTGTGTACTCTCTCTTTCTGGTAAATAAATAAAATCTTAAAAAAAAAATTTGTGGAAATGATGAATATAGGAGTTGATAAAAAGAAGATAAGATAACTGAGGAATAAATATGTAAACTGAAAATTAAGGGAAATGAAAACTGAAGGAAAAAATAAAAAGGAAAGCTGAAAATCATAGCTAAAATATATGGAAAAGAGAACTCAAAATGACAATATTCAGACCTCAGAAGTTTTGCCCTATTAAGGCCCACCTTTAGAACACTCTTGCTAGAAAGCTCAAGTAAAATAAAAGAATGATGTTATAAAGTTTCTGTAGTCCCAAAATAACAATAATCATAAAAGAAAAAAAAATCAAAGAACAGTGGGATATGTGGTCATGTTATGCCTCCCTAACACCATATACAAACCTCTATCATAGGACTTTCCATTATGTTTTTTTATCATCTGTTCATGTACATGTCTCCTTTGGCAGTCAGTAATATCTCTTAGAAGAACCAGGACAGGCACATTTTACCTCTATCTTCTAACATTTCCCCAAAGGTATTATGATCTATCACAAATCCTGGCATATAATGGGCATTTTCTATGTACTGCTTAAGTGCACCAGACTTGGTTTTTGCCTGCCTCCTCAATCGTATTGCTCTTTTTCTTGAACTCCTATGGCCTTCGGGTTTTCAGATCTCAGGATTTAGTTGACTTCAGATAGCTATTTTTTTTTAGCTGTCTGTCTGTCCTGCAAATGGTCCTAAGACTGTCTCATTCTTGGACCAGTCCACTTCGTCTTCTGACCTATTACATTGTCTGAAGACAATAAATAGGTGCATGAGAGACACAACCCAGACTTGCCATCCTGTTTTTAGGTGCCCACATGCTGGCACTGACATTTAGAAAAGGCTTAATTAGGAGACTGGATAGAGGAAAGAATGAAAGGAATGAGAGATTGAGAAACACTATCAGACATACTATACAAAGTACTGTGTGGGGGGTAAGGGGGGACATGCCTGAGGAATAAAGCAGCCCTCTCCTTATGTGGACTTATCCACACAGGGAACATACCTGCATACCCTAGAAAAACTTTGGGGACAAATTGGGTAAAAGTTAGCTTATTTTTTTTTTAATTTTCTTGCCTTGCTTTTAAAATTTTCAATAATTTACCTTGCTGTTGATTAGGAGATAGATGTAGAATTATCTCTCGTTAACTTTGTGTTTGAAGTTCTCACATTACAACCATCCTTCTAAGCCAATTAAGCATACCTTTATCATGCCTCCTGGTGGGGTTATTCAGTATGTGCTAAATGGTTTAATTAAAATATGTCCTCTTTCCCTAATGCCCATTTAGAGGAATACCTTTCTCAAAATAGCAATTAAATATATAACAATCCATTACTTGGGAAGAAAAAAGAATCACCAATTGTCCCCTAAAGATAAACAAGCTGACTTTCAATGATCTCATTTTAAATCCTGCTTTGCAAATATGTAATGGCATTTTTCTTTCTCTTTCTAACTGTATTGGCTAAAGTAATCCCCCAGCTGGGAATTTTGGTGTGTTATAATAGAAACTGTCTTGTGACTATCATTAGAGTGGACAGGGAAATATACAGTGACAAACACAGTGATGTTGCCAATAGGAAAGATCAATGATATGCATGGTCAGGAGAGAGTAGGTTTACAGATGAGCACTAAGTAAGTCTACATTAGACAACCTCTTTGTAAATGACATTCAAAATCCTTATAAATTATTATTATTTTATTATATTATAATTATAATAATATATAAAATATTATTATTCCCCTTTTATGACAGATGATAATGAAGCTTTAAGTGGTTTCCCTCAAATCAGTCAGCTACTAAGTAATGGGGCAGAATTTGAACCCAAGTTTGTGTGATTCAGAATCCATGTGCTCTATAAATACTTCCTCCTTCCTTTCCACAAGAAATCAACAGAAGCTTCAAGTATCTAATATGAATCCAACAAGTCAGGTATGTGTTACACATTACAAACCCTGGTTGAACTTTTTCTTACTTTCTCTTCCAAAGATCTGAATTTAAGTCTCTATCCTTTCACAAACAGGAATGTGATTTTAGGCAAGCAACAGCACCACTCTGGATCTCAGATTGAGTGGGATCTTCCTACTTTCACATTATAAGAGTCCTCTCCAGGAAAGAGCACAACAGTGAGAATGTGCCTTTGGTTGCTTACAAGAATTAGTGATATGTCAAAGACTAGCGGTACATAGAGTCACTAAGCTAGAAGATGGACTTTAACCTAAGGGACAAAAGAGGTGAGACAGTATGGTTGAAGTAAAGTACTGAGGTATCCAATCCTTACATTGTTGTAAGGATTTTTAGCCAAATTCTTAGCTCTCCTTCCTTAAACCAGGTCTTGACACAAGATGGCTTGATATGTTTTGCAAAGTTTACTATATACATGCTTCTAGTGGTGCTCCCCAATCATGTCTAATGTGGAATGGCAGAGCAGCACCAGTGAATCCCAACTAGCTAACCATTTCTGCTAGATCCATTATGTAAGGTATAGAAGACTTAATTCTCCAAGGCTGGACGCTCATGAATTTTCTGCCAACAATAAATTCACTGTAAATGGAAAGAAAACATTAAATTTTCAACCTATGAATATCTTTAAACGGCTAAGATACACACCAGAATTGAGTTGTCTTTGTACTTACTAAGTCTGTTCATTCATTGAAAATCATTTGAAAATGGTATTCTAAATTCAATGATTAATTTACAATTGTTCTGGGAATCTCTACTTTTGGCTGTTTCTTCTATAGCTAATAAAGCAATCCTTGAATATAGGAGCCTAGAATTCTCTCCACGCAGGAAGCAAAAGCTCAGACTTGCTGGTGCAGGTTATACTGAGCTCCTGGAAATGCATTTTTTAACGGGCTTGGTTTACAAAGGGAATTGCTGTTAATCCTAGTGCATATTAGTTTTCCCAAAATAACATCGTTTAAATCAAGAATCAGGAACATAATGAAAAACAGAGAGAAGGGATATAGAGGACGCTGCTTAGGGACCTGTTGAACAACATATATTTACTGATACAGGGTATAACTGATGTGGATTTAGAATCTGAGTTAGAGACTGAATTTACAAATGCTGTTGCACAAGGAAGAAAACATAACAAGGAATCCACTTGAAAAGATTATCTGAACAAGTTCACTCCATGTAATAGCAAAATGGAAAAGAAGATAGTATTTGAAGTGGTAGGTAGGATTCAGCCAGGATCATATAGAATCCTCTCAGAAAACCAAATGAAAGGAATCCTCCATATAATAAAAACAGCTCCTCTCACTCAACTCTGCTGCCATAGGCACATCAAGGCAATAGAATCTCTCTTGCCAAAGTTCCACCTACTTTTTCATCTTTCTTTTTCCTTTCTGCCATTTTTGGCACTAGTTCACAGGCTTCAGCCCTGTCCTATGGCCCATGTCAGGGTCATACTACTGTGTTGGAGCAAGAGTATTGGTTAGAGCTGCTCTTTCTTTGTTGGAGCTCTAATTAGTTCTCTCCAGTGATACGAACTACCTTTTCCTCGCCTCCAAACACTAGCTTCTCTGCACAAATGTACCACAGAGAGGAGAGTGGCGATTAGAAATCAGATAATCATCCTAAGAAAGGATGGCACTCATTACATACTTTAACGCCCTCCTCATTCTAAATAGTTAATTATGGATTTCAAGCATTAAAGAAAGAGCCTCACAGCCTGTACAGAAACTCTCATGAAGAGATTGTTTTCAGAAAAGTGCCAAAAGTGTCTCATCTTCTCCCATAAAAGCTAGAGAAGATGATGACAGTCCAGCTGCTCGGCAAGGATTGCTCAGCCTTTATGGGCTCCCAGAAGCTTCCATGCAACATAAAGAAATTCATATTTTTATTGCCTCGTATTCTCTCAGCATGAAGAAGAATTTACATTTCTTAATTGGATTTCTTTCTCTTGGCATGAGAAATTGCAACTATCTCACTAGACTCTACTGCTTAGCAGCCCCCAAGAAGCAGCTGTATAACTTATTTATAAGGCAGGGTATAGGGCAAAGTTTTAAAGTAAAGTCCAAGGACTACTTATAGAAGGATTGCCTAAAATGCACCATAAAAACGTAGTTCCTAAGCTACACTCCAGCGCTAAAGAATCAGGCTCTCTAGGGATGGGACTCAGGAATCTGCATTTTAAAAGTTCTGTATGCCTTTTATTTATGCAGAAATTTGAGAATTACCAATTTAACAGAAGTGATAAGGATTTGGGAACCCATCTAGGAAACACTTCAACTGGTTTTTGTCTTGTTTTTTGCTCTTTGTGGTTTGAACAGTATGAAATGGTAACCGGTACCATGCCCTTTTAAGTTCTACAGGTGTGCTATTTGGAAAAGATGAGCCTGGAATTCATGCAGTTAGAATAATCCTGAATGTTTTTATCCAAAAAGGAAGCTTGAGGGGCGCCTGGGTGGCTCAGTGGTTAAAGCCGCTGCCTTCGGCTCAGGTCATGATCTCAGGGTCCTGGGATCGAGTCCCGCATCAGGCTCTCTGCTCAGCAGCAAGCCTGCTTCCCTCTCTCTCTGCCTGCCTCTCTGCCTACTTGTGATCTCTCTCTGTCAAATAAGTAAATAAAAAATCTTTAAAAAAAAATATTAAAAAAAAAAAAAAAAGGAAGCTTGAGGAGACTTTTAAGCCCACACCTCTATATTACAGACACACCCAGTATCTTCTCTGCAATGGTGAACTCTGTAGCCACAATCTTATGCCTTAAGAATATTTTCTAGAATGAGACTGCTCCATTCCAAAGTGCCAGGGAAGATGGACATTACTGTTTAGGATCTGTCATTTATCACAGTTCTAGAGTCTAGTGATGGGACCAAAGCTTGGCTGCCAGTTCCATAGTTCAGTGTAGCACCTATATTGATTAAAGAACTTCCACTGGTGGTTGCAAAGATATAATGGACTAATCTAACCATAATTTTTGCTCTACATGCTGATTAGATACATATAACTATATGAAATACCTATATGGTTCCTTTTTTTTTTTTAAGATTCCATTTATTTATTTGAGAGTAAGAGAGAGAGTGAGTGGGAGGGAGGCGGGGGAGAGAATCTGAAGCTGACTCCATGCTGAGCTCAGAGCCCAATGTAGGGCTCAATCTCATGACAGTGAGATCATGACCCAAACCGAAACCAAGAATAGAATGCTCAACCAACTAAGCCACCCAGTCACCCCTGAAATAGTTATATATTCTTGAAAGCATTAAATTACTGAGCTGGAAACTCCTAGCTTTTCCTAATTACTAGCTGCCTCAGATTCTACAGGGAACTAAGCTGATTGAGAAGGGGGAAAAAATGAAGGAAATGTGCCAGATACTTCTACACATTAGTCCATGTGTTAGATATTCTACATGGATTATTGCAATTAATTCTAACCCTATAGGATGTATATTATCTCCATATTCCATATGATGAAGCAGAGAGATTATAGAAATGAACTCATTTTTCCTAACACATTTTTATATGTGACCAAAATAAAATTTAACCTCAAAGCTGGCTGACTGGCTCCAAAGAATGTGCTTTCTTCAAACAGAAATGAAAAAAGGGGATTACCAGAAAAGGGGGGTGGGAAGAAGCAGAGAGGTAGATATCGGGAGAGAAAAAACCCCCAAAGGAGTTTCCATGGTAGGCTTTACTAAAATTGGGAAGATCATTGTAATGAGCCAAAATTGAGAGAATGGAAGCTACATTATATATTCCAGAAGCAAGGCAGTTTTCCTACAAGAAGTATTTTGGGGCACCTAGGGGGCTCAGTTGGTTGAGTGTCTGATTCTTGATTTCCGCTAAGGTCATGATCTCAGAGTCCTGGGATCAAGCCCTCAGTCAGGCTCAGTGTTGAGCATAGAGCCTGCTTGGGATTCTTTCTCTCCCTCTGCCCCACCCCCACCCCTCACACGACTCATGCTCACTCATTCTCTCTCAAAAAAAAAAAAAAAAAAAAAAGACATTGTAATGGTGTCCATAAGAATCTGCTCTCCTTTCAGAAAGAGTACAGCCCTGCAATTCCATTCTGGCATGAACCCAAGAGAACTACAGTGACTTATCAGAATGCCTTTATCCATTAGTATAACAGAAAGAGAACTAAACTATCCACCAACCATCCATTTTGCAAACACAGCGCCAAGTGTTTTGCAACAAAGTTCTTTTTCTAGCTACAGTGTCAACTGGAGACAATTTGGCTCCTATCACAACATTGTCACTAAATGCTTTCAGTGAAACAATTTTTCTTTCGCTTGGCCAAATATAGTTACAGTGTGTAAAAAGTAGAATTTCCTTTCAAATATAAGTCTCCAATAGCTGAAATCTTTATATTTAGACATTTTCATTATGAAGTGTCAATGATTTTAAGGCTAGCAATGAGCCCATTGAGATTTATTTAAAGAAAGATGAGAAGTCCAAAGGCTCATATTTCAATAAAGTTATAGTTCTTTCAAATTTTTCATTTAGGTTTTGGGAAGTGGGGTAGAATGGTGGCAACTAACAAGAAAAGATGGGTGGTAGCTGAATAAGTCTTAGCCAGAAAGTTACCTTCCTAAACTTTGACTGTTTTATAAAATGCTAGTAATATTTGTATAAAGGCCAGATCTTTCTTCCTAAGAACCTTCATGGTATATATGACCAAAGTTTTTATATCGAAATTCTCAACTCAGTAATAATGAAATGGGAGTCACCAATAGTATTAAGCTCAGAACTGGGTATTCCAAAAAGAGTCGGATCTAATGTAGTACGTCAAGCCCAAGGACAGCAAGTCCACAGAAACCACTGTTTGGGTGCTAAATGATTGCATGACTGATTATTCAGGAACTAATTTATAAGCAAGCATTGTCTTTCTACTACAGTGGGCTATTTCTGAGTTCTCTGTACTCCTAAAGCTCTTCTTTGCTGCATTATTGGCTACATCAGAGAGGCAAAATGGAGAAATGAAGTCAGGAGAACAAGGAATCCATTACTTCATACTCCAAAAGCATGGCTGCTCACTTATATATGGGATTTCCGTAAGATTTTTCATAAAGGGCTTCCACCAGATGGAAGGGTGAGAACAGGTAAACAGGATCAATGTTTAACATTCTCTATAGCACAGCTGGATTAATACCTTTGTGTCAATCTATAATATTTTATCTACCTCATACCAACATTCTGGGTCATTTCTGTCCATTTGATTCATGCATTATTATTAAGTAGCCATCTCTTCCTTAGAGCGTCTATTTGTTCTTCTCCCTCTCCCCACACATTTATATGCAATACTTTATATGAGAGAATATATTCCTATAAGCACATGCTAAAGTCAAATAGAACTACTCCATATTCTTTGCCTAGTCAGAATACATTCCTATCAAAGTACTTTTAAAAGACAGACTGGTGGCACCTGGGTGGCTCAGTGGGTTAAGCCTCTGCCTTTGGCTCAGGTCATGATCTCAGGGTCCTGGGATCGAACCCCACATTGGGCTCTCAGCTCAGTGGGGAGCCTGCTTCCCCCTCTCTCTCTGCCTGCCTCTCTGCCTGCTTGTGATCTCTGCCTGTCAAATGAATAAATAAAATCTTAAAAAAAAAAAAAGACAGCCTGAAGAGAAAAACTGGAGAATGATATAATGAAGAAATTCACATAAAAACATAAACAGGCAATATATTTGAATAAATATATTTGTGAGTAACAAAAAACCTAATTAGAAACCATAATGTAGTATCAATTCTTTACCTATCAAATCAACAAGCAGTAGCAAATGAAACTGAAAACATCAATTTTATTACGGAAAATAAATACTCTGGAGGACAAAGTTTAGCAAGAAACCTTAGGTAGACATCTTTCATTTATACATAATGCTGGACAAGGACATGTATATCCATTTTCCAGGTAAAATCTTGTTCCCTACAGGCAGCTGTCTCCCAACACAAAAGGAATGGAACTAATCTGAGCATGCCTAATTCCTTCTCTCCAAATTTATCTATCAGTCATTCCACTACTCCAGGTGGGGGATAAGTAAAGGAGCAGAGAGAAGCAAGTTGTGTAACACATAAAAGGCTGTGTTCACTTGAAAAGGAGTATCAAGATTTGGGGCAAGAATTCCATCCTTCCCCCAAAACAAAATCCCCATACACAAGAATTTCTCTACTTGGGGGGTGCCTGGGTGGCTCAGTGGATTAAGCCGCTGCCTTCAGCTCAGGTCATGATCTCAGGGTCCTGGGATCGAGCCCCACATTGGGTTCTCTGCTCCGCAGCGAGCCTGCTTCCTCCTCTCTCTCTGCCTGCCTCTCTGCCTACTTGTGATCTCTCTCTCTGTCAAATAAATAAATAAAATCTTTAAAAAAAAAAAAAGAATTTCTCTACTTGGTCTATCACAGTTTTTGAAAATCCACAAGGTTCATTCCTTTGATTTAAGATGCCTTAGATCGAGTTTCTTTTTCATTTAAATGACCCTAGAAGTCAAAGCAACAAACACTAACTCCTAAAGTCCTTACCTTATTCGCAGAGATTAGAGCAGTCCTAAGGAAGAGAGGGATAAGACAGGGCAATATAAAAGTGACTAGATTACTGATCAAGACCAGATAAAGTGTTATAATAAATGGATCACTGGGCTGAGTCAGGAGCTCTAGCTACAGTATTGATAGTTTGCTTAACATCTGTTAACTCGGCTATAAAGAATGGAAGACTTACTGTATTTAGATCTAGGGTTCCCTCCAATACTAACCACCAATTATAGGGTACCTGGAAATAAATACAGAGATGGAACTGTGGTTTAAGCTGCTGGGGCTGAGAGTAGAGAGAGAAACCTAACAGAAATGTGCAGAATGATCAGACACATGTAACCTCTCTTCCATTTCCTTAGACAGTCCCAAGATGTCAAGATCTGTTTCTGTTGTGCTTCACCTATCAGTATAAAAATAATTTGGAAGAAGTGAACTATTTTTTTGAGTGGGGGAGGGGCATAGAGAGAGGCAGAAATAGTATCTTAAGCAGGCTCTGCACCTAGCATAGAGGCGGGTGTGGCGTTCAATCTCCTGACCCTGAGATCATGACCGGAGCTGAAATCAGAAGTCCAACACTCAACCAACTGAGCCAGGCACCCCATCTTCATCTGTTTATTTTGTATGGGCCTTCACAACTTAACCTTCTTGTCACCAAAAGCATAAAGCCTAGAGAAAATTCAGGTAAAATTTTTCATAGATGTACACACTAAATATTTTTATAGATACATATGTTCTACTCTTAAGCCAGGGTCAGGGCAGAATTCTCTTTGGTCTCTCTTCACTTAGAGAAACAAAAAAGAAAAGACCAAGAGAGCAGCCTGTGATGGAGGGTACATTATAAGCTGAAATCTGAATCACTACAATTACACACAGTTCAAAGGTGCAAATGGTACCCATTTCTTGGCAGATTAAAAAGCCAAGTGATGAGAAATATTGCTGAGCTAAACATGCCTGTTAATAAGCCACTCAAATCAACACTACTGTTATCCCTTGACACACACCACAAATTGTATCTGTAAGTCTAATAAGATCTCATTTGTTTTACCTGAAGGTCCTGTGAAACACCTGGTGCCTCTCTTTACACTTCTTATTCTCTATTAACTTGTGCTTGGTAGAAATTAAGGCTTTTATATGATCATTCATTCCACTAGCTTTAAATTATTAGGTCAATGCATGTATTTGGAGCTAGCAGTCCAATATGAAACTATTAGAAAAAAATGAAAATACTGAATGGTATTAGCAATTTTAGTTTGTAAAATTTAGACTATAATCAGGTCTCTGATTTTTTTGTAAAGACAGCTTCTTGGAAATACTATACAATGCTAAGTTATATTCACAAAACCTATTTCCAGTTCCAGATTTTGTTAACAAAATTTGATGCATTTCTGATCACTAAATCTATAAACTTTCCAGCATGTCAATATCACTACATGCAATATAAAATCTCTCTTTAGCATTAAGTTTAATGACATTTCTGCTGAAAAATAACAACAACAAAGCTGAACATGAAAATGCAATGAATATTGTCAAACTAAAAATAATACTGCTCCAGTAAGTTTAGTAATTAGGAAAAGAACCTAAGAAATTTCTTAAGATGCAAATTTTGTGGCCCTTTATTATTAAGTGAAGGAGAAAGTTAGTTGCCAACTATTTGCTGAGAAAGCCTTAAATTAGCTGAATTTTAGATACCTTACTAGAAAGCCAAGTTCTTAAGGAAATCAGCCATGCTAAGGAAAACCCACAAAGGGAAAGCTTTGTAAACCAAACAAAGAAAGGCTGGGCCTATCACAGGCTTAATTATCATACCTCTATGGAAAATTGCTCACCGGTAGCAAAATATGACAAAATATTCCCAGATTCTGATGATGAATGAGCAGGGAAAGAGAAATAGCCTATCGTCAAGTATAATTGCCAAGTCAACATAGTTTGACTTCATACTCTCTATTCCATTCTTTATGTTTTTTCATCCTGTGTTGTTCTCTCTCATCTGGGATTTTGGATGTCCTGTGACCCCCTCTGCTCTTCCACAGAACCTTGATAATCAGGAGGACACAGACATAACTAGCCACAGGCTTATATTTGGCATCTTCTCTAGTCCCATCTGTCACTGGATCATCTTCTGTAACTTCCTTGCCTTACTGCCTTCCAGAATATGAGTTGATCTGCAGGGAGCTCATTGCTTCCCAATATTGCTCATTTCTGATTTAGATAAAACTAGTATATTTCTTTTTGAAAAGTTACTCCTTGTGTTAAACCAAAATCTTGTCCTTTTATTTTCTTCCCATAGTTTCCAGTTCTGCTGCCTGTTTTCTACATGATAGCCCCTTTAAAATATTAAAGGTCAGCTTTCCTATGTCTCTGAGTTATTTTACTTTTCTCCACAACAAATATTAGCACTTCTTTATACCATTTTTCATACAAGATACTGCTTGTTGTTATTGAGACATGTTGTGGTTTCTACCCCAGGGCAGAGAAACTACTCAAATTTGAGATAGTGAAGGATCTTCAATTGACTGTGGGGTGGTAAGGGTAAATGGGTGGGAGAAATCCGGTTAATATAATAATCTTGAAGAAACATTAATGTAAGAACATGAGGGCAAAGAAGATATTCTTAGACAGTTCTCATTAGACTCCATATGGATTTTTTTGCTCTGGGGGGGATAGTATTTAAAACCAGAGACTGTGGTCGAAACATCTGGCTTCAACTGCTGGCCCCACAATAGCATGCTCGCGTGATGCCAACACTGCCACCTCTGAATATCATTATCTGAAAAGTGGGAATACAATAGTTAATTTGAACTTAAATGAAATAAGGCATGTAAATTTACTCAACGGTGAGCTTAGAGTAGCTCAATAAATATTGGTTTGTGCTTTAAATTTTCATTAGACGAAAATTAATAGCTTTCCAGTGCAGATGAACAGATTAATAAATGAAAAAAAAAACAACTACTGATTTTATCATTTCGATTGGGAAGAGAACTTAATACCTAGAATATTAATGAATATTAGAATTTTGGGCTAATTAACTCAACAATTATGAGTATCTTTGGGAAGTCTGGAAAAGAAGCAATTTGAAAAATAAATTCAAATGACTTAGTTTGCATTCTGATCCCTGATGACTTTAAACATGATTTTGAGGTAGTGGCTGTCAAAGATGAGGTCACAAGTTAGTAGTTGTAAAACAAATACTATTTTCTTGAAACAAAATTGTTAGAATGCATTATGAGCAGTGGGTACTGATGGTTGAAATGTGAAAATCTCAAGTTTGCTCACTGAAATTGCCAGTAGCACCCAAGTTTAAGTATATATACACATATATTTAACATAGTTTTCTATTTAATGTAGAAATAATATCAAATATATATTACATATAAAAGAAAATAATACATATATAATACATATATAATGTATTATATATTATAATGTTAATGTACCATTAACAGGTAGAAAATTTTTAAAATGGAAAAAATGAAAGAACTGGGTGTTGTAACTTTTAACATTTTCTTTATGGAATGGCAAGTTATCAGCACCTTCTGTTTTATTTTGCTGCTTCCATTAGATTATTGGAGTACTAGTAGATGAGTGAAATTTTCCTTTTTTTTTAAGATTTTATTTTTTTGTTTTGAGAGACAAGCACAAGTGGGGCAAGGGACAGAGGCAGAGGGAGAGAAGGAATCTCAAGCAGACTCCATGATAAGTGTGGAGTCCCATGTGGGGCTCAACCCTACAACTAAACAAGCCAAAACCAACAGTTGGGCAATTAACCAACTGAGCCCCCAAGTGCCCCAAAGAATTTAACTTCTAACAAACAAATATTTGTTTTGCATCTGCCATTTACCAGGTACTTTATAATGTCCTTACATAAATCACATCATTTAAACTTCCCCCCAAATCATGGGATATAATTAAAACTGCCCATTTGACAAATGTGGAACAATGACTTTCAGATTGAGTAATGTGCCCAAGTCTTGGAGCTACATGGGTCTGATTGGAAACCTGGTCAATCTGAGTCTCAAATCTGTGCCCCTATCATAGGTTTGGTATAGTTTTTTTTTAATCAGAAGAAGTAAGACTGTGAATATTTGCATGACCTAGAAAATTAGTCTTAGGTACTCAAGTCCCACTTTTATATAATATAACAATTTCTAGTTTTAAGTTTGGTGGGAAACATTTGAAACTCTTGTAACATTTCAAAATTACACTTTATAAAATATTGACATGAATGCATTTCATAGGTGTTTTCCAAAGAGCTGTAAGTACCATATTAGATCCATCTCTGCTATCTTTATATGCATTGTTGATGAGGATTCTAAGGAAAATGGCCCTTTCCCTATTTGCAGGATATGGAAGATATCAACAGTGACTTTACCAAGGAAAAAAGGAGACCCCAGAGTACTTGATAAAGAACCCTGTGTCCCAGGCATTACTGCAAACTGTCCATTAATCTTACCAGACTATGTTGTGTTTTCTCTTTTATGGAAAAGACTACTTGAAAAATTACAGATCCAGAAATCTGCTCAGTGGGATGAGGCAGACAATCAGTGTTAAGACTTCCAGGGAGCTAAAAAATCAGCACAAAGTACAGATGAGAAGCTAATTTTAGGTACCAAGGGGATACATGATTTTAGTTGTCTCTCTTATAAGTAGGGTCTTTTTTCTCACTTTATGTTCTACTTCTGTTTGAAATCTTGATTACAGTAATATTAGGCAGTATTTTCAATTATCTTTCTATTAAAAGCTCTACAATTACTAAAATTGGAATCATGAGCATTGTTCAACATATCACTCTTGCAGAATGATCTGAAGATGCTGGCTATTTGGAAGGTAAGTGGTTTAATTTACATGGCAGATTTCCAGGCTACATAATTACTCTAGTACAAAAGGTGGACTAGAAATAATTGGGATATAAACCTTCTAGTTACCAGATGATCATAAGAAACTACATGGCTCTTGTTCATCTAAATGGTGGCCTGAGAGAAGTCATTTCTTTCACTTCTTAAAAAAAAAAAAAAAAAAAAAATCCCTCTCCACTTAACTGAAATACACACGTGTAAATCCTAGATGAACTATAAACAAACACTTTCTGTGGATTTCCCAGTGCCAGGTACCATGCAATGTGCTTTACCTAAATCATCCATTTCATCCTCTCAACAACCATGGAGTATAACTCAAATGAGGAACAATGACTAAGATTAAGTGCAACTGAATCTCAAACAGATTTGCAATTTACCCAATCTATAATAGGTTTCAGTAATCTCACATTAAAAACTAAAAACATGTTAAAAATAAAGGTAATTTTGAAAAAAGAGAGAGATGGTTTCAAGGAATATATAATCTAGATTCCATTAATTTAATTAATTCATTCAATTGCTATTTTTTGAACAAGAATTTCAAGTCCTTCCTTAGAATACCAGTTACCCTGGAGCTGAGGTTGTGACTTATTCACACTTAATATTGTGGGATCTAGCATGTTTTTCTCTTTCATTTTCTGGTTTATAGCTCCTGCTTTTGAACTTTTTGTTACTGTTTGCCTGCTTTGAGAGTTTACTCTTGTTTTTGCATTTGACAGTTACAGATTTCCTTGTAAATCCCCTCAATTGTGTCTAGTTTTCTGCCCCAGCCAAACAGGCAAGCACCCAGCAACAAAGTCCCTAATGTAGGAAGTGTGAATAAGAAAAGGAAACGGGTAAAGACAAACTCTTTTTGATCTGATCCATCTAGCTATGAATGGGAGATCTGAGCCATTTACATTTGTTTGAGATTACAGTATGAAATTCAAACTTTCCCAAAGGAAGTAAAAAAAAAAAAATGCTGCCGTGTTCCACCTCACCCCAACTGCTGATGACTGTAGTTATCCCTGTTAATTCTCTGCACCCTGATCATGCTTACTATATAACTTGGGGTGGAAGGTCTATCAGATTAGAAGACGACCACGTGCATTGTGCATTGGGACAAGCATGTTAGTAACTGTCTGACCACTGATCCATGATGTGAATATGGTGTTCCCTTCTCTCATCTTAAATTCCTTGAAATTATGCATTACTCTCCTGCCCACTGCTTCATCTCAGTGTGAAATAACTTAACTGGAAAAGAGAATCTAGTAAAAATCAAGCATCTGCAGGTCAGTGGCTTAGCAGCAGAAATAAAGTATCAACTGTTGATACTAAGTCTGGGTTCCTGAGCTGTGAAGTTAATTTTTTAATAACATTTCTAGTCAAATGGCAATGGGGTTCCTGCTTTTGCAGTCTCTGTTTCATTTGAAAACAACAGTGAAACTTTCCATCAAATCAAATAAATATTAAAAAGGCATTTACTGTATGTACTTTGGTAGCGGTTACCAAAAATAAAAGCTAGTATTAATTTAGTATATTACCTTCCTGGTAACATATTAAGAACTTTACATGTATTATCACAGATGAGGAAGATACTCTTTAGAGAGGTTATATAAGTCACCAAAGTAATATAGCTAGCAAGTGACAGAACCAGTATTTGAACACAAAACAGTTTCTCTTTGGGATCTGGTTTCTTTTTTTTTTTTTTTTTAAGATTTTATTTATTTATTTGACAGACAGAGATCACAAGTAGGCAGAGAGGCAGGCAGAGAAAGAGAGAGAGAGAGGAGAAGGCAGGCTCCCCGCAGAGCAGAGAGCCCGATGTGGGGCTCGATCCCAGGACCCTGGGATCATGACCTGAGCCGAAGGCAGAGGCTTTAACCCACTGAGCCACCCAGGCGCCCCTGGGATCTGGTTTTTTAACAGCTACTCTAATACAGTTTTCCTAAAGAACAGCAACCACTAAGGTTCTGTTCTCTGCCTAAAAGCTCATTTTCAATGAAAGAGATGGATAGATACAGACACACAGAAGCAAGCAAAACATTAATGAAGATAGCAAATCATAGATGCAAACAAACTGTAAAACAAAACAAGAAAAGCATAATACAAAAGACATGAAAGAAGGAATAATTCCTAATAGGAGAGCTGTATCCATTCTGCCTTACATGGGGCCAGAAGGACTTGTTCCATATGCTCCTGGCTCCCCTTTACTTTTTTAAGCTATTTGTTTTCCTCCATCTTGTATAAACCTCCATCTATGATAGATGCTGCTGATTATCTCTTGGGATTTTTTTCCTTCTAAAGAAAGAGATACATTGATGTTTTATTTTGGCACATGCCTACCTGGAATGGAAACTAAATTTCAATGTGAATCAATTCTGACTTAATGACATTTAAATAGTAGTGTATGTATTTCTAACTTAAAAAAAAAGTTGTCTTAATTAGAGTAGTAAGCCCCTTCACTCTTTTGTAAGCTAGGAAGTGGATGGAGCTGGATCAGTGTCTGAGACTATGAAGTAAGCTTGGGAGTAGAGGATGCAGGTGGGAGAGCTGTAAGATCTATGAAATCTGACACAACGGATTGCCTCACTTTCCCTAGAATGTTGACCTCTAAAATTTTACTTAAAAATTATTACTTCACCATAATAATCAAAATCTTGTACTTTCAGCTTTCTGATTCTAAACCAAATTCAAGCCAATCTACCTTCCTTATTTGGAGTTCATGAAATCAGGGGGGTTTTTTGTTTGTTTTTGTTTTTTTTAAGATTTTTATTTATTTATTTGACAGACAGAGATCACAAGCAGGCAGAGAGGCAAGCAGAGAGAGAGGAGGAAGCAGGCTCCCTGCTGAGCAGAGAGCCCCATGTGGGGCTCGATCCCAAGACCCTGGGATCATGACCTGAGCTGAAGGCAGAGGCTTTAACCCACTGAGCCACCCAGATGCCCCAAGTCAGGAATTATTAGCTTATCATTCTTCAGTGCTATCATCTGTTAAGCTTCTTATTAGTTCCTCATATTTATTAAGAACATTGTATTTGGCTTTCATACTTTCCCTCCACCCTGACTCTCATCACCACCATATATAATTTCAGTGTTCCTAGACTGAAATGTTTTAGTGTAGGTAACAGTATAACTGTTTTAAGCAGTTTTACCTATTACCTACACTATACTTAAACACTACCTACCTATCTTTCTTTCCTAGAACTGTCCTGTGAGAAGGGCTGGGAACAGCAGTAAACACTAACAATGAACACAACTGGATCCTAGGTCTTGATTTCCTAATAGCATTTTCCAACAAAAGAAATAAGTATCCATGGGTATATGGCAAATTTCAGAGCTGTATGAGATAATATGGACCTGTTATATCTTTTTATGCCAGAAAGCAAAGAAGTGTTCAAAGAACAATGAGGGCATGTCAAAAGGGCTTTGAAGCCAACTTCAATGGGCATCCCACTGTTAAATGTCCCTTTGTTAGTATCAAAATATAGTCAATCTTCATTATTCACAGATCCCGTATTTGCAAATCTGCCTACTCCCTAAAATTTATCTCTAACCCCCAAAACTATATTCATTGCATTTTCACAGTCACTCACAGGAATACAAAGAACAGCAAAAATTTTGTGTTGTTTGACATGTATGTTCTGAGTTGAGGTCAAACATAACATCCTACGTTCTTGTTTGAGCTCTTATACTATAAAAAAGTATCCTTTCACAGTGTATTTAATGCTGTGTTTTAATGTTTAATGATTTTCACATTTTATGCTTTTTGCTGATGAATATACTATTTAAAATGGTCCCCAAGCAGAGTCCTGAAGTGTTGTCTAGGGTTCCCTGACACAGAAAGCTGAAAAGTGCCTTTAAGAAGAGAATACTGGGGGCACCTGGGTGGCTCAGTGGGTTAAGCCTCTGCCTTCGGCTCAGGTCATGATCTCAGGGTCCTGGGATCGAGCCCCGCATTGGGCTCTCTGAGAGCCTGCTTCCCCCTCTCTCTCTGCCTGCTTCTCTGCCTACTTCTGATCTGTCAAATAAATAAAATCTTTTAAAAAAAAAAAGAAAAGAAAATACTGTTAGATAAGTTTTGGTAAGGCATGAGTTATAGTACTACTGGGGGTGAGTTCAATATTAATGAGTCAACAAAATATATTAACTAAGTTCCCTTTAAACAAATGCACGCACACACACACACACACACGCGCACACACACACACACACAAAGATTATTTATTGACCAGTGTTCTAACCAGAGGCTCACAGGAGCCTAGCCTGTATTTTCCCTAGGAGAAATGCTTGAATATTTGCAATTCAGCGTTCATGTCAACTTTATGGAACACAGAACTAATCACAAAGATTGAGAATCGACAGTAAATAACAAAGCAACAGATTGTAACCTATTGAATAAAACGGGAAACCAGGAAATCCATAAAAATATAATTAATTAATTAATTGGAAATCTGATGAAAAAGAGGATATTTTCATAGTCTCAGAATTGTTTCCTAGCAGATATTTATTAATTGCAAGTATGCACCACCTGGTAGAGTGCATTAGAATGCGGCATCTCTTCTGAGATAGTCCTACACAAGTTGCATATTCTGGGTCGAATCATGAGGAAACAACAGTCAAGCCAAAAAGTTTTAGGGCTATGAAATCAAGGAAAGACTGAGGAACTCTTCCAAAATAAAGAACACTAAAATGACACAACAACTTCATGCAACAGAAGATCCCGGAGTGGGTCATTTTGCTATTAAAAACAAAAACAAACAAACGAAAAACACTATTGGGACAATTGCCAAAACCTGAGTGGAGTCTGAGGATTAGATGGTGGTATTATATTAGTTTTGATTATCTGATTTCTATGCCTGTGTTGCATTTATGCAAGAGAATTTCTTATTTGTAGGAAACAGGAGTGATTAGAGCATTCAGTTGGCAGGTTTCTCTCCAATGGTTCGGAAGAAAAAAGTGCTTTGTGCTACACTGACAATTTTCTTTAAGCTTGTGATGCTTTCAAAATTAAAGGTTTTTTTTTTTAAAAAAACAGAACTACTGGTAAAAGGAAAAAAGGTATACATGCCATGTCTCCTACATATATATATACACACACAGTATCATTATTTTGTCTTAAATAGTAAGTTAAAGAGGTTTATATTCCAATGAATACCACATGACTTTGTAAGGCTAACGTGATCATGTAAATTAATTTATACTTAATAGAGTGATTATGTATCCAGCAGCATGGAGCAAATTATTGACCTATGACTCCCACACTATGGACCATTTCCGGGACCCTATCTTTTTTCCCTTAACCTTCATTTTTATGTTGTTGGTTCTCTTATTTAAACTACTTTCTCAATTCAACTCAGAGGGAGTTTTCTATAGAAAATTCTGAAATATGTTTGTGCCTCATGGAATAAAAGAAATCCAGTGGTTGCCTGATACAAAGCTCCCTACCGCATCCTGTAGTCCTTTTTTTTTTTTTTTTCCAATTCGTACCTATGAAACTCAAATTCATAGGCTTACTGATCAAATTTCTTAACTCTACTTTCTTCATTGGACAATGCAATATAAATGCTCAGTAGTCAATCTATATGCTTACATTAGTGTCTAACTGCTATTTCTTAGGCACACGGGCTTTGTTCCCAGGGGTCACTTGAAAACTACATCCACATAAATGTAGAAACATTCATACCACCTAGGTTATTATTATTGTTCCATTTTGAAATAAGAATCCTGTGCTAATTTATTTGAAAATCCTATCACCCCAAAACATTTATTCAACCACATTCCCCGAAGAATTTTTTAGTAACCAGGCAATATAAATGGCATTTGTATCAAATGTAATCGTAGTATCTCTGTCAGTTGGGCATCATGATTTAAACTTTAAAAAAATGCAGTTGGCTGCTGTTGGTAGTGACACATTTCCCTCTGCTCTTTTTATTCTTTCACATTCCTCTGTCTAGTGGATTTACTTCTATCTTTTTTTTTTTTTTTTGCTATAGTAATGCAATTTTCAAGGTCCTGGATTTCTTTTTCATGCACAGTGATTGCTATTCTTATCCCAAAGGATCCTTCAGTGAGGTACTATTTGATTTTGGTGCTCCTTTTGTCATTGACTCTAATATGTGTGACTATATTTTATTGTTTATTTTTAAAAGGTTAAGTATACAAAAATTATAATAGCATCTATTAAACTCTAAATAAAAGAATTTAAAAATGTCATTTACAGTATAATCACCACTTACTAAATTTTAAAAGCTTATATTTAAGTTATGAGAATATAGCTTTGTTTCTTAGTTTGGGCTGCAGTTGAAAATTCCTTTGGGGGTGCCTGTCCAGCTCACAGTGACCCCTTTTTCTGAGAGTTGTGTCCTTGTGTTTATCATTTATAGAACCAGTAGATTAAACTGGAATCAAATTTAGCCAAACCTATTCTTCTCTTAAAAATTTGGAATTGCAATTAAGAAAAACAAAATATGCCAGTCTTGGCTGGACTCATGAATGGGGGCAAAACTTATGAAATGGGGGGTGGCTGTAGACACAAAACATTAAAGAAAGCAAGTTTAGGCAGAATGAAGCTGATATGCAGTGAGAATCAGAGACAGGGAATGGGAACAGAAAAGAGCCTCCCAGACTCCTGACGGATTAGTTGTTCTTAGATTCTGTAAGATTCCAAGGATTTTTTCTTTTTTTGGCTTAAGCCATTTTGACTTTTTTAACTATATTTTAAGACAGAGGGGACAGAAGGACAAATAATTCACAGCCCTTGAGCTTCAGATCAAATGGTGATATCAGAAAAGTAATAACTCTATGGAGAAAGATTCAGCCATACCCAAATCCCTGGCCACTCCATCCAAACTATAAAGTCTATCATAATATTAAGAAAGAGATTAGGAGTCCAATACTGAAGGACGGTTTAACAGAAAGGAGTGTAAGAAAAATGATTCTTACTCAAATCTTCTCAATAGATACCGTAAGTCGCACTATTTCACTGTAAGAGGAAAGTCTGTATTTCTAAGACTACGCACACACACAGTAATGAGAACCCGCTGTATTAATTATGTATGTGTATATATATATAGCCTATATAGTTTGTATATGTGTGTGTGTATATATATACACATATATATATAAAGAGTATGTATATATAGTCATCTTATAATATATTTATTTGTATTTTTACATATATATATTTAGCATATATGTATTCATACATATTCTATGTTGATATAGAAAATATTGATAGTAGTAAATATTGATAGCTATTGTAACTATCATGACCATGGTCATAGTAGTGACTATATGGTCACTATAGTGACCATAGGATTTAGTTTATACACAGCCATATCAATTTTGTGCCACTCTTTGACATAATTTCAAACAGTGTGTCATGAACTCATGAGAGTATTCATTTTGACTGATAAATGTTATGGTCACCCAAGTGGACACTGATTTTAAATTGTAAAAACATAATATAGTTAGGAGTAAATTGTTACACTGCACATTTAAAACAAACATAAATCAATTAGTAGCTTATAGGCCTTTGTTTTGAGGAGCCTTTGTTTTGAGGAGTTGTAGTAGTAACAAGTAGGATAAGTTTGCTTTTGCTGGTGAAACACCTGGTAGTTTTATGTTTAAGGGTCATGTTACCTGGTGATTAGAGGTGGGATCCAGAGAAGACCCCCAACAGCTCTGAGGCTGGTGAGCAAGCTGGTCCGGGGCCCACAGAGCCAGCTGAGCTCAGTGCTTTCTCGGGGACCCTGGAGCCTGAGGAGTAGCCTGCCTCCAGCTTCCACCGGCCCTCCTGGCATCTCCGGCTGAGGCCTCCACTCTGTGCTCTGCAGCCTGGCTTCCTGAGGCCTGATTTATTTATTTGAGGAGGGGGAGTCAAGATGGCGGGGAAGTAGGAGGAGGCGCCGTTTCAACTTGTACCCTAAAGTGAGCTGATTACCTACCAAAGAACTCCGATCACCTATGAAATCAGCTTGAGATCAGAATTATACACATCTGGATCTCTACAGGAGCAGAAGACACCAGTGGCAGTGTTTCTGTGAATTTGTGTTTGTCCTGATAGTATATAAATCTTATACTTGGGGTTCTTTCTGATGAGGTTCTTCCCTTTTTTTGCTTATATATATATTTTTTTTTCTCTTGCCATATACTTTTATCAGTCTTTTTGTTTGTCTGTTTTTGTTTGTATACTTCATAAATCTTACCTTGGGGGCCCATTTGGGCTGAGCCTTCTCTTTTATCTTCCCTTTTCCTGTCTCTCTCTCTCTCTCTTTTTTTCTTTTTTCTTTTCCTTTTTTTTTTCTTTCTTCTTCTCTATTTCTTTTTCTTTTCTCTTTTCTCTCATTTGGGTGGGGAACCCTGATTGCACAGAAGCGTTCCAGGGTGCACCTTGACTGCACCATAATCGATATATCCAGCTACATCTGTTCAGTCATCTCTTACCAAAATGACTAGGAGGAGGAATACACAACAGAAGAAAAATACAGAGGATGGACATTCTGCAACAGAGCTATTGTCTGCGACTTAGACAATATGTCAGAAAAGGAATTCAGACTAACAATTATCCAGGCAATAGCTAGGTTGGAGAAAGCCATGGATGACCAAATGGAATTGATTAGGGCAGAACTGAAAGCCACCAGGGATGATGTTCACAATGTTAGGGCAGAACTGAAAGCCACCAGGAATGATGTTCAAAATGCTCTCAATGAGTTCCAATCCAATCTAAATTCTCTAAAAGCTAGGGTAACTGAGACAGAAGATAGAATTAGTGATCTGGAGGACAAATAGACTGAGAGAAAGGTTCAGGAGGAAGCCTGGAACAAATAGCTCAGAAGCCACGAAAACAGAATCAGGGAAATAAATGATACCATGAAACGTTCCAACGTCAGAATTATTGGAATCCCTGAAGGGGAGGAAAAAGAAAGAAATCTAGAAGATATAGTGGAAGAAGTTGTCTATGAAAATTTTCCCAATCTCACAAATGGAAACAACGTTCATGTACTAGAGGCAGAGAGATTTCCCCCCAAGATTTTAGACTCTCGAAAGTCCTTGCAACACCTTTAGTTAAAATGAGGAATTATGTTTCATGACAGACCCTCTTAAAAGCAGCTAGGACAAAGAAGCTCCTTACATACAGAGGAAAGCCCATTAGAATAATGTCAGACCTGTCCACAGAGACCTGGCAAGCAAGGAAGGGCTGGCAAAATATATTCAGAGTACTAAATGAGAAGAACATGCAACCAAGAATACTCTATCCAGCAAGACTGACATTCAAAATGGATGGAGAGATAAAGAGTTTCCAAGACCCGCAAGGCTTAAAAGACTATGCAAACACCAAACTGACACTGCAGAAAATATTAAGGGGGGTTCTATAAAAGAGAAAAAATCCTAAGAATATCATTGAACAGAAATATAGAAACAATCTACAGACAGAAAGACTTCAAAGGTAACACGATGTCAATAAAAACCTATCTCTCAATAATCACTCTCAATGTGAATGGCCTAAATGCGCCCATAAAATGACACAGAGTTGCAGATCGGATAAAATGACAGGACCCATCCATATGATGTCTACAAGAGACCCATTTTGAACCTAAGGATACACCCAGACTGAAAGTGAAGGGATGGAGAAGCATCTTTCATGCCAACGGGCCTCAAAAGAAGGCCGGGGTAGCGATTCTCATATCAGATAAATTAGATTTTAAACTAAAGACTGTAGTCAGAGATACAGAAGGACACTACATAATTCTTAAAGGGACTATCCGCCAAGATGATCTAACAATTGTGAATATCTATGCCCCCAATATGGGAGCACCCAATTACATAAGAAAACTATTAATCAAGATAAGGAGTCATATTGATATGAATACAATAATAGTAGGAGATCTTAATACGCCTCTCTCAGAAATAGACAGATCATCGAAGCAGAAAATTAATAAAGAAATAAGAGCATTGAATGAAACATTGGACCAGATGGACCTCATCGACATATACAGAACATTCCACCCTAAAACAACAGAATACTCATTCTTCTCAAGTGCACATGGAACCTTCTCCAGAATAGACCACATACTGGGTCACAAAGCAGGACTCAACCGATGCCAAAAGACTGACATTATTCCCTGCATATTCTCAGATCACAATGCTTTGAAACTGGAACTCAATCACAAGGAAAAGTTCAGAAGGAACTCAAACACCTAGAAGCTAAAGACCACCTTGCTTAAGAATGCTTGGGTCAACCAGGATATCAAAGATGAACTTAAACAATTCATGGAAACCAATGAGAATGAAGACACCTCAGTCCAAAACCTATGGGATACAGCAAAGGCGGTTCTAAGGGGGAAATACATAGCCATCCATGCCTCCCTCAAAAACATTGAAAAATCCAGAATACACCAGCTGGCTCTACACCTTAAAGAACTGGAGAATCAACAACAAATCAAACCAACTCCACATGCAAGAAGGGAAATAATCAAGATTAGAGCAGAAATCAATGAGGTAGAAAGTAGAGATACAGTAGAACGTATCAATGGAACTAGAAGCTGTTTTTTTGAAAGAATCAATAAGATCGATAAACCATTGGCCACACTAATCCAAAAGAAAAGAGAGAAAGCCCAAATTAATAAAATTATGAATGAAAAGGGAGAGATCACAACTAACACCAAGGAAATAGAAACAATCATCAGAAATTATTACCAACAGTTATATGCCAATAAGCTAAGCAACCTAGATGAAATGGATGCATTCCTGGAAAACTATAAACTCCCAAAATTGAACCAGGAAGAAACTGACAACCTGAATAGACCGATATCTACTAACGAGATTGAAGCAGTGATCAAAACCTCCCAAAAAACAAGAGCCCAGGACCTGACGGATTCCCTGGGGAATTCTACCAAACTTTCAAAGAAGAAATAACACCAATTCTCCTGAAGCTGTTCCAAAAAATTGAAGCAGAAGGAAAACTTCCAGACTCTTTTTATGAAGCCAGCATTACCCTGATCCCCAAACCAGGCAAAGACCCTACCAAAAAGGAGAATTTCAGACCAATACCACTGATGAATATGGATGCTGAGATTCTCAACAAGATCCTAGCAAACAGGATCCAGCAGCAGATTAAAAAGATTATCCACCATGACCAGGTGGGATTCATCCCTGGGTTGCAAGGTTGGTTCAACATTCGCAAATCAATCAGTGTGATAGAACAAATCAATAAGAGAAGAGAGAAGAACCACAGGGTCCTCTCAATTGATGCAGAAAAAGCATTTGAGAAAATCCAGCATCCGTTCCTGATGAAAACTCTTCAAAGTATAGGGATAGAGGGAACATTCCTGAACTTCATAAAATCTATCTATGAAAGACCCACAGCAAATATCATCCTCAATGGGAAAAAGCTTGCAGTCTTCCTGTTGAGATCAGGAACATGAAAGGGATGCCCACTCTCACCACTCTTGTTCAACATAGTATTAGAAGTCCTAGCAATGGCAATCAGACAACAAAGAGAAATAAAAGGTATCCAAATTGGCAAGGAAGAAGTCAAACTCTCTCTCTTCGCAGATGACATGATTCTTTATATGGAAAACCCCAAAGACTCCACCCCCAAACTACTAGAACTCATACAGCAATTCAGTAATGTGGCAGGATACAAAGTCAATGTACAGAAATCAGTGGCTTTCTTATACACTAACAATGAAAATACAGAAAGGGAAATTAGAGAATCAATTCCATTTACTATAGCACCAAGAACCATAAGATACCTGGGAATAAACCTAACCAAAGAGGTAAAGGACCTGTACTCAAGGAACTACAGAACACTCATGAAAGAAATTGAAGAAGACACAAAAGGATGGAAGACCATTCCATGCTCTTGGATTGGAAGAATAAACATTGTTAAAATGGCTATATTGCCTAGAGCAATCTATACTTTTAATGCCATTCCAATCAAAATTCCACCGGTATTTTTCAAAGAGCTGGAGCAAATAATCCTAAAATTTGTATGGAATCAGAAGAGACCCCGAACTGCGGCATCACGTTACCCGATTTCAAGCTTTACTACAAAGCTGTGATCACCAAGACAGTGTGGTACTGGCATAAAAACAGACACATAGACCAGTGGAAGAGAGTGGAGAGCCCAGATATGGACCCTCAACTCTATGGTCAAATAATCCTCAACAAAACAGGAAAAAATATACAGTGGAAAAAAGACACTCTCTTCAATAAATGGTGCTGGGAAAACTAGACAGTGATATGTAGAAGAATGAAACTCGACCATTCTCTTACCCTGTACACAAAGATAAACTCGAAATGGATAAAAGACCTCAACTGAGACAGGAATCCATTAGAATCCTAGAGGAGAACATAGGCAGTAACCTCTTTGATATCAGCCATAGCAACTTCTTTCAAGATATGTCTCCAAAGGCAAAGGAAACAAAAGCGAAAATGAACTTTTGAGACTTCATCAAGATCAAAATCTTCTGCACAGCAAAGGAAATGGTCAACAAAACAAAAAGGCAACCCACGGAATGGGAGAAGATATTTGCAAATGACAGTACAGACAAAAGGTTGATATCCAGGATCTATAAAGAATTTCTCAAACTCAACACACACAAAACAGATAATCATATCAAAAAATGGGCAGACACTTCTCCAATGAAGACATACAAATGGCAATCAGACACATGAAAAAATGCTCATCATCACTAGCCATCAGGGAGATTCAAATTAAAACCACATTGAGATACCACCTGACACCAATTAGAATGGCCAAATTAGCAAGACAGGAAACAATGTGTGTTGGAGGGGATGTGGAGAAAGGGGAACCCTCTTCTACTGTTGGTGGGAATGCAAGTTAGTGCAGCCACTCTGGAGAACAGTGTGGAGATTCCTCAAGAAATTAAGAATAGAGCTTCCCTATGACCCTGCAATTGCACTGCTGGGTATTTACCCCAAAGATACAGATGGAGTGAAAAGAAGAGCCATCTGTACCCCAATGTTTATAGCAGCAATGGCCACGGTCGCCAAACTGTGGAAAGAACCAAGATGCCCTTCGACAGACAAATGGATAAGGAAGATGTGGTACATATACATGATGGAGAATTATGCCTCCATCAGAAAGGATGAATATCCAACTTTTGTAGCAACATGGACGGGACTGGAAGAGATTATGCTGAGCGAAATAAGTCAAGCAGAGAGAGTCAAGTATCATATGGTCTCACTTATTTGTGGAGCATAACAAAGAACATGGAGGACATGGGGAGATGGAGAGGAGAGGGAGTTGAGGGAAACTGGAAGGGGAGATGAACCATGAGAGACTATGGACTATGAAAAACAACCAGAGGATTTTGAAGGGGTGGGGGTGTAGGAGGTTGAGGAACCAGGTGGTGGGTAATAAGGAGGGCACGTACTGCATGGAGCATTGGGTGTGGTGCAAAAACAATGAACACTGTTATGCTGAAAATAAACAAATAACAAAAATAACAAAAAAATTAGTATCTTAAATTTGTAATAATTCTGTGTTATGAATTTTATGACCCCAATGTTATAAGAACTAGAGTCTCTCTAAGTTACATCATAGTCTCTCCACAATGTCCCATAAGGACTTTTAAAATATAATGAGTTAATATATAAAAGATATTCATCCAATATGATACACAAGTTACAGGTTGCCAGTTACAAGTCCTGTGGCATTACACTAAAACAGGGGAAGAACCAATAAGGATGAATAGGCAGAATGATTCCTTGAGCTCACCAAGGTCTGAAAATACTTTGTGTTTCTATCAACCAAAGTGGAAGGACTTCCTAATACAGAGGACATTGGGTAGAGTCCTCAGAGTACAATGGTATTAAAAGTGAGCCCAAATTAACCTTAAAATAAAGGCTCCCATGCACTTGTCCCAACAAACTTAAAACCAGGTTTCAAAATGGTCAAACTAATTCCATGTAATTAACTACAATCCCAAACAAACTCAACAGCACTTAAAGACAGAGCTCAAAATCCAACACCCAATAATGGATGGTTCATAACATCTAGTACACACTAAAAATCACTAGGTATGTGAAGAAATGGAAAAATATGAATCAAAATCAGGAGATAAATCAAACAATTTAAACACCCCTAGAAATATCACACATGGTAAATTCAACACACAGTTATTAAAATATTATAAATAAACTAAATATAAATATGAACATGAGGAGAGAAATAGAAAATCTAAGAGTCCCAAATAGACCTTCCACAGATGAAAAACATAACTAAAGAGAAAATACCCTGGATGTGATTTACAGATCAGAGATTTGAAAAGAAAGAGATTAGTAAATTTGAGGACCTAGTGAAAGAAATAATCCAAATTAATATACAAAGGAAAAAATGAAATGTTGAAAAAAACAATGAACAGAGCATCAATAACATGTGGGAAGTCTCAAGCTACCTAACTGATGTATAAGTGGAGGCATAAAAGAATAGTAAATGAGGAGGACAAAAGAAAGTATTTGAAGAAATAATGTAGAAAATTTGCCAAATGAAAATTAAAAGTATGCGGGCCCGAGAAACTCAAGGCAGAAGACACATTTTCAAAACATTATATGTTTTCTCTTACATTCCCACATTTGGTAGTATTATTGTCTATTTCCAAATATGCTAGAAATCCCAGAATTCTTTGTTTTTATTTCAGACAGCCAATTGTCTTTTTTAAGTTAAGCAGCAATAAAATAATTTACCTGCACATTACTATTTCTGACACTTCATTCCTATATGGATCTAAGTGTCTATATGCTATCATTTCCCTTCAGCCCCCAGAAATTAATTTTACACTTCTTAGGGTATAACTTTGTTGGTGAAAAGTTCATATAACTTTTATACATTTGAAAAAGTCTTTAATTTGCCTTCCTTGTTGAAGACGTTGTCTAGGTTGACAAATTTGGTTTTTGTTTTGGCAAGTTAGAGATGGTCTTCCCATTGTCTTCAACCTTGCATTGATTTTCTGATAAATCAATGTAATTACTTATCAGTGTTCTCCTATATACAATGTATCTTTTTTCTATGATGGTTTGAAATTTTTTTTTCAATATTTGATTTTCAACAATTTAATGATCTAGATGTGGGTTTCTTTTTGTTTATCTGCTTGATATTCCTTATATTACTTGGTTTGGAGGGTTAACATTTATCATAAAACCTGAAAAAATTTTAGCCCTTTCTTCAAAATTTTCCTTCTCTAATTTCTTCTCTATTTCTTAAATTTCAACTGCATATATATTAAATTAACTTTTTTGTTGTTTTTAGTTTTTGTTCTGCAAATCACTGAGGCTTAGTTCATTTTTACAAACCTTTTTTTTTTGATCTGCATGAGTTTCTGTTCCCCCTCTTTATGTTTATTGATCTTTTCTTTCCTGCAGTATCCAATCTGCTATTAAGCTCATCCATGAAGAATTCGATTCAGATACTGTGCTTTTCAGTTCTAGAATTTTAATTTAATTTTCCATAATTATCCAATTTAATTTCTCTGAAATTACCCATCTGTTCATTATGTCCATTTTTCCTTTATATACTTAAAATATTTAAGATGACTGTTTTAAAGTTCATTTTTGCCAACATTAACATTTCTGTTATTCTATTTTATTTGTTTTTCTTGATTTAGATCATATTTCTTGAGTCTCATTTTAAGCAGGTCTAGTGATTTTTATTGTATTCTGAACCTTGTGAATGGTACATTGATGGATGTTTATTGTTTTCTTTTTTAAAGTGTTGAGTTTTGTTTATGAGGACAGTTAATTTACTAGTAGATGAACTTGTATTTTAAAGTTGGTTGAGAAGGGGTTAGTGTCACCACGCTCTAGAACTAGAATAGTTCTACTCATAATACATATCTTTTCAGGAGTCTCAAAGGTTTCCCCAACCTGGCTGATTAGACCTCTTACATTTTTCAGTACTAAAGACCTCTGGAATTTCTGTTCAGCTAATATTTCCATTAGTTCTCCTCTGCCATGCTTTATAAAAATTTTTACCTGTATTTATGATCTTAGTATTCATCCAAAGAATTAATGCTACTGCTACAACAATTTTGGAGCTCTTTCTCTGTGTTCTCCTCACCTCTATGAGACTCCTCCCACACCAAATTGAGCTCTTTCTACAGCCCCAAACTCAGATCTCTTAACTTCTCAGTTCAGCAAGGCCACCAAAATGCATGTGGGCTCGACTTTCCTGCACTGTGGCCTAAAAAATGCATCCAGGATAAAATCCTGGGAAATCATGAAGATTACCCTTTTCTGAGAATTCATAGTTCTCCATGTCTACAGTAAATTGCCTGAAACAAGCTTCACATAGTTTGTCCAGCTTTATATAGCTGTTTATATGAGAAGGGCTAGACCAATACACATTATTTCCACATGGCAGAACAGAAGTCCACCTTAAAACAATTTTAAATCATAGGATAAATGGCTTATTTTTTTCTCATCCCTAAATTGAATTGCAGCTTAATCTCCACAATAGGAGTGATTGTTACCTTTATCAAGCAAAGAAGATTTAAAAGAAACTACTTCAAAGAGGATTTTGTAAGAGCCCCTGTCTTACATTCTACTTTATCTTCAATCTCTCTACAACTGGGAGTGCTGGGTTAACTTCAGCTGGAGTATTTGGCTTTTCCAAATCTCCAAACTCTAAATCAACAGCCTTTCAGTCAATGTGAATTTCAAGCTGTAGATGGAAAAGACCGCTCTTAGAAATACTGAATTGTCTTCTCTTTTCACTTTCAGATAGATCTCATTTCAAAGCAAGCCTATTTCATGTAATTGTAAAGACCTAAAGGAAGTATAATCTCAAATTATGTTAGATTAGAGTCCTGGCTCTGTGATTTACTTGGTTTCATTCTTCTGCTGTGTGTCAGTTTCATTGCCTAGTTAACTTCCTTTATAATGGCAACATGACCACAGCATTTCTAAGCTTTACATCTATACATCACACCATACTAGAAGGAGAAAGATCGTTTGTGTAACAGAATTTCCATGAAAAGTCTTGACAAGGAACCCAATGATTGGTTTAATCTAGTTTGCATGCTCCATCATTAACCTAGATAGGTTCCCAGAGGAGGCTGAGTGCTCTGGAAAAGAGAACAGCAGCTGAATGTTTGGGAGGGAATCATAGTGCTTATTACAGTTGTAGTCTGATTTTATTTGTTTGATGTTGTATCACAAGCAATTTTTTAGTCTAAAATTTTTTGTTAACATCATATGATACAATAAACTATACTTCACAAATTCCTATAATGTTTTGAAAACAGAATTGTTTTCTTGAAGTCTCAATGGGTAAGAATATTTTCCGAAGAACCTTAGAATAATTCCTGGGAATAGCTTGTTTGAGAGAGTTTTTGTTTTTAAATTCTAATGATGTTACTATGAAAGCTGTTAAAGTAGATATTATTAACCTACTCCACAATTTACAAATAAAATAATTATGTCACAATATGCTTAAATGACTAGGCCAAATTTATAGACTAAATCAGTCCAATGTCAGTTATTAAACCAAAATTTCACTCTTCAGACTATACCAAATTTAAACATCCATGTTACAGGAAAGATAAAATCATAATTTCAGTCAATTTAGTTAAGTTTCAAATAAAGAATTTCAACTTTTTTCAAATAGTTGAAGACAAGATATTAATCAGTCAAAGGGTACATAATGGAAATTCATTTGTGAAGGTTAATTTATAAGACATTTTAAAGCTATGAAATCCTTTGTCCTACTGTGCTATTAGTCATTATCTATAAATTATTATGTTCTATCGGATGTGCGTCACTCATTTCTCAGAAATTCTTTTTATGTCACTAATTTGATACTCAGTCCTTCTTCCCTCCCTGTCCTCTTTACTTCGTCTTTCCATTCTCACTCTCCTCCCCATCCACACCTATTAACTCTGCCTCAAAGACATAAATAGGTAAAATGGAAAGACATAAACACCAACAATTCATAAAACCCTACCACTGCAGGTGCTCAAATAAAAGCATATTACTATAATTTTATCCCAACTATATTCACTGTTTTTTGTCACAACACTGCAAAACATACTATAATACTCTACTTCAATTATATAAATATGTCTTACATAAGTTTTATCCCCTAATCCTCACATTTATTCCTAAGAGTCAAAAAGGAATCAGTTTATTCAGAGTGCTTAGCACAATGCCAGGACAAAGTAAATACCCAATAAATATTAGCTATTTTTATTAAGTCATATAAAAAATTACATATATTTTTAAAATCTAGAATAAAAATTTCAATAGAAAAACTCACTTGGTGAAAAGCTACACTGCTTCCTATTCTTAAGTGTTCTTTAGTTTGTGGATGGCACTATTTCTCATAGAAAATTAGTTTTTCTACTATTTTCCTCAGGAATCAGGGCTATCCCTGTTTAGAAATTTCAGGGGGAAAAATATTCCAATGGGTCTATGACTGAAGCTATAAGAAATACAATAGGGGAATTGAAATATGTACAAGAAAGAGATTTGGTGATTAGAAGAGCCTGGAAATTAATATTCCTAAGCTTTAATCAGCATTTTAGAAGAATAAGATTCTACTGGTCTTTTTGAGCTGCTTGATTCATCCTGTTACTTTATTCAAAAAATAAGAACAGCTGCAAATTGCACAAGATGAAATGTTTTGCATGAGGCCAAAGACTTTGTAACCTTAAGTAAGATTAAAGAGCTTTTCTCTAGAGGATCAACTTAGACATACCCTGAAGTGTTTTCCTGGTCCTCTGACCTGAGACAGAGCTCTCCAGCACAGCCTCCCACTGAGCTAGCCGGTTACCACCCCCTCACTGTGGGGCAGAATTAATTAGTGTCTCTGAAACTCTTCCAAGCTACTGTCCAACGGACATACAAAACAGTGGACCCTCAAGTATAATCATTCTGTCAACCTTTTACCACCTCATGGCCCATTTACACGGCTGCTGTTTTAACACTCATAGTCCTGCAGTAAATTCAGCACAGCAACATGCAAAGTGTTATTATTCTCCAGGGACAGCATATGTAATATTTTCCTTTGCAGATTAGCAGCACTAAATGTACTCTTTCCTTCGTGCTATTCAGTATAGCCTTGTATTTTAGCATGTGACCTTAAGAGAAATGTTTTCCTAAGCACTTGAAACATAAACAGCATCAGAACAATTTCCAGGCAGGGCACCAAATGAGTGCCTGTCGGAACAAGGGATCTCGAGCTATAAAGGGATTGAAGACAACTACACGCAAACCATCCATCATGTTTCTGTGTGAGGCACGGAGTGGGGAGAGTTTGTCGCCTCTGCTGCTCCTGGGAGTGCAGAGCCTATCAATCTAGCCATTTCAGCAATGTCCGCTATGCCTTTCACTCTCTACTCGCCTGGTAGATTTGGAGCCTTTCTACAGACGATCCCTGCCCTTCCATCTGCTTTGGCATCTGTGCTAGGAGTAGGAGCAAAGCTTCACAGCTGTGGTTTCCCTTGCTCAAGCCTCCAGGACCAACTCTGCAGATGCTCTAAGCACATTATAATTGGGATATTCTTTCAACCGCTGCTCACATATTCCTTTTGAGTAATACAGAGAAGAGAATAAAACCCATCAGAAGTAATCCTGAAAAGGGAGGTTTCTCCTCTTTATCCAAAGAACCACAACAAATTACCAAGGCAAACAATTTACCAAGAATTCTGCTAAGGATGACTCAAATAACCAATGATCTCCTATGGAATGGGTAGGAAAAAAACACTCAATGGTACTAAAGATAAAAAAAAAAAAATTAGAGCAATTTAATTTAGAAAATTTTTATTTTATGATTTGTTGTTCTATGTGTATGTATATGTATGTGTATTTATAGAACTAATACATGCTTATTATAGAAACTTGGGAAAATATGGACAATTATTTAAAATAGGGATTAGAAAATTATAGCCTGTGGGACAAATCCAGCCCATTGTCTTATTTTTAGAAGTAACATTTGACTGGAATACAATCATGCCGATTTCTTTACCTATTCTCTATGTCTGTTTCCATGCCACAACCAGAGGATTGTCTAGTTGTGATAGACACAAGATGGCCAGCAAAGCCTAAAATATTTATTATTTAGCCTTTTGAAAGAAAACAAAAATAATTCATAATCTGATATTTCAAACATAACCACAGTTATGGTTTGCATAATCTCTCATTTTTAGATCCGTAAGGAAGGGAAATATACCCTTCTCTGAATTATACTTTAATTCTCCTTTAAGAAGAAGAAAAGTCAGATCCAAAGAAACAAATCCAGAGTGCCTGGGTGGCTTAAGGTGGTTAAGCATCTGCCTTCAGCTCAGATCATGATCCCAGCGTGCTGGGATCAAGCCCAGCATCAGGATCTCTGCTCAGTGGGGAGTCTGCTTCTCCCTCTGCCTCTGCCCCTCCTCCTGTTCTCCTGCTAGATCTCTCTCTCTTTCTCTCTCAAATAAATAAAATCTTAAACAAACAAACAAAAAGACAAATAAAGAGATCCACATTTCCTAGTGATGAAAAAGCTAGCAAATAGTAGTAAATCAATCTTCCTTCTTCACGTGGGCACTCTTCTCTCTGCTGCTTCCTGTCTTCAATGATGCCTGGCCAATGGTGAAGTCTGGATTTGGGCTGAGTCAGTGAGTGAAAGCCTTTTAGGCTTTTATCCTAAGTAGTTTGCTTTGGCCTAGGCTAACAAAGAACACTTTATCTTGGCATTTTGGACCCAAACCTAATGTCACAGTTAAAATTCAAAGTATCAATTCAGCCATGATAAACATACATAAATTTTATTTTTTCTAGTACGTAACATCAATTTTTTAGACAGCTTGATGAAAAGTATTGGTTCTTTGAGATGTATTTGTAGCCAACAAAAGATCATTAGCACACACTATCACCAAATGCCTTATTACAATTCACTGTGCCAACACAGTGTCAGGATAGAAATGATTAGAAAACAAACTTCCCCATTTTCCATAACCTTAGTTACTATAAATTACTTTGCAGTTCCTTGATTCTGCTATCTAAGAGTCTACTCTAGAGAATAAGGTGGTCTTTCTCAGAGATGTGAACTCATAGACAAGCAATAGGCTTGACTTGGCCTCTGTTGGGAAATGATGAAAAGGGTTAGATATGGTTTTCATGAATAATTCACTTGGTACAACTCATAAAGACTTATCATTTCAGTTGTCTTTCTCATTTAAAAAATTAAGTGGAGCATATAATAGATGTTGATTATGGCATCAGAGAATGGGGTTTTTAAAAATCCATTGAGGAAATTTAGACGATCATGGAACCAATAAAATCAGATTGTGTCTTATTTAATATCTACGCTAAGAAGGAGCATTTACTGAGTGTTTACTTTCCAGTTCTGCACTAAGCATTATTTCTATTGAATCAGTGTACTATCATATTAATATATTAATCCATAATATTAATATTAAATAGTATATTTATATATATACTATCTAATCAATTCTGTAGGAGCTTTACCGAGAAACCAAAGTTCAAAAAGGTTAACTGAACTGTAATTCTTTGAGATGACAGATGTGTTAACCAACCTTATTATGATAATCATTTTGCAATTTATACATGTACCAAATCATTATTTTATATACCATAAACATATACAATGTTATATGTTGATTATATCTTAATAGAGCCAGATGAAAAAGAAGAGTTAACTGATTTGCCAAGTTGTGTACCTTCTAAGTACTGAGGTTTTTTTTTTTTAAGTTTTTTTTTTATTTATTTGTCAGAGAGAGACACAGCAAGAGAAGGAACACAATCAGGGGGAGTGGGAGAGGGAGAAGCAGGCTTCCCGCCGAGCAGGGAGCCTAATGCAGGGCTCAATCCCTGGACCCTGGGACGATGACCTGCGCCGAAGGCAGACGCTTAACAACTGAGCCACCCAGGTGCCCCAGTACTGGAGTTTAATTCAAACTCTGGCACTCATAGATTTCCTATAGCTTTGATTTATTAATATATGTATTTATTCACAGATATTTATTAAACATCTGTTATGTGCCAATGACTGTGCTAGATGATGAGATACAAAGCAAAATTATACATGACTCTTGTCCTCAAGGAGTATACAGTCTAATAAGATAAAATGTCCATGGAGGCTGATCTGTCTTACACATCTTTGTATTCCCAGTATAAAGCATAAACTACCTGACACTGAGCAGAGGCTTAGAAGTGGACATGGCAGCATGTACTTATCAGAAGTGTGAATATACAATAGACTATTATTCAGCCACAAAAAAAGAATGAGATCTTGCCACTCACAACAATATGGATGGACCTAGAGGGTATTACGTTGGGTGAAATACATCAGCAAGAAGAAGACAAATACCATGTGATTTCACTTACAAGTGGAATCCAAAAAACAAATGAACAAATAAGCAGAAATCAGACCTATAACTACAGATAACATGGCAGTTTCAGGAGTAGAGGGGAATCAGGGGGTGGGGGGGTAGGTGAAATGGGTGAAGGAGCTTAAGAGGTACAAACTTCCGGTATAAAATAAGACAAAAGAATGAAAATTACAGAATAGGGATATAGTCAATAATACTGTCATAACTTTATGTGGTCACAGATGATGACTCCACTTACCACAGTGAGCTGAGTAATGTATAGAATTGTTGAATCACTATGCTGTATACCTGAAACTAATATAATACTGAATGTCAACTGTACTTCAGTAAAAATAAACAAACAGATGGATAGATTGATTGATTGATAAAAGTGTGAAGACAGAGTTTGAAAACACAGATTTCTAAATCAGATGTGAGGGTGAGAGGAGCTTTCCAAAGGTGATGACGTCTATGTTCAGGAGATGTGTAAGGGCAGTCCAGGCAGCATGCTGTCTCCCAGCTGTGACCTTGGTTGTGCACATCCGTGCACTCCAAAATGCTGTTCCTGGGGAAATTTGTATTCCCTTTTCAGAGGCTGTCTCATGTGGCTTATATTGCCTATTATTTATCACATGGCTAATCATATCAAGGTATCCAATTAAGACTCTTCTAACCATGGATTCTCATGGGACAAATATTCTTAGGAATATGCACACTATTTCTTTCCACTCAATGTACAATCCTTATGAGGCCTAGCTGGAGATTCTTCTCCCTCATAAAGTCTTTCCCAATTATGTAATAGTTAAGTGAACATCCCCCTCTTTGACGTCCCTGACTGCTCCTCATCTATTGTGATAGGCAGGCACTTAGCATAGAGAATCTTATGCTGTTACTCTGGTTTTAGGTATATGTGTAGTTTACTCATTCCAGCTGGAAACATGACTCATTTCTTATCCTAATATAGCATAAGTTTTCTGAGCCCACTGTCTTACTTATTTTTCTGTGTCCTACAGAAATGAGATGAAGTTAGCAACCAATGACATTATTTCTATCAGCTCTATGACCCTGGAGAAGAGCACACTGTTCTGTAACCAGCATGCATTCAGTAAACATTTCTTGATGAGAATGAATAAATGCCTAATATTTTCCTGAAATGTAATCACATTTAAAATTTTTTGCTTGTTTGTTTTTCAGGTTATTGTGTTGAAAACTGCTTTACACATAGTATGAAGGAATATCCTCCCTCAGCTAATACGTCCGATTCACATAAACACTTTTACGGAATAATCATTTTCCTCTTCCCATTAAATGATATCAGGAGATGATTTTTAAAACCTGGTCTAGTCTTTCCCTGAACATCAAATTCACCATGTTGCTGAAACTGTGATTTATTAAAGTGAAAATGAGATATCTTATGCACTACAGCATAGTGAATTTTTGCAATGCTGTTGGTATTACTCTTGTCTTATTTCACTCACAGTCTGGTACTTTACCATGATTAGTTAAATAGCTGGGATAATGTATGTAACCAAATGAGGATCATGCTCCCAATATTACTGAAATGCATATAATTAATTAGTGAATATCTGGGAAATCGGTAAAATGTTAGATCTGACAAGGAAATAATGTTTCATTTGTTTCTGAAAAAACAAGTTTGTGGGATTGAGAAAACATTTAATAAACAAGGACCAATCAAGCTTAGGATGTTGTGGCAATCCTGGATGTTAGGCACAGAAAGTACATGAAGATGAACATACACTATTTCACCTTTGTTTTTATCCTCCTATGCTTTTTCTATTAATATGCATTTGTTATGTGGACAGTCAAGAGCAGCTTAAAAGAATTATATAAACTTAATATTATTAAATCATTGTTTCATAACAATTTTTATAGAATTTTTGTTAAAGCTTTTGAATCTCAGTAAGGTAAACAGAAGAGACTAAATAATATTTACAAAAATACCAAAAGCAGTAAGATTTAAAAAGACAGTCTTCATTGGTAGAACACTTGTCTTCGGAGGCAAAAATAAAATAGGAGACAGAGAGAGCTTCAGGCATGGTAGAGGAAGAAGGATTGGTCACCCCTGCTCACTCCAGCAGCCTTCGAACCTTCTCCCACTTCTCTTGGAATAATTCTCCATGCTTAAAAGAGAAAAAATGGAAGTTCTACAAGTCAGGGTGCTGTTTGAGCCCCGTGTACGTGGTCTCCATTCAAGCATGGATCAAGTCTTACCCATACCTAAGAGGATTTTCTTGGTTAGGAGAAGAATAAATGAAACAAGATGGGATTGGGAGGGAGACAAACCATAAATGACTCTTAATCTCACAAAACAAACTGGGGGTTGCTGCGGGGAGGTGGGATTGGGGGAGGGGGAGCGGGCTATGGACATTGGGGAGGGGAAGCGAACCATAAGAGACTATGGACTCTGAAAAACAACCTGAGGGTTTTGAAGGGTCAGGGGTGGGAGGTTGGGGCAACCTGAGGGTTTTGAAGGGTCAGGGGTGGGAGGTTGGGGGAACAGGTGGTGGGTAATGGGGAGGGCACGTTTTGCATGGAGCACTGGGTGTTGTGCAAAAAGAATGAATACTGTTACGCTGAAAAAATAAATAAAATGAGAAAAAAAAAAAAAAAGAGTCTCATGCTCTATCGACTGAGCTAGCTGGGCAGTTGATTTTCTTGGTTAAGAATCATCCAGTTGCATGAAGTGAAACACAGTGATCACCTCAGCTAAGTGCAATGGGGGAGAAAGAGATGTCGGGACATTGTATCTCAATGAACCTTAGGAAGAGGGTGAAAACTAGGAAAGCAAAGTTAGCCAGAACCAAAGCAACAACTCTCTGGGGCTGCATGCTCTCCTCTCTTCTCTTCTCTTCTCCTCTATTCTCTTCTCTTCCCCTTCCTCTCCGCTCCCTCTCTCCATCTCTCCCCCTCCCTCCCTTTCTTTTTCCTGCTTTTCTCTGCTTTATTCTTTTTTCCCTATAGACCAGCTTTTTCTGAGACCCTTCTTGAACCACCACTGCCCATGTCAGCCCCAGCTCAATGAATGCCCTGAAAAGAATAAGCAGAGTAACTGTGCTTGAGATTCAAATTCCTGGAAAAGATAATCTAATTGACTTCTTGAAAGCCAAAGGTTAATCTCCTGCTGGATTAGCTGTGGTCAGGGACTGTAAGTCATTTATATCAGTACTGTCCCTCCTAGAGCTATCAAATATTTGAGCTGGGCTAAAATCTGACCTAGTTTCAACTACAAACTGTAAGTATAAGAGCACTACAGACTTTGCCTTAGCCAGGGCATCCGTAAACTCAGCTCCAAGGGGAACAGAATCTTACCCAACTCCATCTGTGAGATTGAGATGATAGATCTAGCTTTGTTCCCAGACTACTAACTGATTCAAGTACTACTACTTACTGTGACCAAGGAAAGCTGTTTTCTGAAAATACCCTATCCAACAAATTCTTGATTTTGACATCTTTTGGGATGGGATCGGAATACTACCAGCATCAGTAAATATTTAGAATACAGACCTTAATTTCTGTCACCTGCCTTACTTTATCCATGATGCCAATTCCCTCAACTCCATGAAAAAAAAACACAATTAAAAACAAAACTCCAGATAATTTGAAATCAAGGACTATTACCATCTTCACATTATCAATTCTTTTATAAATTTTCTTAAGAATTATTGTATCTGTTCCCCTTCTTTTCTTCTTTCCCTTTCATTTTGTTCTCTCCCTTCCCTCCCTCCCTTTCTCTCCCCCTCCTGGACAATTTAGTCTAAAAGCCATTTGGCAGAACAAGCAAGGCAGGTATCCATACGGTGGGAGGGAAGTCATAGCAGCCTGGCATGGTGTGCTGGAACTCAAGAGAGATGGCCAAGAAAATGGCCCAGAACCAAGAAGAGGAACTAAGGCATCAATGCAGGAGGGCATCTTAAGGTGGGGTGTCAGAGACCAGTCAGGATGAGATTATCCACTCAAGGGACCGTGGTGAAAATGGCCTGGTATTCAGGTCCCATATGAAGTAAAGAGAGTGTACATTCAAGTGGAGAGTTGCTGTGGGATCTGGTGCAGGGTATCAAAGTCCAAGCAGGGTAAGGAGGACATCTAGATAGATGCACAGTGAAGTGGACAAAGCAGTGACAATGGCAGTTTGGGTAAATGAATATGTAACCAAAATGAAGAATGCATCAAGTAACTCTATGAGGATAATAGGAACCAATTTTCTCACTGTCAAAGAAGAGAGAAACAAGAATAAACCCTGTGCTGTTGGATTTAAATTACAGATATTAGAGTTACTGTACGGATTAAAATACACAGAGACAGAGATATATAGAAGTATACATAAATAAGTATTTTTATAGCTAGATATATAAAATCTTTAAGTGTAGATGTAATATTCTCTAGTTCTGTCTACTGAGAGGGCTAAAAAGGAATTACTCCCCTCCCCAAAAGAAGCATACGTATTTTCCATATCTTAGTTTCTAAAAGCCATTCTACAAAATAAGAAGCCATGGAACCCTGGAAAAACAGTTGGTTTCAGGATGGGGACAGACAAATATAAGATGACTCTGAAATACCATTTTCATATTAGAAAATAAGGAAGTATTCAAAGAATGATGAGGAAAAGTCAAAAGGATAGAGAACCTAGAAGGAAGAGGCTCCTACTAAACAAATCTGGGACAATTTGAACATTGATAAAAGTAATAATTATAAATTATGAGCCATTAAATGAAATAGTATTTAATAAACCCATACTCTTATAAAACATAAATGAATAATTTATTAAAAATTTATAAAAAATAATTTATAAAAAAATGAATTTATTTATAAAAAATAAATAAATTCTGGGGAGGACCAGAATTTTATATAGCCTAAAAGTAATTCTTCACAAACACATAATTACAAAGGGCAAATGAGTATATTTACAGTGGAAAAGTCTTTCATATCCCACCTTAATCTAGTAATCAAATGAACACCACATATAATGGGCCAAATAAAAAAAATGTGTCCTACTTGACAGGATGAGAAGAATATGGCATTATTTCTATGATATTCTTGCCAAAGACACACATTCTGAATCTCTTGCATGAGGGCGCATCATAAATCCAAATTGTGACATATTCTACAATACAACCAATCTATAATCCTTAAAATTAACCAGATCACAAAAATTAAGGAAATTCTAAGAAAGTGTGCCACATTTGATGACACTAAATATCAGGACAACTAAACACAATAAGGGTCTTTGTTTTGTTATAAAGAACCCTATTGGGACAATAGGTAAAACTTGAACAGGAGATCTGATTGCAGTAATTAATAAATGGTATTTTCCTGATTTTTAGCATTGTATTTTGGTTATATAGAAAAGAGTCTACTGAAAAACATGAATATCTTAAAGCTCCAGCATTGTTCGGGTCCAGAAAGCAGGAGATCAGAGACAGGCAATAGAAACAAAAATGCATATAGTGATTGAGCATTTGTATTTAAAGTGTTAAGTTTAAATAACTAAATACAGATATTAAAATTCTTTACAATTATAAAAGAAAACATTTATTGAGCCCTTTTTGTCAAGGCACCAGTACATTTTCTTAATTTAAAAAAGAAAGCAGCTAAAAAAGAATTATACCTTCTTTATTTCCAGAATTTAAAAAAAAAATTATCTTAATCAGAAGAAACAAATTGAGGGTTGCTGGAGGGGAAGGGAGTGGAGGAATGGGGTAACCAGGTGATGGACATTAAGGAGGGCTTATGATGTAATGAGCATTGGGTATTATATTAGACTGATGAATCACAGGTCTGTATCTCTGAAACCAGTAATACATTTTATGTTAATTAATTGAATTTAAATTAAAAAATGCTTTAAAAAAAAAGAACAGTTATTTGCCTCAGATCACATCATGTACACATGTTAAAGCCAGGAAAGTACAGTAAACGTTTAGCAACTGGCTTCCTAGAAGGAGGAAAATCCCTGCTTTATAGTATTTGTCAATTTCTGTGCTGTAAATACTTCCACCAAGGCTGATTTCAAGCTACCATCAAACATGGGTCTCTGAGTGCAGTGTTAGGGAGAGATACCCACAAGCTCTTCTTGCAAGCCAACGCAAGCCAGCTTTCAGGACAGCACTGGTTAAGGTTAAGACTTGAAAACAAACAACTGAAGTCTACAGCCTACTATGTCATAATACCTGTATTTAAATTTTCATATAAAGGGTGTGTGTTCCATCTAGACATAAGGGCCAGCACAGGGGTATGAATGGATGACACACTCCCTGTCCCGATAAAGAAATGACAGAAAACCTTCAGATAGATAAATAGATAGATAGTCTCCACATAAAGAAAAAATTCAAGGACACATTCCCAAGACAACACTTTTTGTCCGAATAGGATCCAAATAGACCAGAATATTTGGCTAGAGTTTAACCAATTATTAGTGAAAAGGAATAAAAAATAATACAGATAAATAGATGTAGGTAGATAAAAATGAGATTAGTGCATTGGATGTTATATGCTATACATTATGGGTTATATTAAATTGCATGTTGCATATGCAATATATAATGAACAAACAACAACAAACATGAAGTTGGTTTACATATCTCCCATCCAACCTATAACAGTCATTTTAGGTGTCAACTTGGCTATGACCATTCTGAATGTTTCTGTGAGGGTATTTTAGGATGATAATTACATTTAAATAGGTGGACCCGAAGTTGGGAATTATTCACTCTGGGAAGCTATCTCTAACGAAGTTTTTCCTTCAGAGACAAAGAATAACTGTAACTCAACTACTCTTTGACCTTCATGATTTTTTTTTTTTTTTGGCAGCCATTTAGCTCTCACTGATATATTTCATTCATATCTATTATATGTTGTCATCAAATGAGCTTCCAGATCAGGAAAATCAATTAATTTATATTTACTATTTTGTTCCCCTTTTCTAGAATCACAGTACTTAAAAAATTAGAGGAAATAGCACATTCATCTCTGGGCCTCCTCCTACAATTTATTGTCATTTACCTGTTGATGACCTGTTTCTTCTGTTTTGGGCCAACAACTCTGGCTCTCCTCTACTTTTTGCTCTACTACTTCCAAACATGTTAATTATGGGCTGCCTCTTAATTGTGACATCTAGAGTAAATTATGATACAATTCCGTTGTTGGACGAGGATATTGAGTCTCAGGAGATAAAAGAAATCTACCTGAAGACAGGCCCAATGACAGATGATAGAGCTCGGTTTACAATTCCTAGTCCAGAGTTGAGTTGTTAATTGGCAAATTTTTTCAACTGAATTTTTTCCTTTGGAAAAACATCTATCTTTAGCAATCTTCAGTTATATTTTATTTTGTATTAATATGGCAAACTATCTTAAAATTACTGGTCATTATCAACAAATGTCTTTTTGTTCTCAGTGCTATTAATAACAGGCTTGTGCAGTTATAAACAGAACTAATTAAGAAAATAGCCCTGATTCTATCTTTGTGCATCTTACTTTATAGAGTATATCACATAATTATAGATACATATAAAATAGGTGAAGAAAAATCCTCTGGAATAAATGAAGAAAATATTGTTCTAGATATGAACAAAATTGTCAAAATGTAGCTGTGTTCTTTCATTTCTAGTACATTCTTTATATCTTATGACCCTAATGAGGAAAGGCACAGGGAATAGAAATTTAAATACACACACACACACACACACACACACACACCCCAGGGGCACCTGGGAGGCTCAGCTAAGCGGCTGACTCTTGATTTCAGCTCAGGTCATGATTTCAGGGTTGTGAGATTCAAGCCCACCATAGGGCTCCTCAATGGGCATGAAGCTTGCTTAAGATCTCCTTCTCCTTCTGACCCTCCCCCACTTCTCTCTCCCTCTCTAAAAAAAAAAAAAAAAAAAAAAAAGTGTCAGGGAGGTTAAATTTTTTAAAGATTTTTAAGTGAGAAAGTGAAAGAATAAGGTAAGAACTTGAACCTGGGATCTTATAAAATCAAACGAATATCTGTACCATGGATTTTTCTTTGCTTTGGAGTCCTATACACCAATCAATATTTGGGAAGGTGGTGAAAGCATTTATAATTATGTAAGAGTTTATACTAATCTCAACCATCCAGCCTCAAGGCAATATCTTAGTCAAAGGAACACATTTTAGAAATTTTTTTAAAAATTCCAAACAATTTAAAATCTTTACCTCCATTTTACTAGTATAATGAAGGGACTTGAAGGCCATAGCAATGCTTCCTTGGAGTTTCTTTTTCATCTCTGATGCGCTTTTTTTTTAATATTACTACTTGTCCTGTGCATCAAAACTTCCAATGTCTCTGTAAAACTAAGCCCCAGTCCTAAACCACACACCATTCTTTCTTCTTCGTCTTTCCTTCTTGTTCTGAATTTCCAAGTTCCAATGATCTTCACATAAATTATTTAGTCCAAATAACAATATGGCAAAATAAATATTAGTCTCAGAGATGCTGACTTGACCAAGGCCTCACATCTAGAAAATGGTTAAGCAGATGTATCTAATTATAAAACCATATCATTTCCATTATAGCACACTACCAGTTGTAGAGATAAAAAGAAATCCTAGAAACTATTATAGAAAATCTGAATTTTTTATTTTTAGATGATTTCCCTTTTGAACAGTTCATCTCATACATGTATGGGATAATGTCTTTTAGTCTAAACTGAAGGAAAAGTATCAAAGTAATCAAAAGATGCCAGTTGGCATCATGAACATCTGAACATCACTGGAGTTCACACTGATGCTTTGTATGCACTGAGCTTGAAAGCATCCATAGAACAGACCAAAACTTCTACATTGTGCATGTAAGAGTGACTACGGGGTTTCTGAGGCTTAATGGGAAGGCCCCTAATTAGACAGCATGCTGAGGCCCCTTCTGCATCTTGCTTCTGTACAAATGGCTAAAAACTAGCATTAAAAACAAAACAAAACAACAAAAACAAAAAAAAGAGTAGCACTTATTTTTCCATCATTTCCTAATCTTCAGAAACCCTGACTTATTTGCTAGAGGAGTCTTTTGCTAGAAAGACAATTATTTCCCAATTTAGATATTTGGTGACTGAACCCCAGTTGTACTTGTCATCATGGTTGCCTTGGTCTAAGTTAAACATAATGGTTTAGGGATTTCAATGATTCTTAGAGCTCTAAAGATTGCATATAATGCAGCCCAAGTGGTGCTGCATTATTGGCAATCATCCTGAAACTATTAACAGTTATCAGACCCTTGATCTCCCTGGAATTAACAGCCAAACTGTTTTTTTCTCAATTTGCAGGACACTGTCATTACCATTAGAAGGCAGTTAAGATGATAATGTGCTCCTGGAACCCAGACAGTGGGCACCAAAGGGTTATAAGTGAAAATGCTGAGACAGCAGCCTGACTCAGCCTATAGACAGAATGTTCTTCCTCTTGGGCTGCAGTTGGGAGAAAATTTTAAAGTGACAGGAAGTGAGCACTCAAGATAAATGTTTCTGTTTGTTGATTTCTTTGGGAGGACTCCCTTTCTAGTGGCACTGCAGAAAGTCTTCTTTCTCACTCAAATGACTAGACTTCCTGTGGGGCCTCCTTATTCTAAAATTTATAACAATAACCAAGAATTTCAAAACAAAGGATTGCAGTTACAGCACACAAAGAGAGGAAGAGAAGCAGAATCCTGAAGGGAGAAAAAGCTCTAAGAACTACCCTGAGGTAAGATGAGACCATGTATGTATCGGGTGCAGAGTAGAGAAAGTAACAGAGAAATGTAATTCGAATCAATACACACTTGTTGAGTCCTACTGTGCTACAGGCGTCATGCTATGCAGTGGTGATAATACAGAGATAATACACAGCCTTCATGACCCCTTCCCTCTTGGAGCTTACACTTATCTGAGAAGATGAACACATGTGGTAACTATTTTAAACACATATGATAAATACTTTCTAAGATAAGTAAAGTACAGGGTGCCATGGGAACATACAGCAAGGAATTCTAAATAGAAGTACATAAAACACTACCATGGTAAAAGGATGGTTACCATTTACTTAGCATCTGATTTATGTCGTGCTAAGTGTTATATGAAAGATTTTATTTGAATCTATATGACTGCTTGATCAGGTGAATATTAACATCTCCTATTTATAGGGATGCAAACCGTAATGTGGGTAAACTACCCAAGAACAGCCAGCAAATATCAAAACCAGGAGTTGAATCTGTATCGGACTAAGTATATATTTCATTCTGTTGACCAGCATACTATATTTTAATCCCCAGAACAAAATGGAGAATAACATTTAAGATTCAATTGCCAGAACCCACGGAATGGGAGAAGATATTTGCAAATGACAGTACAGACAAAAGGTTGATATCCAGGATCTATAAAGAACTTCTCAAACTCAACACACACAAAACAGATAATCATATTGAAAAATGGGCAGAAGATATGAACAGACACTTCTCCAACGAAGACATACAAATGGCTATCAGACACATGAAAAAATGTTCATCATCACTAGCCATCAGGGAGATTCAAATTAAAACCACATTGAGATACCACCTGACACCAGTTAGAATGGCCAAAATTAGCAAGACAGGAAACAACGTGTGTTGGAGAGGATGTGGAGAAAGGGGAACCCTCTTCCACTGTTGGTGGGAATGCAAGTTAGTGCAGCCACTTTGGAGAACAGTGTGGAGACTCCTGAAGAAATTAAGAATAGAGCTTCCCTATGACCCTGCAATTGCACTGCTGGGTATTTACCCCAAAGATACAGATGTAGTGAAAAGAAGGGCCATCTGTACCCCAATGTTTATTGCAGCAATGGCTACGGTCGCCAAACTGTGGAAAGAACCAAGATGCCCTTCAACGGATGAATGGATAAGGAAGATGTGGTACATATACACAATGGAGTATTATGCCTCCATCAGAAAGGATGAATACCCAACTTTTGTAGCAACATGGACGGGACTGGAAGAGATTATGCTGAGTGAAATAAGTCAAGCAGAGAGAGTCAAGTATCATATGGTCTCACTTATTTGTGGAGCATAACAAATAACACGGAGGACATGGGGAGATGGAGAGGAGAGGGAGTTGAGGGAAACTGGAAGGGGAAATGAACCATGAGAGACTATGGACTCTGAAAAACAACCAGAGGGTTTTGAAGGGGCCGGGGGAGGGGGGGAGGTTGAGGAACCAGGTGGTGGGTAATAGTGAGGGCACGTACTGCATGGAACACTGGGTGTGATGCCAAAACAATGAACACTGTTATGCTGTAAATCAACAAATAAATGAATAAAAAAAAAAAGATTCAATTGCCAGCTCCATTAACAGAACCAAAAAATACACAAGGGACTGGAGGGAAGACTAGAGAATAGAGAAATGCAATGATATTTGGGCTTCTAAGCACATGAGCTCTCTACTACTAATTTGCCACTCGGTAGGATTGGTTCAAATTTAGTTGACTTTATATAGGTTACAAAGTTAAATAAATATAACTGATTAATTTAGCGTACCCATAGATCTGCAGTATATTAATTTCTCAAAGCTTTTTGAATGATTTCTACTTGTTTAAATAACATCTGCTCCAAAACACATTTGAAACACTTTAAACAAGGATGATAATAACAGCAGAATCATTTAGCACCAGAAAAACAAAACAATCGTCAGAAAACAGTAATGGTAGGCAAATGTCAAAAATTCTGATTCAGGAGAGTTAAAAAAAAAAAAAAGGCAGAATAAGATTTCTTCCTGAACTTTGTAGAATATGCGCTGCCAAAGCGAGCACTTTGTAAGCTTTGTAGAAACAAAGGCCAAGAAAGATACAAGATATGATGCATAACTCTGTCTACCAGAAAAGCAATCCATTCAATGAGAGGAAATTTTTTTTTTTTTCAATCTAAGCATTAAGCGGAATTTGCCACTGGCATCTTCATACAAGACAAATTGAGCCACATAAAGAATGCACTAATAGTTTCCTTCATAACAATTTTAACAGGTTATTTTCATATCATCTCTGTCTTTTTAAAGATGTTTGTGCATCGACTTTTGAGGTGTCTGCATAACAGGTAAACCACAGGGTCCAGCTGCCAGTGACTACATCTCTACTGACTCATGCCAGATACAAGATATTCAAGTTATGACAAATGCGCACTGGTGAGCCGACTTGGAGGGGAGAGGAAGTACATGGTGGCAGAGTTTAGAACCAACATTCACCTATTCCTTTTGCAGTTGTTCCCAGGGCTCCTTCCTTCCTGAGGTCTGGTTCTCTAACTTTTCCTTAATTCCTTGAGATATTCCAAGAACCTTCTAAAAAATGCCACTTTTGTAAAGTTATCTTGTGTTGTTTTCTTTAATTTGTAACCCAAGTCCTTAATTAGTACAATTCCAGATTTAAGAATCATAGGTCTACTTGAGGATACCTGAATCAGTATTGCTCCTGTTCACCAGCTGATCATTGCTTACTAGTTAGCTTACACTCTGGGATAGTCATGACCAGCCCTACTTACCCAACAGAAGAAAAAGCAAATGATTCAGAGATAATATCTAAATAAGAATTGGCATAGCAGGTGGTATCTAATCAAGGTTTTAATGCACTATTTCTGCTTCTTGCAATTTCTAACCAACGTCAAAAGCACTAACATTAATTAGGACGTAATACACAACCACAAGGAAAGCACATATTCCATAATTTAGGTACTTTGCATAAACTTTGTCTTTAAGAGCCAATCATTGGGTTGGTGTGTGCTGGGGTTTGACAGCCCTTTGCAACTTTCAGATACAGGAGTCAAATAGACACACTCAAATCCAAAATGATTGGTGGGGATGTCATATAGTCCAGCTTGGGCCCAAGGACAAGAGAGTCTTTCTACTCCTTCCTCCTGGATCCATGTTCCTCACCAGGTCCAAGTAACTGATCAGCGATTTCCTCCTTGACACCCCCTGACACCCCCTGTCCCCATTTCTTCACTGCAGGAGTACAGACTGTGGAGCTTTTTGTGACCCGGTAAACAGATGAAAACCTGCACGCTAAGAACAGACCAAATCAAATCTAGGAAAAGGCAGGAGAGGATTTTGCAGATTAAGTTCTCTTTTTCCAACCAAAAATGAGAAAATGAACCCACTCTTTCCTCTCAATGAATAAAGATGTGGAAAAAGAAAACTAAAATGTTGCCCAGGTGCTCCTGCCACCTAAACATGAGAGTCCCCTCCTCTCTGCAGTACTCCTCAGTACCTCACAGTATTCTCTCTCTTGAGAAAAACGGGTCCAAAATCCTAAACACTTTGCTCAAGTGGGTTTGAAATCAGACCCATATATCTGAATCCAAAGCTCATAATGGAGTGTTCTAAAGCTATCCCACTCTAAGGACATTTCGGAATAATAAATGGAGCCCAAACACGGGAATGATGAGTTCAGACAGAAAAAGGACAAAAACAAAACAAGAACATATGTACATTTAATTAAAATTGGGAGAGGCAGCACAGTAGGTGGGTGTGCTGTCTTGGCAGGCAAGAGAGTCGGGCTCCGGCCGTGCCTGAGCAAATCAGCATCTGTGTGATGTGACCTGCCTGGAGCAAAACGCTGACACCCATGGGAACTCCATTCCCTCCTATTTAGGCTATTTGAAAGTGTCACGAAAGAGTTAAGCAAATCAATCATTCCTAGTTTGCCTTCTTTGGCGGTCTCTCTCTTTGTTAATGTCTTTTAAAAGTATGCTATATAATAGAAAATGCCAGCATGAAGTATAGCCAGACAATCAAGCTCTGATCCTACCATCTCTTCATAGAATCTGGGACAAATCACTGAGTCGGTCACTGCCTTTCCAAAACTTCAACTCCTTTCTTCAACTTGTAGACTTGGCCCAATTATGACGCAGGCAGCTAGTACTTAAGGACTGTCAGAAACAGAGAGGACTGGAGGCCTTTCCATCCTAAGCTTGGTTTCCAGTGTGACTGAGAGTTCTAGGCTCAAAGGCCTTGATAACTATGGAATCTTAGTGAGCTTAGCTCAAGCATTAAATTCCTGCCTTGCTCCTACCCTGCCCTGTCTTTATTCAACAAAACAGACCAAAATACATGCCTGTACCCCTCATTCTCTAAGTTGGCACTCTTATGGACTGACCAATTATGACATAATAATAGCACACAGTTCCCTGTAAGGATTCATGGGCAACTGCGTCTCCTGATTGCACACCCTTTCTACCACATTTGACTTCCTTGTATATTATCTCTAACCTGAAGTAAGCCTGTCTCAATTCCCTACCTCCCTGCTGATATTTCCCACACCAAAACTAGGAGTTGTTTCATTTCTTCCCACCCAGGTCACTCCTTGACCTTATTTTTTCCCTTCCCACTGGCCTATTACCATCATCCCAGCATACCTCATAGCAGAACCCATCTACTTTATGACAACTTTATGCTTTGAACCTTGAGTTCTTCACCTATTTAATAAGAAAGGTGGGCAAAATAATGAAAAATATCTCTTTAAACTCTGAAATTCATTCACAACTTTGCATTACATACCTAATAAGTAACTCCCCAGTGTTCCTTTAGATTTTATATTTTCTCTTCATCCATATATTTTCTATATATAATTATAAAATCTTAGTGGTTAGGGACTTTTTTCCTTTGTCTTTTATACCTTTGACTTCTTCTCTCCTTTATCTAACAATAATCTTCCTGCCAGTAGCTGAAGTAATGCCTTGCATCTAAGAAACACTCAAAGTTCATACAATTAAATTGAAGCCATTTTCATTAGCCAGGGAAATTATATAACATCCTTCAGAGAGAAGATCAGGAAGCTATGGAAATAATATAGGTCCAAGATGGTAGTGACAGAAGAGATGAAAAATGGTCAAATTTTGGATATTTTTAAAATTAAAATGCAACAGTATTTGTTGAGGGACTGGATATAAGATATGAGAGAAGAGGGTGTGAATGTCATTAGAATGTTCTACAAAGATTTCTTTTCTCCATTCTTTGGACATGTGGTAAAATTTTCTCTGGGATCAGATGCTTTTTTCCTCTGATCAGTGAGTGGAAGCCTTTCCTGGGCTCAGCAAATAACTGTTGGTGGCCCTCAAGAGCAGTTTGATTGTTTTGTTTTGTTTTGTTTTTGGTTGTTCCTTCAGTTTGCACAGAGATCAGCAGTGTTTGAGTTGGTGACCCTCTTCACTAAATGGGAAAAGTCCCCCAGTTGACTTACGATGAACATGTACTATGAGAGAGAGAACTCTCTGCTGTTCAAAGCACTAAGATTTAGAAGTTGATTCTTAGAGCACAATACCTTAGTCTTCGGTACTGATAAAAAAAAAATTTCCCCTAGAAGTACAGCGCTACTTTAATAAACTCTAAAAACAGCATTGGTTATGACTAGTGGTATGGAAAGAGTGATATCAAAGGGTAGAAAGATGGCAGAGTTCATGTTATCCAAAATTATAGCATAAAGTAAATCATCACTTTAGTGACTTGAAATGCAGATAGCATACCCAATGAATTTGTAGCTTTATAGGAAAAGCTGAACGTTAATAGGATGTGGTAGCTACTATTTGCAGCATTTGAAGAGTGTTACAAAAATAATAAGAAAAATGACCAGTTTGCAACCAGGAATGAAAAAGATTAGGCCAGGTTCACAATCTTAGGTTTGTGGCACTGGGAAAGCAACTGTAAAAGTTGCTGTAAAAGTAAATGAAAATTTATAAAACATGTTGGATGACAAGTCCAGTCAAATCTCAGCCAGTGGCAAGGATCAAACCAAGAGACTGGTCATTGCAGACATTTTTTAAAGGTCTAAATGAATTAACAGGTTGAATGAATTAAGGTTGTATTTTAAAAATTCTAGCAGTTCTACAAAATGCCCTCTGGAAAAAATGATAAAAATGTGCTTCTCCACCAAAATCTCACAGGCTCAAGATCCTACAGTTTAGTTGAGAAAGAAAAGTAAACAGATATTACAAAGAGAACCATGCATTGGTTATTGGCACATGTTTCTTACTAGAATCAAACAAAAAAGCTAAACACATTTCTGAGTGGGATAGTTTGGAGAAGGGGGAGGAAAGAAGAAGGAAAGGAAGGGAGGGGAAAAAAGGGGGGAAAAAGACCATCAGCTTGGACTTAAAAGAGACTAAAATTGTGCATCTGGGTGGCTCATTCAGTTAAGCATCTGCCTTGGGTTCAGTTCATGATCCAAGGGTCCTGGGATCCAGCCCTGCTTCTGGCTCCCTGCTCAGCAGGGAGTCTGCTTCTCCTTCTACCCTTCTTCCCACCCCCTCCCCGCCCCCCCCCCATGATATCTCTTTCTCTCACTCACTCTCTCTCTCAAATAAATAAATAAAATCTTCAAAAAAAAGAGTGAGAGAGAAAGACTAGACCTGCTTAAAATCTACTCTAGAATTTACTCTTAACTCTCAAGAATTTAGTCACTACTGCAGCTCTCTTTTTTCATTCTGGCATAGGGTTCAGCAATTTTAAGAAGGTAACTACTCCATTTGTCTGGATCCCTGAATAATCACAATGACAGAATATCCTACATATCCATAATGGAAAAGTAATGTGAGCACTTAGTTATTTTGTTATTTAACTAGTAAGATTCTGATTGATAAAGAAAGGGACATTTCCATGTAATATGTGTTGTAGTAAATAATTTATTTTGTTGTATTTATGGTAAAATGATACATATTTCTTATTACTGCTGGTAGTATGCATTGTTAAGTCGAGGTTAATGGAAAGTCTTAATTTCTGAAGAGATTCCACTTTTTTAGTTTTTACTGAAATTTGTGAAGTTTCATTTGAAATTTTGATCATTCCTCTCTTGAAAAAAAACAAAAACAAAATAAAACGATTAAGTGATAGAATGACTCCACACCACTGATGCATGTTAACCAGGCAGGTATCTGTTTGCTTTATTATTAAAGAAACTTTCTTTTGAGTAATTCAAAAGAGTTAATTTCTTAACTCTAGTTAAACTTAACTCTAATTAAACTTTCTTAGTCACAGCTAAGACTGATATGTAATCTGTTTTTCTTCTACAGCAGTATGCACCAAAGTTTAAAACAAAATGGGAAACTCCAGTGAAATCAAAGAAATATCAACACAACTGCAGATTATAGATATTCCTTGGATAGGATTATGCATTTATTTCAATAAATATCATTACTAGGAAGACAAATGGATGAAACTGCAAAGACTAAAACCCTTTGGGGCAGCCAAAATTCTTTTAGTCTCTTAAAGAACAATGTTGCCAAACACTATTTCTTTCATCCTAGTGGAAAGTGACAGCTTCTTCTCATTCCCTAGGGCCTATTTCAAATTCTGTGTTTGGAGATCTAACCTCAAAAGCCTAAATCATCTTGATCCAGAATCCAACAATGTGGGTGAAAACAATCAGCTTCTCTGCCCAATCCTGTTTCGGGCAAAAGGCAAATAATGAGTTTAACAGAATTGAGTTTTATTTTTCCAGATCATAATGTTCAACCTTCAGTGAGCCAAGGCAGTAGTTTATTTATATGAGAGCTCAGATAAAAGCAAAGTTATTTTAATTATTTGGATTTCTTAGCCAGCCATTATCACGTGGTCAGAATAAAAAAGAAAAGATTAATTTAACTCAATCAGCTAAAACCTCTTTGGATGTAGTATGAAATCATTCAGTGTCATCAGACTGGATATTTTTATTAAGATACTGCAAACAAAGCAGTTTAACTTTATCCTTTCCTCCAAATACTTGGTTTCAAGAGCCCAGTGTTTCCATTCTATTAACTAATGACCCATTTTCTGTATGATTTGCTGGAGCTACCTATTGTAGTTTTTTAAAATAAAAGACCACTATTTTCTGGATAAGATATGAATAATTATCCTCTATAATCCTCAATCACTGAGGCCTCACTCCCAAGGATATATTAATTTATTCAACTACTTGAAAGAGGGCAATGATAGTAGTTAAGGCTTCAATTCAGACAGGCTTTGAAAAGTTAATCAAGTTCTCAAAATCTCATTCTTCTACATCTTAAATGGGTATAATAACATCTACCATAAATGGTGGCCATATGATTTTGGTGCATATAAACACTAGGTACACAGCCTAAGGATAAGTAAGGGTTCAATAAATAACAACTGCTAATAGGTCATGATAAGACAAAAACAAAAAGTAACACAGGAAGGTTTAGGAATGATAGATTTGTATCAGAGACATAGTAACTAACTCCTTAATGTTTTAGTTGATAGTAAGTTTTCTGAGAGCAAGGATCATGTTTCACACAAGTTCTGGGTGCTTAGACCAAATACCATGACTTGTACAAGGTAGGTATTTAACAAATGTTTCACAGGTGACTAGATTTTCACAATTATGAAAGTGAAATTTATGTCTATCTTGCATTTTTCTTGCAAGTTTTTGTGTTGTGGTGGCACAATTATCTTGAGTCTACCAATTTCATTAAGGTGTGGTGGGGATACATGCAGAGAAAAGAGAAGAGATTCACTGCTCAATTTGGTGCTCTGTTTTTATTTGTTGGCTATGTATTGGTGGACAGCATAAAATATTTTCCCATATTTAGAAGCTAGTCAAACTACAACCCAAACTTTGGGGTTTCTAAATTTATTCTTATTTGGCAAAAAGAGTGTTTTCATTTTCCAAAAGGACTTAAAATGCTCAAACAGTTGCAAACAACTCTTAGAAGGAACATTTTAATGAGCCAAATGTAAATATATGTAAATAAATTAAACCCACACAAATTATCTTTCCATACAAGTACTTATAATTAAGAGAAAAAGTGTCTGACAGTAGAAATTTGGGTTTTGCTTAGCTTTAGCCAAGAGAAACAAATTATGTCCAAGATTATACTGAATCTATTATGTGGAAATGTAGAAATATCACTGATTTCCTTGGGCTTTCACAACAATGTAGCTCCCAGGACTCAGGACAAATCCAACCTGCAGGGGAAACGCATTAGCATCCAATCCATGTTTTGTATCTTCTTCCCTCCTCCACCCCTCCAGTTCAGTGCAGCAACTAATGAGAAAATTAGCCTAATTCAAGAAAGATAAACCTGAAACAAACCCAGTAAATTTATGTATAATCCTAACTCTCTGTCCTCCATGTCACTACTATATACTCCTAACATTGGCAGGTACCCCAGCCCTAGGCAAATCCATCAGTCTGTTCTTTCTATCTTAACACAAGACATCATATTTCAAAATATGGATCACCAACATTAGCAGCCTTCTTGCAGATGTTTTCTCAACATCCATTTGACTCTGTCCATTCTTACTTTGTGACTTCCTAAGAACTCCTTCCTAAACTGAATCTAAACTCAGATTGCATTAAGAAATTCCCCCATAACAGCAGTTCTTTACAGTAATTAAGGCTTTTCACAAAATTATGAGTAAAACAACTAAGAAAAACCAAACCTAAGACTTCTTCTGAAGCCAAGAATCCTGGGTCCAGCAGCAACAAGGACACTGTAGTAGATTCAAAGCACAAAGGATGACATCAAAGAGAGGCAATTCTCTATTCACTGGACAATCCCTGTGACTTCCTCTCTCCCTTAGGTGTCGAGAAGCCTTCTATTTCTGTGGGGTCTCTCAAGAATACTGGTGATAGTATGCACATTAACCTAGACAATTGTTGTATGAGTCCCCAAAGCTCAAAGCTCAACTTTTCCTGACTAGAAACCTCCCTTTACTACAGAGTGGATCAGATGTTCTCTGCCCCCTCCCTTGGCTTCTCGACAGAAGTATAAATCAGGATTATAGAGGTCCTCTCCTGCAGCAGGATCCACTGGGTACCTAGGTATACTCCAGCCAAGCATTCCTCTCTATGGGATGAGAGCTTGGGAGTCTTGCTAACACTTTGCTTATGTCTTCTTCCCCAATAAACCACACTTTACACTCAAGTGGTATCTGTCCTTATTCTCTGGCTGCAAATATTTTTTCCTTCCTATAAAGATGACCTGGACCAACATTCTAGCTAATGCAAAATCGCTGTCTAAAGCATCCTCAACGTATTTCTTTTATCTTCAATAACTTTAACTTTTTATTGCCTATTTACTCATTGTCATTTGTTACAAAGAAATGATTAAGTACCCACAAGTGCTGAGTTAGACCCTGTACTAGTAAACAGCAATTAATAATACAGCAGTCCCACAGCATTCAATATCTTCTGTGGTCTGAGAACAATCCACATTTTCCAGCTTTATCGCTCACTAGTGAAAATGACTAACATATCAAGAACCTATAGTAACCCAGGCACCATATTTTATCATCACTCTCAAAAATTGTCCCAATAATATCATGAAGGAGGCATACATGAAAATATGAACGTCTTACCCTACTTTTATTATCCTTCCTGTGGACTGATTCTCAGTATGTGCTTTCTTTTCCCCAACCCCTAATGAAGAGAAAAAAAAAAAAAACTCAACCCAAACAAACAAGAACTCTGAGGCTTTAAAGGCTATTTTCTTTATGTATTATCACTTACCTAATAAGTGGCAAACAGAATTCAGATATGGGTTTGCTGGTTTCAGTGTCTTAAGTTTCCTAGTATACCATATAGTTCCTATGTCTGGCACAGAGTAGATGTTTGATAATATTTTCAAATATATGGATGAATAAATAAATAAAATTTAAAAGACAATATCATTTTGCCATTTTAAAACTGCTTTGACCTGAGGCTTTTAGAAATTTGACATTATTTTCTGTACTAAAGAAATTATAGCAAACAGAGGTTCCCCAACAATTTCTAAGGTATACATTTAAAGATTATTTTTCTCTAGTTTTTCAGTGATCTCAGAAATTATTCTCAAATTGCTCTGTGTTCCCATCTTCTGCCTTTAATAAATGGATTGCCAACTACCACAAAACATTAGCTTTAAAGGGGATAAAAATGCTGCTTGACTCCTAGGTTGGCTGAGCTGCAGAAGTGTGAAGGCAATGTGAGGCTACTGATGAATTTTATTTACTGACTTAAGGAAAAAAAATCATCACTTAATTTATAAGGCCTGACCTAGATGAAACCCCCAAGAGCCAGGCTCTTACTTGAGAATGCACATCAGTGTCTTCAAATTCGATTAGTGTGATTTTCCAAGACATAACCACAGCTCCCAGCAAAGTGTCCAACCACTAGAAACACAATCAATCATGCCAGGCATCATAAGCGTAATGCAAGCCCCTTAAGTGCATCATAGAGAGACATGGGGCAAACAACCGGGGGGGGGGGGGGGAAGGAAAAGCCTTGCTAAGTAAACATAATTCACACAGAATTTAAAATTGCCCTTCTCCCACTCAGTGAAAGAAGATTTCATGCTGATGATAAATAGAGGAGATTTGATACCTGAGTAAATCTCTTCTGGAGATATCCTTTGACAATGTAAGAAGCTAAAGAGAAACAAACAAAAAAATTCAAGAGATATCTTCTCATACTGTCATATAAATAATATAGGCAATAGCTTAACCATTTTCCCCTCACAGTTATAAAGCACCTTCAAGAGCAATTTCTTACATGTAAAACAATTAAGTGAATAATTTGTCTGTAGTACAGAACTCCTTGAGAACAGAGCTGGAACTCAAACCGGTCTCTGGATTCAGCATTCAGAACTTTCATCGCCCTATCATGCAAGGTCCTGAGATACACAAAACACTGAGCTACCAAGGGACAAGGAAAGTGAGAAAAATAGTATTACTTTTCTGCTGTCAATGAGCTTATCTGAAATGGGGACTGAGCTATTATTACACAAACAGGGGCTAATAAGATCAAAGTAACATTGTTAATGTGACCTTGGTGGTGCCCACAAGCTAGTAATACATGAATAACTTCAGTTCACTTAAAAAAAATCTAAAATAAGACTAGGAGCTGTTCAATAAAGAGTAAGCAACAGCTTCAGAGATTTGGTACCATGGAAATACAAAGAATGGCTTCATTGTGAGTTGAGCTGATCAGGGATGGCTACGATTATCTGAAAGACCAATTTATAGAATAAATGGTGAAACTGAAGAGCAAGGTGGAATAAAGAAACTCCATAAACTTCAATATTTCTTTTGGAGTCTTGGCTATATCAGTGAATTCTGACTTTTAACCCAGACTAGAAAAACATTCTAAATCTTCCAGTCTTCTAAAATCATTCTCAATCTTCTAAGATTCTACTACATCTGGCAATTGCATGAGATATATAAATTAAGTACCAGTTGGTGAGTTATTTGGTAATTAAACAGATTATTTGTTTAATCTGTCTCTAAAATAAGATCTCTAAGTTTGGAGATAACTCTCTACACAGTAGTTAAGAAAAAGAAAAAAAAAAAAAAACTATTACCAGAGGTAAACTAACTCCTTTGTTTTTCATCTGGAATGGAGACCAGAATTATACATGAAGCTCTAGAAATATCTACATGCCACTACATTCAAGGTCTCTGACTTGTAAAAGCTCCATTAATGACTTTGATGTGCATCTCTGACTAAGAAGCTTTTATTGAATGTCTTTTCCTCCCAACATACAGCCACAGCAAATGGGTAACCAGGCATAGCTTGATATACCTTAAATGTATGTCAATTCCATTTTTGCACAGCTCTAATTATTTGAGGATTCATCCACTTGCTAATTTAGGGAAATTCCATTTCCCTATATTTTCTGGTTACTTATCTTGGTTTAAGAGCAACATAGGGACACCCTGTGTGGCTCAGTTATTTAAGCATCAGGTCATTATTCCAGGGTCCTGGGACCGAGCCCCCGGTTGGACTACCTGTTCAGCAAGAGTCTGCTTCTTCCTCTCTGCCTGCCCCTTCCTCCAGCTCATGGATGCACTCTCTATCTCTCTCTCAAATAAATATATAAAGTCTTTTTTTAAAAAAAGAGCAACACAGAAAAAGTTTATTTCCCTCCACTCTAAGTCACCCCAACTTTTAAAATTTATATATTAAGCAAACAACAATTTCAGAAGTAATCTGGCTCATGTTAAAACTGGCATTAGAACTCAAGCGTTCAAACCCTCAAGTGGTCTATCCACTAGCTACATGGTGCTCTATCTGCTAGGTAGGCTGAATTCTAATTTTTCTTTCACCATTAAAATGCTACAAACTTCTTCTATACCTTAAGGCTGTAGTTCTCAACTCTATCAAACTCAATGTCCCTTTACATAAGAAGCATTTAATTTAACTTTTACTCCCTTAAAATGGAATTCATAGATAATGCAATCTATCTACACACATAATTTTTTTAAAAAGCAATATAATTGTGATATGAAGTAACATATTTAAAAATATTCTGTATTCCAAAATAAACGTTTGGGCTACACTAGTAGAATGCCTGCACATATGTGTGGAATATGTAGAACTACTGGGAATGTGACCATTACAGAAGCAGACTGACTCAGGTGTGTCATAATATCATGAGCAGCACTGTAAGAGTCACATGCTTTTCTAAAATGATGAGTAACTCTAGGTAAGGAACAAACATAGTACGGCCTTTTCCAATTTTCACAATACCAGAATTCCTGGAAAATCACTTATTTTACACGATGCAAAATTATTTTACGTTTATATATTATATATATATATATATAAAATATATATATATATTTCTCAGCTCAAAAATTATAAACAGTTGTTTCATGTACATTAATGCCGTGCAAAACATTCAAAAGTTGTGAAGGAAAGAACAAATTTATTGTTTACATCTCTTGAGCATTCAAGGCATCGGCATCCCTAGTACCACCCATTAAATGCCAGTAGTGCCACTTCCAACTAAGAGAACAATGAATATCCTCCCAACAAATTTTCAAAATAATCCCTAGGGAAGGGAAACACCTCATAGAAAAAGAGAGTAACAGCAATAATTATAAGAACTACAAGAAATCCGATAGTGATTTCTACATAAACTTAAATCAATACTCAAAGAGAACTTAAATATTAGTACACTGGTTTTGTTCAACATACCATCAGATATGTTAATAACTGTAAACCAGAAATGTACTTCTCTTTAAATATCAATTCCTACTAAAGTACACACTTGTGGGTTAAAAAAGAAATTAGTGAATCTTCTTCACATATTTTCACATCCCTCCCTTCCTATTTGTGTCAATAGCTACTGCCTAGTCTGTGCCTTCTATTACTTTTACCTGAAATACATTTCTATTTTGTCTACACTTCCAACTCATTTTATAAAATGATATTAAATGTAGCCATGACTTCACTGGGCTTACACCCAGGATTGCTGCATCCCTGCTACCAGCTAGTAGACATATTTTCCTGAGTATAAAATTATTTCATTAATATGAATACTAAACTAAACTGGAGTATAAAATACAAACTGAAACATGTACCTTTCTCCAAAAGAGAAGATATTTCATAAAAATTCCTTCAAACATTTGATAACATGTTTTACAGAATTAGAGATATTAATAACAGAAATTATCTAATGCAAATTCATTTCAAACGTGTAAAAAGAGATGAAGGGAGATGATGTAACAGACCTGGCTAAATGACATGCTGGAGCAATTGATAACAGAACAGGAATCAGAACATGAGTCTTGGTTCCTACATTCCTTCATAGCTGTTGGTTGTTTTTTTTTTCTTTTTAGTTGGGCCAATCAATTTATCTGTTAGTCTGTTAGTACTTAAAACTAGGTATGTTAGATAATGGTTTAACTCTCAATATTTCAAGTCCAAAAATTAAGTTGTGAACCTGGGACAGACAAGTCGTGTGTGTGCATGCGCATGAATGTGTTTTCAGTATTTGATATTATTTTTTCATTAAAGAAAATCCAAGTCAGAGCCATACTAAAACACCTTCATCTGTCCTCCCATTGATTGGTGAGTCATGGTAGATCATATTACTATCTTACTGCTCAGTATGGAACACTGAAATTGAAGTTTATTGGAATTGTGACGGTTGGCCATTTCCAATCTGTGCGTGGAAGACCAAGACAATGCCAATCTAATACGTGAGAAGAAACAATTAGAAAGAAATTAATTCTTGGAATGATCATTGATTCTGATGGGAGGCAAGCATTTAGACATCCAGGTCATTGTATTTCCTTTCTGTTTTATTACCATGCCATTCTATCTTTCTATATCATGAAAATTGAAGTTTATATCTTAGTTTTTACTAATGCATTAAAACAATGCATACATTTAAGTAAAACATTGTCGGATCTATAAATAATGGACAGACATGTGTACAGAACTCTCCAAAGATGATTTCCTTTCCAACTGCTTGATGATTTTACATTGAACATTTGGCAAATCTGAGTTTTAAAAGTAGCATTTTGTCATTCATCCAGAGGCAAATAAATGTTTGGCAATTAATATGATCCTATGGTTTATTTTATCCCTAAGAAACAGGGCATAGTTTGCCAGGAAAGCTAGGGGTGAGGAGGATAGATTAAGCGTGATTTCAATGAGAATCAAAGGATTGAAAAAGCAAGAAATAGCACTAAGGAAATAACCATCTGAAGAGAGAAAGAAGACTCTTAAAAGCCATGTGGATTTAGTAAAATCAGTTCAGTAGACATGGATAAAAGTTAAACAAAATGCATAGGAAAAGGAAGTCTAGATCTAAAATCTAAAAGAAAAAAAAAGGAAATGAAATCCTAGAATAATAAAGTACCAACAATAGAAACACCACTATTACTCAAAAGAGAATTCACTTTGTCTACAATTAATAATTGACATATTGCATTCTAATTTTGATAGTATTATAAATGAAAAAAAGATCTTTATTGTGCTTAGTGTTAACCCTCTGGCATGACTGTAAATACTCTCTTGTGCCTAAGATTAAGAAATAACGGTCGGGAGCCTGCTTCCGACCTTCTCTCTCTCTCTGCCTGCCTCTCTGCCTACTTGTGATTTCTGTCTGTCAAATAAATAAAATCTTTAAAAAAAAAAAGAAATAACGGTCAAGACTAATAAAGCTATAGATTTCTTATTACATGTTATTTCTTTTTAAAAACATGTTCCAACTCTATTGGTACTTAATGAACCAAATTACCTTTAATTATTCTGCCTATCACATCGTCTTAAAATGGTCCACCTAAATTTTATGAGTTAATGAGGGAAAATTTGGGATCTGGGAACAGTTCTGAAAATATATATTACTTTACATTACAAGCAGATACATAAAAAACATATGTGTAGAAAATTCTTGAGAAAAATCCTATTTCCTGAATCACAATTTCACACCTAAATCAAAAGCTAAAAATAAACATTATTCAACAGGATTAGTACAAAATTAAGTGAAAAGGGAAAAAAGTTGTTAAATTTAAAATAAGCAATGACTGAGAAGAGACTTTGCAGTATGTGATGACTCTCCATCTAGTCTCCAGAAACCACAGTCCTTCACAAGCTCTAGAGAGGCTTTCTGCTCTTAAAACTGAATAAGGATGGTCTTTTTCCAGTTTGTAGAGGGGGAAAACAAGTTATATGGAGGGGGTTTTTTCTCCAATTTTAACTTTTTCTCCCTTTTAAAAAAAGCTTGCAAACCTTTCGGCACCTACTTCCACACTTCCCGTGGTAAGCACTGGCAGACAACAAAGCCCCTGTTCCTTAGAAAATAGAATGCGTTTTAAACAATAGTAAAATTACTACTACCAGGAGCACAGGTCTTCCTTACATCTTGTCTTTCTTATTCTTACATGTTTGTGGAGATCTTCTGTGACATTTTGGAAAGAGAATAAAATAAGTCCCTATAATAGTGTTGTGCCATTATATATTTTTATATAAATAGTCACTCCTCATATGATTTAAAATCATATCATGTTGTTAGAAAAATTTAGTATACACGCACCTCCCTCATTGTGCCACCTCTCTCCTTATTTACATTCACAGTATACTATGTGTCAAATTTAATTTAATTTCCACATGTTCCATAGCACCCACAGATAACACTAGCAGATCTCACCTGATCTTGTTCACTGTATACCCAATTATGTACATACATAGTGTTAATAGTAAAAAAATAAATCAATGTGTTTTTCTTTATATATGTTTCCATATGTACATTTGCATATATATGCATTTCCCTAATCTAAGTTTCTTCCCTGAAAAGCCAAAGGTAGCCCATCTGTTCAGGGATGTGTTTATTAAAATTAATAAGAGGAACAAAAATAGAAAGAAATAGTTAATATTCAGCTCTTTTGCTTAAAATAGGATTTTTTTTTAAAGATTTTATTTAATTTATTTATTTATTTGACAGAGAGAGAGATCACAAGTAGGCAGAGAGGCAGGCAGAGAGAGAGGAGGAAGCAGGCTCCCTGCGGAGCAGAGAGCCCGATGCGGGGCTCGATCCCAGGACCCTGAGATCATGACCTGAGCCGAAGGCAGCGGCTTAATCCACTGAGCCACCCAGGCGCCCCAGATTTTGCAACAAGAAATATGTTTGAAATCCTGGTATGACTAAAACAGATGTTTGGCACACTTCTCAGTTTACATAGGGGTAGTCCAGAGAGGGAAAAGAAGGAAGAAAATTCTAACCTTTTGCAGTCCCAGAGAATTTGGGAGTAAGATGTGGGAGAGGGATATAATTTAGAAACTCCAAGACAAGTACAATTGTGGTCAAGCATATTCAGGTGATGGCACCATAGCAAGGAGAGACCATGCTGACATTTCCAATTCAGCACCCAGGCATCAGAGCTGAGATAGTATTACAAGGCAGGTAGAAAGGTAAAGCTGAAGCAGTCCTGGTTTTCAATAGCCTATGTGTAAAAAAACAAGTCTTTTCATGTATGGGGGAAAGAAAGCAATTTTTTTTTAAAGTTTATTTATTTATTTGAGAGAGAGAGCACCAGGGGGAGGGAGGGTCAGAGGGAGAGAAAATCAGAAGTAGACTCTGAGCTAAACATAGAGCCCTACACAGGGCTTGATTTCAGGATCCTGAGATCCCAGTCTGAGCTGAAATCAAGAGTCAAATGCTTAACCAACTGCACTACTCAGGGGCCCCAAGACAGGAAGTTTTAAGAAAACATCCTGGACCCAGAGAACAGAAGCTATGTCTGGTGGGGACTTCAAGATCAAAGACCGAAAGTACCAGAGTCCTAGGCTCTATAAGAAAAACCATATGTTTATCCATACAACTAGAAACAATCAGTTTCAGTGCAATAGGCATCAGTCCCAGGAGCAAATCGCATGAGTATCTAGAAAACAAGAGGATGATAGGAGGGTCCTATTTTCTTTGCTGCCAGCGAGGATGCCATTAGCCTCTCTCCCTCTCACTATATATTCAAGCACTTCTTAGCAATGGAGCAAATTTGAAAGTCTGAAGAAGAGTTTGTGTTACACATTGCTGAATTACAGTGAAATTAGACAATGAGAATAAAAGTCTTTCTCTGTTACCCAGTGGATTATATCTCTTAAAAAACAATCAGAACAATTGCAGGAAATATGAAGAACCTATATATTTATTGCATGTGAGAATTATGGTATGAATAAATTTGGAGCCTCAGCTTATTCACTAATTGGCTTGCATGCATGTCATGACTTGCATACATTTTCAAATCCAACACAGTGCTAGCCACAGAGTAGACATTAGTAACTGATTAGCAGAAATACACATACCCCACCAGTGTCCTTGTGGAGCTACAGTCTACCAGTGAGTCTCAACAAGGGATGGTACTTCCTCCCTGAAGGTATTAAAAATGTGAGGAGGTGTTTTTGCTTTTCCCAATGGCTACTGGCATGCTACCGCATTTAGTGAGTGTGAGACAGGGTTCCTAAATGTCAAAAATCAAGAACGAATATTCTTCACTTAAATAAAGCATCACTCACCCAAACTGCCAATAGAACCCCTCTTGAGACATACTGAGAAATGAAGGCACTATAGCTACAGATGTAGGACAGATAAATTACAGAAGCAAAGGGAATGGGATGCAAGAGCTGAGGGTATGGAGGGGAGATGGGGGGAAAGAGATGAATGTATATCAATATTGCTAAGAGATAAATACTGACAAATCTATAGAAAATTATTTTAAAACACCAAAACTATAAAATGTTCACTCCTAAAGATCACTATTGCTAACTTTTGAGTTATAAGCAAATGGCTCTCTTAAAACTTACTTAAAATCTCTAAGAGGTGCTGGGAGGCATGGTGGACAGTGGTGACAGTCACCACAGGGTAGGGAGGCAAAGCAGGATAGATGGCAGAGATGGTGAAAGTGTCAGGTCAGCAACTCCCTACTCTGTAAAATTAAACTTCTGGGTAAAGATGTCAGCCTCCTGACTTTCGTGCAAACTAGATAGTGGCTAAATTCATAAACAATGGGTTCATGGCCCTGCCATGGTAATAAAAGGGAAAAGGTCATTAAACAAAGTTCACCCAGAAATTTCCATACTTGAAGTCAAAATATATGAAGAGAGACTGTTGAGATCTTTTTTAAAAATGAAACAAGAGGAAACCAGAGAGGGAGAAAAACCATAAGAGACTCTTAATCTCAGGAAACAAACTGAGGGTTCCTGGAGGGGAGGGGGTGATAGGGATGGGGTGGCTGGGTGATGGACATTGGGGAAGGTATGTGCTATGGGGAGTGCTGTGAATTGTGTAAGACTGATGAATCACAGACCTGTACCCCTGAAACAAATAATACATTATATGTTAATTTTAAAAATGTCCTTTCTTAAACATGTTTACAGTAACTCTTCAAAATCTGGGACTGACATCTGTTATAGAAGCTTTAATGTGACTGACTTCCCTCCCTCAGCTTTATATATTCCATTACCAACAGTGGATGTGAAAAAGGATGCAGTTCTATACATCACATTCTGGAGCTTTATAACATTCACTGCTATGCCCATCAAATACACATATTTTACCCCCTCCTAAATATGAACTCATAGAAAAGTAAAAAAAAAAAAAAAAAGAGTTGAATTTTACTTTCTCTACCATCCTTGCTGACTGATTTTAGCAAATTATAAGCAACAAAAAACTCACTGTACTTAGTAAGAAACAAAAAGAGATGTTCATCTTCTGCACTAGGATGGAACAGCCATGTACCTTTAGATTCTTATTTTCCTTATGGTTTCTCTAATGAGCTTTATAATCCTGCACTGACCTTGAGCCACATTTTTCTTTTCTACAAGGTGTTTGGCTATATATGAATAGCAATTGCAACCACTACATAAACAAACACTAACTCATGTAATGAAAAGTTTAAGGAAATGGAGATGAAAGAAATAACATGGTGTATAAAAAGACACTGAACATATTTTGATCCATGTCTTTTAATTCCTCATGCTTTCCCATGGAATTTATGCAGGATCCCAGAGATGAGAGAGTAAAGGCCTGAATTCTCTAAGCAGAAAAGGTGGGAAATAGAAGATGGGATCAACAGACTTGGACATGAGCTCTGTAACAAATGTGGGTCTAACCAATTCAAACTTTGTCAATTTGCTGGTTTGAGATTCATTTGAACTAAAAAATAATCTCCAGAACTATATTCATAAAACTGATTAAAAGGAAAAAGAAGTTCTCAGTGCAGGAAGCATTTGTCTGGTCTTGGTCACTTAAGCATCTACAAAAAGTCACACACACACACACACACACACACAACACACACAAGCACACCGCAAAGCAGGTTCACTCTCTTAGAAAATACAAGAACCTTATACTGTACCATGTACAAAGATTTAAAAAGCAGGGCTCCATCCATATGAAGAGTCCATATTATAACACCCAACTCTAAAAATACTGAAGGTAAACTTTCATCCAGAAAAGCAAAATCAAATTTATTAATTTTTCTTCTTCATATGTTATCTTTAAGAAAAGAACATGTTAAAATAAACTTCTTGATGAAGAGTGTTGACATGTGAGAAATTTGATCAATGGAGTTTCCTGCTGGAAATTTAAGGCAAAATTTAAAGATATTTATGAAGTTAAAACATGTATTTATGTAACATCATTAGTCTTTGTCAAATGAACTGAGAAATAACTTTAGGTATTAAGACAAAGAAAAGTTATTTTTATTTTGGTGACTTTTGTTACAGCAGTTTAGTCTGTGCATTAACTCAAACAGCAGGAAAATTCCTGCCTGTCTTCAATAACAGTCCAGAGTTGGCTGAAGATAGCAGATGGGTAAATTTTGCTTTAAACCAGGGACAATTCCATTTATTCTGCATAACTAAGGTGGATCGCCACCACTTCAGTCACATTAAAGTCCATGGAGGGAAATAAAAACAGAAAGTAAATCATGTTCCTTTAAAAAAAAACAAAACATAATTTGGAACTTACACACAACACATTACATTACTAATTTCCCATTGGCAAGGGTTTAGTCAAATGTCCATGCGCAGCTACAAGCTAGTAAGGCTACAAAGAGCAGTGCAGAATCAAGCTTCCATGTGGCCTGGTAAAATTTAGATGGTCAGTTACCGAAAGGAAAAAAGCAACTTCGAAAACTGGTGGATAATAACAGTCTCTGACAAGAGAATAACTGCCTCTGGGAAGGGAGACTAGAGACTCATAATGGGGTAAGAGAAAGACGTGCTTTCATGCTATCCATCTTGTATTTCCATACTGCATCTTGTGTAGCACCTATTCTATTCCAGTCCATGTGAGCTTTAATTCTATTAATCATTTCACTGAAAATTTTGTTCTTTAAAATAGTTTAAAAGAGATTTTATAAGAGTTAAGATTAGGGGTTCCTGGGTGGCTTGGTCAGTTAAGTGTCCAACTCTTGATTTTGGCTCAGGTCATGACCTCAATGTCATGACTCAATCACTGTGTTGGGCTCTATACTGAGCACAGCATATGCTTAGGATTCTCTCTCCCTCTCCCCTTCCCCCCACTTATTCTAAATTAATTAGTTAATTAATTAATTTTGTTAAAAGGGCTTAAAATTAAATAAAAACATATAGTGGCTTTTTCCAATGAGCTTTGTACTCTCAATACTAGCTAAGGCTTACTATTTAGCCTTAAAACATACAAATGTACCTGCATGGGTTTTAAGACATATATTCACATACCTTTAAATATTTTTAGTAGAATAATTAAGATCACAATCTGAAACCAGGCTGCTAGATTCAATCCCTGGCATGACCATAGCATATATAACACATAAAGCAAGTTACTTAATCATTCTGTCAGTCTAGTTTCCTCATCCATAAAAGGGGTCAATAATAATTCCTTCTTCAGTAATCTGCTGTGCAGCCTGAATGGTTTAATAAACAATAAAGCATTTCTGACAAGTGTTATCATTGCTTGCTATTACTGTTATTAAAAATTATCATTGATTATTAAAAGATATCACAGCAAACATACATAATTGTTTGCCCAATAACCATCTTCTCCCTCCTTATTAATTCACAACTTCAGTTTTATTCTGTATGGCAAAGTATTCAATTAAAAACATTAACCTCCATGCTACCCTTAGAGCTAGAAAGAAATATCTGACACTGTCCTGGCCAAAGAGATGAAAGTAGAAGTCACTCAGTAGGCAAGCCAGTTAAGTTACTGTCATCTGCCCTGAAGCTAAAAAAGTAATTTAAAAAAAAAAAATCCCATAAGCATAGGAAACCACTTATCAAATCCAACAGAAACTTACAAAACTAAAACAACTTCTCTGACCACTCTATCTTTATGGCATTCATATTTTAAAATTCAGATTGTGGTTGGCAAAAATGAGATGCTTCTCATAAGATTTGGATTGCATCTATAGAATACCTAAAATAATAAAGTGTTCTTTCATCTGATAGGTGAATACTATATATGTGATTCAGATTTTCATTTACTTAAAAGTTTATTGGTTACTCTTCAGAAAGCAAACCATCCTTGGTTTCCAAAATCAACAATATCCCATTCTCAGTATCTACCATTAAAACTGATATTACAGAACTACTATCATGTTTATTATCATTTTTGTTCAGGTAAATACAAAACTTGTTTTTAATATCCTCTTTCCCCAACACATCATTCTTATTTATTCCAAACTGAGTAAATTCAGCTTTTCTCAAAAGACAACTTAACTCCAAATTTAAAAAGATACTATAATTAGAAATTCAAAAGAAAGGAACTCTAGTGTTCACTTTCCGTTCTAAATATCAGGGATAAAGTAGTGAGCAAAACATATAATTCCTGCTTTCATAAAGTTTATATTTTAGTGCAAGATAAAGAGTTAAACACTTAATTGCATAATGAATAATTTAATTACCATGGTAATAACAACTAATCAGAAGGTATCCAGAGAGACTGTTAAAGGCAGCCAGAACTTAGAGTTCAGAAAAAGGTTTGAAAAGTAAATAATATTTAAATTTAAAATTAAATTTAAATCTCAAGGATCAAGGACACACCTGGTAGGGAGGGGAGGGCAAATGTTCCAAATTGAGTCAACAGTGTGCTTGAGAGCGATACTATAGGAAGCCACATGGTACAACCAAGGGATCACAGAGCGAGCTAGAATGCAGCAGCAAAGAGGCAAGTTGTGTGAGATAATGCCTGTGAGGATTTCAGAATTTATACCAAATAGCACTTCACACATTGTGATGGCTTATTCCTTGTGTCAACCTGACTGACCTAAGGGATGCCCAAATAGCTGGTAAACATTATTTCTGGGTATATCTGTGAGGGTGTCTTCAAAAGAGATTAGCATTTGAACATCTCTGTCACCAATGCAGATGGGCATCATTCAATTCACTGAGGGCTTAAATAAAACAAAAAGGCAGAGGAAGGGGGAATCTGCTCTCTTTGCTTGAGATGAGGCAACCACCCTCTACTGTCCTTGAACATTGATACTCGGTGATCTAGGCCTTTGGTCTAAGACTTACTGCATCTTAAGGTCTCCCTTTTTTCCCTCATCTCCCCTGGTTCTCAAGCCTTTGGACTTGACTGAATTACACCACAAGTTTTCCTGGTTCTCAAGATTGCAGAAGGTCGAGCCTGTGATTTCTTGGCTTCTATAATCACATAAGCTAATTCCTATAATAAATCTCCTCTTACCTATAACTGTATCTAAATCTATCTCAATCCTATTAGTTCGGGGTTATTTTTTTTTTGAGAACTCTAATATACCTGTATTATTATTATTATTCATCCTATTGTCATAGCTAGCTTATGCTGAATAATAAAAGATCTCAGTGCCTTAAAGTTATCTTTTTTTTTTTTTATTTCTTATCCCCACTACTTGGCCACCAAGGTTAAAATGAAGACCCTGCTTGCTTTGTGAGGTAGACTGACAAAGCTATAACTAGCTGGGACATTATAGGTTTCTGTGGCAGAAAGTAAAGAAAGCTATAAAAGGACTCAAATTGACAATATAATGCTTGGGCCCCAAAAAGCGCAAATTGCTCTTGCTCACAGTTATTGGCCAGAATGGACATGTAGGCCAACCAATCACAGTGTGCCAAGAAATGCAATCTACCATGAAGGCAAAAACACTGTAATACTCAGTAAGCAGCATTAATGATGACCACATCACTGTGAAAAGGAAAAAAAAAAAAAGAAAAGCTTTATCAATGATTAAAGTGGAGGGTTGAAAACATTATTTTTACAAAAGTTCAAGAGAAAAGACTTAAATAAAGCAAAACAAACAGTAAGAATAACAATAGAAACTTCTTTATGGTGAAATTATGCATAGCTTACATTTTATTTTATATATTTCTTTGTGTTTTTTAAATGTTCCCCAATAAATATTTTATTATTATATTATATATTATTATATACATATTATAATATATATTATTACAATATATTATTCTTGGCTATAAAAATATAGAAAAAAAATCCTTAAGAGCAACTAAAATAAATAGAAGTTTTTCAAAAAGTGTAGAGGTAGTCATCAAGGGATGTTAGAATACTCCAGAATATAAGGCAGCTAGCATTCATCCTATCTTGCTACTCAGATGTACATAGTTTCCTTCCACTAAGGACATCTCATAGTACAAGATGGTTGCCAGAGCTCTGGTCATTACTCATTTCCCAGGAAGCAGAAAAGAGGAAGAGAAGTAGCATCTCCCTGTAAAGATATTCCCCATAAATTAAGCATACTACTTCTATTAACATCTCCTTCAACCATGTGACTGGTAAAGTGGGCTGGAAAATGAAGTATTTACTCTAGATAAACATACATTACTCAAATATCAGAAATTCTATTACTGTGAGAAGTTTGTTTTTAATTGTTACCTATTATAACTTCAATTGGCATCCTTGTCTCTAACATCAATTTCTTTCTTGTCTTTCCCTCATGCTGCAATCTGAGATATAGACATCTTTTTCAAATGGCTTATCTTAATGGTTCAAAAAATGGTCCAAAATCATCTTTGGATACTTTCTTCTTATTCTCCTTGTCTTGTCTAGTGAATATAGACACACACCAAATTGTAATATATCAAATTTGCCTTATTTTCAATAAAAGCATCACTTCTCTCCTCACTGATATAAAAGAAAAACAACTTAGACTTAACAAATTAATGCAATCAAGTTTGAATCAGTCTCTGCCATGGAAATAGATAATTTATACTTCATAGTCCAAAACAGACTTGGAAGAAGGGAGAAGATATACCATCATGGAAGGGGAATAGGTGTGTTTGATCCTGGAATAGTTCTCCTTTGCTGCTCCATTTAGTCTAGTATTTGTGCATTGATTTCTGTCCCTCTACTATCCACTGGAGTGTCTACAGCTGGTATAAATCAGCATCCATGATCTTGACACAAACAATGCCAAATGATTACCCCCAAGGCACTCAGCCACCTTCCCCATTGACTAGGTCTTCCCCTTACATCTAGCTGGCACTGTAGATCCCCTGAAGTCAGACAGTTATTGCATTTTAATCCATTTAAGTCCTATATCATCTTTGAAAATGGCTTATAGTATGACTCCATTTTCAGGCCCCCTAGAATTTTATTTTTAATTTATAAAGAGAAGCTTTGGAATGCAAAAATACCTTTTCTTTTTCACCAAAGCTTAGTTAACAAGTCCATGGTATCACTAAGAACTCAAGAAAATCAGCTTTAAATCTCAGAGCTCAACAAAGATCCATTTGTTTTGGGCATCATGTTCTTAATACATAGCATGGAGAAGGTGCAAGGCCCTATTATTTAGAGGAAATTAAATATAAATCATTTTAATATTAAAAATATTACCCCAATATATGCATCTCATGCCATAACACCCACATATAATAAATGTAGCTAATATTTTTGATCATTCATTCTGTGCCAGACACTGCTTTTTTAAAGTTCTTTATAAGTGACAACTAAACTTCCCAACAAAATTATAACTGTTATCATTTCTATTTTTTAGAGGAAGAAACTAAAGCACAGCTAAGTTAATTGCTCAAGGTTGCACAGATTATGTTCAGAGCCAATCTGGCTGCATAGCATGTGATACCATACTGCTTTCCACATGAATATGCTCCGTAGACATAAATACCATCTATAGGCTAATGAATTCTAAATTTAAATATCTAGCCTTGAAGTCTCCCCTAAACTTCAGACTCAAATACTAAATGGTAACTTAATTTTCACTTGGATCCCTAATAGTTATCTCAAAAATAGCATCTTCCAAACCAAATGCCTGGTTTCTATGCACCACCTCTTCTAGCTTGCACCTGTCCTTATCATTCCGGTAAAGAGCCTCATCATCTTTCCAATTGCTCAAACCAAAATAATAGGATCTTGACTATTTTTTTTTTCTCTCACACTCTGTTTCCAGTCTATCAGAAAATCTTGTTGGCTCTATCTTCAAAACACATCCAGAATCCAAACACTTCTCAATCCCCATTGCTACCACCTGGTAGACGGTAGACGGTCCAACACACCATCATCACTCTTGTAGATTACTGAAAAGCCTCTCACATGGACTCTCTGGTCCTGCTCTGCCCCCAGGGCAGCCAGGACAATCATTTAAAACATAATTCATAAATTTACAATGCTCCTTTGCTTAAAACCTTCCGATAGACTTCATGTCACTCAGAGTAAAAGCATAAATCTTTACAACTGGTTGTGTGACACTACGTGGCCTGGCTCCGCTGCTCTCCCCTGCACCTCATACTTTACTATCCTCCTCCTCCTTTACTCAGCATCTCACTCATCACCTCTTCTGTCATTCGACTCTGGACCCCGTGGCTTCCCTGCTGTTACTCATATGCACTAAGCATGCTTTTGTCTCTGAGTCATTGTACTTGTTCTTCCCTGGACCACAGGGGTTCTTACCAAATATCTGCCGCCTTCCTTCTTTCTTTCAGGTATTTACTCTTGGATACAGTCACTTTATCTAAGAGGCCTTCCTGACCACTGTATTTGACATGGCAATTCATGCACTCCCTCCATGCCTTGGTTCTTTCTCTCCCCCTTTCTCTGCCTTTTTTTCATTATATTACCATCTAACACATCATATCAGTTCACTGTGAGCCTCTTTACACTAAAATGTAAACAGGAAATGTTCTCTGTCTTGAACATAGCCATATCTTAGCCTAAAATATATCCAGCACATGACAGGTATTCAAAAAAATATTTGTTAAATAAATTAACAGTGCACAGGGTCATACAGACTACTTAGAATTTCACAAAAGTGTTTTATATTCCTTTGTCTTTATGTGCTCTATTCCTTCTGCTATAAATACCATTTCCTATTTCTTTCATTGAGCAAACTCCTGCTTGTACTTCAAAACTTACTTTTAGCTTTGCCTTCTCAAGGAAATCTTGTTCATATCTAGAAAATAATGTTCTATAATACTCACCTTCTGGCCCCTGTCTTTGTTGATTCACTTGAGGATCTCTCCACTAGACTATAACATCCTTAAAGTAATCCCATTTTATGTAATTTTCTCTCTTATTTGATTCATAGCCGCACTACTTGGGTAACTCCATACTTCAAGTTTCCTACTGGCTACATTTACCAAGAGACCTGTCCTACCATAGGAGGATTTCATGCAGAAATTCCAAATCACGCCACTATTTCCCCAAATTATTAATAATGTAACATGTATAATATGTAAAAATTTAATATTCCAAGGAATATTGGTCATCTTCATAACCTCAAAGCTTATTTTACCAATTATTATCTATGTGATTATTAGCATTTTCCTTTAATAATTTATTTACCTGTAAAATTAAAAAGTTGAAATAAATGATCTCTAAGACTTCCTACTTTCAAAGGTTCTTTAATATAATTAATAGTAATACTCATAACTGATAATCATGAATTATAAATTGAGAATATATTGTATCATTTGCTGTATTTTTTCAGCTAAAATTATAATAATCAGGCATCTTTGTAGCTCCAATTTTCTTCTTCTCTCTTTCTTTTCTTTCTTTCTTTCTTTCTTTCTTTCTTTTTTTTTTAAATCAGGAAATTTGTTACTTGACTTTGTCCAGTGGGGGTGAAGATGTCCTCTCTTTCTGTTAATTGGAAAAAAACTGATGACTGTCCAGTAATCCAGTAATTATTTTTCATCAAACTCTTTTGATTATGTATTATCAATTACTTGGAAGAATCAAGTGTTCAGTTGAGTATTTTATTTATTGAGTATTTCTAGTAACACAATGATAAATGTTTGATTAAATACAGATGCGATGTTAAGATCACACACACATATAAAGCACATGCTTTTAAGAATTTAAGCAATATCAAGAGATACCCAGGAACTTCAAACAAACAAAAGAGCAGAAAATCCCTCTTATAAAATCTCAGATCTTTTTGGAGAATAATAACCTAAAAGATTAGGCCAGAATAACAAGTCAAGCACTTCTTGGGAAGAACTAGCATATTTATTTATACAGGGACAAAAGAAAATGTAATAAACCCTCTAGCTGCCGTGGGTCACAGCATGTGGCTTATAACCCAAACAAAGAAAAGAATAGGACAGATCCTACAGGTTAGTCATGATGGAAATAACTTTCATGAACTAGCTGACAGGTTCTTTAATATTTTTGTTGTAGGTAAAGTGGAATGGAGAGATATATTACACTGCCTAGCATGTTTTCAGTCTGCTTTTATTCTACAGCTTTAGTTTCTTCTCTCATTTTCTCCCTTCATACTTGATCTTGTTCCCATTGGAAGTGAAACAATAAATCACTTGGTTTGCTTCCCAAAGGGCTAGGATAGGATTAGAGTAAGATGGAGCACAAGATTCTTATTAATTTCCCTGGATCTATGACTGAGAAGACATTTGCAGCTTGGGAGTATTCTGCCTTTATGTAAGATTTGCGCAGATTCTATGATTGTATGGAGAAAGTCATTCCAGATAGTTCATGGAGTCATCTCTGTCACTGTAGTGTAACCTTGGGCAATACACATAACCTTTCTGAGCTTTATTTTCCTATTGTGAGAAATGGGTATGAAATCATATTTTGGGGGGCAATTTATTGAGGCTTAATTGAGATCAAGTCCACAAGTGCTTAATATACGGCCTTGTATATTTATTCTTTCAGCAAGTATTTACTGAGTTCCTACTATGATCCATACTTTGAGCTATAGTAAACTCTCAGTAAATACTATCCATTTTATGTTTATTATCAGCAGTATTCGCCTATCAATGCCAGGAGAAAAACATTCCAAATTATTTGCATTGCAATTTCAAGAGTCCCTTTGTCCAAGGGAGAGGAGTGGTAAGTAAAAAGTTACTTTCACCCTGCTTAAAAAGGCTTGCCTAGAGGAATAGCTATGTTGGTGCCTTTTCTAGACCTCTTTTTTTAAGATTACTTGGATTAGTTCTGATTTTGAAAGCGAAACAAAGGTTTGCTGCTCCATAATTAATATTTATGCATTAGGTATTTGTTAAAAGGCTATATCAGGCTATTAGAGAAACAAACAAATGCAAGTTGTCTTAAAAGAGGATATTTTAAAACTAATAAGGGAAATAAAGCAAGTATAAAAAAACAAAGTATATGATAAATGTTGCATTGATGATAAAGTACTAAATAAGAAAGCTATACAAGAGTGTGTGCTAAAAATAAGCCTTACAATAACTTCAATCGCTGTGACTCCAATCTAAATTTGAAGCTAGTACTTAACCCCCTCCCCTCTCACCCAATGTGACATCATAAATCAAATCAGTTTTTCCAAATGGAATTCCCAAAGAGCAAATAGAGGGCCTCCAAACAGCCACTGGAAGCTGCTGGTGTTCAGACATTTTATGACTTTTCTTTTTAAATTGATTGTGAAGCCTCCATTTTAGTGAATTTCTTTGGTTCTGCTCCTCTTTCTTTGTAACAAAAGGATAGTTATTTTGAGTCAATCCCTTGACGCCAAGTGAAAAGAGAACAGTCTTGTATAGGAGAATTAGACACATTTAGAAGCTAAATATGGCACTCCTGTTAAGCAGTCTTGGAAAATTTCAAGGCAAAGGGATTCATAAGGAAATTGCAGTTGGGAAGAGAATAACAAGCATCTGAAAGTCAGAGAATAAAATGAGAGGAATAGTTGTAAGTGCAAGTATAGAATCAGATAATTGAGGCAAATCATGCACAGTGCTTTGAGATTTTCAGGAGAAAGTTACCACAATATATAAACTTAAATTATTACTCGCTAACACTGAACTTTCTCAATATAATTAGCAGCTGAGAAAGGTAAGGACAAGGAAAGATTGTAATGTAGCAACAATCCATTTAAACTTTAGGCATACAATTATTTAGAAAAAGCATTCAGAATACTCTCGACGGGTGATAAATGGGTAGTTACAGAAGTTATCTGTCACATCTACAATTAGCTGAGTCCATAGGCTAGCCACCTTGGAGCCATTTGTTGTGCCACTAGTCAGAGTCATGATCTCCACTAGATGTACTGGTACCACATCTGTGGAAGGGTAGCTGTACATTTCAAATCATAGGTGGCCAAGGAGTAGAAATTAAATCATGTACCAATAGATTTTAAGACATTTCCCTATAAAATGTTTCTAAATAATAACAGAATTTAAAGGTCTACAAAGTACCTCTAAAAATAAATCCATACTAATTGTGTCACAATCTATGTTGCTCCAAAGATATTTCTTGTTAAAACTCTAGGGGCTAAATCCCTGGCCAATTTATTTTCTCCCTCTATAGTTATTCTCAATCTCTCTCTCTGTCTCTCTCTCTCTCTCTCATTTATTTTATAATCTTATGGATTAAATTACAATGTATTCTCTGGTGGTATATCTCCAATCAAGGCTCCACTTCTAAACAAAAATGTAACTGTATATATTCCACTGCCTCCTCAATTTATCCCCCTGGATATCTTACAGGCACTTCATACCCAACATATCCCAAAATGAATTCATGAGCTTGATCCCCAAGCCTGTTCCTCCTCCCGTCTCCATTATTCTGTGAACGGGTGGATCATGCACTTACTTTTTTAACACAGTCTTAGCAGTTACCTCTGACTCTCTCTCTCTACAAAACCATCCTGCCCCCCGCCCCATCTAATTAATCACCAAATCCACACATTCTCCTCTAAATGTTTTGAATGTGTCTATGACTATAATTATAATAAGAGAAAATATTTATATAGCATTCACTCTGTGACAAGGCCCTATTCTAAGTACTTTGCATATATTGACTCCTTTGATCCTGTCAATAACTCCAAGTAAGTATTACTGTTGTTACTATTCTTATTTTACTGAAGAGGATATTAAGGCCAAAATAAGTTAAATAAATTCCCCAAGGCAGCCCAAGTGTTCTGGTGGAAATAGGATTTGAAACCAAATAATCTGACTCCAGGTCCCATGCTGTTAACCACCTGAGCTAGCATTACCCCAGACAGGGTTGACACCAGTACATGGAATTCCCAAAGAGCATACAACTGTGGAAGCTGTTGGTGTTCAGATGTGAAGTTTTCACTTTAGTGAATTTCTTACCTAGATTATTCAATATCATCCTGTCTTCTCTTTTATGCACTTTGGTGTTTTATCATTTATTTTGCTTTGTTTTATGCCCACCCATACCCATCCTCCATTATACGCAGAGTGAGATTTTTAAAATTAAAATCTAGCTAAGATATACACTAGCCCCCCCAAAAAAAAACCCAAAAAACAGAAAAACAAAAAAACACTTTCAATGTCATTCCATTGCTCTTAAAATCAAGGAAAAAGTTCTTCACTAGGCCTATGTGATTAGGCCCCCATCAGCGCTTCTCTTCTGATACTGCCTGGCAGACTCCTTACACTATGGTTTTGTATCAGCTTCTTGAATACAACATTTTCTTCCTAACTCTAGATCTTGAAGATGTTACTCAAGTCTCAGCTTAGCTAAATTCTAGCCATCATTAGATCATAATTTAAAAATCATTTCCTAAGGGAAGCTACTCTTGATATCTCATATGTATGATTTGATAGAACTATGCAGCATTCATATCAATTTTAATTAATTAAATATTCATTTAACATTAGTCTTCCACACTAAAGTATACAGTTCGTGAAGCCAAGAACTCCATGTCTATCCTGATTTCTAAGATATCACCAGTGTCAAGCATATTGTCTGGCACTTAGTAAGCACTAGATGAGTATAATTTTAATGATTAAAGAAATGATATACCTTTATTTTTGTACTGATTAGAAATGTGAGCCATGTTCATAGAGAAAATATAGAAATTTTAAAACAATAAATTTACCCCCCCTAAAATAAAACAAAAGTGATCATCACTATTAACATTTGGGTTTGCATCTTATGGGTATAGATAACTTAACATGATTTAGTTTCAATGGCTAAATTCTATTCTAGTTCCTTCTGTTTTTCCTTCCTGAAACTAGGAAGTACCTTTCACCATGTTTAAATTATAACTAGCAGATAACTACTGAAGTCTCTATTTTTATAAGGCACTATACTAGAAGTTTAAGTTTTAAAATATGTAAATGAAATAACCCTTATTCTGAGACATCAAATAAAATACATTGTCTGACACATGATTTGATGGAACAGAATATTCAAATTTGTGATTGACCTAAAAATCAATATAAATTATTAATATCAACCCATGAAAAGGCTTCTGTTCCATAAGATCTCATAGGGCACCTGGCAAGATTAAATGTACACGTGGAAAAATAAGTAAAATATACAACATATGGTAAGTGCCTATATTAATCATTTGAACTACAGAAATTCAGAAGTTTGAGATATTGGCATGGGCTGACATAATCATGCAAGCTTCACTGAGAAGGAAGAAGAGGAGATTCTACAATATAGTTAGAATGATGCATTAGATTTAGAGGTTATACATGCTTTATCAATCCTCCTTTCAATATTTTCTTACTTTGAACAATTATAATTCCCCAAAGAGTTTCTATTTTCAACTCTATTTTGCATTATTTTTCTTTATATTGGCATTTTCTAAAGTGAGATATGGAGGAATACTAGCTGCACATGACCTTCCATACACACACACACACACACACACACACACACACACACACACACACACAGGTTTTGAGCTACAAATATATTTGTGTCAAACATATTACAAACTATTTCTGCTTCTTGGAAAATCATAAAGCCTCGAAGTAAGTTGAAGAAACTTTTAAAATTTTATTTAACCTGGTAAAGCTCACACTTTTTCAACCATGGACCCCATCTTTAATGAGATATCTAATAAGACAAAGAAACAGAAAGCATATATATACATCAGATGTTGACTCTCAGAAGTATACTTGGAGACTCTTCCCTGACAAGCATGTAGTTTGTGTATATTTTGTCAGTTCAATAATCTGACTCTCTTTTAAAAAAAAAAAACCCTAATAATACTTGTTGTCATACTCTATCTTTTTTTTCCAACCTCATTGACTTCAATCACATTTCTTTTTTAGGCACTCCAAAATTCCAACATAATTTTTCATAATTCTCAAGACACTTCAGATTAATAGTTTATCACAGAGAGATTTGCAACTAAATAGTTTTCGTTCTTTGAAAAATTTGTCTAATTTTCCATGATGCCATGCAAATTTTACCTTTGTTATGTGTCTCTTCCAACATACCTAATTAGAAAATAAACCATTCTTTGTCAGTGTCACAGAACATTCATACAAAATAAAAGGAAAGAAAAACTGGAGTGCAAAATAATTGTCTTATTCCATTTCTCTGGTAACTTAGTGTTATAAACGAAGTAGTTTTAGGACTGAAACATTAGGTTAACACAGTGCATAGAATAAAGAAGAAAAATAAGGGGTCATAAATAGGAAGAGAAAGAAACTTCTTATCTAGAAGGGGACTGAAAAGGTCTCTAAGAAGAATGACAAAAAGATACAGAAAAACAAATACACACAAATGTACAAACAACCCTAAATACTGACTCCATTCTCCACTTCATGAATTTCACCTCCCTGTTCAAAGGCCAGCTCAAATAAAACTTCTCAGAACTTACCACCATGACAGCAACCTCCCTCACTGTCTGGTCCAGCAAGAATTCTCTCTTCTTCATCTGCCTCCTAAGGCATTTTGTGCACTTTGGATCTACTTGTTCATTATAGTATATTTCAGGTTGTATTGCATATGGTGAAATGTTCATATGCCTGACTCAACTAGAAGGTGGTCTTGTCAGCTTTGTCTCCCTTTGCCCCAGGACAGTGTTGCAGAGTACAAAGCATGTGGGATTTGGAAGAGAACTAAAGTTAACTTAGAGCTCTGTGACTTACGAGATGCAAGGAGTCTCTCAATAACCTCCACTGTTGGGGTGCCTGGGTGGCTCAGTGGTTTAAAGCCTCTGCCTGTGGCTCAGGTCATGGTCCCGGGGTCTTGGGATCGAACCCCACATCAGGCTCTCTGCTCAGCAGGGAGCCTGCTTCCCACTCTTTCTCTGCCTGCCTCTCTGCTTACTTGTGACCTCTGTCTGACAAATAAGTAAATAAAATCTTATTAAAAAAAAATAACCTCTAGTGGAGGACGAGGGGGAAAATTAAATGAGGTAGCTTGTATACAGTTCCGGATACATTGTAAATATTCTGTAAATGGTAGTTACTATTAGCTTTTCTCACAGTAGTATACTATCAGTTCCATCAAGCATGGAAGAGAAAAAGAAGGTAGGAAGAAAAATATGGTCCCAGTTCCTCCAATCACTCAGAACTCAGTGCAGGTTCCATTCCTTGATGAGGTTGAGCTGGACTGAGGTGGGCAGGGAGGGATGGAATTCATAGGTCCTAGGTGGGAAAATGTACCTACATAGAAGCTTCACCCTGCATCATACATCTAAGACCTTTACTGGGATATGTGGGAGAGAGGGAAGTACTGAAAATTAGGAGTTGATATCCAATGTTTGTTGGTGGTAAAAGAAATTAGAAGAGTAACACAGAAGCCTGGCTGTGCAGACTGGCTTCCAGATTCTGAGTGTATGAATTAATTCCAAGGTGGTGGGGGTGTGGTAGAACTATAAATATGTCTATCCAGATGGGCTTGGAAACTAAGGTCTTTTTGAGCCTGTATCTGGGAGCAGTCTGGTGAATACAGTTGCAACATGAATCTGGGGGAATCAAACATGGGAGAAACAAGATAAAAGCTGAAAGCTGAGGAGTCTGTGCCAGAATCAGGCACTGTAAAATCCAAGAATTCCTGGGATGGAACCAGAGTGTAGAAAAGAATTCCTTTTTTTTTTTTTAATCTAGTTTAGAGAAAAAATAAAATCAAATGCTTTTGGTCACCTATGAATCCTCAGGGAGTACCAGAGATCTGACTGTCCAGCCTATATAGACTGGGAGCCCATTTAAGTGCCAAAGAATTTCCTATGTTCATCATGCTCTCAAACTAGAATCCAATGGGGTGCCATAAATGCTCTCACACTTTCCCAAATCCATCTAGGATTACACCAGTAAACATTCCCTTCCCATACAGCAGTACCAAAGACCAAGCAGCCCTGAGCCTATCTGTGGCCCTAACAAGTGCTGAGAGATTTAGCACAGCCTTGGGGCAAGTTCTGCGTCTTCCCCAAAGAGGAGCTAAGTAATGGTTTCAAACACCACAGTGGGAAGAAGTGTTTAGAAGGTAGATGGTGGCAAACAATGGAAGGGGAAGTAGGAATGAAATTGTTGAAAAAGAGAAAAGATAAAGAAAAGCAGGAAGGAATTGTAATTATCATAAATTTTCAGTGTCAATTGGCATGAAAATATTTTAATATCTCTGAAATGGAATACTAGGTTTGAGGTCATATAAGGAAATTGACCAGCTCCCCCAAACTCAAATTGAATATGTGATCAACTGTTCACTCACCCAGTGGCTGAAGGGCAATGAGGACACCAAGGTGCAATTAACCCACAGGAATGGGGGGAGAAGAAGACACTTGCCCATTTTAATTTGAGCTTGTGGCTTAGCCACTGCATGGGGGCCATTGCATTTCTGTTCCTTTTTACAGGAACTTCTAGAGAACAACTCTCTGCAGCTGTGTTGATGCTTTTCTTCTAAAAGGAAATGTCAGAAGACTGTCTCTTTAGTGCTATTTTAATTAGGCTCCGCTTGAAAGTATTGTGCGTGTGTGAATCTTGTGATCATGATCTTAATTAGGATCATATTTAGATTCAGATTCAAACTGGACTGGATAATCATCTCCATTACCTTGTATTAGATATGAGGAATCAAGCATGTGCCACTTGTACTGGGAGTATTGTACAAACACAGGATCTTATTAGGGTTTTGTTCTTTCTAATTCTTCCTCATTTCTCTCCTCTTTCTGAAACCTGATATTTATGTGTGTTAAGGAAGCAGTGAGAACATATGCACCAGCAATGGGGGGGGGGGGAGAAGAGGGAGACAGGGAGTGACAGCAGGGAATAGAGACCACATTTTCAAAACACATTTCTAGCACAACTATTCTCTGATGAGAGCCGTGTGTTCTCTTTCAGATGGCAGTTGCCACCAATGAGATGCACTGTTTCCCCAAGTCCCATTCGGCCCAGAATTCTATTGAAATAAGGGTCATAGCTTTTCTTAAAATATCGAAGTATTTTACATAAAGAAATTTGATATGGCTAGAAAAGAAATAATTGCTTCTCTCTTGAGAAGATATAAAGGATTATGCTGGCCTGTGATAATCTACTTGGGAAAATATTTCTCTAGCTTAAAAATCATGTATAACTTGTAAGTGGCCACTAGCTCTTATGGGTTTTTTTTGCGTATTAATATATTGTTTTCCTTTTAAAGGTAATGAAAAACGAGTTTCTAGGGGTTTGTTATCTCGCTGTAGAGGACTAATACAAAAGAGAAGGCAGGTAATGCCCCTGTGTGGCAAAAGCTGGCATAGCAAGCTTCCTTTCAGAGTGGGAGGAAGCAAAGCCACCCAAACTCACCCAGTCTCTTCATTTATAAATTTCTGGTTGAAACTGAACTGCCAAAAAATAAAAATAAAAAAAAATTAAGATAAAGAAGCTGAACTGCCAAAAGGAACAATCTTCACTAAGTCTGGAAACATCAATGATTAATTAGAGGGTGATATGTTTAAGTAAATCTTACTACTACAGAGAGCTTACACATATTCAGAAAATGATAACGATAGTGGAACTTAAAAGCATCCACTCTTAACATAAGAATGGTGAACGCATTACATACAGAAACCAATGTTCTTGACTATGAAAAAAAATGCTTAAAGGGTCACTGATGATGGATACAATGAGAAACACTAAATATATATCCCTTCTTTGTTCAATTCTTTGAATCTTAAATACTAAATAAGTAATTAAAAAGAAATAGTAGAACAAGACAGTATTTCCTTGGAAACATTTATGATGAAGTCTCATAAAGTCAGCTTTATTAGTGAATATACAAGAGGCAATTCCAGATAGCCCATGATTAGGATGGGGGGTATTAGAGGTTTAATCATTCCATCTGTTCATTTTGTCCTTTTATGTATGTATTCTTCAAGACTTTATTTATTTTAGAGAGCAAGTATGAGCAGGGAAGCAGCAAAGGGGGAAGGGGAAAGAAACTCAAGTAGATTCCACACTGAGCCCCTGAAATCAAGACATGAGCTGAAACCAAGAGTCTAACACTTAACAAGCCGAGCCACCCGGGTGCACTTAATTTTGCCTTTTAAAGGGTATCCCTTAAAGAAGGAATGAAAGAAGGGAGGAAAGAGAGAAGAAGGAGAAGAGGGTGGAAGGAAGGAAAGGAAGAGGAAAAGAGGGGCTAAAAGAGAAAAGCAGGCTAGTAGCATGAAAACCCAAGTTCTGGGGAGGAGGAGCAAGATGGCAGAGCAGTAAGAGACTAAAATATCATCATGTCCCAAGAGTTCAGCTAGGTAGTTATCAAACCATTCAGAATACCTACAAACTCAACAGGAGATAGAAGAGAAGAGCAGCAATTCTAGGAATAGAAAATCAACCACTTTCTGGAAAGTATGACTTATGGAGAAACAAATCCAAAGTGGCAGGAAGATAGACCATGGGGGGAAGGGCCAGGTCCCAGCAAGTGAGAGAGCAGTAGAGCACAAAATCAGAACTTTTAGAAGTCTGCTCCACTGAGGGACGTCACTCCAGAGCTAAGTGGGGGATGGTAATCTGGCGGTGTGGTCTCAGGACCTGTGGGGACTCAAAAAGACCAGGGGTGTCTGAGTGTGTCAGAGCTCCCAGGTATTGGAGGGGGGAAGCTGACTGCAGAGATGGGGCCAAGGAGTGCGCTCTCAGCTCAGGCTTACCTTAAACTGTGATCCGTGGTACAGTCGGGCCACTGCTCTTTAAGCAGGGACCCCACAAGTGGTAGATCTGGAGAGACCCCCTCCTTCCAACTCCGGGAGGTGTGGCATGGGAATTTGCTGCAGAAATCCGCTGGGTTTGAAGACTCCAAACCCGGCTGTGTACCAGCGAAAGAAACGCTGGGTCACAGGCTGGGTGAGCTCAGAATGCAGTCAGTGACCTGGGAAATGGGAAGGATTGATGGCTTTTCTCCAAGGGCACATTAAGGAATGGGGCCTTGAGCTCTCAGCTCTTATGGGGCCAGAGACTGGGAGGCCACCATCTTCATTCCAGCCCTCCAAAGGTCTAGGGAAAGCTTTCAGGGAACAAAAGCTACCGAGAGCAAACCTAATCAGATTACTTAGCCTGGCCCCTGGCCAGGGTCATGCAAGTCCACCTCAAGCAAAGCCTTTTGAGAATCACAACAACAGACCCCTTCCCCAGATGATTACAAAGAACATCCACCAAAACCAAGTTCATCAATCAATAAGAATTGCAGAACTCCAGAGCTAGGGGAAAGCAACACATAGAATTCATGGCTTTTTTCTCATGATCCTTTAGTCTCTCAAAGTTAAATTAAAAAAAATTTTTTCTTACTCTATTTTTATAATTTTTCCTCTTTCCTATTTTAATGTTTTTTAACATTATCTTATCAATACTTTTTTAAAAATATTTTTAAAATTTCATTGTTATAGTCATATTTTATCACTTCAATGTATTTAACCTTATTTGTTGTATACATATAGGTCTTGTTCTTTAAAATTTAAAATTTTGAGATACAATTTCTTCTAATGGATAAAAAAATACACTAAATCTAGTGCATGGCTTTGTTCTAGTCACCAACGTGCTCATATTCTTTCCTCTTTTTTTTCCTATTTTCAACCAACTTCTTATCTTACCAATTCCTTTCTTAGAATCTTTTTTAATTTTCACCTTTACAATCCTATTCCATCCCTTCATCATGTTTACCATTATTCCTGTATATACGGAGGGAATGATGCCAGTCTTTTGGTACCTGATTTGTGACCAAGGATGTGATCTATTCTGGAGAATGTTCCATGTACACCAGAGAAGAATGTGTATTCTGTTGTTTTGGGATGGAATGTTCTAAATATATCTGTGATGTCCTTCTGTTTCAGCGTGTCATTTAAAGCCTTTATTTCCTTGGGGCTCCTGGGTGGCTCAGTGGGTTATACCTCCACCTTTGGCTCAGATCACAACTGTTCAAAATCTTTGGGACACAGCAAAGGCAGTCCCTGAGAGGAAAGTATATAGCAAGTATTTCTCAAGAAAAAAGAAAGGTCTGAGGTACACAACATAACCCTAAACCTAAAGGAGCTGGAGAAATAACAGCAAAGAAAGCCTAACCCAAATTAAAAAAAAAATCATGAATGAAAGAGGAGAGACCACAACCAAACGTGAACAGACTCATAACCAGTAAGGATACTGAAGCAGTCATCAAAAATCTCCCAACAAACAAAGGCCCAGGGCCAGACGGCTTCCTAGGGGAATTCTACCAAGCATTTAAAGAAGATTTAATTCCTATTCTCCTGAAACTGTTGCAAAAAATAGAAACGGAAGGAAAAATTCTAAACTCATTTTATGAAGCCAGCATTACCTTGATCCCAAAACCAGACAAAGACCCAACCAAAAAGGAGAATTGTAGACCAATATCCTTGATGAACACAGATGCAAAAATTCTCACCAAAATACTGGCCAATAGGATCCAACAGTACATTAAAAGGATTATTAACCAAGACCAAGTGTGATTTATTCCTGGGCTGCACAACATCCACAATCAATCAATGTGATACAATGCATTAATAAAAGAAAGAACAAGAACCATATGATACTCTCAATAGATGCTAAAAAAGCATTTGACAAAGTACAGCATCCTTTCTTGATCAAAACTCTTCAGAGTGGAGGGATAGAGGGTACCTACCTCAATATCCTCAAAGCCATCTATGAAAAACCCACAGCAAATATCAATGGGGGAAAACTGAGAGCTTTTCTGCTAAGGTCAGGAACACGGCAGGGATGTTCACTATCACCACTGCTATTCAACATAGTACTAGAAGTCCTAGCCTCAGCAATCAGACAACAAAAAGAAATAAAAGGAATCCAAATCAGCAAAGAAGTCAAACTCTCACTCTTTACAGAGACTATGATACTTTCTGTGGAAAACCCAAACACTCCACTCCAAAACTGCTGAAACTCATACAGGAATTCAGTAAAGTGTCAGGATATAAAATCAATGCACAGAAATCAGTTGCATTTCTATCCACCAACAGCAAGACTGATGAAAGAGAAATTATGGAGTCAATCCCATTTACAACTGCATCCAAAACCATAAGATACCTAGGAACAAACCTAACCAAAAAGGCAAAGAATCTGTACTCAGAAAACTATAAAGTACTCATGAAAGAAATTGAGAAAAAAAAATGGTAAAACGTTCCATGCTCAGAGAATGGAAGAACAAATATTGTGAAAATGTCTGTGCTACCTAAGGCAACCTACAAGTTTAATGCAATCCCTATCAAAATCCCATCAATTTTTTCAAAGAAATGGAACAAAGAATCCTACAATTTATATGGAACCAGAAAAGACCCCAAATAGCCAGAGGAATGTTGAAAAAGAAAACCAAAGTTAGTGGCATCACCTTTCCAGAATCCAAGCTCTATTACAAAGCTGTAATTGTCAAGACAGTATGGTACTGGCACAGAAATAGATACATAGATCAACAGAACAGAAGAGAGAACCTAGAAATGGACCCTCAATTCTATAGGCAACTAATTTTTGACAAAGCAAGAAAGAATGTCCAATGGAAAAAAGACAGTCTCTTCAACAGATGGTATTGGGAAAATTGGATAGCCACATGCAGAAGAATGAAACTGGACCATTTCCTTATACCACACACAAAAATAGACTCAAAATGGATGAAAGACCTCAATATGAGACAGGAATTCACCAAAATCCTTGAGCAGAACACAGGCAGCAACCTCTTTGACCTCAGGCACAGCAACTTTTTCCTAGAAATACCGCCAAAAGGTAAGGGAAGCAAGGGCAAAAATGAACTATTGGGACTTCATCAAGAGCAAAAGCTTTTGCACAGCAAAGGAAGCAGTCAACAAAACCAAAAAACAAATGACAGAATGGGAGAAGATATTTGCAAATGACATATCAGATAAAGGGATAGTATCCATAATCTATAAAGAACTGATCAAACTCAACACCCAAAGAACAAATAACCCAGTCAAGAAATGGGCAGAAGACATGCACACACATTTTTGCAAGGAAGACATCCAATTGGCTAACAGACACATGAAAAAGAGCTCCACATCATTCGGCATCAGGGAAATACAAATCAAAGCCACAATGAGATACCACCTCAGAATGAGATACCAGTCAGAATGGCTAAAATTAACAAGTCAGGAAATGACAGATGTTGGCAAGGATGTGGAAAGGGGAACCCTACCACACTGTTGGTGGGAATGCAACCTGGCGCAGCCACTCTGGAAAACAGCATGGAGGTTCCTCAAAAAGTTGAAAATAGAACTACCCTATGACCCAGCAGTCGCACTACTGGGTATTTACCCTAATGATACAAATGTAGTGATCTGAAGGGTCATGTGCACCCAAATGTTTATAGCAGCAATGTCCACAATAGCCAAACTATGGGAAGAACCTAGATGTTCATCAGCAGATGAATGGATAAAAAAGATGTGGTATAGGGGGCGCGTGGGTGGCTCAGTGGGTTAAAGCTTCTGCCTTCAGCTCAGGTCATGATCCCAGGGTTCTGGGATCGAGCCCCGCATCAGGCTCTCTGCTCAGAGGGGAGCCTGCTTCCTCCTCTCTCTCTCTCTCTCTGCCTGCCTCTCTGCCTACTTTTGATCTCTGTCTGTCAAATAGATAAATTTAAAAAAAAAAGGAAGATGTGGTATATATGTATATATATAATGGAATACTATGCAGCCATCAATAACATGAAATCTTGCCATTTGCAAGGACATGGATGGAACTAGAGGGTATTATTCTAGGCAAAATAAGTCAATCAGAGAAAGACAATTATCATATGATCTCTCTTATGAGGAATTTGAGAGGCAGGGCAGGGAGTTGTGGAGGGTAGGGAGGGGAAAAAATGAAACAAGATGGGATCAGGAGGGAAACAAACCATAAAAGACTCTTAATCTCATGAAACAAACTGAGGGCTGCTGGGGGGTAAGGGAGTAGGGATAAGGTGGCTGGTCGATGGACACTGGGTAGAGTATGTGCTATGGTGAGTGCTGTGAAATGTGTAAGCCTGATGATTCACAGACATGTACCCCTGGGGCAAATAATACATTATATGTTAATTTAAAAAAAAAGAAAAGAAAAGAAAATTCAATTTCCGGGCTTTATGTGCATTTCAAGACATAAAATAGGGCCCTGCATAAAGTAGGCACTTCACAAAATTTGGTGTGTATTCAAACAACACCATACCTAGTTTCAATGAAAAACAAAAAATTTAGCACCTCAATGGGCAGCCACATGTCCAGCTAACCCTCTGGGGATTGGAATACCAAAGGAATAGGGACAACACATGTTGAAGGATGATTAGCCACCACCATTGGAAGGACACACTGACCCTCATGTGGCAGATGAGGTCTTCTATGGCCTATCTCTGCTCACCCCTGCAGTTTCACTGTTCTCCCATCAGAAGGTTAGGGGGATATTGCAGGGTGCTCTCTGATGTTCTGCTATTGGTAGAGAGATCCACTGGGATCTAGCTTCTGCTCAGTATATCTCACCTTCCATCTCTCCTGACCCTCATCCTGCAATTTTTAATGTGCTTATATTCCTTCTGGATGTAACATTCCATTACACAGCTCTAGACTTCTGCCCTTGAATTTCTTGTCCCTTAATTTCTCTGGACTATTGATAGTCTTCATTGAAACTCTGCTAAGGTGCACCGTCCTTCAACAAAGCACCCCTCCAACACATACTCTCCAGATTAAACTACAAGACCTTTCTCTACTCTCTTAGTATCAAATCATTATCTGCTCTGCCCATTATAAAGAGAGCTCTTCTGCTTAATAAATTCAGGTTACATAGACTCAATTATATAAGAAACATAACACAGCAAAGAAAAAGAATGTCAACTTGATTCATCATCCCCATATCATGAGTGATGGTACTCCCAGTTTAGACGTGGCCTTTGAATAGTTTATTGGTCTATGGCATATGCACGTATCTGAAGCACTGTTCTGTTATTTATTTACTTATAATGAAAAGTAAAATACAAACATCCACAATTATAGTTTTTATAGGATGGAAAAGAAGCAAGAAATCCAATCAACATTTACAGTTCTCACAATAACTGTAGGTATGTATATACAAACCATTCTGAACAAATGAACTTATGCATGCCCATATTTTCTCTGGTGTCTAATATTTCCATATATAAAAAGAAGTATCTATATTGAAATGTTCCATTTACTTGACTATTCCCCTTACTAAACTGCAAACTCCTTAACTCAAGATTCATATCTTGTATTTCCTTATATCTCAGCACATTGAATAATGCCTGGTATGAAGAATCATTTCTCACTATATAAAAGCTTTTATAGAATACCAATTGGGTCACATTTAGAAGAACTTACATAGTTTCATTACAAAGCATCACCCATGTCAGTTTCCAAAAGAGATTTGCTCACCTTGAGTTCAGATGTCCCATAGAAGTAGAAATCTGAAGTCAATAAATAAAACTAAGCTTTAAAGTATACTAGTAGTAGTAGAATTTTTCTAATATTAACACCTATGTTTTTGCATATATGAGTCCTGCTTCTCCAATGTAGGAGAAAGTACTAAAATCTCCAACCCCTTACTTTCCCCCACCCAGCCTTATAACCTTATGTAATCTTGGTTCCAAGAGTCAGGTCATCCTGACCTTTTGTGGGGAAGACTTTTCATTACTACAGGAGCATGGGGTAGATAAATCAGAGACAACTAGATTTTGGAGGGCCCACTGGACGTACATTGAATTCATGCTGTAGAACTGGCATCATCGCTGGCATCATGAGTAGTTGCAGAAAAATCTAATTCCTGAAATACACAGCTTGATGGTACCAACAGAAAAGGCAAAATTTTCCTCATCAAGCCCAGGAGAGTATGGGGCATTGTTCTTAAAAGTTAGACCTCCAGTCTGTTCCTCTAGAACTCCCAAGAATTCTGAAAACCTCTGCTATCTTTTAACACATGATCCTCAAACTATGGTCCAAAATCAGTACCAGCAGCATCTCCTGAAGACTTATTAGGAATTTAAACTATTAAGCCCCACTCCAGTCCTACTGAATCAACAACCTGTTTTTAAACAACCTTTCCAGTTAATTCTTTTTTTTTATTTGTTTATTTACAGCATAACAGTGTTCATTGTTTTGGCAACACACCCAGTGCTCCATGCAGTAAGTGCCCTCACTATTACCCACCACCTGGTTCCTCAACCTCCCACCCCCGCACCCCTTCAAAACCCTCTGGTTGTTTTTCAGAGTCCATAGTCTCTCATGGTTCATCTCCCCCTCCAGTTTCCCTCAACTCCCTCTCCTCTCCATCTCCCCATGTCCTCCATGTTCTTTGTTATGCTCCACAAATAAGTGAGACCATATGATACTTGACTCTCTCTGCTTGACTTATTTCGCTGAGCATAATCTCTTCCAGTCCCGTCCATGTTGCTACAAAAGTTGGGTATTCATCCTTTCTGATGGAGGCATAATACTCATTGTGTATATGGACCACATCTTCTTTATCCATTCCTCCGTCGAAGGGCATCTTGGTTCTTTCCACAGTTTGGCGACCGTAGCCATTGCTGCAATAAACATTGGGGTACAGATGGCCCTTCTTTTCACTCCATCTGTATCTTTGTGGTAAATACCCAGCAGTGCAATTGCAGGGTCATAGGGAAGCTCTATTCTTAATTTCTTCAGGAATCTCCACACTGTTCTCCAAAGTGGCTGCACTAACTTGCATTCCCACCAACAGTGGAAGAGGGTTCCCCTTTCTCCACATCCTCTCCAACACACGTTGTTTCCTGTCTTGCTAATTTTGGCCATTCTAACTGGTGTCAGGTGGTATCTCAATGTGGTTTTAATTTGAATCTCCCTGATGGCTAGTGATGATGAACATTTTTTCATGTGTCTGATAGCCATTTGTATGTCTTCGTTGGAGAAGTGTCTGTTCATATCTTCTGCCCATTTTTTGATATGATTATCTGTTTTGTGTGTGTGGAGTTTGAGAAGTTCTTTATAGATCCTGGATATCAACCTTTTGTCTGTACTGTCATTTGCAAATATCTTCTCCCATTCCGTGGGTTGCCTTTTTGTTTTGTTGACTGTTTCCTTTGCTGTGCAGAAGCTTTTGATCTTGATGAAGTCCCAAAAGTTCATTTTCGCTTTTGTTTCCTTGGCCTTTGGAGACATATCTTGAAAGAAGTTGCTGTGGCTGATATCAAAGAGGTTACTGCCTATGTTCTCCTCTAGGATTCTAATGGATTCCTGTCTCACGTTGAGATCTTTTATCCATTTCGACTTTATCTTTGTGTACGGTGTAAGAGAATGGTCGAGTTTCATTCTTCTACATATAGCTGTCCGGTTTTCCCAGCACCATTTATTGAAGAGACTGTCTTTTTTCCACTGTATATTTTTTCCTGTTTTGTTGAGGATTATTTGACCATAGAGTTGAGGGTCCATATCTGGGCTCTCCACTCTGTTCCACTGGTCAATGTGTCTGTTTTTATGCCAGTACCACACTGTCTTGGTGATCACAGCTTTGTAGTAAAGCTTGAAATCGGGTAATGTGATGCCGCCAGTTTTGTTTTTGTTTTTCAACATTTCCTTAGCAGTTCGGGGTCTCTTCTGATTCCATACAAATTTTAGGATTATTTGCTCCAGCTCTTTGAAAAATACCAGTGGAATTTTGATCGGAATGGCATTAAAAGTATAGATTGCTCTAGGCAGTATAGACATTTTAACAATGTTTATTCTTCCAATCCAAGAGCATGGAATAGTCTTCCATCTTTTTGTGTCTTCTTCAATTTCTTTCATGAGTGTTCTGTAGTTCCTCGAGTACAGGTCCGTTACCTCTTTGGTTAGGTTTACTCCCAGGTATCTTATGGTCCTTGGTGCTATAGTAAAAGGAATCGATTCTCTAATTTCCCTTTCTGTATTTTCATTGTTAGTGTATAAGAAAGCCACTGATTTCTGTACATTAACTCTCTTCCAGTCCCGTCCATGTTGCTACAAAAGTTGGATATTCCATCCTTTCTGATGGAGGCATAATACTCCATCGTGTATATGTACCACATCTTCCTTATCCATTCGTCTGTCGAAGGGCATCTTGGTTCTTTCCACAGTTTGGTGACTGTGGCCATTGCTGCTATAAACATTGGGGTACAGATGGCTCTTCCTTTCACTACATCTGTATCTTTGGGGTAAATACCCAGCAGTGCAATTGCAGGGTCATAGGGAAGCTCGATTCTTAATTTCTTGAGGAATCGCCACACTGTTCTCCAGAGTGGCTGCACTAACTTGCATTCCCACCAACAGTGGAAGAGGGTTCCCCTTTCTCCACATCCCCTCCAACACACGTTGTTTCCTGTCTTGCTAATTTGGCCATTCTAACTGGTGTCAGGTGGTATCTCAATGTGGTTTTAATTTGAATCTCCCTGATGGCTAGTGATGATGAGCATTTTTTCACGTGTCTGATTGCCATTTGTATGTCTTCATTGGAGAAGTGTCTGCCCATTTTTTGATATGATTATCTGTTTTGTGTGTGTGGAGTTTGAGGAGTTCTTTATAGATCCTGGATATCAACCTTTTGTCTGTACTGTCATTTGCAAATATCTTCTCCCATTCCGTGGGTTGCCTTTTTGTTTTGTTGACCGTTTCCTTTGCTGTGCAGAAGCTTTTGATCTTGATGAAGTCCCAAAAGTTCATTTTCGCTTTTGTTTCCTTGGCCTTTGGAGACATATCTTGAAAGAAGTTGCTATGGCTGATATCAAAGATGTTACTGCCTATGTTCTCCTCTAGGATTCTAATGGATTCCTGTCTCATGTTGAGGTCTTTTATCCATTTCGAGTTTATCTTTGTGTACGGTGTAAGAGAATGGTCGAGTTTCATTCTTCTACATATTGCTGTCCGGTTTTCCCAGCACCATTTATTGAAGAGACTGTCTTTTTTCCACTGTATATTTTTTCCTGTTTTGTTGAGGATTATTTGACCATAGAGTTGAGGGTCCATATCTGGGCTCTTCACTCTGTTCCACTGGTCAATGTGTCTGTTTTTATGCCAGTACCACACTGTCTTGGTGATCACAGCTTTGTAGTAAAGCTTGAAATCGGGTAATGTGATGCCGCCATTTTTGTTTTTGTTTTTCAACATTTCCTTAGCAGTTCGGGGTTTCTTCTGATTCCATACAAATTTTAGGATTATTTGCTCCAGCTCTTTGAAAAATACCGGTGGAATTTTGATCGGAATGGCATTAAAAGTATAGATTGCTCTAGGCAGTATAGACATTTTAACAATGTTTATTCTTCCAATCCAAGAGCATGGAATAGTCTTCCATCTTTTTGTGTCTTCTTCAATTTCTTTCATGAGTGTTCTGTAGTTCCTCGAGTATAGGTCCTTTACCTCTTTGGTTAGGTTTATTCCCTGGTATCTTATGGTTCTTGGTGCTATAGTAAATGGAATCGATTCTCTAATTTCCCTTTCTGTATTTTCATTGTTAGTGTATAAGAAAGCCACTGATTTCTGTACATTGACTTTGTATCCTGCCACGTTACTGAATTGCTGTATGAGTTCTAGTAGTTTGGGGGTGAAGTCTTTGGGGTTTTCCATATAAAGAATCATGTCATCTGCGAAGAGAGAGAGTTTGACTTCTTCCTTGCCAATTTGGATACCTTTTATTTCTCTTTGTTGTCTGATTGCCGTTGCTAGAACTTCTAATACTATGTTGAACAAGACTGGTGAGAGTGGGCATCCTTGTCGTGTTCCTGATCTCAACGGGAAGGCTGCAAGCTTTTTCCCATTGAGGATGATATTTGCTGTGGGTCTTTCATAGATAGATTTTATGAAGTTCAGGAATGTTCCCTCTATCCCTATTCCAGTTAATTCTTAATGCATGCTCAAGTTCTACACCATTAATGAATCTCTTTTCTACTATTTGCAATTAAGAGCCCTGATTGAAGTATCTACCAATCACTATTTCCCCTTGTTAGGAGACTGAATTTTGCTGGGTTACCTGATTAAAGGCCTCTGGTGTTTGAATGGCTTGGCAGAGTCAAAGAAAAAAGAAAAACAAAAAAGAAATCAGAGTATCTCTTACCTAGAAATAAATAAAGACATTTCTCTTCAATATCTTTTATTCTAAATTGAATTTGTGAAGTGAAACATTTATAGAAGGCAACACTGCTGTGGTTCATTTTTGTTTGCTTATTTGATTTAATTAACCAGAGGTTTTGGTTTTTTTTTTTAAGATTTTATTTATTCATTTGACAGAGATCACAAGTAGGCAGAGAGGCAGGCAGAGAGGAAGGGAAGCAGGCTCCCTGCGGAGCAGAGAGCCCAATGCGGGGCTCGATCCCAGGACCCTGAGATCATGACCTGAGCCGAAGGCAGCGGCTTAATCCACTGAGCCACCCAGGTGCCCCTTAACCAGAGTTTTTAATGAAGGGGTTCATTCAAATTTTATTATTACTTGCTTTCTAACGCACTCAACTTTGTCTAGAATCTGAGAATTGTTTTATTCAGTCACATTTTTCTATTTCGGAATTTAAAATTAAATTTTTGAAAAGTAGGGGAGCCTGGGTGTCTCAGTCAGTTTTGCATCCAACACTTGATTTTAGCTCAGGTCATGATCTCAGGGTCATGAAACACAGCCCACTTCGGACTCTGTGCTCAGCAGAGAGTCTGCTTGATATTCTCTCTCTCCTTCTCCTTCTTCTCCTCCCCTCACTTTCTGTCCCTCCCTCTCTCTCTCCCTCCAATATATAAATAAATAAAATAAAATCTTTAAAAAAATGAAAATAAAAATTTGAAAAGTAAAAAGGTAAGGTAATTTTTGATAATACCCTAAATTTAAAAATCTGAATATGTTTTTAGCTAAAATGGGAAAGAAGCAATTAGAAGTTGCATCTAAGGTGAAAAGTGAAGGAAGAGCCATTTTTGCCTTAAAACATCATCCCACGTAGTTGTTACTGAGTCGTAAGTTATCTTATAAGTCATAAAATCTCAGGCTAGGAGAGATTTCACAAGTTATCACATTAGACCATTTTTTAAAATGTGTTTGCTCTACCTCTCTGACACTGGCAGTCCAGTCTATCCAGTATCATCGAGAGGAACAAATTAGGGGTAACTGGGTGGCTCAGTCACTTAAGCATCTGCCTCCAGTTCAGATCATGATCTCAGGGTTCTGGGATGGAGCCCCACGTTGGGCTCCCTGCACAGCAGTGAGTCTGCTTCTCCCTCTGCTCCTCCCCCACTGCTCATGACCAGTCTTTCTTTCTCTCTCTCTCTCTCTCTCTCTCTCTCACTTTCACTCTCAAATAAATAAATAATAATAATAAAGAACAAATTATCTCATGGAGACTGCACCCTTCTTGGACAGTTCTTATTACTGAAACATTCTTCCTTATATTGAGTTACTGTCTACCAATCTGAAATTTCTCATCGATCTGACTTCTTCCCTCTGGTCAAACCAAAAATTTCTAAATGATAATAATTTAAATGTTTTTAGATGATGACTTTGGTACATCCTATTCTTTTTCTTTTTTAAAGACTTACTTATTCATTTTAGAGCATGAGTGGGAAGGGCAGAAGGAGAGGAAGAGAGAATCCCAAGAAGACTGCGCTCAGTGCCTAGCCCCACGCAAGGTTCAATCCCACAACCCTGAGATCACGACCTGAGCCAAAACCAAGAGTCATGTGCTTAACCAACTGCACCACCCAGGAGTCCCTGATACATCTGATTCTTGTCTCTAGGTCACATAGTTCTATTCCCTGAAGTTCAGTCCGAAACCCTCCTCATGCAATAGAGTTTGAAGGCTTTACATTTGGTTTCTTCCTAACGTGTTCCAGTTTGTCTACCTTGAGAAGTACATTATCCCTGAAAAATCTGAGCAGTCTTAAGAAAAGTGGGTCTGTGCCAATCTTCAATCTACATTCTGTTTATTCAACTGATGCATCCCCTAAACTCAGAGTAGCTTTGAGGGCATCCACATCACATTGCAGACTTCTAGAAATATGACTGTCATCTAATACCTCTAAGCATTTTTACACATTCTGCTCAGAAGCTACAACTTAACCATCCCTGGAAAGTACAGTTACATTTCTGTTTTTTCACCCAAGTACAGGACCTCACATTTATCCCTGTTAAATTTCATTACATTTTTTCACTTCAAAATGTTTCACCTTGTCAAGCTCTTTTTGGATCCTAAATCTGCCATCTCACACATTCTTTATCCCTCACAGCTTTGTCATCTGCAAATTTGGTAAGACTTCCCTCAATAGCTTCCCCCAAGTCACAAATTCCGAAAGCAGGGAATATGACAAGACTATGGAACACAACCCTGAGACTATCAATAGAAATTTATCTCCAGATGGGTGTTTGTCTATAAATCAGGTCCTTTGCTTAATATTCTGTCAATTATCCACTTAATTATAAGACACCTGATTCATACTTGCCCTTCTTATCCATGAGAATACATGATATACTTTGCTAAGTCAAACACTCCATGTCAAATACTTTATTACCAGTCTAATAACTCTATCAAAGAAGGAACTGAAGTAAATCTTAGCAACCACAAGGTGATTCCTAGTGACTATCACTTCCTATCATTTGCTAGGATTCTAGGATTAAAGAAAATTATTGAGTCTCATGACAAAAGGGCATGAGGTAAAAGGAGATAAGCCAGTCAGTATTCGTAAGTTGTCTTTAAAGATTAATTTTTTAAAAATAGTAAAAGCTATTCTTTAATTAAGTAAATATGTATGTATGTATGTATGTAGAAAATATACATATATATGTACAACTTATTTTATAAAAAGTAGAACTTTTGGGGCGCCTGGGTGGCTCAGTGGGTTAAGCCTCTGCCTTCAGCTCAGGTCATGATCTCAGGGTCCTGGGATCGAGCCCCGCATGGGGCCTCTCTGCTCAGCAGGGAGCCTACTTCCTCCTCTCTCTGCCTGCCTCTCTGCCTACTTGTGGTCTCTCTCTGTCAAATAAATAAATAAAATCTTTAAAAAAAAAAGTAGAACTTTTCTGATGAAAATTGGGATTGGGGGTGGAGTACCCCGAGTCACTGGTTTGAAGCTGCAAATCCCTGTAGCTCTTCATTAGACTTCCCTGAAGATTCCCCAGGAAGTATCAGAACATAGTTTAAAAAACACTGTTTTAAGCCATTTTTAGTCACTTACCAATACAAATTGGTTTTTAAGTCAGCCTTCCAAAAAAGCAGATAACTGTGAACAGTGTCTTAAAACAAAAGCACACTTTGGTGAGACAGAGAAACGTGAATATAGATAGGGACCTAAAAACAGGGACCATGGAGCACCAGGGTGGCTCTGTTGGTTAAGTCTCCAATTCTTGATTTTGGCTCAGGTCATGAAATCGAGCCTAGGTGGAGCTCTGCTTAAGATTCTCTCTGTCCCTTACCCCTTACCCCCGCTTTCTCTCTCTCTTGCTCTCAAAAAAAAAAAAAAAAGAAAAGAAAAGAAAAAGAAAAAAGAAAAGGGTAAAAACAGGAGTATGTCCAAACTCTCCAATTCTTTAAAGGACTGGTAACGTAAGAGTCCTCTGAATTCTCTACTAACCAAATAGCCAGCAGGCCAGCATATCCCTTCACATTTTAAGCCACAGGCTTGCTTCACAGATGAAGAAAGATGCTTTATACAATTACAAGGCAAACATGTAATGCAAGTTTTCACATTCACCCTACAACAGGAGCTTCTATGTCTTTTATTCCATAGACAGTTATTGATCACGTACCATGTGCCAGGCACCGCGCCCCCCCCCCCCCCCCCGTTGGATGCTTTTGAAGATGGCAGCATCATTCAGCATCACAAAGCCAGTAAGACACACATGAAGAAACTGAGACTCAAAGCAGCTAAGTCTCCTGCCCAGGTTTGCCAACTAGTAAGAAGTGCAATCAGGATTTAGACCTGAAAAAGATCTGGCTCCAACTCTCAAGAAGCTCCCTGTAGAATCAAAAAGATAGTTATGTAAATAAATGACTGCACAGTTATAGATTCATATGGACAGCTCTCCTGATTTAATCAGGCCTTTCTTCACCATGCTGGACAGAAGCACAGAACACAGAAGGCAGAGCAGGCAACAACCACGAAATCTGGTCCCACACTTAAAAGAGGCAGGTGTTGGTTGCCATCCTATAGAGAAAACAGAATGTACATTTCCTTCACATTCTATGCATTTGAAGTGCTGTCACCTAGTAGGCAGCTGTACTGAAGTATGCCCACGACATCTGCTTTTAAAATGGCTTGCCAGAGAACGACTTTCGAGACTCCACTCTTAAACATCTCCAAGGTTTCTGCTAATGCTGTGGTCCTGAAAATGCTAAAAAGACGTTAAATCATGTTTATGTCAATGGCAGCTCTAAAGGCCTTGGTTAATTTTTCTCATGGCAGCAAAGCGAAAGAAACGGGACCTGCATTTGGCACCAACACCTCCCTGGCTTCCTTACTGTGCCAACAAGCCTGACTTGAAGCATTTGTAGCGGCTTTCAGCTGCTGCAGACCACCTCTCTGCAGCTCAGCAGATGGTTAGAGCAGTAGCGAGAGCAACAGAGGCCATTTCAGGCTCCAGGAAATGTAGCAGGTGTTTCAGGTTCCAAAAGAAAATTATGCCCAACTTTGCCCTTTCATCATTTCTTTTTCTCCTGATGTGTGAGATATTTTCTCCCTATCTGTGGCCTCTCTCTATACCTAACACGATAGTAGAGCATGTCAGTTAAATTGAGAAAAGGTTATGAATGTGCAGGGATAATACTTCTGGGTATCTTATGCAGAATGCTTTCTGTTAAGATATTTTCTACTTGGGGCTTATGGTATTTCCTCCTACGAATGCATAATTTCACCTTCCCATGAATCCAGAGTTTGACCTGAGAGGAATCACAGAGGATTTGAGATCAGAAGTATTTTAATGAGTAAAAACAGGAACGTCTGGGAAAGTAATTTTAAAGAAACCTGAGATAGAATTAAGTTTCTATAACTGGTATTCAGGACTTTTGAAATAGCACCTCTTCTTATGTGCTATTGTGCTCAACCAAGAAGAACGGTTTCCATTCTACTGTCTCCTGTCTTTCCTCCTTCTTTTCAGACCACTCCTTCCCAGGGTCCTCATGTTCCTGCTCTTTGATAATTTTACTATTGCACAGGGTTCCACTATTGGGCCTCAATGCTTGGCATTCTATGAATTCTCCCTGGGTGACTTCATCTAAACCCCTGGATTCAACTACCATCCATATGCTGATGATGGCTGGGGTAGTCTTTGTTCCAGATCTACAGAACCAGCCAACTCAAACCAATGAATTCCAAGTTTAACCAACTCCTTCTCCTCCCCCTCCCCACACAAGATTCACTGTTTAAGGGAGGAGCATCACCTTCTACCCAGTCCTCCAAGCCAGAAACCTGGGAGACTATGGCTTTCTGTCCCTTCACCCCAAACTAAATATGTCACCAAGGTTTGTCGCTCCTTCCACAGTACTATCTCTGAAAAAAAAAAAAAAATTTTGTACTTTTCATCTCTACTGCTATTTCTTAGGCCCTCGCCACTCCTTGATTAGTTTATGCTACTAGCCTTTCCAATTGGCTCCCTATTTTGTTCCCTTTTTATTTTCTCTAAAATGCAATCCAAACATGTTACTTTCCTGCCAATATTTCACAACTTCCCATAACCCTCATAATTTAGCCCCAGTAAACTTCTCTTCCACCCTTTCCTAACATTCATGAGCTCCATACTTAAGCCACATGAACTACTTAGAGTTCCCCTTAAATTCTAATTTATTATATACGTCCATGTTATTTCCTCTGTCTAGAATTAGGCACCTCTCTTTTAGGCAGCCTCACTATTCTGGAAGTTCATGTATTCTATACCCCAAAAGAAGGTAGAAGGGCAAACTGGTAAGCCATGTGGGTCCTGGAGGGCAGAGAGAGTCTAGTGGAATTCCCAGTTGTGTCTTACACTAGTTGTGTGTTCTTGAGCAAGTATCTTCACCCTCCCTGTGCCTTTGTATTTCTCATCCACAAAGTGGAATTAACGATAGTTCCTATAGTTTGGGATTATCGTGAGGCTGAAAGAACATATGTGTAAAATGTTTGGAACAGGGGCGCCTGGGTGGCTCAGTGGGTTAAAGCCTCTGCCTTCGGCTCAGGTCATGATCCCATGATCGAGCCCCACATCGGGCTCTCTGCTCAGCAGGGAGCCTGCTTCCTCCTCTCTCTGCCTGCCTCTCTGTCTACTTGAGATCTCTGTCTGTCAAATAAATTTAAAAAAAAAATGTTGGGAACAAAGCCTGCCATATTCAGAGTGCACAGTAAGCTGTTGTTATGACCATTATTGTAATGATCAGTTTACTTTTTTATGCATTCCCTGAAGGCCAGACACCTGACCTTCACCTCCATACCATAGTTCCAGGTGCTTACTCAACAGATGTTTCTGTGAATGGGTTAAAACAGTTCTTTAAAAATGATCTGTGAAAGTCATCAAGGATATTCAAGACTCTTTTACAAGAAATGTTAGCTTCATTGGTTTACCATTAACTATTTTGATAGTGGATCCTAAAATGCCTAAGATGTTTCTATAATTTTTCAAAAAAGATGCTGTCTCAGTAAAATTGAACTGAAAAAAAAAAGTCTAGACATTTCTTGAACAGTCACTGATTATTTTTTATTCTGTTATTTCCCAGCAGCTTACCCCAAATTCCTTGAGGTAATATATTATGTGTTGTTTCATCATTTTGTTTATAATTTATTTTTTCAACATCTACCAGGTACTCTGTTCACCAAATGCCTCATTGTGGAAAATAGTCTTCCCTTCTAATCACCATCTTTATGATACTGCATAGATTGGATATTGCATAAGAGGATGTGGGGAAGAGAGGTATTTGAGGGTGACGAACTTATTCTAAAAAGGAAGGTGACTACACTCAGCTCCCAAAATCATAATGTAAGACTACATTAAATATAAAAGTATCAGTCCCCTACTGGTAACATACAGTAAAAAAGAATAAAAATAATAGTATGTGCCTAACACACAGCCAAGCATAGAGCAGTAAATGTTAACCAAAATTAAATCCAGAGCCCTTGCTACACTGAATGATTCTGTGAAAAGTCTATGTCCAAGTATATGAAAATAATAGCATTCATGCACACTGCAGGTACACCATTTATTTGTCTTTAAAGACTTTATTTCAATGGCTGAAGTCCACTGAACCAAAGATAAGCAACAGAATACAACAGGTCTAATATTGGACTTCAGTGTATGGAATGAAGGTGTTATTGCTGAACTGTTGGTGTTTATCCCATTAGCTGGAAAGGAAACAGACCCTTCCATTAAGATGTTAAATTGGATTAATCACTGATGTAAAAAGCATCATAAGTAAACATCCTGTTAAAAAACAATCTATTGACTAAACCATTTATTTACTGAGCAAATGCAGAGGTTCCATTAGATTCTGTTCTATTCTAATTAAATATAAACTATGTAAACTAATTAGGACAGCTAGAAAAATATACATTTCAGATTTATTAAAAGAAAAAACTGACAATATTTTAATATGTCAATATAAATTTCTTCTCTACACCTAAGCCAGATAATACCAATTTTCATAATCGTCAATATCTTCATTTGTCCACTACATATGTGGAGGTTCACCATCAAGAAAATAACCAATGGTGGATTCCTTTCTCACATTGAGGTCCTTCATCCATTTGGAGTCTATTTTCGTGTGTAGTGTAAGGAAGTGGTCCAATTTCATTTTTCTGCATGTGGCTGTCCAATTTTCCCAGCACCATTTATTGAAGAGGCTGTCTTTTTTCCATTGGACATTCTTTCCTGCTTTGTCGAAGATTAGTTGACCATAGAGTTGAGGGTCGATTTCTGGGCTCTCTATTCTGTTCCACTGATCTATCTGTCTGTTTTTGTGCCAGTACCATGCTGTCTTGATGATGACAGCTTTGTAATAGAGCTTGAAGTCCGGAATTGTGATGCCACCAACTTTGGCTTTCTTTTTCAATATTCCTTTGGCTATTCGAGGTCTTTTCTGGTTCTATATAAATTTTAGGATTATTTGTTCCATTTCTTTGAAAAAAATGGATGGTATTTTGATAGGGATTGCATTAAATGTGTAGATTGCTTTAGGTAGCATGGACATTTTCACAATATTTATTCTTCCAATCCAGGAGCATGGAACATTTTTCCATTTCTTTGTGTCTTCCTCAATTTCTTTCATGAGTACTTTATAATTTTCTGTGTATAGATTCTTAGCCTCTTTGGTTAGGTTTATTCCTAGGTATCTTATAGTTTTGGGTACAATTGTAAATGGGATTGACTCCTTAATTTCTCTTTCTTTTGTCTTGCTGTTGGTGTACAGAAATGCAACTGATTTCTGTGCATTGATTTTATATCCTGACACTTTACTGAATTCCTGTACAAGTTCTAGCAGTTTTGGAGAATGCAGGCAGCAACCTCTTCGACCTCAGCCGTAGCAACATCTTCCTAGGAACAACAGCAAAGGCAAGGGAAGCAAGGGCAAAAATGAACTATTGGGATTTCATCAAGATCAAAAGCTTTTGCACAGCAAAGGAAACAGTTAACAAAACCAAAAGACAACTGACAGAATGGGAGAAGATATTTGCAAATGACATATCAGATAAAGGGCTAGTATCCAAAATCTATAAGGAACTTAGCAAACTCAACACCCAAAGAACAAACAATCCAATCAAGAAATGGGCAGAGGACATGAACAGACATTTCTGCAAAGAAGACATCCAGATGGCCAACAGACACATGAAAAAGTGCTCCACGTCACTCAGCATCAGGGAAATACAAATCAAAACCACAATGAGATATCACCTCACACCAGTCAGAATGGCTAAAATTAACAAGTCAGGAAATGACAGATGCTGGCGAGGATGCGGAGAAAGGGGAACCCTCCTCCACTGTTGGTGGGAATGCAAGCTGGTGCAACCACTCTGGAAAACAGCATGGAGGTTCCTCAAAATGTTGAAAATAGAACTACCCTATGACCCAGCAATTGCACTACTGGGTATTTACCCTAAAGATACAAACATAGTGATCCGAAGGGGCACGTGTACCCGAATGTTTATAGCAGCAATGTCTACAATAGCCAGACTATGGAAAGAACCTAGATGTCCATCAACAGATGAATGGATAAAGAAGAGGTGGTATATATACACAATGGAATACTATGCAGCCATCAAAAGAAATGAAATCTTGCCATTTGCGACGACGTGGATGGAACTAGAGCATATCATGCTTAGTGAAATAAGTCAATCGGAGAAAGACAACTATCATATGATCTCCCTGATATGAGGACATGGAGAAGCAACATGGGGGGTTAGGGGGATAGGAGAAGAATAAATGAAACAAGATGGGATTGGGAGGGAGACAAACCATAAATGACTCTTAATCTCACAAAACAAACTGGGGGTTGCTGGGGGGGAGGTGGGGTTGTGAGAGGGGGGAGGGGCTTATGGACATTGGGGAGGGTATGTGCTCTCATGAGTGCTGTGAAGTGTGTAAACCTGGCGATTCACAGACCTGTACCCCTGGGGATAAAAATACATTATATGTTTATTAAAAAAAAAAATTTGGAAGGGGAGGTGAACCATAAGAGACTATAGACTCTGAAAAACAACCTGAGGGTTTTGAAGGGTCAGGGGTGGGAGGTTGGGGGAACAGGTAGTGGGTAATAGGGAGGGCACGTTTTGCATGGAGCACTGGGTGTTGTGCAAAAACAATGAATACTGTTACGCTGAAAAAATAAATAAAATGGAAAAAAAAAAAAAAGAAAACAACCAATGGTACCACAATTAGAATGATGATAGCAGGGCAGTAGATGACATTCAAGAGAGTTGACCTATCATATTTCATGACTGCTACAGTTCTTCATATTTTAATGCTTCTATTGCCTTTCCCTGATAGACTTCAACATAGTCATACTTCAATACTCAATTTAGCTCTTACTTCTTGAAACTTCTCCAATTGACTAAAGCTGAGTTAGTAGATTTTTCTCCTTTCGTCTTTCTTTTTTCTTTAGCTGGGTTAGTGACCACTGAAACATTGTGTTTCTATTTCAACTGCAGTACTTATCACATCATATTACAATCTACTGATCGGTCGCTCAGTTAAACTGGCATGCTTTGTTTGCCTAATACAATACAGAATGCCAATCACACATGTGATTAATATTTATGAATGAATAAGTAAATGAAGGAATCAATCAATTATTGGGCTTTTTAAAATAACAGATTTTAATGTTTTAGAGTAGTTTTAGGTTCACGGCAACCCTGAGTGGACGGAGCACCTAGGTGGCTCAGTCGTGGAGCCTCTGCCTTTGGCTCAGATCATGATCCCAGGGTCCTGGGATGGAAGTCCATATCAGGCTCCCTCCTTGGCGGGAAGCTTGCTTCTCCCTCTCCCACTCCCCCTGCTTGTGTTCCCTCTCTCTCTCTGTGTCTCTCTCTGTCAAATAAATAAAATCTTTAAAAAAAAATTGAGTGGACAGTACAGAGAATTCCTGTATATATACTCCCTATCTTCTCCTCCTCCACTATCAACATCCTACACCACAGTTTTACACCAGTTGCAATCAATGAACCTACCTTAACACAGCATTATTACCCAAAGTTCATAACCTGCGTTAGGTTTATTTTTGGTGTGGTATAGTCCATGGGTTTGGACAAATGTCTAATGACATGTATGCAGCATTACAGCATCATACAGAAGTTTCACTCCCCTCAAACCCTCTGTATTCCATTTATTCTTCCCTCCTTATCTCTCCCACTCCTCCTAAGACCACTGATATTTTTCCACCATTTTCCAGAATGTCATATATTTGGAATCATACAGTATGTAGCCTTATCATATTGGCTTCTTTCACTTAGTAATAAGCATTTAAAATTTCTCCATGTATTCTCATGGCCTGATAGCTCATTTCTTTCTAGCACTAAATAATAATCCATTGTCTGAATGTACCACAGTTTATTCATTCACCTACTAAATATCTATTTTTTTAAGATTTTATTTATTTATTTGACAGAGAGAGAAACAACAAGAGCAGGAACAGAAGCTGGGGGAGTGGGAGAGGGAGAAACAGGTTTTCTGCTGAGCAGGGAGCAAAATGTGGGGCTTGATCCCAGGACACTGTGATCATGACCTGAGCCAAAGGCAGACGCTTCATGACTGAACCACTCAGGTGCCCCGATCTGTTAAATATCTGAGTTACTTCCAAGTTTCGGCAATTACAAATAAAGCTTCTATAAATCTTCATGTACAGTTGTGGGTGTGTGTGTGTGTGTGTGTGTGTGTGTGTACATAATTTTCAATTCACTTGGGTAAATACCAAGCAGTGCCATTGCCTCATCATACAGTAAGAATATGTTTAGTTTTATAAGAAAATGCTAAACTGTCTTCCAAAGTGACCATTCTGCATTCTTACCAGCAATGAATTAAAGTCCTATTGTTTCACAGATTGCCAGCATTCAGTGTGGTCAGGATTTTGATCTTGGCCATTCTAATAGGTGTGCAGTAGCATCTCATCATTGTTTTACACTGCAATTCATTAATGACATATGATATGGAGCCTTGTTTCACATACTTACTTGCCATCTGTATATCTCCTTTGTTGAGGTGTCTGTTTAGGTCTTTTGCCCATTTTTTAATTGGGGTTTCCATTTTATTGTTGCTCCTTGTATATTTTGGATACTAGTTTTTTATCAGAAATATCTTTTACAAATATTTTCTCCCAGTCTGTGGCTTATCTTCTCACTCTCTTAAATCATTAGGTTTGTAATTTAATTTATAGGGTTTCTGTTGCATACTTCCTAAAATATAGTCTCACAATTGAGGCCTTTGAGGCTGTGCCATTCTAATGTTTCAAGCTAGGATCTACTACAAAATCATTATGCCCTATCAAACCATTCTCAACAAGAAGCACCTGCAAGTCAATTAAAACACACTTTCCATGGCCAAACACCTAGCATATCTCATATGGTTGGTCTGGAATATGATCAGAAGTCTTCATTTTTTAAAATCACTAAAGACTTTTCCAATTCAAGTGGCTTTCAGAGAACACTTCCAACAGGACACATTTCCTCCAAGCCAGGAGGTGACATGGAGCAATTTGGTTCCCACAGGGAAAATATGCAAAGGATGCAAGTGAATCAGGGATACCTTTCAGCTCTCTTTTTTTTTTAGTAATTTATTTAACTATTCTTTTCATCTTTCCCAGGTTCACGGTTTCCTACAGTCTGAGACTGTAGTTCATTATGTCTTCTCAAACCTTATGACAACAGATTATATGGTTGCTATGGCAACTGATAACCTGCATAAGGATGATTAAGTAAGTCTATCTTTTTCCTTCGGATCTCTGACCTTAGATCAGACTAATATGTACCTACTGATCCTTTCCTGTGCATCTGGCACTGTGCAAGGTGCTGAGGACTCAATGACAAAAACAGGTTCTATATCTCATGGTGGGTACAATCTAGACATTCTTTTCTGGTCTTCATTCACCATCCATCTGTCCCACTTCAGGCTGACTTGTTCATTTCTCAATTATAAATTCCTCCAGAGTAGAAAGCACAGCTTGTACACTGTATTTCATAGTGCCTTCACTTATTTGACTCTTTCAAAGAATTAGCAATCTAGATAAGCTTAAAAAATAATATTAACAGACACCCATGATTCCACTATCTAGATTTAATTACTAGTACTTTATTACTTGTTATTCAAGATTTTACTCCTAAAGGACAGAAAATATTACAAATAAAATTGGAGTCTTTTTTGAAAATTTCCCCAGTCCCATTCTCCTCCCAATACCCTACCATCTAATCCTACCTAATTATTATGAGAAATTTGGTATAAACTTTTTAATATATTTGTGTGTTCTTTTAATATAATTCATAAAAAATTATATATAATAATGCATATTATAATTCTGTATATTTTTAAATGTACACAAATGCTACCATATTGTAGATATAGTTGATAGATTTATGTATTTATTTATCTCACCTTGTTCTACAAAGGAACTTAGATTATACCAAAAGTTATATATTGAATTTCAAATTTTATACTGAATCTTTTTTTTAAATCTGTGATCTGATTATTTTCTAATGGGTTAACTCTACTAGCACTAGATATACAAAATCTCAGCTAAAAATATTTGGATTTTATTATAGTGATTTTTCACTAGAAAAATCTAGATTGTGATTGTCCAGATTCTTTCAACAGGATTCAAAATTACTTCTGTTTCCTCATCAGTGTGGTAATTAAACTTAAAAATCTACATCTGAAAACCTTACCAAATTCCTGTAAAATGTTACATTAAAAAAAAGTTATGTCCCAAATACAAGCCAGAAATTATAAATGAAACAATGCAATTCTTTAAAGGATAGAATCTGCATTAGAAAACAAATGTTTGTGGAACAAATGTAATATGGATAATTATTGGCATAATTCAATATAAAAAATACACAAAATTGCAATTTGCGTCTGTCAGCTTTATAATTTGCAGAGTACTTTCATATATATTACCTTGCTCCATCTAAAATACTAATCAAAAGAAATAGAGAACATATAAAAGCAGCCACAGTTTTTACCTAGTTGCATGCAGCTCAGCTTCCACAAGTCTACTGGGCTCCCTTCCTATCTGATGTAGCTACATTTTAGCTTCTTGGTTATGTATTTGGAAATGCTATTGCTTCCCATGATGATTTCTTTCTACACAAGTTAATCAAGCACGACATATGGGATGTAATAAAAATATATCTTTATTTTTGACTCCCTCTGCCCTTTATAATTTATTCAGTAGTGAAAGATTTTTTTCCTGACCCTAGATTAAAAATCTGCAGGACCCATGACTTTCAACAGTTGTACAACCACTTTAAATTCAAAGCACAGTATAGATTCAACAATTAGAACATCCTGTCCCATATAATGATCAATATACTGAACTTAATCTAAAATAGGATTGTCTCCCCAACTGCAGCCCTGACTGCTATTGAACCTTAGGGGGAATACTAGGTTTCCTCTGTATCTCTAATGCTCCTCAGCCAGCATGTTAACCTTGACTTCAGGCCTCTGCATGATTGTGGCACAAAGAGAAAGAAGAGAGAAGAGAAGAAAAAACGTGGTAGACATTTGGAATGGATAAAGATGTGGTGTATATATTACAATGGAATTGTTCAAAAAGAATGAAATCTTGCCATTTGCAACGACATGGATGGAACTAGAGAGTATAATGTTAAGCTAAATAAATCAGTCAGAGAAAGATAAATACCCTAAGATTTCACTCATATGTGAAATATAAGAAACAAAACAAATTAAGGAAGGAAAAAAGGGAGGCAAACCAAGAAACAGACTCTTAATTCTAGAGAACAAACTGATGGTGACTAGAGAGGAGGTGGGCAGGGAGATGGGTTAAAGGGGTGATGGGGATTAAGGAGGGCACTTGTGAGGAGCTCTGGCTGTTGTACGTAAGTGATGAACCTTAAACTCTACACCTGAAACTAATACTTCACTGGATGTTAAGTAGCTGGAATTTAAATAAAAACTTGGAAAAAAAAATAAAGACTATTTAGAGCGCTAAACAAAACAAAAGACTTACTACAACTGGCACTCTAATTGAGTTTTGAGGCATCTGGATCTGCAGCATGTTTAAAGCTGGCTGCATCATGAGGCACTGTTGTTTACTGGGAAATTCCAGATAATCTTCACAAGGAGATGTGACAAAATCATTCATCATCAGGGTTAGTTACAGCAGCTATCTGTGCAAAGCAAAGAAAAGGATGCTACAACAATGCTATAAAAAAAAAAAATCTCCTGTGCCTCACACCTGCTCTTACTAAGGCTTTCTTTGGCACATTTTTCTTTCTACGTGGATATCTGAAGTATCCCCTGCTCAGAAGTAAATGACCCTTGTTCTATGCAATTTCCAGAATTTTCACAAGCCAAAATGACCTCTGAAAGAATCATTTCTAATCCATCCATTGCCATCTACAATATCAAAATCCAACATAAGCTGGGGGACCAGAATGCCTAAGTTCAAATCTCAGCTTTTCTGCTAACTAATCAACTGACACTGGGAAAGTTCCTTAAATTCTCAGTGCCACAGTTCCCTATCTGTGAAATAGGGAGGATGATAATAGTATCTATCATAGAAGGCTGTTCTGAGGATTAAGTGAGTTAATACATGTGCAGGGCATATAGTAAGCATCAGTAGACATCAGGTCATATCAAGTGGGCTGAGCCACTGTAACAGAATGGATAAAGAGGCCACTCATGGATCATTTCTTAATACTACCTTTCCCTAGAGGATATTGTTTAGAAGTAAAACGTTTAAAATCCCATTAAAACGATTTCATTTTTTCTCCTCCTTCCAGCAATTAAATTCCTAATCAGTCCTAAATCATTAATAAATGATTTTGCTTTTAAGGTTTTACAGCCAACGGTTTAAATAAAGAGAAAAAATTTAAAGAATTATGAAAATAATAGGAGTAGGAACTGTGCTAATACCTTTATTAGTTAACTGCACAAGAAACTTGCTATTTAGATCATCTGAAGGCAATCAAATTATGCCACTTATTTTTTGGCAGAACACCCTAATTCCAAGTAAAGTATCTAAAGGAAATAAGGAAAATTTGGGGTGTTGGGGATTTGGATGAAGTCTCTATTATGGGAATATTACAGCAACAGCACACAATACAGTGAAGCAGTAAAGGTGACTGCACAAGACTGAAACTACTATGACATACATGAGAATGTTAAAGTCTATCCAAATCATGTACTGGCTACAATATCACATTCTCTATACAGAAATGTTAGAACTGGTTGTTCAACAACATTTTGCTTCTTCTTCTGAAAAATCTATATGAATTTATCATTGAAGACTGACCACTGGAAGAAGAATTGTCCCCAGGTGAAGTGTTTTAACCATCAAGCAACATGCATATGCATGACAAGTATGTGACATGACTTTTACCTAAACTGCCAAAATGTATCTTCGAATTATTCTCATTCAAAAATTGTGTTGCTCCCAGTATGGTAATTTTTGTTAAAGCTTTCCTTGCCCCATCCCCTATGCACATTCTACGAATCCGTGGAATGGACAACCGGTACTTTAAAATCATCAGTGTCTAGATCACCAAGCTGTATCCTCAAGGATTTGTGCATCCTTTCATATTAAATTATAACTCCCATAGGAAATCATTTATTTCAAAAGTCATCATAGTTTCAATCCAATTTCATTACAGGATTTTTGCTTGCCTTTAAATGTGGGGGATAATCTCCCATCAAAAATAATAAACATGGACCCTGATTACTGGTCAAAATACAGATAAATGATCCCCATCCTCATGGCCACTTTGGATAAAAAATTCCTCCAAAAGATCTGGTCTAGTGTTTCATCATAAGAAATTCAGGGCAAATGTCTAAAGGCATTAATTCCCATAATATTTCACTGGATAAGAAACGAGGTCCAATATCCCTAACCAAATAGTCACTGTGTAACACACACCAGATACTAAATTCAATTTTCTGCTTGGGTAAAATGGAATAATAGTTTGCCTCCTGTTTCTATCTATGGCTAAGACTACCAATGCCATGCCAAAAAAAAAAAAGGGGGGGCTAAAACTTCAAAATAGTGATGTTAGTGATAATTTCAGTAGTCATCATTTAAGAGTCTGTAAGTTTTAAATATCTTCAAGTAGGCATCAATCAAAAAATAATCATTGCTTTAAAAAATCACTGATACTAACTTCTAGGCATTCAAAAACACTCTATAGAAGGCTAAGGCAACCATGTCCCCATTCTAAGTTAGCTTTCAAAAATTTAGGATATAACCCGTGAATTATAAATAAAGCAAACATAATTTTAAACAATCAAAACCTATTATCCTTATCAGGAAAGAAATGTACCAGAGGAAAATGAGTCATGTAAATAAAATTCAGAAACTTGCAAATTCCAGCTATAAAGTCTCACGACTTGTGTTAATATTACTCAAGTCTAACCACATGCTAATTATATTCATCCTTAGTTTGGATTTCGAAAGTGATACAGACTGCTTCTTACTAGCTCAGATACATTTTCTTTTATTAATATAGCACTTTTAACATTGAAAAAAAAAGAAAATAAAGGAGTCATAGCTATCTTTGCCTTCATACACTCTAATCTTACAAGGTTCGCCTATAGCCAAAATGCAGATGGACAGCTAATTTCAGACCTACCAGCATTGTCAACATTCTTCTTCATAAGCAGCTGGTGATTAACAATATGGGAAAGTGTGATTGAACTCCAGATGGAGTTGACTTCTTCATATAGCTCCAGACTAGTCGTTTTGGGGACAGATATCTTTAGTGCTATTGACTACTGAATCACCTATTTCTTTAAAATTAGATGATGCTGGAGGATTTCAGAGTGTTAAGAGAAACGTTAATTAAGATTAAGACTACGGTTCTTTTCTATCTGCTAGAAGTTACTACAACAAAGAGAATATAGAGTTGGTTAGCACTCTCCAGCACTGACCTTAGCTAGTAGCACATTGATGCACATGTTCTGAGATAGAATTCCTAATGAGGAGGTAAATGCTCTAATACTTTCTATCTTGAGAAGAATAATTTATGACCAGAGAAATTTCAGAAGATATCGGTGATAAGATAAAACTAAGTGTTATTCTGGTCAAAATAATTAAATGTATTTTCCCTCTGGGGAACTCAGCATAAATTACTCAAACTGAATGCTTTCCTAAATAATTAGTCTGCTTCTTCCAAACATTATCAGGAATGGCAAAAGCAAAGAGACAGTCAAATCAAAGCAAGGCAGTAGCATAACTTGTCTTCCTCCTAGAATAAAATAATCAATTTATCACACTTAAAAATGCTAATTTTATAGCCCTTGAATTTGAGAGAGTTTATTTTTATTTAGAATTTTTTATAATATTTTCTGAATAAAACTACACTTTATATTCCAGGTAAATTTATAAATGCTCATGGAGTCACAGAATTTTGAAGTTAGAAAAAATGCTTACATTCATCTAAGTTCACCATCTATGATGTACATGACCATCCATAATTTTATAGTAAATATAATACTTCAACTTCAGGCCAGAGCTTCATCACTCCAACAACACACACACACACATACACACACCCATAAGAGAATATTTTTTCTTTCATTACTAACTTCTAATTTGAAATTAGAGTAATTATTAAAATTACTCTATTTTGGTAAAGTGGATTTCTTTTAACTCCCAGCTTTTATTTTTAAAAGCACTACTAGTAAGTTGTATTAAAATAAAGCTACCAAATCAAAGCTCAAAAACCAAAGCCAAATGTACTTTACTTAAAGGATCCGTTCAACATATATAAAAGATCTGTTCAACATATATAATAATTCATTTCTATCTATCAAATCTACCTCAAGCTAGGCTTTCTTTAAATTATCTTTTTCTAGATTTTAAGCCCCTATACTTCCCAAACAGATACTATTCACTTCTTGCTACACCAATTTATGTAAGAGTGTGGTTAATGGAGTTATCATAAACAATCTGGTAAACACACTTGGTACAACATACCTATCATTGAATATGCAACCACAAGTACACACAGATAAGAAAAAACAAAAAAGACTACTCATGTCAGCCACGGTTTCAATAATTAGCTATCTGAAATGCACCTCAGATGGAAAGAAATCAATCATATTTCTCATAAAACTGATTTACCACATATTGAAATACTTAATGAAATCCATTTGTCATACATGACTAATTATGCAATCCTATCTTAGAAAGACATATGTAAATCAAACATTTCTTTTTTTATTTAAATTCAATTAGCTGACATATAGTACATCACTAGTTTCAGATATAGAGTTCAATAATTCATCAGTTGTATATAACATCTGGTGCTCATCATATCACGTGCTCTCCTTAATGCTCATCACCCATTTACCCCTAAATCAAACATTTCTAAAGGATTGTGCAAACAGGCTGAGATAAATATTTACAACATACAATAAAACATAATAACAACTCATTAAATCCTGACCCACAATAATCTAAGACACTAAATAGCATGATTTAGTCTCTCCAGCCATTAAACTAATTTATCCCTTGAAGAAATAAAAATACACACAAGACAACATTATTGCCAGTTTCAGCTCTTTACAAAGAATGACCCTGAGGAACCATTCAGAATAGCACTGCTAAGAATCAAACTCTATCAACCCTCATCAGATTAAATTCTCTTTATTTTTCACCCTGAAACATCTCCTTCCAATGCCAACTATTTAAACCTTTCAAGGACCACCTTTCCTATTGAACTTTCCATCATATTCAGCCAGTGTTAACTACTTCTTCCCTTGTTGCATTGTCTATGGTGACAATAGACATCCTGGTCATCGTCTTCTTTTTTTTTTTTTTTTCCTTTTTCCAGCTTTCTTGGGTATAATTCATCTTAGTCTTGAAACTCTCAATTTTTTTCTCAAAAGTTTCATTATTAAATTTCTAATTTCAAATGACAAAACTAAAATAGAATCACCTGTTATGTGGTCCCCCAAAATCCTAATCTCTGTCGTTTACAAGTAAATAAATATAAGAAGCACTTTTTTAAAGTGATATTTTACTAACAATTCCAAAATAAATATTTCCACTTTACTCACCAGGGACAAAACAAGTGGCTTATAAGATAAAGCTAGAAATGTTGCTTATTTATTTTGGTTGTTTTGTTATGTCTTATTTCTGTCTTTGTTTTGCATAAGAGCATTTAACTTCAACTTCTTTGACCACTTTAATCACATTTCTCACCAACAGAAAATATTCATACAAACTACTAAATAAATTTCACTTATAAGCTTTTGTATTTGCAATTCTCTGCAGAAAAAAAAACTGTATGCTTTCAATGCTAAAGATTTTGGTGTCTTTTTTTGGTATCCAATTAACATATTAATTTTGTCTACTATAGTCTATATATTAAATTGGTCACATCATAATCAATGTAGAGGATTTGAGTCATATTAAAACTATTTTTCTACGGTACTGAATCATGTAGGACACTATATATTATTCACTTCATTTATCTATATGTCTGGTCTGTACATATCCCAGAATGTTTCTTCTTTTCAGCTTGATATATTCTTTGACTCTAATGTTTAACAGATACTGCATTTGGCCAGCTTTCATGCCAAATCATCTGTAGTGGACAGTACTTTTTCTATTGATACCCACAGATTCCATTATGTTAAAATATTTTTTTTTCATTTGTTCCATCATTTTCACAATAAAAAAGGAAAATAAAGAAGAGGGCTACAAATTGTAATAAGTGTGTATTCATGTATTAACAACAGCTATCATTTGTTCAGTGTTATCTCTGAGCTGTGAAATTTATATACATTTTTAATATTTAATTTATATACATGGAAACATAGAAAATACTTGCAAATTATACCTCTGATAAGGAATTAATATCCAGAATATATAAAGATTTCCTATAACTCAACAACAAAATACAACCAATTAAAAATAAGGCTAAAGACTTTGTATTAGTTTGCTAGAGCTGACATGACAAAAACCACATACTTGAGTAACTTCAACAATACAAATTTATTTTCTCATATTTCTGGACACTAGAAGTCAAAGATCAAGGTGTCAGCAAAGTCGATTTCTTATGAGGCCTCTCTCTTTGACTCATAAATGTCCATCTTCTCCCTCTATGGTCTTTCTGCTATGTGTTCATATGTGTGTCCCAATTTCCTTTTTTTTTTTTTTAAAGATTTTATTTATTTATTTGACAGAGAGAGATCACAAGTAGACAGAGAGGCAGGCAGAGAGAGTGAGAGGGAAGCAGGCTCCCCGCCGAGCAGAGAGCTCGATGCGGGACTCGATCCCAGGACCCTGAGATCATGACCTGAGCCGAAGGCAGCAGCTTAAACCACTGAGCCACCCAGGCGCCCCCCAATTTCCTTTTTTTTATAAGAATACCAATCACACTGAAATAGGCCCACCCTAAAGATCTCATTATAACTTAATTACCTCTTTAAAGGCCTCCTTCAACTACGATCACGTTCTGAGCCACTGGGGTTAGGGCTTCAACATATAAGCAATTCAGCCCACAAAAGACCTGAAAAACTTTCTTTCCAAAGACATACAAACTGCCAATAGGCATATAAAGCCATGCTCAACATCACCAATTAGTAAGAAAATACAAATAAAACCATAATGAAGTACAATTTCACACCTATTAGGATGGCAATTATCTAAAAAGCAGAAAGTAACAAGTGTTGGTGGAAGAGATGGAGAAAACAGAACCCTCATGCAGTGTTGATGGGAAAGTAAAATCGGGCAAACATTTGAGGAAAACAGTTAAGCATTGCCTCAAAAAATTGAAAGTACAAATACCAAATGATCCAGCAATTTCACTTCTGGATATAAGGCCCAAAAGGACCAAAATCAGAGACGTAAAGAGATATTTCTACCCATATTCATAGCAGCATTATTCACAAGAGCCAAAAGCTGGAAGCAACACAAGTGTCAACTGATAGATGAATGAATAAAAACAAAATGTAGTATATACATACAGTGGAATAGTATTCAGCCTTATGAGGAAAAATCTGATATGTGCTACGATACAGATGAACTTTGATGACATTATTCTAAGTAAAATAAGTCATCACAAAAAAACAAATACGGTATGATCACATATATGTGATACCTAAAATGGTTAAATTCATAGGGACAGAAAGTAGAATGGACTGGGGGGAGGAAAAAAAGAGAAGTTATTTTTTAATGGGTACAGAGTTTCAGTTTTACATGATAGAAGTTCTGGAAATAGATGGTGATGATGGTTGAACAACAATGTAAATGTAGCTAATGTCACTGCACTACTAAAAATGGCTAAAATGCTCAATTTGCATTTTTTATTTCATAACTGAAAAACATTTAATCTATACAGCAAATCTAACAATAACTCAGCAAATATATATTCCTACTTGAATTTTTCAGATGAGGTAACAGAGGCTCAGAAAGGTGTAGTGTAAGAAGTAGAAGATCCAGATTTCAAATCCATGTCTATCTCACATTAAAGACTTGCATGTTCAAACAGACAACACTTAACCCACACTGACCACACTTCCTCAATATAGTTCCAATAGTTGCTGGAGAAAGTACTGAAAATTATAAGACACTTTGAAAAATAAAGGAGTCTATTGAGAAAGTCTGATGTATTGGTGTTGTATTGATCATATGTGTTAGCGGAGCTTTCTCTAATGACTTCTTCTGGGCAACAATAATGTAACCTCACCTGTACCAGAATAGTTTATCATTTCACAGAACTATTGGTATACAGTTTTATGCATCAGTATTAAGGAGAAAAACACACTCCATTGTTGCTCATTCTCCTTTAGAAACCAGTACTTGGTTTTCCACCTTCCAGGTGAGAGGAGTCATTATTGAACTGCTTAGGAAACTGAACCACAAGATCCAATGCTTTGGCCCAGTTTGTAGAAGAAATTAGTGCTAGAAATATAAATGTTTCTACATCTGAAATGCCAAGCTTTGTGCTTTATTTTCATCCTAATAAGCCAGACTTCTCTAAGGCTCCAAGGTTAGACTCTCAAGACAAATTGTTTCTTTAGCCAACCTCTTCTGACTTTATAGTTTATAAAATAAAACACCATCTGAGATACAAAGAAAATACAAATTAATAAAACACAGGACTAGAGTCATATCAGTGTGTAGAAGATTTATGCACATAAACTGCCAAACACAGGTTTTGAAACAGACCCTATAGACTTCCAGTTGCCATAGTAACTGCACAGCTTTATGGAATGTAAAGTGTAAACAGATGAGCACATCTCAGGTAAATCATCAGTGTTGCCATTGTTGGCCTCTGAGTGGCAGAAATAAGTAGTACATGCTGTCACTTTCTGAAATAAAATAATCATGATCATAATTTACACCTGTGACTTCCCGGTCTGTGAATACCTTCCCCTTAGAACCTTCTTTCAGTGCTACTTGACTAATTACTCATGAAGAGAAAGGTTCTAATGAATTATTAATAATTTTGTTATTGAAACAGGTTGGAAAACTATGCTGCAAACAGCAACTACTGTTAATATGGTAATCCTGCCAAATGCTTATATTCTGTTCTCTCATTCTCTTGATCACAAGAGAAGGGGTGCAGTAGGGACTAAAACAACTTTTAGATGTGCAAGCCCTCCTCTGAGATGGTTGCAGGCTATTTTCAGAAAAAAATAAAAGGAAAAAGCTTTCAGTTGGAATAATTAAAGGAAAGAAATGTTGGTGGAGACAGATGTTAAAGAGCTATAATCATTGAAATACTTGAACACAAAACTAATGTTCCTACTGTTGTTCTTTCATGATTACAAATACATATTTTTACTCAGAGTTTTAATTCCATATTTAGGCCTATTATAAAATATTTGGAAGTATAATAGAAAATAAGTAACTCAAGCCCTTTTTTTGGAATGGCAAGGACAAAACCTGGAATGGTAAAAATAACATACTCATAGCCACAGTATTAGTTAATTCCACAACTAAGATTTAGATTCCACAATCTAAGTATTTCTCCTTTAGAAACCAAATGAGGGGGATGCCTGGGTGGCTCAGTCAGTTAAGATTTCAACTCTTGGTTTTCAGCTCAGGTCATGATCTCATGGTAGTGGGATTGACCCCCCACATCAGGCTCCATGTTCAATGCAGTGTCTGCTTCAGATTCTCTTTCTCCCTCTCTCTCTCTCTCTCAAATAAATAAATACAATCTTAGAAAAGAAAATAGAAATCAAATGAGGATATGGAGTACTTATTCTTAATGCTATGAAGTTGTTAGAGAAAAGTATGTTTGATTTCCTGTTTGATCATGGAACTGAGAATGATAAATTTCCTAACTGTTTCATTTACTGAGGAATACACTACAGGACAGTCTTGCTAAAATATTAGCAGAGTTTATGAAAGTATGTGATAACAGAAAGAAAGACTAAAATGCATTCATTCAATAGCAGTCCATAGCACACCCTCAAATCCTATGCAAAGACATTCTTCGTGCTAATAAAACTGCTAGCACTTATTGAATATGTAATACGAGTTTGTCATTGTGTTAAATACTTACATACTTTAAAGTTTTTGATTGAGGCTTAAGTTTTAAAGTCACTGTTGGGTTCACATCTTTATCCCACTGATTATGAGTTATAATCTGGGGCAAATTGCTTAATCTATAAAGCTTAGTTTCTTTGTAAAACGAAGATGATAATAATAGCACTAACTCAATGTTCTTCAAAGTGTTATAATAAGATAGTAAATAAAATACCATGTAAAATATCTAGTTACAGTATTAGTGACATATAATATTAGTAATTTTATATTATTATCACACTTAATATTCACATGATAGCAGAAGACTGATAAGATTATCCCCATTTCACAAATAAGAAAACCAAGACATAAAGGATTTAACTAATTTAGCCAGGTAGGAGAGCCAAGGTATAAACTTTGAGATATACCTTGTTCTATAATTGATGTTTTTAACTGCCATACATACTAAGTCAGTGTGGAATCAGATTTTGTGAACCTCTTGTATTTCCTATTCTTCCTCTATAGTCTCCACAAAGTCCTTTGGTCAATTTATAGTATTTATTAAGTTCCCACAATGCTTTAATTATTTTCTAGTAATCAAAGGGATACAAAGAAACACAGTGCATGACCTAACAGAGGTTACAATTTATCTGAGAAGACAATGTGAAATAAAAATTCAAGGATTAAATCACACAGCCTCATATCTAAGATTTAGGATTCTGTTACACAAAGCAAAGATTTAGGTGTATAAGCATCATCAGAGAAGAATCTATAGAATTAAGCTGAGTTTTGGGAAATGAATATATATATATATATACATATATATATATATATTCTTAGGGAAGAAAGGAGGATATTTTGAGTATAAAAAAGAATGAGGAAAGACATTAGAGTGCTCACTGAAAGATAATTTGGACATAGATTTGGAAGTCCTAAATTATGGAGTTAGAAATGGGTAAGTCAAGATGTAATTGACAGGAAAATTATAGAACTTAGAAACAGATTTAATAACGTGAAGACAAAACAAACAAACAAACAAACAAAAATGGCTTGAAATGTTCTGGGACATGAGAAAATGTCTCCATATACCAGAGACAAAAGCAGAAAAACTAAAAAAGAGAATACTTGTATTGGGAAATAGGAAGATGTGGGGTTGATATTTTCAGTTTAGGACTTATTGAACTTGAGAAGTTGCTGGAATAACTGCTGGCTTATTCTGAACACAGTTGTAGAGGTGCCTGGATGGCTCATTTGATTGAGCAACTGCCTTCAGCTCAGGTCATGATCCTGGAGTCCCAGTATCGAGTCCTGCATCAGGCTCCCTGTTTGGTAGGGGTTCTGCTTGTCCCTCCGTCCCTCCCTCTGCTCATGCTCTCTCTCTCTCTCTCTCATTCTCTCTCTCAAATGAATTAATAAAATCTTAAACACACATACACACACAGAGAGAGCTGTAAAACAAAGAATAGCAGCATAGATAATAGCCAAGACCTGGATAAAAATGTAAATACTACAAATATAATGATAATTAAAGGCATAAGATAGGTTTCCTCACTTTGCAAAATGATCGATATCACCTTGGGAGAATACGCTAGTTTGGTAGAGATGTTAAAAATAAGAACAGTCAAGGGCGCCTGGGTGGCTCAGTGGGTTAGGCCGCTGCCTTCGGCTCAGGTCATGATCTCGCGGTCCTGGGATCGAGTTCCGCATCGGGCTCTCTGCTTGGCAGGGAGCCTGCTTCCCTCTCTCTCTCTCTCTACCTGCCTCTCTATCTACTTGTGATCTCTCTCTGTCAAATAAATAAATAAATAAAATCTTTAAAAAAAAAATAAAAAAATAAGAGCAGTCAAAATCCAAGGTAAACAAATTACAGTCAGAAAGGAGAAAGATAACCAGAAAAGTATAGTTTTACAGAAGCCAAGGAAATGTAACCAGGATGTTAAGGATGATTAAAATACAGGTTTATTGAGACGCTTCTCCTTCTGTCAATCTGCCCTCCCCATTCTTGAATCTGAAAACAGAGACTTAATATAACTTATAACAGCTTGAGTTTAGGTTTCATAATTCCTTGATAGTGTTTCTGTACTATCATCTGCAACCTATATTATCCTAGGTCTCTGCTACTTGGACAAAGTTATTTCCTTATTTGTAGAACAGGGAAATTATACAGTCCTTTGAAAAAGTCACAGCAAGATACCTGGAAGATATTAGTTACTCAATAAATGGTAGTAATACTTATTTCTGCTTTTATCTGAACAAAACACAGAGCTCACTGGGGTGATTATGTGACCAAACAAGTACAAGTCAGGTCTCCCTCAGCCCGAAATATTTCCTATTATCTATATTCAGGGTGGTTGAATCAGCAAATATTTTACAGACCAAAAACAATCCCCATCCCAACCTTAAAGAACATTGATATGCCACGGAGTGTACAGAGTACTACAATACTATCTCACATTTACCCTTCAATATCCAAATGTACAATCAGTTGCAATGCCCTTCTCTATGTGACATCTTCTCTGATGTCATCTTCAGTATTTAAGATTATTCTTTAAGACTTCTGAGAAGACTTTCTAGCCAAGGTAGGTGTTCAATTATTTTGTCCATGGGACCTTCTCACCCATTTTAATTAATAGTACTTGCCCTCTGCTTCGATATTTTTAGTACAGAGAATAACTCTAGCCCTCATTTTAACTTTACAACAGACTTATTATATGTATATGGATACATGTGTGTGTTTCATATAACAACAGTATGTTCCCATAAACTTTATTTTCCATAAAAAACTGAGTTTATAAATAGGTGTTGTGGAAATATTGAGAACATCTTCTGTCAAGTATAAATTTCTCCCAAACTCTCCTCCATTCCATAGTTACTTCAACTAGGCAAATAATAATTTGCTGTTTCACAAAACTGTTTTGAGAGGTACACTCATCCAATACTATAAAGATCACATAGTATATCAGAATTACTTCATAGTAAATTATGTTTCTTATTTATGCAATGTACCTGGGTTTCGGTCAAACCGACTACTTAAGCTTTTCTCCTTTGAGTATGTGTTGAATTCTAAAACTGTGCTTCTTTTTACACTAATGATGTTCTGATTAGTTTTAATTGTGAAAACAGGGATACTTTTGCATGATAATAGATTACTTAACTTAGCTAGTAATTGCTAATTAGCCAACTAAAAGAATAAAATTTCAGAAGACCATTGAGTAACAAAATGAATAATATTCCCTACATAAATTTTTTTTTCATTTATGCAGGGTTTTTTTTTTAACTACCCAAAGAATAAACTTCAAAATTGTGTGTATATTCCCTTTGACACTTAAGTTCAAGGTAAACAGATATGGCTTGAAACCAGTAAAGCCAAGCAGAAGCATCAACACTTGAACACATATAGTAGACCTTCACACACACAACATACACCAGCTACTCAAAAAAGTCTTTGAGAAAAGTAGAAAAAAGATTATTTTTATATACAGATTAAAGTGTTGTATAATAAGTGATTTTACAAATTAATCCTTTTGAAAGATTAGCTTAAATTTGTTTTGTTTGTTTCCTTCATAAAATATGTTAGGACCAGAATGTTAAATAGAATTGCTTTTTTAGAAAAATTCATTTGGAAGACTTCAGGAGAAGACAGCAGAATAAGAGGATTCTAAGTTCATCTCATTCCATGATACAACCAGGTAACAACACCCACATCATTGTAAATACCCAGAAAATGACCCAAAGACTGGAAAAATAGACTCTCTATAGCTAAATGTAGAGAGAAGGCCACAATGAAGAGGGTAGGAAAAAAAGAGATGTGGTCAAGAGATAAACAGATTGCAGGGCTGTCCACGGGAGGGAGGGAAACAAGAGGCACTGAGAGGGGAGAGAAAAAGACACTTAACATCTAGCACCCCAGGCACAGGCCACAAGAAAGATGAATCCCCACAACATTTAGCTTTGAAAACCAGAGGAGTCTAATAATCGTAGTTCTTATAATCAGTGGGGTTTAACATCAGGAACTTTAAAAATCAGCAGGCTGGGCTTTAGCAGAGATGGGAGGGTGAGGGAAAACTGAGTCTCTGCTCTTAAAGAGACAGCACAATAAACAGCCCCTTGGAGATACAGCATTGAAGCAGCAGTTTGAAAAATACCTGGGGTATACAGGAGGGAGATATGTGTACTAGTCTCAGAACCTCTGCTGGGGAGCAGGGATCTTTGGGAAGAGTCACCAGGCACAAAGGAGCTGGCAGGAACCACTTCCCCCAAGCCTAGACATATGAACACCCATGGGAACCAGCACAGCACTGTCTTACACCTAATATGCTATTAGCACACCCTTCCCCTGCATTCTCTTGCAGATCCCCCCCCCCTTTAATATACCATTAGCCAGAGCCCTTCAAAGCAGTGCCACAATCCTGGCAGTGTGTAGTGTGCAAGCAACCCTGAGAGGGGCCAGCACCACTCCAGAGTGATTCTTGCCTGGAGAAGAGGGGAAGATAACCAAAGACACGGGTCTGATGATATCCCCAGCAGTGGGCTGGAGGCAGACATTTGGTATGACTGCAGACCCTACCCTGCCCACGACTGAAAGCTTCCCAGTGAACAACATAGGGAAATTGCCTCACAATTAGTGCTAATGCATCTCTAGTGAACACCTAGTCTGACTCAGCTCAGAACCAAGCCAGCCCCAGACTGGCCCACTAACAACACCAGGAATAAATCCAGCCTGCAACAGGCAAAGAGCCATTGCAGATGACTGGACTAAAGGCAGAAGTGGCTCAGCCATAACAGTAGGGCACACACAACACAGACAGGAGACAATCCTGAAGCACCAGATTCTGGTGAGGAGAAGACATTACACTGCAGAGCACTACACAACCTCTTTTTCATAAAGCCACTACTTTTAGTAAGATATAGCTGACTTTCCTAACACAGAGATACAGATACCAAGAATTAGACAAAACAAGGAGACACAGGAATAAGTCTCAAAGGAAAGAACAGGATAAAGTCACAGCAAGAGACTTCAATTAAATGGAGATAAGCAATATGCCTTATAGATTAATCTAAATTAATGGTCATTAAGATATTTATTGGACTTGAGAAAAGACTGGAGGACCTCAGCAAGACCTTAACAGAGAAAGAAAACATTAAGAAGAACCAACCAGAGATGAAGAACTCAATAACTGAAATTAAAAATACACAAGATGGAACAGATAGCAGATAGGAGGAAGCATAAGAACAGATCATTGACCTGGAAGATAGAATAATAGAAAGCAATCAAGCTGAACAAGAGAGAGGGGGAAATATAATAAAAAATGAAAACAGACTTAGGGAATTCACTGATACCATCAAGCATAGTAACATTCACATTATGTCTCTATAATCCCCTAGAAGGAGAAAAGGGACAAGGAGGGCAGAAAATTTATTTGAAGAAATAAGAGCTAAAAACTACCTGAATCTGTAAAGGGAAACAGAAATCCAGGTCCAGGATGCACAGAGAGACCCCAACAAAATCAACCCAAATGGTCCACACCAAGATACATAGTAATTAAAATGGCAAAAACTAATGATAAAGAGAAAATTTTAAAAGCAGCAAGAGAAAAGGAAACAGTTATATACAAGGGAAACCACATTATTTGCATTCAACATCCAGTACTCGTTACAGCATGTGCCCTCTTTAATACCCATTACTGGGCTAACCCAAGCCTCCACCACCACCACCACCCCCATCCCCCCAAAACCCTCAGATTGTAATGAACACTGGGTGCTAACAAAAATAATGAGTCATGGAACACTACATCAAAAACTAATGATATACTGTATGGTGACTAACATAATAAAAACAAACAAATATGGGAAATCCCATATGGCTATCAACTGATTTATCAGCAGAAAGCTTCCAGGGGAAACTTTGAGGGGAAAAAAAATCTATAGTCAAGAATATTTAGCAAGGCTATTATTCATAATAGAAGGAGATATAAAGAGTTTCCCTGACAAGCAAAAGGCAAAGGAATTCATGACACTAAACCAGTCCCACAAGAAATGTTAAAGGGGAATCGCTGAGTGGAAAGGAAAGATCATAAGTAAAAGTAAGAAAAGTAGGAAGTACAAAAGTAAAATTTAGTATAGCCATAAAAAAAGCAGTCAAGGGATTCACAAAATAAAAGTATGTACAGTATAACACCACATACCTAAAACCTGGAGAAGAGAGGGGTAAACAATGGGTTCAAACTTAAGTGGCCATCAACTTAATATAGACTGTTATACACATAAGATATTATACATAAACCTAATGGTAACCACAAATCAAAAACCAGTAATACCTATTCAAAAAATAAAGAGAAAAGAATCCAAGCATATCACTAAAGAAAGCCAACAAACCATGAGAGAAGACAGCAAGAGAAGAAAGGAATAGAAGAACTACAAAAACAACCATAAAGCAAGTAACAAAATGACAGTAAGTACATACCTATCAGTAAATACTTTTAATATAAATGGACTAAATGCTCCAATAAAAAGACTTGAGTGACTGAATGAATAAAAAAGTATATCCTGCCTACAAGAGATTCATTTCAGACCTTAAAAATACATGCAAATTGATGGGTGCCTAGGTGGCTCAGTGGGTTAAGCCTCTGCCTTCAGCTCAGGTCATGATCTCAGAGTCCTGGAATCGAGGCCCGCATTGGGTTCTCTGCTTGGCAAGGAGCCTGCTTCCCCTTCTCTCTGCCTGCTTCTCTGCCTACTTGTGACCTCTCTCTCTCTCTGTCAAATAAATAAATAAAATCTTAAAAAAAAAAATACAGGCAGATTGAAAGTGAAGGGATGGACAAGCATTTATCATGCATATAGAAGTGAAAAGAAAGCTTGGGTAGCAATACTTATATCAGACAAAATAGACTTTAAAACAAATATTGTAACAAGAGACCAAGAAGGACTCTATATAATCATAATGGGAATAATCCAAGAAGAAGATAAAATAATTATAATTATGTACCCAGCATGAAGCACCCAAATAAATAAAACTGCTAATAACAAATGTAAATGAAGTAATCAACACTAATACAATAATAGTAGGGGATTTTAACACTCCATTTACATTAATGGATAGATCATTGAGACAGAAAATCAGCAAGGAAACACTGGCTTTGAATAATACACTGAAACAGATGGATATAACAGATATATCCAGAACATTCCATCCAAAAACAGAAGAATACACATCCTTTTCAAGTGCACACAGAAAATTCTTCAGAAGAGATCACATATTAAGCCACAAAACAAGTCCCAACAAATTCAAAAAGACTGAAGTCATACCATACATGTTTTCTAACCACAACACTATGAAACTATAAGTCAACCACAAGAAAAAAATCTTTTTTTGTGGAAAGGCCACAAATACATCCAGGTTAAATAACATGCTACTAAACATGAATGGGTAAACCAAGAAATCAAAGAGGAAATCAAAAAATACATGGAAATAAAAGAAAATGAAAACACAATGGTCCAAAATCTTTGGGATGCAGCAAAAGCTATACTAAGAGAGAAATTCATAGCAATACAGGTCCACCTCATGAAGCAAGAAAAGTCAAAATAAACAAACTAAACTTACACCTAAAGGAACTAGAAAAAGAGTATAAAGTATACCAGTATAACTAGTATAAAGAAGGAAGTAATAAAGATTAGAGCAGAAATAAGCAGAACAGAAACAAACAACAAAAACAAACAAAACCAATAGAACAGATCAATGAAACCAGCAGCTCGTTCTCTGAAAAGCTCAATAAACCTTTATCTAGACTCATCAAAAAAAAAAAAAAAGGCAAGCAACACCAAAGAAATACAAATGATTATAAGAGAATATTATGAAAAAACATATGCCAACAAATTGGACACCCTAGAAGAAATGGATAAATTCCTAGAATTTTATAACCTCCCAAAACTGAACCAGGAAAAAACAGAAATTTGAATAGAGTGATTTCCAGTAATGAGATTGAATATGTCATCAAAAAACTCCTGACAAAAGTCTGGGAACAAACAGCTTCATAGGGGAATTCTACTGAACATTTAAAGAGTTAATAACTATTCTTCTCAAACTATTCAAAAAAAAAAAAACAAAAACAAAAACAGAAGAGGAAAGAAAGCTTCCAAATTCAATCTATGAGGCCAGCATGACCCTGATACAAAAACCAGATAAAGACACTACAAAAAAGGGAACTATAGGGCAAATCTCTGATGAACACAGTTGCAAAAATCCTCCACAAAATACTAGGAAACAAAATCCAAAAATACATTTAAAGAAATCATTCACCATGATCAAAAAGGATTTATTCCTGGTATACAAGGATGGTTTGATATTTACAAATCAATGAACATGATATGTCACATCAATAAGAGAATGGATAAAAACACTACGGTCATTTCAATAAATGCTGGAAAAGCAATTGGCAAAGTACATCCATTCACAATAAAAACCCTCCACAAAGTAAGTTTGGAGGGAATATATCTCAACATAATAAAAGCTATACATGAAAAACTTACAGCTAACATCATACTCAACAGTGAAAAACTGAGAGCTTTTCTCCTAAGGTCAGAAATAAGACAAGGATGTACACTCTCACCACTTTTATTCAACATAATATTAGAAGTCATAGTCACAGCAATCGGACAACAAAAAGAAATAAAATGTCCAAATTGGTAAAGAAGAAGTAAAATTTCCACAACTTGCAGATGACACAATACTACACATAGAAAACCCTACAGGCTCCACCAAAAAACTACTAGAGCTGATAAATAAATTCAGTAAGGTCACAGGATGCAAAATCAATATATAGAAATCTATTGCATTCTACACACTAATAATGAAGTAGCAAAAGATAAATTAAGAAAACAATCCCATTTAAAACTGCACCAAAAATAAAGCTAACCAAGGAGGTAAAAGACTTTTACCAAGGAGGTAAAAGACTTATACTCTGAAAAGTATAAAATACTGTTGAAAGAAACTGAAGATGACACAAAAGAATGGAAAGTTATTCCATGTGCCTGGACTGGAAGAAAAAAAATCTGTTCAAATGTCTATACTACCCAAAGCAATTTACAGATTTAATGAAATCCCTATCCAAATATCAATAATATTTTTCAGAGCTAGAATAAGCAATCCTAAGATTTTTATAGAACCACAAAACACCCCAAACAGCCAAAGCAATCTCCAGCAACAAAACTGGAGGTATCACAATCCCAGACTTCAAGATATGCCAAAAAGCTGCAGTAATCAAAACAGTATGGTACCAGCATAAAAACAGAGACATAGATCAACAGAACAGAAAAGAGAGTCCAGAAATACACCCACACTTATATGGTCAATTAATCTTTGACAAGGGAAGCAAGAATATGCAATAGGAAAAAGACAATCTCTTCAAAAAATGGTGTTGGGAAAACTGGACAGCTACATGCAAAAGAATGAAACTGGGCCACTTTCTTATATCACACACAAAAATAATTGGATTGAAGACCTAAATGTGAAACCTGAGTCATAAAAATTGTAGAAGAGAACACAAGCAGGAAATTCTTTGACACTGGCCATACATTTTTTTTTAGATAGGTCTCCTGAAACAAGGGAAACAAAAGCAAAAATAAATCACTGGAGCTATGTCAAAATAAAAGGCTTTTGCAAAGCAAAGGAAGCAATTAAAAAACACTAAAAGACAACCTAGTAGATGGGAGAAAATATTTGCAAATGACATATCCAATAAAGGGTTAGTATCCAAGATATATCAAGAACTTATACAACACAACACCAAAAAAATGCCAAATAATCTGAGTAAAAATGTCAGAGGACCTGAGTAGACATTTTTCCAAAGAAGACATCCAGTTGGCCAACAGACACAGAGGAAGATGCTCAACATCATTCATCATCAGGGAAATTCAAATCAAAACCATGATGAAATATCACCTCACATCTGTCAGAATGGCTAAAATCATAAAAAGAAATAAGTGTTGAGGAGGATGTGGAAAAAAAGGAACACTCATGCACTGTTGGTGGGAGGGCAAACTGGTGTAGCCGCTGTAAAAACACTGTAGGAGTCTTTAAAAAATTAAAAATAGGATTACTATATGATCCAGTAATTCCACTACTGAGTACTTACCCAAAAAGTATGAAAACACTAATTCAGAAAGATATATGCACCCCTATGTTTATTGTAGCATTATTTACAATAGCCAAATTATGGAACCAACCCAGTGTCCATCAGTGGATGAATGGATGAAGAAGATGTGGTATTGAGGCACCTGGGTGGTGCAGCTGGTTGAGCACTCTTGGTTTTGGCTCTGGTTGCAATCTCCCAGTGGGGGGTCCAAGCCCTGTACTGGGGTCTATGTGCTCAGTGTGGAGTTTACTTGAGTTTCTCTCTCCCTCTCCATCTGCCTCTACCCCCTGTGTACTCTCACTCTCTCTCTCAAGTAAATAAATTTTTTTTAAAGGCTGTGTTATACATATACCATGGAATATTACTCAGCCAAAGAAAAGAATGAAATCTTGCCATTTGCAACAACATGGATGGATCTAGAGAGTATAATGCTAAGCAAAATAAGTCAGTCAGAGAAAGACAAATGCCCTATTTCACTCATATATGGAATTTAAGAAAAACCAAATGAGCAGAGGAAAAAACAAAGAGAGAGAGAAAAACTATGAAACAGACTCTTAACTCCAGAAAACAAACTGATGGTTACCAGAGGGGAACAGGTTGGTGGGGTGGGGGTTGAGGGTTGGGTGAAATAGGTGAAGGGGATTAAATACCACAATTAATACTGAGTATTGTATTGTTGAATCACTGTATCATACACCTGAAACTAATATAAAACTGCATTAACTATATTGTAATAAAAAAAATTTAAAGATAAATTCACTTGAATTATCTATAGATGTTCCCTTTCATAAACAGATGAGATAGAATATAAATACTGTGATTTAGGGGACTATCTTAGTTTAAGGCCAGTTAAAAGAGAAAGCATGTAAAGTTCTGATCATCCCCTAAGGCTGAATACCAATGGTTTGCAGATTAAGCTTTCCTCAGTGTTGAAGAGTTGAGTTCAAATGCACATCGGCACTTTCAAAGCTCTGAAGAGAGTCCACTTAAAACCTCAAGATAATGGCTTCTTCTAGTTTTTTTTTTTTTTTTTACAAAGACTAGAAAATATAAATATGTAAGTGTGTATATATTTGGTTTTGTCAAAATTTCTTAAAATTCAGAAAATTTCTTAAAATTCTGATATGTTTTATTTCAAATATCTCTTTAGCACCCTTCCTCTCCTATGCACACCCCAAGAAATGATAAAATCCTAACTTTTCTCTAGGAAGGGAAATATCTGTCCAAAAAAAAAATCTTGGAAAGTAACTAAAGTCTTGGATACAAAGAAATGTTTGTACATAGTTACATGACTTACTAATCTTTTGTTTCTCTTCTCATCAGTCTTTTAAAGACACTCCATAGTAAGATATGGAGCTAGAATTTTTATCTGTGTGTAACAGGTACTTTTTATGGAAATCAACAAATGTAAAACCTCCAAAGGATGCTTTAGAAAATGTAAATCATATTTTAGCAGGTCTCAAAATACTTGGTTGAATCACAATATTAACCTCTTAAGGGCAAAAGAACAAAATTATCATAAAATCATTGTGCTGGGAATAAAAAGGAAGGCTGAATAGCGGAAGGTACCACTAGTGATAAAACTGACTGCAAATGTGTAAACTGTGATTACAGTAATGGGCATTTGCCTAAGACAAGCAGATAAATACCCACCACACATAAAATGAGCTCTTCTATTTACAACTGTTGGTGCAGGCTTTAAAATTTCCTACTATCTTTGAAATTAGATACTTGTCACACAATCTCCCTGCATAGCATTTGACAGGTATGCCTCTAACATCCTCAGCCAGAGAACATTGCCTAACAACAAAGCACTCTGAAATGCTAGGAAATGTAACCCACCAGAATGGAAACTTTTTGGAAACAATTTGCTCTACTTTACATTCCCACAAGTTTGTAGATTCCTACAACTTTATATCACATGGCAACAAAAATCACTCTGCTTTTCCTAAAGCAAATATGGCAGTGATTCTTAATCAGCATCTTTATAAGCCCAAGCCTGGCTTATGTATTTATAGATGGCAAACATCCTAAAGATACCATAGGCTAAACTAGATAAGTCTTGTCAAGGGACTCTGTAGCTTTTGCTATATATGCAGAACCCATAAGAATGTGCTAATGCCATTACCAAATGCAGCCCTATCAGTACTAAACACTTGGCTTGGCAGTTTGATAGTAACATTTTAGAGAAAGTGAGCAAAATGGGATTCTACTTCATATTGCAAATGTACAATAAAGAAGCTTCTCTTACTGGTTTAGCAACTGAGAAAACTTGATGAAGTTTGTAACATAAGTAACATAAGAGATGGTATCTATGATAAATTCTCACAGGGGGAAATGAACTCTCTAAATAGCTGTTTCTGAATTTATGCTGTCATTCCAATTAAAGGGCTGTCCATTACATGACTATTCCACAAGTGATATTTACAGGCTTTGAAATGTTAATACAGAAATATCCCAGCACTACATTCTACTGAAACTCTAGCTTATTCCAAAAAGGAAATTATAAGGAAACCCTTTTTCACAATTTATGGAATAAAAGAGCAAAAATCCATTCCACTGGAGAAGGAACACTATTTGGATATAGAGGCAGAAGTGGAACTAAGGAAGTTAGAAAACTGTATATATCACTTGACCATAGCAAACCCATCTTCATTCACCAGCCTACTTTTCTGCATTCCTGCTTGGCCTTTCCACTGTGCCAGTTTACCTCATTCCTCTTCTTGCTTCTTGCTAAAATTAAGAATTGAGGAAAAGGTGTTTGATGATTTTTAAATCTTTCTCTCACTGATATGTTTAAAACAAAACAAAACAAAACCGAGCACTAATTTGAGAATTTGCAGTTTTTCTATATCCCTCAGGAATTGGGTGGGTAAGTGCTCCTAGAAGCCCCATAAGAGATGAAGAAGCAAATCCAGAAGAATGAAGAGGCTTGCCCAAAACACACATGGAGCACAAGGCACCAGTACACTGCCATTTACCTTCTTTGAAATCACATCTCATATTACTCCCACACCACTATTTTCTCGCCTCAAAAGGATGGTACAACAGAAGCAAAAATTGTTGGTGTGGTTTTTCTTGTGACCAAAGCTCTAAAGAAACCAAAACCTGCAAAGGTAATCCCATATCACCTTATGGAAAGTACCTTCTTCCCATACCCACTGTTCTCAATCTCAGCTCTTTATCTCCATCTTGCCACCTACCACAATCTGTAATTATTTTCCTGATTACTTGTTTATCTGTCATACACTGGAATATAATCTCTCTGAAGGTGGGGCAGCAAGTGTGTTTTTATTATATGCCCTTGTATCTAGCTTTTAGCAATGACTAGCACATAAGTAGAGTTACAATAAATAGTTGTTAGATGTAAATAGTTCAATTCCTTCATAATTTACACAGAAAAATCAATCAGAGTTACATATGATATCACTTAGAATCAAATCCTCCAAGTGCAAGAATTGTTTGATAGGAATAAAAACAGTGCATTTTAGAACTATGAAGAGCTTTAGAAAATCACATAGCATAACCATTTCATATAACTGATGAAGCACTGAATCCCAAAGGTTACCTAGCTTACCCAAAGTCACACACTTAGCCACAGAGTGGGGACTAGTGAGAGTTTATTAATTTTGTTGATTTGTTCGCATGTAACCTGTATTACTAAAGAAAAGATCTAGGGAATTTGACTAAAAATGTTGAGAAAAGGTAGAAGTTAGTATGCTGAAACAAAGCTCAATAGCATTTTTTTTGTAGCTAGAAATATTTGGTTCAGTTTCCAAATAATACTAATTTACACAAGAAAATATGTTATATTGTATATCACTGATGAAAATGCACATTTATAACTTATGACATGTATTTCAGAATAAAAGACATATTTTAATATGCCTTAGCCCCTCCCCTACAAAAAGAATCCATCATCTCTGAAATAAAATCATTTAGGAAGGTAGGATAATATATCAAATAATGCCACAGACAGGGACTTTATGTTCAACCTTCCAATTTCTGCACCAACTCAAAGAAAATCTTTAGCCTCTCCGTGGCATACATAAAATGAAAGCAAGTGTTTTCTCACTTACCCACTAAAGATACCATTTGAGTACTTCCAAATAACATTTTGTATCTCAGAATGCAGGGTGCTTATAAATAATATACCAAGGATTATTAATCCTATTGTAAGCCAATACTATCATGCAATGAAAAGGGAAAAAATACTCAGACTGAATTCATCTGTAATTCACACCACAGCAAGTAGTTATTACAGCCCATATGCAGTGATGATCACCCACTGCTGAAAGTTCCATGAAAGTGTGACAAGGTGACACACAGGAGTTAAGTGCTGTATGCTGGGTGGCGGCTCATTTCATACCAGGATAGAACTTGCTATTTGAAAAGGGTGTACAGAAAGCCACCATGCAGACAGGGGTGAAAACTGCAGAATCAAACAAATGTTGCTGATTCAAAGTCGTTCTCCTACAATAACAACCAGCACCAAATGAGTTGCCGTGGTGGAGAGCAAGCTGTGCTCAGAGACTAATTGCTACACTTGTTAGAGTGTGCAAGAAGGTGTTTATTTGTTTTACATGTGTTTGGTGCCAAGACATCCCGGGGATCTGGAGCTGAAGTGGAAACAGAATGACAGTGTTTAGAAAACTAAACACAAAAACAAAAGGGAAAGGGAATTTTTTTTTCCTGAAAGTGACTTACTTGAGCATTAAATGTATAAAAACCTTGAGGCTCTTATCCTGGGTGATTAATTCTTCAGGCTCCTTCAGATCAACCCGTGGGAGCCCAAGCTGGAATGGAGTGTGTTAAGTCTGAGATGCTTTGATGTTGTTACTTTTATTTAGATGGTGAATTATTCAAAGCAGGGAGGATCAATCTAAGAGTTACCAATAGAAATAAAAGGGAATGAACTCAGGAAGAGGAAAGAACTAAAGCACAAAATGTGGGTGTTCAAACAGTTCCGTCTGAATGGCAAAATTTAGAATATGTACTATGGGGAATTTGCCACACTGTATCTTTCCAGTTTCAGAAATAATAACTTGATTTTGGTTGACATTTTTAAAGGTTTAATGATGAAAATACTTCTACTGAACAACCTTGTTTTTCTTCACTCATACTTCACAGGCCTCCAGAGTCTTCCTTTGTACAGAAATTAACTACTCCAAATATAAGTCCCAAATATTTCCAGAATATGATTAATGAGTAAGTTAATTCCTCCAACCAATGAACATGGTAGGTATTAAAAACAATCATTGTTACTTATTATTTTTCTTTGGATATGCAGAGATATCTGAGGACTAATTAAACTCAACAACAAATGTGATATGTTTATATTTTCCATATGATTAGCATATTATGTGGATTATTTTTAATAATCTTAATTTTTGAAATTAAAAGGCCAGGCTTGCCCCAAGCTCCAGAGTCAGATGAACCAGCCCCTTCTCCCGGCCCTGGGACTACCTTTACAGATGCAATCCCAGAGGAAATTAATGGGGATGGAGATGGAGACTAGGAAAAAAGCTTTGACTGAGGAAGGAGAGCTCAAGAGTCAGGACATCTCAGATTTAACAGCAGTTAAAAGGGGAGACTCATCATTATTTACTCTTGCAGTCAAAAAAATGAAAATAGATATCAAAGAAAAAAAAAGAAGCAAAAAGTGAAGATGAGTTTTAAAAGATGTAAATCCTGGTTTCTTCTTTTTCTGAGGAGCAGTTAAAACTTTATGAAATATATCACTGGTCAGCTTTCCCCTTGGCAGTTATAAAAAGGCTGATCCAGAGGCACCTGGGTGGCTCAGTTGGTTAAGAGTCTGCCTTTGGTTCAGATTCTTATCCTGGGGTCCTGGGATCCAGTCCCTTGAACTCCCCACCCCCAGGATCTTGGCTCAGCAGGGAGTCTGCTTCTCCTCTCCTTCTGTCTCTCCTCCAGCTTGCTCTCTCTCTTGCTCTCTCTCTCAAATGAATGAAATAGTTAAAATGAATGAATGAATGAATGAATGAATGAATGGCTGATGCAGTCCATCACTGGCACCTGTGTCTCAGAATGTTGTTATTGCTATGTCTGGTATTTCCAGGGTTTTCATTGAGGAGGTGGTAGAAGCAGCACTGGGTATGTGTGAGAAGTGGGGAGAAAATGTCACCACTACAACCCAAACATATGAGCGAGGCTGTTCAGAGGTTAAAGCAAAGGGGCAAATCCCAACTCAAAGCACAAAAAAATTATCTTCTAGACCAAAGCCTACAAAGGCCACATACTGAAGGAAGAAATACTGGTTCCAGACTCCTTCCTATTGCGTGAGACTTTTGCTCTGGTGCTTTAATATCTCAGCCCTGTACGAATTCCATGATGGTTTTAATGTCTTACTCAGAACTCTGACATTCATCATATCTAAAAAGCATGCAGCCTGTTTCATACTTGCCTTGACTAAATATTGGGAACTCCTTGGGCACTTTGAGGCATTTAACGGTCTCTTGGCTATCTGGAAGAAAAAAGGTGCATGGGCCTTAAGCATCTTCTAGACAGGGAAGCAGCTTTCAGAGAGAAAACATCTCACAGAGAGTTTTGGCAGCTTCACATTGTAGCATGAAGTTGTTATGACTTAGGTTATTTCTTCCAACTAGTTTTAAGTAGATAAAACAACAAGAAACTTTTGACTTGTGATATTCTATATGAAGAACATGGTAATAGCAAGACTAGTGGAAAACTTTATCCCTATAAACATTTAAAGTTCTCTTATGGATTTTAGTGAGTGATCATTAAACTGTTTTCCAACTTGCAAATAAATAAATAAATAAAACAAAACTAAGAAATAGTACGAATAATATTCACTATGTATCACATATCATTTTGAAGTACCTGTTTTATATAAACTGTATCACAAAAAAGTAATCAGATTTTTTCAAGTTCCCTTTATTACCTCAAAATTTTATACAAAAACTTTACTTGGTTTGATACTCCTCTCTTGTATCTCTCTTTTTTTCTCTTTCTCTTTTTCTCTTTACATACCTCTCTCAGGTATGTAAAAATTCATCTGACAGGAGAAAGCAGTAATCTTCATTTTTCATACAAAGACAATAATGCAAATCTACACCCTCTATAGATTTAAAACTTCATTTTAATGTAAATTACTTTCTATTTTCCACTACTTTCTGCCACATATAGTGTGAACGGTTCATTAATGTGTAGTGAAAAACATATGCCAAATTGGGATTCATGCAAATCACCAACTCTATACAAAAAGAAAAATTTGTATCCATAAAAATCTAACAATTTCTCCAAGATTCAATTTATATTTAACCTTGAAACTCTACTCCTGTGGTCTTCAAAAAAGCCATCAGGAAGAGGTTATGATTTTTGCCCTCTCTAATAAAAATTAATTTCATGCTTTTTATCTGGTCTCCTACACACATAAGGGAATATAGTTTGCAAAAACAGGCTTATGGCAAGAATTAGCTTTCGTCTCTGATTTAAGGCAAAATATATCAAGTAAGTCAGCCACATATTATTATTAGCCCAACTATTACAACTATATAGGAGCTCTTCTGCCTCAATGAAGTGCCGAAACTAAAAAAGAACCAGAAAAAACAACAAATGAACCCGTATGTATAGGGATGTATGTGTATTAATATGTGTTTTTGATGTTTACCATGATATTTGTAACTCTGATCCAATGCCACAGAGTTCCCCCTTGTGTTCCATATTTTCTATTTGCATCTCTATGCTATCTGCACCCCACCAAAACACACATCCAGGCACTCAGCTCCAAGAGCAGGAAGTGTCACTCAGAGAAACACTTGCTGCCATCTCCAGCACTCCACACTACCAACTCCAGAGCACTGACTCAGATATTTTGTCTGGGGGAAGAACAGACTGTAGAACAGATGGCTGCTGATCTCTTCCCAGAGGAAATGACTTCATTTGCAACTGCATATGGAGAAGTTTAAACCTGAGGGTGCTCTCAAGAATAGTGGAGGTTGCAGTTGAATAAAATAAACCTCATTTAAAATGGAGATGGGAAGCCAGAAGGGGGAGCTCCCATGCCATAACATTCCTTGTAGTCCTTTGCAGAACCAACAAGAAGAGGCACACTTTGCATTTCAAAAAGGGAGAAGCCTATATTTTACTACCCTGGAGGAGGAGGAGAAGGGGGGAAGAAAGATTTTCTCTTGCCCAGCAACAGCCCAGCCAATGAGAGACTTACACAACTTAGCCAATGAAAAGCCATTACATTTCAAACTCCCAGTTTTCTCCAGTGAACATTCAACTACAACAACCCCTCTTAACTCCCCTTTCCTCTACAAGAGAGAATTCCCCTCCTTGCTCTCTGAACCTGCCTATGTTTTGCCATAGCTTGCAGGTCCATAACTACAATTCCTCTATTATACCTGAAGAAAGCCATTTTGCTGGTAAAATAACTGGCTGTTTTATTTTTAAGATGAACATGGTGAAAGAAGATTGGAAGATGAGGACATTCATGAAGATACAGCCTAGATCATAGATGCTATCGCACAGGAGATAACTGGGAAATAAGACAGCTGGGAAAAATTTTTCTAGGGTCAGAACAAATATCAAACATTGACCTCAGAAACTATTCCATCCATGGAAGGAGTCACAATTTGATTCCTTAGTTGGTAGAGGAATGTATGCCCCAGGGTATTGTAAACAAAGCAATCAACTGGAAATCAGTGGAGTGTAATAGGTGGGTGGGGTCAAAAAAAAGAGGGGAAGAGAGTTCTACCAATCCCATTGTTACCAGCATGACTGTGGGCATATCCAAACCTATGCCTCCATGAAAAGCAACTTCAGAGGTTTAAAATTGGGAGGTGGGGGCAACAGACTACACTAACACTTACTAAACAAATGAACAAGTAAATAACAGGATCAGCCCTGGAAACGGAGGAGGAGAAGAATACCCAGAATTGTTACAATGTATTATCCAAAATGTTAAAGGAATTATGAGGCATGCAAAGAAACAAACAAAAAATATGACCCAAACACTGGGGGACAAAACTGCCTATGAAAGTGACCAGACCTCAGATTTAACAGGAAAATATTTCAAAGTAGCCATTGTAAATTTGTTCACAGAACTAAAAGAAAGTATGATTAAAGAAATAAAAAGGTGTATAATGAAAAATTTGCATCAAATAAAGAATACCAATATCAATACAGAGATTGAAATTTTAAAAATAAATAAAATAACCAAATGGAAATTATAGAGCTAGAAAGTACAATAACTGATATAAAAAAGAATCACTGGGACTCAACAGATAGGAAATGACAGCAGAAAGAATTAACAAACTTGAAAATAGTTGACAGAAATTATGCAAGACCAACCAGAGAGGGAAAAAAAATGAAGACAAATGAACAGCGACTCAGAGAAATGTGGAACAACATTAAGAACATTAAAATATATATAATAAGAATATCCGAGTAGAGAAAGAAATGAGAAAAAATATTCAAAGAAATAATGGTTAAAAACTTCTCAAATTTATTGAAAAACTATAGCCTACACATCTAGAAAAGTCAACATTCTCCAAGTAGAAACACAAAGATCCACAAACAGACATACCCTACTAAAAATGCTGACAAAGAGAAAATCTTGAAAATAGCAAGAGAAAAAAAGAACATCACTTAAATGAAACTCCTAATAAGATTAACAGCTAAAAATCTCAGCAGAAATCAAAAGGCAGTGGTTAACATATTCAGTGTACAAGGAAGAAAAGTCAACTAAGAATTCCATATCTGGCAAAACTATTATTGTCAAATAAAGGTGAAATGAAGATATTCCATATTAAATAAAAAAAAGCAAAACACAAAACAGAATGTTTATTTCTAGCAGAATTGCCTTGCTGAAAGCAAGTAATCCCAGATGGTAATTCACATTCATACAAACCAAGAGTAACAGTAGGTGTAATTATATAATAATTAAAGACATTACTACTGCATATTTTTAAACTTTCTTCTTATTCTTTCTCTTCTTCTTAACTGATTTTAAAAATCAATTGTTTATACATATGTGATTTATATATTATTTATAATTGTCATACATATATAATATATTTTTTCTAATAACAGTACAGAGGAGGTAGGAAAGAGTAAAGATGTCATAGGTTAAAAGTCTAAGATGCTAAAGTCCTTATTAATACAAAGTATTTTGGGGTCTGTATAACATGTATACAATATAACATGTATAACATGTGTACCAATAATACCACAAAAAGGGAAGAAAAGGAATCAAGTTATACAGGTGTAGTATTTTATATATATTTCTGGAATTAAGCTAGCATAACCTGAAGCTGAATCTTATGAGTTTAAATATATATGTGTATATATATATATATATATATATATAAAACCCTAGAGCTATCACTAAAACTCAAAAAGTATAGTGAGAAAATCAAAATCAATAATGAAGCTTAAATATTATACTAAAAAATATTCACTCAATGCAAAAGAAGGCAATAAAAAAGAAAAGAACAAAAAGACATGAGACACATAGAAAACAAAACTTTAAATAGCAGGCATAAATGCAACTGTAACAATAGTAACACTGAATGTGACTGGATTAAACAAGCCAATCGAAAAGTACAGATTGTCAGACTGGATTTAAAAAAAAAAAAAGAAGATTCAATTATATGTTGTCCACAAGAGAACCACTTTAAATTCAAAGACACAAAAGTAAAATGATGGGAGAAAATATGTCATGCCAAGGGCAAACCACAGAAGAAATGGAGTAGCTCTATACTCATATTAAACAAAACAGACATTAAAATATGTTACTAGAGATAAAGAGAGATATTTTATAATGATAAAAGGGTCAATCTGTCAGGAATATATAACGATTATCAATATATATGCACCTAATTACAGAGCATCAAAACATATAAGGCAAAAACTGACAGAAATGAAGAGAAAAATAAACAATTCAATAATAATAGTTGAAGTCTTCAATATCCTGCCTTCAATAATAATTACAACTAAAGAGAAAATCAACAAAAAGATTTGAACAATACTATAAAACAACTAGATCTTGGGGCACCTGGCTGGCTCAGTCTTTAAAGCATCTGCCTTTGGCTCAGGTCATGATCACAGGGTCTTGGGATAGAGCCCTACAACAGGCTCCCTGCTCAGCAGGAAGTCTGCTTCTCCCTCTCCCATTCCCCATGCTTGTGTTCCCTCTCTCGCTATCTCTCTGTCAAATAAATAAACAAAATCTTAAAAAAACAAAACAAAACTAGATCTAACAAACATCTGTAGAACACACTATCCAACAACAGAATACATACTTTTCTCAAGTGCACATGAGACGTTCTCAAGACTAGACCATATGCTATGTCATAAAAGAAACTTCAACGCATTTAAAAGGGTAGAAGTAATACTAAATATATGCCCTCAACACAATGAAATAAAATAAAAAAATCATTAAAAATAATTAAGGAAACTCACAAAAATATGAAAACAAAAAAAAGCCATTCTCAAACAACCAATAGGTCAAAGAAGAAATTAAGTAAATCCAAAATACCATGCAATGAATGAAAATAAAGGCATAACGTATCAAAACTTAAGGGATGCAGCTAAAGGAATTCTTATAGGAAAATTTACAGCTGTAAATGCCTATATTTTTTTAAAAAGGAATGACAAATATCTCAATCAAAAATCTAAACTTCTAATTTTACACATTGGGGAGGGGAGAGAAAACTGAATCTAAAGCAGGCAAGAGAAAAGTTAAAAGATTAGAATGGAAATTAATGAAACAGTATAGACTATCAGTTTCCTTGAACAGATCAACAAAAAAACTAACCAACCTTTGCCTAGTTTTGCCAAGAGGAAAAGAGCAAAGATTCAAATTGCTAGAATCAGAATTGAAAGAGCAGACATCACATAAACACCAACCTTAACATAAATAAAAAGGAGTATGAAGGAACACTATGAACAGCTGCACACCAACAAATCAGATGACTTAGAAGAAGTCATCTTAGAAAGATGACTTAGAAGAAAATCTTAGAAAGACATGCACTGCTAAGACTGACACAAGAAGAAATAGACAATCAGAATAGATCTATAAAAAATGAAGAGACTGAAAACTATAATTAAAAAAAAAACTAGTCATAAACAGCTAATTTCTACCAAACATTCAAAGAATACCAATTCTCCACTCTTTCAAAGATCAGAAGAAGGTAGCATTCCCTAGCTCATTTTAAAGAGATCACCCTGATACTAAAATTAAGCAAAGAAAGCAGAAAAAAAGAAGAAACAAAGAGTACACAAGATAAGAAACCATAGGCCACTGTTTCTTATGAATATAGATGCACAATCCTCATACTAGCAAACTGAATCCAACAACATATGAGAAGAATTATACACTATGGTCAACTGGATTTATCCCACCATGGTAGATTGGTTTAACATCTGAAAATTAATTAATGTAATATGTAATATTAATAGAATGTTTAAAATCACACAATAATCTTAATAAAGAAAAAGTATTTGACAAAATCCAATACCCTTAGATGATAACAACACGCCACAAACTTGGAATAGAGAGGAACTTCCTCAACCTGATAAACGGCAGCTAGAAAAAAACCAGTTAACCTCATACTTAATGATGCAAGACCTGAATATTTATCCCCAAGATCAGGCACAAGATAAAGTAACCACTCTTGCCACCTCTTTTTAACATAATACTGGAAGTTCTCACAGGTCAAAAAAATAAATAAATAAATAAATAAACACCATCCAGATTGCAAAGAAAGAAGTAAAACAATAACTATTCATAAATGGATTGATCTTATACAGAGAAAATCCTAAAGAACCCACTAAAAAACTATTAGAATAGACAAATTCAACAAGTTTGCAGGCTATGGTACCAATATGCAAAAGTCAATTATATTTCTACACATTTGCAACAGATAATTTGCAAGGAAAAATTCCATTTGCAATAACATCAAAAGGAATGAAATAAATTTTACCATAGAAACTCAAATCTTACTTCTGAAAACTATAAAGCATTGTTGAAAGAAAGTAATGAAGATCTAAATAAATGGGAAAGTCATCCATGTTCATGGATCAGAACACATTGCTGAGAAGGCAACACACCCCAAACTGATCTATAGATTTAGTGAAATTCCTATGAAAATACCAGCTTAAAAAAAATGAAAATACCAGCTTATTTTTCTTTTAGAAATTAACAAGCTGATTCTAGAGTTCATATGAAATTGCAAGGAGCCCAGAAAAGCCAAAACAAAACTAAAAGAAAATAGGAAGGAGGAGGATTCATACTTTATAATTTCAAGATTAGCAGTGCAACAGTACTAGTATAAGGATAGACATACAGATCAATAGAATAGAAAGGAAAATCCAAAAATAACCCTAAACACCTATGGTAGACTGATTATTTACAAAGGTATCAAGACCATTCAATGGGAAAAGAATAGTCTTCAACAAATGGTTCTGGCACAACCAGAAAGCCATAGGCAAAAGAATACAGTTGGACCCCTACCTCATACTATGTATAAAAATTAACTCTTTTCTGGCATGAAAAGAATAATAAGATTACATTGAATCATAATTTTTAACAGTTTACTATAGTTGAAAGAAGTTCCCAAGTCCTTACTTCTGCAATAAAATATATGTAACCTTTTCAAGTGTGGCAGTTTATAAAAAATAAAAGATATAAGCAGTTTACTAGGATAGAGTCTCAGTGAGTGAAAAAGTATATTCCCTTAAACTAATCAGGTTCTTAGTTATCAGGAGCTTAGTATTTTGTACATAATTAAGGCAGCACTGAGATATTACTGCATGTTAAACGCACAGGAAAAAACATCTAGCTTTATAAATTCAAACCTACAAAGTGAACACTAAGGTTCTTATACCCACAGTGTTTCTTTTTTACAGCTTTATAAATTTTATCTTGGAATAAAATGCAATTTTAATGCAATAACGGAAACTTTTTCAATCACGGTGGCAAGGTCATCTCTCACACAATGTGTTCTGGAGTTAGACTTTCTGAGTGCAAATCATACTTCCATTATTTTGCTAGCTGAATAGTCAGGAAAGTTTTCTCTTCAGAAAATGGGTATAAATGTCATAATAATTCCTACTTCATTAAGCTACCAATAGGATAAAATTATTGGCACATATTAAATGCTCAATGAATAATACCAAATTGACACTTTTTCTCAATTTCTTTAAGGCTCACCAGAGAAAAATAATTTTCTATATCCTTACATTAAGTCTGATCTAACCCAGAATTTCATTATGACTAATTTCAATTACTGAACACAAGGCACAAACATGTTTTCTCTGAAATTTTAGTTCTTTTTATGGTTTATCTGTTATGTGGAAGGTGATAAAAGACTTAGAGTACAATTTCTCTTGAGTCATAAAATTCCTTTTTATGGGGAGACATTCAACAAATAAAATTTGAGCACCTACTGTGGTAAAGGTTCTATGCAAAGTGTTATTACAGGTTACCACAATTTTAAGGCTGTAGATGTACAGTTTTAATGGTTCTGGTGTTTAAAATAGTATTAACAAGTAAACTCCAGCAAAAGTACTTACAATAATAAAGAAAAGAAAAATGTGAATTGGAAACATAAATTATGTATTGTAAGAAAGTGAGCCCAAAGAAACAGATTGTTCCATAAACCAGGAATGAAACATTCTGGTCAATGCTCCAAGTTATTCCAAAAAGATTATCTCCTAGTGCCATAAAATCAATCTTATTGGCCTTTAAATGAAGTTCTGCCACTCTCCATACTATAGTTACATTTCTCAGGCAATATTTTTCCAATCACTATCTTCACCATTGTTATTATCATCATTATTATCATTGTTAAAATCATCACTATCACCACCAGCCAAATATTTTAGAAATTCAAAATTTCTCCATATTCAAATATATATTTTGTCACAGATGCAAAAAGTGTAATAATCCAAATCATTCACTGACAGAAAGAAAATGTCAAAAAGTATTTAGGCTGTACTTCTCTTATGTATTTTAGTCCTCAAATCAAGCCTCTTACATAACCTACCTATGTAGTCAGCTTGAAAATGACAAATCAAAATGTCAAACAACTTCAGATGGTCACCATAAACTATGCACAAATATTCCTGGTCTAATGTTTCCAGGTCAAAGATAAGATTGTTCACCCCTTCCCTCTGCTTTCAACTTCAATGTGGTAGTAATTCACTTGTGCCAATGAAAGGTGAGTGAAAACTTCCAGGCAGAAAGGTTTATTATAAGCCAGCATGTGATTCAACATATTTTTTTCCCTACTACCAAGGCCAGTGATTCTCTATTCTGCCTCAAAGTCAGACTATAAGTAATTCATTTATGTAGTCCTTGTTAAATCAAAAGATTTTATTAAAATTAGTTAAAATGAAACCAAATATATCTCCCATTTTAACAAACATAAAAGTCTAACTCACAGAAAAATAAAACACAATTTTTATATCAAACTGCAGACACTGCTAAAACAAGTGAGTCAGAAAGTTTGAAAATAAAAGAATAGTGAAAGGTATAAACCACACAATGCAAGAAAAAAGAAAAGATGGGGATTGATAAAACTATCAGATGAGTCAAATGAAGAATTCCAGCCAATGTATTAAAAGTCCAAAAAAAAAAAAAAGTTAAAAAGGATACTTCGTAAGTCTAACAAATACAAATCACAATGAATATATTAAAGTTAACAACTTTTACATATCTCATTATATGACCACCTTTTAAAGCACAAAATATTATAGGAGGTACAAGGAAAAATTTGAAATATATTAGTAGTAGAACATTATTAGGCCACATACACAAAAAACAGTATTAAAAACTAGAAAGAATACAGAGAATATTCTCTGATCAAAACACAGAAAAATAGGGGTGCCTGCGTGGCACAGTCAGTTGAGCAACTGACTCTTAGTTTCAGCTCGGGTTCTTTTTTTTTTTTTTTTTTAAAGATTTTATTTATTTATTTGACACAGAGAGATCACAAGTAGATAGAGAGGCAGGCAGAGAGAGAGAGAGGGAAGCAGGCCCGCCGCTGAGCAGAGAGCCCAATGCGGGACTCGATCCCAGGACCCCGAGATCATGACCCGAGCCGAAGGCAGCGGCCTAACCCACTGAGCCACCCAGGCTCGGGTTCTTGATCTTAGGGACGTGAAATCGAGCTCTAAGGTGGGCTGCGCACTCAGTGCAGAGTCTGCTAAAGACAGTCTCTCCCTCTCCTTTTCCTTCCACCCCTCCACCCCATGCACTCTCTCTCTCTCAAATAAATAAATCCTTAAAAAATAAATAGAAAATACCTTTAAATTCAAAAACAAAAGTCCTTCTCACTTAGAAATTTAAAAAATAAAATCCTCCAATCTTATGGTAAAGGTGTAAATATATTTATTTGACGTTTTATTAATAACTGCATATTAATGATTGCTTATTGTCAATTTATTTGTTTTCTCTTTTTATTAGATTTTTTAAATTTATTTACTTTGAAAGAGAGAGAACATGTACACACATTAGCAGATGGAGGGTCGGAGGGAGAGGCAGAGAGAGAATTCCAAGCAGACCCCGCACCTAGTGTGAGTGTGACATGGGGCTCCATCATGCAACCTCGAGATCACTACCTTAGCCAAAATCAAGACTCTGACCCAGCCAACTGAGCCACCTACGTGCCCCAGTTCATTTGTATTCTTATATTTTATTTTTATATTTGTACATTTATTTTATATTATTTATATTCGCATACCTTATTTTATTAACCTATAATGTATTATTTGTTTCAGGGTATAGGTCTGTGATTCATCAGTCTTACATAGTTCATAGCACATAACTTCCCCAATGTCCCTCACCCAGGCACCCCATCTTTCCCACCCCTCTTCTCTCTACCAACCCTCAGTTTGCATTATCTTATTTTAATATCTTCTTAAGATAACATATACTAATAATTATAATTACTATATATATTAAGCCAGCAGAATAAAAGTTGGGACAATTATTTTATTGCTTTGAAGTTTTTTTTTTTTAAAAAGACTATTAATTTATTCATTTTTAGAGAGAGGGAGTGAGCAGGGTAAGGAGGGAAAGAGGGAGAGAGAGAATCTCAAGGAGGCTCCTTACCCAGTGCAAAGCAGGGCGGGGCTTGATCTCAAGACCCTGAGATCATGACCTGAGTCAAAACCAAGTGTGGGATGCTTAACCCACTGAGACACCCAGGCACCCTTCTAGGCAACATTCTAACTTGTACTCAAAGTTCAGAAGCCATAGAAAATAAGACTAACATATTTTATTACATAAAAATTATAATTAAAAACAAATCTGCAAAATAGAAAAATCATCCTAAGTCAAGAGACAGATGAAAAAGTTATGTATCAGAAATAAAATACTAATCTTTCTATTATAGAAAGAGTTCTTAAGAAAGTTTATAAGAGGGAGCACCTGGGTGGCTCAGTCAGTTAAGTGGCTGCCTTCAGCTCAGGTCATGATTTCAGGGTCTTGGGATCGAGTCCCACATCAGGCTCTCTGCTAAGTGGGGAGCCCACTTCTCCCTCTCCTTCTGTATGCTGCTCCCCTGCTTGTGCTCTCTCTCTTTCTCTCACTCTTGCTCTCTGTTAAGTAAATAAATAAAATCTTTTTTAAAAAGTTTTTAAGAAAAAAATAATGACCCTGTTGAAAAATGAGCACAGTATATGCATAGATGATTCACAGAAAAAGAAATAAGGAAATACAAATGGCCTCTAAACATCTGAACAGAGGTTTTTAGCTTTCTTAAGATAAATGCAGATTAAAATTTCATTGATATGATTTTTATCCAGATACCTCAAATATCTACTAAAAAAATATTTCCAACACACTGTGTTAAGATGCTCATAAATACCTGCTGAGACCACAAATTAGTTTAACCTATAAAGAGGAATTTGGCAAGATCTTTCAAAATTATAAATTACCTGGATTCAATTTTATAGAATTTATCTTAAAGATATAATCGTACACAAGCAAAATGACATGTATTGTTATCCATTACAGTATCGTTTGCTATCCATTACAGTATTGTAATTGCATAAAATTAGCAACCACACAGATCGACTTCAATGAGAAACTATTTAAATTGTTACAACCATACACTGAAATACTATGCAGTTATTTCTAAAAGGGAGGAAGGGAAAAGACAAAGAATCTCTTTGAGTTTCATATGGAAATATACAATATACAGTATACATTGTTAAATGAATAAAACAAGGTGCTACCTTTCAAATCATATGAAAGGAGGGTGAGGATAAAAATAAAATATAATACCTGTTTGCTTACATTTGCATTAAAAAATTGTGGAAGTATAAGAAATTAATAAAGAGGACTAGGAGTAGGAGACAAGACAGTTGTGTTTTACTATATGTCTTTTTATGTTGTTTAATTTTTTTTAACAAGTAAATTTTTAAATGGGGGGAAAACTCAATTAGTTATATATTTCATTGAGCTAAAATAATTGTCATTGCCAAAGAGGCTTTACAATCCAAGCTTTTTTTTTTTCTTTGCATACTTATTCTTGGTTTGACCCTCTAATTCAAATTTTCACAACTCTATATAACTCTCCCTATGGAAAGTAAATGTCATAATTTCCCCTTTTGATCTCCAGATTTTGGAAAACAACATCTCCATCTCAAAGCCGCAGCAGTGACGAATGCTATCAACCTTATGTGTATTTGACATGCATCGAAGTCTCAGCCAGGAAGTTAATCTTAAATGGCTCTATATTTGTAGAGCGGACAGGCAAAGTATTTCTAAAAAGGTCTAGGATGTGGTTTTATGTTTTTGACATCAGCCCACCAGGTTTGCCTGTCAGGGGTAATGTGTGTGAAAACGTTTTATCCAGTTCTGACATTCTTGAAGTTATTTTATCAGTAGTCCCTCTGGAGGACCAAATGAAAGCTTGTTCAACTAGAACTTGAGGCAATGACAGTAGCAAGCCTCTGGCAATTCCTGCTCTTGGAGTGTTAAAGGTCACTGTTAAAATTTATAACATATTATCTAACATTAACACTTCTGCTGATGTATTCTCAAAAAATTTCCACTTTGATCTGCCTGAATTAAAGTCTGTTTCACAGTCTCGGTTCTTCAACACAGCCCTTCACAACAAGCACAGACAGAACAGTCAATTCATCGGAATATTTGTGCAGACACATCCACAGGTTGTGAATTAGTTGGTCCTTTGGTTCCGAGCACAGGTGACATGCCAGACTTCAAAGAAAAGATTATTTCTGTTGTGACTCTAATTATAACTGACTTGGTGGTTTTTGTCCTAACTGCTCACACACGGCATTGTATAAAGAAATGTGTCAATGTAAAGAAAGCACAACTACACATACCATTAACACTATCAGCTGCATTAATATGATGGTTTCTTTTCATTAAAAAACAGAGAAGTAGCAGAACATACATAATCTCTTAAACTCTTGTTTGTTCCACAGAGTAGCTGAGCTTAGCACAGGCAGAGCTATATTGCATTGCAACATGGAAAAGCTCCAGAGAAGGAATCTAGCTTCCCACCCCTCTGCATACAGGAAAAGAGGATGAAACAGTACTGCGGGCAACACGTAGGTTACCATACCAATAGGGGCTTCCTGAAGTGATCCTATTAGAAATGATGGGGTAAGGGACCGGCCTTTCGCCTCTACCATCTACCTTTTTCTTGTACTAACTCAGAGCTGCTAAACCAAGTTTCTTGCTTAACTACCAAGAGATGGGAAGAAAGGCACTTCTGTGGTTATCTAGGACCATTTTCTCTCCTCAAAATGCCTGGAGCATATTAACTATATTGCATGCAACAAAGCACTGTATAGGCAGTCTTGAGAAATGTGGACATCCCAGTCAGGATCTAGCCCTTCTCTGCTGTCCACCTTTCTCAGCTCATAGCCCTGACTCTCAGACTGGGAACACCTTCTGTTCTTCCATGTGAAGCCCTCCTTTCAAATTGGGCAGGAAACATGTTTATAACTGCTCAGCACAATGTCCTAGACCCAACAGGCATTCAATAATGCTTATTATTGGTTATGAAGAAAGTGCTCACTTACATAAAGCTCAATGGATAATTTCAATGCTCTTCTCAGTCACCTTTCAATTAATAACACTGTTCAAGTTTCAAATTTTTGAAAAAAGCATTCGATTTGGCACCATTTAAAAAAGGAGAAGTGGCAAATACCAACTAGGTTACCTGAAGGAATTCTTATATATTTGAATACAAACGGAATAATAATGCATACTATTTCTTCTGCTTTTCCTTATGTTGGAAAATAGTAACTTTATGTGAATTAGTGGCTTAGTCTGCTCCAGGAACTGATTCTCTATAAATACAAATAATATTATAGTCTTTACCTAATATTTTACAAGAAATAGAGGGGAAAAACTCACCTATTAAATGGGTCAGGATACTTTCCTATTAGTTAAAGCAACCCTTAGTAACAGTAACAATGTGTTTTGTTTCTAGACTGTGGATTGGTGTTTTATTACTACTTGCCAATGTGATAAAGCAGTTAGGTGTGCTAGCTCTGCTTTAGCACATTTATTGCATTATTATCCATCAAGAAAACAGAACTTTCTCTGCAGGCAAACGATTGTATCTGTGTATTTTCTTTATCAGGATACTTAATTTGGATCTATTTTAAAATATAATCTAAATGTGGTTTTTAAAACATAGTCTAAATATAATTATATAATATTTGCCCACTAAATTTTTAAATTACACTTACATTACAAATATATACACAAATGCTCAAATACACACCCATGTACACATACATATATATGTACACACACATGTATAATCTCTCTATATATACATACACACCCATATTTGTAAACATGTATATACATTCAAAAGAGAGACACCATGAAAGAATGTCAACTAGTTTTGTAGTTAGACTGATCACACCTTAAGTTTGAGTTTTATTATACACACTAGTTAGGACAACTTGGGAGAATTATTTAACCTTTCTCAGGCTATTTGCTCATTTATAAAATTGGGACAAGTATTCTCCTCAAGATATTTAAGAAGATTAATGCAATGGAATGAAATGTCTAATATAAAGTGCTTAGCATAGGTCAGGATGGCATCCGTCTGGGGCAACAATCAATAAGGAACACTAACACGACCCTAGAATATATTGGAAATATGGGATAAATTAAACCCAGAGTCCAAAAAAAAGGTTCTTGATGTAACTGAACACTTGTGGTATTCCAGTTCCCACAGAAGTAGACAGTGCCCTCAAGTGGAAATTCTAAAAAGCACTCCTTAGAGAAGGGGCCCCTTTTGAGCCAGATGAAAATGGCATAGCACAAGTGGAAAGAAGCTCCAGGCTGGAGAGTCAACAGCTGACAAGGCCTCAGGCATCAGATTGGAAAATTTGAAGCACAGGGTGGTGTGGCCTAGTGCTGTTTTCCAGGAACAAATGACTAGTTTTATCATCTAAATTGCAATTCATTTTTTTTGAAGATTTTATTTATTTCTTTGAGAGAGCAAGCAAGCACAGAGGAACAGTGAGAGGGAGAACCAGACTCCCCACTGAGCAGGGAACCCAATGTGGGGCTCCATTCCAGGACTCTGATCATGACCTGAGCTAAAGGTAGACACTTAACCTACTGAGCCAACATAGGTTTCATTTGCAGGTTTAATGTTGTTCCTTGTTTAAGTGACACAGATGTATTTTTTAATCTACCTCCGTCCACACACAACAACTCTCTGAGCTAGGTGGTATTATTATCATGTCAATTGTCAGACAAGGCAACCGGAACGTTAAAAAGTCAGTATGTTGTCCAAGACAGGTCAAACAAGAAGTAACAAAATCAAGAATCGAGCCTTAGGATCTTGCTCTTAGTTTTTTTTTTTTTGTTTTTTTTTACATTTTTTTTCCCATTTTATTTATTTTTTCAGCATAACAGTATTCATTCTTTTTGCACAACACCCAGTGCTCCATGCAAAACGTGCCCTCCCCATTACCCACCACCTGTTCCCCCATCCTCCCACCCCTGACTTCAAAACCCTCAGGTTGTTTTTCAGAGTCCATAGTCCCTTATGGTTCACCTCCCCTTCCAAATTTTTTTTTTTTTTAATAAACATATAATGTATTTTTATCCCCAGGGGTACAGGTCTGTGAATCGCCAGGTTTACACACTTCACAGCACTCACGATAGCACTTACCCTCCCCAATGTCCATAGCCCCCTCCCCCTCTCCCAATCCCACCTCCCCCCAGCAACCCCCAGTTTGTTTTGTGATATTAAGAGTCATTTATGGTTTGTCTCCCTCCCAACGTCATCCAATTAGCTTTACAGTTCAGAAAATCAGAAAAGAAAGTGGAGAAATAATAAAATCCCCCGAACAACAGGAAATGTTTTGCTAACAGAAAAGACAGAAGAAAGAAATTTCAAATACAGTCTAAACAAAACAGGAAGCTCCCCCACCACTGTCCATGAGAGGTGTTTCTTTCCCCGCAGTGTGAACAAAAGACTGCAACAGACACAACTGCAAACAAGTTCAAAGCTGTGGTAATTAGTTTATGGAAGAAGTCCCCTACTTGGAAGATAAGAATTCCATTTTTATTGACCAGAAACAAGTTTCTAACTGCCAAAATTAAATAAATACTAAGTATATATTTTTAAAAATCAGATTTAAAGGACTCCATATTAGTAGTCTGTGCCTTACATTCCTATTTGGGGCCTGCCATACAAAAGGTGTTTAGTGAATGTTCATTTCCTGCCACTCTGCTTTTCCTCTAAGATCATTTCTGTATTTATCTACATAGCCCAGAATATTGTTTTGTACATGTTGCTCATTGAATTTAAAAATCAATTAACACTTATGCATGAATTAAGAACCACTTTCTGACTGCTCAGTTTCTGAACTCCGGGGAATATATTTAATACTCTTTTGCTATGGAGGGAAAAGACGGGGGAAATACTTCTAGCTTGTTTAGATCCACTACCAGAGAAACAGTGGAAGTAGAAAAAGGACAAAAGTTAATTCCTTAACTTCCATCATGAACTCAGTCTACAGAATTAAAATTAGTGATCGCATGATAACCCTAATCACTCTTCTTCAACTGAAAAAGTATTTTTCTATTGCATGAATAGAGTGTTCTTCCTTTTTGTTATTTATTAGAAGTTTTAAAGCCCAGAAAATTGAAAAAAAAAAAAGAAAGAAAGAAAAACAATGCAATGTACCTAAGGCTGAATTAAGCAAAACTGTCATTTTATCATATATAAGTTAAGAAATAAAACATTAGAGATTACATTCAAGTGCCTACATTACACTCCCCATTCCCATTTCCCTCCAAACCTCATTACAAGTAACTAACGTGACTTCTTTACTATAACTGATCTGTTTGTACTTTTATTGTATAGCTATCGATAAATAATACATAGCATATATTTTTAATTTTCACAAATGGAATTATTCCACTCATAATCATAATAAATGTATTTCATACTTAATCATTTCATGAATTTTCTTTAATTCAATTTTTTTTTAACATTTTATTTATTTGAGAAGGAGAAAGTGCTCACACGTAAGCAGAAGCAGGGGGAGGGGCAGAGGAAGAGGGAGAAGTCCACTTTCCGCTTAGCAGAGAGCCCAAGGATGCTGGGATTCTGACCTGAACTAACGGCAGATGTTTAACCAACTGAGCCACCTAGGTGCACTAATTCAGTATTTTGTTTGAGATTTATCCATCTTGATATGTAAAGATCCAACCAGTTCACATTAACTACATGTAATGGCTTACATCTTCTAGTGGTTATTTAGCCAACTTTATTTGTTCATAATACTTATATATCCTAGATAGCCATCCCTTGTGTATTATATATGTAGTTTGTTATTTACATTTGATTATTTTGCATAATACTGTTCAAAAATTAATTTTAGAACAGTTCCATCTGTCTTTTAGGATGTATGTTTTGGGGATCTTCGTAAAGAAATATTTTCATACCCCTTGATACAAAGATAGTCTCATATTAACTTTTAATAATTTCAAAGTTGTGCTTTTCACATATGGGCCTTTATTCCATCTGGGATTTATTTTTGCAGTTAAGGTTGTACCAGATATGTTTCTTTTTATCTCCAGATCAACTCCCCCACTTGTTCATTCTACTTTGTGTCCCAAAAGGTTGGTCTATATGGGCACATCACTCAGCTTCCTTTCCCTCTGTCTTCCAATTGGGTTTACTTAGTGAGAAGTCCCAGTAGAACATCAGAAGTGGAATGGTGAGTAAGGTCATGACTCTATTCTAGAAGTAGAACAGCTGAAGAAAAATGACTTAAAATGTATATGAGTACATCTCCTGATTTGGAAGTTATGAATTTTATTATGATTTAGTGATAACAGTTACATTTTCAACATACATACTTCAGAAAATATTTTTCTAAGATGTCCTAAAATTGTTTAATATTGTTCTCCCCACAAAAAAAGACAAAAATCTTACCACAAATACCCTTTCCCTAGCTAAATTTTCCATGTTGTTGTTGCTTAGATCAAAAGTCCCAATTTTTTTAATTTTTAAAAAAGTAGACAGAGTAGTTAATAACATTTGCTCACATATTTCAACTGTTTCTTTATCTTCCCACTAATGCACAACTGAAACTACTGTAGCTGTTACTCTGTACAATTTCCTCAATTCTCTACTCTAGGACTCCTATAAGGCGTATGTTGGAGCCTCTCAATCTACTTTCTGCCATCATTCTAAATACCCAATTATCCTTTTCATTTCTTTATCTCCGTGCTTGGTTCCGGATGAAATTCTCAGTACACTTTTCCAATTAGCTAATTCTTTTCTCAATAGTTTTTATTCCTAGGATTTTTAAATGGTTTTTACTACCTGTATCTATTTTATAGAAATACATACCAGTCTGAATTTGTTTCATAAATTAATTCCTTTTTAACTAGTATTTCTACTTTTATATCTTTGAGGATCTTAAATATATTAATTTTAATGTCATCTTCAAATCATTCTATTATTTGAATTTCATGGACACATACTCATGTCCTATATGTTCCTTGAGATGGTTATATCTGAGAAATGCATTTTCTCATATGTATTAAAATTTTAATTTGCATACCTATCTTTAGTGGTAGTTCACTTTGTTTCCTTTCTTATTCTCTGTGTTCATTCTTCAGTATCTAACAGTTTTATGCTTGCCTACATTATACCCTCAAGATCTCCAATCTATAACCATGTATTATAATGGTACCTCAAGGTTCCTATTTCACATTAGTACTGGAGTGATATCAAAGACCAAATAGAGCATGATCTAGATCCTGGTTACATGGTTGTTTTCTCTTTCCTATCATCCCAACCAAAGTATAACTATAGGCAATTGTGGCAACTTTTTTCAGCCTGCTTTCCTTGGCAAGGAACTCTAGCCACTGCCTCCAACTTTAATTCATTAACTTTTTTTCTCTAACTATTCACAAGCAGAAGGCAATATTGACTGACATTAGTCCAAAACAATTGAATTTTCATTGCCTTTCACCTTTTGGGTCCCTAAAGCCCAAGAAACATGTACTGTTAGCCTTCTGTTAACTACTGTCAGTTTCTGTTCTTTTCTTAAAAAATATTTATCTTGTTTTTGAACAAAGCTATGTGCACTTAATTTTAAATAAATGTATTTTTATTTATCATTGCTATGTATATTCAACAGGAACAGTAAAATGGCTTAAACTATGAACTCATAGCTACTGCCTGAACAGATGTTAAGATACACAGTTTTTTAATCAAGGTTATCTTAATGCATTTACATGTCACGGTGTTTTCCAGCCAGGGAAATAACCATAGCTTTCTATATCTGTCCATACAATAAAAACTATAAAGGCCAAAAATTTCAAGACTTCATTTATCCTGGTATTTTTAGAAAGTGTTGAGAGTATGTTAGAAAATATAAATTTTCAGGGCACCTCAGTGGCATAGTCAGTTACTGTCTGACTCTTGGTTTTAGTTCAGGTTGTGATCTCAGGGTCCTGATCTCAAGGTCATGATATTGAGCCTTGCATCAGGCTCTGTGTTGGACATGAAATCTGTTTGAGATTCTCTCTTCCTCTGCCCCTCCTGCCATGTGTGTGCCCTCTCTCTCTCTCTCCTTCTCTAAAATAAAAAGTTTCTCTAAAATAAAAAAGTTCTCTAAAATGAAAATTTATACATATAAATTTTCAAATCAAAGAATCAATAAATCAAAAATTATGCAATGTATACATGAACCAAAGTATCTGCATTAGTTTTTAAAATATGAAAGAAAATGACAAAAACTCAGAACTTCAACAATCACCGAGTCATACTTTTCCTTATTTACTAATAGTAACATTTTCTACTTGGAGTACAAGGTGTGTGTGTGTGTGTGTGTGTGTGTGTGTGTGTGTGTGTCTCAGGGGGATGTATGTTTTGCCAAAACAGTGACACAAAAACCACAATTACAAATGGCAACTTTAATACCCTACTCTCAGCAATTCATACATCTACTAGATAAAAATCAGCAAGAATATAAACATACAGGACAATACAACCAACCAACAGTATCTAATTGACATATAGAGAATACAACAATATATAGCGTAGAACAGTGGACACACTTTTTTCAAGCACCTTGGAGACTGTGAATACTATTAAAAGAAAATAACAACACAGAACTGAAATAATAGCCAGAACTATTTGACCTGGAGAGCCCTTTGGCATTGGCTAATCAATCACTGTGTCTTTAGGACTAAAATAGGAAACCTGAAAAAGCCATATTTTATTTGTCTAAAAGTTTTAAGTCTGATAAAACTAATAATTCTTTCTTGAATCATCACAAAAGACTTATGGCTACTCAACAAACTTGTAGACTTGATCCTGTTTATAGACCTAAAACCTCATAGAAATTGAGGATGGGTCCACCTAAGTAGGGATCCTGCCATACTTTCAATAATTTAAACTACATATCTTCCTCCTAGCTTTCTCCAAAAGGACATGAGCCAATTTACAAAGTGATTATACAGTGGGGAAAGATAAGTAATCATATTTTTCAGGTTCTATTAAACAGTGACTATTCCCTGAGAATCCAAACTACCACGGTGATCCAATAGGATAGATAAGGTTTAAGGAGGAGAAATGAGATCTAATCATCAATGACATTTTGGCTCTGATCAGTCTCAAAGTGAAGCCAATGGGTGCCTCAAATAATCTTGTATTTCCTCTACCCTGGAATGCATAGTTGGAAGAGACATACTCAGCAATTGGCAGAATCCCCACACTGGATACCTGGCCTATGGATTAAGGATGATTACTATAGCAAATGTCAACTGGAAGTCTTTAGAACTTCCATTCTCCACCATAGTAGTGAAAAAGGAATAGCACGTTCTTAGAGAGAATGCCAAGACTTCTGTCACCATCAAGGATAGAGTCCTATCACATTCCCATTCAACTCATCTATTTGGCCTATGGATAAGACAGATAGTCTTTAAACATGATAGTGTATTATCATAAACTTAATTAGGTGGTAACTACAACTGGAGCTATATTTCTAGCTGTGGTTGTTTTATTGGAGCAAATCAACAGCTGTTCCACTTTTCTAGTTTGAGACTATTGATCTCAAAAATACTTCTTCTCAAACTTAAAGAGGAAAAAGACCTGCACTCCAAAAGCTATAAAATAATGATTAAAGAAACTGAAGATGACACATACACACATGCAAAATGGAAAGATATTCCATGCTCATTGACTGGAAGAACCAATATTGTTAAAATGTCCATACCACCCAAAACAATCTACAGTATCAGTGTGATCCCTACCAAAATGCCAATGACATTTTTAATAAAACTAGACTAAATAATACTAAAAATTTGAATGGAACCACAACAGACCCTAAATAGTCAAAGCAATCTTGAGAAAGATCAGAGCTGCAAATATCAGAATTCTAGATTTCTAGACACACTACAAAACTGTAATAATGAAAACAGTATGGTACTGGCACAAAAACAGACATATAGATCAATGGAACAGAATATAGAGCCCAGAAATAAACCCACACTTATATAGTCAATGAATCTAAGACAAAGGAGGCAAGAATATACAATGGGGAAAAGACAGTCTCTTCAACAAATGGTGCTGGGGAAACTGGACAGCCACATGGAAAGGAATGAAACTGAACCATCGTCCTACACCATACACAAAAATAAACTCAAATGGCAGCTGGGTGGCTCAGTCAGTTAAGTGTCCAGCTCTTGATTATGGCTCAGGTCATGATCTCAGGGTTGTGAGATCAAGCCCCCCATCAGGCTCTGCGCTCAGCAGGAAGTCTGCTGGGGATTCTCTTTTCCCTCTCCATCTGCTCCTCCCCCAGCTCATGTGCACTCTTTCTCTCTCAGTGTCACTCTAAAATAAATAAGTCTTTAAAAATTAAGGGGAAAAAAAGGGGGCACCTGGATGGCTCAGTCATTAAGCATCTGCTTTTGGCTCAGGTCATGATCCCAGGGTCCTGGGATTGAGCTCCACATCAGACTCCCTGCTTGGCTGGAAGCCTGCTTTTCCCTCTCCACTCCCAATGCTGTGTTCCTTCTCTTGCTGTGTCTCTCTCTGTCAAATAAATAAAATCTTAAAAAAAAAAAAATTAAAAAAAACTCAAAATGGATTAAAGATGTAAATGTAGGACCTGAAACCATAAAACTTCTAGAAGAAAATAAAGGCAGTAATATCTCTGATATGGGCCACAGAAATATTTTTCCAAATATATCTCCTCAGGCAAGGGAAATAAAAGCAAAAAAAAAAACAAAAAACAAAAAACTATTGGGACTAACTATACCAAAACAGAAAGCTTCTGTACAGGAAACAATCAATAAAACAAAAGGCAGCCTACTGAATGGGAAAAGATATTTGCAAATAATATATTTGATAAAGGGTTATAACAAAATATATAAAGAACTTATAAAACTCAACACCAAAAAGCCAAAATAGCTGATTAAAAATGGCTGAGGCACCTGGGTGGCTCAGTTGGTAAATGTCTGACTCCTGATTTTGGCTCAGATCATGATCTCATGGTTGTGAAATTGTGCCTGTGTCAGACTCTGCACTCAGTGGAGTCTGCTTGAGATTCTGTTTCCCTATGCCCCACTCCCAGCTCATGCTCTCTCTCTCCAAAATAAAAGAAATAAAATCTTTTAAAAAAATAAAATAAAAAATAAATAAAAATAAAAATGGCAGAGGACCTGAACATTTTTCTAAAGAAAACATACAAATAGCCAAAAGACACATAAAAAGATGCTCAACATCATTCACCATCAAGGAAATACAAATCAACACCACATGAAGACATCATCTCATAACAGTCAGAATGGCTATTGCCAAAAAGACAAGAAATAATAAGTTTTGGTGAGGATGTGGAGAATAGGGTGCCTCTGTGCACTGGTGGAGGGAATATAAATTGGTACAATCACTATGGAAAACAGCAGAGTTTCCTCAAAAAACTAAAAATAGAAGTACCATACTATCCAGTAATTTCACTGCCAGGTGTCTACCTCAAGAAAATGAAAACACTGATTCAGAAAGATACATGTACCCCTATATTTATTGCAGCATTACTCACAATAGCCAAGATGTAGAAGGAACTCAAGTGTCCATCAGCTGAATGGATAAAGATATGATATACATACACAGTGGAATATTACTTGGCCATAAAAAGAATGAGACCTTGACATCTGCAACAGTATGGATGGACTTAGAAAGTATAATGCTACCTGAAAATAATCATATATAAATACAGAGGCACCTGGATGGCTCAGTCAGTTAACATCTGCCTTCAGCTCTGGTCATGATCCCAGGGTTCTGGGTTAAAGTCCCACACTGGGCTCCTTGCTCAACAGGGAGTCTGCCTCTCCCTCTGCCTACCACTCTCCCTGCTTGTGCTCTCTCTCTCTCTCTGACAAATAAATAAACGGGATCTTTAAAAAAAAGAAGAAAGAAATACAAATACCATATGACATTACTCGTATGTGGAAATTAATTAAAACAAAAACAAAGAAAGAAAACAAGAGAGAAAAAACCAGACTCTTAAATACAGAGAACAAACTGGTGGTTTCCAGAGGGGAGGTGGGTGGGGAGGACATAAAGAGGATTAAGAATACACTTATCATGGTGAACACTAAATAATATACAGAAATACTGAATAATTATATTGTACCCCTGAAGCTAATTATGACACTGTATGTTAATTAGATTTCAATTAAAACATAAATAACAAAACTGAAAAAAAAAATACTTTTTTCCCTGTACTTGCTAGTAAAGGCCATAGGTAGAGTAATACACTTTAGCGTTCCTCCTTAGAGCTCTATCAACTATCTCTGATCATCTAGTCCACTGGGAACTTGTTTGCTTCTCTTCTCTACAGGACATCAAGCAAGCCCATTACATAGATGATATCATGCTAATTGAACCAGGTTAGTAAAAATAAGTGAATACACTAGATATCTTATTAAGATATATGCATGCCAGAGAATAGGAAAATAAACACCATAAACATTCAAAGTTATGTTATCTGTGAATTTCCAGGCAATCAGTGGTCTGGTACATGTTGAAATGTGTCTTACAAATGTTAAGTATGTTTCTGTATTTGGCACCTGCTACCTCTAAGAGATGTACTTCCGAATTTTGGTTGTCAAAGATACCTGATTTGAGCATCTTAATTCAACCTATTTACCAAATAACCCAGTAAATGGTGTGCTTGGGTCCCCGATCAAGAGGAAGTTCTACAACAAAGCAAGTCTTCCATTCAAACTGTCTCACCAATTGGGTCACATGACTCTGCATTTTCAATAGTGCTTGAAGTATCTATGGCAGGTGGGGATTCTAAAGGAAAGCTTTGGTTGACCTCTATAGGTAAATCACAGAGTACTCTTCTTGGGCTTCAGAGAAAAGTTATGCTTCCTCTGCATTTAATCAATCTCATTTGAGAAACAGCTTCCACCTTGTTACTAAACCCTATTAGAGTCCTAACACTTAATATTGGCCATTAAATAAATAAACATGTGACCCTAAATACCCACTGAGTGTTGTCTGACCCATCAAGACCTCTATAGCAGTACTGTCAAATGGAAGTGATACATAGGTTTTTCTTCACAAGTTTTGAAGCAACAAATAGGCTGAATGAAAAGTGGCTCATACTCCTGCCACATTTCCACCTCTCTTTCTCCCTCATGTAGAGTCATCTATGACAGAAGAATTAGAAAGAAGAATTTGGTACTTGTTCACAGATTCTACACACTATTCTGGCACTATCTAGAATGAACAACTGCAATACTCCAGGTATGGCTGTGAAGGATTAGCAGTGAAGAAAATCTTTCCAATGGGAAAAATTTCAAGCTGTGCACCTGACTGTTCTTTTGCCTGGAAGGACAGACAAATAGATAGAGGTACATATCTAAAAATTAGTCATGAGCAGTAGCTAACAGTCTGGCTTTATGGCCAGAAAAAACATAATTGGATGAAATATGAAAACACATGATCTAAGGAAGAGGTATGGGGAAAGACCTCTCCAAGTGGGCACAAAGATAAAAATCTTTTTCTCCCATACAGATGCTTACCAAACAGCAATCTTAGAAGAGGAAGATCTTAATAATCATATGCACAAAGTGACCCATTCTTTTCCCATTCTTTTATCCCCATATTTGTTCAGTTGGCTCACGAAGACAATGATCATGAAAGCAGAGATGGAGCTTGTGTATGGGCTCAGCAACACGGATTTCCACTCACCAAGGCCAATTTGGATAGAGTGACTGCTGAGTACCCAACCTGCCAAGAGCAAATATCAACACTGAGCCCCTAAAATGGCACCATTCCCTGGGGGAACCAGCCAGCCACCTGGTATCAGGTTGATTACACTGGATCATTTCCATCATTGAAGGAGAAGCTCTTTGTTCTCGCTGGAAAGGACATTTATGCTAGATGTGGTTTTATCTTTCCTACTCCCAATGTTTCTGCTAAAAACTGCCATCTGTGGGTTTAAAGAATGCTTTATTCACCTTCATAGTATTCCATACAACATTGCTTCTGACAAAGAGATTCACTTTATAGCAAATGAAGTACAACACTGGTCTCAAGCTCATGGACTTCTCTGGTATCATTATGTTTCCCTCATCTTGAAACAGCTGGCTTAATAAAATTATAGAATGGCCTTTGGAAGACTCAGTTATGGCACCAGCTGGTGACAGCACTTTACGGAGCTGGAATAATGTCCTCCTGGATGTAAGATATGCTTTGAATCAGCTATAAACATGTAGTGATGTTTCTCCTCTACCCAGAATTTATGAGTCTAGGAATCACAAGATAGATATGGAAATGGATCTTCTCATATTAATGCTAATGATTCACTAGAAACTTTTTCTGTTGTTTCCTTTTTCTACAATGTTTTCCATTTTTGCTTTAGAAGTCTTACTTTCCAAGGGAGAAAGGATTCCACCAGAGAATACAACATTGTACTGGAATCTGAGACCAACATTGGCTACTTGGGGCACCTCTTGACAATGAAATAACAGGAAAGAATCAGGGGGAGTATTTCCAGCATGCAAGAGATCCTTGGGAGTGTTACTTAGTCTTCCCATATTTTATGGTAAAAGTTAATAAGATATTATAGCAACTCAATAAAAGTAGGGCTATAATGGCACAGATTTTTCAGGAATGAAGATGTGAGTCACCCCACCAACTAAGGAACCACAATTAACTGAGACACTTGCTGGGGACGAAAACTATGAAATGGAGAGTGGAAAAAGAGGTTATCAATACCAACCATAATCCCATTATTAGTTACAAATATAAAGGCATTGGTACATAGGAGGATGTTTTCCTTGCTTCTTTTTTTTAATATTTTATTTATTTATTTGAGAGAGAGAGCAACAGAAATAGTGAGAGAACACAAGCAGGATGGAGAGGAAGAAGCAGGCTCCCCACTGAGAAGGGAACCCAACATACGGCTTGATCCCAGCACCCCAAGATGACCCAAGCCAAAAGCAGACACTTAACTAAGCCACCCAAGTGCCCCCCTTTCTTCCAAGTAAGTGTGTGCATGCAAACACAGACCAATTTTTCCTCTCTCCCATTTCTCTACTCTAACATAAGATCTATTAATAGTGGTTAACTGAATCTCAAAACTATTATCATTGTTTCACTGAGAGGGAATAAGTAACCAGGAGGTTAATTATCCTGCCCAAGTCATTTAGCCAAATTCATCCTAAGTCTCCTCAACTCTGGGAAAAGGGCTCCTTTCAGAAAAACATACTGATATGTACCTTATGAAAAATATATTAGTTTATCTTCAGTGGTCTTCATGTCCTTTTTAAGCACTCCCCTTCTTTCTTATGCCTTGTATACCAACTGACTTCATGCTAATCTCTATACCTCATAACCCCTTGTAAATAATGCACTCTTTTCTGACTCTTCCTTTTGTAGCTACTCCTGAGACTATCCTATAGTTAAAGTTCTGATGAACAAAACTGCAGAGTGTTTTATTGACAAATAATGGTTAGGTGTTTTCATTTTCATCATCTTGGAGCTGAAAGTCATTAATTCAACAAATATTTATCATTTTTCTGGTTTGCTTTATAAATGATGGGCATTGAGGAGGGTATATATGATAATGAGCACTGGGTATTATAAATGGCTGATGAATCACCACCTGTACCCCTGAAACAACATATTATATGTTAATAATTGAATTTAAATTTTAAGAAATAATAAAGTAAAAAATAAGTGTAAATGATTGAGTTCCAATACTGAAGCAGTACTGAAAAATCTCGTCAGTTCTCCAAACGGTAATTTTTATGTGGTATTTTCAACAAATAGAAGACAAATTGTTATACAAGGCAGCCACTCCACTCTTGGACAGTTGCTAACTGCCAAAAAGTCCTTCCTTATGTTCCTCTGAATTCTCTCTCCATTTAACTTTTACTTTCCATGCCCTCTACACTCTACAGAATGACCCCAACTCATTTCTGTCATATGCTAGCTCTTTAAGATGTTTTCATTTATCCTATTTCTAACACTTTCTCATAAAATACCACTACCACCAACATAGTCACCACTTAGCACCACAAAACACCACCTCTGTTTTGTTCCTGGTTTTAGAATCATTCTTAGTGTATGCACTCAGAACTGATTTCATGACTTTAGATAATACCTGGCCAACTGCTATTCCGGAGTACGGGGTACTCTCACATCCCTCATCCCACATATTTTATTCCTATTCATGTAATCTAATTTCAACTGACTCTTAGAACAGGCATTGTTACATGGTAATCTCATGGTGAATTTACCAATCAGTAAATAACACTACTTTCTCTTCTCCTAAAAAAAAAAAAAAACTGTTGTAAGTCCAGGTCTCTATTCCTTATCTATGTGTACAGTTGGGGTTTTTTAAAATCCTAGAATCTTGAATATTATATCAGTTTACTTAAATGAGAGTAAGAGGGAGAAAATCTATCATTTAAAACTTAATTCTGTCCTTCAAAAGATCAGCTGCCTTTCTCAGATGTGTGTTGTCCATGAGTAAGATAACAATGAATTTTATACCTTTATTCCTTCATCTAACTGGTTGATAAAAATTTTATAAAAGGTCAAGGACAGGAATCACACTTCCTGTTTGACACAGATTTTCTAATTAATATTTTTTAGCATGCTTGTTCAACTTTCTGTGTATTTCCTCCTAATTCTATCTATGTCTAATCTATTTTTCTTGAATGACCTTGTCACTAAGATGGAATTTAATAAATATTTGATATTTTAGAGCAATTTTTGACATAGATGCTTTGATAAGGCCACATTTGTACACCCATCTTAAAACTATGAGCATCCTCATAAAACTACATAATGTGGCCATTATGACTTGAGGATACTGTGACAGTCTAGAATTAAGATACCTTTTTAAAATTACCAAATTAGCAGAAGTAAGAAACAGACATCTTCATAGTTCTCTTCCCCTGTCGTCTTGTCTTCCCTTGAATTCCCCATCACTAACATGGAGTTCAGAAAGGGGAAATGGTAATAATTTCTCTCATTTGAATAATACTCAGTAAGCAAAAACAAAACACAAAAGTTATTTTAATGTTTGGCACAAATGCTCTGAAGTGTTACACCAAAACAGCTTCAATTTGGAGGGGACAATACCAAATAACCAAGGGCCCAGCTCTACAATGCAGGCATCCATAACAGGAGTATTTGGAGATGTGTGAGGAGGGAGAAGAAAGGATCTGAACAGGAACTTTTCCCATTACCCTTGACCTAAAGGATGAGCATCCACACTTAAGAATCATGCTGCCCAGAAGAAAAGCTTTGATTTATGAAGTTGATGATGTATTTCATCTCATTTTGTACATAGGAGAATGATTCCATCTACAATGGTAAATAATTAGGTGCTTTATGCCACGCTTCTCTTGTATTGTGAAGGCTTTTTAACTTCAAAGAAAAACAACTAAGGAAACGGCAATTAAAAAAATAAAGAGTTGAATGAATAGGCCACTTCATGTTTTCTTAATTCCAAGTTCACAGTTAGGAATTTCTAGGAAGGAAGGTCTTAAAGTTCTCCAAATCTTTTTCTTTCAGCAGAAGTTGCAGAGAAAAAAGTAGATCATTTGAATCACACGCTCTTCAATTGTCCCCTCAACTCTAACCCTCTTTCACAGACTAGCCAGATGAGAGCTTAGACCAAGAGGCCTATGACTCAGAGAAATTCCAAAAGCTCACACCTGGGATTGGGATTAGGAAATATCTCTGATCCAGAGGCTATGAGGAAGCTAAAATGACTTCCACACACTCCATTCAAGGGAACAAAATCTTCTCTTTGCCCACTTCTTTCACTATAGACCCGAAAATTGTTTACCGCTCAAACAAATTGCACTTTTCTAAACACACTACATGGATACAGATATTGTCCCCCTTCCTAATGAGTGGCTTAGGAGTTCAGGCTTCAAGCAGTATTCATGGGCATAAACCTCATGATTATACAGAACTCATGATGATGTACCAACATTGTCAAACAGTACCACCACTGCATAATTCGCTGTTTTTGTACACATGGAAATAGAGACTATGAGCAACTTGAGGTGAAGTCTTGAATCTTATTAACCACTTTATCCCCTGTATCTAGCACAGCGCCTGGCACAGAGTAGGGGCTTAATAAATTGTTGAATAAACAAAATTCTAAGCTAATACTTTTTTATGTTTTCTTCAGTCATGGAAAACTATTACCTGAGCACCTATTATGTACCGGATAGTATACAAAGCTTTGAGCAGACAGCCATGGGTCCTTCCTCAGACCTTACAGTCTAATTGAAATTGGTGAAGTAACTTCTGCTTCTGATGACTGACACTATTACATTAACCTTGAGGATGGACAACACAAATGCTGAGCCTCAATTTCATCACATTCAATTTAATGTTGGACAAAGCTTACTCTATAAGCTTATTTAGTTCTAAAATTATTGTAAAGTGTATGAAATGTATAAAGCATTATGTAAATTAACTTGTTTTAAGATTATAAAATTGTGTTTTCACTTGAATATGGCTCAAAATGGATACTCTCTCAGTTCAAAAGCAATTCAGCTTCTCAAATGGATACATGCACATTATTACATGAATCACATAAAGAATCCAATGACTCTAGCATTGTTGTATTTTTAAACCAGATCTCTATTGTAAAATGTAACTTCCTTGACAGCGCAGTATTTTACATTTGGTATCCTCTATAGGACCTAGAACTTTTCAAAAAAATAGCATTTGAAAAACGAATCAATGCAATGGAACCAATTTAAGAATCACAAGGATCCTAAACTGAATGGTGAATGGCCTTTAGAGATTCAAGAGCCCCATGAAATTATATGCAAAACTGTGTGTAGGCCATTGTGTACAGTTCTTTGGTTTTACCAGAGTCTCAGAGAGATCTATTATCCAAAAATGGTTCCTTCACTCAGTATATACTAACTGAATATCAACTAGTTGCCAGGCATTGTATTATGGTTTAGGCTTAGAATCTTAAACTTCTTTTTATAAATAATGAATACTGATTACAACAAATCTTTACAAGATTTGCTTTCTCATATTCACATGACTAAAAATAACGCATACCATATTAAATATAGCTACATCCTAAATCATCATCAAATTCTAGGCATTTAATATGGTATTTAATGGTAAAATATATGCATACATATACACACACATACATTCACACATACATATAATTTAAGAAATTCTTAGTGAATCATGTTGCCCAAGCTGTTTAAACTATTTCTAATTCATCAACTATCTTACTCCGCAGCTGCATTTTCATTCATTCCTAACAATAACAATGTAGCTACTGTCCTTAAAAAAAAACAATGATGATGACACATAAAGAAAACTTCATGAAATTGTTTTATAAGCAGTTTTAGGGACATTCCACTTACTGAAATAAAAAGCTTTTGTATGTTCCAGATGGAGAACAAAAAGTATTATTAAAATCTCAAGGAATCCTCTAAAATGTAATGATAATATTTCCCCATCAGAAATTTTATAATACTCCTCAATGCATTAAGCCTCATCTACCTATAGTCAATCAATATTTATCTGAGCAAGTAATTAAATTTTCTGAGTGAGATTATTTTTAACTTTGAGAATGGCTGCCATATTCTTGCCACAAACATATGGAAAGGAATATTTCTCCAGATACAAAGATTAAAATCCTAACCCCCAGTAGGCATTCACTTTATAATATGAAAGTTTCTGAGTAGCATGATCCAAAATGACTGTTTCAAAATAAGGTCAACTTATACTATTGGGAAACCATTCATTTCTAATGCCTACACTCTACCAGAACTTAGATGCAATTAGTGATAGTGGCCAGAAGATGGTGCAGTCTCATTTCCTAAAATACACTGCATAGGCTTTGTGTAATTCACAAAGTTCACTTTAAAAAGAAATGTTTTATTAATGGCACTTGTTATCAAAACTGGTAGAGATGAGTGAAAAATAAGACATTCAGGAAAAAATAAGGAATTTAAATTTCACAAAAGTTTTACTTATTACTAATTACTTATATGTGAATAAAATGCTTTAAAATACTCTGAATTGCTTTTTTCTCTCCTGTGTACAAGGAACAGAAGGAAAGAAAAAGTTCAAAGTAACAGTCATTTGGAACTACCTCAACTTTTCAATTCTTCTTTTTAGTTCATTTTATATCCTGGGTTGCTTTACACTTAAAAATGTATTTTAAAACTATAAGCTCCATTTTTCAACAAAATATAAACAAGTATAGTTATAAAATAGGAATTCTACAAATGATATTTTAGGGAGAAAATTCATAAAAGTAAAAATATTTCCTGAAATGACTTTACTCAAGGCACATATAACGTTTAAATGCTTCTTTCACTTAGTAAATGCTAAAGAAGAATCGTGCAATCTCAAATCTATCATATTGGTTGTAAAAAAAAAAAAATAGCATTTCTAAGGTCTAGTATACCATTCACATTAAATAGCGTACACATTAATAGGTGTGGGTGTGTGGGCTGAATTGCATGCTTCTAGAAATACTCCAAAAAGAATAGGCAGAAATACTACAGATTGTCCTGATTTGGCCTGGAATACAATCTGCCACCGGTTACTGAGTCTTTACTGGGAAGATAGGAAGACTCCCTAATCATTCCTGAAAATGCATAATCCAAAGCTGGTCGAAAAGGCAATGCTGGTACCAACCCCGGAGTTAGGTAAGGAGACATAAAACCAGAGAGCCCTCTTCCTGGAGAGGAATATGCCAGCCGTAAAGGATTGATACCTAGTCTAGGACTTAAGCTGTAGAGACCTGAATCACCTCCATAAGACGCAGAAACAGTCTGAAGAGGAGAGAAAGCTGATTTATTCCCTAGAGTTCCAAAACCAATTCCACCTAAACTAAAATTAGACGCTCTCTGAAAAGCTGTATTTTCCGATTCTCCTGAGCTTGCTACGTCCCTGGTGTCTGGTTGGTGTTCCTTCCCATTTAGGACCTGTTCAATGGCTTGAACCACATCCCCTTTGCAGAAGCGCAGAATGCCTTCTAGCCGGCTACGCCTATAACTTGGGAAAATCCTGGTAAGGATATCAAGAGGGTCTCTTGGTCTTGAGGACAGTGTGGGAAGGCTGGCTCTGGCAGCAATGAAGTCTTTGGCCCACTCACTTTCATTTCCTGATTCCAGATCAGATGATGACAGGGATCTGGGACTCTCTTCCCCTCCTGATAGCTCCCCAAGGTGAAGAGGCTGAATACTATCTTCCTTGTTTGAGCTTTCTGAAATAGATGGCCTGATGTTTTGTTTTCCAATGACACCATTAGACTTAGGAGATGATCCCAAAGTACACTGATGGGATTTAGAGACTGGCTCTTCTTGTCCACTCTGGCATGAGTCACATTTACTCTCTTTTAGTTCTGAGGGATAGAAAAGAAAAAAGAAATCAAATAGAGGAAAACTTTCCAAAACACAGAGTGTACTGCCTACTTGAAAATAATACTGGATAAAGTAATTCATTTACTAACAGTATATTAGTAATATTTATTTGCTGCAAGAGACTTTAATGAATAAGAATTTTAAAAGGTCATTCAGAAGTAAAGACATTGGAATAGTGGGGAAATGCTATTTATTGGGTTATTCCAAGATCACAAAATTATATAATATACAAATGCTGTAGTTAATTTAGAAATTAGAAGATGAAAGTCTATTATTACCCCAACTATTAAAGTGAAACCAGTATCTTACATTATTTGCCCCACTTGGTAATTTGAGATTTTCTTAAATTTTATCCAAATTTCACTGTTATCTCAGGGAGCTTTTTTTCCCCCCCAAAATGACATTATGCAAAAAAACAAAACAAACAAAACAAAAAAAAACTAAGTAAAATGACTGTTTAGATAAGAAATCAAAGGAAGGAACAATCTCAGTATGAAAATGAACATTCTATTTAATAAATAATATTATATTTCAATGTTTTTTTTAAATGCTCACATTTCAGGTTCCAATTAAGTTACCTGAATAATGTGAAAAACAAAAAAAATTCTTAATTTCATTTCAAATCTAAACCAATAATGACCACTACTGTACCAATCTCATATTATACCAGAGCTCATACATTTCATTTTATGTGAGACGATAAAGACTGGGCATTTTTTTATAATTCCCTATGAAATATGGACTTTCTTTTCCAATCCCTAGGAAGTATCCAAAAAAAAAGGTTTACAGTCAAGTTTTTTCTAAAAGAAAATCATAAACTGCACTATTACACTATTGCAATCTGTACATATCTTTAAAGTGTCTTGTAAAGACAACATATTAGTTATTTACTTCAAATCACAACTCCCTTCCAATATTAGGGGCAGTTTTCCAAAAATATTTTTACACAAAAATCTGATTTTATACCTCAACATGTTGAGCATATTAATATTAATAAAACACTACCATTTTAAATGCCTTTTGCACAGTTTATGCAAGGAAAATAATAATGTATACATTCACTAAATAACTTTTATTTTGGTTTACATTTCCTCTTATCCTATAAACCTATTCTACCTCTCTATTTCCATTAAAAAAAAAAAAAGTAAACTGTCAAGTAGGATACTCAGAGTATTTCTGTCAAACTTTCTTTTTCTACAAATGTTATGAAGCCAACAAAACAAATACTGCATAAAGCAGTGATTTGCATACATGATTTGGTTTCTCAAGAAGCACTCCTAAATTCTAAAGAAGTATCTATACTTTATTTTAAAATTAAAGTGTGTGCAATTTAACACTTTGAGGGTTAAAAATTCTGTCATTGTATCAAAGAGATGACAAAAGAAAAGATGTTGCTCCTGTAAGACTGCAAAGACTCTCTAGTATTTTCAGCTTTAAAAGAAACAATGAAACTTTTCTAATGAAGTCTACCAAGTGGGGAGAGATTGGCTTTGGTCCATCTTTACATTTTATTTCTAACTATGATCCACAAAATACACTCCCCCCCCCCCACCAAACATGTAAGTTATCAAAACTTCATGTCTACAGCAATTAATGCACAAAACAATTTTTACTATTATACTGTTCTCACAGAGTACAATATGATGCAATGAAGTACTGATTGCATCAGACTCTGGAAAATAAGGTATCGTTAAGAAACTGTGATGTCATTTACATCATCTCTGTTTTCTCAACTCCTATATCTGGTTTTATTTCTTTATTTTTATCATTGTATATTTTGTCTTGTGTTGGATACATATAGTCTTCCTTCTTCTGTATAGAAGTTTTAAGTTTTTTCTGTGTGCAGAAAAATCATATTCACCTCTGAATCACTGCTAGTCTTTGTCTAATGAGTGAGTAAATTAAACAGACTACCACAGTTCACGGATATTGGGTAAGAGGACGCAGTAAGGTTAGAAAAGCTACAGACGTGGCTTTTCAAAAAAGTAGGCCAACTGAGGCAAAGAATAAAATAAAATATCTGACCCTATAAAACAGAACACTTTGGGTACCCCCCAAAAACATATAAATCAATGTCTAACAGAAAGTTGTCAGCCAGATTTCACTGCCAATTTAGTTTACAGAATTTTTCTTTTTTATAGCAGTTATCATTTGCTTAATGACTTTGTCCTTCAGAACTCCTTGATTTTTCATGAGACATGTTAAATCTGTTTTGTGCACTGAAAGGAACTAGAACATGGGTGAAACATTGGCATAGATGAACACAAAATCATATATGCTTTATTTAAATACAGAGAGAGTCTTTTTCAAAAGTACATCCTGTGATCCAAAAAGATCTGCAATTTTCAGAATTTGGGGAAATTTTCTAATTTTCTAATAACTTACTTTCCATTACCACAGAATTTTGTATGATACAACCTGTCTTTAATTTATACAAAAATACTGAAATGACATTTACACTCCTAGTGCTACCTGTTGAGGGCTGGGAAATTCACTAAAATACGGTGAGATCTGCATCAGCAGGAAAACTTAATTTGAGATAAGGCTAATAAAAAAAGGCTTATATCTTTTTTTTACATAACAAAGGGGATGAGGTGTTTTGTTGTCAAAAAATTAGAGGAAAAAAATTAAAACTCCTTGGATAAGAAATCCCTAATACTGGACTTTGAAATTCTTCTTCCCATTGGTTTTACCAAACTGGAAAGCCTAAATTTCTTTTCTAGGGAAAAGAGCTGAAACTTCAAATTTAGAGCTTTCTACACTTTGGGAGGCTAACAAACAGTCATGGGGTGGTGCTTAAAATTTTTAAGGGAAGAAAAGGAGGTGAAAAAAGGTTTGGTAGCTGCCAACAAAGATTTGCCCAAAAGATGAGGAACTGTACTCTCAAACCCTTAGTGAATTTCCCAGCAAGACTGGAAGATTAACTCTGGTTTTATAGCTGAAAAGAGTATAGGGCAAGTCCAAAATCCAGGTTCTCTCACTAAGCATTTTAGCCAACGCCTGCTTGAAGTTCTAACTCACCCAAAGTAATAGCAACTTGTTTGCAAATTCTATTCCTAGCCTGTTGCTCATCTGATCACTCCCTCTTCACTTTTACATTATCTTATTCTACCACCTAAGGGTACAGAAAGCACCTCCAAGGTGATGTGTCTCTAACATCCTCATTAATATTCCTATTACAGAGCAGTTTCCCAGAATTTAAATGAGTGCTTCTTTTAAACAACTTTTCTTGCCCACCACCAAGGCACGGCTACTTGTTTCCAAGGGTCTTTTTCCCAAACGACCATTTTTCTTCGCAAAGGGTAAATGAAAGACCAACTTACCTTGCTTTAGCTCCGCGTTATCTGGATGGACTACTTGGAAAGCAGGCGTCGCCAGACTAACCTGCCTCAAGGCACTCAGTTCCATTGCTGTCACCGCCACAGGGCCGCTGGAGGCCTGGGAATTCTCCATTCTGTTGCTGTTGCTCCCGGATGTCCGACCCCCCGGCCCGCAGGGACCAGGATACAGGAGCCTCTGTAGCCCCCGGGCCTCACTCTCTTCCTGGGCCTGTTGCCGGCGCAGCGCCACCTGGGCAGCCATGACGCGCTGGCGCTCCGCAATCAGGGTGCACTTGGCACACGCGCAGTCCCGCCAGCGGCAGAAGCGTTTGTGGCCCTTGAGTGCTGACACGACGCCGTGGTTGCGACAACGGGCGCATTTGGGTGTCCGTGGGTAGCCGCAGCTCACCGCACCCACACCCCTCTCCAGTCCCGGAGCCGACCGACAGCCTCCGCCTCCCGTGGCGGCTGCGGCTGCCCGCAGAAAGAGGCTGGGTGGCCGCAGGAAAGTTGGAGGAACTGGTATCCCGGAGGGTACTGGCAACACCGAAGACGGGGTTGGCGGGGCGGCCGTCACCAGCCCTGGAGCCAGGTGGGGTCGGCCGCTGCCGCTGCGGTCTCTGCTGCCACACTGTGACTGCTCCATTTCCGAGTCTGGTGAGCAAAGTGCTCTATCCACAGCTAACCCTGCCGGGAGCGGGGGCCACAAGGACTGGCCGCGGTCCCGCTGCCTCCAACCCACACGCCAACAAAGTTTGACAATTCCCGCTGGGCGCTGGAGACTCTAAGAGGTGCAGATGCCCTTTGAGACTCAAGAGTCCTGGGGCGCGAAGTTAATGCCCATATGCTCTGCGCGCTCGGCCCTCTGAGCGGGTGAACGGACCGCGGCAAAAGCTACCCCGCCCACCCGGGCTACGGGCAGAGCGCAGAAGCCCTGGGAGGGCGGGCCGGGTGGGGAGTGGGACCGCCTGCGAGGAGGAACGGCGGGGGACACAAGACACCGTCTTGATGGGCTGTTAAGGTCCGTTCTCCAAAAAAGCCTTTTTCTCCCACTTGCCTCCCCATGAATTCCTCAACGTCTATTTTTGTTAAATAATCAAGCCTTCTACCATGCCTCTTACCACCCTTCTTAAAGTAAGAAGATCATAAGTTCTTTTCTCAGTCCCACGCTTCTCCTAAGCAAGTTTGAAAATTGGATGTGGACTGTTTTTCCTTTTCCCTTTCCTTTTCCCGGGTGAGGTTTAAGGACGGTAGCATGTCCAATGTTAATGAGAAAGCACAGCCTGACAGATGGCAAATATTATGCACCTGAAAGATGCTTTATTTTAAATGGGTTCTAGGACTGCATCAAAACAATGGATAAATAATGAAGGGAATTCGTTCACATTCGGATTCTTCTCATTCATTCTGTTTATTTACAAATGAGAATTTGAAAGGCACACATTATTATATTTTGAAATGTGACCGCTTAAATAAGTCTTTATGCATTTCTTATGTGGAACTCTTTATAAGCAGCAACTGTGTTAAAGCTGTTTCAAAAATACTTCACATTTCTATTGTAAAATACTGGGGAAGGTTATTTAGACCATTCTTTAAATACACTATCATAATATGCACTCTTAAAATATGCATTTAATGTCCTTAATTGTAGGAAAAGATCATACTGCTTTTAAACCAAGAGCATTTGCAGCAGAAAATTCATGAGTGTTTGTTCTTAATGGAAAAGAGAGTCAAGACTCTCAGTTCTTCAAAATAATATTCAACTACCTTAACAGACAATTCAGATTCTAACCCTAAAATGGCAAGTAACAATGACATTTTTACCATCACAACCGCGGACATCTAAGGCAGACAATGCCAGTCAGTCTGAGCTTTCTTCTGCCTGCCCACTTCACACCATCACCACCATCATCATCCTCCCATATCAACATCCTAACATCCTATCGTAGAGGTTTTGCACCCCTGCCGAAGCACTGGAACTACCTAGGGAACTTCTAAAAGATACAGATTCTCTAATCCAAGTATTCTGATTCTTTGGTCTGAGTCTTTTAAACTCTCAAGGTGATTACATACAACCAAGGTTTAAAAATACCACTCTAGCAATGTCTACCCTCTCCATATTCTCTAATACTCAAATTTTCTCATACTCGTAGAACTTTGATCAAGCCACTCCTATCTCATAGCTAGTTATTCCCTAACTGTGGAACACAAATCTAACATTTGAGAAATGAGTTTTTAGTGCTATATGGATCATTAAAATACAATGAAGGTGCACCTAGGTAGCTTAATCAGATGAGTGTTCTACTTTTGATTTTGGCTCAGGTCATGATCTCAGGGTCCTGGGATCAAGCTGCAAGTCAGACTCCATGCTAGGGAGTCTGCCTGAGGATTCTCTCTCTGCCCTTACCCCTGCTCATGCTCTCTCTCTCTCAAATAAATAAATCAATCTTTTAAAGGTAAGGATTTGGGGCACCTGAGTGGCTCAGTGGGTTAAGCCTCTGCCTTTGGCTCAGGTCATGATCTCAGAGTGCCGCAGCTCTCTGCTCAGCAGGGATCCTGCTTCCCCCTCTCTCTCTCTCTGCCTGCCTCTCTGACTACTTGTGATATCTCTCTCTCTGTCAAATAAATAAATAAAATCTTTAAAAAATAATAAATAAAAATTAAAAAGTAAAGATTTCAAAAAGGTAATCCTAATCTTGGCTCCCCAAACTGGAGCAATGATGTTAAACCTAGTAATTCTCCTCAAACACAGTGGAAAGCTTAAATCTTTTCTCTTAGTAGTATGACATGTTCTCTCTTTTTCTCAAATTACGTATACTTTTTTTCCTTTCTACTCTAACAGCAATTGAGAACTGTGGATATTCTTATAAGTCACTGAGAAGATGTTAACAGCTGCAATTTAGCAGTGGCAACAGTTTCATTAAATGAAAAGGTGATGAGAAAGAAGAAACATGTTTTAATTAAAGTGTGTGCAAGTATTACAAATATGTCACAAACTTATAAACAAAGTAAAAAAAAAATGGTCTAATAAATGGGAACTATAGAGGCATATCAGAAGGAAGGAAAGGGATCTAATAAACAAAATCTCTCCCAAGTACAAAAACATTAATGTAACTCCCTTTTAAATTTTTCATTTCTATAAGTCAATCAGAGAAAGACAATTATCATATGACCTCCCTAATATGAGGAATCTGAGAAGCAGGGTGGGAGCTTTGGGGGGGTTAGGGAAGGAAAAAATGAAACAAGATGGGATCCAGAAGGAGACAAACCATAAGAGACGCTTAATCTCACAAAACTGAGAGCTGCTGGGGGTATGGAGAGAGGATGGTTGGGTTATGGACATTGGGGAGGGTATGTGATATGGTGAGTGCTGTGAAATATGTAAGCCTGAAGATTCACAGACCTGTACCCCTGGGGCAAATAATACATTATATGTTAATAAAAATAATTAATAAAAAATTTTCATTTCTACTCGAATTCCTTGTCCACCCTAAACTCTTACAGTCAGGGCACCTGGGTGGCTCAGTGGGTTAAAGCCTCTGTCTTCAGCTCAGGTTGTGATCCCAGGGTCCTGGGATGGAACCCAGCATCAGGCTCTCTGCTCAGCAGGGAGCCTGCTTCCTCCCCTTCTCTCTGCCTGCCTCTCTGCCTACTTGTGATCTTTCTCTCTGTCAAATAAATAAATAAAATCTTTAAAAACAAAACAAAACAAAAAACCTCTTACAGTCAACTGCCATTTTTTGTTGGTTCGTTAAAACAACGAATCAGCATAGAGGAGTGTAACTGCGAGTCAGCAGTTGCAAATAAGGCCTGGCTCTGATTTTATTTAACTAAGCTCAAACAACTTGAATTGGATAGTTAGGCTCTCAGCTTCACTTTTCCCATTGACAGCTGAAAACATTAAGTCATCTTCAAGGATATTTCCAAGTCTGTGGTTCATTTCATTTGCCAAGTCTAGTCTGAAATTATTTTTCATTAATGTTCTTAATCTCTAAAGAACATCATTACTACCCATTGAAGATCTCTGTCAAAACATCTCTCTTGCTGGTAGAATATCCTGGACTAACCTGCTGGTAAAACAAAGTTAAAAGTATATATGCTTAGCTTGGCTGGAAGCTTTTGGCAAGAGGACTGTGGATTTGGAAGGAAAAGTCTGAAATTGTCTCTTCTTTCATGTATAAACATGTACAATTCACTCCATGGCTTCAGCATATAGGTGAGCACGCCTTATATAGTTCATCTACTCCAAAGTTTTCTAGACGGATACTATGTATGCAAATACCATATTTTGTCAGTCTTGAAGGGTCTGAACTACACATCTCTTTGCCTGGGGTTCTTCAAAAAGTAATTGAGCATTAATCCTGATGGGAGACCACTCTGCAGACTGACAACTCCAGCCATTGGACTGTGGTTCATCAAATGGCTAAGCACCCCAGTTCTGGAAAGAAACAGGTCTCCTCTGGGGCATAGCCTTTCCTGGAGTATTGTTGGGAGAAGGAAGAACAGGTTTGGTGATATGTATAATTGGCCAAGAAATGTTATTAACCAAAACACAATATCTACCAGTAAATGCTCCCTCCTAAGAACATCCTGCAGCTAAGGAAAGATCATTCTTTATACCAGAACTATAACTAACCACAGCATTGTGCATTTTAGGAAACAGAACTTTGTTAGAGGACATTATTTCTGAACCCTTGCTCTGGGATGGCAAGAAGCCCGTTGGAGACCATACACTTTATCCCCACCCATGCCCCCCCATGCCCACCATCACCACCAACAGGACACAGATTACAAAATAGAGTGGAAAGTGTTTTCCTTTATTGCTCTATGAGCTCTTTCCATACAAGATGAATATGTTTACCTGGAATCATAAAAAAATAACAAAGACAGGGAATGGAAAACAACTATTTTTTTTTTCTCTATCCATTTCTAAACATCCAGCAAATGGCAAACACTCAATACATCTTTGAAAATAAATAAGGAATGGATGCTACAGAACTTACTTGTAGTTTGGCTGAATAGGCACTAATATCATATTACTTTTCCTTTGCATTCTGAAATTTTTGAGAATTTCCAGTATAGTAAAAATTAATCTTTTCCAGGTTTACCTCTGTAGGGTTTATATAAGCTGAAGTGTGATTTCTTTTTAAGTATGGTTATTTACTTTGTTTTCTGTACTTCTGTTTAATATTAAATAAGGTACTTTATGACAATTTTTCATAAGAAAAAGTCTTATGAAACTCTACAGTTACAGTAAATAGGGCTCAGAACTTATAAAACTCTTGTTTTATTTTTTAACTCATAAGATATTTAAAGTAGATTCATGCTCAGGGATTGAGATAAGCTCTGTGATTTGTCTTCACTGAATAGAACCCATTTTCATAAATTAATGTATGTGAAAACATTTCCTCAGAGTTCAGTCCTTAAACAAACAGCAACACAGTTTCACTCAGGAAGTATGTGAAAGCCCTTTATGTGGCTGTGAAAGATCGTAACAGAATGAATAGCACATTTTAAACACTAAGGCTTCTTAGTAAGAAGTCTAATTAAAAATTACACCCCAGGTAAGTTAATTTTAAAAACAACCATTAATCAGTAAGTTTCCCTCATAAAATGTTACCATCTTAAAGGAACTTCTATATATGAAGGACATCTCTCTTATTATAGCTACCTCTTAAGAGTGAGTTTTTGTGTATCATGCACCATGCTTGAGCTTTATGTATTATGTCATTTAATACTCTGATCACCTTATTGAGGCCAATTATATTATCCTAATTTTACAAATGAAAAAAAGTTTCAAAGAGAAGAAGTTCTCAAGATAGTCTAATGTTCAGACTACTTACACTCACACCTCTCCCCAGAAACCAGGTTAGTTCTACTGTAGTACAGACTTGCAAACCAACCCATTAGGTAAAGTTGTCCATGATGTACTTATTCAGAGGGATACTTACTGGATGACGCATGAGCAACTCTGAAAATGCACCTATTCTTTCAAAATTATCAACAGTCCCATTTAAAAAAAAAAAGTGTGAGGAAGAAAGAAAGAGAAATTTTAAAAAGTGCCGTGGTTTGCCCATCTTCTTTTAGAAAAGTTTAATGATGAAGTTTTTGTTGTTTTTCCCTTTCTTCACGTAATAACAGTAAAATAACAGTAAAATAAATGAAGGCAAAAAATTTTACTATAATTTTTTTATACCACCAGAAATTTCAAACATGTTTTCCTTTTACTCTCAAGCATCACAATGTCTGATTAGATATCAAATTTTACTCCTTCAAAACCTGACATTCAATTCAAAGGTGATCTTTTCCTCCCAAAGAAAATGTTGTAAGACCTGCCATTCAGGATTAGAAAAAATGGTGAAACGCTTTCCCAAAATAAAAATTTACAAAGGAAAAGGTCATATATGCTCATTTAGAAAACAAAATAGTTAATTTTAAAAAGCAGAAACACTTTTAGTGTGCTATTTCCTACTGTATTCCACTGACTGAACACAAAAAGGATATGTAAATCAATTCTTCAAATATCAACTCCCTATTTCTTCATGAAAAATTGCCATAGGACCTAGAAAATGATTTCCTGTAAATTACTGTTATAAAACACGATAAAATTAACTTTGAAAGGAGTTACACATTTCTGCCTTTTTCTCTTCTAGCCTTTTTTGTGCCAGAGTCTGTCTTCTGGAGCTTTCATTAGAAGTATTCCAATTAAAAAGCTGTGTGAGTTTAAGAAAAAAAAAATGGCTTCCCTTCACAACAAGGATTCTAAATAAGAGGTAAATTTGGTAAATCAGTTCCTCCCTGGCTCTCAGCCATTCACATCTTTTGGTTTTGAAATTCATTTCTTTGTGAGCATAAGGTGGTTGTTACGAGGTGTTGTCAGGCCTCTGACAGGGTTATTGTGCATGGTAGAAGGTGGGAGTTTTTGATCAATGTCTTCAAAGTCAAAGCTTGGAAAATAATAGGTGCACATCAAAACCCAGTGCCATAATGCAGTTCACATCAGGCTCTTTCAGGTGGCCCCAGGGAATTACTTAATGCTCATGTTGAGCTTTACAATAATTAGTCATCTATAATGGTGTACTAAGGTTTATGTGAAGACTTATAACTTGAGATTCATTATCAAATGACATTCAGGAAAATCATTACTAGAAGAAAAATAAAGAAACTTACCTATTTATTGATGTTCTCCTCCCATTTTTTCTGAGTCCCTGACCGATTGCATTTCTGTTCTTAAGACATCTTTTATTGGCTCAATATTTTTGCATTCTAAGAATGCCCATGTTTAATTTTTTAGGGCTTTCATGCAATTATTTTATGATATCCTGCCTAGTAAATCAAGTTACTTACCTTAAACCTTTTTGTTGTAACTTTTCCTGTATTCTTATTAATTTTCTAAAAAGCCTTGAATATTTACAGTTACTTTAAGATAAGGGTGGGTTTTTATGTTGTTTTTAGTTTTTCCTTTTCTAGAACATAGAGTTATTGCTAACATTTAAGAAAAAAGCTATTTTGTTCATATATCCATGCAAATAGCATGACTGCTATATATTATATCATATATCATATCATATATATATATGATATATATATATCATATATATATATATGATTTCTTAAAGAAACTATTAAGTCACAGGTGGAAAATATACCAAAAAAAGTCAAATCCATAGTTAAGAGTTAAATGTGCCATATGTTTCGCTAATACTGAGGCACAATGGGGTGCATTAAGTGCATTGACTCATTAAGTCAATGGAAATAGCAGCTGGGCTCTATAAAGATGTCTATTCACTTCTAAAATAGAAAAACACAAAATAGTGGGCACATCCCATTTCTTCTCAGATTTGAACTGATCATGTTAGCATGGGGCTAGTGCAGTGCAAAATACTGAAGTACCTTTCCTCTCAGCATCTAATTAATAAATTTCATTTTAATAGTCTTTTCTTTATGTTTCCCAGTGATGGCAAAGATGTCTATCTCCCCTTATTTTTTAATTTTTCTTATAAATAAAATTAAAACTTTGCCAAAGCACCTAAATAGTATAGTAGAGTCATGCACATTGAGCCTAATAAACGATTTGGGCAGTAAAAAGAAATCTGAATATGTCTGGTTTGGTTTTATGGACTTCAGAATAAAATGAATGTCATAATAATAAAAATTGCCCCCACTAAAATTCTGTGTGCTTTGGGGAAAGGTCTTGGTTCTCAAGGCATTTGTTTGTTTTTTGGGTTTTTTTTTTTCTGTATAAAATGTAGTTTCAGATGTTTGCTACTTCTGTGTCAGTCACTTTAAGAATTGGATGAAATCTGGGGCGCCTGGGTGGCTCAGTGAGTTAAAGAATTGGATGAAATCTCTGAGAATCTGACCTGTGCACATATCAACAAAATTTTACATAGCATTTCAAGTGCATTTTAGACTGACAGACATAAAGGATTTCCAAAGTCCCTTCCTGGCTTAAAATTCTATGGTTCTGGGGCGCCTGGGTGGCTCAGTGGATTAAGCCGCTGCCTTCGGCTCGGGTCATGATCTCAGGGTCCTGGGATCGAGCCCCGCATCGGGCTCTCTGCTCCGCGCGGAGCCTGCTTCCTCCTCTCTCTCTGCCTGCCTCTCTGCCTACTTGTGATCTCTCTCTCTGTCAAATAAATAAAATCTTTAAAAAAAAAAAATTCTATGGTTCTATAACTAATATCAATACAAAACTTCCTTTAATTTTTAAATAAAGATTTTTTAAAGCACATCTGCAAAACTGAGACCAAGTCTCTGAAGTGTACCTTGAAAGGAATTTAATGCAGAATTATGGAATCATATGAGTTCAAAGTAACCTTAGCATTCATTAGTTTTCTACTGATAGATTACAATTCATAGTATCTACATTCGTGTTTTACCAGGAACAATGCTCTGAAACAGAGAGAGATAATAAGTCTGAAAAAAGTAATACCTTCAGCCATTTTGGTTCAATAATAGTAATTCATATTCTTTAATTCATTTTCTTCTTATACCATCTTCAAAATTCTCACTGAGTTAAGAAATGTTTAACTAAGGGAACAAAACAAAAATGTTTTCCCTACTTGGTAGTCACCACACTACAAATGTTAAATTCCCAGAAATCATTCAAGTTTTCATGCCTCAATAATGAACTCAGAAGCACAAAGCTTAAATTCTAAAAATAAAATCCACATTATTATCATAATGGCTTCAATCATTTGAAATCCTAAAGCAGGTGAAGTGAGGTTCTACAGTCTTTCAAAATTCGTACTCTTAACTGATACCTTGTCATAACTTGCCAACATGCTCTAGTAACTGCTTTCTTGCAAAATCCTCCCTCAACCATATTAAAATACCATTCCTTCTTACCTCTCCTTCATAGCCAAATCTCAGAAAGAGTTGTCTATATTCTTCATCTAGGATCTACTTTCTCATCTAGTATTAAGCTCCCAGTCTCATCAAACAGTCTCTATTACCCCAGTTCATCAGTAACATTTGTAGGGTCACCAATGATTCCCATGCTGCCAGATCAAAGGACACTTTTCATTCTTCACCTGCTTGGCCTCTCAGAAGTATTCAACACAATTAAGTATACTTAAAATTATTCTCTCTTGGGCGCCTGGGTGGCTCAGTGGGTTGGGCCGCTGCCTTCGGCTCGGGTCGTGATCTCGGGGTCCTGGGATCGGGTCCCGCGTCGGGCTCTCTGCTTGGCGGCGAGCCTGCTTCCCTCTCTCTCTCTCTGCCTGCCTCTCTGTCTACTTGTGATCTCTCTCTGTCAAATAAATAAATAAAGTCTTAAAAAAAAAAATTATTCTCTCTTGACTTCCATGACACAATAATTTCCTGGGTTTTTTTTTCCTCCTACTTCTCTACTTCCTTTCAACCTTGTTGAAACCTCATTACTCATGCCTCCACTTTTCCTTCTTCCATATGTAAGCCTGTTACAGTTCATTTGTGTTTATGATTATTTAATGTCTATTTCCTCCCATAAGGATAGAAAGCAGGACTATTTTTTTTCCTACTGTATTCTCAGTGCCTTCATCACCTAATAGATAATCAGTAAACATCTATTAGAGAAATGAATGGAGAAGGCCTGGAAAGATATGACAGGTCTCATGGGCATCTAGGATCGTTTTCGGGGACTGTGGGGAAAAAGTTCATTTCTCTACAGAGTGCACTTCAAGTGTGTGATCAGAAAAAAAATCCATAATCCATTAATTATAAAGACTCTTGGTATAAAAAGGTATTTCTAGATACATGAGAAAATGTAATAATATAGCTAATTACTAGGTGGTAATTAATTCTATAGAAACTCATTTGTTTATCATTCTCTGTGTCAATTCACGGTGTCTCAGAAGCAGACATCAAGAAAATAATTAGAAACGCAAGAAATTTATGGGGGGGGGGGGCACCTATGGAGGATAAGGGGAAAAGGAGCAATAGTAGGTAGAAGAGCCTTAGACCATGATGCCAGTCTGACCCCTGCAACCAGAGACAGAAACAAGAAGACGGTTGTGTAGGAAGAGCCTCAGACTACAAATACAGCCCTGAGGATGTCTCCATCAGGCCAGCAGGTATCCCCAGAGCAAAGATTACCTGTTAGAGGAATACTGCTTTGGACAGAAATGGTCTGATTCTAGTCATGGGCTAGGAGAAGCCTGAGGAGAGTCTGACATCAGTATGAACACTGTGGTGAACCCTTCCTTGTAGCAGGTTATCTCTCAAAAGGAGAACTGACTGGTGGCATTTTCATCAGTTTTTTGTAAGTCATGCCTAACTACTGTCTTAAATAGGACAACATGTCCTAATGGCAGGAAATATATTCTCAAAATTGACCCATTATTATTTGTCAAAGTAATTTATAAAATTTTCCCACAATTAACAAACACATGCTAGACTTTTTTTTTTTTTTTTTTTTTTTGGCAATGCAGTTGTTTCTCCTTTCTAATTCCTAAGACTTTATTTAAAATTTTGTGGAACATCAATGAGCCAAAATTGGGCTAAGACTTGGGGATACAGATAGAATCTCTGTCTTCTCTGAAGCTAGTTCTTTCTCAAATGGTTCCATTTATATTCTACATTTAGTGAACCTTCTGTCTCATAAACTTGGCAATGAGTATTTCAGGAACTTTTTTTTTTTTTTTTTTTGCACTGTTTCCCTTTTTATTTATTTTTTTTTCAGCGTAACAGTATTCATTCTTTTTGCACAACACCCAGTGCTCCATGCAAAACGTGCCCTCCCCATCACCCACCACCTGTTCCCCCAACCTCCCACCCCTGACCCTTCAAAACCCTCAGGTTGTTTTTCAGAGTCCATAGTCTCTTATGGTTCGCCTCCCCTCCCCAATGTCCATAGCCCGCTCCCCCTCTCCCAATCCCACCTCCCCCCAGCAACCCCCAGTTTGTTTTGTGAGATTAAGAGTCATTTATGGTTTGTCTCCCTCCCAATCCCATCTTGTTTCATTTATTCTTCTCCTATCCCCCTAACCCCCCATGTTGCTTCTCCATGTCCTCATATCAGGGAGATCATATGATAGTTGTCTTTCTCCGATTGACTTATTTCACTAAGCATGATACGCTCTAGTTCCATCCACGTCGTCGCAAATGGCAAGATTTCATTTCTTCAGGAACTTTTTTTTTAAGTCAAAATGTCTGTCATTCTGTTTCTTCAAATTACTGTTTATTTTTTTCCTTACCTTCCTCTTTAATTCCTCTCTGCTTACTTATTCTCTCTGATAAGAGAAAGATGGCTGCCTTAACTTTTATATAAAATTTTCAGTAATTTATTTAATCAACAAACATTTATTAAATGCCTACTATATGTCAAATCCATGTTGGATAATTTAGTTATAATATCTCACTGGATCACACCTGTATGATTTATTATCGTGCTTGCTATTTTGAAATGACAGAGCAGATGCAGTTTAAGTTGATCATGCCAAAGCTCATGCTATTTGTACTGTACCTGCCTATTTATTTAAGGTTATTGTGGAGGGAGGGCAACTTAAGGTGAACCGTGTTTCAGCAAATACAGCAAATAATCATGATGCTAGAAAGGTACATTTTCTAGTTCAGAACTTAAGAGAAATTCCAGAACAAGAAAGATATTCCTATTCCAGTTCTCTTGGCCATCTAATCCCAAACATTAAAAGAATCTTCCTTAAATAAAGTTTCCTGACTAACACTCCTCAGAACTCATGGAGATTTCAATAAAGTGTGATAAATGTTATGATAATCACAATTACGACATCCACCTTTGTTACTTTATAACAATTAAATTCAATTTTCATAATATCCTATAGAAATAATAATAATACCAAAATAAAACTAACAGCATCAGTCTGTTTCAACTATAAATATTTTGTAGATTTACTTAGAATGAATTTCAGTTTAACCCCCAATTTTATAATCTATTAGTTTCAAAATTATTTACATTTGGTCTGGAGAAGTTCAAATGAAATCTGGCTGCCTAAATATCAACCTACATTTATATATAGCCTCATAATACTATATATGGCCATCAAATTTTCCAAGTATCTCTTAATAATTTGTATTATTGTATTTTAATTGAAAACTGGTATATAATTTCTGAAAGGCTTCAGCCTCATACTATATATAGCCATCAAATTTTCCAAGTATCTCTTAATAATTTATATTATTGTAATTTAATTGAAAACTGGTATATAATTTCTGAAAGGCTTCAGCCTTTCAGAAATTATATACCAGTTTTCAATTAAAATATAATTTATTTTATTATAATAATATATAATATAATAATATATATAATATAATTATAAATTATATTATGAGTAAATACATTATAAATTAATTATATTATATTTTTATTATATAATTTATAATTTAATTATATTAAATATAAATAAATTATAAATTATTCTTCTGAGCTCTTATTAACTAACTTATTAACTAAAAACTATCTTTTGGGGAGCCTGGGTGGCTCAGCGGGTTAAGCCGCTGCCTTCGGCTCAGGTCATGATCTCAGGGTTCTGGGATCGAGTCCCGCATCGGGCTCTCTGCTTGACAGCGAGCCTGCTTCCCTCTCTCTCTCTCTGCCTGCCTCTCTGTCTGCTTGTGATCTCTCTGTCAAATAAGTAAATAAAATCTTTAAAAAAAAAAATAACTAAAAACTATCTTTAGTCTACAATCTCTGAGCTTCCACAGTAGACATGTAGAACAGAAATTAAAAATAAGAACACAGTAATGTATTCTTCAGTAATTAAAGATAATAAATAGAAGCAGACTAGATAGATTAATTAGGGGTCAGTGTAGAATATTGGTAGCTGTCTCTCAAGGTGCTCTGGCCATTGACATCATAATTTTAGAGAAATAACATTTGCCATTTGTGTTGAGTAACCATCAAAATTCCCCATTCTAAAACTGTGACAAGATGTAGGAATCGAATGACAAAGATTTTCTTGCCCCCTCCCCCATATACTTAAGTTTCTCAGGATAATCCCTTTTCCTCTGGAAGTTCAAAGACTGTTGTGACTATTTTAGCAACTGAAGAAGAAAGAATACTCACAAGAAAAGCATGATTATCAACTGGGAATAACATAAATCAAAAAGACAAGTTCAAACCTGACTGTAATCCAATAGTATAACTTAATGGCAAATAACATGTCCTTCCCACATAAAACAAGAAGTGTACATAGAAATTAAATAAGATATGTCAAAAGACCTAGACATACAGGCATTCAGAAAACAAAAGTTGGTTTAATGATGTTAACAGTGCCAGTAATGCTATTCCCTTTGCAAAACTTTTCAAAACACAGAGGATTCTTAGAAGATTCCCTAAGATGCTAAACAGTCTGGTCAAAAAAGAAATATCAGCATTATAGAAATGCATTTGATGTAAATAATTTACATTTAATTATGCATACTTTCAGAGACTTCTAATTTCCACTCTGGCATGTAAGAAGGTTGGAAGTCATCATTCTGTCCTAACAAATAAAAACTTGAACTGAGGGACACCTGGGTGGCTCAGACGGTTAAGCTACCCTTGATTTTGGTTCAGGTCACTATCTCAGGGTCATGGGATCGAGCCCCGCCTCAGTCGCCATGCTTAGCAGGGATTCTGCTTGAGGCTCTCTCCCTCACCCTTGGCTCCTCCCCCACTCTCTCTCTCTAAAATAAATAAATCTCTTTAAAAAGTTGAACTGAAAAATCAATATCTCTTCTTAGATTCATTAGAGAATTGAGATCATAAGGCAAACTGTTGCCCCCAAAATTATAGAAACAAACAGGTAGATAGAATCACTACTAGAGAGAAACTCATGAGCAGAAATTTTCCTTGGAACTAGTATGGGGTAGGAAAACCTTGAAATTAAACCATCCTATATTGAAATCCATGAAAGGAATTAAAAATAATAAATATAGTATCCAATTGTGCAAGATGAGGATGGCTATACCAGGCAGAAAGGCACAGAATTGTGAATGACTTCTTGTTTTGAATGTCTGTTAGCCAGTGTTATTACAGCAGCAGTAATGCCTTCTCCACTAATTAGTGTAACATTTAGTTAGGGCACTATCAGTATTAATCACCACCACAACTATATGTACCTTAGCCACGCCTATAGTTTGATATTTTACAGTCCTTTCTTTGTCAGTAGCAAAATGAGCTGAGTCTGATTCCTACCTCCACCATTTATGGTTGACACTTATATCAAGTTGCCTACTTGATCTAATCATTAAAATAGGATTGAAACAGTATTTTGTTCATTGGGTATTTGTGAAGATTCCATAAATAATGTACATAAACATTTGGAATGTAATACATGTCCACTTTTACCATCTCAATGCAAAAAAACAAAAAGCCAGTTTCTATACTTGATGACTGCATTCTTAAAGAGATATATGCCTTAAAATTGTAATGTAGGAGTCACTTCTTTCGATTCCTCAAGAGTAATGAACTGGCATACAACTTGCCTTGCAGGAACTTCTGTGAGTCAGCCTTTATTTCATCCACCCTCCAACTATTTTACACCTAATGTGACACATTTCTTCATAATTTCTCACAAACTCTCCAGAGGCCTTTCAGCTAGCTAGCCTCTTTTTATTCTGTTTGCTGTTATATGACTCATCTCCATCAGTTTCACCCAGTACCGAAAAACTGATCATAATTCAATTTAGAAAATCTGGAAACTAAAGGGAGAGTCCGAAATAAAAATGTTAAGATAGGAACTGGAGGGAATACTTCAAGCTGATATTTTACAACCTGTCTACTGTTACTCATTTGCTGGTGATGACAATTCAAAGAATATAAATAGATCTAATTGAAAGATACCACCTGACCACTAAACATCAGATTCTAAAATCTTTGGACACCAGTTAGTTTTCTTTATCTTATTTAATTCTATAGCATAAAACAAGGATGTTTAATTTCCTATAAATATCAGAAAACCTTTTTGAAAATAGAGACTCTGAAAATTCAGCCTAGGAAAATGTACGTACAAAATTTCATATTTGTTATCAGTGAGTTCCAAGGACCCTCTCAAGCCCATCTCTGAATTCTCTGATGCTGCCCTGAAAACAGATTTTAATTTTTAATTTTGGATATGACAGTATACCTGAAAGTTGTCCTATTACTTTGTTTTGGATTTGTATTTTCCCATAGACAAGTAAATAGTTTGCACAGAACAGAGGTCTGCAAATAGGCAAATGTAGCCCTCTCCCCAGACACATCCACCAACTTATAAAACATCTGTGTGTGCATACATACATGAGTCTATTAGTTATCTCCTCCCTGAGCAATCCTTTGGTAAAAGGGATGGTGAGGCAGCCTGCACCATTGCTTAGGTACACCTAACTACAAATACCTTCTAGTATACACCCCAGTGGGGCCATAGTTATAGCCCCTTATCCCAACAATATTAGGTTGAGTCTTTTCCCAGTGTTCAGACATTCCTATTACATTTCCATGAAGAGATCTCCCCTCAAAGTCCCTTGCTTCCAGTCTAACCACAAGATGGGCTACCAGTAACAATCTCTGCAACTTCCAAAAGAACACACCATTAAACTAATGATGGCTGGTTTGTCATAGATTTTATCAACCTAACTTCCAGTTCCCTTCACAGTTCTTCAAAGGTTGTATTATTGCCACCATTTTACAGATGAGAAAATCAGATCTCAGATTCACCCATTACCAAATACCAGACACATACTTTCCATTACATCACTTCCAAACAAACTTAAAAAAATAGGTTCTTATGAAAATGATTCTCTGGACATGTACCACAAAAACTTACATGCCCTGGCCAAATGTTCCTAGTGCCCACCAAAATAATGCCTGTGAAAGACAGTGCACATAATATACATTCTCTCTCTCAAGCATGGGTCGCTAGCATTGACCCAGTCTTTTCTCTCTGGCTATCTTTGGAAATCACTAAGTTGCAGCTACTGTTTCAGACTTTTAACAGTGTCTTAGGCTGCAACACTGTTATTTTAAGCCATTGTCTCTATATCTGCAAATCAACAGCTTATACACTCAGGTCTAGCAGGATTCTTTGCTTCTTCTCCCTAATCTGTTCCACTGCGCTCCCACCTCTTCACTAAATGACAGACTGACAGACATGGCTAAGTGTACCTTGTTTAAACATCTGCTTTATTACTGTTGAGTGACTGCCCTATGGGTAGGCAGGGTTTTTTTTTTTTCTTATCTTTCACTCAGGAATTCAGATGGTCTGATTAGAAAGCTGAACTGCTTGGAGAATCCTGACAGATGTCTCTTGCTTTCTTTTAAGACCACCATGAGTGCATAGGCGTTCCACTCAGACAATCTTCAGTAGTGGAACAACCGTCTGTTTAGGTACCTGGTAATGTCAAACATACATTTAGCTGAGGAATCCCACTTCCACACCCAAGGGTTAGTTTTCCCCTGGGAAATAACTGGATAAAGAACCACTTATTCTGTAAATGTTATGAGTATGTTACGGGTCAGCTGCTGCAGTTGTATAATGGAGTGACTGCTAAGAAGAATGACTATTGATAGAACTGAAATAAAATTCAGAGAATCCTAACAGAAAAATGGGAGGAAAGAAAGTCCAAAATATTAAGAATATAAAATGAAATTCAAGGAAGATCATTGGTTTCATAAAATAACTCACAGAGTTTAAAAAAAAATGTGTAATTATTTTAAAGCTTCCTTATGGAAATAATTTAAAACAGAATATTGTGGGTTAAAATAGCAGAGATAATTTCAGATTCAGTGATACAAATGAATGTAAGTAGAGACTTCAAAAACTACATGTCATTATACTCTAGCTGGAATTTTTCAGGAAAGAAAAATATTACTCATCTGACTTCATGTGAAGACTTACATTCTTCAAAATAATCATAGTAATAATAATAGTTGTATCAGAGAGTTCGAGAATATTGTGTGAAGAAACCGAGACTCACAAAGAATGGTAGAAAGTGTTAACAGGAAATGAGAGAAGATGAAGTACAAGAAGGGGATGAAAAGGAGAGTGAGCAGTGAAACAGCCAATTACTGTTAGAGGATGTCCTTTCTCTCTTTCCCTCAGCTACCTACTCACTAGTGGCCCTCAGCTACTTTCCACCCTTCCACTGTAATAAGCTCCGTGGCTTGAACAAACTATTTTCTCCATAGGGACTCTTCCTCTGGATCTGCCCTCTAAAGTTTTCCCATATGCAATTGTTCCCTCCCACCAAGCTTCATCCTGAGCTGCAACATTCAAGACACAACTTCACTGTCACCTCTCAGAGACGCTTTTCCTAACCATGCCATTTACCTCTTTGGTTAGATTTATTCCTAGGTATCTTATGGTTTGGGGTACAATTATAAATGGGATTGACTCCTTAATTTCTATTTCTTCCATCTTGCTGTTGGTGTATAGAAATGCAACTGATTTCTGAGCACTGATTTTATATCCTGACACTTTACTGAATTCCTGTATGAGTCCTAGCAGTTTTGGAGTGGAGTCTTTTTGGTTTTCCACATAAAGTATCATATCATCTGCAAAGAGTTTGAGAGTCTGACTTCTTTGTTGATTTGGATGCCTTTTCTTTTTGTTGTCTGATTGCTGAGGCTAGGGCTTCTAGTACTATGTCAAATAGCAGGTGATAGTGGACATCCCTGCTGTGTTCCTGACCTCGGGGGAAAAGCTCTCAGTTCTCCCCCCATTGAGAATGATATTCACTGTGGGTTTTTCATAGATAGCTTTGATGATATATACCCTCTATGTCTCTACCATGAAGAGTTTTGATCAAGAAAGGATGCTGTACTTTGTCAAATGCTTTTTAAGCATCTATTGAGAGTATCATACAGCATATGGTTCTTGTTCTTTCTTTTATTAATGTATTCTATCACATTGATTGATTTACAGTTGAACCAACCTTGCAGCCCAGGAATAAATCACACTTGGTTGTGATGAATAATCCTTTTAATGTACTAATAGATCCTATTGGCTAGTATTTTGGTGAGAATTTTTGCATCCATGTTCATCAGGGATATTGGTCTATAATTCTCCTTTTTTTTTAAGGTTTTATTTATTCACTTGTCAGAGAGGGAGAAAAGGAGAGAGTGAGAGAAAAAGGAGGGAGGGGCAAGCAGAGGGAGAAGTAGGCTCCTGGCTGAACAAGGAGCCCCATACAGGACTTGATCCCAGGATCCTGGGATCATGACCTGAGCTGAGGGCAGACGCTTAACCAACTGAGCCACACAGGCATCCCATGTAAGTCTTTTTGATGGGGTCTTTGTCCAGTTTTGAGATCAAGGTAATGCTGGCCTCATAAAATGAGTTTGGAAGGGGTTCATGGATGGCTCAGTGGGTTAAGGCCTCCACCTTCGGCTCAGGTCATGAACCCAGAGTCCTGGGATTGAGCCCCACATCAGACGGGCTCTCTTCTCATCAGGGAACCTGCTTCCACCTCTCTCTCTCACTGCCTACTTGTGATCTCTGCCTGTCAAATAAATAAATAAATAAATAAATAAATGAGTTTGGAAGTTTTCCTTCCATTTCTATTTTTTGGAACATTTTCAGAAGAATAGGTCTTAGTTCTTCTTTAGATGTTTGATAAAATCCCCCTGGGAAGCCATCTGGCCCTGGGCTCTTGTGTTTGGGGAGATTTTTGATTACTGCTTCAATTTCCTTACTGGCTATGTGTCTATTCAGGTTTTCTGTTTCATCCTGGTTCAGTTTTGGTAGTTTATACATCTCTAGGAATGCATCCAATTTCTTCCAGATTGTCTAATTTGCTGGCATATAGTTGCTCATAATATGTTCTTAAAATTGTATTTCTTTGGTGACGGTTGTGATCTCTCCTCTTTCATTCATGATTTTCTTTAGGTCCTTTCTCTTTTCTTTTTTATAAGTCTGGCCAGGGAGTTATCAATCTTATTAATTCTTTTAAAGAACCAGCCCCTAGTTTCATTGATTTTTTCTACTATTCTTTTGGTTTCCATTTCATTGATTTCTGCTCTGATCTTTATTATTTCTCTTCTCCTGCTGGGTTTATGTTTTATTTGCTGTTCTTTCTCCAGCTCCTTTAGGTGTAGGGTTAGGTTGTATATTTGAGAACTTTCTTGTTTCTTGAGACAGACTTGTATTGTTATGTATTTTCCTCTTAGGGCCACCATTGTTGCATCCCCAAGATTTTGAGCTGTTGTGTTTTCATTATCATTTGTTTCCATGAATTTTTTCAATTCTTCTTTAATTTCCTGGTTGACCCATTGGTCCTCTAGTAGGATGCTCTTTCGCCTCCATTTTGAGTTCTTTCCAACTTTCCTCTTGTGATTGAGTTCTAGTTTCAAATCATTGTGGCCCAAAAATATTCAGGGAATGATCCCAGTCTTTTGGTAATGGTTGTGACCTGATTTGTGGCCCATGACATGATCTACTCTAGAGAATGTCCCATGTGCATTACAGAAGAATGTGTATTCTGTTGCTTTGAGATGGAATATTCTGAATATATCTGTGAAGTCCACCTAGTCAAGTGTGTCATTTAAAGCTTTTGTTTCCTCATTGATCTTTTGCTTAGATGATCTGTCCATTTGTGAGGGGGGTGTTATAGTCCCCTACTATTCCTGTATTATTATTGATGTGTTTCTTTGATTTTGTTATTAATTGGCTTATGTAACTGGCTGTTCCTATGTTAGGGGCATAAATATTTAAAATTGTTAGATCTTCCTGTTGGGTAGACCCTTTAAGTATGATAAAGCAAACATGCCATTTAAAGAGCTCTTCAGCCATTCTCTAACACATGATCTTTTTTTATTTTCATGTGTTAATTCTTGACTTTTTTTCATTTTTAAATTTTTCAGAAAAGCTATCTCGTTCACCAGTGTATTTTAAGCATTTAGCACATAGCAGATGCTAAGTGAAAGCTTATTTACTGAATCAAACAAAAATAAAAACATTTATAATACTTATTAACAGGGGGACAATCACTCCCAAAACACAAAACCCCCACAGAACTAAACTGGTGAAGGCACCTCCTTTGGTGAGTGCACCCTTACTTTTCCAATTGAAGAAAACAGGCTGGAAGCCAAGTATGATCTGATACAGTTTTTCAGTTGGTAGAAGAGATTCTGGAGAATGGTACACTTCCAAACAGAGAAGCCAGGTCTAGAAGACATACAGTGTAGTTGGATGACACAGAGGTACCTGTCTCACTTGAGTGCAACCAGATCTAATAAAGCCAGAGAAAAGCAATACCTACCACTACCACATTGCCTTTCAATGGACTAATTCTGTCCCCTAGAATATTTTACCCAATAGCTATCAGGGTCTCTACAATTTAGCCAGAGAATTTATCCATACTTCTAAGGGGAAGAAAAGATCACATGAATGGATAGATAATTTGAAATACTTCCAGTATTTCTACCTATGGAGACTGCATCAGAAATTACCTGTCCTCAAAGACAATGTAAGCACATAGAATAAGGCTCTTCTTTAATGAATACTGGTACATACTATATATTCCATAAACTGCTCATTAATATTTGATTGAAAAATAGAAACAAAATATAGCAAACTTAAGGAAATAAAGGATGAAATGTAAAAAAAAGTCTGTGATTTCTGTTCCTTTATCTGTAAAAGCAAAAGAAAACGAAGGAATAGAGTCAAAACAAGAAATTTTCACGTATATAATCATAGCCATATTGAGTACATCAAAGTGTCTGACAATTTCCTTTCATGAATATTAATAAGTGTGAGCTTCTTGAGGATCGGGACCAAGTCTTTCATCCTTTGAACCCTTGCCCTTTCTTCTTCACTGTCGGAAACACTGTAAAGGCTCAAGGAAATAATTGCCAAATTGAACTGATTACATTTAACAGTAAGATGATAAAGACTTGATTGCAACCTACTGAGTTTCTTCCAGAGCTAGAAAATAGAATATATATATAATCTGCATCACTTTGGAGAACATTTACAAGGTGGAAAATTCAACAAAGTACATGGAAACATTCTCTTACAATTCGGACTAATCACAAACACAACTGGTTGCTTATTTGTCGTATTTTACAGGGGTACAACCTAGTAAGCATGATGAAAAGTGTATATGCATCAGGACAGACCTACCACCCCTAACTCCAGATGTCTTGTGGAGTGTGATACATCCATCCTAAAAACACCTGAGACATGGAGCCTCCCCTGCTCTAGGAAAAGAGATTTTTCCAGAGAAAGAGCCAAGACACTGCTAGATGTTCACCCCTTCTTCCAGTGACAATGGATACTGCATCCTGTTCTTTCTTTGTGGCACCATGCCTCAATTGGGGATTCTGGATATGAGATATTCAATGGGGTGGCATTTTCTATGCTTCCTGCACTTTGAAAACTGCTTCTAGCTCTTGGTTTTATATCTGCAAACTCTCTCCCAAATCCATATAAACCTAGTAGGTGACTATATTAAAGTATGTGGCCATAGGAGTCATGTAATCCCCTGACTATTCATCATGAAGTTATTTAGGAACATCATGAAGTTATTTATGAAACTAAAATTAATATTTGTGTCTATACTGAAACAACTTAGATGAAATAGTGCCAGCATTTCTTAGTATTTATTTTATCAGGCTCACTGAAGTATAAAAAGTATATCAAAGTGTCTGAGCTCTTTCTACAATACATACTAATAAGCTGTAAGCTTTTTGAGGATAAAGATGAGATAAATACACCCTTTGTTAGTATAAAATTCCATAAGTTTTGACAAATGTATATAGTTGTATAACTGCCACTACCAGAATCCAAATACAGAATATTTTAATTACCTCAAAAATTTCCCTTATGGCCCTACGCAATCAATCTCCTAGTCCCATCCCTAGTATCTGGCAACCAATTATCTGGTTAAAGTCCCTATAGTTCTGCCTTGTTCAGACTGTTATGTAAATGGACACATAGTATATGTAGGCTTTTGTATCCGATTTCTTTTATCTAACACAATGCTTTTAAGAATCACTCACATTACTGTATATAACAATAGTTTGTTCCTTTTTATTGCTGAATATATTCAACTGCACAGATACACATTTTCTACCCACTCACCAGTTAATGAACAGCTAAGTAGTTTTTAGTTTGAGACTATTAAAAAGAAAGCTTCTATACATATTCTTTACAGGTCTTTGTGTGCATCTCGGGGGTTTTTTTCCTGTTGTTGTTGTTTTTTTTCCCTGGATTTCTGATTCATTGTGTTTATATGCTTAACTATAAAAGAAACTGTCAAATAGTTTTCTAAAGGCCCTGCACCATTTTGTGTCCCTACCAGGAATGCATAAGTGTTCCATTTGCTTTGCATCGTCACCACCAATTGGCATTGTCAGTCTTTTAAGTTACAGCAATTCTTATAGGTGTTCAATTAAATCTCATTCTTATTTTAATCTCTATTTCTCTAATGAACAATAATGTTGAAACATCTTTTTATACATTTGTCATCCATATCTCCTTGGTGAAGTACTGTTAAAACACTTGCCCATTTTTAAATGGGTTAGCTCCTCGACTTAAGAGCTCTTTATTGTAGACATCAGTCTTTATTAAATATGAAATTTGTAAAGTTTTCTACCATTATTTGTCTTGCTTTTATATCTTATTAATAATTTCTTTTAAAGAACAGAGGGTCTTAATTTTAATGAAGTTCAATGTATCGATTTTTCTTTTATGGTTTGATCTTCTGGGAACCAGTTACGAAATCTTCACCTAATTCATGCTCACAAAGATTTCTCTTCTGTTTTCTTCTTAAATGTTCAGAACTGTATCTTGTAAATTTAGGTCCATGATCTATAACACGTTAACTTTTTTTTTGGTACAAGATTTACTTATTTCTCACATGGATGCCCGATTATTCCTGCACCACTGAAAATATAGTGCTTTCCCCATTGAGTTACCTTGCTCCTTTGTTGAAAATTAATTGACCCTAGATGCATGCATTTATTTAAGGACCTCTACTCTATTCTACTGATATATGTTTATTTGCAAACTATACCATATTTTCTTTATTATGCAGCTTTACAGTAAGTCCCAAAATCAAGCAGTGAGAGTTTTCCAAATTTGGTCTTTTTATAAAACTATTTTGGCTATTTATGTTCTTTGAAATTAACTTATCTATTATTTTTAAATAGATGGAATTTTTTTGGACTTGCCCTGAATCTATAGATCAATTTAGGGAAAAAGAACATCTTAAAGATATTCAGTTTTTAGATACATAACCATGGTATATCTCTCCATGTATGCCTTAATTTTGTAATTTTCAACATACAAATCTTGCAACTATTTGGTTAGATTTATCCCTACCAAGTTCAAAGTTTTTAAAGTTCTCCTATAAGAGATTTTTAAATTTCAAAAAGCATGTTTGTTATCATTACATAAAATACAATTAATTTTTTAGATTGGATTTGTATCCTGCTACATTGCTAATTTCATGTACTAGTTCTCAAAGAACTTACAATTCTGTGTAGACAATTATGTCATGTTTTAATACTAATGGTTTTATCTTTTCCTTTTTAAATCTAGGTGCCTTTTGTATGTACGTCTTTATGCCTTATTACTTATTACTTTGCCTACCTCTACAATAGAACAATCCTGTCTTCCCAATCTTGGAGGGAAAACAATTTCTTCAACCAGGACCAAACCTATAGGTTTTTTGTAGGCACACTTTATCAGATTCAAGAAGTTCCTCTTGCTGACAGTTTCTTCATGAATACATCTTGACTCCTGTCAAATGCTTTTTCTTCCTCTATTGAGATGATATGCTCTTAATTTTTTTAGACTAATGATGTGGCAAATTGCATTAACTGATTTTAAAACATTGAAACAACTTTATATTCCTGAGGCAACCCCACTTGGTCATGATTTATTATTTATTTCACATAATCCTAGATTTGATTTAAAAATATTTTGTTAAGGGGAACCTGGGTGGCTCAGTGGGTTAAAGCCTCTGCCTTCAGCTCAGGTCCTGATCCCAGGGTCCTGGGATCGAGCCCCGCATTGGGCTCTCTGCTCGGCAAGAAGCCTGCTTCTCTCTCTCTCTCTTTCTCTCTCTCTCTGTCTGCCTCTCTGTCTACTTGTGATCTCTCTCTCTCTATGTCAAATAAATACATAAAATTGAAAAAAAATATTTTGTTAAGAATTTTTGTGACTATATTAATGGGAAATATGATCATTTTCTAGTGTTATCTTTGGTTTTGGTATGAGTTGTGGAGGTTCTCTATTTTTCTATTTTATGGAAGAGTTTTATGGAAGTACTAATACAAAGAATATGTAATAGTACTTGATTATTTTATAGAATCCAACAGGGAAACAATCTTCGATCAAAAAGATTCTTTGAGATGCAGGGTATCAGAATGGATTAAAAAAAAAAAACCCCAAAACCCATCAATATGCCCAAAAAGAAGGAATGAAGACCTATTAAAAAATAGCATCCGGGGGTGCTTGGGTGGCTCAGTGGGTTAAAGCCTCTGCCTTCGGCTCAGGTCATGATCTCAGGGTCCTGGGATCGAGCCCCGCATCAGGTTCTCTGATCAGTGGGGAGCCTGCTTCCTCCTCTCTCTCTTTCTCTCTCTCTCTCTCTCTCCCTGCCTGCCTCTCTGCCTACTTGTGATCTCTGTCTGTCAAATAAATAAATAAAATCTTAACAAAAAAGAAAGAAATAGCATCCAATATAGGCATTAAATATTCACAAAGTATTATGATATTTTTCTAAACCACAAATGGATGTCATTTCCAAGGCCAAGACAAAATAGCAGGAATCAAATATACTCCCACTTAAAACAAGCAAAAAATGAAATATTAATTATTTTTTAATTTAATGACTATTTTCCATACGTAGGACACTAAATTTAAAAAGATAATGATATCTGAGAAATGGAATAAATGAAAGGAACCCTACGTTTGATTGTCTCAGTTTACTATGATAGAGGAGTTTCTAGGCCATGAAGCAAGAATAGAAACTGCAAGCAAATTCCTCGAGTTGAGAATCCAGGGAGAATGTGGAGCTAGTGTTCATAAGACTGAATATCAGGGAGGAGAAAGTTTTGCACAGAAAGAACCCCAGAGATCTACAACAAGCCCGGGGCATGTATGTAAGGAAAGTACCCAAGGATGGGGAGACAACTGTCTAACAGAATTGAGGTGAACAGTGTTGGGCATTTACACACTGTAAGGAAGAATGCCTGTTCCCAAGGAAAGAATGAAATGACTTATAATTCAAGGGTCATTGAATAGAATACTCAAAAGCATCTTTACTCATTGATGGAGATAATAACCCCCACACACACTGAGCCTTCTCTGGGCCCCCCAAACAAATCATAAAAGAACTGAAGGAATCGAACTGTTTCCATGACACTAAATTGTGTCCCAAGACAAAATTCAAGACTGTTTAGAGAAATAAGGAATATCCAACAACAAGGTGAAATTCAAAATTACTGACATCTAAACAAAAATTACCAAGCATACAATGAAACAGAAAAGCATGATCCATAATTAAGAGAATAATCTATCCATTGAAACCAACCCAGAATTAAAACAGATGTTAAAATTAGCACATTGAGGTACTGAAAATTATAACTGCATTCTGTATATTTTAAAATTTAAAAATGTAGCTAGAGAAACAGAGGGTATTATGAGAACATAAAATTTCTAGTGATGATAATATAATGTCTGAGATGAAAAATACACTAGGTAGGATTAATAGTAGATTAGACCTTGCAGAATTTTAGTGAACTTGATGACATGGTAATGGAAACTATCCAAAATGAAACACAGAAAAGAACAAACTCCAAAAAGTGAAAAGAGCATCAGTAATCTGCAGAACAATTTCAATAGCTACACTACAAGTAGTGTAGAGTGCCCAAGGGAGAGAAAGGGACAAGAAAAAATATTTAAAGAAATAATGGCTAAAAATTTTCCAAATTAAATGAAAACCATAAACTCTTAGATTCAAGAAGCTCAACAACCTTACACATAAGAAATGAAGAAAACCACACCAGGATACACAATATCAAATTCTCAAAACCAGTGACAATGCAAAATCATAAAAGCAACCAAAGAAAATAAAAAGACATAATAGGTACAAGGAAACAAAGATAAAGTAACAGCATATAACTCACTGGAAACAATGCAAACAAGAAAAAAAAAGGTGAAACAAAATTGTAAAGTACTAAAAGAAAAATACTTTCAAAATAAAACTCAGACTTAGAAATGAAACAAATATATTTTCAGACTTGTAGAAGCCAAAAGAATTCATCACCACTAAACCCACACTACAAGAAATATTAAAGGAAGTCTCCAAGCAGAAAAAATGTTACCAGATAGAAATACAGATTAACACAAATAAGAAGTACAGAAATTGTCATTTCTGAGTAATATTAAGATTTATTTTCTTATTATTTAAATCTCTTAAAGACAATTTACTTTAAATTAAAATAATAAGGCATTATTGAATTTCTATGATATATATAACTAAATTGTATAAAAACAAGGCCAGAGAGGAAGAAGTGAAAGTATACTATTGTAAGCTTCTTAAACAATAAAGTGATATACTATTACTTGAAAGCAGACTCTGATAGGTACAAGATGTTACTAGAGAAACTAAAGCAATGATTAAAATAAAATAAATAGTTTTAATTAACCAACAAAAGAGATAAAATTCATTACAAAAATATTCAGGGACACCTAGGTGGCTCAGTCGGTTAGGCTGCTGCCTTTTGCTCAGGTCACAATCCCAGGGTCCTGGGATCGAGTTCGGTATCAGGCTCCTTGCTCAGTGGGGAGCCTGCTTCTCTCTCTGCCTCTGCCTGCCACTCTGCCTGCTTGTGTTCTCCCTCTCTGATAAATAAAAGAAATAAATAAAATATTTTTAAAAAAATATTCAATTAAGAGAAGCTGAGAAAAACATGAAAAAATAAGGAACAGATGCACAAATAGAAAACAAATAGCAGGATGATAAAATTTAACCCCAACTCTTTCAATAATCATATAAAAGGTAAGTGGTTTGAACACTTCAATTAAAAGGTAGATATTGTCAGACTGGATGCAAAAATAGTATGCTTCCTAAAAGAAATCCACTTGGTGAAAGTTGTCAAGAAGTAAATCCTAAAAGTTAATTTTGTATGAGGACAAATGGTGACCAGATTTATTTGTGGTGATCACTCATGACATGTAAAAATATTCAATCATTATGCAGTATACCTGAAATCAATTTTACATGTACATTACACCTGAATAAAAAAATTTTTAATAGTAGAAACCAAGTTTGTTGTCATATTAATTATTAATAAATATGAATATGAAAAAATATGAATAGGAAAAAAGAAATCCATTTGAAATAAAAAGACACAAATAAGATAAAAGTAAAAGGATGGAAAAGATACCACGCAAACGTTGCTCAAAACAAAGCGAGAATGGCTATATATTATTATCAGATAAAGTAAGTATCAGGACAGAGAAAATCACCATATAATTAAGAATAAAGAACTTCAGGGGCACCTGGGTGGCTCAGTGGGTTAAAGCCACTGCTTTCGGCTCAGGTCATGATCCCAGGGTCCTGGGATCGAGCCCCACATTGGACTCTCTGCTCCGCAGGGAGCCTGCTTCCTCCTCTCTCTCTGCCTGCCTCTCTGCCACGTTGTGATTTCTCTCTGTCAAATAAATAAAATATTTTTAAAAAAAAAGAATAAAGAACTTCACTTTATAATAATAAAAGTGTCGGTTAATTGAGAAGACATAATCCTAATATTTGTATACCTAAAAACAGAGTTTCAAAATACATGAACCAAATTAGTAGAACTGCCTGGAAAAAATAAACAAGTCCACAAATACAATCAGAGATGCCTATGCCCAGTTCTCAGTAATTGCTGGAAAAAATAAACAAAATTGGTGAGAATACAGTAGACCTGAACGATGCTATTAACCAGCAGGAATGGCTGCTTCATTATCAAAATTCACATTCTTTACAAGTGCATTTGGATTTTACCAATTAGACTATATTCCAGGCCATAAGATAATTCTCAAAACTTTAAAAGTATTTATATCACACAACCTATGATCTCTGCCTGCAATGGAATTAAATTAGCAATCATGAGTAGAAAATGACCTGGAAAATCCCCAAATATTTGGAAATGGAAATAATATACTTCTAAATAACTCATTGGTCAAAGAACACTTTGAAGATCTCAAAGTAGTTTTAAACCAAATCAAAATGACATCATAATACACCAGAATTTGTAGGATGTCACCAAAGCAATACTTAGAGGATTAATTTGTAGCACTAAATGCCAAAATTAGAAATCAAGAAATGTCTCAAATAAATAATCTCAGATAATACCTTAAAAATCTGGGGCACCTGGGTGGCTCAGTCAGATCAGTGTCTGATTTTGGCTTAGGTAATGATCTCAGGGTCCTCCTGAGTTGGGTTGTGCCCTCAGTGGGGAATCTGCTTCAGATTCTCTCTCCCTCTGGGGTGCCTGGGTGGCTCAGTGGGTTAAAGCCTCTGCCTTCAGCTCAGGTCATGATCCCAGGGTCCTGGGACTAAGCCCCACATTGGGTGCCCTGGTCAGCAGGGCGCTTGTATCCGCCCTCTCTCTCTCTCTGCCTGCCTCTCTGCCTACTTGTGATCTCTGTCTGTCAAATAAATAAATAAAATTAAAAAAAAAAAAAGAAAGATTCTCCCTCTCCTACCACCAGTGCTGGAACACCCACACTCTACCTCTCTCTCTCTCTAAAATAAACGAATTGTTTTTTAAAATCTAGAAAAGAAAAACAAGATTAAAATCAAATTAAGCAAGACAAAGGAAGTAGTAAAGATCAAACAGGAAATCAATTAAAAAGAAAAAACAGAAAATCAATGAAATCAAAAGTTGACTTTTTTAGAAAAGCCCATAGACAAAGTGAACAGAAAAAAAGAGAAAGAGCAGATTTAAGTTAGCAATATCAGGAAGGAGAGACGTAACATTACGAAAGATTCTACAGATAATAAAAAGACAATAAGGGAATATGTTGAAAAACTTTATGCTTATACATTTGACTGCTTAGAGTAAGGTAGACAAATTACTTGAAAGACAAAACTAGCCAACTTCACTGAATGAGAAATAAATAATCCAAATAGCCCTGTATAAATTAAAGAGTTTGAATTTATAGAAATTATCACCAAAAAAAAAAAAAAACAAACCCAGGACCAGATGGCATTACTGGTTAATTCTACCAAACATTTTTTTAAGTTTTATTTATTTCAATAATCTCTATACCCAACATGGGACTTGAACTCATGACCCCAGATCAAGAACTACATGCTCTTCCAACTGAGCCAGCCAGGTATCCCTCCACCAAACATTTAAGACAAAGATAACTCTATATAAACACTTCCAGAAAACTGAAGAGGAGAGAATACTGTTCTAGTCATTCTATGAAATCAACATTGTCCTGTTTGTCCTACCAAACCAGACAAAAACATCACATGAATATCGATGCAAATTTCATGAATATAGATGCAAAAATTCTAAATAAAAGTTTTACAAATTAAGGGCGCCTGGGTGGCTCAGCAGGTTAAGCCTCCGCCTTTGGCTCAGGTCATGATCTCAGGGTCCAGGGACTGAGCTCCCCATTGCATTGGACTCTCTGCTCGGCAGGGAGCCTGCTTCCCCCCTTTCTCTCTGCCTGCCTCCCTGCCTACTTGTGATCTCTCTCTGTCGAATAAATAAGTAAAATCTTTAAAAAAAAAAAAGTTAATTGAATCAAAAAATAAATAAAGTCTAATATATCAAGTGGGGTTTATTTCAGGATTACAGTGGTGGTATAAAATTGCAAAATCAAAGTAATGCATTATATTAACAAACTAAAAAACAAAACAAAACCAACAATATAATGATTGTCTCAACAGAAGTAGAAAAGGGATTAGACAAAATTCAACACCCATTCCTAATAAAAACTCTTCAGGAAATTAGGAATAGGAGAACTTCCTGAAAATGATAAAGGGCATCTAGAAAAAAACCCACAAGTAACAACATAATCATAAAAAAATCTTTTCTCCGTAACACCAGGAAGAAGACAGGAATGTCTGTGCTCTCACCACTTGTATTCAGTGTCATACGAGGGGTAGTAGTCAGTGCAATCAAGCAAAAAAAAGGGGAGGGGGGGAGGCTCCAGATTTGAAAGGAAGAAAAACTGTCTTATTCACAGACAAGATCGTCTTGGTAGAAAAATCCAATGGAATCTACAAAAAGCCTACTTCCTAGAATTAACAAGCAAGTTTAACAAGGTTGTGGGTAGAGGATCAATACACAAAAATCAACTATATTTCTATAAATTTATAACAAATAATCAGAAATTTAAATTTAGCAAAACAACACAATTTTAAAAGCATCAAAATTAGGAATCACTTAGGGGAAAATCTGGAAGATAAATATGAAAGATCTATATACTTGAGAACTCCAAAACTTTTTGAAACAAATTAAAGAGCCCTGAAAAATAAACATTCATGAGTCAGATTCATGGCTCAGAACACTCACTCTTAGTGTTAACATGTCAATTCTAAAAAAAAAAAAAAAAAAAAAAAAATCAACTCTTCATAAATTGATTTACAGACAATAAAATTCCAGTATGCTTTCTTGTGAAATTGCCAAATTGACTCAAAAATTCATATAAAGGGGGGGAGTCAAGATGGCGGGGAAGTAGGAGGAGGCACCGTTTCAACCTGTACCCTAAAGTGAGCTGATTACCTACCAAAGAACTCCGACCACCCATGAAATCAGCCTGAGATCAGAATTATACACGTCTGGATCTCTACAGGAGCAGAAGACGCCAGTGGCAGGTAAAGCCGACTGGGAGCGTCGGACTGATATCAGAAGATAAACAAAAGGAGGAGGGAGCCACCAGAGGTGACCGATTGGAAAGTAATACCCCAATACGAGAGTGCCCTGCGTCTGGGGACCAGCATTAACTTGGAGTCTGATTGAAAGCACTCAAAAAACAAAGAGCAAAGGATCGCGGGGGGAAATAGTCGGAATCTGGGCAGTTAGGGTTAGGGACCTAAGTCCCCGGACCCAGGACAGCCTCCCCTGGCACTGAGCCAGAGAGAGTGTGGTGGAGAAATCAGGTCTCCATCCCTGAGCCGCCAGTGCACCTGACCCGCCAGCGTGCCCGAGAATGAGTGGGGTCTGGCTCCCGTGAGGGGCTGGGAACCTGGCCAGACAGCAATCCTGAAACGCGTGCGTCCCACATCCTCCCTTGGGAGAGGTGCTCATAGGCGCTAGCCTGGAGCTCTGGCATCCGGAAAAACCAGACATTCCCAGCCCGGGACAGCGGGAAAATCTCAGTGCTCAATCTCTGCTGGGAACATCTCTGGCGGTCTGGAGCTGCCTAGACAGCCACCACTGCCCTGGTTTTGGGTACAACCAGGAGCTCCTGCATCCCCAGGGACAGTGACTCAGAACCGACTCTGCCAGCAGCTCTTGCAGAACATTCTGAGGCTTCTCTCTGAGAGGGAGGTCGGGGTGCAGTTTGCTCTCCTCTAAAACTCCAAAAACCATCAAAAGCTGTCAAGGCGAGAGAAAACAGATGAAAGAACATAAAAACCCCCAGAGAACAAAAGCCTAAAAAAAACAGTTTCCTCAGAGCCCACCCCCTTGAGGGGAGCAGGAGGACCTAACTCAGGGAACATCATTGTCTGAAAACCCACGTGGCAGGCCCCTCCCCCAGAAAACCAACCAGGAAGGAAGAAAAAAAAAAAAAAGACTACAAGAGAACAACCACCACTACTTCATAAATACAACTTTTATTTTTAATTCTTTACCAATATTCTGGGTTTTTTTATACATACAGATAATTTTTTAACCTATTTACCATCACATTGAGATGTCCAGTACATCAAATTCTTTAATAACCTTCTAACCTGAACTTTTTGATACATACACCGTGTTTTTCTTTTGCTTTTCTATTTTCTTAATTCTTTTTAATTTTAACTTAGTTTAGTCTAGTTTATTCTTTTTTAATTTTTATTTTCTACTATACATATAGAGTTAAACTTCAAGGTAATCCCCTTTCCCCAATCAATGCTACCCCTATAGGCAAACCAGTTTCTAATCCCCCTGTAACTTAGGAAAGTTGAGTCCCTTAACAAAAACATCAAGATACCTTCAGGAAGAATCAAAATAACCTTCCTCACCCACACTGAGAATCTATAACCATTCTCCCAATTTTTCCTTCTGTCAGTGTTTCTGTGAATTTGTGTTTGTCCTGATAATATATAAACCTTATACTTGGGGTTCTTTCTGATGAGGTTCTTCCCTTTTTTTTTTTTTTCTTATATATACATATTTTTTTCTCTTGTCATATACTTTTATCACTCTTTTTGTCTGTCTGTTTTTGTTTGTATACTCCACAAATCTTACCTTGTGGCCCATTTGGGCTGAGCCTTCTCTTTTATCTTCCCTTTTTTTCCTATCTCTCTCTCTCTTTTTTTTTTCCTTTTTTCTTTCCCCTTTTTTCTTCTTTCTTCTTCTCTATTTCTTTTTCTTTTCTTTTTTCTCTCATTTGGGTGGGGAATCCTGATTGCACAGAAGCGTTCCAGGGTGCACATTGACTGCACCACAATCAATAAGTCCAGCTGCATCTGTTTAGTCATCTCTTACCAAAATGACTAGGAGGAGGAATACCCAACAGAAGAAAAATACAGAGGATGGGCCTTCTGCAACAGAGCTAATGGCTATCGACATAGACAATATGTCAGAAAAGGAATTCAGACTAACAATTATCCAGGCAATAGCTAGGTTGGAGAAAGCCATGGATGACCAAACAGAATTGATTAGGGCAGAACTGAAAGCCACCAGGGATGATGTTCACAATGTTAGGGCAGAACTGAAAGCCACCAGGGATGTTGTTCAAAATGCTCTCAATGAGTTCCAATCTAATCTAAATTCTCTAAAAGCTAGGGTAACTGAGACAGAAGATAGAATTAGTGATCTGGAGGACAAACAGATAGAGAGAAAGGATCAGGAACAAACAGCTCAGAAGCCACGAAAACAGAATCAGGTAAATAAACGATGCCATGAAACGTCCCAACGTCAGAATTATTGGAATCCCTGAAGGGGAGGAAAAAGAAAGAAGTCTAGAAGATATAGTGGAAGAAGTTGTCTATGAAAATTTTCCCAATCTCACAAATGGAAACAACGTTCATGTACTAGAGGCAGAGAGATTTCCCCCCAAGATTTTAGATTCTCGAAAGTCCTCATGATACCTTATAGTTAAAATGAGGAATTATGTTTCACGACAGACCCTCTTAAAAGCAGCTAGGACAAAGAAGCTCCTTACATACAGAAGAAAGCCCGTTAGAATAATGTCAGACCTTTCCACAGAGACCTGGCAAGCCAGGAAGGGCTGGCAAAATATATTCAGAGTACTAAATGAGAAGAACATGCAACCAAGAATACTCTATCCAGCAAGACTGACATTTAAAATGGAGGGAGAGATAAAGAGTTTCCAAGACCGGCAAGGCTTAAAAGACTATGCAACCACCAAGCCAACACTGCAGGAAATATTAAGGGGGGGTCCTATAAAAGAGAAAAAATCCTAAGAATATCATTGAACAGAAATATAGAAACAATCTACAGACAGAAAGACTTCAAAGGTAACACAATGTCTATAAAAACCTATCTCTCAATAATCACTCTCAATGTGAATGGCCTAAATGCACCCATAAAACGACACAGGGTTGCAGATTGGATAAAACGACAGGACCCATCCATATGTTATCTACAAGAGACCCATTTTGAACCTAAGGATACACCCAGACTGAAAGTGAAGGGATGGAGAAGCATCTTTCATGCCAGTGGGCCTCAAAAGAAGGCCAGGGTAGCAATTCTCACATCAGATAAATTAGATTTTAAACTAAAGACTGTAGTCAGAGATACAGAAGGACATTACATAATTCTTAAAGGGACTATCCACCAAGATGATCTAACAATTGTGAATATCTATGCCCCCAATATGGGAGCACCCAATTACATAAGAAAACTACTAATCAAGATAAAGAGTCATATTGATATGAATACAATAATAGTAGGAGATCTTAATACGCCTCTCTCAAAAATAGACAGATCATCGAAGCAGAAAATTAATAAAGAAATAAGAGCATTGAATGAAACATTGGACCAGATGGACCTCATAGACATATACAGAACATTCCACCCTAAAACAACAGAATACTCACTCTTCTCAAGTGCACATGGAACCTTCTCCAAAACAGACCACATACTCAGTCACAAAGCAGGACTCAACCAATACCAAAAGACTGACATTATTCCCTGCATATTCTCAGATCACAATGCTTTGAAACTGGAACTCAATCACAAGGAAAAGTTCAGAAGGAACTCAAACACCTGGAAGCTAAAGACCACCTTGCTTAAGAATGCTTGAGGAACCAGGTGGTGGGTAATAGGGAGGGCACGTACTGCATGGAGCACTGGGTGTGATGCCAAAACAATGAACACTGTTATGCTGTAAATAAACAAATAAACGAATAAAAAAAATTAAAAAAGAATGCTTGGATCAACCAGGAGATCAAAGATGAACTTAAACAATTCATGGAAACCAATGAGAATGAAGACACTTTGGTCCAAAACCTATGGGATACAGCAAAGGCAGTTCTAAGGGGGAAATACATAGCCATCCAAGCCTCCCTCAAAAACATTGAAAAATCCACAATACACCAGCTCTCTCTACACCTTAAAGAACTGGAGAATCAACAACAAATCAAACCAACTCCACACGCAAGAAGGGAAATAATCAAGATTAGAGCAGAGATCAATGAGGTAGAAACTAGAGATACAGTAGAACGTATCAATGAAACTAGAAGCTGTTTTTTTGAAAGAATCAATAAGATCGATAAACCATTGGCCACACTAATCCAAAAGAAAAGAGAGAAAGCCCAAATTAATAAAATTATGAATGAAAAGGGAGAGATCACAACTAACACCAAGGAAATAGAAACAATCATCAGAAATTATTACCAACAGTTATATGCCAATAAGCTAAGCAACCTAGATGAAATGGATGCATTCCTGGAAAACTATAAACTCCCAAAATTGAACTAGGAAGAAACTGACAACCTGAATAGACCGATATCTACTAACGAGATTGAAGCAGTGATCAAAAACCTCCCAAAAAACAAGAGCCCAGGACCTGACGGATTCCCTGGGGAATTCTACCAAACTTTCAAAGAAGAAATAACACCAATTCTCCTGAAGCTGTTCCAAAAAATTGAAGCAGAAGGAAAACTTCCAGACTCTTTTTATGAAGCCAGCATTACCCTGATCCCCAAACCAGGCAAAGACCCTACCAAAAAGGAGAATTTCAGACCAATACCACTGATGAATATGGATGCTGAGATTCTCAACAAGATCCTAGCAAACAGGATCCAGCAGCACATTAAAAAGATTATCCACCATGACCAGGTGGGATTCATCCCTGGGTTACAAGGCTGGTTCAACATTCGCAAATCAATCAGTGTGATAGAACAAATCAATAAGAGAAGAGAGAAGAACCACATGGTCCTCTCAATTGATGCAGAAAAAGCATTTGACAAAATCCAGCATCCGTTCCTGATGAAAACGCTTCAAAGTATAGGGATAGAGGGAACATTCCTGAACTTCATAAAATCTATCTATGAAACACCCACAGTAAATATCATCCTCAATGGGAAAAAGCTTGCAGTCTTCCTGTTAAGATCAGGAACATGAAAGGGATGCCCACTCTCACCACTCTTGTTCAACATAGTATTAGAAGTCCTAGCAATGGCAATCAGACAACAAAGAGAAATAAAAGGTATCCAAATTGGCAAGGAAGAAGTCAAACTCTCTCTCTTCGCAGATGACATGATTCTTTATATGGAAAACCCCAAAGACTCTACCCCCAAACTACTAGAACTCATACAGCAATTCAGTAACGTGGCAGGATACAAAGTCAATGTACAGAAATCAGTGGCTTTCTTATACACTAACAATGAAAATACAGAAAGGGAAATTAGAGAATCGATTCCATTTACTATAGCACCAAGAACCATAAGATACCTGGGAATAAACCTAACCAAAGAGGTAAAGGACCTATACTCGAGGAACTACAGAACACTCATGAAAGAAATTGAAGAAGACACAAAAAGATGGAAGACCATTCCATGCTCTTGGATTGGAAGAATAAACATTGTTAAAATGGCTATATTGCCTAGAGCAATCTATACTTTTAATGCCATTCCGATCAAAATTCCACCGGTATTTTTCAAAGAGCTGGAGCAAATAATCCTAAAATATGTATGGAATCAGAAGACACCCCGAACCGCTAAGGAAATGTTGAAAAACAGAAACAAAACTGGCGGCATCACGTTACCCAATTTCAAGCTTTACTACAAAGCTGTGATCACCAAGACAGCGTGGTACTGGCATAAAAACAGACACATAGACCAGTGGAACAGAGTGGAGAGCCCAGATATGGACCCTCAACTCTATGGTCAAATAATCTTCGACAAAACAAGAAAAAATATACAGTGGAAAAAAGACAGTCTCTTCAATAAATGGTGCTGGGAAAACTGGACAGCGATATATAGAAGAATGAAACTCGACTATTCTCTTACACCGTACACGAAGATAAACTCGAAATGGATAAAAGACCTCAACGTGAGACAGGAATCCATCAGAATCCTAGAGGAGAACATAGGCAGTAACCTCTTCGATATCAGCCATAGCAACTTCTTTCAAGATATGTCTCCAAAGGCCAAGGAAACAAAAGCGAAAATGAACTTTTGGGACTTCATCAAGATCAAAAGCTTCTGCACAGCAAAGGAAACGGTCAACAAAACAAAAAGGCAACCCACGGAATGGGAGAAGATATTTGCAAATGACAGTACAGACAAAAGGTTGATATCCAGGATCTATAAACAACTCCTCAAAACAGATAATCGTATCAAAAAATGGGCAGAAGATATGAACAGACACTTCTCCAACGAAGACATACGAATGGCTATCAGACACATGAAAAAATGTTCATCATCACTAGCCATCAGGGAGATTCAAATTAAAACAACATTGAGATACCACCTGACACCAGTTAGAATGGCCAAAATTAGCAAGACAGGAAACAACGTGTGTTGGAGAGGATGTGGAGAAAGGGGAACCCTCTTACACTGTTGGTGGGAATGCAAGTTAGTGCAGCCACTTTGGAGAACAGTGTGGAGATTCCTGAAGAAATTAAGAATAGAGCTTCCCTATGACCCTGCAATTGCACTGCTGGGTATTTACCCCAAAGATACAGATGGAGTGAAAAGAAGGGCCATCTGTACCCCAATGTTTATTGCAGCAATGGCTACGGTCGCCAAACTGTGGAAAGAACCAAGATGCCCTTCAACGGATGAATGGATAAGGAAGATGTAGTACATATACATTATGGAGTATTATGCCTCCATCAGAAAGGATGAATATCCAACTTTTGTAGCAACATGGATGGGACTGGAAGAGATTATGCTGAGCAAAATAAGTCAAGCAGAGAGAGTCAATTATCATATGGTCTCACTTATTTGTGGAGCATAACAAAGAACATGGAGGACATGGGGAGATGGAGAGGAGAGGGAGTTGAGGGAAACTGGAAGGGGAGATGAACCATGAGAGACTATGGACTCTGAAAAACAATCAGAGGGTTTTGAAGGGGTGGGGGGGTGGGAGTTGAGGAACCAGGTGGTGGGTGATAGGGAGGGCACTTACTGCATGGAGCACTGGGTGTGATGCCAAAACAATGAACACTGTTATGCTGTAAATAAACAAATAATAAATAAATAAACAAAGAATGGAAGGAAATTAAAAAAAAATTCATATAAAAACACCACTACATACAGAACAGAATGGGTAGAATGAAAAAGATTCACCATACCAAGTTTTGGTGAGGTTGTGATGACACTAGAACTTCTATAAATTTCTTGGAAGTGTAAAATGTACAGTCACTTCGGAAACCACTTTGACAATTTCTTAAAAGTTAAACACACACACATACAATATAATCCAGCTCATTCCATTCCTAGATATTTCATCAACAGAAAAGAAAGCGTATGTCCATTCAAAATCATGTACATGAACAACTACAGAAATTTCATTAGTAATAGCCCAAAACTAGACACAAATCAAATACCAATGAACAGGTAAACAGCGTTATGTATCTTTTATACAGCAGAATATGACTCAGCTGTAATAAAAATGCGCCACTGATACAATACTGCAATATGGATGAATCTCAAAATAATTAGGTTGTATGAAAGAACTAGAACTTACCCACCACCACCCATCCAAAGTACACACTGTCTGATTCCACTTAATAAAATCTTTAAAAAAAAAAAAAAAAAACTCTAGAAAATGCAAACTCATCTACAATGACAGCCAATCAGTGGTTTTTTGGAGAGGAGAGAAAAGGCAGATGAAGAAAGGGTTTATAAGGTTGCAGGAGGAAATCTTAAGGAACAGATATAAATGTTCTCTATCTTAATTGTGGCTATGGTTTCATGGGTATGTTCAAATGTCGGAACTTATCAAATTATACTGTTTAAATATGTACAGTCTTTTGAATGACAATTTTATCTGGGTTTTATAAAAGTATATATAAACATAATTATATCTGTAAATACAAATATATATATACATGCACATACACACATATATAAACAAATGGATTCTATATCCATATTCTCTAAAATATGACTATTCATATATAGTCATATATAGTCATATTTTAGAAAATATATACTCTATATTCATATTCTCTAAAAAATTTAAAATTTAAAATACAATTTAATACAATTTAAAATGCCTGTATCTAAGAATGTATAATAATATAGGACAAACTATCTCAAAATAAAAATACTATGTGTATTTATAAAAAGTAGAAGATACAGAAATAAAATATTCTTAAATACCAATGCTTTATAGAAATAAACTCTCTAGCTTTTAAAGTCAAGTACCTATAAAAAGATTATTATGACAGTAAAAGAAAAAAACAATTTCATGCATCCCATAAATGAAATCAACACCATACCTTTTAGACTAGGATGTGGAAAACGAATGTATTGTGACTTCAGCAAATACTCCTTTTTCCTCTCTAGAATATGGAGAAATTTAAAACTAACTCATGGAGTGAAAGTGTTAACATTAAATTGTTTATGTAATGTGTCTGCTACAGTCTGGTAAAATAGCCAATGTTCAGTAAACATTAGTTCCTTCCTCCATCTCATTAAGAAAACATAAAGTTATATTTGCATGACCACAGAGAAAATGTTTGTGGTAGCAAAAGAGAAAATTGTGTAATATAATATAGTGCTAATTCAAAATCTTTGAATTAAAGGAACAAATTATGCACAATATTCTAAATAAGACTGTGTTTCTGCAGGTTAAAATAAACTTTATGCAGAATCCCCTTCGAAATCATATAACCTCAGTTCAGAGTAAGAAGCAAAAACTGAAAAGGACTATGGATAAACTCTAATTCTCCAGAGGTTTTTAAGGTCTACATCTAAAGATGTCATATTAGTTATTAGAGGAAGAAAAGTTTTCAAGTGGAAAATAAGATGGTTGCCATTTACATAATATTTTAAATAATCTAGAGTGATTCAACCTTATTTTAAAGTTGTACTATTTTTAAAAAGAAACTTATGACAAAATTTGTTAATAAGAGAACAACATCAGAGCTAGATATTCAATGGAGGAAAGAAAATACTTAGTAGGAAAATGAGACTAACATACTTGAAATTTCCCAGATAAAAAAAATATGAGATATTTCTGATACTGTGATTTCTAAATTCAGGTTTTAAATTCAAATATCATAGAAAAGAAAAAAAATAAATCTGTACAATACAAGAATACATGCAAAGAATACATGCAAATTCACTCTACCGAATATTCTGATAAGATTTCATTAGAGGAAGTTCAACACCACACACAGTGGCCCTAATTCAATCCCATAACAGGCACAACTTACCTTGCCTGTGTTGCAAAATCTTTGCTGTAAATCTTCGTGTCTAACTACATCCATATATCTCAACACATAAAGAGATCAATTACTTGTAATCCTATAAAAAAATGGCATCAATTTTGGTTTAGAAAATCCAAACTCACTACAGATAGTTTAAAAGAGCAATTATCAATCACTTTTAACTGAACCTTTTAAAAGGTGAAAGTCCTGGCTTAGAGTTATGGAGATAGTGTTCTTCAAATTGAGTAAATTCACTCTACAAACATGAGCTGGTCTAAGGATGAGTAGGGTTCTTGACCAATTTTTGCCCTGAAATTTCGAAAAGGATTTCTATGGGAAAATGTCTAAAATGAGTGAGCTCAATCTATTTCCTTTTTATTGTAATTACTATTATTTTGCACATTTGTACCATCATTTCTTTTGTGTTTTTAATTTGCCAAACTTTTATTAGCTTGATTTTCATCTCCTTTTACACCTTCTGTTGCTGTAATTACATTTTCTGTATTCATTATTTTTCCTACTGAAAAACTTTGTCTTTTTTTCTAACATTTATGTTTAAATTTAAATCTGCATACTTGATTTAACAATATCTAATTTTAAGAATTATTTCTGCCTTCTTCCTAAACAATTAAAAAACCTTAGATCTGAGGAGTCAAGATGGCGGAGAAGTAGCAGGCTGAGACTACATCAGGTAACAGGAGATCAGCTAGATAGCTTATCTAAACATTGCAAACACCTACAAATCCAATGGGAGATCGAAGAGAAGAAGAACAGCAATTCTAGAAACAGAAAATCAACCACTTTCTGAAAGGTAGGGCTGGCGGAGAAGTGAATCCAACGTGACGGGAAGATAGACTGCGGGGGGAGGGGCCAGCTCCCGGCAAGCGGCGGAGCAACAGAGCACAAAATCAGGACTTTTAAAAGTCTGTTCCACTGAGGGACATTGCTCCAGAGGCTAAACCGGGGTGAAGCCCACGCAGGGTCACCGTGGCCCCAGGTCCCGCAGGGCCACAGAAGGATCGGGGGTGTCGGAGTGTCGCAGAGCTCACAGGTATTAGAACAGAGAAGCTGGCTACAGAGACAGAGAAGAGGACAGAACTCTCAGCTTGGGGTTACCTTGAACCGGTCTCAGGCTGGGTGAGCTCGGAGCGCGGCTGGAGGCTGGGGATACGGGAGTGATTGGGTACTATTCTTTGGGGGCACACTGAGGAATGGGGCTCCGGGCTCTCGGCTCCTCTGGGCCGGAGACTGGGAGGCCGCCATTTTCATTCCCATCCTCCAGAACTCTACAGAAAGCGTTCAGGGAACAAAAGCTGCCAAAAGCGCACCCGAGCTGATTACTTAGTCCGGCCCCCGGTAAGGGTGGTGCAATTCCGCCTCGGGCAAATACACTTGAGAGTCACCACAACAGGCCCCTCCCCCAGAAGATCAACAAAATATCTAGCCAGGACGAAGTTCATCTATCAAGGAAAGCAGGTTCAATACCTAGGACAGCAGCGGAATTCCAGAGGAGGAGAAAGCAAAGCACAGAACTCATGGCTTTTCCCCCATGATTCTTTAGTCTTGCAGTTTATTCAATTTTTTTTTCAATTTTTTTCTTTCTTTTTTCTTCTTCTGCTAAATTTTTTAAAAATTTTACCCTTTTGTTTTTTAACGTTTTTTGACTAGTTTATCTAAAATATATATTTTTTCTTTCTTTTTTATATATTTCTTTATTTATCCCCTTTCTCCCCCCCCCCCCCCCCCACAATTCGGGGTCTCTTCTGATTTGGTTACAGTGCATTTTTCTGGGGTCTTTGCCCCCATTTTAGTGTTTTATTTGATCCTTCATATCCTCTTATCTGGACAAAATGACAAGGCAGAAAAAATCACCAAAAACAAAAGAACAAGAGGCAGTACCAAAGGCTAGGGACCTAATCAACACAGACATTGGTAATATGTCAGATCTAGAGTTCAGAATGATGATTCAGAAGTTTCTAGCCAGGCGCAAAAAAGGCATGGAAGATATTAGAGAAACCCTCTCTGGAGAGATAAAAGCCCTTTCTGGAGAAATTAAAGAACTAAAATCTAACCAAGTTGAAATCAAAAAAAGCTATTAATGAGGTGCAATCAAAAATGGAGGTTCTCACTGCTAGGATAAATGAGGCAGAAGAAAGAATTAGTGATACAGAAGACCAAATGACAGAGAATAAAGAAGCTGAGCAAAAGAGGGACGAACAGCTACTGGACCACGAGGGGAGATTTTGAGAGATAAGTGACACCATAAGACGAAACAACATTAGAATAATTGGGATTCTAGAAGAAGAAGAAAGAGATTGGGGAGCAGAAGGTCTATTGGAGAGAATTATTGGAGAGAATTTCCCTAACATGGCAAAAGGAACAAGCATCAAAATCCAGGAGGTGCAGAGAACTCCCCTCAAAGTCAACAAGAATAGGCCCACACCCTGTCACCTAATAATAAAATTTACAAGTCTTAGTGAAAAAGAGAAAATCCTGAAAGCAGCCCGGTAAAAGAAGTCTGTAACATACAATGGAGAAAATATTAGATTGGCGGCAGACTTATCCACAGAGACCTGGCAGGCCAGAAAGAGCTGGCATGATATATTCAGAGCACTAAACGAGAAAAACATGCAGCCAAGAATACTCTATCCAGCTAGGCTATCATTGAAAATAGAAGGAGAGATCAAAAGCTTCCAGGACAAACAAAAACTGAAAGAATTTGCAAACACCAAACCAGCTCTACAGGAAATATTGAAAGGGCCCCTCTAAGCAAAGAGAGAGCCTAAAAGTAGTAGATCAGAAAGGTACAGAGACAATATACAGTAGCAGTCACCTTACAGGCAATATAATGGCACTAAATTCATATCTCGCAATAGTTACCCTGAATGTTAATGGGCTAAATGCCCCAATCAAAAGACACAGGGTATCAGAATGGATAAAAAAACAAAACCCATCTATATGTTGCCTACAAGAAACTCATTTTAGACCCAAAGACACCTCCAGATTTAAAGTGAGGGGGTGGAAAACAATTTACCATGCTAATGGACATAAGAAGAAAGCTGGGGTGGCAATCCTTATATCAGATCAATTAGATTTTAAGCCAAAGACTATAATAAGAGATGAGGAAGGACACTATATCCTACTCAAAGGGTCTGTCCAACAAGAAGATCTAACCATTTTAAATATCTATACCCCTAATGTGGGAGCAGCCAACTATCTAAACCAATTAATAACAAAATCAAAGAAACACATCAATAATAATACAATAATAGTAGGGGACTTTAACACTCCCCTCACTGAAATGGACAGATCATCCAAGCAAAAGATCAACAAGGAAATAAAGGCCTTAAATGACACACTGGACCAGATGGACATCACAGATATATTCAGAACATTTCATCCCAAAACAACAGAATACACATTCTTCTCTAGAGCACATGGAACATTCTCCAGAATAGACCACATCCTGGGTCACAAATCAGGTCTCAACCGGTATCAAAAGATTAGGATCATTCCCTGCATATTGTCAGACCACAATGCTCTGAAGCTAGAACTCAATCACAAGAGGAAAGCTGGAAAGAACCCAAATACATGGAGACTAAATAGCATCCTTCTAAAGAATGAATGGGTCAACCAGGAAAGTAAAGAAGAATTGAAAAAATTCATGGAAACAAATGATAATGAAAAAACAATGGTTCAAAATCTGTGGGACACAGCAAAGGCAGTCCTGAGAGGAAAATATATAGTGGTACAAGCCTTTCTCAAGAAACAAGAAAGGTCTCAGGTACACAACCCAACCCTACACCTAAAGGAGCTGGAGAAAGAACAAGAAAGAAACCCTAAACCCAGCAGGAGAAGAAAAATCATAAAGATCAGAGCAGAAATCAATGAAATAGAAACCAAAAAAAAAAAAAACACAATAGAAAAAATCAACGAAACTAGGAGCTGGTTCTTTGAAACAATCAGTAAGATTGATAAACCCCTGGCCAGACTCATCAAAAAGAAAAGAGAAAGGACCCAAATAAATAAAATCATGAATGAAAGAGGAGAGATCACAACTAACACCAAAGAAATACAGACAATTATAAGAACATACTATGAGCAACTCTACACCAACAAATTTGACAATCTGGAAGAAATGGATGCACTCCTAGAGACATATAAACTACCACAACTGAACCTGGAAGAAATAGAAAACCTGAACAGGCCCACAACCAGTAAGGAGATTGAAACAGTCATCAAAAATCTCCAAACAAACAAACGCCCAGGGCCAGACAGCTTCCCAGGGGAATTCTACCAAACATTTAAAGAAGAACTAATTCCTATTCTCCTGAAACTGTTCCAGAAAATAGAAATGGAAGGAAAACTTCCAAACTCATTTTATGAGGCCAGCATCACCTTGATCCCAAAACCAGACAAGGATCCCACCAAAAAAGAGAACTACAGACCAATATCCTTGATGAACACAGATGCAAAAATTCTCACCAAAATACTAGCCAATAGGATTCAACAGTACATTAAAAGGATTATTCACCACGACTGAGTGGGATTTATTCCAGGGCTGCAAGGTTGGTTCAACATCTGCAAATCAATCAATGTGACACAACACATTAATAAAAGAAAGAACAAGAACCATATGATACTCTCAATAGATGCTGAAAAAGCATTTGACAAAGTACAGCATCCCTTCCTGATCAAAACTCTTCAAAGTGTAGGGATAGAGGGCACATACCTCAATATTATCAAAGCCATCTATGAAAAACCCACCGCAAATATCATTCTCAATGGAGAAAAACTGAAAGCTTTTCCATTAAGGTCAGGAACATGGCAGGGATGTCCATTATCACCATTGCTATTCAACATAGTACTAGAAGTCCTAGCCTCAGCAATCAGACAACAAAAAGAAATTAAAGGCATCCAAATCGGCAAAGAAGAAGTCAAACTATCATTCTTCACAGATGATATGATACTATATGTGGAAAACCCAAAAAACTCCACTCCAAAACTGCTAGAACTTGTACAGGAATTCAGTAAAGTGTCAGGATATAAAATCAATGCACAGAAATCAGTTGCATTTCTCTACACCAACAACAAGACAGAAGAAAGAGAAATTAAGGAGTCAATCCCATTTACAATTGCACCCAGAACTATAAGATACCTAGGAATAAACCTAACCAAAGAGGCTAAGAATCTATATGCAGAAAACTATAAAGTTCTCATGAAAGAAATTGAGGAAGACACAAAGAAATGGAAAAATGTTCCATGCTCCTGGATTGGAAGAATAAATATTGTGAAAATGTCTATGCTACCTAAAGCAATCTATACATTTAATGCAATCCCTATCAAAATACCATCCATTTTTTTTCAAAGAAATGGAATAAATAATCCTAAAATTTATATGGAACCAGAAAAGACCTCGAATAGCCAAAGGAATATTGAAAAAGAAAGCCAAAGTTGGTGGCATCACAATTCCGGACTTCAAGCTCTATTACAAAGCTGTCATCATCAAGACAGCATGGTACTGGCACAAAAACAGACACATAGATCAGTGGAACAGAATAGAGAGCCCAGAAATAGACCCTCAACTCTACGGTCAACTAATCTTTGACAAAGCAGGAAAGAATGTCCAATGGAAAAAAGACAGCCTCTTCAATAAATGGTGCTGTGAAAATTGGACAGCCACATGCAGAAAAATGAAATTGGACCACTTCCTTACACCACACACGAAAACAGACTTTTTTTTTTCCCCAGAGTAAAAACTGTATTTACATGACACGCAGTTGGAGGATTTAAAAAACAAAACAAAAACAAGCACAGTGAGGAAAGGAGCTGGCAGTCAGGAGGGACCTCAGCGCTGGCTTGCGGTGAGACCCAGGATGTTCGCCTTCAGGAATGATTCCATCTGTTTCCCAGATATGCCCTCCACGCGTTCCAGGTCCTCCACCTGGCTGAAGGGGCCATGGATCTCCCTCCAGCCCACGATGAGCTGGGCCTTCTTTTGGCCAATGCACTGCAGGCTGCGCAGATCCCAGGCAGAGCCTTCATTCAGCAGATCTAATATTTTTTGGCGCCCATGAGCTAGTAGCTCTGGGCTGATCTGTAGCTCCCAGCAGTCCTCAGCCTTCTCCTCTGGCTCTGAAGCATCCAGGGACTCCAGCTTTCTCCTCCGGCCTTTCTTCTTCAGGATTTGGATCTCAGCATTTGGGGATGCTGCCTGCTCCTGAATCAGTTGTAAGGGCATCACCACAGCCTTTTTGAGGGGCTTTGCTACAGTGACTGTGCGGCGGGCAAGCGGTCGGAGCATTGTGGGAGACTCCAAATGGATGAAGGACCTCAATGTGAGAAAGGAATCCATCAAAATCCTTGAGGAGAACATAGGCAGCAACCTCTTCAACCTCAGCCGCAGCAACATCTTCCTAGGAACATCGGCAAAGGCAAGGGAAGCAAGGGCAAAAATGAACTATTGGGATTTCTTCAGGATCAAAAGCTTTTGCACAGCAAAGGAAACAGTTAACAAAACCAAAAGACAACTGACAGAATGGGAGAAGATATTTGCAAACGACTTATCAGATAAAGGGCTAGTGTCCAAAATCTATAAGGAACTTAGCAAACTCAACACCCAAAGAACAAACAATCCAATCAAGGAATGGGCAGAGGACATGAACAGACATTTCTGCAAAGAAGACATCCAGATGGCCAACAGACACATGAAAAAGTGCTCCACGTCACTCGGCATCAGGGAAATACAAATCAAAACCACAATGAGATATCACCTCACACCAGTCAGAATGGCTAAAATTAACAAGTCAGGAAATGAGAGATGCTGGCGAGGATGTGGAGAAAGGGGAACCCTCCTACACTGTTGGTGGGAATGCAAGCTGGTGCAACCACTCTGGAAAACAGCATGGAGGTGCCTCACAATGTTGAAAATGTCTATGCTATAGACATTTTCTATGTCCCAGCATATTGCACTATAATGACCTATGACCCAGCAATAACACTACTGGGTATTTACCCTAAAGATACAAACATAGTGATCCGAAGGGGCACGTGCACCTGAATGTTTATAGCAGCAATGTCTACAATAGCCAAACTATGGAAAGAACCTAGATGTCCATCAACAGATGAATGGATAAAGAAGATGTGGTATATATACACAATGGAATACTATGCAGCCATCAAAAGAAATGAAATCTTGCCATTTGCAACAACATGGATGGAACTAGAGGGTATCATGCTTAGTGAAATAAGTCAATTGGAGAAAGACAATTATCAGATGATCTCCCTGATATGAGGACGTGGAGATGCAACATGGAGGGTTAGGGGGATAGGAGAAGAATAAATGAAATAAGATGGGATTGGGAGGGAAACAAACCATAAGTGACTCTTAATCTCACAAAACCAACTGGGGGTTGCTGGGGGGAGGTGGGGTTGGGAGAGGGGGAGGGGAGTTATGGATATTGGGGAGGGTATGTGCTATGGTGAGTGCTGTGAAGTGTGTAAACCTGGTGATTCACAGACCTGTACCCCTGGGGATAAAAATACATTATATGTTTATAAAAAAATAAGAAATAAATAAAAAATTTAAAAAAAAAACACCTTAGATCTTTAACGGTGAAACGCCATATTACCCTGTTTTCTAGTATATACATATTTAGTTGCGATGTCTTTTTAAATGCCATAATTACCCATTGCAATCATTAATCTTATCAATGCATGTTCACATCGACTCACATGTTTCTTATACCTTGCTTCTTTTTCTGGATTCTATTTTTCCTGAATGAGATCTTTCATTAGTTCTTTCACTGACAGTCTGTTAGTGATCAAATCTCTGACTTTGAAAATGTCTCTTACTTCTGCATTATTCCACATAGACATTCTGCTCTGCATAGATTTTTAACATATTACTTCATTTTCTGTTGGCTACTATTGCTGCCTATGAGTGGTCCACATTAAATATAATTGTTGTTTTGTAGGTAATCTGTTCAGTTTAAGACTTTCTTATTATTCTCAGTGATATATACAGAGAGAAAGAAAGAGCGACTGGGACTTTACATTGTTTGGGACTCAGTGTATGTCTTCAGTCTGATGATTATTTAGAAAATTCTCGGTTATTTTTTCAAAAATGTCATTTCTGCCATTAAATCTTCTCACTCTATCCTTTGTACCCTTTATGTCTCGATCTATTATCTCTTTCTGTGCATTCTGGTTAAGTTTCTCAAACTTATTTTTAGTTCTCTTCATTTTTGTCCTAATTTTGTGTAATCTACTATGTGATTATTTTTTAGGGTATTTTTTAGCTTAAATTTCAAAAACTATTTCTAGAAGTTCTATATAGTTCTTTTCCAAATCTGCCAGTTCTTTTTATATATATTCTATTACCTCATTATAATTTCCAACTTTCCCTCTTGAATTTATTTTCAATTTATTTTCAATTTTCAATTTCTTTTCAAATTATTACATTTCCTGATGTTCTTTGAGGTGCAAACTTTCCTGTTAGAGTTTCCAATGAATCTTCTTTATAGTATATTCTTATGTGGCTTGTATTTTTATTGATTCTGTTGTTGCTATGAACTCATATCTTCTGCCCAGAGAAACTTTTTCAGGAGTTCTGTTTCTTTAAATTGTGGAAACATCCTCATTTTATATTTCAACCTGCCACAAATCCCAGGAGTTTTCACCAGTCCAGGAAAGTATGCTAATTTCTCAGCTTGAAACTGCTCAACAGCACAAATCTTGTGAATTTGGGCCCCTTTGTGAATAATGCTTGGGATGTCAATTTCTTACAGAATTATTTTCTCCTCATCCTCAACTCCAAACCCTTAGTTTTCAGCTCCACTGAGGAGCTTTTTTAAGAATGTTTTTAAGCTCCAAAGCCCTTCATGGGTTCCAGCTTTATTTTAGAGTTTTAGTTTCAACTCCTCAACTTTTGTTGGCCAGGATTACACTCCATGGCATTAAATCCCTAGTCCCTGGTCTTTATCCTTTATGTAGACCACGGGCACCATCTTGATCTGACACAGTACCACTGTGCAAAGTAGGAACTCTGGCTTTGCATTTGTTTATTATTTCTGGCTCCTGTGAGAATTGCCCGTTATTTTTTTTTAAACATTTTATTTATTTATTTGACAGAGAGAGATCACAAGTAGACAGAGAGGCAGACAGAGAGAGAGAGAGGGAAGCAGGCTCCCTGCTGAGCAGAGAGCCCCATGCGGGACTCGATCCCAGGACCCTGAGATCATGACCCCAGCCGAAGGCAGCAGCTTAACCCACTGAGCCACCCAGGCGCCCCACCCGTTATTTCTTTTAAGCTTGACTGTGTGTGATGCAATATAAAGGGAGGGCTATTCCGATCAAAATTCCACCGATATTTTTCAAAGAGCTGGAGCAAATAATCCTAAAATTTGTATGGAGTCAGAAGACACCCCGAATTGCTAAGGAAATGTTGAAAAACAAAAACAAAACTGGCGGCATCACGTTGCCCGATTTCAAGCTTTACTACAAAGCTGTGATCACCAAGACAGCGTGGTACTGGCATAAAAACAGACACATAGACCAGTGGAACAGAGTGGAGAGCCCAGATATGGACCCTCCACTCTATGGTGAAATAATCTTCGACAAAACAGGAAAAAATATTCAATGGAAAAAAGACAGTCTCTTCAATAAATGGTGCTGGGAAAACTGGACAGCGATATGTAGAAGAATGAAACTTGACCATTCTCTTACACCGTAACAAAGATAAACTCGAAATGGATAAAAGACCTCAACGTGAGACAGGAATCCATCAGAATCCTAGAGGAGAACATAGGCAGTAACCTCTTCGATATCAGCCATAGCAACTTCTTTCAAGATATGTCTCCAAAGGCCAAGGAAACAAAAGCAAAAATGAACTTTTGGGACTTCATCAAGATCAAAAGTTTCTGCACAGCAAAGGAAACGGTCAACAAAACAAAAAGGCAACCCACGGAATGGGAGAAGATATTTGCAAATGACAGTACAGACAAAAGGTTGATATCCAGGATCTATAAAGAACTCCTCAAACTCAACACACACAAAACAGATAATCATATCAAAAAATGGGCAGAAGATATGAACAGACACTTCTCCAACGAAGACATACGAATGGCTATCAGACACATGAAAAAATGTTCATCATCACTAGCCATCAGGGAGATTCAAATTAAAACAACATTGAGATACCACCTGACACCAGTTAGAATGGCCAAAATTAGCAAGACAGGAAACAACGTGTGTTGGAGAGGATGTGGAGAAAGGGGAACCCTCTTCCACTGTTGGTGGGAATGCAAGTTAGTGCAGCCACTTTGGAGAACAGTGTGGAGATTCCTGAAGAAATTAAGACTAGAGCTTCCCTATGACCCTGCAATTGCACTGCTGGGTATTTACCCCAAAGATACAGATGGAGTGAAAAGAAGGGCCATCTGTACCCCAATGTTTATTGCAGCAATGGCTACGGTCGCCAAACTGTGGAAAGAACCAAGATGCCCTTCAACGGATGAATGGATAAGGAAGATGTGGTCCATATACACAATGGAGTATTATGCCTCCATTAGAAAGGATGAATACCCAACTTTTGTAGCAACATGGACAGGACTGGAAGAAATTATGCGGAGCGAAAGAAGTCAAGCAGAGAGAGTCAATTATCATATGGTCTCACTTATTTGTGGAGCATAACAAAGAACATGGAGGACATGGGGAGATGGAGAGGAGAGGGAGTTGAGGGAAACTGGAAGGGGAGATGAACCATGAGAGACTATGGACTCTGAAAAACAACCAGAGGGTTTTGAAGAGGGGTGGGGGGGGGGAGGTTGAGGAACCAGGTGGTGGGTAATAGGGAGGGCACGTACTGCATGGAGCACTGGGTGTGATGCCAAAACAATGAACACTGTTATGCTGTAAATAAACAAATAGAGGAATTTAAAAAAAAATAAAAATAAAAAAGGGAGGGCTATCTCTGTATTATCTTAGTGTGTCATGTGACCAGGAAGTGTCCTGGAACATCTTTTTTATAATCTTACTTTTTAATATCTTCTTCTCTTGTTTCCATCCTGTAATTGTATATTTACGACTCTTGGTCTTATCTATTTTTATAAAAGCCTCATTCTTATTTCTCCTACACATTTTATTACTAGTGATGAAGTACGTGACAAAGATAAGACACCGAAGCCAAGTAGCACACACACCCTGCAGGCTCCAACCGTGTCCTGTTGGCTTTCCTGGGGAACCCCACACTCCCCCCACCGGGCACAGGTCCCGGCCCGGCACTCGGGCTTCTCCCGCAGCATTCAAAAGAGAACATTTAAGGGCCAAGGAGCTTGGGTGAGGCAGCCAGCGTCCCACTTCGCCGGGTGCTGGCTATCGGGCTGGGCTGGAGAGAGCAAAGCTCTCAGGAAGCAGTGGTTTCCCGCGACAAATTCTAGACCCCTCCCAGCCGTGGGGAGATACAGCTGGTCCCAAGACTAATGGTTTGGGTGGCTGCGGCCTTGGAGCTCGGGTGACGGCACACTGGGCCCCGCAGTTCACTCACCCGAAGTCCTCTGTGTTGCTCCTTCGTCCTGAGGAAGGCCAGAACCCCGCGACCTGAGCATGCGCAGTTCACTCCGCTAGGCTAGGGCGGTCCCGCAGAGCCTTTGGGCCAAAGCAGGTTCTTCGCATTTGGCATTCGGGTTTGCTAGACAGGTAGCATAAGCCAGACTCCTTATAATCAAGTCTGGGAGGAGAGAGCTCTAGCACACCAAAGTACCCAGGTGTTTCTCGCCCCAGTATTCCCGTACTGCCCGCAGAAGTCGAGACATCCCGCGAGATCAGGCTTCCTCTAAAAAAAATCATCAGCTCTCTTTTTTGAGAGATGCTGTTTATCTATATTGATGTATCTATTATCTATATATTATCTATCTATAGAGAGCATCTCTCTGAATATATATTCAGAATGCATATATATTTCTGAATGCATATATATACATACATATTCAGCAATAATCAATATATTTTTCAGACACTATCCAATTTGTCTTCTAAAAATATTTACAGATATTTCTGGATCAAGAAATACTGCACAGAGAACTAAAACTACCTTGAACAGAGACTACCTTGAACTCCTTGGAAAAAGAGACTTTTTCAGTCCCTGTTGAAATATATATTGAAGTATTCCCAGTTGACCTTTAAACTACTCTCTCCCAAGAGATATCCAAAGGTTCTTTCTTAGTAAAATGTCCCAATACAATGACAAAATTAAACTGTTCTACCTTTGGAAGTCCAAATACAAGGAAGTCCCAAAGGGTCCACTCAACTTTTCTCAAAGTGCCTGAGCAAGGCTTCGTCAGAATTCAGGAATAACTTCCTACCACCCCAAAAAAGGATATAACAGATTGTAAAGATCTGGCCTTTGCTTTTGGTGTCCCCCAACCAGTTCTGAATTCTGTGCTTTCATGTATAAGGGAAATAAAATACTCAAAAGGGACTTCTAGTGTTTTACTGTTGTTTATATTTATAGTAAAAGAGATCTCCAAGCTTGGGTCTTTCTGGAAATCTTAATTCTATTAGCCTTTTTTGGTTTATGAGAAAAATAAACACAAGGAGCCCAACTCTCATATTTGCAGAGCAAAACTGAGGTAGTTAGGCTAAAATCTGGTGGATACTTACACTGTACTACTTTGTTTCCCACAAGCTGAGAGATCTGAAAAGTCATCCATGTTCTTAACAGCTGGGAGGGATTGGAAATGAGAAAAGTCTATCTAATCATAATTTTGGAGGCCACTTCACAACTATTAAAGTCCCATATCTATGTCCCTAGCAGCTATGAATGCAGGCCCTATTGAGATTGTTTGCAGATAACAACAGGTAAGAACCCAGATAAGACTTCAGGTGCCGAGGTAACAGAGCTGCCCTTCTGGGCATAATGGGCTGCAGGGAACTCTTTCCCATTGTTAACAGCAGTATCTTAAGAATCACATTTTGTCTTCTAAAATACAGGTAGGTGTCCTTATGTAATCTGCCCCTTTTTCTTTGTTTGTTTGTTACATAATAGTGAGATAGTTTGGGATTAAAAATGAATACAGCACTTATCACATCTTAATTTCAGTAAAAGGAAATGAGAAGAAGGAGGTCTTTATGTAAAATACACCTATTTATTTACCATTTGATGCCAATAGCACATTTTTTAAGAAAAAGATCTTATTGAAAGAATTATTTGTTTCTCAGTCTAAGTTTTCCTAATCCTGGTAAATCCCAGCTATATAATATAATAATACGTGTGATAAATAATTAAATTAAAATAAATTCAGTTCATTGCTTGGGTCATATGGACTCAGGAGGTCTGATATTTGCTTTTATTATTTCACTAATCCAGTCATTATGCTTTCATCGAGCATCTACTCAGTGTCTGAACTGTGCTGGGTGCTGGAGATAAAAACATTTCCAACATCAAGGACCTTATAATTTCAGGAGAGACATAAATCAGTATACTAGCAATTACCAAAAGTAAAAATACAAAAAAATAATTTCTAAGATAGAATTATCCTTAGAAATCTAGAAGGTCAGGACATTTGATGAGCCTGGAAAAAGTTAAAGAAGGCTTAGCAGAAGAGGTATCACTTGGGAAACTGCAGTACTATCCAGAACAGAGCTTTCAACTCAGCCAATGTCATTCCACTTGAGGAGAACAAGAAAGGTGTCAGGTTTGAGTCTTCACAATGTTTGAGTATACCCATACACACGTTTGTTGGACAAGGGCCAAGGATGTAAAACATCCTCCTGGGGGGGAGGATCCCTCTGCAATGAAGAAACATTCTGTAAATCACACAGTTTTTGTTGTTGTTGTTTTTTTAATATTTTATTTATTTATTTGACAGACCGAGATCACAAGTAGGCAGAGAAGCAGACAGAGACGGAACGGAGGAAGCAGGCTTCCCGCTGCCAGAGAGCCCGATGCGGGCTCGATCCCAGGACCCCAGGACCACAACTCGAGCCGAAGGCAGAGGCCTTAACCCCACTGAGCCACCCAGGGGCCCCCAGTTTTTGTTTTTTTAAGTTTTATTTTATTTCATTTTGGTTCAGTTCAGTTTTTTTTTTAAGATTTTATTTATTTATTTGATAGACAGAGATTACAAGTAGTCAGAGAGGCAGGCAGGGAGAGAGGAGGAAGCAGGCTCCCCGCTGAGCAGAGAGCCTAATGCGGGGCTCGATCCCAGGACCCTGAGACTATGACCCGAGCCGAAGGCAGAGGCTTTAACCCACTGAGCCACCCATGCACCCTTCAGTTTAGTTTTAGTAATCTCTACATCCAGCGTGGGGCTCGAACTCATGACCCTGAGATGAAGAGTTGCATGCTTTTCTGACTAAGCCAGCCAGGTGCCCCTCACACACTTCTCTGATGTTTGGACATTCTTACAGACAGAACCCAATATATAATCATCCAAACTTCAAGTTCAACCCCATTTTATATATAAACACAAAAATACTTTTTTGCATAGTTTATCCACTGAATTTTCCAGAGTTAACACTACTGTATAAATTGAAAAAAGATTGGGAAAAAAAAATGTTGGGGGTAATCTCTACTAAAACTAGTTCAATTCCATCAAAAAAATCCCTAGTAAAAAAAAAAAACTAGTAATTATGGTGAATCTAGTAATCATATCTGCTTGCATTTGCAGTTGTCCCATTCTAATTGAACCTCTACGTGTATATGTATGTATCTATGTGATACATACATATGTATGTGATATGTGATGTAAAAAAATTTTTAACAATACTCAATTCAAAATTGAAAATCCAAACTTATTTATTAACATTAGATGCACACATCTGACTACTTCATTATGTCTTTGAATACAGATGATCTTAAGCATTTATGTATTAAAATATATATTATTTTAAAATCCTTTTATTTCTCCTACATATTACTGCTAGAATTTTACATTGACTTTAATTTTTATTGAGTTATAATTATAAGCAATAAAATGCACAGATCTTATGTGTATATTTTGATGAGTTTGACAAATACACAATCTATATTCAATACTCCTTCAAGATATTTCCATCATTTTGCTTACCTCATGTGTCTTTACCATCAGAGCTCTCCCTTCTCCACACACAAAGGCAACCAGTATTCTGATATCAAATCCCATTTTGAATGGAACATAAATGGAACATAAATGGAATCACAAACAATATAGTCTTTTGTGCCCAAATTTAATCAGCTTAGTGTTTTTAAGGTTCATCGATGGTACTTTGTATAATCAGTAGTTTTCTCCTTTTTATTGTGGAGCAGTATTCCATCTTACAAATTTTAAAGTTTTATATGTATGTAAGTTATATTATTATACATTTTATTTCACAATAATAGAGGGGAACCTTCAAATATTTTTATAAATGTGGACAAGGAGATTGGGTCTGATAGACTGAGGACCTATGGTATCATGCTTAACAGCACAGAATTTATAAAAGAATAGTCCAGGGTTGGAATGCAGTCCCAATTCACTTGCTCTTTGACAATGACTCACCTAACCAGTATAAGCCTTGGTTTACTCCTCTTGCAAACCAGGGATCCTAATAACCCTTATCCTACTAGATTGATGCAATGATCAAATTAAATACCTTTAGTTTTAAATAGATAAACAGATACACACACACACATACATATATCTGACAAACGTTTGACATTCAATTCTTTAAGCATATGTTATGGTAGAAAAAGGTCCACTCAGTATTTGGATGACTTCTAAAACCTACCTCTCTCTCTCTGAGAGTATCCATCTTCCAACCAAATACGCCCACTGACGAGATTCCTAAGCTGCCCACTGTAGGGTTTGGCTCCATGCCTAGAAGGAAGTTTACAAAGAGCTGCCTACCTCTATCAGATGTTACCTCATACCAGTATCACTTGGTGCCTGCTGCTCAGATTACATTTTTGAAAGGAGATGCCTTTCCTATTATGAGTTGAACTGGATGCCAAGGTGGGGCTCGTGAAAAGGAGATAAGCTAAGGCTAGAAGTGACAGAGGGATCCCTGGGGTCATGGGTGCCAGAGTCCCGGTTCCCAGGTACATGACCATATAGGATTTGGAAATAAGATCAAGCTAATCATGAATAATTCCTTTGCCTCCTTTAGTAACTCCTGAGAAATACATATCCATCAGGGGTCAAAGTCAGGGCTGACTTTATGGTGCCAGAGTAAAAGCAAGAATAGTTTTGTGTCTCTTTAGATAAGTGACCTTTGCACAAATATATAGACTCATAGAACATGTTCAAAAACAAAAGGTTTAAAACAATAACCTTGCAATAACCTCAGTTTGAGCTGGGTCTATAGACTTGGTTTCCAAGATTCCCCAAAGCCCCTGGGAGCCCTTATTTGGGCCAAGGACAGTCAGTCAATAGAGAACACTTTTTCTTGGGTAAATCTTCAGATGAATTAGCTAAACACAGAAAATCAGAAAAGTTCACAGCATCAAATCTTTACAGTAGGTGAGAAAAATTAATGAATATGACGCATGAAACCAGTTTTCCTTGGATTAATCTAGTTAAAAGATAGTATAAGACTTTTTTTTAAGGACTATGTAAAAATATCTTCTTTGTTCTTCAAAATCTCACTATTTTATATATAAAAATATAGATCAAAATAGTGAGTCTCTTTGGGATAAGCAGAAATTTTTGTTTTGAATTGGCACAAATCATCAAAGTCAAAGATGTCATTACAGTCATTTTTTTTTCTTTTTATGCTAAGCCCTTAGCATCTACAGCCTGAATTAGTTGAACAATTTGTACCATCACCTACACATGTGAGAATCTGCATTCAAGAACAAATTATAATTGGCTTTGGGACAAAATGAAACAATCAGGAATTCTTAGAACCTGCTCAGTTTTCTCCGCCTTCCTTATCTTGGAAGGCACTTAAAGATAATATTTATCTTTCTTTTGTTGTTACCTGGAACCTAGGTCCACCTTTCAGGGTGGAAGCTACATTTGCCAAGATTAAAATTCAGTTGGTCTTTAGGTCTTTTGTAATGTTGGTAAAAAAGTAACTTCCTGTTTCCTATCAATAAAAGCCATCAAGGCTACTGAGGCAGATGCATGTGGGTTATATTTCCTTTCAAAAATAAATATTGGTTTAAATCTTAAGTGAGAAAGGGTTGGGCCAAATGCATTACATTGGACTTCTGGGAGATATGATAAAACCACCCAACATTTCCCTGTTCCCCTTCCACTCCTCCCACTAACAAATCACCTCCTGAACAAAGAGAGATATGTTTGATTCTTTCACAAAAAATATGAAATATGCCACTGGCCTTTTAATGGAGAATGAACTTGTTTATGGCCAAAAGAGGCCACTGAATATACAATAGACAGATTTAAATTTGATTCATCTTATGAAGGCAAAACAGAGTCAACCTGAGAAGGAGTTATTGATCTTCACACAAAAGAAGTTACAAGTCTCTAGCCTTGCAACTCAAGGGGCTATATAAGCCAATCTTGTGCTAACCATAGAAGGGACTTTCAAATAAGGAATATTCTTTTGTTTTAGGGAAAAAACATCCAGAAAAAAATAGAAAATTCCCTAAGTCACTCTAACTAGCACTGCCTTCTTTAGTACTTGGTTTAGGATTTTGAAATCAAAGTTATATTTTTTGTTCACTCCCAGCAGAGTGAACTCTCTTACTCAGATGTTATCCAGTAGCTGTTTAGGAAAACCGCAAGTCCTGAAACTGGAAGATTTCTTTTCCTTTTGAAAAACTAATATCGCCACTTCTACCCTTAAATTTCTACTCTCCACCTACACTGTCCATTCACTCCCCAGCACAGCTCACACAGACACAAAGACAAAGAGAAACCCCTTGATCTTCTTCTCCTCATGCCCCACCAGCTTACCTCACCCAGCTGATGTGCAGAGCAGAGTACTCAGAACTGAGAATACCATATTCAGGCCCAGGCTCTGCTACTGAGTGGCTGGGTAACTGGGCTCAGATTGCTGTTTTAGGAGGTACAAGTAAAATGATGTCCACATATCATTCTTTTGTAGACAAAGTACTCTCTATATATATTCTTATTGCTACCAACTCTGTCCTTGAGTAAGAGATCACACCTGTGGTGAAGAAAGTCATCAAGAGGTCATGACCTACGTGCTGACCCTGGGCAAAGAGAAGCTTCTCCTCCACCCCTGGCCCTCTGCTTGGAATGTACAATCTGCCCACCATTCCCACAGGAGGAGCTGCTTCAAGGATGCATTTCAAGGAAGCAACCTTGAGAGAGCAATGTGTTATTGAGACCATCTGGACAGAAGATGTGATTAAAAACCCCGTTAAGTCCTTTCTATAAACTTTCAAAATTCTCGTAGACAGGTGCAGAGATCTACTCCTCTGGCAGCTGCCCAAAACAAACCTTGTATGTAAGTTACCTTGCTTATGGAACCAGTCACCTACCAATCTGGAATGGCCTGTTTCTTCCTTAGTCTATCCTTGCCCTCTGAGTATGGATGCCAATTTGTGAAGCAATGACCTCCGTTGGAAGCCAGGACCCAAAGACTGCATCTGCCACATTTGGAGCCACCGTCAAGTAAGAATCATAGAAATTATTCCTGGAATATTTGTTTGTGCTGGTGAGGAAACTGAGGCATGGAGATGTTAAATCACTTATCAGGTAATTAGAGCTAGAACTAGGAACTTTTAGGTCTTTCCCTATACCACTTTACTGAACTTCCTCCTGGCCATCTGATGTCACAGAAGAAGGATAAAAAGTAGAGGAGAAAGAATTGACTCGGCCAAATAAGAGGGTGCATGCGGAAGGAATAGGAAGTAATAGAGCATATCCAACTACCTAGGCTTAGCAGTATGATGAGGCTGAGGACATCCAGGGACCCATGACCTAATGAGGACAGAGGAGATATGAGCTGGAATACGGGAAGGTAAGGAAGGGAGACTACTTCTGGAGTGTTCATCTAGAATAAAGAAGATGAGATGGAAACACTGTCATCTATGAGATGTCTGCCTGGCGGAGATCACCTTGGGAAAGAGACAGAAACAACTGAATCAATTCAATAAAATCAAGAGCAAATTTGATATATTGAATACACAGATCACATATTTACCCTCACAATCAAGCAGTTTGGCAAAGTTACTAGTATTCCCTCAGCTGGGCAGACTAAAGAGTCCACTATACCCTGAATGGGAAGATTTTGTTACCTAATATCTGAGGGAATAACTTTCTTAAAGCAAATTTAGGCAAATGAAAGAGACCCTGATTCTCAATTGTGTTTAGACGTTTAGACCCTTTGGGATTTGACAAACTCTGGTTTACACACTTGTTCCACCACTAACTTTGAAACCTTGAGCAAGTTCCTTAACCTCTCTGAGCCTCCATTTTCTCACCTGCAAAACGAGAACAACAATTAGCCCTTGCAGAGTTTATACAAGTGCCTGCCGGGTAAGATTACACTACCCGCACAGAGTGGCCAGTACATAACAACAGAAATGCCTGGTCTGTTTCAAGATGACAAAAGAAATGATCTAGAGAGAGGGGGAAAAAAATCTAAATTCAGATTTTTAGGCTCTTAAACCAAAATTTTTCCAAGCTGTGTTTCAGTTTATTTTAAGGGAATCAAGAGGGATGGCAAATTTTTAAGGTGATGTGTTGTCTGCGATGTGACAGGTACCTTATGAGGCCCTTAGGATATCATCTCTTGTAGCTCTCACCGCAAACTAGTGGCGTTGATATTATTATCCCTACTTGAGGTGAGGAAACAGACTCCAGACAGGCTAAGGAACACTCGATTACCAGGATTAAGTAGGGATTCCAACCCCAGTCTGCACAAAGGAAGCCATGTCAGTATTTTTCTTGTCTTTACCCCATGTTCTCTGACCAACTGGACATAACATCACATGAGTGGTGTTTAAAACTCTTCTTTTGACCCAACAGGATGTTCAAGTCTGAAACAAACACACATTCTCAACTCCATTGAAAACCCAGTTGCAGTGTTTTTCTCTGAGTGGCGCTGCTTGCCTCTGGCTGTGACAAGAGGAAACCCTGCCACTGAATTTCAGCTTCTCCCACTTTCAGCTAAATTTTTCTCGCTGGGACTGATGTGAGATCATTATGAGGCAATCAATGCCAAAGATTTTTGTCTGCTTTCCACTGCCTTGGCTTAAATAAACACTTAATGTAAACGAGGGGCCTGGTGAGGACGGGGGCTCACTCAGTCACACAGACGCACTGTTGCACAGACACACAACCACACAAAGACGCACTCTGGCACGGTTCACTTGGAAAAATCCAAATGAAAAAGGAGTTGATGGATGAATAATAACGCAAAGGAGAAAAGGGAACTAATTTAGGGATAATGAGTGCAAGACTGCCTCAATAAAGAAGAACAACCGTGTGTCATTAGGTGGCAAGCTTAGCCTTTGGGCAAGATTACACTTCGAAGCTCTGTTCCAATTACCTGTTTTTAGGCATAAGTGAAGGGGAAATGTAAGGGGGAGGGTGGGAGGAATACTTATTCTCCCTAAGCTGTGGTAACATTCAGGGGAATTAACTGTTGCTCTCACAAAGAGACTCTTCTGGAATTGCAACTGTGGAAGCCGAGAGTCTACCATGCCTACATGAAACCATACGTCTGGGCAATGGATAGAACCCCATCACTTCCAATGGTCAAAAAATGACCTGAGGAGTGATGAAAATATGTCCCATATTTGCATCCTGCCTCAACATCTGGGAATCTCAGAAGCCTTTGAATAAAGCAGCAAGCCTCCATCTGAGATGACCTGCTCGCAGCATGGGTCAGTTCATGAGAATGAGGCTCTTTTGCCCCAGGACTAATGACAGGGTGGGAAAGCCCGCTGATGAGAAAGCCCTGAGCCTTGGACAATGCACACAAAAGCCTGGTTAAGGAGCACTTCCAAAGTCATTCCTTCCTCACCCCACCGGCAACTGTTCTGTATAAAGGTAGGGGTGGGGTGCAGAGATAAAGATGATCAAGAAAGGGAAGCATAAGAGGTTTATCTCTGAATGACTCCAACTTCCCCCCTTCCCAGATATCAACTCCATTACAACTGATTGCCTTATCTAATCCCAGCCCAAATTGGGGGTAATTGTGGGCTTTTACAAAGGTAAGCAGGAGATATTCTTTTCACAGTTGCCTGCTTTTCTCAAGTGTCCAACTTCCTCAAGTCTCCTTTAATAGGGATTACTTGCAGGTAAGTCAGCTTCCTTTTCTGATGCTATAACAGCAGTGTTCCCTGTAATCGCGCCAAGTACAGGCTATTTTATAAAACAGCTAACAGGTGTGTACTTCCTGCCTTCAGGTGAAATTGGCAGCTGCCCCTCAGATTCCAAAATATGTGTAGTGCAAGCATGGCCTCCAGGGAGGGTCAGGACTCATTTCCTTTCCCTCACACTGTCCCCCACAGGGAAAGCAAAGTTTGAGAAGGAGAATCTTCCCGATGTCCTTGATACGCTCCTTCCTACCTTCTGTAGAAGGGGCAAGATGGAAGCAACCTAGAAAGCCCTTTTGATGGTAATGCATTTGTCAGCCTCAGACAATTGCATAAAATAGAAACAAGTATTTTTAAATTCAAATTTCAAATCAGCTGCAGATCCTTCTAAATTATTTTTTTCGTAAAGTCAGGTGATTGCTTTTTTAGAGCCATTACTTGGAGATGAGATAGGAATTTCAAAATACAGGTTAGCCTACTATTTTCCAAACTCAGGAATCTATCAGAATCTTCTTGAGAACTTAATAAAAGCACAAAGATCCAGGCCTTCCTTATCCAATTGGGCCACTGATCGGTCATGAGCTCTCCAAGTGATGACACCAAAGTTTGTGAGTCTCTGGCTGAGGCAAATGTGGAATACATAGGCTGAGTTTACCCACATCTCCTAATGGCTGGTCTCCCTAACTCCATCTGTGTTATAAAGAGCAGAACCTCCTATTGACAGTGGGCTGTCAAAGAAGCCCATTCTTGGTTTTACAACCCTATGGACCTACAACCCTACAAATGACTCTAAGAATAGGGGAAATGAACCAAAAAAGAATCAAGATTTCAAGTGCCTTTCACTTACTGTGTCCATGTCAGTGATGCTCCCAGGCCTTTACCTCCAGTCCTGGAGTCTCTCTCTGTGGAGTTTGGGTCCCTTACATCTTACTCCCTCTGAATGTATGACATACACCTGAAATGCCTGAAAAAGAGCATGTCAAAAGCCACCATCTTCATGTCTCCCCTCAAAAGCCTTTTCTTCCATGTGTATTCCATATCTTGGGATATACAAGAGGAATGACTCATTATCCTTATACAGTCTTTTCATTATAAAAAGGTCATTTAAGAACTCTTACAACTCATTGTAAAAGTTCAGCTGTCTTCTGAATTGGAAAGAACTTACATCGACAACTATTCACATCTAGGTCATGATTTCAACTCACTCACTAGAAAAGAATGTGGAATCATTTCTGAAACTCTCTGGACCTCCTATTCCTCAGCTCTGAAATGGAGACAATCAAATCTATACCACATAAATTAAGCAATTAAATGAGATGATTTCTGTAAAGTACATAAATGGACATAGTAGACTTAAATCAACATGAAACTTCTTCCCTAACAGAAAGGAATCTGAAGTTAAGACAGGTTGGCTAATTTCCCGAGTTTTGATTTTAGCACGATAGCGACACAGGACATAGAGGTAAAGGAAACACCAAGCTCACATCCCCATAGCCAAGAAAAGGAAGAGAAAATGGTGTGTAGGGAGTGTTTTATCATTAGAGAAAAGGGGTGTTGCCTCTTTTCATTCAAGACCATATGGAAAGAGAATATAAGAGAAGCAAGAATCATATTCCTTAGGTAGTAACATAAGTACTCTGCTATATCCTGTTATATGGAATACGCTGATGCAAATACAGTAGGTCATGCTATGTTCACCCTAAAATGTAAGCATCCCTTTATTTAAAAGCGAAAAGAATTATTGCTGGTTGATGATTAGCATTTTTTTCACTCTAGATATACTATTCTATAATGCTATATTTAAACACTAAGAAAGGGACCTCCATAATTGCTATAAATGTACTGCTTAATTTTAAATTTTCAAATGCTTTGCTTTATTACCAATATCTTCCCTCCCAGACCATTAAAAACACATTCAACTTAAATACTCTCAGCGGGAAAAAAACTTTCCAGGAATATATAGTACTACATTTTACAGCTCACAAAATTTAAAAAGCAGCAATGGTAGCAACTAATGGTAGTCCCCTACAACAAAAGATTTGGTACACAATGGTCTCAGTCTTCAAAAGAGCAAAATGATGGCTGTGTGCCTGCAAGACAAACTGAGATTTACTAAATACGCGTGGAGATTTAGACTGCGTGTCACGAGACATAGGTGAATCCAAAACTTTGACTGTAAACACAGGGGGGATCGACTGAAAGCATTTTTAAAAGTAGGATCTCTTCTCTCTGACAGCTAAGCCACTCACTGAGAAATCACATTCAGGTCTTTTAAGTATATGTATGTATATATATCCCCAAGGATATTATGATGAATCTGGCTGGCTACTTCATCTTTGAGAGGGAAGAAAAAAGAGAATAAAAGGAAGCATTCATCAAACTTCACCTATGTACCCATATGCTTTCATTTACTCATCTTGGTGGTCTTCACAACACCCCTGCTGTGGGAATGTTATCAATCCCAGTTTGGCGGGTGGAGAAATCGAGTCTCAATGAGGACAAGTAACTTGCCTAAGATTGCACAGAGTTTGTGCAAAGCTGAGACTCAGACTCCAGCTTTCCTGACCCCCACATCCAGGCCATTTCTACTACATGACTCCACTCCCATTAGAATTTCTTTAATTATCTGTTTTTCACATTTCACTTTGCTCTGTTTCCTTACTTTTATTTACCTCCTCTGAATCTTCTCACCCAAACATCACCTCTGTTCAATTTATCAACAAAATTGTAACAAACAATTCACACTTAAATGTGGACCAAGATTTAAATTAATAGTACTTTATGCTATTAAAAAAAAAACCCATGTTATGAGATGTTTTCACACAGTCTACTGCATTTCCACTTCAGAATAGCAGAAAAAGGAGTAAAAAGGGAATGGAACCAGTAAGGTGATCTATCTTAAGAAGACAGAAACATGGGTTTCTATCTTCTTAATAACTACAAACATGGGTTTCTCTTTTCTTAATAACCATACAAGCATCTGTATTTTATAGATGAGAGACTGAGGCTTAGAGTAAAGCAATCAGTAGTGTCAGTGTTCAAATTCTCATTTGTCTTTCTTCAGTACACTTCTCTAAGTCACGAAGCTTTGCCTTGAGCCATGTTTAACCCCAAAGAGATGCAAAAATGGAGAAAAAAAGAAAACCTACAGTACTTGAAGACATTTTAGACTTTTAAAACTAACCTTAAAAGATATGTCTTCTCGAGTTGCCTGGGTGGCTCAGTCAGTTAAGCATCTGCCTTCAGCTCAGGTCATGATCTTAGGGTCCTGGAATGGAGCCCCATGTGGGGCTCCTTGCTCAGCAAGGAGTCTGCTTCTCCCTCTCCCTCTGTCCTTCCCCAACACTAAAGCTCTCTTTCCCTGCCTCTTTATCTCGAATACACAAATAAAATCTAAAAAAAAAAAAAAAAAGATGTGCCCTCTTTCAAAACTTCTCTGATCCTCTTTGCCCTTCCTGTGTTGACTACTGTGGACAGTGCACTTGCTACACACCGCAGGGTCCACAAAAATAAATAGCATATCATTCCTGCCCTTGAGGGGCTTTCCAACTAGGAAGGAGGGAAGAGATTGCCATTGAGTTAACTCCTCCTCCTCTTCTCTTTCTCTTTCTTCTTCCTTATAAGTGTCTCATTCTATTGAAAGTTTTTGAGATGCAGAGTGATAAAATTCATCCTAGTCTCTAGAATGATTTAGTAAACACTGGTGACAAAAGAGACAAAAAACTAAAACTAAAAAAATCAGCACCCTGATTTAGGGTAGAGGCAATGAAATAAAAGGAAGACAAATGTGACATAGTGTGGAAAGAAAAGCTGCATAATGGAGCAATTATCTAGAGATAGGTATAAGAGAAAAGAGACAGTCAAAAATGCCTCCCACATGCACAGACCTCTAATGCAGTTGGCCAAGATGAGTGGTAGTATTAATAAGAAATAGACAACCTCAGAAGAAGAAAATGGGTGGGAGGAATGGAGAGAGATTTAGATAAGAATAAGAGAATAAGGGACTGATGGTTGGCCCTACCACAGAATCCTAAATGCATAATTTTTTTTTCTTTAAAGATTTATTTATTTGAGAGAGAGAGAGCATATCCGCATGATGGAAAGAAGGGGCAGAGGGAGAGAATATCCAAGCAGGCTCACACTGAGCACAGAGCCTGACTCAGGACTCAATCTCACGACCCTGAGATTGAGACCCAGAGATCATGATCTGAGCCAAAACCAGGCGTCAGACGCTTAACTGACTGAGCCACCCAGAAGCCCCCTAAATGAATAAATTCTAACCCAGGTTTATGACTTTGAAACTGACGCCATGTCAACAGGTAAAGTAGCATCTGAGGTGCAAGAGAAAAGCTTGCTATGCATATGACTTAACTGAACAACCATTAAATTGGTAAGAAAATAAATATTGCACGCACTCAGAAAATGTGTCATTTTACTTCCCTGCCAGAAAGGAAAAAGATACAAAGAAACAAAATGCAGTTTACAGAGCATAACATTTCAGATTTTAGTCTTAGTTTTCCTTCCCTCTATGAAATACAAAATACTAAGAAACAAACAAAAATGTGACATCCTGTTTTGTACACCACTGAGCTTTTGGAAACCAGTTGCTTCTCTTATTTAATGATTAACTACAGTCTCTGCACAGATCCTTTCTCTTGAAAGGTGGTTGGACCTGCTAATTCTGTATGGAGAAGGGGCATCTGGAGCACTCTTCAGATTTAATTCATCTCCACCAGTGTTTCTACCATCCAGGTTTCTTACACACCACAAAATCCAACACACTTCAGTGATGTCTTTCCTTCACTTAGCTTCAAAGCAAGAGGAAGGATCAAGTGGGATCAGAGGCAACAGAGAGAGATAAAAGCTTGACCAGCTGAGGCTTTGGATGAAACTGTTATCTCCATTTGGTAAACCAGATGTTAGCATTCCATGCCCATTCAAAGAGAGTTCTTTGATTGGTCTCACAAAGGTTTTGAGGAATGTAATTCATTAGTATTAGGGCTTTGTCATGGTTCAGTAACCACTAACCTTTCCTCGTTGTGTAATCCTGGGTACACCTATGAAATGGTCCCTGATTTATACAGTAACATTGTTTTGCACTGAGAAGGAAATTCTTCATTTACACCAGGCTGTGGTTGAAAGTATGAGCTTTTAAGTTTTTTTTTCCTTTCTTCATCTCCATCCTTTGAGCGATTTCTCTACTCTTGTATGACACCCTCTCTTCTCTTCTTCCTTATCTATAATCCTCACTCATCCTCATCATTTTTTTTTTTTTACTTTCTGCTGGTTTTTCCTTTCTTACTTACTTACTACCTGATTCCTCCTCCAGCTTTAACCAAGACAGTATGACAAAGAATTATTTAAAAAAGAAAAAAGAAAAACTATAGCCTACGCCCTGGTGCCAGCTCTGTTCCTAATTAACCATGTGACCTTGAACAAAGGCGTTCACTTTTCTGGGGGTATTAATTGAGGTGATGCAACTTGGTCCCTTCCATCTCTAAACCTCTATTATTCTGATTCAAACAGTATTAAAGACGTTATCAAACCAATGAATGTGCAGTAATTTTTCCTCGGTTGCAGGGAATTAAAAAATGAATGAGAGTTGCCTTGTTCAATGTAAGTGTTAACATCATGTGGCTATATAAATTTAAAATCAAGGTCATTAACATGAAATAACTTTAAAAATTCACTTCTTCAGATGTACTAACCACATTTCAAGTGCTCAAAAGCTGCATGTGGCTAGTGATTACCATATTGGACAGTGCAGATGTTACGGAACCTTTATACGATCATAAAAAGTTCGTGGATAGCACAGAGTTAGAACAAACTGGTATGTATGAAATGTCACTGCAAAATACATAGATATAGAAATTATAATCATTGCCTTCAAAAGCTTGCAGATGGGAGGGAAAAAATACAGATCTGCAGCATTAAAAAAGAAAAATTAAACTGTTCATGGCTGCTTTAAAGAGGATGTCAAAATGTAGTCTATAGCCTGATTTCCTATCAGTCCTTCCTCATTTTCAGGCCCACATCTATAAAATGAAGAGACTATATTAGAAATTCTGTACAATCCCTTTGAGTTTTAAGTAACTGAGGGTCTATGATTTTGTTAGATTTAAAAGTTTCTATGATCATCTTTAGTCTAAGAAGCTGAGAAGGCAATGGCGGGATTTAAACTGAGCCTTGAAGGATATATGAGGTTGGAATAACAGAGAAATGAGGGGGAGGTGTATGTGGAGGGTGGTGAGTTAAAGACTAGATGTACCAAATACATCAGCTCAACCAAGAAGTTCCCCTTAGACTGATGGTTTTAAGGAAGATATAATGACCATAAGTCAGGAATAGGGCTTCCTGGTTAGCTTGGAAGCTTTAAACTAAAATCCTATTCAACTCTCAGTACCTTAAATTATGACGACATGAGTTGGAGTAGATGGATGCAGTGAGAGTTGAGGGCATATGAAAAGAAAGGAGGCAGAAATTATTTGTTAGTTTATGGTATTTAAATCAATAAAAAGTTAGCTTGTATCCCCCTTTCCCACTTGGGGTGGGGTGTGGGGAATCATGAAGAAATGCAATTGGAAAAATCTCAAGGACAAGAAATAGAAGAGGTTCATTAAGGTCTCTCTGTCCTGTTGAGGAATATTGTATAAAGATAAAAATGCAGTGATTTAGCTATCTGGAATTCTTGCCATTTCCTCAAATAAACCTAAACTCCTTAGACAACATTGGTTCAGAATCTCCTGAAGCAAAGTTCTGGTCTTAAGGATGAAAACATGATTAAGTCATTCCAGAGAGCAAAATAAGGTACTTTCCCAAGAACAAGGAATGTGTCCCTGCCTAGTTGGAAGGATGTTCTTTCAACATGTCTACCTTCCTGGTGGAAGGAGTTTCAGAAGTCTGTAATCTCATCAAAGGAAGCCAAGTGGCAGAGACTCTCTCCATGGGGGGAGCTAATCAGCAAATCTTCCTTTCTTTTCTTCCAGGCCCTATTCATTGTTTTCCTGGGGACCAGTTTCCAAGCTATTAAAGTTTTCCTTGATCCCTCTCAACCTTCAATCAGATTTGAGGAAGTGATGACTTCCCCCTTGATTGTTTCGTTAAGCTCACCCTTTTGAATAAAGAGTTCAGTCAGGTCTTCACAGAGTACTTGGTCAGCTTAGCATTTGACACTTTGTAGTCTTAGACACTGGCCTGAAATGAGTTTGGATTCAGGGGCTCCCAAAATGGTTACCTTCATTAAGAAAATTTCCCTCAGGTCTTGGCAAGTGGTTCTGGATATAAGGTAATCTGGTGCCTTCAGGACGTACCAGAAATCTTGAAAACCGAGAGGCTTATAGAGTACACTATACCCCAGTGAAAAGATTCAAAGCTGAAACTCTCCAATTCAAAAGAAAGGGGGCACTGTGGCAAAATGTAGCAGCTTTATTAGAAAGGCAACTGAATCCATAGACTTTTATGACACAAATTCACAGAGAACTCCTTTTTTCTTCCTCTTATACAACAAAATGTGGCAATCCTGACTTCTTTTTTCTTATCTTTCCTTTGCCTACCTAACCAGAGTGAAACAGAATGCTTTTCTTCATAGAAAATGGGAAATGGGAGAGTGATGGCCTCTCAACTAAACACAGATGGATACTTAGTAGATAAGCCATAGTCTTACAAACCTACTCCAATGACTAAAAGGCTTTGTCTCCCCTTTCCACATGTATGTTGGAGAAACAGACTGTCATCTTAGGAGTCTTGAGATGAGTTGTTGAAGCAGGCATGAAGAAAAGGAGGAATACTGGGGCATACTCTTTTGAGTTGAAAGACTCGGCTTTTTAATTATACTTTGATAAACTAGTACTTGCGTGATAGCCATTTGGGAAATAATTTCCAGTCAAGTTGACCAGCCACTACCTTCTCTGGGCGTGAGTCTGGTGGTACACATTCTGCTCCCGGCTATAAACAGAATGTGGAATTGTATTGTTCCTGACATGTATTTTCCTGCTACCTGCTATAATATCAGTTATATTACGACACAGTTAGCCAAGACAGACCAGACATTGTGTGGCTTCAAAGGTCTTCTTATTTTGCTTTTCCAGCTCCCACTCAGGCAAGGCAGTAGCTGAAATCTGAGAAGGAGAAATGCTTCTAAGTCGGTAAGAAGCCTACAGGGACCTCCTACTTAATTATCATCTTTATAACCAGCACTGAGAGACTGTAACACTATCCCAGTCACACAATGTTAGCAGTAGTCAAATGAAAAAGGTTTCTTTCCCTTCTTGTAGGTTCCCGAGTTCTAGAAAGGCATCCTGTTTTGCGTACATTTTCTAAACAATGTGTTTAAGACATATTTAAATACTTTTATTTACAGGCACCAGAAAACAGGGGCTCAGCTTCAAATTATAATCTTGGAGGGTGCCAGGGAAAGAAACACAGAGCCACGTAATGATTCTCATAAACAGTTGAATTTATCTCTTGGCAACTTTTCATAAACCTTCAGAGAACAGGGCACCCATGCATGAAAGAGAAATAATCAGGCACATGCCCTTAAGTGACAGGCTGTAGCTTATAAGAAGAAAGGCTGCTTTTTTATTCCTCCCTCCTCCCTGTCACCACAGATTCCCCACCCCCAGTGCCATACAAGAAATCCATCAGCATACAAATTCAAACAAATCCCACTCCCTCCGGAAACTCTGTTTCCACACCCCAGGATCAAGTTTGCCTCCTGGTGAATCTTCTGAAGATTCACTTCAGAAGCATTAGGGGCTTGTGGTACAATAACACCCCGTCTTTTTCTTTCCTATTCAAATAAAAGATGTGCTCTTCTAAGAGTCTTTCCTAGCACTGTCTGTGAGTAGCCAATACTACATTTGGGATCTGGAAATCTCTTGAAGCTTGTCCATGTTAGCAGACATGGTGTATGAGGTCTCTTGTAAAGAATCAGTAGTTAGGCTAGCACTCTCTGAGCTCCTAGAGAATTCTCATCCAGTTTCAGGCTGGATGGATAGCTCACCAATCCTATGGCTTCTGAATGTAATACACTACCCCAAGATATGACTATAGGAGTTCATGACATGCCACCCCCAAATACTCTGCTTTGATATATTGATTATTTTGAGCTGTAGGCACTTAAAAGACAGAAAATGCAGGAAAGAATGTTTCCTGAATTTCCTTATCTGCCTAAAGATAGATACTCCAAAAGGAAATCAGCTATCATAAAACTCCTACCCAGGAGTTTCATCAACCAGGAAAGATAGACCTTTGTCCCAGGAGCAGAGACTAGAAGTTGATGTCACACCCAAACTTTGCCATAAACCTCCTATGTCTTCTTCTGAGGGCTTATTCGTCTTTCCGAAAAACTATTTACTCTCCCCTAAAAGGCCTGTATCACCCCTCCTTTTTCCCTATTAATACAATATGTAAGTCTGAATACTAAGCTGCCTCAGAGAGTTACTCATTTTTGCCTGTGTATCTGCCATGTATGCATGAGGTATACATATTAGCAAACTTCTGTTTCTCCCTTGTTAACCTGTCTTGTATTACAGGGGTCTCAGCTAAGAAATCTAGAGGGTAGAAATAAAATTCTTTTTCCTTGCCTATAGTTGACACACAATTATCAGGAGGAGAGTTTTTCCACTTGAGTAGAACTTACCGTATTAGAAAATATCAAATGACATCAAAATTCTAGACAAAATAATACATTATAGGTTAATAAAAATTAAAAATTTAAAAAAATTCTAGACAAGTACTATGGCAAGATATAGGATGTGTTCAATCACCCAAATTAACATTAATGCTGATGAATGACAGAGAATAGCACAAGTGGGGAATGCATGGAGTTGGGCCCCAGCCGACCTGTGTTCACTTTGTTAGGAAAAAGAGTTAGCTTTTAGAATACATGGAATTTTCCCAGAAATGTTATGAATTATCTTGAATGCACATTTGTCTGCACTGAAAGCCTTGAACTAGTGCTAATCATTCCGGGGGAGAGAGAGAAGGAATGTCTTCCAGCATGCTATTGATATTTTAAGAGTCTCCTATCTGGGCTAACAGTTGACCCTGAGTTATAGAACCATCTGACCTATGAAACAGACATTAGCACACATTAGGACACTCTGTCACAGCATGGTTTGGGGAAATCTCTGAACCCCAGCTAAGATATGATTTACCATAAAGTGGGTCATCTCTGTACCCATGTGAGATGCTTTGTTCTTCCAGTGTTTTCTTCATGACCACAACCCAGTGATGGAGGGAATATTGCTGAATTTTTGTGGGTAATGAGCTAAGATGTATAAAGACTTGGCGATGAGCCTAAGGTCACACAGCTACTTAATGTCAACAGTAGGTATGCTCTCCCAATGTACTACCCCACAAAGGCATCAATTATTCTATATGAAATTGTTCATCTCATTATTCCTAATAAAACAGTCCCATCTGACATTTATTAAGGCCCTAATGAGTATGTCATTTTCTTAATATATACAAGTCTTATGCCTCAAAACTATACTTACATGAAGTGTGAATGGCCTCAGAGAGCTTACATGACTTGCCTATACTAAGTCATAGAATACAACCTTAGGTACGCCAGAGGCAACAATGCTTAAGAGGCTGTATGTACTTACATCTCACAAATTCGAGGGCTACAAAAAGTGATTCCATTATTTAAAATAATAAAGTTAGGAATGGAATTGTTTTTGAGTGGATAAAATTGTGAGTTTCATTTAGGTATGCTTATTTTAAGATGATGGTTAGACAATCTAATAGAAATGTCTAGTAGGGCACTGAGGAGACACAGATGAGAGATCAGTAGGACATCTTTAGGACACATCTTAGATGAAGTTGAAATTTTAAGATGTTACTCATTCTTAATTCGCAACATTTGCTGATAATAAAGAAGGCTGAAACAGAGACATGGAGAAGGTCTAAAGTTAGGGAAATGTTAAGAAAGGAAAATATCATTTCTTGAGTGCCTACCACTGGTCACAAATATGCCCATTCTAGCTCAGTCATTAACGAAAAGGGATGATTCTTTTCCCCGCAAGAGACATTTGTCAATGTCTGGACACATTTTTATCACAACTAGACTGGTGTTCCTGGAATCTGGGAAGAGGCCAGGGACGCTACTAGCCATCCTACAATACACAGGACAGCCCTCAACAACAAAAATTATCTGGCCTGAAAGGTCAATAGTGCTAAGGTTGAGAAATCTTGCTTCGAGCTGAAGGGGGAAAAAAAGAGAGAGAGAGAGAGAGAGACATTCATCTGGCATTCTGGGGACAAGTTGTCACAAGAAGGAAGAACCTTTGGGGAAAATGGTTTCAGGTTAAGCAAGCAACATTTTCCACTAAAGGGTTACATTTTCCGTGAGAGAGAATAACAAGGGCCTTCCCTAAGAAGTTATAAAGAAAAATGAAGAGTGTAGAATAATAATTTGCATAGAATGAATTAAGTTTTGGTGGGTCTGGTGGGATGGCAAGTAACAGAGAAAGAATGAAAGCAAGAAACAATGGCTTTGAGGTTAAAAGATTTAAACTGATGGTGTTCTTTTCTCTTATTCAAACCACATTTCATGAACTTTGCAGCAGACAAGGCGTATTCCCACTAATAGGTTAGTTATGTCCCCAACCCTAAATTCATACGTCAGAATTCTAATCCCCCACTAGCTCAGAATTTGCCCTTATTTGGAGAATAGACTTTTTACAGTCAAGTTAAAAATGAGGTCATTAGAATGGGTCCTAATCAATAGACTGATCTCATCATAAAAGGGGAAACTTGCACACAGAGATATGCATAGAGGGAAGATGGTATAAAAAGACAAAGGAAAGGGGCGCCTGGGTGGCTCAGTGGGTTAAAGCCTCTGCCTTCAGCTCAGGTCATGATCCCAGGGTCCTGGGATCGAGCCCCACATCGAGCCTGCTTCCCCCTCTATCTCTCTGCCTGTTTCTCTGCCTACTTGTGATCTCTGTCTGCCAGATCAATAAATAAAATCTTAAAGGAAAAAAAAAGACAAAGGAAGAAGGCAGCCATCTAAAAGCCAATGAGAAAGGCTTGGAACAGATCCCTCCCTCACAGCCCTTGGAAGGAACCCCTCCTACCAATGCCATTTCAGACTTCTAGCTAGCCTTCAGAACCGTGAGGCAATAAATCTCTCCTGCTTAAACCACCAGTTCATGGTGCTTGGTTAGAGCAGCCTTAGCAAACTAGCAAACTCCTACAGATTGGGAGAACACAGCAGCTTTTGACTCTGATGGTAAACCTCTTTGACGGAACACCTGAAGGTAACTTTGTTTCTTTCACACCAGACTTGGATAAAGACACTAAGCATTCATGGTAAGCAGAGATTAGCAAGGACACTTCTGTGTTCTATGAAGACTGTGAGAAATTATATGACCTAACTAAGTTAGGTTTTCGGTTTTTCGTGGTTTCCTATACTCAGGAATTTAGCAGTTGAGTAAAAGCAAAATCTGAGCCTCCAAATTAAAATCCTGACTCCACAAGTGAGTTTAAAAATATTAGTGAACTTCCCTGAATTTCAACAACTCTTGTATCATAGAAATAGTTGCTATGAAATCCTTGGTTTAGTTCTTGGCACACAATGCCTATTGTAAAATGTAGGTATAATTATTACATTAAACACCTAGCACAGTTTAGCAGAGTATGTGGTATGAGCCTAACAAATGACACTTATCTTAATTAGCTTTAGTTCTGAAATGTATTGGATATGTTTGCCAGACTTGTGTTAGCACCTCACACGTCTACCTTGTCTCATGTCGTCAGTATAATCTTATGAAATGGAGCCCTAATTATTAGTCATATTATTAATTGCATTAATCCTGAAATACATATGGAAAAACGGAGGCTTAGAAAGCTAAGTAATTTAGCTAAGGTCACATAGCTAATAACAGGTTGAATCAGGTCAGGAACCCAGACCTACCTGACCCCTTATCCCATATTTTAACCACAGCTACCATGTATGTCCTTCTTCCTGATCAAGGAAATCGCTTCCCTATCAAGGAAAGGAAAAGGGAGAATAGTTCTGCAACTGTACTTGGAACTGTAACAAGTACAAGTTATCAGGAATTATGGTGTTTATCTGAACAAATATGATGTTTGACATCGGACTAGTCACTTGGTGGGCTGAAGTGGGGGTGGGAGGTGAACACCATGGGCTGAGAGAGAAAGGTCTCCTCGTGACACCCCCTCACCTTCTGGTGCAAGGGCACAGCTGGTGTGTTGGCCTGTGTTCCAGGCAATATGCTTTTTCTGACCTTAGACTCTGGTCCATATGGCATTGCCTCTCCACGTAGAAAAGGAAAGCTGTTTTGTTTTATTGAAAATTAGCTTCATATATACATAGTGTTGACAAAGGCATTATAGGAGTAAGAACCGTTTGTTAACTTGTAACTTAGCAAGATAACCCTTTGGAGAAGGGAGAGGGCTTCAAGGAGCCAAGAAAGTGCCCGCTTGCTGTTTGTTCAATACTAATCCCCCAAAATCCACTGACTGAAACCAGACAAAAGACAAATTACATGGCTGTTGAGAAGTTTATTTTTCCAGATGGCCAACCTGAAGCTATAGTTCACTGACAAATTAAGTCTCCTAATACAGAGAAATCCAGCCCAATCATGAGCTTAATAAAAAGCACAAAGTGTGCTTCTCAAACAAATTATTTGGAAATGTGGATGGTGTTGGAGAGAGTATACAAAAGGGGAGCCCTTGCCACATATTGAGTTTCATCTTTTGTGTTTGGTCAGTTGGTAAGGAAACAAAGCTGTGAAAACTACTTTCCAATTGTCCCAGTGACTCCTGTTTATATTGGTCTAATTCTTCAAAGACAACCACTTGCCTAACCACCATATTAAGGTCAAGCTGTTTCTGTTTCTGGGCTCCCAGTGAGCTGATGTTCCTCCTTCAATATTTCTCTATGGCAAGGAAATATCTATGCCTATATAGACATATGATATTAGGACATATAAGTAATATAGGAGATCTATGTATTTACACATATATATCTCTTAGATGTTTATGTGTGTGTGTAGAGTGTGCACAGATGTATAGATAGATACATAGATACATGCTAGGGTTTTGATTGTATGAGGGCAAATAGTAAGACAGCAAGCTGGAAGGATGAAAGAAAAATCTACCTATGCTATAGGTTTTAAATTTTATTAACATAATCATTGTTTCCATCAATTCGATTTTTCAAATCAGAACTATATTGAGCAGCAGAGAGTAGAGGGTTGGGGGAAAATGGTTAGGAATTAAAAGTCCAGTTGTCTTCATGATAATAATAGTGATTGTGATAGTGGTAGCTCTCATTTAATTAAATAAATATTTATTGTGTATCAGGGAGTAGGCTAGGCACTTTGCATATATTTGTGCCATTTAACCTCACTGCCACACTATGATATTGTAATTTCCATTTCATAGAGGAGGAAATAGGTTTAGAAGGCGGTTGTTCTGCTAGTATCTGGTGGTGGAATCAGGATTCAGAATCTGTCAGTCCTACTCCGGGGATCTTAAGCTTAACTGCTATGCTCTCATTTGCTTACTCATTCATGTATTCAACAAACATTTAATGAATACCTGCTCTGTGCCACACATTATCTAAATATTGGGCATTTGGGGGGAAAAGATGCTCTCCATTCACTGAGTTTTCCACCTATTGGGGGAGACAGTCACAAAAGATATGTGCAACATGGTGAGGTATGTTCTAGAAAGTTGTTGTCAAAGGGTGCCAAAGGCCCAAAATAAAGTGATCCCTGCTGACGCTTTAGAAGGGGAGATGAGAGAGCTCAGAGGCAGAAAACTGACACCCAGAATATCTATCTTTCCTCTGACTCATAATCAAGAGAAATGTTCTAAATAGGATTTGTTTGCCAAAAAGAAACAAACAAACAAACAACAACAAAAACAAATTATTTTCATGTTTGCTCTTTCCTAAGATCCCATTTTTAAACCCCACAAAATAGTTCTATTTAAGAGGTAGGAAAATCTATCTCCAAAATTTCTCTTGTTTCTGTCCCAAATCCACAACCTCTCTTTACCTTGCAGGCCCTCATTCTCTATTTTTTAATACTTTCCTAAAGGATGTTCTGTTCTTCAACTTCGTCCCTGTGCAGTCCAGCCTCCACCCTCCTACTAAGGGGCATTTGCTAATACAAAAAACCAACCATCCCTTGTCTCTGCTAAACATTCTCCGTGTGACCGTCACTAGAGTGTGCAGTTGGGTTCTCCAACTTCAGCTCTCTCCACACTCCACCTTTTTTTCAGCATTTTTTCATGATGACTGGCTACAGACACTTGATACAGCCCATTTCTACTATCCCTCTCCCAGAAACCATGTAGCATCAGAGAGTGTATCCTCATTTGCAAATGGTGGAATAGTGGATCGGAGCAACCGAGATACTCAATCAAGTTTATGCCAGTAGATGACAGAATGACCTCCAATACCTGCTGTCTTCTCCACCAGATGGTGGGCATTTAAAAAAACAAAAAACAAAAAACTGCAGGTTTTTCATCTGTGTTCAACTGTTAACATAATGCCAGATACTGAGTAGATGGATGAATGAATAAATGGCCCCAGGTTTCCAGTTCTCCTGCATATAAAATTTGGTTTTAAATTCCACCTTCCTGGGACGCCTGGGTGGCTCAGTGGGTTAAGCTGCTGCCTTCCGCTCAGGGCATGATCCCGGAGTCCTGGGATCGATTCCCACATCCAGCTCCTTGTTCAGCAGGGAGCCTGCTTCACTCTCCACCTCTGCCTGCCACTCTGCCTGCTTGCGCTCTCTCTCTCTCTCTTCCTCTCTGACAAATAAATAAATAAATAAATAACCTTAAATTCCACCTTCCTTGCGTCTTATCCTCAGGCTGACTGCATTTCACAGACTTCCTCAAAAAATGAAACCAGCTTCCTTTGCCTTTGGAGACACATCTTGAAAGAAGTTGCTGTGGCTGATATCGAAGAGGTTACTGCCTATGTTCTCCTCTAGGATTCTGATGGATTCCTCTCTCACGTTGAGATCTTTTATCCATTTCGAGTTTATCTTTGTGTACGGTGTTAAGAGAATGGTTGAGTTTCATTCTTCTACATATAGCTGTCCAGTTTTCCCAGCACCATTTATTGAAGAGACTGTCTTTTTTCCATTGTATATTTTTTCCTGTTTTGTTGAAGATTATTTGGCCATAGAGTTGAGGGTCCATATCTGGGCTCTCTATTCTTTTTTTTTTTTTTTTTTTTTTAAGATTTTATTTATTTATTTGACAGAGAGAGATCGTAAGTAGGCAGAGAGGCAGACAGAGAGAGTGAGAGGGAAGCAGGCTCCCTGCTGAGCAGAGTGGGCTCTCTATTCTGTTCCACTGGTCTATATGTCTGTTTTTATGCCAGTACCACGCTGTCTGGGTGATCACAGCTTTGTAGTAAAGCGTGAAATCAAGTAACGTGATGCTGCCAGTTTTGTTTTTGTTTTTCAACATTTCCTTAGCAATTCGGGTCTCTTCTGATTCCATATAAATTTTAGGACTATTTGCTCCAGCTCTTTGAAAAATACCGGTGGAATTTTGATCGGAATGGCATTAAAAGTATAGATTGCTCTAGGCAGTATAGACATTTTAACAATGTTTATTCTTCTGATCCAAGAGCATGGAATGGTCTTCCATCTTTTTGTGTCTTCTTCAATTTCTTTCATGAGTGTTCTGTAGTTCCTCGAGTACAGGTCCTTTACCTCTTTGGTTAGATTTATTCCCAGGTATCTTATGGTTCTTGGAAAATGAACTTTTGGGACTTCATCAAGATCAAAAGCTTCTGCACAGCAAAGGAAACAGTCAACAAAACAAAAAGGCAACCCACGGAATGGGAGAAGATATTTGCAAATGACAGTACAGACAAAAGGTTGATATCCAGGATCTATAAAGAACTCCTCAAACTCAACACACACAAAACAGATAATCATATCAAAAAATGGGCAGAAGATATGGACAGACACTTCTCCAATGAAGACATACAAATGGCTATCAGACACATGAAAAAATGTTCATCATCACTAGCCTTCAGGGAGATTCAAATTAAAACTACATTGAGATATCACCTGACACCAGTTAGAATGGCCAAAATTAGCAAGACAGGAAACAACGTGTGTTGGAGAGGATGTGGAGAAAGGGGAACCCTCTTCCACTGTTGGTGGGAATGCAAGTTGGTGCAGCCACTTTTGAGAACAGTGTGGAGATTCCTCAAGAAATTAAAAATAGGCTTCCCTAAGACCCTGCAATTGCACTGCTGGGTATTTACCCCAAAGATACAGATGTAGTGAAAAGAAGAGCCATCTGTACCCTAATGTTTGTAGCAGCAATGGCCACGGTCGCCAAACTGTGGAAAGAACCAAGATGCCCTTCAATGGATGAATGGATAAGGAAGATGTGGTCCATATACATTATGGAGTATTATGCCTCCATCAGAAAGGATGAATATCCAACTTTTGTAGCAACATGGACGGGACTGGAAGAAATTATGCTGAGTGAAATAAGTCAAGCAGAGAGAGTCAAGTATCATATGGTCTCACTTATTTGTGGAGCATAACAAAGAACATGGAGGACATGGGGAGAAGGAGAGGAGAAGGGAGTTGAGGAAAACTGGAAGGGGAGATGAACCATGAGAGACTATGGACTATGAAAAACAATCTGAGGGTTTTGAAGGGGCAGGGGGTGGGAGGTTGGGGAACCAGGTGGTGAGTAATAGGGAGGGCACGTATTGCATGGAGCACTGGGTGTGATGCAAAACAATGAATACTGTTACACTGAAAAAAAAATTAAAAAGGCAAGCAATTATAAAAAATTAAAAAAAAAAAAAATGAAACCAGCTTTTGGTTCCTTCCCTCCCTGGGTTGCGAGTGGGATTCCCAATCCACTCAGACTCCTCTCACCCACAGGTAGAAAGCCAAAGTACACATGATCCTTCCAGGACTTTGTCATTTACTGTTGGCAAAGTGCTGTCAAAATCTCCAAGACGTTGGTATGGCATGGAGCCAGACTGCCTCTGTCCACATCCCCACTCTATCATGAAGTCATGTGACTTTTGTATATACATGCATAAACGTGTAGATTCTTGGTTGGAATGTATAGGATGCATTAGAAAAGTGTTGCCACTGTGCTGGTAATACATAGTAGTACCCACCTTCAAAGGTTTTTAGAAGAAGAGCTGAGTTAATACATGTAGACAGCTCAGAGCAGTTACTAGGACCGAGTAAGCATTCTGTGTTTGCAATTACTAATATCATTTCATTTCATCCTTAGGTCCATGCTGCAGTAGGTGGTGTAAACATTATTTTAATTTTGCCGACAAGGACATAAAGGAAAGATTAATCACGTTCCAAAGGTCATTGAATTCTAATAACTAGAAACCCATTTCCATGAGGCTTTTGACCACATGGTACATGGGAATAATAAGGGTACATCAAACAGTGAAAGTATCTCTCTCCTGTTGGCATGGTGAACACGCCCCAAGTGGGAACACCCCAAGAGAGTCCACGGTTAGGCCTCTGTACCAGAGTTTTGCCCATAGCTTTCTCTTAATAGAGTCTCAGTCCCTGAGGATCAAATGAATAAGAGTTTTTGGAAAAGTAGTTTGTTTCTTTCATAAATAGTTGCTGTTAATCACAAAACAAATTATGAATAGGTAGAAAAAGGTCACTATATATCAGTCTTCCTCCCTGACAAGTCCTATTTACTAGTGCTTTATATATATTGGATTATTTAATCCTATTTTAAAGATGAAAAAATTGAAAGATTATGGCTCAATATGAGTGGAAATAGGATTCATACTCAGAGCTCTAAGACATATAAGTCTGTTCCTTAAACAGTTTCCTATCAAATATATATAATCATACCAAAAAAAAAAGCTCAAATCTCCTGTTTGAGAACAGAGAACTGAAAAGCATTTATGCTTCTTTCTTTTAATTTGAAGATTCTAGAAAGTGACAGGCCTCTTGTCACATCCTGTTTGATCAACCTGCTGATACTCATACTACAATAGATTTTTTCAGGTACCTAACAAAGGCTACCAGCTTATGCTAACTCCCAAGCTAATAAGAATGTTCAAAGCTGGGTGCCTGGTGGCTCAGTGGGTTAAAGCCTCGGCCTTCAGCTCAGGTCATGATCTCAGGGTCCTGGAATCGAGTCCTGCATCAGGCTCTCTGCTCAGCGGAGAGCCTGCTTCCTCCCCCCTTTCTCTCTGCCTGCCTCTCTGCCTATTTGTGATCTCTGTCTGTCAAATAAATAAATAAAATCTTAAAAAAAAGGAATGTTCAAAGCTAATCAGAACATCATTTGAATGGAAGAATATGATCCACTGTGATTCTGCCATTACACCATCAAAGACATTCTCTCTGCTGATGAAACTGCCCACAGATACCAAATGATATATGTGGTCAAAATTATGGAAGACTGAGATGATTTTTTTCACCCATTAGTATATCCTGAAAATCCATTTTTGGGGGCAATAATTATGGAAATGTAGGAATGATTGAGGAACTTCCAGAAGCTACAGACATACAAAGGACCATCCAACCCAGTTCTTCAGTTATCTTTCAGAAATAAATGATCACTTTCAGAGTAATTTTTCACTGATAGATTATCCGTAGGGGAGAAGGAGGATGAAAGTCCTCATGAAGAACACATGAAGATTCCTTTGAATGATAGGCAAAAATGCAATATATGTCCAGGAAAATCAATGTATAGTACTGCAAACTAACCTTCATCATCAGACTCATCGCTTCAGAGTTTTAAGGTGCCTCTGAAGACATATTATCCAGTATTTATCTCTTTCCTCCTACTCACTCCATCCATCACAAATAAACCATGAATCCATCTTCTGTACCATATTCTTTACAGAGGTTTTCCTCCCTCTGCAGTGCAAGTGCGGTAACAACATAGGATACTTGAAGGCAATGTGTGAGTAAGAACTGGTATTTCATCTTGAGGCTTTTGAATAAGAAATGGGAACTCAAGTGTACCCCAAGAGATTCTATTGACAGCAATTCCCATACATTTAATAGACAAGTGTTCTCTCAAATGGACACTGTGCCTTTTCTTTTCTCCGTGTTCCTTATCCTCCCATCCAAATCTATCTATCAATCATGGTTCTCTCTTCGCCACTGAGAAACTCTGAATGATTATCCCAAACTTAGTATCTGCCTTTTCTGAGTTTCTACATGTGAAGTCCAATATTCCACAAAAATATATTAGGTTAAAAAAACTGTTTGCACTCTGTTTAATAAAGTCGTATCTTTTTTTTTTAATTCTGCCCTAGTAACCTTCAGTATGTGAGTAGCATCATACGGAGCAAAGAGAATCTTCAATAAATTCTGAAAGCTGGAAATTATGATTTGATGGCAAAAGAGCGATTAAATAACTTCACCTAAAAACCTTGAGAGAGCTCGAAATCCCCACACATTAACCACTTCTTTGGCATGTCTCATTAAGGCTATTAAAAACCAAACTTTTTTTTTAAGATTTTATTTATGTATTTGACAGACAGAGATCACAAGTAGGCAGAGAGGCAGGCAGAGAGAGTGAGAGGGACGCAGGCTCCCTGCCAAGCAGAGAGCCTGATGTGGGACTCGATCCCAGGACCCTGAGATCATTACCTGAGCCAAAGGCAACGAATTAAACCACTGAGCCACCCAGGTGCCCCAAAACCAAACACTTTAGAACCATATATTACACTATAACCATTACGTCTTTAGTTCTACTGAAATCTACTGAAGTTCTACTTCAGTCTACTGAAGATAGACAAATGACTAGCATTTGTCAGGCCCACTAGTCACTGATCAACAAAGTCCTAGGGAACTGAAACCCAGAACAATTCTGGTTGCTTCACATGCATTAACTCACTTAATCTCCACCACAGTGCTATGAGATGGGTTCAGTAATTAAGTATTTTACATACATACACACACACACACACACACACACACATAATTAATTTACATATTAAATATATAATTAAATACTGTATAGTAAGCACAAGGACATTAGTGATTTGAACAGATTTGCACAGCTTATAAATAAGGAGGCAGGATTTGGTTGCATGTAGTCTGATCCTAAAACCCATACTTTTAGCTACTACCTCTTACTGCCAATTAAGTTTGGAGGAAAAAAAAAAGGACTCTTGAGTTCTTCACCGAGAAGGAGAGACTTGAGTAATACCATGCGTGGTATTACTCAAGCATAAAATTCCTACGTTGAAAGCCAGCAAAGCCTGCTGTCCACTTTGTAACTTTATCTGGTAGTGAACAATTCTGATCAGTTTTAATTCACCCATTCATCCAACCAGCAAATGCTTACTGAGCAACCATGTCTCAAAAGCTATGCTAGATAATAAGACATAAAAATGAATAAAATCTCGTTCTTTCTCTCAAGGAGCTCATTCTTATGACATAGTAAACTATGTCATAGTGTTTACATAATAGTAAATTAAAAGAAAATAAAGCTTATAATAAAAGCTTAGGCCCTAAATCCAGATCAGTAGATTGATTCTTCTGTCTAAAGGAATCAGGAGGACAAGCTATATGGAGGTAATGTTTTACAGAACTCTGAAGGATGAATCCGAATTCTCTAAATGAAGGAGAAAAAAGTCAAGGCAGGAAAAATAAAAGGCAAATCTGAGGACTACAGATAAGAAATTACAAAAAATCTTCAGAAAAATACAATGAACTGTAAGGTCCACAGAAGAGCATGATGGTTAATGATCATAAGGAGGCAGGCTCAGTCCCAACTCAGGAGCTTGGTGTCCCATCAGATTTGGACCTGATTCTATGTGCAGTGGAGAGTCATAAAGGTTGATTATCAAGGAAATAAATTTTGTATTTCAGAAACGCTATTCTAGAAGCAGTGTTAACTTAGGATGGAGTTGAATAAAGTTGAGAGAGGAAAGCTGGTGAAAAGACCATCACATTGGGACAAGACATTGAAATATATCAGGAAAAGTGGGAGCAGAAGAGACCAGAAACTGATATGAGAAACTTTGAATTAAAATTAGAATTGGATGGCAAACCAGGAGTGGTGGCCTGGGGGTAGGAAGTAGTCTAATTCTTAGATTTCTAGAAGTTATGGCCAGGTGAATGATAGACACTGACATTTGAAACACAGTTTGAGCAGGCCAGGAAGAGGAATATGAGTCATAAATACACCCAATTATTATGATAGCTTTGTCTGTTATTCTGGATACAAATTCAAACTGCTATCTCCATTGTTTTTTAAAGAAAACAAACTATTTAATTTTAGGTCTCCTAAATCTGGCAATGTCACAATAATGTATTTTCAAGTTTTAAACATGATAATGATTTATTTTTTATTTAATGTTGCATAAATTTTTTTTCATTTAATTATTTATCTTTCCCTGCTTTATTGAGGTATACTTGACAAATAAAATTATATATATTTAAGATGTACAATGTGAAGTTTTGCTATATGTAAACACTGTGAAATGATTATAACAAGCTAATTAACATGTCTATCACTTCACTCTTTTGTGTGTGGCAAGAACACTAGGATTAACTCTCTTAGGGGAACATTCCCAAACTCATTTTACAAGGCCAGCACTGCCCTGATACCAAAGTCAGATAAAGAAAAGAAAACTGCAGGCCAGTGTCCCTGATGAATAGAGGTGTAAAAGTTCTCAACAAAATACTAGCAAATTCAATTAAATAGCACATTAAAAGATCATACACTATGTTCAAGTGAGTTTGACCTTTGGGATGTAATTCATTCACAAATCAATAAATGCGACACATCATGTTCCTGAACTGAAAGATAAAAATCATCTGATCATCTCAATAGGTACAAAGGAAGCATTTGACAAAATACAGCATCCCTTCATGATAAAAACTCAACAGAATATGGAGGGAACATACCTTAACATAGAGGAAAACTCCTTGACATTGGTCTTCACAATAATTTTTTTAGATATAACACCAAATGCACAAAAGACAACAAAAGCAAAAATAAACAAATGGGACCATATGGAACTAAAAAGCTTCTACATGGCAAAAAACAAACAACAAAATAAAAAGACAACCTCGAACAATCCTAAGGAATGGGAAAAAATATCTGCAAATCATGTATCTTATAAGTGGTCGATATACAAAATATATAAGGAATTCCTACAATTCAATACCTAACTCCTTAAAACTGAAATTCAGATCATTGACCATAAGAAGTATGTTGACTTATTTAATAACAAATTCACATATGATGTGAATATGAAGGCTACAACTATGTAGCCTTCTAGAAACACCAAGTTGTTCAGAATAGGGTCCAACTATAGCATAAATGAACTACATCTAAGAGACTGGGTCAGTTCTATCTTCCCAAGTACTTATGCATACTTGCATAAGTTATACATAATAGGACAACTTTTGAAATCGTACCCAACTCTCTTCAAACAAACCTGCTATACAACTTTCTAGCTATCTATGTATAAAAATTGTTTTGACCACTTTAATAGCATATAATATATTAATATATGCAAATATATTAATATATGTTAACATTTAAAACAACTCATTGAAGGAAAATTTTTTTTAAGTTTTAAAATTTTGAATTATTTATTTTAATAGTATATTAATGTTCTATCCCCATTATTCTTGGTGTTTACTTATTATTAAGATGCCAAATCTTAGCCATCAGTGGTAGAGACAAACTGAATATCATAATCATGTCAATAGACAAAGCAACCTCTTTTTTGAGAAAAAAAATTCTACACTTCCAACCTAAGATCTCTAACATTTGTGAGAAATTATTCCTTTAACCAATCATGCTCAACAGAGTTGGCCCAGGGATCCATGAAATCACAGACCATCATACCATTCTCTATAAAGCGTAGAAATACATTGTCTCAAAAATGAAACCTTGGAACTTGACTTCCAAGCATTTGGAAACTTGGCTTCTCCTATCAGACAACTATGAGGAAATAAGTAAAGACTGAAGAAGAACAAAAAGGAGGAATGAGGGGCGCCTGGGTGGCTCAGTGGGTTAAGGCCTCTGCCTTCAGCCCAGGTCATGATCCCAAGATCCTGGGATCGAGCCCCGTGTCGGGCTCTCTGCTTGGTGGGGAGCCTGCTTCCCCACTCTCTCTCTGCCTGCCTCTCAGCCTACTTGTCATCTCTGTCTTTCAAATAAATAAAATCTTTAAAAAAAAAAAGGAGGAATGAAAAAGAGTAAAAATTTTTGCAAACAGTAAAAATAATCCTAAAAAGCAAGCTTAAGCAACTGCTCATGGTTCTTTTGTCTTGCTTCTAAAGACATTACACTTTTGGAATCTTCTTAGGATTTTCACTCTTCTTTTCTCTCAAAAAACAAAAACAAACACAAATAAGTCACATATAGTTTATGCTTTAACATGGAGGGAGATCAAGAGTATAGGATGAATAATTATTTTACATAGATATTTCCCTGTGAGAGACAACCTTCTGATGTATTTATTCAAATTGAAGTGTTTTCTGAAAACAGCATTATTATCTCCTGGTGTTAATATCTTATGATGCTTTTAATTGCATGTAACTCAGTCACATTCATGATCACTTGACAGCCGGCCAACAGAGGCACTTGGTTTTTCAAAGAACAATGTGTGCTCTGATAATCTTTATACTGAATTGTTCATCTGATAGAAAATGAAAAATATATACCTGTATCTTTTTGTGAGTTTCCTGTTGCTTTTTCTGATCTGGAGAAACTATCCTGAGTTAACCAGTAAATTGGCAACCCCACTAGCTTAGAAATACTCCCCTGGGGTGATTTGCGTTAAATTAGCATTGCTGGTAAATGCTTTCAAGAAGACTATACAATTATGGCCAGATGAACACATTCCTCATACAATTTCAGGATTAATATTAGTCTCCTAACAACCCAGAAACCAAGATCATAATTACTGACTGCCATTTCCCTCCATTGTCCAGGTAACTGGCCCTCAGTATATGACCAATTTGAAACCTGGGAATCTTGGGAGCAAGCATCAGGTCTGCTGTTGGGAAATTGAATTCAAGTGCAGTCCTGCTCCCTGAACACTCATATTCTTCTTTCCTCTTTGTGCTATTTGTTCGTCTCTATTGTGCAGAGCTATCGTTTGTGCACACATTCTGTGTTAGATTTTCTACCCGATTGAGCTTGAAAAACCAAAGCTTAAGTACTAAATGTTTCCCTAAGGCCTGAATGGACTTAAAAGGACATAGGTGCAAAAAGAAAAGAAAGGAAAATAGGGGGAGAAAACACGGCTTGTTAAGTTGTTGCAATAATCTCATGCTGAGAATAAAGACCTTCAGAGTTAAGAGAATGAAAAACACTCTTCTAAATAGATTGCTTGCTTTTGTTGCACAGGTGGCAAGGCCTGGAAATATAAGATACCGGGAACAGCAGGGCAGCCTGCTAGCATTTCATTAAGCTTAGAGAATAGTAGAATTGTGGAGTGGTTTCTTCCCACTCTACAAGGGACACAGGCTTCTTGACAACTTGGACTTCAGAGTGTTCGTTTGCTGGTATGGTTTCTTCTAGGAGGTACTCTGGGGGAAAGAGTACCTACCTCTCCCCACATTTTGCAGAGATTTATACCCTCTTCCTTTATGAAAATGAAGCCTTTCCCATGGAGCATGGATTTGTGGTCGTCATTGTTTTGGCTTTTCCATCATTTTGTTGCTCTCATGCCTTTAATACAAAGTCAGTTTCATCTGCTAGATAACCCAACTTTAGAGAACGCACTACCTCTGAATGCCAACAACTTAAAGTTACACAAGGGTACTGCCATACTGTTGGACAACCATTTGATTTTGACACTAAATCGCCCCTCTTAATAAATGAATAGTAATGAAAACCTTCTTCATGGCAAGGAAAACAATCAATGGAACGAAAATGCAACCCATGGAATGGGAGAAGATATTTGCAGACCATATATCTGACAAGGAGTTAATTCCAAAGTATATAAGGAACGTCCACAACTCAATAGCAAAAAAAAAAAAAAAAAAAAAAACCAAACCAAATGCCAACAACAATAAGAAACACAAAAAATGGGCAAAGGATTTGAATGGGAATATCTCTGAAGAGGACTTACAAATGACCAACAAGTATATGAAAAGATGCTCAATACCGTTAATTATCAGGGAAATACAAATCAAAGCTACAGGGAAATATTTGCTGTATCTATTTGTTGTTGTTACATAGCTTTCTAAGGTTGAGTCAGGGAAATGAGTCTATGTAATGCCATCTTTTGAGAACTATGCCCAGCCACTTCCAGGCCTTCCCCATAGGAGGACAAAGATCCACTAGCTCTGGCTTCCATCAGCTCTATCCACGGCAAAGCTAGTTCTCAGTGGTTGTAGCATAGGACCCAGAGGTACAAGACAAAAGTTGTTCACGTTTTTGGGGAGAGCTTATCAGTAGACTTTTCTATGGATCACAGGGAATCAAGTGCATATTAGATCTTCCCAATGGCCCCACAAGAGATATCAAATAAAAACTAAAAGACATCTTGAGATGCCTTCATTATTAATATTCAAAGTAAACATTCAAATTTCGAATAGTTTATGACCCAAGAATCATGGCACAGTTTAGAGAAAGCCCTTAACCAATTTCAGTGGTGACATTCTTCTTTCCCAAATTTCCAGTTAGGCACATTTTACTTAACATGTCATGCTAAGATATCAGTTATAAGATAAATTAGTGAATTCATAGCCAAATAAATGACACTGATAACAAGAGATGAAAGGAGTTAAGAAATGATGGCTATTCTAGAAGAGTTAAACCACACATACTTTATATGAAGAAACAGAATCTATTTATTTTCTAATCTTTTTAAATGCTTTTATAGTTTTATAATTAAGAAAAAAAAAGAAGGCTTCTGGGGCACCTGGGTGGCTCCGTTGCTTGGTGTTTGAATCTTGGTTTCCGCTCAGGTCATGATCTCAGGGTCATGAGATCAAGCCCTGTATTGGGCTTGGAGTCTGCTTGAGATGCTCTCTCCCTCCCACTGCCCCTCCACAGCCCCACTTAGACCCTTACTTGCACTCTCAAAAAAAAAAAAAAAAAAGAGAGAGAGAGAGAGAGGAAAGAAAGCTTCTGCATTTGCAAACAGTGAACACCACCTTCTGTAAAACTGCTGCAAATGTACATTGTTGGGAAATATAAGACAAATTGTATGCCTACCTTCTCATTTGTGTATCCTTGAACAAAATATATGGATCATAAAAATCAGTTTGGGAAATAATTCTTCCCAACTTGTTTTGTGATGCAGATCTGAGAATACTTGCTCATTCTTATTTGTAGGATCAAGAAGGCTTTTCCTCTACCTCTCCCGCCTTTCCATTTCTTTCAGTCTTATTAAACTTTCGCTTGGTTTTGTCCTCCAGATTGTGCCTTCAGTTTTCTTCTTTTCTCAGATAACAGTGGTTTTTTTTTTAAATCTCATGCATTCCTCTAGTTTTAACTAGAACCTCGAGCTTTATAACTACAAATTTAGATATTTCACACCTAACCTTCTTTTTAAGCTATTTCTATAACCACTTGCTTATCAAACTTCTTAGCCTAATAATGCCAGCATGTTCTAAAAAATTAGATCCACCAACTCCTCTTTCCCCATATGTGATTCTCTTTTTTATTCTATATTGTCTCCCATTTTTCAAGCTAGAAACTTGAAGTCCATCCTGATTCATTCTCTCTTAATTATACATTCATTTAGGAACCAGTTTCTTCTAAATCTATAACTGAAAATTCACTGAAATCCAGCTCTTTTTCTAGTCTCCTACTCCCACTTACATCTGAGTTCATCAATTTTCTCGTAAACTATTACAAGTTTCTGCCCAGTTATGCTATTTGCAATGCCACTTGCTTCTAGCCTTCACAAAGCTACCCAACTGATCTTCCTAAATATAGAAATGATCAGGTCAATTCTGGGGGTAGAAGAATATAAAACTCAAAAGTACAGTATAAAAGGCTCTCTGCCATCTCCTTCGATGCTCCCCTTCTACCATCATCCCCCCATTCCCCCGATTTTCACATTATATTTCTTTGTCACCATTGGTTTATCTACGTTACCAAATCATGTATTTAGTATGTAATTGCTGGTCGAAGGTTATTTATAGATGTGGTGGATTAAGAAGGGATACAAAATTTCTGGAGGTCTGCTTCCCCTCTCCTTGAACTTGGGCAGGAGCAAAAGCAATGTCATGCCAGTCTCTAGGCTCAGGACGTGAGAGACTTCCGCTTCCTGTCTCTTGGAACATAGACTTTTGAAACGCAGTGGCCATGCTGTGAGAAAGCCCAAACAGTTGTGTTGAAAGGACTTCAGCTGGTTGAAGTTGATCTACCAAACAACAAGGCCAACAGATTGTCAAGGCACCCATCTGAAGCCACACTGAAGAGAATAAGCTGTCCCTGTTGAGCCCTGCTCAAATTTCAGATTCATAAGCAAAATCAACCATTATTTTTGTTCCAAGCTGAGTTTGGGAGTGTTTTGTTATGTGGTAATACTTGAAACAGTACAAAAACCTTTCCATCTTTCTCTGCCTGATTAATTTCTTCCCATTCCAAAAGATATAGCCCCAATGTTATCTCATTTAAGAGGATAAAGACTTCCCAATCTGCTGAGGCAAAATCGACAACTTTCTTCTGTTCTTCTCCAGCATCTGGTCATGATTAACGTTCACCTCCTGAAAAGTATTGTAAATTCCTTCTGAGTAGTGTCTGTGAGGATTGATCTTTGTTACCTAGTGACTAAAACAATTGAGTTACTTGAATATTCAATGTGGTAATTCCTATACTGTACTAACTTCTACTTTTGGTTTTATTTTAGTTCAACAACCACTTGTTGAGCACTGCATGCCGGGCAATATGTTATTTGATGACAGTATGTAATTCACATTGTGAATGGGCTGTAGACTCCTGCCCTCAAGAAGCAGAGATATCACGGAATTATCCCAAATCACCTTCACTGTGCTAGATGGCACAGTTTTCTGGGATTCAGCCAAGTGCGTGACTAAGGGTTCAAATAGTTTCAGAGATCTTCTTGGAGGAAAATATTGGTCCTTTCTGGTGGCCTCCATGATTTCCAGGAAGAACAGACAGTGACTGGCCAAATATCTGCCCAAAAAATGACAACAAAACTTGAATTGGACACTTAAAAGTTTCTCAAGAAAATTAAAAGTCTGCTTCCTAAATGTCTAGCCTCTAAATTCTTCAATCAACAGCACAGAGTACTGAAGACCCAAGACTCTTACCTCAGAAATAAGCCACAAAGAGCCTATGACCTAAAATATGTCAAAGCCTCATTTCATACATGCAAAATTTGAGAAACACAGTGCAACGGACATGTTCTCATATTCTCTCTGGCCTGGGTCAAGTGTGTGGTCCTGAAAGCACTGTCCAAGGAATAGCATGCATGAATCAAGATTTAATGTTATGCCCTCTGTTTAACGAAAGAAAAAGAAAAATACAATGATTTGAATAAAGTTACACTTTTACAAAATCATTATACATCATTTTATTTATATAGGCCATTAACCCTTTAGGGTACAGGAACTTTGTCTTATTGGTCTATAAACGTCAATACCTACCAGAATCTGATCATATAGTAGTTGCTCAACAAAAGAAGAAAATTACTTAGCTACTTTGGAATGGTAACTATATAAGGAGCAATAGTTTTACCTTCAGTTCAATGTCAGTAAAAATGCAATCCCTACTCAGAAATTGTGTGTTTCCTCTTATCTGACAAACAGCACTACACATGCCAGCAGTTTTCACTTGTCTTAGCTGTCAGGAAACTCTAGGCGAAATTTTGTGCACTACCATATCTTCAAAAGCACAGAGTTATGAGGAAATAGCAATGTATTTTTATTCATCTATCAAAGCAGGCATAGGCAAACGCTGTTAGCCTGACTCTCATCACCAAATGTACCTTCACTATTACTTTCACCTAAAATAATCTACATTTCCCTGTGACATTCTTGCCCCCCTTTTCCATAAACTCAGGCCAATGAGATTTTATCATATGTATATGCCAACTTAATCTGGCCTTAGGAGTAGAATCCAGAATGGAGCTAAGAGCTCTAAAAGCCAGTGTGTTAAATATTTCTCAGAAGAAAGTGTTAATTGCAAAGGTCCAAAGCTTTTTTTGAGGACCAGATGGGCTATATGAACAAATTGTATAGCTTACCTATGTTTCACATTATAGGGACATGGGTTGGGTTGTGGCTTCCATAAAACAATTGAAAAACTTGATATCAGGAGTTTCTTGTATGGAACTCGCCTGCAGTTTTTCCTAGGGGAAAGAACGGTTCCAACAGAAGCAAGTAAGATCATGGTCTCCAAGAGGCAGACAGATGGTAGTGCTGGTCTTCACAACAGTAATCTCACAAAAGCATAAGGCTCAAAATAATTCTGATGTTAGCAGCTGTATATAATTCAGTATTTGTGGTGGTTCACTGATAAGGAATGATAATCTCTTCTCCCTTATAAAAGGGATAAATCTGAGTTTGTTTGCACAGACTAAGGTTACAGAGAAGGCCTGAAGTATAGAAGGCTCATAAGCTTATTTGGTTACAGATATGATCTTTAACTTTCCCTAGCCCGAGAAGCCAAAAATAAACATTTCATAACTTTTAATGTGTGGTTAGCAAATATAGCTGGCCCGTGGTCGTGTCCCCACAGCCCAGAGTCCTGGACAGAGTCAGCTTAGCTGGATGCCTGTGGCCGCCTGCTTAGAGCCTTCCCCTGTAGTTTCAAAAGAACAGGGTCTTTTTTATCCGCTTAGCTCAGTTGCTATAAACACTTGCTGTATGTTAAATGACTTCTCAGGTCCATCCAATCCGATTTGCACATCATTAGTCTGTGTAGGATGAAATGGATGCCTTTGGATATTTAGTTTTGTTAAATACTGAGCCCTTTGTGAGTGAAAAACCCTTCATATAAAATATTACATCAGGCTTGGCTAACATTCCTGTTTCATGAATCACTGGTACCTCCAAGTTGTCCTTGAAATTTCAAATTCACTGTAGATGCTTCCAGACACGTACAGTACTTCTTTTTTTGTTTATTTATTTATGTTTTGATTTGGATGCCAATTCTGCTATGAAAGAGGAAAATTTAGCATCAGAGCAAATGCCCTTCACGTACATCAAAAGGGAAAAGAAAAGCAGAATTGCAGACCCGAAAGGAAAACACTCATCTAAATGCCAGAAAAATTCATCATAGATCCGTGCTTTACCCTGACTTACCACACTGTTATTCAGAGACCATCACTCACCTTTTTTTACTTCTCACTGGTGATGGCCGTATTCATACCTGCAAGTACAAGTTTAAAAAAAATGAATAAATAAGCAAAAAGCTTAGTATTTCACATGGACTTGTAAATTTTTCATTTTGATTTTGACAGAGCTCACGCAGTAATTGCTTATAATTACTGATAGGACAGCTGATTGCTTTTTAAAACTACATTCTAATTAGAACAACCAGCCATCAGGGCTTTGAAAGTGGCTGTGATGATATTACCACAATGAGGCCACGGTGAGGCTTTCTGGCCTTTTCTGTGATGCTGCTGCTCTGGGCTCTACCTTCGCTGAGTTGTCACAGAGGAAATGAACTGCCACTGCTTCAGCTACACAGAAGATAAGAAGCTCGACAGGGCAAACAGCGTCACTGTCACTTTCTTGGGAATACCCCAATATCATTTTTCCTCACCAAGTGTTCCGGCTGCTGTTACATTATATGTCATCTGGCCAGACACATCCAGAATGCTCACCACATTCCACTTCCTATCGTTCTGCCCTCAGCATTGGCGGCAGAAGATTTTACCTGAGAAATTTCAGATGTCATACATGCTTGCAGATGATGGTTCTGTTTTGCAACAGTAACGTTTCCACAACGCTTAGGTCAGATTTTTTTATTTTTTATTTTTTTTTTTATGAAGTAAGTTTCGTTAACATGAAAGAAAAGGGAGGTTCTTTGATATTTATTGAATGTATTTTACGGTAGGAGTTTAAGATTTCTGTGTGTCTCATTTAAACTCCAAAATAGCCCTGTAAAAAGAGGGTTTCATTATCTGGGCTTTACAAACACAGAAACGGAATCTCACGGGGGCCTTGTTAAGTTCTTTCTTCCAGACAATATTTTCAAGAACTCACTGAAAATGTGACAAGAACGGGTAACCACCATTCTGCTGAAAAGTACCAACGCTGTGGCAGAATATGTTTTAATCCAAAGCATTTGTTGAGAAACAAGAAATGAGAGAAATTCCTGCATGATAGGAAGTCAATGGAATTGTTGTCTCAAAAAACCAAAACCAGAGGGAAGCATGGTTTTTCAAAACGCCTAGAGGTGAGAACTGCTGCAGAACTAGGCATGGTTGGAAGATCTACAGAGCCAGAATCAATAGATGCAGGAGGTCACATTTGGCCCTGAATAAAGCAGCAGGTGAGTCTTTGGAGAACTGAAGGGAGCAATGGCTTTTGCACCCTGGTTCAAGCCAGGATCATGGGCACTGAGATAGAAGAGGCAGGACATGGCTCCAGGTAGCCCTATGCCCAAAGCATGTCCCTTAGCCTGCCCAAAATCTGGAAACAACCTAAATAGATATATCATCCACAGACAGGGAAAGGGGGACTTCCAAATATCAGGATGACTGCGTGACTAAGAATCACTATGCTCAACACTGAAGAGACAGTAATTCTCCATCAAATAATTATAAATTCAATATGATTCCCATCAAATTCAAAATAGTATTTCTATGGAACTAGACAAGGCTGTCTGGGAGGGACAATTGGGATGACTTGACATCACAAACTTCAAAATGTATTGTGAAGCTATGAGGACACAAGCAGTTTATGAGCACAGGAATAGAAGAGACAAGCAGGTCAAGAGAACAAACTGGGGAGTCCAGAAGAGGCAAATGTGCGTGTGTGCACAGGTGGATTTGTATGTGTATTAATATGTGAGAGAAAATGGAAATTTGAATCAGCAAGAAAAGGTTGGATTATTTAAAAGGGGCAACTAGCCCTTTAAGATTATATTAGAACCCTAGACATCATATATAAAATAAAATCTTAATATTAGAACCCTAGACATCATATATAAAATAAAATCTTAAAAATGATTAAAGTGTTCATGTAAGTAACACTGAAAAAAAATTTAGGGGTGCCTGGGTGTCTCAGGTGGTTAGTCATCTGCCTTTGGCTCAGGTCATGATCATCGAGTCCTGGGATCAAGCCCCACACTGGGCTCCCAACTCCCAACTCAACAGGGAGTCTGCTTCTCCCTCTCCCTCTGACTCACCCTCTGCTTGTGCTCTCTCTGTTTCTGATTCTGTATCTCTCTCTCAAAAATGAATAGATTTTTAAAAAATCTTTAAAAAAATTTTTTAAATAGAATGATGGTTTTTGAATCTCAAGTAATGAGAAAGGGCCTCCTACAAACTGAAGAAAAGAATTAACAGATAAACTACATAAAAATCTTCAAATTTGTTTTTGACAAAGATCATAATAACAAAAACAATAATAAAAGACAATACCAAGAGAAAATATTTGCAAGAAAGTTTAAGAGACAAGCAGTACTCACAATTGTATAGAGAGATATCCCACATAATTAGGAAAAGAAGCAATGATCTTATAGGAAATCAGATAAAAGGGGCACCCCAGTGGCTCTGTCAGTTGAGCTACTGACTGGGTTTTAGCTCTGGTCATGATCTCCTGGGTTGTGGGGCTGAGCCCCAACGTTGGGTTCCATGCTCAGTAGGGAGCCTGCTTGAAGACTCTCACCCTCTCCCTCTACCCCTCCCCCCAAATAAATAAATAAATCTTAAAAAAAAATAGACAAAGGTATAAGGAAAGAGTTCACAGAAAGAAAAACTGCATACTACATATATATGAAATTATGCTAAACATTAGTAGCAGCCAGAGGAATTGAAACTGAAACAATATCACTGTAGTTTTTACTCCTCAGGTTATATAAACTTTTGAAGCTTGATAGAACTTAGTGTGGGGAGGATATGAAGGAACACGTACTTTCTTAATCCACTGTTGAGAATTTGAAGTCACTAACCATTTTCAGAGAGCATTTTGTCAATATCTATCAAAACTTAACATTTCTATAAGCCATATTCATGAATTTTACTTCTGTATATTTAGCCTATAGCTTTCATATTTGCTTAAAGATTTATGTGTAAGAAAGTTCATTGTTGTATTCTTCTAAAGCAAAGAAAGCAATCAAATTGATGTCAGAATAATTAAATGAGTCATGGCATGTCAGTTTTTTTTTTTTCTTAAAGATTTTATTTATTTATTTGACAGATAGAGATCACAAGTAGGGAGAGAGGCAGGCAGAGAGAGAGAGAGAGAGAGAGAGAGAGGAGGAAGCAGGCTCCCCGCCAAGCAGAGAGCCCGACACGGGACTCGATCCCAGGACCCCGAGATCATGACCTGAGCTGAAGGCAGCAGCTTAAACCACTGAGCCACCCAGGCGCCCCCATGGCATGTCAGTTTTAAGGAATACGTTGCACTTATGAATAATGTTGAATATCTATATAGAGTGATATAAAGAGTCACCAAGATAAACTCTTGAAACAACAAATCCATCTTATAATGTGTAAATGTTTGTGGTTAAGACCTCATTAAGTTTTTAAAAATGTATGTACGTGAGGGGCGTGTGGGTGGCTCCGTTGGTTAAGCATCCAACACTTGATTTCAGCTCGGGTCCTGAGATCAAGCCCCATGGGGTTTAGAGCCTGCTTAAGAAATTCCAACACTTTTACACCTAGGTGATCAATAATTATGTTTAAAATCTAACATTTGCAGTTCAACTAATGATGCAATCATGTGGTATCACTTTTTATTTTCTACTTTCAAACCAAGAGAGCAAAATATTTAAAGAAAAAAGAAAACATTGGTGTAGAAGGAAAAAAAGACTCTAAAAACAACTATGGAAATGTCTCTTTTTCAGTTTAACCACAGCTTTTTACTAGACCTTAAATCATTTTAGCACTCACTCCACGGATAAAATTTCTAATTTTGCTTCAGCTACTTGGATATTTGAGACCAAGTGAATTTGAAGTATGAATAACAAAAAGACTTTCTATCTTGGCTGAGAAAACCATCATGTTCACATTTGGCAAGATTTCCCAACATAATCTAATATATAGCTAGCTGATGCATTTGACACTTTTCTGTAGAGATAATTTATTCACCGGTGTTATAACATTAAAGATGGGGTAGTCTTACAGTTTTCTCTAAAAAATTAAAGATGGAGGGGTGCCTGGGTGGCTCAGTCAGTTAAGTATCTGTCTTCGGCTCATGTCATGATCCCAGGGTCCTGGGCCCCACATCTCAAAGCCCCACATCAGGATCCCTGCTCAGCGGGCAGTCTGCCTGTCCCTCTCCCTCTGCCACCCTCCCCGCCTGTGCTCTCTCACTCTCTCACTCTGTCAAATAAATAATCTTAAAAAAATTCAAAGATGGAGTAATCTCTTTATTTTGTTGTAAGTCTAAAAATAGTTTAAAATGAGCTCTTATATGATTTCTGTATCAGCACTCAGTTGCTAAATAATAACCGGGAGCAAAACAACAGAGAGGGTCATTCTCTTCCATTATGCAATCTCTTCAAGAGAAAGATTGTTCTTCTTTAATTCTAACCAGAAGCCATAAAATCCTCTTTTTGTTTGTGTGTATTAGCTATAAGGATCTCCACAATACTCATATAATGTCTGGAATTAGAAGACATGTGGGAGCTTAAATAGAATTTGTCAAATTATTTCTCTTCTTACATTTAGATTTTTGAGCTCCTTATAAAGGATAAAATTCATTTCAACACTACTCACTGAATATTGGTCTTTGGAAGCTGCAATGAATGGGCCAGAGGCAAGAACAGGTTTGTGTGTGGAAGGTAGAAGTGGGAAGATTTTAGTTAAGTTAAAGCTACACTTTGGAGTTTGGAATGAGGCTAACTGATCTTTGAAAGGAAATGGACAGAGTTCGCTACATTCAGACTACATAGTTCAGACTCATCAGTCTGAAATTTTCATGATTATTTTGCAAGAACATATTTTGTAGGTGATTTTTTAATGGTATGATAATCGTATTCAAAGATAACATAGACTGAAATGCACAAATTATTTTCCTTTATAGGTCTCTCAGCCCTACCAGACTGAGTTCCAAGAGGATAAGGATATCTTCTGAATCCCCAGGTCCTACTACACTGACTGTTAAATAAAGGGCTGGGGAAATTAATACATTATTTTATCAATCAATCAATCCATTAGAAAGTGATTCAATATACCTCTCCCAAATTCTGACCAATTAGTCTGGCTTTATACAAATTGGTAGATAAACCAATACTTATTAAGATTCTACCATTTATGTAGTCATACACTTGAATATATTTTGGAGAATATTTCAATAGTATATTCTCAAGAAGCTACAATCCAGTCAAGTGAAAAGAGAGAATCACACTATGAAACAACAATGAAGAGCCAGCACAGGGACCAGGATCTAGAAGGCACAGGACACAGCTGCCTAAAGGCCCAGCATAGATAACCCACCTACAGGTGTATGAGCTAAGCCAATGTTATTGTTATATGCCATTGAGATTTGGGGATACTTATCATACATTAATGGCTAATCTAAATACTTTCAATATTCAATCCACTGTAACATTCTGGAGTTTGCTTTCAAAATTCCCTTACAGTCCCAATCTAACCCACTTTTGTCTCACACCTGACCCATGGCTACCCCCTTATTGGCCCGCCTGCTTCCATTTTCCTCTCCCTCATTTTTTGCCACACTACATCCAAAACGATCATATAAAATGCAAATTAGAATAAATCTCCCAATTTTCAAAAGGCCTACAGGGTCCCTGCCTTGTGTCTGGTGTCTCTTGCTCACGCCCAAGTCACACTGGCGTTATTTTTTGCAGTTTTAAGAACATGCCACGTGCCTTCCTTTTTTGGATCTTTGCCCAGATTACTCTGTAGAATGCAATGCTTTTCTCTAAACCTTACTTCTTTCATCCTGATTCATTTCTACTTACCTTTCACGCCTAGCTGAAATGCCACATAACAAGCCTTCTCTGACCCTAGGTCTATGATAAGAACTCCCTACCATGTGCTCCCACAGCATCTTGTGTTTTTCCTTCGTGTTACTTGTCACCATTAGTCATTATGTAGCTGCTAGTGTGATGCAGACTAGTAGAATTGGTCTTCTCCACCAGACCAGGGTGGCAGGGATCATGTATCTCTTGCTGACTACTGGATATTCATTATCTCCAGTACCTTCTGGCCCCCAGTAGGTGATGAGTAAATATTGGCTTAATTAGCTTTGAGATCATCTAATGGGCTTTTCCAGATTCCTTGCCGTACCCTGAAGCACATCAAAACTATCTGAAACATTAAAGAAAAAAAAATCTTGCCTCTAGTTCTTGTTACTTTGAAATTAGAACAAATGTCTTGATAAAGGAAGATGCATACTTATGTGTATTGCAGCGCTTTCCTGCCCTCTTTCACCTGTCGTCCACAAGAGTGTTGCACAAATAACATCTCACTTCCCTGAAACAAGAAATCTACAATTCATTAAATATTTCAAACTTTAATCTAGATCCATAAATATTTCAAACTTTAATAAATACTTTAGACAGATAGATAGGATGGATGAGCTGATAGATCAAAAGATTGATAGATCAACAGACAGAGAAAGAGTCAGACAGAATACAGCTAGGTAACCAGTGTAAGGTAACAAGTATACCTAGCTTGGTTCATTCATACATCTGTGGGTCCCCTGGAAGTCAGCTGATCTGGGTTGGGTGTGGTTGAGACATCATGCCAGTCCAATTCCTGCCCAGGCTACAGCTACCATACCATCACTCCTTCCTTATTCTATTAACTAAAGCATGTCCCGTGGATGAACCTAAATCAATGGCCAAAGAAATATGTTCTCTAATAGGAAGAACCATAGTCATGGAGAAAGTGCTTATATACAGGGAAGGGCAAAGGTCAAGGTTTGGGACAAATATGCAATGTACTACAAGAAATAGGAAATGTATATATTAAAGCAGGGTATCTGTATACTACCAATTAGAAAGGGAAGTGATCTAGTTAGTGTGTACCGTTTTCACAGCATTTGTAAAGAAGTTCTCTACATCATCCTATTTTCTGTTGTTCTTCAAATACCATGTATGACAGCTTATAATGTCTTTTTGTTTTATATTTATATATGAAGACATTTATATCGTGCATTCTTATTCTAGTGTTCAACTACAAATGCGATAACCATTTTTGTCAATTTGTGGGGTTTCTTTAGATTTATTTATTTATTTATGAGAGAAAAAGAGAGAGCATGTGCATGCATGGGGAGAGGGGCAAAGGTGGAGGGAGAGAGAGAATCCACAAGCAAACTCCCCACAGAGTGCAGAGCCTGTTGCAGGGTTCCATCCCTGTGATTATCACCTGAGCTGAAACCAAGAGTTGGCTGCTTAACAGACTGAGCCACCCCGGTGCCCCCTCAATTTGTGTTTTAAATCGTAGAGATAAAATTGATCCCAATACTACTACCCTTCAACTTCATGTCATTATAATTTACTACATGTTTTAAAAATATATATAATTATATGTAATTTATAATATGTATTTAAAGATTAACTGTAAATATCAATCATCTTCTGAAGGAATAGAGTTTTTGTTCCAATGATGATGAGACTCAATTTATCTGACAGTATGATTGGATCTGTAAGATGAGGAAGGCTCAGAGCCACTGAACTCAGTGCCCTCACAGAGCCCTGCAAAGCTCTTTGGTGTTCAATTTCTAATAGGTTCCCAAATCACAATAATCCACATACTTTATGATTTCCATATCAACATAGTATTAGCCAACCATACTCTATCTGCATGACTGGGCTGGGTAAAAATAGTCTTTCTTAACTGTTTTCAGTTTCAATAACCATCTTTGGAATTTATTTATTCTGTTGCCAGCACAAATCACTATATGCTCAATAAAAGACAAGGAAATCTTAGCAACCTGCTTTAATCATTTGCAGTAGGAGGCACCCTAGGTTGAGCCACAAAATTTTATAGCTTGGACAATACATGACATATTTAAAAGACAAATGAATAGAGGAAAGACCAAAGGAAGCAAACATATAGAATACTTAAGGATTTTAACCTGAGAGAATGTCAATTAAAGTTCAGGGGAAAGTAAATGGCTATAATTAATACCTGTTAACTGCTTTTGGCCTTCAGGCTCACCCTGTCCAATGATGCATAATAATTAGAAAACATTTCATTACCAGCTGGCGTCAAAGGATTAAATGTGTGTGAAAGAGCTTTGCAAACTGTAAAGTCATGAAACAAGGTAGCTGTTATTTCCATTATTAATATCAAAAGATGCACCAAGTGGACATGCCATTGAAACCTCACCAATAAATATTTAGTGACTAATAAACTTTGAATACTATGTATATGTATCGTAAGTAGAATACGTGTTGATTGCTCTTCCCACTAGTCACAAAAGCACAAGTTGGATTTAAGATTTGACTGAATTTTCTCTCTAATTTTGTCATATTAAGGCCACCAATTTATTTTTAAGTATAAATTCCTAACAAAATTAATATGAAGAGAGGCTATACTTTTACATAGGTTTAAGGGGAAGGGAAACTTCAAAGTGATTCCATATATTGATCGTGATCCTACTCATTTACATGTTTAAAATCTGAATGAAACAATTTCATGGTGAGAGAGGTTCAAGTATTACCTACTATCATGCAACCAGTAAATATTGGATGTGGGATTCAAATGCAACGTCAATCAGATTCCTTTGTCCAATATGCCACTCCAGTGTAAAACATTGTATTAGAGATTTAATTTCATTACATATAGACACGTGTATGTATATTCAAAATTAATACTTACTAAAATCAAAATCCATATTAATTATAAAACAAATGTTTACTCTAAGAGTTTGGAGCTTCTGAAAGATGTAGGAAAGATATGAAGCAGTGAGACTTTCAATCTCCAGAGCGGATCCACTGAAGAGTAGATCAATAATTGGTTGCAATAGCTGGGTTTGTTTATTGAGATGTTTTCCCAGGTGACCTGATGACCAAAGCACACCATTCCCTACTAAGCATTTAAACATGATTTATTTGACTTGCTTGAGCAGGGTACTCATGATGGAATTGCTTCATTTAATCATACAAGTACCTTCTGTGAATGAGGCATTTTGCTAGGAGGGAAAGTTACAGGATTGAGCAAGTCATACTACCTGCCTTTAAAATATTTAGATCCTGGGGCGCCTGGGTGGCTCAGTGGGTTGAACCTCTGCTTTTGGCTCAGGTCATGATCTCAGGGTCCTGGGATGGAGCCCTGCATCGGGCTCTCTGCTCAGCAGGGAGCCTGCTTCCCCCTCTCTCTCTGCCTGCCTCTCTGCCTACTTGTGATCTCTCTCTCTCTGTCAAATAAATAAATAAAATCTTAAAAAAAAAAAAATAAAATGTTTAGATCCTAACGGGAAGACATGTCTGTATATTAATAACAACAAAGTTAAGAGGATAGAGAAGAAAGGAGTGAAATTACTACATGCCAAGTTTTTCATCATAATTCAAGACAAATCACTAAATAGTATTTTAGTCTTGATATTTATAATTACAGAACATATATTTGATTAGGTGGCCTATACTTTTGAGACTCCCTCACAATGAAAATACACTGTTTATAACATTAGGAAAACAAAAAAGCTGCAAATTTAAAAACAAAAATCAAATGATTATTCTTACAGTTTTTACTTTATCCAAGTGATAACAATCTATTAGAACTTGTGTATATTCTTACATTTTCCTTTTTGTTTCCCTATTACCAAATACTACATGAATTAAGCTTAAAGAACTCGGGACATCATGTGGTATTTGTCTATTTTTCTTCTTCCCCATGTCACTACCCATTCATAAGAGTAACTTCTACACAAAATATAGAAAAATAAAGCAACATTGTGATCGAGTTAAGCATCACTTTAAAATTCTGTTACATGTTCTTACGAAAACAAGGCTGTATTAAAAAAAAAAAAAAGCTCCTAGAAAGCAAGTTTACAGCATACAAAAGCTGAAGAGAAGAAGTTATCTATTTTTTAAGCAGGTAAAGCAGTGAAACAGAAAGATGGGAAAGCATGGTGGAGAAGGGTAACAATTATCCGTGATGGCGTGCACTGCTCTACAGAGTATACACCTGAAAATTCTAGGTCTCAGTTTGAAAACCAATTCTAGTTACTTAGGAAATGACACTTCTTGTTCTGGGAATTGGGAATCCCTACCTTCAGCAATGTCACTGCATGACTTGTGACAGGGAAGCCTTAATGCATTTTGTATCATAACTCTTCCTCTGGGTTTTACTTTCATTTGTTTAGAATGTTAAATACAGTGTCAGGAGCAAATCAGTTGTCTCCATCTAGTCATCACAGACTAATTTGTCTGTCTGAAAGCTCTTTTATTTTATAAGGGAAGAAACTGCTGTTTAAAAAACAGAAGCCAGAGCTCTGGGGCTTAGTTTTCACCTCGGAAAAGTTAAGATGTTGAATTACATGACCTCTGAGTCCCTCTGAGTTCCAAATCCCGTAGTTCTACCATCTGGTCACCTCAGGCTACAGAGTTCAGAGAAATACTTACCATGCAGACCCACTGAAAAGTATTTACGAATAAGTTAAAATAAAAGTACCTTAACATTTAGATTTTTTGCTAGTCTAAGCTAAATTTTTTAAAAGAGCAATACAAGCATTTGCCATTCTTTTCTTCCACACAACAAGGCCTATCTCAAATAAATACACAGTTCATTCGGTAGACTTGTTTAAATAGTGACTGTCAAAATATCCAAAATTTAGGCCTGAAAAAGATCTTGAGATTTTACTGAGACTATAGAAAAAGAATAACTAACTATAAATACTATATCTAAATCTGCAGCTAATGAACTTGATTAAATCACAGTTAACCTTTGTAATAAATGTGCCAAAGCATGGCAACTCTCAATCAAATTATATTGTGCTCTATTGTAATGGTGTCAGACATGTTTTAACTTGAATTTCGGGAGTATTTACACAGTAATTCATTTAAATTGCTATACCTTGAGATTCTGTCACATTCATGATCATCTACTGGGCACAGAAAATGTAACTACGATTTTCCTTAAAGTAACCAATGAAAGAAAATGTGACTCTATACCCTACCTCCACTACATTCCTGATGCCCACATTAGCTCAAATCACCCAACTCATATGTTGTAGTGCAAGTGTCCATGAGATGCCAAGTTGTGCAGTTGAGTCTTGTTACTTTGATAAGCCCATATTAGACTCCGAAAAATAAAACTAGTTAGAGCACAATCTGAGTGTGAATTATTAGGGGGAAAATAAGATACTAGGGTTAGAAGGAGGTAGGAGGGGGAAAAGAAAATTTTACATGTTGAGACCAAGTTAGACTTTATGTCCAGATTTCTTGGAACCTATAGCCTGACTGTACAAACTTAGAATGGTTCACCAAGAATGAGCTAAAACGTAAGAACAAGATTAGAAACCTCACGACTCAGAAGTCTTTGTGCTCCAAGGACACGTAGAATTAGTAGATGCAAGGAAAGCAAGATTGTGGTGATGATTTCACAGGTGTATGCATATCTCTAAACTCATCAAATTGTGTGCATAAAATGTTTATTTTTTGTATACCAATGATACCTCAAAAAAACTCTTTAGAAAAAAGAAACTTTGAAAGATGGATTTACTTTTTGGTATTCACCTCAGAAAAATCTGGAAATAATAGAAATAGACAAGAAAACATCTTTTCTTCCTGTTTGTCTAGGGTCCATCGCCATGGCTTTCTCTCTTGGTTTTGCAGGAGGATCAAAGAATTGCAATGAGTAAAAGAAGAAAGAATGTGTCCTTCATGGTTCAATAAAATAAATAATATTATAAATTAATATTTGTATAGCACTTTACATTTTACAAACTACTTTTGAAGGTCGAGCAATGTTGGGGATTAAACGGTCAAAAACGAACACACTCTGAGCTGAGAAATATTGAATCATTTTTGCAGAAAGAGTATGACATCCAATTTTTTCCCAATGGAAGATTAAAAAAAAATTATCAGGTTGGTTCCTAAACAAAAAGTTATTATTCTTTCTGAAAGAAGTAAGATACCTGGACCTTCTAATTACTGAAGTGGGACAGCCAACATAAACAAGAAAATTAGGAGAAAGAATGCCGTCTGTTGTTAAAAAGTATAATCAGTTATGCAGAACTTAATAGAAAAACCACAACTTCATCAAAACTAAATGACAAAGATTTGAACTTTGGACAATAACATGAGCAGAATCTAAGAATAATCTGCAAAAAGCATTATGATCCAATGAAGCAAGAAGGCATCATATTCCAGTGAAATTGGAAAATAGCAAAGAATTCATAGCATGTGGGAGAAGATGAACCCAAATCAAAAGAAAAGCACTCCTTTAGTCTCCATCCCAGAACTCCCTTACCAACTTCTTCACTTTCTTTGTAGAAAAGAACTAGAAAATTTCCAAACTCCACTACTCCACTTCATAGTGGAATAATGTATCTATGTATAGGCTAGCTGTGTCATTATATAAAGTTCCTATTAGGTAGCATGGCTTTCTCTTTTGATGTACTGAGACCAATTTCAGTGTGTGTGTGTGTGTGTGTGTGTGTGTTGTTGGGGGGGGTGGAGTTGCGGGGAGGAGGGAGCTCCTACACCAACAAAAAGCAATTCTCTGGATGCCATCAGGGTGTCTTACAATTCAGCTTAATTCTGACACTATCTCCCCAGAAACAGCATCAACTCACACAAGTTAAGGGTTGGCTATAGGTCAAAGGTCCCCATGACTCCCTCCTTGGGTTTGACTACTTTTCTAGGGCAGCTCACAGAACTCAGGAAATTCATTTACTCATGGGATGGCAGGTTTGTTATAAAAGGATATAATTCAGTAACTACCAGATGAAATATATGCATAGAACAAGATAGGGAGAGGGCTTGGTCCTTCCATGCCCTCTCTGTCTATGCCACTCTCTCCAAATCCCCACGTGTTCACAAATCCAGAAGCTCTCCAAGCCCTCTCCTTCGGTTTTATTTTGTTTTTAATGAAGGCTTCATTACAAGGATATGATTGTTAACTCATTGGCCATTGATGATTGATTCAACATCCAGCCCTTTCCCCTCTCTGGAAGTCAGTGGGGTGAGACTGACAGTTACAACCCTCTAATCACATGGTTGGTTCTACTGGTAACCAGCCCCCATCCTTAGGTCTCATTAAGTAACATTTCATTATATAACAAAAGACAATTTATTCCTCTCACATTTAGGAAATTCTAAGGGAATTAGGAGCTCTGTGCCAGAAAGCAGGAAGAAGACCAAATACGTATTTTTTATGAATCATAATATCACACTTCCCTTAGTCTCAATTTACCCTTTGTTATCTTCAGAGAGTTCTGACTTAAAGAAGTCCTTCAACTATGTTTACAGATGGATGTGAACTGTGTGGACATTGGGAGATTCTTAAGAGTTAAAATTTGGTGTCTTAAATAAATAAAGCAAACCTAATGAAGTTTAATTCTCTCTGAATATTTTAAATTATCACAAATATAACCACATTTGCTATTCACAAAATTCATATGGAATCAATGGGGCAGGCATTATTAATTCTACTTTATAACAATGTTATTAAAGGAACTTGTTCAAACTCATACAGTTTATAAGTGTTAGAGAGAAAAAGTTTCCTCTACCCTTTTAGGCTCTTCAGTTGATCTATATATTAAATTGACATAAAAGAGACTAATAGGAGAAAAACAAAGTTAATTTCATATATATAGGAGTCCCATGAAAATATGAAATCCAAGGACAAGTCAGGAGGTTGAGGCTTATATGCCATCCTGAGCTAAGGAATGGGTTAGGGGCCTGAGACTTCAAAGGGACGGAGGGTAATTCACAAGACAGAAAGAAGAGCAGGTGTTTGGTAATTAGATACTTGCCCTGCTGTACAGATAGCTCATTTAGATAAAATTATTTCTGGTAATAACGCTCTCTCTGAGCCAGGTCCCCTACATAAATTCTTTAAGGAAGCTAAGGGAGAGGTAAAAGTTTTTCTTTCGTCTACTTGGTCTTGATTGCTTTTTGCTCAAAATAATCCACTTGCCAAAGTGGCATATGTTGAGGTCATATATTCTGTTTCTCTTCAGAATCATCATAACCTATTTGATTCTAGCTGTCATCAAGCTAGAACTAGTTCTAAGCATAGAACTCTTTGCTCTGACCAAAGTCACACTGAAAGGTTACAAATATTTCAGGTAAAAATAATTTAAAGTTTCTCTACCCTTCTATTCCATTTAAAACCCCATTGTTCCCAATAATGCCAAGCCAAATTCTAGTTTTTTTTTAAACTGTAACACTTAAATTGTATGATTTATATCATTTAGGAAATTAACTGCAACACTTAAATTTTCTGATTTGTATTTCATTTCGGATAATATTTTTCATAAAAATAAAACTAACCCTCAGAATAATCAGTGTAATTTCTATATTCAAGTGACAAATTTTGCCCACTGATTTTCCTAGATGACATATTAGAAAAGACTTACATTAGGGAAATGCCAACATATACCCACTGCAGTGGCTAGAATTTCAACAACCGAAAATTCTGAGTTTTGATAAGATGGAATACCTACACTGTTTGTGAAAATCACTTTGGGAAAATGGGCAGCAACTACTAAAGCTGAACAAAGTAGTGCATTCCTTGCTGGGTACCTAACAGAATCACATACATATAAATACCAAAAACCATGCACAAGAAATTACCCAGCTTTACTCATGACAACACCAAACTGGAAATAATCCAAATATACCAGGGTGGCCCAGAGGGCCAACTCCAGCATGTTACCTCTTTTGTAAAGTCTTGGAACACAACCACATCCATTCATTTACCCATTGTCTATGGGTGCTTTCATGATGCAATGTCAGAACTGAATATTTGTAAAAAAAAAAAAAAAATCATATGATCCATCACGCCTAAAATGCTATCTGGCCATTTGCAGAAGAAATTTACTAACTCCTGATCTACAGTATACCAGCTTAAATGTTTTGAGGGGTATATTCATACAGTGGAATACCCTTCAGCAATGAAAATAAATAAACTGCTACTTTCCATTATTGATAAACCACACTCACATAATAATAAGTTAAAGAAGAAAGAAACAAATAATCCATAATCTACAACTGATTCCACTTAGGTAAATTTCAGAAGTTAGCAACCCTTACCTTTGTGACCTTGGATAACACTGGGAACGGGACCGTATTTGTGATTGGAGGGGTTATAAAGGGGCTTCTGGATGATGGAAATGTTCTGATTTGAGCAATATTAGAAGCATTTTCTAATAATTCATTGAGATATTCTTTTATATTTTGTGTACTTTCTTAATCTATTATACTGTGCTACAAAAGTATAAAATCTTAAATATAAATTTTACAAAAATGTAACCAGATGAAGAAAAACAAATTTATCGGGCTTCTTTTCCTGGAAGAAGAACGTTGCTCAGCTGCTTGGGATAGGGGATCAGACCCCCACCTCTAAAGGGATGTGATAGGTAGAATAATGAAGCCCACACACACCTATGATGTCCACATCCTAAAAATCTAGAACCTGCAAATATGTTAGCTTAACAGAGAAAAGGGACTTTGAAGTGGTGATCAAGATAAAGAATCACATAAGTCTTTAAAAGTAGAAAGTTTTGCCCAACCATAAACACAAATAAGTGCTATAAAGATGGTGGGGGGAAAAGGTTATATGCTAGATTTACTGGGAAAAAGAAGAAGGCCTAATTCAGCTAGGATAGCCAAGAAAGACCAATCTTGGTAATACAGAGCAAAATATTGGGGAAAAAAGCATCCAGCTGGAGAACTGGAATGAAATGTTCCAAGCACAAAGCACAGGGAAGAGCTGAAGCAAAGACTCCAACAAAGACAAGATCGGAGGCTTCTCAAGTCAGAAAGATTAATGTGGCCATTGTGAATGGTGGAAAGTGAGGACCCAGATCTGGGTGAGGTCTTTCAGGCTATGGTAAGGATGGAATTTTATTCTAAATGGACTGAGATAACATTCTCCAGTTTACATTTAGAAAATTACATTCTGACTAGTGTAGAGAAGATAGTTTAGAACAGGGGAGGAGATGTGAGGGGAGATGGAAGGAAAAGGTATCAGCTGGTTGCAAAGTTCCAGTTGAGAACTCATGTTGGCTTGGACTCAAGTTTTAGCAACAGAGATCATAAGAAGTGGCAGGATTCGAGACATTTCTTGGAGGGACAACCAACAGGATTGTCGGAGAGATTAGGTATAGAGGATACGGGAAGAAGAATCATGGCTATCTCCTAGGATTTTGACCTGAATAATCAAATGAATGATGGTGATACCCTTGTTGGAGCATATCTCCAGACAAATATCATATATACTGATGATTCAATTTGGGTCATATATGTTTTTTGTGGTCCTTGCAGAAAAGTTCCTGTTGTAATCCGAAATTCATTTTACATTATCAATCTTATGTTCCTTAATAAGCTTTAGTTTCCTGATTAATGGGTTCCCTTTGTAAATTGCCAAACTAGTAATGCCTATCAACACCACCCTAAACGATGGAAAACTTCACAGTGACTATGCAGTAAACTGACGACTGCCACAATGAAAGCCAAAAAGTGAAGCTGAAATACGAACCACATTCGAGTTTCAGGGGGCCACGCTTCAACAAATGTCATTGGGGTGAATTACTAAACAATGTTCTGATAAAGATCCCATGGATTCAAAATGAGCTGACCCTGCCCTGACTTGCTGGATAATTAATTGTTCACATCCTAAATCACACGGAAGGTAAAAGTTGTTGCCAATTGGGTTCGAGACATCCTTGAAGACAGATACTATTATATTAACTGTGCAAGGCTCTATAATCCAGAGCCTGGCTCACATTGTTTCCTTCTAAAATTTTCTTTCCCCTTTCCCCCTTCCCCTGACAGGATGAAATGCCCCTTTCTTATGTGACCCCGTAACACCCTCATCAAAACATTTATTTTTTTTTAATTTTTTTTTTAAAGATTTTATTTATTTACTTGACACAGAGAGATCACAAGTAGGCAGAGAGGCAGGCAGAGAGAGAGGAGGAAGCAGGCTCCCTGCGGAGCAGAGAGCCCCATGCGGGGCTCGATCCCAGGACCCCGAGATCATGACCTGAGCCGAAGGCAGCGGCTTAATCCACTTGACAGAGAGCTCACAAGTAGGCAGAGAGGCAGGCAAAGAGAGAGGGGGAAGCAGGCTCCCCTCTGAGCAGAGAGCCTGATGTGGGGCTCGATCCCAGGACCCCGAGATCATGACCTGAGGGGAAAGCAGCGGCTTAATCCACTGAGCCACCCAGGCACCCCTCATCAAAACATTTAACTGACTACCTATTTACTGTCTACTCTTAAGACTTCTATCCCATTGGACAAACTATCCCTGCAATACAGAACAGTAACTCAAATAGTTTACCTGAAAAAAAAAAAATCTCAAAATATCCAAATTGGCCCTTTTATTTTCACTTCCTGCCAAGCAAACGATCTCCTGATGAAATATGACTTCCCTTGAAGTTTTTCCTATTAGAAAATAATTCTCTGATCATGTTGGTTTGAAAATACAAGTTACATTTCTCATTGTCTTTTTAATTCACTTATCAGTCACCACAAGATGGATTCACTTTGAAAGGGTTATCCAGTCCGGTTTCTGATTTTGCTGACAGTGAATACCCCCTGCCTAGTCCCTTTGGGGGGCAGCCAGCTGGCTTCTGCTGGCAACAAGCTGACTCCATCACATCTCATTCAGTTTAAACTTCGACCCTATGAATTGGCATTTCGTGGTTTGTTTCATTACTGATTTACTGACGGATAGTAAAATACTTTCTTGTTAAATGGTTGGTTAAAAACAATCATTATTTTCCTTTAATTGTTTGTTTTTAAGAGACTCCCTGCCTTAGCAGTTTTATTATTAAACCAAAAATGTGTACAGCAAAATAATTTTCAATTTTATTGTGAGATTTAAGGATAAAAAGTATTTTCCATATATCAGTTCCACCTACACAAAGCTCTTCTGGAAAACCAGTGCTGATTAAAATGATTAATGCTTCTAATACATTGACTGAATTTGTCATTGTACCTACTTTTCCACTGTAATATAATATTTACAATAAGCTACTGGAAGCCAAAAGCTCATGTCTTCCATTGTTTGTGTTGCTTCACAAGCAGAGAGGTTGGTGCTTCTTAGACGTCTCTCCTTCGATCATATTTCGTAGCCCTGAGAAGTGTGCCACATTGTAAAATACATAACATCAGAACTGAGGACTTCACTGCCCTCCTTCTTTGCTGCCTTCTACCCATCCTAGCGCTCTAGCACTCGCACGCACACGCGCACGCACACACACACACACACCCTTCCTGATCATCTTTATAAAAGTATTACAGGCAATCAGCATGTTTTTAAATTTGTGTGCATCTACTCTTGCTCCCTAAATGTTTAACTGAAACAGACTGTGATTACTGGCGCCAGAACTGGGATATTCCTGGTTCCTTCACAAAGCTGCCTGGGCTAAGTAGAGTTGGGCATCCATCCTTTCTACTGGATCCTCATCTCTTAGTGCTCTTTTCCAGGAAGAGAATAAGCACAAAGGATGTGAAGCCAGAAGGATTCATCTAAAATACTAGCAGTGGTTCTTTTTCCTTTAAGGAGCTGGTTAAAAGGGAGTCTGGCCAGAATTTTCTTGAGAACTTTCAAACACACTAAAGAACTTAAGTTTGCATTTTCCAAAAATTTCTTTTCTTGAAGGAGTTGATTTCTCATGATCCATTTTTTCCTTCACACCTCACCTTCCAAACTAGGGTCTATTTTGAATGAGGTACTGGAGAGCTAACCAGCGATGCCTAAGAAGAGCATGAGCTCCCTCTCGTGGGGCTTAGAAATCACTTCTGAAACTTGAAGCTCCAGCCGCTCAAAAAGTTGGTGAATTTCTAAAGTCCCGGCCTCCAAGAGAAGGTGTGGTGCCTTGTCCCTTCCTCACTAATGCGTTAATCCCCATTTCGAGTTCTGCTTAGTTGCTGCCAGGATTTCTCTTAGCTCTTCGAATCCATCCTAGAACCATGATTATGTATTACAAAATTGAAACTTTCATAAAGTGTTTAACTTATTTTGTTTTTTGAGATCCAGATCCGTAATTCAGTTGTGACCAAAAAATGGACCATTTGCTTTAGTAAATTTACATTCCACTGAGTACAGTCACATAACATGATTTCATGTGAACTGCGTCATAACTGAAAATGTGGTATTAAAATTCTCAGTGTCAGGTGTGGAGTCAATGCGGGACAAAGGCGAACCTGACTCTTCTGGTACCAAACCAAACATTCCTTCTATCCCGCTCAACCTTTGCCCTTCCACCTCTACAGTCTTGCTGTTCTTTCTGCCCAGGGGACTCTTCCTCAAGCTTCAAAGTCTCAGATCATTGTCTCAATGCTTCGTTCTTCAAAACTTTGAGCCAAATGTATAATTGCATAATTAAAACAAATCATCTGGCTTGGAAGCCAGATGTTTCTAATGCGAAAACTGTGCATCAGTTAACACAAATACCTCTCTCCACAACCATAATATTTTTAACAAGAATTTAAGATAACTGTGGTAGGGACAAAGTGTTTGAAAACAAAGTCGCCCAAAAATTTGGAGCATAAGGTTTCCACTCCAGTATCCTTTTCATGTCTGGTAATGCAGAAACAACTACTAAATCTGAGGGAAGCTATGTCAAAATCTCATTTATCCAAACCAGGTCACTGACTGAATCTTAATCAAATGATAAATGATACCTGTTACACACCAGGAAGCGCATTACAGGGCTCATTACAAAGAGATAAGTGACATTTTACTTATCCCCTTATTTATCCTGTCTTGTTCGTACCTACTTACAACCAGAAAGCAATATGGAGGGTGCCTGGGTGGCTCAGTTGGTAAAGCGATTGCCTTTGGCTCAGGTCATGATCCTGGAGTCCCAGGATCTAGCCCCACATAGGGGTGTGGGGGCTCCCTGCTCAGTGGGGAGTCTGCTTCTCCCTCTGACCCTTCCCTGTCTCGTGCTTTCTCTCTCTCTCATTCTCTCAAATAAATAAATAAAATCCTTAAAAGAAAGAAGGCAGTATGGAGTCTGAAACCAAACTTCCATTTATTGACTGTGTCCTTCGGTGAGTTACTCATCCTCTCTGAGACTTGGTTTCCTCACAAGTAAAATTAAGGTGACAATACAGCTTACCTTCATTAGGGTTGTAGGAAGGATTAAATAGTTCAATTCATGGAAAGTACTTAGTATCTGGCACAGACTAAGTAGTCCATAAATGTAATTCTTAGTAGTACATTAATATTGTTAATCTACGAGCTGTATAAGTGCCTCATTTCTTACTACTTTTGTCCCATTCCTGATATCTAAACATCTTGCCTAGTTTGGTTTTTGTTTTTTTTTAAGATTTATATATTTATTTGAGAGGGAAAGAGAGCACAAGTGGGAAGGGCAGAGGGAGAGAGAATCTGAAGCTGACTCCACCTTGAACAAGGATCTCCACACGGGGCTCGAGCTCATGACCCTGAGATCATGACCTGACCCAAAACCAAGAGTCACTTGCTTAACCAACTGCACTACTGAGGCGCCCCACATCTTGCTTAGTTTTGACCTCTCTCGGCTCACATAGAGTTGCCCTGGTCTTTTACACTTTGCTCTTGATCTTTTTTCCCTTCTATCATCCGCTCTGGCCCTCAGTAGTGATGATGGATGGTGCCCAGCTGAGCCTTCCTGCTAAGCTGACTTCCATTGCCCTGATCACTGGTCTGACCACATACTCCCTGGTCTAGCAGCAACCTAATCCTAACTATACATGTACCACCTCAAGCGTACTGCTCCTACGTTCTATAGAAAATTAGAACAAGGATATGGGTACTGACTCTTGAATTCAAAGTCTCTGTTCGATTAGCAACCCTTTTCCATATTTCTCAGACATCAGCCATCCAATGTATAAGTCAGATCAAGAGAAGCCCAACAACAAAAAGTGTCATTTGGTCATTCATTTTTTTCACCCATTCATTTTTTTTAAAAATTCTATTTAGGTACAATGGAAGATGAAAGAGACTGCTGCAACCAGAGAGATTTCTGCATCCCGCCACATTTATTACATTATTCAAAAAAGCCCAGAGGTGGAAGCAACCAAACATCCACCGACAGATGAATGAAGAAAGAAAATGTGATACGTATATAGGATGGAATACTATTCAGCCTTTAAAAAGACAGAAATCCTGTCATATGCGACAACATGGAGAAGCCTGGAGGACTCTAGGCTAAATGAAATACACCAGTAATGAAAAGACAAATACTATATGACTCCACTAATACAAAGAATCTAAAGTAGCCAAATTTATAGAAACAGAAAGGAGAAGAGTGGTTTCCAAGGGCTGGTGGGGAGAATAGGCAGAGGGAAAGGAGGAATTGTTGTTCAATGGGTCGAGAGTTTTCCAGAAGAAAAAGTTCTGGAGATCTGTCCAACAATAATACAAATATACTTAACATGACTAAACTATTTTAAGTTCTTAACCATTTAAAAAATGGTTCGGGGCACCTGGGTGGCTCAGTCGGTTAAGCATCTGCCTTTGGCTCAGATCCTGATCCCAGAGTCCTGGGATCGAGTCCTGCATCGGGCTCCCTGCTCAGCAGGAAGCCTGCTTCTCCCCCTCCCACTGCCCCTCCTTGTGTTTCCTCTCTTGCTGTCTGTCTCTCTTGTCAAATAAATAAAATCTTTTTAAAATATTAAAAAATTAAAAATTGTTCAGATGGTAAAAGTGGTGTTATATGTTGTAATTTTTTTTAAAAAAAGGGCTACTCAAATCTCTTCAGCATTCTGTGTGTGTGCATGTGTGTGTTTTCTTCTAGCTGAGAGAAGTCAGTAAATTGGAGTGTCCAATCATCACAACGCCTCCAAACAAAGCAGCCTGTTGTGACAACTTTAGTGTGGGTGATGAAGGGGCAAGAAATCCACTCATGGACATAACCCAGCTGGAAGAAATGAAGGATAGTCATCTCTTTCTCCCTTCTTAGAGAAGAACTTACAGGTACCCAGAGTAGACCAAAGATAGAGCCCCAGGTGCCATGGCACGAAGTTTCTATATAAGTATTATTACATGTATGGGATTGCAGCCCTCGTTACTAATGATAACATGTGAAACTGTTTGGTAAACAGTAAAGAGTATTTCTATCCTGTAATATATTCTCCACCAGTGTCCAAGCTGCCTCCTTTTTGGTATGCCCAATAGAAAGCTTCAGGCACCCATCACCCAAAAGCCTCTCTCTCTGTCTCTCTGTCTCTCTTTGTCTCTGTCTCTGTCTCTCTCTCTCTCTCTCCCTCTTTGTCTTTCACGCATACACACACTCTTATCCTAAAGTTTAACATCTCAGGAATCTCGGGAAAAAAAAAAAAAAAGCCTATTTCACCACTGTTATTACATTGCTGAGAACTTTCTAAGTTCGGGAGTGTTAATCCCAATAATGGCTTGGCCCATTTTTGTTTATGTTCTTGCTATCTGTGCTAATGCCAGATATGCCTATATTCATTTTCTAAAATGAGACACTTCCAATTTGTTCAACTTCCGTGTTTCTTCTTGAGTCAAGACAGCAGGCAGGAATGTAAGTCATTATCAGCATATATCACAAGCTGGAATCTTTGGAAATGCAAAAGTCATTTTGTAAAGTTCTGTTAGTTGAATCTTTCTGTCTTTATAAAGCCTCAACTACAGTTGATATACTGATATACTGATATTTTCTTACTCTCTTTGAGACAAATTCCATTTTAGATCAATAACCTCAGAGCACATGGCAGCTTCATAAATTCTTAGAGCTAAGTAGCAGGGAATCTGCAAAGTCCTTTACACATTATCTTTTAAATTCCCTACAGTAAGCCTATGAAACTAATTATTAACCTAATTTATGAATGATAAAGTTAAGATTTAAAGAGATTACATAACTTACCCAAAGTTGCATAGTAAGTAGAAGAGCAAAGATTTTTAACTCATCTAACCACACACTCTATGCTTACTCACTGCGGTACCACTTATAAACTCAATATCCCAAGCCTTGTAGGAAACCCCAGATTAACCTGTTATTCATTCTACCAGAACAACACTATAACCTACTAGGTGTATTTTAAAATGTCCCAATGCATTCATTCATTTGTTCATTCACTCATTTATTCCTTTATTCGTTCAGTAAGCATTGTTCCAGATGCTAGGAATAGCGTTACATAAATACCAAGTCCCTGCTCTCATGGAATTTATGGTCTAGTCCTTATTCAAGAGGGCTTAATATCTGCACCCATGGAGAGCCTACCTGTGGAGAGAGACAGAGTGCTCTCTCCTTCACAGAGAAAGAACCAGTGCAAGACAGAAAGACCACAGGCTGTGCCGTAGAAAAAAGCAATCACTCCTGCGAAGAATAACATTTCCTGTATTTCTATTTGGGTCAAGGTTTACAGAACCAACCTACCAAAGTTACATGATTTTTCACGAATATTTTTAAATATGTCCTACGTTATAAAGTTAGTCATGGATGTGTGCATGCAGTTGTGTCCAAACTTTCCCTTTAAAAAACAACACACTCGCTCTTCAGATATCTTCTGCAGCTGTGATTAAAATCTTAAATATCATCATCTTAGGAAGATGGTTGGGATTCTTTTTCCCTAAGTGCTCTACTTTTCATTCGCCCCGTCGTGAGCTCAAAGATGCTCCATATCCAGCAAATGGGCCTTCACAAAACATGGCGCGATTAGAAACAAAACCAGTATCTTGACAAATGGAGATTTATTTTCTCATCAAGCAGATTTTTTTCTAAAGTTGCAGCCTCCGAGTGGCAAAACCAGACATCACCCACAAGCTCACAAGTCTTGAGACTTCAATATTGCCAACTGAGCAACTTCCATGCCCCATTAAGTGTGCAGACTCGAAAATCCCGGATTTACCCTTCTTTTATTTAATAAGGGTTGATTAGCTTTGCAATTAAGCCATACAGTTCATAGGCTTTGCTCTGAAAGAGTACCCATCTCCTTACTGCCACTTAAAAAGTCTTCCTTTCAGTATAATAGCCTTTTCGAGTAGTTTCAATTGGAAAGAGCAGACAATATCTCACAGCACCATTTAACACCAACTCAGCCTACGAGTACACCAAGGAACAAGCAACCCTCTCAGTTTGCAGTTAATGAATCAAAGTTTAAGACGACAAATTGGCTCGCTGAGGCAAAATAGTTAATTAACTTTTAGTCAGAAATATTCATCCTGCTCTCCTGGCATAAACAAGTCTCATAAACTCTGTTTACTTACTCAAGTGTTTTTCTCCTCTTCCACATCCCTAGGCGTCATTCAGAGCTCTTAATATATCATGTCAAAGTAGCTCCACAATTTTAATCCAATCTTTTTTTATGTTTTCAGCCTTCAAGAGCCTCCCGTCCCCCGCAAAAAAAAAAAAAAAAAAAAAAAAATAATAATAATAATAATAATAATAATAAAATCTCTTCATCACTGATTTAAGTTCTGTAAACACTGGAATATAAACTGTAAAGAAAGAAAAGAAGGGAAAGAAAAACCTCCAACATTAAAGTCTGGAGGTTCCATCACTTTGGATGTTAATTGAATCAGACTTTGTGTTTCTTAAAGTAAACACATTAATTCCGAATGTTCGGTTAGCTCGGGCTGCGTCGCCCGTCAGGGGAGGCCGCAGACTGATGTTGTAGCAAAAGCTAGCATGTGCAATTAGCAAAGAAGTTTAATGGCAACCACTCCAGACCCTCTTGCCTCTGGTACTTTACAGATGCAACATTTCCTTAAAACAACATTTTAAATATGAGCTAATAAGAGAACCATGTCAACAGCTTTGATGGATTTATACTTGAACAGTCGTGGCATTATGCACTCCCTACCTGCTCTTCCCAAGTCACCTCTTGCTAATTTTTTCCCCAATTATTATGTTTCTTCTGGAGAAAACACGCATACTTTCACTACGAACGGCATCTATTTGTTACTTTCTGTCACTGGCCCATGTTTTCTCAAGGAAACCTGTCTGCTACAGTGAATGCGTGCATTTAGCGCTACTGACATTGACGCTGCTTACATTTTGTTCTTTGCAGTGTTGCACAAAGTTTACTTTTTTTTTTTCCGCTAGCTCTGGGCCAGGCTCCTTCAACCTCAAGTCATCATCATTTTATGAGATGATTTTTCCAAAAGCAAATTACAGGTTCATAATTAAGTAAGTGTTGGACCAGAAATGGTGCTTATTTTTGGAAGTGACTCATTTGTGTGTGGATGAAAAGTCAGGTTAATGCCTTTCGACACACATTAAGGGACAGACGTAGTGTACCAGAGAAGGCAAACCTCGACTGTAAAAGAAATTATTTTCCAAAAGTTTATTTGCAAGTTGATAGATGTCCCCTGGTGAGTTAAACGTAATTTATGCAAATATTTAGCTTATGTAAGTGAAACCTATTTTCCCGTGAAACCAACTTTAACCAAGATTGATATTTAGTTCCACCAAATTGTATTGGACTTCCATGAAGTATCAGGTAAGGTTCTAAGATCCAGGTGTATTACGATGAGGGAGACAGAGTGCTGTCCTCAAGAATTTACAAGGCAGGGTGCCTGGGTGGCTCAGTGGGTTAAAGCCTCCGCCTTTCGCTCAGATCATGATCTCAGGGTCCTGTGATCAAGCCCCACATTGGGCTCTCTGCTCGGCGGGGAGCCTGCTTCCCCTTCTCTCTCTGTCTGCCTCTCTGCCTACTTGTGATCTCTCTCTCTCTGTGTCAAATAAATAAATAAAATATTTTTAAAAGAAAGAATTTACAAGGCAATAAGACAGAATTTATTTTTATGGGAAATCCATTCAAAGCTTTTCTTTGGAATCTGAACACATCGCATCCTTCTCTCTGCTGGTGGACTCCTCTTATCCCTCCAACTGCCGCCTGGAGCAGAGACTCTCCTATATATAATTCCAGTGCAGGGGGATAAATGCTTAGGGTGTTAGTGAAGCAAAATGGTAGCCATCCAAAATGGGGAAGGGTGACGGGAATGAGAATGAATAGGTAGGTTTCCTAAAGGAAGGGATTGCTCAGTTGAGTTATGTAGGATGGAGAGAATTTATTAAACTAGTGGTCCTCAAAAAGTGTGGGCTTCAGACCAGCAGCATCAACATGACCTTGGAACTTGTTTGAAATATAAATTATTGGGCTCCACCCCGAAGTGACTGGCTCAGCATCCCTGAGGATGGGAGTCAGCAATCCGAGTTTTAACAAGCCCTCAAGATGATTCTGACGCACAGTAAGGTTTGAAACCCACAATATGGAGGCAAGTTTTCAGGCAGTAGAGCAGGAGGAGAGGCTGATGATTTTTCAGGGAGTGAGTTATGGGAGCAAACACTGAGAACAGTTGTAGTAAATCTCCAGGCTGCTTTGAGCATTGGTTGTTAGCCGCTCACCGCTGTCCTCTTTGAAGAATGGTTCCAGCCTAAGGGAGGTGACTTAACGACTTACCTGGGAATGCCTGGGAGACTATGCCCTTTCTAAAAGGGGCCAATAGCCAAAGACAGACTGGTATGGTGATAAAAAAGACCAGTTCCCTTACCTCAAAACAGAAGAACTCTGTTTTATAATTCATGCTCCAGTGGTCCCTATAGGATCAGCTGAACTCACATCTTTGCCTGGCACATTTCTTGGTCCTACCCTGCTTCTCTCACTCTGTTTCAGGTTTCTCCAGAGAGCCCTTCCTCAGTAAATCACAGCCACAGAATCCACACATTGGGCTGTTTTTAGGGAACCCAACCCACGACAGTGGCCCCCAGTCTAAGGATGTGTGGGGAGCTGCAGGAGGTCTGCACTGACAGAGCATAAGGTGTAAGTCAGAGAGTGGTGAGAGGGGAGATGGAGGGCTGGGAGGTGCAGGTCTATGAGGTACTTTGGACCACAATCATAAAACGGCACAATGCAGACCCGTGCACACACACACACACACACACACACACAAACACACAGAGATTGAACCTCAGTACACATAAAATATTGACATGGGTGAGGGGGAGGAGAAGCCACTCACAGTACAACTTTGGATCTCAATGAAAATATCTTCCCTATGAACAATAAATAATCATTTACATCTCCCCTCTCATCCAGACACAAGATATAAGGAGACTCCTGAATCCAAGGAATCCAAGCCACAGAGGTCAGGCGCCGTGGGATCACTTGAAGAAAGAGAGATTCTTGGAGATCTCGAAGGAAGAGAAGGACCCGCTGAGTGAAGAACCAGGGAAACCCTCCCACCAATGGGGACGTGTAAGGAAATAGACCCTGGGATGAGGAGAAATTCTCAAGACCAAAGGAATGAAACTCAACAAGGGTAGGTCATGGCTTCACCTTTTCCTTCTCTGTCTTCTTTGGCCTCTTCTTTTCTTAGCTCGGGGCTCCCAAGCACAAACTATTTGGGCCACATTTCCAGTTCCGGGGAATTCAATGGTCATACATATTCTTTTCTTTTTCGAAGAGCTACTGCTTTCCTTTCCACCACATCAATGATTGGTTTGAATCAAAATTTCTTTCCAATTTGCTCCAGCTCAGTACGGAAATCCGGCCAATACTCAGAGCTTCTCCCCTTCCTCTGTCACTCAACTAAGCACACATAACCTCTAGAGCATGTTCTAAAGGTCATTTTTCCCTGGTAGCACAAGAGAAAAATAAATCATGGAGATCCACTAATTATTCTCCTGAAATTTTGTTTGTGTGCCTTCCTAGTACCCATTCCTTCTTCTCACAATAGTCCTCAGTTTCTTTCATGGACCCTCTCTGCCTCCATACGCAATTCCTTTGACTAAAAAGGGTCTCCATCACTGGTCTTGCCAAAGAAGGGGTCTCTTTCCCATTGAACTCTACCCTGAAAACACGAATGGAACTTCCATAGCTACCAGTCGAGCTGCCACAAACAGAGAGGATGGGCTTCCAGAGACCACAGAAGGACTCTGAGAATAATGGCAGGACTGGAGTGGAGTAAAACATTGCTTGATCTCTAAATTTAGCAGTGTCCTAGACCAAGTCTACTCTGGACTTTTCAGTATTGTAAATTACCAAACACCCTTTTTTCACCTTAAACTACTTGGAAAGTTTTCTATCCTTTTCGACAGGAAGTCCTAATTGATATAAGAGGTCTTATATTTTTCAGAAAGCAAATATGACTGAATCTAATCTTCCCCCATGCCTCAGTCTTTTGCTGAAGAAGCCTTCAAATGTGCTCACCTTTCTCTTTCATTTATACACTGTATCCCAAAAACACAGTCCAAGGAAAATTTGTTTGGACTCCTGTACCATGTAAAACGTAAAAGGGAAAAGCTGCTTTGTGGTTACATAAATGTGGAAATTACCTCCTCTCACAAAGTTTAATTGGTTTCCTTACTGCAGGACGTCTCAGAGTCTTTAACGTATGACTTATGTGCTAAATCTCTAAGAGAAAGTCACCATACGCCTGAATCCCCCAGTATGTTTGGTTGTGAAAATCTTATTTTCATTGAGTAATTATAAGACAAGATTACATGAAATGCATTTCAGAAAGTGGGGATCCAGGTGGAATTTCAGATTCCATTCTAAACTGCTTTGCATTCAGGGGACTTTGTTTCTCCCACCTGGGCCTTTCAATCATTCCATCTGGTGAGTCCCAGGAGGGTTCCACATGACAATGAGTTGGGACAACAGGGTTGGGGGAGAAGAGTTAGAATTAACCATCCAACATGAAGCAAGGTTTCCTCACCTTTGGACAGACTGTAGGCCTTCAGTGTAATATGGTCATTTCGTCTTTATTGCTTCGTGTTGTATCCATTTGTGAAACTTAAGATGAGTATATAAAAATACAAAAAAAACTTCTGAAACCCATTAACTTAATTTTTAAAAAAGAAGAAACAAACAACCTTTATCAGAATCTGAGAACTACTACACCAGTTAATTATCTAGAATACATCTGAACAGAACAGATTTTAGAAAGTCACTTATAAGGTTTTGGCTGTACTTCCTGAAATGTTTTTGATGAGCTTTTAATGTTTAAAAAGTCTGACAGCTGCTCCTGAAAATTAAATGCTGTTTGTCAGCAAGCTACAGTTAACTCTTTTCAATAAATAGGTAATTTGTTTCTTTAGAAAACAGTTGAAAGCATTCACTGACATTTGAGAGAAAGGAAAAACTGGGTAGTTGCAGGGAGGGGTTCAAATCTGGTGCACTGTTTAATCTAAGCCCTCTGAAGGTAAGAGAGGGATTGGACACAGGAAGACAGACAGCTTTGGTGTCTCTAGGAAAAGGGATCAAATTGCAAATGATTCTTTTTTGAGCACCTGACTTCGTGAAAAGAGGTCACAGTATAAAAATGTGATTCTTCTGTGTGGCCTTTTGCATTTGCTTTACAGAAATATCATCTAGAAGCTCTCCCTGAACCTCACGCTTCCATGCATTAAGGAATGTGCTTATCGTAGATAACATGAAATTCAGCCATTTTTTTCCCAAGAGCTTCTTGGTCAAGACGATGTCTTCTCTAACAATCCCCTGAGGCAGCCAGCAGTTTGCCAGATCAGATCAGAGATGGTTCTATTTCTCTCCAGCCTTTGGTACTCTCAATTGTCTGTCTGTCCACTCCACATCTTACACATGCAAACACACACCATCAAATCCTGGTCAGGAAAACAGAAATCACTGTGGCATTTCAAAACATGAAGGGTTTTTTTTTTTTAATTTTTTTTTTAATTTTTTAGACAGACAGTAGGCACAAGTAGGCAGAGAGGCAGGCAGAGATTTGAGGAAGAAGGCTCTTTGCGGAGCAGAGAGCCCGATGCGGGGCTCCATCCCAGGACCCTAGGATCATGACCTGAGCCGAAGGCAGAGGCTTTAATTGAGCCATCCAGCATCCAGGCGCCCCACAAAACATGAAGGTTTTAGTACAGGAAATTAGTAATAACAGGTGATGGACCACTTAACAGATGGAAAAGGGAGCTCTGAGGTAGACGAGAGGGGAAGGAGCTAACACCTAGGGCTGGGGTTAGAGCCCCTGTGAGCTTGGGCTAGGAGTCTGAGGCAGGGACGCACTCCTGGCCATGGCTGGTGCCTCCGAGTTGGTGTGAAGAGGCCAGTTCTTTGAGTGCTGGAAGAACTGAGCTGGTAAGTAACTTTCACTGTGGGAACAAGTAAAAAGGGGGGAGACGGCTCTTCTTTTCTCCTCCCACTTTCTAGTCTCTCTCTAGTGTCCTTAGTGACACCTCCTAAAAGAGAATCCTCTTGGCAAAGGAGCCTTGAAAATGGAGTTTGAGAGTCCCACAGCCTCGCAGAGGACATGTGGGAGACCTGACTTGGAGCTGAGAGGTAATAGGTAAACAGCCAGCCCCACGTCAAATCTCCTCCGTCCTCCAGAGCTAGCTTCAGGCTCTACTCTCCGCTCTCCTCATCCAAATACAAGGAACAGGGTAGAAGGAAACATCACGACAGCCTTCCCTAAGCACCGAGCATTACGTGCCTTGTCCTGGAGCACAATGCTGGGATCCTAGTCATGGCAAAGTCCCCTAAGAACAAGGTGATTGACTTTGGGCAAGTTGTGTAAACTCACTGACAGTAATTTCCTTTTCTGGGATAATTATGTCTAGTTTGGAAAGTAGGATCAAGTACACAAATGGGTCATCGGACTAAAGGCCTAGCACAGGTCCTGTCCCATAATAGACGTACAGTAAATATTAGCCGACTTCCTTCTCTTTCTCCCTTATTCCTCATCCTTCCCCGTGGAAAGACACACTTTGTACCTAGTTACTGGAATGTTAGGCATCAGTAAAATACCTGTGAGATCATTGGCAGGAAAATGTTTCCTTTTAGCTGTAGGGGTTTTTCTGGCCCAGCGGGTCACATTCTCAAGAGTTCCAAGGAAGAGATACACAAATTGCTCGCAAGGATGACCTCGTTGTCAGGATACAGGGGAAATAGAAAGGGAGATCTTAAGAGAACAATTTGTGTTCTGCTCAAGAATGTGTGGCAGACTTTGTAAGACACAGGGAAAATCTGCCTAACTTCGCTGGGGACAAGAAATTTTGCTTGAGTGGCCTGCCTTTTCTTTGCTTAGATGACATTTGTATGTCTCCAAAATAGTGAATTTGAATGGATCCTTTTCCCTACTAGGTATGAAGCATTGCTACGAGCAGAATTCACACCAAGTCATCTCCAAGTTTATTGGGTTCTCAAACCCAGCCTACTAGTGCTTAATTCCAGCTCATGCACCTCCCCCTGGTACAATCACTGTGTCAGGTAGCGAGGTTCAGAGTGGTCTGGGAAAGGCCCTTTCCTTCACCCATCACCTCAAAGCAAAAGGCTAGGTATGTATTTTCTCACAAACTAGACCTCACTGACTCCTCCCTTCTCTTCTGATATAAGAAAACATTTTCTACTCCTCCCTTTTAAGGACCATGTCCCAGAACTATTTATTTTTTATTTATTTGACAGAGATCACAACTAGGCAGAGAGGCAGGCTTCTACCATTTTTGGCTTCGTCAAACAAGGGCTCCATGAAGCATTCTGAGCAGTGGTGTGCCATGAGTCCCTCGTGGTAAATGATTTCTAGAATGGAAGACACTTCATCACAGGGGTCTCAGAAGTGGGCAAGAGAAGGTTTTAATTACTGCCAGGAAACAAAGCTTAGCAGGAGAGGAGAGCCAGAGAAGTGACAAGGAAGCTACAGGTTACAACAGATTTGTGAACTCAGTCAAGCACATTGGTGGCAGGGCCTAGCTGCTACAAAGAAGACATGTTTTAGACAATACTCATGTGTATGGGCAAAAAAACTCGAGGACTGTATTTGTGACTAATTGTATAACAGGTTATTTTAGTTTCTGTTCTGTGGAAAGTGTAAAGCATTCCAACAAAGGGTTTTAATGTAGATTTTTTTTTTTTGCACCCATGCTGTTGATTGCTAAATGTAATAGTCTGATCATGACACTGAATAAATGCGTCTTTTTTTAAAATGTGCTGTGTAAAGTTAGTCTACTCTGAAGCCATCTTGGTATACTACTCCAACAGTGTGAAGTGAACATCATCTTTCAGGGTGATGCCAGGTTCCATTCAAAATTTATTTGCAACCTGCTTGGGCACAGAAGCCATTGTCTCCACAAACCTTGGTGTAGTTGAACTGACAGTTAATGCGTTGTGACCTGGAGTTCACCATTAAAAGGTCACCCAAGCAAAGTCCTGGAGTTTATTTGGTTATTAATATGAATGTTGGCACATCCTGTGCAATATATCTAAATTGAATTATGGTATCAGATAAAATTATAGATGGGATTAAAGCTTGTGTATCATCCATTATCATGTGTAATCAATAAATGATTTAATATTCTCTTGAAAAAAAAACAAAAACAAAAAAAAGAGGGGAGAGGAGGAGAAAACAAATGCTTGGATTTCTACATGGAATAATTAATAATCATGAATGTGATGTGATTAACAGAAGTAGGGAAGGCAGTGATAGGACTTGCTTGTGATAAATTAGTTGTAGAAAAGTTGAAGTTTGTGGAGCATTTAAATAGATGTGTCAGCAGGATAATAGAACAGCTTTCAACCAGAGAAGGAATGAGGGGTATTTTTTTAATCCTACTTTGTTTTATTTTTAGTGTCATGATTCCTCAACTTTTTGGTATCGTGAATCACTTTGAGCACCTGAAGACAGCTATAGGCACTCAGGAAAAAAAGAAAAATGTTCCCATGTATATACACAGAAGATAAAAGAAGATTTTCAGACCTGCCAGGTCAAGTTCTACCATCCCATTCTATCCAGTGGAAAAATATACAAAACAGAGACATCAGAGCACTGAATGTGTGCTGCTTTCGCACTTAGGATTTCCTCATAATCCTCCTCTTGAACTTCATCTTCCTCATTCCAAACAAGCTAAAATGCTCTGTGTGTCAAATACAATACTCCCCACTTACCCACGGTTTCAGCTGCGCTTGGTCAACCGCGCTTCAGAAGCAGATGAACCTCCTTCTGGCATATGGTCAGTAGTAGCTCAGAGCTACCTCACAGGGACACCTGGGTGGCTCAGTCGGTTAAGCATGGGCCTTTGGCTCAGGTCATGATCCCAGGGTCCTGGGATCAAGTCCCGGGACATCTGGCTCCCTGTTCAGCGGAGGCTTGCTTCTCCCTCTGCCCCTCCCCTCCACTTGTGCACGCGCGCTCTCTATCAAATAAATAAATAAAGTCTTTCCCCAGAAAAGTTACCTCACAATGTCTGCATCATCTATCTCCCCTCATCTCCTCCCCTAGACGTTTTATCTCACATCACCCAAGAAGAAAGGTGAGTACAGTACAAGATATTTCGAGAAAGAGACCACATTCACAAAACTTTATTACAGTATTTTGTTATAATTGTTTCATTTCCTTAGTAGTTATTGTCGCTAATCTCTCACCGTGCCTACTTTCTAAGTTCAATTTTATCACGGGTATGCATGTATAGAAAAAAAACATACTCTATGTAGGGTTCAGTACTATCCACAGTCTCAGGCATCCACTGGGGATCTTGGAGCATAGCCCCTGTGGGTAAGCAGGGACTACTGCCGTTTTTTTGCCTACCAATGCTTTTGAGAGATAATGAAAAACAAAGCAGGGCAATTCAATGATAAGAGTTTCTACCCACTGCTAGCAAGAAAACGACCCAAGATGTTCATTTTCTCAATTACTGTAATGCTCATTTTCTTGCTGGATGGGCGAGTGCTCCTGAGCAAACCTTGGGGCTAATTGTATACATCCCAGCATATACAGCGCATCCTGAGCCCAGAGGCAGCAGCTAGCAATTATATTTCCCTGATTAATGTGCAATCGTAAATTTACAGGCTTGATGGTCCAAAGAGGCTCCCTGCTATGTGAGATAATGAATAGGAAATTTTCAGAATAATTAGCCAAGTCAGACCTCGCAAGTCTACCTGGGAGCTGAAAGTCATGAAAGAAACAAAAAATGCCCGTCCTTCAACAGAATTAGAGGTTGAAAAATGGGGTGTGGAGAAGCAACAGCATAGTCAAAATATTCCTTCTACCATTTTTGGCTTCGTAGAGCTCCCTGGGTATAGTTTCTGTGTTGAATACCATGCTACACCTCTCAGAACCCCCTTCAAGGTACCAGGACTCATTCTGATTACTCCAGCCACTTGAAGTACTGCTCCCAGTCAACCCTCTCCCCGGGTCAGGTTATCTTCCCTGTGGTGGGGCGGTGGGGGGGGGCACATTAATTACTGGTCAATACCAGATTGAAAAGGCCCCTCTCAGAACAAGACAGGTATTGGAAGGACCAACCTATCTTGAAAAGGGGTGGACTGCAGTGCAGACCAACTCTTCCCTCTGCCCATCCTTGGTTCTTTCCTGAGGAAACTCTCTGGTAAACTTCCTACACACTAATTGCTATGGGAATCCACTTCCCAGAGAATCCCACATGCAACAGCGTCAAATCACACATCGGTGTCAGGACTGCTACAAAGAAATGTCCTTGACGCCAGGAATACTCAGTCTAACAAATATTTTTTCTGTGCCCACTGTGTGCAAGGCAAGTCTGAAACTATACAAAAGTAAGTTTTTCCTTGAGATTTTTCCCTTGCGAATTTTTAAAATTACTGTTGGCTTATTTGTTTTGTTTGGTCTTGGGAAAATATACAGACACTAAATTCTAAGTGATTCTTTGAGTGAACTGACCTTCACTGCCATTCTCTCACAGTCCAAACTAGAAAAATAGTACAGACTTTTAAAAAATGCTATCAAAGGGGGTACCTGGCTGGCTCAGTCAGTGGAGCCTGTGACTCTTGATCCAAGGCCCACAGTGGGCTTAGAGATTATTTTTAAAAACTAAGTAAAAATAAATATAAATTTAAAATGCCCCCAAAAGAAACTGTTTATGATAAAAATCAGTAACAATTCTATGTTCCATTTCAAGTACATAGTTATGGGCACAGCTTAACTGTACATTCAAATAGATCAGGGAACCATAAAAGGATTTTATAGGCCACCTATGAAGGTTATATTTGATATAAACATCATTATATTGTGTCAATACAATAAAGGACGTCACAATCTCTCTTAACTATAAAGACCAAGAGTGGTGAACTGCATGGATCATTTATGATAAAGGATAGGTCGCTTTTTAAGTGTTATATAAATATAGTTCCAAATTGCTTAAGGTGGATCCCACCTTAAGCAAATCTGACATATGAAAACCCAGATTACTCCAGATGGCAGTGGTTTAAAAAAGAATATGCTACAGGTTTTTGAAATATTTCATTAAAAATATGTCCCAATTTTTTAAAAAATTTCCAATTTTAAAACACATTTAACTTTTTATCAGCATAACTTATAGATCTCTGTTTTCGTACTTTATATTTCCTTTTTGGACCCTTCCTTCCGTGCACATTATAAACTGTATTACTGTCTTCATTTTTTTTTTTTTACTGTAGTACTGTGATCAATAATAAGAAATATACGTATTTGGTCTTCGTCCCCTTTTCTGGCACAGAGCTCCTAAAACTCTGGGGATTTTATTTTTTTAAAGATTTTTTTATTGGAGAGAGAGAGAGAGAGAGAGAGCATGCATATGTGAGTGGGGAGGAGAGACAGAGGGAGAGAGAGGAACCTCAAGCAAATTCCTTGCTGACCCCAGAGCCCAACTTGGGGTTCGATCCCTCAACCCTGAAATCAGGACCTGAGCTAAATATCAAAAGTCAGATGCTTAACTGACTGAGCCATCCACACATCCTCAAAAACACTGGGAATTTTCTAAGTGATGAGAGCAATAAAGGGTTTTTTTATGTAATGAGGTGACTTTTGGACCCCAGCTAAGGATGGGGCTGGTTACCAGGAGAAGCAATCATGTCATTAGAGCGTTGGAACTTTTAGTCCCTCCTCCTGACCAGTGGAAAAGGAGTTAGAGGTTTAATCAACCATCAGAAGCCAACGAGTTACTCAATCATGTCTATGTAATGAAGCTTTCATAAAAACCAGAAAGAATAGGCTTGGAGAACTCCCAGGTCGGTGAACACATGGAAAATTGGGGAGAATGGTGTGCTTGGAGAGGGTGTGGAAGCTCTGAGCCCTCCCCACATATGTTGCCCTATGCATCTCTTTCATGTGGCTGTTCCTGAATTACAACCTTTTGTAATAAACTGGTACTCTAGTAAATAAAATGTTTCTCTGAGTTTTGTGAGCTGCTCTAGCAAATTAATTAGACCCAAGGAGGAGGTCATGGGAACCTCTGATTTATAACCAATCCATCAGAAATACAGGTAACAACCTGGAATTGCACCTGATCGCTGAATTGGGGGAGAGGGGAGGGTGGCGGTGTAGAATCTTGTAGCACTAAGCCCTCAACCTGTGGACCATGATTCTATCACTGGATGGTGTCAGAACTGATTTGGATTCTCCAACACCTGGCTAGTATCCAAGAATTGTTTGGTGGTGTTTGGGGGTGCCCCTACCCCAACACACAGAAATTGGGTCCAAGAACTCAAAAGTTTAACCTATACATGTTATTCACATTCCCACCCCTTAGCAGCAGTGTTACCTGACAAGGGTCATTTATCCATCCAAAACCTCAATTTCCTCTTCTGCAAAATGGAGTTGGAAATAACTAGCTGAGAGTTATGGAGAACAATGAGAAATAGGTGAGAAAATACCTCATAGTTCTCGATGGTTATTGTTCAAAGTCAATAATGTAAGAGGTTTCATAACACTTCCCACACAGAGATTTAAACAGGAAGATATCCAAACAATGGGATGATCGAGGACACATCTAAATCCCTCATAGCTTACACGGCACATGTTAACACAAAAAGAATATTTTAAAAAATAAACCTTTTAAGAGTCTGCTTCTCCCTCTGCCCCCACCCTGCTCATGCGCTCTCTCTCTCTCTCTCAAATAAATACATAAAATCTTTAAAGTAAATAAAATAAAATAAATCTTTCAATTCTGTACTTATAAATAATGCCCAAATACAGAACAACTCACTATCCCTGTTGAAAATGGCCTAAAATAAAGGAAACTGCTTTCAGATTAAGAATATCTACATGAGTCTGCTCTACTCAAATATATAATGTTCCTTTTACATCTTAGTGCTGAAAAAAAAAAAGGCCTCATGAGAAGAGGCTACAGCTTTGCTAAGTACTCAAGTATTTTGTAATGTAAGGATCTAGCAAGTGTAATAGGCCTTAAATAATCTTTCTAGAAGAAACTCTGTACTGTGTTTAGTAAATAATTTTGACTACTGGGATCATTTGCTTTAAAGCTGAATTTGCTGAAAAGCCTCAGGCACAATCTTAACAGTGTCCCAAAGCACTGTAATGGGCAACTAGTGCTTAATGATATAGAAGAAGGGCACAACTCTAACATACATAAAATTGAAAGAAAGGTAGGTCTTGAGCTGTTAAGGACCAAGAAAGCATGCATTTTCCACCGTCAGCATCCCAAGTTTTCTTGGAATGTTTTTTAACATATAGCAACGAAAATATATTTAATCTAAAGGCCATCAGTCAACATTTAGAAGCAAAGATGTACAAATGGGAAATGGGGCTTGATTTTCACTGTCATTGAGAAGTCTAGCTGAGTGCCTCACACATTTATGCATTTGGGACGCTTCCTTCTACTTCTTGCTAGTGGCGTTTCATGCATGACACTAGAATTAACTAAGTTTTATAGTTTTACAGTTCTATAGTTTTAATACTTTTCCAGTTTAAGATCTTTCTCCTTTATGGAGGGAAGGATTTCTGTAAAATTTAGGAACTTTCGGAAACGGTTTCTTGATTCAAATCTTACTTCCACAAGACCTATGTTGTGACATTTTGAAATATTCAACCAAACACACACTCACCAGTGCCATGCACCTGGTGGGGCATTAGGAACATAGAGAGGACACCATGTACGAGCGAGAGGCATTCTCTCTGGTGTTCTTGGCAATGGGTTTTTATTATAACTACAACCCGTTATCCAACTAACTCATACAAAATTACGGTTATTCTTTTGTAAGGCTGATGTGAAATGACCTTTCATGGATGAATTGTTCTTCTGAAAAACTGACATCAAACAGAAGCAGTAATCCATATAGAGATTGTAAAAAACAAAAGAACTACTTTCTTTATGTGATGGACTGATTTGGAAATAGAATTCAGGCTAGTTCTGGCTTAAAATCCACCCAAAGGATAGATGATTAACTACTAACAAGACCAAAATATGACCAGGAATGGACCGAAGTTGATATTAAATCACAATGACAAATATTGTTAAATGTTATATGATTAAAATAATCATTCAACTTATCAACATACGTATCAATAAACAAAACCGATTTTTCAAGCACATTTGAGAACTTAGGCGTCCAAATCAAAGCCATGAGCATAGGGTGAATCTAAACTTTCATTTACTATCTACAATCCTCAAGAATTTATAAGCCTTATTCCCTCACCTACAAGTATGATGTAGGAATGTTTGTTCTTTATTCAAAGTACAGATCATATGCTATAAGATTCATTTTTTAAGGTGGAATAATAGTATTGAGGTTAAAAGATTTCTGAACTTTAAAGACACAAATATTTAGGGGTAAAAATACATGCTTTAAATGGGTTTTCTTTAAATACTATAGGAAAGGGGCCCCTGGGTGGCTCAGTCAGTTGATCGTCTGCCTTCAGCTCAGGTCATGATCCCAAGGGTCCTGGGATTGAACTCCACATAATGTTCCCTTCTAGGTAGGAAGGATCTTCCCCCTGTGTGTGCCTGCTCGCTCTCTCTCTCTCTCTCTCTTTGTCAAATAAATAAATAATAAATAAAATCTTTAACAAATAATAAAGTTATAAAAATAAAATAAAAAATACTATAGGAAAGTTGAGGAATCTGTGGGGCAGGACTGGCTACGAGTCGCTGATTACTGATGTTGGGTATGGTAAGTTCACTCTACTATTTTCTGTATTTTATCTATGTTCCAAATTCTTTAACTAAAAAACAAAACAATAAAAAAATGGATCATAAATATGGAATCATTTTGTGAATGATTAAATGCCCTACAAAAGTGGGTAAGCAAACTGGCTGCCACTAGGGGTATCTTCCAATAAGACCACATGTATTTACTTTAAAATAGTACAAGGCTCACAGACACACAAGTTCTTTTAAGAATATATCCACCCTTGGGGTGCCTGAGTGGCTCAGTGGGTTAAAGCCTCTGCTTTCAGCTCAGGTCATGATCCCAGGGTCCTGGGATCGAGCCCCGCATCGGGCTTTCTGCTCAGCGGGGAGCCTGCTTCCCCCTCTCTTACTGCCTGCCCCTCTGCCTACTTGTGATCTCTGTCAGATAAATAAATAAGATCTTTAACAAAAAAAAAAAAAAGAAAGAATATACCCACCCTCAAGCCCTCTGAATCAAAACAATTCAGATTGTTTTGACTGTGCCTGATGAAGAGAAGGAATGGTTTGTTTGTTTGATAGAGAGAGAGAGCACAAGCAGGAGGACTGGCAGGCAGAGGGGGAGGGAGAAGCAGGCTCCCCACCAAGCAGGGATCCTGATGCAGGATTCCATCCCAGGACCCTGGGATCACGACCCTTGCTGAAGGCAGACGCTTAACTGACTGAGTCACCCAGGCATCCTGGAACAGTTTTTAAAAAAAAAGAAATTTGGAAAATCAAATCAAGACATGAAGTGTTTGGGCTTATTTTGAGGCAAAAAGTAGAAACTAAATTCCTGAATTAAAGAACGTGCACCGAGAAACAGTACGTGTGCTCACAAACAAACACAGTCCTGCCTTCTCTAAATGCAAAACCCTCATGTTGCCCTGTAAGTTGAGGGTTCAGGCGCTCATTATCCAACTGGGAACTAGAGGACATTCATGAGAATACGAATTCCATCAATTCCATGGCTACTGGCTGCTCGAACATCATTCCAGTGCCAACCCTTAACGTCCTAGGGAGTGTTTTTTCTCATTCATTAGGTTGTTTAAACTAAGTTCTAATTGAAAAACTGCTTTGTTTTCTGAGAAAATGTAAGAACAAGCAAATATATTCCAGTGTGAAAGCCCATGTACTGATCACACTGTCCCTTGAGATTCAGATCTCTTTCAAAAGAAAAAAAAAGTGTAATACAGTTTTATGTGATATCAGGGTTCATACTCAAGGTTAAAGATCAAACTGTCCTTCAGATGACTGTCTCTGAGCACTGATTACCTATATTAGTGCATCCCCTGAAATTCCATGAACTTCAACAATGCTCCAAAATCATATATAAAATATTTATAAATATGAGCATTTTTCTGGGGAGGGAATCCAATTCTGTCATTAGGCTCTCAAGATGATCTAAGGCAAAGGCAGTAAGAACCACTACCTTTGGCTAAACAAGAGTGAGGATTTCAGGCCAGTCAAAGCTCCTGGAGAATTGTATTTTTTTATATGACTTATATCCTACAAAGGACAAATGGGTAAACAATTGGCAGAAGCTACTCTTCCCTTATGAGAAGTACTTTTTAAACATTGCCTTGGATCTTTAATTTCAAGTGATGATGATAAATTATGCATTAACTGGAATCAGCCAGTAATAGCTCTTCAGCAGTGTATATAATGTGGGTTCTAATTCATGACATTGGTCCAGTCAGCTCTTGTGGGCACAAAGAAATGAATATGGAGGTCCTTTTCACCCCATTTTTAAGATTAAAAGATTTTTGAAGTGATTTCTCTGATTGATGCATACTGACATTTTAATGAATTTTTTAAATTATAAGCTCCTTACTTCCCTAGCAAAGAAAGCATGGCTGTAATGAAAGATTCCAATTAATAAAGTTGTCTCATTGCTCCAGCTTCACCCTGTTAAAGCACTGAGGTACTACAGTTAAAGTACACTGGAACTCCAGCAAATGCATTCATTGGATTGGGAAAAATATTTTTCTCCCATTTAGAGGCATTTCCTTCTTTGTCTCTACATGTAACTTCATAGACCCTGCAAATCATTTCTATAACTGAGTTTTAAAGAGAAAATATTTTCATATTAAATATAAGGCAAAGTAGTTCTACGGTTTGTCTTCAGAGTGACAGGTTGCTGTCGTAATGGGGCCAATGACAACGACTGATGCACGGCTTCCTCTGAGGGAAAATCCTTTTCCGAACACTCCATTTTTACAGCAACAATGTGATGTCAGCACTGTCCTGTATTTTACAAAGGAGGAAACAGAGTCCACCTGTGCTCTGAAACCCAGAATCTTCAGGAAACCTTCTCATTCAGATACTTCTGCCACTAATGTCTTATTACCCTCAGCACTAATACAGGAATGCAGTCAGTTAGGAGACAGAGGGAGGAAGGGAGCAATGAAGGGGTGGGGAGAGAGAGAGAGGAGAAGGAAGAGAAAGGAGAAGAAAAAACGAGGAGGAGGAGTGGTGGTGAAGATGATGAAGAATAAAAGGGAGAAGAGAAAAGAAAGACAGGAGAGGGAAGAAGGGAGCAAGGGAGGAAGAGGGGAAGAGGGAGGGAGGAAAGGGAAGGAAGGAAAGAAGGGAAGAAGGGAGAATGAAAAGCCTACCCAAATCTTCAACCCAAACTTTGAAAACAGTAGTTAGCATCCATTGTTTCTATGTTGTCCCATCTTATTCACCCTTCAGCTCACTCCATCAGGCCTCCTATCCTTGCCACACCATCGGAACTATCCCTACTAACATAATGACCCATCTCAGGGTGCCTGGGTGTCGTAGTCAGTCAAGCATCTGACTCTTGGTTTCAGCTTAGTCATGGTCTCAGGGTCGTGATCTCAGGGTCGTGAGTTCAAGCCCTGGGTTGAGCCCCATATTCAACACGGAGTCTGCTTAAGACTCTCCCTCTGCCCACGCCCCCCACATGCACACATGCATGTTCTCTTTCTCTCACATACATACATAAATCTTTAAAAAATATATAGTGACCTATCTCTATTTACAAATTCACTGGCAACTTTTCAGTCCCCTCATGCCTGGCCTCTGTGCAACATCTCATGCAAACCTTTCTAACATTTCCAACACCTGACTCCCGTATTACCATTTTCACAAACATCTGACAGCTACCTTTGAGTCTTTGAGATTCTCTCCCTATTCTTTTCCTGTAAATGTTTATGTAGGTCAGGAATACACGCTTAGTCTCTTCTTTTCTTACTCATTCGTCTTCTGTGCACACTTTATGAAATGATCTTATCTGCTCTAACAGTTTCAATCACTAACTACCTGTTGATGAATCCAAGATCTTTATCTCTACCCCTAACCTTCTTCCTGAATTCCTATACAATTATCAATTGACAATTGGCAATTGGCAATTGTATACTTACACCTGTGTATTCCATAATCCCCTTGAGACGTCTGGAGCCAAACTCAGTTGTTTTCTTCATCAGACTTTCTACTCTTGCCACATTCCCCATCTTTATGAAGGATGCCAACTATCAAACCATTTGTCCCAGAGGAAAAGGATCCTGGACTCCTCCTCTCCCTCACTCCACATTTAACCAGTCAGTCAATCCCATTTTTCTATGGTCTTAAGTATATAACTTATCTTTTCCCTCCCCACTATCTTTGACCATAACAACATCTTCCTAGCTACTCTCACCAATCTATGCTTTACAATATTAATAGAGTGATTACTCCAAAAGATATGTTCATGCTGATGGACACATTTAAAATCCCTCAGTGTCCCTCCATTAATTTCAGCACAAGATCCTGTCTTTAACATAGTAAAAAAGTTCTCACCTACCTTTCCAAGTCAGTCTCCTACTGATCCCCAATGCACCTTACAAACTAAGCATACTTTTTTCCCCTAATTCTATTATACTTGGCCTCACCTCTCTCTCCTTCCACATGCTGTTCTCTCTGGGTCTTTCTTCTCCAAACAGTGAATTGAGAAAACCATCATTTTACAATCCCAAATGAAATAACTGATTCAAACAACGGTCAGCAATGGATATTAAAGTCATTAGGCACAAGTTTGATAAGAAGAACACATCTTTACCATCTCAATTTACTGATAACACTAAATGTGAGATGACCACATAATTTAATTCTTGATGTGATGGAATAGGAGATACTCAGCACTGTCTGTGAAAAATTCTTGACCCCCCCCAAAAAAACCACTGAATCTAAGAAAACTTTAGTTCTAACTTCCAATCTATAGAAATAGACTAATACATCAAATGACATCATGAGAACTATTTAACTCAGATAGTAGATATCTGGGGCTGGGTTCCCCAAAAGTAGACCTTGAGACAGGTTTATGGTTTATTGGTGAGATAACATTGGCAGAGAAATGAGGAAACAAAACAAGCCGGGAAAAGAAAGGAAGCCACTCATAGGAGTAACCTTGGCAGGTTACAGCTGCCAAGTAATTGGGGTCCAACTTTACTACAGAACTTTGGAAGAGTCGAATGCATCTCAGAGCTATCCCAAAGATTGAAAGCCGAATCATTTATCCATCCTCATCAGTCATCTGGATAAAGACTGCCAGGGGCAGGGCGGGTGGCATTATTAACTCTTGCATTGCTGGTGGGGGGAAGAGGCAGGAAAGCCCAAAGAGTCACAGGAGCTTTCCTTTGGAAGACAGTGGGTCAGGTTGCATGAGAACAGTGGGAGCCAAAGGAATGTGAGCAGGGCGCCTGCCCCAGTGAAATCATCTATAGGACAACTGAAACCAAGCCAGAGAAAAAAAGGGTGAGGAAAAGGCACTCTTCCAGATGAAAGAAAATTTGTCAAAGACTTCAGAGAAATAACGAAATCAGCAAGTGGCTTGTCTGGATCCTGATTTGGACAAACCGAGATATTTTAAGATAATCAAGGGAATTTGTATATGGAAGCCCAGTCCTAGGCAGTTTCCGGGGACTGAAATATTTTATGTCATTTTGTGAACTCCATTTCTTGAACCTCCTAATATAAAGATTGTATTTTCAAATTTAGAATGTACTCGCACCTACTCTTCTTCTAGACCTCTAAAGTAGAACTCTTAGATTTATTATATTTAGGGTGTGTTGTCTTTTTCTCTTATTTAAAAAATAAGCTGTATGAGAATGGGCATCATTGTCAGTTTTGTCCACAGATGTATGTCAAGTGTCAGAACAGTGCCTGGCACATAGGAAATGCTTATTACCTGTCGACTGAAAGAATGAATGGGTTTGGGAGTTATAATACCATTCAGGGCCACAGTAGCCGGAAGTTTTGCTTAATGGAAATAAATTGGTTTTGTTGCAGTGAGGTGAGGGAGCCTTCGGACTCAGGCTCAATCAGAAAGGCAGTCTTCCTTCCCAAACCCCAAATGGGATAAAACCTTTCACATCATCACTGCGTGATGAAAGGAATGCAGAACAAATCGGGAAAGAGACACCTAGAGAGGGAGGTCACAGTGCCATGAGAATGGAGAGTCATTGCCAGGAGCTTGTCATTACCAGCAGAAGTTTTGCAGGACACATTCAGGAAATGTAAGTGCCATGTTTTGATAGAACAATAAAGCCTCACTACTTAACCTGACCGTAGTGCTATGGCAGAATTTTCCGCAAGGAATTGAGTTTGATGATACAAACAAGAACCTTTCTAAGTCAGATATCAACATCAGTGCGAAGAGGATCTACAATTCAGTTGTGGGAAAAGAGAGAGAAATTGTTACTTTCATTGGGACTAGATTCCCCCTGGCATGATCACACATGCACCATGGTTTCATTATGAATTGATCTTTCATAACAGGTACAATACTAGGGAGTGGGGTGAGGCCATCTGATGCAAGTGACTAAAAGTAGAGTCAGTGTGTTTGTTTGTAAAAACAGGCTAAGAGGGGCATCTGGCTGGCTCCATTGATTGAGCATGGGAATACTGATCTCAGGGTTGTGAGTTTGAGTCCCAGGCTGGGCATAGAGATTACTTAAAACAATAAATAAATGGACAATAAGACTCAGACTCTGAAGCAATTTTAAATTCCTGTCTCAGGTTAATAATAAAGGAAATCATTTCTTTAGTGAAAATACCAATGTAGACCATGTGTGAGTTGTGATACTCCATAATCTCTCTGACTAGGAAGGCACCTAGGGGAGCAAAGCCTTCAGATTCCGTTCAGATCCCTTCACAGGAGTACAGTCTAAGAGCTTTTGCCCTTTCCTGACTCTAGGCACAGAGCTAAGCTGGGGCCAGCTGCTATCCCTTGGCTCACCGCCATGAATGACTTCATCTTGTGACCAGTTTTGTTGAACCCCCAGTGGTAAGAGTCTCCAGGTTATGGGGTTTATGTACATTAGCCTCCAAGCCAACCTCCAACATTATAGATGTTAGGCACCAGCATGGATATGAAACAGTCTATCAAACTGCTACCTTGAGAAAGGTACATCCTGCCACCTGGAAGGTTTTCTGATGAGAATGAGAATCTCTCAGCTATGACAGGTAACAGTGGATCGGATGATCGTTCTACTGCAGAGTTCACAGAAGCCCTAACTAATGTGCAAAAACTACATCTAGCCTATTCTTCTGCCCTATGGAATATCAATCAGTGCTTTGAATATGGCTTGTGCCCTGTCACCATTGTATAAGCTGTTCCCATCACCTACCCATCGCATGGGTATCTCAGATTAGTCTTTATGATCTCAACTTTGATGTCATGTCCTCCCCCAAACATTCCCATAATCTCCCTGCCCAAGTTGGGTAATTCCTATTTGCCCATTCAGTCCGCTTCTCATAGCACCCAGGGCACTCCCTGCTTGTCCCTCTGTAATCTGGAGGCCCACAAGGAGGGAAACCACAGGTAATGTGACCAACACTGTATCCACAATAATTAGCACAAGTGCCCAGAAAACAGCAACCACCACTCAATTCATATTAATATGGGATCAATAAATGAATAAGCAATACAAAAGAGAAGCAAAATAGAACTTGACCCCCCCCCCAAATATCTGGAGGGGGGGAAATCCTTGCCTTGATGATACAGAGCCCAAGACTTACCTACTTCTTGAAAGTATTTCATCTAGATGGTGAGGGTATGAGGAGAGGTTGATGCATCATCTCTCCATCCGAAGCACAGCATCGTGAGCATCAACCATTATAACTCGTACCATGGAAGGCTTTCCAGACAGACCTCTGAGTGCTTTGTGCTTTGTCCTTTGTGCATTCATTTACCTGATCCTCACAACAACCTCAAAACTTAGATACAATACAAAAATTATATCCCTTCACAGATGAGGGAAATGAGGCACAGACAGGTTAGTTAACTTGAAAAAAAAAAAAAAAGCACAAAGCAAGAAGTCAGGATTTAAATTTAGAAACATTAGGTGACAATAAAAATCAATTAGATACAAGCAAAACTGTTTCTGCATGAGGAAAATGAGAAACATGGTAAGTTACTTAATGGAGTTGGCCCAGAAATGTGTGCCTTCCTCCAGCATGTTAAGAGTAGAAAACAAATTTACCTGATCCACTGGTAGCAAGAATTTTGACCATAAAAATCCTCCCCAAAATAGAAGAAACTTTAATTTCAAAATACCATTTCCAGCTGTAATTTCACTTTTATTTACTACTAAGTAAACAAAGTCGAAGAGTTGTTAAATTCTGAGTATTCTTTCTTTGTCCTGAAGTTAAATACTGTCTATTATAGAAAGTTAATAGAAACACCCACCTTGGAGAAAACTTTTTAAGAGAAAAAATCAAGGATATGTTCCATGGATCCCACACTTTACACAAAGCTATTGGAAGAAAAAGCCATAGAAATCTGGGAATGGCAGTTAAAAGTTAAGTAAGAATGAGCATGGCTGACCTTCTCAGAACCTTTAATATCTTATTCATTGTGAAATTCCATAGGTAATATGCAGTGTTTCCTATTTAATCATCAAATTATTTTCCTAAGGAATTTGTTCAGGATTTATATGTCAAGTAACTTAACCAGGGGAATTATTGGTATAGTGGGGGGTGTTATTCTCGTTTACAAATACCTAGAAGGTTAAGGAGAAAGATCATCTGGTTTTGACCAATTTAGTATCATAGAGAAATGGTGTAAAAATCTATTAATTGCTATAAACACTGAAATTTGGGAAGGCTATTAGAACTGATACGGTTCAACATCCCACTCAGGATACGTGACACTACAAAAAGTTGAGGTTTGGTTCAATTTTCCTGTGTAATAATCCTCCTATGAAGAGCAAAATTTCCACAGTAAGATGCATCTCTGTGAGGAGATCATCATATATTCCAGAGAAGTAATTAAAGGCCACGTAAGCTGCCTCACTAAACTAATTATAAAGGGAGAAGCCTAGGTTGATACTATAATGAAACACAAATTTCTATTATTGTATTCCTTTAATTGGACTAAATAGGTTTAACAGTGAGTTTGCATCCTATAAAGAACTTATTCCAGGGAAGTAACAATAAACTCAGGGCAAGGAACAGGGCACATTTCAGGTTTCTGATAGTCCATAATTAACAAACAACTAATAAAAGTCCATAATTAAACATCAGTTAGTAAAAGTCCAGAATATATGCTAGGCAAAGACCTAAAGAACCAGTCAGTGACACAGAACAGAAGAATTTAGGGGTTGAAATTATGAAAAATCAAAATGAAAATGGTCTTTCTAAGTCAGTCTGACTTGAAATACCCCTTTCTGCCATTTTACAGATGGAAACAGTAAGGCCTAAAGAAAAGAGGTGATTTACCAAGGTCATAAGGCAAATCAAAGGCAGAAGAAGAACTATTAGGTTGAACTAACTGCAGTTGCTGGTATTCACAGCTTTGACCTACAAAAATGCCAAAAGAAGGGGGAAGTGGGAAGAGGGGGAAAGCAAGGGGAAGGGAGAGGAAGGGAAAGAAAGAAAGAAAGAAAGAAAGAAAGAAAGAAAGAAAGAAAGAAAGAAAGAAAGAAAGAAAGAAAGAAAGATAGAAAGAAGAAAGGAAGAAGAAAGAAAAGAAAGAAAGAAAGAAGAAAGAAAAGGAAAGAAAAGTCCCTAGCCCAGAGATTTTTTTTTTTTCTTTTAACATGCAAGAACTTTGGTGTCTGCGACCACACTATACTAAAAAAAAAAGGGAGTGGAGGGTTGAGACAGAGAGAGATCAGAGATGCTGAGTCTCAATAACGAAATACAGTCTTCGAGGCGCCTGGGTGGCTCAGCTGGTTATGCATCTGACTCTTAATTTCAGCTCAGGTCATGATCTCCCGGTCTTGAGCTTGAGCTCCACACTGGGCTCCACACTGGGTACGTTGTGTGCTGGAGATTTTCTTCCCCCACCTCTCCTGCTCATTCTCTGTCTCAAATAAATAAATCTTTAAAAAAAAAAAAAAATCACCGGGGCACCTGGGTGGCTCAGTGGGTTAAGCCGCTGCCTTCGGCTCAGGTCATGATCTCAGGGTCCTGGGATCGAGTCCCGCATCGGGCTCTCTGCTCAGCAGGGAGGCTGCTTCCCCCCCCCTCTCTCTCTCTCTCTGCCTGCCTCTCTGCCTACTTGTGGTCTCTCTCTGTCAAATAAATAAATAAAATCTTAAAAAAAAAATCACCAAAACACAAAAAAAGAAAAAAAACAGAGCCTTCAGAGGACCTAGGTGGCTCAGTTGAGTGGCCAACTCTTAATTTCAGCTAAGGACATGATCTCAAGGTCTAAGATAGAGCCCACGCTCAGCAGGCAGTCTGCTTGAGATTCTTTCCCTCTGCGCGCCACCCCCCGCCCCCGCTCATGCACACTCTTCCCCTCTGTCTAAATAAATAAATAAATCTTCAAAATAGAGCCTTCACCTGGATATTGAAAACATACTATGTTATTGGGAAACGTGAAGAAACAAACTGTAACATCTTTCCATTTCAAAAACAAGATAACTAGTGGAGCAAGAAAAAAAAAAGCATCAGAGAACAAACGTCACTAACTGGCCCAAATAATGCACCCATTTTCAAACCTTAAAAAATAATTAACTTTAAAGTTATTCCCAGCACAACCTGAGGCTTGGTTGCAGTAGTTCACGTCTCTTCTGAGCTTTCCTGCAAGGCTCCTTGGCGCCACCTAGTGCCAACCGAGCAAAATACACACCATACACATAACTTGGAAATGCTGGCGTAAAACTGCGAGTTCCTTCTTTTCCTTAAAAAAGCAAGCTGCCTCCTGGGGAACTGTTAGCCTTTTCACCATTAACAGAAGCTGTGAAATGTTTTAACTCAATGAGACCCTCAAGGTTTACCACAACTATATATAGCTGGATGTGTCTACACACTCGTATCCTGAAAAAAAAAGTTCAACCCCATACAAAATTCATTCTTTCCAGCCGTAGACTTTATCGAACACCTCCTTTGTACCATGCGCTGTGCAATTGCCTAGGGATAGGAAACAAGATCTAACGGTTTGGTGGAGGAGAGATACACGTGATGAAATACAATAGAGTGTAATCAGCATTTACTGCCTGAATTAACTTTTAAGAATAACAGGAAGCACCCATCAAAGAATTGAGGGAAGAGGCATGCCTTCCAGAAGTCACAGGCTTGTAACAGCTTGTAAGCACAGATGGGAAGGCCACCAGGAGTGGAATATGGGGGGCCAGGGGAGCCTTAGAGGTCAGTGGTTAAGAAGGAGACTCTGAAGCCAGAATGGTCTGGTTTCATCTTGATTCTGCTACTTTAATTCGCTGTACCTTGGTGTCACCTTTGTCAAACTGGGGTAATAGCCATGTCTCCCACCTCAGGAGACTGAGAATGAGAGCAGGTAATGCCCAGAACGTACTTAGTCGACCATCTGTTCCTAGTGAGAACTCAACAGCTTTCGCCTGGGCGCGTTTGGGCTGGAGCATCCGTGCTCAGGGCGCGGAAAGGGAGACAGTCACAAAAGGACCCAAACATGGCCACATTGTGATCAAATGGGAGACTCCTCTTCCCCGCCACACACGTGTTCTGCAGGGGAGCCAGCCTAGGGAGGCTCACAGCTAGGTTTGTTTCCTTTGTCCCAGCACCCAGTGGGGTCATGTAAAGAACCAGGTGCCTCACAGGCGATCGCTTTTCCCTTTCCACCCTAGTAAAGTGCCGCCTGAACCTCTGTATACCCTTCACAGGGGCTCAGTGGTTACAGGAGGTGAAGAGAGTGGAGAACTCGGTGTGCACCCTTCTCCAAGTCAGGACAGAGGACGGGTAACAGGGTGGACAGAGACATGTGAGAGAAAGAATTATCACCGGAATGGCTCATCGGAATTCTCTGGTCTCTCTGTCTCCTTTTCCTGAGGGGTCTTGCATTTCCGGTACATTCTTATCTTCTGCCCATGAGGGGACCAAGGCAGAAAAGAAGTCAAAGGAGAAAAAGAAGAAGACGAACAAGGAGGAGGAAGACAGGGAGGAGGACTGAGATTAATATTTACTGAGGGCTTATGCCCTAAGCATCTTCTATGTATTAACCTCATTTCATTAACAGGACAGTCTTGGGAGAACTTTCTATTATTATTCACATCTTACAAATGAGAAAACACTCTAAGCCCCAGGAAGATTAAACAATTTACCTGAGTCCCTCAGCTGGTAAGCGGCAAAGCTAGGATTCTATCAGATCTCTTACATGAGAACACCCCAGCTTCTGGAAGGCCCTCAGCGTGAAGGCAACCAGGCATGCCTTCCTCTTGAGCAGTTCCATGCTCCAAAATTCTCTTTCCTCCTCCCTATCCAGACCTTGTCTAAAGAGCTGTTCTTGGGTTGCTTGGGTGGCTCAGTTGATTAAGCATCTGCCTTCAGCTTGGGTCATGGTCCCACAGTCCTGGGATCAAGTCCTGCATTGGGCTGCTTGCTCAGTGGGGAGCTTGCTTCTCCCTCTGCTTGCCACTCCCCCTGTTTGCTCAGTGTCTCTCTCTCTCTCTCTCTGACAAATAAATAAATAAATGAATAGTTATTTTTAAAAAATAACAATTCTTACAAAATGGCTGAATTCAGTTAGACAACAGAAGATACAGTGTTTGTGTTTAAGCCAACTGGCATTAAGGTAAAGAAGGGTTATAATTCTCTCCCAGCCATACACGTGTACACACACACACATACACACATACACACCCTAACAGTTAATCCTCCCAGAAACATTTGACTTTTGAACTGATAGTTAATTTGAATTATTCCTGAACAAAAGATAAAGAAATCTAACTTTTCCTACAAACCTCTCTTCCTATTTATTTATTATTTATTGGCTGTCACTATGTTGGCTGGAGTTTAAGTGCTTATCTTCACTATCTTCAGACAACTAATATCAATAAGATTGGAACTGTCCTCTGCTATGAAATGTGCATGGTCATTCACCAGGTGCAATGAAGCTCACATGTTACTTCTCCCGGGGATTGCTTTATAAACCTCAACTTCATTATAAAATACAAAGGTGTCTCCCTGTTTAAAAGAATTCAAGACATCTCTAAAACATGCACAACTGTTTTTCCTATTAGGACCAAACTGTCAGATTTATGTGACAGTAAAAGCCCAACTTGGAAGGAAAGAGAATGAGAATAGATCAAATTTCCAGAGAATAATTTTTACACTAAGAACTTTGTGTTTGACCCCCTAAATTTCTAAATATTACTTTTCCTACCAATAGTAATATATGTGTATATTATAAAAACATTTCAGATCCCTCCAAAGCTGAGCTATAAAAATAGAAAAAGGGAAATAAGTATTAAGAAGGATTATATGAAATAAACTTTACAAAAGTCATTGTAATGAAATCAATTCAAAAGTCACTGTAGCATGGAGGTTCCTCAAAAAGTTGAAAATTGAGCTACCCTATGACCCAACAATTGCACTACTGGGTATATAACCCAAAGATACAAATGTAGTGATCCAAAGGGGCAGCTGCACCCAATGTTTATAGCAGCAATGTCCACAATAGCCAAACTATGGGAAGAGCCCAGATGTCTATCAACAGATGAATGGATAAAGAAGATGTGGTGTATATATATATATAATGGAATACTATGCAGCCATCGAAAGAAATGAAATCTTGCCATTTGCAATAACGTGGATGGAACTAGAGGGTATTACACTAAGTGAAATAAGTCAACCAGAGAAAGACAATTATTATATGATCTCGCTGATATGAGGAATTTAAGAAACAAGACAGAGGATCATAAGGGAAGGTAGGAAAAATGAAACAAGATGAAACCACAGAGGCAGACAAACCATAAGAGACTCTTAATCTTAGGAAAAAAACTGAGGGTTGCTGGAAGGGAGAGAGTGGAGGGATGGAGTGCCTGGGTGATGGACACTGGGGAGGGTATGTGCTAGGGTGAATGCTGTGAATTGTGTAAGACTGATGAATCACAGACCTATACCCCTGAAACAAGCAATACCTTATAAGTCAATAATTTTAAAAAGGAGAAAAAAAAAATCAACCTGTAGACACCTTGACCTTGACCTTCTAGCCTCCAGGACTGTAAGAAATAAATTTCTGTTGTTTAAGACCCTGCCCCAGAAAGGAAGCAAGATGGCGGAGGAGTAGCAGACTGAAATATCATCAGGTCCCAGGAGTTCAGCTAGATAATTATCAAACCATTCCAAACACCTACAAACTCAACAGATTGAAGAGAAAAAGAGTAGCAATTCTAAGAACAGAAAATTGACCACTTTCCAGAAGGTAGGATGTGGGGAGAAGTGAATCCGAAGCGACGGGAAGATAGACTGCAGGGGGAGGGGCTGGCTTCCGGCAAATGAGAGAGTGGCAGAGCACAAAATTGGAACTTTTAGAAGTCTGATCCATAGAGGGATGTCACTCTAGGGGTTAAGTGAGGGGTGGAATCCTCTCTGGATCAGTGTGGTCTCAGGACCTGTGAGGTCACAGAAAGACCGGGGATGTCTGAGTGTGGCAGAGCTCCCAGGTATCTGAGTGGGGAAGCCAGCTGCAGAGATGGAACTGAGGAGTTGGTTCTCAGCTTGGGGTTACCTTAAACCATGATCCATGGCAGTCAGGCCACTGCTCTTCAAGCACAGAATCCACAAGTGGTAGATCTGGGGAGATCCCCCACCTTCCTCCTCCAGGAGGAGTGGCGCAGGAGCATGCTGCAGGGATCTGGTGGGTTTGGAGCCATGTGCCAGAGATAGAAACCCTCAGTCACAGGCAGAGTGAGCTCAGAGTTCTGCCAGAGACCAGGGAGATGGGAGGGAGTGACTGCTTCTCTCTGAGGGTGCACTGAGGAGTGGGGTCCTGAGCTCTCCACTCCTATGGGTTGGAGATTTGGAAGCCATCTTCATTACCATCCTCCAAAGCTGTACGGAAAGCGGTCAGAGAACCAAAGCTACCAAGAGCAAACCCGAGCAAATTACTTAGCCTGGCCTGGCAAGGGTGGCACAATTCCAATGTCAGGCAAAGACATTTGAGAATCACTGCAAGAGGCCCCTCACCCAGAAGATCAGCAAGAACATCCAGCCAAGACCAAGTTCACTGATCAATGAGAACTGCAGAACTCCAGAGTTAGGGAAAAGCAACACAGAATTCATGGCTTTTTCCCCCATGATTCTTTAATCTTTCAAAGTTAACTTTTTAAAATTTTATTTTTTCTTATTCTATTTTTTAAACCTTTCCTCTTTCCTATTTTAATGTTTTTTTAACTATTTTATCAATATGTTTTGAAAAAATCTTTTTAAAATTTTCATTGTTATAGTCATATTCTATCCCTTCATTTTATATAACCTTATTGTGTATACATCTAGGTTTTTTTTTTAATTTTGAGATACAATTTCTTCTAACAGATAAAAATGTGCCCAAAGTCTAGCATGTGACTTTGTTCTAGTCTCCAGCCTGATCACATTCTCTCCTCTTTTTTTTTTCTTTTTCCAACCAATTTACCTTATCAATTCCTTTTTTAGAATATTTTTTATTTTTCATCTTTACAGTCATATTCCATCCTTCATCATGTTTACCTTTATTTTTGTATTATATAAGTTTTAATTTCTTTAAAATTTTGGGAGGTAGCTTCTTCTAAGAGACCAGAATACACCTAAAATCAAGTGGGTGGCTCTCTTCTATTCACCAGTCATATATATATATATATATATTCACCCCCTTTTTCCTCCCCTAGTTTTGGGTCTCTTCTGATTTGGTTAGCATATATTTTTCTGGGGTCTTTGCCACCGTTTTAGCATTTTGTTCTCCCATTCATCTATTCTTTTTTTTTTTAAGATTTTTTAAAAAGATTTTATTTATTTATTTTTTTGGCAGACAAAGATCACAAGTAGGCAGAGAGGCAGGTAGAGAGAGAGAGAGAGGAGGAAGCAGGCTCCCTGCTAAGCGAGAGCCAGATAAGGGGCTCGATCCCAGGACCCTGGGATCATGACCTGAGCCGAAGGCAAAGGCTTTAACCCACTGAGCCACCCAGGTGCCCTTCATTCATTTATTCTTATCTGGATAAAATGACAAGGCAGAAAAAATCACCACGGGGGGGGGGGGGGAAGAACAAGAAGTAGAACTGACAGCTAGGGACCTAGTCAATACAGATGTTAGTAATATGTCAGGACTAGAGTTCAGAATGATGATTATGAAGGTGCTAGCTGGGCTTGGAGAAAGCATGGAAGATATTAGAGAGTCCACTTCTGGAGAAATAAATCCCTTTCTGGAGAAATAAAAGAACTAAAATCTAACCAAGTTGAAATTTAAAAAAAGCTATTAATGAGGTGCAATAAAAAAATGGAGGTGCTCACTGCTAGGAAAAATGAGGCAGAAGAGAGAATTAGTGACATAGAAGACCAAATGATGGAGAATAAAGAAGCTGAGCAAAAGAGAGACAAACAATACTGGACCACAATGGGAAAATTCGAGAGATAAGGAATAGCATAAGATGAAACAATATTAGAATAATTGGGATCCCAGAAGAAGAAGAAAGAGAGAGTGGGGCAGAAGGTAAATTATAGCAAATTATAGCAAAGAATTTTCCTAATATGGCAAAGAGAATAAGCATCAAAATCCATGAGGCACAGAGAATCTTCCTCAAAATCAATAAAAATAGGTCTACACCCTGTCATCTAATGGTAAAACTTACAACTCTTAGTGACAAAGAGAAAATCCTGAAAGCAGCTTGGGACAAGAAGTCTGTAACATATGATGTAGAAATATTAGATTGGCAACAGATGTATCTACAGAAACCTGGCAAGCCAGAAAGGACTGGCATGATATATTCAGAGCAATAAATGATGGAAACATGCAGCCAAGAATACTATATCCAGCTAGGTTGTCATTGAAGATAGAAAGAGAGACAAAAAACTTCCAGGACAAAATAACCCTAAAGTAATTTGTAAACACCAAAGCAGCCCTACAGGAATTATTGAATGGGGTCCTCTAAGCAAAGAGAAAGCTTAAAAGTAACAGACCAGAAAGGAAAAGAGACAATACATAGTAACAGTTGTCTTACAGGCAATACAATGGCATTAAATTCATATCTTTCAATAGTTACCCTGAATGTAATAGGGCTAAATGTGCCAATCAAAAGTCACGTGGTATCAGAATGGATTAAAAAAAACAAGAACCATCTAAACTCATTTTAGACCCAAAGACACCAGCAGATTTAAAGTGAGGGGCTGGAAACAATTTACCATGTTAATGGACATCAAAAGAAAGCTGCGGTGGCAGTCCGTATATCAGATAAATTAGATTTTAAGCTCAAGACTAGAATAAGAGATGAGGAAGGACACTATATCACACTCAAAGTGTCGGTCCAACAAGAAGATGTAAAAATTTTAAAATATCTAGCAATTTTTTTAAAATGCCCCTAACATGGGAGCAACCAATTATATAAATTAATTAATAACAAAAGCAAAGAAACACATTGCTTTTACATTGACAATAACACAGTAAAATTAGGGGACTTAAACACCCCCCTCACTGAACTGGACAGATCATCTAAGCCAAAGATCAACAAGGAAATAAAGGCTTTAATGACACCCTGACCCAGATGGACATCACAGATATATTCAGAACATTCCATCCCAAAACAACAGAATACACATTCTTCTCTAGTCACATGGAACATTCTCCAGAATAGATCATATCCTGGGTCCCAAATCAGGTCTCAACTGTACAAAAAGATTGGGATCATTCCCTGTGTATTTTCAGACCACAATGCTCTGAAACTAGAATTCAATCACAAGAGGAAAGCTGGAAAGAACTCAAACACATGGAGGCTAAAGAGAATCCTACTAAAGAATGAATGGGTCAACCAGAAAATTAAAGAAGAATTGAAAAAAATTCATGAAAACAAATGAAAATGAAAACACAACAGTTCAAAATCTTTGGGACACAGCAAAGGCCGTCCCTGAGAGGAAAGTATATAGCAATACAAGCCTTTCTCAAGAAACAAGAAAGGTCTCAAATATACAACCTAACTCTACACTTAAAGCAGCTGATAAAGAACAGCAAATAAAGCCTAAGCCCAGCAGGAGAAGAGAAATAATAAAGATCAGAGCAGAAATCAATGAAATAGAAACTAAAAGAACAGTAGAACAAATCAACGAAGCTAGGGGCTGGTTCTTTGAAAGAATTAATAGGATTGATAACTCCCTGGCCAGACTTATCAAAAAGAAAAGAGAAAGGGCCCAAATAAAGAAAATCATGAATGAAAGAGGAGAGATCACAACCAACACCAAAGAAATACAAACAATTATCAGAACATATTATGAGCAACTATACGCCAGCCAATTTGACAATCTGGAAGAAATGGATGCATTCCTAGAGACATATAAACTACCATAACTGAACCAGGAAGAAATAGAAAACCTGAACAGACCCATAACTAACAAGGAAATTGAAGCAGTCATCAATAATCTCCCAGCAAACAAGAGCCCAGGGCCAGAAGGCTTCCCAGGGTAATTCTACCAAGCATTTAAAGAAGAATTAATTCCTATTCTCCTGAAAGTGTTGCAAAAAGTAGAAATGGAAGGAAAATTTCCAAACTCGTTTGATGAGTTCAGCATTACCTTGATCCCAAAACCAGACAAAGACCCAACCAAAAAGGAGAACTACAGACCAATATCCTTGATGAACACAGATCTAAAAATTCTTACCAAAATACTAGCCAATAGGATCCAACAGTACATTAAAAGGATGATTCACCACGACAAAGTGGGATTTAGTACTGGGCTGGAGGTTGGTTTAACATCTGAAAAATCAATCAATGTGATACAATACATTAATAAAAGACAAACAAGAACCATATGATATTCTCAATAGCTGCTGAAAAGCATTTGACAAAGTACAGCATCCTTTCTTGATCAAAACTCTTCACGTTGTACACATAGAGGTACATACCTCAATATTATCAAAGCCATCTATGAAAAACCCACAGCGAATATCACTCTCAATGGGGAAAAACTGAGAGCTTTTCCCCTAAGGTCAAGAACACGGCAGGGATGTCCACTATCACCACTGCTATTCAACATAGTACTAGAAGTCCTAGCCTCAGCAATCAGACAACAAAAAGAAATAAAAGGCATCTGAATTGGCAAAGAAGAAGTCAAACTCTCACTCTCTGCAGATGATATGATACATTATGTGGAAAACCCAAAAGACTCCACTCCAAGACTGCTAGATCTCATACAGGAATTCAGTAAAGTGTCAGGATATAAAATCAATGCACAGAAATCAGTTGCATTTCTCTACACCAACAACAAGACAGAAGAAAGAGAAATTAAGGAGTCAATCCGAGTTACAATTGCACCCCAAACCACAAGATACCTAGGAATAAACCTAACCAAAGAAGCAAAGAACCTGTACTCAGAAAACTATAAAGTACTCATGAAAGAAATTGAAGAAGACAAAAAGAAATGGAAAAAAGTTCTATGCTCATGGACTGGAAGAACAAATATTGTGAAAATGTCTATGTTGCCTAAAGCAATCTACACATTTAACACAATCCCTGTCAAAATACCATCAATTTTTTTCAAAGAAATGGAACAAATAATCCTAAAATTTATATGGAACCAGAAAAGACCCTGAATAACCAGAGGAATGTTGAAAAAGAAAACTAAAGTTGGTGCCATCACAATTCCAGACTTAAAGTTCTATTACAAAGCTGTCATCATCAAGACAATATGGTACTTGCACAAAAACAGACATATAGATCAATGGATCGGAACAGAGAGCCCAGAAATGGACCCTCAACTCTATGGTCAACTAATCTTCAACAAAGCAGAAAAGAATGTCCAATGGAAAAAAGACAGTTTCTTCAAAAAAAATGGTGTTGGGAAAATTGGATAGCCACATGCAGAAGAATGAAACTGGACCATTTCCTTATACCACATACAAGAATAGACCCCAAATGGACGAAAGACCTCAATGTGAGACAGGAATCCATCAAAATCCTTGAGGAGAACACAGGCAGCAACTTCTTCGACCACAGCTGCAGCAACTTTTTCCTAGAAACATCGCCAAAGGCAAGGGAAGCAAGGGCAAAAATGAACTATTGGGACTTCATCAAGAGCAAAAGCTTTTGCACAGCAAAGGAAACAGTCAACAAAACCAAAAGACAACTGACATAATGGGAGAAGATATTTGCAAATGACATATCAGATAAAGGGATAGTATCCATAATCTATAAAGAACTGATCAAACTCAACACCCAAAGAACAAATAATACAATCAAGAAATGGGCAGAAGACATGAACAGACATTTCTGCAAAGAAGAATGGCCAACAGACACATGAAAAAGTGTTTCATATCACTTGGCATCAGGGAAATACAAATCAAAAGCACAATGAGATACTACCTCACACAGTCAGAATGGCTAAAATTAACATGTCGGGAAATGAGAGATGTTGGCAATGATGCGGAGAAAGGGGAACCCTCCCACACTGCTGGTGGGAAAGCAACCTGGTGCAGCCACTCTGGAAAACAGCATGGAGGTTCCTCAAAAAGTTGAAAATAGAGCTACCCTATGACCCAGCAATCGCACTACTGGGTATTTACCTTAAAGATACAAATGTGATCCAAAGGGGCACATGCATCCGAATGTTTATAACAGCAATGTCCACAATAGCCAAAGCCAAACTATGGAAAGAATCTAGATGTCTGTCAACAGATGAATGGATAAAGACGATATATATATACTATGCTGGAATACTATGCTGTCATCAAAACCCCTGAAATCTTTCCATTTGCAATGACATGAATGGAACTAGAGGGTATTATGCTGAGCGAAATAAGTCAATCAGAGAAAGACAACATATGATCTCTCTGATATGAGGAATTCGAGAGGCAGGGTGGGGAGTTTTGGGGGGTAGGGAAGGAAAAATGAAACAAGATGGAATCAGGAGGGAGACAAATCATAAGTGACTCCTAATCTCATGAAAACAGACTGAGGGTTGCTGGGGGTGAGGAGGTAGGGATAGGGTGGCTGGGTGATGCAGATTGAGAGGATATGTGCTATGGTGAGTGCTGTGAATTGTGTAAGCGGGATGATTCACAGACCGGTATCCCTCGGGCAAATAATACATCATATGTTAATTTTTTAAAAAATCCACCCCAAAAGTCAATGTAATATAATGTAATCACTCTATTTTGTGATTTACAATAAGGTCACTCTCTTAGGTCCACCAAACACATATCATTTGTTTTGTGGGCACTCTGTACACTGTAAGAAAAAGTCTCAGGCAAGCAATGACTAGGCAGGCTTTCAAAACTGGTCTCTCAATTTCAAAATTGGGTTTTTTTTTTCCCTTTCTGAATTTCATTTGACTTATCTAATGCATTATCTACATGGCTTCTCCTTTCTCACTTCTGTTGAAACAGCTTGAGTCACTATTTGGCTTAAAATTTACAAAAGAGACACTGTCTGCTGACATCTATCAACTTGAGTCATTGATGTTTTCATAGCCAGAGTTTCTGAAATAGAAATGCAACCTCAGCAACCTGAGTCAGAGATCTGTTCATAGCTCCATTTTCTTACAGAAACAGAAGGACATTTTAAGGGCTTTCCCCTAGCATTACACAAATATTTTTATTTTTTTTATTTTTTTAAAGATTTTATTTATTTATTTGACAGAGAGATGACAAGTAGGCAGAGAGGCAGGCAGAGAGAGAGGAGGAAGCAGGCTCCCCGCTGAGCAGAGAGCCGATGCGGGGCTCGATCCCGGAACCTGAGCCAAAGGCAGAGGCTTTAACCCACTGAGCCACCCAGGCGCCCCACACAAATATTTTTAAAGCATATACTATGTAAGACACGCTAGACTGAAATACAGGGTTGAGTGAGACGTCATACCCAACCTTGAGGGGTTGGGTGTCTATTCAAAAAACTGAAACATCCATTTTATCGAACAGATATTGTGTTAAGGCAACGAATGCTAATGAAAAACAGGTTCTGCTCCTTTGAGAAGCATGGTTGGAGGAGGAGGGAAGTAACCTAAATTTACAGGACAGTGTAGGAAATGTGAAAATGGAATCAGGCATCAAGGTGATCTGGGAGTGCAATGAGGATGGGGTGGGGAAGGAGAGAGGTCAGTTGGAGGGCTGCTTAAGCTAAATCTTAAAGGATGAGATGGGAATGACAAGTTGACCAGATAGAGTGATCAGGAATTAACCAGGTTTTTAAATAGGAAAGAAGTAATCCAGAAAGTAGAAACAGCACAGAAATGAGTCTTGAATTAAATAGCCAGGTATCTGGAAGACAGAGTTCTGATAAAAGCCACTGAAAAGGTCTACTAGACCTGGAGCTTGCTGAAGATGAACTTTCAAGGATCTGCAGAGATCCAGGGGAATCTAGACCCCACGGATCACCGCAGCAAGTTCAATAACATACCCCCATGCATTTCCCCTCCTTCCCCATCTCACTCTCCCACTCGCTCTTGAAATCACTTCTCTAATAAATTACTTACAAACAAATCATGGTTTCAAGCTCTGCTTTCTGGGAAGACAACCCAAGACAAAATGATTCCTATTTTAACTGTAGTGTGAGCAAGTCTTAAGGTTAATACCAAATTTTACAAATACCTTAATACTTCCCATAAGTAGTAATAGGTAAGTCTTAGTCACAAGCAGAGTAAAGACTATGGAATTCTGCATTATTTACTGACTAAAGAACAGACTTGCATTTTGGAATTAGTTCTCAACCCACAAGCTGAGGACATGAAAATCTGTTCATTACACACAGTTATCTGTTGTGATGGTAATTTGTCCCAATGGAATTTGAGCTATTATAAGCCCACATACATGATGCATAAGAAATATGCATTGAAATGCCTGTTTTAAAGAGGAAAAATTATTTTTCTGAATGGTAGGAAAATAAAGATTCTTCTTAGGAACAATTTTTGTTCATTTGAAACTATCAGTAGCCAAAAATAATCTCTGAGGCAAAGGGGATTCCCCAGAAGGCTGCTGAACAAAACAAAAGCTTTGTCAAGGGAAATGTTGGGTGTGTTAGTGTGTGGAAATGATCCAGGAACTTTTTTTATTAGCAGAATTGGTTTCAGTCATTCAGTAATGAGTGCTCTGCACGAACGGGATACCTTGCTAAGTACAGGAAAGAAACAAAACAGGCATCTTCTTCCCACTGAGCATATATTTCTAGTGAAGACATAGACAATAAGTCAAAAGATACAAACCGTAACTAAAAATCATGGTAGGTGCTTAGGAAGTAGTTGAAGGAGAGAGAATAAAGGAAAAGAACAAATTTGGATTAGGGTCAGGAAAGAACTCTCAGTGAGCCAGATGATGCTGAATCCTCAAAAGTGAGTAGGAAGGAGTTATTTAAATGAAAAGTAAGAGAAGAAGGGATCCAACGAGAAGAACACTCGTGTGCTGATTTCACCAGGGGGGAAAAGAAGAGCTCATTCGGTTCATGGAAGATTTTTTAAAAATTAATGAGTCAGAACATAATAAGAAAGGTCAAGAGGGGTACAAGAGGAAGCTGTAGGAGTGGGTGGAGACTAGATATGCAGCTCTTTGATGGTTGTATTAAAATGCTTGAAATTTATAATAAATGCAGAGAGGCTCAAGAAAAGCATCTTGTGTAAAGTTAAGCCAAATGCAAAAAAAAAAAAAAAAAAAAGTATCACTTGCCTTCCTGGCAGAGTGGATCATGTCATCTCTTCCTAAACAACAGCTGCCAGGGAATTTATTATTAGAACATCCAGTTTTAATGCTGGATATATTAATAGGAAACTCTGCCTCCCCAGATTTCACTCCATGTGATTTACCTTGATTTCATGGAACAGAGTTGTAAGATGGATCTGGGGCAAGCCAGATCTGAACTGCAAGTGAGAACCCTCACACGAAGTTTGTGGGTTGAGAACGAATCCCAAAATATAAGTTTGTTCTTTAGTCAGTAAATAATGAGCAATCACAGAGTCCTTACTCTGCAGGTGACTAAGTCTTGTGAACTATTATGGGAAGGATTAAAGTATTTCTAAAATTTGGTATTCACCTTGAGACTTACTCACCCTGTAGTTAAAATAGGAATCACTTTGTCTTGGGTTGTCTTCCCAGAAAGCAGAGCTTGAAACCATGACTTGTGTGTAAGTAATTTATTAGGGAAGTGATTTCAAGAGAGAGTTGGAGAGTGGGATGGGGAAGGAGGGAAACCCAGTATGTTTAGCTTCTAGGGCTCAGGTGGGGATAGATGGAGTCAGGGGAAGAGAGAGAGGAGGGTCTCTCAACCAGACACTAAGCTGCATGTGAGTTACCATGCAGGTAACTCACATGCAGCCTAGTGTCTGGTTTTTTGTATCATCTTCACAACCACCTTATGAGCTAAGTGCACTCACCTCCACTTTACAGATGAAGGAAAGGCAAGTCAGATCAGGTCCCTGACTCTAAGGACACAGCTGGGAAGGCCCGCTTCGCCACCAGAAGTCGGGAGGGGGAAAAACCAGTTCCCTTTCACGCAGAACTTTGCCTTGTCCTCATAACGCCCTCCAAATGTCTGCGGCCAGCCATCCATAGCTGTTGATTACTTGATGAAGTGACCAGATTGACGAGATTGTGGCCATTCTGCAGTCTTCAGATCGGGTCATTGGTGTCAAATAAACAATGAGCTCATGAAGAACCACTTGTGAAACAATTAGGCCGCGAGAATTTCGCTTGGCAGGCGTGAAAGCTGGGAGAGGGGATTTGGCTGCAGACTCTTGCAAGGGCCCCCAGGTCACCCAGGGCCACGGCAGCCGCGTCTGCACACTGAAGTCAAGTCCCGCTGGGCACGCGCGCGCCGACCTTGAGAAAGCGAGGTTCCCACCCCCGCCCCCCGCCCCCACCAAACCGGCTCTACAGCCTGGTTTCTCTCGGTTCGCCTTTGAAGAACACAGCCAATAAACCGCCGCTAGGGGTCCTCCAAGTAAAAATAATGAGAGAAAAGTACTTGAGCACTTTCCCTCCCTCTCCCCCCTATTCCGCCCGAGTTAACAACACGCTTTGAGAACTAACTTAAGTTGTCCGGGTTCTTGGACTCCCGGGCTCTTAGGGACAAGCGGTCCTGGGTAGTGAAACAGCAACACCCGACCTCTGTGAATCAAAGGGTGTTCTGTCAAGCAAGGGGCCCTGAAGCTGCTCGTTTTCATTTTCCGTTAGGATTTGTCTCCTTCGGCTTCAGAAAGGCAGACCAGGGAGGCCTGGGACGGGCGAACGCTGCTGTCGCCTGAACTGCCTGGCTCTCCGCAGGGCAGGGCGCCGCGGGGGACAGAACCCCTGGGCGCCCCTGAGCTCCGGCACTCTCCGAGCTGCTGCGCAATCTCCCATGTACAGAACTGTGCTCTGGCGGGTTTCTTAACGTCTAAACATCTTAACATTTAAATGAGGTTGAATTGCAACAATTGCTTTTCCCTGAACAGAGCAGGTGCGATCGTCTCTGTTTTCTCTCGTTATTTCATGGGCATATAATAGAAAAGCACCATTTGGCCAAGTACGTCCCCCGGTGGCAAAGTTACAAACACGGACTTCTGCCCCTGGCTCTCTGCAGGCTCCGCGTCCCCTCCTTGCCCGCCCGCGGGTCCTCTTCTCCTTCCCAGCGCGTTTTGCCATCTCCACTTCTGTCTTTCCTCTTCCACTTTCTCTCCCTTTTGAACATTTTTACGCGCACACACTGCTTATGACCTTCTACGCGCCCAACTTGAATAAGTGCTTGCCCTGGCTTTACAGTCAGGAAGGGGGGCGGGGCACAAAAAAGAACAGAAGAGGAAAGGAGAAAAACAAGATTTATAAAACAGGTGTCTTGATCTGCACCTGCCCAAAACTTAGATGGAAATTGGGCCACCAGGAGGTGAGCGGGGGAGGGGGGAGTGATGCAAGCCTAGTGGGCCGCTTCCCTTCAATTTCCCTGCCCCCCCCCCCCATGCCGGACTCCTATATCATGTTGTAGGAATGTCTAATCTTACCATAGCCCGATGACTCATACCGACTGACTGGCTCGCTAGGCTTCTGCAAAACACCTGGGAAGATAAACCTGACCCAGAAAACAATCTCTTGCTCCGGGTTAGCCTTTCAAGGTAGGTAGGGGAATTTTCAGCCCTCATTTCCATTTTGTTCACCTGATTCACAGACCTTAATCTTGATTTCAGACATAGTTGTGTCTGAGAGTCAAAAACGATTCCCAAATGAAGTGATAAACCGCTGTGGACGGGGCTTGCTTCTGCCTGGGGAAGGAAACCGAAATGAGCCAAAGATGACCTTATTTGGGGCCAGAAAGTACCGTCGTCTCTGTGGAAGGGCACTCTGTCTGATTGCAGAAGTTTCTCTCTGGCTCTTCAAAACATCCCTCCTCTGGAGCGCCTCAGTGTCCCGCCTTTCCTTTCAGGGACAATCTCCTTAAGCCTAACTAAGAGGGTCTGTAACTAAATGCTCTCTGAGTCAAGCCATAAGGTAAAGGAAAAATGGGGTCCACAGAGCCTAACTCAAAATTTAAATGTGAACTCAACCCAAAGAAACAGTCCTATACTGGCTCACCTCTTCTCTTTGTATGAGAATCAGAAGGGAAAGGGAATTAAGAAAATACTTTTCAGGAAACACACAGTGGAGTCCTGAATTTAGAAACTCTAGCCATAGAAGTAAGTCATAATCACCAATAAATCGCTGGTCTGTATGACCCAGTTTGTTCAGCTCTTGTTTCTAAGATAATATTTATCAAGTGCTTCAAACACTCCTGGCTCTATGTTAGGGGCTCTACAAACATTAATTAATTTAATACTTTCAACAACACTAAAAGGGGTATATTGTTTTTTTAATGGCAGTATAATTGACATATAATATTGGGTAAGTTAAGGTATATGATGTGTTAATTTGACACAATTATAGATTACAGTGAGATCACCACTATATATCATTATATGCTTAACAGATAGGAAAACTGTTGCTCAGAGAGATCGGAAACTTTTTTTAAAGTCAATAGCAATTTCCTCTGACGTAATTTGACCGAGGCCCTGAGCATACCTTAGAGCCTGAGGGACCTGGGTATTAGGAAAAACTGAATTAGAATTTAAGATGGAAAAATAGATCGTTCATTAATTTTTGGACCTTCAAGAATGAAAATGCCTGATGTTTCTCGTTATACAAAAGAGGGAAGGAAACATATGTCCTGACTATCACCTGCTTTTGTCTCTCTCTCCTTTAGAAGAGTACCCATATTCTTTCCCAGTAGATGCCATTCCTTAATCAAAATAGCCATGGGTACAGAGCTAGCTGGCAAAGGCTCAGAATTTGAACCCAAGTCAGAGGCTGGACATTCCTATTCATTTGCCTGGCTGACCTGTCATTGTTGGCACCCCTCGTGCCCCTGCCATGGAGACCGAGTTTGAGGGGTAGAGGAACCATAACTTTTAGAAATCTGAGTGCTCTTCTGCGAATGAAGGGGAACAACAGTGAAATGCCAACGGGATGGAGGAAAATTCATTGCTCCAGCCAACCTGCATTAGAAACGAGCTTGTCTGTAGTCCTGTAGTCTAACCCTGAAACATTTCCGGAAACCTTTTACTTCAGTGCTCCTTGGTGTGGCCCTAGAACTTCTGAGTGAAATAAGGACAAAAATTGAGAGTGTGTGGAAACCTTTGGTAGTACCACAGCATCTAAGCAAAAGATTCCAGATGTCCAAAACTATCTGTCTGCCATGGATTAGAAATAAAAACAAATAAAAACAAAAATCAAGGCAAACGGTTTAAGAATCACTTATTCCTAATTCCACTAGGATCTTGGTAGGTGTTTCCCTGTCTCCCTTGTAAAGCTTAAGAATCATTCAGCAAAACCCAAGTTGAATGCCTGCCTCTCCAAGTAGAACCTAAGTTACCCAAGGGTGGGATTTTGTTTTGTCCCCTGCTCTAACCCTGATTCCTAGAATGATGGCTGATGTTCAATGAATATTTGTTGATTGTGGAAATGCACTCATTTCCCAGTGGGAAACGCCCAAAATGTCTTAGCCAAGAGTTGCCCTTGTCCATTTAAAGATGACCCAGGTGATGACTGATCCTCTGCACCTAGGCTGCCTCCTCACCTTCCTCGAATCTACACCCCTCACCCAGCCCAGACCTCCACCTCCCCAAGAGGAGAGGCAGGAGGAATTGTTGACATTTATTCTCCCAGATTAGCTTCAGGATCATTTGGGCACACTGGTCCATTAAGACTCTGATTGACATTACACTAAGTATATAAATTAATGTAAAAAGATACACATCTTTATAACATTGAGCCTTCTCACTCATGAGCATGATATGTCTACTTATTTTCTTGCCTTTCTATAGCTCATAGTAAATTTTGTGATTTTCACATTTATTGGAAAGCAAATTTTAGGATGATTTATTTTGATAGTTGTGATCATGTATGGGGTCTTCCTAGCCTTTTATTTTCTAAATCTTGGCATGAAGAAGAAAGGAATAATTTTTGTGAATGTTTATTTTGTGTCCATTCACTTTCAATAAACTTTTACCGAATTCTAAGAAATTTTTATTTGGTTGTCTTGGGCATAATATCATAATATCAATAATGTATCATTTTATCTTGTGCCATGTCCTTCCTCTAGTTGTACCTCTTTTTCAGCTCTTTATCTTACAGCATTCACAAAAGTGAATTCTTCTTAAATAAACTTTTGGTTGGGAAGACATGTAAGATATTTAAAGAACAAAATTATGAGAGTCTACATCTCAATCTGGGATGCTGCCAATGCAGTACTTAGAGGAGATTTATTGCTCTCAATGCTTATATTAGGGAAGAAAAAAAGAAAAAGAATAAATTAAGTCAATACTTGGATAAATTTTGTCCTCTTTAAGTTATAAACCAAGAGGAAAAGAAAAATGAAGTAATAAAACAGAAGAATGAGAAAACAAATTGGTTAGAAAATCATCCTGCATCACAAAGAGTTTAAGAAGCACTAGCCGACTATATTAAGGTCTTGGTCAGTACCTCTGGGTCTGCCTTATAAAGCCTAAGAATCATTAAACAAAAGCCAATTTGTAAAGAGACATTTTCCTTCAGTCAACAGACTACTTTCTAAAGTTTTTGAAGCCTATAGGTCTTGAAAATAAAACTAATTGATATCAGTAATAGTAATTTGTGAACTTAGATCCCAATGCTATATTTGAGGTGAAATACAAAAGTGTGATTAGCCACTATCTGCATTTGTTTTAAAGATGGCAGATTTATATGTTCAAGCACTCAGCCACAGTGTGCTAGGTCCTTCTTGTTAAGAGTCAGAGCCAGGGGCGCCTGGGTGGCTCAGTGGGTTAAGCCTCTCCCTTTGATAAAAAAATACCGAGTCCCGCATCCATCTCTCTGCTCAGCAGGGAGCCTACTTCCCTCCCCTCTCTCTGCCTGCTTCTCTGCTTACTTGTGATCTCTGCCTGTCAAATAAATAAACAAAATCTTTAAAAAAAAAAAAAAGTTAGAGCCATTTCCGGCCTGCCCTATAAAAAAGAAAGAACTGGTCGGGCATTTCTTCAACAATAGCTATAGAAACCAGCTCCAGGAATTGCCTGGATGAAAAGGATTGACCCAGTCTTCTTGGAGATACAGGGGCTGTGGAAACAATCCTCACTGCTCTCCATCAGTGTGTAGCAAACCCTGACTAGAGGGGTGAGCAAATGTCATTTATAAATGTGGCTGCCTCAGTCCTTTGTTCAGTAAAAATACCTCCCCAATGAATAATAAAATTCTAAGTTTCCCATCAGGAAAGTCAGGGGTGAGAGGTTTAATTCAGACCTCTGGGAAGCCCTGAACATGAAAGCAAATATATTGAAATTATATTATATCATTCAAATATATTGAATTAAATGTGCGTCTAGATTAAGAACACCCCAGGATCTTGTCAAAATGAAACACAAATATTTTCTGGAACTTTAGACATCTTCATCCAAGTCTCTACAGTATTCTGAAACAAATATAAGGAATAAGATGTTATCAAAAATGAGCAAAAATGTGTGAGAAAAATAAACAGTACTTCCAGGAATGAAAATACAATTGCCAAAATTAAAAACTCACTAGATTACTTAAATGGCAGGTAAGAATGAGCCAGAGAAAGAACCGGAAAACTAGAAGCTAGGCCTGAGTAAATTATGCTTAATACTTCACAGAGAGACATAGAGCTGGAAAAGATATAGTAAGAGATGTGGGGGAGCAAATGAAAAAGGGCTAATAGTTGGCCAATTAGAGTTCCAGAAAGAGAAAATAGAGAAAATCAGATAGTATTAGTTACGTATAACTAGGTGAAAAATTACCCCAAACTTAACTGTTTTAAAAAGCCAATCGTTGCTTCTCATGGCTTCAGAAAGAGGTTTCGGTTTCAGTTTCAGAAAGAAGTTTCGGTTTCAGTGTCAGGAATCCCAAAGCTGCTGTTACCTGAGTAGCTCTGGCTCAGGGTCTCACAGGAGGCTGCAGTCCTGCTGTCAGCCAATGCCGCAGTGACCTAGAGTTTCACTAGTTTAATTAGCCAGGATGATATAAAAGCTCTAAACTTGTGTGTAGCTATCCACAAGGCCTCATAACATGTAAAGCCAAAAAATTAATAAAATTGCCAGGAAAAGTTGACAAATCCACCATCAGTGGGGAAAATTTTTAAATACCTGCTATATGATGAATAGATAAAGTAAACCAACATAATCATGGGAATAAAGAATATTATGTAATGGGCACAAATTAAGCCCTATATGATCAGAGAATACATATTCTTTTTAAGCATGCATGGAACATTGATGAAAACAGACCACATATCAGACCATAAAAAATGCTCAGTAAATTTCAGTCAGTATCATTCAAACCATGCTCTATTTCTTCAATGCAATTATGTTTGGAATCAGTAAAAACAACTAAAACAACTTAAAAATCATAAACACACTTTATTAAACAGCTAGAAAATCTAAGGAAAAATCATAATGAAAATCAGAATAAAGCTGAGACTAGACTGCAACTTTTATAAGGACGAGAGCCACATGTGTTTCTTTAATAACTTTACATTCTGACTGTAGCAGGGACCTCATCAGTAATTGCCAAATAAATATCTGAATGGATTTGAATCATGAAAGTTAAAAAAATATTGGCATGTTTTTACATTCTTGTAACTGCTTGCATTTTTCTGAGGTAGTTAAAAAAAGTCTCTAGATGTTGTTATATTGCAAGGTGTCCCTAGCTGAGTTGTTTAAAAAGTCCACTTATAGGCAGATTAGTTAGGTAATTTTTTTCTTCTTTATTTTTACTGACATGTAATTAACAAGTAAAAATTATATATCTGTAGGAAGTACAACTTGATGTTTTAATATACATACACACTGTGAAATGATCACCACAATCAAGTAGTTAAAATATTAATCACTGGGGCACCTGGGTGGCTCAGATGATTAGGTGTGTCTGCCTTTGGCTCAGGACGTGATCTCCAGGTCCTGAGATGAAGCCCCACATCGGGCTCCCTGCTCAGCTAGGAGTCTGCTTCTCCCTATCCCTTTGCTTCTCCCCCTACTTGTACTCTCTCTGTCTCTCTCTCTCTAAAAAAAGTAAATAAATAAAATATTCATCACACCATACATACCCGTTTTAAATTTGTGTTAAGAACACTTATGATCTACTCTCCTAGCAAATCACAGGTATGAAAGTATACAATGAAGTATTGTTAACTATAGTCACCATACTGTACATTACATCTCCAGAAATTATTCATCTTGCATAACTGAAATTTTGTACTATTTCACCAAATTCTTTCCATTTTCCTTATCCTCCATTTCCTGGCAACCACCATTCTACTCAGTGTTTCTATGAGTTCATAGAAATAAAATATTTTATTTTATTATTTTAATTTTTAAAAAATATTTTTAAATATTTTTAAAAATATTTTATTTTATTTTTTATTTTATTTTTTAATGACAAATATGTCATTTACTTGACAGAGAGAGAGATAGCACAAGCAGGCAGAGCAGCAGGCAGAGGGAGGAGCAGACTCCTTGCTGAGCAGAGAGCCCGCCATGGGTCTTGATCCCAGGGTCCTGGGATCATGACCTGAGCTGAAGGTAGATGCTTAACCCACGGAACCACCCAGGTGCCCTGAGTTAAACTATTCTAGATTCTACATAGAAGTGAGATCATACAATATTTGTGTTTCTGTAGTTGGCCTATTTCACTTAGCATAGTGTTCTCCAGATATATCCATACTGTCACAAATGGCAGGATTTCCTTCTTTGTAAAGGCTGAATAATTTCCTATTGTATAATGCATGTAATTTTTGTAATTACTATAACAGGTTGAAGCAACTATTTTCACGAAATCTGTTTTTAAAAAAAGAAAAATAAATGCAGTTATAAAAATAAAGGAAAAAATAAGAAATAATCTATTTCTACCTGGATACAACTACGCACATAAAAATGCTTTGTCTCAGAAAGTGAATCATCTACCATAGCAAATCAAATAGCATGGAATATTATATTCCATCAAATCTCTACTCTCTAGACAAATGAGGACCAGAGAGAATAACCCTCTTTCCCAGGGTCCTTTCAGGAAAGGACCCATCTCCTGACTCCTCTAATTGGTAACTGTGCCATGTCTATGTAATGTGTCTTCCACATGATTCCTGCTTTCACACATCACTACCTCCTCCTCCGACTTTCCTCAAGTGATCCCTGAAGAACCTGGCCTAAGAGTGTAGATAATATTTACAGTCATTTTCAGGAATTTCTTGTTATGTATGCCTAATTAAATTATTACAAAATTATGTATAGTCCTAAGAAATTCTCAGCTAAATACTGCCAAAAGTTGTATTTTATCAAAAAATTATATTGCCCCGTGTTTATCTTCATAAATTCTATCATTTTTATCAGCTCCTGAGGAAACACTGGCACAAATACTTCTGAACCAACTACCTATGTGGTCAAGAGAGGAAATGGGACACCACTACTGAGTAATGAGAATTTATTCTAAATGAAGATGTCTGAAATTAGCCAGAATGTGTTTTTTCCTTTGTGCTGTGTAATCCAAGTTTAAATTTTTTTAAGGGATAACAGGGATATCACTCGCAAAACAGAAAGGCTTATCTTTTGCAGTCTAAAGTATTCCAGTAAGTCATAAATCAACTGGTCATTTCTCCATTTAATGATTTACCACCTTATCAAAAGCATCTCCTTGTTAGCTTTTTATGAGGCTTATCATCTAGAGCCAGCCTCCAAAATTAGAGGCTAATAAATTATTAGCTACATGTCTAGATGTGCAACAGCTGACGGGGGAGTAATAAAAGATCCCTCCCTTCTTACTATTCAGCTGGGTAATTAGTCTGTATTCACGGGCACAGTGTTGTAAAGATCTGGAAACGATTCTGTTACTGTGTTCAATATAGGCAGCTGGGGGGAAAGCCTGGTGAAAGGGTTTTAGAGAAAGAAGCTCAGTAACATTTGACTATTTCTACTGGTCACATTTAGACATCTCAAACCTCTACCTCCCTCTGCCATCTGTCTGTGATAGAGGCAAATACTGATATTTTGATTTATAATTATGAAAATTGTGGGCTTTTCGAGTACACTGTCAGATTTCACTCATCTTGATTTGGCTTTTGGAAGTCCACATAACGCCAGCAAAAAGGCCACTTTTTTAAAAGCAAATCCTGGGGCACCTGGGTGACTCAGTCAGTTAAGCGTCTGCCTTTAGCTCAGGTCATGATCCCAGGGTCCTGGGATCGAGCCCCACATCAGGCTCCCTCTGACTGCTGCTCCCCCTGCTTGTATGTGCACTCAATCTTTCTGTCAAATAAATAAATGAAAATCTTTTATTTCCTGGTGAATTTGCAAGCAAATTATCTAAATATTTATTAAGGGGGTAAAGATCTTTTCTTTTTCTTTTTCCTTTCTTTTTTTTTTTTTTTTTTTTTGCCAGAGAGAGAGAAAGAGCGAGCACAACCAGGGGGAGCAGTAAGCAGAGGGAGGAGAAGCGGCTCCCGGCTGAGCAAGGAACCCAGTGAGGAACTCGATTCCAGGATCCCGGGATCATGACCTGAGCCGAAGGCAGATGTTTGAAGACTGAGCCAAGAGAGTGAAGATCTTTTATATTCCATTTGAGAGTGAAAATTTTCATACACTTCAGAAATATCCTTTCTAGTCCAATCTAGATATGTAATTATGTCTTGCCTTAGAAGATCACAGACAGACTAGATAGATAGGTAGATGGATGGATGGATGGATGAAAGGAAGGAAAAAAAAGAAGGAAGAAAGCAGTGGGGGGGAGAAGGAATTAAAGGAAGGAAAGAAAGGAAAGAAGAATATATAGGTCACTAGGGACCGAGAACCTATCATCCAGGTTTGCAGTTCTAGAAATGTAGTATGCTTGATTTCCTCAAGACTGATGAGCCTCTTGGAAGCAGACTCAGTCTAACAATCCCACGTAAGAATATTTATGTTTATATTCACAGTCATTTTAAAATTTCACTAGAAGACATCTCCCTGACCAAGATCGAAGACCCACTGCCTGCCTTCTTATGGAAAGATGTATTCAGCAGAAAAGTTTGGTCAGTGGGGAAAGAATTTGAACCAAAGGAGTTGAGATGCTCTCACAGACATCACTTGAAAGTATAGAAAAAAAAAACAGAACTGAATAGCTAAAGTAAGTGAGCTGATGGCTGAGGCAATGGGATACACATAGCCCTACGTTCCAGAGGTTACCACATTCAAGATTCAGTCCAGAGATCTGAAAAGGCAGGAACTCAGTGCTGATGGTAGTCACAGAAGACCAGTCAAAGAGGGAATAATGCTTGTTAATGTAATTCACAATAAAGGAATGTATATGTCAACACTTTCCACAAAATATTTCCTGCTTCTCACTTTTCCCCCACCCTATTGTTACTAGACATGCTCATTGCTTTAGCCAAAATAAATAAATAAATAAATTGGAGTGAAACGTGTAATTTCCAGGCTGAAGATCCAAGAGGCAGGGTCTGATTTGCCACATCCCCTGCTATGGTTAGTATGGAAGCAGAGATGACCACATGGAACAAAGCCCTATGTCAACCTTTGCTGGGCATGTGTATGAGAAAGAAAGAAAGAATTATTGGGCTTAGCCACTGAAACACTGGGGTTGTTTGTTCTGAAATATAACCCAACCTATCCTTCCTGTTGTGGTATATAGCCTGGAATTAAAAATTATTCTAAATTAAGGCATCACCCTCTTGGAGTCGAGGTACAATGACAATCTAATTAATACAGAGAAGTTGACTTGTTGTTTATATAATCAGAACAAAGGGAACTGAACAGTGTTGTGAGATGCCTGGGAAAGCATAATGAACTACCACTCACTATAACTGAGCATACTCTCCAGTGATTGCATTGGACCCACCTGCCAAACACCATAGCTCATTTATTCATTTACTCATTCATTCATTCATTCATTCATTCATCCAACAAATATGTATAGAGTGCTTACTCATGATGGATCCTCCTGGGGATACAATAAGGAAAAGACTGAGACCATCCCAGTCCTTACAAGCTGGTTCTTATTATCTTAGCCTCCTTACTCTCATTCTTCTAGATTCCACGAAGATCATGTACTTTACACAAACACATATTCTTTATTGGGACAGTTTAGGCTGCCACTTTCCTTAGTTATATTTTTGTTCTAAACATGCACCATCAGTGCTTCTGAAACTATCACGTTTCTTTTCTAATCCATTCCAGATCAGTGCTTTTCTAAAACGCTGTACAATAAAAATAAGTTACTAGAAAGACATTTCATGTGATTCAATGTCAAAGCAATGGCGATAAGCTATAAAAGTTTCTAAATGATTACTTGCAACTTCTGTACTTCTCTCCTTCCAGGTGGACAAAAGTTCACAGACCACCACTGGTCTGTGGACAATACTTTGAGCAGGACTCCTCTGGACAAGCAGGGAGGACCAATGTAAACTAAGTTTTCTATTTGCTTTTGTAAAACCATCTTCCTCTTAATCACCAAAGTTGTAAAGTTTTATATGCCGAGTAACCTCTTCAGGTCGGCCCCCGAGGCCCATTTGGCTAATTGCTTGTATGATTATTTAGTTAATATTATTTTAAACCAAATAATTTTTTGGTTTTTTATATGGACCATTTTTTTAATGTCTACTCCACACAAGTAGAAAATCCATTTCACTTGCCATAAATAAGATGTAACTGAGCAAAGAAGAGGTTTAAATAAGTTGTTATTCAAGTCCAGGGAGAGAGAGGGTGGCCTGCTCTGAGAAGAGTTCAAATGTTACTAATGCAGAACTAAAACTTCCTGCTTGACCTAATCAGGAAACCGAGAGGAAATTAAAGAGAACTTTTGCTCATTATGTAATTCAGTGCTATGTAATGCCCAGTTATGTTCCGTCTAAGAGCATTTTAAGGATCAAACAATAGTTTCTCTATTCTTCAGAAAAAGGGCCATATTTTAACTCATCCCATATGAGGGCCATCCAAGTTGTCCACCATGACTGTGTCTGTCTACAGCTGCCTGTCATGTGGTCCTAATCACATGGGTAACTGCACACCGGTACCAGATGTCACCACTTCCCCTCCCCGATCACCATGTCTTACAGAACACTGATACTGTAGACCATAGGCTCATTGCAATTCTGAAAGTAATTCTCTCCTCAGATCTATACAGTCTTTATGAGCCTTTTTCTTTTTTTTAAGCAGACTCCACGTGCAATGTGCGGCTTGAACTCACAACCCAGAGATCAAGAGTCCCGTGCTCTACTGACTGAGCCAGCCAGGCGCCCCTGTGAGACTTACTGGACTCCAGTGGTAGCATCTGACACACCATAAGCACCCAAGTAACTTGTATTTTCTTCCTTCTTCCAATAATAACCAGTTTCTTTTCCTGATGAGACGAGAAAAATATTTTTTGAAGGCTGGAATTCCTCCCTCAGGCTCCCTTGTAGCTACAAGGAGGAAAAGTAAGTCTTACACACTTATTTTTTACTGTTGTAGTTATTTAATTACAATCCACGATTTTTTTCAAGAGAACATTTTTGCCTGGTGCATACACAAAAATATTTACAGAATGTACCAGAGGTTAGATATTATGATTAAATTAGATAGCTCACAAAATAAAGATGGCTTCAAACACCAAAAATAATCATGACCCACAGTGATAATATTGGTCATATCCGATGGACCTCAGAGGTTTGGCGTGGTCTCTCAGCTTTCATGTATCCACAACTCTATCCAACTTTGAACATTACTCTGACATTGGGGAGCAGAGACTCCAAGGTCAGAAGAAGAGTCATTCCGCCGGTTGCGAAGTCTTTGTTATTTACTCCCAAATAAATGCCAGACCCTGGCTTCGGGATACACACGCTGTGCATAGGAACAGTCTGAAGATTTAAATTTATGTGATATTCCCAGACACGTGAATATGAGCCGAATCTTATAACAAGGGAGAGATCCTTCCACAGACATTTCTTACCTAGTGTTGAACTTTATCAAAGAATTTTTCCCCCAACTAACAGTTTCAAATAAATGCTAACCATACAGTGTCTCTTCTCTTCCCTCAGGATATACAAACCACAGAATTCCGATGACTCACCCCAAAATAGCTTATGAATATGCCAGGGGCGGAAGGGCATGCTGTTTGATTCTCTAAAACTTCCTGCCAAACTGAAGAAACTGAACATACACAGATATTTGGGGACTAACTGTGAGTAATAATGAGAATTTAATCCCCTTTAGTCTTCTGAGTTAGCAACAGCTTGCCTAACATGTCCGGTTACATCCTGTTTGCTACACATGTGACTCTTTGAAAAAATAATAATATAATATTATTAGCACAATGTTTCATTGTTAAGACTGCTCTTATCTGTGTCAGTGGTTCTCACACATTGGCAGCCATTTGTACGCTAAGGTCATCTCTTGCAAGAACTATAAATTGATGGTTTAATGAAAAAACATATTATTATTGTGAAATAAATTGCAGGATTCAATGTATGGATTTTAGGGTTCCACAAGCTCTTAAAAAGGAAAGACAGTTACTTCATTGATTAAAATCTTGGCTGTGAATCTCAGTTCTTACACCAGCTATGTCACCTTGAGTAGGTACTTGACATAAGTCCCATTTTCCCCTATGTAAAATGAGGATATTAGTATTGTCTATGTTTAAGCTTAGGATTCTAGGTACATAGGGTGAGGGTTAAATAGGGAATTTACACAAATAAGGAGTACTGCTAAGTAACTAAGTTATCTAGTGCAATCTCTTTTCACAAATAATGAATCCGAAGACCAAAGCCATTAGTGACCTTGGAACGGTCACACCCCCATCACTGCATTACAGAGTATTATAATGTTGTGGTTAAAAACAGCCCAATTCAGGAGGCTATGTGCTATGGTGAGTGCTGTGAAGTATGTAAGCCTGACGATTCACAGACCTGTACTCCTGGGGCAAATAGTATATTCTATGCTAATAAAAAGAAAAAAATTTAATTTAATTAAAAAAAAAAAAAAAACCAGCCCAGTTCAGGCCCCAGTTTTCCTACTTGCTAGCTGTATAACCTTGGGCGAGTCGCTTCATTTTTCGGTGCCTGCCTCAACGTTCTTATCTATAATATTAAAATAATAGTAGTACTTTTCTCACAAAGTCGTTAAGACAGCATGAAAATGTAACATGTCACAGTGTCTGGCATGTACACTCTGATCAATAAATACTACCACACCAAAATTAAGAAGTTCTGGTTCTCCCAAAAACAAATTTTAGAGTAAAATGAATGTCAACAATGCCAGGCTCCTTAAAACTAAATCCATAAAAGCAACCCAGACCTAAAATAAATAAATAGATAAATAAACAAACAAACAAACAACTCAAAAATGTGTCTGACACAGTTTACAAGGTGATCAGATTATTTGCAGATGTCTTTTCAGATCAAGGTACGTGTCTTCTTCAATGACGTTTATGTGTCATGTTTCCCGTCTGTTAGAAAGGAAGGATACCAACGCACAACTTAATATTTCAAATAGTTGCAAGAGTCACTTTGATTGGTGTTTGAAAGGAATGCCAATATCCAGCTGCCCTTGACATTGTGGAAGAAGTGTAACGCAGTGGGAGAAGTGCCAGATTTCCCTTTGCAGTCCAGGCTCTGCCATGTGTCTAGCTAGACTCAAGCTGCTGGACCTCTGAGTCACCATCTATAAAATGGGGGCAGTTTCTGCCTTGTTACAAATACTACATGGAAACAAGTATGAGACATGTTTCATAAATGTAATATGTTCTATGCATATGCATTCTTTAAATAGTTATGGCAGTTATTCAAAACTATTCTGCAAGAGTTAAGGGTCAGAAATATACTTTCCTTTTTTTTTTTGCTTAGTACATACTCAAAGGACATAGAGACTCTCATTTTACGGAGCAGTGCAGGAAAGAAACAGGAGAAAGACTTTAAGTCCAAAGACAGAATTTGAAAGTTGCCCATCTTGACATGTGATAAAAAAAGCATGCAAGACTATATGCTTCCATATCTCTTGACAATAATTAGTGCCCATAGTAGGTACTTAAGACATATTTGTTAAAAGAATGGATGAGACTCAAATGAAAGATTTTAGGATTTACTGTGTCCAGCCCTTAGCTGACACCACTGTATCCCTACTCCCACCCATTTCATCCTAATTTGAAAAATCCCAAAATTAGGCACAGCCATTTATGACCTCCAGGAGTATAACTGGAGCAACTGCCTATAACTGCTAGCTCCTGCACAAAAGCTTAAGAAGGTGGTTATGGTATGGATACAGAACTTCTCCCCAGCTCATCATTCGTTGTTTGTTTGTTTGTTTGTTTAGCAATAGACTACCCTTTGTCTTTGCATTGTCTTTGCACTTGAAATTTTGTGAGTGATTTCAATCCTGAGTTGAAACCAAGGGCTCAAAGGACCTGAGAAACCATACTTCCTACCCACAATAGACGTCATTTCCAAAAATGAGAGCAAAAGCACCTACATGACCTTTTTACTCCCTGAGTTTCTTGAAACACCACAAAAGAATGAATAGGAACGTTCTGTGGTTTGGGATGGGGGCCTGGACAGGTATGGCCTCTCACAGCAACTCGCACATGGTCCCAGAAAAAACTTGCCAAACAGAACTCTGCTAGGGGACTTCGGGGAGCACTGCGATTCAGACTGCTGCCTCCCGGTCTTATCAGACCAAAGATCAGTTGGAGATGCTTCAAGGTTGCACGTGTTTGCTGGCCCAGGACTCTCAGTGCGTCATAGCCTCACCTGATACTGACTCATCGTTGGATGGAAAGCCAAAGCCTAATTGTGTTGGTCATACGTAGCTTCCCACTTGCAGCCAAGTGTTCCAACCCCTTGCAGAAAAATTTCACTTTGCTTTCCCACTACACCCTCAGATATTTCTAAGACAATAGATACCGCAGACTTCTGAATTCCCTTGCCACCCTGAGTCTGCTCCTGTCTCTTCTGATGGCTCCCCTCCCCCATCACGGCCCACCTTGGCATCAAACCTGATGAAGAAGCTGGGGGGGGGGGGTCCTCCCTGTGGGCTCTCAATAAATATGCTTCCAACTCGGTTGGGTCACTCTAAGAGATAAGAGGCAGCCTGGATTACCAGATTTCCTAAATACATCTGAAAACCCATTACCTGGGGCCAGGGTGACAGATTTTTTTCTTTACAGAAAAACCAATTTTCTCAAATGCACAGCGGTAAGCCTCAATACAGATACTGTGTCTTACTTGAGCTTTATAAAAAATTCAACATGTCTGGCACAGGAGCTTAAGACTCCAAGGCAGAAAATCTAAATCGGTAACAAAATTCTCCCGCAGTAATAGGTGGTTCACAGATATCAAAGAGTCAAACCCAACATGAAATATGTATTGGACAAAAATAGCATAAAGCCAGCTCTTGTTTCTTGATATTTCAGGCTGTATGTTTTCCTATCTACCCTGGCAGATTCATTGTCTTATCAGTTTGTGTACACACTGTGCTTGCAAAGTGCTAGAAACATACGTATTTTGGATTTTTTTTTGTTACAGAAATAAAGAATGGATGAATGTGAGATTGTAAGAAATAAAGAGAAGAAAGGAAAAGGGAAAGAAAAAAGAAAGACTTAAACCTTTGGCAAATCAACATTTACGCTATGAGCATAAGCACTTTGTGTTATTTTTGTGTGACTTAACACCCTAATTCTAAAAATGAGCCTCTGAAGCCCGATTCTGTGTACAGCGGTCTGGGTGGGTGGGAATGTAACACCAATCCCTTGAAATCAAAAGACAAAATTGGGGAAAGAAAGTTTCACAACACTGTTAAAAAGAATACCCAGGTTACTCGAGATAAAAATACTGAACATGTGGTAGGATCAAACAAAGCTCATTTACCAAAGATGGGCTTAGTCAAAACTTCTATAATTTGAGAAGGCAAGAGAGGCTCTGGTGGGCAAGAGCACACACAAAATACCTACATAAATAAAAGTAGGTGGGTCTCAAAGAATTTAGGGGACTTAAAACAGAAAAGAGAGAATTTTAGGGACCAAACTGGGATTGGTGTTTTCTAGGCGCATGTGTATGAGATGACTGAAATGAATACAAACCACCACCAGGGAGTGAGGAGGAGATAGAACTAGAACCGTCCCTCTCCCTTCCTGGAGAAATCAGCAACTCTTAATTGTAAATGATAATATTGCATAATAAATATATTTTTAAAGATTTTATTTATTTATTTGACAGAGAGAGATCACAAGTAGGCAGAGAGGCAGGCAGAGAGAGAGAGAGAAGAGGGAAGCAGGCCCCCTGCTGAGAAGAGAACCGGATGCGGGACTTGATCCCAGGACCCCGAGATCATGACCCAAGCCGAAGGCAGAGGCTCACCCCACTGAGCCACGCAGGCACCCCATAATATTGTATAATAAATATTAATAATATCTATTAACAAGTAACAGATACAAATCCAAATTGGGTGGAAAATTATGGAGAAAGAGAAATGTTGGGCAAGAGAGAGTCTGGCAAAATCACTTGGGGATAACAGTGGAAGGCAAGGGCCATGTCAACCAAAAGGCAAGTATGTGGAACTGCCCTTGCCCACAGCAGAGGGGGACAGCTCTCTCCTGGGTGCTCACACAGCTCTGTTCACACATAAAAGCCCAAGCAAGTATTTTTATATATTACTGATTTTGTTGTTTTCCTTGCCAATTGTATCACCTCCTGTCATAGAGTTAGCTTATAGAAGGTCCTTAATAAACAGTTGTTGAATGGAAAAAAAATTAACCCATGTTATAGACTCTGACAATGACGGACTTTTCAAGCAGCTTAAGTGGGAGTAAGTTCAGCTTAAAAAAAAATGATACATGCTTAAGGAAAACAAAACAAAACCTTAGAACTGACTGTAAATTTGAGCCTGCACTGGACTATCCTAAACAAGGAAATTCAGTAAGAATGGTCTCCCAACCTGGACAAAGCTAAACTCTTATCTATTCTCTGCACCTGTAACCGCTTGATTTATAAATAGTTTGCCCTTTTACTTTGCTTCATGGTCAGCTGCACAGCAGAAGAAATGCCTAAGATCACGTCGCCGTTGTGACTAATCTTTGCAAGAACAGTGCAGTAGATGAAAGGGAGAGCATCTGTGATGTGACTTGCGAAAGAAAGAAAGAAAAAGAAAGAAAGAAAGAAAGAAAGAAAGAAAGAAAGAAAGAAAGAGAAAAGGAAAAGAAAAAGGGGTGCCTGGGTGTCTCAGTCATTAAGCGTCTGCCTTTGGCTCAGGTCATGATCCCAGAGTCCTGGGATCGAGCTCCACATCGAGCCCTGCACCAAGCCCCGCATCAGGCTCCCTGCCCAGTGGGAAGCCTGCTTTTCCCTCTCCTACTCTGCCTGCTTGTGTTCCCTCTCTCGCTGTTTCTCTCTCTCTGTCAAATAAATAAATAAAATCTTTTTAAAAAGAAAAAGAAAGAAAACAATAACAAAGAAAAAAATTGGGGTACCATGGGAAGAGATAGTGCAAGAAAAGAAAATGATGAACCAGTTTCTGAGAACATTTGCTCTTATAAGGCAGATGTTACTATATCTTAATATAAGTTGTAAAAACACACTACCCTAATTAATCAGCTCAATGGTATGATATACAGCCTCAAAATTCGTCATTATGAAGACTATATGGTAGCATGAATAGTTACTTACTGGTTGATCTGATCAATATATACTGACCTCCTATATACCAACTCTGCTCTATATGCTAGGTGTGCACGAGGGAATAAAACAGGCAAAAATCTGTCAGAATGAGCCTAACATTCTAGTATAATGTGCATAATATAATGCTACATCAAGGCCGAGGGAAAAAAATCCAAAACAGCATAAAGGAAAGAAGATGAGCTGTTGTGGCCTGGCAGACAAAGCTGGAGACCTCAGTTCTGCTCCCAACTTATATAATGTCCAGCAATCAGCTGCTCTTGCTGATTCTCTTTTCTACAGTTCTTTTATTTTTTTTTTAAGATTTTATTTATTTATTTGACCGAGAGAGACAGCAAGACAGGGAACACAAACAGGAGGAGCAGGAGAGGGAGAAGCAGGCTTCCCACTGAGCATGGAGCCTGATTTGGGGCTTGATCCCAGGACCCTGGGGTCATGACCTGAGCTGGAGGCAGACACTTAACCACTGAACCACCCAGGTGCCCAAGATCACACTTTTGAAGGTGTCCCCAAAATATGTCTCATCCTTATATCTTGTTGGAGAATAAAATACCCAGAAAGTTATTAGCCATAATTCTGCACTCACCCAGTTTTAGGACCTTCTGGTCTCAAAACCTGTGTGGACCTTAAAAAACAAAAACAAAGCTGTAAATTTAATTTCCAAGATTCCTGGGTTACTGATGCCTCTCCCCTGGGTCCCACCCCTTACCCCCACCCAGGCCCTGACAGAAGTAAACATGAATTCTTTCTAGAGGAAAGCCCTTTAAACTTAGGCTTCAAAGAGCTCCCACAGATAAGATGGCAAGGTGTTTATACGCAATAAAACCAGCCTCCAGGCATGCAAATCAGTAGAGAGAATAAATTCTAACAAGTAGTCAAGGTATTAAATAAGTGTACTAATTATTTCAAAAAAATAAATGAGTGCAAAGACATGTAAATAATCATTGAAATTAGAAATGCACTGGGGGAAGTATCTAGCCAATATATGGGGTCATGTTTATTCTTGTAGGCTTGTATCAATGACCCATACTTTTATCCCATCTTTATTTTTGACAGCTTTATTAGGTATAATTGATATACAACATTGACGTACTCATACTTAAGGTACAATTTGATGAGTTCAGACAGATGTAAACACCTGTGGTATCATCACAACAAATTTTGAAGTACACTATTATTGTGTATTGTATTGTTAACTACAGTTACTATGTTGTACAGCAAATCTCTAGAACTTACACCTCTTGCTGAAGATGTATACACATACTGAAACTTTTTTTTGAGAGAGAGAGCATGCAGGTGTGCACCAGTGGAGGGGAGGGGCAGAGACAGAGGAAGAACCTCAAGCAGGCTCTACACTCAGCGAGAAGCCCCATGTAAGGCCTGCTCTTATGACCCTGAGACCATGACCTGAGATGAAATTGAGAGTCAGTCACTTAAACGACTGAGCCACCCAGGCACCACCCCCATAATTGAAGCTTTATACCCCTTGAACAATAACTCCCCATTTTCCCCATCCCCCAGTGTAGTCTCTGCTTCTATGAGTTTGACTATTTCAGATTCCCTATCTAAGTGGGATCATGTAGTATTTGTCCTTTTATGACTAATATTAGTATAATGTCATCCAGGTTCATCTGTGTTGTTGTGGCTGGCGGAACTCCTTCTTTTTGAAGACTACATAATGTTCCATTGTCTATATATTCCACATTTTTTAAGCCACTCACCTGTTGATGGACACATTGATTTTTCCTATTTTTGGCTATTCTAAATAATACTGCAGTAACATGGAATGTGATCCATATCTTTTCTATGAAGATATCATAAAATATAATGGTTTTCTTAGAGCGAAGTTCTTAAGTGGGGTCCATAATGCTTAGAACTCGGGGAGTCTGTGAACTTGAATAGGAAAAAATTTCATATTTATTTTCATTAGTAGAATTTCTTTCCATTTTGAGTGTAAACAACAGACAATAGTAGCTATAACAATAACTGACTTTTTCACCATTATGAATCTCAGATATTTTTATATCATATAACAATTATTTTGCAGATATCACAGAATATTTTTATACTCATCTCATTAAAATTATAGTACTCATTATAATAAACCTACAGTGACTACTCTGTTATAAAGTGGTATTTTTAGTGTGTACACGTTACCAAATCACGATTTTTTAAATTTTTGGATACCCATGTTTCAAGATAATTGGTTTATTTTTTATAACTAGCTTCTTTGTAGTCTGATATATTTGATTTTATCCATTTAAAAAACATTATGTTGAGAAGTCCCTAAGACCTCATCTGACAGCCACCGGTGTCCATGACACAGAAAAGATTAAGAACAATACTACACCAAACTCAGAAAAAATGTTATGACTCTGAAAATTTAAGTTTAAATTAATTTCCTTTTACTAGCACAGAGGACCACAGGGGAAGGGAGGGAAAACTGAATGGGAAGAAATCAAAGAGGGAGACAAACCGTAAGAGACTCTGGACTCTGGAAACCAAACTGAGGGTTACAGAAGGGAGTGGAGTGGGGGATGGGATGACCGGGTGATGGGCAGTAAGGAGGGCACATGTGGTGATGAGCACTGGGTGTTATATGCAATTGATGAATCATTGAACACTACATCAAAAACTAATGATGTACCACTATATGTTGGCTCATCGAACGTAATAAAAAATTAATTTCCTTTTTATTTTTTAACTCTAAAGATGATCTTTATAAGTCCTCTAGACAAATTTTATTAAGCATATTTTGTTTTGGCTTTCACGTTTTTATAGAGATGTTTGTCACAAATTCAATAATGAAAGAGGAAAGGAATAAAGAGAAGAAGAAGCGGAAGACACGTTTTGCAATCTGTCAAGCTATAAGCTTTTACCTCCTGTCTTACCAAAAACAAAAAACAAACTCCCACCACAAAAAAAAAAAAAACAACATTTAAATGTCTCTACATTCTTAGTCATTTTCACATCACTCATCTAGAAATTTCTACCAGGCATATTTTCAATCTCTTGAGGAAGTAAGTTACTTAAACTTACAACCTGGCACATAAAATAGAATTTTCACTTTCAGATGTTTGTCTGAGTTTGGGTATTCCATGGTTTGTCTAACAAGGCTGCTTTATCACATTCTGTCTTCAATCTCTTTCTAAAATGTAGAAATGAGATTTAGATATTTTCCCTTCACACTGATCTTTCACTCGCTTTAGCTCCCTCTCTGGCCCTTTTGTCTAGCATTCTATCTTAGTCCTTGGATTTCTGCATATTTGTGTCTCAGGTTCAGTAAACTCAGCTGACCCACCCCACCCCAACCAGAACTTCAAAAGAGGCTGGGAACGGCCACACTTGTTCTAGCTGGAACATCATCATTCTAAGTCCCTCCCTGTTTACTCTTGAGATGTTTGGGCCTCCTTTCATCTCCAGTTCTCGGATTCTGGCACAATAACCCAGCTCTGACGTCAGCATCTAACCGTCTGGATTCCAGGCTGTCACTGAAAGTTTTATGCAGTGATGATTCTGGGGCTGTACTCTCCACACAAATTTTGCAATTTCTGCTGCCTTGAGTGAGAACTCCCCTTGTCTAAAATGAGCCTTCCAATTCCCAGAGGACAGGGATGTGGCCAGCTATTGCCTCTTTTCATACAGCCCAGCGAGACCTGGAAGATCTATACCATTTGGCACCACTGAAAAGGACTTTTCAACGACCCGTTGTATGATATCATTGACCTTCTCCTGTAACTAAAATAAAATGAACCCTCTTGTCACACTTTCATATCGACTTCAGCAAAGTGACATATCCAATAGAAAAGTGGCCTTTTCTGAAGTTTTCTCAGGGGTTAGAAAGTGCAACGAATTACACCTCACAAACCAGAGAAAAACTTCCAGAAAAAAATGTTTCTTACTCACCTTTTCCCCCCAAATCCCTACATCATATAGCAGTAGCCCTATCTCCCTCTCTGTCCCTCTCGCTCTTTCTCTCTCTGAATCTCAGCTCCTTGCTGCTTTCTAATTTCCATGCAGCTAGAAAAGAGAATGAGGAAGATCACTATGAATTCATGTGAAGCAATTTCCCGAAGACATGAAGTGACTTACAGCACAATGCATAACAACAGATGTGTTATGCTCCCTTTTGTGTTGCAAATCATACATGTACCTGCATCTTTTTACCAAAAAAAGAAAAAAAAAAGCAATCAATGAGCAACATGAAAACTATGCACATGGTTACCTACAAGGGGTGAGGGGAGCAGTGACTTTTCCCTGAGAATTCCTATTTTTATAGTTTTGACTTGAAATCATGTTAATATTCTCTATACTTGGGGCACCTGGGTGGCTCAGAGGGTTAAGCCTCTGCCTTCAGCTCAGGTCATGAACTCAGGGTCCTGGGATCAAGCCCCACATCAGGCTCCCTGCCCCCACCCCCGGCCTGCCTTTCTGCCTACTTGTGATGTCTCTGTCAAATAAATAAATAAAATCTTTAAAAAATATGTTCTGTATACTCAGAGAATAAACAAAAATCTTAAAAAAAAAAGAATAAGAAAGAGGAAAAAAAAAACACTAAAACTGAAAGCAAGCTGAAACAAATGAATCCAATGTTATTTCAAAAAATGACATCAACAGGGGCACCTGGGTGGCTCAGTGGGTTAAAGCCTCTGCTTTTGGCTCAGGTCATAGTCCCAGGGTCCTGGGATCGAGTCCCACATCGGGCTCTCTGCTCAGCGGGGAGCCTGCTTCTTCCTCTCTGCCTGCCTCTCTGCCTACTTGTGATCTCTATCAAATAAATAAATAAAATCTTTTAAAAAATGACATCAACAACAAACCCATATTACAGGGATGAAATGGCAGTGAGCGAGCTACTCCAGGACCCTCACGGCTGCATCTGACTCGGGGCCTTGGGCCGGGCATAAAGCAGGGGATGGAGAACAGCAAACACATTCTGAGTTCTTAGTAACACGTTTGTTTTTGAACGGTATAGGCAAAGGGATCCTGAAATTATTTTATATCTATTATAGGATTTAGCAAATAAACTAATAAACTAAATAATAAATAATAAACTAATGTATGGAGAACCATGGTTTTCTCTCTGTGGAAGGAAGGACAAACTAATATGGAACAGGGAAGGCAAAAACCCTGTGAGCATAGAACTGAACTGGTAGCATGCGCTCAAGATTTCTAATTCACATATTTCTATACATGTGTATGTGTATGGGCACATATATATGTATTTGTGGAATTTATGTATATGCATACATACAGCGTGTGTTTATGTAATTTATATACGTGTACATGTATCACATATGTGTATACATATAGATTCTATGACTAGAACTAAGATTCTATACGTAAACATATACATATAGATGTGAATCTATTTGTAAACATTAACTAAGATTCTATTTACAGAACGGCTTAAAAGCTATCACAGTAGCAATGAACACTCCTAGTGCCCAGATCTTAATCTCGAATACCATTTCTCACTAAAGGGAACCAGGAATCTTAGTTTCCCTGATAGGAGGCTTCATTTAACTGCTCAAACTGAACATTTTTAATCAACTTTAAAAATGAATAGTTATTACTAGGATTAAAGATCTCCAAAAGTTCTCCATGTTCTTTTGGAAAGGTATGTAAAGACCCTCAACTTTTAATATCTTAAAGTCAAATCAAATTCCTAGAGTCCTTTGGCAAATAACTTTTTAAAATCTTTAAAGGCCCCTACCTTATAATTTGAAACAGAAATGAGCTATTGGAATGAGTTTACTGGGTTTGGGGATAGCAAAAATGTCACAATGCTAGCAGACCTAAGACTGTGTCTATTCCTATGTCACCAAAGAAACTGTTTAGGAAATTAACTCATAGATAGGTAGCCCTCATGTGGAAAACGCATTATTTTTCCTTCAGGAAACTTTTTCTAGATTAGATAGCAGTTACTCAGGAAGATCTGGGATCTGTGAGCTAAATCAAAGGTCTGCCTTTAACACTTCTAACCTCTAAGCTTGAGAATAACTAAGTCAACTTTTTTTTTTTAGGATTTTTTTCTTTTTATTTGACAGAGAGAGAGATCACAAGTAGGCAGAGAGGCAGGCAGAGAGAGAGGAGGAAGCAGGCTCCCTGCAGAGCAGAGAGCCCCACGCGGGGCTCAATCTCAGGACCCTGAGATCATGACCTGAGCTGAAGGCAGCGGCTTAACCCACTGAGCCACCCAGGCGCCCCTCAACTTTTTTTTTTTTAAATCCAAGAAAGTTGACCATACAAGGAGAGTTGTACACCTTTTGTTCACCCCAGGCAACCTCCTGTTTTGCATCCTATTTCACTTAACTTTTTGGCACCAAATTTACAGTTTCTTTACCAAGAATAGTAGTCTTAGCAGACCAGTATATTGTGAAGAGAGGCTTATCATAAAGGGGGAAAAAAGTATATGGTCTTCTCATAGTCTTCTATAATGAAGTGGGACCATAGGTTTCACAGGAGACCTACCTTCAGATGCTATCAGGAAGGAGCCATTCAAATCCCTACTAATTCCACAGCAAATGACTCAACCTGCTTCCTATTTATAAGGTCAATGAAGAAAGGAGTAGCCAAAGCCCCAAGGGGTAAAATCCCCTACTTGGGAGCCAAAGCACTGTCCGAGGCAGTTAAACCTACATTCTACCTAGTCTGACTACACAGTCAGTTTGCCAGCAGGTTGGGAAGCGTGGGTGTCCTGAAAATTCAAAACAGGAAAGAGACCATTCAGGTCTACTAGTTCATTCTTCAGAGATCAAAAGTGAGGTGAAGTGAATTGCTCAAGACAAAACAAAACAGCGGAACACCTAGGACTAAAATTCTACTGTTTGGTCTAGAATCCAGAATCTTCTCTGGAACAGAATTTGTGTGACGCTGATTTTTTTTTTTTAAATGTAAGCTGCTTTAATCAGCTAATAACACAAGTTATTAAGAGTATGTAAAGAAACTGTTGAGGTAAAATTACCAATTTATGGAAATCATTACAGATGAAAACAAAGGCAAGTGATGCAATGTGAAGAAAATGAAAAAATTCTTCAAGCATGGCATGTTAGCCCTGAAAGAATGCTGGAAGGCGATCTCCAAGGTTTTTACAAGGGTTTGTTGTTGTTGTTTGGTCTTTTCTGGTTGTGTTTTTCCGGGGAAGAGGAGAAGTCATTTTGTTTGGTTTTGCTTGTTTAGATCCTTTGTGTGTGTGAGTGTGTGTGTGTGTGTGTCGCAATTTTTTGTCATTAACATATACTGTATTGTTTCAGGGGTACAGGCCTGTGATTCATCAGTCTTACACACTTCACAGCACTCACCATAGCACATACCCTCCCCAGTGTCCATCACCCAGCCACCCCACCCCTCCCCCACCCCACCCCAGCAACACTCAGTTTGTTTTGTGAGATTAAGAGTCTCTTAACGGTTAGCCTCCCTCTCTGCTTTCCTCTTGTTTCATTTCAAACAGCGCCCCCCAGGCACCTTTTCTTTTCCAGGGACTCCGTGTGAAAAGCCCCATGAACTTGAGCCCCTTGTTTTATTTCACGGGAACTGAAGGCCAGACACCAAGGTCTTTCCCTAAGAAGCAGAGACGTTACTTAACGAAGTAACGAAATAAAGATACTTTCTCAATCCGTTCTTACACTGTTGGAAAGGGAGGTAGAGGGAAAGGAGGAAGGGAAGGAAGTGGGGCGGGGTATCTACCCTCTGCGCCCTCTGCGCCCCCTGCCCGGAGCCCTGGCAGAGCGCTGGGCGGCGGGCCCTGGACGGAGGCCCGGGAGCCCCAGGCCCAGCTAGGCGCAGAGAGGCAGCCGCCCAGCGCCAGAGAGGCCACCGCCTCCAGGAGACCCAGGAGGAGGTTGGAGGCGGCCGGAAAGCTGGAGATTCGCTCCGCTGCTTGCCGCTGGGGTGGGAGCGGGAGGGCAGCAAGGTGTGGGCTCGTTCTGGAAGCGAACATCTGGAGAGTGAAGGCTGTGCCGCAGGAGGTTGCAAAAGCAGATCGGGTCCCCGTGGGGCTGTAGTTTACAGTAGTGTTAGGATCGCTGTGATGTGGGCGCGCGGGATCGCGGGGGCGCTAAGAAAGAATCCTCGAAGGCCGATTCTTAGGGAATATGTTGTTGAGATATTCCGGACTGGGTTGGTGTATGTGGCTATCCCGCTGGATTGACAAGACACGGTGTAATCTTCAAAGGGCTTTTGCAAAAGGTGTCTGCACATTGCTAAGGTTTCAGAAATACCAGCCTGCACCACAGTTGCTTTGGAAGAATGATGAATTAAAATGGCTTAGCTCCAAATGTTAATCTTGATCCCGAGGAACATGAGAATCTAGCTTGGTGCTCCGATTTAGGAAATGATTGCGCCTGAGTAAAGTTACAGGAAAGAATCATAAGATGGAGGGGTCATTAAAAAAACGGATCAGGCCCAGCACTCCTTTTCCCCAAAAGTTAAATATTTAAAAAAACCCAAACAATTATTTATCTTAAAGTTAATACTTTCCCAGGTATATTAATGACTCATTAATCATTTATATCACACAACACATTTTCATTGACTGTCATGTTCAAAGTAACACAGAAGATTGAAAAGAAAGAGGTAGGAGAGGGAGGGGGAAGGAATGGAGGGGGAGGAGAAGGGGGCTGGAGAAGGAGGAGAAGAAGACGACTACAAAGAGGATCCTCTAACAATCTGCCAAGGGCAGCGCCTGGGTGACTAAGTTGGTTGAGCATCTAACTTGGTTTTGGTTGAGGTCTGATCTCATGGGTCTGGGATGGAGACCCTGTGGTCTCTGAGCTCAGCAGGGAGTCAGCTTGAAGATTTTCTACCTCTGCCCCACTCCTGCTCCTTCTCTCTCTAAATCAGTCGCTGCTCTCTCTCAAATAACTAAATAAATAAATCTTTTTTTAAAGATTTTATTTATTTATTTGACAGAGAGAGATCACAAGTAGGCAAAGAGGCAGGCAGAGAGAGAGAGGAAGGGAAGCAGGCTCCCTGCCAAGCAAGGAGCCTGATGCGGGGCTCGATCCTAGGAGCCTGATGCGGGACTCGATCCTAGGACCCTGAGATCATGACCTGAGCTGAAGGCAGAGGCTTTAACCCACTGAGCCACTCAGGTGCCCCAATAAATAAATCTTTTTTTAAAAAATCGACCAAGAAAAGATAATTCTAAGTCAATGCACATTAATGTGCCAAAGCAGACATAAAAGTTAAGTGTTAAAAAAAATTGTGTGTGATAAAGTTATGGCCAAAAAATTAATAAGGAAAGGAAACGTTATCCTTTATATGCTATGAAGATGAAATGATTGGAAAAAGTCTTGCCCGTGCTTCTCATCACACCATACTTCTAAATTTAATTCAGAAGGAATAAAGAATAAAGTATTTTTAAAAATCATAAACCAACATGAAGCAAATTTAAGTATATATTTACTACTTGAGAATAGGAAGGACTAAGTAAAATCTTTGAAAGAAATAACAATAAAAACCACTGACAGGCTTAACTATAAAAATGTAAAATCTCTTTAGGCAAAAACAAATGAAATTAGAAGAAAAAGTTAGAAAAATATTTGCCAGTGTAAAACAACAATATAGAAAAAGTTTATATCTTTACTATAGACAAAATATTAACAAACAGTAAGATGGGTCCTGAAATAGAAAGTTGGTCAAACATCTTAATAGGCAAAAAAATTACAGTTATAGATACAAACATTTGAAAAAATATTTCCATAAAACACTGAAACATAATTCATTCTCACAAAAACGTAAATGAAAAAAAGAAGACAGATGTAATATTTTATGCATCAATTTATCCTAAAACTTGTATGTTAATTTTGTATGCTAATGAAGTAGAATTAAAATAAGTGCTTTTTCTGGAAATTGGAAAATAATTGAAAATTGAAAATTGGATCATTAAGCAATAAAAACTAAGAATCTTACAAGTATTCATACTCTGAATACAGTAATTCCATTTTAGCAACTTATTCTATGGACTAGTCATAGATTCACACAGATTTGTGAAAATAATGATTGTTGTTCACTGACTTAGGAAATGCATAAGATAAAATGTAAATTGCAAAAAGTGGGTTACAATGAATAAAAGCCTTTTTGTACACATTATATACACCTATATGTATCATAAACAGGGCCACACTGAAGACTAGAGGAAATATTCCAGAATATTGAGGGTCATCACTGGGTCATGAAATTATGATTAATATCCCAACATTTTTATAAGGAACATGAATTACTTTCATTACCAGCAAAATAAATATTATAAAATGGAAAACAATACAAAAGAACAAAAATGAATTATCCAACATTCTCAGGAAACCAAATAAAATTCTATAAAAATAAAAAGCAATACTTTTAAATTCTAAAATATTATGCAATTCAAACCTAAGGATTTTTGCAACTTAATCCCTGAGAAAATAATTACTTTCACTATAAAAAAATCACGTCTAGCCTCCTCTTCCTCCTCACCATATGTTATTAGTGTGTTTCTTCAAATAAGTGTCTTATGATTTCTAGTGACTTCTCACATTCTTTTTGCATAATTATAGCAAATGGGACATGTTGTTAAGATATGTGAGAAAATCATGTAAATTTGAATATGGATTAAATATATTAAAATTGTTAAATTTATAAGTTGTGATGATATGGTTTGCACATAAAACATATTCTTTCAATCAGCAATGAAGTATTTATGGGTGAAATGACACAATGTCTAGAATTTGCTTAAATACTCTAGCCCCTCCACAAACACAAAAGTGAAGGTCTAAATGAAACAAGATTGGAAAAATATTTATAATTCTTGAAGCTGCATAATAGGTCCATGAGAACTTATACTTTTTTCTTTCCTTTTGTGTACGCTTTAGATTTTTCACAATAAGTTTTTAAAATGTCAGTGGAATAGTTTGGGCAGCTACTAATAAATATAGTTTTCAAATAGGAAAACATCATCCAAGAGAAATCCAATAGAATGACAGCTTTTAAGGCAGTAGGATTTTTCCTCAGTACTCTTTATGTTGTTCAGGTGTAAGATACCACTGGCTTTTCAGTTACCTTCCCTTCCTGACACCGCCTGTTCTTCTGCTTCCTGTTAACAACGTTTGCCGCTACATGAATACTAGATGTGGGTCAGGAACCACGATGAACATTTTTTTTCAAATTTCAATAATCTAAAAGCTGTTTATCCTATTTAAAAGAAACATATTCTCAGGGGTGCCTGGGTGGCTCCGTGGGTTAAAGCCTCTGCCTTTGGCTCAGGTCATAATCCCAGGGTCCTAGGATCGAGCCCCTGCATCGGGATCTCTGCTCAGTGGGAAGCCTGCTTCTCCCTCTCCCACTCCCCCTGCTTGTGTTCCCTCTCTTACTCTGTCTCTCTCTCTCTCTGTCAAATAATAAATAAAATCTTTTTAAAAATTCTCTAATTTATATTTTTAATAAATAAATAAAAGCATATTATTTAATTTGTATTGATTTAAATAAGTCAGTATTCCCATCAGTTACAGGTGGAAATAAAAATTTATTTGTATAACTGTAAAGAAATATCATCCAAAAACCTGGTCCTACCCTGCTATTCCTTGTTGCCACAGCTGTGAGCCAAGTTTAAGAAGTCCAGAAAGATGAGATAGAAGGATACAGTTCTCTTGTGTTTTTTCAATATTTGTCTTTTCTCCTGCCATAGATTTGAGATAGGAAGCAGCACAGAAATATATTATTATAGGAGATGAAACCTCTTGCTTATGAATATCTCTTATCACTTTCAAACTTGATACAAGACTTCTGCCCAAATATGGCAGTTTGTCAGCTGCCCTGTCCCAGAGTCCTAAGTTAGTGGACCCACCATGGATGAGAGGCAAACACAAGGGGATTTCAGGCCATCACGCTTGTGTGACTCTAATACATCTTCTTGGTCCTTACTCATCTCTGATCGCCAGGCTCTATGCCCCACCCTCCATCCTGGCATGTACCACCAGAAGTCTTGATGTTTATGTTTTTTCCTACCACTTGTACCTTCAGTTTTCTCCCAAAGACATTGATTTATCATATATTGCTTTCAGTGACTCGCCTCTGCCTGAACCTTGATTCCAGTGAATTCTCCATGCCTACCTCCAGGTTTTCTTTTTTTTTTTTTTTAAGCTTTCCCACTTTCCCGCTCCTCCTCCAGCTACTCAAACCACACCCCAGCATCCCTGGGCATGGGTATCTGATGCTTCCTGGGCTGGGGGTTGTGGTATGGTTCGTGACCAGCCCTAAGCATGTGATTCTCACAAACTGTCACTTTGACAAAGATTTGTAAAATAAATGCTCATAATATGTATTTGCTGGGGTGTTTTTACCATCACCTTGGCCAGAGGGAAAGGATGTGGGCTTTGTTTACAGTCATAGGGACAATGAAGCACATTTACTCTTCAGTGCATTTTGAAAGTATAGCTTCCCTCATACCCGCTCGGTGCAGATATCGTTTCCTGGTAACAAGGAAAATGAGTAACACTTAAACTTGAAGTTAAAACCAAAAGCTTCGTTTGAATAAGTATTTTCAAATTATTCCACAACCCAATCTTACACTAGAAAAAGTACCCAGACTAATTAAATCAAAACTTTGAGTTTTACTTATTTTCCCTCAGTTTGCATTCAAACGTTGTGTGATTTAAAACTTTTTTTTTCAACTACCCACCTTTTCCACAAAACAGCTTGTTCCTGTGGACTACTCTATTCAATTCAACCAAATTTGCTAGGCATCAATTACGTTCAAAATACTAAAACTATAAATGTGTCATAATAATTGTAGCTGACAGTTACGAAATACCTAGTCTGTGCTAGGCAAAGCAATTGTCATGCATTGTTTTTTAAAAAAAATTTATGTATTTATTTGCGTGAGACAGAGCAGAGCAAGAGAGAACACGGGGTCGGGGGTGGGAACAGAGGGAGAAGAGAAAGCAGAGTCCCCAGCTAGCAGGGAGCCTGACATGGGGCTTGCTCCCAGGACCCTGAGATCATGACCTGAGCCAAAGCCAGATGTTTAACTGACTAAGCCACCCAGGGCCCATGCCACGTATTATTTAACCCTGACAGCAACACTACAAAGTAGGGGGGTTATTATTTTCAACTGCTAAACTTAAAATTCCTTAGTATAGAAGTTTAGAGATATTCTAAAGTGTTATCCAAAAATGAGTTACATTTTTAAACTAAAAAATGACGGGCTGCCTGGGTGGTTCAGTCAGTTAAGCATCTGCCTTCAGCTCACATCATGATCCCAGGGTCCTGGGATCGAGCAGCATGTCAGGGTCCTTGCTCAGCGGGAATCTGCTTCTCCCTTTTTCTCCGCCTACTGCTCCTCCTGCTTGAACGCGCCATCTCTTTCCCTCTCTGTGTCTTTTTCCCTCTCTGTGTAATTTAATAATAAATTAGTTAAAAGTTCAAATTCCATTCTCTAGAATTTGTAACTAATATACGTGAGAAAGAAAAAAGATCTTTAAAGTCTGGTAAACAACAGGCACAACTTTTAACAACAGGCACAACTTTTACTGTGTACTTTGATATGCACAATAAACTTATCCCTTCATAGTGAGGGTTTTTTTTTTTTTTGAAAGATTTTATTTGTTTATTTGACAGACAGAGATCACAAGCAGGCAGAGAGGCAGGCAGAGAGACGTGGGGGGAAGCAGGCTCCCTGCTGAGCAGAGAGCCCGATTCGGGGCTCGATCCCAGGACCCTGGGATCATGACCTGAGCTGAAGACAGAGGCCTTAACCCACTGATCCACCCAGGGGCCCCCATAGTGAGTTTTAAAAGAAAGTCAAAATTTCATTTAAAAAACAAATGTGAGGGGCGCCTATGTGACTCAGTCAGTTAAGTGACTGCCTTTGGCTTGGGTCATGACCTCAGGGTCCTGAGATCGAGCCCCGTGTCAGTCTCCCTCTCGTTCTCCCTGCTCGTGCTCAATCTCACTTTCTGTCACATAAGTAAATAAAATCTTTCTAAAAATGTGATCCATAGAGAAAGATGCTGGCCCTTTACATCCATCCATGCCAGGGTGAGGACATACTTTATCCACCACCACACCCCAACAACCTGCAACTCTGAGTTGTTTTCTCATAGGAGCATATGCGTTTATTGATTTTCCCATACCTCTTGCGCATTCCCTTAGTAAGACTATATTTCAGAAGGTTCGAGATAGACCTTAAAATGTTGGAATACAACCTAAAACATGGGCCTTAAAACTAAATGGCTCATGTGGAATCCAACTCATATTTATTGACCATGGACACTTGCAATTGAGAATAAATGACTTGCCCTTGCTGATATTATATTGCCCTGAACTAACAAAGTCACCTCTCAACTAAGGGTGACATCATAAATGCTCTCTGTCTGCAATAGTTAATTTTAATGTGTCCATTTTTCTAGAGTGTGGTGTCCAGGTGCTTGGCCAACCACCAGTCCAGATGTGATACTGTGAAGCTACTTCTTAGATGTGATTCACATTTAATCTGTAGACTTTGAACAAAACGGGTTACCTTCCATAATGTGGGCGAGTTTCATTGAGTCAGTTGAAGGCCTTAAGAGCTAGAACTGAGGTTTCAGGATAGATATAGATATATATGCTGTTTGATCATTTCTCTGGAGAACCCTGAGTGATATAATATCTGAGTGTTTCCAAAGGTTTTGTGAATGGAAAGTAGGTGACTCTCTTTTTAAAATTTAAAATAGTGCAATTAAGCGATTTTTCTCTGATTCTACAGCTTATAAATCTATAAATAGCTCATTTTCTCCCACTTCCTTGTTTAAAACCCACAAATGGTTTCCCAACCTCCAAAATTCTTAGCATAGTCTTCAACGTCCTGTGTGATCTGCCCCAGACAGGCTCATATGAGCAGATTCACGGACATCACTTCCTACCGTTGGGTATGAAAATCAGTGGAACAACGAATGCCTCAGTCTGTCCCTGGTGAATAAAGAACTAAAGCACTTAGGTATAGATGCTCTTAATAGTCTCAGTGGGATATCTGAGTGGATTGTCCTATCACTTGCTGGATATTTCTGTCCAGACAACAGGGGCCTGCCCTCAGCTTCAGATTACTGTCTACTCTGAGAACTGCTAAGTGCCAATGACAAGGCTTTATTCATGGGCACTCATTTCCCAGACCCCATTTCTATAACTCAGTCTATTTTGACAATACAACACCCCCATAGTTGTGTTGCCATCCACTGTCCTGGCCTCCTAAGGTATACACCCTGATGCCTTTGATGGAACTTGAGAAACTCGCTGGTGCCTATGAATTATTAGAAAGGACATCTTTGTATCATTAGAAGCACATTTACATAACTATCTCTCAGGTTCCTGCCATAGAAGGCACCTTATATCTACTTTGGATCTTTCTTTATTTTCTTCAGTTTGAGTGAGTGAGTGAGTTTCAGTTCCTGCCATAGAAGGCACCTTATATCTACTTTGGATCTTTCTTTATTTTCTTCAGTTTGAGTGAATGTTTTCTAATACAGTCCCCATAATCTGAGAGTAATGTTCCCTTGTGGGGTCTAGAGCTCCCTGTGCCCTGATTAGTTTGTCCCATTCCTGAATAGTATGGCCGTATGGTTTGTCCCTATCTCTGAGTCATTCTGCACCTTCTCCTAAACCTGTCTAATTAAACACTCTGTTGTCAAAATATGGAAGAACTGAGGTTATCCCATTCCCACCCCTCAACAAACAGGGTTGAGAGATAAGCTACTTACTTTGGGGGAGATACGCTAATAAGATATTCCATAACAGAAAGAGAAATCTGTGGAAATTTCTCAATAAAATCTAGTAATGGAATGAATGTGTAGAAAGTGACAACTATACCCGCCTCCATCAGCTGGCTGTGCCACCATATCTCAGGCTATAACACACACACACACCTTCATTATCACCACCATCACAACAACAATGCAAAGGGACAAGGAAAAGGGACAAGTATCCCATAATCCTAATCAATTATAATCACAGGATTATAAAAAGAAAAATCTGGATTGTGTGACTGTAGGTATTAAATGAATCAACAGAAGGAAGAGGTTCTGTGTAGGACCTAGAAAAAGAGAAGTAAAGCAAGAAGTGGTCAGTGTCTTTCACGCATCATCCAAGGGGGAAGTGACTTGAAACTTGAGCTTGGATGTACCATTCCTCTAGGCAGATAATAAAGATAATAGCTCCCACCCACAGAGTTCCTGCTCTGTGCCACGGAAAGTTCTAAGCCCTAGGCATTTACAAACCCATTTAAATGCATATCAGCCTATAAAGTAAGTGCTGTTATTTTCCCCATTTTCAGGTAGGGAAAACTGAGGCACAAAAGATGTATTTATTTCCCTGGCCCTAAAACCAAGAGTGGAGCTGGACTTGATTCTAGATACAGGCCCCCAGGATCTGCTCTCTAAGATTAGAAGAGTAAAACTGGACAAGACAGCTTCCCTTTCTGTTTAGGAAGAGAGAAGAGAAAACTAGTGTTTGTTGGGCAAATGTAAGTTGCTGAGGAGTAGGCCAAGAGTGTTACATACACTGTGTTGGAAACAGCCTCTGAATCAAACCAGCTGATCCTCATTTTATGGAGGTATAATGGGCCTCAGGGAGGTCCCTGGAGAATCAAGTACTTTCTCGAGGATTACTTGGGGAACTTGTCAAAATCAGAGACAGTGTGTTGGTTTCCTTTCATTCATCTTGAAACTAAGCAACAAACAAATGTAGTATATTAAACAGATACCGGCAAGAAGATGCAATCTTGAGATTATGGTCCATGTGTTTATCTGATATGGACCAATGAACCACTTGATAAAACATGCCACACACACACACACACACACACACACACACACACACACACATAGGAAAAAAACAAAACCAGGAAATTTAGTTCAGCTGTCTTCTGAACTAAGTCAAATTTAGTTGAGCGTGACTTAATAGATTCCATTCTACTGCTTATGTGAGTCAACAGAGAGTGTTATGTTTAATGAAAAAGACGTCTCAGAATCCTCAGAATTGAGTACATTTTAAATCATTCCAATTGTTTGGTTAGTACCATAAAAACTTGTTTAGATGTAGGAGAGAGTTATAATAGAAGTTACAAAAGCTGGAGCCAAAATCAGCATCCATGAATCTCTCCAAGTATAACAACTTACCCAGAGACATTTCCTTCCAACAAATTTACATTTTCTTTTAAGGATAAAAGTAGTGGACCTTCTAGAAGGGTCTATGGAAAATAAAGATAAAAATTGTAAGACTAAAACTTATTATCCTATGGTGATCATGTTAATATCTGAGGCTGAGATAGTATTTTACAATGCATGCATGTTAGATAATATTTCTATCATGCTATTTATACACTTCTGGGTCTTTCTCAATTAACATTTAATTCAGAATCTTTTCCTATGCTATTAAATATTTTTTGAAATTTAAAGATTGCATAGTATTTATTGCCTAGATATGCCACAGGGTATCTTCTGCTGTCAGACATTCAGTTCTGTTGTTAGAAGCTTGCACCACAATAAACCAAAGAGCCAAAGATAGCAAGAGTATTGACATATTACTCTGAAAAATTGAAAATAAGGAAAAGAATCAAGCATGTATCATGCCTTTCCAGCATGAACTCTTTTAGGGTAATCAAATAGTCGGAGAGAGAGCTTTTCTTTACAGAAAATTTCCAGTTCATGCAAAAGGATTGGTTGAATTAGAAAAAAATACCATTTTGTAGGTTCTAATGAAATAATGGCTCTAGGCAATGATCATTAATAAATGTAATAACTAATAATTATGTAAAAAGTCAATAGCAACCTTGATAAAGAGGGCTCACCAGAACTACAAATCAATCTTAGAGTCACTGAAAGTGGGGCAAGCAGAAATTATATGCATACTGATACAATACAAAAGGAAGTACAAAACACCACACACACAGTATTCTTGCCAAAAAAAAAAAAACAAAACTGAAAATGAGCCTGACTAATCAAGCCTCATTCTAAGCGCTAGACTACAGAAAATAAGAGAGAAAGAGAAAAATATTAAGTGATACCATGAGGCAGACAATGTCTGACATTCTACAGGACAAATGACCTAGTTTATTCAGCAAATAAATAGCAGGAGAAAGAGAAAGGGGGGACTCTTATACGTTAACTTCAGAGAGGTGACATCGATATGTGTAATGTGCAGACCTTTCTTTTGGATTCTAATGTGAGCAAAACAATTATCAAAAGACGTTCTTTAGTCAATGAAGAAATGTGACCATAAACCTGTTTCATTCCCTTAGACTTAATAATGACATTTGGATAATTTTTGAAGCTTTTATCATATAGAAGTATTTGCAAATAAAATAATAAGAGGTCTTTCATTTGCTTTAAAATCATCCTGGACAGAAAGCAAACAGAAACAGATGAAATAAGAGTGGGAAAGTATTAATAATTTCTGAAGCCAGGTAATGGATACACAGAGATTGAGTGTCATATTCTCTGTACATTTATATTGGTGTAAGTTTTTCCATAATAAAAAGCTTTCCTAAAATATTGCAATAAAAATCTTTGCATATATATGGCAAATTTATATATAAATATCATTTTTGTAATATAGATATCATATATAGGTATGTTTCAGGATATTTATCTATCTTTGTTTGAAATTTTTCCTAAAACCACAGAGTATATTTCTAGAAAGAGAATTATGAGGTCAAAAGGCACAAACTTATTTGAGGTTCTCAAAAAAAATTTTTTAATTGCTCTCCAGAAAGTGTACACCAATTTATGAGACCCCACTGATGTCCATCACCAGACCATTATCAAAATTGAATATATATATTTTGAAACATTCATTCTATTTTGATAGAGAAAGGCTATCTTGTTTTAATTAATCCTTTTCTTAGAAAATGAGTTGAAATCTTTGAATTAAAATTAGCCTCTTGTACTTTGTCTTCACTGAATTTTATGGTTAAACCTTTTATCAATTTTTTACTGCAGCCTTAGAGATTTTTAGTTTTGATCTATAAGAAATTTTTATATATTAAAAATAACAGCCCTTCATAATCTGATGTCAAATACTTTCACATCTATTATTTGATTTTTATCTTGTTCATTTATGGCTCTTCAAAAGTCAACTTTCATGTAATCAAATCTATAAACATTTGTGCTTTCTTTCATTGCCTTTATGCTTAAAAATTCTTGTTTCCTCAGGAATCCATCAGAATCCTAGAGGAGAACATAGGCAGTAACCTCTTCGATATCAGCCACAGCAACTTCTTTCAAGATATGTCTCCAAAGGCAAACGAAACAAAAGTGAAAATGAGCTTTTGGGACTTCATCAAGATCAAAAGCTTCTGCACAGCAAAGGAAACAGTCAACAGAACAAAAAGGCAATCCACGGAATGGGAGAAGATATTTGCAAATGACAGTACAGACAAAAGGTTGATATCCAGGATCTATAAAGAACTTCTCAAACTCAACACACACAAAACAGATAATCATATCAAAAAATTGTCAGAAGATATGAACAGACACTTCTCCAACGAAGACATACAAATGGCAATCAGACACATGAAAAAATGTTCATCATCATTAGCCATCAGGGAGATTTAAATTAAAACCACATTGAGATACCACCTGACACAGTTAGAATGGCCAAAATCAGCAAGACAGGAAACAACGTGTGTTGGAGAGGATGTGGAGAAAGGGGAACCCTCTTACACTGTTGGTGGGAATGCAAGTTGGTGCAGCCACTCTGGAGAACAGTGTGGAGATTCCTCAAGAAATTAAAAATAGAGCTTCCCAATGACCCTGCAATTGCACTGCTGGGTATTTACCCCAAAGATACAGATGTAGTGAAAAGAAGAGCCATCTGTACCCCAATGTTTATTGCAGCAATGGCTACAGTCGCCAAACTGTGGAAAGAACCAAGATGCCCTTCAATGGACGAATGGATAAGGAAGATGTGGTCCATATACATGATGGAGTATTATGCCTCCATCAGAAAGGATGAATATCCAACTTTTGTAGCAACATGGACGGGACTAGAAGAGATTATGCTGAGCGAAATAAGTCAAGCAGAGAGAGTCAAGTATCATATGGTCTCACTTATTTGTGGAGCATAACAAAGAACATGGAGGACATGGGAAGATGGAGAGGAGAAGGGAGTTGAGGGAAACTGGAAGGGGAGATGAACCATGAGAGACTATGGACTCTGAAAAACAACCAGAGGGTTTTATGGGGCTGGGGGTGGGAGGTTGAGGAACCAGGTGGTGGGTAATAGGGAGGGCACGTACTGCATGGAGCACTGGGTGTGGTGCAAAAACAATGAATACTGTCACGCTGAAAATAAATTTAAAAAAATTAAAAAATAAAAAATAATAAAAAAATTCCTGTCTCCTCCTAAGGTGAGGTAAATATACATGTTCTTATACATTTTTAATGATTTTTTTGCTTTTTCATTTTTAATCCATCCAGATTTCATCTTGGTAAGTGGTTTATGGTGTTAATTGGCATTTTTAGTCTTTTTTCAAATAGTAAGTCATTTTTTTCTTCTTCATTTTTTTCTTTTCTTTTTCCTTTTTCAGGTTTAAGACACCTCCAGGACACATAATAAAGCTCTCCATATACTCTTGTATGTTTCTGACCTTCTTGATAACACAGCTCCCTCTTACTATTGAATTTTGTGCCTACACCATATGATTATGATTTTACACCTGGTGAACAGAGATATTTGCAAATGACATATCCAAAAATATATTTTTGTATATATTTGTATATATATTTTGTATATATTTATATCCAAAATATATTTTTAAAAAACCTTTTCAACTCAACACCAAGAAACACAAATAATCCAATTTAAAAATGGGCAGCAGACATGAACAGATATTTCTCCAAAGAAAACATCCAGCTAGCCAATAGACACACGAAAATGTGCTCAACATCACTCATCATCAGGGAAATGCAAATCAAAACCACAATGAGATATCACAGCACACCTATCACAATGGCTAAAAGAAAAACATGGCAAGGATGTGGAGAAATAGGAACCCTCATGCACTGTTAGTGGGAATGCAAACTGGTGCAGCCGCTGTAGAAAACAGTATGGAGGTTTCTCAAAAAATGAAAATTAGAATTATCATATAATCTAGTAATTCCACTATTAGATATTTACTCAAAGAATACGAAAACACTATATTGGGGCGCCTGGGTGGCTCAGTGGGTTAAAGTCTCTCCCTTCCGCTCAAGTCATGATCCCAGGGTCCTGGGATTGAGCCCTGTGTCGGGCTCTCTGCTCAGCAGAGAAACTGCTTCCCCCCACTCTCTCTCTGCCTGCCTCTCTGCCTACTTGTGATCTCTGTCTGTCAAATAAATAAATAAATCTTTTTTAAAATACTCTTTTAAAAAAAGAAAGAAAACATTAATTTGAAAAGATATGTGCACCCCTGTTTACTGCAGCATTACTTATAATAACCAAATTATGGAAGCAACCCAGTGTCCATTGATAGATGAATGGTAAAGATGTGGTACATATGTTTAATGGAATACTAGTCAGACACAAAAAAGAATAAAATCTTGACATTTGCAACAACATGGATGGATCTAGAGAGTATAATGCTAAGTGAAATAAGTCAGTCAGAGAGAGACAAATACCATCATTTCACTCATAAGTGGAATTTAAGAAACAAACAAACAAAGAAGAAAAGAGACTGACAAAACAACAACAGACTCTTCACTAGGTGGTTGGGGGTGTGAAATAGGTGAAGGGAATGAAGAGTACACTTAAAGTGATGAGCACTGAGTAATGTAGAATCAATGAATCATGAGACCATACAACTATTATAACACTGTGTGTTAATTATACTAGAATTAAAAAATTTTTAATAATAAAAAAGTGATTAAAAATTACTTTCTTGGGGGCACTTGGGTGGCTCAGTGGGTTAAAGCCTCTGCCTTTAGCTCAGGTCATGATCCCAGGGACCTGGGATAGAGTCCTGCATCAGGTTCCTTGCTCAGCAGGAAGCCTTTTCTCCTCTCTCACTCCCCCTGCTTGTATTCTCTCTCTCACTGTCTCTCTCTCTCTCTGTCAAATAAATAAATAAAATATTTTTAAAAAATTACTTTTTTAAAAAAGAGATAAGGTTGTTAAACTAAGGAAATGAGAGAAACAAGTAAAGGGCACGAGATATTACAGCATGAACAACAGATTCATTTCAGTGTATATCGTCTGTATCACTCAATATTTCGTCGGCAGCTATACAAATTCTGTGAGCTCTAGAAGCAATAGCAAGCCCCTAAGTTGGTGTACAGAATGTTATTTTATTTATTTATTAGCTGTATGTTCTTGGGCAAAGTAAATAACTTCTCTGATCCTTCGCTGCAAAACAAAGATAACATCTATAACATGAGGTTCTTATAAGGTTCAAATGTAGGTGAGAGGTATTTTTATTACTTTTTTAAGGGGGGGTGGGAGCAGAATGAGAAGGAGAGAGGGAATCTCAAGCAGACTCCACACCCAGCATGAAACCCAACATGGGGCTCGATCTCAAAACCGTGAGATTATGACCCAAGCAGAATCAAGAGTCAGACCTTTAACTGAGCCATCCAGGCACCCTACAAAAATATTGATAATGCCCAGGATAGTGTGAAAGAAAAAAGGGACAACTAATCCATTGGAAGATGCTAGAGATGTTTGCCATGTCTTTTTCAGTAATTTCTGCCTAAAGATGTTTACTTTTAGGACAAATGGGTATTATGCCACCTGCCAGCTATGCTGAAGAGAGTTAGATAACATGCACAGTGTCTTGTTTAGTTTGTGGCATCATTAAAGGCATTAAAATTTTTGCAGTCAACTTCAACTCTATTTGATCAACTTGCCTGAAGTGTACAATGGGCTCCTTACTTGGTGCCTTTTGGCCACTACCAACATGGCTTCACCTGTACACTGAGGAGTTGAGAGTAGAAGAGAAAAACTCCCCAACATAGTTGTAAACAAATGGGACAAAAACAAACAGCCATCCTTAAACATACTTCAACAAGTGAGCTTTCTATAACCCCTCATCTCTAATATCAGAAGCTGTGATCTGTGCCTTTAAAAAGATGGAACCAGCACTCACCAGGGCAGGTAGGAGGACCGAAACACAGCTGACACCTGGGGATGGCAGTCAAGCTTCCAACAGTGATCTGGAGTGCCTGTCCTCCCCACCTCCTGCTTTAACAACATGGCGCCTACCTATAGCTGAGCACCCCCCTGTCTTTGTCATCAAGCCTCAGGTATCCCCATGCTGGCTTTTCTTTTCTGCCCAGCCAGTCTGTCTCCTCGCTGGCTTCCCCAGCTTCTGCTGTCCTCACTTGCTGTGTCTTGGCTTCCTCCCTAGGTCAACAAGCCCCAGCACGTGGGACACGAGGAGGAGCAAACTTTCAATAAATATACTTGATAAGTAGAACTAAATCTTGAATGAACAGAAGAAAAAAAAATTGCTACTAAAAAGCTAAAAAATGCCAGACTCAAAAATGGCAGAATGCAGCCTTAGGGCAACCACAGCCATAAGTTAGAGGATAGTTGAATCCTAGTGGAACAGACTCCTTGGCAGCTCAGGTTTACATTTCTCTTCGATCAGAGAGAAGAGCTCAAGTGAAAACCATATACGCTAAAATGAAATAGGCTCAAATAACTTCTCAGCCCCGCTTGGCTTCTTTCACTTTTAGAAATGAAATCCCCAGAGGGGTTTATTAGTCTTCATATGAGAGCGATTAAAAGAAGAAAAGGATGGCATAATGGCCGTGTGTGTGTGTGTGTGTGTGTGTGTGTGTGTGTGTGTACTATCCTGAAAATCTATATACCATCTAATACTTTAATTCATCCAATGCATTCCCTGTTGAGCTAGATTCATACTTACATGTGTAAGATTGAGTTGAATGTAAACAAAACAGTCCTATACAACCGTCTCTAAAACCACCAAGCACAAACCAGAGCCCCAAGTTGACTACAGTCCACACAAATAAAGCCATAGCCTTTCTTCTCATACTTCAGTCGCTAAATTAGAAGTGCTTCTTCATTATCTTTCCTAATTTCTCAAATTCCTACTAAACGCCTACCATGGGATAAAAAAAGCCAGGCATTTGTCCATCCATTTTCTTCATTAAATGACATAATATCCATGGTATTACATTTTGAATTCACCAAAGAACACAAAGCTGAGAGAAACCAGACAGCTATGATGAACAGAACTTAAATTTTAACTCAGGTCCTCTGATTCCAAGACCTTTCCACAAGCTTAGTGTTTCTTTCCTGAAATCCTTGCTAAATTCAATGAGTAATTGGATATAAAGTTTTATCACCAGTACTAATAACAACAAACACAGGAAGTATCATTATAGAGTATACTTTAAAATGTCAGATTGTTTTCGCTTGTATTTAAAATTGGAGGGGCACCCGGGTGGGGCAGTCAGCTAGGAGATGGACTCTTGGTTTCAGCTCAGGTCATGATCTCAGGGTCGTGAGGTTGACCCCCACATTGTGCTCTGTGCTCAGTGGGAGTCTACTTGGGATCCTCTCTCTTCCTCCCCTCTGTCTCTCCCTCTACTCGCACTCTCTCTCTCTCTCAAATAAATAAATCTTTTAAAAAACTAATAAATAAAATAAAATTGATCATAGATTTCCAAGTAGTAAAAAAAAAAAAGCAAAATCCAACCATTCTCATCAACATGTAAAAGCAGAGTGAAGACAAATGCCCAGACTTTGAAGACAAGCAGACATTCCTGAAAAGCAGCTCCAGCTCTGTCTGTATTTAGTATCTCTGTTTCTCTGGGTGAGTCACTTCACCCCTCTAAACCTCGGCTTCCTCATCTGTAATGTGATGTTAATGTCTTCACTCGAGGATTAAATCAAATACCACATAATTACCCTGAGCGTAGCCAGAAAACCATAGTTGGTACAGTGAACTTTCAGGTTTTTAGAGGCAAATTAACAGATTTGCAGAATGAAGATGAATCAAGTTAAACACATACATTCACATACATAATACACAATTATATATGGATGTGTGCCTGTGTAAATTAGGTGAATATACACGTTATTTGTAAAATGTCATGAAAATTGTTGCCTCTGGGATCAAACATGCAGTACAAAGTAGCAGATGTGTCTGCTCAGCATAGGCCCAGCTCCTTCCCTTCCTTCAACCTTGCCATCCCCACCTCCTCCCTCTCTTCCAATCCAGGTCAGGATTTGACCTCTTCTTGACCTTCTCTCATGGTTGCTGCCTAACCTCCCCATGTATACAGTTCAGCTGTGGAGGTGACAAGGCTCCCAGGTCCCCCTGCACCCAGCAACACTTAACTGGCACCCACAAGGCATGGAGCAAATATGATTACATTTACAGATTATTTGGGATTATTTGAGACTTTCCAACACCTTGTCCCACATACAAAACACCACACATCACCATTATCAATTTATATTTGTTTTTGACTTTATAATTTATATTTATATTTGACTCTTGCATTTTCTTCACCGGGCCTTCCAAATGGCCCTTCAGCTTATGTGTGTACACTCTTAATGACAGGGAGATAATTTCCTCTTAAAGATGTACCATATTTGATATTTTGATAACTCTGGAAAATTCCTTTCTAATATTAGACCAAAGTCCCCCTTTGTATGATATTAGTCTATGTGTTTTCTTCTCTTTAATGATCCTTTAAAAAATCTTATCTAATCCCTTTTCTATGAAGTCAGATGAACTTCTGATGGAGTTCCTTTATAAATCAGGTTGTACCACAGGGGCAGAACGCTAAGTGAAAGATGTTAATTCAAAAGATTACATACAATATGATTCCATTTATATGACATACTGTAAAAAGCAAAACTATGTAAGGACAGAAAACATACCCGTGGTAGCCAGGGGCTGATGGCACCAGTATCGGACCACAGACAAGTGCATAAGGGAAGTCTTCTGAAATTATTCTGCATCCTATTGTGTTGGTATGTGGGTGCTTACAATAATCTATGCATGTATTAAAACTCACAGAACTGTATGCTGAAAAAAAGTGACTATTACTATCTATAAATTTCAAAAAGAATTATATTTATTGACCTCTCATTCTGTGTGTATACTATAATTCTTTCATTTTAATCTTTATAATGACCCTATGAGAAAAGTAACATGATTATCATCCCCATTCTAAAGGTAAAGAAACTGAGACATGGAGAGGTTATAACTCACTTGCCCAAGGTCATAAAACTCGATAGAGGCAGAGCTGGGATTTAACCCAAGTAGTCTGACCCCAGAACTGAATATCTTCACTGTCCCATGGTGTCTCTGAAAGAAAGGGAAAAGGAGGGGCACCAGGGAGGCTCAGTGGTTAAGCATCTGACACTTAATCTCAGCCAGGTCTTGATCTCAGGGTCATGAGTTCAGGCCCAGCATCATACCCCATGTTGGGCTCCATGCTGGGTGTGGAGCCCACTTTAAAAATTTTTTAAAAGAAAATGAAAAGGAGCTTCACTTACCCTCTGTCAGTGAAACCACATGATCTATTTAAGGAGTAGAACATCAGATAGAATTGCATCAACACAATTAACTTGCAAATGCCACTAAGATCGACACATTTCTGGGCCACAAAAAGTCCTAATTGCTGTTTTAACAACTAATGTTTAAACTTGGCAGTTTCCCATTTTTCTTGCAATGAAATGTCTTCTTATGAATCTACTAAATAAGTTGTAAAATCAACTTTCTAATGCCTATGTACACTGGTGGTAAAATCTTTCCCTAACTGTCCCTTAAGGAATCTTGTTTCTGATGTAAAGAAAATGGAGTATATCAGTTGGAGGCCCAAATAAATTGTTTACAGTTTCAAAACTCTATTCCACTCCTTCTGCCTTCCCACTTCCCCAAAGCTAATTCCTTCCGGATATTTGTTAGAACTAAAACCTCTTAGTAATGAGACAAGCAGATAAATACACCCACGTTTGGTGCCTTGTGGTCATTCTTACACATTCATTTAGGTTTCTCGGTGCCTGCATTCTATATGCCCACAAACTCTATTCCATTCACTTTGCAAAAATAAAGCTATCGCTGCAAAAGTGGTAAATGGCATGCTTCAAATTCAGTAGCAGCTGCAGCTGGGGAGAGAAAACGCAGGGAAAGAATTATGATGGCTTTTTAAAAATAAAAGTTACAAAGAGTGCCTGAACTTGGTAAGCCCAATCTTGAGATAATACAGGTTGCTTAGTTTTGGTGTAAAAATTTGGTTCAAGGGGCTTCTGGGTGGCTAAGTTGGTTAGGCATCCGACTCTTGCTTTCCACTCGGGTCATGTTCTTGGGGCCCTGAGATCCAGCCCCACATCAGGTTCTCTCTCTCTCTCTCTCTCTTTCAAGAAAAAAAGTAAATAAATAAATTTTTAAAATTTTAATAAAAAATAAAAATTGGTTCAAAAAATATGCTTCCGCACTTTTTGTGTCCAGTACTTGCTCATGGTGGTTGTAATCATCTCAGCTCCCACCCAGGACAGATTACCCATGCAGTCATGTACCCATTCGCCATTTCTGGGCAAGAATGATCTGAGGTCTCTGTAACATTTGATCTGCCTCAGATCACCTTCCCTGAAATATTTAAGAGTTTAATGAAGCTATTCTCAGCCTATCACCATCATCTTCCAAACACCTATAGGCTGAATTCCCTTACTATTCAGGGACCGCTCTTCTAATAAATTCAATGCCTTATGTAACCTACAATTAAGTTCAAGCAAAGTCACATCAAAAAGAGAATGAAAGAGGGGTACCTGGGTGGCTCAGTGGGTTAAAGCCTCTGCCTTCATCTCAGGTCATGATCTCAGGGTCCTGGGATTGAGTCCCACATCGGGCTCCCTGCTCAGCAGGGAGCCTGCTTCCTCCTCTCTCTCTTTCTCTGCCTGCTCATGATCTCTCTCTGTCAAATAAATACATTAGAAAAGGAATGAAAGAAAGATTGTGGAACCTACTCTGTCGTTGGAGCCCAACAGTCCCGGCCCCCTTCATCATTCTGTCACTTACCATCAGCCTACTACAAGACCTATTACTGAATCTCTGGTCACCTTCTTTCTATAAAAGGGCTTCAGCCATATTTATCTTTCAGGGCTACAGTTAGAATCAAATAAGATGATGCTGACTTAACTGAGCTCTCTCTAAGTGATAGTTATAATTACAGTCAAGGAGAGAAATCCTACAGATGGAACAGCTTCGTCTATGGCCATTTGCAGCTCTATTTCACAATAGTTCCTCAGGCAAATTTGCCTACTCCCTGCCTCAATATCAAGTTTGATCTTGTTACAAACTCATGGGGCTTTCAGTGTTAATTATTAGTTACCAGCACAGCTCCCATGGAACACAATGGTTTTTGGTTGATGAAATTAGGCTTGGGAGAGAAATATTTCAGAGATCAGAAATGGCTTTGCAACCTGAGGCAGCTAGCAGGCAGATTGCACAATCGTAATTCACAGGCGCGAGCACACACGCCCACACACCCAGGAAATGTGGGGGTTCTTGTGGAAATCAGTAGCTTATCTATTATGTGCACTCCGGAGCTGTAAACAAGACCATGTGAGGACTCAGCTAGAATGCTTCCTCTGACTCAGTATTAAACAAACTTCCGAACTGTTAGGAAAGGAAATAGAGCCACTGTACCCCCAAAGACTACCCAAGACAGAGAGCCAGGGATCATGGGAGTTGTTAATATTTAATTTCTGTCAGAGACTGATACAAGAATTAAAGTAAGTTTTGTCATAAAAACAAAATGTTGCTTAATAACCAAAAGCGAGCATGAATTAGAGTAAGTTATAACCTCCATATGGACTGCCCTATCAGAACTTTGCATGATCTTTGTGGAATGGCAGGACTTTTTAAAACGTTTGGTGTTTTACTCCATGAGACTGCTAGCACAACTTTCTATTTGGTGACAATAATTAGTGTCATGGTCTATAATATGATGTTAGCTCGAATGAATCAGAGACAAAGATCTCACCAGTGGTGGAAAAAAAACAACAACTAGGTTTTTTTTCTCATAGATTCTCATAGACAGCATAACATGATGTAGTGGAAAAGACATAGGCTTTGAAATCAGGAGTGTTCTAACCCTGCGTTTTCTAGCACTGTGATCTTGGGCAAGTCACATCTCCGTACTGAGATCCCTTTTTCTCACCTGTAAGATCATGACACTGAGGAGGCTCTTGTTAAGATCAAATTAGATATTAGATGAGTCAGCATTTTGACAAGAGCTATACGAATATGAGGTATTATGACTCACTGCTTTATCCTGTGACTGTCCTCATATCATCTGAAACAGAGATTAAGTTTAGAAACACCCTGGCATTGTTGTTGCTTGAGGTAAATAACAAGCTCTAAAGCTTACATCCCTTTTGGGCTTCACGACATTTTGATTTTTAGAAAGGAAAGAAGATGGCTACCGCCTATAACCAGAAAGCTGCTGTTACAGCTGAATCCAGAGGATACAGATCTTACTTACATATAATTTCATTTCTGAGTTTTAGAAGACTGAATCCAGAGTTCACCAATTATAAAATAAGAGGAAATGGTAAAAGCACCTTAATCCTTACCAATGCCCACAAAGGAGGATGTTTTATTAAGTATTGTCTGGGTGCTCAGACAGTAAAGGACATTTACCATTTCCAGCAACCCAAAGCTTGACCTCACACTTGGACTTCTGAAGGTAAACTTCCTGAGAGGAAATTAAATACAGAGAACCTCTCCCAGTTTGAGATACCAAAAACACCGTAAGAAACATTTAGACTAAATTAATTTTTTAAAATTTTACCCTCAAAGTATCAACTCCAACAGAAAAGGCAGTGTTTTTTTTTAATTTAGAATAAGAAGTGAAAGATGTCCAAAATATCCTTTTCTTCTTGCCTATGTCCCTATAAAAATTGGCCCTAAAGTAAGATGAACATTCTTCCTTCTTTCCCTATAATATTTTTACTTAAACCTTAATTGCCAAGGCTTAAAAATGAAAACATTCAACTGAAAGGAAAAAGAAAGACCTATAAGAGCCATATTTACGTCTGTGACTGATGTAAATCAAGTCAAATATGAAAATTTTGCACCCAATTCTCATTAGTCAAGCCACCCAGGTTGTTTCAGGTTTGTTTTCTTCTCTGAGGTATGGTGCACCTTCCGAGTTCAATGGACACTTTGGAAGGTCAAACAGAGTCCATCCTTCAGGCAGATGAAACACTGTTCTATTTTTAAAAGACCTCTAGAGAAGGAAATTCCACAAGCTTCCCCAGCTACACATTCCAGTGTCTATCAAATTGCACTGTCTGAAAAATTTTCCTTTTCTCTTATCTAAATCCCTCATTCTGAAATTTAAGCCTGTTGCCTCCTGTCTGGTCCCTGATGGAGATGATGGAGATAGTCATCATCCTTCATTGATCAACCTTCTTGCATGAGGCTCTTCTCAAATCCCACAAGCCAGATGCCCCTTGATTTCTAACACTCTTTGTCACAGCTCTTTAATCATTGCTGTTCCTCACCTATCATTTTCTGCCAAGTTTTCTTCCTTCTACCTGTATTCACTTCACATATCCTTTTAAAAATGATACTTATAAAAAGCAAAGGAAATGAAAATTAGCTGGTAACTTTACTGCACTACAGAAACCTTATTTTTTATTTTGTTTGGTCTCACCCCTCCTCCAGACACATTCACACATCCTTGTAAATGTTATGTGTAATTTTATTGAATGTATTCGTAGTTTTAAAATTTCTCCTTCAGTTTCACACCCCAGAGCACGTGTTGAGTGAACTAGCTCATTGTTATAACATTAATAAAGCGGTGCAAAGGTCAGGAAGAATTTCCTCCTTCATTCAATAAAATTAAATGATGGATTATGTAGTACTGAATCTCTCTCTTGGGTTATAAGAACTAAAAGCATTCGGCATTGTCCTTGACCTCTCGCAGGTCTTAACAAGACACACAGCCAACTCAGAATAGAGTGAACATAGAATGAAAAATATCATTTCTAGATGATCCCCACATCTACTTCTACTGTACAAACCTAGGCTGGTTGAGACAAAGATCTCACCAGTGGTGGGAAAAAAAAAAAAACCCTCAGGGGAGGGCTGACCCTGCAGAAGCCAGGAGTGGAGAGTCACCTGGCAAATGTTTGGAGGGGCAGGAGCTGTGGCTACGTGGTCACACCTCCTAACATCTACTAGGAGATCAAATCTACTAGGAGATCTGAGGACAGAATGCTCAGTCCTAATGGGAATTCATACTTGTGTGCATTCCAGTTTGTAGTTTTCTCTTTCAAGAATGTTTCTTCCATGGGGCACCTGGGTGGCTCAGTCGTTAAGCGTCTGCCTTCAGCTCAGGTCATGATCCCAGGGTCATGAGATGGAGCCCCACAGCGGGCTCCCTGCTTCCTCTCTAACTCCCCCTGCCTGTGTTCCTTCTCTCACTGTATCTCTCAGTCAAATAAATAAAAAATCTTTAAAAAAAATCTTAAAAAAAAAAAAAAGAATGTCTTCCTTTCCCGGTCCGTGTACCTAATCCAGATAATTCATCGTTCAAGACTCTGATCTAGGAATACTTGACTTAAGAGGTTGTCCCTGATACCCTAGACTGAGTTCCTCTTTAGAGCTTCCCACAGCAACTTCTGCCTGCAGCATTTATTGCCTTCCTGTTGACTTTGCTTTCTCTACTATTATGGGAGCAGAGATTTCTTGGATAGGGACTATGTCTTACTCATCTTTCAACTTACTTGTGCTCATATTGCTTCTACCACCTGAGTGGCTTATTAAATGAGTGAAATAAATATAAAGAGGTATTTAGTAGAGAATGAAGTCACTTCACACTGGGTAGATAAGGATAGCTTTCATGGAGGAGTTGACATTTGTCTTAGACCTTAGAACAGTCAGGATTGGGGCATGCAAATTTACGAGAAATGTTATTCTAAAGAATTACGTGAACAAAGGAACATAGCGAAATAGAATGTTGGGAGAACTGTTCAGTTTGGCTGGAATATACGGTCTGTTGTGGGGAAGAAAATGTTTTTAAAGACTTTATTTATTTATTTGTTAGAGACAGCACACGTAGAGGGAGTGGCAGGCAGAGGGAGAGGGAGATGCAGGCTCCCTGCTGAGCGAGGAGCCTGATGTGATGCAGGGCTTGATCCCAGGTCTCTAGGATCATGACCTGAGCTGAAGGCAGATGCTTAACTGACTGAGCCACCCAGCCACCCTATGGGCAGAATTTTTTAACACACCGCCAAAAGAAATGGAGTATATTTGGTCTAAAGAATCTGTCTTTAATCTATACACAAGGAATAACCACTGAAGTTTTGTTTTTTTGTTTTTTGTTTAAAGATTTCATTTATCTTTTAGAGAGAGAGAGTGAGCAAGAGAAAGCACAAGCCAGAAGAGAGACGGAGGAAGAGGGATAAGCAGGCTCTCCTTTGAGCAAGGAGCCCGCGATGGGGGGACTTGATCCTAGAACCTTGAGATCATGATCTGAGCTGAACACAGATGCATAACCAACTGAGCCACCCAGGTGGCCCATCACTGAAGTTTTTCAAAGAGATACATGACAGAATAAGATCTATAAGAGTCTAGTTTTAGAAATGGCTGATACCTGTATTAGACTAACCCTCCCAGAGATAACAGTTATAAACTCCAAATTTATATAAAAAACAATTATTGAAGTTACTTGAGAACAATCAAAAGGAGTCCAAGATAGAGAGGATTCAACTCTTTGCAGAAGGCAATTGCATAGGGTGAGACTTACTTTTAGAAATCTTTTCTTTTGAGGGCATTTCTCAATCCATGTGGTTCAGGGTGGCTAAAATTTATGAAGAAAGCCATTGTCTTTCTGACTTAAGGAGTCATAGAATGAATCAGGGATTCATCAGGGATGCCAAAGTGACTGAAAGGAGGGAACAACAGAGAAGAAAGCCCCCAAATCTCCATTAAAACTCCCCTCAAATCCTTGACCAACCACTGAACTGTCCATACATGGAGGAGGATCCAAATAGCCCAGCAGAGAGCAAACCATTAAAAGGCTGAAAAACTGAACTGAGATTTCAGCTGAATGACCACCACCCCCATGCAAAAAAAAAGAAAAAAAAGAAAAAGAAAAAGAAAAAAATCGGCAATCCTCAGACAAAAGTAAAAGACCCCAAAATCCCTATAACAAATTATCTGCAATGCCTTATATATGAAGTCACTAGAAGAAAAGGGAAATGTGACCTACAGTCAAGAGACAAGGGAAGCCTGGGTGGCTCAGTGGGTTAAGCCTCTGCCTTCGGCTCAGGTCACGATCTCAGGGTCCTGGGATCGAGACACGCATCACATTCTCTGCTCAGCGGGGAGTCTGCTTCCTCCTCTCTCTCTGCCTGCCTCCCTGCCTACTTGTGATCTCTCTCTCTGTCAAATAAATAAATATAATCTTTTAAAAAGAGAGAGAGAGACAAAATAGTCAAGACAAAGCAAACTGTGAAATGATATAGACATAATTAGCAAAAAAGACCTTAAATCAGGTATCATAAATATATTCAAAGACTTAGAAGAAAGTAGGGTTCCTCAAGAGTAAACAGATATGGCAACAGAAAAATGAAAGCTATAAAAAAAAGAACAAAATGGAAATTCTAGAATTCTAGCAGTGAATGGAGAACTCCCAAATGAACCCAAAAACTGAAGACTGAAGATTTCAGGAGGAAAGTGGGAGGGATGGTGGCAAGAGTGAACATTAAGACCGATTTGCTAAAAGAAAAAATACTGAAAAAAATGAGCCTTCATTTTTCAGAGCCTTTATGATGATGGACCAATAATATCAAGAGGTTTACATGCACATGCATATAATCAGAGACCTACAGAGAGAGGCACAAGAAAATGAAGGGGAAAATATTTGAAGAAATAATGGCTTAAAACTTGCAAAATTGTTTAAAATATTAACCAACATAGCCAAGAGTCCTGGTGAATATTAAGCAGGAAAAATATAAAGAAAATTAGATCTAAGTACATAAAAAAATTGAACTAGTGAAAACCAAAGATAAAGGGAAAATCTTGACTGCAACTAGAGGGGAATGAAAGTATTACACAATGGTACAAATCATGCCTGACTTCTCATCACTTGCAATGGACACAAAACACAAGGGAGCATATGGAAGTAAACAAAAACCCATCAAACCAACATTCTAGATCCAGTGAAAATATTCTTTGAAAAGGAAGATGAAATGGACTTTTGGGGATGAACAGAAACTATAAAATTTACTACCAGCCAGTCTGCTCTAAAAGAAATTTTTCAAGTTGAAGAAAATGACATCAGATGAAAGCTCAGGAGTCATAAGAAAGGATGAAGAGCCATCAAAATTACCATTAAATAGGAGTAAATAGGAAAACCACCTTTTTTCTTCTTTTAATTGACTTAAAAGATAACTGAAAAATTTAAAGCCTTCCAAGCATTGCTGAACATCTGTGGAAATTTTTAGCATAGAGATCAGAACCAAACAAAAATATTTCATCAAGGCACTTCATTTGGATCTTCAGAACACTGGGGACTAAAGAAGATGCTACAAGCTTCCAGAGAGGGGGGAAAAATCACATTTAGAGGATTATGAACAAAATTACTTCGGGATTTTTCAATTACACTGAAAATAAGAAGATATTACTTTCAAACACTTGAAGGAAATTATTTCTAACCTGTAATTCCATATCTATTCAACCATGTAGAAGGCAAAAATAAAGACTTCTTCAAACATTCAAGGACTCAAAAAAAAAAAAAATTACCTCCTATGCATCCTAAAACTATTGAGGAAGTCTCCAAGAAAGAAAGCATGGTGTTTAAGAAGTAGAAGTTTGGATACAAGAGGATCACAAAGAGAAATCTCAGGAGAACAGCTGTACACCAGACGTAGAGATAAAAACAGACATTTCATGGAGATAAATTTCAAAAACATTCCATTTTCAACCATTTTCTGGGGTACTTTGTGGGCCTTTTCAACTTGACAGCTTAAATCCCTGTGGAAACTCTATTCAATTATTTGTTGCATTTTTCTATTTCTCCATTTATTTCCTTGGCACATACCAAAGAAGCAGCAAAGACAGATAGCATAAGATAGGATAGAAAATAGAAGCTAGAGATATATTGTAAAGAAAGGATTTTTTCTTAGCTTAAATTTTCCCAAAAGTAGTGCTGGAGGCAAGAAGTTGCAAACAGGGGGCGGAAGTGAGGGGAGAGCAAGGGCAAGTGGAAAAAAGCAAATGCACCGCTTCATCATTAAAATAACTACTGTAGGCAATTGGCACTCAGTCATGACTGGAATCTTCTAAAGAGGATATAGAATGCCTTTTGGAATTGTTCACCTAAGAACAGATGATTTTTATCCACCGCTCCTATCTCATATTAGTTGAAATTTACTTGAAGATATATCAACTCCTATGTACTTCCAGATCGAGCATAGCTTGTCTTTGAAAATACCTAGGGGCAAAACAGCCAGTGCTTGAGAAAAGAAGTCAGCCTGAGGTAAGCCATTGAATGTGCACTGAAATCAGAGGCAGAACTTAGAGGAGGTGAGTCAAGAATCCAGAAGCGATTCACACAGTCTGTCCTTTGTCTCCCTCAAAAATTCCTCTGCCTCTAAGTCTTCAAGGTCAGCTGCAATTTCTACACCACTTCATAGGTAAAGTTTACCACAGTAATCTCCAGTCTTCAGTGCTGCAACTGGTCCTGAAGTCATTGATATCTTACTACCTCCTCCCTCCACCATCAATATTAAACTTCCCTCTCCTCCAACCACTACTCCTACTTGTCCAGGTTCTTAGCCTAGTGGGGTGATGTAACCTGCATCCCTAGCTGGCTGAGCTCTTGGCTGTCCTGCTGGTGTCAGACCATGTTGGCTACAATTGTCATTCAGCGTTATCGCCAGGCATGTGAATTACGAGACATGCCCATGATTGACCATACCTTGCCAGTGCCTTAGTTACCTCAAATTGCCCAAGGCTTTTCCCCAAGTCTCCTCTTCCTAAATCACTCCCATTGAGAGTCTAGTACTATATATTGTAGCTTGGGTTCTACCAGAAAGCAAAGCCCTAGTCAAGGAGATAATCCCAGAGTACAAGTGGGGGACCAGAGAAAATTAGGGAAGGGAAAAATGTCTACATAAAGTTGCATTTCTGACATCACATCTCTTGGATACTGGGTTTAATTTTGGTGTCTAAGGAACATACAGAATGTATCTCAGAGCTGTCCTCTAGAAAGACAGCTGGGGAAAGCATTAATCCATCTCTCATTGATTTCCATCTCTCATAGATTGAGGATTGCTCTCAAACTTTCATAAATTTGGGGGCTCCATGTGTGAGCTTTACAACTAGGATCTCATTACAAGCTGTAGCATGGATGAAGTCCTGCAGATACATGGTGTTCATTTGAGATGAGACTTTTGTAATATGAGACAAATCTAGGTTGGAAACAGAGGTGAGACTGAGAAGATGTGGTTTTGGGTCTCAGAGGCTCTGATAGAGTCTATCTGAGCTTCTCAAGGAGTTTGGACTTAAACTGGTAAAACATAAGTATGTACTAAAGAGTTTTAAGAAAAAGACTGACATAATTAGGTTTGTATTGTAGGGAGATAACACCTGAGATGTTGAGGAGGATGAATTAGGCAGAGAAGGGGATGGCAAAGTGTACAGGAGAACATTCTGGAGATTCTGCCTATGGGTGATTGTGCACGAGAGCAGTGTCCATGAAGAAGGAGGAAGAAAGGAATTAATGAGCTACTTGAGATATTGAATCAATAGAGGGAAATTTGGGAAAAGCTTCCCACTGATAATTTGCTCAAAAATACTACTTTAACAAAGTATTAGCAACCAGACATTACCTGTCAGTTAGTAGGGAGTGGAGAGTTTGTTGATACAATCAATGTGGTTTCAAACTCAGGCCAACGAATGGATCGTGATGCTAGTCATAGGTATGTGCATAGGAAAAAGAGAAAAGAACTCATGTGTTAACTTTAACTTTTTTTTCCCAAGGGGGTGGGTAGAGGAGAAATTGATGTGATGTTTTACTTTCATTTTCTAAATTATCGTTTTTGTGGAATTTTTATCTTTCAACATGAGATAATAGTATTAGGTTCTAGAATCAGGGGCAGGGGGAATGAAGACATCAAAAATAAAAAAGAAATAGAACTTCTTCCATATACACACAGATACATGAAAAAAAAAGATTAAGAGAGAGAAAATCTTGTCTCTTATGCCCAGAAAATTTAGTGTTACATACTTGAAAGAGAGGGTTTTTTAAAAATAATAATAATAATATAAAAGAAAGTTTAAAAAATGTATGAAAAGAATAAACTACAGGAACAAACCAAATGCCACCAAAATGTTGAAAGCAACAAAGTCTATCCCTTCATATGATATATGAATATATAAGTGATCTAAGGTGAAATAAGTAAAAAAAAACCTTCAGTTTTGGAGTTTATCAGTTCCAGTGTGGCTTTGGGTTATCCTCTGCATCTCTTCAGCTATTTTTGAACACTTAACAGATTCTATGCTACCTTTTTTTTTCCTTTGTGGGATTTGTATTCCTTCAAAGACCTAGCCCCATACTTTTCTTTTTTATTTTTTTGTCAACGATATTTAAGGAGCAGCTACTATGTTATCACTGTGGTAGGGGCTGTTGATATTATCATCCCTACCATAGACATAGTACTTACCCTTCTGGTAGTAATTACCTAGCTTTGTACCTGGCTTTAGCACTTAGTTAACAGTATAACTTCAAGTAATTCACTTAATCTTTCTGAGCCTCAACTTTCTCATTGTTAAAGAGTGGAGGGAATATTGCATGTACAGGATAGCGTTGAGATGGATATTATTCATTTATTAATGCATTCATTAATTCAATAAATATTTGTTAAGTGCTCTCTACGTCTAATACATATGTGTTTTGTGAACCAAAAATAGTATGTCTCTAGTGTAAATTATTATTGTGTGTATGTAATAAACTGAACTAGCATTTTTTACGTTTACTTGCTGGTTTGTTTATTTTGTTTAAAAAATCTTTTTTAGCCACGATGTTCTATAAATCCAAGCACCAAAATGTGTCATCTTCTAGGTCAGAGTTGCTAACCTTTTTCATGTCTAAATTCAACAAATCTGTGAATCTGATAAGGAGGATAACATTTTACTTCAAAGCAGTCAAACAGAACTCAGCCAACAAAACTGGAAAGTAAACAGAAGCAAGAAGAAAACTAATGAATAAAGAGAACATAAAGGAAAGGAGGAAGTTTGGGGGATGGTTTTGAAATGTGCTATCACGAAATCACATGTGCTCCCTTTTTTCTATTAATATTTTGAATGTGAGGACTATGGGAAGAAAGCCAGATACCTCGCTGATAACCAAACTGCTTGTTGATTGGACTGCTGTGGACCCTTTTATAAGGTGACTCAGCATGAGACATCTGGAATATTTGTGTTCTGACATTTGCATTATTTGCTTCTTGAGACTAAATCCCACACATATCTTTATAATATTTAATATAAGCAATAGTCATGGCAGAAAACCAACGGTAGAGAAGCTTCCCTTACTTTGATGAGAACATCAAACTTAAAGGGAGAGAAATATTTTATTTTAAAGCCCACAACTTTCACCCAACCTTACTCCTTGACAGATCCTGGTGGGATTAATTACTTATAGACATTTTTCATACCATTTGCTACCTGCAATCTAATATTAGCTCTTCTGCTTGATCGAGGCTTCATCACACATATATGCTTCTCCATATATATTTATGACCGCAAGGAATTTGAGAATTCGCCCGTCTGCTGCCTGTTCCCTTTATCACTATGTCAACATCATAACTGATAACCAGGAACAAGAAGCAAACCTGGGTAGAAAATGTAGTAAAGGAAGAGTTAAAAGTCAGCAGACAGACCCAGTGACTTTGGAAATGAGTGGAGTCTCTGACTCACAGTAAAAAGTACAGCACATAAGCCCTCGACTCCAGATCAAGTATTTTTCCACAGGAACAAGGATCCCCAATCCTGATACTGCCGTTCATGGACCCTGGACTTGGCAGATGGTGGGAGCGCATTGTCCCACTGTTGGTGTGGAAACATTCCAATAAGCAAGAGGGGACTAAAATGATCCAAGGGGCGATGGATAGGAGTCAGAAGCGTCAATAGGAACTAACGTTTAGGTGGAAAAGCTAGTCTCATCAGACGAATGCTGGCGAACACGTCGGTGGTGCATAACCCTTTAGTATGTGTTCACAAGAGCCTTACATTGTTGTTCACATGCGACTTTAATAATCTACCCTGGGGGCTGGCAAGCTGTTTCTGTAAAGGCCTGAGAGCAAATATTTTAGGCTTTGTGGGTCCCATGTGCTCTGTAGAGATGATGCCATTCTGCCCCTTGTGGGACCTCAGCAACCATCAACAAGCCCGTGGGTGAATGAGCAGGACTGTGTTCCACTCAGACAGGGCGCCACACCTGACCTGTAGTCTGCCGACCCCTGATCTCATCTACAGAATCAGAAAAGTGAAAGAAAATGTATGAATGAGTCTACATGTGTTGTATGAGCTCGACACTGGAAGAAGTACTTGTAGAGAAAAATGTTAGCAGAAACTGCTCAGAAACGTTAACCAGATTTTTCCCTGGGTGGTAGAATAAGAACTTTCCCCCCTCCTTATTCCTACCATTGCAGTTTTCGTGTACTCAAAGTACGAAAAAGGAACCCTAAAGCCAGTCTCTGAATTGGTACTTTCATCAGAAAGCCAGAGATTTCCGGGTCAATTTAAGATTTGGAAATATTCTTCTTGGTGATGCTATATCCATTAAAAAAAAATACTTGAGCTAATCTTCATCCAAGTCTCTATTATAGTGGACATATTTTGACATTCAGAAGCCATCTTTTGCAATATTGCTTGCTTCTAATCCACTCAGATTATGGTTCTGAATCTATTGTTAGTTATTCGTGAAATGTTTCACTTCTTCCAGAGCTTCTGAAGCTTTAGGAGGATCGCCTACAGGCACAATATTGGAAAATGTTGCCTGCACTCCTCAAGCTCTTCTTAATGACTCGTGTTCTTAATAGCCTCTGTTTAAGTGACAAAAGAACCAGTGTTGTTAGGAGGGATGTACAGTGCATTACACAAGTTTACCCTGGCAAGCCACAGGCCCTGATCTGCAATCCTGTGTCAGCACTTTTTAGTCCCACGAACATGGATACAGATGGGTGTGCAGGCTGCTCCCGGCTCTTCCCGGGGCCAACCAAAACATGGAAAACAAAGGCCTTTATAAGCTCAGTGCTGACCACAGTCCCTACAGCATTGCTAAAGTCACATTTTTCCTTTGACTTTCCATCTACAGAATACCTCTCACCTGAGAGAAATCAGACGGCATTCACAGGCCAGGGCTCTGGCTTTTCTAGTGAGGGGATATAATTGCTTCCTCTGGAAAAGGGAAAATGGAGCCTTTCTCGGTCTTTCTCTAAGAACTTAAAAAACCACCCAATGGGTCTCTGAACACAGGACACAAACCAAGGACAACTAGTTAGCCTGGAGGACAGGCACACAGTTGGCTGACACCATGCAAATAACAGAAAATAAGGCCATTATCTGAGACCATTCGAGGGAGGGAAAGAAACGCTTTCTCAACTTCACCAGCACCTTGAAGAGCCCTAACTTAGCCACCATAACGTCATCCTCTCCTGTCTTTCACACCATCCATTATTCTCTCTCAGAAGGAATTTTGTGCTATTATAAGTGATCATCATATCCTTGTTTAAACTTCTAGTTCCTTACTAGAAACATGCTCTTTGTGAGGGCAGAGACTACAGCCCCTTTGTTTTTAGTTTTTGTTGTGTGTGCTGTTTTCTACAATAAATACGTGATAAACATTTTTTGAACGCATAGATGAATCACAGAATAATTGTAGAAAGACACCAGATTACTAATCAGGCAGTGTGTGTTCTAATCTGGCTCTATCATCAACCGTGAGATATAATAATGAGGTTCCCACCATGATGGGAACACCCACCCCAAATCTTAGTAACTTACCTGGGAAAGCGCGGACTTTTGCCCACAAGTCTGCATGTTTGCTGAAGCTCTACTAGGCTTGGTTACAACCAGCCTTCAGGTTGGAGTTAGGCTGGTTCCCCACATCTCCTCATTCTGGGACAATCTTCTACTTGGAGCATGTTTTCATTGTGAATGGAAGAGGCACGAAGGGGAGAGAGGAAACACACATACCTCTTCAAGCCCCAGCTTGGAACTGACACACTGTCCCTTCTGCCTACTTTCCATTGACCAAAGCAAAGCATATGGCCAAGCCCAACCTCAGCGAGCCGGGAAATAGACACCACACAGTATTCCACAGCAAGGAAGAGGAGGGACGGGAGAATTGTGGACAAATAATATTGTCTATAACATTAGACAAGCAAAATGCACAGTTTCAGTTTCGGGGGGGGCGGGGGAAAGAGGTGGGGAATGACAATTCTAGTCCTGATAAACATAGGGCTCTTCTGAGGGCCATATGTTCTTATATAGACATTATGTAATTAAAATTGTTTAAGCAAGAGCCTGATATTGTGTTGGCACCAGATAATGATTGGAAATGACAAGTCATTTTCTTTTTCCTCTAGAAAAAAAGACAATCAAAATATAATACGATGGTTGCTTCACATAAGTTGTGTATAGAATATTGTGGGAACAATAACTATATTATATATTATATTATATACATTATATATATATACTATATATATATAATAACAATAACTTTATAACTATAAAGTTGGCCTGAGTGATGTTTGTGATGTTCTCCAAGCTACTTTAAAATTAAGGAAGAACAGCCATTGTGGAGAAGAGGGAAGTGGAAGTGTGTAGGAAGAGAGGAGGCGTTTGCTTTATCAGGAACATTTCCTTTTTAGAGTAAAGTGGAAAGATTTGAGACAAATACGGCAAAAACCAAAGCTGTCATCTGATAAATCTAGATGTTGAAAAAATGGAGTCTGTTATGTTACTTTCAGTGTATTGTGAACTATATGATAATCAAAAATTAAAATTTATAAATTATTATAAAATCAGTGCCTGGCAGATGAACAAGGGAAGGAAGATATTCTGGGCAGAAAGAGGACATGTGGTAGGAAAAATGACTTGGTCTTTTTTTTTTTAAGATTTTATTTATTTATTCAACAGACAGAGATCACAAGTAGGCAGAGAGGCAGGCAGAGAGAGAGGGGGAAACAGGCTCCCTGCTCAGCAGAGAGCCCAATGTGGTGCTCGATCCCAGGACCCTGAGATCATGACCTGAGCCGAAGGCAGAGGCTTAACCCACTGAGCCACCCAGGCGCCCCAGTCTTAATGGATAATAGAGTGTGAAGGGAAATGGTGGGAAAGAATGAGACAGAGGAACAGGAAGGGACAGTAGTAGTTTTATAGAGCTGTGATATAAACACTGGGTGACTTAGAACAGACAAAATTTATTGTTCCACCATCCTCTATCTTAGGTCAAGGTGTCAGCTGGGTTGTTTCCTTCTGAGGGCTCTGAGAGGAATCTGTTCCATGTTTCGGCCCTTGCTTCCAGTGAGGGCCAGTAATTCTTGGCATTCCTTGGCTCATACATACACCACCCCAATCTCTGTCTCCACCTTCGCCTGGCATTCTCCTTGTGTGTCTCTGTCTTCACATGGCCATCTCCCCACCGCACCCCCCTCTATGTCCAAATTCCCTCTCACATAAGGACTTGTCATGTTGGATTAAGTCATGTTGGATTAAGAACCCACCCTACTCCAGTTTAACCTCACCTTAATTTAACTAATGACATCAGCAACAACCCCATTTCTGAAAAAGATCACATTCTGAAGTACTGAAGATTAGGATCCCAACAGAGCTTTTGGGGAGACACAATCGAACCCAGAAGAAATTGCTACTAATTTTTGGCTATTATTATCAGCAAATTTTTGTATTTCCTATGAAAATTCAAAGGAAGAGCATAGTATATTGTTAACCAACTGAAAGATCTCCTCAGGGAACCTATGACTTAGCTGACTGGAAGGAAGGAAATCACCAGAAGGATGGTGCGTTCTGTGTTTCTTCCACTTTACTCTTCTTGTGCCTCCCAGGCGAACCCCCATCACGCTCTGCTTCGCAGCAGCCCACATGGGGTGACTCACCATCCTGCTCCATCAGTTCTGTCATCTGAAGAAAAAAGCCTCCGGCTACTACCACCACTCTCTGGACCGCAGTGTTTGGCCCTGAAGTTAATTTTCAACCCTGGGCTCTACAGAAAAAAAGTTGCACACCAAGATCCGGCTGCAGGGATCTGCTTCCTAGTTTACCTCTGTTTTAGGAAACTTCCTAAATGGGCTCTTCATGACGCATGGGCAGAATTTTCCATCCTTCATAATCTGTTTTCCGGTTTACAGCAAAAAAAAAAAAAAAAAAAGCCAGTGAGTTCCTTCAAATCAGTGCTTAGACCACTTGGCCCATCCCTCGTCCTAGCCAAATACTTTTCCCCTCTAACTGAACTATAACCGAACTATCTAGCTCTCATCGATGTCTCTATCCCCCATTTCACTCCACTCTTTCCTTGGCTCCCTATTTTGTGAAAAAACGTGTCCTTTTGTTCTTTGAGCATTCCCATGCCCTTTTTACCTCCAGGCCATTTCACAAGGTTCTTCCTCTGGCTTCTCAAATGTCAGCTCCCTCTGAAACTCCACTCTCACTCTCAATTAGCACTTCCTGGGAGAGGTTGTCTGTACCCTTCTTCTCCAGAATAGCTTCTTCAGATTCTCAGATTTCTTGTGTCATTTATTTCCTTTTAGAATTATTTGTTCATTTCATTAATTCCTGGCTGACTGTATGTCTCCTTTAGAAAATGAGGAAACGTGTCCACCTAGTTCAATAATAGCCTCTGTACCTGGCACTTAATAGGGGCCTTATAAATAGAAATTAAATGAGAAAAATAAAACTTCGGGCTCAGGCCTTCTCCACCAAGTCTTCACAAGTTGAGGCTCTAAGCAGGAAACGTCGGCCACTTGCCTTAGCGGCCTGTTAGTGCCGGTGTCCCAGGTCTCTGATTCTGTTTGGTGGGTTACTGATACCTTATTCTGAAGTCCCTAAATCTTGGCTTTTGGATTTAGTTCCAAAGTTCTGGATTCCAGACCCTGTTTATAAGAGACAGGGCCCGAGAGGATCAGCTGGGCTTCTCCCTGTCTCTTCCTGCACTCGAGGTTTTGTGGGCTGGACAGGATGCTTTCTGCTCCTACCTGGCTTAGTTAATAACCACAGAACTGACCCCAAACCTCCGAAAGCCCTCCTTGTCTGACTCAGTTCCTGCCCTCCCTCTCTCTCACGCCCATCTTTCCACTCTGAATCTTCCTTCTCATTGTTCCCACCCCAGTCAGACCATGACAACAAGCATAAAGGTGTTGTTCTTATGAACACCACTTTACGACCACTTTTAAAAGCTTAATCATGCCAACTCCCAGTAACCTCTATTGGAGGCTTATGCAAAACCGCTAGTACACTGTTTCACTAAATAAAACTAATCACCACATTAACAATTAGGATCGATGCATTTGCTGACTCCTGTACAGATAGGGGTTACCCCTGCCACATTTTCAAGTTTGGGTACTTTTAGACACCTTTCAGATATGGATGAGACCATGTGTAGCCTTGACAGTGGGGATGCCTTGAAGACTCTCTGCAAACCTAATTCTATCACTTTCATTAAAATGCAGTGTCCAGAAAGCATTTGAGAAAAGCTACAGTGAGTTGCCTGGATATTGTCCAAGCTCTGGATACCATAGTTAGTCACACGGAATGTGGAATGGGCTAGACGTCTTGGAATTATCCTTGTTAAACTGGTGTGAGCGATTGACCCAAAGCTTTAATAATCATTATTTGTTTAACAAGTTCCTGTGAGGAAAGCTATGCAGTTGTCTTGTGAAGTAGCTTCTTAAAAGGCTTTTATTTTGTCTGGATATGATAAGAATCATTACATGGTATGTCTAGCTGATGACTTAGTGTTCTTTCAGTGCATAGAAACTTCTATGGGAAAAAGAATTAGACAATAAGCACCAATGACTTAATACATGCCATGTTTCCAATTCAATTTGCTTTGATAAAAATCAAATAATCCCCAGGAACACAAATATTTATCTACAGTGATTGGACAGTCTGTTAAAATTGTCATTCTCAGTCCCTCCAAAACATTCATTTGTCCTTTATATGACCCACACATTGTCAAGAGGTTAATAATGTTGAAAAATTCCTGTGGTGTTTTTAGTTTTTGTGCTATCTGGCAGAGAGCATCAGGATCCTTAATTTTGTTTTCAACATAGCATATTCTTTATTCACATTTAATGTTCCTCAGTCTTAATCAACAAAATAGGAAACAGATTTTTAAATTCTGAAGTCATTGTAAATTCATAGCATTTTTCCTTTGAGCAAAAATATTTTACATGACTACAATGAAATATGAAAAGAATCTGTATGATCAGGAAAAAAAAAAGAATTTGTATGGTCAGAAGGGTCAACAATTAAAAGAATAATAATGTGCCCTGAGTGAAACAGACCAAGATTCTAAAGGCAAACAGGTATTATTAAAGAGTTTGGTAAAGTGAGTTTTAAATGTGCTAGTGTTTATATTATAGAACATATTTCAGAATATGATCTAACCCTAAATATAATTATATACTACATTGCTTGTGCACAAATAATATTCTTTCCTATTAGCATTGTTTTAGTTATGTCATTCTAAATACTCCAGCACCAAAGTAAAATATACCTTAAAAAAGATAAGTTAGGGGTGCCTGGGTGGCTTGGTGGGTTAAGCCTCTGCCTTCGGCTCAGGTCATGATCCCAGGGTCCTGGGATCAAGCCCCGTATCAGGGTCCCTGCTCAGCGAGGAGCTTGCTTCCTCCTCTCTCTCTCTGCCTGCCTCTCTGCCTCCTTGTGATCTCTGTCTGTCAAATAAATAAATAAATAAATAAAATCTTTAAAGAAAAAAAAAGATACGTTATCTACTCCAGTAAAATCATGGCAGATAAACCCTTTGATCAACTATGTCAAGTATATGTTAAATCATAAAATCTCATAGGACTCACTATAGAGGACACCTTCATACTTTCAAGGTTACTATCTTCTTTAAAAGATTTTATTGATTGATAGAGAGAGAGAGACTACAAGTAGGGAGGGGCTAAGGGAGGGAGAGAGAGACTCCAAAGCAGACTCTGAGCTGAGCACAGAGCCAGATGCAGGGCTCGATCTCAGGACCCAGAGATCATGACCTGAGCCACAATCAAGAGTCGGACACTTAGCCAGCGGAAGCCACTCAGGCATCCCTCATGGTTACTATCTTTTATGCATTGGATTCCTAATGTGTTTCAAATAGGACTGGAAAAAGTAATTATTTATAGTCAGATATGGCAATAAATGATAGTCATCAAATTCAAAAGCATACATGGGCTTCACTTCCTTCAATAAATCTCAGGTGTTTAGAAAAAAAAGTACGGTGAGAAGAAAACTTACATCAAAACAGCAGGTGGAGAAGTAAGACTCCAATTCTAGCCCATCGGGGAGATGGACACCTCTAAAAACCGTAGGTTGTGTAGCTTCTTGTTAGTCTGTATGTTAAGCACATTACTGTTAAAAAGCAAAGCGATAGACCACCATTTTTTCCTAAAGTGACATGTAGCTTAGAGATGTTCCCACAGTCCCCAACTTCTTTTTTGGGCCATGATCTCCTCCACTACCTTTACTTACCTTATCCACTGACCCCCACCCCCATCTCTACCACTATTTTTCCATCTCTTTTGCCTCCTTCAAACTGATCTTGTCCCCTGAGCCCACCTGGGCCAACCCCCACCAGACTCATTCATGCCTATCTCCACCTTTATCCCTAGAGCTTCATCTCACGCATGGTCCCTCTGCTGAAGGCTATTTTGCCTTGGGTCCATGTTCAGTGGCTGGTGTGTGTGTGAGAGAGAGAGAGAGAGAGAGAGAGCGCTTGTGTTTTGGAGTTATTCTCCCTGTGCTCAAACCCCAGCTCTGCTCTTAAACTGCTGTGAGGTGGGTCAGTAATGCCATTAAGTCGCAGTGCCCCTTTCGGTAAAGTGAGGATTATAATGGAATTTACCTAATAGGGATATTGTGAGGCTAGTAGGAGGTAATGGAAATAAAGCACTCAATACAGTGCTGGTAAACAGTAAACACATAATCAATATGGGTTTTTGTTATTCTTGCCATATTTGTTATTTCACCCACATAGAGGTAATTCTCTTCAATGAAAAAGGAAAGTATTTTATATGACTTTGTAACACCCTGTAGGTATGACAACTACATGTTTGAACTAAAATCAGGACAAATGACCCAGCAAATCACACACACTCACGCAGCAAAGAAACAGAAGCAGTCCCAGGTGATTCGGGATGGGAAAATCTCTGTGTCCGCAAGTCCTATGCTTTGCTTTTTTCATAGCTTGAGTCCTCGAATGAAAGCATGTCCCGTCTACACAGTGAAGTAAATTACTTATTTATTTGGGGTTGGAATCCATAGGCAGATTAGAACAAGTTTTTTTTTCCCCCTCCCTGCATGAGATGCATAAACAGAGACACCTATGCAGTTGTTGCTGTTAGAGAAAACCTTATCTTCTCTTCTGACAATTTGTTGTGAGGACAATATCAGGAAAAAAAAAAAAAACCTTCCCAGTACTAGGGTGGGAGGGGTCAACAGATAGAACCCACTGGGTGAAACAGACGTGTTATCATGTGAAAACTGGAGCTGGGAGGAAGTTACTGATAGAGCTGGAACCCCTGTTGACAAGGAGAATGGGCCAGAAGCTCTGTGATGTCCAAAGTCTTCAGTAATTGTCAGTAATTGTATGAGAACAGACTGGACAAACACCTTCAAGTCTGTTAACTGGATTGTTTTGGAAAATCCCAGCTCCACTCTGAGAATCTCATCTGCCTAATTCCAATCTTGTCAATATTTTCAATGTGTATTTGAATATAAGAACCAGAGCCTTCTGAAACACTGCCATTTGGGTCAAACCAGGGAAGGACCAAGAGGGGAGTGCGGGAGGTGTGGGGCCGCAGATTGGTGGAACAAGAAAGCAGCTCCAACAGAGACTGGCTGTCACAGAATGGCTTTCTATGATTTTTAAAGGGAATTTCCAGGATGGACACACCTCACAGACAGATGTAGGTAAGTATTGCAGTACATTCCAAAGTCAAATACAAATGCTTTTTGTCGTCTTCTATAATCCATGCCCCTGTTCCCAAGCATTTATGTGGATAACTGAAAAATGACAGCATAACACATTTCTTTCCTTGACTCTCCATTTCTCTCAAGGCAGACAAGCTATGTTACTGAAGGCAAACACACCACGTAACAAAGGATAATTGTGTCTCTCGGGTAATCCAGTGATTTTCTCCTGATGGTTATGCCCTTTTGGTGCCCTTCCCAACACTGAAAGGAATCAACACACGTGCACCCACGGGAATAGAATGGCTCCAAATGGCCTTTTGTTCCCACATTCCTAATTCTCGTAGTCCTCACACTCTTCTCCTGGCCTTGCTTCATTTTCAAAGTGAAATATATATATCCCTACCATACCTGAGTTTGATAGATAATCTATTGTTTTCTTTCACTATGTTTTTTTTTAAGCCATCACTATTGATTATCCATTAAGACTGTGTATTGGAGGGACGAATATCCATCCTGTACTGGGGTAAGAACAGGGCCTGAAAGGTAAAAAAGGCCTATGGGTCATTATCTAATCACCACCAAATGCAGACACACCATAATTTATGTCAGTGTGATATAGAGCATACAATTAAGGCAGAAATTATTGAGGCCAGGTGTAGACACCCAGTTTCTCCACATACTGTTTTCTCTACTTTGGTGTATGCTTGAAATTTTCCATCATAAAAAAACTTCAAAAATTTATATGACATCAGAGAGACAAACTCAGAAAAGAAAAAAAAATGGATCTGAACAATATTCTCTGATGTCAGATTACTGTAGGCAGCATTCCTATGTTCAGCAGACCTCCAGTGTTCCTCTTTGCAACCTTGGGAAGCTCGTGGGAGGAAGAGGAGTGTTTATTTTTAGTGTGAGTTACTTTAGTGAGTGCCCAGTTTTCTTGTCAAGGTGGCCCACACATGAAATGCTATGTATTTGATTTTTCAAACCACATGGAGGCAAGGAAATAAAAAGGGTAAAGACTTTGGCATTGGACAGAGTACATTTAAACCCTCTTAGGGTTCAACTTGGGGGAAGTTACTAATTTCTCTGACCTTTCATCCCTTGTAAAGTGGAGTTCATATCAGCCTCCCAAGGTTATTATAGGAAAAGTGCCGACTCATACATCTGGCAAATAATAGATTCTCAATGCATGTTCATTTCCTTCCTTCTTTTAAAAATATATTTTATTTTATTTTTATTTATTTTATTAAAGATTTTGTTTATTTATTTATTTGAGAGAAAGAGAGAGCTAGAGAAAGCATGAATGGTGGAGAGGGGCAGAGGGAGAAGGAGAAGCAGACTCCACACAGAGGGGGGAGCCCAACCTGGGGCTCGATCCCAGAACCCTGAGATCATGAACGGAGCTGAAGGCAGACCCTTAACCCACTGAGCCACCCAGGTCCCTGTCCTTCCTTCTTGTCATAGTTTCAGTTGCTAATCATATAACATGTTGAAGAAACTCCAAAGGCTTTCTAAGATATAACTCTGAAATCTTTTTAGTTCTCCAAAACACCAGTAAAATCTTGGCCTATCCAGTCACTGCACATCATTAATAGCAGGGCTATTGACAGACAAGGATCCCATGTCTTTAGACAGATTAGACACCAGATTGTGTGGCGTTATTAGAAATGACGATAAACTCTCAGTTAGGGACATGAATTCTGTCACTATCCTAAATAGAGAGGCATTGGTTTGGTTGTCCTCAGCTATGAAAACCACCCTTATTAGACTTTGACAAAGTAAAAGCACTATACAAATATGAGGTTTTGACTCTGGATCAAACCACCTTCGCCAGAGGCCACTGCAAATAATAGTCGTGTTGTGTGATTATTATTGTTCTTACGATGATGAAAGCAGGATTAGGAATTTAATGCAATAAACGGGTACAAATCAGCTAAAACCCAGGACAGAGAACAATTAACATTGTGGGACGTCAGGTGTCAGAGGCAGCGGTCCCCTGACCTGGCCCTGTGCTTACCGCGGCCTTGGCAAGCTACTTCATGTTGAAGAGCCTCAGTAGCTTCATCGCTAGGATGAGGCATATCCGTCCTTAAAAGTTGTTAGAAGTTACATGAGCAAATGCTGGGGAAATGTCCCTGGCATTCATAAGTGCTTAAGAATCTATTTTCTTCCTGAATTTCTACTTTAGAAATAGGATACCAGCTCCTTGCCAATAACGTTGATTTTTCTGAGTTAGAATTCAAAATTTTACATTTCATATTTACGAATCACTCGTTGTTATATGTGTATGTGTAAGAGAGAGACAGAGATACAGAGATGACACACTTACAGGGTTTCGAAAAACAGCAAAATCTTGACAGAAGAGCAAGAGGACAGCATTCTGCAGAGCCGAGCAATCACAAAGGCAACATGGGACTCATGGACAGACCAGACAGATTTAAGGATTAAGTCACTCTCAGTAGGAAACGGTTTCCTTCCATCAAAAGTCACAGATGTCTTGGGGATGCCTAGGTGGCTCAGTCAATTAAGCATCTGCCTTTGGCTCAGGTCAGGATCCCGGGGTCCTGGGTTCAAGTCCCTCATTGGGCTCCTTGCTTAGTGGGGAGTCTGTGTCTCCCTCTCCTTCTGCTGCTCCCCCTGCTTGTGCATACATGCGCACGCTCTCTCTCTCTCTTTCTCTGTGTCAAATAAATAAATAAATAAAGTCTTAAAAAAAAAAAAAGCTATGGACGTCTCTGAAGTCCTTGCCACCACAGCCCCAGTCACAGGCAACATGTGCACGTACTTTGGTCAAGATGATTTGCGGAACTAGGGGGTATTATGCTGAGCGAAATAAGTTAATCAGAGAAAGACAATTATCATACGATCTCACTCATATGTGGACTTTAAGAAAAAAAATAGAGCATCATAGGGGAAGGGAGGGATAAATGAAATAAGACGAAATCAGAGAGGGAGACAAATCAGAAGAGACTCTTAACTATAGGAAACAAACTGAGGGTTGCAGGAGGGGAAGAGGAAGGAGATGGGGGCTGGGGTAACTGGGTGACAGTCATTTAGGATGCACATGATGTGATGAGCACTGGGTGTTATATGCAACTGATGAATCACTGACCTCTACCTCGGAAACTAACAATACACTGTATTTAATACAGTTAATAATTATATATTTTTTATATAATATAAATATTAATACAGTAAATAATACACTGGCACTTAAATAAAATAAAATTAAAAATAAATAGAAATAAAAAGTCACATGTCTCTAAAGCCTTTGCCACCATAGCCCCAGTCACAGGCAACTTGTGCACGTACGTTGGTCAAGACGATTTGCAAATCCCCCTTGAAAAACACAGGCCTCACACCTCCAGTGTATCCCATATCTGAAGAACTCAAAGTGAAGAAAGAGCCTGCACAACGCATGTGAACACAGCTGAAGCATCTACATTTGAAACGCTGTTTTAAACAAGTGCCAGAGACAGAATCCTCTCCACTGGAAAATCAGCTTTGACTCAAGAAAGTGACCTGTAAACCCTGGACAGTGCAGGATGTGACCCCAGCACTCTGATACTGACACAAATCAGCAGGTGACTCAAAACCCAGGGGACAGGAAGAAACAACCTCACAGATAGAACAACCCAGAAGACCAAGCATTCCCCAGACCGTATTTATCATCATCCTAATGGTTTGGACTAGAGGACAAGCCACTGCTGGTATAAAAACCACTCCATGGTATGTGTTGGCTTTGCTCTATGTGAATTCAATATGCAAATGAATACATATATTTTTCCATTGTTTAGGCTGAGTTTTTCTCAAATATGGCCGGCAGTTTTGTTTAAAAAAAAAAAAAAGATGGCTGATCTGATACAACACCACATTTACAGAGAAATACCTATAACAAACGGTGCCGAGACACCCTAATCCTATTTGAGGACACCACCTTTTATGTGTACACGATAGGTATTGACTCTGGCCACTAGAATTTTCGGGCCTCACACCACAAGATGGGATTTAGGACACTTAAGTAAGTTGGCTATCTTTCTGTAGGGGCTTACTATAATGGCTGGTGCTCCTGGGGCTGAAAAGACCCCAGGACTTTCCTAATTTAGGACAAAAGATTATTTCACCGTGTCTCTGTGCCAAACTGAAAAAGCAACTGGTCTATCTCGACATTTCTTCAGATCATACATCCTTCCCAGTGCCTGACTCCTTTTTTCTTCTCCCTTTCTAGCCTCAGAGTTCCTTTCCCCAAAGCTGTTCATCTTTTCCTCACCTCATATCAACAAGGAAATCATTGAGCTGATGAGATTGTTTGCCCCAGTTTACTCTGTGGTAAAGATAGACCTTCCATATTGTAGAATCCTGGCCAGAAAGACAGCTTGGCCACCACCACCGCCTCCTCATCCTTGGAGGGGGAGAACCCAGACATGTCTCGGGACCCGCAACTGCCCCAGCCTGAGGAGACAGGAACGTCCGAGACAAGAGAGGAAATGCTGTGGACAACAGCAGAAGCTGCACAGTCCACAGGGCTCAGCTTTTTCCACCACACCCAGTGGTGGAATTTGTTCCCAGTAAACACACATTGCTCTAAGCACCATTATTTATTAGAGATGAAAGAGAAAGATCATCTGCCTCTCAAGTCAGCTCCACTCTTCATAGAATACACATGGATAGTGGATATCTGCGCTTCTGTGATCCAGAAGCTAGACAGCAAAGCCCAGAGCTACCTAAAGTTTGCTCTGTTCCATGCACCTTGTGTACCATGTCTCCCTTGAAAACTCCAAGATGGGCAGTGACTTCCGATCAGACCAGAAAATCATGAAACATGAATAACCTGTGGAACGCTCTTTGAAAATCAAGTCAACATTCTTTAGGAATGATACAGGGTTGAGAATTAGCCTTATTAAGCAACATTTAACTTAAGTGAAATGATAATAAAGAGAATAAGGAAGAATAAAGAAAAAGAACAGTGGAAGTACCAGCCATAATCCACATCCTGAAGGGGTCCTTCCTGTCTTAGCACAGCCTGTCTCCCTGTAGGTGAGGATGCTACGACCATCAGAACTTGCAGAAATCTCAGGTTCCTCTTCTTCTCTTGCATAGTATTTCTGAGCTCAGTCCAAGAGCCATGTATCCACCTCTCTCCAGCTCCTAGCTAATGATGAGCAAATCATTTAGTCGTCCCAGCCCATATTCCAAACACCTTGCCATTCTTCCCTGGGTATGGTCTTCAAAGTCAGGACACCATTTTTTTTTAAGCTCTTCGGTGATAACACTCTGTCTTTCAATGATGGATCTGATTTTTTGGATCGTCAAGAGGTATTCACAGCCAATCCCTCTAGGGAATAAAATTGGTCATCAAGCAAGATAAGGAATTTTCAGTTAAAAATAAAGTGCACGTGTGCGTGCGCGCACACGTGTGTGTGTGTGTGTGTGTGTGTGTGACAGAGAGAGACAGAGAGAGAGAGAGAGAGATAAACTGGGCCAGAAAGATGTTTCCACTGAAAAATTTAAATATGTTTTATGTCAGTATGTGTGAAAAATTTCCAAAGGTCACAGCTCTGAAGGACAGTTCACATTTGGATATAGACATTGTGCTCTGTTTGCTTTAAAAGATTGATTATTTTATAGCTACAACTCATAAAGCCTGTGGTCATAAAACACCTCCCTCTATCTTGGAGACAGACTACACTTGTATAAATAATGTTATCAGGTTCTAACTCAGCTAAGACCACTGCTGGCCCTAAACGTGGCTAGACTCCCTGCCACACTCACGTAGCCAGGACCACAGAATCAATTCCCAAGAACAAATATGACTTCTAGCTTACAAGGGAAAATAAAAAAAGGAAATTTCATCCCAAAAGAATAAATATTAAGAGGGATAAGAAGTGACTTAAAAGTCACTTAAAAGTGACTTAAAAAAATAGCTGTAAAGATAGAAATAAGCATAATATTGGCTTGGGGGCATTTTTATCAGTTACAGAGGGCTTTTAAAGAGAGAGGCAGCAACTCTATCTTGATTCCACATCTGCTACTTGCCAAGCTGTGGTCATCTGTCTTCAACAACCCTGCTCTGTCACCGTTTAGCTCCAACTGACTTAACTGTGCCCTTTGTCACTTTCCAGTCCTGCTCCCCAAATCTGTTGTTTGCTACTTTAGAAGCTCCTTATCTCCTATAGCTTAGTATTCTATGCCTACTACTTCCACATTTTGTTTACCTGTTCCCTTCTTAATCCCCTAAAAAGTGGGATTGTGGTTTCTGAAATAAAGACTACACTTCCAGTCAGACAGAGATGGATTCAAATCTTGGCTTTTAGTGGTGACCTCAGAAAATGTAATTAATCTTTCTAAGTTTTCCGAATTAAAAAAAGATTACTGTAGGTTGTCCTAAATTATTTAACATATGTTCCTTAAAATTTTTTTAAATGACTACATAAGCCAAGTGTTTATGAGTTTGTTCAGGGTGCTTTGTTATTTTTTTCCCCAAGATTTTATTTATTTATTTGACAGAGAAAGAGAAGGATCACAAGTAGGCAGAGAGGTAGGCAGAGAGAGAAGGGGAAGCAGGCCCCTGCTGAGGAGAGAGCCCAAAGTGGGGCTTGATCCCAGGACCCTGGGATCATGACCTGAGCCACAGGCAGAGGCTTAACCCACTGAGCCACCCAGGTGCCCCTGTTCACTGTATTTTGTATGCCTACATCATATATATAAGTTTTATGAAGTGGGAACATAGTCTAATCTTCTTGTTGTGCAGTTTGCTTTGTTTCCCTTTACAACATTACCAGTAATGCCGCCTCTGCTTGTAGATCTTTGCAGGGACCAAGAGCCACATAATCGTAAGCATATTCCTTTCTGTTGTGGTTGCTGAAATGCTGGCATTGTGTCTCATACTGGAAGGTTCCGCTCCATTTTGGTTTCACATCTGCCTCCCTCTGTGTGCATATATCGGCCCTCCTGCTGTCCTCTAGAGCAACACTGATAAATCTAATCCCCTTGTCATAGGCAAGCCACCTATCCACTCTTCACCTCCACTGTCGTCCACCCCATGGGAGAGTATCTCAAAGCTATCTTTCAATTATTATGGTTGACATTAGCAGCTATTTCCTCTTTTTATATAACCAATACATTTTCTGTGCATTGTTTCAATCTCTATAACAGTGTCAAAAGCTAATGAATAAGGGGATCAAAATGTGTTATGAAGTGAAAGAAGCAAGGATTGAACATGAAGCCAAACTGTGCTCAGCCTCTGAGCCCGGCTTTACTTTTTTCATGTGTACGTGTATAGCATAGTTGCCAAAGTGACCACTCTGAAATCAGACTGGTAGGGCTCAAATTGCAGTCACTTAACAGCTGTGTGTCCTCTCTGAGCGTCTGTGTCTTCATCTGTAAGACAGGGATAATAGAAACCACTTTGTAAGGTTGTTTTGAAGATTATACGATTCCCAGGAATACATATAAAGTGCCAAGCTCAGTAGCTGGCACGAGGCAAGCACTATGTTTGCTGCTGTGAGGAGGAAGAAGATAAAGATGTATGTGCTCGGGGAAATCACTGTCGTCTTTCCATGTCTCAGTTTCCTAATCTGTGAGATGAAAAGGAAGATGAATAAACGCTGACAACAGTGGTAGTGATGATGACACAATCCTTGAGCCCTTGACACTTTTCAAAGCACATCCATACACAGTGTGTCCCTGGGAAGCACTCACTGGTATCCCCTGCTCTCGGCATCTCCGACTTGCCGGCACAGCCCAGCAATGTGCCGCAGAACATAAATGCTGACTCTGGCCCTGGGCCTCCACTTAGCAGAAAGATCCAAAGTCCTCACAGACCTTATCCCTCCACCAGTATCTGACTTGCTATCTGCAAAATAATTCAGGCCCATAAATCTGGACTCCCAAATACACCAAGAGACTGGAAAGAAAGACACAGGCAAAGAATAAAACAAAGCGATCATCTCTGTGGAGCAACTACACCATGTTACACTATGCGGTTGATCATCGGTACCATATTATGCACCCTATAGACCATCGGAATGTCAATCCCATGGAGTCCTCACAACAACCTAGGTGGAAGGTTTTATTACCCATATTTCTGAGAATTCCCTCAGAGGAGTTCAATAGGAGTGCCAAGGTCACACAGCTACTGACTTTAAAACCAGGATGGAAGTCTGACCGAGCCCAAACCTCGAACTCATGCTAAAGTTCCATGCTGCCTCGTGGAGATTTGCAGTCTACTAGGATTGGGATGTTGGTTGCCATTTTATTATTTCTTTAAGTTTTTTTTTTAAATTTATTTGACAGAGAGAGATCACAAGTAGGCAGAGGGACAGGCAGAGAGAGAGGGGAAAGCAGGCTCCCGGCTGAGCAGAAGCCCAATGCGGGGATCAATCCCAGGACCCTGAGATCATGACCTGAGCCGAAGGCTAGAGGTTCAACCCACTGATCCACCCAGGCGCCCCTGTTGGTTGTCATTTTAACTTCTCCACTAAATCTCAAGCCCATTGAAAAGTTCTGCTCCCTAAATGGTGCCAAGAACATGAGATATTTTATCATACACAACCAGCCTATAGGTGGCGCTATTTTTCACTCATGTGTGACCCAATCTGGCGCCTCTCCTGAAAGCTTCAAAGCAAAAATGTCACTTTATTTTGAGGGCACCTAGAGATGGCTCTGCCTCACAAGTCTATCATGTAAGTGATCAAGACAGCTATTGAGCAACAACATTTCTACCATATTTACAGAATAATAGAGAACAAACACGTCTGAAGCATGATCATTGTTCCATACAATAAATATTGTCATTGAGTGAGATCAGGCCACTTATTTTGTTCTTGTTCTTCCTCATTTATTTGCTCCCTGATTTGACGGTGGCTAGCCCTGAGGGCACATGAAGGTGAAGTTAGCATAAAATACGTTGCTAAAAAAGTCTCCAGTCGGTCAACAGACTTGCTTTCCTGCTTAAAGGAAGTAGCATGAAAATGAGAGAGCAATGAAGTCACGGTCTTGAGATCCCAAGGATTTCACTGCATTTGGCAAACTCCACTGAGCTAGAATACTTGGTTTAAATAAGTGAAATTACAATTATATGTTAAGACCCATCTACCTTATCTTCATTGCCATTTCAATAGACAGTGACTAGATGTCAGGCAGAGTACATTAAATATTATTGCATTTGGGCCTCACAGATAATCCCGTGAGATAGGCACAATTGTTATACCCACATTTAATGAAGAAGCTGAGGCACAAAACTGTTATGTAACTTTCCCATTGCCAGAGAACAAAACAATGGTAGCATGAGGATCCACACCCCAGTAGCCAGACTCCAATGCCCACGATTTCTCAAAGCAAGTTTCTGATTGCCTCTGGAAAATGGTAAGATACTCAGGTGCGTGCCCATAAACAGGAACTGTTTAGTTTAATAGTTTTCATGAGATTTCTCCGTCCATTTAAACAATCCTGTACTAATCAGTTGGTGTGATGAAAATGAACATGATCTGCGTGTACTAAGCAAACCCAAGCCACGGAGAGCACATGAATTTCCTCTGTAGGGTCATTTGGTTTACCTGCTGGGTTGATCACACAAAACACTTGAGTTGGAATTACACTGAGAATTTCTGGCATGGGTGGAGCTACCTTGTGGTAGGTGTACTTAAGGGATTACATTTGATTCTTACTGTGACTTTTACTGGAAGTCTCTCACAATGAGAGGAATAGCTGTTAGAAAGGAAAGGTAAAAAGAAAGCTGTCCGCCGGTGGAACAGTTTGTTACTGGTTTGTTTCAGAGCCTAGAGTTCATAAATCTTCCCCTCCTTTTGATTTCACAAAGGTCCTTCTCTTTCCAGAAAGTTCCTCTTCCCAAAGCCAAGGACCGATAAGGAATGAAGACAGAACAACAGGTGCCTTGTTGTCTCAAGTGGCTTATTGACATCGCTGAGATTTTTCAGACTGGGTAATGCCCATTCAGCTCATTATGCCCCTCACAGCAATAGTCTTCTTTAGGTACTTTCTCCCTGTGGGAAGAGAGTGAAGTAGGATGGAGTGAGAAATATATGAGTCTCTCTCTCTCTTTCTCACTCTCATTCTTTTCTCACTCTCTCTATTTTCAAGTTTAATGCAGCTCAATTTATGTCACACAAGGGAAGATCCCATTACAGGAGCTAATTGTAGGTGGCCACAAGATACAACTGAAAGACATAGGGGCACAAAAGCTTGTAAAAAGGCACCTAGGACACCCCACCCTGGGCAATGCTCTCTGTGTTAGAACTATCTGCCAAGGACACGTGACAAATGGCACAGCCCTCACTAGGGGTCAGAAGGTCTAGATCCCAGTGTGGCTCACCCTGTAGCCTTGGGCAAGCTCCTTTTCCTGTTGAGGCTCCAATTGTCTCACTCTTATAAGGGATAAAGCTTCACCAGAGGGTCAGTGAAAATTGATGAGATCTCGGGCAGGCAGATATACTCTAGGTCACTCTAGGGGCCTGTGTCAACAATGGCTGTGGGTTGATTTTCCAGAGTTCTGGTCTTGCCTCTCACTCTAACCGGAAGCTTGTCCTTGATCCTTGCACCTCTTCCCAAGCCCAGAAGAGGTAAAGATTTGCCATTGCCTTGGGTGTGATCCCAGTCAGTCTTACTAATCAACATGACTTCCTGTTTCCCTACAGTGAGAAAAGAGGAGGGAAGCAAGGTCTGAGGGGAGTGGCAGGGGCCGCACCAAAAGAGGACCTCAGCAGGGACAAGAGCCTGCTCGAGCTGAGTCAGTCCCATGTTTTTTTCCTGTTAAATGATTCACATGCCAAGGCAAATCAGCCGGAGATGTGCAAACTCTTCTCTGCCTTTCATGAGCTTCCAGATGAGTTGGTGATTTTTGTTTTCGTTTTCCTGTCTCACTGCCCTTTCCTTGGAAACAGGATTGTGCTGTTTTCATTCCAGGTTGAGGTCCCCCCCTCATTTCAATGTCCTGGAGTGGAGGGGTTGTCATATCCAAAAAACACTGTGCTCATACATGACTTTGAAACTACTTACAGGGTTATTTTATTGTATTTTATCTTTTAAAAGATTTTATTTATTTATTTAACAGACGGAGATCACAGAGAAGCAGGCAGACAGAGAGGAGGAAGCAGGCTCCCTGCTGAGCAGAGAGCCCGACGCGGGGCTCGATCCCAGGACCCTGAGATCACGACCTGAGCGGAAGGCAGAGGCCTCAACCCACTGAGCCACCCAGGCGCCCCTACAGGGTTATTTTAAATGTTATTCATATTCCTTACATTTCTTGTGTTTTTTTGACTCAAGTAGATTAAATTACAAACAAAATTTCATAGCATATTATAAATAATGAAGTCTGAGTTTTGTAAAAATCAAGCTCTAGATAAATGAATTTCCTATATGTGTCTTAAAAGTTTTATTATTGTAAATACCCAAGACTTTTCTCAGTTATCTGGGTTTCTGTTTTTGTTTTTTAAGATTTTGAGAGTGAGACAGAGTGAGTGGTGGGAAGGAGAGAGAGAGAGAAGCAGACTCCCTGCAGAGCAGGAAGCCTGATGCAGGTCTTGATCCAGGACCCGAAGATCATGACCTGTGGTGAAGGCTGACACTTAACCTTTTTTCCTATTTTGAATGGGAATTCCTTCTGAATATATAACAGATAAAATACGTCTCTTCATTCATTATTAAAAGTCATGGTCCTTAATCCTTTTAACACTCCCAGCCACCATTTTGTCCTCTCTGTTTAAGTGAGGTCAAGTTTCACTGAGGCCCTTCTTCCATGTTTTGCTTAATCTCCAGGCGTATCCATAGCCACAGCATCCTTTTTAGCCAAGTTATTCGGGAAGAGATGGTTTTACTATTTGGTTAAATCTGGGCATTCCCCAGCTTAAGACACCCAGTAACTTCTGATTAGAGTTAGAATATTAGTCAAACTCCTTTTCATGACCTATAGAGCCCCATATGGCCTATTCCCTGCCTTTCTTTCCAACTAATCTCCCCCTCCTCCACTGTGGCCCACACACTGGCTTTCTCTCTGTTCCTCAAAAGGGCCAGGATGTCTCAGATTCTTTGCACTTGGCATTGTTACTTCCTAAAAGAGTCTTCCCTCATTTTCATCTGAATGCCTCCTTCTCCCTATTTAGTTCTAAGATCAAATGTCACTTCCTCACAGAAGCCATTAATGTCTCCCACACCAAACAGGTTTTAACTACTTTCCTGTTTTGTTTTCTCCAGAGCAGTTAAAGCGCTATTGGAACGCTTTGATTTGTTTCCTTATTTTTTAGTTTTTGTCAGTATTCATTCTCTGTCAGGTCTGCTATACTTCAGGAGAAGAAGGCCTTTATCTGCCTTGTTCACTGTTTTATCACAGTTTCCAGAACAGTTCTTGACACATAAGAGGCACTCAATAAATACTGCTGAAGGAAAAAAACCTTGGCTCATCTCCACACCTACTTAAAGCTCATCTCCATTTGCTATGGGGAGTTCTGGTTGCCTTCAGTCTTATTACACATTGGGTAATCCAGTCTGAATTATCAATTACGGTGATATCCTCAGATGACTGTCACAACAGTAAAAAGCTGGTAATGTCCATGTCATCCCATTCCATTTGGAAAGACACAAAAGAGTAATAGAATGTTGATGGCACACCCTAATTTCTTCAGTAGTTCTTTTCAAACTTTTCCAAAAAGATGTAACTAATAGTTTAGAATACTGAATAATCACATTCAGAAGGAGATCAGAAGAGGAGTATAAAATGGCCCCCAAGGACAATATACCTTTGAAGTCACACATTGTGTTTTTATTTTTTTTTCCATTTTATTTATTTTTTCAGCGTAACAGTATTCATTCTTTTTGCACAACACCCAGTGCTCCATGCAAAACGTGCCCTCCCCATTACCTACCACCTGTTCCCCCAACCTCCCACCCGTGACCCTTCAAAACCCTCAGGTTTTTTTTTCAGAGTCCATAGTCTCTTATGGTTCACCTCCCCTTCCAATTTTTTTTTTTTAATAAACATATAATGTATTTTTATCCCCAGGGGTACAGGTCTGTGAATCGCCAGGTACACATTGTGTTTTTAAAATCCAGATGAATTTTGTATTCTAATAATCACATACCTGGGTTTGATTTAGCATATAAGAAATTTTCCCTCAAATTGTTGGAAAAAATGTGTCCTCCAAGAAGATGCACTTTGTTTACCCTGGAAAACCACTGAGAACCCCCAGGTACATATTATTCAAGCTGATAATCATCTAGAAATAACTCTGGAGGAGCCTTGAAGGGAGAACAGCCCCTACTCATCCTTCGTTATCCTCACCCCATCTTCACCCCAGTGAGGAAGAACTCAGGAATAAAGACACCTAAGTGAACCTTGAGTCCTAATGGGTGCCAAGTTTTGAGAAGGAAAAGAGAGAAAAAGGCTATATCTTTCTGCATCTCTCTCTTTTCAGACTTCTCTTTTAAAACATTTAGCTTGGTGAGGTGAGAGGTACAAGCTCTCCTTGCTCTTGGGAGGAGAGAACCTAGAGTGAGCATATAATGCACTTCTCCGAGGACCATCTTGGTTATGACTATGTGGTTGTGGCAGTATTATTCATTCACCCTTTCCACTTGTATAGGATATGATCACCCCAAGGGATGCATTCCCCACTCTCCCTTCCACTTAAAAGAACAAGCAGGAACCACTATAAAGGAGTCTGAACAACACGAAGTAAATCTTCTTCCAATCCAACATCAACCCACTGAGGAAAAGGAGTCCTTGTGACTCAGATGAGTTGTCCATTTGATCCACTGAGAAAAGTCACAAAAGCATTTGGGTTCCAAACCTTGGTTTTAGCAATGATATTTTCTTTGTCTAATACATTTTTACAGTTAGGAATTGGTGATTACTATGGGTTGCTCAGTGAGGACTGGAGATTCAGGATCCAAGCCATCATATGTACATTACAATAATAATATTTAGAGGAAGAAGACAAAAGAAACAACCGAGATGGTAAGAGTGAATTGAGTTAATTAGTAAAAGCATTTTAAAATAAAATAAAATGTGATGAGCAAAAAGTATGTAGTCAGAGATGCCACATGAATTTAAATAATCAGCCCTTTCAATGACCTGGCATTTGAAGGCATGAAAAAGAAGACCGACCGTTATCCCATGAATGTACCAAAAAAGATTGCTGGGAGAGTAATTATGGTGGCCACTGTGGGAAGCAGAATAGACCCATGGTCCCAGCTGCTGTCCTCTGAAATCCATCACCACATTTGCTCTGAGGCTGTGCTTTCTGTGGCCACTCGCAGCCATGACTAAGCAGAGTAGGGCCTAACGCAGACCCATTCCTAAAAGATGCAGGACTCCTCTAGCGGGCAGCATTCGTTTGAGGACTCCACTTCCTCAGAAATGAAATCTGAGGCAAAAAAAAAAAAAAAAATTTTTTTAGAAATGTTATTTATTTGTTTATTTTAGAGAAAGAAGGAGTTGGGCAGGGGGGAGGGGAGGACAGAGAGAAGGAAAGAGAGAATCTTAAGCAGAGTCCCTGCTCAGCGCAACCCTGAGATCATGATATGAGCTGAAATCAACAGTCAGATGCATAACTGACTGAGTCACCCAGGCACCACCAGAATTGAAATCTTAAGGCATTTCTTCCTTGCCTTCTTTCCCCCTCTCCTTCACGGGGATCAGTCCCGCATAGCGGCCTGACAGCTCTCCCAGCCTCCTCCAGCACCCTTCCCATTTTTCTCCCACAAGGTTTTCCTCAATAAGTCTCTTGCAGATCTATTCTCATCGGAGCATCTGGTTCTCGGAAGACCTGAACCAACACAGTGACCCAAGTAGGGATCTATTTGAGGGACAGGAAGAATTGGGCCATTTGATGCATTTAGGCTAATTTGATCCAATACTAAGAGGAAGGGTAATGGGTGATCATAAAAGAAGTTTGAGGAGTTTAAGACTTAAAAAGGAAGTCTCAGAGAATAAGTTGTGACAGAAGTGGTTACGATGGTGGGGGTGGAAGTGAGAATAGTCCGGGTCAGAAGTTATTCATTTGCATATGTAATGCTACATTAGGTCCAAAGGCCTGTATGAGGCCTTTTTGATGTAGAACTCAGGAAATGTTGACAGCAATGTTTCTTGCCATCTAGAAGAAGCCAATCTACACTGAGAGAGAAGAAAGTCAAAGCAGAGAGGGAAGCAGAAGCAAGAGCTGGAAGGAGATCCTGGAGGGAGTTTTTGACCCCTTAGTTCAGCTTTTCAGGAAGAACATCTGCATCCCTGTAGTTCCCATGGTTTGACAATTCAGCATTTCTCATTTTACCTAAACTGATTCAAGATGGGTTTAGTCACTTACAACCAACAGAGATGTGACTCACACAACATAGAAATTTATTTTGTTTTCCCTTAAAAAACATCTATCGTTGTATAGTTTAAAAATATCCAAGGCCACGTTGTTCATAACAGAAAAAAAAAAAGAAAGAAAGAAAAAAAAGAAAAGAAAACAATCCAAACACCTACCAATGGTAAATTATAGCAAAGTCATCCAATGGAATATTACTAACTATGTAATGTATAAACTACATATCAACTATAGCGAAACATGTCAATAATGATAAATCTGAAAATAAAATATTGGAAACTAGTAAGTTCTAGAAGAATTCATACCATAAGTTCTCATTCACATCAAGTTTAAAAACAAGTACAACTAAACCATGTATTATCTAGTGATACATACAGAGAGGGCAAAACTAAAGAAAAACAGGTAATGGTTTACACAAAATTTAGGATAGTGGTTACTTCTAGAGGTAAGGGGAGGGTGTGACTAGAGAGGACACACAAAGACATCTAAAGGACTGAAAAAGCTGAATTTCGTAAACTGAGAAGTGTTTGTTATTCAGCCTGTTTGTTTTTTAATTCTGTGCATACGTATTTAATTCACTTACATATAATAATTTTAAAACTAAAATAATTATTACAATAACTAGCTACCACATTTTGAGATGATTACATAAAACTATAGATGTTTAACAACAGTGTCTAGCATGTGTTAAGCTCTCAAGAAATAAGAGGAGCCATGACACTAATATTATGACATGCAGATATTTGAACCACTTAGAAGAAGAAAATACCAAAAAGTATGTCTTCAATTGTGTACACCATGTAGTCCAAGATGCCTGAAACTCTATGTTAGAACCACAGCCCTATTAGAAGTTGAAACTGAATGGTTTTCAACCTCCACTCACCTAAGGGATAGTTACCAGTAAAGACCCTCAGATTTGCAGCTACAGACAAGAATTTACTTGGTTAGTATCAGGCACCCCGTGGATAGCCATACTAATGAACATAAGGTGTTTAGTTACCTGATATCATATAATTAGCCCAACATTTAAAGAAAAATGATTGATTAATATGTGCACCTTAGTAGAAAAAATAATAAACAATGGATCAAGTGTCAGCTTCAAGCTATTCTAACTCGGCCCTATCCACAAAATAAGAGAATTATAGAATTCATAAAGTACATCATCTCATTCAACTATTTAGTTTACAGCTGAAGAAGAAAAAGCTCGGGGAGGTTATTTGGACTCTTCAAGGTCAACAGTGACTTTGTGATAGAGTCAGGACTAGAACAGAAGTTAGGATGGAAGCTGCAGAAAATGTCCTGCTGTTGGTGTTCACAGATCAATTAGAAGGGAAGACGGGACTAGGGAAGAAGGAAAAGCGAGTGAGATCAGGTATGGAAAATCCAGAACTGGTTTCCTTCCAAAGGAGCAGAGGAGCTAGAATCCACTGAAGCTCCCCATGGAGACAGGCCGAACACACCACTTTGCGAATAACACCTTTGGATGAACTCTTTTGGGGACAAATTCCTGGGAAGAAGATATACTCAGTTAATTCTCATAGCAGAAAATAGGTCATAAGCAATTTCAGGGAAATTTCTATCTCAAGTTCATTCTCATCTCTGCCCCCTGCATCTAATACCCTTGATGGGCTTACAATCTAATACTTGCTCTTACGTGATTAGTTTTCTCTTGAGTCATGGTTATCCCTAGCCAATCACCAATCTAAGGCTAGGTTCACTTTTATTCCTTCAATAAGTACCCCCAGGGGTGAAGGCTCTGTACTAGGCACTATAAATTTGATGCAATCAAATTTAATCAAACTTTATTCAAACTCCATTTACTCTGTCCAATCATGGGAGAGAGTGAATTATTCAAAAAAAGAACATACCAACCGGAAGTAACTTGATACAGACAATGCCCCTCAACTCTTTTGTCACAAGACAATTAAATAAAAGCTCATAAAGAACCTTTGCTTCCTTTGGAACTTTATCAGCTTGAGCCCAGCTGATAGGGAAAGTAGGTCTTATGGCTGAACTCTTGAACCAGGAAAGGATCAGTCCAAAGTTTCTGTCAGGTGACGTGACCTACAAAAAATATTTCCACTCCTTGGCTTATCTTTATGACCGACAAATGATTGCCTCTTATTTGCTCTATGTGCTGGAAAATGTGGTTAAATTGCTGAAGCTGTCCCAAACAAGGAGTTTCCTTCTAGGGAAAAAAAAATAATAATACATTCATCCCCTAATGCAAGATTTAATTAATGAAAAAGTAGCCTAGGTTATCAAACTATGCCCTTTCTTGGGGGAGGGGAGGTCTGATGCCTCATGGTTTGGAAGCTTTGAACAAGCAAAAACACCTCTAAAAAGAAACCAGACCCTTCTCTAACTTCTATATCCTAACTTGTTACCACTCTGCAGTGTTTGTAGCAGCTCATAAGAAGAAAGTATGACCTCATTCATCATTCACTCACTCTCATCCACCAATTTAACGAGTTTCACTGGAAATTCCCATTCTGGGGGAAATTTCTAAATTACAAAATAACTCCTTTTTGTTACTTATAAATGAAAAACTTGAGTTGTGATCAAAGTACAATGGATAATTTCTCCAAAGGAAAAAATTCAGTGCGCGAAGCCAAGTGTAAGCCTCCCTGTTTATTAAAGGGAGCTGCATCTGAGATCCTAACACTGGACCGTGAGCATCCAGAGACTTCATGTGTTGGCACAGCTTAACCAGCTGATGATTTCAGAGACTGCCAGCCGAAGGTGAAGTTAATGAGCGTCTACTGAATGACCAAACAATGCGCACAGATAGAGCCCAAACAACTAGAGCAATACCCTCTTCTCAAGTGATTTATTGTCTGAAACATGGAGTTAAATGGAGCAGCAACTATATTTAAAGGCAACAGTCAGTGAACAAAAGCTGTTTGATGAAATGCTAACCTCCATAGTCCATGAGGAGAGGGAGGGATTTACCCAAAATGTAGCATCAGAAAAAAGTTACTCTTCAAAAATGAACCCTTTTCTAAAGAAAACATAGAAGGAAGGAGAAAGTACAAACAAGTAAATAACAGTAAAAATACCTATCAGACAAGGCGGTAGCCATTTTTTTAAAATCTCAGAAATTATTCCGGTTTAGATAAAATTATTTGAAAAGATAAATATTTTCATAGTCAGAAAAATTAGGTTTGGGTGGTTGTCTGTTGGTTTAGTTTTGCTCATTTTAGTTAACTTCCCTGTCAAGGACCAGTTTGTGCCCCTGACCTTGACATGGCAATAGATTCAAGTCCCTAATCAGAGATATGGAATACTGTATCTCTTTGACATATTATTTCTCTGTCCTCTAAAGCACATATTGTCCCCCGCAAAGGGACTTTACCATGAAACTAAATGACACAGTCAATAAGGACCTCAGATGGAGACCCTCCCTCCCCAGGCTCCCTGAAGACCTTATCAGAGCCCCAGTCAGTGATCCTTTAGGAGAAGCAACAAATTGTATGTGCAGTTCCAGTGCTGGGTGGAGGAAGCAAGGACAGCAGAAAGCAGCCTTAGATCATCCTCCCAAGGTCCCTGATGTGGAAGGAACAATCACGGAGCACACACAAACGATCATTGTCATCCCCGGTATGAGGGCTTGGGGTGTGGGAAAGGAAGCGCGGCCCGGAATTTGAAAGCTAGAATAGCAAGGTAAGAGATCTGAGAGCTTCAAGAGGAGTCTGTTTTGTTTATTTTTAGTCTAGACTGAGAGTGCAAGGACTTACGAAATATGCGTTAGGTTAGAAGACACCCTGGGGTTGTTTTCTTTCTCCACTTGGAGCCCTGAGTAATAGGGCACACGCCAGTGCCTGCACCAAGGCTGACTAATGGCTGTAGAAATGCCCTCCCTTTCTCTCCGCATCCAATCAGGAACCAAGGACGACTGCCACTCGTTTCTCTGGACCTCCTCCACCTTTCCCACACTACCTGTGTCTGCAATAGATCAGATATCTCAGTATTTCTCACCTGGATTAGAGCCCCTGATCCCTATGCCATACCACTTTCAAAAGAACAGGTTTAAGACCGCCCTATTTAAAAATTCTTTAGTGGCTTCCAATAGCCTTCAGGTTAAAATCCAAACTGTCCCAGTGTACAGGTTCTGATAAGACAATTACCTTGGTTCATATCCTGTCGTTGTTATTTACCAATCTGGGGAAGTTTCTTAACCTCTTTGATCCTCGATTTTGTCATCTATAAAACAGGAGAACAACCGTCAATCTAAATAGGTTTGTTGTTAAGATCAATGAGATACTCTTTTCAACGAGCTTAGCACTGCCTAGTTTTCAGTCATTTTTGGCTATCATTGCTATTGTTATTTTACCAACTTCCTGTTAGCTACAAAAGCCCTCCCCAGGGGCGCCTGGGTGGCTCAGTGGGTTAAGCCGCTGCCTTCAGCTCAGGTCATGATCTCGGGGTCCTGGGATCGAGTCCCACATCGGGCTCTCTGCTCAGCGGGGGCCTGCTTCCCTCTCTCTCTCTGCCTGCCTCTCTATCTACTTGTGATCTCTCTCTGTCAAAAAAAAAAAAAAAAAAGCCCTCCCCACCTTGGCTCCTTCCTCCTCTCCAGTTAGACATCTTGCTATCAGCCCATCCTATCTGAAGGATCCACTTTGTGCCAGAACCCAATGCCAAAGGATTTACATATACTCTCTAACATTCACATCTCCACATGATTGTGACTAGCATGCTTATGTTACAGATAGGGAAACAGAGACTCAAAAAAAAAAAAAAAAAAAGTTAAGGAGCGCCTGGCTGACTCAGTGGGTTAAGCGTCTGACTCTTGATTTTGGCTCAGGTCATGATCTCAGGGTCATGAGATGGAGCCCAGAGCCAGGCCCTGTGCTCAGCATGGAGTTTGCTTGAGAGTCTCTCCCTCTCCCTCTGCCCCTCCCCACACTGGTGCATGCACACGCAATCTATCAAATAAAGTAATCTTAAAAAAAAAAAAAAAAGTCAAGCAACTTGGCCAAAGTAGCCCTACTATGCAGTGGTGGAGCCCATAGTTGAAATCAAAGTTCATCACACTCCAAATCTTTTTTTTTTAATGACACACTCTGCTGCATGTATCCCGTCTTATTTCCCCCCAAACTGCTGAAAGGGTATTTCTGGTCCTACATGCTCTTCCAGAATCTCACCACTTCTCCATCAAGAAGTAGAATCTATGTCATCTTCCCTTGAATTGGGGTAGCACCTGTGGGTTGCCTCGGTTGAGTCTGGCATGAGTCAAGCTATGCGATTTCTGAGACTCGGTCATAAAAAGAAATGAAGTTTCTATCTGGCAGTCTCCTACTGCGTGCTTCTCTGGAGACCTAAGCTGCCATTAAGAAGGTCAGCTACTGGCAGCCACCATGCTAGAGAGACCAAGAGAAGAGATCTCATAAAGATAGATATGCATGAGGAGGGACACCTGGGTGGCTCAGTCGGTTAAGCCGCTGCCCTCAGCTCAGGTCATGCTCCCAGGGTCCTGGGATCGAGTCCTGCATCGGGCTCCTTGCTTAGCAGGGAGCCTGCTTCTCTCTCTGCCTGCTTATGCTCTCTCTCTCTCTCTGACAAATAAAAAAACAAATAAATGAAATCTTTAAAAAAAAAAAAAAAGAAAGAAAGAAATGCATGAGGAGCCCCAGCCACCAGCCATATTTCAAGCGTCTCCAGCAGTTGCTGCGTGAAATAGCAGGGAGCTGTTGTCACCCAAATCGCAGATTTGTGAATTAAAGACATGGTCGTGATTATTGACACCACTGAGTTTTGGAGTACTTTGTTATGCCCTAATAGAAAACCAGATCAGCCACGGAAACCTCCAAGGCTGTTTAATCAGTTTCATTTCCCCTGACAACACACCTCTCACAGACCTCGCACAAGTGATCACTTTTGCCTACAAATCACCACCAGCCCACAATGCCCCAGTCAGTGCACACACACACATTTAAAGAGTGACTTGGCTTTCAAGAGTCATTGTAGGTGTTGTAGTTTTAGTCATCTTTCCCAAATTTGGACGTGAGTGGTTAAGGACCCAAACTTCTAGTCAAAATGTCTAGGCTTATGTTTTTTGGTTTTTGTTCACTGCTTCCAAGCAGTAGGACTTAATGTCCCCAAACATGTTTCTACAAAAGGGAATGATAACCAAACTCCTATCTTGGTATTACAAGGAATCATTTATAGCTCCTAGGAAAGTTCCTGGTATTTAATAAGAGCTCAGTACATGTTGCTGTAATTAGAGCATTAATTATACTACATTGCAATTATCTTTTTTTGTTTGTTTGTTTCCTCTTCTGAACAAGAACAGTGTATGCGCAATGCCTTGGCACCTAAGATATGCAAAAATACTTTTTGCTAAATACGGAAACATATGAATAAAGAAGCAAACAAAGGAAGGAGGAAATGAACAGGTATGTATAATCTAACCTCCTTTCAACTCCTCAGATCTAGCGTGTAAGAGGGGTAAAATGAGGGGCACATATGTGGCTCAGTCAGTTAAGCATTTGCCTTTGGCTCAAGTTGTGATCTCGGGGTCCTGGGATCAAGTCCCACATCAGGACTGTAAGTTCCCACTCACATCCCTGCTGAGCAGGGAGCCTGATTCTCCCTCTTCCTCTGCCTGCTTGTATTCTCTTTCTCTCTCTCTCTCTCTCTCTGTCTGTCTGTCTCTCTCTCTCTCTCTCTCTCTCAAATAAATAAAATTTTAAAATCTTTAACCAAAAAAAAGGGGGTAAAATGACCCTGATCTCCAGCCCTATGGGAAGCAGTTCTGGTTCTGGCTGCATGCTCTTCCTTGTGTTGGGACCAGTTCTCTTTTTCTACTGGTAGGGTAGTACCACAGCCATTATTTCTGAGACCCCCTCCTACCCAAAGCCATGCAGAGAGCATCCTCCCTTGGCCAAGTGAAACATTTTGCTCCCGAGACTCCAAACCAGATGCCAGGACTAAAGGAAAACCGGCGCCCAAGTCTCAGATGGCCTCCAACTGTAGATTCTCTATTTTATAGCCTGCCATCAAGACGCCTGACCTTGCCAAGTAAAACCCAGTTAATCCTTGACAATGTCAGTCCCATTTATGGACTCCTCGATATGGCAATGCCATATGGTGGCAGTGTTCTGGGAGGGACTCTGCTCTTCCCTGACAAGCAGTTTTATGCTGCACTTAGCAAATAAGGTCCCTCTTGCCTCATGCCTGGTTATCTCCCCACTGATTCTTGCTCAACCTAGTGAAATTGAGAGGAATTACTAAGCAGCAACACAGCTCCATTAATAAGGTGAGAAGTTTACCCTTAATTTTTGTTTCCACTGTAGAATTTACATATATAAATATTTATGTATGAAATTCTCATTGTAGCAGCTAACAATTGTGGATATGGTGGTTCAGCTCCAACTATGGCTGTTGGAACTCAACAATCAAGTCTTCTTCTTGATGGAGAAGTGGTGAGGTTCTGGAAGAGCACTTAAGACCAGAAATACCCTTTCAACAATTTGGGGGGAAATAAGATGGGATACATGCAGCAGAATACCAATGTCATGCTGGAGCATCTTAATTTCAATATCCAGAAAACCCCAATGCCCCAGGGAGTCCTTCACTATGCCCTCTGGCCTCCACATACAAGTGAAAGTTTAAATATATATTAAATGAGTAAAATTCAGGGTGTTGAATGTCTATAGCCATAAATTGCTTTAAAAGCAAATGTGGACTTTATCTTATTATTGTTATTATTGCAGATTCTAAGTTTCTTATGAACTTAAATAATTTCTGCATTCTTTCTCCGAAAGGAGTTCTCTCGAGTGGGCTGAAAGTTAAAAAAGATTTCTGCAGTCTGCCGAAAGCTAGAGACTTCTGGGGTGTGGCCCCACATTCTCTGATTGGGCCGCTGCTCTCGAACGATGTGGGCCTTTTGCTGTTGACTCACCAGAGGGCAGCAGCTTTGCAGCTTGATGTCAGCACGCAAGAATGCCAGACACTTCTCTTTGCCAGCCGCCCCCCACCCAGCCCCCAGGAGTAGCCCAGAATTCAGCAAAGCTGTGTGGGTTAATCTCTGACCAGCCTCCTGGTTGGGCTTCTTGCTGCCCTGGTTACCATGCTCCAGCAAAGAAAATCCCCACCACATCTCGGCAGAGAAACAATGAACTTTTCCAGCTATGGGTCTCTGGGGATACCGATGTAATTGGCTGATTAAGGCTTGGATATTTGGGGGATTGGGTATATTTGAGGGTCTGGATGTGGTTTTCTGGGTGCTCCTCTTCAACACACACACACACACATACACACACACACAGAGTCTTCTCTAGAAGGAAAGCAGCGCAATACAGAAAGAAAGCTGCAAACAGGCACTAGCAAAATTTCTAGATCTGAATGGATTATGTGTTGTTTGTACTTCTGGTATTTGATCAACTCAGTTTCCCCCATATTTCTGACTGTCTCAGCTGAAGCCTCAGATCTAGCTCTAGCTTAGCTTGGACTATCCCCGAGGTCCTGTCTGCCCTAATGGTCTATGTTTCCATGAAATTAAACAACAAAGAGCTTTCTGAGAGGAGCAGCTTCTTGATGATACTCAAGACCCAGCCGGGTTGTCTGCCCACAGTGGATACTCCTAGCTCCATGAGCACCTATTTCTATATGTGACCTACTTTCACATCTCATCTCCTTTAGGAGATGGAGAGTCTTTAGTAGAGGAGAGGAGAGTCTTAGTCCTATGCTAATCAAAATGTTCATATTTGTTGCATGTTTTTGGTGGTTTGTGTGGTTTGAGGCAACTGCAAGTGGTCAACAGATAGGAGACTTAAGGTAATCATGGAAATTAAATCAGTAGTTAAACCAAGGTGAAATGGATGGATCACAGAAACTGAGTCTGCCCTAATTCCACTTGCTAAAGTGTGGGGATCCCAGAGCTTAAGGCCGTTTGATTCCCTTGATACACAAATAGTTGTGACAAAGTCATTCTCTGTGATCTTGCTCTCATTCCATTTCTTTAACCTGATGAGTTGCACCAGCCTCCACTCCCCATTCTACTTGAATGTCCTCCAGGATTCTCTGGTTTGCTTACTGTAGTAGGCTAAAGGATGGTTCCTAAAAAGATATGTCCATGCCCTAATCCCCAGAACCTGGGAATGTGACCTTATTTGGAACAAGTTAAGGATCTGGAGATGAGATCATTCTGGATGATCCAAGTGGGCCCTGAATCCAGTGACAAGTATCCTTATGAGAAACACAGAGGTTGGGGTGCCTGGGTGGGTGGCTCAGTCAGCCAAACCTCCAACTCTTGGTTTTGGAGCAGGTCTTGATCTCGGGGTCATGAGATGGAACCCCATGTCGGGCTCCAGGCTCAGCATAGAGTCTGCTTGAAGATTTTCTCCCTCGGTCCCTCCCCCCACTCCCACCCTTCCTCTCTCTCTCGATCTCAAATAAATAAATCTTTTAAAAAAGAAACAAACAGATTCTGGGGGGAGAAAAGCACAACGCCATATAAAGATGGAGGCCGAAGTGGAATCACAAGTCAAGGATCTCCTGGAGCCACCAGAAGCCAGAAGAGGTAAGGAAAGAACTCTCCTCTAGATTCTCTGTGGGGAGCACCGTTACCGCCAACATTTTGGCTATGAACTTCCTACCCCCAGAATTGTGAACATTTTGGTTTTTTTTAAAGCAACCAAGTTTGGGTAAGCAGCCCAATACAGTTATAAACTCCAATGCCTTATAAGAATCATACAGGCAGTGAAATGAGCAAGCTGTCTAGGTAGGGAAATCATGGTTTTAGCATCCCATATAATTTTTCATTAACTAAAACTGATATTCTCAAAGGCAGGGAAACAACAGAAAGTGCAAGCTGTCTTCAGCCAAAGTGAGTACAAAGTCCTAGCCAAAAGAAGTCTCCAGCACCCAGATCCACCTAATTGTTACCATATGAAAACATGAACCCAGCATTACCACATCTTCCCATTTTTACTGGATTTTTATTTTAAATCTCCTGCATTTTAAGTGTTGGTTCAAAGACCACATGGGCAAACTGCCCACTGTGGCCCTAACCAAACAAATTTGAGGACTGAAGTATGACCACAAGTGGCCAGTTACCGGGAGTTTGTTGACCCTTCTAACAGTATTTAAGGTAGGTGCCATCGACAGTTCATGACAAAATCAAAAACAGGGACTTGTTCTTCTCCTCAACCTGGTCTGGCACCCCAGGCCACTTCTGTTCAAAATCTTTCTCATCGTTGGTGTAGGCAGACAGAAATATTCTATTGAACCCTGAGATCCTACATCTCCTTCCTCCTTCTAGGCCTCTCCTCTTAGTTTCTGTATGGTAGCTTAATTTGCGCCGTGACCAGTTAGAATCTAGAAGTTGTGTGTGTGTATTTTGAAGAGGATCATGGATAGCTCCTTTGCAGTATGATGTGTGATTATTTTAGAAGGAAAATTAAAATAAAATTATTCACCAGGGAGAATTAAAATTCAAAAGCCATTTTTCTGTGCTTATTTTATCCCAAAATATTAAAATATATTTTACTAAAAGGATTGGTATTTAGGTCAGATAAAAATGAAGATATAAAACTGACACAGAATGTGGACACAGTCTCTGTATTTACTTTATTAAAGGCTGCTACTTCTGTGATCATTTATCAAATCTTTAGAGCTACCTATTTCCCACTTTCAGACAGTAAGTGTCCTGCAGAGCACTATAAAGTAAGACATAGTTCCACTAGGTTGAATTTTTCAGTCTGTCTGTGAAGCTGATTAGGAAGATAGCTATGATCTTTGAAAGTGCTACAAAAATAAATTTGATACAAAGATCTATATTATAACCCTTGGTTGAGTCCATAGTAAGGAAAGAAAGTTATAATCAGTTTTCATAATTGATCTCTGTGTTCTCATGGAAATACTCTAAAAATAAACAGGACACACTTCTGAAGGGTCCCTCTAAAAGGTAAAAGAATTTAAAAGATTTTCAGAAATAGAGAAATGAGTTTCCTTACTGGTGGAGACTTTTCCTTAATCAAATTAAAGTTAAGGACACAAAGAACTCTAACAACTCATTAATAAGACAACCCCATTTTAAAATGGGAAAAAGACTTACATAGACATTTCACCAAATAAGATGTATAAATGATTTATGAGCACATGACATTGTGTTGAACATCATGAGTCATTAATGCACATCAAACCCAATATGAGGGACCACTTCACACCCTCTAGGATCAAGTCCATCAAAAAGATAGACAATGAGAAGTGTTGGTAAGGACATGGAGAAGCAGGAACCCTCCTCCATATGTTGTCGATAAGGAGGTATAGCAATGCAGCCACTTTGGGAAACAGTTTGACCATTTCTTGTGGAGTTAAATATCAACATAGCAACCCTACTCCTAGGTGTCTACTGAAGAGAAATGAAAAAAATACTTCCACACAAAGACTTGAACATGAATGTTCATGATAGCATTATTAATAATAGCCAAAGAGGAGGAACATCTGAAATGTCCATTAACTGGTGATTGGATACACAAAATGTTGTATATCCATGCAATAGCATATTATTTTACCATAAAGAAAAATGAAATACTGATATATACAACATTTATAAACCCGAAAAACATTATACTAAATGAAAAAGGCCAGACACAAAACACCACATATTATATGATTTCACTTATATGAATTGTCCAAAAAAGATAAAGTCATAAAAACAGAAACTTGATTAGCAGTTGTCTCTGTATCTGGGGTGAGAAGGGGATAACTAAATGGGCGTGAAGGATCTGACTGCAATGATGAAAATGCCCTAAAACTATTGTAATGCCCTAAAACTCAGTAAGTTTAATAGAAGTCATCAGACTGTGCACTGAAAATGGGTGAATTTATGGTGCGTAAGTTAAATTCCAATAGTTGTCTTAAAAAATTAGAGAATCATTAAAAAGAAGAAAACCTGACATACAAAACATTCTCTTTTATCCCATAACTAATCTGTCAACAAATTTGTCAATTGTTTCCACCAAATACCTCTTATCTTTTTAAATCACTTTTTTTTATTTCAAGTGCATGATAATTCAAAATATAACATGTACAAAATAGAACACAATGAAAATTTTTTCTTCCACTATTTTCCCTCAGCCACCAAATGCCCCTCCTTGGAAGCAATCACTGTTACAGTTTCTTGTGTGTCTTTCTAGAAACATTTTATGCATTTCTAGAAATATATGTGTGTGTGTGTGTGTATTCTACCCCCCAACACACACACACACACACACACACACACACTCTTTTTCCCCACAGCTTGCAGCATATTATACAGTGTTCTACACATTTCTTTTTTTTTTTTACTTAATAATCGATAACATATCAGAATCTAAATATCGCTCAAATCTTTTCCCTCTTTACAGTCCCACTGCCAGGGAACTGGGTGGGACACTGAACACCTCTTGCTTGGACCACTATGTTACATCAAATTTGAGATGCCATCAGTTACAATGCTGCCAATTAAATTATGGCATAAAATTCATTGTAAGATACATCTCAATTTCGGGGGGGGGAAATGTAATTTTTAAAAGTACATATGTATGCAGAAACATGTAAACAATAAAATACAGTAACATGGTCCCAACCAGTCCTCCAACATCAACCCTGGCCCCTTTTCAATTCATCATCTCCTGCCAGAATGATTTTGCTAAGCTCGAAGTTTCACCTTTTCATGCCCCTACTAAAAATCATTTATGGCTTCCCATTTTGCTATAGAATGAAGTCCAAATAACTCAGTGTGACAAGTGTCAGCGTTACAAGATCTTTCTCTTCCTTGGCCTTATTTCTTTCCACACGCTGTAGGCATGCCCAACTATTGACCCTTTCTCAAAAATGTAGTGTCCCTTCAGAACTCTGTGCTTTGGTACATCTTGTCCCTTCTTGCCTGAAATACACTTGACCCTCACTGGGTGGACCTAGCTAAATACCATTTGTCCTCTAAGACTCATCTCCGGGAAAACTGCCACGAACTTCCCCAGCTCAATGAAATGTCCTTTTCTGTCCTGCCTCCCTCCCTGTGCTTGATTTCATCCAAAGCACTCCCTGCCCAGCATCGGGCTTCGTTGCTCTCTTGCCTGTCTTCGCAACTCTTACTTTTCTCCCATCACCAAAGACTGCCACAGTGCCTCATCCATGGCAGGTATTCAACAAATATTTATTGAATGGATGTGTACTTTGGCTCCTGAATGTAATCAACACATCTGCAATCACAAAGGTGTGGTCAGCTTATTATAGGGGAAAGTACACTGGATCTGAAGTCAGAGGAAGTTGGTGGCAGGCTCTGGCACTTCCAACGGCTGGTCTTAGTTTGGTCAGCTCTTGTTTCTAAGACTGGTCTCCTCATCTGAAACCATGAACAGTACTCCCTTCCTGGAAAGGTGACTGAAGGGATTAAGCTATGAAAGTCACTGGCATAGGGGCGCCTGGGTGGCTCAGTGGATTAAGCCGCTGCCTTCGGCTCAGGTCATGATCTCAGGGTCCTGGGATCGAGCCCCCCACTGGGCTCTCTGCTCCACAGGGAGCCTTCCTCCTCCTCTCTTTCTGCCTGCCTCTCTGCCTACTTTTGATCTCTCTCTCTGTCAAATAAATAAATAAAATCTTAAAAAAAAAAAAAAAAGAAAAAGAAAGTCACTGGCGTAGAGCTGGTGCTCAAAACAACAGCTTCAATGACAGTGACTGGAAGATCCAAGGCTGTGGGGTGGATTTTGTATACCCTGAAAGCAAACACACCACTGAACACGTACTGTAATACCAAATGGACTTTGTTTTCCTGCTCTTATTTTGGATTACTTAAAATAAAAAGTCCTGCCTCTTGACAGACTTGAGAAGGTGATAGATACCATGTTTCAGAAATCCAGGTGACCAAAAAACACGTGGACCCATTTCTTGCTCAGAGCCTGACTCCAGCCCCTTGTAGGTAATCACCATAACAGCTTTTTAAATCCTTCCTGTGTTTAATTTGTAAGACAAATATGAGCCCAGCCAAATATCTATTATATTTCCCTCCTTTTTACACAAAATGTGCCAGGTTCTATATATACTGTTATGCATGTGGCTTTTCCCACTTAATATCTAAAGGGATTCTGTGACCTTCTAAGTTTGTCCCGAAGAATTCCCATGAAGTAGGTAAGTCATGGAGAGAGGGATGCTTGGGCATCACAGCTCGGAACTATAAGTAAAAGGTAAAAGCCTTCCTTGACTCCCAGGCTCAACTACAAAGTTACTGCATGACTAACACAACAAACTACCTGCCTGCTGTTGCGGGCCACAGGGAAAAAAAAAACTGAATCGGGCTGAAAGGGGTACAAAGATCTCAATATTATTTCCTCGAGATCCAAAGGACGCTGCAAACAGCACCAGCACCTACTGTTTCCTACCTGTTCTTCATCACGGAACCAATATTCCCCCCAGTGAGCCTTCATCTTGAAAAGAAAAGATTATTTTCAGAATTGTAAATAGCCTCCATTTGGGGGCTGTGCCTCAGGTTTGGAATGAGCTCCTCCGCATTTTTTTGAAAGGCTCCATCTGTAGGAAATCAAGAGCTGGTAGTACGAGGGGCTGGTTTGGGCTCTACAAATCGCTCTTATTCTTTCAGTTTTGTTGATCACATAAGTGATAATGTTACAAGTACAAGAATAATAAATGTTTTGCAAAATGAAGATGTTAGAATAACAGACCTTCCTTTCCCTGGCAAGTGTAATTATGGCTCAGGTTGCCTATGTTCCCTCTGCCTTCTGATTTCTTTCTCAGGCATCCATCACCTGAGTTGGTGACCTAAAGTCCCAAACTCTCATCTGAATGGCCCCTGTTTATTCACTCTGTTCCCCAGTCCAAATCCCCAACTGCCCACTGCCCTTCCAGAAGTTTTCCACATGGGCAGAGAGAAGTCGGCACAGACAATGGATTCTCCATCCCATACCCAGCAAACCACGTCACTCTGACCCCATTTGTCATATATACACACTGCAGGGAATTTAGCAGGAAGATTCGGAATGAGCTGGGAAGAGGACAGAAACTTCCTGCTGTCTCAGAAGGGATTGTGTCTGACCCATAAGCCCTGCAACTGGGAGTCTGGGTCATCGCTCCACACTGTACAGACCACATACACTGCAAATCTATCAGGCAAAGGAAAATAAGCACGTGGAGCTATGGGAGCCAGCAGCAAAGGCACCGAAACCAACATGGTGTTATGGAAGGAGGGAAGGTCATTAGGACATTCAAGTGAAGCCCATGAGCAGTTGGTTTCTCCACAAACCACAAAATACTGGCACAATATATTTACTATTGGTGCTTGGGCCAGAATAAAAGGAAAGTCTGAGGAATGAGCTGGAGATGGCCAGGTGCAGAAGGGCAAAGGGAACGAGACACACAAAAGCACAAGGGCTCTAAGTCTAGAGATAACAGGGCATTTAAATACCTCTAGACAGGGGCACCTGGATGGCTCAGTGGGTTAAAGCCTCTGCCTTCGGCTCAGGTCATGATCCCAGGGTCCTGGGATCAAGCCCCGCATCAGGTTCTCTGCTCGGCGGGGAGCCTACTTCCTCCTCTCTCTCTGCCTGCCTCTCTGCCTACTTGTGATTTCTCTCTGTCAAAAAATATATATATATATTAAATACCTCTAGACAGTTCCATGTGATGGACACAGAATACCAGAAGACAAGGCCAGCATCATGGTGAGAGACAAGATAAGGATAGAGAAATGGCCAGGCAATAAGGATATTATGAGGTCATGCTATGGATCTTGGATTTTAACCTGAAGACACTACCGGGAATCACTGTAGGATTTTAAACTGAGAATGACAGTATCAGATTTAAGTCATGGGAAGGTCACTCAAAGCATGTAGATCATGGATTTGAGTGCTGCTTTGAAGGCATCTACAGTACTGTATTGTAACAGGCATTCGTCTGTTCCCGCTAAACTGTAACCTCAACGAGAGTACAGTATGTCTGCTTTCTCACTGTTAGATCTTCAGCTCCTGGTACAATGTCTACACATGGTTAGTTATGAATGAATGAATGGACTGATGGATGGTGGGATCTGGTGTCATTCATCTTTTTGTCCCGAATCCTTATATAGCCTTTAGCAAAATGGAGGGAGTTGATAAAGGTCTGATGAATAAATGAATAAATATGAACTCCTGCCTCTTTTTCCAGACTTCTCTCCCAACATTCCCCAAGACTTGTGATCCTATAAGAATAAAATTGTACTGGAATCAAAATCATATTTGTTGCAATAACCTCTGTCTCCTTTTCATAAGCAAGAGCTTGAAGCTCACTGCCGTTCCCCCCTCCCACACTTCTTTTTCCCTGATTATGATCATGGCCGCCAACCACTACATACAAGGATTTCTTCCAAACCTGGTTACCAGCATTGTGTTCAACAAGATAAGATGTACAACTTACTCCTGCCAACTAGGACAGATGGAAAAAAAAAAAGCCAAAATACTAGAAACAACTATTTCAGGCAGTTTTCTCTAACATTAATCATTTTCCATTTTGCCATCCAATTGCTGCTGTCAAGGTTTAATAATGATTAGTATTGTAGCCAATACTTGTAGAATGCTAGATTTACGTCAGGCACTATTCTAGGTGATTTATATTATATACATATGGTCATTTAATCCCCATGAAATTCATAGCATTATTTTTTTTAAAGATTTTTATTTATTCATTTTACAGACAGAGATCACAAGTAGGCAGAGGCAGGCAGAGAGAGAGGTAGGGAAGCAGGCTCCCTGCCGAGCAGAGAGCCCAATGCGGGCCTCAATCCCAGGACCCTGGGATCATGGCCTGAGCTGAAGGCAGAGGCTTTAACCCACTGAGCCACCCAGGCACCCAATTCATAGCATTATTATCTCTGTTTTACAAATGAAGAAATGGAGGCACAAGGAACTGAGCTATTTGTTGATCACACAAATTCCAAAACTAGTATGTGGCAGAGCAGAGATTTAAACCTACGCAGTCTGACTCTCAGGCTTCGCCTGGGGTGCTGGTCTGAAAGGGAGGAGGGGAAGCAGACAATTTTTATCTGAGCCTTTCCACTATTAGCAGTGACTTTGGGTAAATATGTCAACTTGCTGAGCTTCCGTGTTGATATGTGTAACGTGAAGATAGAAATAGATACTTCACAGTCTGCTGAGAGTAGTAAATATAAACACACATGTAAATATCTGGTTTGACCGAAAGTACCTAACAAATGTCATTTCTCTCTCATCTCCACCCAAGTAGTTCTCTATTATGAGATTGTCACGAGCCTTTGAGAGTCGCCATCAGGAACCACTGGAGTTACTTCCCAGCTCTGTCCTATACCAGGTGCGTGAACTGAAGCCCCTGTTTCCTCTACTATAACCTAGCAGTCATAAAACCCATTGTGAGATTAAGTGGGATCATGTTTGAAGGGCTACTAGCACGATGTCGGCATATAGTAAATGCTCAGTAAATGACAGCAGCTATAATGATGGTGGGAATAAGGAAGAGGAGGGGACTCGGAGGAATGGAGGCAATGATGGTTTCAGCTTGCTTCTCCTTTCCCACCTAAAAAACCCTGCCATCTCCCCTCCAGGGCTGTAAGGAATTAAAAAAAATTTGTCACTGTTACTTCCTGGAGGGAGGGAAATTATTTGAATCCCACCCCTCCCCTCCAGTGACTACACTCAAACACAAGAGTCTCAACCTTCTAGTGCATAAAATTATCTGGGACATTTATTAAAATTGCAGATAACAGAGAACTACCCACAAGTTCTGGTCAATAGGAAAGGAATGTGGTCCAGCTCGCACCCAGGTGATCGTGTTGGTAGCCCTGGGATCACACTAACACTGCCTTGGGGTTAAATCAGCATATTTATTGCCTTGAGCCAAGATTATATCTAAGAATCTAAATGGGACTCTTAGTGAGATTTAAGAGTGACTGTTGCTTTAAGGGGATTATTTATGATTAATCACTGCTTACCAACTCAAAGCATTCATTCAACCATGGCACGGTTTAATTTTTGAGAATAAAATAAATAACAAAATAGACACTTCTTTGACAAATATATGTGTACTCAAATACATGTGAGTATTGATCTCAGCACTTTGAAGGAGCCTTAAAAGAACTTCCGGTGTGGGGGCGCCTGGGTGGCTCAGTCTGTTAAGCATCCAACTCCTGATTACAGATCAGGTCACGATCTCAGGGTTGTGAGATGGAGCCCTGCATGGAACCCCCCACTCAGCTGGGAGTCTGCTTGGGATTCTCTCTCTCTCCCTCTCTCTGCCTTGCCCCTCCCCTGCTCATGCATTTTTCTCTCTTTCTGAAATAAATAAACCTTAAAAAAAAAAGTCCAGTCTATTTTCATTATCTCATACAACCTAGTCATAAATTTCAGTCCCTGCTAACCTATAAATGATTTCTTCCAACATTTACCTCCTCTTACAAGAAGGATAATGCATTTGTGTTTTCTGTAACTCTGAAAGGGGTTCATTGTTTTAGTTAAACTTTGTTTTATTTGATTTTGTTTTATTCAAATTTTATTCCTCATACACTCAACAAGAATGTCTCAGTGTTCGGGTGCCTGGGTGGCTCAGTCGTTAAGTGTCTGCCTTTAGCTCAGGCCTTGATCCCAGTGTCCTGGGATCGAGCCCCACATCAGGCTTCCTGCTCTGCGGGAAGCCTACTTCTCCCTCTCCCACTCCCCCTGCTTGTGCTCCCTCTCTCACTGTCTCTCTCTGTCAAATAAATAAATAAAATCTTAAAAAAAAAAAAAAGAATGCCTCAATGCACTTCACAAAGGTCCTCCAATGAACAGTTCCAATATTAGTAAAGACGTTGTACCCATGGTTAGTGTCATTTTCTAGATTAAGAAGTTGAGGGGAAAAGGTTACATATCCACAGACCACAAAGAAAGTCCACACGATGAACTGTAATCAGACTGATTCTGTGCCCAAATCATTAGACTTTGTCTGCCATCAACTACATTTAACCAGTCTTTGTTTGCTTTAAAGAAAAAGAACTCTTGGGGCACCTGGGTGGCTCAGTGGGTTAAGCCTCTGCCTTTGGCTCAGGTCATGATCTCCGGGTCCTGGTATCTAGTCCTGCATCGGGCTCTCTGCTCAGCGGGGAACCTGCTTCCCCCTCTCTCTCTGCCTGCCTCTCTGCCTACTTGTGATCTCTCTCTCTCTCTCTGTGTCAAATAAATAAATGAAGTCTTTAAAAAAAATTTTTAATAAAAAATAAAAGAACTCTTAAAGGTAAAAAATGAAATTTTCATATTTCACTTTTGGCTATAATTATGGCTTCTGTGGTATTATTAAGGAATTAAATCTAAAGTTCTTTCAGAGACAAATTTAAGCTCACAACCCAATGAAGCAGATAAATTCATCCTTACTAATCTTAAAAAAATTTTGGAACATTCGATAATTTTTAGTTGTTTCTGCCCAAACCGTGAGTACATTAAAAACTAAAGAAAATTGAGAGGTAGTTCCTAATATAAACTAGGTAACTTCACTTGGGGATAATGAACATCTCACTTTCTATTAGGTTTCTCTAGTATTTTTCAAATATTTGTTATGCAAAGAATTATATCAGGTGAATATCACCAATTCCAGATCTCCTCTTCAACATTAATTTGATCAAATAATTTTAATCCAAACATTTCTTGCAATATTTGGGAGTAAAATCTTTTAATTTAATCATTCACAAATGTCTGAATTAACCATTGGCTCAATTTCATGACAAATTTAAAGAAAAAAAATTTTAAACGCTTAGTTTATGATTTTTAAAATTTCATAGCCTATGAACATTTGTTCCAAAACCTGTTTGGGGACATATTTAACATCTTAGCCCTGCAGTTGAGTGCTTTTAATATTATCTTTTAAAATTAGAGATTAAAACAGTCTATTAAACTTGCTATTTATCCTATCCCTTTTAAGGGAAGAGTTATTTGTAAAAAAGTTGGAGGCTGTTTCTAAAGATTAATGGGCCACCATAAATTAGAATCGCGTGGTATCTTTGCTCAGCTAACAATGTGGAAAACAGGTACCTATTGGGTTTCTCTTTGGTCTGACAAACAGGTGTGTGGTAGGTCGCTGTTGCTGGTCCAGCCAGACACTCAAGTTCAGACAAAGGCAATCCAGGGTTCCTAGTCAATTTTGTTCATTCTACCTAAGGAATACTTGTGAACTCCATCCAGTCCTGGGAGTCTTCTTGCTCAGGGACAATTTTACTGGGTACATTCAGTGGTGTTTCAAAGTTTACAAGGATGAATTTATAGGGTTGGCTGATTTTCTTTTCGTAGAGACTGACCTCATCTCTTGAAGCTTCCTGGAAGGCAGTATCTGTGTAACCTATGGGGAAAAGTAATTCTCCAGTTTAGCGCATTTAAATTAACCTATTACTCGTACTCATTTATAGACTGTTTTGAAAAACCATGTCTTACACTCAATCAGCCACAGTTTGCAATCAACTGAATCCCACGGGAAGCTCCAGGAGGGCACACATAAAATCAAAGAACACTGGTTTTCAGCCTAGGTTCCCTGAGCGCTCTGATCCTGTGTGAAAATCTTCTGTGTGTGTGTGTGTGTGTGTGTGTGTGTGTGTGTGCACAATTGTGCATTTTCCTGAGTAGAAGAACCTTGGTTTTACAGAATTCTCAATAAGGCACATGACTGCAAAAAGTTAAAAAAAACAAAACAAAACACTGGCGTGGAGAGAATACATAATTACTTGTCTTTGCTCTAGTATCAAGTATAATAGAACATTGCAACTTCGGCTTCTTATGACCCTTGATAATTACATCAATCGAAGTCTCATTCTTGGGCCTTTCTCCCTCCTTAGGGTTATCTTGAGCCCAACTCCAGTTATTGCTCAGGGTGCCTGGGCCTCTGGGGGGGTTCTCTGGAGGGTTGGTTCCAGGGGCCATCAGGGCACTGGAGGGAGACCAGATGATTTTGGCTGACACAGACAAGACACATTAGATAAACTCAGGCAGTTAACAGATGTCTTCCTCTACCTTCTCTTTTAGTTCTTCTGATTATGGCAAAGAAATAGTCCCCGTTGGTATTAGGATTATTTTACCACTTCGATAACATTCTTTAGTCTCTTCATCAGAGAAAGTAAGTCTCAAGCTCAGTCTTTTTTTTTTAAGATTTTATTTATTTATTTGACACACAGGGAGAGATCACAAGTAGGCAGAGAGGCAGGCAGAGAGAGAGGGAGAAACAGTCTCCCTGCCGAGCAGAGAACCTCACTGAGGGCTCGATCTCAGGACCCTGAGACCATGACTTGAGCTAAAGGCAGAGGCTTAACCTCTGAGCCACCCAGGCACCCCTCAAGTTCAGTCCTAACAGGCAACTATATCTTGCAAGAGTTAGCAACATTTCTTTGTTCAGGGTACTGTTTTTTATAATTACCTTCTCTTTTAAGCAAATATGCTAGTTTTCACTGTAGAGTTGGTGAGAAAAAAAAATTTTTTTTAAAAAGAGGAGCCAACTTAAAATCATAAACCTAAACGATGGAAATTTGGAAAACACTGAACTTAACAACTGCTAATCAAGTCATGCTTTTAATTAGATTGACTGTCTTTTGGAAAATTCAGTCTAGTTAGGACAAATCTTTTAACCAACAACAGAAATTTCTATTAAGCATTCCTGAGAAAATGTGAGGGATGCCTTTAACATGAGTTAGTTAGGGTGTTTTCAGATGCTTGTAATAGAAAATACAACTAAAATTTACCTTAAACAATAAGGACTGTCTCCTGGTAGTCCCAGAGCAGATTCAGTCCATGACTCGGTGACGTTATCAAAGACCCAGGCTCTTGCCTTACTTTCCTCTGCCATTCTTAGCATGCCAGTGTTGTTTTCAGATTTACTCCCTCATCATCTCCAGATGGCTTCCAGAACATCAACCTCTCATCCAACAGTGACCAGATTCAGAAAAGTATGAACCACTGTCTTTTGGCCCTTTCAAGGGCAACGGAAACTTACCAAAAATTTCCTCTATTCGCTTTCACATTTCATAAGCAACGTTCCACCCTGTGCCTATATCTAAATAAAACATTGCCAAGAAAAAGAAATTACCAGGATTGCTTTAGCCTAATCCCCATTTGCCCACCAGAGGGACTAATGAAGATACCAGGCCTAAGAACAGAACAATACTGGAGTTCTCTTGGCTGTCAGGCAGGCAATCCACATAGTTAGTCATGAGCTTGCGTAACACAAGATTTCAACAAGTCTTATGGGTGCAGAGAGGCTAAAAATAACATTGGAGAAAAATTTATTTCAGCATCACAAAGATGTAATAGACACCTGGGCCATCAATATACACACAGAAGAAGGTAGTTTGCAAATTAGAAGATGGTAGTTTTTTTCAGGGTCCAGCTAGAGTAAACTCTCAAGAAAATACTAATCTCAGAGATTTAAAAAACATTAATTGGCTGATAATCCTTCTCCCCAATCCCACTTTACCCCTCAGATTTTATGGACAGGAAAAAGATATGTAAGGGCAATCCCATAGCAGTTAAAAAAAAAAAAAGTGGTCATTATTGTTATTCTTAAAAATTTGATCTATTTTTTTAAAGCTGCACAATTGGCTACTACAAGAAAAAAAATAAGATCATTACTGGATTTCATAGGACACTTTCATTTTTTTTTTAAATTCACTTACATGTGGAATATGTCAACAGGGATCCTATGTTACCTGTGCGTGAAACTCGTAAATGTTTTAATCTGCCCCGACAGGTAGCTTTAGTGACAGTTAATGAAATAAGATATAAACTTCCAGGTTATTTGTACTGTATATATTTCCCAAGCATAATTCTTGGCTTTATTTCCCACTCCAGAATAAATGGAATCTCATACGTGGTTGAACTAGGATCTGGATGGAGACATGAGGAGACAGGAAATACCATTCGACAAATATTGAGATATTGGTTGAACGCCTAAGGTATGTCAAGTTGCTTGTGTTTATTCTGATTCAATAACTCCACAATATAGACATTTTTGTCCAATTTTAAAGATGTGAAATTGACAACCAAAGAAAGGGAGTGATCTTCTGGAGTTTAAAAAGACAGTAAATAGTGAACAAAGATTTGAAGTCGGGTCTTTCGGAACCCAAATCCCATATTCTTTCCGTTGAACTACCTTGCATCCGGAGGCCTTGTGCAGTCAAATGCCAAAGGACAAAGTCAAGAAGTTATAAAATGGGATCAAAAGAACAGGTTAAGAGATGTTGAGAAATAGAAAACCAAAAGTCAAAAACAAATCTAGGCGACAAATAGATATTTAACACCTATTGTGTTCCAAGCATGGAAAAGAGACTAGAAAACCTGTCTAAATGTGGTGGGGGCAGGGAAGGACATCAAGTGTCAATAGTGACTCCAAGATACTTTGAGATCTCAAGGGAGGGGCTTTTTATATGTTCCTTGGTGTGGAGCCAGAACAGGGAGTAGGTGTGGCTGGGACGTGGGGACAAATGGGCACACCTGGGGAACAAAGAATGTACTTTACAGGGTGGGGTTGGGGGAAACATACTTTATTATGAGGTTGCCTTTTCACTGCTAGGTAAGATTTCCCTTACTTTACACTTCTATGGATCTGGGGGCAAAGTCTAGCTACCTAACTCTTAAATCAACTGACACTTTTTCTCCTTGATCACAGCCCAAATATTCGCATGTTTTATATGCTGGTTGAAGTGATTTTTATCATAAATTATAGTAACCACAATTTATCAGAAATTATTAAAGCTATGAAAGTGTTACTATATTTGAGATCCCTCTGGAAAAATGATTTTAGCATTTCTTCTGCTCACATAACAAAAAGTGGGGGCTATTTTATCTGAGATGTCATCTGAGTGTCAATGTTATCTAGATATCTGTCACTTAAAGAAACTAGATATTATTATTACTGTTGTCGGTCCAAATAATACCTTGCAGTTTCAGCTGTATGACTCATCTGTAGAAAAGAAGGCAATTTCTTTTAGTGTATCAGTTTTAACCCGCCAATCTTCACAATGGCCTGCATATTTTTTGTTAACCCTTTTCATAATTATCAGCGCTACCAAGAAGACTTGGCAGATGTCTGTATTTATCCAAACCTAAGGAAAAACCGTGTTGGTGCTAGGACCTATTTTCAACATGGGTTTATCAAGAGTACATTCAGTTTCAACCCAAAGCTGGATATACCCTGAAAAGCAAGCTGGGAAAATCCCAAGAGGCCACACTATGCAACAGAATTTCAAGAGACAGAAAACCAACCATACCCTTTCCCCTCACCTTTCTCAGAGAGTGCAAAAAATGTCGTCTACTCCACATCTTATATTGGTCAAAAGTCAAAAATCTCTCTGATCAGTCCAATACTATTGATGTCTGGAGAGTATACATAAATTCATTTTACCAAATATCATTTACCAAGCATCCCACTTCTCAAAAAGCATTAAACTCATTTTTCTAAATGAGTTTTTCAGTATTTAAACATACTTTGGAATTAACACGCAAAGATTACTGGTGGTAGATTGTATTGCTTCTTACACAAAGATGATATGTAGATTGTCAGCCTGACCAAAAGCTCTGAGCCTGGAGTCAGAAGGAGTCTTGGGTTCAAGTCCTGGCTCAACCATTAAATTCTCCGTTACCTTGGGCAAGTTACAAAACCTCCCTAAATCTTTTCATCTACAGCATAAAGATAACAAATTTTATTTTAACAAGTTGTTTGTCTCCATTGAGATGGTACAAATAAGTAGTTACAGTAGTGTATGACTCTCAAGGACCTATAAAGAAATGGTCATAAATTCCAAAAGCAATAGACTCAGTCAAGGGGCAGAAAGGAAACACATTGAAGATATAGAGTGATTATTTGACTATTGAGAGAAAATTGAAGGTTTGGGTATTTTAAAAATTCCATGAAAAATATAGAGCAAGCACTCTCCAAATACCAACTGATCTCCACATCTTCATCTGCAGATTTGACCTCTACTCCAAGTGGCAGACTCTGATATCCAGCTCCCCAGAGGAACTTCAAAACTATTGTTATTTCTTAACTTAGCAGAGGGTACCCATAATTTGCTCAGTCACAAAATTCAGAAACCTGGCTGTCATCCTAAAATCCTCCCTCTCTCATGTTGCACCCCAAACATCTAGATCAAGATCAACAGAGCTGTGGTTCTTGAACCTGGCAGGGCTTCAGAACTAGGGTGCTTTGTAAAAATACCAAGCATACCCCAGAGATTCTGATTCAGAATGCCTGAGGTATGCCATGGGAATCTGTATTCAAAAATAAATAAACAGGGGCGCCTGGCTCGCTCAGTCAGTTAAAGCATATGACTCTGGGTCTCAGAGTTGTGAATTCAAGCCCCACACTGGGAGTAGAGTTTACTTGAATGAATGAATGAATGAACAGGGACTCTGATGCTCACTGAGATTTAGGAGCCACTATTATAGTGCATCTGCTCACCAGATCTTGTATCAGAACTTTCTTCACATCTCTACTGCAACCCTCTTACTTCAGAACCTCATGTCCCTCTTCAATACTGAAATCCGTCCATTGGTGGTCACCCTGCATCTAGTAGCCCTGGCCTGAGACACATTTCATCTATCCTTCTCAGTGCTGCCAGATTTATTTATCTGAACCTAAGCTTTAGAGAAGAACAGATCTAAATTCAAATCCTTGCATTGCTAACTGACAGGCCTATAATCTTGAGCAAGTAATTCATCTCTCTATGACTCAATTTTCTCATCAGGGAAATGAGGATGACACTAATACCTATCAAATAAGATTTGGTTGGGCTAACATTGTAAAGCTCTTAGTACAGGCATACAGCAGGGCTGTTAGAATTATCATCATTATTGTCTTTGTTATCAAGACAGAAATCTAACCATCTAATTCTTGTTTCATGTCTTTCTCCTGCTTCCAGTCTCTGTTTCAGTAAGCAAACCCCCCAGTTAGAGCTTCTTGATTCCAACAGCCTTTCTCCAGCCTGGACTTCTGATTATAACCAGTCACGAAGCATCCTATGACATTGCATGTCTTACCAGATTTCTTCCCCTGGCTCACATCTGAAGCCTTCCCAGATTGGGTGGTTCAGCCAAATGAGAATATCTAGTCTGTGTGATTCAGGTCTTCCCCTGATCAGGGCTGACTCATCCAACTACCAACTAACCAGACTGAAGTGTCCTCGCTCTAAATGAAGTTAAGGAGCACAATCTTCTGTATGTTTTCTATAGCACCCGATTTACCACAGATATATGGTATGCATAATTAGACACGCCTTTCCAAACATAAGGTTCTGAGTAATTCTTGCCTTAGCTAGTAACTAAAGGTTAAGCTCAGGTCGAAGTAAAGAAGGCAGAAGCTCAGGTAAAGAGGAGCAGTCTGGGGTGATGTCCTTTTTGGGGGGTGAGTGAGTTTGGTGGTTAGATCAGCAAAGGGGCCATTATTCTTTACTGGGGGTGAAACATCTTGATTTCAGAAAGGTACACTGTGGTTGAAGCAGTACCCCTCCCCCCATGTGGCTGGGGTATCTGAAGGGCAAGAGGGAGGCAGAGTGAAGCCCTTGGGAAGAGAAATTCGTAGAACACACACAATGGTGATGATGATGATAGTAGCTGACTTTTACCGAGTATCCACTGTGGATTGGGTGCTATGTTAATTCTTTAACAAACATTTTCTCTGTCACAACAACCGTACGAGAGGTTGAGCGCTGGATGGGAAAGCTGAGTCTCAGAGGAGGAGTTATGAGACTTGTGTGAGATTACACAGCTAGTAAAATAGCCCACCCCCCCAACCCCTCCCCACCTCCCCACCTCCCCACCTCCCCACCTCCCACAGGAGCCCAGTCATAAAAACACTTGAATGAGACACTTTAGCTCACTGAGCACAGACACCTCCCAGGGGCACTTGTGAATCAATTTGCATAGTGTGCTCAGAAGAGCAATTAGGGCCTGTTTCTTTCTTTTTTTTTTTTTTTTTAAGATTTTATTTATTTATTTGACAGAGAGAGATCACAAGTAGACAGAGAGGCAGGCAGAAAGAGAGAGAGGGAAGCAGGCTCGTTGCTGAGCAGAGAGCCCGATGCGGGACTCGATCCCAGGACCCTGAGACCATGACCTGAGCCGAAGGCAGCGGCTCAACCCACTGAGCCACCCAGGCACCCCAGGGCCTGTTTCTTTAATCTCTAAGATTTCCCCCCTCCCTTTTAAATTTTACTTAAATTTTTTATTTAAATTCTAGTTTGTTAACATACATGGTAAAATTGGTTTCAGGTACACAGTTCAGTGATTCATCACTGAAATATAACACCCAGTGCTCATCACAACAAGTAGCCTTCTTAGTCCCCATGGCCCGTTTAGCCCATCCCCCACGCACGCCCTCCACCAATCCTCAGTTTGTTCTCGTATAGTTTAGAGTCTCTTACAGTTTGCTTCTCTCTCTCTCTTTTTCTCTCTCTTTTCCCTCTATGTTCATTTGTTCTGTTTCTTAAATTCCACATATGGGTTTGGTTCAAGCCAGAGAGGGTTGAGTCTGTGGGTTGCAGGTGAGACTAGAGCACACAATGACTTGGGTGTCTCCGATCCCACCTCGAAGTTGGCAAAATAGTTGCAGACACTGGCTTCGATAACTCTGTTCTTTGAACTCATGGAAGAGTTCACTCCACTAGACTCTGTCCATCACATAAAAGTAAATAATATCCCTGAGAATCAATTTTGGAGAAATAATCTAAAATATTCAAACACAGCCTCATTAGTTATAATCCAAAAAGAAGAAGAAGGGGTGGGGAGGAGAAGGAGAAGAAGGAGGAGGAGGAGAAGGAGGAAAAAGAAGAACTAGAAAGGGAGAGAGGGAGGGGGAAGAGTGGGAGGGAGGGAGGGAGGAAGGAAAAGAAAGAAAAGAAAGGAAAAAAGAGAAAGAGAGAGAAAGAAAGAAAAGAAAAGAAAGAGGAAAGAGAAAAAAAGAAAGGAAGGAAGGAAGAAAGGGGAAAGCCCAACAACACAGGAACAAATAAGTAATTTTGGGCATAAACACACAAAAAATGTGCATGACAACTTTGAAACAGACTGATGGTATAAACTGAAGTTTTACAAAGGAGTCAACATTGTATCTACCATATGGATATAATTATGTTTTTGTCCAAAGTGTAGGAAACAAAACAACAACAAAAAGAATGTACCACAGTCAGAAGGTGGGGGGGGGGGGGTGACCCTAGGCAGTGAGAGCAGAGGTTATACTGTTTATTTTTCTGCTTGTTGGCATTTTTTATTTTTTAAGAAGCTTAATTCTCTATGTAAAACAAAAACAAACAACAACCCAAAAAACTCCCAAAACACTTTATTTAAAAATAAATATAAAAGACTTTCCAGAACTCCTGGAAAGTCCTAGAGCATTTTGGAATTGTTTCTGAGTCAGCTCAGCCCACCCTCCTATTTTAGTCGTCATGCTGGCGTGATCCCGTGACCCAAAAGCCTGGTGGCCTGCGGTATTCAGAGCGATGAAGTAACTTCCCTGAAGTTTTGAGAGTTTTGCCATTTTCTCCTGTACCTTAAAAAGAGCCGTCAACAGGTTTTTGGCTTCATAAATGATCAGCACTTCAGTCTTCCTCCCGGCAGTCCGTTTTCACAGTGATGTGGTGAAACACAGGACCACACAAGCAAAGACTGGTTTCAATTGTTAAACATTCCCTGTTGTGTTTGGTTTCTTTTTCTCCCTGATGCGCTCCCCTAGAACGCATCTGTAAACTGCTGTTCCTGCAGGATTCCTAAGCCACAGAGCGCCCCACCACCGCCACCACAGCGTATTCTGAATAGAAGTCGCGGGGTCACAAGCTTGCATCCGCCACTGTTACCTCAGAATCCTCACCTAAGGGGACACGGATGCCAGCTTCATCACAGCCAACACAAAAACACCAAAGAACTCTTGTTACCATGTTCCAGTGGTCGGTACATACTTTTCAAGTTCTGTTCTAAAGTATCTTGGCAGCCATTTTACCACAAGGATCCAGAGAGGGGGAACAACTGTTCTTGCATCATGACCAGCAGCTTGGGGAAAGCCCAGTCCCTTCACACACATACACAGGGCTGGCTACCTTTGTGTGCACAAAGCCGGACAAACTGGGACTCCTTCATGTCTCCTGCCTTCTGTGGCTATTCCCTCAGCACTGCCTTAGAGATTTAGTGATGAGCACAGAACGTTCCAACGGTGTCTCTTTCAGACCTCGAAGTGTGAGACACACCTGGTTTTTTCCAACTGCTGTCAGCTCTGCTTCAGTGAACAGAAAGATTCAGTCAAATTCATTTCTGTAAAGCAATGCTGCTCTATATGACGATACCAAAACCACATTAAAAGTATCGACTGAGGGCTGTCTGGATTACTAGAAAGACACTTTGACAAACAAGGTTTTCAAAAGTGTGCCAAGGGGCGCCTGGGTGGCTCAGTGGGTTAAAACCTCTGCCTTTCGCTCAGGTCATGATCCCAGGGTCCTGGGATCGAGCCCCGCGTGGACCTCTCTGCTTGGCGGGGAGCCTGCTTCCTCCTCTCTCTCTCTCTGCCTGCCTCTCTCCCTACTTGTGATCTCTATCTGTCAAATAAATAAATAAAATCTTTTAAAAAAAAAAAAAAAGTGTGCCAACTGTAGTATGAAGCCAGATGAACCCAAGAAGGTTAAGAAGAAAAAAAAGCTGCAATAGTGGAGGAGAGACAGGGGTATCTAAGGGGAATATAGATCTAAGAATGATCAAAGAAATCAAGAGAAGAGTAAACAAACAAACAAAACAAAACAAAAAACAACCTGGAGCAAATTTCTATTCTGGGGGCAAAAAAAAAACACTAAATTTTACTTTCCACCAGGACTAAATTCACATTTCCACAAATTGTTTACCTCACCTAGAACACAAACCACCACACCCTCTCTTAGCCATCCCTTCTCTTCCGCCCTTAATGAAATTAAACAATCTCCAGTATTCATGTTTTACAATGATTTTTTTAAAATTTTAACAAAATGAATCAGAACTGAGGAAGATAAAGTTAAAATATGATACAAAACCAATTGGAAAAATATATTCCAGGGGCACCTAAAGGGCTCAGTCAGTTAAGCCTCTGCCTTCAGCTCAGGTCATGATCCTGGAGTCCCAGGATCAAGTCCTATGTCTGGCTCCCTGCTCCTGGGAGAATCTGCTTCTCCCTCTGCCTCTCCCCACTTGTGTTCTCTCACTCCCTCACTCACTCTCTCTCTCTCAAATAAATAAATAAAATCTTTAAAAAAAAATTTCCCAGAGATTGACAACGGCTTAGAGTTATTTGCCGTGGCCTCCTTGGTAAGCCTCCATGATTATGGCCTTCCCCAGCTTTTATGGGGAAGCCAAACAAACTCAGTAAAAATTAACACTATTTATTAATAATCTTCATTTTATCAAACTGTGAGGAAACCCAAAAGAAGAGTATACATGTCTCCTCTTCCCTTAAGGAGCTGAGAATTTCAAAATTCTAAAAGGGTCCCTGAGAGCTGTTTTACAGTAAAAATAATGTATTTTCATCTCATAATGAAGAAAAAGTGAAAGGAGGATTGATTGTTTAAAAAACAACAACAACAACAACAACAACAAAGAACTTTCGGATACCCCAAGAATTCGTATTCAAAATGTAATCCCTGGTAGCTGCTAAAAATGTAAAATCTTGGACACTACCAAAGATCTACTGAATCAGAATTTGCATTTTAACAAGATCTACAGTGCAGAGAGTTGGTCCTTAAAGTTTTAGAGGTACTTACCTAGGACTCCTTAACCCCCTTAGACTCCCCCCCCCCATTCAAACTGCATACAATATAGTTTAAAATGTTGGATGGGGTTAAAAAAAAAAAAAAAAGGAAAGTAAGAAAGAAAAAAGAAAAGGTGTAACTGCCCCAAATAGTATAGAGGCTAGATCAACTTTCTTTTTTTATTAAAAAAAAAAAAAGGTGAAGCATTTCAGAAACTACAACCAAATTAAACAAATACAGGAAGAGGGAAAATGGGGGTTTCAGTTACTGATAAGCTTGATATGAGTCAAGTGACTGTGGCTACAAAAAAAATTGAAAAGCAAGCAAATACAAAAGCTAGAGATTACATGAATAGAAGCATGTATCTAGATCAAGAGGATGACTGTGCTACTCGACCTTGCACTGATCATTAAGTCCATTAATCTTAATCTTAAGTACATTCAGTTCAAGCCTCCATAATTAAGGATACAGACAAACAAGAACATGTTCAGAAAAGAGGGTCCAGGACAGTGAAATTGAAGTCACGACCTGGAGTGGGGGGAGGGACTCGATTTGGGGGAAGGAATTGGAGCTGTTAACCCAGTTACAAAAAGATGTGGTCAAAAAGCTTAAAAATATAAAGGAATGTTATGTGGGAAGCACATGCTTGGTCTGTGACAAGCATTTGGGAACCACTGGTTAAGGCGTTTGAGGACCATTCAAACCCCATAAATCCATTACTTATGGGCCTCAAGTATCTTCTGCAAAAACCAACAAGGTAGAGAAGCAGTTACCATTTTTGAATCATGACAGAGGAGAACCTGATCCGTGATGGATTTTGGTCTGGAATGAGGTTTTCTGAGCTTTTATCACCCAGTTTCCTATGAAATCCCTACTTTGGTAATCATTACAGAAGAAAGGGGGCTAAAAGTGACCCCACAAATTCCTTTTGTTGTTTTTCTTCTGGCCTACGATCCAACACGTTTGCCACTTAGCCTCACGTGGTACTGTGCACCTGAAACATGGCTAGTGGAACTGATGAAATAAAATTTCATTTTCATCTAACTTGTTAATTTGACACAAGAAATATAATTATGTACGCTGACATTCAGTTTGATTATTGGAAACATTAAGCATGTTTAAGAACATTTGGGATACATGCATCTACTTCTTCAACTGCATATATTATAAAATCTAAACATTATTTCCAGGACGATTAAACACCTTAATTAACACATGCTATAAGCAGAAAATATGCCCCAGATAGAAAATATTTACATGAAAAAAATGAAAAATATTTCAGTGTTTTGTATATTAATTACACACTAAAATATTTTAGATATGAGTTAAAATATATCCTTAAAATTAATTTCCTATTAATTCTTATTTTTGTAATATGTCTATTAAAAATGATAAATGTGGCTCACTTTATATTTCTATTAGACATCCCTGTGCTATGTTATTCTGAAATTATTTTTCTTTATTCATGTTCAAAAAAGAACTTAAGCCTCTCCACGCTGAGGCCGCCAGTCATTGAGTTTTCTATCAAGGAAGCCTGATTTAAGAAGGAAAGACAAAAACCGCCAAGAAGAGCAAGATCTCCGGCTTTGCTCCCTTCCCAGACCCCTCCAAGGATTGCAGAGGTTTAAGCAGAACCTTTCTTAGAAACAGTTTCCCTGCTCCAAGACACTCCCAAACAATGAAATAGGACATTTCTGGAAAATACTAAATATAAGAAGTAATTCCTTTCCCTTATCTGCTCTTCCTTCAGGTCAGTGGTGGTCCCAGAACTGGTTGCCCTATTTTGCTGTTGCTCTATTTGCCCTTGGGTAGGACCGGTCATGGCGAACATGACACTGTTCCTTCTGTCCTTCATGGGAGAAAGCAGAGAATACTAAGCTCCATACACCTGAAAGCCTGTGTCAGGAATGAAATTACAGCCTGTGTCCCTTCCTCCCGCCCCCAAATTAACCAAAACCTCAAAACTTGGGGGTTGTGGTTTTAGAAATGAGACTAGAATGCATCATTTCTTTCCTTTTCTTCTCCACCCGGGTAGCTCCTGCTCCTGCCAATTAAGGCTTCTTTCTTTCTCAAAACCTTCACAAATCCCAACAGTTAATTCACAATGACTTTTCTCTACTTCTATTAGTCCCTGTGCCTGCCTTTTTTCCTATTCATCCCCACCCTCTAGATTAAAGGTCCTCTAGCACCTCCTGAGGTGTGCTTCCCCCACCGTGGCCAACATGTAAGCAAAGGCCAACAGGCAAAGGGCATCCTGGCTCTTGAGTCTAACTGATTTGTGGGACTGGGAATAAGGAAAGAGCTAGCCTAGAATCTTACAGCGCTTCCCTAACCTCAACAATTCACACATCACCTTTATGTTTGCTGCCATATTTGAGATCCTCCAGAATATTTTTAATATTGGCCCTTAAATCAACTCACACTTTTAATTTAAATAAATGCATGTAAAGAAAAATTAAAATTAAAGAAACTTTACATTACTGCTATAGATGGAGAACTAATGTTTGTCATATGCATTAAAAATACATAATGATCAAAATGAAATATTCATCCATGCAGCACCTAAAATCCTCTGTTTTGGGGTGTCTGGGTGGCTCAGTCATTAAGTGTCTGCCTTTGGCTCAGGTTATAATCTCAGGTCCTGGGATGCAGCCCTGAATCAGGCTCCCAGCTCAGCGGGAAACGTGTTTCTCCCTCTCCCACTCACCCGGCTTGTGTTCCTTCTCTCTCTCTGTCTCTTTCTCTCTCTGTCAAATAAATAAATAAAATTGTGAAAAAAATAAATTAAATAAATAAAGTCCTCTCTTTTACCGCCAATAGTGTGCCATTGAAATGGAGGAATGATGTTCTAAAATGTCAGTTGCAGACCAGATGAAAGTCTAAAATGTGGACATGTGGGATGCCTGGGTGGCTCAGTGGGTTAAGCATCCGCTTTTGGCTCAGGTCATGATCCCAGGGTCCTGGATCAAGCCCCATGGCAGGCTCCTTGCTCAACAGGGAGCCTGCTTCTCCTTCTCTCTCTGCCTGCCACTCCCTTTGCTTGTGTTCTCTTGACAAATAAATAAATAGAATCTTTAAAAAAAAATGGGGCAGGGGCGCCTGGGTGGCTCAGTGGATTAAAGTCTCTGCCTTCGGCTCAGGTCATGATCCCAGGGTCCTGGGATCAAGCCCCGCATCGGGCTCTCTGCTCAGCGGGGAGCCTGCTTCCTCCCCTCTCTCTCTCTCTCTCTGCCTGCCTTTCTGCCTACTTGTGATCTCTGTCTGTCAAATAAATAAAATCTTTAAAAAAAAAATTGGGGCGAAAAAAAATTGGGGCATCTGGGGGCTCAGTAGGTTAAAGCCTCTGCCTTCGGCTCAGGTCATGATCCCAGGGTCCTGGGATCAAGCCCAAAATCAGGCTCTCTGCTCGGCAGGGAGCTTGCTTCCCTCTCGCTCTGCCTGCCTCTCTGCCTACTTGTGATCTCTATCAAATAAACACATAAAAAAATCTTTAAAAATAAATAAAATAAAATGTGGACATGAACCTATGGAAATTGCATGGCAATCCAATCCACATGGTTTAGGAGACCCGATGGAGTTTCTTTAGGACAAAGACTTTCTCTGAACCATGGGCCACAGATATGACTATCCTCTCTCTGGACTCAGAGCTGAAGAGGGCTGGGGAGTAGGGAAAGCACAGAAATTCGGTCAAGTAAAGCAAAACAATCCCCAAAACTCATTCCCCACCCCCACTTCATGCTCAGCTTCTAGCTTCCAGCAGTGGCATCTGAATGAGCAACATATCGAGAGTCTTGGGATGGAATGAAGGATTTAAAGGGGAGACAAAAAGAAACAAGGACGCGAAGGCTGAAGTTTACTCAGTGTGCTGTGTATTCCCAAGGGACCAGATGGGTCTCTCAGGGGCTTCTCCCCCTCCCCCACTCCTTCATCAAAGACTGTATTTAGTGATTGTTTCAAAACCCCCCTTAAGCCAAGTTCTGCAGATAAAATAAGTTCAGCTTGGTTTCTTCTTCTAAGTCCTTTTTCTTACTTGGGACTACTATTGGGACTAGTACGGTATAGTTGCTCTTTGGTCGTGCCTGTAAAATGAAACAAAACTTTTCCTTTTGGAAATAAGATCTTAAAATTCCAAAACCTCTAATTTTATTAAAATCCCCTAGGTGCGTGTAATGACTTTAGATTTAGACGACATTGTAAGTTTACACAACATCATCCTATTTCAATCATCTCTCAAGTTGAAACAGAAAGAACAGGTTTAAAAGAAGAAACTTAAGTAAATAAACATAGATTTTATATGATACATCCATAGTTAGGATGATCAAGAAAGTGAATTTCTGATAGTTGGATGGGTCAGAAACAAGCAGTTTCCTTTATACCAAATAAAACTAAGGGTGGTGAAAGAGGTTATTTTAGAGGTAGATTTCCACGAACTGCCAATCACTCTCAGTTAACAGAAAATTACACCCATATATTCTTAGAAATTTCTCAGTTCTCTCCTCACTACATAGTGCTAGGGTGGTAATCTTTCTCTTTGAGGTGGTGTTTATTCAATTCACGCGGCTTGATCTGAAAATGCTAGGGGATTTTTGCATACTTTCCCAGCCTAGATGCACAAATACTATTAGAAATATTTAGCAGAAGAAAGTAAAGTTTAGAGACATGTTCCAGATAATCTCTTTGAATAGTGAAAACATTGCCCTAAAAAAAAAGCAGTCCTTTAGAAGCAAGCGATTATTTTCTTGGTAGGAAAAAAATTATTGAAAATGGTTATCTGTTTTCAATGGTATAGTGGTTCTCTTCTAATTCTTTTGCCTGAAAAATCTGACAAATATTGCTTTTCTAGGACCCTTTATAAAGTAAGAAGACAGTGTTAAATAGCCTCACAGAAATTAATAAACAGAGAAAATAATATTTTAATAAGTAGCAGAGGCCTCATAGATATAAAATAATGTGGACTGTGCAAAAAAAAGGGAATGGTCTATAATCATATTAATTTTTAAGGTTAATTGTACTATTTTAACATGAACTTTCACATTCATGTTTTCTTTCTTTTTTTTTTTTACATTCATGTCTTCTATCACCAAGACTTTCAGATTCATATCTCCTTTCGGTTTCTGTAAAATAAGATTGCAATATTATGCTCAACTTAGCTATGAAGACAAAGAAGTCTAGAGAGGTTAAATAATACTCCCAAAGTTAACAAAGCAAAGTAGTAAGTTAACATTACCATTAACCTGGGACTTTTCTCCTCTGGTCCAATGAAATGATCAGACTGTGGTACACCTTCGTTCTGTATATCGACCTTACAAGTTAGATAACTTACAAGTTATCTTGTCCTTTTTCTTCTTTGGAACCTAATACATCACTTGAATACAGTTCAAATAAAACCTCACTAATACAGAGCTGTCTAATAACAATCACTTGGTTGATGCTGTAAATAACCAGTGTGTTGGGCAATACCACAAGAAAGATACCATGATTCCCATTCTACTGATGACAAAACCGAGGCTTAAAGAGCTTATGTCATGTGTGCAGGGTCACACAGGCCAAAATGGTGAGGGAGGAGACAGAATCTGGGGCTAGCAAACTGCAAGGGCAGCATCTTTGCCCCTCCAGGGTCACTTTCCAGCCAACAGAGCTGTTTGCAGAAGGGCTAAGAAAAAGACTGAAGCTGGTCTTCATCCAAGCTAGAAAATTACTTTGGTGAATCACATTAATTGCTATATTACAAAAAAATTATCCGATAGAGTTCATCAAGTAATTGATGCTTATAATATCGTACAAAGAAAAATGTTAGCAAGCTGTTCCCAAACTTGAAGGCAACCACTCCAAAAGCACCCATAGATATCAGCAGTGACAACCATGCCACCCATCTGAGAACTTATGATTCAAAGCCAATTCTGTGTGGGCGGAAATGTGTTTTTGTATACGTATCTGGTTCCTGATCTGCCTGCATTTCTCAGGACTCTGCTCTATGCTTCCCTCTGACTGCTGGACGCTATTGCTTCATTTCTCCTACTGACGCATAGTGACAGCCTAGCCCTCTCTCTAACCCTCCCCTTATTTGGGATCACACGTCCCCTGGATTAGAAGGCATCATTTAATACTTTAGGGCTACAAACAGTATCAAATTGAATCTGTGAATACAAAAATAAGTAAGTAGCACTGACTAGAAATAACTACTCACTTTTGCAGCACCTAACCCATAATCGGTGTTCAGGAAATATTGAACCTAACATATAAAATTGAACCCAACAATATAAAAAACAATTCAAAGGCAAGATTTCCCCAGGATATGTAGGAATATGTAAGATCCACAATGCATGACTGAAAATTGAGTGTACTTTTTCTGCAAATCATAGAAATGGACAAGGAGTTAGAGATAACCACATCCCATGAACAACTCAGGCCCAGAGAGATACACTCAAGGTCACAAGGATAATTAGTGGCTGGTAGGCCCAGACCCAATAATGCCAGATTATTGGTTGAATGATCTTTCTACAATATTGTCACTCAGAAATGTCATTTTTAAACTAAACTCAATCACGCTCTCAAATAGGTGGTTTCTCCAAAAGAGATTTCTAGATACATGTATATTGAGGCCCTCTCATACAGATGCTTTTAGAATGCTGGATATTCCTAAACCCTGGTCTCTGAGTCAAGAGACCTGAGTTTTAGTCTCAGTTTTTAACTAACCACTTAATAGTGAATCAATCTGGTATACTGGTTATTAGCCTCCTCAACTGTAAATGAGAAGGCCAGGTGTATCTGTTAGGTTACAACTGACCAAATAAATAAATTTTATATCTATATGTAGATATAGCTATAAATTATATATGATTTATATATTTATATATAATTTTAATATATTTTATAATAAATATTTCTTCTTTTTTAAAAAAGATTTTATGTATTTATTTGACAGACAGAGATCACAAGTAGGCAGAGAGGCAGGCAGAGAGAGAGGAAGGGAAGCAGGCTCCCCGCTAAGCAGAGAGCCCGATGCGGGGCTCGATCCCAGGACACCAGGATCATGACCTGAACCGAAGGCAGAGGCTTTAACCCACTGAGCCACCCAGGCCCCTATAATAAATATTTCAAACTGACTTAAGCAAAAAATGCAAACTGACTTATCTCTTATAAGAGTTCAGAAATACACATGTTTCAGGTGTGGCTTTTTTTTTAAAAGATTTTATTTATTTATTTGAGAGAGAGAGAGAGAGCACAGAGCAGCAGGCAGAGGGAGAAGGAGAAACAGGCTCCCCATTGAACAAGGAGCCCAATGCGAGACTCCATCGTAGGACTCTGGGATCATGACCTGAGCTGAAAGCAGACACTTCATCGACTTAGCCACCCAGGCATCACTTAGGTGTGGCTTAATCCAGAGGCTTGAATGATATCACCAGGACCTAACTTTCTCCTATCTCTCTGTTACATTGCTGTACAAGGGCTCTACTTTCAGGCCCCATGTGTCACAAGATGGCTGCCAGCTACTCTAGGCCTATATGCTCCCAGATCCAGGTCTTTTATTTTAGGTCATACAAATCAACAATGATGCTCAACAAAACACTTTTGGGTCACTTACATATGCATTGATTTCTGGTTCTGTGAGCTTCTGTTAATGTCTCTCTTAGGTTATAAGAACAAATGAACTGTTTTTAAGGAAACCTGGTAGTTCTCTGTGACCCAGAGGTGGGCATTTGTTAGATTTCCTCCACCATTGCCACAGCACGTAACTGGGCCTTCATCAGGTGCTCCATGCTTTGGTCCTGCCTCGTGGCAGTTTTCTCTGTGTACTCTCTTGTCACGTGTCACTCTGACTTTATATACACTCTTCCCTCTGTCTTGGATGCCTCTATTCTTCTTATCTCTCCGAAAAGTGTCTACTGCCTGACCAGAACATCACTTTCCTTGGGAAATCTTCCCTGATTACAGTCCTCCCCTCAGGGGAAATTAACCGCCTTGTACTTAAACCTTCTTACCTACCTCAACTGGCATACATGTCATATTAAGCAGTGTCCATATGTTTGCATAGCTTCTTTCTCTGAGGATTATTGGCACTGGGAAGGCAGGAACCAGGCCTTATCCAGCGTTGCATCCCCAGGGCCAAATACAATGCTTGAAACATAGTAATCGTTCAGTCACTCAATAAATTTTAATGAATCAATCAATGAAAAAATGAACTTTAGTTCCTCCAAAATAAAACATTACTGACTCCCATTTTGCCCCTATAACACACAAGTATGCTATGGAAACCCCACCTTTCAGGTTCCTTGACTGGACCACACTCTCAAATTCAGGCTTGTGCATACTGTCCTGTCCGCCTAGAATATCCTTCTCCCACAGCCTGTCGGATCCCCCAATTTCATCTCATCAAATTTTATTTTCCTTCAACTCACAGTTCCTCAGGAATACCTCCTGTGATCTCCTGAATTCAATGACACCCTCTTGTATCCTGAATTTTTCCTTCCCTAATCCTCGTCACACCTCTAATTATTTGTTCAGTGTTTGCCTTCCCTGACTGACTGTGAGGTCTGTGAGGGCCGGGAACTGCTGTCTTCACGTCTGTGAATGGGAAAGGAGGACTGTAGAGTAATCTAATTAAATCTGGGGAGATTAAAGGAGGAAAGAAACATAGATCTTGTTTTCTTTCTTTTTTTTTTTTTAAGATTTACTTATTTATTTTAGAGGTGGGGCAGAGGGAGAAAGAATCTCAAGGACACTCTCTGCTGAGCACAAGGCCCGCCTGGCCGCTCCACCTCACCACCTTGAGATCATGACCTGAGCCGAAACCAAGAATCAGACACTTAACCAACTGAGCCACCCAGGCACCCCAGAAATACAAATGTGGAACACTTGCCAACCTCACTGACTCCTTTTACCTTCTTCACTGTACCCCAATATATAGCTTGCTTTTCGACCTGTGTTTTATAGCTTAATAGGAAATATAAAAGACTCCTTCCTTGTTTTATTTTTTTTTAAGATTCCATTTTATTTATTTATTTGACAGAGAGAGAGATCACAAGTAGGCAGAGAGGCGGGCAGAGAGAGAGGGGAAGCAGGCTCGCTGCTGAGCAGAGAACCCGATGCAGGGATCGATCCCAGGACCCTGGGATCTTGGCCTGAGCCGAAGGCAGAGGCTTTAACCCACTGAGCCACCCAGACACCCCTGCTTCCTTGTTTTAAAAAATATTTTATTTATTTGAGGGAGAGAGAGAGAGCAGGGGAAGAGGGTGAGGGAGGAGAGAGAGAATCTCAAGCAGACTCCACAACAAGCATGGAGCCCGATGTCAGCACCGATCTCATGACCCTGAGTTCATGACCTGAGCTGAAATCAAGAGTCGGAAGCTTAACCGACGGAGTTACCCAGGGGCCTCTTAAAGCCTGCTTCTTAAAATTTCAGGTTCCTTGGTCTGCATATCATTGTAGTCTTTCAAAAAACAATTCAATCAACAAACATCATGGAAGTCTGGCTGTGTGGTTGGCACTGTTCCGATCGCTGTAGGCTGTGCACCTTAAAAGAGACGGACACTTTGTCCTGCCTTCATATGTCACCTCTCCACATCCTTCCTAGACACAGAGATGCTTGTGTGTAGTGTTTATCCTTTTCAGTTTCCTCCTAAATCAGCACTCTGTGACCGCGGTCACACACTTCGGTGCTGTGTTAGGTGAGAAAGCTGAGATGGTTGCTTACATGACTCAACCCAGCTCATGTTCTCTCCAGAGCGTCATTTATTTGACATCCCACCCTCATTCTGACCACACGGCCTTGGCAGCACCACTAAGTCCTGATGACGGCAACGATTAAGTCCAGCCTCCTAAATCAAAGATGCATGATAGATCTATTTGCTTGCAGTGAGAAAAATCACACTAGTCTCTGGCTGCACATTAGAGCCGGTGCCATTCTACAAAAAACACGCATGTAACATTTTCACTGGCCTACAAAAAAGAAAAGGAGGGTCATCAAAAAATGTGTTTGTCCTTGGCAACTGGGGCCTTTCTTCCAGAAGCTGATTCTGGAGAAGGACTGTAACAAAAATCTTCACCTCCCAAATCCCTATGCTTTGAGGGGGACACCCCATGGAGTTTGGACTGATGTGATAAAGGATAAGCATAAAGTTTGGGAAATTCTCAAGAAGCCAGGAAAGCAACATTACCAAGGTAGAAAATGTAAGTTGAGTAAGAATTTTCTTACTCAAATTAATGTTTACCTAGTAAATGTCAACTCTTTGTCACCCAGATGGTGCTAATTCCAGAGATGTAAGGGAAGTCGGTGAGGGGAGATCCAAATGGACAAAATCAGAGAGCTGGAGAGGATTCAACATGAGTGATCTAAGAAAGAAGGCCCTGGGAGGTAATCAGACTTCCAGGCGAGCATTCAAAGCCTCAAACAAAATCGATGACAGTTCAAAGAACTTTTGTCTCTAGGCGATTCTCCAAGGCAGCTTCTACATGAGGACTCAAAATAGCACTTATGCCCAGAATGAAGAGGCAGGAGTGCAAACCGACCCTGAACAGAATATACTGCATGAGGCTGTAAGCTAAGACAGTAAAGGGAACATATAGCCTCGTTTTTCTCCCAAGACAAAAATCACATTTTGCTGGCAATAATCTGTGTGCCTCTTAATTGTTTACCAAATGTGTTGAGTTGCGCTAAGCAACTGAGATAGGTATACCCCGTTACTCTGAGGCACGTGGTTTATGCAGAGAAACAGTCTCCATGTCCCAAGCCATGAAAGGAAACCAATCACCGTTGGTAGAAAGGTGATGCCAGAACCAATCTAATGAACCTGCTTAGGAATTACCCTTTAAAATTAAAGTATCTTCCATCACAGAAGCCTCTGTTCCCCTTCAGAGAATATCTAACATCTGAAAACTCAAGCACAGTCTTGGTTAAATTTCAAAGGGAGGTAGGAAGTACTAATAAAGGAATGCTTTTTTTTTCTTTCTTTTTTTTTGTTAGAATCATCTGTGCCTCTCTCCACAAGACGCTGAAAGATTTTAGACAGTTTAAAACTGCAATTCTCAGAGTCTAGTACCACTTTCCTGTGGCTATCTTCTGTCAAATCATCCAGGGGAACCTGCCAATCTTGGCTTAAGGCGTGCCAACCGGCTCAGCTCTGCAAGCGAGCCAGGAGCTGGAGGCGTCCTTAAGCCTGGGGCGAGGAACTTGGTGGGTGGTCTAGAAAGGAATCTGGGCTTTGTAACAGAAAGATACAGAGATGGAGCTTCTGGCCAGAAGAAGCTGCTGAGGGAGACAGTCAAACTCCAGGGAAATATGCCAGTCCACATCAAAACTACACAATCACCAAAGAGAATCAGCCCAGGTGCCAGCCTCACGCTATAAATAAAGCATCTTGGCTCTGTCCACGGGAAGCCCTTATTATCCTAGGGAGACGTTGCACATACACAGATGAGCACACAAAGCAATACATCAAAGGTGCGGGTAACAATGAAACTTAGCATACGTATAGCGATTAGAGTTTTTCAAGTGCTTTTCCACAGATGACTTCATTGAATCTTCACAACCCCAGGGGTGGAAGACAGGCAGATATTTTATTATCATGATCTTTGTGACGGCCTTTCAGCTTTATCATGAGGCTAGGGATGAGAGGTTAATGGAAGCTCTCTTGCATGTGGCCACTCATCACAACCCAAGACCACCCCAGGGATAAGAGGCCTGATCCCTCCACCCTTCACACAGGAGACAGCCCATGCTCAGCGACTTCGTGACCCCAGTTCCCACACAGTGAGCCCACCCACACATGGCTGGGCCAGATCCCACCTCAGACCTTCAGACATCTTTGTCACCAAATGATTCACTCCACCTTTGGAATAGCTGTGGTCAATTAATTTCAATTAAGGTTTCCATTTCTATAATCCTCAAATGCCGAAGGAAAGCCAATTTCTCTCCCTGTCCTTAACCCCTTACTGCTCTACACTTCCTCTCTGGCTTCTCTCTTCAAAACACTATGCCTTCTGGAATCTTCTTTCTTTTTGTAAAAAGAAAAGAAAAAAAATAAAAACAATAGAACAAAGAAACAAACAAAAAAACCAATAAGCATCTCCCCACATTATGCTATGTATTTCACCTACCATAGGACTAAGGGTAGAGGTGACAATCCATGAGCTCCTTAATGACACTTTAGAACAACCACACTTCTACCCTGGTGCCAATCCCATCGGGCTCATACCTACCATGTACAGTTCTATGCTTCTATCATCTACTGACCTCCCAGTCACATTCTTTAGGACATGACACTCCTCTCTCTTTCTCAACCCCACTTCTGCCCACATCTAGAAAACTTTAGTATCTTCGTGGGCAATCCACTGAACACCTTCAAGCTACTATTCCTTGACCTCAAATATACAATAACAAATCTCACCTTCACCCAACTTAGACTCTCCCACACTCCAGGGAAAACATCCTGAACTTTGTCATCACCAAGAACGGTTCCACACCCAAAATCTTAACTGTGAACATTGCGTCTTCTGACCCAGATGGCTTTCCTTCTGTGTTCTCAGGATCTTCCCTTGCATGCACCTGCTCCTCAAACTCACTGAGTCCTATAGCTCCTGGGTCTTCATTTCCCCCACAGTCCATCAGCCTTCCTCTAAACGAACTATAGGTAGTAGAGTATCTGAACTACCCACCACCAGCACACTCATATCCATGCGTGTCTCTTCCTACACTGCATTCATTAGGCAAACTCCCAACATAAGGTTAACATCATCTTGGTACCTAGAAGTTGAACACTCCTTAGGAAAATGTTATAACCATTTGGATTATCATTATAACAAACATATGGTCTCTGATTTTAGGACTTCAGCACATCTCCCCAATCCTTCCCCTTGATCAACTCTCCTTCCTACTTTCCTTGGTCATTGTTTTAAACCTCGACATCTCTATTGAGGAACCCTACCAGAGCCCATTCCCCTACTGTAAGCAGACATTATCCCTTTTGTCACTTGAAAAAAAAAAAATGATGTCCAGAAATGTAAGAGGAAAATTGTAGTTTCATAAAAGCAAACTTCTTTTTTTTTGAAGAATCTTCTACCCTCTCTGTGAGACTATTAAACTGAAAATTTCTCAAGCCTCATCCTAGGTTCTCTTGTCTTCTCATTTTCAGAAGTACATCTCATCTACTCCTCTACTTCAATTATCTTCTTCATGCAAAGGACTTTTTAGTCTCTGTTAACAGTCCAGACCTCCATCCTATGTACCATTAAAACTTCAACTCAACATTTCCACATATATACATATTGACAAAGCCCCTCAAATCCTCATGTCCAAAATTAACATCTCTTTTTCTCTAAGTCTCTCTCTCCATGGTACATTCATGCATGCAGGCTCTCTCTCTCCCTCTCTCTCACCCACACCCACACCCGCAACCCCCCACATACACATACACAAATTGATTCTCCTCTCTCCTGCTCAGTAAAATGCATCACCACCCAGTTGCTTGAGATAGAAACCTCATAGTCATCCTTGCCTCCTCCCTCTGCCTCACCCAATTCATCAACAATTTCCACTAATATTATCTCCTGCCTTTCCTCAAATCCAACCACTTTTCCCTGTTCAAATAATGAACAACAACCTAGTTCAAACAAGGAAACTAGAGCTCAGAGAGAACTTGAGACATTGCACAATGTCATACAACTAGTAGGCGGCAAAGCCACCTCAGACTCCCATCTGCTTCCAAAGCCCATGCTTGAAATTAGAGAATATTGTCTCACTTGGAGGAACTCTCAGAGCGAAAGATATCTCTGTGAGATACATATTAGACTATTTCAACTGCAGGATGTTCCAAAACCCAACCAAAGAAGACACTGGGAGTAATCAGCTGTCCTAGGAAGCATTTAGAGCCTCAAACGAAATCAGTAATAGTTCAAAGAACTTCTATGTTCAAGAGGTTCTTCTGAGGTAGTTTTTACATAAAGACCAAAAAAAAAAAAAAAAAAGAAGTGGACCTATGACCAGAGTGAGAGATAGGGGTACAAACTGATGCTGAATAAAAGAAGCCATTGATGTGACCATTGGTGAGCATGTGTCATGAATGAGAATAATCCCTCACTTTTTAAGCCACAGAGATTTTGTGGTTCTAGTTACCATAGCATAACCTGGCTTATCCTGACTCATTCAGTCTCCTTCTTACTGTTTTCGGTCAGGTTTATACGGTGCTCTATCAAATCCAACAAGAAATAAATACTGAGGGCCTCTGGGTGGCTCAGTTGGTTAAGCATCTGCCTTTGGCTCAGGTCATGATCCCAGGGTCCTGGGATCGAGTTCCGCATCGGGTTCTGTGGGAAGCCTGTTTCTCCCTCTGCCTCTGCTTCTCTCCCCTGCTTGCGCTTGGTCGCATGCTCTCTCTCTCTCAAATAAATAAATAAAAATCTTTTTAAAAGAAAGAAAAAAGAAGGGGCGCCTGTGTGGCTCAGTGGGTTGAGCCTCTGCCTTTGGCTCAGATCATGATCTCAGGGTCCTGGGATAAAGCCCTGCGTTGGGCTCTCCACTTGGCAGGGAGTCTGCTTCCCCCTCTCTCTCTGCCTGCCTCTCTGCCTACTTGTGATCTCTCTCTCTCTCTGTCAAATAAATAAATAAAAATATTTTTTAAATAAATAAATAATGAAAGAAAGAAAGACTGAAAGGCTTGCAAAGTATTGTTCTCTCCTGGAATTTTTTTCAAATAATTTCATTTATTTTCTTATTAGGTTCATGTTTCTCCCTGATTTCTCTTTCTATACTTCTGATGTCAGTGAAGGTGTCCATTGGAGGGACTGAGAAGAAATGAATGTTAAGGCAAAAAAGCTAAATAAATGGCTATTTTTCTGGAAATCCCCCAAATAAAATTACCTTGAAAATTACATAAGGAATACACCCCGCAAGCCTATGGAAGGTGATGTAACCAGGGTCTATTCTTTCTACTACTCCATCTTTCTCGAGCTACATCTTTGTGTCTTCCTGAGTGTGGCCAGCCAAAATATTCTTTGCCCTGGAAGCTGCATCTACCTTTATTCAGTGATTCAGAATTCTAAATTACGTTTGGTAAAAACATTTGGAGTCTAGCAGGAATAAATTCATGTCTTGATTCTCTGTCACTTCCCAGCAATGTGTCCTTAGCCAGGCCTACAATGAAGGCAATGACATATCATCCCAGAGGGGCATTGTGAGGCTTAAAACCCCAGTGGACATTACAGGGCACAGCAGGGCTTAGCAGGTGCCTTGAGTACTGCCAGGACCACTATCTGGTGCTAAGTACCACTATCATTGCATCCTTATTGTTATTTTCACTACACAACAGATATAGGGGGACATAACATTTGTTTGTCTATCAGGACATGTATTTGTGTATCCAATCCATTGCCACTGGGCCCGAAAGCCAAGAGAAGGCGAAGATTCTTTTGAAACTTGGGAGAAATAAGTTCCAACATAGATGTAAACTGAAGAACACGTAGCTCCTGTGGACAACTCAGCCATTAATTTCTGGAAGGGAATCAAGAGACAATCTCTGTAAAATTAATCTTCTTTATTTTTTTAAAAGATTGTATTTATTGATTTGACAGACAGAGATCACAAGTAGGCAGAGAGGCAGGCAGAGAGAGAGAGAGGAGGAAGCAGGCTCCCCACTGAGCAGAGAGTCCAATGGGGGGCTCGATCCCAGGACCCTGGGATCATGACCTGAGCCGATGGCAGAGGCTTAACCCACTGAGCCACCCAGGCGCCCCTAAAATTAATCTTCTTTAAACTTAATATTTATTTTTATCAGAGTGATTCATGTACATTTGGAGGCAAGACTTACTACCATAGGCTTATAACAAAAAACAACGGTTGCTTGTTTGGGTGAAGTAGAGGGGAACTCAAAATATGTGTTATTAAATGGTAAGGGTGAGAGAAAGGCCATATCTAGACTACCTCCAAGGTTGGGGGGCCTAAGCAACTAGGTAGGTAGCAGGCCTATTAACTAAGACGGGGAAGACTGGTAGAAGAGGAGGATTTCCAGTAGCAAAGTGGAGGGGGTATGGGAGCAGAGAATCAGGAGTTCTAATTTGGGCCTAGAAATTTAGACATCAAAGGGGAATGTTCAATAGATAATGTGATGTAGAGCCTAGAGGTCAGGGCATGGGGCTGGGGAGACTTAACCAAGTTAGAGACCACTAGCATATAGAGGTTAAATACTGAATATTTAAACTATAGTAATTTAGGAACAATCGGATGCTGAAGCCCTTTGATAGCCCTTCAGGTTAGGTGACCGAGAAGCACTGGCCAGCTAAGACTGGTGAAGAGCCAAGAGATGCCATGATTCTGGAGCAAACAATGGCTCAAGGAAGGCCGCACGGTCAGCTGTGTGCACGAGGCTCAGCCAGCCAGCCTTCATTTCCCTGCCTCCACCCAGTATGGCAATACTCACAGCTCCCTTCCCCTTTCTCACAACCATGTGCTTCTGCTCTTATTCTCTTGCATTGGGATGCCTCCTCACCTGCCAGCATCCTAGCCTTATGACCTAGCAAGAATGCCATTACCTTGGAAATGCATTTCCTGACTCCACTAATAAAATATGCCCTCTTCCACCATAATCTCTCATAGCCCTTTGTACACTGTATTTTATTTTCTTTTCTGTTATAAGTATATGTATCTATAGTAAAGACCTCACAACCCCTCACAATGTAGCAGAATATTTGGCACTCATTAGGTGCTCAGTGAAGATTTTCAACGAGTCAAATCCAAAAATACAGAACTCAAGTCTGGAGAAGTATCTACAAAGGACAAAAATCTTTTATCACTTTAGGTTTCTGTTTGCCAGCACAAACTTCATCTGCATCCAAGCCCAGGAATTTTTTACGCATTTTCCTGACCCTCTATAACAAAACAGTGGGAGTGATCATTCCCAGAAAACTAATCTTTTTTTAAATATCTCTTTTTTTAAGACCATATGATGAAAACACAGGGTAATGCAGACAAAGGTCTTGCCACAGTCCTTGTCTTCATAGATCCTGAACTAATGCCTATTTTAAAAACCATTTTTTAAAAGATTTATTATTTATTTGAGAGCGAGAGAGCAAGAGACAGATAGAGCACCAGCAGGCACTGAGCAGGAGGGAGGAGCAGAGCGATAGGGAGGAGTAGAGGGAGAGGGAGAAGCAGATTCCCTCTGAGCAAGAAGCCTGATATGGGGCTCGATCCCAGTACCCCGAGATCGCAACCTGAGCCAAAGACAGATGCTTAACCGACTGACCCAGCCAGGCGCCCCTTTAAAAACCATTTGACTGATGTTCCTCAAGATCTCAGGTATGAAAATAACAATCTGCAAAAGTCTCGTGGATGAAACAACGTTTGTGATCCCCGAACCTCACACTAAAAAGCTAAAAAAGACTGTACCAATCCAAGCCTTGGGTTATAAGTCGGGCAACAGTTCTTGAGTGTTCTTCCTTCAAACATCAGCATGTACTTGCATTCTCTTATACGGGGGAGGATGAGTGTGTTAGAAAGAAGTCATCTGGAAGGTAGCTCTGGTCAAGAGCCGGAAGAACAGGACTCCTGAGAGAAAAAGAGGTTATCAATGGGAAACACAGTCAAAGCTTCATGAACCAAATAGAATTTCCGCAGGTGTGACGATGAATGAGAATCACCTGCCAAGCTTCTATGTGCAACCTGCCATAAAAATGGCTGGGATTTATGGCAAAAATGTCAGTATGATTTCCTTTATGCCCTCTTCTATGGCGTACTACGTTCCACCTCGATTGTCTTCCAGACTAACCGCTCGTTCAAGGTCAAGGGCAATTCAGGAATACAGATCCTTACACCTTCGCTAAAAAGTCCAGGTCCTTCCAGATCTTTGCAGATGGACAAACAGCCCAGTGATGAAGGATATCCCTCCTTCTTAGGCTATATTCCAGACCCACCACATCGTCATGCAGTGATCATCCAAACTGGGTGTTTGTGTTCCAATTCCAACCTCCTGCACTTTCAGACCCACATATTCCGAATCAGAAAGGTTTCCGAGAGTGCGAGGTGAGCGAGGTGACAGCTATCGCCAGTGCCCAGGAGTAGACTGCCCAAGTATAATCAGCCCAGCTGCTTTGCTGGCTAACATTTTCTCACAAGACTAAAAAGTCCCGTAACCTCCTTTTCTTAATGGTGGCGCCACTTCAACCACACTCTGGAAGGTATTGGTTTCCTTAAGTACAATGTGAACCCATCAGAATAAAAGGGCAGCATGAGGGAAAAGGACAGTATGAGGCTTTGTGGCCTATTGACTCAGTTGCTCATACAAGAATCTGGGAGGGGGAAACCCCCCGAAAGATTAGTCACTTCATTTTGTGTTGCAGAGCTCAATTCAGGTTAACAAAGCATTTGCCAACAAAGGAGATGGGAGAATGGCAGTATTCACTTGCTCTGGACTGAATAAACAAATGTGGGATTTGTGGGCTGACTAATGTCCTGGGATAAACCAGGCAGTCAGCCAGATTCTAGGAGTTTTGATGAAAAGACCGGCAAGCCCACACTTTTCTTCTTGGAAAGTGCTCCATGGGAGTATTGATGTCCACAGGGCTGCCCGGGCCTTCAGCTTGCCTTAAAGTTTCATCCATATTCAGTCACGGGAATTCTCAGTGGCTCTGTAATCAAAACCTAGATCAAGTGATAGAAGCTGGATTCTGTCTTCTTGGGAAGTGTTAAATATGCCATTCATCTCCTTTTAGAGATGTGTTATCTCTGTCCCCTTTTAAATACGCCATTACCCTGAAAACATACAGGCAGGCCACTAAAATGTGATTCTGGTTCTATCTTTCCTTTCATTCATTCATTTCATTCATTGGGCACTTTCCATATGGTGCTCCATGTAAGTGCCTGTGGGTAAAATGGTGACTGACACAGTCCATGCCCTCAGGAAGCCCCCAGACCAAACTTTAAAACTTTAAGAGCACTGGAAAAATAATAAAGTCCTATAATTTTATTTTTGGTTGAAGGCAAGCGTTAAAATTTGCAATGATTTTTATTGGACAAGGCAAGAAGTCTTTCAGTTAAGGTCACAATATAAACTTGTAGGGATGTCAGAAAGAACACTAGGCCTTGCCCTTTCTTTCTACTGTAGTATTAGGACCATATAGCCATGTTTGAGATGAAAGTTGATTTTGTTACAAACTGCAGCTAATGAAACGTCAAGGGTTAAGTTTCACAGGTTCTTAACTGACTCAGGAAAAACTTTCCGGCAGCAGCTGATACAATCTTCTTTAAATCTATAAATGTGGTTTATCTACCCAGATCAGAAAAATACAGGGGCGCCTGGGCGGCTCAGTCGGTTAAGTATCTGCCTTTAGCTTGGGTCATCATGTCAGGGTCCTGGGACAGAGCCAGTGTTGGGCTCCCTGGTCAAAAGGGAGTCTGCTTCTCCCTCTCCCTCTTCCCTTCCTCTGCTCTTGCTCTTTCTCTCTCTCGCAAATAAATGAATAAAATTTTTAAAAAAGAGAAACATATATGGTACACACATGAAACAAGTCAATGTGAACATAATATAAACTAGAAGAAGAAAGCTCATGGTGGTAACTGACAGAGAGCATTTTAAGGGTCTCCACAAAAATCTCCAACCTTCCTTGAAATTTAGAGTCTTAGGTGGTTTTTACTTACATGGGGACTTTCACACTTCCCTTCTAAAGACCCAGTCTTCAGGACTCTTTAGCCCTCCAGAGTGCCAGCAGGAGGCTGCCAAATGGCAAATATAGAGAATTAGTTTTTGTTTTTAAGATTTTATTTATTTATTTGAGAGAGAGAGAAAGAGAGAGAGGGGCAGAAGTAGAGGGAGAAGCAGGATCTCCACCAAGTAGGGAGCCAGAGGTGAGACTCGATCCCAGAACCCCGGGATCATGACCTGAGCCAAAGGCACCCCTAGAGAATTAGTTTTAAGAGGCAGTATTTGTAACAGCATTTAGGAGGAAATTCAAGCAGATTAGCAAAGATTTTAAGCTGGCTCTTTCAGAAAAAACCAAGGCAAAAAACCAAAAACCTGGCGAGGAATCTTTATGAAGTCATCAAATCCATTCAAGTTGAACATACTTCGGTTAGTCTTCTAAACATCATTCTGCAGAAATGTAGGTATTCCAAAATCACGGTTTGGGAAAGGAGCCTAGTTCCTGCTTACCCACTGTGAGGGCGGGAGGGAGAGTTGAAAGGGAATGCTACGGACGAATAGCAAGAGAGCTATTTCAGGTTTTAGAAGTGGGAAAAGGGACCTGAGGTCCGGGCTGGATGAAGCCACCCACAAAAACTCGGAGCAGGGCCCCAGGGAGCGCCTCGAAGGACGAGCCCCTGCGCGCAGCCCGCAGCCCACAAACCAGAGGAAGGCCTGCGCAGGAAGCGGAGAGGAGCGCGCGGGGCTCTGGAGTCCGGGCAGGATGAAGCCAGTGCATGTGAGGTTCAAGAAAACCGAGCAGGCAATACAGGCATCAAAGTGTTTCCTTATGTCATTAACTCGGGACCACATCTTGATTTCAGACAACAGGGAACCACGGACGGGAAAGCCGCACGAACCGGGGTCGCCGTTTTCGGACGGTGTCGGAGGCAGTCAGAACCCTCCCGGAGCGCTCTGCGGGGCACGCGCTGGGTCCCACGGGGCTGAGCGATCCGACCCGCCGTGTCCGATGTCCCGGCAAAATGAGACAGGCGGCTTGACTTGACGAGTAGCGCCACGGAGCATAAAGGGCTTCCCTAGACAGTGCCAGAGCGTTAGGTGCCAAAGCCTGGGGTGGTTATTAGAAAAGGTTACCGCCCCTGATCGTCTGAGTACAGCCCATTCATCCGCCGCTAACAGCCAGGGCAGAATCCGCCCGAGCAGTCAGCGCTCCCTCGGAAGCCTGCGCGGGTCGCCCGGAGCTCTTGCGAGCATCCCGGCGGCTCGCAAAGCGGTTAGACCGCACTGTTGACAGCACCTCCTGTCGTCAGCTAAGGAGACATTGCCTGGTGGGATTTTAACTTTTAATTGGATGTCAGCCACGCTGTTTCCTTTGGTGACCTCGCCACTGGGCCTTCTTTGGCAGCCAAGTTCTAGTGCAGTTCACTTCCACAGTCGACAGAGGGGTAGGGAGGACGAAAAACTGCCCAGGGCTCCGAAGCCCCCAGCTCTAGCCCTAATCCGCTGCAAGGCTTTTTTGGCTCAGCCCAAGTGCCTTTCTGTGTTTCCTTTTCCTTTGATTATAAAATCGGAAATATAAAACCCACCTCACATGCTTATGAAGCCATAGGAGAGAACAGAGGAGCTAAAGGTTACAAAAGGCATATTCCTATCTACACACTTAAATGTGGGTGTGTACATACAGCTCTTTTAATGTTTTCCAACTGCATAAAAGAAAAGTGTGGATTGACCAAGCACCTGAGTAAGTTAAGTGATAAAGACGATCTAGATATCTTAGAACAAAATCGCCACCCTTCCTTGTAGGGGAAAAGACAGTTGTCTAGATGGTTCGGACCATTATTCTCTCCAGGTCTCTGTTGTGGAATCTACAGAAGACTGCCTTTCATGACAACTAGGAGGCCAGAGAGAAAGTATTTTGAGGGAAAGGCAGGAAGAGCAACTGATTATTGTTTACTATATGCCGGCCAATCTATGACGCACTGTACGGTATTATTTCACTTCCTCTTCATTACAATGACAGAAGTGTGACGTGTGTATTATTTAATAACGTTATACAGTATGCCTAAGTTTCTGAACAAATTTATTGTCTAAACTGATACTGAAATTCAAATCTGTCTGGCTTTGGGGCCCTCAATCTTAATTAGAGCTTGGTTCTAGCTCTGTGAAGGAAACTGGGCTTCTCTTCTGTCCCTGCTTGAAGCTTGGGCATTTTACCTTGCTATTAAAAGGTGGGCCGTGGGGCGCCTGGGTGGCTCAGTGGGTTAAGCCTCTGCCTTCAGCTCAGGTCATGATCCCAGGTCATGGGATCGAGCCCCGCATTGAGCCCCGCCTTGGGCTCTCTGCTTGGCAGGGAGCCTGCTTTCACCGTCTCTCTCTGCCTGCCTCTCTGCCTACTTGTGATCTCTCTGTCAAATATATAAATAAAATCTTTAAAAATAAAAAAATAAAATTTGGTCCTGTGTTCTGGTTGGTCTGTAGGTCAGCCCCTCCTCTGTGGCCCCTCACACAGGAGCGGACAAGTACTGGAAGGGAGTATGGGGGTGAGCTGTGAAAGAAGAGTTCCCAAAGAAGCAGACAAAGAAGGTTCATAAGTAAAGCACCTACAGGACCCAGTTCTGAAGGGCAGCATTTCTTGGGTAAATGCCATAGAACAGGAAGAAATTTTCTTATATTCTCTGGTTATTCCATTTAGAGAAAAAAACTACTCTTCAGATGTAGCACTGAGCTATTTGGGAATTTTATTCAGTTAGGATGAATGTCTAAAAAGTGATTTCCTATCCCCCCCTGCTACCTCAGGTGGTTGCTTTGGAGTTAGATACATTCCAAATAGGCATTCAGATTTGGTCCTAAAAAGCTGTACTGACTCAGGAGAGCTGTCTAATATGCTTCACCAGAATGCTCTAACCCTAGAAGAACGTCATAGCATATTAGCTTAGTTATTAGACATTATCTAGAAACACCAACTGGGAAGGTCTAAACAATAGCATTTTTAAAGCGGGAGTAATAATCATATCTGAATGGCTGGCATTTGTTGGGCCCTTGCACAATGGAAAGCATAGTGCTACGCCTCTTACACAAGTTACTGCCTTTGGATTTTGCAATATTCTTCTGAGGCAAGCACTGTTATGATTCTCATTTTCAAATGAGAAGACTAAGTTTGTCATCAGTATTTCTCATTGTCAAAATGGCCACCAAAATGACAAAGGAGGGTAGAGTTGAGGCTAGAATCCCGGAATGTTTTTACGTATCCACCCCTTTTGGCCTCCCCACTTCTCCCGTGTCCTCCCAAATATCTTCTTCCTTCACCCAAGGCAGTCCAAAAATCCATTCATTTGTCCTACTGCTTCACTGAAAGGGATTGCTGACTCAGTATATTCCATGAAATTATCTCCTCCTCCCCAAAAACAATAGAACCTTAAGAAAAGCAATTAAAGACATTTAACTTAAAATGACTTAAGAATGAACTCTGACAAAATTAATTTAAAAAAAGAATGAATTCTGACTCCAAGAGAAGAGTACATGCAATTTATGCAAGTGATTGTGAAACCTACTACTCCAATGGAGAACCCTAACTGCCACTAGCCCCATAATAGTCTCTTCCACGAAATTCAATAAAATTATTTCATTGGAATTATACAAAAGAGAAGGAAAAAAAAAGTTCTTGTTGAGAAATGGAAGATCAGGACAGGCAGGCCAATATGATGAGGAACTTTGGTTGGTATGCCTCCTTCGGCCAGCTTCCTCACTCCTACAGCCTGCGCCCACTGAGAGATTTCCCGTCAGCCTCAATCTTAGAGGTCCAAGACCAGGGCAGCAAGGTTAGTACAGAAAGACATTCGCAGGATGATATTGACAAGCTGGTTGTTGATGAGATCTAGCTCTAAAATATTCCCAATGGTCTACATCATCATTGGGTTTCCAACTTAATATTCGTTCATCTAGTATGTAACCACAGAATAGCTGGATCTCAAAATCCCCTTAAAGGGAAAATATTTGGGAGGAAGCTATATGGTAGGTCCTTGTTTCTTTATTGTTGTTGTCATTGTTGTTAATTAGCTCTGTTTTAAAATATATTTTCTTTAGAATCATAAAATGATATAAGGAATTCTATACAATTGACCTTGAACTGTAAGCATCAGAATAAGTAATAGCTATGATACATTTTAGCATCTGTAACACAGGGCAGCATTAGAGGCTGCTTTGCTGGGTCCAGACTTGCTGCTTGGCTAACCCATCACAAGTGCTAAGGGCTTCTGCTCAGCAGTTCTCGAAAGCATGGAGTTGCAACAATGATGAAAGAATGTCTCTCTGATGCCTGAGTCAAAGTTAAATCTCAGAAACAACAGCTTCTTTCTCACCAGTTCACCAGCATCCAGACTTTCCTTCTAAAACTTGTGAGGATGAAATATTTATATCAGCCTATAAATGAAGGCAAACATTCAATTTCCCCTTTGTACACGGATGCTACAATAAGACACATACACAGAGTTGTAGAGCTGGTGCAAAACTTGGGTACAGAAAAAAATAAGGAAAAAGAGAAGAAAAGAAAAGAAAAGAGGGAGGAGAGTGGAGGGGAGAGGGGCTTGTGCAAGGACAGGAGATAAAAAGATTCTTTTCCTATCCAGTTTGCTTCCTATCAGTGTCATAAATTTACCAGCATTACTTGCATTTTATTTTATTTATTTATTTATTTATTTATTATTTGTTTATATTTATTTTATTTATTTATTTTACCTTTATGATAACTCTGGAGTAATCTGAATCACACTCATTTTTCAGAAAAAGAAGCTGGTGCTCACAATAGTGAAGCAGGTCACACTACTAAAAAGTGTCAACCCCAGGATTCGATTCTAGGTCTCTAGGATTTTAAAAATACCCATTCTCTTTCATCGTATCTCATACATTCTCTTCCCAAGAGAAGCCCCCGTGGATGTGTGCTTTCAATTCTGTAAGTGTGGATAACATATATCTGGTGCCAAGATGAGAGAAGTCTGTTCGTTGGTCAATATGACCGAACAAGAATGAGTTTTCTTCTCCTCATCAAAAGAGAGACTGGAGGAGCGCCTGGGTGGCTCAGTGGGTTAAAGCCTCTGCCTTTGGCTCAGGTCATGATCCCAGGGTCCTGGGATTGAGCCCCGCATCGGGCTCTCTGCTCAGCAGGGAGCCTGCTTCCCTTCTTCTCTCTCTGCCTACTTGTGATCTCTGTCTCTCGAATAAATAAATAAAAATACAAATAAAACATTTTTTTAAAAAAAGAGAGAGACTGGATGTTGGAGAAAGAAGAGACAAGTGCTAAACCTGCTAACCATAGCAGATATACCCTAATCCCCCTTCCTAGACACCTTTTATCATAGCCTTGGAGAGAGTATGGAGTGGAAAAATATAGGGAACATGATAGACCTCTACTCGATAAACAGAATACAATAGTTGTACCTTTTAATCAAGTGCAGATGTCTACTTGGAACCTATGCACCACACCCTCCTGCATTTTTCCTCCTCTTGCAGCAACTATCTATACAGAGTCAGGTCTCCATGACAACTTAGGGGTTCCTTGCAGGGGCAGGCAGCATAGCATCCTATCTGGATTCAAATTCAGGGTCCATCATGAATGTGGCCTTGGAAGTGTACATTATTTTACCTCTCTGATCTTTATATGGTTCCTCAGTCTCTAAAAAGGGGGATAATAATATCTCATGGAGTTGCTATGAAAATTAAACAAAATAAAAAAAAATTAAACAAGATGATGTGCATGAAATTCCTATCACGGTGTGAAGACATAATAAAAGTCAGTATATTTTTCTCAAATCGTTGCTCTGATCTAGCTCAATAAATTACTTTCAGGTTGCTCTGAGGTATAGCGAATCATTCTGATGGCTCCTATTTGCTACAAGAAAAATTTATCTGGAAAAAAAGAAGCTGTTCAAAGAAGTTGAGAATTTTCTCAAGAGACCTGAGCTATTTAAGTTGTCCCAAATTTGTTTCCTATGTTCTGAGGCCAGGGCAAACAAAATTTCAGCCTATTAAATATTTAATATTTAGGGGCGCCTGGGTGGCTCAGTGGGTTAAATCCTCTGCCTTCAGCTCAGGTCATGATCCCAGGGCCCTGGGATCAAGCCCCTCATCAGGCTCTCTGCTCAGCAGGGAGCCTGCTTCCTCCTCTCTCTCTCTGCCTGCCTCTATACCTACTTGTGATCTCTGTCTGTCAAATAAATAAATAAAATCTTAAATATTTAATATTTAATACAGCCAATATATTAATTTTAGGTCCAATTTATGAAAATACGATACGGTATTGTACTATTGTATGTATGTACGAAGTATTGTTAAATGAATATCATGGTAATTTATGAAGATTTTAAAGAGCCTGAACCACAATTTTGAGGAATTTACATCATGGCAGAACTTTATACTTTGTATCTTCACTTTTGTAACGTATTGTTAAGTCTATATGGCTTATCTAACACCAAGACCTTTTTTTAAAAGATTTTATTTATTTATTTGAGAGAGAGAGCACAAGCAGGGGGAGCAGCAGGCAGAGGGAGAAGCAGGCTCCTCACTGAGCAAGGCGCCCAAGGCAAGACTCAATCCCAGGACCTTGGGATCATGACCCGAGCTGAAGGCAGACGCTTAACCAACTGAGTTACCCAGGCATCCCCTAACACCAAGACCCTGGTAAAGAATACAACCTCTAAAAATATCTTCAGACTTTAAGTGAACTACTTTTTGGCCTGCATTATGACAAAGACCAGGGACAGCCTATATATTTTACTACTTCCTCCATCAAAACCACAGCTACCACCAGCACCCATCAAGTATCACTCCCCAAACCTATTCCACTTATTAAGCATTGACAGGTGAAAAAAATAATTGACTAATTTAATGAAGCTAAGTTATTTGTACATTTTCTGAGACAGTTCTATGAATTACCATTAATAATACATACTTGTGTCAAAAAGCAAGCTATAGAGGTTATAGCAGTGACTCGGTGAGATTACCAGAGGGTTCAAGTCCAATGCACATCCCCACTAATTTAGCAGTGGAGTTGAATGAATTAAACTCTCTAAGCCTCAATTTCTACACCTACAAAATCTAAACAAATTCAATACACTATGTCATTCAATTAGATTAGATTTTTTTTAAGATTTTATTTATTTATTTAACAGAGAGTGATCACAAGTAGGCAGAGAGGCAGGCAGAGAGAGAGGGGGAAAGCAGGCTCCCTGCCAAGCAGAGATCCAGATGTGGGGCTCGATCCCAGGACCCTGAGATCATGACCTGAGCTGAAGGCAGAGGCTTAACTCACTGAGCCACCCAGGCGCCCCTAGATTAGATATTTTGATTAGTGTTTTACCTAATATATAAGAAACACTCAATACAGTAGTTACAGTACGCTAGAATACAAACAATTCATTTTCAGTTTATAAATCTGCCCGTGTTTCCCCCCCTTTTTAAAAAATCCACATATTTTTCCTTTCACTCTTTTTTTAAAGATTTTATTTATTTATTTCACACACACACACACACACACAGACACAAGCAGAGAGAGCAGCAGAGGGAGAGGGAGAAGCAGACTCGCACTGAGCAAGGGAGCCCAACACAGGGTTCAATCCCAGGACCCTGATCATGACCTGTGCAAAAGGCAGAAACTTAACCGTCTGAGCCACCCAGGTGCCCCTCACTCTTAACCCTGCTATATTATTGTAAAACTGCTATATTTTGTAAAACTCACTTAAATCCCTTGTGGAGAGAGATGAGACATTAATAAAAAAGCACACACAAATAAATAATATTTTTCTATTTCTTTCTTCAAAGAACAACTTTCTGTGTACTGAGTTTGTAAAAGATATGTTCAGTGGAGGATCATTTGGCTCTTTCTACCTTGAATCCAGAGGGGGGTTCTCAGGAGAGGGTCAGCAGGGCCATGTGAGTTTCCTCACATTTTGCCTTCAACCTCTTTTCCCAGCCAAGATTAAAAAAAAAAAAAATGTGCGTTCAACATTTCCAATCTAACTGACTCATCTGGCAGAAAAAAGAAGTCCAGATGCCAGGAGGAATCGGAAGGGGGAAGAAAAAAAAAAAAACTGGTGGAGGAAAAAGGTACCGGAAGGAGGGGGAGGTAGGAGAAGCATGTCATATCTCATCAAGCTATAAAAAACCAATCTTGAGGATTAAAAAGGAGGAAGCACTGACCTTCACAAGTAAAAACAGGGCCCTGGAAATAGAACAATTCTTAAAGTATAATTCACACCAAAGAGTGTTAACAATCAGTGTTTTTTTAATAAATGACTACGCTGTAATTCAGTTAACCTCAAGGTACTAACAAAAATAAGCATGAACCTTCATGGGAAAGCCAGGGGTAAAACTTCTGAAACATTCATGTTCAAATATACTAACAAATCCAAAGCTGTACTTGAATTAGACTACTATGAAAAATAATCAGAGTATGGTTACACAAGTATATACATATGTCCAAAATCACCAATTACATGCATTACGTGCAGTTTTTGTATATCTATATTTCAATAAAGCTTGAGGAAAAAAGGTCAGAGTAATTGTTTTATAGTTTAATTATGTGAAATAACTAGTGTATTTTAATCTGTTTCTTATAATTTTTAGCTGATTTGTTTCACAATAATTGCTGAAGATAAATTCATTATTTCTTAAAACTCCCACCACTTATGCATATGTCCAATGAAAATATCTCATCACCATAGTCCATGCACCTTTAGATGTTTCAACTTTCTAGTTTTGACCATTCTGAAATACATTACCTACGCCCAGAATACATAAACGTGACAATAGACAGCATTCCTTCTATTTAAGTATTATTCACCGAAGTATCTCTCAAATACACTGTCTTCAACATTTTTACAGGGAAGAAAAACAATGACATGTTAAATGAGGTGGAAGTATCCAAAAAGTTCATGTCAAAGAAGAATTAAAAGGCAGGTTTATGGGGTATAGAGTACCATTTAGTTAGTTGGAAAATGATGACTCAGCACCAAGTTCATGATACTCTGCTAAAAACTCAGAATGAGGGAAAAATAAGACATGGTTTGTACTTGGAGCTCAGCATTCGCTGGAAGCAAATCTCAGGCATGCAAAAAAAACCAAGTACATGTCATAAAATTTGTGATGAAAATATCAGCTATGAAAGCACAGGGAAATTTTTCATAATTATTGCTGTGACTCAACTTTTTTCCCTCTGTAAAGTGAGGGAGCTCTCTTAGGTCCTGTATGTCTTTTCCAGCATTCATGTTTTGTGATGCTATGTTTAGAACAAAGTTTATTTTACTAAAAAAAATTTTTTTTGCCTTTAATAAGTTAGGTACTTGTACCAGAGAGTGCAAAATGCCGTGGGCCAGTAGGACAAAGATTAACAACGGGAGAAACAAAAAAACCAAGAACTGAAGAAAAGAAAACGTGTTTTAATCTGATTTCTCTCATCTGATCCTGCATTCCTAGAATGCGTGTAATTACTCTAACATCCTTTTTCTGGGGTTATTATTTTGTTTGATTAACAAATATATGTGATTTAAAAAGTTTTTTAATCTGCCACCATCACATCCAGTTTACGTAAAATAATCAGATATGGAAACTCGGTCAACGAAAGAAAAGAATAAACTGGAAACATTGTGACGTGAGTTCCTTATGGCTGCGCTAGGCATGAGAAAGTTCCACTACTACTCTTCCCTCTTTCCTGCCCCTTTGTCTCCCAGCTCTGTGATATGCATGCCTGCAAGAGAGCAAAGATTAAATAAGATAAAATTAAATGACACACGTAAAGCCTCCAATAAATAATAGCGCTCGTGACTTGCTGATTATTACCAACACTTACGCATTCTATTTTTTCTGCCGTTCTTCACTCTCAACCGTGGGCCGTACTTTTGTAAAGCCTCCCAGAGCGTGATATGTGTCATGCTTGAGAGCACTTGAGCACTTCAGAGGATCTGGGGATGCCTACCGACAAATATATGTGTCTATGTGTGTATATACATATGTATATGTGTATTGGCATTATAAATGACTAATTTAGCACTGATATGTACTGATTTGTGCTACTATATGACTACTAAATCAAATATGTATATTTCACACATTAACATATATAGTTTTATATAGTTACTTTACTTTATATTTATTTATATGTATATTTTATCATGTGTTATTTAATTTACTTTATATAATTTATTTTATTTATATATTTACCATATATTGAAATATATAATATATATTTAATCTAGTAGTCATATTTATATTGGAGTATATTTGAAAATGTTATAGCTAGCACATCAACCTGGTGATTTAAAAGATAGTACTATTTTTTTTTAAGATTTTATTTATTTATTTGACAGACAGAGATCCCAAGTAGGCAGAGAGGCAGGCAGAGAGAGAGGGGGAAGCAGGCTCCCCGCGGAGCAGAGAGCCTGATGTGGGGCTCTATCCCAGGACCCTGAGATTATGACCTGAGCCGAAGGCTTTAACCCACTGAGCCACCTAGGCGCCCAAAAGATAGTACTATTAAATAAATTTAATTACGTTAAAAATAGCAGTATATGGGGTGCCTGGGTGGCTCAGTGGGTTAAATCCTCTGCCTCCGGCTCAGGTCATGATCTCAGGGTCCTGGGATAGAGCCCTACATCAGGCTCTCTGCTCAGCAGGGAGCCTGCTTCCCCCTCTCTGCCTGCCTCTCTGCCTACTTGGGATCTCTCCGTTAAATAAATAAATAAATAAAATATTTTTTTAAAATAGCAGCATATTCACAGAGGCATAACAGCACAGGTGATATGTGGCTATAGAAAAATTATGAGGATGGTCCACGAACACTGAAGTTTTGGAAACCATTAGCTAAAGCAACCAATGACCGTTTTCACAATCTAAGGGGTGGGGAAGTAGTGTCACATTTTGAAAGAGGCAAATGTCTTACTTTCTAAATTATAAATTATTTCCTTGAGGGGAAATTCAGTCTCCACCCAGGTGAATACATTAATATGTGCTCGACAACTGAATGCTGCATCTATCTGAGGACAATTGAAGTTGTGTGTGTGTGTGTGTGTGTGTGTAGTGTGTGCGTGTAACTGCAGGGGTGCTGCTGGACATGGTGGAGTCAGGGTACGGCAGTGGGGGTGGTAATAACTCTGAATTCACAAGGATAGATGAACCAATCTTCACCTGTTCACTAATTTTACATGTTGAAATCTACAAATAAGTTCCTATGCCATACCTTCCCAAAATGCATTTGTGCACTTCCTGCTTTAGATTTTATTTATTTATTTGACAGAGATCACAAGTAGACAGAGAAAGAGGGGGAACCAGGCTCCCCGCTGAGCAGAGAGCCCGATGCAATGCGGGGCTTGATCCCAGGACCCTGGGACCATGACCTGAGCCAAAGGCAGAGGCTTTACCCCACTGAGCCACCCAGGCGCCCCACTCTTCCTGCTCTTTAAAGACAGAAATACTGACGATTTGCATTACTGAGCCCTGTCAATTGTAAAATTTTCCACTGAATATTATAATTATTCATTTATAAGTCCTTGAAGGTAGAAAATATCCAGTTCACAAGTTTATTTCTAGAGCCCAGGTCAGTGCCTGACACAGTAGAGGTGTTCAGTAAATATCTGTCAAATGAATGAAGTTATAAATTAATGCTTCAGTCCTAGAGAGCTTTCAGGAGCAGGGCTTTGGGAGAGGAAATAGGAAAGAGAACCTTCAAGACACAAAATCAAGCCATTTATTTCATGGCCTCTTCTGCCTACTAGGTCTAGCAAGGAGCCGCCCAGCAGTGATCTCACCTGTAGAACCTGCTGGGCAAGGCCAGCCAGCAAGTGAGGTGGGTCCCACCACTCAGGTGTCAAACACAGTCAACCTGGCTAATAGAGTCCCAGAAGTGCAGTGTGATTGCTCTCTCTCTCTCCATCCAGATCTGCCCTGGTAAACTTGATCTAATTGTCCACCATGGAATTTGGCCAGTACACTGAGATTATAGTATGTTGAGAAATTTGAACTTTAACCACATATAAATAAAAGCACAGGGATCAGGGCCACTCCCTCTTACTTCTGGGTTGTTTTTTTTTTCCAAAGAAAAACAGTTGCTTAGGAGTCTGTGAATTTTCTTTTTTGTTGTTGTTGCTTATTTTTAAAAGATTTTATTTATTTATTTTAGAGAGAGTGTGTGTATGTGAGCGGGGGGAGGGGCAGAGGGAAAAGGAGAGGGGGACTCTCCAGCAGACTCCTCACCGAGCACAGAGCCCAACTCGGGGCTGGATCTCACCATCCCAGGATCATGACCTGAACCAAAATCAAGAGTCAGGTGCTTAACTGACAGAGTCACACAGGTGCCCCGGGAATCTGGGAGTTTTCGGTGAGAGGGAAAAAGAAAGTCTAACTGATTCAATTTTTTAATATAAATTCTTCCAAACGTCTTTAAAATAACTAAAATCTATTGAATACTAATATCTGGAATCTAAATAAAAAGCAGTACCGCTTATTAGACCTCCAAAAAAGCTGTTCAATGCAGAGAAAGATACAAAATAAGTAAGATACAGTCTCTAGAGCTGCCTTTTCAGTCAGATGTCGACTGAAATAGTTCAAAGCCCTAAGAAAATACTCTCCTTTGTCCCTCAGCAATAGATGCAGAAAGGTTAAGTCTTTCTAGTTTACAGTAGAAGGTCACCATGCATATTATCACATGTCCATGCAGTAGAATTAAACAGATTTTAATATTCCTTTTTAAGCAAATTTTCCTGGCCAAGAAAAATTGTCTCAGGCTTAGGCTTGGATGATATTCTCAAGCTTTCTGGGTGCAGCTGGGCAAAGTCCTCTCCATAAACAAACTAGAGGTGGATCAGGGTTTTCTTCATTTCAAAAAATGGTTTACAGGAGGAGCCCAACAGCTAGACAATTTCCACAGTGCATTACACTTGTGTCCACCCTAGCGACAAATCTTCAGGATCACACCCAATGAAGAGGCTCAGTTACACGTGTAAGAGTTATTCTCTTCACCGACGCAACACTGACTGACTGCCTGTCGTTTTCTTGTTTCCTTTCCCCCAATATAGCCTTCTTTCTCGTATTGAAGGACACCACTTTGCAATACGCCTTCTCCTCTCTGTTTTATCTCCTATACCATCAACGTCTCTGGTACAGTTGTTTTCTGGTTTCATGGCTATTTCTTGACAGAAAGTTACTTAATGAGAGAGCGGGAGTGGTATAAAACCACGGGAGTGACTAGAAATGTCACGACAAGCAAAGCCAATCTTACTGGCAGTGAGCAAGGATAGAGAGAACGCTGGATTGAAATCAGAAAATCTAGGGATTGGTGCTGGCACCGAGGATTGCCTGGTGGCCCTAGAATTCGGGGAACCTCATGAGTAGTTCAGTTTCAACCTTTATCTCAGGAGTATGCTCACGGCCCTGGGTGCTTGACAGAAACGACAGTTCAACTGAAACAGACCGCAGGAGTTTTATGTTGTACTAAATTATAAATTGTACGTCTCTGTATCCCATGATGATGTGGTGGGTGACGATGTTAGGAGAAGGAAGCCACGCACACCGACTGCCCCCAGCCCTCTGTCTACTCTCACCCGGACTGGACTAATTCAGGGAAATTATGGAGTTCGTTCCTCCGGGCACAAGGAATTCATACCTCTGAACAATCCTACCATCTTTTGTAGACTTGTCCAGTTGGATGGCTTCATCAAGCTCTTCCCAAGCCTACTTTATGCTTTATGGTGCTACTGGCCATGTTCTCCTTTCAACCTGCAAGCACTGTCCACACCCCTACCTGCAGGCCGGCTGTTTGTGAGCATCTGGACTAGACCAGAACTGAGCAGGGTGATGGTTCTGGTGCTAGACTGGCATGGGTTCGGACACTGGCACTAACATGAAGTAGTTGTGACACCTGAAACTTGTTATTTAATTTCCCCAAGACTCCATTTCCCACTTTGTATAGAGAAGACCCAAATGGCTTACACTGCAAATGGGTGGAACAAATTTAAAACAAACAAACAAACAAACAAACAAACGGGCTTTATTATAGCTCAAGAACTAAAAGTAATGGACATCAGAAATATATTTAGAATTGTCCAGATATTTGAGTCACAGTCTTTTAAAAATAAAAGAGTTTAAGGAGAGGCAGCTGAGGGGCACCTGCATGGCTCAGTCAGTTAAGTGTCTGACTCTCAATTTCGACTCGGGTCATGATTTCGGGGTTGTGAGATTGAGCCCCGTGTCAGGCTCCACACTCAGCAGGGAGTCTGCTTAAGATTTTCTCTCCCTTGCACTCTCCTTCTCCTCCCTCCTCCCACTCTGCTCTCTCTAAAACAAATAAATAAATCTTCAAATAAATAAATAAATAGAGGCAGCTGTGCAAGTAAAAGGAGATACACTTAATGCTTTCTTTGAACTCATAGCTCTTGGTTAGATTATCAAATCTGCACTGGTACAACAACTAAGCCTAATAGGTACTCAATTATTTTTAAATAATTAAATAAGTACATAATTGAATGAACGAATGAATGAATGAGTGAGTGAATGAATAAATGAATGAATCAATCCCACTAAAGCTGTTTGGAGAAATATGGAATTCCACATACCTCCTCTAGGTGGCGAACTGATACCTCCTACCGTGTGTTGCATTTCCTGTGTCTGCCACAATTGACAGGAAAACTATACTAGAGAAATCTGTAACTTTATGTCTGTCATAGTCTAGAAATAAGAAACCATTAATGTCTTTTCTGCCAAAGTTATCTCTTTATTTTTACGACTGTATGCTTCTTGTCAAAAAAATTGTTTATAGAAAGTCATTAAGAAATATGATTGTGTAAGTACTATAAAGAAACAGAGTTGCGCAAGAGACTTTTCAGAGCACTTCTGCAAGCTTGCTGTGAGGACTTTCCATTTCATGGTGTACTCAGCAAAACATTGTTTTGCCCCAAGCTCGTTATTATTTTCCTAGGATGTTCATTCTCTTCTTAATATGGGAAAAAATAAAATTCTACTAACAACGACTTCTTAAAAACTAAGCCTCAACTCTATTTTTTTCCTTCTAGATTCCCCGTGACAGTAACAGATAAAGTTGAATAAGAGATAAATGCATTATCCTATCAGTTGACTAGAGAATAACTATCCAAGGAGATAAATGAATCCAAATGCATTGCTTTAATTTTCCTTCAAGCCAGGATATGAGGTCCCTGAATGATTTAAAGAATGCTCACCAAGCTCCATTTCCCTTTGTGATGACATAGTCTATATTTTCTTATAAAGGAAATATGACTCAAAACTATCTTGGAGGGCCATAAGAGCTGAAGGACAAAGCTAACATCCATCTACAAGCACACCAGACGGGAACAAGGAGAACTGAAGATGCCTGTCCTGATTCCAAAAGCCAGGGGAGGAGGTGAGTGAAAAGAACAATGACATGTTCTAGCCCAAGAGCTAAAATTAAATGCATGTAAATAATTCTTGTTGAAACTAGAAGCCAGGGTAGATTAGGCAAACCAGGTACAGAGTTCTTTCTTGCCGAAACATGCCAGGCTAAGAGTCACCTAGCATTGAGACATGGCTACTGACAGAAGTGAGGTTAATACTGGACAGTCATGGGGTATCCTGAACTCGCATAGCAGCCCTTAAACAGCGGTATGTACCTAAAGCCCATAGATTCTGTTTTATCCTATCCAGAAAGCTGAATGCCCGTCGTCCAAATACAGGTATCTGAATGAGAATTTCTAGCGCACATGTAAATATCTCTCTAATACCCATTTCTTAAGCAACCACTCTGGGCCAGGCTCTTGAATAATACGAAGATGAATAAGGCATGGTCCCTGCCCTCAGACATGTACACACATAATTATATGAGATTAATCGAGGGAGAGGGAGAGAAAAAAAAGGAGCTAAGGCCAGACAGGTACGTTGATGCGAGAGTGTGGAAGATCCCATCCCACAGCTGGGTTCGTGGCAACTTGTCAGACCAGAATCTGGCCATAACAGTAGTTTCTGCCAAATGTTGAACTGAGCCTATATTGCTGGGTCTCTGAAGCAGCTAAAGCCATGGAAATAGACCTGGAAAGGGAGGTATAAACACCTAAAATACCTTTCGAAAGGCATTTTGGGCTAATTTCATTACGTCCTTCCCAAAGGTATGCAAGAAGTCCAAGGAGAAGAAAACACCCCCTATTAAATCAACGTGTTACTCCTAACTTTGTCATGAGCACACAACCCCAAACCTTCCTAACTAAATGAATAAACCAGCTAAATAATCATTAATAGAGGAATATATAAAAACCACAAGCTCTCTCATATCACAACTTTAAAGGAATAATATAGCTCTAGGAGAGAAACATCTCCATACATACAGAAGTAAAAGAAAACAGCCAGGAGGAAAGAATTTGGGCTATAAACTTACCTTGGTATTTGATACTATTTAAAGACTTTTTCTAAAGGTGAAGTAAAAGCAGAAAATGGCACAAATATGTTAATAAGGTATGAGATATGATGCACTCTTTCCTCATCACTATCACGTTATGCCTCCAGAATTATAATGATTCAAAGTGGATTTTTTAACTTAAAAATGTTGGGGTGTTTGGATTGTTATTTCACCTACAAAAAACAATGTAACTTGAAGGGCAGTGTGTGAAGATTTTTAATATTTTCCCTAAATATTACTAGGTTGTTTTAGGCCCTTTCTCTGTAGCCAGTTTTGCAAGTTAACACATGTTTAAAGCCTTCAATCCAACTCACCCATGCACACTCTAATTTCAGTTCATAGAGAGAAAAGTACATTTTGACCCAACTTCTGTTATTAAGTTGATATCCTATCCCCGACTCAGCCCAATGCAAATCAGTTGTCATTTGTCTTGACTCTTCTTTACAAGAAAAAAAGAAAAGAAAAGAAAAGAAGAAGAGGGAAACGGGGCTCAATAAAAGAAAGGGACCGACCACCCCTTCCAATAGCAGGAACTGAAAGTCGCCTGTTAACCGTAGCCCTTCCATTTATGGTAAGTCAACAACCCAGGCCCTGTGGCTTCTGCTTTATTGTGATTGTATAATTTTCTCTCTCAGTGAAAAATTCTCTTTTAGGTAAGTTTTCTACAATGGCTCAAGAGCTTCGGATGTGATAGCCTTGTCTCCTAGGGAAATTCAGAAATACAAAAAGCCAGAGTCTCACTTTTGTGAGTCAAAGTCACCTCTAGAAATGAGGCAGGATGCCACCGAAAGAAAGCCAGTGCGACGCACAGAGGATGTGGGGTGCAGCCCCATAGCTCAAATCAGCCAGTGACCTTTTTCAAAGGCAAATACACAGAGAAGCACCACTGTATGGACGCCAAGGTTCCACAAGTCGAACAGGTGCGTCCACCCTCTCCGGGTGCCGCAGCCCAAGCTAGACACACCCGGACTCTCCCACTCACAGGGCCACCAGGGCTGGTCTCAGTTCAAGTGGGTGGAAGCTTACTGCCATGGGGCTACGTGAGAACTGTGTTGGATGCCAGTCCACATAGGCGTGATTACCCAACAAGGAAAAGAAAGAGGTAAAGCAAACAGATGCACACATGTCTGCGCAATTCCTTTGAAAAGAGCTTGAAGTACAAAAATGAAGCCTAAGAGCGAATGGTATTAGCTCAATTCGTATGAAATACGCACCAACCCTCTCTAAAGCAATTTTCTAATTCCAGCAGAAGTTGTTTCAGCTGCCCTTAGTAGCACTTACTGGTTTACTGTAAACACATGAGCTAGACTAAATAAGCAACAAAAACAACAAAACAAAATAAAAACCCTAAAAGAATTTAAAGTAATAATGCTAATGTAATTGTAATGATGATCATAATAATTACAGTTACCATTTACCTGTGGTCTCCTGGCTTTTTCCTTACCATTTCCTTTCGCCTACACTGGCCGGCTTGGGCCTCCTCTCCAAGTCATCCCCATAGGAAGGCACCCACCCACCCCCACCACCCCCTCTGTCTGCGCAGAACATGCATCCAGGGCCAGAGCTCAGGCCTGCTGACTGGGTCGGTGCCTCTCTGCCTCAGGCACATGGGAGCTGGGGAAGGGGCTTTTAAGAAATAATAAAAGGAACAAAACAAGAAAGTCTTTGGGAGTTGTCACCTACTCAGATCCTTGAAGGCTGCATGGTTTTGATGGTCCCGATTCATTAGGAATGTCTCCTTTCCAGACAGCCAGGGCCAAGACCCAACCCCTGACCTGCTGAGAGCACAGGCCCTCCCAGTCCCCAGGCTGCCACCAGCCCAGAGGCCCTTGTCTTACAGAGGCCCAGGCCTGAGGCTGCAGAAATCTGGGGCAGCCACCATCAAGAAGCTCATCCCAGGGGCCAGAATTCCTTCACCAGTATGGATTCACTTTGGGACTACATAAGTAAAGCAGTTGTGGTTTTTGTGTTTTTTACAGCTTTTTTCTTCCCTAAAAATGATTTGCAGTTGTCTGTGAAGCACTTTGCCCTGATATGTATGTTCTACAATAAAAAACAAGTCAAATTTTTTTTAAAATAAGCCGGTTTGCTATAGTTAGCTGCATAACTTCATCTTCCTAACAGCCTGATGAGGTAGGTATTTTAATCCCCATTTTACAGATAATGAAGTTGTATAAATCTAAAATAAATATCTTCTCCCAAAATACTATATTTTGTATCTAATCTAATACAGCTAGAGTAAAAGAGCCATCAACTCCAACTGAATTTTTTCCACTCTACTAAGGGTCAGCAAACTAGGACCCTTGCATCTTATCTGTCCCGCTGACTGTTTTTGCAAATAAAGTTACATTGGAATTCAGACATTCTCATTCATTTCTGTATTATCTGTGGCAGAGTTGGTGTTGGGACAACAGAGTTGAGTAGTCCGGTGAAAGAAACCATATGGGCTCATAGAAGCTAAACAATTTCCTATCAGGCCCTTTAGAGAAAAATTTTGTCAACCTCTACTCTTCAAGGTGCCATTAAGAATTTTTATGGGGCTCCTGGGTGGCTCAGTGGGTTAAGCCTCTGCCTTCGGCTCAGGTCATGATCTCAAGGTCCTGGGATCGAGTCCCGCATCGGGCTCTCTGCTCAGCGGGGAGCCTGCTCCCCCCACCCACCGCCTGCTTCTCTGCCTACTTGTGATCTCTCTCCCTCTGTCAAATAAATAAATAAAATCTTTAAAAAAAAAAGAATTTTTAGAAGGTTGAGTCTAAAGAATATTTTCAGAGAATTGGGAAATTCTAACAAGTGGGAGTTCACCGTCATCAATTTCTTTGTGAACAGCTACCCTAGGACATTTTGCCCATGCAGAGAGCTTTCTTCCAGTCTCTAAAAACCCAGGGAAACAGTATGTGTTTTAGAAAGCAAGAACTGAATTTCACTGACCCACTCATTCAAGTCCTTCCCGGTTCTACCTCCAGCTTCCCCGCGCCTCAACTCCTCACGGGACAGCTCTTCCAACTGTGTACCTACGAGAAAAGGAAAGACAGGAACAGTGAAAAAGTGTTGCTACAGCTTCATGGAACTTCCATTCTATTTTCAGACCCTGCTCCTATGCCAGAGGGGAAGTTTGAAGGAAACATGACAAATACCAGGGTTTACCTCGTTTAGGCTTGTCAGATTGATGCAAGCCTGAGGGGGTAAATTTATAGACTAGAATAATATACCTTTAATATGGAAGGCACATCAGATAATAGCCAATTGAGATGATTCAGTTTATCAAAAACAAGAACAACAACAAAAACAAAAAACAAAAAACAAGAACCCAGCAAAGCCAGGTGACTGACTTCTCCCAGGGTAGCAAGAGAGAAGAGGCTTCTCATCCATTCTACCACACATTCAGCAGGATCTGGCTTAAGGCCAAAACTGCATCCTATTCCATATATCCATTAATTTCATGTCCTTTCTCAAGGCCACAGCTTTGGTGGAAAGAGTACCTTTGGGGAATCAAGCCGGTTCAGGTTCAAACCCTCTTTTGATCCCTTACTCCTTGTGCAAACTTAGGAAAGCCAGTAAACCAGTGGAAGCCCCTGTTTTATAGAAGTAAAATATAGTTAATTGTTCCCTGAGTGGAAAGAAGAGAAAATGAGACATTCAGTGCCAAATGAGGTGCCCAGCACATTGCAGGCACTTTCTCAATACATGGCAAACACGACTATTGGTCTCCAGAGACAAGCAAAACTGCATCACTTCAGTCTTTTATTGGGCCAAGGTCAGTAGGCATTAGCAGTTGGACAAAGAAACATCTCACGGTTCAGGGCAAGATGATAACCTGCTGGCCACATATTACAGAGGTATTTCTACTCTGAGGGAAATTTAGAGTTTTCACCTGAGAAAGAAAAATGTTAATTTTCTAATCAACTCTTGTACCAGTTGCATATAATTGTTATTATATGTTATGATTTATGGACAGCCTTGTTTTTAATTATGAGGTTTTTATTGGAGAGACAGGTTTCGGGGTGAGTTTGCCATCTGACTTGCCAGCACTTGTTTAAAGTTTTTATAGTGTGACTCATTTACGTGTGTGTGTGTGTGTGTGTGTAGGGGAGCTATTATTAAATTTTTCTGGCATATAGTGAAAAATTTGTGATTCAAATTTGTCCATATATTTACCTCCCCTCCACCTACTCTATCCTCTCACATACCTCACCCCTCCCCCATCTGTCAAGGCTAGCTTCAGATGATTCTCAAGGTTTCCTACAGATAAGATCACTTGGAATGGTCCTTGCCTAATTCCCTTTCGCTCTTTGTGCATGTGAAACAGAAGAAAACCCTGCTCAAAAGCGACAATCTTTCAGGTAGTATGGTGCATGGAAAAACTAGAGGAAATCAGTAAGTCAATGTAAAAGCAGGAATGCTATATCTTTATGCTCAACGTTTTTTATTTATTTTAAAGATTTTTTATTTACTTATTTGAGAGAGAACGTGAGAGAAAGAAAGAGAGAGAGCATGATCAAGGGGTAGGAGCGGAGGGAGAAGCAGACTCCCCCCTGAGCAGGGAGTTTGATGGGGAGACTCCTTCTCAGGACCCCACAATCATGACCTGAGCTGAAGGTAGACAACGCTTAACAGAATGACCCACGCAGGTGCCCCTTAATGTTTTTAATTTTGTAGAAAGAGAACCTGCAGGAAAAATCACCTTCACATTGAAGTCAGCGAGATCAGTGTAGATCAGTGCTATAGATCAGTACAGATCACTGTACATCAGTGCTATAAATTGCCTACAGAGGAAAAGAGAGAGAACATGAGTACACAAAGCCCACGGAAGAATAAAGATATTTCCGTAAGTAGAAAAATGAAAACAAAATGGAATGGATAGCATTGATTCCATTCCATGGTGATTCAATAATACCAACAGGTAAACTTTTGTTAGATGTGTGCACGTGTGCTAGGAAGCTAACCTATGAAGCCTGGCACAGGCCATCATCGAAAGATACAGGTGATAACATTTTGCACATGCAGGAGTTTTCTTTTGTACTGTTATTGACTTTAAGTTTCTAATTGTTCTGTTAATTAAAAGTATGAAAGATTAGGAGAAATAAAGGGAAGGAGTGAAAGAGATAGGGTAAGGAGGAAAGAATTGGAAAAACAAGAGAAAGAAAAAGTGTCCAGAGTTAGCTGTCACAGTTCGACAGAACTGCAAACACTTGGGGCCCATGTCCAGCAGTGATAACTCGGTTCCAGCCACCCTGAATCACTTCTGGAAGTGCTGACTTGTGTTATATATTGCTGAATAACAGATTAATCCCTCCAACTCAATCTGCAAAAATGAATAGCTTAACAGGCCTCCAGTCAGGGCTCTGGAGTTGGCTTCGCTGGGTCTTCCGCTTCACAGTATCCCACAAGGCTGCAGACAAGCTGTCCGTCAAAGCTGGGTCTCATCTGAAGGCTTGCCTAGGGAAGGATCTGTGTCCCAATTAACCACACGAAATTGTTGGCAGGATTCATTTCCTTGAGGGATGTTGAACTGAGGGCTTCGGTTCCCTATAGTGCTTGGGTCCCCCTTCCTATGGCAGCTTGCTTCCTCAAAATCAGTGTGAGAGAGAGACAAAGAGACCTCTAGCAAGACAGAAGTCACAATCTTTTGCAAACCAAGCAGGGAAGTGACAGCTCCCGTAGGTTGCCATATATTCTATTGGTTAGAAAACAGTTTCTTAAGTGGGATTACACAAGACACGAGTACTAGAAGGTGAAGTAGTCAGGGGCTGTCTTAGAGGCTGCCTACCACAACTTGGCCATCTACGCTCCTTCTCTTTGCTAACTTTTTCCTGTTTCGTCTCTATTCAGATTACCACAACATTCCAAAATAGTCAGGTCTAAATAGACAAAAGTTTAATTTTAGGTCTAAGTTTGCAATCCTCAGAAGAGTTAGTAGTATAGTAGAAGCAGAGGGTTGATAAGAAGGTATGAGCACCAGGCCCAGTTCCGGAGATTTACTGGTGACAAGAGTTAGTCCATGAGCCTGATTTTCTCATCCTTGAAATGGGGATAATTATGTTTTCTGTGTTTACCTCACATAACTATTATGAGGACCAAGAAATACCACGTGTAGCAGTGTTTTCCAAAACGCAGAAACATAGCACAGGAGGTACTTCTGATGACTCTAAGTGGTAAATGGACTACAGGTGGAACTTTTTAAAGTGCATTAGAAAAATAAAACTTGCACAACAAAACCACAATTCTTATAGCTAATGTTGCTTAAATGAGACTTAAATGAAGTTGGAAAAAAGGTGAGTCAATCTGAAGAAAACTATTAAGAAAGTAAAGACAGATGGTCTGAGAATGGGGCAAACATTATGATAGTGATATATAAATGATTGCATAAAATATAAAATGCGCCACAAAGGCAACCAATCTTGTTCATTGACTCTTGCTCCATGACTCTGGGTTAAGAAGGAAACTAGATAAATTCTTTGCTATCAACAGAGCAAACCTAAGTACAATGGTGAAAGAGATGACCATTTGAAAATCCAATCCTAGGGGTGCCTGGGTGGCTCAGTGGGTTAAAGCCTCTGCCTTCGGCTCGGGTCATGATCCTGGGGTGCTGGGATCGAGCCCCACATCAGGTTCTCTGCTCGGCGGGGAGCCTGTTTCCCCCTCTCTCTGCCTGCGTCTCTGCCTACTTATGATCTCTGTCTGTCAAATAAATAAATAAAATCTTAAAAAAAAAAAGAAAATCCAATCCTAAAAGTTTTGCCCACAAAGAGTCCTTCCCCTATTACTTCTTTTTCTTTGTCTCATTTATCACTTTATCATTTAAAGTGTCCCCACAGAGTGGCTTGAACATATTAATCAAGCTATGAAAGTTTACTGACTTGGTTTTATTTTATTTATTTACTTATTTTTATTTAAACTCTAGTTAGTTGACATACAGTTCAATATCGATTTCAGGAGTAGAGTTCAGTGGTTTGTCATTTACTTATAACACCCAGTGCTTTTCCGAGCAAGTGCCCTCCTTAATACCCATCACCCATCCATCCCATCCCCCACCCACCTTCCTCCATCAACCCTCAGTTTGTTCTCCATAGCTAAGAGTCATGATTTGTTTCCCCACCTCTCTTTTCCCCCTCCCAAAACGTTCATCATTTTGTTTCTTAAATTCCACATATGAGTGAAATCATATGGTATTTATCTTTCTCTGATTGATTTACTTCACTTAGAATAATACATTTATTTCACTTAATGTAATATAATCTAGCTCCACCTACATCATCATTGCAAATGGCATGATCTCTTTCTTGTTGATGGCTGAGTAGTATTCCTTTGTGTATATGTATATATGTGTGTGTATATATAATATATACATACTGTATCTTCTTTATCTACTCATCATTTGATGGCATTTAGGTGCTATTATTAATAAAACACTTATATCATTTGTTCTCTGATTCCCTTTCTTTCCTAGCAATATACTAATAATAATTTGAATTTATTAAGGGCTTACTGTGTGCTAAAATATACATATACTATTTCAAGGAATACTTCTCCTGTGAGGAAGTTTGTGTTATCATACCTTACGAATAAGGAAACTGAAGTCTAAAGATAAATTACTTGACAAAAATCACTCAGCTAGAAAGTAATACTTTTACATTTCAGCATTGCAGTTTTTTCTCTGGTACGTAGGAAAATACATCAATACCAGATCATTCGAAACAAGGTCAGAGAATGAGTCACTTTTTGCCAAATATTACTGACCCAAACTCTCACCCCACTCATTCCCGGGGCAGAGGAGCAAACAGAAAGATAAGGTTCAGACCCTGCCTAGGGCTTTTCCCAGGCAGAGATGTCACACTAACCACCCCCTGAATAACCTCCCAACCAAGGAAAGTCTATAAGCAAAGAAGAAGTGCCTTACCGATGGGCTAAACACCTATCGAGCTGTTTGACTTCAAAGTCTCTCCTCAAAAGAAGACAACATCTCACTTTTGCTTTTTTCAGAATGACATGTAAATTTTGGCTGAAACCAGATATTCCAAGTGATAAGGATAACTGAAATGTGTTTCATTCTTTTTCAAAAAGAGCTTTGAGCTTTATATCTTTAGAGCTAGAAAAATAGACTTTAAAAAAAACCTATTTTGAAAAAACTGATTGCTAGAGCTATAGCTCACTAACCAGGAAGTGGATGGAATTCAAGAAATTGCAGAAGGTAGAATGGTCCCATGTAGGAAGTATTACTTTCTATACTCAGATTATCTTCTATCCATTTTGTAACACAAAACAAGTTATTGCTCAGTTGAATCATGGAATATTAATATGACAATGCTTTTATATTGATCATGTTTTGTTAACTCTTTAATTTGTTTTGAAACTTTCATTTCAACACTGCTTAGGTTTATAATCACATCAAATACAATTTGAGCCTAGAGTGTCAAAGTTAAAATTCAAAAGCTGCTGTCATAATGATACTAAATTCTGGCTTGTGATACTTTTTTCTAAACTTTCAACTATGCTTTGGTTTATAACCTAACCAGTTTTTCAGCACTGAATTATGAGTATGCATTTAGTATGGGAAGAGCAAAATAAAAAATCTAAACCTAAGGGTGCCTGGGTGGCTGAGTCGGTTAAGGGTCTCCCTTCTGCATTTGGCTCAGGTCATGATCCCAGGGTCCTGGGATCCAGTCCCGTTTCGGGCTCCCTGCTCAGTGGGGCACCTGCTTCTCCCTCTCCTTCTGCCTGCAGCTCCCCCTGCTTGTGCACTCTCTCTCTCTCACTATCTCTCTCTATATATATGTGTGTCAAACAAATAAATAAAATCTTTTTTAAAAGTCTAAACCTGGGGCGCCTGGGTGGCTCAGTGGATTAAAGCCTCTGCTTTCGGCTCAGGTCATGATGCCAGGGTCCTGGGATCAAGCCCCGCATCAGGCTCTCTGCTCAGCAGGGAGCCTGCTGCCTCCTCTCTCTGCCTGCCTCTTTGCCTACTTGTGATCTCTTCTGTCAAATAAATAAAAGCTTTAAAATAAATAAATAAATAAATCTTTAAAAAATAAAAATAAAAAGTAAAATAATCTAAACCTAACTTGCCTTATTTTGGTACCAAAGTCTACTTCTTGAAACTTTTATTTTAACTGTGCCAAGGTTTCTCTGAGATGAACAATCACTTTGAAATCAGTTTATGGTTACTAGGAAATGGTTTTATTTCATATTTTATTTCATATATTCATTCATATAACACAAATTATTTTAGAAGTCTTCTTGTAATGTGGGTATTGATTTCTCATAATCCAAATCTTGTGTTTGATCATGTAATATAAAAATATGAAGCACTCTTTTAGCAAGAAACAACAAATGTTGGAGAGGATGTGGAGAAAGGGGAACCCTTTTATACTGTTCGTGGGAATGCAAGTTGGTGAAACCACTTTGGAAAACAGTGTGGAGAATTCTCAAAAAATTAAAAATAGAGCTTCCCTATGACCCTGCAATTGCACTACTGGGTATTTACCCCAAAGATACAGATGTAGTGAAGAGAAGAGCTATATGTACCCCAGTGTTTATAGCAGCAATGGCCACAATAGCCAAAATGCAGCAAGAGCCAAGATGCCGTTCAACAGATGAATGGATAAAAAAGATGTGTTCCATATATAGAATGAAATATTACTCAGCCATCAGAAAGGATGAATACCCAACTTTTGCATCAACATGGGTGGGACTGGAGGAGATTATGCTGAGTGAAATAAGTCAAACAGAGAAAGTCAATTATCATATGGTTTCACTTACTTGTGGAACATAAGGAATAGCATGGAGGACATTAGGAGAAGGAAGGGAAAAGTAAATTGGGAGAAAGTGGAGGGGGAGATGAACCATGAGAGACTGTGAACTCTGAGAAATAAACTGAGGGTTTTGGGGGGGGGGATTGGTGAGCCTGGTGGTGGGTATTAAGGAGTGCACGCATTACATGGAGCACCAGGTATTGTACATAAACAGTGAATCTTGGAACACTGCATCAAAAACTAATGATGGACTAACATAACTAATGAGGACTAACATAACACAATAAAAAAACAAAACAAAACAAAACATGAAGCACTCTTTTAAGTGCTATGCCTATAATGTGATTGACTTTACAATAGAAACTGTTGCCCCTGATGTACTATAAGAGCCATAGGACCGACGTCTTTTACTGTTTTGTCACTGATGTATCTTAAGGGTCTAGAAGAGTGCCTGGTACATAACAGATGCTCAATAAGTATTTGTTGAATAGCTACTAGGTGAATGGAATAATCAATACAGTTTGTACATAGAAAAGAACAACCATGAAAAAAAAATCTTCATTCAGAAAGGGTGTTATTTTTAGGTGATTTTCTGATAATATTGTTCTGCTCATTTTTCTCTCATTTTGGTAAGAATGAATAAAGAGAGAGAAATTTTAGAAGAAATTCTTATCAGGAACATTATGTAGTAAATGCTTTCTCCTATTTTTTTTCATTTAATTCTCTGAATTTTTTTCAGTAAATTATTCTAAGTTTGAATTTGAATTATGTTTATGTCTTGGAAACTGGTCCTTATATATAATCAAAGAAATATGTAATCAAAGAAAATGTTGAACATGCAATTTTTAAAATAGAACAGGATTAACAATGAAAAGGTTGATGAAAAATGTCTTCAGAATGAGTAAGTTTAGAGACAGAAGAGGTGAAACCAACATATATTATCAAATATTTTTGGTAAAATATTTTCAGAATTAGTAGAAAAGTAAACTAACCTTCTATGTTAAACTTTGTGCCAGAAATTTTCATTTCTTCATTTAGTAGTATAAATTAATCCATATTAGGAATATGCACTCCTGTCTGAGCTACAGACCCATCTTTCTAACACTAAAAATTTCTGTCTGGATATGTCATTATATCTCAAGTTCAAGCTCTCTGAACCTGAACCCATGATCTTCACATCAAACTGCATTCTCATCCAGTGTTCCCTATTTTGGTAACCATAAACACCAACCTCTCTGGTTGTACAAACCTGTCTAAAACATTCTTCCTCATCTGTTATCTCAAGTTACTTGCTGAACCCTGTTGAAATTATTTATTAAATATATCTTAAAGAATCCTCCTTCTTTCCATCTTAGGTGCAAATACTTTAGTCCAAACTACCGTAATGTATCCTCTGAACTACTGGCCCACCAGTATCCACTCCAGTTTCTCCTCCAAACCCTTCTCCAAAGCACATGCAAAGTGTTTTTTTTTTTTTAATTTAACTGAAAATCTGATCATATCACTTCTCTGCTCAAACCCATCTCTCTAAGATCTATTTATTTGAACGAGAGAGAGAGAGAGAGAACGTGTGCGCGTGCATCCACATAGTCAGTGGGGGAGGGGCAAAGGGAGAGCAAGAGAAAGAATCCTCAAGTAGACTTCCCACTGAGCACAGAGCCAGATGAGGGGCTCAATCCCAGGACCCCGAGGTTATAACCTGAACTGAAATCGAGGGTTAGCTGCTTAAATGACTGAGCCATCCAGGTGCCCCAGCCTTCTTTTTTGTAAGATAAAGATAAAAATGCTTCAAATGGCCTCTTCAGCCCTACAAGATTTTGCAGTGTTTATGTCTCCAACTACAGTCAGTCGTATTCTCCTCCTCCATCCCTACGTCCAACCATAATTCCTTCAGTATGCACAGGCTTTGTCCTACCTCAGAGGTTGCCACATGCAGTTCCTTCAACCTGGAATGTTCCTCCTTGCAACTACTGCCCCATACCTTTGATTACTTAATACCAACATAACCCTGCTGCTCTCAACACCCTTGATCTCTTTGACCACCAGACCTTCATTATGCATTCAAGTAGCTCCCAGGACTTTTATTTCATGGAAGTTACCTAATCTTTTGTAATTAATAGTTTCTGACTTGCTCATCATTTGTACCAAGCAGATAGTATCTGATATTTCGTAGAGGTTCAATATCCAATTTTTAGGACTCGAAATCCAATACCCAATTTTTAGTGGATAAGTAAATATTTCACTAGTTAATAATGCAAGATTTTATTTTAGCGTTGTTACTCAAAACATGGATGAACTAAATGTAGATTAAGAATATATTTTTAGGGGTGCCTGGGAGGCTCAGTGGGTTAAGCCATTCCAGGTCATGATCCCGGAGTCCTGGGATCGAGTCCCCTATCGGGATTCCCCTGCTCTGTAGGGAACCTGCTTCTCCCTCTCCCTCTGCCTCTCCCCCTGCTTGTGCTCGCCCTCTCTCTCTCTCTCTATGTCAAATAAATAAAATCTTTTTAAAATTTTTTAAAAAGAATGTATTTTTAGGAGGATATACACGTGTTGGTATGATTTACATCACATACATGGCATATGTGATCAGAAATGTATGAGAGGACGGCTTCACCAGAAGCAAGAAAGTTAAGAACAGCAAGAAAAAAACGGTTCATCAGGATCCAAAGCTGCACAGAAGAAATTGCAAGAGATGAAGTATGGGATTATTGGGTCTAAAAACAAGAAAGTCATTGGTTACCTTGGCAATTAGTTACTTGATTTTGTGTAAAATTGGTTACTAATCCTGTGTGAAAGCCAGCTCACTGAAGGTTGAGGAGTGAATGAAAATAGAGATAACATTCCTCTTCCAAGGATCTTAATATCTGATTATGCAGTTTCTTGGGCCATGCAGAAGTTAATTTTTGATTGGGTATGTGCTGTATGATTAGATCTACACAAAAGCAGCAATTTCAGATGAGAAAAAAAAACAGGTTCCAATTCACAATGACTCATAAAGATGAAAGCTTGAATGCAGGACTGGAACCATAGCATATTAGATTACCAAATCTTCAAGCCAATTGATTCTGCTGAGATATGTGTATAGGTGTTTGTGTGTGTGTGTGTGTGTGTGTGTACATGTCTTTTTTTTTCCTTAACAAAGCCTCCTAAAATTAAAAGAAATTCCCCCAAATCACTACATTTTATAAAATGAAGGAGCCTCAGAAAAAAATATACGCTTTATCAGAAATGTATCAATTACCTCTAATAAAAGAGTACTCAATATAGGAACACCAGGGTGGCTCAGTCAGTTGAGCAGCTGACTCTTGATTTCAGTTTAGGTCATGATTTGGGGGACCTGGGATCAAGCCGCATATCTGACTCTGTTCTCAGCAAGGAGTCTGCCTAAGGATTCTCTTTCTCCTTCTCCCTCTGCTCCTACCCTCTCAACTTGCGTGCACACACACTCTCTCTTTCTCTCAAATAAATAAATAAATCTTTTTTTAAAAAAAGATTATTCGACACAGTTCAGAAGTAACAAATTTCTGAGGGAAAAAAGCAAATTGTGTAACTTATGCTAAATAATAATCTTCAAAAGAAAATTAAGATAAAGTAAAATTCTCAATTTGCTGATCTTTTCAGCATATTTTCTTTTTTTAAGATTTTATTTTATTTGAGAGAGAGAGCATGAGGGGAGGGGAGGGGCAAAGGGAGAGGGAAAAGCCAACTCCCTGCTGAACAAGGAGCCCCACACGGGTAAGGACCCCAGGACCCCAGATCATGACCTGAGCCAAAGGCAGACGCTTAACTGACTGAGCTGTCTAGGTACCCCCCAGCATATTTTCAAGAAATCAACCTCCCAGAGTCTCTCTCTACTTTAAGAATGTGTTTTCCACTAACTCAACCTCTCTCTCCGCCCTCAGTATTCCACTTACAATAGTACGATTTGTGAGATGCACTTGATCCTAATATGCTACACCTCCAAAACAAAAGAGAGAGAAGTCTGGGTACACAACTTAGTTTCACAAATAATTACTGACTCCTATTTCACTGTGTTGTTCAACATGCCTAACTTTAGCATAAAGTCACATTAGTAGTAGGTAATATCTGGATACTGATACTGTCCCCCTTGGCATGCAATGGCCTACTGAGTTCTCTTCAACCTGAGAAGGCTCCTTCATCACAAAATTTCTGGCAAACAAGAACTGTACATTACTGGTATTATAAGGTACACAAGCAGGGCACCTGGATGGCTCAGTGGGTTGAAGCCTCTGCCTTCGGCTCAGGTCATGATCCCAGCGTCCTGGGATCGAGCCCCGAATAGGGCTCTCTGCTCAGCAGGAAGCCTGCTTCCTCCTCTCTCTGCCTGCCTCTCTGCCTGCTTGTGATCTCTGTCTGTCAGATAAATAAATAAAATCTTAAAAAAAAAAATAAGGTACACAAGCCAAGATTGACCTAATGTTTTAAAGTGGGGTCTCTGCCATGATAAAACAGTAAAGGAAAACTTTATTCAAAAACAATCTTCAATGAGAAGATAAAATTTACTAATATGAGAAAATAAACAATTTTATGCCTGACTGAGTACCATATACTTCTATGAGTACCCCTGAAGAAGTTCAAACTTGCCTAGTACACACAAAGTCTGAACATTCAGTCGGGGGTGTGTGGAAGGGAGATAGATAAATCATAGAGCAGAAGATTTCTGATTTTATAATGAAATCATCCCTTTGATCTCATCTCCCTCTATCCATGTGTCATTTTTTTGTAAAGTCTTTTACTTATTTGTCAGAGAGAGAGGGTGAGAGCGAGAAAGACCTCACAAGCAGGGGGAGTGGCAGGCAGAGGGAGAAGCAGGCTCCCCTCTCTGAGCAAGGAGCCCCATGTGGGACTCAATTCCAGGATGGTGGGATCATGACCTGAGCTGAAGGTAGATGCTTAACCGATTGAGCCACCCAGGCGTCCCATCCATGTGTTATTTAAATCAGTGATTTTTCTAAGGGAGCCACCCTATGGAGTATTTTGGATATTCTTAGTGGCATTTTTGGTTGTAACAAATGACTTGGGGGCCCTCTGGACTCAAAGTTAGGCCCAAAGGCCCATACCATTGAACTTTCAATAATTCCCTGGACATTCATGTAGGTGAAAAAATGTGTGTAAATATTCTGAGCTAAGAAGCTAAAGTTATGTTTTATACGTGAACATAAGGGCCTTGAAATATAATGGCCTCCTGGGTAGCAATAAGGTCCTCAGCATTGACAATGTACTTTTTCAATACCATTCTCTCAGGAAACAAACTGAGGGTTGCTAGAGGGGAGGGGGGTGAGGGGGATGGGCTGGCTTGGTGATGGACATTGAGGAGGGTATGTGCTATGGTGAGTGCTTTGAAATGTGTAAGACTGATGAATCCCAGACCTGTACCTCTAAAACAAATAATACATTATATGTTAATTTAAAAATTAAAATACAAATAAATGAATACCATTCTTCACTAAAAAAGAATCAGTGCTCCTTGGAGAAATGGTTGGTTCTATACATAGCACATGAAATGTACAAGATAAAACTGGAATACATTGTCATACCAAAAATCAAGGATTCTGTCAAACATTACTGGAGTCACATTAAAAAGACTCAGGAACTGACTTGCAGAGGCTCTCACTGGCCAAAGATGGGCCTTGAGCATCAATAGGAATGATAATTATAGTGGATGAAAACACATCAATTATGTTCAAATTCACAAGTTGACAATAATTCAAAAATCATTAGTCACCTTTGAAAGATGCTGGAAGCTCAAATCATTAGTTTTAAAACCTATAAATAAATTTGAAAATAAAGTACTTACCCTGTCTTTCTTATATACACCCAAGGGCAAAGAAGTAGATAGCAAAGGAAGCTTTCTCTTTATAGAAGCTTTCACTTTATCTTTAAAGATATAAATATATCTTTAAAAAATAAATAAAATATAAAAGAGACCCAAGAGACTGCTATCAATATCAACAAATTTCAATGTGTTGACATTATTTTCATCCTTATTCAAATAAATTATTAATAAAAACGATATGTGTAAAAATTTGGAAAGACTCCATTATAGACTGAACTGTGTCCCCCCTGAAATTCCTACTCGAATCTTTAGCCTCCAGTATCTCAGAATGCTACTATATTTGAAGATAAGGTATGTAGAGAAGTGATTAAGTTAAAATGAGGCTGTTGGAGTGGGTCCCAATCAAATCCAACTACTGTCCTTATGAGAAGAGGGAATGTGGACACACAAGGGAGATTACCAGGGACTTACATGCACACAGGATGGCTATGTGAAGCAGCAGCAGGAATGAGACCCCTGCAAACCAAGGAGACCTCAGGAGGCGAGGTCTGTGAGAAAATACATTTCTATTACTTAAGCCAATTAATCTGTGGTATTGTTTTATGGCAGCCTTGAAAAACTAATACAGATGCTAAAATATCCATTCAATTAAACTTAAATAAATATGGGAGGGGTGCCTGGGTGGCTCAGCTGGTTGAGTGTCTGCCTTCAGCTCAGGTTGTGACCTTGGGTCCTGGGATCAAGTTCTCCCTTGGGGCTCCCTGCTGAACAGGGTGTCTGCCTCTCCCTCTCCCTCTGTCCCTCTCCCCTGCTCATGCACTCTCTCTCTCAAATAAATAAATAAAATCTTTTCTTAAAAAAGGGAAAAAAGAAAGAAATATGGGAATACAGAAAGCGATACACTATGAATCCTGAAGCATAAATCTCAACTGAGGAAATGGAAAAGAATCAAGACTCCTGATGGGAGGTGGGTCATATGAAGTTTGAAAAAGTCCCCCAAATTATTTTGAATTACATTCTCTCCCTACTTAAAAATCTTGGCTCCAATCATATGCAAAATTATGTCCCCATTTCTTTTGGTCACTCAACTGATGTGTACTCACACTTTCATAGTGAGTTCATACATAGTTTTACCAGTTACAGAATATGAACATTATCATATGTATATGATATATACATATCATATATGTATGATATATGTATATCATATATATATATGGGAATTTGTATAATTTATAATATTAAAACTGATTCTACGCCTTCCCTTCCTTTTTTTAAAAAGATTTATTTACTTATTTGTTTGAGAGAGAGAGGGAGGGAGGGAGGGAGGGAGGGTGGGAGAGCATGAAGAGAGGGAGCAGCACACAGAGAAGCAGGCTCCTCACTGAGCAAGGAGCCTGATGTGAGACTCGATCGCAGGACCCTGAAATCATGACGTGAGATGAAGGCAGAAGCTTAGAGCCACCCAGACATCTCTCTACTCATTCCCTTCTATATACCTCCAAAATTCTATGCCAATTTACCATTTACTTTTTCTCTTTTCTCACTTATAAATTAAATGGCATAACTGTGACAATTCTAAGTTTCAGCTGCCCAATATGTTCCCATCCACTTCATCTCTTAAATGTGTTTAAAGCATTAACAATAGGTTGTGTTTCCTCCTAGAGACAGCTGGGTTTCAGGGAGAGGCAAATGTTTCATTATCTCACCCTATTGTCCAAGACAAATGTGCTATTGTATTACATGTGAAATGTCATCTTTGAAGTCTATTAAGGGTGTGTTGTGAGGTGAACCATCAAACTACATCTGGAAAACACAATGTAGGCTGGAAAATAATTATAAGCCAGTTCATTGCACTTTTTTTTCAATAGGCCTACCGTGACAGCTGCTAAAAACACTATGTAGTGTTAAGGGTAGAGGCTCTGAAGCCACACAGGTTAGACCCTATCTCCATTGATGCTTAACCAGTATGTAAGTTACTGAATTTCTTTGATCCTTTGGTCTGGTCTGTAAAATTGAGAAACTGATACATTTTGCACAGGAGTTTTATGAGACTTAAATGAAATAATACTTGTAAATCACTTGGAACAGAGTAGACATTAAGTGTATGTCTCCTCTCTTCTTTTAAATATAGAGAATATTTCATGTTCTTTACATAGAGAATATTAAATAATCCAGTAATACTTGGAAATCAGATTGAGCAGTCCATTGTAAAGATGTTTTGTAAAGAAGTCCATTGAGTTTCCATGTGGTTCTTGGATTTCCAGAGAGAAAGGGGGTTTGAAAGATCAAGTGTGAAGTTTTCTTAGGAATTCTCAGTCTGGAGTGGGTTAGGACCACCGAGACACGCTAACTAGGAAGGCGCTGTCCGTGGTGCTAGTAAGCGCGCGTATCGCTGGCAGCATTTCCCCTGCCCAAAATTCTTTTCAGTCAACTTACTTAGTGAAGCTCACGTATCTGCCTTGTGGAAGAGTCTCAGTCATTTGGCTAATTGGCTTTTCCCCTGTCATTTGGCTAATTAGCTTTTCTTTCATCTCTTTATCAACTCCAAGTAATTTTCATTTTTCAGACACTGGGGCCATGCTTACCGCTTAAGAAGGTAGCTCAAAAATTGGCTCAAGCTGGCTTTGTTGAGTTTCAGAGAAATCCAAGGCTCAAATCTAGAACACAGGAAACAATTTCTGATGCATTCTTTAGAAACTCTTCATCTGGTAACTCCTCTAAAAAACCCTTTGCATCTCCATCTTGATTTAAGTTCCCCTCTTCTTACTCCCAAAATATCCTATAGATACATCCTCAGTAATGTTATTGCACTAAGTTAAAACTCTCTATTTATTAGTTTGGGTGTCACTACGGAGACTTTCTTAAAAGCCAGCACCCATATCTTAATTCAATTGTGTACTCCTAGATTACAGGACATACTGAGCTCAATTTTGTTGAACTAATTTAATTACTGGATCGGTTAGAAGACCCCAAAATACTCCTTTATTTTTTTAAATTATTTTTATCAACATAAAATGTGTTATTTGCCCCAGGGATACAGGTCTGTGAATCATCAGGCTTACACATTTCACAGTACTCACCATAGCACATATCCTCCCCAATGTCCATAACACAACCATCCTATCCTGACCCCCTCCACCCCCCAGCAACCCTCAGTTTGTTTTGTGAGATTAAGAGTCTCTTATGCTTTGTCTCCCTCCTGATCCCATCTTGTTTCATTTTTTCCTTCCATATGCCCCCATAACCCCCCACCCTGCCTCTCAAATTCCTCATATCAGAGAGATCATGTGACAATTGTCTTTCTCTGATTGAATTATTTTGCTCAGCATAATACCCTCTACTTCCATCCACATCATTGCAAATGGCAAGATTTCATTTCTTGCCATCTTGGCTGCATAGTATTCCATTGTATATATATACACCACATCTTCTTTATCCATTCATGTATTAATGGAAATCTAGGTTCTTTCCATAGTTTGGTTTTTGTGGACATTGCTGCTATAAACATTCAGGTGCACGTGCCCCTTCAGATCACTACATTTGTATCTTTAGGGTAAATACCCAGTAGTGCCATTGCTGGATTGTAGGGTAGCTCTGTTTTCAACATTTTGAGGAACATCCATGCTGTTTTCCAGAGTGGCTGCACCAGCTTGCATTCCCACCAACAGTGTAGGAGGGTTCCCCTTTCTCCACAATCTCACTAACATCTGTCATTTCCAGACTTGTTAATTTTAGTCATTCTGACTGGTGTGAGGGGTATTCACTGTGGTTTTGATTTGTATTTCCCTGATGCCGAGTGATAACAACACTCCTTTAAAAGGCAACCTGCTTTGCTACATTTGGCCAAGCACTAAATTTCAGGGTAGCTAGGCTGTTCTCATTAAGATACTCTGGACAGAGTCCATTCGTTACCACACCCACCACTATCAGTCTGATGACTCAAACCCTCAGAGTGACTGCCAAAGAAACAATGCCATCCATTTCAAAATTCTGGCTTCCCACTGTCCATATTTCCTCTCCCTTCTTCCATTCTACACACACACCTGTAATCCCCAATACACCATCAATGGGGACTGACCCCAAATACTGGTCAAAAACAGCTCATCTGGGGCACCTGGGTGGCTCAGTGGGTTAAGCTGCCTTTGGCTCAGGTCATGATCAGCAGGGAGACTGCTTCCCCCCCCCCCACCCCCGCCTTCCTCTCTGCCTGCTTGTGATCTGTGTCTGTCAAATAAATAAATAAAATCTTTTTTTAAAAAAGTTTAAAAAAAAAAAAACAGCTCATCTATGCTTTTCAACCAGAAATAGACTTCTATTCCTCTGGCCAGACAAAGGAACGGAGCCACCATCAACAAATAAAAGGACTTTTCTTTTTCAGATAAGAGTGGAGGTTCAAATAAGGGGCAAAGATAGAGAAATTAAGAAACTGAAAACTAAGAAATGAGGGTGGGGTAAGAGAGAGGAAAAGAATGGTTATTAATGCTGCCTCCTTCCCTTCCCTATCCAGGTGGATTTCAACTATGTCTCAGTCAGTAGATCTTCATCCCTAACCACCACTTCTATGGGCTCCCCTGTCTTTGAAGAGCACTTCCTTATTCTTCAATGGATTGGGAAGGGGGAGTCCAAGCTAAGGTATGCTAGAAGAAACAGGTGAAACAAACTCTCATTTATGAGTAAGTAAGCAATTGCTCTTCCTTAGGCACTCCTCCTCTGCACTCTGAACCAAAATTAATTTGTAAATAAGAACTGTTCCATGTTAGAAGCAGCTCAGTCTAATATAGTTCCTCACCAAAGCTTTCAGGCAACAGATACATAACTTGTGGTTCTCTTCCTATTTTAATCAAACATCTGTTGTAATTTCTTAAATCTTTAAAGCAATGCATATGTTAATTCAAACTCACCTAGGAAGATTGGGAAGAAAAGCAATTGGCCTTTAAATCTTCAGAAGAGGGTTTAATGACAGGCTCAGCCTGTTTAATGACAGGCCCAGCACCACACCTCTGTTTTATTATGCTTCATTATTACTGCATAAATTTCCTTTATTACTCATGATAAATAAAAATCAAATACTTGTGAAGTAGGTTTAAATAGGTAAGAGTGCAAAGAAAAATAATACTATTCAAATATCATGAAACTGGAATCTCAGATTCTTAATATATTTATATTTTTAAAATGTCTCACATGTACCAGGTTGCCATTGTCATTCTCAAATTCGTTTTTTGGTGTTGTGTATGTGTGTATCCATTATTCAAAGATGAAAAGAATAAAAAGCACATTCAAAACAGGATTCTCAGGATTTTTCACTGTGACTGACTTTTCACTAATTCAACTAAGAAAACACACCCAAAAGAGAAGTGCTAAACTTGATGCAAGATGTGAAGCTAGTGAAATTCATCCCTGGGGATGAATTTAACCTGTATGAAAGGTGCAAAACTGTCACTTTCAGAAATCTTAAGGGAGACGAAGTTACTTTAAATGCCTTTCTCTTAGCCAGTCATTCAATTGCACAAGGAACGACTAACGTTTCCAGAGTGAAACCACCTGGCACCGGGTTGAAGGAATAGAAATCCTCTGCTCCGCCTGCTGGAGGGAGGGGATTAGGAGCTGAGTGCACTGATTCAGCTTTTCCAAAACCTTAGCTAAGGCCTTTGCTGGACGCTGGGCGAGCAGGACTGCAGGCTCGGCGCGCCCGTGTCTGGCGCATGCGTCCCAGGACTTCTGGCCGAGCTCCCGTCCCCTTCCCGCACCCCCCCCCCCCCCGCCACCGCGCCCCCGCCGCGTCCCCACCCCCTCCCACCGCCTGCCCCTGTCTCGTCTGCTGTAACGTCATCTGCGGGCCAGGCCTCCCGGCCTGCACAGTGGGAAGTGCCAGCGCTGGCCGACCGGACCGGAGGCGGAGCCTAAGGGGGTGGGGAATGCCCTGCCCCGCCGCCCGCCTGGAAACGGATTCATTCCCAGCCGGCTCTCCACCTAGCCGGAGCCAGCCTCGGCGGAGAGGACGCTGCGACGCGCCCGCGCTCCGCGGCCAGAGGCGCCCTACGCTCGGCTGCGGCCACGGGAGGCGCTTTTTCCCGGGAGCCAGCCGGGAAAAGCCCAGTTTAACCACGAGTGGCTAGGCCATTGCACGGGCCTCCAAGCGACAGGACAGCGAAAGAGGGCTGAAGCTGACCTGAGCTTTCCCACGCAGGGGAGAGGGCGCCAGGGCGAGGTGGGGAACAAGGGAGGAGTGTGGCGAAGCTCAAGGCCAGCGGTGGATTATCCCGGCCGGTCTGCGTTTGCGGGCTGCGAAATGCGCGAGGAGGACAAGGGCATGCTGGGTGGTGGCGGCGACGACGCGGGCCTGGCCAGCGCCTCCGCACAGGGGCAAGTGGAGACCGTGCGGCAGCTCCTGGAAGCTGGTGCGGATCCCAACGGAGTCAACCGCTTCGGGAGGCGGCCGATCCAGGTAGCTGGGGCCCTGGGGCCTTGCCGGCAGGGGGCGCATGAACAAAGGGGAGCGGCCTCCGTGGGACGCGGCTGGGACCGAGACCTTCACCAACGTACCTGGTCTCTCTTCCTTGAGGTGTGGAGCCCAAGTGTAAAGCAGGCTCTCCCCACCAAGGATCCTAAAGAAAGGGACTGAAAGAAGCCGCTTCTTCAGTTTGGTTTTCTTTTTAGTAGCGGAAAAAATGTCAATATTCTCTCTCCCATCTCATGATCACAGATGCAAGGGCGAGGTTCAATTGGGGAGAAAAGGAGAGGTTACTTGGGGAGGAAAACGTTTGTCTTCTCTGTCCTTCAATAAATATTCTGTCAACTTCCATTGATAGAGATAATCAAACGACAAATTACACAATCTGGATTAGATTTGAGGAATCATGCAGAATCACAGTGCATGAAAAAAATTACCGTGCACTTCTCAGCTGCGATATGAAATTCTTTGTATTCTTTTCTCATAGAGGCAAACTGAATACAAAGAGATGAGCCAGGATTCCTCCACTACAGTACTTAATTCTTAGGTTACCAGTGTCTCGAGTGTTACATGAGAAAAAATATGCTTCTATAGATTTTTGTTTAATTATCAGTGATTAGGTTACAAAAGCATGCCACAGCAACTGTTAGGTCCTTTTTAAATGGCAGAGGGTCTACATACATAATTAGCCTCTTAATTATTAAAATCCTTTATTCAATATGTTTATGAATCCCTTTAATTAGTACTGGCATTTTTAAATTTTTTTAAAACCCAAGGTAATATTTTTTGCTTTATTGTTGAGTATAATGGTTAGTATTCATCTCAATGTCACATTCTAGAACCAAGCTGTTATTAAGGAATCTTATTATGTAGATGTTTAAAGAAATATATGTTCATTTCTTTTGCATTCTTAGAAAATGTTATAAGAAATGAGGGACAGCTTGGGGTGCCTGGGTGTCTCAGTCGGTAAAGCATCTGACTTCCCCTGGGGTCATAATCTTAGGGTCCTAAAATCAAGCCCTGCCTCAGCTCCCTGCTCAGCGGATGTCTGGTTCTTACTCTCCATCTGTATCTCCCCTCTCCGGCCTCCCCTGCTTGTGTGTGTGTGTGTGTGTGTGTGTTCAAGTGTGCACAAATGAGCACTCTCTCTCATAAGTCGATAAAATCTTGAAAAAAAAGAAATGAGGAATAGTTTAAAGCAGCATAAATATTGTAAAGTAGTTCTTAAAGACTTCAAATGATAATAATTTTAAGAGATTTTAATTATAGTTTTAATTCATCATTTTCTGAGATACTAAGAATAACTTTTTCTTCCCTCTATATGTGAAATATCTGATACACATCACTAGTGGAAATGATAACATATCACGGTTTTTAAGGGAGGAAATGGATGTTTCTAATATTCATGAAACAAAAAGTACTGTCTTAAATTACATGGCACATTTTTAAATACATAAGCTCACAAGAACAAATAACTCCATTTTGGATATTTATCAAAAACTGTTTTATTGTTAAAATAAGAAAATGCTTGTATAATGTACATATACACAAGTGGATGCTACAGGTTTACAGCTCCAAAACATCTTTTTTTTCTAAATTATGCATTGCTCTGATTTGACTAACATCCGAGCTCTTTTTTACATAGCAAATTATTTAGTATCTAACATTATAAAATCCTATTACATTATGAAATCCTGTACAATGTAAATATAGTGTTTATGTTACATGTTTGTTTACAAGGAAAACTAAACAACTTAAAACATTGTTTCTACTCTAAAAAAACATTGTTTCTACTCTAAAGCATTATTCTCTTAAAAATATCAGCTCACTGCCTCCTAAATATTTTTAGATCCAGATTATGGCTGATGTGGAAGAGACATCAAGGGAAATAATCTAAGTTTGTAAAAGCTTTTTCTTTCTTTCTTTCTTTCTTTTTTTTTTTTTAAGATTTCATTTATTTGACAAAGACACAGCTAGAGAGAGAACACAAGTAGGGGGAGTGGGAGAGGGAGAAGCAGGCCTCCACTGATCAAGGAGCCCAGTGCAGGCCCAAATCCAGGACCCCAGAACTAAGGCCCCAGCCACTGGCAGCCAGCCATTCAACGACTGAGCCACCCAGGCGCCCCTGTAAAAGCTTTTAAACTTAACTCCGCCCATAAATTATTTAACAAAATGGATTCCCATGTTCCGACGGAAATCAAAATTTTCTTTGTCACACAACGACTATTAGCGCTCTATTATCAGCTCTTTCTTGTCTCTGCAGCTTGGAGAATAAAATGAAACTCAATTAGGGCTGAGTAAAGAGTTATAGGGCGGGGTAGGGGACGGTGTCGGGATTTCATCAAAACAGGAAGCATAACCAGACTCCTGAGACTTGTAAGCGCCCTTGCATTAGGTGGCTACTTCGTGAACAGGTATTTCTTTGAAATGGTTCTACCTGCCCTGGCCCAGGCCTGCATCTCACCACCCTGACCACTCTGCTCTCTCCGGCAGGTCATGATGATGGGCAGCACCCGCGTGGCCGAGCTGCTGCTGCTCCACGGCGCGGAGCCCAACTGTGCGGACGAAGCCACCCTCACCCGACCAGTGCACGACGCGGCCCGGGAGGGCTTCCTGGACACGCTCGTGGTACTGCACCGAGCCGGGGCGCAGCTGGACGTGCGCGATGCCTGGGGCCGCCTGCCCGTGGACCTGGCTGAGGAGCGGGGCCATCGAGCTGTTGCCCGGTACCTGCGCGCAGCTGCAGGAGACTGATGGCAGGTACCCCCAGCCGCCCACAACGACATTTCTTTTCTCCCCTGTTCCCTACCCCCAACTTAGTGCAAGGGAGGCTACAAATGTGGAGCGGCGGAAAGCCTGAAAGCCTTCCAGGAGACTTGACTCACCGTCCGGGAGGAGAAGCAGACAGTGAATACAATTTTTTTTTTTTTTTTGTCTTTGTTCTTTTCCTCTGGATCCTGCCCTCACACTCACGGGCGCAGCCACACGCAGAGGTGATGCAAATGGAATTCCAGAGAGATTCAAGAGCTGAATGTGAAGCTCCCGAGTGTCGCTCACTTTTCAGGGTTTTCTGGCAAAAAGCGGCCCATAAAGTCCCTAACGACCCCAGGTGTCTGCCAAACTTCACTGGAAAGACGCTGGCGGCAGAGTGGGAGGCGGCCATGATGGGCATTTGAGCGGGAGGCAGAAGACACTTTTGCCCCACTGACCTTGAAGGAGGGTACTGGAAGCCCCTACTTGAGGTTTGAGGTGCCTGGGGCTAGAAGGAAAACTCTGAAGACTGAGGAGATGACAATGACGATGCTGAAGACGAGTTCGACAGTAGACAGCATCAGCAGGTGCCCAGGGTTTTACAGGCTGTGTGTTGCCATCCAAGTCACCTGCGAAGCCCTGGGGACTTGCACCCAGCTCCACCGGATAGTGACCCGAAAGGAGGATTCGAGAGCCACCTGGAATTTGCCCACGGTTTCTAGGATCCCTGGGTCAAGAGGACACCAAACAGCTCTGGAGAGGGGCGGGTGCTTGGTGTTTGTTACTCAATCCAGAGGAGGCTCTTGGAGAGTTCAGAAGTCAGCGCACAGGGTGATGTGGTGGATTGCAGGGAGAGCGACTGTCACGATTAACTGTAACGATTTGCTCCATCTATATACGATAGGATAAAGGACCCCCCCCCTCCCCCATGAGATGAAAAGATTTTGCGATATTTTGTATTTTTGAGTTGTTCTTCTGTAACACTCTTACTGGGGAGGCTTTAAATAACAAAGTAACTTGCGCTTGGGGGTAAGGAGGTGAGGAAGAACTATAGCTTTTAAATGAAGCTCTGGCACAGTGCCAAAGCTTAGACCCTTTCATCCTTAACCTATTTATTTCTTTGTTAAATTTTCTGACTGTATCCTTTACTAGAGTGTGTCAGGGGATCAAACTATGAAATACTCCAATTATCTTGTAGACAACTGATGCACTTACCCAGTAAATTCTCTCAGGGTATTTCCCAAAGAGTTGCTGAAAGAGTAAATTGAATGTAAAATTGTTGAAAATATATGATGATAGCTCACAGAATGTCTTCATATCTGCAGAACAAACTAAAGGTGCACGGCTTTGAGATTTTATGTCCAGTGTTTCTTGATTCCTTACGGCATTGGAACAACTGATACTTCAATGCTTTAATAAACAAAAACAATAGATTGGATTCTAAGATGTGGATATTTTGGTTTAAAAATGTATGATCATGGATTTACCACTAATTCCTGAGAAATGTTAAAGACTCAAAGAGGTTCACTACTCTCACTCTTTGTAATAATTATTGATAAATGATACCAGCAACAATTTATTTTAAAACACTGCTATATATACTAGGAAAAGATTTATGAAGTGTGGGGGAGAGAGAGAGAGAGAAACAGAAGAAAAAAAAACTAATTTGAGAGATCAAAAGAAGGGGATTCTCTAAATTGAATTAAAAAATCTTTACTTCCCCATCAATTCTTTATACCCAGATGAATACATTACTGGGGAAATTTAGTTGAGAATCAGAGCATTTCTTATTGGGAAAAATGTGGAAGCACTTATTGATGTAACTTGTTCCAGGCATATACTAAAATACATTTGTTCATTTAATATTTAAATCTGATAGAAGTCATTTTCCAGATGAGAACAAGATAGAGAAATATTAGTTGATAATTTTTTATAGTAGGGTATAATTTTTCCAGTGTTCAAGACATGGTTCAAGATTCTACCTGAAGAAGAGCAAGTAGAATTGGTGATCTGGAAAAATGATAGAAGGCATCTGAAGAAGCAATTCTGTGGATTGCCCTGATGTAGAAAATACAAAAGTCAGTGTCACTTAAAATACAGAATGTCTGGGGTGCTTCACTGGCTCAGTTGGTAGAGCATGTGACTCTTGATCTTGGGGTCATGAGTTGAAGCACCACACTGGGTGCAGAGATTTTATTTAATTTATTTATTTTTAAAACTGAAATAAAAGAGTTCCGCTTCCATGTATGTGCTAGCAGATAATTACTCCAAATTCTGACATCCTAAGTTTTCATTATTAACAACCTATTAAGTCATTCATTCTGTGAAAACTTGAATAATTTGGGGGTTGGTATAATTTCATAGTGTTCAATTAACTAAGCTGCAAATAGACATGAACATGGAGATGACAGATGATAGATCATATGTAAGAAGATACAATTTTAATTTTAAAAATTAGTTGAAGGAGCAACCATGTCACCATACTTCCCATGATCTTCTCCTGTTCTATTTATAATGCCAGGGAAGAAAGAGGGAATGAAGTTAGGGCCTGATTGGAAAATGGAACCTGGATCCCAGTATTAGTTCTCCAACTACACAACCTGAGTCCTGCAACTTAGATTAGTCTCAATTTCCTTCATTTATAAAAGATGGGAATTAGACTAGATTACTCCAAAGGCATTATGCCTTTATGAATTTGTGGCATAGATGAGTCCTGAGTCCTGCAACTTAGATTAGTCTCAATTTCCTTCATTTATAAAAGATGGGAATTAGACTAGATTACTCCAAAGGCGTTATGCCTTTATGAATTTGTGGCATAGATGACTGAGTGGGGTCTTATATTTTATTAGTAATAATTGTGCCATATCACAAGTCAAGGAAAGATATATAGAAGAATAGAGAGGAAAGACCTATTTTAAAATTCTGGAGCCCTAGGAGGGGAGAAAAATCTTATTTAAGCACCACCTCCACCAATTAGTTGAAAAGTTACAGATAAATTTGTAAGAACTAGGAGCAGAAAGAATGCTTTGCAAATTAACAGTTTAAAAGTTGATGTCTTTCTCACTTTGTTTTACCTCTCATTTTCCCTGTTGCTTTCTGCATTTCTCTTATTCTACTGGAAGCCACTAGAGGAATTAACTTCTTAAAATGAGATAAGCAAGTAGACCAAATAGATTTATAAAGTAATACTGAAGTAGGCAATACAAACTAATATAAATGTTCTGAAAGAAAAAGTGGTCTTAAAGTGAGCACGTAACAAGGGATTCTGGCCTAGAATGGGTTGGTTTAGGAATTAGAACCAAGAGAAAATGTTCTGGGGGACCTAGCTGGGTCAGTCAGTAGAGCATGTGACTCTCGATTTCTGAGTCTTGATCATGGGGTGGTGAGTTCAAGCCCCAGGCTGGGCTGTAGAGCTTACTTAAAAAGAGGGAGAGAAAGGGTGTGTGTGTGTGTGTGTGTGTGAGTTGGGGGTATCAGAAAGAACAAAGTGCTAAAGATGAGAAAATGCTAAAATATGTAGTCATTAGAAGATAAGTAACTCCGGAAACAGCTGTCATGGATCTGACAGACCCATTTCTAAGGATCTGTACTTTCTGTTTTCTGATAGAGTTACCACATACAGATCTATCCAGGATTGTACTTTCTGGTTTGTTTCTCTTGGATTCCTTGAAACTTTAGGGCGTTACATTTTGCCTCGGAGATTGTAGAAACCAGCTGGTTAGGGAAGACTTCTACATCACCTAAGTGTGCACCTGCCAACTCTTCAGGAGGGCAGAGAAGGAGATGAAAGCAACAAAAGGAATACAAGGAGGAATAGCCGGGTGGTGTTTTGTGGAAAAAGGGCCAGTAATTCAACGGAATTAAATCAAAACAAAACAAACTTGTTTGATCTACATACTGATGGGATTTGTGAAATGATCCCAGGACTAAAATAATGAGAATCTGCTCATTCCTTACTGCCTTGGTTTTCTATAAAACTTGTCTCAAGTTCAGCTATGAGAAATAGGATGGCTCCTTTCTTGCCTCTTGACTCTTGCACTCAGATTTTACTATCATTCCTTGCATAAGGAAAAGAATTACTTTACTTTTAGAAGTGGTACCATTTGCATGTCATTAATATTTAATTATAGAATTATGCATAATATGTATCATGTATAATATATATAACTCTAAATTAAGTATTTAAATTTATATGCATTTAATTTTAAAATTTTAATTTAACTATAAATTTAAATATTTAAATTTACATGTATTTATAATTTCATTATTAATTTTCTCACAAATTTGCTTTGAAACTAGTGCTGCTAGTGAAATAATATGTAACTAGCATGGATTACATACTAAGCTCACTAATATAAGTCAACCTGTACCTCGAAACTGAGCATCCAACTCTGATTCACTAATTTAAAGTTTGAAATAAATAGAAACCAAAGATTTTGCTGGGGAAAAAAACCCTGAGAGAAGTGTGAAGATGACATGCCTACTCACAGCCATCTGTGGTATAGTGGAAGTGTACAAAGGAAGCCCAAACCACCTGTTAATCCCTTTCCCACTCAGAAGCCCTGGACATGAGAGTTCCAGCACCTGTGGGTCTGAGTTGCTGGGTTCTACCACCTCCCCTCGGGCACAGGAGAAACCTCTGTAGTCCCCTGTATCTCTTCCCAAAATGCCACCTGGAGTTATAAACACTACCCTTGCCTAAAATATTCGGCCATCTTTGACTACTCTCTAATCTCTGGACTGCCTCTGATAGAGTTACCACATACAGGTCTATCCAGGATTGCAGGAGCCTTTTGATCTGCCGAAATCTCACCACATACAACAACAACAACAAAAGTAATGTCATCCCCTCTCTAGAGAAAAATTAAATGACATTTCATTTTACATTCACCTCAGGTATTATTTATATCTTTACAAAGATAGTGCTGTCCCTGCCAGTCATTGGAGACCTGTAAAGATAGGGACGTGGTTCTCGATCTTGGCTCCATTTGAGAATCATCTACATAGAGAAATGGTTTAAAATTTAGATGTACTATCCATCAGGTCGACAGAATTAGCATCTCTAGGTGTGAGCTGTCTGTGGTGGTTACTTTAAAATTTTTGCTTATGGTACACTTTCAAACAGTACAAAAAATAAACTTAAGTAAAAATCTCCTAAAATCTCATTACCCCTCCCCATTGTCACTACCAAGGGGTAATGACTATTTTTAAATGTTTTAAATTAACCTTCCAGAAATATACGTACATACAATTGCAAACACCTCTCACCCAATGCACACATTTGGAAAACATAAATGGGACCATACTATTCCGCAACTTTTTTTTTTATTAGTAATAGATCTTTGACAACTTCCACTATCAGTACAGAGAGATGCACTTCATTTTTGTACGGCTGTATAATTTTATATCTTATGGATGAAACCCAGTTTAAAAAAGAAATTTATTGACAAACATATAAATTATCTCCTTTTTCCTTTCTTGCTTTTTTTTTTTTTTTTTGCTACTATATATGGTGCCATAAGGAATATTTTTGGATCCTTACAGGAGCAATCTACAGAAATTTATGGGAGGCAAACTTCAAGTGTTAAGAATACATCTCTCTCCAAAAAAAAGAATACGTCTCTCTCTCACACACCCATGCACACAAAGTGTGTGCATCTGTGTGTCTTTGTGTCAAATCTTTCCAAACTTCTATGTGCATGTGTATATGTGTGTGTCTGTATATCTTCAATATTACATATAAGTGTGTGTGTATATATGCACATATATATGTATACATACATGCTGGTATGAGTTATTGAGTGGAAGTGCTGAGTTAAAGGGACATATATCTTTATATATGTGTATAAACATATATCTGTATATATAAAAATACAAATATAAATACAAATATATGCATGCATGCATATCTTTTTCCAAACATATATATACACTGTACATATATGGTATATATATTTCTATGCATATGTTTATGTATGTGTATCTTTGCATACTTACATGAGTTATAGGAGAGGAATTGCTAAGTCAAAGGGACATATATGCACGTTCAATTTTCATAAATACTCTGAAGTTGCCTCCCAAAACAATCACACCAAGTTACAATAGTGTATGTGATTGTTTCCTGACGACTTTACCAACATTATCACTCCTTTTTAAATTTTTGCCACACCCATAAATACGTCACTCTTTCTGTTACCTTTCTTTACTAATGAGTACAACTGAGTATCTTTTCATATATTTTTCTAACCATTTGTATATGCTTCACTATAAGCTACCCATTGTATTCTTTGCTCATTTTTCTACTGGTTTAACTTTTGTTCCTATATGTATTTATTTATATATTCTAAAACTTAATCTTTTGTCATATGTTCAATGATAGTTTTTAAATCTTGCTTATGGTGACTTTTGTCTTATATCTTCGGGGTGTTCAGTTTGAACATGTGCAATATTGTGGAAGTTTCTCATGAATTCTGATCATCAGGAGTTACCTGAGAGAAGAAACTAATATACTGTGCACGATGGGAAGGGGAGGCAAGTGGTACAAAAGAAGTCATATTAAGTAAAATATCCTCTTCTATCTCTGCCTGTGGGATGAATTTGCTGATCCAAAATAGAAAATAATTTTCTTCCATTAAAAAAACTAAGATCTATGTCTTAAACTAATGAGTAAGAAAAAAAACTAAGAGAGATCCATTTTTTAGGCCAAAAGAAAAGAGCAAAGAAAATAAATCACATTCAGTGATTCTCTATTTGCACAAATGACCCACTGATAGCTCAGTCCCTATTGACTCCAGCCTTTAGTACAACAGAAAGAGCACAAGGCTTGTACCCAAAATTCTTCTTGATGATTCCAGCCCTAGCACTTGCTGACCATAGACTGTCCAAGATCTGAGCCCCTCTGGGATTCAGTTTTCTCACCTGTAAAATAGAAGTAGTAATCCCAAATTCAAAGGGCCACTGTGAGGATACAATAAGTAATACAGGTAAAAGTGTGTGTACATACTAATGCTCAGTCCTTGATCCTACATTTTTTGAAGAGAGCACACAGCCAAAAGTCATGTGGAATTCCAAAAGTCTTTGTAATGCCACAAATCGGTTGTTTTGCTAAAGATTCATCTTCATAATTGTATTTTCCTTAGTCTACTATTTAAATTGCATAGAATTCCCCTGCATGCCACAACTTACAAAACACAGGTGTTGGGAAGCAGGGGAAAACCAAGATGGAATGTAAGTTTAAATTTTAAAACTTATATTCATTGAACTTGGAGCTTATTATAATAACCTTACTTAATGCTCTTACTCAAATGGCATTCCTCTGAAGTGGGCAACTTTCCTATGCTCAGAACAAGTCTGGGTGGAGATGATAGGGCTACAGGATTTGCAACAACATGGGACTGGAGGAGATTATGAAAAGAGAAATAAGTCAAGCAGAGAAAGTCAATTATATGGTTTCACTTATCTGTGGAGCATAAGGAATAACATGGAGGACATTAGGAGAAGGAAGGGGGAAATGAAGGAGGAGAAATCGGAGTGGGAGAGGAACCATGAGAGACTATGGTCTCTGGGAGACAAAATGAGAGTTTTAGAAGGGAGGGGGTGGGGAGTGTGAATGAGCCTGGTGATGGGTATTAAGGAGGGCACGGATCGCATGGAGCACTGGGCCTTATAGCAAACGATGAATCATGGAATGCTACAACAAAAACTAACGATGGAGCACTGGGTGTTGTGCAAAAACAATAAATACTGTTATGCTGAAAAAAAAAAAACAACCCAAAAACAAAAAACCAATGTTGTACTGTATGGTGACTAACATAACATAATGAAAAAATTATTTAAAATAAAATAAAATAAAATCCCCTACCAAAAAAAAAAAAAACACCTAACGATGTACTGTATGGGGATTAACATAACATAATTTCTTTTAAAAGTTATACAGGCCCAACCAATAGAGACAGATTCCTGAATTTAAACTTGTCAGCAGCCCCCACAGACATAATGGGATTATATATTTAATACTCAGATGTCACCTGGGCTAGGTTACAGTACTAGCTGTTTTGTCAAACACCAGTCAAGATGTTGCTGGGAAGGTACTTTTTAGGTACAATTGACATTTAAATCCATAGACTTTGAAGAAGGCAGATGACCCTCCATAATGTGTGCAGAACTGACCAAGGCCTTAAGTGCAAAGACAAGCTTTCCGAAGAAGAAACAATTCTTTCTCCAGGCGGCTTGACTCAAAACTGCAGCATCAGCTCCTCCCTGGGTCTCCAGGCTCACTGGCCTGTCCTGAAGATTTCAGACTTGCCAGCCCCTACAATCAGGTCCGCTGGTTCCTTAGAGTAAATCATACATACACACAGGCACACGCACACCCATCCTATTGGTTACGTTTCTCTGGAGAACACTAATAGTTTCAAGAGGTGTGCAACACATGTCTTCTTCCATGGTTTACTGCCACAGCTAATCCCCTGCCTGGAAACCCTCATTCTTTCACTTCTCCAAGGTACCTTCAGTAATACTGGGCTGGAATAGCGGAGCATTTTTCCTCCAAGATGCTTTCTCTGAACTACCCACCCTCTAAAGTGCCCCTTCTCTGGGCCATAAAATGAAATCCCCTCACTATAATTGTATATTTTTACTAATTCATCTCTCCTCTGAAGTTTTGGGGGGGCTATTTACTATATACTATTCAGAGTATTTGGGGGGGGGAGGGTCGTCGGTGTAGTGCAAGAGAGCAGGATTTGCTCCCCTTGGAGCTTACAGACTACTGCAGGAGACAAAACCACAAGCAAGTAAACAATTACATAGGATAATTTCTGTCCGCTAAATACAGGAAAAACAAACCCCATGGTGATAAGATGGGGCCTGAAAGAGGGAGAGTCTCCGGGCAAGGAAACTTGAGAAGAGATCTGAAGGAGAAACAGCTAGCCTTATGAAGAGCGAGAGAGGGCGTTCACTCCGGACCGAGGAGGGGCGAGTAGCCCCAGCAAGGAGCACGGTGTTTGGGAAATTCCGAGTGAATCCTACAGGAGAGCGGAGAGGTGCGTTTGTGAAGATCTAGACATTTAGAGCAGCTATTTAAAACTGTACCTAAGTCTCACTTTGTCCAGCCGGCCTGGTCGACGGCTAAGTCCTGCGATGTGGGGAGGGATGGGGAACGGGAAGAAGCTTGCCGCCAGACCCGGCCTCTCTGGAGTGTGCGGCGGCTCGGGCAATGCAAAACTCGCTTTCTCCACGTACCGCGGGGCTTGGCACCTGATCTCTAAGGCCCTGTCGGCTCTGGTGCTGCGAGTCCTCGTCTGCAGCTAAGCCACCAGGCCCGGGCACAAGTAGAAGCCGCAGCGCGGCGGGCCACCGTTAAGGTTCCGCGAAGGCTGGGCCTAGCTAGTCCCACATCCTCTGCCACACGCCCAGCCGGCCTGGCCGCGCCGGCAGCCAGCGACGCTCTAGATCGATCGCGACTGGCTGCAGGCCGGGGAGGTTGGGGCACCGGGTCAGCACCGCCCGCCTGAAAGCCGCGTCCTGGGCTCGACCTCCCGCCTTCGGGGAGCCAGCGAGCCCGCGTCCGAGCTCCATCCAGCCCGGCAGCCGGGGACCTGCCGGACTGCGCTCCGGAGCTGAGCTCCTCGTCCTCAGGCCGCCTCTGTATCCTCGACTCACCCCTCCTTTATGCTGCCGCTTCCTTTCCTTCCCCCGCTTTTCCTGTGCTGAGTGGACCACGGCGGGGAAGGGGGAGGAGGAGGGGGGACGGTGGCGGGCAGTAAATAATCCGTGTGGAAGACGAGAGGCGGCGGCGGAGCAAGGGAGGAGCGGGGAGAGCGACCACGCGGCGAAAGCGAAGGGTGTCGGAGCGCCGGGAGGGATGGAGGAGGAGGAGGAGGGCCGCCGGCCGGGAATCAGTGACTGCGGGGAAACCGGGAAAAGCGGGGAGCAGCCCATGGGGGAGGGGAGTGCCGCGGGCGGAGGAAAGAGGAAGAAGCGTTCTGATGTTGCGCTGCTTGTCGAAGGTTAAAACCGAAAATAAAAACTGCCTGCCTTCTCCGCCCAGCCCCGCGCCCTCGGCGACGCGGGGAGCAGAGCGTGGAAGGGGCGCCCCCGACCCAGCAGGGACCCCGGCGTTGGGGTTCGGCTCCACCTACCTGGTGGGGCGCCCGGCCCGCTTGCTCCCGCGGCGCCAGCGCCACTCAGTGTCCAGATGTCGCTTCGGCTGCAGGCAGCGGTTTCCTTTAATTTCGCTCGTTTCCCAAATGTAGAAGAGGAGCTTAGCGCCATTTCTTTCAAAACCAACATCCAGCCTCCTGAATGGCTGATGCAGCGCGGAGATGACCTTGCTTTTCCTTTCCTTTTCTCTTTTAAATAATCCGGTTTGGAGAGATGGAAGAGCCTTAGCCAGTGGCGCGAGGAATAAAAGAAGGCGGGTAGGGGAACCGGGGCGCGAGCAGGACTGGGAGCTGCCGCAACGCGGTGGTTCCTGCTTACGACCGTGTCAGGTGACAAATGTTGCGAGGGGGCGGGGGCCTGGAGATGCGTTCTGGCGACAGGCCCTTGAGCTGTCACCTCGTGGGGCGCCGGCGCGGAGGGTGGGAAGGTGGGGGAGAGCGCGGATCGGGCGGGAAAGAGGAGGAGCGGGGGAGGCGAGCCTTGGGTGCTTGCGGCCCGCGCGCGCGCAGCCCTCGGGCTTCACCGCCGGCTTTTCCCGCGCGCGCCGGGCGCAGAACGGTTCTGAGCCCGGGGGAGGTCGGGGGGCGCGCGAGGGCGCGCAGGGAACGCGGGGGGCGCGCCTGCGGGGCGGGGAGGGGCGGGGGGCGGTGCGTGGGTCCCCGTCGGCGATCGGGGGGCGGACGCGGCTCTGCCTACCTCTGATGCCAAAAGGCGGCGCAGCAGTCGCGGAGCACAGCGGAGGTGGCGGCAGCGAGAGTATGGTGCGCGCGTTTTTGATCACAGTGCGGATTCGGCGCGCTGGTGGCCCGCCGCGAGTGAGGGCTTTCGTGGTGCGGATCACGCGGCCCGCGGGTGAGTGGGCAGAGCCGGGTGTGCGGGCCGCTGCGGCCCTGGTGTTAAAGCTAGTGAGGAGCCGTCGCAGAGCGCAGCAGCCGCATCCTAGAGGAAGAGCAGGTAAGAAAGGCCTGAAAAGTCCCGGGCGCAGTCGGCCCTTGGAAGAATTTGTTTGTTATGATTTAATACAGATAAACCATCTTCCGGACGAGGATAGGAGGAGGAGGTTTTTAGGGGTGGAAGCTCTCACCCCTCTTTCCCCATTCGGGTTACAGTTACTTAGAGGTGTGTGGCTCCCGATATATTGAGCCCAGAGCCCCCTTCACACACCTCCTCAATCCCATGAAAACTCCGGGGAGAACCGGGAGATTCTATTCCACCTTAGAAGTCAGGCACTCCTGAATTTCCTGGGTGGGAGTCAGTAAACACACACACACACACACACACACACACACGCACACACACAGAGTGAAGGTGTATTTCTAGGGCGCTTTACTTCGCCCTGGAGGAAAGTATTACTAACGGTCTCGGTTTTATGGGGGCCACCTGTTTTCTCCCCACCCAGGTCAACCCTCTCGGCTTACAGTAGATGGAGGATGTTGGGGGGGGGGGTCGCACATGGTTTGACTTCCCTAAATAGTAACACTGATCGGAGGAGCAAACACTTGTCTTTGAGGTCAGTAGAGAGTTGGGCTTTGGTAGTAAGGTGGAGATCTCATATTTGGAGCCCTAACAGATTCAGACTGCTCGGGATGATACTTAGCAAAATGTTTAGCAAAAAATAGACCTATAGTGGTGAATCTGAGAAATCACAACCCATCACGTTTTAATCATCTCAGGCCACAATTAACACTTTTTAAAAAATGAGGCCTACTTCTTGAAACACAAAATCCTAGGTAGTTTTGTCCACACATCAGACAAATCTTTTACTCCGTGTAATTTCCTATGACCAGAATAATTGAAAACATATATTGCTACAATATCCAGACTCTTAGTTAGAATTTGGATAGAAATCTAAAAGCAGCTTAATGAGGTTTCATTTTTGTGACCTTAATTGGGGCATCCATTTTCTCGGGAATAGATGTTTTGAAAAAACAAAGGCCAGGGGAAGGGGAATTATTTTTTTTATTGTAACGTTAATAGGCCTTTGTCATGTAAATGTAAAGCTTAAAACTAGGGGTGTTTAGTTAGATGCCTCAATTTACAAAAATTTCCAAGCAGGGGCGCCTGCCGGCTCAGTCGGCAGAGCTGGCAACTCTTGATCTGCGGGTTGTAAGTACAAGCCCCATGTTTGCGTAGAAATTACTTAAAAATAAATCTTTTAGAACATTTACAAACAACTTATAGAGTAAATACATACTTGCTTTTTCACATTATTATGAAACTTCAGGTTTTTTTAAGAATTAGAGCTTGAAAAGAGCTTGAAAAACATGCTATGTTGCTGGACTTCATTTTATTATTTTTTAAAAGATTATATTTATTTATTTGACAGAGAGAAAGAGATCACAAGTAGGCAGAGAGGCAGGCAGAGAGAGAGAGAGAGGAGGAGGAAACAGGCTCCCTGCTGGGCAGAGAGCCCGAAGAGGTTCGATCCCAGAACCCTGAGATCATGACCTAAGCTGAAGGCAGAGACAACCCACTGAGCCACCCAGATGCCCCTTCACTTCATTTTAAAACATTAACAAGACTTTGTTTGTTTGTTGTTTTATGGTGCTTTATTCTGACCAGCAAATGTTTAGCCACCATATTTTTTTAATATCAGAGTTGTTACTCCTACTCTCTACTTAAAGCTATGTTACTTAAACTGTTAGGTTGCTTCTTGAAAATTTTAATCTATTTAATCTTAGTTATGTGTTTTCTATTTTTAGGAATACACAATGTAATAGAACTACTTTAAGTTAGATACAGCATTCATTTTATATTTTTTTGAGATGTTAAAAATATAAAAATAATAGGTCCATTGAAAGTATCCCTTTATTTCTTGTTACTTAAGTATAAATCAATTTTCAGGAATAATATGTGAAGTTATTTTAAAAATATATTGGCTATTTAAAAAGCCCAATTTTTAGTAAATATCTGGCCCAATTTTAAGTTAGGTGCCTCAATTTACAAAAATTGGAACTTAGAGTGCAACTTAGAATAGAATATGTCTTAAAAAGATGGGCAGGGGCCCCTGGGTGTCTCAGATGGTCGGGCGTCTGCCTTTGGCTCAGGTCATGTTTCCAGGGTCCTCAGATCAAGCCCCACATAGGAGCTCCCTGCTCGGCGGGAAACCTGCTTCTCTCTCTCCCACCCCCCCTGCTTGTGTTCCTGCCCTCGCTGTCTCTCTTTCTATCAAATAAATAAATAAAATCTTTTTTAAAAGGTTGTGCAATTACCCAACTTTATTTGTGAAATTATACACTATATGTGACATATGGAATTATTAATTATAAATGTTTGATTATATATTTCAAATAAATATATATTATGCCTATGGTTATACTGACTTAAAAATATATATGGATGGTAATTATGTTGGGACTCATTCACTTTCTTAAGAACAATGCTAAAAATTATTTGTATGAATTAATATTAATACAAATATATAAGATGTAATTATTTTTTAATTTTAGGGTTTCTGCAACTATGTTAATTATGACTTTTTATTTTTATGTGACTAGAAAATGTATATAATAAAATTCCATATTACTAGTTTCTTATTCACACATGCCTGATGAATTACATTAATTGATTTGTTACTTCTATTTTGGTGTGTTTACAAAACAGTCATATTTTTGTGGCATGAAGTATTTATTTGTTTACTCCTATTTGGGAACCCTTAGGGTGTTGTTGTTTTTTTTTAATCACCTTTAACAGCATAGAGTTCTCTCAAGGTAGGCACTGTACAGCTAGCATAAACAATTATTCCCAATGTGTACATGATCCCCAGGTTGTATTATGTTCTAAAGAAACAATGACACTTTCAGTAACCAAAATTTAATATCCATTTACTTCTTTGGTGACTCTTGAATTTTAAAAAGTCCATTGTCATCGTAAGATAGAGAGGACATAACCTTGTCTATGTCCGTAACATTTTATATGTCTCTTTAATTACATGTTAGTTCATCATTAGTAACTACTATGGTAGAGTTAAGCTAAACCATTTTTCCAACATGTGAATGACTCCTGTTAGTAGAGTGATCCAAACCATCTCAAAAATACTTTCTTAAATAAGGCTGAACATTTGACCCAGTATTTTTATTCTTTTTAGTTTTTCATCCTTTTTGAGAAGCTTAAAAATCTCACATCCCTCCTACATATTAAAACACCTTAGGCCAGAGAATCCTTCTATCTGCTACAAAATCTAACTTGAGAAAAAATTTTTGTGATGCTTTATTTCTACAGTTTAAATTATGTAAACAATGGGTATGCTTTCACTTTCTAAATATAAAATTATAGTATTGAATAGCTTTTTAAAAAAAGCTACAGATTTCAAAATTCTCATTCTCACATAATGATCACTAATATTGTATCTGTTTATTGACTAATGAGCTTAATGCACTTGTTAAACACCCTACTGGCAAGGACAGTCTTATTGTAGGTATGAGGAATTTTTAAAATATCCATGCATTTTTGGAGACACTGTGGTTGGCTCAGTCCCAAGGACACATGACTCTTGATCTTGGGGTCCCATAAGTTCAAGCTCCACATAGGGCATAGTGTTTACTTAAAAAAATTTTTTTTAATCAGAAAAAAAATTCAAACATTTTATTCAGTTACTCTCTGGGTAGGCATTATCCAACAGAAGAAAGATTATGACAAAGATCAATAGACAAATAGTAGCAAGAATTTAAAAATCCCTTGAATACTAGCAATAAGATGTTAAATTGTGGCACAAAACTATACACTGGAATAATGGTCTGAAATATTCTAGACTCTGGACTGTTATGGACAATCATTTTTGAAGAATGTTTAATGGAATGTGAAATGATGGCATTAAAAAGTAGGTGATTTTTCAAGATTCAAAACAGTAAATAATTCTTATTTTTGCTTTTCCTCTTTTTCTCTCTCGGAACACACACACACTCACACACACACACACACACACCCTGTTTATGTACGAAAATATTTTGCTACAGTGCTTTCCTTAGAATGCGGGGGGGGGGGGGGGACTGGGAATGGTAATCTATCATTTCTTCGTTATACTTTTCGAGTTTTCCAAAGTGTCATGACCATCACCAGTAAAAAAATATAGTCATTTTCAAAGCCTGAAATGATGCGTGTATTACGGATGAACTAGAGCCTGCTTAGCGTTAGATTGGGGGATGGCAGTAAGGAAACCGAGTTGTGCAAGTATCATGTGTAAGAAGGTTCTTGTAAAGTCTGGAGACAGCACGAGAAAGCTGTGGCTTCAGACTGACGCACGCCGCTCACAACCTTCGTTTTTACCTAGAGGTTAGATGCATAGCTGTGCCTATTTTCCAAGGGCCTGTGTTTTAGGCCTCCTGTCACATACTTCCAGCCCCCTTCTAGGACTCCCTCTCAGGAGTCCGCTCCCGACCACTTCAAGCTGAGGCTCACCGCCCCCCAGAGCCGGGTGAGGGTTGCAGCGGGCCTCCCAAGGACCTGCTGGGGAGAAATGGCCCGCCAGCCAGCAGGAAGCGAGACTCGAGACTCGAAGCTGCTGCGACCTCGCCTCCTCCGCCTCTGGGCTGCAACCAGCCTCCCGGACCCTACCTCCTCCCCATCCTCTCAATTCCTAGAGACGCTGCGGATGCCGGAAACTTGATTGGCAGCTGGGGTAGGGCCCTCTAAACAAGAGTTGAGAGGCAGAGCCCACTCATCACCCCACTCCGCGAATGCACCCCTTCTGCTTTCAGCCGCCCCTAGGCCTCCTCTCACACCCCAATATTTCCTCAAGTAAGATTTGGTCAGAATAACACAAGGGATTACACGTAGAGCGGGAATGGGGCTTCGCTAGGTGAAGGAGGAAGTGGGGGCAGGCAGAGGCTGAGGTGGTCTCCTGGTCTTGCGCCAGGAGAGGTGCAAGGTAGGACAGAGAACGTCTCTTGGTCACCTCCCCAGCTAGGAACTGGCTAGCCCTTTCTTCTGGAGAGGAAGATCAGGGAGTGGATCAGGTTGATTTTGAGACGCGGTGGGGAAAATGTCCAAAACTCTTCTCTGCCAGGTGGCGCCCAGAGAGTACTGAAAAGGCCCCTCCTCTTTGTTCCTCTGTTTGCGGTACAAGAGGGTAAGGAGAATGACCCCTAATATTTTTCCAGTGATGAAGAATTTGCCTCAAATTCTTCTCTCAACTGTTTTTTTCTCATACTGCAGCTTTCCTCCTGTTTGAGCACTTTCCCTCCGTTAAAAAAAAAAAAAAAAAGTACTAATACAAGATCAACTTCTATGACAGTAAGCCAACCAATGGAGAAAACCTTGAGAATAAATAAAGGCTTTGTTCAGTAAGGGAAAGAAGGCCTCTCTAGAAGGCTCTTCTCCAGCCTAGAAAATGCCCACCAACTTGGGACCCGCACAGATTCACCAGGTCCTACTTCATGCTATTTCAATGTATTCAGCAAAAACACTTAATGTTGACAATTGTTGAACTTACTATGTATGGGTCAGTAACACTTGTTTTTTAGAGAAAGGAAAATTGAAGAAAATCTTTGCTTGTCATTGCAGGTTTTTAAAAAAAGAAAATATAAAAATTTTATCACAAATGATTTAATTCTTCAACAAGATCGCAGTTTTTCCCTTCACCTCAAAAAAAAAAAAAAAAAACCAACTCAGAATTTATTTAAATAGTTTTAAAGCCAGTAAGAAGAAAGGTTTTGTAATGGTTCAGAACTATATGAACAAAGATATGTAATCTCTTAAACAAACTGAAACTAATAAAATTGTGCAATCAGAGTGGTGTAAATAAATATGCCTTTACTTTCTCAATTTAAGCATGAGATTAGTGAGAAGTCAAGGAACTAAGGCAAGGCTTATTAGCAGCATCATTACCTGAACTGCTGTTTAAAATATATACTTCTGAGGCTCACTCCCAGAAAATCTGATATAGCATATTCGATGTAAGTCTCAAGAATCTGCATTTTATTTTATTTTTTAAAGATTTTATTTTTATTTATTTGACAGGTCACAAGTAGGCAGAGAGGCAGGCAGAGAGAGAGGGGGAAGCAGGCTCCCCACTGAGCAGAAATCTGGATCCCAGGACCCAGAGAACATGACATGAGCCAAGGCAGAGGCTTAACCCACTGAGCACCCAGGCACCCAAGAATCTGCATTTTAACAAGCACTTGAGGGAGAGTCTGTTACTGGTGCCCTTTCTGCAACATCATTGGCAAATATGGACAGTGTTGCTTTTTAAACCTTATTTTTGCTTATTTATTTTTAAATCAAGGTTCTGGCCTTTTAGGTAAGATTTAAATTTTAGAATTGGTCAGTCACACTTTGGGTCCCAGGAAGGATACTGAGAGTCTGAGAAATCAATGAAGGAGCTAATTTCCTAAATAAAGGAGACTTTTTATTATTATGTGATCCTTCATCTGAATTGGAAGATTATCTCTTAGATGCCAGATTTTTACTGTCAAAACATATTCTGGGGTGAAGGATATAATAGGATACACTTATCCTTGTGTGTTAAAGCCCTAGACAGAAAATTTCCACATAAACATTTATGATATAATTTTTTTTGAAACACTATACATACTTACCCCTGCTTACATTGTTGAATAGTTCAAGATGGATAGGTAGATAAATAGAAAATAAGGGGTTTCTTTCAGTTCATTTTATTATCCAAACAGAAACCAGACTGGTAAACCCAACAACCTAAAATTATGTAAGAGAGGAAAAACAAAACAAATGTTTCACAGGTTTAAATGACGTTTATCGATCACAGCAAAATCACAGTAAAATGTAGCCGTAACAGAATAAAGCACTTGTGGATGAAATTATGGGTCTCTGTATCTGTGTAACAGCACAATGACCAGAGAAGAAATATATGTAACTAATGCAAGCTAAAAAATCATTAGCCATTATAAGAAAAACTAAATTGTTATGCCTTCCAAATTATAATTTTTCTGTCTCTAACGTACATTTTGTCTAATGTCATACCAACTTTGCTGGTGTATTAGGGAAGCTTATGTTTTGCTTTCTTTTTTTTTTTTTTTGAGTGCCACCATTTTCTTGCTCTGAAATCTCCGAGGCTGCCAGATGATCTGACTCAGCAACCGTACAACTCTTTCACCCAATTTAAAGAAACAGCAGCCATCCAAAGAACAATGACCCCCCCCAAATGCAAATCTCTCTTACCTGTGGAAGAAATAGTGTATTTTAACTTTGAAATGATTGGTAAATGCCCACAGAACATGGGACACCTTGAATTTCACTCCATTCGGTTTACATGCTGAATAACTAAAGCTGAATATATTTTATCTAACATATGATTTTTAAAAGAAGCTTATTGAAACTTTCTTCCAAAGGTTTGCTTCCTCTATTCCTTCAAAATAATTATAAGGAACTTAACAGTAATAGAGCACATCAACGCACATCATCTCCTTCAATTGTCACATTATCCTTCTGTTTTAGAGATTTTTATTTTCTCATTTTATACACTGGAGACTGGGGTTCAGATTAGTTGTAGTATGATCTGCTAAAAGTCATTCGCCAGTAATTTGTGTACAGTTGGACTGGGTTTGCTTCTTGCCCCCAAATGCCTCCACTTACAACTTTAAAATTTCCATATATATATATAAAGTATAAATTACTTATTTCCACTTTGACTCAAGAGCAATAAATGGGAAACCTGTGCACAAGCATAGGAATCACTTAAAGCATGAGGTAGAAAAGTCACTTCCTTGGAATACATGACCTGGGATTAGATTGTTTCCTTTACTTACCAGTTATACAGTATTAAATACTCCATGTTTCCACTTCCTCATCTATAAACCTGAGACAGTAGCCTATAGCATTCATCTAATAAAAACTAGATGTAATAGTATATGTAAAGATACATTAAGAACTTTCAGTTGGCATGTATTTGCCAGTTGTTGTTAAAGTGCCAAATGAAACTATGCCCTTAAAAGCACATTAGTTTACTTTTACAGTAAGTGCCTACTTAATTTGACTTTAATTATCCAGATTAGCTGGAAATTTCTGAACTCCACTTTAAAGAATGTACATATCATAATAAAAATATATTTATTAATTCAAATCCCTGCCATGTAAAATCAGTGTGAATTTGCCTACGTTTTTTAACCCATACCTGTACAGAAGCCCTATATTATGGCCTTTACAGTAGGACTCTGAACTATAGTATTCATGATCATTAAGTAGATATTAAACAATATTCATGAAGCTCTGTTTTCTAATATAAGATATCAAATTAATTTTAAAGAGCTGAAAAAAGAGCCTTCAATTATCAAAAAAACTCAATATAATAATAATTTCTGGAGGGAGCACTGAGATAGTAGACTCTTAATTCCTCCAGAAGGTTGCTACCAGTCTGACATCTGAATCAATAGTCTTGGCATAGTATTTTGTAAAAAGAAAAAAAAAATAGTATAAAGAATTCTGTGTGTTTGTGAGAGAGAGAATGCAAGGAAAGAGGAATAGAAACATTAAAGTCATCCTCAGAACCTTCAGCATCTCTGCCTTGGAAGGTGGCATGCAGTTATTTAAATTTAGAAGGATATCAAAAAGGTTAAATATATTATGTTAACTTCCTTAAGGCAAAATTGACTTAGGTGTATAAAACTGGTGCAAAGTAACTTAAAACGTATTATGTATCATTGCCAATTTATTTATTTTGTTTTATTTTTTTAAATAAATAAAATTTTATTTATTTGACAGAGAGAGCAAGAGATACAAACAGGCAGAGCAGCAGAAGAGAGGGAGAAGCAGGCTCCCCACTGAGCAGAGAGCCAGATGCGGGACTCAATCCCAGGACCCTGAGATCATTGAGCTGAAGGCAGATGCTTAAACAACTAAGCCACTCAGGCACTCCTCATTGCCATTTTAAAAATGGAGTTTAGAGGTTATCATCTCACTCATAAGAAAGAAAAATGTAAGGCTGTACTTTTAACCCAAAGACTCAAAGGAGAATGTGAGTGGAGATATTACATCTGTAAGTAAAAGGTGCTAAACATGAACAGGAAGCATTTCCTGATTTATTCAGAATTCATACATATGCATTATGAGGTTAATTCCTCCTAGAGGACTTTAATCACATATTAGGTGAAAAATGTCACTTGAGGAAGAGTGATTCCCCCAAACAAGAATTATTTCTTATAATCTTTTATAATATCAGGTGACATTTTGGCTTCAGAAATCCAGGGAAAGCCAAAAAAAAAATGTTTGAACATAACAGTAGGACTATAGATCCCCAAGAAAGCAGGCTACTCTTAAAGAGGGCAACCAGTTCTCCATTTGAAGAAGAAAGCTTCAACTTAGATGATTCCCCCTGAAATTAGAATATCCTAAGTCACTGTTAAATCCAATCAACCATGAAAAGTCAATTCCCACCCCCAAGAGTGAAAAACTTAATACAATATTATTTCTCTGTGAGTTCCAATAGTTTCTTTGCTTTCTAATAGCACATCCATAACATCAGCAGCATAAGCAAAAATAGAGTAGTGTATGTGTCCAAGCTTAGCAACTAAGAGAGCAGCATGTGTTTGCAAGGAGAAAATCTATCCCATCAGTAGGAAAAAGAGGGAGGTTAGGAACAGAGGTTTAGAGAAGGAAACTTTATATCCCTCAGTTTTGCCTGTAGTGTCCGCACTGTACCTGGTATTGGACCTGCACACCAAGGAGTGCCGGTGAGTGGCAGTGAATGAAAGGAAAGCACTGAACACTCACACACTTTATTGTTACTTCCCATGATTTAATGAAGGTTTTGTGCAAGTTGTTTTGTTTTAACACAGCTCTGTCCTCCAGGGGTTAGAATTCAAAGAAGACAAAATTAATCATCCCTTGTGGAAGGGGGTTGGCCTGTTCAAACCACAGGTACCCACCAGAATGTATAGTAACAACGACAGAAATACCCCAGAGGAAATTGACTTTGATGGCCTAAATCAGTAACATGAGATAGTAAATGTCATCTAGTGTCCAGGAAAGGAGGTTCTATTTATTAAGAGTCTACTGTGTGCTTAGATTTTATATATCTGACATTCTTTATTCTTTATAACAGATTTATATATAATATAGTTTTATATATATGAAATCTATAATATATATAAAATATATATAATATATATATAATATATATATATATATAATATATATTATATATATATAATTATATATATATAATTATATATATATAATATATATTATATATATATAAAATAGATTTATATATAATATATAATGTAATATATATTATATTATATTATATTATAATATCCTATGAAGTAAGTTTTGTTTTCCCCACTTTTGAGAGGTGGGAAGATAGAATCTCATGATATAATGAGCATTGGGTGTTATATACAACTGATGAATCACTAAACTCTACCTCTGAAACTACTAATACATTATATGTTTATTAACCAAACTGAAATTTTAAAAAATTTAAAACGGATTTTAAAAATCCATAACTGTTCAAGCCCACAGAGCTAGTAAAGGAAGGATCAGGTCTATGAGGGTATCAAGACAGATTGTCTCATTACCATGCTTCATTCCAAGACAATTAAGGATATGTTTGACATTCTCACCAACCATGTCTGTTCAAGTTAGAGTAAGTAGCTGTAGCCACAGAAGAATTATGGAGAGAGGATTGATTTCAAGACCTGCAACTAATATTTATTAACTGTGCAACAATGGTAATGTACCACCCTTCCATTTTCTTATTTATAAATCAAGGGGGTAACTTTTTGAAAAGCAAATTTGCAATATGAGGCAAGAGCTCTTATACTTTTTGAAAAACTGCAATACTCTTTATTGTAGCAATTAGAAACCCCTAAAATATCTGACATCACTAAGTAAACTATAATACCGTCTCAATAGAATGCGTTGCAACTGTTAAAAGTAGTGTTTATAAAGTGATTTTTTAGAGAATTTAGGGAAATGTTTTAATGGTAGGTGAGAGGAAAAGCTTATTTCAGAATTGTATTATATCTGTAAGAACTAAGTAAGGAAAAAGAAAGAAAATATTTCAAAATATTAACAGTCATTGCTTCTGAGCAGTGTAATTTTTCATTTTCTTTATTTATCTCATTCCTTAAAAATTATTGATACATGGGAACTATAATCAGGAAAAAATTATTTTAAAACGATGGATTAACTTTGAAAGGACATCAAAGCCCAAATTTCTATCATTATGTGTATTATTAACCGCCAATACAGCACTCAGAAACACAATAGTTCCTGAAGTGGAGATCCTGTCACCTTAGTCCAGGATTTGCCACCTGCTGGTGGGCAAAATTTTCAAAGAAAAGAAAACATTGCTGAGTTGCCCACCCCATACTCTACAAATCAGTCAACAGGGAGACATACCACGGAGAGTGTGGACCACTCAGACAGAACCGCTAACCTTGAGTTCAAATTCCATCTCCTTGTGCATTGTTCCTTAAGCACTCTGGGCTTTTTTTTTTTTTTTTAAGATTTTATTTATTTATTTGACACACAGAGAGATTACAAGTAGGCAGAGAGAGAGGGGGAAGCAGGCTCCCTGCCAAGCAGAGAGCCCAATGCAGGGCTCCATCCCAGGACCCTGAGATCATTACCTGAGCCAAAGGCAGAGGCTCAATCCACTGAGCCACCCAGGTGCCTCTGGGCTTTTCTTTTCTGATCTATGAAGGAGGGATAATACTCTCTATCCCACAAGACAGTTTTGGGATTAGAATTGATATATGTAAAGCTGTTTAATGCTTGTCACATAGTTGGGTGTTCAATAAATGGCAGCCATTGTGATTTTCTTGGCAATTTTGAATGAATTTCCTATTGTCCCTATTTCCCTTAATTATATGCCTTATTACTTATTTTATTCCTCAGGATGAGGCTAATTCTCAAAATCTGTGCGGGTAAACAAATTATATACACAAATACACACTATAGATAGATTGATAGATGCACATATACACACAAACTATGTTAATGTTTTAGTTTTCCTAACTGGCCAAATAGCAACAGATAGATATAAGTAATTCACTTCAGAAACTTCTCAATAGGCAAAAGCAGACATTTACAAAACAGCTGAATTCTGGAATGATTGTTTTCATGAGCTGCAAAGATTCCTCATTTCATAAGTACCCACTCTATCGATTCTTTTAACAGCAACTCCCTACATGGATTTAAAATCACACTTGTTTTGCACACAACTGGGAAAAGACATCTGCTATATAACATGTACTACACTGCTAAGCCGTCCTCAAAACGATCTTGGGAAGATGACAGACACTGCAGATTCTATACCCAGTTAATACTTTGGAAACTAAAGTTGAAAAATTGTGACTTACCTATAATTATGCATCAAGTTCATTATAAGTGAAGTCATTTTGAGTTTCGTGTTCCTTGCCAAAGTCCTGTCTGAGAAAGAGGAGAAAAATTATAGTAATTCTGAGTGAATGGAGATGTCATGGAGTCCCTAAAAGAATGCCTTACTTATAGCAAATATTCAATAGTTGTGCTTTATTGAACTCAATTAGAGAATATTACAAGGGAGAAGGAAACATCTTCCATCTTGGATCTTCCATAGATCCATCCTGGATCCCCTTTTCTCAGCAAACTTGTTGGAGGTCTGCTCTGTTTTCTCAGGGGTGTCGCTTTCATGTTAAAGGTGCCTTTTCTTCTTGTGGAAAAATAAATAAAGGAAAACTTAGTCTTTAATTCTTTACCATTTTTCTTGTAAGGAAGGCCTTGTTTCTCATTTAAAATACCCAGATTGGACACTGAAACCTCAGAATTCTTATGCAAGGGTTCTTCAAGGAAGGAGCTGTTTCTTGGTTGAACAATAATCTTTTGAGACACAGTCTTTATTATACTTGCTTTGTAAATGGGGATATTGAAGCCAGAATAATGTATGGCGTGCTCAAGGTGATAGGTGGTGGAGCTAGGCCTGGGGCTCTATTTTCCTTACATTATTAATTTCTTCTAAATTAAAGGGGCGCATGACATTATTCTCCCATTGCCTTAGTCTTCAAATAGTCCAGCATTCAATCCTAGAGCCCATCTCTAAAGACTTAACTCAGCTGTGTCCAGAAGCTCTTTCACAGAGCATACCTTGCTCTGATAAGGTATTTCCTAAGAACTTTTCCTTAATTATGGGATCCTCTCCGGAGCCGGAAATACAGCATCTTTTCTCCGGTAACACAGGTCTGAGGTGTCAGTTACCAGAGTGCATTTTCCTTCTCCTCTATTCTTTTTTTTTTAAGATTTTATTTATTTATTTGACAGAGAGAGCACAAGTAGGCAGAGAGGCAGGCAGAGAGAGAGGAGGAAGCAGGCTCCCTGCTGAGCAGAGAGCCCGATGTGGGGCTTGATGCGGGCCTCGATATGGGCCTCGATGCGGGGCTCGATGCGGGGCTCGATGCGGGGCTCGATGCGGGGCTCGATCCCAGGACCCTGAGATTATGACCTGAGCCGAAGGCAGAGGCTTAACCCACTGAGCCACCCAGGCGCCCCTCCTTCTCCTCTATTCTTGATGCAGACTCCCCTCAAGAGCTCATCCCATTTCAAAACCACCTTCCCCCTCCAGAGAAGCAAACATGTTCATGGTTGTTACCAATACACCCTCTTGACTAAGGACCCTTCTTTTGCACCCACAGCTTAAAGCTAAGTGCCTGAATACAGTATCTGTCTTCAGTTACTCTTTGTCAAAATTATGAATGATGGTTTTCAGAAAGGCAACTCTTGTCTAATAAATGTATAATATTCATTTAATTAATTAGAATGGCTAATGTATGCACATAGTACAAAATTCAAGCATTACAAGTTGCAGAATGTGAAAAAGAAAGTCTCAGGTCCATTCCAATTCCTCATTTCCTTCCCCCACAGTTAACAGATTTTTCCGTATCTTTCCAGAGATATTCTATGTATATTTTATTTTTAACCTCAAACTGTATTTTGGGTAACCGTTTAATGACAATACTAATATTGAATATGGTAAAGAGACACATGCTTTTAAACACAGCTTTTGTGTGTGTTTCCCTTGATATCATAACCTCAAGAAGTACAAAGAATAGAGCAAGATAGATCTCATTTTAAAGATATGGACATTGAAGCTAAAATAGTCTCGAAGGAGTTCATAGTCAAAAAAGCAGTTCACTAGATACATCAGGACTGTCACTTGGTCCCAGTTCAGAGCTGCTTCTCCAACACTTTTTATTTTCCAAATAAAGTAATATTACATGATACGTTTGCACACAATGCATATCATACCTTGCCAATCCTGCAATGCCTTGTCAGAATCAGAACCCAATTTCAAGATATTACCTTCTCAAATATCTTTGTATCTCTTTCTGGTGATGTGTTAAATTAATAGTCACATCTAGAATGACAATCTGAGCAGCCCCTTCCAGGCTCCTCTGAAGGCTTTTTTTTTTTTTTTTTAAGATTTTATTTATTTGACAGAGAGACACAGCCAGAGAGGGAACACCAGCAGGGGGAGTGGGAGTGGGAGTGGGAGAAGAAGCAGGCTTCCCAGCCAGCAGGGAGCTTGATGTGGGGCTCCATCCCTGGACCCTGAGACCACGACCTGAGCCAAAGGCAGCACTTAATGACTGAGCCACCCAGGTGCCCCGAAGGCTATTTTTCCATTTTATTTTCCAACTTCTCCCCATACATCCCAGTGAATTATTTTCAGTGTTCCCAAACTTCCCCACGCTTTCCACCAAATCCTTAGATTTGTAGGGTTACTGGGGTAGCACCATTGCAAGGCTTTCTTTAAGTAAAATAGGTTCTCTTGTCGTGTCATGATCTCTACCCTCAGCTGGGTTCTCCAGCCTGATGAAATATTTCTCTAAGTCCTACTCAGCCCATCCCTCTCTCCTCATCACAGATATTCTAAATCTCCACCACTCTCACTTCCTTTTTTAAGCATAATTTTCATTTAAGTTCCAGTTAGTTAACATACAGTGTAATATTAGTTGCAGGTGTACAACTTAGTGATTCACTAATACTAATATTAGTTTTGGGTGTACATTTAGTGATCGTATGATTGCTTACATACGATACCTGGTGGCCATCACAAGTGTCCTCCTTCATCCCCATCACCCATTTCATCCATCCCCCACCCCTCTCCCCCTGGTAACCATCAGTTTGTTCTATATACCTAAGAGTCTGTTTCTTGGTTTGATTCTCATTTATTTCCCCTATGATCATTTTTTTTGTTTCTTAAATTCCACATATGAGTGAAATATATGGTATTTGTCTTTCTCAGACCAACTTATTTCCCTTAGTGTAATACTCTCAAATTCCATCCACATCATTACAAATGCCAAAATTTCATTCTTTTTGATGGCTGAGTAATATTCCAGTGTATGTGTCTGTCTGTGTGTCTTCTTTATCCATTCATCAGTTGCTGGACACTTGGCCTCTTTCCATAATTGACTTTTGCAGATATCACCGCTATAAACATCAGGGTACATGTATCCCTTTGAATTATAATTTTGTATTCTTTGGGTAAATACCTAGTAGTATGATTGCTGGATCAAAGGGTAATTCTTTCTTTCTTTCTTTCTTTCTTCTTCTTTTTTTTTAGAGAGAGGGAGGGACAGAGGGAGAGAGAATCTCAGAGCAGACCCTGGAGCCCCATGCAGGGCTCAATCTCGCAACCCTGAGATCATGAACTGAACTGAACTGAAATCAAGAGCCCGACATTTAACCAACTGAGCCACCCAGGCGCCCCAGGGTAGCTCTATTTTTAACTTTTTGAGGAACCTCCATATTGTTTTCCAGAGCGGCTGCACCAGTTTGCATTCCCACCAACAGTGTAAGAGGGTTCCCCTTTCTCCACATCCTCACCAATACATGTTGTTTCTTGTGTTAACTTTAGCCATTCTGGGGCGACTGGGTGGCTCAGTCAGTTAAGCATCTGCCTTCAGCTCAGGTTATGATCCTGGGATCCTGGGACTGAGTCCCACATCAGGCTTCCTGCTCAGCAGGGAGTCTGCTTCTCTCGCCCTCTGCTGCTCTCTCTGTCAAATAAACGAAATCTTTTTAAAAATTTTAGTCATTCTGACAGGTGTGAGATGATATCTCATTGTAGTTTTGATTTGCATTTCTGTGATGATGAGTGATGTTGAGCATCTTTTCATGTGTCTGTTGGCCATCCATATGTCTTCTTTGGAGAAATGGCTATTCATGTCTTCTGCCCATTTTTAAAGTGGATTATTTGTTTTTTGGGGGGGTGGTATTGCATTTGCTAAGTTCTTTATATATTTTGGATACTAGCCCTGATAAAGATATGCCATTTACTCTCGCTTCCTAACCCACCATCTTATCCTCACTGCAAACAAGCCAGCCTCTTCGTTCATGAAAGGAAGTGCTTCAACTTCCTCCCTGCCCTGACCTTTTCTCCTTTCTCAAATCTAGCTATATCTTCTGTGTCCAAATTTATGACCACTCCCTGTGCCTTGTACTCCTTTTCTTCCTTTTTAGGGACCTCGGGTCCTCAGAAACACCTTATCTTTCCTGGGTCCTCAACTGCCCTTTTCTCCCTTCTAGCTGTCCTTCTCTTCACCTGGCACCTTTCCTTGTGAGTGCTTAGGTTTTCTCCACCCTTCCACTTACCTCCCGTCTCACTATATTGCTATGAACTATCACAGCTAAGCTGGGGAAAAACAGTCCACAAAGTGTCCCCCACTTCCTTGCCATCCCATACATCCCTGGTTTTCCTTCTGACAATCTGAGCTGCCCTTCCTAGGCTCCTTTGAAAGGCTCTTTTTCCAGGAGCTTATATCTCCAGCTTCTTACCATATATCCCAGTGAACAATTTTCAGGGGTCCCAAACTTTTATGCCTTTTCACATGCTCTCACCTCTGCTTGGAGCATCTTTCTCTTCCTTTTATTGTCTTCATACTCCAAGACAATAGGCCTCTCTCCAAGACTTGGGTCTGCTTTCAGCATCCATGCGGCCTCTGCCCAAGCCACCAGAAGTTTGGTTCCCTTTTCATTTTCTTGTGTCATCCTCTGCTTCCCCTTTGCTCTTCAACACACATTACGTGTAATGCCAATTTAATACCTACAACAACTGTTTGAAGCAAGTACTATTATTATCTCATGTATAAGGATGGGAAAGCAAACCTAGATGCAGTAACTTTGTTCAAAATTATAGAGCATTAAATGAAAAGTACAGCTTTGAACTCAAGCAGTCCTACTCTAGAACCCATATGTTTAACACCCCACCGCCACCACACCCCGCCCTTAGCCTCTGAGTTTGTTGAATGAATGAACGAGTGTTACACTTTTTCTTAAAAAACAGATCAAAATTGAACTAAGTTAAAATTTCATAGCATAGATTTGCAAAACTGCCAAGGGAGCACAAACTTAAATAAGGCCACGGCATTCTCAAGGAGGAGGAAAATTAAGTTTGGGAATGATAATATCAATATGGAACAAAGTTTAGGATTCATAAAGCTCTTTGGCTTCATGATCTCATTTAATCAACCTGTGAAATATATTATGAGTCCCGGGCAATCTGAGGCTGGAATATCCAGCACCAGGATCCTGGGATTTATATTTTATTTCTTCAAAGGTACTGGCCCTCAGTCTGAGCCGATATGGAAGAGTAAGTTAGGCGTATGGTAGGTTCTTTAAAAGAAAAACCAAGAAAGTTTTACACTATTATTAACCACTTATTTACACAAGATTTCTAATGGAGTAGGGATCAATTTCTAGAACTAAGGGGCCACACCCAAGGATGCCATAATCTTTTGGGAGCTCTACTGCAGGTGTCAGAGCTAGGATATACCTGTCTAAAACCTGTTCTTGGAAAAAGGCAGCCTCCATGTCTGTATATAATTCATCCAAGGGTGGTTTTATTTGGTTCCCTCATGCATTTCCTTCAACAACAGTAATCAAATATATTGCATAAGAGTTTAATGAGTTCTCAAATAGGAATCAATAGGTGAGTTTTAGAAGAACTTCTGAATTCCCTGAAAGTTATATTCAGAAATACATGTGCAAATAGGGTTGCCTCAGTGGCTCAGTCAGTTTAGCATCTGACTCTTGATTTCAGCTCAAATCATGATCTCAGTGTCATGAGATCAAGCACCCCTCCCCTTAGCTCAACAAGGAAACTGCTTGAGATTCTCTCTCTCCCTCTCCCTGTGCCTCACCTCACCCCTTGCTTGCCTGTGCTGGAGGGAGCTCTTTCTCTCTAAAATAAACATATAAATCTTTTTAAAAATACATATGCAACTGAACACACTACTTTAAAAAATTATGGCACACTTTATTTTTTGAGGCGATGGTCTATAGTTTTCAACGGATTATCAAAGGCCTACTCCCCCTGCTCCAAGATTAAGAGCCATTATTTTAGTGATGGAGGCTAATATTAATACTGGTCTTAAAGCCAGACACATTATAAGGGAAATCTGTTCCCTCCTTCCCAATACCACAACCACTATTTCCCCCTTCCCTGTCATACCATACCTTAAGCTACGTTAAAGAATTTTATGTTCTCAACCACAGTTTGATTTTCCCACACCATTGCTGCCCAGATTACTGGGAGGTGCCTGGAAGAAAGTGTAGAAAGCACAACAATTCATATTTTTAGAACAGATTTTACATCCTGTAAGTGTTTTAACTGGCATCATTTAATTTTTTTTTAGTAATCTCTAAGCCCAATGGGGGCTCAAACTCATGAGCTAGCAATCAACAATCATATTCTAGCAATCAACACTCATATTCTCTACTGACAGAGGCAGGCAGATGTCCCTTAAGTGGCATCATTTTATTTATTTATTTATTTTTAAAGATTTATTTATTTATTTGACAGAGATCACAAGTAGGCTGAGAGGCAGGCAGAGAGAAAGAGAGAGAGAGGAAGAAGCAGGCTCCCTGCTGAGCAGAGAGCCAGATGTGGGGGCTTGGAGCTCGATCCCAGTACCCTGAGATCATGACCTGAGCCGAAGGCAGAGGCTTTAACCCACTGAGCCACCCAGGCGCCCCTCATTTTATTTTTTTAAAGGTTTTATTTATTTATTTGAAAGAGAGCACAAGCTCTCTTTCTGCCCAGGGTGAGGGGGCAGAGGGAGAGTCAGACTCCCCACTGAGCAGGAAGCCCGACTGGACTTGGGGCTCTATCCCAGGACCCTGGGATCATGACCTGAGCTAAAGGCAGACATTTAATTGGCTGAGCCACCCAGGTCTCCCAATGGGTATCATTTTAAAACTCCATGTTTTGCCTGAACTAACAGCAACTGAAAGTGTTTTGGGGGCTTGAAGAGAAGTCAACCAGGGACTGAAACATAAATTTTGAGTAGGCTGTGTTATCTAGTAAAGATTAAGCGTGTGCTTTAAGACATCAAAGCCTGAGCGATCCAACTTTTAAAAATAATATGTATTTTAAAATATATTAGCCACAGGAAAAAGTAATAACCACAGGTAAAATTAGAACCATGCTGGATTTTCTTTCACTCTTAGTTCTGTTTAACTTTTTACTAAATATGAGGGTGGTGGAGGGTGTCCTTTATCTTTTCAGTGATTAGGGTCTTCTTGGTCTTCCCTTTCATATAATATTCATAATTCTCTCCAAACCATTTTATTCTCTGTGCCTCACAGCAAGCCTGTAAGAGAATCCTCAAAATGTAAAATTTAAGAGCTAAGGTATTAGCTTAAGATGTGCCACGCTGTTCTAAATATGTTCATCAGTTCATTTAAAACAACAGCCGGATGAAGTAGGGACGATTCATAGCCTCCCATTTAATAACTAAGATAATTGTGAGGTTTTTCCAGTAGGAAAGAGAGATTGGGGGGATGGGCGGGAGAGGAGCGGGAGTCTTTCCATCAGGGGAGAGCGCCTTTCTGCTCTTCTCCCGAGGAGGCTCTGGACACAAGTGAATATGATAGACTCTGACTCACTAAGCAACTCTGTTTCTAGAGCTCTGAGCACTTTTTTCTTGTGTAAGAGTAATAATTTATTAAGAGCAGAGTCTGTCAGCCCAATAACTCTCTCGCCAGCTTCCTCCTTGTTGGCAGAAATCTCCATCATCTCTGTTAAAATAGACCTCATCTTCTCAGTACAGACCAACCCCTGTACAAAGCACCAGTACTGGGCATTGCACAAGTTTGGGAAACCTTCGCCCTCGTCATCTATTTCACAGTGTGTGTGTGTGTGTATGTGTGTGTGTGTGTGTGTGTGTGAGGACAGGCTGCTGGCAGGTGGGCAAACTCCCCCAAATGAATGTTTGAGCAAGGATTTCTAGCACGGTGGACTCAGCACGTGAACGCAGGTGTTGAACGGTAGAAGAGGGAGAGTTATCTAAAAGTAGGGAAGCCTCATAGTGACACCAGTGATACCTCGGCAGGACTCTGACTACCAGGAGTTTGCTGTTTCTTCTGATTAAAAGAGGAAGCAATGCTTTGCCTACGACATCAAACACCCTGGTTCGAAAATAAGCTGTTAGGAATCCTGTGCGGCTTTCAAATGCGAGAGGTTGTGCAGGGGAGGAAGGAAAGAGCAAAGTCGCCTTAACCCACTGAACTCGCTCTGAGATCTCGAGCGTCTAAGCTGGGGGCAGGGGGAGCACCCGCCGGGGGGGGGGAGGGGGAACGCGGGCGGGGGACGCGGGGTAGGGGTGGCGGCGGCGGGCCCCGGGCTCCCTCCCCCAACGGCTTTGTCACGCTCCCGGCGCCAGCCTCCGGGGCAAGCCCGGACAGCAGAGGCCCCGCGTGGGGCGATTTCGGGCGGGGGGGGGGGGTGGAGAGGCGGGCTTCACGTTCACAGCGAGTTCAGAGCGAAAGGCGCCTCCTCGGGGAAGCAGAACGGCGCTCTCCGGGATGGCAAGACTCCCGCAGGACTCCTCCAGGGGGCAAGAGTCTGGGGGTGGCTTCCGCCGGTCCCGGAGGTGGAGAGAGGAGGGGCGGGCTGGTCACGCGAGGCTGGGGCGGGCCACTGGCGCCCGAGTGCGGCGGAGGGGAGGGAAGGAGGGAGGGAGCCAGCCAGGGGGGCGAGCGCTGGGGAGCAGCATGGAGCCCTCCGCAGACAGGCTAGCCACGGCCGCAGCCCGGGGCCGGGCCGACGAGGTGCGGGCGCTGCTCGAGGCTGGGGTGCAGCCCAACGCGCTGAACCGCCAGGGTCGGAGCCCGATTCAGGTGGGTGAGCCAGCCGCCCTGCCGGAGGAGGGGGAACGGCGGGCGACTTTGGAGCACAAGGTTTGTAAGAGAGTCGGAACCAACCAGCGTTTCGATTCTCCGTGAAGGGGAGGCTTCTTGGTGAGTTCTCAGGTGGATCTTGGAGCCGAGACCTCCCCGTGTCCACGTCCTGGGAGCTTAGGAAGCCATAGAGCAAAACGAGGAGGCACGTGGGGTGAAGATCCCTAGAGTGGTATGGAGATGGGGAGGGGGTGAACCTACTCGTGTTAATACAGTCCGAGGTATGTTCTTTATCTGATACACGGTTGCGAAAGTTTGCTGTAAAAAGCAAGATTTTAAAGAATGGAAGGTTTGTTTGGCCCACTAGCCCGGCACTCAAAGATCCCCGAAGGGAGCTGATCGTCTGCCTTGGGGGGGGGGGGGGGGGAATTGCAATTGAAACCTTCTGCCGTGTAAATTGAATAAATACCAGTTGAAATTATTCAGAAGCAACTATATATTGTGTTATTTTTACTTTAACCGAGTAAGGAAAATATATGCTTGTTCTAAGAATTTTGGTAACACAGATATATATGAAGAAAAACATTTGTGTGATCTTGCCTGAAATAATGTCGTCAACTTAGTTACCATTTTGAAGGAATCTCCTATTATTTTTCTCATTTTTTACTTGCTTGTTATAGATTAACTTATTTGGGACAGAGTTTTCAATTCCTCGCTGTTCAAAAATGTCGTTTCTCCCCTCCTCGCTTCAGTTGTGTGTAGGAGTGGGCGTGGGGGGGTGTTTATTATTTGTGGTGGTTGTTTGCCTTCACTAACTTCCTAAATCCAGGCTAAAAAAACGATTTCTTCTTGGCAGTCACCACCCTAGTTTTATTCCTAGTGTCAATAGTGATTTCTGATTCTGAAAAATTAAATGTATGTGAAACAAAGGCTTACTGCACAAATTCCAGCATAACAAGACAAAGGAAAGTAACTGTACCTGCAACTTCACAGATTTCCAAGTCGATCTTCCTTTCCCAAAATTATGCTACATAGGATAAATTTTATACTTTAAAATACAGATATAAAAATAAAACCAAAATGCCTTAAAGTCTGAGGTTATTTGGGATTTAAAGTGTGAAAAGATTTTGAGAGGCGAGAGATCGTGTGATGGTAAAAGAAAAGCATGAGTCCTTTAAAAAGAATGCATGCATGATTCCTAATTTCCCCTAATTTTGCTTGGAGACTGTGAGTTTAACCTTGAAGTTCTGGAATATGTTAGAAGAGACTTCATGTGTTTAAATACAAAAAGAAAAAATGAGAATTGGATAATTAGTTTTAACAATTTTTTTTTTAAAAACTAGGGAAGATAAGAACGTAGAGAAAAGGGGTCATGATTTTGGTTTAGAATCCTAACCAAACTTGTGTTTAATATAAAACTAATTAGTTTATAGAAAATTTTAATTAAAGTTAATGTCTTACCAAATGGATTTAAGCACTCTACAAAAATTCATTTATTTTTTTTTTTGTTTTGGATTGCTATTAAAATATTTAAATGTTAGGTTTCCTTTCATACTTCAATACTGCAAAGGTATAATGAAAACCTGTAAAATCATTTAAATGATGAAGTACTTCATTGGATTCAAAAAATGTTTCATCTATTATATTTTCATCTGCATTATACATAGCATGGAAGTTGACTTCTCCTAAGAACAAATTTTAGACATGAGTTTTCTAACTCTGGCACTTGCCGTACAGCTCCCAAGATTATGGCATCCTTGGGTGTGGTCCCTTTGTTCTAGAAACTGACACCATAATCTATTAGAAGTCTTGCATAAGTAAGTAATGGACTAAGTTTTTCTTTTAAAACAGTGAATTGTTCTAATCCACTGCAATAGTTTTTATTTTTGTAGCTGTAATTTGGTTCATTTATATTTTCTCTCTTTTTGAAAATTAAATCAGTTTCACTTTCTCCAGGACAAGGAGCAACCAGTATACTATAACTTATTATGTTTCCTTGGTTTAGAGAAATTAAATAATTAATGTTTAATGTAGAATGTAGTTAAAAATAATTGTTCTTTATACAATCACTATTTTCTAGCTAATATCTAATAATGGTTGACCTAAAAAAGAATTGTCTCACTATCCACCATGCAACACTCAAATTTTAAGGTTTCTGTGATTGTGGATACTATTTAAAAATTCCCCTTTGGACTCTGAAAAACAACCAGAGGGTTTTGAAGGGGCGGGGGGGGGGGGGCGGGGGGGGAGGTTGAGGAACCAGGTGGTGGGTAATAGGGAGGGCACGTACTGCATGGAGCACTGGGTGTGATGCCAAAACAATGAACACTGTTATGCTGTAAATAAAGAAATTTAAAAAAATTCCCCTTTGGTAGTGACTTTGTTTCAAAGATGATTTATGAACAAAATGAGGGGACCACCTCCTGTTTGATCTCAAAGTGTAAACTTGGGAAGTTTCTTAGTTTCCTTTCTGCTGTGACAAATTACCACAACTTTCGAGTCTCAAACCAACATAAATTTATTATCTTGTAGTTCTGGAGGTCAATAGTCTAAAATGGATCCATAGGGCTGCATTTTTTTTTTTTTTGGAAGTTCTAGAGGAAATCTGTTTCCCTGTCTTTTCCAGCTTCTAGTGACCATCAGCATTCCTTGGCTCATGGCCCCTGCATCTTCTTCTAACCTCCATTCTTAGTTCTTTCTTCTGTAACCTTCTTATAAGGAAACTTATGATTACATTGGGCCCTTCCTGACAATTCACATTAATCTTCCTCAAAATACTTAATTTAATTACACCTGCCAAGTCTCTTCTCCCATGTAAGGTAATATAGTTACAGCTTTCAAGTGTGAGTTAGTAGACATCTTTGGGAGCATTATTTAGCTTACCACAAGAAGGTATTTGGAGGCTGGTCAGAATTCAACATTTTGGGAAGCTAAGTGTAGATTAAAAGTTTTACAAGAATTTAAAAAAAAAAGTTTTACAAGAATTAAAGTTCTGTTGTTGTTTTCATTTTTCACTTTTTAACATTTACCGTGTTCTGGGCTTGGATATACAGCAGGAAACCATATAAAATCTCTGGACCTTACATAATTTTTTATCAAAATGAGAGGGGAAATACAGGAGGTTAGGCTTAGAAGCTAGTTTGTCTCTCACCCTTTTGTTATTGTCTGTCGCTCTGGCAATGTTGTGTGTGTGGCTGGAACTTTTTCGCAAAAAACTTTTTCGCAAAAGTTTGCAGAATATAATGGAATTCAGTGTGTACAGAAAAATGGAATGAGTAGGAGACCTGGCTAAGGGAGCTGGCAACTGAAAGCAAATAGAGTAACTAGATACCTGTGGCTTGTATTGGGCATCTGCACGGGGTGGAGGCTTCACAAATAGCTTCTTTATTCTTTTTTTTTTAAGATTTTATTTATTTATTTGACACAGATAGAGAGAGATCACAAGTAGGCAGAGCAGCAGGCAGAGACAGAGCGGGGAAGCAGGCTTCCTGCTGAGCAGAGAACCCGATGCTTGATTCCAGGACCCTGAGATCATGACCTGGGCCACCCAGGCACCCTAGCTTCTTTTTTCTTCCCCCTGCCACCCGTCCCTGCCCTGACCACTCTGCTCTCTCTGGCAGGTCATGATGATGGGCAGCACCCGCGTGGCCGAGCTGCTGCTGCTCCATGGCGCCGATCCCAACTGCGCGGACCCCATCACTCTCACCCGACCTGTGCACGACGCGGCCCGGGAGGGCTTCCTAGACACGCTCCTCGTGTTGCACCGAGCCGGGGCGCGGCTGGATGTGCGCGATGCCTGGGGCCGCCTGCCCGTGGACCTGGCTGAGGAGCGGGGCCACCGCGCTGTCGCCCAGTACCTGGGCGCAACCGCGGGGGGCACCGAAGGCGGTAGCCACTCCCATACGGAAGTTGCGGAAGGTCCTGCAGGTGAGGTGGCAGATTTAAGAGTTGAAACTCAGGGGGCACCTGGGTGGCTCAGTGGGTTAAGCCTCTGCCATCGGCTCGGGTCATGGTCCCAGGGTTCTGGGATCGAGCCCCACATCGGGCTCTTTGCTCAGCAGGGAGCCTGCTTCCTCCTCTCTCTCTCTGTCTCCCTCTCTGCCTGCCTCTCTGCCTACTTACGATCTGTGAAATAAATAAATAAAATTAAAAAAAAAAAGAGTTGAAACTCAGAGAGCTTCTGCAACCCACTGCACTTCTTTTTCAGAAAAGAACCTTGGCTCCGGGAGAGCAAGGTCTCGGGTCTCGCCTCAGCTCTCACACTGCCACCCTGTAGGACAATTCCACTGTCCCAATGGACTGCCTCGCTTGGGCTGCGGACAGGAAATAGCCTAGATGGATTCCACAAGTTTAAGCCCATCCCACAAACCGTGCCCCTATTCCCGCAAACACTCACCGTCCCCGACCTCAAGCCCTAGACTGTGTAATATTGACGACTCAGGAAGCTAGGGTCTAGTGGCCCCTCTTCCTCCAAACTAGCTGGCAGCAGCATCCATTCGGCTACCCTCGGTTTCCGCATTAGCATACCCAGGTAGCTGGACCAGCCCCACAAGCATTTGCATGTGGCATCGTCTGGCAGAAATCCATCACCCCCAACTCTACTGCAAAATTTGACTAAATCTGACCCTCTACTCTATGCGGTGTTGTTTTCCAGAGCTGCCCAAGGGAGAGAGACCTCTCCAACTCTGGCAGTCTGTACGTGGGGATTTGCTGCATTCTCTGAGAAACAGAGAGCCTCTCTTAAGCTTTTTCTTCTCTTCGAGAGAAATCGCTGAGAAAGGGAGATGGCCATGTGATCCTCTTTGCCTTCTCCTTCTACAACCACAAAGCCTTCTTCTCTTGCGGCACCCCTTCTCCACCTCCACTCCTATTTGCCCGACGTACCAACTTTACCGATTTTTTCTGAAGGGAGAACGATTTTATATATGTGAAATTAACATGATATGTAAGGTAAACCAAGATAGATTCCAAGATCTATCCCATTCGGGCTCAGAATTCGGGCACTAGACCAGAGATGCAGCGAGTTTTGCGCTTTCGGCGTGGGAAGTTCGAAGATCTCCTTTGGCCTGCCCACCCTCCCTCTCCACCAACTGTAGTTCCCGTTGGAACAACAGCGCAGGGCAAGGGACCAATCACAGGGCCTGTTGCGCGGAGCGAGAACGGGGAGGAGCTGAAGAGCCGAGGAGGATTAGAGCACTAACTGGGCCATAGGCCGAGAGAGTAAACCTTTATAAGCAAAACTAGGAGATCTGACCCAAGCACACAAGTCCGTCCACTTCTTTCTTCCTACCCTCCCTCCCTCCTTCCTCCTCTTTATCCAACTACATAATCAGCTCCATTTTAGATGGGACTTAAAGTAAATGAGACAAAACAGGAGTCCTGCCCTCATAGAGCTTACATTCTGGGAAACATACTTTAAGCAATAAGCGTATTTTCAGAGATTTAGTTTGTTAAGACCAATGTGATGGATACGAGTGAAGTCTGAACGGGAAGGGGGGCTCAGAGTGGTCAGAGCGCTGACGGATGAAAAGAGATTAGCTACTGGAAGCCTACGCACTCTTAAGGTTAAAGCCGCTGGTTTAGGAGGACAGAAAGGAGGGCTGGAGCGTGCACACAGCGCCATCAGAGAGGAAGGTCAAAGAAAGGATGTTAGGTCGAAACGTGGATTTTGTTTGAGAAACTTTAGAAAGCCATTAGCGGGTTCAGGCGGAGGACCCTGGGGAGAAAGACGACAGGACTGGAGCCCAATGTTCCTATACTGCCCCGCCGCTCCGGAGCCTCAGGGCCCCTCAGCTTACGCGTGTCGCTGAGTCGCTCCGCGCCAGGTGCAAGAGACGCCTGCCTATATGCGAAAAGCCAGGCGGCATTTTCATGGCCGGTGCCTGGCACTGAGTGTGGCATGCCCTCAGCACGCCTTATATACCTGGGTTTCCCTGTCGCAAACTCGCCGGCCCCACGTGGCCGCGCCCTGCCTGCCCTCGCCTGGCGGGCCCGGAGCTCGGCGAGCTTCGCCAGCCGCGCAGTGGACGCGACGCGCTGTCGGCGGGGCTGGGGAGGCGGGCGGCTGGCAAGGTCCAGCCTTCATGGACAGACCTGTGCTGAGGGGTGGTGGACCTGGATTAGAGGCCTGCGAAGCTGGCTGAGAACCTTGCTCGTAAGCATTGGAATACCAGGTGGGGGAGATCAAGAGGGGAAGGAGGGATGGGTCGCACATTTCTAGTTTCTAATGTGTTTTTTCTTTCTGCCATCTGCAGACAGCCAGGACTTCAAGAATGATTGAGATCTAAAGACACCTCAAAATGGTCTGATCTTCAATCAACCAAAGTGAATTACCCCACCCCACCTTAATTGGCATTTATCAAATAAAGCTTTTTAAACTGTAGACTGCTTCAGATAAATCTGCCTAATTCGTCCCCTAAATTTCCATTTGTATTTCCATTTATACATTGCTATAAAAGAAAAAAATCAACACTGTTTCTGCCTTTTTATTATTGGGCCGGAGTCTTCTGGAACAAGTCCTTTAGGCCTCTGTGGGCAGTTCCTCTTTCCAGCCTCGCACCCGCAGGACACTGTTGTTATTACAGGCATTTAGCGAACTACGGATCCGAAACTTAAATGGGTTACATGGCCTTTCCTGTGTCAAACAGCCATCAAGTGGTAGTGCCAAGGTTCACTTTTTTTAAAAAAGTGTTATTTTGTTTACTCATTTATTCAGCCAACATTTATGGAGCACCCCTTATGGAACCTCACCATGAGGAGGGAGGAGAAAGACATCAATTAACACATGACTAGACATTTTAACACCAATTTCACTGACTGGAAGCTAGTATTTTTTCCCCAAAAGATATGTGTAGGCTGCAGTAAGAGTGCACAGCATGGACTGGATTTCAGACTTCTGGATTTTAGATGATAAAATGTCAGGAGCTGGGTCTTAAGATGGATGAAATGGGGTAAAAATTTGGTGAAGAGAAACTCTATGGAGACCTCAGAATGACAGACTCACACTACTTAGCTGGCTGTAGGAGCTGAGCCTCTCAAGGTTTGGGATATTTTGCCCTAAGCTCTGCGGCAAGCATGTGACAGAACCAGCACACCGTGGTCTACAACCACAGAGCCAGGCTCCGCAGCCTGCTTGGGTGTTTGACTGAACTGCCCCCAACCATGTCCCACCCAGCTTTTGGAAACTCCCCCACAGCAGCTCCAGAGGGCTGTGAAGTAGCTACTGACTACCACTCAAACCAAAAGCAATTCCAGCTTCTCTACCACAACAGGGGGAGGGCCATGGCTCCAACTTCAGCTGAGACCCAGCTGAGGTCATGCTGCCTCCTCTGCAGTAGCAGTGCCATAACTCCATGACTTATTTTTCAAGGTGCAATTCATGTAACATAAAATTAACAATTTTAAACTGTACAACTTGGTGGCATTTGATAAACTCACAATGTTGTGTAGCCATCACCATTTATCTAGTTCCAAAACATTTTGATCACTTCCAAAGGCGACCCTATACCTGTTAAGCATACTCATTAAATCCTCTCTGTCCTCAAGACCTGGGCACCACTAATCTTTTGTCTCTATGGATTTATCTATTCTGGACATTCCATATAAGTGGAAGCATACAATATATTGCCTTTTGTGTTTGGCTTCTTTCGTTTAGCATAATGTGTTTGCTGCTCTTCCATGTTGTAGCATGTACCAGGACTTCATTCCTTTTTATGGCTGACTGGTATGCCATTACTTACTTCATCTCATAATGAATATTTGGGTCATTTCCACCTTTTAGCTGTTGTGACCAGTACTATATTCATATACAAGTGTTTGTTTAAATACTTGTTTTCAATTCTTTGGGGCATATACCTAGGAGTAGAATGACTGGCTCATGTAATAGTACTGTGTTTAACTTTCTGAGGAACTGTAAAACTGTTTTCCACAGGAGCTGCACCATTAAATATTCCCACAACAATATACCAGGGTTCTAATACCTCCATATCCTCAATAATATTTATTTTCTAGTTTTTGGTTTTTTTTTTAGAAGCCATCCTAGTGGCTATAAAGTGGGATCTAATTGTGGGTTTAATTTGCATTTCTTTAATGACCATAGATGTTGAGCATCTTTTCATGTGTTTATTGGTCATTCACATATTTTCTCAGGAGAAATGTCTATTCAAGTCCTTTACCCATTTTTAAATTGAGTTTTCTTTTTGTTCTTAAGTTGTAAGTGTTCTTTGTATATTATGGATATTAGACTTTTATCAAACATATGATTTATAAATATTTTCTCTCATTCTATGTGCTGTCATTTCACATTCTTGATAGTGTCCTTTGATGCACAAAAGACTTTAATTTTGATTGAGTATGTTTCCCCCTATTGTATGAGGTAGGACTCTAACTTCATTCTTTTTCTTGTGGATATCCAATTGTCCTAGCACCATTTGTTAAAGAAGCTATTCTTTGCCAATTGAATGATCTAGGATCCTTGTCAAAAATCAATTGTTATAGAGGTATTGGCTTATTTCTAGACTCTCAGTTCTAGTCCATGAAATGTATGTCTGTCTTTATGTCAGTTCTACACTATTTTACTTTAGCTTTGTAGTATGTTTTGAAAATGAGAACTGTGAGTACTCCAACTTTGTTCTTTTTCAAAATTATTTTAATTTGTTTTAAGCTTGCATCTAGGGTCCGTTGCAATTCCATACACATTTATGGATCAGCTTTCCCATTTCTACCAAAAAAAAAAAAAAAAAAGGTCACTGGAATTTCATGGAGACTGAATTGTATATGTAGATCATTTGGGGTCTTCTATCTTTCAATATTAAGTCTTCCAAGTCATGAACATAGGATGTTTTTCCATTCATTTAGTCTTTAATTCCAGCAATGTTTCATATTTTCAGTGCACAGGTATTGCATGTTTGGCTAAATTTATTCCTATTTTACTCTTTTTGATGTTACTGAAAACTGAATTGTTTTCTTAATCTTTTTGGACTGTTCATTGCTAATGTATAGAAATACAACTGATTCTGGAATGTTGGTCTTTTATCCTGCAGCCTCACTAAAACTGCTTATTGACCCTAATAGTTTTTTAGTGGATTCTTTAGGATGTTCTACATATAAGATCATGATATCTGCAAAGAAAGATAGATTTACTTATTTCTTTCCAATGTGGAAGTCTCATTTCTTTTTTCCTTGCCTAATTTCTCAGGTTTAAAACTTTCAGGACAATGTTGCTTGTAAAACTTTGAACAGAAGAAACAAAAGCAGGCAATCTTTTCTTGTTGCCTGATATTAGCAGGAAATCTCTATCTTTCACCATTATGATGTTAGCCTACAGTTTTTTCAAAAGTGCCCTTAATCAGATTGAACAAGTTCTGTTCATTCCTATTTTGTTGAATTTTTTTTTTTAATCATGGAAGAGTGTTGGATTGTCTCAAATTCTTTTTCTGTATGGACATGATGGTATGTTTTTTTCTTCATTCTATTAATATATTACATGGATTGACTTCTATTGTAAAAGCCTTGCATTTCTGGGATAAATTTCACTTGATCATGGTGTATAATTATTTTAACATTCTGTTGGGTTTGGTTTGCAAAGACTTTGTTGAGGGTTTTTTTTTTTTTTTTTTTAATCTATATTCACAAGGGGTATTGGTCTGTAGTTTTCTTTTCTTGTAATGTCTTCGCCCAATTTTGGTATCAGGGTAATGTTGGCCATATCAAATGAGTTAGGAAGTGCTCAATATTCTATTTCTTAGGAGAGCTAGGGAAGGACTGGTGTTAATTGTTCTTTAAACATTTGATACAAGTCACTAGTGAAGCCATCTTGTCCTGGACTTTTCTTCAGTCAGGAAGTTTTGAGGACAGATTCAATCTTTTGCTTTAAGTTTGTTCCCATCCCTCCCCCCCCCCCCCCGCCCCGCCTCCTTTTTTCTCTTGAGTCAGTTTTGGTAGGTTGTGTGTTTCTAAGGAATCTGTCTGTTTTATTGAGGTTTGTTAGCATACATTGTTCATAGTTTTATGATCTCTTTTATTCCTTTAAGGTTGCTAGTGATGTCCCCATTATGCTGTGTTTAAGTCCTCTTTTTCTTGATCAAGAGTTCCTTGGTTGCTGCAAACCTGCAACTACTTTCTAGAGTTCCCACAAAGTCAATTCTGACGCTGATCATTTTGGTGCTTCTGTTTAGGGATGGGCTCTTGGCGCTTCCAACCCTTCTATTTGCACTGATGTCACTTCTATTTTTTGTTTTCTGTTAGAGTATAATGGCCAACTGCTTCTGATGGGCCAAGTTCCTTCCCCCATACATCCCGCTTGACTGTGATTCAGTGCCCCACTACTGACCTTACCACCATGTGGGTATCTGTCCCTCACCACTTCTCTGAATCTATCTAGCTCTGATACTAAGCTATGTCCCTTCAAATGTTTCCCACATTTCCTTCTCCTCCTCCCGCTCCTCCGGATTGTAGGAGCTCACTCCTCCTTGCTCAACTGTCCTGCGCACGCGTGCGCGTCCGCGAGTCCCCCCCACCCCCACCCCCCCAGACACAGAGTCACTCTCCTACCCTTAGCCAGCAGGCTCCGCTGTGGCGTGGGCGCCTCAGGAACTGCACTGGCGCCTACTCGGAAGCCCCGCGGCCCTAGGGTCAGGCGGTGCTTCCCTCCGAGGCCCGCAGCTGCTGCGAGCTCGCCGAGGCTCCACGTGCGCGGCTCCCCGCACGCCACCCGCGCGCACGCCGACCCGCGCGCACGCCCACGTCCGCGCCCGCGCGCCCGCCCGCACCTTCGCGGAGGGATCTGGGAGTGAAGCTTCGGCATGGGCCTGGGTCACATAGGTGCGTTTCAGAAACGCGAGGTCGACTTTCCATGGATAGAAAAGGAAGAGGGGGGAAAGAGAGGAAGGTGCGAGAACGGGAGAGGAAGAAAAAAGAGCTAGGCGCGGCGGCAAGACCGCAGCTCTGCGCTGACAGGGGCTTTCCCGTGGTAACCGACCAGATGTCCGAGCCAACCAGCAGTGGGGTGTATAAGGGTGAGGGGAGCGGGCGGGCGGGCAGGGAACAAAGATAAAACAGAGAAGGCGGTGCTGGACCGCACGCAGCATTTTTAAGCTAAGGCTGGAGCGCAGCCTGGCCCGGGAACTGGGAACCGGGAAACGGTCCTGGACGCGGCCACGCCTCTAAGACGTAAAGCGGCGGTGATCTAACCCGGGCCCCGCGCACCCCCAAGCGGCCGGGTGCGAAGGGCTGGCTCCCCACCTCTTGCACCTCCTTTTCAGGTCTCAGGGCTGGTTTAAGCAGTAACACTCAAGTAAATAAGCAAATAAACATATTTTTAAGTGAATACTTCATTATCATAAGCCACCTTTTCCCCTACTTGAGCTTTTCTTTAAATGAATTGTCTGAATGTCTGAATGACCGTTTTCTGAATTCTCAGTCCTCTTTTCATCAAATAGCAGACACAATACTTTGGCGTTACCACAGCCGTATCTGTAGATAATTTGGTCTTAGAAAACTTTCTCTTGAGAGGTTGCAGCCAAAGAACAAGTCTGAGAAAATAGCTCTTAAACGTTTCTCTTTGGACTACTCTTTTGAGATTAAGTTATCTTCAAAGTTTTTCTGAACAGTTTTTCGGAGAACAATCAATCCCTAACTTCTGTCTCCATTTAGATGGATGATGTAACGGCTCCAGATCGCGCTTGCACTCCTGTTACTAGGGGGAAAAAAAAAAAAATGTATGTGAGATCTGAAGGAGAGATAGTGAAGAATTCTAACTGTAATTTACCCATTCACTAATTCATTCCAGAAATAATCACTGAGTACCTGTTGTATGCCAGACACTGTGTTAGGCAATAGGAGCAAAGGGCTCATCATCTCAAAAAAAAAAAAAAAATATATATATATATATATATATATTAAAAACAAAACAGGAGGTATATGTGGTGGTCATAAGTCTTCCTATGTTCTGTTCTAGTTCTCCCCTGAGAGAGTCCTTTCTCCTTACTGCGGGGCAAAAAATTATTAACAGACTAAAACCATACCTGTTCCAGCTGGCCGGTTAGCTCAGTTGGTTAGACCGTGGTGCTAATAAAACCATACCTGTTCCCCAACCAAGCTGAGCCTTCTTGATTTGGTAAAGATCACCAAAGATAATTTTTAATGAGTAAGAAAACAAATCAACATGTTCTACCCAGAAGAAGCTACTGATAGTATTTTTTCTTTCTTTTTCAAAGATTTTATTTATTTGTCAGAGAGAGAGAGAAAGAGAGAGAGAGCGCGCGCGCGAGAGCGCACAAGTAGGAGGAGCGGTAGGCAGAGGGAGAACCAGGCTCCTCGCTGAGCAAGAAGCCCCATGTGGGCCTTGGTCCTATGTCCCTGGGATGCCAGGACCTGAGCCCAAAGCAGACACTTAACAGGCCGAGCCACCCAAGCACCCAGTGCTTTCTCTTTATTGGAGATGAAAGAGAGAGAAATCGTGTTCCTCTCATTATAAATCATTTAATGGACTGATTTTCTATTGTTGACACTGGTTTAGGTGTGAAAACTGTTGTTACAGATGAAATACGAAGTTAGCAACCCAGGAAATAAATCTGAGGATTCTTCTAACCCAACTTCTAAGTGACCAAGTCTGATAAATCTCTATACTATTTTAAAGCTATTTTAACATGTAAAAAGTTTTTTTGCTAAAGATTTTATTTATCCATTTGTCAGAGAGAGAGAAAACACAAGCAGGCAGAGTGGCAGGCAGAGGCAAAGAGAGAAGCAGGCTCCCCACCAAGCAGGGATCCCAACACAGGGCTGGCAACCAGGACCCTGGGATCATGACCCGAGCCGAAGGCAGCTAGCTGCTTAACTGACTGAGCCACCCAGGCATCCCTAACATGTAAAGAGGTTTTATTAGTTGCCATACTCTCAAGCTTTAGATAGGAAGAGTAAGGCAAAATAAAATTTGGCCTTACACATCAAGGAATCTATATAGGTGGGTAACTGAGAAAACTACTTTGCATAAAGCTAAACAATAATCAAAATGTTTTCCTAAGGATCTTTGAAATGAGATTGATGAAAGGAGGGAAGAGAGAAATGGGAGACTGTGTATCTCTTTTTGCCAGGGAAAGTACCTCAAATAAATAGTTCTCAGAAAGGGGCAGTTGTCCACTGGGTCCATCACTGAACCAAAGGTGGATACTTCTGGAATGTGCAATCAGAAAGTGATCCAGGGTTGTGAGGGACCAGTCAGCCCCAAAGCAGAGTTTTCTGTTATACGGAAGAATAGAATTAATAATTTCCATGCCCATCCTGAATGAAGTAGATCAATCATGTATAAAGTAAAAGAAAGAGAAGGGACTCGATTTCACAATTCAGTTAGAAGGTAGTACTGTCCCAGGAAATGGGTCTTTGATGCAACTGTGTTACCAACCCCTGGGCAAGGTTAAAAATAAACCTACATGCAAATAAAATCAATTTTCTTTTCATTCTTTTTCCTCTTGTGCAAAGTGTTTTTGTAGTGTAGAGTGTGGATAATATTGTTGAAGGGGATAAATTTATATAACAACCACAGAGAAAAATCAGCAGTACTGATGAAAAATTTACAGGGACATCTCTTTGATTCAGTAATTCTATCTCGAGAAATTATTCTGAAGACACATTTATATGTGTGCAAAATGGCCCATGTGTAAGAATAGTAACTATAGTTTTGAAATAACAAAAGACATAAGACAATTTCAAGGGCCATAAATGGGGAGGGATTAATGAATTTATGAGGCTTCCCTAATATTCATAATATATAGCTGTTAAACAGAATGCAGCAGATCTAGCAAAAATGTAGTGATTTTCAAGATACATTGTGAAAGTAAAAAAGAGTGGTAGAGGATAAATTATGTGAAATAGTTCAAATTAAATTTGAGAAATATTTGTATATGTGCTGTTCATACATAAAATATTTCTGGAAAGACATGCAAAATATTGTTGAGTGTTGCCTTAGGGGAAGGACATGGATAGCTGGGGGTCGTGTGGAAGGAGATTTATTTTGTACAGAATATAATTTGCTACCAGTTTTAAAATCAAGTGTTTGAACTACCTAATACAAATAAATAACCATTAAAGTAAGCCAAGCACTGGTAGCAGGAAGTTTTTCTAGAACTGACCACATTCTATTTCATAAGAATTCTGCAACTGTCAACGTTGCATTAACAGGAAGATAAAAAAAGAAGAGACATCAGGGTATTTCAGTTAGTGAGGCCTTATCTCAGCCTTAGTTTCCTCATTTGTAAAATGGGTACAAGGGTGACTATTTTGCAGAGTTGTTGCCTGGATTAGACATAAAAATTATTATACATATTAGTACACATACACACACACACATACACACACTCTCCCCGGTTGAGCCTTCAGTTTATCCAAAATAGTTCCCAGAGAAAGACCAAGCTGGACTTGAAGCAGGAAGAATTTAAGCATACCACCCAACTTCTCACCAGCATAGGATTTAGCATTAGCAGTTAAGTCCCACCCCCTTGGACTTCTGTTATTAAACAAACATTACCTTTGCAGTACTTGCAGTACTGAGCTAGGTGCTTAGATACAATGATAAGCAAGACAAAACTCTGCGCTTTAAGCTATATTAGGCAGTTTATACATGAGTGAATGTGCATTTGAATCATATAGAACAAAACTAACGTTTCCCTTTGCTGCTCCACAGGGGTAACTGCCGATACTCTCATAAAGGTGGGGGAGATCCTTTAAGACTTGTGGTTTTGTTTGGTGCATGTTGGTTCTCCCCTTATATGATATGCATCATAAAGTCTGCACTGTTCTGTAACTGGCTAAAATATCAATATGTCTTGGAGATTTTTACAGGTCATAAAGATTCTCCCCTATTCTTTTAAACTGCTGAAGATAGCCCATCATATGGGAAAGTATACCATTTACTTAATCATTCCCCTACTGATGGACATTTGCTTTCAATTTTTACAGGTATAGGGTGCCCTAAAGAACATAGTTATACATGCATCTGTTTCATATATTCAGACACTCACTTTTTCTTTCTTCCTTTCCCTCTGAGGCTATTAGTCCTTGGTTATATACATTACAAATGTCTGCCAGCTTGTTGCTTGTATTATTACTTTGTGTATGGTAGTATATACATTGAATAATACATATTCAACATACAGAATTTAAATTTTTTGATGGAAACAAATGTGCCAACCAATCTTTAAAAAAGATAAGTTTGTTGTCATGTTTAAGGTGTTTTACACACCCAGGATTATACACACACATTTTCCTATATATTCAGTTATTATTTGACATTTACATATTTTGTCCACCTAGAATTTATTTTCAGTGTATGTCAAGTTGTGGTAAGCAGTATAATGCTTTCCCCCACAAGATGTGTGTGTCCTAATCTCTAGAACCTGTGAATACATTAGGTTTCAAGGCAAAGGAAATTAAAGTTAGAGATGGAATTAAGGTTGGTAATCAGCAGACTTTCAGATGATGTATTAGTTTCCTATTGCTGCTATGACAAATCACCACACATTTAGTAGCTTAAAACAGCACAGTTTTTATACACTTACAGTTCTGGAGTTCAGAAGACTGAATGAAATAAGTTTCAGTGGGCTAGATTGAAAATGTAGGGCTGGTTCTTTCTGGAGGCTCTGAGGGGAAAGTCCCATACCTTGCTTTTTTCAACAAGTGGCTACTTGTATTGCATGACTTCCTCTGCCTTTAAAGCACATCTCTCTAATCTCTGCTTCTGTCATCATATCTCCTTCACCTTCCTGTTGTCAAATCTCCTTGGTCTCTCTCTTATAAGGAGCTTGTGATTATATTTAAAGCTCACCTAGATAATCCAGGATAATTTCCTCATTCCAGGATCCTTAACTTAATTACTATGCAAAGTCCCTTTTTTTCCATGAAAATAACAATCATAGATTCCAGGAATTCCAGGAATTTGGAGGGACACTAATCAGTCTGCCACATATAGAGAGCTTATTCTGGATTATCCAGATGGGCCCAACATATCACAATTCTTAGGAATAAAAGAGGGAGCCAGAACAAAGAGAACCAGAGAAATAGCAGTGTGAAAAGGACACAGCTTAATATTACTGGCTTTCAAGATGGAAGGAGGATGCAATAAATCAAGGAATGAGGGTGACCTCTAGAGAGTCACCCACAAAGACAAGAAACAAATTATACCTAGATTCTCAAAAGGGAACACAGCCATGTTAACACATTTATTCTAACCCAGTAGACCCATCTTAGCATTCTTTTTAAAAACTTTTATTTTAGGAGGGGCCTGGGTGGCTCACTCAGTTGAGCACCCAGCGCTTGCTTTTGGCTCAGGTCATGATCACAGGGTCTCATCTCAACCCACATCAGGCTCTTTTCTCAGCGGGGACTCTGCTTGGGATTCTCTCTCTCTCTCCCTCTGCCCCCCCCCTCGTGTGTGTGCTCTCTCTCTCTCTCGAATAAATAAATAAATCTTTTTAAATTTTTTATTATTTATTTATTTTTAAAGATTTTACTTATTTATTTGTCAGAGAGAAAGAGAGAGGGAGAGAGAGCACACAAGCAGGCAGAGAGGCAGGCAGAAGCGGAGAGAGAAGCAGGCTCCCTGCTGAGCAGAGTCCGACGTGGGGCTCAATCCCAAGACCCTGGGATCATGACCTGAGCCAAAGGCAGCAGCTTAACCCACTGAGCCACCCAGGCACCCCAATAAATCATTTTTTAAAAAGCTTTAATTTTAGTAAGAACACTTAACATGAGATTTACCTCTTAACAGTGTTTTTTAAAGACTTATTTATTAGGGTGCCTTGGACGGCTCAGTTGGGTAAGCAGTCTGATATCGGCTCAGGTCATGATCTCAGGGTCCTGGGATCAAGCCCTATGTTAGGCTCCCTGCTCAATGTGGAGTCTGTTTGTCCCTCTGCTCCTTCCCCAGCTTGTGTTCATCCTCTTTCTCAAATAAATAAAATCTTTAAAAAAATTTATTTACTCTACAGAAAGAGAGAGAGAGAGCTCACGCATGCGGCAGGTGTGGGGAGAGGAACAGAGGGAGAGGGTGAGAGAGAATATCAAGCAGAATCCCTGCTGAGTGTAGAGCTCCATGTGGGGCTTTTCCCCACAAACTTGAGCTCATGACCTGAACCAAAATCAAGAGTTAGATGCTTAACTGACTGAGCAACCCAAGCACTCCTCTTAACAATTTTTTTTTTTTTTTTTTTTAAAGATTTATTTATTTGACAGATAGAGATTACAAGTAGGCAGAGAGGCAGGCAGAGAGAGAGAGAGGAGGAAGCAGGCTCCCAGCCAAGCAGAGAGCCCGATGCGGGGCTCGATCCCAGGACCCTGGGATCATGACCTGAGCTGAAGGCAGAGGCTTTAACCCGCTGAGCCACCCAGGCGCCCCTCCTCTTAACAATTTTTTAAGCACACAATATGGTATTACTGACTGTAGGTATAATGTTGTAGAGGAAATCTCTAGAACTTACTCATCTTGTGATTACTGAAACTTTACAGCTGTTGATTAATAATTCACATTTCCCCTTTCTCCAGTCCCTGGCAACCACAGTTACACATTTTGATTTTACGAATTTGACTATTTTAGATACCTCATATAAGTAAAATCATACAATATTTTGTCTTTCTGTGACTGGTTTATTCCACATAGCATAATGTCTTCAAGGTTCATTTATGTTGTTGCATATGGCAGAACTGCCTTCTTTTTTTTTCTCTTATTAACATATATTACTTGTTTCAGGGATATAGGTCTGTGAGTCATCAGTCTTTTTTTTTTTTTTTGAAGATTTTATTTATTTAACAGAGAGAGACACATCGAGAGAGGGAACACAAGCAGGGGAAGTGGGAGAAGGAGAAGCAGGCTCCCGGCTGAGCAGGAAGCCTGATGTGGGCTCAACCCCAGGACCCTGGGATCATGACCTAAGCCAAAGGCAGAAGCTTTACCAGCTGAGCCACCCAGGTGCCCCTGTGACTCATCAGTCTTACACAATTCACAGCACTCACCATAGCGCATACCCTCCTCAGTGTCCATCACCCAGCCACCCCATGTCACCCACCCCCCTCCACTCCAGCAGCCCTCAGTTTGTTTCCTGAGATTAGGAGTCTCCTATGGTTTGTCTCCCTCTCTGGTTTCATCTTGTTTCATTTTCCCCTCCCTTCCCCAATGATCCTCTGTCTTGTTTCTCAAATTCCTCAAAATAGTGAGATCATGTAATTGTCTTACTCTGATTGACTTAGCATAATGCTCTGATTCGCTTCGCATAATACCCTCTAGTTCCATCCACGTCCTTGCAGATGGCAAGATTTTTTTTTTAATTTTTTTTTAAAATATTTTATTTATTTATTTGACAGCGAGAGATCACAAGCAGATAGAGAGGCAGGCAGAGAGAGAGAGAGGGAAGCAGGCTCCCTACTGAGCAGAAAGCCCGATGTGGGACTCGATCCCAGGACCCTGAGATCATGACCTGAGCCGAAGGCAGCAGCTTAACCCACTGAGCCACCCAGGCGCCCAAGATTTCATTTTTTGATGGCTGCATAATATTCCATTGTAGATATATACCACATCTTCTTTATCCATTCTTCTGTTGATGAACACCTAAGTTCATTCCATAGTTTGGCTATTGTGGACATTGCTGCTATAAATATTTGGGTGTACATGTCCCTTCAGATCACTACATTTGTATCTTTAGGATAAATACCCAGCAATTGCCCTACTGGGTATTTACCCCAAAGAATTACTTTCTTTTTAAAGGCTTCTTTTCCATTATATGTGTATACCACAATTTCTTTATCCATTTTTCTGTTGATGAGTATCTGTGTTGCTTCCACATCTTGATTATTGTGCATGGTGTTGCAATGAATATGGGAATGCTAATATTTTTTAAGATCTTCTTTCAATTCTTTTGGAAATATCCAGAAGTGGGATTGCTGGATCATGTAGTTTAATTTTTAATTTTAATCTTCATTCTATTTGCCATAGTGGTTACACCATTTTGCATTCCCACCACCAGTGTACAGGTGTTCCACATTCCCTATATCCTCACCCACACTTGTGGGTTTGTTTTTGTTTTGTTTTGTTTATAATAGTCACCCTAACAAAGTGAAGTATTAGTTCATTGTCGCTTTGATTTACGTTCCCTAGTAATTAGTGATGTTGGAGCATTTTTTCATATACCTGATAACCATTTATATGTCTTCTTTAGAGAAATATCCATTCACTCTTTAGCTCTTTTTTTTTTTTAAAGATTTTATTTATTTATCCAACAGAGAGATCACAAGTAGGCAGAGGCAGGCAGAGGGCGGGGGGGGGGGAAGCAGGCTCCCCGCTGAGAAAAGAGCACAATGTGGGGCTCGTTCCCAGAACCCTGAGATCATGACCTGAGCCAGAGGCAGAGGCTTAACCCACTGAGCCACCCAGGCATCCCACTTTAGCTCATTTTTAAATCAAGTTCTGTGGGTTCTGTTGTTGTTGTTTATTTTTTTACTATTGAGTTGTAAGAGTTTCTTGTATATTTTGGATATTAACCCTTTACCAGATATACGGTTCACACATATTTTCTCCCATTCCATAAGTTGTCTTTTTGCTCTGCTAATTGTTGCCATTGCTGTGCAGAAGCTTTTTAGTTTGGTATAGTCCCTCTTGATTGTGATGTCTTTACTTTGTTCTTCCTTCTCAAAATTGTTTGGCTGTGTCCTTTGTGGTTCTATTTGAATTTTAGGATTTTTTTTCTTCTTCTGAAAAAAAGCCAGTAGGATTTTGATAGGGAATGCTTTGATTTGGTAGATCGCTTTGGGTAGCATGGACATTTTAACAATATCAATTATTCTAATCCATGGATACAGGATGTCTTTCCATTGATTTATGTCTCCTTAAAGTCATTTATCAATTTTTTTAAGTAGGCTCTGGGCCCAATGTGGGTCTTGAACTCACGATCCTGAGATTAAGAGTCACATGCTCTACTGGCTGAGCCAGCCAGGCACCCTTCATTTATCAATGTTTTGAAGTATTCCATATATAAGTCTTTTTAAAAAGATTTTATTTATTTTTTTGACAGAGAGATCACAAGTAGGCAGAGAGGCAGGCAGGGAGGAGGAAGCAGGCTCCCCGCTGAGCAGAGAGCCCTATGGGGGCTCTATCCCAGGACCTGGGATCATGACCTGAGCCAAGGCAGAGGCTTAACCCACCCAGGCGCCCCCCCCATACAAGTCTTTAATCTCGTTAGCTAAGTTTATTTCAAAGCATTTTCTTCTTTTTGATGCTAATTGCTAATGGGACTTTTTCTTTCTACATAGTTCACCCTTAGTGTATAGAAACAAACTGATTTTTCTACATTGACTTTGTATCATACCACATTACTGAATTAATAATTCTAATAGTTGGGTTTTTTTGTTTGTTTCATTTTAGTCTTCAGAGTTTTCTACATGTAAGATTATGCCATCCGCAGAGATAATTTTACTTCTTCCTTTCCAATTTGGGTGCCTTTTATTTTCTTGTTTAATTGCGGTGACTAAGATTTCCAGTATTATGTTGAATTGAGGTGGAAAGAATAGGCATCCTTGTCTTTTTGCTGATTTTTCAGTTTTAGAAACAGCTTTCCATATTTCACTGCTCAGTGTGATGTTAACTGTGGGCTATTCATATATGACCTTTATTATGTTACGGGAATTTTCCCTAAATTCCTAGTTTATTGACAGTTTTATCACAAAAGGGTATTGAATTTTGTCAGATGTTTTTTCTGTATCTATTATTATTTAATCTTTTTAAAAAAGATTTTATTTATTTATTTGACAGATAGAGATCACAAGTAGGCAGAGAGGCAGGCAGAGGGAGAGAGGGGGAAGCAAGGCTCCCTGCTGAGCAGAGAACCCGATGTGGGGCTTGATCCCAGGACCCTGGGATCATGACCTGAGCTGAAGGCAGAGACTTTAACCCACTGAGCCACCCAGGCACCCCTATTTAATCTCTTATTGTAGGTCTACTCAGATTGTCTTTTTATTCTCAAGTCAATTTAGAAATTTGTGTTTCCAGGACTTTGCCTATTTTATTTGGGATATCTAATTTGTTGCATAGAATTATTTATAGTACTCTTTTATAATCCTCTTTATTTCTCTGACAACAGTAGGACGTCTCATTTTTCATTTCTAATTCCAGCAATTTGAATGCCATCTTTTTTGTCTTGATTAATCAAGCTGAAGTTTTATGAATTTTGTTGTTCTTTTCAGAGAATCAGCTTTTTGATTTTCTATATATTTTTTCTATTCTGTTTTATTAATTTCCATTCTAATCTATTTCCTTTCATCTTGCTGTAGGTTTATTTTGCTTTGAAGCTCTCTTCATTTTTCTTCATTCTTTTATCTCTGCTCTTCAGGTTGTATAATTTCTATTGAACTTTATTAAAATTTGCTAATTTCTTCTTCTAAATCAAATCTACTGTTGCTGCCTCTTTAGTGAATTTTTCACATTAGTCATTGTACTTTTCTACTCTAGAATTTCCTTTTTTAAAAAATAATTCCTATCCCTTTATTGATATCTTCTATTTGCTGCAACGTGTTCATCATACCATCTTAACTCTTTAATCATGGTTCCCTTCAGTTCTTTGAACATGTTTTTAATGGCTACTTTGAAAACTTTGTTCAACTCGACATCTGATTGCTCTACAGGCAGTTTCTGTTGTCTGCTTTTTTCCAGCGTATGGGTCATACTTTCCTGTTTCCTTGCATGACTAATCGCTTTTATTGAAATCAGGACACTTTAGATAATATATTGCCGCAAATCTGAGTTCTGGTGTCTCCCCTCTGCTGCTCCTTATTGTTCTTTATTTGTTTAGTAACACATTATTTTATTGGAGTCTATTTGTCTCTTGCACCAGTAAGCTTCTGATATTGTTCTTTAGAGAGCATATCCTTGGGTTATGTGCACAGCCACCCTGGGTTAATAGTGGTTGTTTGTCTTTTAAGATTTTATTTATTTGACAGCGAGAGACACAGGGAGAGAGGTAACACAAGCAGGGAGAGTGGGAGGAGAAGTAGCCCCGCATCCGGCTCTCTGCTTCCCCACGAGCAGGAAGCCCAATGTGGGGCTCAATCCCAGGACTCTGGGACCGTGACCTGAGCTGAAGGCGGATGCTTGACTGAGCCACCCAGGCGTCCCCAACAGTGGTTTTTTTTTTTCAAGGTTCTCTATGGTTGTCCCTTTCCCTGGTCATACCCAGCTGTTAAACTATTGCTGGGTGATTTTTTTTTTTAATTGCTTACAACAATACGCTGGGGCATAAATGCTTATGAACTAAACCAATGAAATTGGGACTCCTTCGAAAGAGTAGTTCTGAAGTCGGTTACTGACATTTGTTCTGATCCCAGACAGTCTTCTGTCAGCAATGTTTTTCCTGGACCTTAAGCTAGTCCACTTTAGCTTCTATGTCAAATTATTCTACCAGTATCATCCAAGTTTCCCTTCCCTATCATCCAAATTGCCCTTCACTACTACCTTCACTGTTTTGCGGGAGCACCCTTAGGCTTGAACTTCTCCACACTCTGTTGCAAATGAAGGCAGTTCCTTTAGGTAAAGAACTGGAGTTCTCTGGTTTATTACTTACTCTCCTTCAAGGCAAAATCTCGAGTTATGGCTATGGGGCTGGAAGTGAGGATAACAGCAAGCGTCTCTCTGAATGACACTCAGACATGAGATACTCAGAATGACAGTTGAGGAGCTGAATGCCAGTGGTAGTGGTTGGTTGTGGGGATGGGAGGGCAGTAGCTTCAGCTTTTATTTATTTTTTTGCTTGACTCTCCCCATGTTACAGGCTGGGGGAAGGATGATTAGTGTCCCTGTATTCTCAGTAACACCACATACAAGGTAGAGTTCCTCAGGGGCTGGGTAGAAGAAAGACTTCATCTCTCACTGACACTTGCCTTTAATGTAGCCTCAGTTGCAGAGAGGTGGGGGACAGGATGAGAAATACTGACATCCTGCCCCTCCTGGGATGACAGTTCTCCAACTAGGGGAGATGAAACTCTTGTGTTCTTGGCTGTACCTGTCTAAAGTTAAGTTTCCATCTTGCTGAACTGGGAGGGAGGAAAGGGGAAGCAGATTTTTCAGTTCAAATACCACAGCCAGCCATCCTTCCTAATATGTTCTAGTAAATTCTCTCAGATGCGTGTTTATTTTGTTGCTAAGTGTTCTTCAGCCATATCCAGAGATTTTGATCAGTTGTTTTGAAATAATTTTCACTGATTTTGCTGGTGAGGTTGTCCACAGAATTCCTTATGCTACACCCGTCTTTTTTATTTCCTCTTTCTGGAACATGTATCCTCTCCAGTAAGATTTATATTGGGACTTCTGCTGTGTCTTCCATTTCAAGCTGTCTACTGTGTCTTCCATCCCAATTTCTCTCTATATTCTGAAGTTATTTTTAGTTCATAATCCAGCTAACCAATTTTCTTTCCAACTCTAATGTTCTGAATAACTCTTTTGAGTTTTTAATTGTACTGACTATATTTTAAATTTCCCTTAGTATTAGTTTTTTGTTTGTTTTAAAGATTTTATTTATTTATTTGGCAGAGAGAGAGAGAGAGAGAGAGAGAGAGACAGTGAGAGAGGGATCACAAGTGGAGGGAGTGGGAGAGGGAAAAGCAGACTCCCCACTGAGCAGGGAGCCCAACGCAGGGCTGGAACCCAGGACCCTGGTATCATGACCTGAGCCGAAGGTGGATGCCTAACGACTAAGCCACCCAGGCGCCCGTTTAGTTTTTTTAAAATCTGCCTGGTATTTTAAGATAGAGTCTCATTGTTTCCTTATATTTTCTTTCCTTATGGCTTTGTTTCTAACCATTTATCCAGTATGTATTTCATAGTATATATCTGATCTGTTCTTAAATTCTAAAGAATTTCTAGTTTACTAAACTTGTTTGCCATGACTGACTACTAAATTTTATGAAATACTTTGTGTATGTATTAAGACAAATGTAATTAAATTTTATTTATTTATTTATTGGTGGGGGGATGGGACAGAGGGAGAGGGAGATAAAGAATCTCAAGCATGCACCACATTCAGTGCAGAGCCTGTCGAGGGCTGTATCTCATGGCCCCAAGATCGATCATGACCTGCGCCGAAATCACAAGCCAAACGCTTAACTGAATGAGCCAGCCAGGCACCCCAAGATATTTGAACTTTTGAATATTCACTGCATATTTGGTGCCATGAGGGAATTTTAATTTATTTTCAAATGTGTACTAATGAAATTGCAGCTCCCTTAAAAATAGTTACCCCTTGAAGTAACATGGAAATACTCATGGAAGAAATTACATACGACGGATGTGAAATGCTTCAAAATAACATCGGAGGAGTGTAGGGGGTGGGAATATAGAAGAAACACATCAGCTATGAGATGATAATTCTTGAAGCTGGGTAATAGACAAAGGTTCATTACTATTCTTTGTATTTGTGTATACATTTGGAATTGACTTTCCTATTCCTTCCTGCTTCAACCTTGTGATCTTGATTCTTACAGGGAGGGAATTTGTAAACTAAAATGAGGTCAAAAAGAGCAGTTAAAGGATGCATCATCACATTCCGATGTGTAGACTTTTTAAACCTGAATCATCTTTAAAGCTGAAGGCATCGTTTGAAAATACTGACAACTTCCTGTTAATTTTCCCTAAATGAAATCATCAAATGCTTTTGTTTTTATTAAAAAAAATGTGCTCTGCAACAAAATACCTAAGAAATCAAGCACATTTTAAATTACATGCTGAATTCTAAAACACTTAGGTATTTTGGTGTTTGTACTTTTTCAAAAATCATTTCCTCAAGATCCTACTGATATGATTAGCTGTTCAATTTCTGTGTGTGTTCAGTTTGCTGAGTGAGGTAAAACCAACAACTTTTTATTGATTGCTCATTTTTAAAAAAGATTTTATTTATTCATTTGAGAGAGAGGCAGAGAGAGCATGAGCAGGGGGAGAGGGAAAAGCAGAATCCCCGCTGAGCTGGGAGCCGGACATGGGGCTTGACCCCAGGACTTGGAGATCATGACCCAAGCTGAAGGCTGACGCTTAACCATGTGACCTACCAAGGCATCCCTACTGGTTGCTCATTAAATGTAAGGCATCGGCCAGGCCCTTAGGAATCAGTCTACCATTTATAGAAATATACAGTCTCCAGGGGCAGCTGGGTTGCTCAGTTTTTAAGTGTCTGCCTTCGATTCAGGTCATGATCCCAGGGTCCTGAGATCGAACCCCTCATCAGGCTCCCTGCTCAGCGGGATGCCTGCTTCTCCTTCTTCCACTCCCTCTGCTTGTGTTTCCTCTCTCGCTGTGTCAAATAAATAAAATCTAAAAAAAACAAAACAAAACAAAAAAAAAACCTACAGTCTCACTGGGAAGACAAATTACGTGACAAGATGAACAAGGGAAAGATGTAAATAATTGTCAAGGCATCAGAATACATTTTATATGCCTTTTTTTGTTAACTCAAAATTTGGTACCCAGACCCAGAATTCCTAATTCCTTCCATTTTAGTAATATTAAACCCTGAAGTAGTAGTAGTAATCTTAAACCCTTAAGTAGTATTAAACCCTGATCAATCCCAACCTCTAAGATAGCAAGGGGACATAAATTGGAAAATTAGAATGGGTAGAGGGCTCTAGTAACATTCATTAAGGCACCAACATAATATCTGTAAATATATTCATTTCCTTCTTGGTAAACATGGACTTTTGGTTTCTGCCATGCCAGGACACTATGATACTTACCATGAATTGAACTGTTACAAGGAGCCAAACTCTAGGCTTAGGGAGAAGTGATTTGGAAATGGAAGCATGACTAAAATTTCCATAGGCAGAAGTGTCAAGGATTTATATATTTAACCAATATATATAGTAACATTTATGTGTCAGTTACTATGCTAATTAGACAATGAATCGGACAATTATAGTGTGACAAGTACTACAATAGAACTTTAATAGGCAAGTACTATAACAAAACAGGGTGTTTGGGGAACACAGAGAAAGGCCAGCCTGCCAGTGAGCCAGATAAAGGAGGTGGTGGTGGACCAGAGTCTTTCAGGTGGAGAGACAACAAAGGGCAGAAGCAAGAGGGAGACCAGCCAGCTTGGAGCTGAGGTCTAAGAGCTGCTCTGTCCCATACTGGGGCCATTTAGACATGTGTGGCTGTCAAACACTTGAAATGTAGCTAATTGAGAAACTGAATTTATAATTTTATTTTTTAAAAGATTTTACCTATTTGAGAGACAAGAGAGTGAGCGGGGGATGGGAGGACAAGCAGACTTCTTGCTGGGCTCCCATCCCACAACCCTGAGATCATGACCTGGGCCGAAATGAAGAGCTGGCTGCTTGACGACTAAGCCCCCCAGGCACCCCTGAATTTATAACTTTAGTATATGATTTTAATTCAACTGAAATTTAAAAATTGGTGTTTCAATATACTTGCAAGGACTTGTGTATGTGGATCTTCCTCTCTCTCTTTTTTTTTTTCAATAGATTCTAGGAGTGCCTGGGTGGCTCAATTGGTTAAGCGTCTGCCTTCGGCTCAGGTCATGATCCTGGCATGCTGGGAGACCTGCACTGGGCTCCCTGCTCAGCAGGGAGTCTGCTTCTCCCTCTCTCTTTCTCTCTCCCCCTTCCCCACTCTCTGTTTCCCCTGCTCGTCGTGCTCTCTCGCTCTGTCAAATAAATAATTTAAAAAATTATTTAAAAAAATAGATTTTATTAAGTCCAGAGCAGAAACCATTTTTTTTGGACAGAGAGAGAAACAGAGTGCATGCACGAGAGAGCACAAGCAGAGGGAGCAGGAGAGGGAGAAGCAGATTCCCCACTAAGCAGGGATCCTAATGTGGGCCTGGATCCCAGGACACTAGGATCATGACCTGAGCAGAAGGCAGATGCTTAACTGAGCTACACAGGCACCCTTGGATCTACCTTTCATAGTAAAATTTATAAAATTTAATACAAATCAGATTATTGCTGATGAAAATTTAGCATCTGATTTGAGATGTGCTGTTATTCCTGGTGTGCATGTGGGTTTTGAAGAGTCAAGAGTAACTCCATGTTTTTGGTCTGAGGGACTGGAAGGATGAAACTGCCAACAACCAAGATGAGGGAGTGCTAAGAGAGATCTGGGGGTGGGAGGTTGGGGACTGGAACCAGTCACTGAGGAATGAGTGAAGATGGAGAAGTCCAAGAGTTGAGGCCTGGATCAGGTAACTTTAAAAGATCTGAGAGAACAGCAGAAACCAGAAAAGACTGAGTAGCAACCACTGAGGTAGAAAGAAAATGGAGTGTGGTGTCTTTGGAAGCCATGTGAAGAGTATTTATGAAGGAGAAGGGAGGGATTAAATCAATGTATCATATGCTGCTGACAGGAAAAGAAAGATGAAGTCTCAGAACTGACCAGAAGATTTAGTAAGGAGGTGACCTTGAGAGTGGTGGTGGTGGTGTTGAAAGTGGGGTGCTGGAAAAATCTGGATTGAAGTGAACTGAAGAAACAAGGAAGAGGAACTGGAGACAGAGAGATCTTTGGGAGCTATATTCCAGTGAAAGGCAAAGCAGTAAGACAAACAGCACACTGATTTGTGGCCAAGAATTTTTATTTTATTTTATTTTATTTATTTGACAGACAGAGATGACGAGTAGGCACAGAGGCAGGCAGAGAGAGAGGGGGGAAGCAGGCTCCCTGCTGAGCATGGAGCCTGATGTGGGGCTCGATCCCAGGACCCTGGGATCATGACCTGAGCTGAAAGCAGAGGCTTTAACCCACTGAGCCACCCAGGCGCCCCAAGAATTTTTTTTAATGGGGTAGGTACAAATTAAAATTTTTTTAAATTTGTGCACTGGGAGAAATGATACAATGAGGGAAAATTTGAGCATGGAGAGATAGGCAACCACTAGAGTGAGGTCTTGGACTAGGTGAGAGTCACAGAGGAAAGACAGGATTTAATTCTCATGTACACAAATGTTCGTTGAACTTGTGCTGAGTACAAGGAACTGAAGATCCCAAGTGAAAAAGATGAAGTTCCTGCTTTTATGGAGTCTATCAAATAGGGAGATGGGGGAAGTCCTTAACTGAGTGACAGCCCTTCAAATATTTGAAATTCTGTTTTCCTTTCAATGGTTAGAGATACTCTATTTATAATTTAACCATTACTTACGTGTTATGATCTTCCCAGTGCTCACACCCTTCACATCTCAGAGATTATCACTATGCTTTTTTTTTTTTTTTAAAGATTTATTTGAGAGAAAGAGAAAATGAGAGGGAGGGAGGGACAGAGGAAGAGGCAGAAGCAGACTTTCCACTGAGCAAGGAGCCTGACTGGGCTTAATCCAGGACCCTGGAATCATCACCTAAGCAGAAGGCAGATGCTTAACTGATTTGAGCCACCCAGCAGCCCCTATTCCTAAGTTTCTTACCAGAAACTTTCTAGGAACATAAAACATAAATATGCTATCCACACATCTGAACTGCATTCCTATTTTAGTCCACATATTTTTCTGACTTCCACTTTAACCAGACATGATTCCATAGTAGTTCATAAAGAAAATGCATCATTTATTTGAATTGACATACCTTATTTAGATGCCACCATTGAGAATTTTAGCCATTCCTAAGCTTTCACCTATTACAAACAACTGCAGAATGACTGGGGCTGATGTGCAAAACATTTCAGGTCTCAAATATAACCTTGGTATTCCAGCCTTCTCCATCTTTTTTGGTTACACTCTACATATGAACTATTCTGTTTCATCCACAAAATTATGAAAAACAATGCAAAACAATGCATTACCAATAAAGTTTTCTAAGTAGATGCAAATGCACATCTCAATAACTTGGCACTATTCCAAAGGGCTAAGTCACTAAGCTACAACTTTTCCATTATGCCCATAATCCACTGGGGAAACTAAAATACTCAAACCGATTGCCGTGTTCCCTTATTTCATAGCTTAAAAAAGAAAAGTGAAAGATGATGTAAGTAAAACACAACCCAGGAAGAAATGCTCAGCAAAGTCCTCAAGAAAAAGGTATCTAGAAGATTATATTGGCTTTGTATCAGGAGTGGCTGATGGGTAACAACAGCAAAACAGAAATATACTCCATATGCGAAGTCTGAAAATTAGGTTGCTAGAAAAGGCTACTGAATCAAGAAAGACACCCCTGAAAGCTATCAGGGAGACCTGTACTTTCTGAAGGCAGCAAGAAAAATGCCCACAGGTTTTTGCCTTGACATCCTCAGACATATACTAAGAACGAAGGAAAGAAGGTACATATGGTATTACAGAGTAGTGCAGGGCTTACAGCTACAGGGAGCCCTGGGTTCAGGCCTGTTCTATCATCTGTGTATCTCTAATGTGCGACCAGGGTTGGATCCCTGCGCTGGCAATGAAAGACTCATAATCCCACGTAACCCAAACAGCTCAATATCAATGCTGGGGAGTAACCGGTTTTATTTTGTTGCTTACAATTAGTAGCTTATTATCTTGAAGACAGTCTCCTAGACACAAACACATTGACTTTACAGACTCTTCTTTAAACAGACAGGCTATATGACTAAAGGACCCAGTAACAGACCACAGTGAATAGGAGTTAACTCTGAGGGAAAAAAAGGATCTCCCTGTGAGAGAAAACAAAACATACTCCTATAAAATGAACAACAAAAAGCAGAGGAAGAAGCAAACTTCCATTTTATGAAACACTCCAAACCACTAACGCATGTAAAATAACTCACCAACGCATCAAAAGTAGAAACAAAGGTCAAATATTAATTTTAAAAATACCTGACACACTAGCACGTGTGTCTAGTCTCTTATAGTTCAGACCCTCTGAGGATTAAACACCCAGCTTTTCTCAAGTTGTTGCAGCCCCAAGTATCGGTCTCACTAGACAGTAATTAATGATCCTCTTTTTTACCACAATCTGAAGACGGAACTCAAACAGAACTCTTCTTAGAATTACCATCTTAAACCCTGCTTCACATCAGTATGTTTTCAAGAACTGGACCTTTTTATTTTTAAGACAACTTTATTATTTGATTATATTCATTGTAGAAAAATGTGAAGACACAGAAAAATATAAAGAAAATTAAAATGATTCAGTGTCCCAACCCCAAATACAGTAACAAAAGATTATATATCCATTTCTGGTATTTTTGTGCATTAATGTAGAACTTTAAAATGAAATTAGTGATGCAAAGTGTGTGCACATATCCTTTTTTCGTTTCGTATTATAGAGCAACCATTTCTTTAGGACATTAAATATTATGTGAAAACATGATCTTCAGTTGGCTGCTTCACAACCCAATTAGAGCTATGCTGTAATTTACTTACAACCGTTGGATATTCAGATTGTTCTGAATATTTACTATTATAACTAATGGTATACTAGACATCCTTCCCTATACATAATTCTTTGTATCTCTGAAAATTTTTTAAAGATAAATTCCTAGAGTAACCAGCACAAAGGGTCTAAGTATTTTTAAGCCTTTCGATACATTTTAGCAAACTGCCCTCCAAAAAGACTACAGATTTATAGTAACATCAATAAATAGCCTAATAATTCCCATTTCTTCTTCGTATTTCCTTGGTAACATAGGAACTGGATATTACCTCCCAACCTTATTCTTACAAATTTACTGGGGGAGGGAAGGTGGGGTCTTTTCTTTTTTTCTAAAGTGTCAGAATTTTTCCACGATTACCGGTCATTTCCGAAGCAGTCTAAGCCTTCTAGAAGGCATCTCTGGTACATGCATGTCTTCTTATCATGTTCTTCCTTATCAGGCAAGGGCATGAGGACTGGATGTCCTTTCCATGTTTTTTCCAAGTTAAGCCGAAATTTCTCAAATGACTAGAATTAGGAAGTCTTCCTGTCACCTAGGCAGCCATGCTGGTTTAATGTCTTGGTAATAAAACAGAAAACTGGGCCATATTCTAAAAGGAAGAAAACAGGCACAGGTCACATTTAACCAAGCATTTGCTAGAGGCAGTGATTCTGAAGATCAGGATAATCACCAGGAGTATTTAATTAAAAATCGTATTTTGGTTTCAAAGACTGAGGAGTCATGGTATACACACTTTCAATAAACTCCCCCAGGAAATTCTCAAGTTTACCAAACTTTAAAAACAACCAACCACATGTGGGACTAGCGACAGCCCCTAACTCTTAGTTCCTCTCTCTCCTTTCCTGTAGAGTGAGCTGTGCTTATTTCAAGAGGACTGTTCAGATTCTCACGGACCTCCACCCCCTTTCACCTCCACTAGGATATGTTTCATACACCAACCTCCAGCCTGGATTAATGTAAATCAACCTCTGATATTCACCTTATCCCAGTGGATAAAAATCCTTGAAATTTTAGTACATTACTCCTCTCTAAACATAACAGGATCTTCTTCATCACTCCGAGCCTTATATATCTTTGTAAACCATGGCTGACCATATAGTGGGTGCTTACTAAGTGTTTCTGAAATGAATGAGTGAATGGATAATACACATTTCAGTGTAGAGGGGACTGAACATGCTACCCCAGAATAAGGGGTTATTAGTAGGATGTTCCTTAATGCAACAGAATGGAGGCCATGAGTCTCAGTATTGTCTAGAGCAGCAATTCTTCATTTTCTTTCTTTAGATCATATATGTCTTTGAGAATCTGATGAAAGCTATACACATTAACCCTCTTTAAAAATGCATACATACAGAAACACACTATTTTTACATACTTTCAGAAACTTCACAGGAAAGGAGAACATGAATTTCTACCATTCAAGCATTTTTTTTTAAAGATTCTATTTATTTGTTTGATAGAGATCACAAGTAGGCAGAGAGGCAGGCAGAGAGAGAGGAGGAAGCAGGCTCCCCGCTGAGCAGAGAGCCCGATGGGGGGCTCGATCCAGGACCCTGGGATCATGACCTGAGCCGAAGGCAGAGGCTTTAACCCACTGAGCCACCCAGGCACCCCATTCAAGCATTTTTTACTTAAAAATGAAGCTGAAACAATAAATTTATTGCTTGAGAAATTATCTTCAAATTCAAAAAAGACTGTGGTTAAAATGGGTCAGCTGAAAAACTTAAAAAACAAAACAAAACCACAACAGCCCATCACACCTTGCAGGTGACAATTGCCTTTGCAGTAGCAAAAGTATGAGTCACAGTTCCTATAATCAATAGCTTGCTTATTTCGACAAGCTAACGACCTGCTGTTTCTATTGCACTGCACTCAGGACAATGTAACAGTTTCCAGTTTAAACTAACTTTCCTCAGTTCTTAGAAATTAATTTGTTTCCCCTTTCTTCATAATTATAATAAGGCTTGCCTGTGTTTCAGTTACAATGAAACACTTCATGGGAGAAAGAGGGGCTATCATTTACTCATTAAAGAACATTTAGCTTCTAGGTCTATAGGCTGAAACCAAACATGTGTTTCCTGTCCCTTAGGGACTTAAAGTCTAGTGGGAAAAGACGGAATACAAGTTCCAATATTCTTGCCTTGGCCAGGGCATAGAGCTGAGAGATACCTTGTTACAGGGGGCTGCATCCGCTTGTGACAACCGGCTCTTTGTATCGATCAGTGGTTTTTACTGATAGTCTGAAATTAGCTGGGCTGCAGCACTTCCACCAGGCATTCGGTATCAATTAAAATCATGGCTCCTCAGTGCCCAGCAGCTGTCAACCACTGACCACCACACAGTGTCTTCATCATACTAAAATTGTGGCTCTCATTCCACGGCTCCTTGGTGGTTAGCAGTTCAGGCAAGGGAGGGCTTTTATGAACTTTTCAAATCGTCTCTCAACTACTTGTCATAAGACCCAAGTGTCTAGGTGTGTTCTAGACCTTAGGACAGGCTGGCTTCCTTCCCTGGATACTAGGGGAATTTAATATCCAACTGGCTTGAGGCAACACCTTATCCAATGTGGTTAGTCAATAGAGTCACAAAACATCCAAATAAAAAGCATGCATCTCTGAGCTTGAGCACTCAGTTTAAATTATATTCTGGGAATTAATACTAGAGTTGAAAAGCTACCAATCTACAACCCATCTCGTGTTTATCATTAATCACTGTCTTGGTCTGATACAGTGTCAACACTAAGCAGACATTCCTTGGCACCGTTTTGGTATTCCTATTAGTGCTTTGGCTTTAAAGGCTGCCAACACTTTGCCCAAGAGCAAACAGCTTTGTCAGCAATGTAAGCCATGTACAGAACAAGCACTCTCAACCTCCTGAAGCATTATTTAGGGATGCCCTGCAAAGCAGGACAATGTTAAGAGGTTGGCAGACTAGACAGTAAAACTCTCACCACCTCAACTTTCAAGTCTTGCATGACTTGCCCAAATATGTAACTACTCAATTTCACACTGGTTAGTATGGTTGTTAAGAGCATGAAAACTTGTAGAGAAAATACAAGACGAGCTGGCCCAAGGGTGAAATGCAAGTAAGAGAGAAAGGCAGCTGTGCAAGTGTCTGCTTGCAGATGGCTGAGGGTACTTACCTTCAGGTTATGGAGGGTTTCTGACCATTCCATGGACCCTATCTGAGGTATGGTAGTGAGGAGTAGACTTTTGGCTTTATTGGCATTTTCTTTCAGGGTCTTTAGGACCCGGTCCACCGAAACCTAGACAAACAACAGCACAGGATGTTACTGGCAATTTATCATCCTACCGTTCTCCGCAGAACATTTTCCTGAGCTCCGACCCAATCTGTAAAGTCAGTTTATGCCAATTCCAATCCCCTGAACACCAGTTCTGCATCTTTCAAGGCAGACTTGGTCCCAGCAGGGGAGGTCTTGGGAGAAACCCAACGACATCTCTGAAGAGCACTGTTGGTTTTCAATATAAATGTCTGAGACACTGTCTCAGATGTATAATGTGTTAGCATGGTCTGGAAAGATGTGGCCAATTCTCCTCCTGTCCATAGTAAAATGGATTCCAGTCTTAAAATTGCTCCTATACTGGCTAACCAATCATAAGATAAGCACATGGCTCTTCTTCTTCTTTTTTTTTTTTTTTTTAAGATTTTATTTATTTGACAGAGAACACAAGTAGGCAGAGAGACAGGCAGAGAGAGAGAGAGAGAGAGAGAGAGAGAGGAGGAAGCAGGCTCCCTACTGAGTAGAGAGCCCGATGCAGGGCTCAATCCCAGGACCCTGGGATCACGACCCGAGTCGAAGACAGAGGCTTTAACCCACTGAGCCACCCAGGCGCCCCAGCACATGGCTCTTCTTGAGAAGACTTTGAGTTAATGAAGAGAAATGCTGGAATCAGAGTATTGTCATTTCTACAGCTCCCAGTGAATTAATGGATGGGCGGCTAACATCACAGAACAACAAAAATCCCAAACCAAACAAACAATCCACTTTAATGAGCTTCCTGACAGGAAAACTGAACACGTTTTGACATCTAAATTGGATCAAATCTCTGGAACCAGCTGTCAATTTACAAAAAACACAGAGGACTGAGAAATCTGTCAAACTACCCCAAGGAGATGATTTCAGTGATCCAGAAGGTTTCCTGTGGGAAACTCTAGAGGACAGATGACCTAGTTTCTTTTCAGAACACTTGGAAGTAAAAAACTGTGATACTTGAGATCACTAGAAACATGAACTACGCTTCGATGTATTAAGGAGTTGCTGCTGGAATGTGACAATGATGACGTGGTTATGTTAGATGTTTATGGCTAAAATCACGGATCAGAGTCCAGATGAAATATAACTGGCCCTAAGCTGATATGTTCACAGTTGAAGCTGGATATTGATTTACAAAAGCTCATACTGTCCATCGACTTATTGTATATGACTGAAATTGCTTCATAAGGATGTCGAAACAAGTTGTGAATATAAAATCAATGATCAGAGGTGGAGTACTTGCCACACCTCAAGGGTATCTGAGGTTGAGGGGCACAAAGATTACACCTGTCTATTTCCTGGAGTTTATACAAAGTCCAGATCCGTCCCACAAACACTGAGTTGTGTTTAGAAAAAACTGACGAGTACTGGAGCAGGTGGGAGTCCCATCACTGTGGGACTACAATGCAGTGACCAGATGGGAGCTGCCAGGTACATGCAGAGGCTTGCTTGAAGCAGTCTTCCAGTGCAGGCTCATGAAGCACCCAAGAAATTTACCTTGTATTTATTTTTTTTCCTTACACTTTTCACACTTTTCCTTTGACTGATATTTCTTTCTTTCTTTCTTTTTTAAAAGGTTTTATTTATTTGAGAGCAAGCGAGAGAGAGTGCAAGAGTTGGGGGGGAGGGGTGGAAGGAGAGGGAGAAGCAGACTCCACTGAGCAGGAAGCCCGATGTGGCACTCGATCCCAAGACAGATCATGACCTGAGCTGAAGGCAGATGCTTAGCCAACTGAGCTACCCAGGCACCCCTTCCTTTGACTGGTATTTCTGTACAGACTCTGATCTTTTCCTGGTCTTTATTCCAGGTGTTGGGCTCCACCCAAAATGCCTGCTCTACTAACCTCCTCACAATAAAATCTAACCCTCTGTTGAAAGTCCAGTTGAAATGTCAAGTTCTCAAACATTTCCGCACACACATCCCCCTCCATCATAGAGGCCATGTGAACTATAGAAGCTATAGGAGCTGCTCTACATACAGGATTTGGCTCCATTCTCCCAGAAATCCTGCATGGTCAGAACTGTAAGTAAACAACCTCCACCCCTCACCTCTGGCTCCATCCCACTGAAGAGTAAATGGATCAAAGAATGTGCCCAGTGTTCCAAGTAAATGGAGCAACAGGAATCTGAAGGTGGGTGTCGGCAACTTGAAAATCTTTGTACCACCTCAAGCTGCACATCTGGTTTAAAGCACAGTGACATGCATGGCTGGTTGATGACACCATCTGCGTCTGTGCTTTCCTTGTGGCACTTAGCATCATTACCTGCCTTCATGCCTTACCGCTGACAAACAGCTCAGTCTCTCTGCTCTCAACTCAAGTGGCTCCAACTGACAGCTTTCCAAACCTCACGTAGTAAAGGAAAGCACCATGTGCTCTGCAGAGGAGACAAGTGTCACCAGACTGAGCAGAAAGTCAAAGGCAGGAAGCAAGAGGCTGGAGCCTCCTGCTAACTGGAAGCAGCTTCTCGACACCATGAGGCTGAGCTGTCCCTTAGGTGACCAGAGCTGCCAAGTCAGAGATGCTGCTGTATCAGGATCTGGAAGTTTCTTACACACAAAATACCCCAGTAGTCAGCAACGGTTTATTACACTGAGGAGTTGGTACAAGGTATTCACACAAAACAAAGAACCTGTGTTCAAGTCCAACCAAACTCCATATACACAGATGGACTGACAATAAGGCTATCTTACTGTTTTACAGGAAAACAGACAGTGCAACAAGCCGCTCTGAGATGGTGGGAAGGAGAAGAGGTCACCTCCCATAAATGTGCTCACAACAGACACCCGATGCTTGTTCTTTACTTTAAAACCCCTTGACTGTAATTTTGGCCCTTTCTCTATTTTATTTCTTAAAGATTTTTATTTAGTTGAGAGAGAGTGTGTGTGTGTATGTGCGTATGCACGAGCAGAAGGCGGGGCAGAGAGCGAGGAAGAGAGGAGATCTCTAGCAGACTCCCTGCTGAGTGGTGAGTCTGACCTGGAGCTCAACCCCATGATCCCGAAATTAAGAGTCAGGTGCTCAACGAACTGAGCCACCCAGATGCCACCGCCCCCCCCCCCCCCATTATAAAATGAGACTGGGGACAAGACAAATGATCCAGTTTCTTCAAGTGAAATGCAAGGAGTGAAAAGACAGGGGAATCTTAGATGAAAAGAGATTTAAGAGGCAGATCGTTTAAATGCAATATGTGGATTATAAGGAGTACGAGGTTTATCAGACAAGAAGGAGAATGTAAACAGTCTAGATTTGGTTATACTAAGGAAGTAGTATCAATATTTTTTCGTATAATAGTGGTATTGTAGTTATTTTATTATTTAATTTTTCAATAAAGGCCTTCTGGAAATTTTTTTTTTTATGGAAAAATACATCAAAATCATGACGGCAGGGGAGAGAGAAGTGAGTAGGAGCATATATAGGACCTAAGATTGGCTGTGGCTGGTAACGTTGTGTGATGGGTAACTGGGGGTTCCTTATACTAGCCTTTCTCCTTTTATTGACGTTTCAAGTTTTCCACAGTGAACATATTTATTTTGGAAGCCTGACAGAAGTGGTCCAGTGTCTTCACATACCAGCTAGACCTCGGTATCTTTCCAGCCCAGAACCCCTCACTGACCTCCCTGTGAAATACTTCTTCCATAGTCTACACGGTGCTGTCTCCCTCCCTCCTCTCTACCCCACCCAAGTGTGCCTGTCTTTCCCACCACCCTTCCACTGGAAAGGCTTCCCAGACTTCAAATATTTGGTTGGGTCAACTGGCTATGTGCTTCTCACCACACTAACTCTCTATCACCCTGAGCTTTCTTACATTGGTTGGCTTATCTTGGCCCTTCCCTGCTAACCCCCCAAAAGCCCCAGAATATTCGTTCCTCACAGGCTTGTCTCTCTGCTATCATAGTCCCACACCAACATCTTGTAGTCACGGTAGGTTAAACAGACATAGAGAGTACTCTTACCAGGCAGAGGTAATGAAAACACACACCAGGAGCACATGATAAGTTAATTATAACCAAAACATACTTTCATCCTTAAAATAAGGTCCATCTCACTATGATTCCCGTCACACCTACATGTTCACGATGTACTGTTTATCTCTGGATAAAAGTGTCTTTTTCTTCTCTGTGGAGATCTTTGTATCTTTCAAAGAGAACTATAAAGAAAATACCTGACCATATATACAGGGCTGACTTTAAAACCTGGCAGAAAGGCACTTTCTGGAACTAATATAAGAGAACAAATGGTGAAGACACTCTCTCAACAGCTCCCACAGGGTCCAGAAACCCAGGCAGTACATGTTGGGAAGAAAATTCCACCTACCGCTTCCTCGTGCTCCTTCCAGCAGTCATAATCTGTCGCCATGGCGATACTTGCATAGCAAATCCCAGCCTCCTTAGCGAGAACCACCTCTGGAACTGTGGTCATGTTGATAACATCTGCCCCCCAGCTGCGGAACATGAAGCTTTCTGCCCGGGAGCTAAAACGAGGTCCCTCGATTGTGACCATTGTCCCTTTTGAGTGGCATCGGAGTCCTAACTTTTTAGCAGTCTCTATGAGGACCTAGAAAACAAAGAACCACAAACTCAAAACATACAAATGTAAGTTAACAGCTTACTTACCATTTTGGTGTTTTTTTTTTTTTTTAAGATTTTATTTATTTATTTGACAGAGACAAAGAGAGAGAGAGAGACAGCGAGAGAGGGAATACAAGCAGAGGGAATGGGGCAGGGAGAAGCAGGCTTCCCGCTGAGCAAGAAGCCCGATGCGGGGCTCGATCCCAGGACCCTGGGATCATGACCTGAGCTGAAGGCAGACACTTAACAACTGAGCTACCCAGGCACCCCAACTATTTTGGTTTTTTCCCCCTCTTGTTTGACTATAAATGGCTAGTACCTGCAGTCCCTCAGATAGCCTGGAGACCACGGAAGGGTGTTTCCTAGATCCTCACCCCATCATATAACCCTGTTCCCCAACCCCTTGCACACACAGCTTACAGCTACAAGAGCAAACAGTGAGCGTCTTCTCTACACCAGGCATTTGTTTATACAGTTTAATTTCACTTATTTCTCAGCAGCTTGAAGAGACTAACCTGGGTTGGGAACATGGACTTGAGTCTGAGTCATTCACGCCACAGGCTGAGCTTAAGGTGCCAATCCTATTCACATCTCCTCAAAGACACGTTAAGAATGATTTCCAAGCTCCTGACTGGTCTTTCACACACAATCTAAAGACTTTAATAGGAGCTTTTTTTTTTTTAATTAGAAAATGATTTGAGGGGTTCCTGGGTGGCTCAGCTGGTTAGTGTCTAACTCTTATTAATTTTGGCTCAGGTTATGATCTCAGGGGTATGAGATCAAGCTCTGTGGCTAGCTCCGAACTGGGTGTGGAGCCTGCTTACGATTCTCTCTCGATCTCCCCACCTCCAGAACAAAGAAACTGATTTCTTCATAATCTCTTTTGCCTGTTGTCTCTCCCACAGGCAAAAACAGAACGGGACTGTGCTGGTTTTTTCTCTCTAGGGATAAACTTATCATGGCATTACTTTAATGGCAAGGCCATGCGTGGGTTTTAAGAACATTATTTGAGAGTTTGATCACTTTTTCCAGTGACTAATTAATAACACACATCTAATTCTCAGGTTTTAATTTCTGGCCTTTGCTTCAACATTCCTTTATAATTAAAAAAAAAATTAACTGTTAACCCACTTAAGCACTGCCAAAAATTCACTTAATCTTTGTATGTTTTCATTTTCCCATCTGTAAAATGGGAATAATGAGATTGTATTACAGAAGTACTGTGAAGATTAAACGAGTTAAAGAATAATACAGCAAAGGATTGTGTCGGGCACACTATAAACACTGGATAAAAGCTAAACTACTCTTCTAACAATTACTAATCCTGGCACCTTCTACATTTGTTTGCCAAATAACTGGCAAAGATTCCTGGAGTACTTTATATATAAAATGGTGTGACTCAACATCAATAAAGGCTCCAAATTAGGCCAAAGTCTAGCCTGCACATGTTGGAACCACATAAGCAAATTAACCTATTTTTTAAAAAATTTTGATACAGCAATGTGAGAAACAGTTTTAATAAGAGCCTTGGCAACACCAAATTTAGAAGCATGACAAGTCACAGACAATGTATAAGTTGATGTTATATCATGTTTATTTATACTATATTTATACTATATGTTGAAAATAAGATTATGCTTAATAAAAACTTTCCCCTTGAGTACAGGTTATAAATTTGAGGGCTAAATCACTCCTCCTTCACCTCTCCCTCCCCCACCCCCAAATTAAAATATAGCCAGCCCAGTCTCATCTTCATTCAATGTCTTTTAAAATCCTGAATAATCAAGCTGTATATTTTGGCCAAACTTCAGTACTTCCAGAGATGACTAGAGGAATATCACAACCACCTTGTACACTGGGCTGTGGCATGTTCCGTTCTCACATCCCCCTAGTTGGGGATGCCATGATGGTGAGGAAGAGGAAGTGAAGGATTATGGATGTGGACCAACCACATCCATAAGACATGGGGTCTTCTCACTTGAATCAGCACTTTGCACCCCCACAACCACAAGAACAGAAAGCTGCAACATCATGTATCAGTAATACAAACCACAGGCTGAGAGATCTCTGGGTCTGAGGCAAACATGCTTTCATTTGCATGTTTTGAGCAATAATAATGGAATTCCTGAATCTACGACCATTCTTCAAATATATTAACAATATCAGACCACCAAGCTAAATATATTTTATGTGTCTAGACTCTGAAACACTTTCCTTCCGATTACCTCTTAAAATGATGAGAAGTGAAAATATTTTAGGGGTAGAAGTGATGGGGAAAAAATATTAACCCCATGTGTGACAAATGTTTTTTCTATCCAGGCTCTGGGGAACCATTTCACCTCCCCAAGGGAAACCACCAGCGTCTTTGGGTAAATTTCTAAAAACACTCTATCTGCATGTGGATATTGTCATATTTACCTCTTTATATATAACACAAGTGGCAGAAATCTTGCTCGCCATTTGACAATTCACCTTGACAATCCTTCCTTATCTGTACACAAAAGGTCCCGTGAATGTTTTAAGTTACAGTGATCATCGCCAAGGGGCAGCACCATCTCCTCTACATTTCTGGACAGTATTTATAAATCTCTTTCAGAGCATGTAAGAATAAAGTTATATTCCGAAGCCTTATTTTTCCCATTTTCTTTTTTAAAATTTCTTTTGACAGAGAGACCGAGCACAAGCACAAGCAAGGGGAGTGGCAAAGGGAGCCCAACGTGGGGCTCAATCCCAGGACCCCGGGATCATGACCTGAGCTGAGGGCAGACCCTTAACCAACTGAGCCACCCAGGCGCCCCATTTCTCATTTCCCACCCAGGTGCCCCACTTCTTAAATCGCCTCTGCTAGCATTCTTTTAGTCTTACATGGGAGAAGGGTGGGGGTCCCCCCCTGGCTTGGCTAGACCAAGAATAGCTGAGTTAATGTGGTCTCAAGGGAGGCCAACTGCTATTGGAAATGATCCCCAATTGCCAAGCCACCACATTTGCATGTTTCCGCATACATCATTAGTATTTCCCCTCCCTCCCTTCTACTGCTGGTACCTGAATTCAGTGTTTTTTGTGGTACATGATCTCAGGCCTATTCTTAGGCCGCCCCCATTTAGAAATGGACAAGAATCTTATATACATCTAATTACCCCTGGAAAGCAAATGTATTACATGGACAGTTCTGCATTTCAGAGGGAAAACTAGCAGCAACGTTCTGATAGAGTCTGTTGATAATTACCTAGAAACATATATATCCCAAATACCCAAATACAAACTTAACCTGCCATTTTTAAAAAATAAATAAAAAATATTTTCACACAAATCAGAGAGAATCAAGAAGTGGTGGTCTATCTAAAAAGGCTCCCCCTAAGTCCTGGCTTCAGATTCTAGATTTTTGTTTAAGACCACCGTGAGGTTAAGAAGCCCTTGTTGTTGGGGCACCTGGGTGGCTCAGTGGTTTAAGCCCCTGCCTTCGGCTCAGGTCATGATCTCAGGGTCCTGGGATCGAGCCCCACATCGGGCTCTCTGCTCAGTGGGGAGCCTGTTTCTCCCTCTCTCTCTGCCTGCCTCTCTGCCTACTTGTGACCTCTCTCTCTGTCAAATAAAATAAATAAAATATTTAAAAAAAAAAAAAAAAAAGAAGCCCTCGTTGTTAACTCTAAGTTAAATACTTTTACATAATTACGTAGGGCTGAACACAAAAGCTGCAATAAATCATCTACTTTCCATATGCAGTGTTTAAAACTATCTGAATGAGTACAGTGCTTAGATAATTCCACTAAGGGCTACCCCTTAGTTCAAAGATTTTACTGTAATCCTGGAGAGAAGGCTGGACAGTAATAGCCAAACTCAGCTCAAAGGCCAATGATGCCAATCTGACAATTCACACATTATCAGAAACTGAATTCTTAAAAGTAGTTAGCAGTTGCTGGATATCTCATAACTGAGAGATACAGCTCAAAGCACTTTATAAATCACAAATCACTCATTTATCCTTCACACAGTGCTGTGAGGTATACATTCTCATTACCTTCATTTTCCAAACGAGGAAACTGAGGCCCAGTGGCATTAAATATCTTATCCAACAAGACACAACTATTAAGAACAAGAGCAGAGATTTGATCCCAAGTAATCTGGCTCCAGACTGTCCACTCTTGACTAATAGGCTGTCCTACACTAAATGACATGAAGGTATTCTGACAGCAAAATCAAAACCTATGAAAACGATAGGCTGCAACTTTGAGTGGCTCAGCTTATCAATGACTGAGAGTAGTGGAAGCAGTACTAACAAAGGGAAAGTCTTCTAAAAACCTTGTAGAAGAGGCAAGCTGGAGAGGGGAAGAGGGCCACTTGCTTGTTAGCCAATTAACTGAACTCTCTAGATGCCACCCCAAGCCCTTATGACTTATTTTGGTACACCTTCCAGAAAGACTACGAACCTCTCTTGTTTTGGGGCAGAACGGCTCAGCCATGGGAATATGGCACACTCCTCTGGTACAGGAATGACTTCCATCATAGAAGGTCTGAGGCCTTTTAGTGGTCCTACAAAATAAAGTGAAAAGGTTTTGTTTTTTAAAAAAGCCCTCAGTCCATCCTGTGGGGGCCGGTGAATCCACAGTACCTAGGTCAACACCTTGGTCCTTTCTCTGGAATCGAAAGCTCTGGATAAGCTGAAGGCAACTGCTGGAAAAGCCGCTTACAGGATGGTGTCCCGCTTTTCTGGCTCTGGGTTGGTAGCAACATGCTTTCCAACAGGAATTCAAGTGTGTGGTCCGGTGACCGAGAGGACAACCACAGCAGATTGCAGGTACAACTCAACTTTGGGCTCGGGAGGCCCTAAGAAGTCACTATAGAATTCTCAATCGCTGTAGACGTAGAGGGGTTGTGCAGTGAACCCCACAGATATCCATCACTTTGATTCAACAACGCAAACTTCGTCACACTTGCTTCACCTGTTAGCTTTTCCGTGGTTGCAAATCTCAGACTTTGTTATTTCACGCCAACTTCAGAAGAACAAAAATATGTGGATTTTTCACTGTAATGTCATGATCACATTTGATAAAAATCAATTCCTCAATCCCAACTAACGGATGAGATGCAAATTTCCCCGATGGCCTCAAAAATCTTTTTTTTTTTTTTTTTTTTACTTCTTTTTAATGTTTTAACTAATGCTTTTTTAGTTTCAAGTTCCAAATAATGTTCTAACCTTGCATTTGATGGGCCTGTCTCTCATGAGGGTAGTTCCTGCCCTCCATCCCTGACGTTTGGCCCACTGACGAAAAGAGCCATTTGTCCTGCTCCACTTTTAGGAATCTCGTTGCCACCTAATTTAGCTTGTTCCTCTACCCACTGTAATTAGTTCTGAAACCTTAGTTCAACTTCTTGGTGAAACATTTTTGAATCCAAAAAAGGCTAAAATTAACCCAGAGCCAAGTCACCCTGCAATTTTTCACCCAAAGTTCTCAGAATAAAGCACTTTCTGTGTCCTTTATATTGTTCTCAACTTGAACTCATGAGTAATACAGGAAAGAAAGTCTTCATCTTTTCTATAGAGGGGAGGGCAGGGGAGGGACAGACCAAGGGAAAGCAGGGGAAGCTGGATCACTTCATGTCTCCTTCCGGGAGCGGGAGGGAAGGGAAGAGCATGGAGAAATATACTGGTTCGATTTATACCGCTGGTGCATCCACCTACCAGAATTCATCTGTTACTTCCATCCTGTCACATAGAAAACACTGACTCTCAGCTGGCACCAAAGCCACCTGGCTCCATAATGATGCCTCCATGCTGGGCAGGGATGAAAACCTAGCCTGTGCTCCTCCCAGCCCTCTGTCCTCTGTCTTAGGGCAAGGCCCAGTTGACCCTCAAGCAATTCCAGATGGGGTTGAAGAACAGGTCAAATGGCTGTCCTACTCCCCATGAACAGAGGCTTTCCTCTTTTGGTGAAACTAACCAATAAAAGGGTGCCACGTATTCCAGCCCTGGCTTGGTATCAGCCTTCCATGAGTCAAGTATTAGCAATATCCCCATTTACAACTGTGATGAAGTAGGAAAACAGAGCCACAAAAACCTCCAGCAACTGTATCCCCATAAATGTCCATGCAACAACACCCCCACTTTCTGTTCCTCTCTCCTCTTTCTACTCCTTCTTTGCCTAATCATTCCTGTTTGTTCTGACCTTCGACCTTGAGACAAAACATGAATTAGTTATGCTTTATGTTATGTCACATACACACAGTGCTAATTAACTACAGTTCATTCCCTCTGTCAATTGGAACATCTTACACTTTTCTCTTTATGCAAAGCTCTTGAACTACTAGCTACAACTGCTGTATCTGTTTCAGTCTCTATTTCCAATCATAAAATGTAGTTCATCCACCCATATGCACAGGCATTGTGACATGGAGTCAACCAAGATGTCTAGATGACCGACAGCAGCTCGGAAGCAAGGTCGGAAGCTAGAGACAAACGAGGAGCCAGCCCCAAGGAGAATCTACGGTTGAGGCCGGAGCCTCAGAGAACTCAGCCCTGGAGGGGCAAGTGAAGGGCTGGGCCCTGAGGAAGACATGAACACTTTAATACCAATATTTCTAATGGTTTCAGGGCTGTGCTGTCAAGATCCAGGAGAAGGAGCGTGTGAGAAAACACTTCTTCACACAGCCTGCCCACCTATCTGTCCTGTTCATATAATTAACTTAAGTGTCAACACATTCAATGAAAGATTTAATGACTTAAACTGAAATCACTGTAAACAGAAATACTCCTGTCCAGCATAAAATGGTAAGACATGATTGATGCTGAATGCAATTCTGACCAAGAGCAATGGGATTTACAGTCATGGAGGGGCGGGGGGGAATGGAGCACATTTTTTCCCATAAAAAGTACAGTGTGTAAATGTATTTTCTCTTCCTTATGATTTTCTTAATAACACCTTTTCTTGTAGCATACTTTATCATAAGAATATAGGACACAATGCATATAACAAATAAAGTATGTTAATCAACTATTTATGTTATCAGTAAGGCTTCTGGTCAACAGGAGGCTATCAGCAGTTGAGTTTTTGGGAGGTCAAAAGTTACACATGGATTTTCAACTGAATAGGGCTCAGCACCCCTAACCCCATGATGTATAAGGGTCAACAGTAATTTGTTACAGCAGCAACAGGACACTAATACACGTGCTTATGTGGTTTAAGATACAGCCAACCCCAGCTGTGGCTTCCACCAGTTATAAAGAAATGATGCTGAAGGTCGGCCCCAACTCTAGCTTCATTAGCAAACCCTCCCAGTGAGGCAAGGGGACTGCGAATTTCACTTCCCTGCTAGCTTGGGACCCCAAGGGAAAATACTCTGGGACTGACTGATTTGGCTGGCTTTACCACTCACTCAGGAACTCCGTGCCTCAGAGAAAAGTCAATCTGATCTCACTGTACCTCAGTTTGTATCCATTTCCTCATATTTAAAATGGGGGAATAACGAATACCACCTACCTTCTAAAGGTCAATGTGAAGACTGAATGAGACATGGAAAACAAGTGCTCAGCACTAGCAACCACTATTTATGGAAAATCTGCTTCTGTACTCAAGTGCCCACCTCAGGGCCTGACACATGTATGGACCTCAAGTTGAAGGTACACAAAAAAACAGTCTGAGGCTCTCAGGGACACATACTAAGGGAAGTGAAGTGTGCGCCCGAACAAAAAACTGTGCATGGAAGAGTGAAGGAGGCAAAACTGTGTTGTGTACTGGCAAGAGAAGTGAGTTCAAGACTTCCAAGGAGAGAACACTGAGCACTTTCACACACAGAACAGCGAAAAGCCCAGAAAAAAAAGAGACTGGTAGGTTGTTGAGTCGGCTGATAACTGACTAGTAGACTTGAGTCGGCTCTCGGACAGCCATTTGTTAGTAATTTCCCTCTGAGGAAAAGTGGAGCTGCAAACAAGAACACTTGTCCTACAGCGGAAGCAAACACAACCGCACATCTGTGAGGCAGCACATGTCCCCAACAAGCAGGAACATGAGTCAATTAATCTATTGGCAAAGCAGGGCCGATGGCTGCTTATAAGTAGCGTGGTTTTGGGGAAATGATTCCACCCACGTCACTTAAAAGATATCTAAATAGTAATGCGCATGGACAAACTCAAACTCAGTTTCAAAAAAAAAGAAAGGGGTGCCTGGGTGGCTCAAACTCAGTTTCTAAGAAACCAAAATGAAACAAAAAATCCAATCCCTCTTTTCTTTTTTTAAAGACTTATTTATCCCAAAGACAAGGAGAGGGAGAGAGAAAGAATGTGAGCAGGGGGAGGGGCAGAGGGAGAGGAGAGAGACAATTTTCAAGCACACTCCCCACTGAGCTCAGAGTCTGAAGTGGGGTTTGATCCCACAACCCTGAGATCATGACCTGAACCAAAATCAAGATTCGGACCCCCAACTGACTGAGCCACCCAGACGCCCCCACACCCTCTTTTTATTAAAGCCGGAGTTCTGAGGGAAAGTGGAAGTGTTCTATATAGCAAGGCGTCGCGGCCACCTTGATGCCCAGTAGTTCTGCTAGCAATTTATCCCATGGGGATGTTCATACAAACACAAAGATAACTGGGCATACCAATGTTAACTGACTCAAGTTAATACAAACAGGAAACTGAAAACAACCCACTTCCACTCAGAAAGCAGCTTAAATGAACCACACTGCCAACAATGGAAGAGAGTATGTCTGTAAGGAAGAACACAGTGGCATCTGACTACACATGTGGGAAGCTGAGAGAGATGGTTTAAAGGGAAGACTGCACATTGTGAGCTAGGATAGAAGAAAAAGACAAACTGTTCTTTTTCTAGAATTCCTACAGAGTCACACAAACATTTTTGTGTGTGTGTTAAAAAAATATATAAATGGTAGGTAATGTGGACAATATGCTCAATTTAGTTAATGATGATAGATCTTTAAGACATTTTTGTATCAGCACATAGAAATTTATTTGTTTAAGGTTCTGAATAGAAAGCCATGGATGTATCAGTATATTTAAGTTATTATACAAAGAAACAGGCAATTAAAAATGGTACAACTCATATCTCTGTACATGTTCCTCAAAAACAGTCAAGGAACTGATGCAAAGGCCTCCCACATTTTCAAGTTTAATGGACAGATTTCACCCAATTCCCCTTGAAAGGGCTACGGTAAGGCATACACCCACTGGAAACAGAGGAGGGTTTCACTTTTTACCATATACTTTCCTGTACTATTTTCATTTTATCTCATCACAAGTTATGTATTACTTGTAAATGCTCTAAAACACAAGTTAGGTTGGATAGCATTTTAGTTTTAACATACACTATAACACCAAAGACAATTTAAGTTAAAAATTTTTAAAGTATACAAATAGAAGATAGCAAAAAAAAAAAAAAAAAAAAAAAGGCCAAGTCACCAACTGGTTAGATCAAAAGAACATTTATATTCTAGGAAATATGCATAATTTTAAGACCAATATGATTAAGAATAAGCTTTCTAAATTTCCAGGTATATATATTATGTGTGGGTATGCACACTTGGACAGCGCTGTTGTGAGCATTTTTACTTATCTACTTATTTAAAGATTTTATTTCTTTGACAGAGAGAGACACAGTGAGAGAGGGAACACAAGCAGGGGGAGTGGGAGAGGAAGAAGCAGGTTCCCCGCTGAGCAGGGAGCCCGATTCAGGACTTGGTCAGGACCTGAGCTGAAGGCAGACACTTAACAACTAAGCCACCCAGGCATCCCTGTTTATTTATTTATTTTAAGATTTATTTATTTATTTGAGAGAGAGGAAGCACGAGTGGGAGGGGCAGAGGGAGAGGGAAAGTGAATCTCAAGCAGACTCCATACTGAGTGCAGAGCCCAACACGGGGCTCAATCTCACATCCCTGAGATCATGATCTGAGCCAAAACCAAGAATCAGAAGATGCTCAGCCAACCACACCACCCTGGTGCCCCTGTTATGAGCATACGTATAAGTGAAGGGTCAAATCCTAGAAGATTTAGGGGTCATGGAGTTAGGGTACAAAGAGTTCCTATCTAGAGGAGAAAGGTAGAGTGCTGAGGGAGAAGAAGAGAGTTTAACACTGCAGTGGGGAGGGGAGTCTGGGTGGCTCAGTGTGTTAAGCGTCTGACGCGATTTCAGCTCAGGTCATGATCTCAGGGTCCTGAGATCGAGCCCCATGTCTGGGTTCTTAGCCGAGAATGGAGTCTGTTTAAGATTCTGTCTCTCCCTTTCCATCCTACCCCTCCCACCCCATTCTGCTTGTACTCTTTCTCTTAAGTAAGTAAATAAAAATAAAACTATAGGGGCGTCTCGGTGGCTCAGTGGGTTAAAGCCTCTGCCTTAGGTCATGATCCTAGGGTCCTGGGATCGAGCCCCGCATCGGGCTCTCTGCTCAGCGGGGAGCCTGCTCCCCCCCCCGCCGCCTGCCTCTCTGCCTACTTGTGATCTCTGTCTGTCAAACAAATAAATAAAATCCTAAAAAAAAAAAAAAAAACCAGTAAAACTATAGTGGGGAAAAGTACAGGAAATTTTGACACAAACAACATGAATGGCAACCCATTATGACATGGAATGAATCTGTTCTCTTCACCAGAAGGAACTGAGAGCTTCTAAATTTGGACACTTAATGAAGATCCCTCCATTGCTCTGACCTAATGAGAGCTTACGGTGCCACAGGAAATGAGAGAAACCTATATTTATATCCCATCGAGGAGGCAAGACTGTTTAATAAACATGTACAGTTTTCTCCTCCCATTTCATACTTTTCATGAGGACTTGTGAAACAGGGCATGCAGACCAGCAACATAATAGTAAAATCCTGGCTCTGACATAGGTGCTGAGTAAAATCTCTATGGGCCTCAGTTTTCTCATCTGTACAAGGGGGTCATAAAAGGTATATCCATGATGTTTCCTAGTGCTGTGATAATTTGCAGCACCAGGAACAGAGGACCAGAGAAGCAGTTTTGCTTCACCATAAAGTATCATGGACATGGCTCCAGGTCAGTGTAGGTAACTTGAACAAATCCTGTTTACAACTTCACCGTATTCCACAGGATAGCTGTTCAACCACTGCCTGAGGCTGCTCAGAAACAACACACACACATTCTGGTTACATGTGTCTAGAAAAATACACCATTTGGTGCTTTTATTCTTAGAACCACAAACCACAAAAGGAAGTCTCGTTGGAAAGGCATAAATTTTTTAAACCTTCCTGAGTCAGACTGCCTTTTAAAAAAGGGGCACCTGGGTGGCTTAGTCAGTTAAGTGTCCAACTCTCGACTGTGGCTCAGGTCATGCTTTCACGGGCAGTGAGATGGAGCCCCGTGCCGGGCTCTGAGCTCAGCACAAAGTCTACTTGGAAGATTCGTTCCCTCTGCCCCTGACTTGCATGCTCTCGCTCTTTAAAAATAAATAAATCTTGAAAAGAAAATAAAAGAAAGGGGCGCCTGGGTGGCTCAGTGGGTTAAAGCCTCTGCCTTTGGCTCGGGTCATGGTCCCAGGGTCCTGGGATCGAGCCCCGCATAGGGTTCTCTGGTTCGCGGGGAGCCTGTTTCCTCCTCTCTCTCTCTGCCTGCCTCTCTGCCTACTTGTGATCTCTGTCTGTCAAATAAATAAAATCTTAAAAAAAAAGAAAAAAGATAAAAGAAAAGAGTTGTAACTATCTCTACCAGCAATAGGTACGTGAAGCTTAATTACCCAGGACCCAAGAGCATCTGACATGTGGGAAGAGCTTAATATTTTCTTTCACTTCAAAATTATCCAGAAATAACAACTTCACGTTCAAAAGAATAGATGTAACTAGATAATAAGCATTAATACTTCACTGGGGAGAGGGAAATGGGCAGTACAAAGGCAATGGAAGAAACCACGGCGGAGGAGACAATATATTTCTAAGTACATGTCAAAGATCATCAGCATTGATGAGAAAAGGAAATAGGAAAAAATGACATCATATTACAGTTAAGTGCTGAGGTGTTCTGCATACAGAGCTTGTTAGGACATTCCTTCCCCCTGGACTGTGATGTGAACTCGGCTGGTACTAATCACTGCTTGGTAAAACCCCAACCAATGGGGCACCTGGGTGGCTCAGTGGCTTAAGCCTCTGCCTTCGGCTCTGGTCATGATCTCAGGGTCCTGGGATCGAGCCCCCCACCCGGCTTTCTGCTCAGCAGGGAGCCTGCTTCGCCCCCTGCCCCTGCCTGCCTCTCTGCCTTCTTGTGATTTCTGTCAAATAAACAAAATCTTAAAAAAAACAAAAAACCCAACCAAATAAAGGTTCTGAGGCAACCCCTCCCAGGGATGTGTGGATGCTCCGCTTCCAGCACCTTTTTTTTTTTTTTAAGTGGGTTCCATGCTGGTCATGGAGCACAATGTAGGTCTTGAACTCACAACCCTGAGATCAAGACCTGAGCTTGATCGGTCACTCAACGGACGGAGCCACCCAGGTGCTCCAGCATTTTCCTGATCATGTCTTTCTCTTATGTTTTCAGGGAGTCATGTCAAAACTGGCTTTGCAGGAGGCATGCTGGGCAGAAAAAGGGTTGGGAAGAAAAGCAATGACCAGATGAAAGCAGTGGGGATGGAGAACAGAAGGTGGTTCAAAGCAAGCACAGGCATGACCCAAAGACGGACTCTGTGCACCGGCGACACAGGGCCACGGCAGCGGCCACCAAGTGGACAGCAGCACCACTGTATCAACCTAGCAACTTTCCAAGTAGGGAACAGGGAACCAGGGTGGGGTGAGACTGAGAGTGTGGGGTTGGAAGATATCCAAGGAGGAGAATCTATTTTTTTAGTTTTTAAAACATATTTTATTTATTTGACAGAGTGAGTGAGCATGCGCATGAGCAGGGGCAGCAGCAGGCAGAGGCAGAGGCAGAGGGAGAAGCAAACTCCCCAGTAAGTGGAGAGCCCGATGTGGGGCTCGATCTCAGGACCCCGGGATTGTGACCTGAGCTGAAGGCAGATGTTTAACTGACTGAGCCACCCAGGCACCCCCCAAGGATAATTTAATCTTGAATTATAAAGTGTGAGGTATCTATGGGATCCTGTCCTGGATCTAGTGGCCAGTGTGACTGTGAAGGGGGAGGGCAGGACTGGAGTCTGTGTGTGAGGGGTGGGTGAGGTCACAGGCTTTGGACATTAACAGAATACAAAATCCACAGGTCCCACTTACTAGCAAATGACCGGTATTTTTGAGTCTTAAGTTTCCTTGACTATAACCCAGGAAACTACCCTCATATGTAGTGAACAGGATTAAGTGATTTGTGGCACTTAGTAGTACCTCAAAAATTGGGAGCTTATCAGCAATTTTATTAAGAGAAAGGACATAAAGCCAGGCTGCAGAGCAGAATGCGGGAAGTCCGGGGAACATGGGAGTAGCCGCCTGGCTCGCAGGACAGGTGTAGGCAGGAAGATGACAGAGGGCGAGCATACAAGTAAACTGGTGAGAGGGAAGGAGAAGGAACATGGTCAGTTTAGGCCAAATAGCTTCGTTTTCACATAAAGAAGAAACATTTTCAACCAAGAGTGAAGGAGATGGGGAGGATGCCATGAGAACAGTAAAGATTTTCAAATAGCTGCTAAGAGGAATGGGAAAAGAGCCAAAGGAGGGCTTCCTGGGCAATTGCTTACCATAACTGCAGCGAGTGTGGATAAAAATCCACACCCTGCCCCAGAGGTCCAAAGACTGGTGATTAATGGACATCAGAAACACCCCAACTTTCAGACCAGTCTGCGAAAGGGGCGGGCACGAGCAATCTTACATCATGGCACTGAGGCCGAGAGGGGAAGCCCAGGGCTTTGGGAGAGGGAAACAAACTGACATAATCCCTTACCGCCATGTTTACAGTGGGACTTTCCTATGAATAAGCCAGCAAGTATTGCAGCCACGCTTAGTCAAAACTTTCCCTAACGTAACGAGTGCAGGACTCTCCGAAAAGGGAAGACATCACAGCTCAGACATCAGAGCACAGCACCCTCATCTAGCAGCAAGAACGCTAAGTGGCCAAAGAATCTGGGGGCAGAGCCAGGAAACAATTCTGGATGTTCACACTTCCACGCTGGGGCTTCTCCCACTGGATTCTTCCAGCAGAATCTAACTGGGGGCCTCAGGCACGTCAGGCCAACGTGGGAACAGCATTGGGCAGAAAACATCTGCCGCCAGGGATCACACCCTGATGTTTTTCATTGTAATTTTTTTATTTTATTTGTCTCATTGTCAAAAAAAAAAAAAAGGTCCTTATCTGTAAAACATTCCTGATAAAGACCACTATTAGAAAGTAAGAATCTGGGCACCTGGGTGGCTCAGTCATTAAGTGTCTGCCTTTGGCTCAGGTCCTGATTCCAGGGTTCTGGGATCCAGCCCCGCATTGTGCTCCCTGCTCGGCGGGCAGGAAGCCTGCTTCTCCCTCTCCCACTCTCCCTGCTTGGGCTGTGCTCCCTCTCTCACTGTGTCTCTGCCAGATAAATAAATAAAATCATAAATAAATAAACAGATAAATAATAAACAAACAAACAAATAGGTAAATTTAAGAATCCTATCCTTGTCCTTAACAGATATGTGTGCTGGGTACAGCCTGAGAGAGTTCTCACAGCCCTCGTGGGTGAATGGGTCCTACTAAACTGCATCTTTTAAAAAACCAGTTTAATAGAATGTGGGCATCTTTCCCAAGAGCTTGTAGATATCTGGTGAATTCAATTTCTTTCCACAGTAACAATTAGGACGGATGGTGAGAAGGTCGGTTACATATGGAACTGCTGGAATCCTCTACCTGTGGGAACCTTGCACAGCGTGGAGAGTAGTTTGGGGTGACAGGCACACGCTGCACATACAAAGGTTTGTACCACAGAAGAATCCCCAAATTATAAATCTTGGAGCATCTCCGTTGTAAGATCCTTTTAAAGTATAAATGGTCTCTTGGGACAGACGAAAGGTCAGACAAATTCTTTCTGGGGTTCAGATGGGATTGTGGAAGGACCACCCAGAAGAGAAACAAGTCCCACTCTTAATCAGGTTTGGTCCTGAATTGTCAAATGACCCGTGGCTCTAAAATAAGGACCTCCACTGAGGCAAAAGAAATGGATTCATCAAACCCCATTCATCAGGGGGTATGAGGCACCAAAGACACCGTGGGCGAGCATCCTCCAAGTTCTTGGTTATCAGGCGCTATTTTCAACTTTGGTTTGTGAGGAACATCGCCCAAGGAGCCCCGGACCCGGGGCCAGGGCACAGTCAAGTAACCTATCCCTCTCCAGTAAGAATGGGAAAACCACAAAACCAACAACACATTTCTGGTATTTAAATTCTAGACCAAGGGGCGCCTGGGTGGCTCAGTGGGTTAAAGCCTCTGCCCTCGGCTCAGGTCATGATCCCAGGGTCCTGAGATCGAGCCCCACATCGGGCTCTCTTCTCCGCAGGGAGCCTGCTTCCTCCTCTCTCTCTGCCTAGTTGTGATTTCTCTCTGTCAAATAAATAAAATATTTAAAAAAAAAAAATTCTAGACCAAGATCCATTTTGCTTTCTACAGCTGCCCTAATCACAAACACAAGAAGATTATTTTTACTTTAAATATTAGCTAAGGCATTTCCTTGCGTGTCTGAGGAAGAGACGCACAAGGGCACACACCCCAAAAATAGCTGGAGCCGCTCCCCTCCCCACCGGTCTGTTGTCCTGCTCTCTCCAGGTCAGCCACACCCAACTCCCCTTCTCTCAGGCCCGGGCTTTCAGCTCTTCACAGGCAGGAACACAGCAGAGAGAAAAACAAACTATTTTCAGAAGACAATGAGCTTATTAAAAGAGTTTCCAGCCCATCAGACTCCTTTAAAGGTGTATTCCGTTTCTAGAGTAGAAATCTAAATGTTTTTTAAAAACCACCATGAAGTCAGAGCCACCTGTCACTCTTCAACCTAGATGGCTTCTCAGGTACGCACGGCAGGGCTGAGGGACCCGGTCGGGGGTGGTCTTCTCTACGCTGGGCACCAAGGGCAGAGGAAGTAAGGTGCTTCAGTTCTGCCGTCTATTAAGTGAGAACAGCCACACGACTCCATCTTGAATTTTTTTTTTTTTTAATACTTTATTTGAGAGAGAGTGAGAGCACACGAGCCGGGGGAGCTGTAGGCAGAGGGAGAGGGAGGAGCAAGCTCCCCGCCGAGCAGGGAGCCCGATGCGGGGCTCAAACCCAGGACCCCAGGATCATGACCTGAGCCGAAGGCAGGAGCTTAACCGACTTGAGCCACCCTGACGCTCCCCCCCACCCCAATCCTGACTCTTTATCACACGTTTATGTTAGGGAGATTAAAAAGATCCCTCTCAACCTCTGAAGGCCCCTTTAGCACGAGGATATTTGTTCCAGGATAATGTGCCAGGAAAGTGGCAGCAGTAAGCAAATGTGTGTTTCCAGATCAGTCCCTGGAGAGGTGACTGGGTAGAAGACGACTCCACGATGGTGGAGCTCAACTTTAGATTCTGAAGAGAGGGCCACGGGCCACTGATGTGTCTGAGGCTAAACAGAGCCAAGACAAAACATGATCCAGGGCTGCCGTCCCCGTGGCTTTAATCCACTGGGCGGCTTCACAGAACGCTGGGATTTCGCTCCGCAAGCTGGGGCGGGGTGTTAGGCTGCAGGCAGCTCAGCCTCTAGCTCAGCGTGTGGCACCGAGAGGACACATCAGGTGCCTGCCTGAACCTGATTCACCTCCAACAAAGCGCCATTATTAGTACAACACAAGAAGGCCACTACTTATAATGCAAAAAAATGCTGATTCTCTTCTCTTATGAGACAAACATACAGTAAATCCCGTATGTGCCCAAGCCTGGTGAACTGACTCAGCCAGCAGCAGTATCATTCAGAAACACCGTCCAACAGCAATCGAACACAAGCCACCCAGTGCCATCTTAAATTTTCTAAGAGATGCATTAAAAAAGGGAAAAGAGGTAAAATTAGCTTTAATCTCATATCTAGCCCAGTAAATCCAAAATGTTACCATTGCAATATGTCATCAATATAAAATTTGAGATTTCTTCTAAATGATATTCCCTTAGGGTTCCTCCTCTAAAGAGAACGTTTCTTCTGGGGCATCTGGGTAGCTCAGTGGGTTAAAGCCTCTGCCTTCAGCTCAGTCATGATCTCAGGGTCCTGGGATCGAGCCCTGCATCGGGCTCTCTGCTCAGCAGGGAGCCTGCTCCCCCTGCCCCGGCCTGCCTCTCTGTCTACTTGTGATCTCTGTCTGTCAAATAAATAAATAAAATCCTAAAAAAAAAAGGGGGGGGGGCGCCTGAGTGGCTCAGTGGGTTAAAGCCTCTGCCTTTGGCTCAGCTCATGATCTCAGGGTCCTGGGATCGAGCCCCACATCGGGCTCTCTGCTGTGCCTGGAGCCTGCCTCCTCCTCTCTCTCTCTCTGCCTGTCTCACTGCCTACTTGTGATCTCTGTCTGTCAAATAAATAAATAAAATCTTTAAAAAAAAAAAAAAGAGAATGTTTCTTCTCTCCTTACAGAATAGTGTTAACTACAGACCCCTCCAGCCCACACGCCACATCCATGATAATGGCACCCATGAACTGGGCAAGTAGCAGTGCTAGATCCCATAAAAGGCACTTGCTAGAGACTTTGAACTTCCAAGGCAAGAGTAAGGAGTTAGGGGGCATCTAGGTGGCTCAAGTCATGATCCCAGGGTCCTGGGGTCAAGCCCTGCACCGGGCTCCCTGCTCAGTGGGGAGTCTGCTTCTCCCTCTGCCCCTGCTCTGTTCATGCTCTCTCTCACCCTCTTACTCACACTCTCTCGAATAAATAAGTAAAATCTTTAAAAAGAAAAAAAAAAGAGTAAGGAGTCAGGTTATCCACATAGGACATAAAAGAAAACAGACACCAGAAGATCTTAAGGTTACAGGGCTAAGGACTACTAAGATGAAACCAGATAGGATGCAATACCTGTTCTCTTTTCTACTCTCCATCTTTCTGCTCCAACTGCTTTCTTGAAAGAGCTGGTAAATGAAACACCTACATTTACTATGTACGAGGAAAAGATCTGGCAAATGTGAGTGTACACTTACACCATTTAAGTAAAAATTAATCTGAGGCTTAAGACCAAAGTCAGACTTTTCTTACCAGGAACTTCCATGATACTTTATAAATCTGGACCAGTCTGACTAGGGAGTTTTGTATGCTGCTTTATTTTTTTAAGAAGGTCCCATGCCCAACGTGGGGCTTGAACTCACGACCCTGAGACCAAGTGTGCCATGCTCTGCTGACTGAGCCTGCCAGGCGCCCAATGTACTCTGCTTTATTGAACAAGCATATTACAACCATTTTCTTAAGTCATTACCTCCAAACACATGGACTTTGACAACCACAGAGATCTTGATTAAGAATCCCGGCCTCCCTCTTCCTTCGAATGATCATATTCATTCAATTGCTCTAAAAATACTAACCGGGGCGCCTGGGTGGCTCAGTGGGTTAAGCCTCTGCCTTTGGCTCAGGTCATGATCCCAGGGTCCTGGGATGGAGCCCTGCATCAGGCTCTCTGCTCAGCAGGGAGCCTGCTTCCTCCTCTCTCTCTGTCTGCTTCTCTACCTACTTGTATCTCTGTCAAATAAATAAATAAAATCTAAAACAAACAAACAAACAAATAAATAAAAAACAAGTATCATAAAAATACTAACCGAGCAACTACTGGCGTGTGTGTGTGTTAGGGGTAAAGTGGCAAATAGGGTCTTTGCCCTCACACAGCCTATGTTCTAGAGGAAAAGATGAACAATACACACATGGTGTCAGGCGCTGAAATAGTAACAGGAAAAATGATAGGTGAGGGGCATGTACGAATTTCAGTCTACCCCCATTATTTGTTAGGCTGAGCCACCAGAAACTGCTGATATTCAACCATTTCTAACCTAGAGAATGGTCAGTTTCATACACTTCCACCTAACAGTTTCACTCCACCGGAAACCATCAGGAATGCTTCTGACGGACTCTAAATTAGAACAGTCCCCTGATGGACAGAAAACACAGAGAACTGGACTGAATAAACTTTCCTCCTGTGGAAGAGGTGAGAGCAGTGCTTGGGTGGAAAAAACTCAGCGACAGCAGATGGGGAGGGTGGGATGGACAGAGGTGATCGTCTGGGGACTTTAGCAGGAGCCACCGGATGGCTTAAACTCTGCGCTACTTCTCCCCCCCACTGATGCAAGACGCAGAGTGTAGCCACCTGTGTCCATCTGGAATACCACTCTGGGAGGTGGTTCCTTTCACCAGGAATTCTGGGGGGACTGGGGGCAATGGAAAGGGACCCCTAGGAGACCACTCACTTTCCCTTGTGATTTCTTTAACTACCTCATTATTTTTTAAGATTTTATTTGTTTCTTTTAGAAAGGGGGGGGAGGGGAGAGAGAGCGAGAGAACCTCAAACAGACCCCATGCTGAGGGTGGAGACCGATGCGGAGCTTGATCTCACCACCCTGAAATCACGACCTGAGCTCATATCAGGTCTTGAACAATTTCAAAATTCTTGAACAATTTCTAAATTCTCTTGAACAATTTCTAAATTCAGAAAAAGTCTAGGATTGTGGCAGTTTATTATTGCTGAATTTATTTTTTTTTTTGGGTAAAGGAATGTTATATATTACTTATACAATTAAATAATAAAAAAGCCCGTAGCTCTTGAACCAACTGGTCGATCGTAACACCATGTAAAGACAATCAGACATGACGAGCCTGCCGGTATGATGCAGAAGGGAGGGATCTTGCCAAGAATGTGGACCTGGTTCTCCTCAGGCCTCCAGATTTACCGACTGGTTTACAGCAAACACAGGGGACAGGAGAAGACACTGACACTTAAGGGGGCAATCTGTAAAATCTGCTACAGGGACGCTACAGGACAACAAGAGAAAGATTAAAAGGTGGTGGCTGAAACGTTATTAGCTCACACATGTCACGAGTGGACCCCCTCTGGAATCTTACTTGAAAAAAACAACTTAAAAAAAGTCCCTGAGACTTGTCCCTGACAGCGAATACTAAGGAAACCTGAAGCCATCTGCTTGGGTCTACGGGTGTTCATACCTAGTCACATTACAGGCCACAGCGAACTGAGGAATGGCAGAGCTGGGAACTGGTCACCGGACAGCTGATTCTTACTCTGGTCTGCAGCTGTTTAACAACTTCCCACAATGCAAAGCTTCAAGCACATCTGTGGGCCTGCCCTCTGCTCCTTCCCAGGCCCCCATACAACCTCCATTTGAACTGGGAATGATCTCCCCCGAGCCTTAAGCACCTTAGAGGACCTGCTCACCTGTCGATGAACTGATCAATAATGACGATATCACCGGGCTGAATCTCCTCCCTCAAGGAGCCACAGGCCGTGGTCACTACGATGTGTGTACAGCCTTCCTCCTTCAGAGCCCAGATGTTTGCCTGGTAGTTGACTTTTGAAGGCATAATGGTATGCTGTCTCCCATGCCTGTGGGAAGGAGCAAATGCAGCCGGTGAGCGAGCGGGGCACTCGAATGCTGTTAGAAAACTCAGTTTATGGCAGCGTCTTCCAGTCCTTTCCATCAAAATACTTTTATGGGCCGAGGCCAGGGCGTAACTAGCCTACCATAAATACAAACCACTTGGTCTTCAAATGCAGGCCACCTTTATGTGGTATGTGTTTATTTTCCTATCAACAGCCGGTATGGAAGATGTACTGTGTCTGTCCTCTGGCACCCCAACACCCCAGAATCTGAGGCAGATGGTTTCACACAAGCCACAACATGGAAAACAAGAGGTGCCAGTGAAGAAAGACACAAAATCGAAGGAGAAGCTCAAGCCTCCAGTTGACTCTCTTCACTCCTTTGTCTGATCACCCAAATAAGTTAGTAAATAAACTCAAAATTAAGAGCTCCCAGCTGTTAGGACACTAGCAGGTTTCGTCCAAGAACTAGTCACCTCACGCATGACTACTGTTAGTGGCTGAATGGTGCCCCCTTCCCCTGCCAGAGTTCATATTTGAAAGTGCTAATCCCCAGAATGCAACTGTACTTGCAGAGAGGGTCTTTAATATGGTAATGAGGTTAAAAAGAGGTCCTTAGGGTGGATCCCAATCCACTGTCCTACACCTGCACACTGGGGAGAAGGTGTGATGACACAGGGAGAAGATAGTCATCCATGAGCCAAAACAAGAGAGGCCTGGAATAGTTCCTTCCCTACTCCCCGGCCCCAAGCCCTCAGAAGAAACCAATCCTGCTGACACCTTATGTTGGAATTCTAGCCTAACTATGAGCTAGCCTAACTATGAATTCTAGCCTAACTACGAGCTAACTGTGAGCAAATCTGTGTGTCCACCCAGTCTCTGTCGGCTTGAGCAAACTAACACAACCACCAACGGTTTCCTACCACACTTCAAATACAATCCAAACACCTAAGCACGGCTCTCACGTCACTCGGTACCAGTGTCCTAACACAGCCTCAGCTCTTATCCCATGTCAGCCTCACTGGCCTTCTTGCTCGTTCCTGCTCAGGTCTCGAGCCCACCGAGGTCTCCATTCCAATGTTACCTCCACACAGAGAAATACTCTGCAGGACCCCTGAGTCAAAGTCACACCACTGTCCCATTTTCTTTCTAGCCTCTGATGGAACTCAAACTACAGCTCCTTTTCCGTGTCTATCTTTCCTGCTAGAATCAGCCCGAGAGGTTGAGGCCCTCGTCTGTGCTCCTCGCTGGAACGCAGAACACGACTGGGAGCGTCAGTAAACGGCCAGTCAAGGGAACCCAATTTCTAAAATTATTTTTAAAAATTCACATGTTAGGTCACAGACTTATATAAGCAGTATTTCATCGAGTTAAAAATCATTCTGGCCTGCTTGAAAACTACCAATATAATGTTGTAATGGTCCGCCACGGAAAGGCCAACTGTCAAGTCCAGTGTCCTTCACGTGTGATAATGCAGAAACAGGCTTTCAAGGAAGTAGGTGAATACACAAAAATCTCACTTTCTACAATGACGATTAAGTTTGGGCTTTGCAGTAAAAGCACCTGGGTTCAATCCTAGTTTTGCCATTTACTAGCGATGTGACCTCCTCATAGCCACTCCACGCTCTCCATCCAATTTTTTCCACCTAGAAAATGGTTAATCGTATCACCTACACCATAGGCTGTTACTAAATATCTCTTGCGTCATCCCATGTTAACAGTAGAAGGAAAACTTTATCAGTCGTTTCTGTTCCCCAACAGAATTGGGAAAAACATCAAAATACTTTGACCGTAATTTCAGACAGGCACAGCCTGTCGGGTTCTTACGCCGAGTGCACAGACAACCTCTCAGAAGGCGGAGGTCCATGAATGCACACACAGTGTCTGCATTTTCCTAAGGCTGGTCTCCAAAACACTAATAAGAATTTTCAAAAGAAATTCAAAAACCCAAAGTCATTAAGAAACACTTGCACTCAAGGGACAAACCGTTCACAGTCCAACACAGTTCAGTTCAATGGGCAGGAGTGTGACAAAACCCTCACCGGAGGGCCACACCGCCAGGTGCCTTCTGTTGGGAGACTGGAAAAAAAATGCACCAATCCTCCAGCAATGACCACGGACCAACAAAGAAGGCTGCCTGAAATCGCCCCCATGTGACCATCTGAAACTAAAACTTAGTTTCACCGGATTCAGCAAATCACTTTTGTTTCAAAAATGTAGTGTGGCAGACAGACTCTAGGCTGATCCCCATTTTCATGCTCAGTGTTGTAGTTCCCTCCTCCCCCCACTGCAGGTGCACCTGTGATTTGCTTCCCGCCATGGGCTCCACCGAAGGTGCCGGGGGTCACTCCCACGATCAGGGGCCACCTCACCAGCTGGCCCCAGGGAGCCCCTCCTGCTGGCCTTGGGGAAACAAGCCACTGTCACGGGAAGGTACCACATGACAGGGACCGTGGACAAGCCTACAGGAGCTGAAGGCCTCAGGCCTACAACTATGAGGAACTGCATTCTGCCCACACGCGGGTAAGCCTGACTGAGAACCTGGGGCTCCAGAGGAGAACAAGTCCCTGAGGAAACCTTGCATGACCTTGTGTAACCCTGAGCAGGGGACCTAGCTAAGGTCCTAGCTCACACTCACGATGCTGAGAAAACGTGGGACACCGTGTTCAAAGCAGCTCAACCTGTGCACAGCATGAGAAAACGAGTACATGTGGTAATTTGTGCACAGCATGAGAAAACGAGTACATGTGGTAATTTGTGCACAGCATGAGAAAACGAGTACATGTGGTAATTTGTGCACAGCATGAGAAAACGAAAACATGTGGTAATTTGTGCACAGCATGAGAAAACGAGTACATGTGGTCTGATTGCCAACTGTGTGATAAATATGATTTGCACGCCCTGCCCCCCGGTCATAGTGGAATGGCACTGGTCTTGTCAAGGACACAGAGTGTGGATACCACCGGGAACCCGCTCCCTGCAAAGCTGTAGCTATGACCACACAAGGGGTCATGAATGAAACAGTTTAATTAGAAGAAAAACAATAAACAAGGGAAAGCACCTCTCTTCTCACAGTTAGAACTGAAACCAGAAGCTTCAATTTTGGTCAGACCCTTTCTATTGCCTCCTGATTAGTCCAACCGCTTTCCCAGGCTAAAGGGAGTGGGGTGAGCTCCCTGACCTCTATAATTTACCCCAAAACTACAAGCAGTAAATAAAGGTGACAAGATGCTCTAAGTCTACCACCCCTAAAACCTCAAGACCACACCGTCACTCTCTCCAGGATCTGAGTTAAATTTAAACCCTCTGTTAATAGCAACATTAAAAAATCTTAAAATATCTTACCTTGCAAGGAGGACGCAATCAACATTCTTGATCTTCCCCAAAATTAAGGCATCAGAAGGCTGAACGTAATGAAGAATGGTTACAACTCAATGACTTGAAAACATTCACATATAAACAATTTAAAAAACTGCTATTTCAATCGTTCAGCCATAACAAGATCCACAGAAACCTGGAAGACACACTTGAAAGAAGGGAGTCAGATTTGACTGACGTAATCCCCCCATAAACACCGAGCCCTCTGCAGGCATGGGGTTTACAGGAGCAGGAGGGGGCCTCAGGTGCGTGGGCAGGTAGCACTTAGTAAGATTTATTTGTAGCAAGCACCCCGGGGGACTCTGGTGTCACGCTGGTCAAATACAGATGTGTCGAGGGCATCTGGCAGGTCCGAGAACGGGTGTGAGAGTGTAACGCAGTAAGGAGGGAACTGCCACAGAATTTAAGAACTCAGCCGCAGAACCACTTGCCATGTTCACCAAGTCTAAGGTGGCCAGGGGATGACCTGAGGTAATGAAGGGGGAGGTCCTGAGAACTGGAGAGGGTCAGAAAACACTAGGCCATGAGATGAGCTAAGCTGAGAGCAGGATGTAGAGAACATGAGGTCAGTCGAAGACCTGGCTGGAAAGGAGGGTTGGGTGGCAACTGTGGGATACAGGGATCCTCGGAGGAGGACCAGAACCACTGTGTCTGGAAGCAGCACTGTGGAATTAGGAGAAGGCAGACATCTCATCCTAGCCGATGACACAGGACCTGGGAGAAGCAGCAGCCCCCTTTTAATAGAAAAGGAAAAGTGTCTTATTTCCAGTTCGGTCATGCTATTGCTTTCTGGATTCTCAGGAAATCCCCCCACCCCCTTACTCGGCTGCCCCTTGGGCCAGGACTTACTAAGAAAAGGCCACTTTGCATTATCTGTTCCTGCTTGCCGTATGTCTGCATAATTAGTGTGGAAGACCTATAGGCCCCGAATTAGAAGCTAATTTGAATGCCAGTGATCTGAAGATGCACAGTTGCTATCTCAGAAAGGAGTCTCTGGCTTCTAGAGATAAAAACTGAGAAGTTACGTGTGCAAGTTCTCAATCCTGTGAGGTCCCAGGCATTCTCAGGGACTCTGTCTCAACTGGAAGAACCAATGACAGGACTGCTGGGCCCTCAGCCTGGGGCAGACAGCCCTGCACTGCCAAGACAAAAATAGTAAATATAAATATGCATATTTATATTGAAAGATTTTATTTATGTGTAAGAGAAAGAGAGAGGGCACTAGCAGGGAGAGTGGCAGGCCGAGGGAGAAGCAGGCTCCCCGATGACTAAGAAGCCCCATGTGGGACTTGATCCCAGAACCCTGGGATCATGACCTGAGCCAAAGGCGGACGTTCAACCGACTGAACCAAACCAGCAAGAAAGGGAAAAGCTGGCACATCTCCACTAAATGGATGGATATTAACCTTGCCAAAGGGAGTATCCACGTATTTTTCAGTTCTTCCTTCTAAGATTTCTGGATCATCCAGGCCTGTTCCACCAATTATTCCAATCTGAAGGAGACAATGAAAAGACAACATATTTGGTCATTTTTCATTAGAAACAAAATCATTAATTCAAGCAAATTCATTTATTCACATATATACACTCATTTCCATTCCTGCTAAGCCCCAGTTGCTTTTTTTTTTTTTTTTAAAAATTAGTTTCAGGGTGGAATTTAGTGATTCATCAGTTGCATGTAACACCTAGTGGTCATTACATCAACCTGCCCTCCTTAATAACCCTCACCCAGTTACCCCAGTCCCCTACCCCTTGCCCGCAAAACTCAGTTTCCTAGAGTTCAGAGTCTCTCATGGTTTGCCTCCCTCTCTATTTTCATCCTATTTTATTTTTCCTTCCCTTCCCCTATGTTCAAACTCTTTTGTTTCTTAAATTCCACATATTGAGTGAAATCATATGGTATTTGTCTTTCTCTGACTTATCTCATTTAAGGTAATACCCTCTAGGTCCATCCACATCATTGCAAATGGCAAGATTTCCTGGGGTTTTTTGATGGCTGAGTAATATTCCTCATCCATTCATCTGTGAGTGGACATCTGGGCTCTTTTCATAGTTTGGCTATTGTGGACATTGATGCTATAAACATTTGAGTGCGCGTGCCCCTTCGGATCACTACGTTTGTATCTTCAGGGTAAATACCCAGTAGTGCGATTGCTGGGTTGTAGGGTAGCTCTATTTTCAACATTTTGAGGAACCTCCATGCTGTTTTCCGAGTGGCTGCACCAGCTTCCATTCCCACCAACAGTATAGGAGGGTTCCCCTTTCTCTGCATCCTCACCAACATCTGTCCTTTCCTGACTGGCTAATTCTAGCCAATTCTGACTGGTATGAGGTGGTATCTCAATGTGGTTTTGATTTATATTTCCCTGAAGCGAAGTGATGTTGAACACTTTTTCATGTATCTATTGGCCATATGGATGTCTTCTTTGCAGAAATATCTGTTCATGTCTTCTTCTGTCCATTTCTTGACTGATTATTTTTGTTTTTTTGGGTGTTGAGTTTGATAAGTTCTTTATAGATTTGGAAAATAGTCCTTTGTCTGATAAGACATTTGCAAACATCTTCTCCCATTCTGTAGGTTGCCTTTTAGTTTTGTTGACTGTTTCCTTTGCTGTGTAAAAGCTTTTGATCTGGATGAAGTCCCAGTAGTTCATTTTTACCCTTGCTTCCACTGCCCTTGGCGATGTTTCTAGGAAGAAGTTGCTGCAGCGTTGCTGCCTGTGTTCTTCTCAAGGATTTTGATGGATTCCTTTCTCACATTGAGGTCTTTCATCCATTTTGAGTCTATTTTTGTGTGTGATGTAAGGAAATGGTCCAGTTTCATTTTTCTGCATGTGGCTGTCCAATTTTCTCAACACCATTTGTTGAAGAGACTGTCTTTTTTCCATTGGACATTCTTTCCTGCTTTGTCGAAGATTAGTTGACCATAGAGTTGAGGGTCTATTTCTGGGCTCTCTATTCTGTTCTCTGGATCAATGTGTCTGTTTTTGTGCCAGTACCATACTGTCTTGATGATGACAGCTTTGTAACAGAGCTTGAAGTCTGGAATGGTGATAATGCCCACTTTGGTTTTCTTTTTCAACATTCCTTTGGCTATTCAGGGTCTTTTCTGGTTCCATACAAATTTTAGGATTGTTTGTTCCAACTCTATGAAACATGCTGACGGTACTCTAAGAGGGATTGCACTGAATATGTAGATTGCTTTGGATAGTGTAGACATTTTAACAGTATTTGTTCCCATGAGCATGGAATGTGTTTCCATCCTCAATTTCTTTCATGAGTCACATCCTTCACCTCTTTGGTTAGGTTTATTCCTGGGAATCTTATGGTTTTGGGTGCAACTGTAAATGGGATTGATTCCTTGGTTTCTCTTTCTTCTGCCTCATTGTTAGTGTATAGAAATGCAACTGACTTCTGTGCATTGATTTTATATCCTGCCACTTTGCTGAATTCCTGTATGAGTTCTAGCAGTTTTGAGATGGAGTCTTTGGGCTTTCTACACAGAGTGTCCTGTCGTCTGTGAAGAATGAGTATGGCTTCTCTGCCAATTTGGATGCCCTTATTTTCTTTCTGTTGTCGGGCAGCTGAGGCTAGGACTCAGGGTGCTATGCTGAACAGCAGTGGTGATAGTGACATCCCTGCCGTGTTCCTGACCTTAGGGGAAAAGTTATTCCCATTTGAGGATGATATTAGCTGTGGGGTTTCTGTAGATGGCTTCATCTGTAGATGGCTTCTGTGATACTGAGGTATGTTCCCTCTATCCCTACACTGCAGACAGAGGGGGTTCCTGCTGGTTCTGCTGCTCGTTGGGCAGCTGCTCGCAGAGCGGTGGCCTGATCCTGCTGTGGTTCTGTTTATTGCAATCCCAAGCTGAGAGCCACTCCTGGGCTCTGATCGCAACCGGCTTCCCCACTCCGATGCCTGGGAGCTCTGCTGCCCTCGGGCACCCCCGGTCTTCCTGTGACCCCGGAGATCCTGGGACCACACTGTCACCACCTAGGATTCCTCCCTGCTTTGCCGTCCAAGTACCTTTCAGGCAGGAAGTCCCTCACCAGAACCGACTTCTGAAAGTTCCGATTTTGTGCTCCGCCGCTCTATCACCTGCGGGTAGCTGGCTGACAGAGGCTCCCTCCGCGCTCCGCCCCCTACGTTTATCTTCCCTTATAACGCTGGGATTCTCATCTGGGTACCTTCTGTCTTGCAGAAAGTGGTAGCTTTTCTATTTGCAGAGTTGCAGCTACTCTTTCCTTCAATTTCCAGGTGAGTTAGTAGGTGTTCAGAATGAAGTCAGAGCTGTCTACCTGAACTCTTGGGGCCACATGAACTTGGGATCCTCTACTCTTCCACCATCTTAACTCCTCCCAGCCCTATAGGCGTTTTTCAAAACTGCACATTACTGAAAAACAATCACCCATTCAATAAACATTTGAGGGCCCTCCATACTGCAGAATTAACCAAAGCAGGGGTCATGTTTTGCTTACCATACAAATAACAAATCAGCACAGAAAGATACTTTAGCTAGCTTAAGTAACAAAACCAAACCTAAAATACAGGCATATGGTTGCAGATAGTACTTTCTAACCAATTTTATTTTTTCCACTAAATGGAACAAGGAATGTTCAAAAGACCTCCAGGACAGAAAATACTCTGTACACCCAGCTGGTCATGTGTCTTCCTCATTATACCATTTGATAAAGAAAGGAGAAAGATTTTCTTTCCTATGCCACTAAAATCAGAGTTGTAAGAGTTCATGGATAGAAGAGTCTGGAAGAGCATGGAAAGTTAGTCTCGTGGATATTTATAAAATCAAACTATCCTTCCTATCTATGTAAATATAAATAAGTAACACAGAGGCAGTTCTGATTTTTTTTTTTTTTTTTAAGTTCAAGAGTTGTGTTGTATTTTCCAGAGATGAACTCATCAGCCCTTGTCTTCCCGGGGCTAATCCGAGTTACAGGAACCTGGTTCTGCAACTCCAGAGTTAATCTGATTTGGTGACTAAGAAACACAAACAAGAACAATTACAAAGACAGCTAAATATTAACTGAATTGTTAACTAAAAAATTAAATGATGGAAATCATTAAGGCTTCTTTGAGCTGATACTTCCTAAAGGAAAATTAGTATTTAAACATTCAGGGAAAGGTTAGAGAGAGGACATTTTCTTAGAAACCAAATGGAAAGTGACCTGAGCATTTTTTTTTTTCAATGCAAAGCTTTAAATCTATTACCACTTGAGCAAAATTTCTACTCATGGAAGACAGCAGCTCCTTGAGAAAAAATTCCAGGTTAATTTTTAGATCAAGTTACACAGGTTGATTTTATAGTATTATGAATGGCTACCTCTCTGCCCCCGCCCCCCCCCCCCCCCATTTTCTGGAAACAAACAAACAAACAAAAAACAGGAGGGACAATTTATTGAGATCTCACTGAAGAACTGCTAGTGACAGGATTCAGAACCTTAAAAGCGTCCCCACCACTTCCTAAAGTGACTAAACCAGTTTTTGAAGTTGGTGCCACCTTGTGGCATGTTGTTGAAACCACAGCAGGTCACACCTGGCCAACCCCACCTCTCTCTCCTACCTTGCCACCACAGATCATCCTAAGACCAGCCAACATGACGGCTTTTAAGCCAACAGAAGTGTTTAAGTCAGTACACTTAAATCATGCCCATCCACTAGAAAAAAATTGTAAACTGGTTTTATACAATCCTAACCCTTCTTCCAGCTGCCTTCTCTAGTTTATCCTTCATCTCATACATCTCTGCACCATCACCACAGGTCACAAAACCAAACTGCTGACTCTGAAATTATTCTCAGCCTAATCGTGGGGGAATTCTGTTGCTCTTGAAAACCTCTGCCTTTTTTTTTTTTTTTCCCCATAAGGCTTTATTACCAATTGGACTTGGCTGTTTCTGGATGTGCCCTGGGCCATGGCATCTCACACTCTGGATTCAACACTGGACTCTCAGACCTGTACATACACAACAAAACTGACTCTGCTGAACCACCTCTCAGTTTAGGGCAAGCTAGCCCAGCACTGTAGCAGTGTTTTAAGAAATGCTGACCAGGGGTCCTGCCCAAGTTCAGTGCCTTTGAGCCCACGGTCAGCAGCCACAAGCTTCAGTCACAGCACCTCGGCTGCATGACTGCGTTAGGTAGCTGGTAACTCAGCCCTCGAGAGGAACATGTACTGGGCATGAAAGCAAAAGGTGCTGCTGCGCCCCTCAGAGGCTGGGATGGGGTCTCTGGCACTGGAATTATCTGTAGGCGAGCATGTCCAGTCACCCAAATGGCTCCAGAAAATCGTATCTTGCAAGGTACACAGGACAAGTGTAGCAACTGCTACTGCCACACCGGGAAATGGACCTCTATAACCATTTTCCTGCAGCAGAGGGAGGCCATCCGTGTCAAGATGGGGCAATGTCGCCACCTGCTGGCTCCACAGCAAAGTACAACTAGGATGGAACTCCCAAGCACCTTGGCCTAATTATGTGTCACCTTGCAGCCTCTTAATGCAACAGCTGATCAGTACCTACCTTGGTAATAAAGTCACTGTGTCTGAGTACTTAGATGTCCCAGGCACTGCTAAGTGCTCCAGCCACTTTACCTCATTTGATCTTCACAACCACCCCGTAAGATACGCCCTCCAGTATTATACCCATTTTCCCAAAGACAAAGGAAAAGCATCAAATTAAGAAACTTGAAGAACAAATCATAAGAAGGGAAGCTGGAATAGAAACCCATGTCACACGCAACTGCTATGATGAACTGCCTCCCAATATCCCCTTTATTACAAATAAATAATTTGTAATAAAAATAAAGGAGTCCTTTATTACATCACACCCCATCAGGAAAGTTTTACTCTCTCCATGTACTAAGGAAACATGCTCAGAGAGGTCAAGTTCTGGGCCAAGGTCACAGAGCTAGGGATCTAAGCAGATACCTCAAAAGGGAGGGGCCTCTCCATCAGTGACCTCATACACACTCGGGAAGCAACGACACAACCTTAACAGGCCTCCTGGGCCAGAAGCTTCAGCCCTTCAGTCCAGGTTATCCTAGACTGCCTAGAACTATATTTGAGGACTGGGATGGAATTTCTGGTCCAATCCTGCCCAGTCAGGATTTCCTTACATGAGATAAAGTTCTGAAACGGAGAACCCCTGGTCAGTCACGGTCACTGCCAACTTCTAACAGCTACTGGTTCATCCCACACTTTCTCCCTGACAGACAACTGAGTCAATTTCCTTTAAAAGAGAAGAGGGTTTGACTTCCTCCCTGAGAGTGCAAAAGCACTTTAAATGTTGGCTTAACCTGGCCAGAATGGTTATATCCAGCAAGGCTGAAAGGGCTCCTATGAACCCTTACCCTGTGTCTATTTCCCCTAGTACCTGGACCCAGGATATCCCAATTGGTTTCAATAACCCCTCACCATCACTTTGAGGCCCGGATACACTACCTTAAAGAACCTAGCACTCCATGATGGCATTCTCAAAACACAGAAGCCCAAGCAGTTGAGGCTAGCTCATGCCGGGGAGGTGGGCTGCCTCTAAGGGCTTCACTCACAATGAGGCGCGAGGACCAGAGCTCAAGCTGGTGGCGATCCCTGAGCACTTCAGGGCTTCAGCTCTGGTGCCACGGACATATCTGGCAAGCCAACAGACAAAAGTTCTTCCTTTACTGAGCCAACCTGGCTTCAAAGCCTCCCAGGAGGCCTTGTAAAATCCCAGAAGCCCAACTGTGTGGGGAGCCTGGCCAAATGTCTCAGTCTGGGTGGCCTGTTCCAAACCTGCAATACGGTCCACAGAGATTGCTGGTGGCTCCATCTCTGACAAGATGCGCCTCTCTGTGAGCCGCCCCTGTAGGTGCCGCTTACGGGCTGCACCGTCCCCGCCCCAAATCCTACGATGAAGCCCCAACACCCAATTACCTCAGAATGTAACGATTTTTAGAGGATCTTTGATAATTAAGGTTAAATGAACCCCCAAGGGAGAGCCCTAATCCACTCTGAACTGTGGCCCTACCTTGATCTTGGCCCTCCCACCACCTCCAGGATCCAGAGAAAAGACATTTCTATTGGTTAAGTCACCCAGAGGGTGGTACTTTGTTAGCGCGGCTCTAGCACACTAACACAGGAATATGATATTCTGGTCAGAGAAAACCTTAGGGCTCAGAACATCCATTGCTTTTACTTAGCAGACCTCCCCTCGCAAAGTCAGCATGTTACTCTAATGGGCAGACACCCTCTTGAAGATACAGTTCGCCTCCTGAAATGGCCAGTTTTGGAGAAGTCTTTTCCTCAACACTCCTGTATTCTGTAGAGCTCTCCACTTGTCGGACAGCAGGAATCTTCCCAGGGATCCCCCTAGGGCAGCTCCTGGATCTGAGAGTCCCTCGGGGAGCTTTCCATACCAAAGCTCAGGTTGCAGATTCTAGAGACTCCATAAATTGGGCGGGGCAGGGTTTGTTTTCTTAAAGCTCCTCGGGTAGTTCAAACATGTGGGTAGTTCAAACATGTTCCCGGCACTGAGTACCCTCACCCCAGGGCCTAGACCATGAACTTCCACTGTCTGGGCTAGCTGAGTGTCACAGGCCTAAGAATGCTCCCGAAAGAGGTCCTGTCTGCATCCTAATTCCCAGAACCTGCACGTGTTACCTCACCTGAGTAAGTCAAAGGTCTGGAGAGAGGGAGATCACCCTGGATTATCCAGGTCAGCCCTAAATGTAACCGTAAGTGTCTTTATAAGACAGTCATGTACGGAAGAAGGCAACGTGATTTCTAGAAGCTGGAAAAGCAAGGAAACAGACTCTCCCTTGGATCTTCCAAGAGAAGGTGCCTTAACACCCAGGCTTGAGTCCAGCAAGGCTCATCCTGTACTTCTAACCTCTAGAACGGTGACAGAATACCTGGGCAGGCTTTTAAGCCACCCAGTCTGTGTTGACTGTTAAAGCAGCCACAGAAATTCACATACCAAGAATCACCTGACAAGGCTGCTAAAAATGCGGATGCCTGGAGTGCCTGGGTGGCTCAGTCGGTTAAGCATCTTCCTTGGGCTCAGATCAGGATCCCGAGGTCCTGGGATGGAGTCCTGCGCATCGGGCTCCTTGCTCAGCGGGGAGCCTGCTTCTCCCTCTGCCTCTGCAGCTCCTCCTGCTTGTATTCTCTCTCTCTCTGGTACGTAAATACATAAATAATCTTTAAAAAAATTTAAAAAATAAAAATGCAGATGCCTCGCCCCTTCAAAGCTCTCTAGGTCAGCAGCGGTCACACTTTCGTGGACATCTGAATGTACCGAGGGTCTTAAAACCCAGACTGCAGAGATTCCCCCCGGTCCCCCGGTTCGGCAGGACTGGGATGGAGCCTGAGAATGTGCATTTCTAACACATCCCCAGATGGGTGCAGACGCATCACACACTTTGACAAATACCGCCTTAGATGCTTCTGAGACACAGACTAGAATACCACTATCACAGTCCCAGTGATGGACGAGGGTCCACTACACACAAAAATTTCTATCTCCTGTTTGCTCATCTGTACTGACAAGGTTAGGATTTTTCCTTACTCCGTGGAATGATGAGAATCAAGTGAAATAACACATTAGTGTCTGTCACTGTTTCCGTCTATCCTCCCACCTCCAGCAAAACAAAATAAAAATACAGATCCCTCCAGGCAACAACAGAAGGCCCCTTCTCCTGCTCTTTCTCTGCTGCTCAGGACACACACCAGGCTGCTCTCCCATTTCCTCACCAGGCAGTCCCTGTCTCAGGGATCTGGCCCAGGTCCCTCACCCGGCATGTACTGGCTCTCCTGGGAGTGTCTGGGAACCCATGGGGACATTTCTGGCTGCCATGAGGACTGGGGGGAGGGTTACCGGCCCGGCACTTTGTGGGAGGGCGGGCAGGATGCACCACAGGTCCGGCAATGCTGTCCTGCCCAAAATGCCACCGTGGTCCTAAGTGTAAAAATGAAGGCTCGCTGGTCCTCTGGCTTCCAACTGGGACCAGTGGGTCGGTTGTCCCCTGGTTTCCGAGGGTCACTCAAGGACTTCCAGCATGAAGGCCTTTGCCAGCCACTCTCAGGTATCAAAAGGAGAGCTTAAAAGGCCCATTCATCCCAGTCTAGATGCCATGACTTATCTGTCTCTCTTAATACCATTTTGTTAATAGCCCACTACCTACTTCTGATGGGACCATATGTCCTCCTTGTTGTAACCACCATGATTAATAAGGCTTATGTTTAATCCCCCAGAGCAAAGGCTGGGCAGCTGCCTGGGGGAGCCACAGGCCACTGAAAGAGCCCTTCAGAATGTTCTGTCAGGGTGCCAAAGACCTGTTCGGCCCTCTGCATGGTCATGCAGACCACCTGCCCATGGCTGATGCTGGGGAACGCTGTCTCCCTGAGGTCCTCCCAGACAACAGCTGTCATTAACACCATGGGAGAGCATCAAGGGGGCACGGGGAGGAGGGGGCGGGCAGGGGAGGCTGCATGATCTCCCTATTCACACAATAAAACAGGGCCCAGAGACCGTATGTCCAATTTCAGAACTGCCTCATAGCATCTGGTTGGTGGAAGGAGGCTCTAGGCCCAGTTTTGTCACTATCCAGGTCCAGCTGTATTGTTCTGGACACCTCCGTCAACCTCTCCAGGCCTCAGCTTGATGTCTGCAAAAAGGGGTTTGTGTAGCTATGTGGTCTTCAGAATGTTCCAGCTCTCCAGTCCATGATCTGGGGACAGAGTATGGTTTTTATGACCCTGGTTTGCTCTATGCACTAGCAACTGCTGTCCCCCGTACTGGATGTCCCCTCAGCAGTCTGGGGCATTCAGTGTTGCCGTCGTGGAACCGTCACCTTTCTAAGCTCAAAGAGCAATCAGCAGGGGCGCCTGGGTGGCTCAGTGGGTTAAGCCTCTGCCTTCGGCCTAGGTCATGATCTCAGGGTCCTGGGATTGAGCCCCGTGTTGCGCTCTCTGCTCAGTGGGGAGCCTGCTTCCCCCTCTCTCTCCGCCTGCCTCTCTGCCTACTTGTGATCTGTCTGTCAAATAAATAAATAAAATCTTAAAAAAAAAAAAAAGAGCAATCAGCAGGCAGGCCTAGCACTATTTGTCCCTCTTAATTTTACATTCAGCAGCTCGCCAAGACCAAAAATATACGTCATTCAATATTTACAGCAGGGCCCTAATCAGCGCCCATTCTGCAGTTAAATGCACCGCACTAATTTGCCCTGGAAGCTGCGTGGCTGGAGAATGCCAAACAAGACTGAAGTGAGACCATGTTCAACATCATCCTCTGTGAGCCAGGCAAACCATAAAAGACTCCTAACTCTAGGGAAGGGACAGAGGGTCGCTGGAGGGGAGGCGAGTGGGGGATGGGGTAACTGGGTGATGGGCACTAAGGAGGGCACGGGATGCAATGAGCACTGGGTATTACATGCAAATGATAAATTGCTGAATTCTCCCTTGAAATTAATACAGTATATGTTCATTAAATTGAATTTAAATAAAAAAATTTTGAAAAATCATCCCTCTCTGCTTTTAATGTCACTTTAAGCATATTCCTGCGAGGAAAAGGTGATCACCTCCTGCTTACCCATTGGAAGGGTGGCCTAATAAGACCTATGACAATAACTGCTGGAGAAAAGACACGGAAAATTAATTTCCGCTTCCCCTCCCCCTTATAAGCACTGACATTTAGTAAGTTTCAGTCATTTAACAGATCATTGTAACCAGCCTGGCAGACCCTGCAGGAAAATCCCCACTTAGAGAAGGACCCCTAAGCTGCACATAAGCATCATAACAGCGCTCTGCCTTGTTCTCTGTTACTGATAAGGGAGAGGCGTTCTGCCAGTATTTGTTAAATCCAAGATTCTTTTCACAATGGAAAAACGAATTTCATGTCTCTGAGTAAGAAAGCAACACTCTCCACCCTACCCCTTCTCCTTGTAAGTGTCTCATTAAGAGCCACGAGAGCCTGATAAACTCATCATTCTGGCTGAATACACAGGGCAGAGACCTGCCTTCTCCCAGAAGAGCCAACACAAAGGCGGGAATCAGGAGCTGATTCATCAGGAAGAATGAGGAAGGATCTATCCCAGACCTTTCTATCCCACCCACCAAGAATTTCGAAAGTCAAACAAATTAACTGAGTTCTTGGCCAATCAACAACCTGGAAGAGATCTTGAGTTTTAGCATCAATTTTTCCATTGCACTGTAATTCTACACACTCTCTCCCAAGACACCAACCAGGATGTAAGTGTTTAAAAGCCTCAGGGAAGCTCGCTGCACCCTTCAGAACTCGTGCACTCCTCTGGCCAAAGCTCTTACTGAACAATGATGCCTTGTACAGAGACCTGTGCGATCTGAGGGCACAAGGAAACTGATCTCTAACTTCCAAGGTTGCAAACAATGCAGTTTAAACCCAGAGGCCTCCAATCAGGGAGCGGCCCTGTGCTCCATTTCGGTGAGGTGCCAAAGTCTCAGAATTCCCCAAGCGTTGCGCTGCAGGGAAAACTTTAGGCCAGAAAAGTCCTACGTTTGGAAGAATAAGAAAAAAGCCGGAAGCCTGCAAAAAAGCAAGCACCCAGTTCACGTGGGCTCAGCGAGCCGAGTCGGAGCGGAAGACTGAGTCCGGCAGGCACGAGGAGTTGGTCTCAGCAGCTGCAGGCGACCACCCCGCGCTGGCCCCGGGAAAGGAGTGGTGCAGGGGAAGGCTGGGGGGCGGGCGCAGCCTCCGCCCACTGCTATTCTCCAAAGGGGCTTGCCCATTCTCGGCGCGGCGCGGGTTCGCTGACCCGTGGTGGTGGTGGTGGTGGTGGTGGGTGGTGGTGGGCGGTGGGGGGAGACTGCAAGCGTTCCCTCTCCCCCAACCCCCGCCCCTGGACAAGCGACCCCGAGGCCGGGCCCGAGACCCTGGCCGCGGTGGTGGGGGCGCACAGGCCAGGCGCGTGGCCCTGGGGCGCGGTCCCCCGGGGCGGGAGCGAGCGCACAGAGCAGGGCGGACCGCAGCCGCCGGGACGGCTACTCTCACCTTCACTGCCGTGGGGGTGGCACACGAGGCCATGTCTGCGTGGGGTGGCGGCTGCGGTGGCGGATTCGCGGGGCCCAGCAGCGGAGGAGGTTGGAGCGGCAGCGCGGAACTAAGCAGTGCGGAGTCCCGCTGATGGCCCTGGCTCCTCCTCTTCCTCCCCGGGACAGCTGGATTGGCTGCTAGCGTGGGATCGCCCCCGCCACCCCCTTCCTCAATTCGAGGTTCCCGCGTCCCGCCCCTTTTGCAGACCTTTCCGGTTCTCCGTGGTTTCTCTCTCCAGCTCGGTTTTAAGTAACGGGTTCACGACTAGGGTAATAGCGGAGACCGTTGGTTAGCCTTGACGTTGGCCCACACTCTGTGCCTGTACTTGAGCCAGATCCGTTAACTTTTGCGAGATCCCTAACGAGGAAGAGCGCCACCCCGCACTCTGCACACCGGTAGCTGCGTTCTCGGCCTCCCGGGGGAAATCCGGCCGGTCCGCTTTCCAGAAGTTCTCGCGGGAGGGAGACTCCTCCGGAGGGAACTGGCTGTGCGCCGACCTTCCTTCCAGCTGCTGACACCCGGCGGCCGCGCCTTGCTCTTCCCGCCACCGCCACCAGGGGTTTGCCCCTGTCCTAATTCCTGGGGGACGGAGCAGAGATTGGGGTACCCCAGACTCAGGAATGACAAAGAGGAAAGAAACAGAGTAACCGGCTACCGGATAACCTTTCTGATGTGCTTATTCATCTTAAATTTGGGAGGAGGAGGCCTTTAAGAGGGTGAGACACTGCCAACCCCCAGTTTGGCTCGAGGCGGCCAAGGCCATCTTTAACCTCTCCCACCCCGGCGGATGTCAGGCACACACAGATTCGAAATCCAGACGCGTGGGTTCATCGTTCTACACTCGTCATTCCCGCTCCCCGAGCGCACCGCACCAGCACTCCACTTGGATAATCCCTTCTCAAAGTCCCCACCCCTTCCCTGCTGGGATAATCCAGTTCATCCTCCATTGATGAATTAAGCTCTCCAAAACGACATGGTGGATGGCAGTCGTGTTCTGAGACACAAAAATACTGCACATTACCCGGGGGTGGGAGGATGGCTGTGGGAGAATATACTGCCTCTTTCCCATCAGCAGCGAAACAGGGACACAAGACACAAACACAATTTCATTTAAAATATCACTGCGGGGGTGGGGCGCCCATACAACCTGTTTACCGATATAGTAAAGACTTTCACTCCCTTGTTATATTTTGCTCTAGGTCTAACTTTTCTTACGGTGTAAAGTTTTGTTTTGTTTTGTTTTTTGATTTCTCTTAAGTTATAAAATGAAGTAGCTAAGGAATAGAAAGTAGAAGATTGGGGTGTTCTTTTGAAAGGGCAGAAGGCTGGAAGTCCCTCAATGTGTTTTTTTAGGAGCCTTTCTGCTGATTGCTCTACTGGGGAGCAGGAAGCCCACTGATCAGCAGGTAACTATTGGGGGGACCTGATACCCTTGGGTTTACGGGGGCTTGGTAATTAGGAGTCCTTGATCAGTTTCTGTGCTTTGATATGACCAGCAAGTCCAGTTTCTACTCAGTATTGTGTCTCTGACAAACGTTTGACCCTGTAAACAGGTTAGATCCTGGAAGCATTAGGAGACCCTCGGAGAAGGAGGTGGAAACTTGGAAGGGGGTAAACTGGACTTCTGGACTTTTCTACCGTAACTTGCAGGTCTGCGCTCAATCATTTGCTCTTGAACATGTGAGGTCTGTGAAGGGAAAATTGTCACAAATCTGTTTTTTTTTTTTTTTTCTTGAGGGATGTAATTCACAAGCCATTAAGAGGGGGAAATTAGCAATTCTAGACAAAATTTAAGCAATTTTCTAATCTCTTGTAAGAAACCCAGGCACCCACCCACCTGCTGGTTGTCAGGCACTATTTGTGTGTGTGTGTGTGTGTGTGTGTGTGACAGGTAGTTCAAGACAAATTCACCCACCTCCCAAGGGGACTTTTCATCATTATGCACAATGATGAGAAAAAAAGCATACAAATACTTAGGAGCACAGGACCGGCAAACTATAGGTGATTTGAACTCGCAACAGCCATTACAGTTTTTTTGTTTTTTTTTTTTAAGATTTTATTTGTTTATTTGAGAGTGAAAGTGAGAGAGAGCATGAAAATGGGCTGAGGGGCAGATGGAGAAGCAGACTCCCTGCTGAACAGGGAAACCAACATAGGGCTGAATCCCAAGATCATGACTCTGGGATCATGACCTAATCTGAAGACAGATGCTTAACCAACTGAGCCACCCATGCAGGGTTCTTTTCATAAAAATGAAAAAACTACAGGGTTCTTTTCATAAAAATTCATTTTAGAAGAATGTGTCAAAATAAGTTGTCAGAAAGTTAAAAACATAGTAAATAAATACAGAGTCAGCCTGTGTCAGAAGATGTACTTAGCGGGGTGGCAAAGCTAGTTCAAAGGAGGATGTAAGAAGCTGAAACAACAGAAAAGAGAATGTTAGAATAAGATGGCAAAATTAGATACAAAACTGATTTATGTTTTACAAAAAAATAAACTGCAGCCTTTGGGGTTGCCTTGTCTACCAACAGATACCATTTTCAGCTTTGCAAAAAAAAAAAAAAAAGGTAATCATAACAAATAGTAATTTGTTCAGAATCTGAACACTATTCAAAAAGAAAAATAAAACAAAGTTATAGCCCTTAAGTTAGGGGTCTGCAAACCTTGTCCATTAAGAGGCAAAAATCAAGGAGTGTGTGAAGCTTGAAAACATAGACAAGGTCTAACCAAATGAACATAGCTATATTCTAATATAGTTTTATGGAAACTAAAATTTGAATTTTATATGGTTTACATATGACAAAATATTAGTCTTCTTTGGATTTTCCCCCCAACCACTTATGATTGTAAAAATCATTCTTAGTTTGAATCTATGCAGAAACAGAGAGCTGGTTTGGCTAAGGGTGAGGGCCGTTGTTTGCCACCCACCCTGGAAGCAGACGACCCTTGGGCAGACTTGTTGGATAGGCCTTAATGTGTCTTTGAAAAGATAGACAGTAATCTTTTTGGCTTATTTCCCCGTTTTAGATAATTTCTTCTTAACAGGCCCTAAAATCAATGGAAAACAAAATTTGTAATTGTTTGTGGTCTCTTTATGATCGGTGTGGGGAATTCTCAACAGGACAACAGGTATCTCAAGAATCTGTCTATGAAAGTAACATCTTGCTCTGCCCTAATGTTCTTGCCCTATAAATTCCCTCTGTTCACCTGTACCCTTGTTTTTCTAAGATAGTCCTAAAGGAATACCCAGGCCACCTTCTGATTATGACACTGGACAGATATTTCAATAGCTTCTTCCTTTCTGGGTAGTCCCTCATGCACACCTCCCCAGCTTCTAGCTCCTAGCCAGCAGCGTACTGAGCCGGTATTGCCCATAGATGTCCATACCATGTCTCGAGCAATGGTTCTTCACCATCCCATGGTCCCTTTGTAGGGGGAGAACCTCCACTAATTTGTGTCTTTAAATATGACTATATGACATGCTATTTTTTAAAAGACTTTTTTAAGATTTTAAGCATCCCAGATCATCAAGTATCCAAGAGGAAATTCACACAAATTCGTGCAGTGTATTATCTCAGTCAACCACATTAGCTTTCCCAGTGAATGGTCACATCTCTTGCTCCTGCCCAGCGTGTCCGTGCTGGATGGGGACTCCTCAAGTGGGCGTGTCAAAGCTGTTGAACTGTGATGGCTGAAGCAACTCACAAAATAACAATTCTAAATGACCAGAGAGTGTCCCTGCAGAGCCCCGATTTCTTGTGGGTTCGATCTTTTTTACAGTATTCCTGTATCACAGGTACTATGGGTAGGGACGTTTCGGCCATTCCAGGCTGGCATTGGAAGCTAAGGAAAGCTACTCTGGATGTAGCAGAACATTGTCAACAAAATCTCTTCAGAGGACAACCAGAAAATTAATAGTAATAATAATACATTTTAACAATTGTTGCCCTTCAGATTTCCAGCTAGGCAAGCCCTTGATGAAGGCACAAAGACTCCCAGAGATGTCTGAATTGATAGAGATTCAGATTCAGAAACGTTAATGTCATCATTGTATACAGTGTGGCCACTGAAAAAAAATTAACCCCAAATAGACATGACAAACCTTAACAAAATTGTGTTCAGAGAAATTTTTCCATAGGCAGTGTTCAAAATAATTAACTTCTCTTTCCCCTGCCATGGGGAGTAGTGGTTGGTGTTTATTAGGATAAAAAGTAAAAGGTATGTAAATATGTACCAAACCAGCCTTCAGGTAATGTTTTGTTAAAATATATAAATATATATATTTGGTATGTAAATAAAATATTTATCTATAATTCAAGTTCTTTAACACTCCTGATTGTGGGAAATAACTGAATGAATTAAACTATTTTACTAGTTTCTTAAAAATACAGTTATGTATCTTCTCTCTGACACCATATAGTGTAGGCCATAATACCATTTAACATGAATATTTTAGTACTAGATACTGGGGTTTATTTTGTCACAGAAGGCTTAATTAATTTGACCTTTCTAAATTACGTATACTTCTCTTATAGGTCAGTAATTATTACTTGGACTAAAATTTTCAGAAAAAAATAAAGAAAAATGCTTCATGCTCCTGTTGCCAGAGTAAAGAAGTGTAGGTTTATGTCACAAGAGAAGAAAATAGAACTTAAATCTAATATTTATAATGCATTTATTGCAGGACACTTTGTAGAAGGAATTAGAAATTAACTTCCTTAAAAAATATCTGTAACACATTTTAGGTGGCAATCCCCAAGAATGACCTTTAATGAAAGTAGAGTGTCCAACAATAAATATAACTCGGCATCTGTATTTCTGGTTGAAGGAAGAACCACATGCTTTGAAATGAGACAATCAAGTCAATTCCAACGGTCTATATTTAACTCGGTGTGCTGGAGACAGCTGGCGGTGCCCCACTATTGAACTGTCTTGCTGCAACCCAGTCAAGTACTACTCACCCAGTTTTCTCCATCTCTTCCTTCTGTTCCAAGTCCATTTGACCCCGGAAATGGCTGGAAATAGCTTTCATTCCAACTCATCTTATTTCTTCTTCAGTGTTCACTTCAAATTGGATCTATCCTTTCATTTCTGGAGACCCTACGGAAGATGACTCAAGCTGCATTTAATTTGGATTTATGGAAGAAAAATCATGTCTAGTTTTCCACTGTCCCTAGAATAATGCTCACCAAGAACATATTCTGATTAACGGAATGATCCTCTATCTTGGAATCCCAGGAACCTCACATCCTGTGAGGCAGATATTATTATTTCTGTAATAGGATAAGCAGGCTACAGCCTGACACACCTCCCTTGGTGAGGGAGAGGATGTTTGATCTTATTCTAAGGAGGCAAGAACCTTCTTGTGCTCCATATAGGAAAGGAGCAGGAAGTTGTAATGTTCGGATGTGTTTTAATACTGCAGTTGCAACATAATCTGTTCTGTTCAGTGTGTCACAGTCAGCACTATGACAAGTATTATGCAGGGAATCTTTGCGTCCTTTCAAAATTTGTGTGTTGAAATCATGACCCCTCCCCCCCCAACACCCTGGTGCTGAGACTATTAGGAAGTAAGATCCTTGGGAGGTGATTAGGTCATAAGGGTGGAGCCCTCCTGAATGGGATTAGTGCTTTTTTTTTTTATTTTTAAAAATTCTAAAAAGATTTATTTATTTATTTACTTATTTTAGAGAGAGAGTGCGCAAGTCGGGGTAGGGTCAGAGGGAGAGAATCTTCAAGCAGACTCCCTGCTGAGCACAGAGCCTGAGGACTTGGGGCTTCATCGTATGACCCAGGAGATCATGACCTGAGTTGGAAGCTTAATGGACTGAGCCACCAAGGCTCCCCAGGGGATCAGTGCTTTTGTAGAAGAGACCAAGAGAGCTCCCCAGCCCCTTCTGCCATGTGAGGACACAATGAGAAGATGGCCGTCTGTAAACCAGGAAGCAAGCCCTCAACAGGAACTGAATTCGTCAGCACCTTCGTCTTCAACTTCCCAGTCTCCATAACTGCAAGGAACGTTTGCTTATACCACCAGTCCGTGGTGTTTTTGTTACAGCAGCCCAAATCAAGGCAATGAGAGACTCAGAGATTGGGTCTTTCAGTGGTTTCTGCTCTTCATTCTGCTTTTAGAACTTAAAGCATGCCTAGGGGCAGCCGAGAAAAATTAAATTATAGGAAATTATTAGCATTTCTTACTTTCATTGCTAAATCCATGTATTTTCTGGAAATAGTCTTTTTAAAAAAAAATAAAGTCTTAAAAATAAACTGGGAGTGGGGTCATTTTTGTCTTCTGAGCATCTTCAAAAGCAGCAATAAAATAGTTAGTCTTTATTGAAAACAATCTGGGGGCGCCTGGGTGGCTCAGTGGGTTAAGCCGCTGCCTTCGGCTCGGGTCATGATCTCGGGGTCCTGGGATCGAGTCCCGCGTCGGGCTCTCTGCTCCGCGGAGAGCCTGCTTCCCTTCCTCTCTCTCTGCCTGCCTCTCTTGTGATTTCTCTCTGTCGAATAAATAAATCTTAAAAAAAAAAAAAAAAAACAACAAAAAAAAAAAAACAATCTGTTCTTCATTTAATCCTCATACGCTGTTCTAACTTCCATTCCACAGATGAGATTAGGAGACATTGGTTTACCCTGACCCCTCTTTTTTTTTTTTTTTTTTTTGGCTGATCTGCCTCTGGCAAAAGCTTCCTTGATTGTTTGGGGCCTTCAAGTCTTCCCTGACCCATGGAGAAGTCAATCAAATCTATTATTCCTGTTAAGGTGTAAACGTCCAATAGCAGTTTAAAATGTACCTCTCAGGCACCTGGGTGGCTCAGTGGGTTAAGCCTCTGCCTTCAGCTCAGATCATGATCCCAGGGTCCTGGGATTGAGCCCCGCGTCGGGCTCTCTGCTCAGCAGGGAGCCTGCTTCCCCCTCTCTCTGCCTGCCTTTCTGCCTACTTGTGATCTCTGTCTGTCAAATAAATAAATAAATAAAATCTTTAAAAATAAATAAAAAAAGTGTTACCTCTCCCGGGGCCTGCAGATCTTACAAGATTAAAGCAAACTAGGATAATAAAACTCTGGATGGGATGTGAAGTTGGAGAAAGCACAAGGAAGGGAGTTAGTATCACTATTGTCATGTGAAGTCTTCTCAAATTTTTATAATTGGGGTAACTGGGATTCAGTCCTAAATCTGTCATAACAGCAAAGCCTGAACCCTTGATTCCAACATTATGCTTCCTACCGTGCACTGGTTTTTAGCTAAGTTCTGAAGATAGAAAGATGCGTGACTTCTACTCTCTCAGCCCATAAGAAACTGCGGTCTGGGTGCAGGCACCAGAGATTGTGAGGCGGTGTGGTACAATGAGCTTTGAGACTGCCTACTTCGTCCTTTGAAAGTACAGAGCAGGGCTCATTACCTCCTCTTCCTGGAGAAAGTGATATTCAAGCTGGGTCTTAAGGGATGAGCCAAGAAATTATGGAAGTGATGTGTGTGTGTGTGTGTGTGTGAGGGTGTGTGTGAGAGAGAGTGAGGGTGTGTGTGTGAGGGTGTGTGTGAGAGAGAGTGAGGGTGTGTGTGTGTGTGTGTGTGAGGGTGTGTGTGAGAGAGAGTGAGGGTGTGTGTGTGAGGGTGTGTGTGGGTGTGGGTGTGTGAGGTGTGTGTGAGAGAGAGTGAGGGTGTGTGTGTGAGGGTGTGTGTGGGTGTGTGAGGTGTGTGTGTGAGAGAGAGTGAGGGTGTGTGTGTGTGTGTGTGGGTGTGTGTGTGAGCGTGGGTATGAAAGGAACGGAAGTTGCTAGAGAGAGTGGTTCAGGTGATTAACTACCAGGTGGTCCGTTAAGATCTGGAATGAAAATGATTGATTTGATTTGATTGTTTGATTATTAGGAAGTTGTTCGTGACCTTTATCCTAAGCATGAACAAAAATTTGTGGTTTCAGATCAAAGCCAAAAGAAAAAAAAAAAGGAAGGAAAAGCCAAAGCCAATGAGCTGAGATTAAAATAACTTCACAGAGTTGTGGCTGGTTGGAAACAGTAAAAGCAATCTATGCTGGTGGTGGCAGGAGACACGGCCTACTCAAATCAGGAAATAAAAGGGAGTAAGAAAGAATTAAATGAGAACCTGAGAGGTATAAATTGCAAAATCATTACGAAGCATATCAACTTGAAGGCCCTGACTGATTCAGCCATTGTAAAAAGACTTCGTGGTCCACCTGTAGCACTGATAGAACCATTTAGAAAGCAGGTGAAACTCAGGTCCTGGGACCTGGTCTGAACTCTGACCTCTCCAACTGTGTGTGGTCATGAACACATGATCCAGGAAGGTCTGCTCACCCAAGTAGTGAACTATTCCCTGTACTTGGGTAAATATGGGATGACCTGGTTTGCTTGGGACAATCGTAGTTTATCTCTGATATAAATCAATTATCACATTTTAATTCTTGTTATTATTACCACTTTCCCTCACCGAAGTGTCCGAGTTCAGAAAATAAATTTTATGATATCCCTAAGTAAGTGCCTTGCAATCCCAGGGAAAGTTTTAGATGAAATATAGAAATGAAATAAAGTAAACATAGTATTAATACCTTCATGTTAAATCTCTGTTTCTTATTTAAACGTTGTAAAGTGTATCAAATGCATAAAATTTCACAGATTAGCCTTATAATTCTAATTTATTTATTTATTTTTAAATATTTTATTTATTTATTTGACAGACAGAGATCACAAGTAGGCAGAGAGGCAGGTGGAGAGAGAAGAGGAAGCAGGCTCCCCGCTGAGCAGAGAGCTGGATGCGGGGCTCAATCCCAGGACCCTGGGATCATGACCTGAGCCGAAGGCAGAGGCTTTAACCCACTGAGCCACCCAGGCCCTCCTATAATTCTAATTTAATGTACAATTGATTTTAAGCTAAAAGATAAAGATAATTTCACTATACATTTTTACGCAATATTGGATTATAAAAGATACTTTGTGTAGCCATTTAATTAATCAATATTTCCTTTAATTGGACGTTCGTGTTATTTCTATTTTTTATAAATATTTGTTTAAATGTAATTTTTTTCCTAAGGATAAATTTCTAGAAGTGGGGGGGGGGGGGCGCCTGCCTGTCTCAGTAGGTTAAGCCTCTGCCTTCAGGTCAGGTCGTGATCTCAGGGTCCTGGGATCGAGCCCCACATCAGGCTCTCTGTTCGGCAGGGAGCCTGCTTCCCCCACTCTCTCTCCGCCTGCTTCTCTGCCTACTTGTGGTCTTTCTCTCTCTCTCTCTGTCAAATAAATAAATAAAATCTTTAAAAAAAATTTCTAGAAGTGGGGATGGGGACTCAGAAGGAGTGGGCACTTGCAAGCACCTCATAGAGTCAAATCATCTTAGAGAAAACTACTGCCACCTTGCACTGCTGAGAAGAAAGTGAAATTGTTTCCTGCAACCATTCATGGTGCAGAAGTAATGATTTCTGATGGGATGAACAAAGTTGGGAAATATCTGAATGTGAAAGAAGCTGCTGCTATTGAAATCTTTGCATTTCCTTTCTGGCCTGATGACAGTAAGCTGTGTGCAACCACCCCCCCCCCCCCAAAAACAAAAAAAATTGATTTACTCTATTTCTGAGTAATATAGGTAATTCTATAAGTATTTAAATAATTTCATTTAAAAATATTTGAGTTCTTGGAAATTCTTTGCTTATAGGTGTAACAAATTTGTCCTGTCAGGAATGTGAAAGGCTTCAACGTGAAATAAAATACGTAAAATTTTTGAAAAATGTTTAAAATACTGAATTGAATATAATTGTAAAAGAGAACTGAGGAAAATTATTCTGTTTATTATGGAAATGTTAACCAATAATAGTTAATACAATCATCAGTGAAAAACCACAGATAGTATTTCTCATTGTACCCAATATAGAAATAGAATAACAATTTGTTTAAGAAACACTTATGACTTGTTTTTTATTTTGTGGCCCTAATAAATTGAATATTAATTTTAAAACCAAATAAACACTTCTTTATACATACCAAGCTCCAGACTCCACCTGACTCTAGAATATGAAACATAAAAACAACACACAGTGATTAGTCCATCCAGAGAGGAAACTGACCAGATTGAAGAGCATAAGGAATGGTCTGGGAGTGAGGGAAAGAGACAACAGATACCTCCTTCATAAAGTCGGGATGAAAAAGGAGAGACACTGAAACATAAGGATAGGAAGTCAATGTTGGTTTTCTTCCTCTTTTCTTTCATGATGAGAGAGGGAAGCAGAGGGCAAGAAGTTCACACAGACGGAAAAAATGGAAGATATGAATGAGAGGGACATCTAATGAGGCAGGGTCCCAGAGTATCCCAGAGGAATGGGATCAGACTTTACTGATGGGGAGCATAGTCCTGTATCAGAGGAAGAAGATATGGGTCTGAAAAACGAAGGTAAGACTGGGGGCTCAAGATAAATTTAAGAGAAGGTATTGGGAACATAGAGGAGATCCCTCCTGATGGTCTAATATTCTCAACAAAGTGAGAGATAGGGTTGCAAAATGACTTTGAAGATAGATGGCATAGTTCTGGCATGGTTGAGAGACCATGTCCAATTATGGAGCACAAATTTGCAATGGTACCAGTCTGCAGGGGTTTATAATTTCCCCTGGTAGGCCCCTATTGTCCAACTTGATAGAGTCTCAAGGAATGGAGGGTATTGGGGGTGACTTTGTATTATCAACCATGGGAATCCAGCTTTACAGGGAGCAGAAGCCAAGGAGGAGCTCGGTGATGCTGAAGAAACAGCTCAAAGAAGTCTCAGCTTCTTTGAGGTGGTAGAATGAAGGGTATGAAAGATGGAAAGAGGGCAGGTCCTGAAGGGAGATATTGAAACTCAAGGTTTTAGAAGAATTGTAACCTCAGGTCATGGCAAGATCCAAAAAGTGAACAACTGAATCAAGTCTTCAGATAGGACAGAAGGTGTTTTTTGTGTACATTGTCTGAGATCATTCTGGGGCTCCTGGAACGATGACAGAGCTTGGGAAAGGGGAAGGTGGTGAGCCAGGATCCAGTTGCTAGAGGGGCTGGCAAGAGAGAGCCACAAGGCTGGTCAGAGACCTCACAATAGTATGAGTTTTACAGACATCAGGAAGCAAGTCAATCTGGAGTTGTCAGTGAGGAACCAGCAGTCCCATGATATATGGGGAACGCTACAACATTTGGCCTCCCCTGGAGAGAGTCATGGAGGGAAATGGTTGACTCGGTTTCGATAAAGGCAAGGAAGTGGAAAGGGCCATCCAGAAGGAGGGTGAGCCTGTAGAGGAGCTTATTAATAATTAAATAATCATTTTACAGAGTGCAGTGGAAAATGTGTTTATAAAGTGCTGAGGGAAAATGGAAGACAGGATTTCTTAATCAGACTGGTCAAGCTCAGGAAGAATCAGGAGGAACATCCCAGAAGAGGTGATGAAAGACAACCCTTAGTTAGCTAGGTAAAATGGGGAGGGAGGAGGTAAGGGGGAGGGAGGTGCCAAGTTTCAGGTCCATGGATATTATTTCCCAGAGATGTGGCACCTCTGTGGTACTGCCATAGATTCCAAGCGGCCAAATTGAAGAGTAGGTAATGAGTATCGGCCATCGCTGATATAACTTCTGTCAAACTGAAAATGCCTCTTTTTGGCCAAATGGAGCACAGGTGAGTAAAAGGAAACTTGGTGTTGCTGAGAATTCCAGAGACCTCCCCACAGATTTTATAGACCCACAGATTCTAGACCACCTGCCCATAACAGCGAGAAATAAATTAAGACATTAGACACAAATCTTGCTCCAAAAGGAACACACTCCTGTTAAGTTCATCCAGCTTTTTATAGAAAAGTTTTACGGTTATGATGCACTTAAAGTAAAAAGGAAGCAACGGGTTTTTCCAGGGTGCGGCTGCGACTGGATCACAGTCATGCCCAACGTGCCCATCCCCTCTCTACTCCCCCTCTTTCTCCCGCCCCCTTCTCTTCCCAGTCCCTTTCTTCCTCAGACTACTGTCAAGGCAGGGGTCAGAGATTTGATACAACTGAATTTATGGACTAGATCTAGGGACACTTTAAAACAGATCCTTATGTCATTTGCCTTGAAATTCTTCGTTTTTCTTTGCTTGTCTCATTGGTCAGGTTTGTGTCCCAGTCATCTCGCACAAAGCATGGGGCATAGGTGCAGAGCACAGCTTATAGTCAGTCATTAAACGAACAACCGATTGAATGACTATATGAGTAAATAAGTAGAAGAACAAACACATTAATTATGCTTTTAGTTTCAGCAAGAATGAAAGCTCAGAAATGCTGGCACTTGAACAGCAGGGGGCAGCAAAACTTAGCTTTTTTAAAAAAAAACTTAGCAAGTCAATACTGTCGTATTGATTTTCTATGAGAAAGACAAACGCACACACATACACACAGAGGTGCTATAATTTAAAGTCAATTCTAAAGTGACAAGTGGACTCTACTTGAGTTGCTTCTAACAACGCAAGTGCTTTTCCACAATCCTTTCTCCAAGGACCCCAAACTGTTCATACTGCATTGTATACCAATGGCCAGCAGATGGCAGTACTTCTCATGGTCAGGATTAAAGAACAAGAGTTTGAAGAAAAAGCCTTTAGAGGGCATGAAATCTTTATTTTTTAGATTGTATGCGTGTGTGTGTGTGTGTGTGTGTGTGTGTGTGTGTGTAGTTATTTGACAGAAGGAGCAGGGGGAGGAGCAGGGGAATGGAAAAAGAATCTCAAGCTGGGCACAGGGGGGGCAGGAATTTTTTATTTTAAAAACTAGGGGGAGAAGGGGGTGGGGTTATGGACATTGGGGAGGGTATGTGCTATGGGGAGTGCTGTGAAGTGTGTAAACCTGGCGATTCACAGACCTGTACCCCTGGGGATAAAAATACATTATATGTTTATTAAAAAAATTAAGAACTAGGGAAGTAAAATCAGCACAAATTAGAGGATGCGATCTTCTAGGTCTGAAAGAAAGGTAGAATTTTAACCATAGGTACATTGTTCATTTGGAAGCAAGGCGATAACGAAACGTTTTAAAATGTCAAGTGTGAGTCTTACAAAAGGTGAGCTGTAATTGATGGCAATCATTTGGATTTCACTGTGTGCTTTTAGAATGTTCCTTTATCAGATGTTTCAATGATCAATTCATAGATGTTAGCCAAGGGAAAGACACTTGCACACCTACACAATGCTGCCAGATTACTGATTAATAGCACTGAATGGCTTCCTGCGTTGTCCCTTGGCTACCTTATTTGAGTGTCAATAGAATACTCAGAGGCTTTTACATTTTATCGGGTCTTCACCTTTTTTAAACATTTAACTACTTTAGTTGGCTTTTAATAATCAGGTTGAAAGTAGGAACGTCTGTAGTTGGCGTACTTGAACCGCCAGGGCAATCCCAGACCAGCTGGCTTGGAGAGGCAGGGCACTTGCCCGGACTCTGCATACGGCGGGAGACTTCCATCTGGGTGAAGGAGCAGGGGCCGGTCTAGCACTTGGCTGCTTTTTCGATCTTCCATTCCTTAGCCGTGCAGATAAACAATAACTGCTTGGATGGGAATAAAAAGCATTCTGTTGCATTTCTGCGTGTAATGGAAAGTGCCCCTGTCTTCGGCTCTTTGATTTCCCACATGAAGCCCAATTTGGATTTTACTACAATAACAAAGGGCACTAGAAAAAACAGAAGGGCATATTTGCTTAAATTGCTGTTTGCCCTGAAAGAAACTCCCTAATGGGGTTATCACTGGGTCAGGCTGCACTCTTGTTTTTTCACCAGGACTGAATTGAGGGAAAATGGGTTCAGAAAGTGAGGTGAGTTTTGATTCTTTGAACACTACTATTTTAATAAAGTTTGGCCTTTTTGGCAAAACAGGCTCTGAGCTCTTCTGTTTGATTAGCAACTGAAACATACATTGAAAATGGTTAGCAATCCTGAAGAATGGTCAACTGCCAGGAAATGACCCTTAGATTTCAATTTGTTTCCAAAGAATAACACTGCTCCCCGCGGGAGGAAATATGGTCTGGAAGCGTGGCCTCTGACCCTGCGCTATTTTGGTGTTGAATATTGTCACACTCTCTGCTTCAATTTCCTCATCGGTAGGATGAGGAGGATAATAGCCGATTGGGGTGAGAGTTCAAGTTAACACGTGTAAAACCTTGGGAATGCAGTAAGAACTATGTGTGTTAAAGGTGATAATGATCTACCAGGCCCTGCTTGAGGTGCTGAGAAAACAGATGGATAAGACGGGAAACCGATCATCCCGCCAGGAAGCAGGCTTGTCTGGGCGTCCGGGGCTGGAGAGAGAAAGCCCCCTGTGCCACTGAGCTATGCTCATCTCTGAAACCAAGCTGCGACTTCTGAGTTACATCTAATATTCACTGAACAAATGTAGGAAGCCTGCGACGTGGGAAGTTCTGGAAAATTCTACCCTTTAGGGAGTCTCTTGCTGTCTTAAGTACCTGGAGGAAGGGGACACTTGAATGAAGAAAACACAAGGTTTGGCCCCCAAGGAGCTTATAACTTGGTGGAGAAAATCAGTCTGCAAATAAATAACTGTAGTTCGGAGCAGAGGCACATGAGCGAACTCAAGGGGCAGAGTAGGCAGCTCCCTGCCCAGAAGAAGCAGCCATGAATTCTGATCTGGGGGGAGGCTCAAACAATTAGGTTTTTGGAAAGAAGGAAATGAGAGTTCATTCCCCCCCCCCCAATTTTCTGTGAGAATGCCTAGGAATAATTCCTAGAAAAGAGATACTGTCTTATAGCTGGACAAGACCAAGTAGAGATGAATACATTCTAACCTTCCACTATATTTTTTATTTTTATTTGTTTATTTACAGCATAACAGTGTTCATTGTTTTGGCATCACACCCAGTGCTCCATGCAGTACGTGCCCTCCCTATTACCCACCACCTGGTTCCTCAACCTCCCCCCCCCCCCCCCGCCACCCCTTCATAACCCTCTGGTTGTTTTTCAGAGTCCATAGTCTCTCATGGTTCATCTCCCCTTCCAGTTTCCCTCAACTCCCTCTCCTCTCCATCTCCCCATGTCCTCCATGTTATTTGTTATGCTCCACAAATAAGTGAGACCATATGATACTTGACTCTCTCTGCTTGACTTATTTCGCTCAGCATAATTTCTTCCAGTCCCGTCCATGTTGCTACAAAAGTTGGGTATTCGTCCTTTCTGATGGAGGCATAATACTCCATTGTGTATATGGACCACATCTTCCTTATCCATTCATCCGTTGAAGGGCATCTTGGTTCTTTCCACAGTTTGGCGACCGTAGCCATTGCTGCAATAAACATTAGGGTACAAATGGCCCTTCTTTTCACTACATCTGTATCTTTGGGGTAAATACCCAGCAGCGCAATTGCAGGGTCATAGGGAAGCTCTATTCTTAATTTCTTCAGGAATCTCCACACTGTTCTCCAAAGTGGCTGCACTAACTTGCATTCCCACCAAAAGTGGAAGAGGGTTCCCCTTTCTCCACATCCTCTCCAACACATGTTGTTTCCTGTCTTGCTAATTTTGGCCATTCTAACTGGTGTTAGGTGGTATCTCAATGTTGTTTTAATTTGAATCTCCCTGATGGCTAGTGATGATGAACATTTTTTCATGTGTCTGATAGCCATTTGTATGTCTTCGTTGGAGAAGTGTCTGTTCATATCTTCTGCCCATTTTTTGATATGATTATCTGTTTTGTGTGTGTTGAGTTTGAGGAGTTCTTTATAGATCCTGGATATCAACCTTTTGTCTGTACTGTCATTTGCAAATATCTTCTCCCATTCCGTGGGTTGCCTCTTTGTTTTGTTGACTGTTTCCTTTGCTGTGCAGAAGCTTTTGATCTTGATGAAGTCCCAAAAGTTCATTTTTGCTTTTGTTTCCTTGGCCTTTGGAGACATATCTTGAAAGAAGTTGCTGTGGCTGATATCGAAGAGGTTACTGCCTATGTTCTCCTCTAGGATTCTGATAGATTCCTGTCTCACGTTGAGGTCTTTTATCCATTTCGAGTTTATCTTTGTGTACGGTGTAAGAGAATGGTCGAATTTCATTCTTCTACATATCGCTGTCCATTTTTCCCAGCACCATTTATTGAAGAGACTGTCTTTTTTCCATTGAATATTTTTTCCTGTTTTGTCGAAGATTATTTGACCATAGAGTTGAGGGTCCATATCTGGGCTCTCCACTCTGTTCCACTGGTCTATGTGTCTGTTTTTATGCCAGTACCACGCTGTCTTGGTGATCACAGCTTTGTAGTAAAGCTTGAAATCGGGTAACGTGATGCCGCCAGTTTTGTTTTTGTTTTTCAACATTTCCTTAGCAATTCGGGGTCTCTTCTGACTCCATACAAATTTTAGGATTATTTGCTCCAGCTCTTTGAAAAATATCGGTGGAATTTTGATCGGAATGGCATTAAAAGTATAGATTGCTCTAGGCAGTATAGACATTTTAACAATGTTTATTCTTCCAATCCAAGAGCATGGAATGGTCTTCCATCTTTTTGTGTCTTCTTCAATTTCTTTCATGAGTGTTCTGTAGTTCCTCGAGTACAGGTCCTTTACTTCTTTGGTTAGGTTTATTCCCAGGTATCTTATGGTTCTTGGTGCTATAGTAAATGGAATCGATTCTCTAATTTCCCTTTCTGTATTTTCATTGTTAGTGTATAAGAAAGCCACTGATTTCTGTACATTGACTTTGTATCCTGCCACGTTACTGAATTGCTGTATGAGTTCTAGTAGTTTGGGGGTGGAGTCTTTGGGGTTTTCCATATAAAGAATCATGTCATCTGCGAAGAGAGAGAGTTTGACTTCTTCCTTGCCAATTTGGATACCTTTTATTTCTCTTTGTTGTCTGATTGCCGTTGCTAGAACTTCTAATACTATGTTGAACAAGAGTGGTGAGAGTGGGCATCCTTGTCGTGTTCCTGATCTCAACGGGAAGGCTGCAAGCTTTTTCCCATTGAGGATGATATTTGCTGTGGGTCTTTCATAGATAGATTTTATGAAGCTGAGGAATGTTCCCTCTATCCCTATACTTTGAAGCGTTTTCATCACGAACGGATGCTGGATTTTGTCAAATGCTTTTTCTGCATCAATTGAGAGGACCATGTGGTTCTTCTCTCTTCTCTTATTGATTTGTTCTATCACACTGATTGATTTGCGAATGTTGAACCAACCTTGCAACCCAGGGATGAATCCCACCTGGTCATGGTGGATAATCTTTTTAATGTGCTGCTGGATCCTGTTTACTAGGATCTTGTTGAGAATCTTTGCATCCATATTCATCAGTGATATTGGTCTGAAATTCTCCTTTTTGGTAGGGTCTTTGCCTGGTTTGGGGATCAGGGTAATGCTGGCTTCATAAAGAGAGTCTGGAAGTTTTCCTTCTGCTTCAATTTTTTGGAACAGCTTCAGGAGAATTGGTGTTATTTCTTCTTTGAAAGTTTGGTAGAATTCCCCAGGGAATCCGTCAGGTCCTGGGCTCTTGTTTTTTGGGAGGTTTTTGATCCCTGCTTCAATCTCATTACTAGATATCAGTCTATTCAGGTTGTCAATTTCTTCCTGGTTCAATTTTGGGAGTTTGTAGCTTTCCAGGAATGCATCCATTTCATCTAGGTTGCTTAACTTATTGGCATATAACTGTTGGTAATAATTTCTGATGATTGTTTCTATTTCCTTGGTGTTAGTTGTGATCTCTCCCTTTTCATTCATAATTTTATTAATTTGGGCTTTCTCTCTTTTCTTTTGGATTAGTGTGACCAATGGTTTATTGATCTTATTGATTCTTTCAAAAAACCAGCTTCTAGTTTCATTGATACATTCTACTGTATCTCTCGTTTCTACCTCATTGATCTCTGCTCTAATCTTGATTATTTCCCTTCTTGCATGTGGAGTTGGTTTGATTTGTTGTTGATTCTCCAGTTCTTTAAGGTGTAGAGACAGCTGGTGTATTCTGGATTTTTCAATGTTTTTGAGGGAGGCTTGGATGGCTATGTATTTCCCCCTTAGAACCGCCTTTGCTGTATCCCATAGGTTTTGGACCGAGGTGTCTTCATTCTCATTGGTTTCCATGAATTGTTTAGTTCATCTTTGATCTCCTGGTTGATCCAAGCATTCTTAAGCAAGGTGATCTTTAGCTTCCAGGTGTTTGAGTTGCTTCTGAACTTTTCCTTGTGATTGAGCTCCAGTTTCAAAGCATTGTGATCGGAGAGTACGCAGGGAATAATGTCAGTCTTTTGGTATCGGTTGAGTCCTGCTTTGTGACCCAGTATGTGGTCTATTCTGGAGAAGGTTCCATGTGCACTTGAGAAGAATGAGTATTCTGTTGTTTTAGGGTGGAATGTTCTGTATATGTCTATGAGGTCCATCTGGTCCAATGTTTCATTCAATGTTCTTATTTCTTTATTAATTTTCTGCTTCGATGATCTGTCTATTTCTGAGAGAGGCATATTAAGATCTCCTACTATTATTGTATTCATATCAATATGACTCTTTATCTTGATTAATAGTTTTCTTATGTAATTGGGTGCTCCCATATTGGGGGCATAGATATTCACAATTGTTAGATCGTCTTGGCGGATAGTCCCTTTAAGAATTATGTAGTGTCCTTCTGTATCTCTGACTACAGTCTTTAGTTTAAAATCTAATTTATCTGATATGAGAATCGCTACCCCGGCCTTCTTTTGAGGCCCATTGGCATGAAAGATGCTTCTCCATCCCTTCACTTTCAGTCTGGGTGTATCCTTAGGTTCAAAATGGGTCTCTTGTAGACAACATATGGATGGGTCCTGTCGTTTTATCCAATCTGCAACCCTGTGTCATTTTATGGCCGCATTTAGGCCATTCACATTGAGAGTTATTATTGAGAGATAGGTTTTTATTGACATCGTGTTGCCTTTGAAGTCTTTCTGTCTGTAGATTGTTTCTATATTTCTGTTCAATGATATTCTTAGGATTTTTTCTCTTTTATAGGACCCCCCTTAATATTTCCTGCAGTGTCGGCTTGGTGGTTGCATAGTCTTTTAAGCCTTGCCGGTCTTGGAAACTCTTTATCTCTCCATCCATTTTAAATGTCAGTCTTGCTGGATAGAGTATTCTTGGTTGCATGTTCTTCTCATTTAGTACTCTGAATATATTTTGCCAGCCCTTCCTGGCTTTCCAGGTCTCTGTGGAAAGGTCTGACGTTATTCTAATGGGCTTTCCTCTGTATGTAAGAAGCTTCTTTGTCCTAGCTGCTTTTAAGAGGGTCTCTCTTGAAACATAATTCCCCATTCTAACTATAAGGTGCCGTGAGGACTTTCGAGAATCTAAAATCTTGGGAGGAAATCTTTCTGCCTCTAGTACATGAATGTTGTTTCCATTCGTGAGATTGGGAAAATTTTCATAGACAACTTCTTCCACTATATCTTCTGGACTTCTTTCTTTTTCTTCCCCTTCAGGGATTCCAATAATTCTGACGTTGGAACGTTTCATGGCATCGTTTATTTCCCTGATTCTATTTTCGTGGCTTCTGAGCTATTTGTTCCAGGCTTCCTCCTGATCCTTTCTCTCTATCTGTTTGTCCTCCAGATCACTAATTCTATCTTCTGTCTCAGTTACCCTAGCTTTTAGAGAATTTAGATTGGATTGGAACTCATTGAGAGCATTTTGAACATCATCCCTGGTGGCTTTCAGTTCTGCCCTAATATTGTGAACATCATCCCTGGTGGCTTTCAGTTCTGCCCTAATCAATTCTGTTTGGTCATCCATGGCTTTCTCCAACCTAGCTATTGCCTGGATAATTGTTAGTCTGAATTCCTTTTCTGACATATTGTCTATGTCGATAGCCATTAGCTCTGTTGCAGAAGGCCCATCCTCTGTATTTTTCTTCTGTTGGGTATTCCTCCTCCTAGTCATTTTGGTAAGAGATGACTAAACAGATGCAGCTGGACTTATTGATTGTGGTGCAGTCAATGTGCACCCTGGAACGCTTCTGTGCAATCAGGATTCCCCACCCAAATGAGAGAAAAGAGAAAAGAAAAAGAAATAGAGAAGAAGAAAAAAGAAAAAAGGGGAAAGAAAAAAGGAAAAAAGAAGAGAGAGAGAGATAGGGAAAAAAAGGGAAGATAAAAGAGAAGGCTCAGCCCAAATGGGCCACAAGGTAAGATTTTGTGGAGTATACAAACAAAAACAGACAAACAAAAAGAGTGATAAAAGTATATGACAAGAGAAAAAAATATGTATATATAAGCAAAAAAAAAAAGGGAAGAACCTCATCAGAAAGAACCCCAAGTATAAGATTTATATATTATCAGGACAAACACAAATTCACAGAAACACTGACAGAAGGAAAAATTGGGAGAGTGGTTATAGATTCTCAGTGTGGGTGAGGAAGGTTATTTTGATTCTTCCTGAAGGTATCTTGATGTTTTTGTTAAGGGACTCAACTTTCCTAAGTTACAGGGGGATTAGAAACTGGTTTGCCTATAGGGGTAGCATTGATTGGGGAAAGGGGATTACCTTGAAGTTTAACTCTATATGTATAGTAGAAAATAAAAATTAAAAAAGAATAAACTAGACTAAACTAAGTGAAAATTTAAAAAGAATTAAAAAAATAGAAAAGCAAAAGAAAAACACGGTGTATGTATCAAAAAGTTCAGGTTAGAAGGTTATTAAAGAATTTGATGTACTGGACATCTCAATGTGATGGTAAATAGGTTAAAAAATTATCTGTATGTATAAAAAAAAAGAACCAGAATATTGGTAAAGAGTTAAAAATAAAAGTTGTATTTATGAAGTAGTGGTGGTTGTTCTCTTGTAGTCTTTTTTTTTTTTCCTTCCTTCCTGGTTGCTTTTCTGGGGGAGGGGCTTGCCACGTGGGTTTTCAGACAATGATGTTCCCTGAGTTAGGTCCTCCCGCTCCCCTCAAGGGGGTGAGCTCTTTTTTTTTCAGGAAACTGGTTTTTTTTCAGCCTTTTGTTCTCTGGGCGTTTTTATGTTCTTTCATCTGCTTTCTCTCACCTTGACAGCTTTTGATGGTTTTTGGAGGTTTAGAGGAGAGCAAACAGCACCCCAACCTCCCTCTCAGAGAGAAGCCTCAGACTGTTTTGCAAAAGCTGCTGGCAGAGTCAGTTCTGAGTCACTGTCCCTGGGGATGCAGGAGCTCCTCGTTGTACCCAAAACCAGGGCAGCGGTGGCTGTCTAGGCAGCTCCAGACCGCCAGAGAGGTTCCGAGCAGAGATCGCACACTGAGATTTTCCCGCTGTCCCGGGCTGGGAATGTCTGGTTTTTCCGGATGCCAGAGCTCCAGGCTAGCGCCTATGAGCACCTATCCCAAGGGAGGGTGTGGGACGCGTGCGTTTCAGGATTGCCGTCTGGCCAGGCTCCCAGCCCCTCACGGGAGCCAGACCCCACTCGTTCTCGGGCGCGCTGGCATTCACGCGCACTGGCGGCTCAGGGACGGAGACCTGATTTCTCCGCTGCACTCTCTCTGGCTCCGCGCCAGGGGAGGCTGTCCTGGGTCCGGGGACTTAGGTCCCTGACCCTAACCGCCCAGGTTCCCACTATTACCCCCCCGCAATCCTTTGCTGTTTGTTTTTTGAGCGCTTTCAACCAGACTCCAAGTTAATGCTGGTCCCCAGATGCAGAGCACTCTCGTGTTGGGGTGTTACTTTCCAATCGGTCACCTCTGGTGGCTCCCTCCCCCTTTTGTTTATCTTCCGATATCAGTCCGACACTCCCAGTCTGCTTTACCTGCCACTGGCGTCTTCTGCTCCAGTAGAGATCCAGACGTGTATAATTCTGATCTCAGGCTGATTTCATGGGTGGTCGGAGTTCTTTGGTAGGTAATCAGCTCACTTTAGGGTACAGGTTGAAATGGTGCCTCCTCCTACTTCCCCGCCATCTTGACTCCCCCTAACCTTCCACTTTATATAGAAATTAAATCCTAGCAAAACTCCCGTAGCTTGAAGGAAGTAAATTTTCATTCCCGTGCCAGGTAGCAGATGCTCATTCATTTCATTTCAAGATCACTTTGAGGAAAATCAAACACACTGACTGAAGAAAATGTATCTTAACGTTGTTAAAATTGAGAGCTGTGAAATCCTTCCTCTACCTTTGTTCAAATTAAGTTACAAATCTTACACCAAATCATAATTTATTTACAAAACATCTTCCACCTTTATGAATCTTTATGTCCTTTCTAAACAGCCTTACTTTTTAAAACATAAATTTAAGACACTATTTTTTTAAGGGAAGTCTCAACCAGCATCAGATAATATATGCCATGTATATTATGTATACATTTTCTTCCTCAATATAACAGTGCTTCTTTAAATACATATACATAAAAACTTCCCCCTTAGTATAGCATTAAAGATAGTAAATGTAATTAAGTGTTTTGCCCTTTGTAGGAAAAAAAAATCCCATTAGGAGAATCTTAAAATGCTTCACAAAAAAGGCCCTGGAGTAGATTTTAACCATTGTTCTCTTCCTCATCTGGCCACTAAGAGAAAGCAACACTGAGAGCTGAAATGACTTATGCCAAGTTGAGAAGCATCAGCAAAGTTTCAACTCTGTCTGTCGACACCATTCTGTCCCAGAGGCCACACTGTCTAACTGTTGGTCAGTCATTCAGAAGGTAGTTCTAGAGTCTCGCCTCTAAATGGATTTGCTTGGTAGTTGGTAAAACAGGGAGGATAAATCAGTGATTTCCTCCTACTTACTGAACAACTTGCTGGACATCTTATACACTATCCAGGTCACCGAGATGGGAATCACAAGGGAAAAAAAACCCCTGCCAAGTCCAAATAGTTGTGAGCACTCCCAGAGAATAAAAACAATTTCTGGGGCACCTGGATGACTCATTCGTTAAGCATCTGCCTTCAGCTCAGGTCATGATCCCGGGGTCCTTTGATGGAGCCTCAGCATCGAGCTCCCTGCTCTGTAGGGAGCCTGCTTCTCCGTCTCCCACTCCCCCTGCTTGTGTTCCCTCTCTCGCTGTCTCTCTCTCTCTGTCAAATAAATAAATAAAATCTTAAAAATAAATAAATAAAATAAAAGCAATTTCTAGGGGCACCTGGGTGGCTCAGTTGGTTAAGCGTCTGCCTTCAGCTCAGGTCATGATTCTGAGGGCCTGGGATCGAGCCCTGCATCAGGATGCCTGCCCAGTGAGGAGCCTGATTCTTCCTTTACTCCTCCCCTCAGCTTGTGCACACTCTCAAATGAATAAATAAAATCTTAAAAAAAGAGAGAGAGAATGCGGCAACATCCGGCAAAAATGTTCAAGGCAGGATTTCCCACCGGATTTTATTTATGATAAGTGAAAAAAAAATACCCAGTTGTTGTAAGACTTTGTCTCTAGCCGGTTCCTCTGCATTTATCCACACAGGAAACATGATTTTCTGTGATTTAATTGCTGTTCTTTCTCCAGCATGGGCGCATTCACCTGTGGTCGAGTGCAGTGCTCACCGGATAAGTGAGAGCACATGAATATCGTCTTTACCCCAGCATGGATGGAGGAGCTGATTGTTCCAGAGAACAGAGAGAGAGGCAGCTCTGTTAACGCTGCCTAAATCAAGCTGTAGCGGAGACTAGTCTATTGTATCACATCTTCACTGGCATGTGGATTACTAATAATCCAGTTTGGCTCATCTGACAGGCTTAAGCTAATATTTTGATTGTTGTTTTTTGTTAATTCTCTTTACAATTTATATCTCCTTCTGTGTGAAAGTCACGGCTTATATCCTCTGAATACTTAATTATTAGGATTTTTTTCTTATACACTTGAATATGGATATCAATCCTTCACATTCGATGAAAATATTTTTCCTTTCAATTATTGTTTTGTGATTTACATATTTGTGATTTTATAAATTTCTGTATATTTGAATATTTTCCTTTGAATCTCTACTGTTGCATCTAGGTTGCATCAAGATAGAATTATCTTGTATTTTTTTTTTAAGACTTTATTCACGTGAGAGAGAGAGAGAGAAAGAGAATAAAGCAGCAGGGAGAGCCAGAGGGAGAGGGAGAAGCAGACTCCCTGCTAGGCAGGGAGCCCAACGCGTGGCTTGATTCCAGGACCCCAAGATTATGACCTGAGCCAAAGCAGATGCTTAACCGACTGAACCACCCAGACACCCCAGAATTACCTTGTTCTTCATTTTTCTTTTTTATCCTCACATGTAGATTCTTAACTTTGGGGTTTATTTTGATAGAGAACATAAGGAAGATTTTTAGAAAAATAACATTCTAGCAAACTACCACATTAAACAGCTGTTATTTGTGTTTTTGAGATAAGGTATTATAAATAAGGGAGAACTACAGCAGGATTCTATTCAGAGGCTGCGAACAGATAGCTGATTCTTTGAGTAGAGAGCAGAGAGTTTAGAACCGAAGACCACGTTGAGGTCTCACTGTCTCCTTGGCTTGGCTGATCTAATTTATCTTTTCTTTTCATGAAATTAATCTTAAGTGCAGACACTGTTCGTGCTCCTGAATTAAGGATGCTTAATGTACTTAGTGTAGGCTAGAAATATTGATTTCTTAATGTATTACTTAAACCACATATATTATGGCACCAATTCCTGGCAGAAACTATTTTAATTTAATTCTTTTAATGAGTAAAAAATAAAAGTGCTGTTTGCGGTTAGAAATGTAAGTGTACTTAAGCAATAGGTCCAGCCTGGTAAGGTTATGATCCAGAAATTCTAGCAAAATACTGGGTCTCCCTTGGTTATTTCACTGTAGACACAGAAAGACTTGGCTTTTTAAGCGTTTCATTTCAGTACATCAAACATTTATTAAGTACCTCCCCTGTGCCAGGAACGATGTTAGGGTGCTGGGGATAAAAAGATAAATAAGAAAAAGATTTTGCTGAGGCATTTGAAAGCCTACTTGTAGACAGGTACATAAACAGATAATTGCAATGTAGTTCAAGTCCTGAGATTCAAAGCATTTAACTGTTTGTGTCCAAGATTTTAAGGGAGGCCCCTTTATTCTTTGTAGGACTATCCTCCTACCCTCTTTGATATTGTCTCCAGTCTGACAGAAAAGGGCTTTAGAGACACATGGGCTCCCCTCCCACTACCTTAGCCACCCAGTTCCTCCATCTGCTTCATCATCACCTACTACCTAAGCACTCTCTCCCAGGAAGGAAGCCGCACTTAGAATTAATTTCCACCTTTCCGCACTCTACCCCAGGAAGGAAGCCGCACTTAGAATTAATTTCCCCCTTTCCCTAAGAGGTTGTGGGACTAACGATCGTGTCTTACACCCTCACTGGCCTTAGTCACCACAAGTGCAAGCCTCTTAGATCAACACAGGCAACTCTCGTCCGTACATTTCTGGATAGTCCTTTATCTGAGCCACTCTCTGTTCCTTCCCAAATTGCTGTCCTTTCCAGTGTGGCCTTTGGAACTCAGAGCTTGAATAGCAACATCTCTCTTCCCTTCAAACCCTTCTCTGATTCCTCTTTCCACACTCTTCTTCGAATACCTTCACTTTCTTGCTCTAAGACCTGGCGGCCATGTTTGCTTCCACGCCCTGCATGTCCATGTCCCGGGGGTGGGAATGGGAAACAGGTATTTTTGTTTCTCCTCACCGCTTCTCCTTCAGACACTCCAGTTCTCTCGTAGTGATATTAGACTGCCTTCATTTCCTACCCACCCTTCATTCTGCTTCATGCCTGGCAGATTTTAGCAACCGGCTCACTGCATTTCCAACCATGACTGCTCCTGACATCATTTTTGGTGACTTCAATGCATGTGTTGATGGTTGATCCCCAAATTTGCTTGCATATTTGAATCACTTGAGGATGTTATTAAAGATTACCTGTGCCCAGGCCGTCTCCAAGCCCCAGAAATACTGACTGAATTGGTCAAAATGGGATGCAGGCATTAGGTTGGTTTGTTTGTTCAGCTCACTGGTTGATCTGAACGTGCAGGCAGGATTCCGAACCCCTTACTTAGGATACCAGTTCCAGTATCTTAACCTCATGCCAACAGCTCCTCTCCACCCACCTCCCGCCCACACCCACCTGCTCTGGCCAGTTACACCTTAGATCTTGTTGTTACATCAGCAACCTCCAAAATGTGGTTTTCTATCACCCTACTCTGTGATATCCACAGCTTCTCTTCCTCACCCCAAAACACCATTCTGGTAATTCAGGGATCCACTTCATGACCTCTCCCCTGCCTAATTCTCCCCTCTTGGCTTACTTCCTGACCCAGGTTAGATGCCACAGAATGTCACCACAATGTCCTTGGATGCCTCCTCAACTCTTTTGACTGTCTCCACCTCCGCTGTACTTCCCTGACAAAACCCGGACCCTGGTGATATTCAACTCTGTCTTCCCCACATCTGCATGCAAGCAGCCGAATGGATGGGATGGGAGAAAAGGACATTTTCTTTGCATGCATCGCCACAAAATCCACCAGCCTCCTTGTGCCACGCCCTCATCTTCTGTCTTCCCGCCCATCCAAAGAATGAGCAGCTCCTGCTCTTCCTAAGGACCATCTCTCCACTCTGAGCCCATTCCCTGCACCTTTACTTCTCTGCCTCACAGGACCATCCTCACTGGTACAAAGAGACCTCCCATCTCAATAATGCAGTAGCAACACTTTCCTAGACCTATTCTCACACTCTGGTTCCCTTCCTGGGCTCCTCTTTTTTTTTTTTTTTTTTAAATATTTTATTTATTTATTTGACAGAGAGAGGGGTCACAAGTAGGCAGAGAGGCAGGCAGAGAGAGAGGGAGAAACAGGCTCCTCACTGAGCAGAGAGCCCGACGCGGGGCCCGATCCCAGGACCCTGAGATCATGACCCGAGCTGAAGGCAGAGGCCCAAACCACTGAGCCACCCAGGCGCCCCCTGGGCTCCTCTTTATACAAAACTTAACAGACTCTCCTGTATTCCTTGTCACACTCTCTGACCTCACGGATCTAACTCACTTCAGTAGGGATTGGTCCTCACTGCTTCCCTAAAATTGCTCTGCGAACACCACCAGCCATCTCCATATTGCCAAAAGCAGTGGTCAGTTTCCTTCTTCTTCTCCTTCCCCTCCCTGCCCCCCTTCTTCTTCGCCTCCTTCTTATTCTACAGCACAGTGATTCAACGTCTCTGTAGTTATGCTGTGCTCACAAGGGTAGCTCCCCTCGGTCACCACACAATGCTATTACAACACTGTTGACTCTATTCCCTGTGCTGGGCTTTTTATTCCTGTGACGTACATCATCCCATAACTGGAAGCTTGTATCTCCCATCCCCTTCACCCATTTTGGCCGCTCCCACCCCCTCCCCCTTGGCAAGCATCAGCAGTCAGTTTTTAATCTTTGTGTTATGCAACTTCCCAGCATATCTGGCACATACATCATCTCTTTGGAAGCACTCTCTTCTCAGCCCTCCCTGCGCACGATATTCTCTGGGCCATCCTCCTGTCTAACCTTTTTTCCTTCCCAGCCTCCAGCGCCGTCCATGTTGGAGTGGTCCAGCTGCAAGTTCTTGGTCCTGCCCTCCTCACAGGCTGGAATCACTCCCTAGCTAAGCTCATCCAGGCACCTGGCTTTAAGGAGCATCTTCTTGCTGGTGAGAATCCCTCTCCCTCCTTCCCCTCAGATTCAGATTTGAAAATCTCACTACCTACTGGATACTTGCACTTATGTGCTAAAAAGAATAACATGTTAAAACCAAAGTTATTGAATTTTTCTTCTCCAATCTGCTCTTTACATAGATTCTCTTTTTCAGTAATGGCAATGGCATCACCATCGCCTGAAGCACACAGTCAAATGTCTAGGTGTCACCTGGGGTGCCTGGGTGGTGCAGTCTGTTGGGCTTCTGACACTTGGTTTCTGCTCAGGTCGTGATCTCAGGGTCTTGGGATGGAGCCTCGCATCGGGCTCCCTGCTCAGTGGGGAGCCTGCTTCTCCCTCTCTCTCTGCCCCTCCCCCTCCTTGTGCTCCCCCCACCAAATAAATAAATACATCTAAAAAAAAAAAACCCACCCAAACCAAACCAAAACAAAAATCAGTGACTACTCATGGGAGTCTGTGCCACCTAAAACCATCTCACCTGCCTATGAACACGACCCCAGTCACCATAGTGGCTCTATTGTCCACCTCGTGAACACAGGATCTTTGCTGACCCTGGCTGGTTGAACCAGGAGTGAGACCCTAGCCAAAGAAGCAACAATCTGTTGGTTGATTACTGACCAACTGGTTGGCTTGGCTTACGAATCTGATGAAAAAGGGCATGAGGACTCAGGTTGAAGCCTGCTGCTGGATGCGATGACGCGCTGGGAGCAGAGCATCATTACTGGCTGGTTTGTAGCCTTAGAACATTTAGAACACCTTGAAGTTCCAACAGTAGAGGGCCGGGTAAATACACAGTATAGAATATTATACTGAAGTTACTAAAATGATATCAATAAAAACCTTTGAATGATGCTTACTGTATACGGTGTGTTGTTGAGTGAAAGAAGCTGAGAATGAAGTTGTTGATGCTGTGTGACTCCAATTTTGTTAATTTCCCCCTGCCCCATCTCTCCTCCTTCCTCTCTCCCTGTGTGTGTGTGTCTGTGTGTGTGTGTATCTTTGTATCTATCTCTTTGTGTATATGTATATATCGTCATATCTATCTGTCTATATCTTCTCAAGGAAAAAAAAAAAGAAATACACCAAAAATTTAATAGAGCTTCTTTTTTCCTGTATGGTGACAAAAAAGACGATAGGAATATCCCCCTTAAGGGTGATTTTATTTTTTCTTTATAGTCTTATGAACTTTTTCAAATTAAATTAATTATAATAAAAAGCCATGTTACCTAGAAACCTTTCCGTGGAAAGAACACTCCAAGATTTAATGCATTGTTTGAAACTACACTTATACTTCTGCATTATATGCACATTACATATGAAACTATATGATTAAATATTATATATAACTATGTGTTACATATGTATTTATATCACCTAACAAATTAGAATATATTTCATGTATTATATTTATACATACACATATACAACTTCATAGATTAGTGAATTCCTTGGAAGCTTTGAACTGCTAGTACTTTAGTTCAAATTCTGAAGCATGATTTTATGATAATTCCTTTAAATGAATGCCATTTTTTTTATTCTAAAGAAAATACAATAAAGATAAACAAGTCTCAGGGCAATTATATCATTTAACAAGAATTAAAAAGTTGAAGATCAGTTGTTTAAAGACCGAAGTGTGGAATAATGGGAGCTTCCTTTTAACTTTTTTTTTAAGATTTTATTTATTTATTTGGCAGACAGAGGTCACAAGTAGTCAGAGAGGCAGGCAGAGAGAGAGAGAGAGAGGAGGAAGCAGGGTCCCTGCTGAGCAGAGAGCCTGACGCGGGGCTCTATCCCAGGACCCTGGGATTATGACCTGAGCTGAAGACAGAGGTTTAACCCACTGAGCTACCCAGCTCCCTTCCTTTTAACATTATTATTCATTTTATAAATTCAAATATATCCCTGGTAGATTATAATGACCTCCTCTTTAACCCCCAAATGCTGCATGCACGCAAAGTAGAAAATTGAGCTAGTCCACAGTAAATCTCAAAGATTAGTTTATTATAATTCAAATATTATGGCCTAGGACTGATCATGATTTGAAATAACAGTTTAAAGACAACATGAAAAAGAGTAATAAAAATACATTTGGAGTTGAGAAATAAAACTAACGGATTTAGTTTCTTTTTAATTAGGAAATCCTGGGATGCCTGGGTGGCTCAGTCAGTTGAGCCGCTGCCTTTGGCTCGGTCCATGATCCCAGGATCCTGGGATTGAGCCCCGCATCAGGCTCCTGGCTCCTCGGGGAGGCTGCTTCTCTCTCGGCCTCTGCCTGCCACTGGGCCTGCCTGTGTGTGTGTGTGTGTGTGTGTGTGTGTGTGTGCGCGCGCGCGCTCTCTCTCTCTCTGTCTGACAAATAAACAAATAAAATCTTTAATTAGGAAATCCTTCTGCTTGTTTAAAATTCAGGTTTAGGCATTAATTGTTTTATTTGCTTATTTGGTAAGTATTGATAGAACATCCACGATGTCAAGGGCTAAGAACACAGTGGTGAAGTGAAGATGAACCATAGCTTCTTGAAACAGACCATACATTAGTCCACTGATTGCACCATTTATCGGGGAGTTGAAATGATGATGTAATCAGGAAGCTGAAGGGGGCTGAACGTTAAATCGGAGGTGAAGTATAGGATCTCAAGAGATCCTTTCTTCTAAAGAAATATTTAAAGCTTCTAAATCCTATTCACCTAAAGCCCCCTGCCAGGGGGTGAAATCCGTTTTTCTTTGTAGCCTAGATGAAAACTGATTGTATAATTAGTCACTGACATGCCTTGAGATTCTGTACTTAACATTTCCCTGAAGATATCCCACAGGAATGACAGCAAAGCCAGAGACTTGCCAGCCTCCGGATGGTGTGTTCCTAATACCACCCCCGACCCCTGGCCAATGTTAGGGACTCAAATTGTTATTTGTCTAGTGATAAATGGTCAAATGTCCTCTGGTCATGCTGAACCAACAAGCACATTTCTGTGGTAGATGCTGGATAATAGGACAGGGAAAAGGGAGAAAGGCTAAGGAAAAGATAAGAAAATCAGTGGCCCATTTTTAGATCCCTACTATGGGCCAGAAGGATTGCAGATTTACATCGAATCCTCCCAAGAACTCTACAGGCACAGATATTATCCTAATTTAGAGATGACAAAATTGAGGTCAAGAAACACAGAAGGATTCATTCAGGGACACTTAGCAAATCCACAGCAGATCTGTGATTCAAATTCAGCTCTTTCAAACTCCAGAGCTAGGACTGCTTTAAAACACTTCAGTGCTAACAGCAGAGTGTCTCCACAGGGAGGAAACAGAGTAACTGGAGAAGGTGTGGATATATTGTAATTATCCTAAAAATGCAAGAATGAAGGATGCTAGCAAACACAATTTATAACTTTATAACTGCCTAATTTGATTTATTACCATTTTAACATCAGTTTGCTTTTTTTAACCCTCCTCTACCCCAGTCCTGCCAGGAACCATTTCAGCAGGAGGCTCAACCTGCCCTACGCAGATGGGCCATTGCGGTAGGTGGAATTTGGGGTCTCAATTCTTCATTCTGTCATGGCAGATTTATATCATTCTCTCCCTTGCCTTGTTCCCATATGAATGAAGTGCATTTTCCCAACTCTTCAATTTTGGGCTTGGACATGTATGTAACCCACTTCGGTGACGGAATGATAGTGACAAAAGCAGACACCAGAAACACACCTGAATGGTTGTGGCTGCCCTCTGGTGCTCCAGAGTTCCACCTCGAGAAGATCACACCTCACCTGGGTAGCTGTTTCCCTACCTGCCCAGCCCCTGAACAAAGACACTTAGGACAGACTTGAACCTTCCCAACAGCCAGGAGCCAAGGCCAGCCCACCCACAGCCTAAAATTAGCCTAGAGGAACCAGCCCCTATCTTGTAAAGATCCCCACGGGTAAGTTGAATAAACGTTTATTGCTGTAAGCCACTGAGTTTAGGGATCATTTGTTATGCAGCAATCTCGTGGCTCTAGGTGACTAACAGAGCCATCAGGAGCACATAAAATTCTGGAGGGAGAAGAAAGATACTTTCCCTGATTTTAATTCTTTCTGAATCAACAAGACAGAAGGCCAGAAATGAAGGACCATGAGTAGGGGACTTGAATCCATGGCCCGAGCACATGGGAGAACAGTTCCTGCATGTTTATTTGCAAGAGCAGGGTAAGCTAGGTGAGGGCTGAAGGGGAGCCTCACCAAGGGAGAAAGCTGTTCCCCAGCCAGACTCCTAAGCTTTGCCCTGGGAGCCAAGCGGCTGTTGACTGTCAGAGGGAGAAACACGATAAGGAAAGAAGGATTAAAGCATTGTCTCAGCTCTCAGCTCTGCAGCCTTACAAACGAAATTAATAAATCGCTAAACGTCCTTTTTATGTTACTAGGTGCCTTCATAATAGTAACCACATCTCATTTCCCTAGAGAATGATATCTTAAGCCAACTAGGGCTTAGACCTCCTTAGATATATTGGCATAAACTTTGCTCATGAAGTAAGCGATAGATTAAAGTCACTGGAACAAAGCACTAAAACTGAAGGTGCTCGCGGCAATTTTAGTCTCAGTATAGATCATCATCAGCTGAAGGATTTACCACAGAAATGTATTATTCAGATTCATGAAGGTGAGGATTTACAGTAATATTTAGTAAAAACAGGCATGGGGCTTATCATGAAATAGACCATGTGCTATGTCTGACATGCCTAAGGAATTTGGCACAAACACTAAAGCTCGGCTACATGGTGCCAGAGACACTAATATGAGGTGGTTTTTTTCCAGAGATACAACTGTTTGATTTATAGAGAGAAAAACAAACAAACAAACAAAAAACCCCAAAACCCCTCCAAACCCACAAAAAAACAAAAACTAAAACAAACACCCCCCAAAACAAAAAACAAAAACCACTTTAGCTCCATCAAAAACATCCAGATGCTGTCCCCAGTTTTAAACCATTTTCTGATAGATTTAAACCATTTTCTGATGGATTCTTTACATGGCTAATTCCTTTTTATTGCCCCCCCCTTTTTTTTGTTCTTGGACTTCGTACATGGAAAATAGTACTAGAGCTAAGAGGATACTTTTGCCACTTGAGTTATATGAAGAATTTATCCCATGATTGTGAGATGAAGATTTTCCAGAAAAATGCCTTTAATATGAGCAGGCCAATTTTCTAGTTTTTAAAGTCATGTGCCATGTGCTATACGACTGTCAAGCCCAGTCAGCCAATGCTTCACACCCCGTTTTCAGTAGGAGTGGCAGGAAGAATAATGTCATTAAAGAAAACAAACAGAAGTTTCATTTTTTGGTCTTCTTCATAGTCCAAAAGTGAGACTATCTTACAACAAAGTATTTCTGTATTCAGGGAATTAGCTCCCCTTGGTTGGGACTCAAAATTTTTCATCTAAAATTCAGGGGAGTAATAATATCTCCTTGTATTGGTTTCCTATTGCTACTGCAACGAAGTATCACAAATTCAGAATCTAGAACCAACACACATTTATTTTTCAGTTTTGTAGGTCAGAAGCCTGATGTGGGTCTCACTGGATTAAAATTAAGATGTTGACAGGGGGCGCCTGGGTGGCTCAGTGGTTTAAGCTGCTGCCTTCAGCTCAGGTCATGATCTCAGGGTTCTGGGATCGAGTCCCACATCGGGCTCTCTGCTCAGCGGGGAGCCTGCTTCCCTCTCACTCTCTGTCTGCCTCTCTGCCTACTTATGATCTCTCTCTGTCAAATAAATAAATAAAATGTTAAAAAAAAAAAAAGATGTTGACAGGGCTGCATTCTTTCTGGAGATCTTGGGGAGGATCCGGGCTTTTATTTTTTGCTGTTGTTTTGCCTTTTCCAGTTTCTAGAAGCAACCACTCTTTGGCTTGTGGTCCCCTTCCCTTCTCAAAGCCAGCAAGAACCAATGAAATATTTTTCACATTGTATCACTCTGGCACTGACTCCTCTCCTTCTCTGTTCCATGTTTAAGAACTCTTGTGACTGGAGTACCTGGTTGGCTCTAGTCAGTGGAGCCCACAACTCCTTTTTTTTTTTTTTTTTTGAATACTTTGTCAGAGAAAAAGAGAGAGAGAGGGAGGGCACAAGCAGGGGGAATGGCAGGTAGAGGGAGAAGCAGTCTCCTCACTGAGCAGGGAGCCTGATGTGGGACTGGATCCCAGGACTTCAAATTCACTATGTGTCCTTCTAGTAATGTTGGGTTTCTTGAATATATTCCCAGCATATTGATATTGAGCAGGACAGAATTCTAACATTTATTTTCAGTATTTTTTATTTCTTTCCCTCTTCTTCAACATTCATTGTACTTCTGATGGGAACCCTTGGTAGGTGGCTGTTTTCCAGTATCTTTCCTCATCAACAATTTCCATAGATATAGAACACCTAATAAATATTTTAAAAGAATCACATATTTTAAAAATCTCCCATGCCCTGAGAAGATCAATATTCTGTATTCTTTTAGTGATCCTTTAAAACGGAATCTAATTATGGGATCCATTAAGATTTTGCTTGTTTCAATTATTTTTACATGAAGAATATGTTAATTCTTCATATCTCTTAAGAGACTGGATAATATCATATAGAAAATATGCTATATTGGGGCGCCTGGGTGGCTCATTGGGTTAAGCCTCTGCCTTCGGCTCAGGTCATGATCCCAGGGTCCTGGGTTCAAGCCCTGCATTGGGAGGTCTCTGCTCAGTGGGGAGCCTGCCTCCCCCTCTCTCTCTGCCTGCCTCTCTGCCTACTTGTGATCTCTCTGTCAAATAAATAAATAAAATCTTTAAAAAATATGCTTTATTGCTGTGTAACTCAAATTACTTCATATCAAAATTTTCCCAATCTGTACTTTCTTAAATTATGCTAAGTTGATCAATATTTACACACATATATTTTATAGTGTTAAAAGTGTGAACATTGGATTTCTTCCGACATATGGGGGTAGCCAACTGGTCTGAATGAAAATCATTGTTTCACAGATAGTACTGTGGATTTAACATAGAGCTAGGGATGACTTGAAAAAAAAATAAAATTGCCTCTTAGCAATGAATGATTAAGAGATACTTATAGAACTGTTGAACAAGGCTGTGAATCAAATTACTTATAGTCTTTGATGAAAACAGAGCTCTATGCTTAAATTCCTGGAATCATATTTTCGAGCTCAGTACCAGCATCATTTTTCAAGCTATTATCTTGATGCTTTCTTACTCATTTCCCATCTTCCTGCCTTCTTCTCCTTCACCCTCCCCTTCCAATCAGTCAGCTGGACTTTATAAAACTCTCCTGACTCCATCCATTTCTTTTTATCCACTCTGCCACTAGCCTAGTCCAAGTCACCATTACCCTTCACAGCCTCTTACCTGTTTTCCTACATCCTGATTTACCCCTAATCCAGTGGCCACATTGTTGCCGGTAACATTTTTCCCCCTAAAACAAGAATTCCTTTAGTAGTTTCTATATTCTTTAGGGGAAAAAGTTCCCAAGACAGTTTCCAGTTTTCTCCCTTTCACCTTTGGGGTTTAGCCTCGTCTTGCACCTTCCACTCTCTCCCTTTGAATTCCAGGAACTCTGAATTTCTGTGGGTTCCATGTTCTCACTGTGTTTACATTTGCAGAGACAAACAAATGCTCTGGAAAGTGTTTCAAACATCTTTCTACCTATTCCTGTTCTTAACTCCCACCCACCCTTTGGGTATGTTCTTCAACAAGCTCTTTTCTCGACTTCTCCTTGATGCTACAGTACTCTGAATATCCTCTGTCATAAAATACATCAAACTTTATCATAACTTCTTGGTTAGTTAGCTGCCTTGCTTCTATATTGCCAGCTCCATGGGAACTCGGATGGCATCTTACTGGTTCTTGTTGCTTGGTATTTAGTAAGTTTTCAACAAATATTTATACAAAAAATTGTCTTGTCTGTTTTTTGTAAAAATTTATTTATTTATTATTTGAGAAGGAGGTGGGGAGAGGAAGAGAGAGAATCTCAAGCCAACTCTCCACTGAGTGCAGAGCCCAATGTGGGGCTCTGCCCCTTGACCCCGAGTTCATGACCTGAGGTCATGACCTGAACTAAAATGAATAGGCAGATGCTTAACTGACTGAGCCACCCAGGGACCCCTGTCTTGTCTGTTCTAAAACTTCTCAAAGAACACGACAAACTATTCATTATTCTACTAAGTTTAAAACCTTCAAGTTGGGAATTAAACCCTTAGGTTTAACTTGAACCCCATTTGTAGCAATTTCAGACTCTTCTGAATTCCTCTGTCTTCAGTGGAAAAAGAAGCTTTCTGATATCCCACTATCATTATCCATTTTAATGATATCTAAAAGGGTTTAGAAACTTGAGGAATGTTTGTTAGGTAAGTTGGAGGATGTAGACTATTTTTCTCATTGAACAGTTAGTCAGCATCTTTCAAAAATGTCATTGAGGGCTATGAGCTGGTGAAAAAGTCAAGTCATGGTAGACTAGTCCAAGATCTACATCAAGAGTGTATCTTACAATGTTATATGTCAATTATAGCTTAACTAAGTTGGGAAGAAAAATAGTGCCTTAGTAGTAATCAAAAAATGATCCCACTTGAAATCCAACACCAGTGGGGGCACCTGGGTGGCTCAGTGGCTTAAAACCTCTGCCTTCAGCTCAGGTCATGATCTCAGGGTCCTGGGATTGAGCCCCACATCAGGGTCTCTGTTCCACGGAGAGCCTGCTTCCTCTCTCTGCCTGCCTCTCTGCCTACTTGTGATCTCTGTCTGTCAAATAAATAAATAAAGTCTTAAAAAAAAAAAAGAAATTCAACACCAATGGAGACTTTCAGGACAGTAGTTGAGTAAGAGCAGGGCTTATGGTTTTTGGGTCTTACATTTAAATCTTTAATTCACTTTGTGTTGATTTTTGTGCATGGTATAAGATAATGGTCCAATTTCATTTTTTGCATGTGGAGATTCAGTTTTCCCCAAACCATTCTTGTCATCTTTGTTGAAATTAGTTAATTATTTATGTGTGGGTTCTCTACTCTGTTCTGTTGGTCTATGTGTCTGTTTTTATGCCAACACAATACTGTTTGTGTTACTCTATCCTTTTAATTTTAGTTCGATATCAGGAAGTGTGAAGCCTCCAATTTTGTTCTTCTTGTTCAAGATTGCTTTGGATATTTGGGGTCTTTTGTGGTTCCATATAAGTTTCAGGATTGTTTTTCTATTTCTGTGAAAAATGTATTGGAGTTTTCATTGGGATTTCATTGAATCTGTAGATCATTTTGGGAAGAAGTCACCTTTCAACCCTGTTAAACATTTATCTGAGTCTTCTTCAATTATTTCATCTGTACTTTATAGTTTCCAATTTATACACCTTTCTTTCTTTGGCTGCATTTATTCTTGATATTTTATTCCTTCTGTTGCCAATGTAGGTGGGTTTGTTTTCTTAATGTCTCTTTTAGATAGATTGATGTTAGTATTTAGAAATGTAACTGATTTTTGTAGGTTGATTTTGTACCCTGCAACTTTACTGAATTCATTTATTAGGTTTTTTTTTTTTTAAGATTTTATTTATTTATTTATTTGAGAGAGAGAGAGAGAGTGAGAGAGAGCATGAGAGGGGAGAATATCAGAGGGAGAAGCAGACTCCCCATGGAGCTGGGAGCCCGATATGGGACTTGACCCTGTGACTCTGGGATCTGAGCCGAAGGCAGTTGCTTAACCAATGGAGCCACCCAGGCATCCATCATATATTAGTTTTAACAGATTTTTGTTTGTTTGTTTGTTTGTTTTTAGTATAGCCTGCTATATTTTCAATATGTAAGACTATGTTATGTGCAAATAGAGACAATTTTACTTTTTCCTTTCCAATTTGGATGTGTTTAATTTCTTTTTCTTGCTTAATTATTCTAAGACTTTCAGTACTATACTGAATAGAAGTGATGGCAGCAGGCAGCCTTGTCTTATTCCTGATCTTAGAGAAAATGCTTTCAAATTTTCCGCATTGAGTATGATGTGACCCGTGGGTTTGTCATATATGGCCTTTATTATGTTCAGATACCATTACTCTATACCTAGTTTGGTGAGAGATTCTGTCCTGAAAGGATGTATTTGTCAAATGCTTTTGGTGTTGTCGTTGTTGCATCTATTGAGATGATCATATGATTTTTATCTTTTATTCTGTTAACGTGGTGTATCATATTTATTGATTTGTATATGTCAAATTATTCCTTTTTAAAAAATATTTGTTTTTTTTTATTTTGGGGAGGGGTAAGGGGAAGAGGAAGAGGGAGAGGGAGAGAGAATCCGCAGCAGACTTCATGCTGAGTGTGGAGCTGGACATGGGCTCAGTCCCACAACCCTGAGATCATGACCTGATCCAAAACCAATAGCTGGTTGCTTAACCAACTGAGCCACCCAGGTGCCCCATTTTTTTTTTCTTTTTTTAAGTAGGCTCCATGCTCAGCCTAGAAATCAAGGCAGGGTTTGAATTCACTGAGATCAGGACCTAAACTGAGATTAAGAGTCAGACACTTAACTTACTGAGCCACCAGGTACCCCTATTTTGAATCATTTTAGATATCCAGGGAGATAATCCAACTTCATCATGGTAACTGATCCTTTTAAAGTGCTGGTGAATTCAGTGTATCAGTATTTTATTGAGGATTTTTGCATTTGTGTCCATCAGGAATACTGGCATGCAATTTTCATTTCTTGTAGTATCCTTGCTTGGCTTTGGTATCAGGATAATGCTGGCTTCATTAAAGGAGTTGGTAAGGGTTCCCTCTTCAGTATTTTGAAAGAATTTGAGAAAGATTAGTATTAATTTTTCTTTAAATGATTGGTAGAATTTGCCAGTGAAGCTCTCCAGTCTTGGACTTTTGTTGATGGGAGGTTTATGATCACTGAGCCAATCACTTACTAACCATTGGACCGTTCAGATTTTCTATATTTATTTCTTCATAATTCAGTCTTGGTAGGTGATTCTCGGAATTTTCTCATTTCTTCTAGGTTGTCTATTTTGTTGATGTATGATCGTTAATTTAAGTTCTTATGATCCTTTGTGTTTTTGTGGTATTGGCTGTAACATTTCTGCTTTCATTTCTATTTTTTTTTTTTTTGAAGATCTTATTTATTTTGAGAGAGAGAGGGAAAGAGGTAAAGTGAGAGACCACAATTGGGAGGGGACAGGCAGAGAGGGAGAAGGGCCCTCCCACCGAGCAGCAGGCCCAATGTGGGGCTTGCACCCAGGACCCTGGGATCATGACCTGAGCTGAAGGCAGGCACTTAACTGACTGAGCCACCCAGGCACTCCTCATTTCTTTCTTTTTTTAAAATTTAAAAAAAAAAGATTTTGTTTATTTATTTGACAGAGAGAGACACAGTGAGAGAGGGAACACAAGCAGAGGGAGTGGGAGTGGGAGAAGCAGGTTTCCCGTCAAGCAAGGAGCCCAATGTGGGGCTCGATCCCAGGACTCTGGGATCATGACCCGAGCTGAAGGCAGATGCTTAATGACTGAACCACCCAGGCGCCCAAGGCACCCCTCATTTCTAATTTTGATTCTTCCCTTTTTTTCCCTTAGTCCAGTTTTGTTTATCTTAAAAAAAAAAACAGTTTTCAGTTTTATTGATCTTTTCTATTGTTTCCTAGACTTTTAAAAATTTATTTTGGTTTTGATGTTTATTACATCATCTTTCCACTAACTTTAGCTTAGTTTGTTCTTCTTTTTCTAGTTTTTTGAGGCATGAAATTAAGTTGTTTATTTAAAATCTTTCTTTTTCCTTAAAGTAGGGATTTATTGCTATAAACCTCCCTCTTAGAAATTTTTTGCTGTATTACACAAGTTTTGCTACATAGCATTTCCATATTTATTGCTATAAACCTCCCTCTTAGAAATTTTTTGCTGTATTACACAAGTTTTGCTACATAGCATTTCCATTTCAGTTTCTCTCAAAATATTTTCCGATTTCTTCTTTGACCCATTGGTTGTTCAAGAATGTGTAGTTCAATCTCCACATATTTGTTAATTTTCCAGTTTTTTTCCTTTTATTGATTTCTAGTTTCAGACATCATGGTTGGAAAAGATACTTGAAATGATTTCAATCTTCTTCGATTTATAAAGATTTATGTTGTTGTCTAATATTTAATTTATCCTGGAGAAGTGTGTGCTTCGGAAGAATGTGTATTCTATTGCTGTTGAATGGAATGTGCTGTAGATTTTTGTTAGGCTTGTTTGTTCTAAAGCATAGGTTAAATCCAGTGTTTCCTTATCGATTTTCTGTCTAGATGATCTATCCATTGTTGATAGTGAGGTTTTGAAGTTCCTTTCTGTTATTGTATTGCTGTCTAGGTCTCCCTTCAGATCTGCTTTGTATGTTTTGTGTATTTATGTGCTTTAAGTTTGGGTGCATATATATTTACAAAGTTATTTCCTCTTGAGGAATTGGCTCTCTTAATATAATGACCTTCTTTGTCTTTTATTATAGTTTCCAGCTTAAAATCTATCTCATAGATACAGCTGCCTTTGTTCTCCATTTATATGGGGTATTTTTCTCCATCCCTTGATTAGAGAATTTTGTCCATTATATTTAAAGTAATTATTGATAAGTGAAGCCATTTTTCTCCATCTCCAAGCCTTACTCCTCTCTGTCTCTACTCATTTTCTGTTTTGATGTCACAATTTGCATCTTTTTTATTGTGTAGCCATCCACAAATTATTATAATTACCTTTGCTACTTTTTCCTTTAACCTTTATTCTTTCATATGTGATTTAAACACCACCATTATAATATTAGTGTATTTTGAATTTGACTATATTAAATAACTGCCTTTGTCAATGAGTTTTATACTTTCATATGATTTTTATGGTACTGGTTAGAACCCTTTCTGTTTGAAGGGCTTTTTTTTTTTTAGACTAATTATGGATGCCAACTGCTTATGGTGTCGCAGAAACTATTCCCTTACTCAGTCATTTACTCACTCATTCACTCACTAGTTCCTTGAGCAAACATTTATTGAGAACCTACTATGTATGAGGGATGGTACTGAGGGGAAGGGACACGATGACTATAAAGGTGAATAGTGCCATGTAGTACAGAGAAAGAGGCATAAACCAATATGCACAGCGTGTTGCAACAAGAAGAATAATTGGAGTGGTGACTAGCTGTAGAATTGGAAGTGGAAAACTAGAATTTCTGATGAGTAGGGCAGGGGAAATGTGGGTGTTTCAAATTACACTCATATCCTGGAAGTTTCGTCCCCACAGGAAAGACACATTGTCCCCCTACCCTCAATCCTGTCACTCCCTTCTCAGATAGAATCCCACTGAGCCACCATTACTAATAGGATCATGTTAGATCCCTGGTGTGCTGAAGCACAAAGAAGGTTGAAGGCCATTGAGTTAAGAGGATATGCAAACTGCTAGGGGACACTGAGGGGATCCTGGAGGACTTCATTAAGAAGATAGTATTTTTCCTGCATTTTGAAGAAGAAATTTGTCAAAGAAAGCTATGCTGGGCAAAGGATACAATGGGTAAAGGCCAGAAACAGAAGACAGATTTTTTTTTTCTATTTAGGAAACATCAAGGAAAAGATTTGTATAACTGCAGCATAGATGTGGTGTGTGTGTGTGTGTGTGTGTGTGTGTGTGTATGTGTGTGTGTGTGTATGTGTGTAAATGTGCTGGGCATAGTTGGAACTATATTTTGATGAGTGGGGTGTACTCCACTAGAAAGTTTTCGCCCCCCCCCCCTTTTTTGGAAGAGAATGAACATTAATTGTCTTCACAGTTAACACCTTCTTTATAGTCAAATTCAGATTTCAGGAAGAGCCTGGATTATAATTACATTTCTCTGGCCTCTCTTCTGCCCCTATTTCTTCTTTTCTAGACAACTGCATTTGCAGATTTGATATGAACCAGTGACTGAAAAAAAATTCCTTCTGTCAACTAGTTTATCTTGTTACTGACATGAATAATCAGATTCAATTGGATTAAACAAGCTGTAACACAGTGTCAAAACCCATTAGCAATATAAGAGCTTCTAGCCATAAAGAACTCTTTCTGTATATCTTAGAGTTTTCCTCATGAAAGGAAAAATCCAAACTAAAGGAAACAATGTGTTTCATTTACAAGCTCAAAGTGTCCCAGGGTCGTCTCTAGGTTTGATTGGCTCTCTGGTTTGATTTTTTTCCTTTTCTTTTTTTCTGGAAATGAAGAGCAGGGTTATCTTCTTGGCAATCTTGTGTGTGTGTGTGTGTGTGTGTGTGTGTGTGTGTGCGCGCGTGCGCGCGCATGTGTGTGTGTATGATGTTTCCTTGACAGAATTAAAAACCTGGATACATCAAACTTTGCATGTTATCCAGATTTTCAAAAGGGAGAAAAATGAGGGGCTATATCCAAAACCAAGGAGGAAGAACATGATATCTCCTCCTGTCTTTTGGGATAGTATTTCACACAATTCTGGAACTGCTGTTGTATTTTGCCTGAGTCAATGGCACCATACATCTCCTAAATTCACATGCCTATGAACTCCCTGAAGATACACAGGTAGAGAGGTTGGCTATTGTAATTGACAAGATGGCAACAACTCATGGGAGTGTCAGAGGTGGAAACTTAACTGTATTGTAAATGGACCCACATTAAACAATCTTAGTGCCCTATTTTTAACTTTCTGAGGAGCCTCCACACTGTTTTCCAGAGTGACTGTACCAACTTGCATTCCTACCAGCAGTGTAAAAGGGTTCCCCTTCCCTCACATCCTCTCCAATATTTGTTGTTTCTTGCTTGACAATTTTTGCCATTCTAACTGGTGTAAGGTGGTATCTCAATGTGGTTTTGATTTGAATTTCCCTGATGGCTGATGATGTTGAACATTTTTTCATGCGTCTGCTAGCCATTTGAATGTCTTCTTTAGAGAATTGTCTGTTTACGTCTTCTGCCCATTTTTTTTTGACTTGCTTTTTTATTTTCTGGGTGTTGAGTTTGAGAAGTTCTTTATAGATCTTAGATGCCAGCCCTTTATCTGTAATGTTATTTGCAAATATCTTTTCTCTTTCCATGGGTTGTCTCTTTGTTTTGTCGACTGTTTCCTTTGCTGTGCAGAAGCTTTTTATCTTGATGAAGTCCCTAAAGTTCATTTTTGCTTTTGTTTCCCTTGCCTTTAGAGACATTTTTTTTAAAGATTTTATTTATTTATTTGACAGACAGAGATCACAAGTAGGCAGAGAGGCAGGCAGAGAGAGAGGGGGAAGCAGGCTCCCTGCTGAGCAGAGAGCCCAATGTGGGGCTCGATCCCAAGACCTGAGATCATGATATGAGCTGAAGGCAGAGGCTTTAACCCACTGAGCCACCCCGTTGCTGCTGGAGACATGTTTTGAAAGAAATTGCTGCAACCGATGTTGAAAGGTTACTGCCTATGTTGTCCTCTAGGATTTTGATGGATTCCTGTCTCACATTGAGATCTTTTGTTTACCATGAAGATAAGGATGTAGTCAAAAGAAGGATCATATGCACCCCAATGTTCATAATAGCAACGTTCACAATAGCCAAACTGTGGAGCTGAGATGCTCTTCAATAGACGAATGGATAAAGAAGATGTGGTCCATATATACACTGGAATATTACCCATCAGAGAGGCTGAATACCCAACATTTCCATCAACATGGATGGGACTGGGGGAGATTATGCTAAGTGATAGAAGTCAAACAGAGAGAGACAATTATCATATGGTTTCACTTATTTGTGGAACATAAGGACAGTATGGAGGACATTAGGGGAAGGAAGGGAAAAATGAAGGGAGGGTAATCAGAAGGGGAATGAGCCATGAGAGACTATGGACTCCAGGAATCAAACTGAGGGTTTTAGAGGGAAGGCGGGTGGGGGGATGTGTGAGCCCGGTAATAGGTATGCTCCAGTGCATGGAGCACTGGAAACAATGCAAACAATGAATGGAAACATATGCAAACAATGAATCATGGAACACTACATCAAAAACAATGTTGTACTGTATGGTGACTAACATATCATAATAAAAAACAACGCAAACATATCATAATAAAAATTATAAAATAAACAAAAACAAAAAACAATCTTAGTCACTTCCCACTGATCATTACCCCTTAAAGAAAATACATTTGCAGGCAAAAGCAGTATCTGATGCCTTTCTTTGTAATAATTGCATTAAAATGCTAAGTGAATAGAGATTACTCATGCCTGCCTTTATAGGCATTTGCAATATGTGTATGGTCTCTGCTGAAAGGATCAAATAAAACCAGATATACAAGATGAAATATAAGTGCACACCACTACTTTCCCCTTTTCCTCTGGAATCATCTCAGTCATATGATGATCCTGGGTTGAAGTAATCAAAATGAAAGCAGAAAGAAAAAATGGAGGCATTTTAATACTTCCTGTCGATTCATTTTCACCAAGTCCTAGAGGGCAATATTATAAATAACACTTTCATGCATCAGGCATACTTGCCCCCCAGTGCCTCAGACAGACTTTATCTTTTCTGAATTTAGGCAGGAGTTGAGCTCCAGTCTTAACTGAATCCTCTTGCACTGGAGATTTAGCTAAATCCTTTAAGCTTAATCTTGACCTTTGTTTAGAAAATAAATGGTTGATCTCCAATGGCAAGCCCTGGGAGTGCAGTTTGCAAGGCATGCTGCCAAGGACCCCTACACACTACTCACACATTTCTTGTATGAACATGCCTTGAAGAAGCATAGCAGTATTGGGTTGCCTGTAGGCCTCCTTATTCCAATACGTGGCATGGGAGCAGACTCACACAGGAACCAGCCTGGCTAAGAGGGCTCTACTTATCTTCCCTGTCCTACTGGGCACCAGAATGTAACTGTAATGGTCAGCTGGGATTCCCTTGACCTGGTTTCCCATCTTCAATACCTAGAAGGGTGTCTCTAGATTGTTATCTAGATTTTTTGAAATCTCTAGATTTTATCTCTAGATTTTTTGGGGAAAGAGGGGAGATTAGTTAAAATAATTGAAACTACACTTTTGAAACTATAGTTTACAATCCTTTAACTTAAGTATAGTTACTCATTATAAATTATGAGTATAATATGTAGGTTTCTGCCAAAATTTCAAATCCTTTCTTTCTGAGACTATGGCAAATATAGGTTGGCTAATTGTCTTTGATTTGAACTCACTCTGATTTCTTTTCCTTTATTATCCAGATCCTGTTTATTCTCCTTGGTATGACCCTTGTGGTCCCCAGCTGACCTTCACTAAGATGGTCATTTCTTTGTATGTCAGCATTATAGTAATAGCAGAAACTTCTGGATCATTGAATTGTTTCATTTACGGTCTTTACCAAGTGTATAGATATTTCCCCACACCGCTGGCCTCTGGGTATCCCTCTGGAATGATTTCTCTATTTGCCTGGATCTACTACTTTCTGCCACTCTTGGGCACTGTCCAATTACTATCTTTTGTTCAGTCTGTTCCCTCCACATTGTCCTTAATAGTAGATCTGGGAGGACTTAACACTATTTGCACCTTTCAGAAAGAAGAATAACTTTCAGACTGAGTTAGAGTTAAACTGGAAAATTAACATGTCCTGTTTTGTTTAATCTTCACAACTGCCCCTAAGGTTGGTACAATTGTTATTCCACTTTACTCATAAAATTATTGAGGCCAGGTGAATTTGTGTGATTTGAAAAGGTTAACCCTAACTCGTATAAGAGTGGATTTAGAACTGAGGTGATTTGATTTCAGAGCTGATTACTCTGCTGGGATGCTTCCATCAGGTGTAAACACAGTTTATCCCTGACCTGCACTAACCCAACTTACACTGATCCATGGTAAGAGTATGACCAGGTAAACTGAGTCAAAGTCATCACAGTACCCAGTGTCAGTTTTGCTAAAGGACATACTGTATGTCTTAAACTTTAGTCTCTGCTTAGGGTTGACATGGAAGGATCCTATCCATCAACATCATTTCCCTATTAAACCTGTCCTCTGTGTTTATAGAAACTGAAGTTGATTATGTGGTAAGCCCCAGAAAGTTGTGCCTACTTTGTTGTGCCTAGAGACTTCCCAGGTGTTCAAATGAGAAATGACAGACTGGTCTTACTTTCCACTGAAATGTTTCACCAGAACAGTCTTTGGGTCTGAGCCTTTTCTCTTTGGGATGTGACAGAGGAAAGAGTAGACAGAATGTCTGCCTACTTGCCATTCCTCCAAACACCACTTTCATGTCCCTGGGCCCTTCCTCCAGCTGTTCCCTCCCCCCAGAATTCCTTCAACTTCTTTCCCTAGCTGACCCAATCCTTTGATCCTTAATATCTGGGTTCAAAACTCACTTTTTCTGTGGAAACTCCCCCACACCTTTCCTTTGCGCAATCACCGACCATATTCTTGGAGAGAGAATGAATGACTTCTGTGTTTCCGATTCTAGATTCTTCCATCATGCATATGGTTTATGCATATCCCATGCATATATGCACATGCCCCGGTATATGCACATCCTAGATTGTTTGTTCTTTGATGGCAAGGACCATCTATTTTCATTATTCTTGAACTTGTTTTTCCTAGCATAGTGTCTGGCACATACACGTACCCAATATACAGACTGATATTTAAGAATTTGAGAATATTCAAAGGCATAAGAAGGGCATTAGTTATCGAACCAGATTCTACAGGGCTAAAATTTCCAGTAGCCATATCAGGAACAATTCACTCATCCACAGTGAATAACCTTGTCTGGAATAGTGGAAGGCAGGGGCCACATTCATCTTATCTCGCAGTAGCACATTTGGCACGTGGCATGATGTCTGGCACATAGTGCTCCGCTCGCAATACAGTTGTTGAACCAACATTGTGAGACCATTATTCTTACAAGCCTGCCACAGAGACACAACATACACTCCCACTGCGTATTATTACTAAGAAGGAGCAATGGGTGTTATATGCAACTAATGAGTCGTTGAAAACTAATGATGTACTATATGCCGGCTAACTGAACATAATTTAAAAAAAGAAAGAAAATGCCCTTATCTTAAAAGCTGTAGTCCCATGCCAAAAATAGTTGGGGTGGGGTGTGGGGAGCCCTTAGTCAGAACAGGCAGTTGGTGACCTGCTCTATCAGTACACTCAAAAATGTCTTCTTTCAGGTGTTCCATGACATAATTTAGCAACAATCCAGACTCCTGCGACTTTCCCACAGTTTACTGCACATTATAACTAATGGTTAAGCAGGGTTCTAGTAAATCACATCTTTTTTTTTTTAATCACATCTTTATGTGAGCGTGAAGAACTGTCCGATGAGCTAATGGGCCAGACGTACCGCACCTCACTCCAACGCCTCTCCTGTTTTTTTTTTTTTTGGCAGAGCTTCAACCACTGCCTTTAATTCTAACGTGATTTGGCCAGCCCTTCCACACCTGGGGAGACCTTTCCCGCTTCTGAACACAAACACAGCCCTTCCCACCCACACCCGCCCACCCGCCCGCTCACCCACACGTCTTTTCCCAGCCTGAGCTTCATAAAGGACTTGATGCTTCATTTACAGTGACACTTTCATTGTCCCCTGAGGGTCCTCGTATATTCTTCAGTAAACGCAATGCCGTGCAGTTGTTGAACAAATAGACTGTGAGTCAGCCTGTGAGAGCCGAGGATAATAGTGTGTTCAAAATAAGAACAAAGGGAGGGCCAGAAGGAAAATAAGAGAGGTGGAAATTTGCCAGAAATCTGTTCGGGAAAATAGAAGTTTTTGAGACTATGTCTATTTAGAACAGGTTTTAGTCTTAATAAAATATAAGGTTTTTTCCTTTCATAAAGAAATTTTCTGCATGAATGTTTATAGTTGCATTATTCATAATAACCAAAAGGTGGGAAATGACCCAAATGTCCACCACATGATAAATGGATAAACAAAATGTTTATATTGGTATATTCATATCATAATAATTCCACATATATTCATATAATAGAACAGCACTTGACTGTAAAAAAGGGATGTATTACTCATACATGCTTCAGTGATGAATCTTAAAAACATGCTAAGTGAAAAAAGACAGTCACAAAACAGCACACCTGTGATACCATTGGTATGAAGTGTCCAGAATAAGTAAGTCTGTAGAGGGTAGATGAATACTAGGATGGCCAGGTGATAGGGTGTTCATAGCCAAAGGAAAAACGGTGTCTTTTTGAGGTAATAAAAGTGTTTTAAAATTGCTATAGTGATGGTTGATGATTTAGTATATTTGGGAATTAACTAAAATCCACTGAGTTAGGCACTTTAAATGGATGAATTGTATGGTGCATTATTTTGCTAAGGCTATTGCAGCAAAGAACCACAGATTGGGTGGATTCAACAACAGAAAGGAATTTCCTTACAGTTCTGAAGTCCAGAAGTCCGAGATCAAGGTATTAATAAGGTTGTGTAGAAAGGATCTGTTCCGGGCGTCTCTCTTTGACTTGTGGATCCCTGTCTTTTCCCTGTGTCCCCACATAATCTTCTTTCTGTGTCTGTGTCCATATTTCCTATTCTTTTTATTAATTAATTTAGTTTTATTTTTTTATAAACATATAATGTATTTTTAGCCCCAGGGGTACAGGTCTGTGAATCGCCAGGTTTACACACTTCACAGTGCACATTTCCTATTCTTATATGGACACCAGTCATTGGATTGGGGCCCACTCTAATGACCTCATTTTAACTTCATTATCTTGATAAAGACCCTATCTCCAAATATGGTCACATTTTGAGACATTAGAAACTTTGACTTCCATATACATATTTTGAGGGAATACAATCTGGCCTATAACATATGGTATGTGAATTTTATCTCAATAAAAGTGTTTACAAAAAAAGATTTCCCCCTAGACGTTGAGCCTGCTTCTCAGAGTTCACCTGGGTAGAGGAAGTTAAACGAAAAAACACACTTGTTTGTCACAGAGCAGTCCTTTGCTGTTTCTGTGACTGGTCTGTGCTCACTCTAGCCCCAAGTCTACAAGTGTGAAACTACAGCAATGTAGTAGGAATAAACCAAAGTTCACTAAAAAAGGCCCATAATTTGAATCTAATAACTGACGTGTTTTATTTAGCCTGCATAGTGTTTTCACAATTTTCGAATTTATACCTTTGAATTCTTTTTTTTTTTTTCTAAGATTTTATTTATTTGACACAGAAAGAGAGAGCACAAGTAGGGGGAACAGCAGGCAGAAGGAGAGGGAGAAGCAGGCTCCCCGCTGAGCAGGCCCTTGGGATCCCTTGAGATGATGACCTGAACCAAAGGCAGACACAAAGGCGCCGCAATCCAAGGCATGCACATACTACCATTTGCTGCAGTCCTCACCATTCCCTATGGCCTGACACATGGCATGCCTTATTCATTTACTAACCACCTGAACATTTTGGCATTTGAGCCCTCAGGAAAAAACACATCAACAGGTCTCGGTATCTTGTAGTACATCTAACACATAGCATTATTGTAAAAATGAACAAACAAACAAACAAACAAAACAGGTTTCTTAACTTTCTGATTAAAAGTCCTAGTGCAGAAGGACACTTACATGACAGTTTGGATTCAGACTCACTGTATAGACTATGTTTTGTTGGACTGTGCACGGCAGTTATAAAGATAGGCAAAATCTAAATTTAACAAATTTTGATATCAAGGGAACATTGGGTAGGTAGATGTCTCAGACATAAGCAAATAATTTTCATTTGAAATATAAAATTTAGGTCCTTAAAATACATACATGCTTTTAAGACATTTTCTTCTTAGCTTAGTAAATCATGTACAAAGGCAAGTAGTCTAAGACTCTGTTATGGGGGGGCGCTGGGTGGCTCAGTGGGTTAAGCCTCTGCCTTCGGCTCAGGTCATGATCTCGGGGTCCTGGGATCCAGCCCCACATCAGGCTCTCTGCTCAGTAGGGACCCTTCTCCCCCCCCCCCCCCACATAGACTTTCTCTCTGCCTACTTGTGATCTCTGTCAAGTAAATAAATAAAAAATATTTTAAAAAAAGACTCTGCTGTGGTATAGTTACATTTATGTGGATGTACCACATATTCCGTTATTTCCTCCTATTTCACATGATAAAGACTTACCTAACAGGGTTACTTTTTTTTGGTTTGTTTGTTTGTTTGTTTGTTTATTTACAGCATAACAGTGTTCATTGTTTTGGCATCACACCCAGTGCTCCATGCAGTACGTGCCCTCCCTATTACCCACCACCTAAGATTTTATTCATTTATTTGACAGAGAGAGATCACAAGCAGGCAGAGAGGCAGGCAGAGAGAGAGAAAGGGGGGGAAGCAGGCTCCCCGCTGAGTAGAGAGCCAGACTTGGAGCCTGATCCCAGGACCCTGAGATCATGACCTGAGCCGAATGCAGAGGCTTAACCCACTGAGCCACCCAGGCGCCCCTCTAACAGGGTTACTTTACACAAGTATTTTTCACAGCTTAGAGGGCATCATCCGGAAGGCTTGCTAACACAGACTTCTGGACTCTATCTCCAGGGTTTCTGATCTAGTAGATTTGGACTGGAGTCTTAGAATCTGCATTTTTAAGAAGTTTCCAGAGGATACTGCTGGCGCAGGAACCACACTTTGAGAACCACTGGCCTTAAAGAATGTGAGCCGTCTCTCCGTTTCAGCTCAAACATGGCCTCACCCTAATTTTTAAAACCTTTGAGAAATTCTAGGAAGTGAGTCGAACTGACCAGTTCGTAAGAGCCTGACCTTCCAGTCAGTGAGGCAGATAGAGTCTATTTGTAGAAAGACACAGAGAAGACAGGCTGAGTGGGCTAACACAATCCATTTCCCTACCCTGATTAGCAGAGAATGGAGTTTTAAAGGAAACATTTTCTTGAGTATTATAAAATCATCAGCTTTTTTTTCTTTAGGACATTGTCTTTTTTTTTTTAAAGATTTTATTCATTTATCTGACAGAGAGAGATCACAAACAGGCAGAGAGGCAGGCAGAGAGAGGAGGAAGCAGGCCCCCCGCCGAGCAGAAAGCCTGATATGGGACTCCATCCCAGGACCCTGAGATTATGACCTGAGCTGAAGGCAGAGGCTTAACCCACTGAGCCACCCAGGTGCCCCTAGGACATTGTCTTTTGAGATGGTCAGATTCAAAGGCTTGAACAGATAATTAGTGTTCAGTATACTTTCATGTTTGGAATCATGGACTAGCAAACAAAATTTAGATGATGTTTGTGAAATGTACTGTGCCCTGCATGGGTCATAAAGATGAGGGGAAGAAGTGGGAAATATGGAATAATGGGCATTCATTTTTTTCTTAGAAGCTAGACCTTATTTTACGATGGAGTAAAATACCTTTTTATCAACCTGAGCTTATCTCAAAATTGTATTTCTTCAAAATGTGACCACGCCCCTTCAGGTTTTATTTCTGTACTTACTGAAAATGCTGACAGTAATCATTGTTTCTGTTAAATCCATACTTTTCGCATAGGTGCTTTGTACATGTTACTTAATTTGAGACTTATCATAACCCTATCAGATATTATTATCCATTACAGAAATTGAGGCTTAGTGTTTTAATCACTTGCCTGTGGTCACAATTCCAGTCTATTTGCTTTAGGACCTTGTTCTTCTCTACATTCAAAACTTCCTCCACTGATTTAAAGGACTGCGCCAGACGTTCATAGCAAGAAACTGATCAAGGGCGTGAGCAGAATAAAGCAAAATGGTGATTCTTAGAGCACCCAGAGGTTTTAATCCCTTGAAAATCAAACTGAATATTGGAATTGTTTTTGGAAAGTGTCATTGGTTGAAAAAAAATACAGAATATAATTTATATATTTTGTTACATTTGCCCAATGTTTTCAAGTCCATTTTTCGTTACCTTGCTCAAATTTTGAGAGGAAAAGAGTGCTCAGAACTATGAGGAAGAAAAATATATTCTGAAAGAAAAGATCTTATGACCCAAATATTACAACAGGATAACCTTACTTTGGTAGTAAGTCTTCAACTTAAGAGTATTCTACCGTATAATTTCATTTTCTGCTCGTGCATCTGAAGTTTGTCTTTTTCTCTTTCATGGTTCCTGATTGTAGATTAGGTAAAAGCCCATATGATTTTCTTAAGGCTCGGAAAACTCAGCAGCCCTCTCCCTGCAGGACTCAACCACAGGCTGGTGGAGGGTGATGTCAGCTTCCAATTAACGAGACAGGAATAGTATTTACTGTCATGAAACTTAAATATGTGTAGACCATATCCTGTCCCTTAAATGACACACCCCAGTAGTTAATTCCTGGTGGAATCACGAAAGACATAGGAAAATAGTCATCTATTTTACTTTTGAATGTGAGCATAAATGTATAGATCTATCTTCTTGAACCTGGCTTGATTTCCTCTCCAGGTGATTCTACTTACTATTAGGAGTCCAGCCTTCCAGTTGCTCAGTTCAAAAACATGAAGATGTTCCTTGACTCCTCTCATTCTCTCCCGCTCCCCATCCTATCCATCAACATTTGCTGTCAGCATTAGCTGCCAAATATATTTGAAATTTGGCTCATTTCTCACCACTTCCCTGGCTTTTAACCCCGGTCCAACCACCAGCATCTCTCATTTGGATCACTGCAAGGACCTCCTCACTGAATTCTCTGCCTCTACCTTACTCCCCAGCAATCAATCCCAACAAAGCAGCTGGTGTGGTTCTAACAGAGTGATCATACAATATATATTTTTAAAAGACTCATTAGTGTGCTCAAAATCTTCTAATGGTTTCTCGCCTCTACCCAGGGTAAAAAGCCTCAGGGGCTTGTGATAGCCTGCACGCTGGCTTCTCTTCTCCTGAGCTCATCTTTCTACACCAACTGCACTACTGCCCTCTCCTGCCCCCCCAGAAGGTGTGGCCTCACCCTCGCCTTCTTCAGGTCCTTGCCTAAACATTGACTTTCGCTGTAAAGCCTTTGACTACCTTTGTTAAAATTGACACCTGCCTGCTTCCTGACGCCTCTTTCCCTAATTCATCGTTTTACATACTTTATACATTTAATGTATTCAAATTTCAGTATCTGTCTCCTTCCTCTGGAATGCAGCCTTCCGGAGGGCAGGGATTTTGTATGTTCATATTCATTGTTGTATCTGCAGTGCTTACAACAGTGCTGGATATATAATAGGGTCTCAACAAAGACTTGTGATATTTCCAGACAATAGTTACTTCCAACTGCAATTAAGACACCTCAAGCGAATATTTATTTGGGGGCAAAGTCGGAGAGGAGAACCGTCTTCCTCCTTTCTGCTCCCTAGTAGCCAGGAATTTGACAGGATGTGTCACAGTAGGGTAAGTTCCCCTATGGTACGTATAGCAGTGAACACTTTCTGAAGGGACTGTACCAGTCCAAATTCTGCCCCATCTCTGCACTTTACTTGTGAGCTGGAGAGTTGGGTTTATGGCTCTAATTATGATCATGAAAGACAGCTGAAAATTTGAAAGGACTGAGCCATATCCTTGTCTTTGGAGAACACTCCCCCCCCCCCCCCCCCACTAAGCAAGTCAATCAGCCAATTCTACCATTGATTTCTAGGTGGTTTGAAACCCTGGGTATCTAATCCAGATCTAGAGGAGCCAAGAAGGAGCGATCCCCAACAAGGTAAAAGTTGCACTGTGATTTCCCTGGGTAGACATCTGCATGTCAGTTTCATGGGAAACCCTGGGCTGTGAAATCTCTACTCCCACCTTCCAAGGTCCTGAGTTGCCAGTGGTGGCCAATGATGGCTAAGTGCCAGCCTTCTTGGCCTTGTAAGTTGTGCCAATCACTAAATAGGCTCATTTTTTCTTTTAAAAGAGACATGAGCTTTTGTGCTTCATAACCCTTAACACACATGCCAAGCAGCTTAAGAAATTCTGCTGAATCAGAAGCAATACAGGCTGCCAATTCACACATGCCAAAAGTTTCTTAGCACCACTCAAAGTTTGCTTTGACGACCAAAGCCTATGATGGTAGGTCTGAGTTTCCAGCAGGTCTGGAATGAAGGATCTGGCAGAATGTTTTATGTTATTTTTCCCCTGACAAATTTCCCTCTACATTTTCCTGACTCTCCTGATACCCATTATGTCATGCCTCATCATGTTAGGCCAAGCAACAGCCCACAGTGTGGTAGAAACAATTTTAAGAAAACGAGGGGGTTAGGTGTCTGTGTAGAGCATGCTTTAGAGCCTCAGGTACATAGCTCCTGGGTACACAGTTTATATGTGCAAGGGTGCCAACACCTGAGACTTTGGGAGTGGTCACTCCATAGGGCTGTTCATCCAGTAGTGAAGTGAGGCATTAAGTCAAATTGATCTGATATTGATGAAATACAGGCCAAAAGCCAGAACTATGGAGAAAACAAGCAGATGTTAGAAGGAATCATGTGTCTGTCTGTCTGTCTATCTACCTAGGGAAGAGTGGCAGAACCAGTGGGAAGTCCTTAATATAAGTATGTTTTCAACGGGCTATGTTTCCATGGATTTTAATATGTACTCTTTAACTTGTGTTAATTATAAATACAATTTCATAAAGTAGAGTTCTTGAAATAAAGGTAGTAATAATTCCAATGTTTGGAAATTGTTCCTTGTTCAGTGTTCTGTCTCATCAGCCGTTCCTGTCCTCCCTTCCCTAACCCTACCCAAGCTGCATTATCTGCTTTCTCTAACCAGCTCTGTGCCTACATTTCCTTGCTAGGCCCCTGGCCGGTAGGGTACTTAGTACCAAGAGTAGTCTCAAGAAACAAACCTTCTGGGGGCACCTGGGTGGCTCAGTCATTAAGCGTCTGCCTTCGGCTCAGGTCATGATCCCAGGGTCCTGGAATCAAGCCCCACATAGGGCTCCCTGCTCAGCAGGAAGCCTGCTTCTCCCTCTCCCACTCCCCCTGCTTGTGTTCACTCTCTCTCTCTCTCTCTCTCTCGTCTCTCTCTCTGTCAAATAAATAAATAAAGTCTTAAAAAAAAAAAGAAACAGACCTTTTGGAGAGAATTCTGAAACACGGTTTGCTCACATATTTTATGAAACTGTGAATGACCTCCTTGCTAGGTAGAAATTGTCCCGTGGTAATGGGTGGAATCTAGTGATGTCATGATTCCTCAAATTATCACTGATGATGGTGTGAGCAGGGTGAGCTGGTGGAAAGCAAAATTTTGAGTGGTCAAATAGTGGTTACATCTGATAGCTATGCAACAACGATGATTACAAAGATTAGAGCATGTGTTAACTGCATCTCATTGCATTAGCGAGCTTATAAAAAAGGAAGACAATAAGCTTAGAGCCTTGAACTCCCAACTCAAAGTAAAAGCGAAGAAACAGAAAACTTTTTTAATGGTAGCAATATGGCTATGTGTGAGCTCAGCAATGTGGAATTCCCATCACCAATGCTATTTTGACTATGGCCATTGCTGTAGCACAGAGACCAACAGTGAGACCCTGAGATATCATTATTTCTAGGGAAAATAGCTAGCTACCTGGAGAAGGCAGAGGTATGTCCTTATGGAGAAGGTATGTGTTCTAGAATTCAAATTTGCTTTCCATGTTTGCAAATCTTTCCCAAGACCACCATTCCTATCTGGAACAGGGCTTTTTGTTTTGTGTTGTTGTTAGAATTTTTTAAATTCCAACATAATCAACATGCCCTGTTACATTCATTTCAGGCATAGAGTATAGTGATTGAATGGTTCTATACATTACTCAGTGCTCATCACAACAAGTGTACTCCTTAATCCCCTTCACTGTTTCACCCATCCCGCCATCCCCACCTGCCCTCTGGTAACTGTCAGTTTTTTCTCCATACTTAAGAGTCTATTTCTTGGTTTGTCTCTTTTTCTTTTCTTTGTTCATTTGTTTTGTTTCTTAAATCCTGCGGTATTTGTCTTTTCCTGACTGACTTATTTTGCTTAGCATGATATCTCTAGAATCATCCATGTGTTTGCAAATGACAAGATTTTATTTTTTGTGGCTGAGAAACATTCCATTCTATGGATATACTACATCTTCTTTACCCATTTATCAATGGACACTTGGGCTGCTTCTATATTTTGGCTATTGTAAATAATGTTGGAATAAACATAGGGGTGCGTATATCTTTCCTAATTAGTATTTTTGTGTCCTTGGGGAAATACTCAGTAGTAGAATTACTGAATCATACGATAATTCTATTTTTAATTTTTTGAGAAATCTCCATATTATTTTCCATAGTGGCTACACCACTTTGCAAACCACCAATTTGCATACCATCAATAGTGCATGAGGGTTTCTTTTTTGGAGCAGGGGTTTTCAAAAAGTTTTTTGGTAGAGTCTCTCTCCCATCAAGGAATAGTCTCTTACATTCTCTTACAGTTTGAAGTAGAAAGCTTTAATCTGTACCTGAGCTTTGCACGTTATAAGAATTAGAATGCAAGAATCATGCTTTAAAAAGGATCTTGGGGGGCGCCTGGCTGGCTTGGTGGGTTGAGCCGCTGCCTTCGGGTCGGGTCATGATCTCGGGGTCCTGCTCAGCGGGGCGCCTGCTTTCCCCTCCCTTTCTCTGCCTGCCTATCTGCCTACTTGTGATCTCTCTCTCTCTGTCAAATAAATAAATAAAATCTTAAAAAAAAAAAAAGGATCTTGGGATCTCTTCAGTTGGATTCAGATCATTAAATAAGAGAGAAGGGCGCCTGGGTGCTCAGTCAGTAAGGATCCAACTCTTGGTTTTAGCTGAGGTCATGATCTCAGGGTCATGGGATTGATCCCCGCTTTGGGCTCTACAGTCTGGTGCAGACTCTGCTTGAGACTTTCTCTCTTTCTTCCTCTGCCCTTCCCCCTGCTATCTCTCTCTCTCACATAAATAAATAAATCTGTATGAAAAAACTAAAAAAACAAGAGAGAGAACAACTCAACGCTAAATTATTAGGAGCCATTGTTGAGTAAGAACCCATCAGAAAATAAGACACGTAAGTATGAAATTATACAAATGAAGATAGATAAATCATTAAAATAAATTGTTTCTTTCATTTTCCCAGATAAGATGCTGAAACATTCATCTACTCTGTTTACTTCTGGAGACCTAGCAGATTCTTTAAGTATACCAGACACCACAAACCACTCTCTGAAGTTCTTGGGCTAAATGAGGACAGGAGAAGATAAAGATGAGATTAAATTGGGCAAAAGAAGAGAAGACCTCTTGGCAGGCCTGTTATGTGCCAGAAACCATGTGGATTTCAAGACTTATTTCATCTTTTATGTGCTCCAGGCATGGTGCTTGGGATCTTCCAACGCCAGTTATACCAGACACTATTTGTCCTGCCCAGATGCCTCCCACCCAATCCCTCTCAGCGAGGCTGTGCTCCTGTCCCCCCAGTCCCTGTATTCTGTGCTGCTAAAGGCTCCACTGTCAGAGAACTGTCCTTGGGCACATCAGCTGCTTTATCAGCAAGGCAAGTGCCTGAGAATATTCCCATCCCCTGACTGCCAGCCAGTGGCTGACTGATGTGAGGCTACACAAGCCTGCTTCTCTGCCTGGAAAGTCAGAACAAACTCTGCTCCCCACAGGATCACTCTGAGGCGGATCAGACCCCTGATTGGCTTCTTCCTCTTCCGTGTCTTGTCCCCGCCCACTTCTCCCAACTCCTGGAAGCTCTTCAGTAACAGATCACCTGCACGTGAATCCTCACCACGCAGCGTTTCTCAGGGGTGTGAAGCAAGACAACTAATAGAAATATTTGACAGCTAAAAACAAATCGACACCAAAATAAAAAACTACCAGATAGAAGTAAATAAATATGTATTCATATATAATACATACGCAAACACATACATAAAACTACCAAATGAGACAAATTCCCATAAAATTTGACAATGTATCAATGAGTCCATTGCAATTGAATTTAGTAGACATAATTACACATAATGTATTTAATCTATAATGTGAGTATATGTTAATATATTAACTGTGTTCTTCTAATTTGTCATCTTTGAGGCAAGAGAACCAAGGCCATGCCTGATTTCAGAAGCTGGTGAGGCAGAGCACTGCTGTTTAACTACATCACTTATCCTATGACTTCTGCTCAGGAAGCAGGGGCCCATCTGGGCGGGGAAGACCACAGATTTTACTTGAAAGAAAGTCCCTCCCCCTCAAATGAGATAAATCTAGCATGACTTGCAGTTGTCTGAAGTCTACTGAATGCGGGGGGGAGGTGGGGGGAAGACTTAACAATTCTAGAACAGGGCAGAGAGTGGAGATGCAAATACCTCGCGAGTAGTAATATACACTGACAGTCATATTAAAGTATAAACCAAAGTTTAACCCATCAATTTGGGTAGATAACCCATGTCAGATCCTTCCCATTTTGACTGGAGTTGAGACCAAGTTTGGCAGGTGCATTGAAGGCAATTGGGACGTTAGGAGGGGGTGGTGGTTAAGAGTGTGATACAAAGGTACTCCCAGGGAGGCTCTGGAACACAAGACAAACTCAAGACAATTATGTTCAAGCAAAATATAACCTTTCTTCAGTTGAGCAGTGACAGAGACACCATATTTTAGAAACCAACTTCAAGGAGATTCAACATGATCTCCAAAGTAGTTCAGTATAATGAAAAATCATTGCAGCTCTCTTCCATTTCCCAATTTAGGTCTTATTTTGTTAGCGTAATGGTGTTAGTTTAGTTTTTAGAGATCCTCTCGGCAAGATACTCAGCCAAAAACTTAATTAAATATTAATAGTAATAATATTCACTCCCTTAGTGCCAGAACCACTTCAGGCATCCCAGCGTGTGTGAGCTCTCTCTAGGGAACAGTACTCAATTTGTGGTTATTCAAATGTGGTCTACAAATTCTTTTCATTGGTCTTTGGACTGGAAAAGACTGAGCAAGACCCAATATTTGCTGCAGGTATTACAAAGTGTACATGAATGCTGATGGTTTGCTAGGGATTTTCTTCTCTTGAAAAGAACAGAAACACATGGGACACATTGTGCTGATTGCTGATGTAAGCTTTTTTAATATTATGAAACACATTCTTTTCAGTTTTTCTTGAAATAGAGCCATTCTCCAACCAATCCTCTTTACATCAGCCACTTCAGGATAATGTTTCTTTTGATGTGTCTTCTCCTTATCCAGTAGATCTCCTTATCTTGTAGATGCTTTAGGGCTTCTCACTCCCTGAAACAATGGGTTTCAGTGCTTTGGGGGAAAGGTGTCAGAACACAGTCCCCAACTGAACACAGGGAGTCTATGTAACTTTGTCAAATTAAATTTTAGCTTGCCTCTGCAACTTGAAAATAAGCTCCAAAGGTAGGTTTTGTCAAGGAAAAAAAGATGTCATAAATTTCTTTAGCATATCCAAGCTCAAGTCTGGTAGACCCACCTCATTTTTCTCCCAGAGCACAGAGAGGATTCCCCTTCCATCTGGGATCCCAGGCATGAAGCTTGTTGAATAAAAAGTAGATATGATGAGGAGCAGGGTCTTTCAAATGAGGAAAGGAAGGACATTTTTTTAAAAGTTTCCAAGATATTTTGCACCTATAATTTTGTAAAGTATAATAAAAATGAATTCTGAGAAAAATCAAATAGAAAAACAAAGACATATAGAATAAAAGCCCCACATTTTTATTAGATTCAACATATATAATATTACTCTGTCAAATTGCTATAAGTGTATCCAAAAATTTACCCTCAATTTCTGTGTATTTTGTTATGAGCCAATAATAGCCCATGGCTTGGCATTCGTTTGAATAGCACTGGTGTAGAGGAGTTGGAAAGCCAGAAATTTACTTTGTGACCGCACACCCCCAGTCCTAGAGATTTTAAGGAAGAGGGGAGAGACGCAGAGTGAGAAGATAGAATACAAGGCTCTTATGTTCTTCCTATTCCTCTATCCCTCACATCGGCTTTGCAGAATTCTGTCCCACTGGCATCTACTTCCATCATGGCCAAGGCCATGGCATATCTCACTGGCAGAATACAGCAAGGGAGGCAGAGGAGAGACTCAAGGGGTGACTGCATGGCTCTAGGCCATGAAGGAAGCTCAATTGTGAGTAAGCGATCTACTCTAGGTCTCCGAGGCAAGGCATCAAGTGACTGTGCGATAGAAGCTTTGGGTTGGGTAGCCTTTGCCAACATATAAATGGAGAACATGCCAGGGTCTCACAGTGGTGTACAGCATGACCCACAGCAAGACCAAGTCACTCAGGGATAGCAGGATGTGTAAACTGAGAGATCCAGCTTCAGCAGCAGAAGCCTGCAAGCTCAGGGCTGGGAGCAGTCATGCCTGGTGGTTCCTAAGAGCCATCAGACTACAGCTCAAAGCAGCTACTCCTGAGCAAAGAAAGAGAGGACAACACAAAGTATGAATCCATACAACCAGGACTTGGAGAGGGCCTGGGTAGGGGCAGAGCCTCCAGGCCTGAGCCTTTGACCTGGAAAAGAAGCATTTAACCTAATAGACTATTGTATCACACTACACTCACGAGGTTGGACTCCAGCCGCCCTGCTTCTAGGTGTTACGGCAAATCTGATAGATTACAGAGAAAGTGAAGAAACTGTATTTTCTCTGTACATCTGGGCTGTAAGTTTTAAAACTGCAGTCACTACTCCTGAGGGATGTGCCTATCTGTGGACAGGAAGAATGAGCCGTTGGTAAATGAACTCTCTGTGTCTTCCCTGACATCTGTCTTTGAAGAAATGTAGAGACAATAAGTTCACCCACAGTTGCATCATTTCTGGGATAGGCATGGTTAGCAGAAAGAGCTCCAATTATCTAACCTTGCTATAATTCATTTTCTTTAGGAATGTCTGAAAATGACGGCAAAATGGATCATCTCCCTCCAGTAATCTGCCCTTTCTTCATGCTGTTCATCCAGAACTTTCCTACAGATGGTGACTACACTTAATCGTGGTTGAGTATCGCCTAATATGTAGAATTGTTGAATCGCCGTGTGGTGCACCTGAAACTTATAGAACATCGTATGTCAAATCTACTTCAGTAACAAAAATTTTTAAAAAGAGAGTATATTGGCAAAAAGGAGAAAAGGACAGTTCAAATCCCCATGGCTAGTAGGCTCTTAGATACACAGCGAAAACTTCACCTTGAGATAGATAACAAAAGTATTACTAAAGGGACCAATTTCTGGGTTTAGTAAATGCAATTCCAAATGAATGGCACTTCAGGATAATGAAGTGGGAAGGGGAAGAAAAGGGGACTCTTTCATCTGTCACTTTATCTCAAGATTATTTTTCTAACAGGATCCTGGAACAAAATAGTGTGGAAAAGAAAAATTGTATGAAAGACTTTCTAAAAAATTATTTGCTATCTAGAATTTAGAGAAGGTATAATCCCTGGATAAATTATTAATGAAAAGATTGACAGACCAAAGGGAAAAGACGTTTCTGCCATCTGGCTTGACTCGCATATAGCTAAATAACTACTCAAACATCAAGACAGATAATACTTGAAAATGCCTTCTAGCACAGTGTACCTCAGACTTTAATAAGGACAAAAGCACTTGAATCAATAGTCCAAAGTGGAGGCCAAGATTCAGCTTTACGGCAAGCTCCCAGTTGATGCTCACGCTGCTGGTTCAGGAGCTAGACCTTAAGTAGAGAAGTCTCTGAGCCTTCTATAATGCAAAGCTTTCTGTAGCACAGAGTTACTTCTGTTTCTGAAGTAAAAAATTGACCAATAGGGTCAGAGTCCTCAACACAAAAAAGTTCTTGAATGGAGAAGGGGAGACACTTCATTTCCTTATCCGTCAACATTGGCATGTTCCTTGGAGACTTTTCTGAAGGACGAAGTGCTGAACTTACACTCCTCCCACTGTATTTCCTCTGCTCCTGCATTCCCTGTTGGCCTAGGATTGAATCTGATTTTCTCCATTGGCAGGAACAACTCCCTCTCCCTTTCTGGGTGATCACAGGAAAGGGGATAATTTGAGTAGGTCCAATTCAGTAGTCTCACTGCCTCTTCGTGCAGGAAGTTGGCGGTCCTAAGGACCTATGCCTCACTGACAGATCTTGGATAGGACAGTGACTCCTTTTGATTTTTCCAAATGTGTATTCTAGGACTCGCGATGCCCACTAATCTATTTTAAATTGGGGTAATACTGCTTGCCATAGTGCTTGATATTGTTTTTTGCACTTTCTAGGCATTTCAAACACATGTTGCCATGAATAGTAAAATGGTTGTTTAGTATGATTTCTTAGTTCATTCAATCATGCCTATTTTATTGAGAAAACACTGTATGTTAAGTAGTTGAGGGTAGAAACTTATAAGAAATGGATCATGCTTTTAGGATTAAATTTCAGCCAAATGTTACCAAAACCCTTTACTTTGGGTGTTTAAAAAAAAATCTTTATTTTTCTCACAGACATCTGAAGGTGTGCAATTGCTAGCATTGGTTCCACACCTTGAGAAGTCAGAACTTCTCTCTTGGCCTTTTCTTCCAGTTACCTACTATCTGTTGCAGTTGTAGCTCTAGTCTCTGTGTTCATATTCCAGGGAGGTGGACAAAAAGGGAGGGTAATGCGGGTTCCAAAAAACCAAAACTGTGAGAAATTGGCAGTTAACTTCTGCTTCCATTTCAATGACCAGACCCTATGTCACATGACCTATCCTCAGCTTCAAGAAAGACTATCTTTTTTGTTTGTTTAGTTTGTTTCATTTTAAGCTGAGCACATTGAAATCTCCCACAGCATCATGAATGTCAGGAAGGCATGGAGAATGGATGTTAGATATTTATTTATTTATTAAGATTTTGTTTATTCAGGGGCGCCTGGGTGGCTCAGTGGGTTAAGCCTCTGCCTTCAGCTCAGGTGATGATCTCAGGGTCCTGGGATCAAGTCCCGCATCGGACTCTCTTGCTTCCCCCTCTCTCTCTGCCTGCCTCTCTGCTTACTTGTGATCCCTCTCTCTCTGTCAAATAAATAAATAAAATCTTTATTAAAAAAAAAGATTATTTTATTCATTTGACAGAGAGGGAGTACACAAGCAGGGGAATGGCAGGCAGAGGGAGACGGACAAGCAGGCTCCCGGCTAAGGAAGGAGCCCATGATGGGGCTCGACCCCAGGACCCTGGGATCATGACCTGAGCCAAAGCAGATGCTTAAGCGACTGAGCCACCCAGGCTACCCAAGATCGAATGCTCTGAAAGGAACTAAATCCTAATAAAAAAGATGACATAAACACACATTCCTGTTATAAAAGAGATTATTGCAGTTTGGGTTGGAGTGTCAGGGATGGCTGGTCATGTGTGACCACGGCAGTCGTAAAAGAGATAGAGGCACGACGTTCAAACCTGAAAGATTTGAGCATATGGAGATTGGGAAGTGAGGTGGACAGGATGTTTGCATTTTAGTCCGAGAATAGCAAGAGCAAACATCCTAAGCAAAGAAACAGTAGGTTATGTATAAGAAACTGTGGTCTGTTAAATTTGTCAGGAGTAAAGAATTTATGAAGTGGAGTAATCAGAGGTAATTTATACCTGTTGCTATCTCAGGAGATCTTAGTTCTGTGTTCCCAAGGTGGCAGGATGCCTTTGTCCTGTCTTCTTGCAGTGCCTTGTGCTTATCTCTGTCAGACCCAAACAACTAGAATAATGGCTCAAAAGTCTGATGGAGCAGGGTTTTTCAGACGGCAACGTTTTTCATACTTTGGATCATTTTATTTATTTTATCTATTTTTATATTTAATAATCATTTAGGCTTATTCATCTATTTGTTCTTTCTTGTGCTCTTCATTTCTTTTTGTACGATTAACTTTCCATCTGGGATCAATTTTCTCTTGCCTGAAGAATTTCATTAAACATTGCTATAGTAGCAACAAAATTCAGTTTTTGCTTGTCTAAAAACATATTCACTTTGTCTTCATTTTAGAAGGCTATTTTCCCTTGACATAGAATCATAAGTTGGAGGTTATTTTGTTCAGCACTTTAAAGATATCATTTCCAAAAAATAAATAAATAAAGATATTTTATAATGTTCTTCCAGTTTCTAACATTTCTATTGAAATTTTTTGAAAAGTCAGCTGCTGATCTTTTGTTAACCTCTTTGAAGGCAATGCCTTTTTTCCTCTGAGTGCTTCTCAGACTTTCTCTTCCAGTTGTTTTATTATGATGTATATAAGCATCGTTTTCTAAAGTTTCAAAATTTGTACCTCTGCGCAGGGTACAAAGTGTTTGTTAAGTTTCTGGTGTCTTTCATTAGTTTGGTAACATTTTTGGCCAGTTATTTCTTCCCTTCTATTTTAGGAAGTTCAGTTACACATACCTCAGCTCTTTTCTCTGAGTCCCAGGTGTTTCTTGTGTTCTTTTTTGTATTTTTTAAATCTTTTTGTCTTGGTGGGTACCAAGTTTGGATGTTTTCTATTGAACACGATTCCAGGTCATGAATCTTGTATTTTGCTGTCTATGATATTAAACCCATTTATTGAACTTGACTTTTAAATAGTGGTTGTATATTTTTAAGTTCCATAATTTCAATTAGATGCTTTTTGTAGTAGATTCAAATTTGCTGGTGAAATTCCCTTTTTTTTAAACCTCTTTTCTTGAAAATATTAATCATGGTTGTTTTAAAGTCTGTGTTGGATAACTACAGTATCTTGATCATTTATTGATTTATTTCCATTTTTTATTTTTGCTCTTGGCTTTAAGTCATTTGATTCTTTGTATATGTATACCTGTTAATTTTGGATTGGGTGTTGGATATTGTCCATGAAAAAAATTTTTTTTTAAATTTTATTTATTTGACAGAGATCACAAGTAGGCAGAGAGGCAGACAGAGAGAAAGGAAGGGAAGCAGGCTCTCTGCCGAGCAGAGAGCCCGATGCGGGGCTCGATCCCAGGACCCTGGGATCATGACCTGAGCCGAAGGCAGGGGCTTTAACCCACTGAGCCACCCAGGCGCCCCTGTCCATGAAAAATTTTAGGAGATGTTAATTTAATCCAAAGAAATTTTAAGTTTCTTTTGGTAGAAAGATACAGTACCAGCAAGATACCCTGACTCAATTAGGGACTGAAATGATTTGAAGTTTTAATTTAGCATTTCTGAACACTGGTAGATCTTAAGATTTTAAGGATATTAAATGAAATCTTGCCATATTTACCTAGCTCTACCTCCTTAACAGGTTATGAACTCCGATTTCTGTCTATCACCAGTGTACAGCTTGGGACTGGCAAATGTTTTAGGACTAAAATTCATGCAGAATGTTGGGCTTATTTTTCTTCAGAATATTGTGTTTCAAGCAATAACTGTCTTTGCTGTCTTGAACTCTAATTTTTGCCTAGTGAGGCAGCCTGGCACATACTTTAGAATACAATATCTCTGGCATTGGTGCCCTGAGCTGTGGATTAGCAAATGTCTAAGAGGAAAAAGTAGCAGGAAATACAGGATCATTGCAATGCACTTTTCTTCTCTTTGCATCTTATATTTTTGGCTGCTTTCGCTGTTCTTTAATATTTTCAAACCCATAATGAAGGTTTGATTACCAGCTAACTGTAAACGTGAGTGAATGAGCTATGCATAATTCCTAGGGCTAGAGAAACAGGAAATCTACTCTGTTTGCTGATATATGACCCCATGGCATCTGGCATTTTGTACTTATACACTCTGAGATGTTCTGATCAGGAAAATACTTCTACAACGTGACAACGTTTCTAATATATCTGGAGGTATTTCCCATACAACCAGAAGGAAGTGAAGAAGAATTCCTTTCTTTGTTTTCTACCACTTTTTCATTTTTTTTTAAATTGTGAAATTCATTTAAAACAAAAATGAAGACAAAAAAGCAAAATTCAATTGTGATAAATAAAGAAGGAATTCTTCAATTTGGGGCTATACTTTTTCTTTTTTCCTTTTAAATGGATTTGTATTGTTTTTGGTGTCCTCACTTGATGATAAAGGGCAAGAATCCTTATTGATATTCAAACGCAAGAATTACTTTTTGAAAATTCTGGAGACTTCTGTCAATTTAGCGTGCACATTAAGTTTGTAATTTATTTTCAGAATATGTTTTGCTATGAGGCGTTTAGACTTTTGCCCAATTTGGGAGGACCATTTTTTAATGTTAGTAGCATGTTGCTTTCTTTGATCCCAAGGTTAGTATGATAGCTCCAAACATACCGGAGCACAAATTTAGGTGGGCCCCATTTAAAAGTCAGTGCTTTCTTGAAAGGGTTCAATTGTTTTTATAAACCATCCCTAAATGGAGATGACAATTGTTTTATTCAGACTTGTCATTGCTATAAATGCCAGCTGCTATAATTGTAGGTATTTCCACATGGGGAACTTTTTACCAACTGTTAAAAAATATTTTAAAAGGAGCACACAACAGTCTGGAAGTATGAAACAAATGCATACGATGCCCATAAAGTACAGAAATTTTAGGCCATCTATAGCTCACAATTTATATTTGTTTCTGTCTGATAACTTTGGACTTTCAGTTTCTCTTTTGTAATTTTGTAATATTGAAAATACACTTAAAACCAGAAGAGTCAGGGTGATACACAGTATCAGTTAAAGATTAGAAATAATATATTTTTAGAAAAGGAGTAAAGAATTTTTTTTTTTAAGATTTTATTCATTTATTTGACAGAGAGAGAGATCACAATTAAGCAGAGAGGAAGGCGGGGGAGGGGGGCAGAGCAGGCTCCCCGCTGAGCAGAAAGCCCGATGCAGGCCTCAATCCCCAAATCCTGAGATCATGACCTAAACTGAGGGCAGAGGCTTAACCCACTGAGCCACCCAGGCACCCAAGAATGTTTTCAAATTGTACTAGTTTATGCCAAAGGAATTCTCTACTATTATATTCCTGCTGCTGTGTCACAATAATATGACAGTGTAACATAGACATAAATATAGTTTCAATATACATTTCACATTTGGCTTATACAGAGTGTTAACTTAAGAAATATATCTTAGTAGTCTCTTCTTAGCATATCTGTTAAATATTCTTATTTCCCCTCCATTAAATCTGTTCCTGCTGAGTTCCTTATTCCGTGGGTTATCCTACCCAGCTCAACCTTCACTTGCTTTGTCTCAGCTCTCCCAACACACCAAGCACCAAATCCTGTTACTCCACTTGGGAATGCTCTCTGCTTCTCCCTGTCCACGCTGCTGCTCCCTTAGCATGGCCGTCATTACCCCTGGTAGGATAATTGCCACTGTCTTCCACCTCGTCTTGAGGGCCAGCTGCACCACAACCAGGCTTTGCCAATGCAAAACACTTCTTTAAACGTTTCAGTGGCTCTTTCTTCGGTCTTTGTAATACCCAGGATGGAATTAGTGTCCTTCCAAGAGTCACTAGAGAGTTTACGTCCTCTCTCTCTCTTATCCACAAGTAAGGATACAACAAGACGTTAGCCACCGAGAAGAGGGTTCTCACCAGAACCTACCATGGTGACATCAAGATCCTGGACTTCCAGCCCCCAGAACTGTGAGAAGTTAATTCCCATTGTTGATAATGCTACCCAGTTTGTGGTATTTTGTTATAGCAGCCTGAACAAAGACAGAAATTCGTACCAAGAAGTGGGATGCTGCCGTAATAAATTCCTAAGAATGTGGAAGTGGTTTTTGAGTTGGGTAGATAAGTAGAGGCTAGGAGGGCTTTAATGCTGGAAAAAAGGTGCATTGCTGCAAGTGGACCACTAAGGTCATTTCTGTTGAGATCTCAGGAAAAAAGAAAAAGAAAAAGGAATGTTATCAGCAAAGTTCCAGTCATCTTAGAGAACACATACGTAATCATGAACAGAATGTTGGTAGGAACAGGGATGGTAAAGATCAGTCTGATGAGGTCTCAGATTTAATGAGGGACTTTTTATTGGGAAATGGAAGAAAAGAGATCTTTGTCATAAATTGGCAAAAAACTTGGCTAAATTGTGTTCGCATTCTAGTGTTTTGTGGAAGTCAGAAGTTGTGAGCGGGAAATCGGATATTTTGCTGAAGAGATATCCAAGCGAAGTATTGAAGATGTGGCTTGGCTCTTTCTGACTCTGCTTTTAGTAAAATTTGAGAAGAGAGAAATTACTTGAAGAGGAATTGATTAAGCAAAAAGAAACTGGAACTTTAAGATTTGGAAAATTCTCACCCTATCCATATTGCAAAAAAATGAGAAAGTGTGGTTTGGAAGGGGGCACTAAGGGAATGACCAAGCATCACTTTCATAAAGGATAAGGTAGTAAAGCCCAGACTTAATTAGCCACCCGAGCAGGAAAATGCCAACTTAAACTGAAGAGGAAAGAGGTGGAAAGTCATGAAGGATGGACATCAGTTCTTGGATTTTATAGGACAGGACTATAGAGCAATTCGGCTACAAATGTGTGTGCTATCCTTTTTTTTTTTTAAGATTTTATTTATTTGTTTGATAGACAGAGATCACAAGTATGCAGAGAGGCAGGCATTGAGAGAGGAGGAAGCAGGCTCCCGACTGAGCAGAGAGCCTGATTCTGGGCTCAATCCCAGGACCCTGAGAACAAGACCTGAGCCGAAAGCAAAGGCTTTAACCCACTGAGCCACTCAGGTGCCCCATGTGTGCTATTCTTGAAAACAAGAGAAGAATGAATTCAGAGATCATGATGGCTGCCTCCTTGGCTTCAAAACAGGGCATCATTGCCCGGCTTTCAACAAGTCAGACAACCTCTGTCCAAAGAGGGACCTCCCAGAGCTCTGGGGTCAACCCCTGCCCAGCAGAGCTTTGGGGGCAAGACCACCACTTCAGAGGGTCTAGACGGTGGTACCCCTGCCCCAGTGAGTCCAGAAGGTAGGGTACTGGTATCTGTCCCTGTGGGGCATGGAGAACAGAGTTCATGAAGTTCGCCTGGTTGGGTTTTGTATTTACATGGACATGTCCCCCTTCCTTCTTTCCTATTTCTCCTTTTTGGATCAGGAATGTCTATCCTATGCCTGTTCGACCAAGGTATTTTGGAAGCAGTTACCTTGTCTCATCTTAAGGGTTCACAGTTGAGGAGGAATTTTGCCTCAGAATGAATCTTTTTTTTTTTTTTAAACAGTATTTCACCTTGTTTTTAAATTTTTTTAAAAGATTTTATTTATTTATTTATTTATTTGACAGAGAGAGAGAGAAAGAGAGATCACAAGTAGGCAGAGAGGCAGGCAGAGAGAGAGGGGAAGCAGGCTCCCCACTGAACAGAGACCTGAGGTGGGGCTCGATCCCAGGACCCTGAGATCATGACCTGAGCCGAAGGCAGAGGCTTAACCCACTGAGGCACCCAGGTGCCCCTTCACCTTGTTTTTAAAAAATTTTATTTAGTTACTTGAGAAAGAGCAAGAGAGAGAGAAAATGAGAAAGAGAGAGCACAAAGGGAGAGGGAGAAGAAGATTCCCCACTGAGCAGAGAGCCCAGTGTGGGGCCCCTCTATCAGGACCCTGAGAGCATGACACCTCAGAACGAATCTTACCTTGAGTCTCACCCACGTCTGATTTACCTGTTATATGCGGTCTATTGACTATTAGAACCAAGAAAGGGGGTGGCTAGACACACACAAAGATATTGAAAACTTGGGTGTGAGAGAAAGGACACAAGCGTTCTAGTCAGCCATATATCTGAGCGAGTCTAGGCAAGCCACTGCTGCTTTCTACAGCCTGCTTACCTCTTCTGTAAATGAGGGTGGTATTAGTTGCCAAAGCATATTCCACAAAATACAGGTCCCAAAGAGTGCTTAGGAATAAAATTTCCATGACCACATACATTTGGGAAATGCTGTGTTCTTTAAGCCTCTATGAAATAACAACCCTGTTAGCATGTTAAGGGCTCTCAGGATTCCTACAGTAAAGCAATCTTTTTTTCTGCCAAATGCCTAAAAATAATCTGTATAACATGCTTTTGAAAACACCAGACTGGAAATCTTTAACATGAATTTAAATTTTCTATAGACATAAGAGTCTGGGTTCAGGGCTGTGGAACATGATGAGAGAATGCAAACATTTTCCCTCATGCCCCATTAGCATAAAAATGGGAGCTAGGGGAAATGTTCAGAGAAGCATACACATTTCACAAAGGGATCATGGGTGGTGAACAGTTAATGTGCCTGAGAGATCGTTAAAAACAGAGGAATGTGCTAGTATTGACAGGTGTGTGGCCAGATGGAGGAAGAGAGGTGACCAGTTGCCCAGAGTTGAAGTAGTCATCAGTAAAGCTGTGAGCTAGAGTAAAGGTCATAGCCTGGAACTTTGGTAGGTCCCCTGTGGTGCCTGAAACCTGAGCATTGATGTCACTCCATGAGATATCTGGGCGAAGGAGAAGTGGAAAAATGAGTTTTATTGGAGGGTACCCCAAAGGGTATCCCTTCTATCATAAGAGATGGAGAGAACGTTGTCAGTTCTTTCAGCCAGTGTAAAACAAGATTTGAAGCTATGTAAACATGCAGACTTTTGTATAATGTAGTCATCCTTAAATTTCAACTTCAGAATGGGCGGATAGCTCTCTGTCCAAAGACCAAAGTTAGGATGGACAAACGCTGCTAAAAACAGTCTTAACATAACTTCCTTATGGAATAATATTTTTTTCTATTTCTTCTGATCTCTCTTATAAAGAAAACTTTTAGACATTATAAAAAAAAAGACAAAATTGTATAATAACCCCCCGAGATCCACTAATGTTCCTGAAGATAAAATAAAAATATGTAATGAAAGTATAATGTGAATCTGGCCAGTATTTGCAACCGATCAAACAATCTCTGAGCTCCTCTTCAGATCACACATTCTAAGTTTACAAGTTTATTTTGTAATCTACAAGTTTCCTTTGTGGGACTACATTATTGAGTTTAAACTATGACTTCTTTGGGGTGCCTGGGTGACTCAGTGGGTTAAAGACCCTGCCTTCAGCTCTGGTCATGATCTCACGGTCCTGGGATCGAGCCCCAAGTCTGGCTCTCTTCTCAGCAGGGAGCCTGCTTCCCTTCCTCTCTCTCTGCCTGCCTCTCTGCCTACTTGTGATCTCTGTCTGTCAAATAAATAAATAAAATCTTAAAAAAAAAATAAACTATGACTTCTTTAACTGGAAGAAAATATCAGAAAAATTGTCATGGCCTCATAAACTCAGCATATAAAAGAAATTTGAAAAAGAAAAAATTAAAAAATTAACTTAATCTGAAAGGGAATTGTATTACTTAGGGTTCTCCATAGAAACATTATATATAATATAATATAATTCTATATAATATGATTACATAATATAATATTTATAATATTATATAGACATGATATGCATAATGAGGAATTTGCTCATGTTATTACGGAGATTAAAAAGGCCCGTGATCTGCCATCAGCAAGCTGAGAATCCAGGAACTGGTATAATTCAGTCCAAGTCGGAAGGGCTGAGAACCAGAGGAACTGATGGTATAAATCCCAGTTCAAAGGGATAAAAAGATGTCCTAGCTCAAGCAAGTGTACAGGAAGGGAACAAATCTTCCTTTCCTCTGCTTTTTGCTCTATTCAGGCCCTCAATGGATAGAATGATGCCTACTCACATTGTAGGTGGTGGGATGGGGGGCACCCCAGACGTTACAGGACCTACTGATTCAAATGTTAATCTCTTTCAGAAACACCCTCACAGACCCCCAGAAGTAACCAGTTTTCTGGGCAACCCTTGGCTCAATCAAGTTGACACATAAATTTAACCATTGCCGAGGTTAACCTGAGAGAAAAATAGCATGTCTTTGGAGCCCCCAAAATAAATTACTTAAGAACAGTGCTGCCCTTTTTCAGAATATTGTTCTTGGCCTTTCAGAGAGTGACAACAAATGATTGAATATTTGCTGCATAAAATACAATGACTGTTCCAGGTAACTTACTAATGATATTCCCCGTCTACCTACAACATTTCTGTCCTTCGCCTAACTAGCTCCTTCTAGTATATGTGCTGCCGAAGCGAGCACTAACTAGCTCCTTCTAAATTGTCACTCCTACATACAACTAGTTCTGACATGAATGTTGGGTGATACTCTCATTCATGTTAATGAACAAAATAAAAGTGAAGCAAGACGTACATCAGAAACTTACTTGTTAATCATTAATGATGTTGACTTCTGAAGCAGCTGTTAGACTGAATACTGAAAGAATATTTTTGTAATTTTTTGTGTTAATGACAAGGTATCCACTACAAACTTGACAAGCTTTTGAGTATAATCTGTTATTAATGCTTTCTCCATTGCATCCCAAATTACAATCTACAAAACAATAAATCAAGCCCACATTCAGAGCATTGGTCCAATTCCATGGCATAAATACTCTTACCATGGCTCATTTCAAGTTACCAACTTGAGGTCAGTTAACAGAGTTGGAAAGAGAAGTGTCATACCACATCTCTACCGCAGTAGTATCACTACTATACAGACAACAATAGGTATAATAACCTTAGGAGCGTAGATATTAAAAATACAGGAAATATTTAGAAAGTCATTATTTTTGAGTACTTTAAAAAATTTATTTAATTGGGGCGCCTGGGTGGCTCAGTGGGTTAAAGCCTCTACCTTCGGCTCAGGTCATGATCCCAGGATCCTGGGATCGAGCCCCGCATCGGGCTCTCTGCTCAGAGGGGAGCCTGCTTCTCCCTCTCTCTCTGCCTGCCTCTCTGCCTACTTGTGATCTCTGTCTGTCAAATAAATAAATAAAATCTTTAAAAAAAATTTATTTAATTTTATTTTTTTAGTTTTCCAAAATTCATAGTTTATGCACCACACCCAGTGCTCTATGCAATATGTGCCCTCCATAATACCCACCACCAGGCTCACCCTTCCCCCCCCCCCAGAAAAACCCTCTGTTTATTTCTTAGAGTCCATAGTCTCTCATGGTTTGTCTCCCCCTCCGATTTCCCCCAACTCACTACTCCTCTCCATCTCCCAATGTCCTCCATGTTATTCCTTATGCTCCACAGGTAAGTAAAACCATATGATAATTGACTCTCTCTGCTTGACTTATTTCACTCAGCATAATCTCTTCCAGTCCCGTCCATGATGATACAAAAGTTGGGTATTCATCCTTTCTGATGGAGGCATAATATTCCATTGTATTTATGGGCCATATCTTCTTCTTCTTCTTCTTTTTTTTTTTTAAAGATTTTATTTATTTATTTGACAGAGAGAGATCACAAGCAGATAGAGAGGCAGGCAGAGAGAAAGAGAGAGAGAGGGAAGCAGGCTCCCTGCTGAGCAGAGAGTCCGATGTGGGACTCGATCCCAGGACCCCGAGATCATGACCTGAGCCGAAGGCAGTGGCTTAACCCACTGAGCTACCCAGGCGCCCTGGCCATATCTTCTTTATCCATTCGTCTGTTGAAGGCATCTTGGTTCTTTCCAGTTTGGCGATTGCAGCCATTGCTACTATGAACATTGGGGTACAGATGGTCCTTCTTTTCACTACATCTGTATCTTTGGGGAATATACCCAGTAGTGGAGCTCCTGGGTGGCTCAGTGGGTTAAGCCTCTGACTTCAGGTCAGGTCATGATCTCAGGGTCCTGGGATCGAGCCCTGCATGAGGCTTAATGAGGAGCCTGCTTTCTCCTCTCTCTTTGCCTGCCTCTCTGCCTACTTGTGATCTCTGTCTGTCAAATAAATATATAAAATCTTAAATAAATAAATAAATAAATACCCAGTAGGGCTTTCGAGTACTTATGGTCACTTAAATATTACAGATTTAATTGTAAGCTTATATAATTTATTTTACTAATGCCTCTGTTTAGAGTAGAGAGATGGTTGCCAGGGAAATAGGAAGAGGTTGGTAAAAGGGTATAAACTTTCAGTTATATAACATGGTAACTGTAGCTGATAACAATGTATTTTAAAACTGAAATTTGTTAATAGAACTTAAATGTTCTCACAAAAAAAATAATGAAAGATAAACATGGGAGGTGATGGCTGTATTAATAACTTGATGGGGGGAATCCTGCCATGGGTCTATACATCAAATCATCACATTGCATATTTTAAATATCTTGCAATCTTATTTGTCAATTATACCCCAATAAAGCTGGAAATAATTATTTATTTGTTGTTGTTGTTTTTAAAAAGCTATTTAAACACTAGCTCTTAAAATTCCTGAAAATGTATCCTTGACTCTCCATTATGAGCTGGCCACAGCACAGACTTCCTTCTGACCAGTTTCCAATCACTTTCCCAGTTCAAGCTCCTCCCCTCCAACTTTTTTTTTTTTTCTAAACCGTTCAGGCACACTTCATGTGCCTTTCAAAATCACCCCTCCCCACCATTGTTTCTGAAACTTTTGTTTCCTTTGACACTAAATCTCCAAGGCATTGGTAAAATAATTTAGGGAAATAATGTGTTTCCATTGGGGAAATGATCTTGCATATTAGCACACTAATGGCTCTGAGAAATCCAGCACTAACTGGAGTATGGAATATAATTTTGCAAATACAGCAGAGGGTAACCAAACACAGATACAGTCACAGGACTTGGAATTATTTCCTCTCTTCCAGTCAGGGAAGTTCATTGTAGCTGTATCAGGTTTCTCTCCGTACACCAGTGATAACTGCTTTGTGGCATCGATAATAACAATCCTGACATTGTTTCACACTTGTTTTGTGTTCACCTTGTGCCAGGCACTGTTGTAAGAGACTTACAAAGATTAATTCATTTAATCTTCACATAACTCTTTAGGGTAGGAACTGCTATTATTGTATTATGTATGAGAAAATTGAAATAGAAATAGATTAAGTAACCTACCCAAGGTCATTAAGGTCATTAGGCCAGCAAGGGTCAGAGTCTGGAATCAAACATAATAGAATGGCTCCAGAGTTCATGTTCTGAAGAGTCACCCTATAGTGCTGTTTTAGGCAATTTCAACACAACTTGAATTTTAAAGCTCATTTGAAATTCTTCCTTTTGATTGAATTTCAAGGATTGCTTGTCTGTATGTCAGGGTATTTGCCCCTTTACATAGGGACTGACATTGGAAAGGCTGCACATGGAAGCTGGTTAACGATGGGAAAGGTACTTAGTACAGAGTACAAGGTATTTATTGTTCTACACTTAAAATGTTTAATAGGAGGTCGTGTGGGTGGGGCTCTCAGTTGAGTTGCCAACTCTTGGTTTCAGCTCAGGTCATGAGACAGAGCCACCTGGGGGACTTCATGCTCAGCGTGCAATCTGCATAAAAGACTCTCTCTCCCTCTCCATCTGCCCCCCCCAAAATAAACAAATCTTTTAAAAAATGTTTAATCGCATTGGAGGTTTAATATTTAAATTTGTGTTAAATTAATATGTACTTAATAATGAAAACATCCTCATCCTCATCGATAGTTGAATGATTACTATGAGCAGAAGTTGTGACAGGCCACTGGAACGTCTTCTTAATGAAGAGTGAGTGGCTTGTCTGGCTTGTTTCCTGCTAAATATTGAGCACTTACATCATGCCTGACATATAGAGGACATGTAATCCATGTGTAATTTACATGTGTAATTCATGCATAATTTCCTTTAATCCTCAATATTGTCCTAAGGAAGGTATTATTATTATTATTATTATTTAAAGATTTAATATATTTATTTGACAGAGATCACCAATTGCAAGTAGGCAGAGAGTGTGGAGGAAGCACGATCCCCGCTGAGCAGAAGGCAGGATGTTGGTCTCCATCCAAGGACCCTGGGATCATGACCTGAGCCTAAGGCAGAGGCCTTAACCCACTGAGCCACCCAGGTGCCCCCTAAGGAAGGTATTATTAATGTCACTGCAGATGGGAAAACTTAGAATATTTGCCCGATGCTATCTAACTGGTAAGTCAGCCAGGACTCAGAGCCAAGTCTGTTTGATTTCAATATTTCTGTCTTAATGAATTTATCATGCAGTCATATAGCTATAAAGCAAGACTCAGATGTAACAGCAAAGTGTATAACAAAGTCTTTCAGGAGGAGAGTACCCAGACAGTGGTTTAAGTGCAGCATTCAAGGAATGTTTACCAAGAATTCTTCAAAGTGTAAGCAGTCACTTCGGTAAGTCTCTGCAGTTCAACAAGCATCTTGTCCTACTCGACTTCGGAAAATGTTAAAACCAATGAAAATGAGGTTTTTTTAGTCCTAATAGACTCAGCAAATGTAGATGAGATCAGTTCATTTTTTGATGGGCAGGAATGTAAAGGAATTATCTGTCCAGGTTGTATGTTTTTTTGTGTTTTTTTTAAAGATTTTATTTATTTATTTGACAGATGGAGATCACAAGTAGGCAGAGAGGCAGGCAGAGAGAGAGAGGAGGAAGCAGGCTCCCTGGTGAGCAGAGAGCCGGATGTGGGCCTCGAGATCCCAGGATCCTGGGACCATGACCCGAGCCGAAGGCAGAGGCTTTAACCCACTGAGCCACCCAGGCACCCCCAGGTTGTGTGTTCTGATGGTGCATTGAAATGTACATATTTAGTATTCATTAATGGTATTCATTGGATCCTCCCCACTGCAGGTGAAATCTTTGAGACCCCTCCTTATTGTTTTATTCTTGTGCATTTTGGATGAGCTCAGAGTGTAGTTGAATTAAGTGGCTACTATTAAATTTCTCAAGTATGGCTCTTTATCCACACCCATTCATTTCCCTTGTACCTATTTAAATAGATAATGAATGTACATGATGTTCTCACGGTGACATGCTAATCACCTTAAAGACAAGCATATTTGAAACTTATGGTGAAAGTAAATTTCTCTGATAAGAATGTTCTAAATCCATTTTTACTAGAAATAGAAGGGAGAGGGGTACCTGGGTGATTTCAAGGAGATGATGGATTAGAGGGGAAAAGAGATGAAAAAGTCAAGGGTGTAGACACACAAGATGGTGATTACTATGATATATGTTGACTTGAGAGAATAATGGAAAGGGATCTCAAAGGACAACGCAAGCAGTGGCCAGCCCTCAGGCAGGTAGATTATCCTCCTTTCATAGATGAGGCAAGGAGGCTTGGAAAGGTTACATAATCTGCCTAAGGCCAATAGCTCACGGGAGGCCAAGAAAGCACTAAAAGTAGGTATTACACTTTCTTAGCATTGCCCTCTCTTCTACATGAGGCTACATTATGAATTTAAAATATATTTTTGAAGTAAAAAATGTATTTCCCCAGACATTTGGAATATATATATGTCTTCCCCGAAGACATTTGGAATATATATATTCCAAAAATATATTTTGGAAGTAAGAAATATCTTTCCCCAGGAATTAGCTAGACAGAGGCTCCTGGATAGTTCTTTGGGGAAGGACTTTTCACAGTCAAGATGTAGAAACTCCTCAATAATTGAATAGAGATATGGGAAGACAGGAAAAGCCAGTAAGATTAGTTCGGAAAGAGTTTTGCAGGTATGAGGAGCCAATCTTTGGATGTCTCAGGAAGGATAGAGTACTAACAAATTCCAGGGAAGTGCCACAAACCCACTAAGCACAAAAAACCTAATAGCTAAATGGCTATAGGTTTAGTGTTAAATATACACACACACACATATATACGTATATACACATATATACATATAGAATAAACGTATATACACATATATACATATAGATATAAACACGTGTATATATGTATGTGTGTATATATACACATATATATATATATATATAAGTAGAGCAGCAGATGGGTCAGAATATTGACATACAAAAGTGCAAAGCACTTTGGGCCTCCGGGTTTAATCTGCATCACTATTACATGGAATATTATGAAGGAGTGTGTATTCAAAGACTCCACTAGATCCGTGGGGTGTGTATTTGACAAACCGCCTAGATGATTCTAATACAGGTAGCCACTGATTTCACTTGAAAAAAACTTCTATGAACTCCAACAGTGCTTCTCAGACTCCAATATGATTACAAATCACTTGGGCATCAGGTTAAAAGCAGATTCTGATTCAATATGTCTGAGAGTGAAGTCCAAGATGATGCATATCTAGCAAGCTCCCGGGAGATACCTATGCTGCTGGTCTGTACAGCACATTTTTTAAAAGATTTTATTTATTTATTTGACAGAGAGAGAGAGAGAGATCATAAGCAGGAGGGGGGGGCAGGCTCCCCGCTGAGCAGAGAGCCCGTTGTGGGGCTCGATCCTTAGGACCCTGGGATCGTGACCTGAGCCCAAGGCAGAGGCTTAACCCACTGAGCACCCAGGTACCCCTGTACAGCATGTTTTGAATAGCAAAGAACAAGAATACTCATACGTAACCAGGTAGTGTTGTAACTATTTAATGCAAGAAAGACTGACAGCAAGTCACCTGGTTGGCTCAGTCCATATGACGAGGGAACAGAAGGCTGGCTGAGGACAGAGCAAAAGCTGACACCCTGCAAACTTCCCCTACCCCCACACCTGGGTGGGACATCTGTGACATTCTTTAGGAATCTCCCAACTACCTTAATGTTAATACATTGTTGGAGGGAAAAACCTTGACAAGGACAAGGCCTCTGGGATCTGGTATCTTGTAAGTCGTCTTTAGCACATGGAAGTTCTATTGAATCCTCCCTCTTCCTTTTCCCAACCCCACGTACAGAACCCGCCCCCCCTCATCACCCTAGGGCAGCAGCTCTCTTGGCCCACAGTGCTATCCCAGTGGTTTAATAAACCACCATTTTGCACCAAAGACGTCTCAAGAATTCTTTCGTGGTCATCGGCTCCGGACCTCACCTCACCGAACATCACCTATGTCCTAAAACTGCATCATGTAGAGCATGCGACTCTTGATCTTGCCCCAAGTTGGGGCTTATTTATTTATTTCCAAATATTTATTTGAAAGTGAGAACAGGGCGGGAGGGGCAGAGGGAGAGGGAGAAGCAGACTCCCCAGCTGAGCAGGGAGTCTGATGTGGGACTTGATCCCAGGACCCCAATATCACGACCTAAGCAGAAGGCACATGATCAACTGACTGAGTCACCCAGGTGCCCCAGGGTGTAGAGCTTATTTAAAAAAAAAAAAATTGATGGCAATTTAACAGATCAATAAAAAATATTTTCTGCTATGAAAATTATTTTCCTTTTACATATTCTTGTATCTTGTGAAAAAAGATCATGAAAGAACTGTTGATGGTACTATGCTGATTTTTTTTTTAAACTGGCTGTAGTATGGTACATTCTACTAAAATTAAAAAAAAAATTTGAGAGTTCTAATCTGACTCTGCTACCAGCTGTGTGAAACCTCCGTCAGTAATATAAAAAAACAACACGCAGGTAACATTTAAAAAAGACTGCAGTTTATAAGCTCCAGTATACTTAACCTTGCACAGTAGCAAGACATCAATACCAGCTGCTTATTATGGGCTGTATCCTTGCTGGCAAGAGAGCTTTAACTTTATCTCAACCATGTGAGCGCAACTGCATAAAAGTCACGTTACTTCAGTTTATTAAAAATATGCACATTATTCTTGTTAGTAATGTAACCTAAATAAAACCGAGCCTCACGGTGCCTCTTTCTCTGCGTGGAATCACATTCAGAGAAACATCAGTCTGGCATTCAAAATAATTGAGGAGCAATTTAATTCTACACTTCTCTTGAAAATGCCAAAAAAGCTACATTTATAAAGCACAGGAAATATCCTTAAAATAAATCCTTTTTCCTCATCTCTATTACTATCGGTTTCTCCAAAACAGCCGCAGATGCTCCTGGCTCCTCTCTCCTGTTGTCCTCAAAAGCTCTCAGAAACCCAGTCTGATTAACTTCTTATCTCTTTCCTCCCTGCTGCCTGGCTCGGGTCTTTATCATGTAGATTAACTTTGTTTCTTTTGCTTTTATTAATTTTTAAATTCCCTCTTTAGCATGGAGTATACAACGTCAAGGCAGGGCTTCCAAAAGCTTGATAGCTTCCAGGTCTATCAATTAGCTCCTTATCCCTTCTCCCCCAAACAAAATCTAATGATAACTTTCAAAACATGACTTACTTTTAATTCACTTTGAACAAAGACATGCCATATAAAACCTTTATTTTGGGGGCGCCTGGGTAGTTCAGTGGGTTAAGCCGCTGCCTTCAGCTCAGGTCATGATCTCAGGGTCCTGGGATCGAGTCCCACATCTGGCTCTCTGCTCGGCAGGGAGCCTGCTTCCCTCTCTCTCTCTCTGCCTGCCTCTCTGCCTACTTGTGATCTCTCTCTCGCTGTCAAATAAATAAATAAAAAATCTTTAAAAAAAAACAAAACCTTTATTTTGTGAAAAAGTGCTCAGTATTTCCAGTATATTTTTAGCCACTCAGGAGAAAGAGTGATCTTTTTAGTTTAGAGCAGAAACTACATGTCATGCGGCAATAGCAGATGTTGGGACTTAGATCAGGATAGTCTGATGAATTTTGAAGTCATTATCTTTGTAACCAGTGGGATTACTGGTTAATAACCAGTGTTATTAATGATTTAGCTCAATTATAAAGATGCACAGTTTGATGTAGGAATACATAAGCCAGAAATTAGATTCATGTAAAATTCCAAAGGACTGGGGTGCCTGGGTGGCTCAGTGGGTTAAAGCCTCTGCCTTCGGCTGGGGTGTGATCGGGTGTGATCCCAGGGTCCTAGGATCAAGCCCCCCACGCATCGGGCTCTCTGCTCAGCGGGGAGCCTGCTTCTCCCTCTCTCTCTGCCTGCCTCTCTGCCTACTTGTGATCTCTGTCTGTCAAATAAATAAATAAATAAATCTTTAAAAAATAAAATAAAATAAAATTCCAAAGGACTTACCAGTCTATAAACCATCCAACCAATCTAATCAATGATACAGACCTTCCAAATGAAAGGTATAAAAATTGTCAACAGTCATGAGGAATTAACCAGAAACCGCTGACTGTTTTAAAACTCTGGTTTGTTTTAAAGACTGTATTCCCATTTGAGGTTTTGGTATGAAAGTCATTTTGGCTACAAAACTTGTTTGGCAGACTTTTGATACAAGGACTATTTTTAAATGCTTGGGAATGTCAAGTAAATTGAGTCCAGTGTTTCTGGAGACCTGGATTGTCTGACACTCTAACCACTCCATCTAGATCAACTAAAAGTTGGTGCTTAACAATTGTTCTTTCAGAAATAAATTCAATGTTGGCATCATAGGTAAAATTTTAAAGGAAATTTTATTCTGAAGTACATTTTTATTTATGCAAGCTAGTAAAACACACTGTACACCTTTACTTAAGGACTCCGATTAGGTCCAAATTTTGGAATCATAATTTTTGTAAAGTGTATTGTGTGCCAACGCAGTTATTGTGTCTATGTTATGAGGAGAATCTGTTGGTTACACTGGCAGTTTTGATCTGGGCTTAATTTAGATTTCCTGGATATAATTCCCAAAAGAACAGATGAATGTGTACATTCATTTGACAGACATAGTAGCTCCGTTTTCCAAGAGACATTCACAGGGAGACAAATGGGAAACAAGAGAGCTCCAACAGACAAAGGCTGTTGATGCAAAATGTCCTTGGTCTACGGAGAGAGCTTGCTTTTGAGCCAGATTTTAACCCTTCCAGTTCAGGTTTGCTTCTGCTTCTTCCAGAATAGCAGTCATAATCCCTACCATAAGGAAAGAGATTATTATAAACTCCCTGTTGGAGCCTGTATGAAGCCGCTGGACAAGACTTAAATAAGCAGGGGAACGGGCAAAAATTGAGTTTCCAGGTGCCTGTGATGGTTAGTTTTGTGTCAGCTTGGCTAGGCCACGGTACTCTGCTATTTAGCCAGACATTCTAGATGTTTCTGTCAAGGTATTTTTGACATAAGATTAGCACTTAAATCAGTAGAGGTTAATCTACTGACTAACCTCCATAATGTGGGTGGGCCCCATCCAATCAGTTGAGGGCATTAATAGAAGAAGACTGACCCCCTTAGAAGAAGAGGTGATTCTGCCAGCAGAACACAAACTACAGCTCTTCCCTGGGTCTCCAGCCTAATGCCTGCCCTGTAGATTTTGGATTTTCCAGCTTCTATGATCACATGTACTAATTCCTTAAAGTAAATTGCCCACCCGGATGTATTCACATACCACACACACACACATATATATACAGACTTTTGATAGAACGTCTATTTTAAAATACTTAAATATTTAAGGCAGCACACACACACACACACACACACACACATATACACACACACATATCCTGTTTCTCTGGAGAACACTGGTCTGTTTCTCTGGAGAACACTAATACTGTGCCTAATAGAAAAATCTAAGTTACAAAAATGGAAGATGCATATAGTTCATTCATCACTGCAATATAACCAGGTAGGCCAGAAGAGGAGTTCTCAATCTGGCTGCTACCCTGGGAGGTTTTAAAAGTATGCTGATGCCTGGGCCCCTGGCCCAAGATTGTAATTCAACAGATCTGAGTGGGATCCAAGCATCAGTGTATTTGAAGAGCTCCCAGCTCCCCTAAGTAATTCTAGTCTTCAATCACATGATAGGACCCTGGAATAGAAGAATGGTCATAATGTAGGCTATTCATAAAAAAGATGTATAGAAAAAATGCACACCATTTGTATTTTTGTAAGGCAAACTAAATGCTCTATATAATACCATTCATTCATTTACCCATTTAAAAATAGTTATTAAGCAGAGATGATGTACTAGACTCTGGGCAAAGGTCTGAATGTTGAAAAGTTCAGTAAAACTAAGTGTATGGCTTTTAGGGCTTAAAGTCTAGTGGTGTAGACAGATATACTTAAACAATTACAGTTGTGAGCCGAGTTTACTTTTTAAGCTAATAGTTATTGAGCACTGACTAGGTGCTGGAGCTATATACGAGTGATTTTTTTAAAATCCTTATAAGAACCCTCTAAGGTAAATACTATCCCCGTCCGTAAGTGATGGAATGGAGATCTGAACCTAGGCAATCTGACTTGGGTGTCTGAGCTTTTAATCCATAACTACAATCCCAGAAACCAAGAAATCCTCAAGAAAGTTCTGCAGAGAAAGTGATTAGCATGTTCCACAAACCGTTCAGAAGTAACTTTTGGAATGGTATCCTCATGTATTCCCACAATATTAGGACACGGAACAGGGTATCTAAGAACTCCCAGATATCCTGTAATATTTGATCTTCAAACAAGCTCCCATACACATGGTATCCTCCAGGGGCCATTTCGTATATGGTAACCCACCTCCCTCATCAGAGTTGATTGCATCCAGGGTAGGAATCAACTCATTGGTTTAATCCATCTGATTCCTGAAAATTTGAAATTCAAAGAAACAGAGAGAAGTTTTGATCTCTTTTGTAGGGAGTGGGTGGGGAGGTGAGCTATCTTTCTCATAATTTAATGGAATAGGATTGAATTTTTTCAGTTACGTCAAGTCTGAGGTAGTTGGGGGGAGGGGTGCATAGGAGGGAGAGACATCAAGCCCCAGGAACTTTTCTCCTGTGGCTCCCACCTTCCTCCAGGGTCTCTGTCTTCATTCTGCCAGTGGATGGAGAGAGAGAGAATAAATAGAGAATTGTCTAGGTGCTTCTCATGGGCCAGCCTTTGCAGTGGAATCCACAGTTGAGCTACATGGCCATATGTCATGGGAAATAAAGTCTTGATGTGTCTCCAGAAGAAAAAGAAATGGATTTGCTGAACAACCTCTGTGTCTGTCACACACAGGAAGCCAGTCAAGAGAGAACAGGAAGAATGAACCAAGGGGCTGAGGAAGAGAGATGAGGTGGAGAGAAACTTCTTATGGCTTTCCAGATTTTGGTATCCGTCCCTTTCTGAGGTCCTACAGCACCCCTGCAGCTGGGCTGGTGAGACGGCCCACATTCTCGTAATCCCCAGATTCTGCTGAAGCTAGCTGACGTTGGCTTCTGTAGTTTACAACCGAGACAGCCCTAACAAATATCCATGCTCAGAAGGACGGTAACAGCTTGGAGAAAACATATGTCTTCAAAATCTCCCACCCCATCTCCAGCAATGTACTGTGAGTTTCGTTTCCTTATATCCATTTTCATAATGGCATTAGCAGCCTGGGGATAAGTATTTACAATTGTACTAAACCCCTTCATACGGATGCTGCAGCTGAAGTCAGCATAAAAAAAAAGCAAACCAAGACAGTATGAGCAAGCTGCGCTGGAAAGAGTTGATTATTATATCACACACATTGATTTATAGGTTCAGTTTGCCTTTACCTAAATGTCTAGTTATTTAACAGCTGTTATGAATCAGCCGGATAGGGGATTAAGAAGAGGTGGGGGTGGGGGAAAGTAGGTGAAAAAATGCTTTAATCTTACGCTACAATAGAGGAACAAGTTGAGTCAGGTCCCATCTAGTAATTTCGTTTCTCTGATGCTTCTTAAAGGGGAGCATTGTTCGGCCGGAAGGTGAACAGCTTAGCATAACGTGAACACTAACCCCCATTGGTGAGTGAGTTCGCCCTACTGCAAATGGGTGAGAAAACAAGGAATCGGTAAACGCGGGGACAAGCTGGCTCAAGTCAAAACAGTACCGACTGGGCTTTGGCTTTAAAAACTTACTCCAGAAATTTGAGGATTTAATAAGCTGTAATATAATAATATTATAATAATATATAATAATAAGCTGTAATAGGTTACCAAACAGAAATCAAGGCAGCATTGGGTTGGGGTGGTCCCTTAGCTGACTGTGCTCTATCTCGCCGTCAGGCTTGGTCAAGAATCAAAGAGGGATTTGCCAAGTGGAGGTACCTCTTTGCAAGAATTTCTTTTACTCAGAAATTTAGGAAGGCAGAAAGGGACATGTTTGGCATGTCTGAAACCCTCCTCTGAGATGAGACGGAGGTACAGTTTATTCTTTGTCAGTGTTCTGTACGCCAGGGGGTCCATAAGCTGTGGGGTTTCTCTCTCTCTTCTGGAGCACTAAGGGCAATCCCTCCAGGTCCACCCAGGGAAAGAGATGCTATGCGATCGAGGATCCTCTTTTGTGTCCCGACTTGCTCTTGCCTTACTCAATTTGGTCTGCGCTCAGATCTTTGTCTTGCTCGAACCTTGGCCGAAGCATTAAACATGCTCAAAGTACAACATCTTGATTGTTTCTTGTTTTCCAATAGGTTTTGCTTCTCTTTAAAATACTCTGCAAACTCCTAGCTCTAGTCCTTTCACTTGAACTTAGAGACAGCTCTCCCCCTCCCTCCCTCCTAACATGTGAGGTGGCAATAATTTTGTTCCACATGGAAGCCAAAAAAATGGGTGTTTTTTTGTACAGACTCATGTGCCTGCCATTTTATCACTTTATGGTAAACAGTGAGCAGGACAGCGTTCTAGAAAAGAGCACTAATACCACCTCTACTGAAATTATCACCACTGCCTACATCCACGACACTTTCTAAGTCTCTTTACAACACCTGATGAAGATATTTGCTTAAGATGTCTTATATGAATTATATATGAATTATCCCAATTGAAACACCAAACACCAAGACTCGGGAGGGAGTGATTGCTTGATTTGCCTGGAAGCACACAGTGGGTAGTGGGCATCTCTTCTCACACTGCCTCCACATCTAGATGCTGAAGGAGAAAACTTTTGGTTGCTCCGAGTCTTTGACCAAGTATGTTGTTGCAAGAGCAATATGAACTATACCTGCACCTCCAATTAGTTTGTTCTGTAGCCCCAGGGCCTTTGTACGGGCTGTTTGAGCAAGATACAAACACTGGAGCGTAGACCAAATTGGTGCAAGTCGGGACACAGAAAAGGACACAGGGTTTTGTGCAGGAATGCTTCTCTCCTCCTCCTCACTTTACCTGCATAACTCTCATTCTTTAAACCTCAGCACATTTGATCCCTTTTCTGACCTCCTGACTTGGCCAATATTACAATTATGTCCTTCCGTAGCTATATGCACCTGTCCCACCTAGCACTAGGACTCTTGTAATTATCTGTGCTCCTCTTTTGGATTATGGTTTCTTTCTTTCACTAGACTGTCAACCCTATCAGGGCAGGGATGGTGAGTTCACTATGGGATCCCCCGTGACAGCGCTGTGCTAAGCATACAGGAGATGGTCAGGGAGGACTTGTTAAGGAAATGCATAAATAGTTGCTTTTGGATCCATGTTACATCGTTATGACTAAGTCATGGAATTCAGAAAGCAAATTATCATGGAGAGATGCAGTCAAGCAAACCACACCTGCTAAGATTTTCCACAACGTGAATAAACAGGAAGAGGGCACCACCATACGATTTTCTCACCCAGTTGCTGTTAAGTCAAAATGTTACCCCAGATAAAAGAAGGGTGGAGGCTGGAGTGAGTGGAGAATGATTTTCCAAGGCAAGCCCTGGCAGCGGGCGGTCCTGCTAAACCCAGAGGCACCTGCAGGCTGCCCTCCAGCCTCTGGCGTCTAAGAAACCCATTAAAAGGCCTTTATTAGGCACCTAGGTGTCTCTTCTCTTCCGAAAGTATCTATGTTTTTATAGAGCTAGCTAGTCACATTGTTGTGTATTGTTCATGCTCCTAAAAAGTGATTTGGAATTTGACTTTCTGGCAGACTCCTTTCTAAATCCCCCAGGAGAGTCTTGGGATTCATGGGAAAAAAAAAAAAAGTCATAGTTTATTTCACAAGATTATATCCCAAATGTGGTTTATGTGTAAATTTGTGGTTTGGGGAGATTTTGTTTTGAAAGAGAAATTTGGAGCTTTTAATCAGATCTCAAGGGGGTTTATAAATTCTAAGACTTTAAAAATCATACCCAAGGGAACATACTGAAAATCCTAGCAAGTTCCTTTGTAAAACAAAGAATGATTTATCTATCATATCTATATCTCTCATAGTTACTTTTGGTATATTATTTCCATATAAATTTATTTTTATTATATTTACCCATCAGTATATTATTTATTAGTATTTTATTTTGTACAAAGTCATTAGGATCATTTCTATATAGCATAACGCATCAATATTCATGGCTCTGTGGAACTTATATGTACAGGGAAATAAAGTAAGTCAGCATTTTTTGTGGGGAAATTCTTAAAAATTTACATTTATGTTTATTAGCAGCTATTCATTATTGTTATTATTATTATTACTGTTATAACTTGGACCAAAACTGATTCAAAATTGAAACCTAGACTAACCACTAAAGTTTTTTTCAATAATTAATAAATTAATACAGAAGAGCCATTTTGATTGATTAAAAAATGAAGTAGAACAGTCATCCTGTGTGATAATCTTATAATATGGAAGCATGAACTTAAGATAATGAGAAAAAGTGACAGTTTTAGTAAACTTCTTTGTTGTTTTATTGTCTGACCTGAAAAACATTGACTTATACAAATCAAAGATTTTTAGCAGTGTTCCAGGAACAAGTGAGGAACGTGGCATATCTGCCCAGACCAGTAATGTTTATTTCATGTTAAATAAAAGTATTCTCAGGGGCACCTGGGTGGCTCAGTGGGTTAAGCCTCTGCCTTCAGCTCAGGTCATGGTCCCAGGGTCCTGGGATTGAGACCCACATCCTGCTCTCTGCTCAGTGGGGAGCCTGCTTCCTCCTCTCTCTCTGCCTGTTTCTCTGCCTACTTGTGATCTCTGTCTGTCAAATAAATAAATAAATAAAAATCTTTTTAAAAACAGTATTCTCATATTAAAACATATAACAATGTATTAATGAGTAAATTTTGCATTAATTTTTAATAAAACCATAACTTCAAAGCTATTTTAATCTTTCGGTGAGTAATTTCTGTTTTGTCCTCCTCACTTCAGAACACTGAACACAATATTGGATGTTAATGACACTCTATATAGGATATTTTAATTAATTAATTAATTTTATTTTTTATTTTTTTAAAGATTTTATTTATCTTACAGAGAGGGATCACAAGTTGGCAGAGAGGCAGGCAGAGAGAGAGAGGAAAGCAGGCACCCCACTGAGCAGGAAGCCCGACACAGGGCTAGATCCCAGGATCCCGAGATCGTGACTTGGGCCCACTGAGCCACCCAGGCACCCCTAGAATATTTTTAAAAAGAAATACTTTGTCTTATGGCTTGCAATGCACAATTAATTTTCTTTAAACAAATCATTTTATTCATTGGTACACAGATTTTAGATGGATGCCATTTTAATGCAATTTTATAGCAATAGATATTTCTAGACTCTTCAGAGTTCTGATATATACTGATGTCTTATTATACAGAAGTAAGTGTTGATAAGGAAAATGGGGTAGGGATTTTAATTTTAATACACATTCATATACAGGGGCACTGGGTGGCTCAGTGGGTTAAGCCTCTGCCGTCAGCTCGGGTCATGGTCTCTGGGTCCTGGGATCGAGCCCCACATCGGGTTCTCTGCTCAGCAGGGAGCCTGCTTCCCCCTGCCCCCCGCCTGTCTCTCTGCCTACTTGTGATCTCTCTCTCTCTGTCAAACAAATAAATAAAATCTTTAAAAAAAAAACACCACATTTATATACATTGATACCCATTCTTTCCTATTTCTCTCCTACCTAATTTAAAGAGGTAGAAGAGGTATTCCTCTTTCTCTTCAACCCCTAACCATCAGATACCTTTTTCCTTTTCCACACTAAAGAACGTAATGGGTGTTTTTTAATTAATTCGTAATCCAACAGTAATGAAAATGACAATGGCTGCCATCTATTGAGAATTTACTATGTTTTATGGGCTGAGCTCTACTATATACATATTTCATTAAATCCTCACAACCCCCTTTTATGGTGGATATAATTTTACATGATAAATGAGGAAAATGAGACAATGAATTTAAGGGACTTTCCCCAAAATGACACAGTTATGGCCAAGAAATTGGGTCTCAAATTCAGCTCTGACTCCAAACTCTTTTAATCACTACCTTCTCATTTGATCAACTGTGTATCTTCAATGCATCACAGGGAAATTTGTTATAGAAACTAGCCTGCACAGGGTTTTTACACACTATCTTCTTCTTGGTGGCACCTGGAAGGCAAGAAGTGGGGAATTCTTTGATGAGGGGAAATATTTGTGTTGCATCTAGAAGGAGGTAAGCTCACCAGGAAGCCGGTAGAAGATGTGGATGCTAGAGGCAGTACCAGCATGTGTGGTAGTACGGAAAGGAGAGTATGAGTGTGGTGTGCCTGGAGGATGGGTAGCTGATACTAAGTGCAGGGGATGAGGCTCGAGAATTCTAGAGGGCTATTTTATAACAAGGCTTGGGTGCATGCTAAGGAGTTTGGGGTCTTATCATCGGGATGGAAGGGTTCCTGAGGAACAGTGACCAGAGGGGGAACTTGATAGGGTTTTGTTTGAGGAAGATCACTTGGGTAGTGGTTCAGAGAACCATTATAAGAGGATCAGCCTGGTGTGAAGTCAGACAACTTTTGTAAAAACTGAGGTGAGGAATGATTGAGAATAATGAAGGAAGTGACCGAGGGAATAGAAAAACATTGGGAATAAATTTAGAGGGACATCCTGAAAGGAGCATGGGCATAGCTTGGTGGCAGATGGACTGAGGGGTTTGAGAGAAAAGGAAGTACTGAGGATGACCTGAATATATTACTGAGAGTTCTAATATTTCCAGAATCATTCTCTCATGAGCATGGATACAACTCTTAGCTTCCATCAAATTTAATTTGACCCTATTGTTTGAAACTGATGACCTCATTGAATTCAACATGCTATCATCCTAACATATTAAAATATAAGAAAGCTAATTAAAAATGTATGTACTCTGAAATTTCCAATCATCATAAAATCAGAAAGAGATTTTGAAAATAGTCGATTGAAATTTGCCAACTTTTAAATAAGTTTATCTACTCTCTGCAATAACATACCTAGAAGACAATTGACAATGGAATCCAATTCATGTTTGTTGTACCATCTACTGAGCAGGGGTTAAATGTGAGACCACCTGAGAGAAAGGGTGGACTCTGGATTTTGCAGAATTTTGTATCATAAACAATTCACTAAAGTAAGAAGTGATCAGGGCACCTAGGTGGCTCAGTCAGTTAAGTGTCCGACTCTTGACTTCAGCCCAGGTCATGATCTCAGGGTTGTAGGATTGAGCCCCACATTGGGCTCCCCACAGGGTACAGAGCCTGCTTAAAATTCTCACTCTCTCCCTCTCCTTCTGCCCTTCCCCCTCTAAAAAAAATAAAATTTAAAAATAAAAAGCGATCACATTTGGGTTAATTTAGCATTAACTGGGCTACAATCTTGTATACACCGTCTAGAATATGCCATATTTTATTTAAGTTTAAAGTCTAGCTGGTACCAAAACACTGAGGCAAAACTGTCAATTAAAAATAATGCCCCTAATTCAAGATGTTGGTGACCTTATTGAATGAACAAAGAAGTAGGAAAAAAAGTCATTAAAATATGATAACTTGTATCTAGAGACACTCTAGAAAGGGAGAGGACCATCAACTGCAAATATGGCAGGAGACAGGAGTCCTCAATCCTGGCTGCATCTGGAAAGTTTTTCTACAAGCATTAAGAAAATGAAAAGTAAAGGCAAGCCTAGAAGAAATGTTTGCAACACAAAGGTCTTTTATCCAGAATATTAAAAACCCTGCAATAAATAAATAACAAAGAGATAAAGGCCCAGTCTTAAAAGAATGTGCAAAAAATGAGATATTGCACGAGTAGATACATGAATAGTCAATAAGCACGTGAAAATATAACCAGAAACCGGCATCTTGATGTTGGACTTCTCATTCTCCAGAATTGTGAAACCATAAATTTCTGTTGTTTAAACCACCAATATGGTTTCTTTCAAGTATTGTGTGGGGTATTTTATTATGGCAGCCCGAGCAGATGAATGCAATTGCCATGCTTAGAAATGAACATTTAATGCCAAATCAGCAAACAAAATCTTTGCTAACTATATTTGATTTCATATATCATGTTAGAATACTCACATTTCTACTCACTAAATAAGGGAATTTGATTTTGCATTGTAACCTAGGTTCTGATTCAACAACTTACTCTAATTTCTAAGTAGTTGATGACTCAGAGGAGTTAAACGGAGTAATAAAGCACATTTTAAATGTGCTCATATGCAGCCAGCATCTAAAATTCAGCTGCATTCACAGGTGTTCTACTGAACTCAAATGGCCTTTTCTGAATTCAATAGAAACATATCCAGCATTACAAGACAACAGTGATTCAACAGTTAAATATAATTTTGATGGTAACCACACAAACCAAAGAGGTTTCCTCCTTGAAAGAAAATTAATTTTTATGGAAGTGGGCAGCTTGGTTTTACTTTTTTTTTTTTAATGTGGAATAAACTACAACCTATCAAAACCTCATCCTTATTTTCCCTCAGTAAATAAGATATTAATTAATATTGGGCTTTGTAGTATAGCTAGTTTCTTTAACAGTTTTTCAAGGTCAGTAGAATCTTGCAATTCTTAGGACTGTGAGTCAATATAAATTAATGATATAGCCATAATCACTGGTAGGTACATTTCAATGGACAAGTTATGGTTTTGTATTATTGGCTCAGATGAAAGAAGTTTGTAATACTATCAACTTCCAGCTGGGGGCATATCTCTAACAAGTCATCAGTGTCAAACCGAGTTGAGGATGGTACCTGGGTCGCTCAGTGGGTTAAGCATCTGCTTTTGGCTCAGGTCATGATCTCAGGGTCCCGAGATTGAGCCCCAAATCAGGCTCCCTGCTCAGCAGGGAGTCTGCTTCTCCCTCTTGCTCCTCCCCTCTACTTGTGCTCTCTCTCTCAAATAAATGAATAAATAAGATCTTTTTAAAAAACCGAGTTGTGGAAAACAATATTATCTAAAAATTAGTATAATTTCACATTCTTTTCAGAAGGGCCTCAAGTTTTCAAGGAACATAAAGAACATTCAAAATACTGAATTTTGAAAGAATAGAAACCTTAAAGTTGCTTTTCATCTGAAAGTTTAAAACTGTTTGGAATTTTATTTTTACTACATTAATTTGTTAATGTAGTCTCTACCTTTTATTTACTTATTTATAAAAGATTTTATTTGTAAGTAATCACTATACCTAACATGTGGCTCAAACTCACAGCCCCAAGATCAAGAGTTGTATGCTCCACCGACAGAGGTAGCCAGGTGCCCCTAGTCTCTAGCTTTTAAATTGAGCATGTTATATTTGCAAGATACTCTCCTCAGTGTTTTAGAAAAACTTAAGGACGAAGTAGACAGTCTAGTGGGTGTGCAATGTGAGTAAATAAAACATAGACACAAGTACGCAGAATACTACTATTTTATGATTTAGGCACAAACAGAATTATGGGAGTACAAATAAAGGAGGAATTCCTTCCAGATGGGACACTCAGGGAAGATTTCTTTCTTTCTTTTTTTTTTTTTTTTAAAGATTTTATTTATTTATTTGACAGACAGTGATCACAAGTAGGCAGAGGCAGGCAGAGAGTGAGAGGGAAGCAGGCTACCCGTTGAGCACAGAGCCCAAAGTGGGGCTCGATCCCAGGACCCTGAGATCATGACCAGAGCCGAAGGCAGAGGCTTTAACCCACTGAGCCCCCCAGGCCTCTCATCAGGAAGATTTCTTAAGTGGAAAAGAGAGAACTTGAGCATAGCATTTGACTTGAATATAATTCAGGTATGTCATTTCATTGAGAGCAATTGAAGTTGCTCATCTCCAGTGAGCTTTCTGTAGAAGCACCTTCACACACCAGCTCTTCTGGGCCTGGGCATCCTCTGCATGGACAGCCCATCTCTGAAATACCTTAAAATCTAATATTCTGTCTTCCCATCATAATCTCCAGTTCATCTAGTGAACTGCTGCCTTTATTGTCCTCACTGCTTGGCTGTCATCAGCATCTCCACGAGCTAAACAGACCAACTTTGGAGCAGAAAGACCCAAAGTCAAGTCTGAGCTCTTCCACCTATAGCTGGAAGCCTCTGCTAAGTTACTTATTCATTCTGACCCTTGGCCTCCTCAATTTTAAAGTAGTGTCGTTGATAGTTCCCATATCACAGGACAGTTGAGATATTCAAGTAGGTAACATATAAGAAGGTCATGCCATAGTAGCTGGGTCAAATAACAGCGTTAGCTTTCATGTGTTTACATTTTTATTACTATTTATCCTGACAGCAATGCAAAGGATTACCACATTTATTTTTTCAGCCCATCCTCTTGGCCAGACCATCTTTTCCACTGCTGATCCAACGTGCTCACCTTGCATTCCAACAACGGCTAGTATTCACTCAGTCAGTCAACAGTTGGTATTGAGTATGGCTGTGCACCATCAATCAGGGAGCAGACAGTCTAAGGGAGGTGCAGACATACAAACAGGCAACGTAATGTCATATAATACATGCTATAACAGGGTGAAGTCACGGAAGGGGGATAATTAACCCATCTTGCGAAGGCGGAATCAGGGTCTCCAACCCCATTCTGGCTCCTAGCACCACCCCTGGCACATATGAAGTGCTTAATAAACATTGGTTGCATTAAGAGGCATCAAAGCTGGAATTTAGGATAAACACATATCACCAAGTGAAAGGATTCAGAGATGCAAGAATTGTGTTCTAAGACTAAGAAATAGACAAAGTGTTTGAAGTCTTGAGGGACAGTGTGAGCAGAGGGGATGCATGTCATTCCTTGCTACCGCTGAGCATAAAACTCTGGTGTGTTGTGTGTGGAAGTTCAAAGCAAGTACAAGATAAGTGTGTTATATTTATGACTGAGTAATTTTCTTTTCACACCAGAATTTTCTTCTAGTGCAAAATAAAATAAAATAAAATAAAAAAAGGCAATGGTGTTCAAACACAAAAAGTCAAGGAACTCTATCACATACTTGCACACTCAACGTTTGCTCCCTGGAAGAGCCAACCTGTAGCATGCTAACACAGAAGAAAAGGGAGAGATAGGGAAACCCATGGTTGCTTTTCTTTTAGTCCTTCGTTACTCACCCGTAAGTTGAAGAGAGAGAGTGTTGGTAAAATGTGAGTGTTGCAAGAAGTAAAATAAAACAGCTGAGTTAACTTTGGGCAACATTTTCACTGTTCCGGTAAGAATGAAATACGTAGGTATGTGGACAAGTTAAACATTACTGTGTTTGCGCTTTAAGGAGGGATTGCTCTATAGGAAGATGAATGGCAAGTTTCACGCTAATAATTTAAATTAGATTTTTCTTTGCTTAGGGGCGCCTGGGTGGTGTAGTGGGTTAAAGCCTCTGCCTTCTGCTCAGGTCATGATCCCAGGATCGTGGGATCGAGCCCCACATTGGGATCTCTGCTCAGCGGCGAGTCTGCTTCCTCCTCTCTCTCTGTCTGCCCGCCCCTCTGCCTACGTGTGATCTCTCTGTCAAATAAATAAATAAATTAAATCTTTAAAAAAATTTTTCTTTTCTTTGCTTAGAGTACCCAGTAAATAGCAAATAAAACATCATAACAAGTTTAGAGAGAGACTGCCAAGGTGGGGGGGCGGAAAAGGCTTTTTATTTTAGTACCTTTAATGGCACTCTTCCCTTCCTTTTGAGCGAGGGACTCTGCACTTCCCTTTTGCACCTGGCCCCGCAAATTAGGTTGTTAACCCTGCCCTCAGCTAATAAATTGCCAAGGCACTATCTGATCCTAGTTTTTTTTGCATCCAAATGACGCACTTTATCACACTTCCTCCATGATACTCACTGCATAGTGTTAAGTCAGGGAAGTCTGTGTGTTATCCACCATTTCCAGTGCCACGGCTTGTCCTGGCTTTGAGGGAAGAAACCACTGACATTCCCTGTTCATGACCGTGGCATTCACTGCCAGCTTATTGCTTCATTGTTCCAGAGCTCCCCGCAGGACGTTTATTGCTACTAAACCACAGGTCAGCTTCTTCTGCCCAAATCCTGCTTGCGTCACTCTCTCACCGATATTACTCCCGAGGAAACCGCGAATATGTGGCCAGCTCAAAAGTTCTGCCTCTGAGTCTCTTCCTCATGAAGGTCAACCTAGACCTCCACATGCTAGATACTGAATTTGAACCGAGTCTTCCATTTTTCAAGTCAACATTTATGGCATGTGAATTCACTACGTATTTAGTTCCCTGCCTTACTTTTATCGCAGTCAGAGCTGCATTGCCTTTACTTCTCTGCATGCTAATGAGATTCTGTTATCTGAACTGTTTGCTCTGAGGAGACCATTCTTGTATGCTTGCTGTCAGAGTCCTCGCTAAGCCAGAGACTGCTATTCCTACTGCAGCCCCAAATTCCTGTTAGACCTCCTTTAGGGTGAAGTTCGTCTTCCTCACTCAAGGGAGAAGTTTCAAAGCTAGGGCTTTAGGGTTGGGTCAGTTATCCTCCTGCATGATTTTAAGGAATTTACCAAATGATCATGTCTCTTTTTCACCTGTTTTGGGGTCAGATTTCCTTTGAAGTGATTCACTTGAACTTTCTAAACTGCCATTTAAATGACTATCCTTTAATGCAGACTTATTAAGCACAGGTTAGCTATGAAAATCATTCTTACTCATGTTCTTTTAATTAAAAAAAAAAACTGAATACCTAAATGTCCCAGGCACAAGTTGGTACTGCCCCAGAACACGTTTGCTGTATGCAATGGCATTTCTCATGAGTAAGTGTACATTCTGTAACTCATTTTGGAAACATTTGGCTGACTCAACCATAAGTTTTGGCTGGCAAAATAAGGAAGATAAAAATATAATAGCTTCTGAGAACAGCCCATTGGTAGATATATTTTATAATGAAGAGATAACTGTCCATTTGGGGCCATTTGATCATTTTTAAGCCTTACAGATTTCCAGGTCAATTCCTAGGTATTGGTAATTAGCGGAAGACAAGTTTAACTCACATATAAAGACCAGCATTCTGTTAGCTATACTGGAATTTTTTTTTTTAAAAAAGGACAAGACTTAAAATTTTAAAAAATTGTTAATTAAAAAATAAAAAGAGTTGGCATCCGTTGTTTTTTTTTTAAAGATTTTATTTATTTATTTGACAGAGAGAGATCACAAGCAGGCAGAGAGGCAGGCAGAGAGAGTGAGAGGGAAGCAGGCTCCCCGCCGAGCAGAGAGCCCAATGCGCGACTCGATCCCAGGACACTGAGATCATGACCCGAGCTGAAGGCAGCGGCCCAAACCACTGAGCCACCCAGGCGTTGTTTTGACGTGTTAATAGATGTCACTCTTTCTCCTTCTCCCCTCTCCTTGCTCACTACCACACACCTGGGTACACAGCTCAACTCTGTTCCTCAATGTTTTCTGTCAAAAAAGCTGAACTCTGGTACAAAATCAAACAAAACCAAACAAGCTCAACTCCTATCAAAAGGCAGTTCTGAATGCCCAAAGTGAAACCAAAATGACTGATTAGAACCTGCGGAGCCCCGGCCCCGTCTTCCTGAGAGCGCAGTTGGCAGACACCTGGACATTGGTTGTTGGGCTGAGATCATCATTCTGGTCACACGTGAAAACAGGTGGCTTGCGATCATTGATAGAGCAACATGTGTGCTCAGCCAGGACAGGGGGCCCCAGGCCTGGAGTCAGTCCATCCACGCTTGGCTAGGAAGAGACCAAGGCAGCTCCAAGGGGATTCCATCTGCTTTAGTAAGTCAACTACCAAGTTTACCCTCCAATTACAGGAGTAAAACAAAAACCCCTTCAGGCCTAAAGGAACAGGCCAAGTGTGAGAAAAGGGAGAGGAGGCTGATATGAACACCACAGAGCTCTGGGACTGCACTGGGGGGCAGCTACTGCTCAGTGCTCGTGTCAGAATGTGGTCATTAACGAACATCTAGTGTTGCCACTAGATGTTTATATTTTTCTAAAGTTCTTAGAAATCAAAATGTTTACATAAAATATCCTAACCAGTGGGCAGACCGACAGAACACATCTGCCAAGTCCTCACCATTGCAGCAGCTCTCTGACCTCCTTCCCACGCTGACCACCTTCCCATAGCTTCACCTCTCCCCCTCCTCACTCCCACCAGCTCTCACTCACTCCTTTGGCTGTTCAGTGTGCCATGCACTCTCCAGTCTCAAGGACTTTCCATGAGCATTTCCCTCACTTGGAAGGCCCTCTCCATAAACAGCCCAGAGCTCACAGTCACCTCCTTCATATCTTATCTTACTTATTATCATTTCTTGAAGATTTATTTACCTTAGAGAGAGAGAGAGAGAGCACCAGCGGGAGAGGCAGAGGGAGAAGGAGAAAGAATCCCAAGCAGACTTCACGTTCCGTGCAGAGCCCCACATGGGGCTTGATCTTATGACCCTGAGATTGCGACAGGAGCTGAAACCAAGAGTGGGGTCCTCAACTGACTCTATCACCCAGTGGCCCCCAGGTCTTGTTTTAAATGCTACCTTCTTGGTGAGACCTTCCTATTTGGACCCACACTCTCTCCCCGACACTCCCTATTTTTCTTTACTGTTTGATTTTACTAAAAAAGCACTATTGTCATCTAACAAATATACATTTTATTTGACTTTTTTTTTCTTCCAGAATGGAATGTAAACTTCTAGAAGGCAGAAATTTGGGGTTATTTTGCTCATGGCTGTATCCCCAGGGCCTAGAACAGAGTCGAAACTTGATCAATGTCTTTTGAATGAATTAATGAGTAGATGGATGAATCTGCCCGCCAACTTTGGTCTGTGGTCCAGGCTTCCAATTTATGACTTGTGATTTATACTGAAAATCTCATGGCATGATGTAAAGGAAGGAGACATGATAAAGTTTGGGCAGTGAACATCTTAACTCTTACTTTCCAAGGAAGCCAAGTAATCAAATGACATCATCCACAACCTCACAGAGCATTTCTGCCAGTTCTAGTATCCTTCACATGCAAAAGTAAAGGGTATCCAACAATGCCAAATGTGTTAATCCCATGATATCTTACTCCACTTTCAATTACGTTCTTATCCAACAACGGCAAGGTTTACCATTTAACCTATTCAAAATAGGTCCCCTTACTCACAATCAGCTCTAAAATTAAGCATAATTCCTTTGCTGTTTAGAAAATGAAAATGAAAATAACATAAATATAAAAGAGACAGGAGGGAACAAAGATTAAGCCTGATCTTTGTGAAGGAAGGAAGTTAGCTCACAGAAATGATATTGTCTTATCTTGCTTCTTTACTCCAGCCTGTATGATTCAAAATTTGGACGCTATTCCTTATGTTCCACATATGATGTACTGTATGCTGGCTAACTGAACATAATAATAATTTTAAAATGTGGATGCTTTTGTTAAGAACTCAGCTCATTTCTATCTTTCCCTCCTTTTACCTTCTGCTCAAAAAAATTCAGACAAAGCCAAGTAAATTTAAAAGTAAAATTCAGGTTGTGTGTTTTGTTTATATTCTTTGATCTAAGAACAGAATGCTTCAGTCGAGGCATTATCAGTATCCATAATGGGATGAAAGGCATAGGGAGATGAATACACATTTAATTAATATTATACCAGAGATGCCCTGGACCTTGAAATATTTTTTTAAGTAGGCTCCACGCCCACTGTGGAGCCTGACATGGGGCTTGAACTCACAACCCTGAGATCCAGACCTGAGCTGAGATCAAGAGTAGGATGCTTAACCACCCGAGCCACCCAGGTACCCCAGGACCTTGAAATATTTTTAATAAAGGCAAATAAATAAAATATACTTCATGACTGGGTAATAAGTTTTTTCAATTAGCAATAATCGCGCCTCGGATAAACCTCATTGGCTACGATACTGCCACTGCGCAAAGCTTGAGTTTTTTTAGTTCATTTTAACCAGAAGTAGTACACAATGAAAACACGAAGAACTTGAAAGGTTGAGCTCTTAGGTAGAAGTGCAAGGTTATCTCTGGTTATCTAAGCTGCCTGCCCGCCCACATGGGTGATTTGCAGGAGGGCCCTTAGGAGTCATTGGCAAAACCTTGGCTCTGCTATCTGCCAAAGACTCTGGGCCTCTTGCTAACACCAGAGCAGTAATGGTGCCTTCTCTTCCACCTTCCAAATCTTATGCAAGCATCTTCCAGTGGAGGACCTTAAACCAAATCCTGGGTCTAGAAAATATAGTCTTCAGGCTTCTAGGCCCTGCTTCCAGGGAGACGCAGATCCTTTTGATGGGGCCAGATGGATCCAACATGACCCAGGATTTGAATCTTCTGTTCCTATTCAAGAACCAGGCATTCCTGGAGCCATCAATGGGTTGAACAATCTTTTCTTTATGGTATTTTCATTCTCTAAGTAAGACAATCACATAAATGTGCAAGAGTTTTCTTTTTACTAAAATTAATTGATTCCTTTAAAAAGTTAATTCTTGCCAACAGCCTTGCCATATGCGGACACTTCTCAACTGGTATTCTCCCACTAAGAATGGGGCCTGGGGTTGGGGGAAAAGGTTTTGGAAATAAGGAAAGAACTAGTGTATTTACACTAGGCAAACTGAAATTGTACCAGACTCAGACCAACTTCTTCTTCGTAAACTTTATGTTACAATATAGATCAACAATTTCCTCTCCCAGAACTCTGAAGCCTTCCTGTCCTGTGACTCAGTTTCCTACACTAAGGGGCTGTTGCCGCAATAGTCAGGGAAAGGAAATGCTTGCTTACCTTTGCTGTGTTTGGAATAACCCCTCCACATCAAAGAGGTGACTCATTCCATCCACTTGCCAACCCTGAACTTGCTTCCTACCTCCCACCACCCTTGCTAGCTATGCTGTTCTTGGCTGGAGAGACCTTCCATCGACAAGTCCAGGTCTGTGGAACCTGGCACACTCACCTCCCTCAATGACGAGGCTTCCTGAGGTGGGTTTTTCGGCAGGTTGGGACATGAAGGTGACCACCAATTTGCCTGACCTATGGTTCAAGGTGTATGATTCAAAGCCAAGAAGCTGGGCTTTCACCTCTGCCTTCTCAAACAGCACAAAGGGAAATGGAATCATTTTATTTCCCTACTCTTATTAACACTAAACCGGTAACCTGAAAACATTTAGGTACCTATTTTCATTGGTTTTAGAGAAACATGTTGCTGCTGGAAATTCCAGAAGCCATCAGTTCATTTTGGTGAGTTCAGCAGCATTTATTATACTGTGGAGCAGATGGGGAGTTCTCAGAAAATATTTATTCCTGGTGGATGTGTCCCTATCTGAGTAGAAGCCATCTTGGAGTAAATAACCTTGCCTTGGAGGTGGTTAGAGAGGAAGAAACTACACTTCCTTTAATAAAATACACCACCAGATTTCATATTGAGGACAGTGTGGATATGCAAAAATAAAGGGTTTTATAATTAACAGAGATGGATTTGAGATTAGGAATTCTGGACAAATCTCTGAAGTTCTTCTCTTTTCCCTTTAGAGAGAGAAAGAGAGTGCACAAGTGTGTACATGGGGAAGAAGGGGCAGAGGCAGAGGGGTAGAGAAAATCTTGAGCAGGATTTACAAAAGGCTCTATCTCACGACCCTGAGAACATGACCTGAGCTGAAATCAAGAGTTGGATGCTTAACCGACTGAGCCACCCAGGCACCATAATTCCTTTAAGTTCTTATCAAATACATACCACATGGTGCTAAAGGAGTTTGGAGTCAGATTGGCCTGTGGCAAAATCTCAGCAGACCACTTCCTGTTGGTGATTTACTTCTCTAACCTTGAATTTCCTTATGTCATAGAGAAACAATTAAATTTTCCTCTTAAGCTTTTTGCAAGGATTAAATAAGACAATGGGAGCCATGTTCTAAACACAGAGCCTGGGACACATTAGCATTCAATATTTTCTTATTCTCTGAAGCTGTCTCCTTGCTTGGAAAAGGGGAAGAACAAAACACGCCATACTCTTGCAAAGGGATGTTACAGATCAGGTGAAGTAATATGGAGAAAATGCTTCCCTAGTGTGATTTATTTGTGCTATCTAACTCCCTCTTGACAATGAGCCCATTCCTTTATTTATTTTTTTCCCCCAGTGTCTGAATATAGGCTTGCTGCTCTTATCTTTGGGCCTAGTCCTTGGCAATTTGCACACAGATTTGACAGACCAGAAAGCTTACGACAGACGACTGCTTCCATTGATGAGTACGGCGATTTGCTCGTGTTCAAGGATTCTTAGCTTCACATATTTTGCGATCAAATGTTCACATTGCAGGCTTTCTCTCATGGTGGGATATTTAGGGGAACTGAGATTTACGTGGTGGGGCTCAGTCATTGTTGGGATGGTCCCGGGACTGACAGTAACAGAAACCAGACCCTTCCAGGCCTGGCTTGGGGGTAGAAAGACCTGCCTGCAGGAGAGCCCAGCTTCTCTGGCTCCATCTCTTCTTTCAGGCAGCTGGTTAGCCTTTCCTGGCCGGCCCTGTGAAATAAAATGCTCTGGGGGATTTGGAGAAGAGCTGGTGTGAATAGGTTTATATATTACCCAGATTGTCTCCTCATTACTCATAGCCAGTTGGAAAATTTCCAACCTTTTCTACTTGATCCTAGCTACCTAAGGGATTTGAGCTGACATCTACTATCAAAGCCCATCTGGAAAGAGAATATATGAGTATTAGATTTCATTCAACAAACACAAAGGGGAACCATTAGTAACAAGGGTGTGGTGTGAAGTAGAAGAAAGTTCTGGCTTCAGAAAAAGACTGATTTAAATTCAAATCCCAGACCAGCCACTACTGTCTATATGCCCCTGACCATGTTAACTTCAGAGCATCACTTACTGAACTATAAAGTAGAAAGTAATCATCCCTTTAAAAAATTTTTTTTATTAGAATTGAATTTAGTTAACAGAAATAGAATTCAGCGATTCATCAGTTGCATATAACACCGAGTGCTCATTACATCATGTGCCCTCCTTGATGCCTGTCACCCAGTTACTGCATCCCCCCACCCACCTCCCCTTCAGTGACCCGCAGTTTGTTTTCTATGATTAAGAGTCTCTTATGGTTTGGCTCCTTCTGTTTTTTCTCTTATTTTATTTTTCCTTCCCTTCCCTTGTCTTCACCTGTTTTGTTTCTTAAATTCCACATATGAGTGAAGTCATATGGTGTTTGTCTTTCTCTGACTGACTTATTTCACTTAGCATAATACCCTCTATTTCCATCCACATCATTGCAAATGGCAAGATTTTGTGGGGTTTTTTGGATAGCCTTGTAATATTCCATTGTACGTATACACCACATGTTCTTTATCCATTCATCTCCTGATGGACATCTGGGTTCTTTCCATAGTTCGGTTATTGTGGACATTGCTGCTACAAACACTGGGGTGCATGTGTCCCTTCAGATCACTACTTTTGTATCCTTTGGGTAAATACCCAGTAGTGCAATTGTTGGGTTGAAGGGTAGCTCTATTTTTAACTTCTTGAGCAAACTCCAGATTGATTTCCAGAGTGGCTGCACCAGTTCATATTCCAATAGTGTAAGACCGATAGTATAAGTGGTCAAACATAGTATCTCTTTATAATATTGTGAGGAATAATAAAGACTTTTGCATATAAGACTCCCTAGTAGTAGTAAGTGTTGTATGAACAGCAGCTATTATTAGTACTATTTTCTTTTCTTAGAAGAAAATGTTCAGTTTTCTTGAAAGGAAATATTCAGAGACGTTGATCAGTTCTCCTTTAGATGTCCCTATCACATAAGATTGTTGTATTAAATAGGAAAATGGGTGGGAAAGTGCCTTATAAAGCCACATAAATAAAGTTGCTCTGATTATTTAGAGGAAAGTCACTTGAGATCCAAGAAACACTGAAGGCCATACCAAATAGAGTGACCTCTCTTTCTTTGTTAAAATCTAGGATGAGAAGACAAGAAAAGAGTTGAGATTCATGCCTGAGATTCATCTTTTACATACGTCTTAGACTGGTCCATTTCCAATATGTGTAACTGTAACATTTCCATAAGAAATTTTGTTCAGTGGTATTTATGTATACCTGTGTGTGAGTATGTGTGTGTGTGTGTGTGCACATGAAAGATTTTTATCTGGCTGAACAATTTTCTTTTTATTGATCCTTTAAAAAGGATTAGGACACAGGAAAGAAGAAGAACAAAAGATGTTACTCTTAGTATCTTACTAAAAATTTTTGAAGGACATTGACCATAACAACAGGGGGGAAATGAAGCTAAATATATCTTAACATAATTAGCTGGATGTATTTACACATTACACCCAAGATCTACAAGGCTTAGAAAATTGTTCACATTAACACCAAGTAATTCAGTCTATTCTTTATCTCAGAGTAATGGTTAACCTTGGTAAAAATTGGATTTATTTAATAACCTGGAAAAACCCATACTTATTTGGAGGGCATTTATTCTCAGTTAGCTCTCTTAATTAAAATTCCAGCACTGGAATTGGCAACACAGGCAATGTGACAAGAGGGTGAAGAGATTACCTGGATAATTTGGGCAGTAAAGATAGCTGATGTAGGTATATAACTCAGTCCTCCAATTTATGTGGTAAGTTTTATTTTTCTGCCTTGCCTGGGCAATTACATCAAATTTCCACATTACTTGGCTGTGTAGACATGAAGAATTTTAGCAAATACGTAGAGGGTTGAGAAAGCCTGACTTGCATAATTGGTATTCTGCATTTAAAACATCTTTCTATGAATGCTTAACTGGATAATCTGCCTGAACTTGCCTCTTGGAATTTCTTAGTGTGGGTCAATATCTGCCATCCATGACTATGGCACTTGATGAGCCAACCTAGAAATACATGTCCTCTTCTTCTCTCCCTGTCCCTCCTTCACCTCCTTTTTCATTTATTCCCTTCCTTTTTTCCTTTTTCTTCTTCCAGTTCTTTTTTTTTTTTAAAGGTTTTATTTATTTATTTGACAGAGAGAGAGAGCGAGAGATCACAAGTAGGCAGAGAGAGGGGGGATGCAGGCTCCCCGCTGAGTGGAGAACCCAATGCGGGGCTCGATCCCAGGACCCTGAGATCATGACCTGAGCTGAAGGCAGTGGCTTAACCCACTGAGTCACCCACGTGCCCCTCTTCTTCCAGTTCTTTTTCATAAAATCACATAATGCTGGAATTTGGGGGGACCACAGCCACTGTAATTATTCTATAATTCTCAGAATTTGTTAGTTCTCATATCACATTTATGGATTTTTCATGTCTAGCTATGTAGTATTTTTAAAAAGTAGATTTTTTAAAACTCTTAGATACTCACTTTTTCAGATACCGTTTTAAAAATCTTTTAAAATTAAAAACAATTTTTTAAAATATTTTATTTATTTATTTGAGAGAGAGAATGAGCAGTGGGAAGGGGCAGAAGGGGAGAGGGAGGGAGCGAGAGAGAGAGAGAGAGAGAGAGCGCGCGAGAGAGAGCAGACTCCCCACTGAGCAGGAAGCCCAACGCAGGGCTCAATCCCAGGACCTGGAGATTATGACCTGAGCCAAAGAAAAGCAGACACTTAACTGACTGAGCCACCCAGGCATCCCAGATACACTTTCAAAACCTGTACTCAAGAAGAATAGATTTAGTATGCTGATTATTTTTTCCTGATAAAAAGTAAAAGAAATGTACAACAAATAGAGACATTTTGTACATGTAGCCCCTAAAATCATATCACTTAGCTTTTCTAGTCTGGCTTTCAAATGAGAGAATTAAAGTGATGTTTTCTAAAGGCACAGAGCCAGTTAGGAGTGGTGTTAAGAGTTGAAACCATGGTTTTGGACTCTTTAACCCAGACCTTTCCTATTACCTTACACTGACTTACAGCGTTGGTTACTTTAAAGCAGGGCTATAAGAATCACTAACTAACATGGTATAGAAAAGCCATCAGGGGCACCTGGGTGGCTCAGTGGGTTAAAGCCTCTGCCTTCAGCTCAGGTCATGATCTCGGGGTCTTGGGATCGAGCCCCGCCTCGGGCTCTCTGCTCCGCAGGGAGCCTGCTTCCTCCTCTCTCTCTGCCTGCCTCTCTGCCTGGTTGTGATTTCTCTCTGTTAAATAAATAAAATATTAAAAAAAAAAAAAAAGAAAAGCCATCAGTAGCAAAAACTATGAAAACAGCCCATCTTCTTATTTGTTTATCTTTTAATAACTCTTAGATCATGATTGGACCACAGGTGCTTTGAGACAGTAATCTTTGGGATGCCTTCGTGGCTCAGTCGGTGAAACATCTGCCTTTGGCTTAGGTCATGATCCCAGGGTCCTGGGATTGAACCCCGCATCGGGCTCTTTGCTTGGTGGGGAGCCTGCTTCTCTCTTTGTCTGCCTCTCTCCCTGTTTGTGCTCTCTCTCTCTGGAAATAAATAAATAAAATCTTAAAAAAAAAAAAAAAGAGACAGTAGTCCTCAAACAAGAGTGCTCATGTAGGGGTTTACCAGGATTTCAAGGATGTGGGTAGCTAAAGACCTTTTCAGAGCCACCCTTTCTGTGACTTCTTTCCTAAAAAAGGGACCATGGTTAAGTCATCCCTATTCATAATTGCCCTTTTGCCACCTTTCAGAACAAAGTCACACTTTTCATTCACTGCATTACCCTGGAGTGAAAGCATATCAGACTGACACCAAACACACGGACACTTGAAAATCAGGTAGTGTATTGGTGTAGGGGAAGAATTTCATGTCTGGGTGACAAATCACAGGTAGTCTCGAATTCTTTGCCTTCCTTAAAAACGAAGGAGGATTAAACAAATTTTGAGCTGATAGATCTTTTAAAATGATTTTGCATGGTAGACCAAGATATAAAGTTTGAGTTAGAAGTTATTTAAAGATCCAAGAAGGAAGGGTTATAGCTTTAATAAAAATCCTTCCACACTCATCTACAAATAACATTTTTTTTTTAGCATCACCTTCAATTAAATCGACAAGTAAGAATAGAATTAGGGGCGCCTGCGTGGCTCAGTCGTTAAGCATCTGCCTTAGGCTCAGGTCAGGATCCCAGAGTACTGGGATCAAGCCCTGCATGGGGCTCCCTGCTCAGCAGGAAGCCTGCTTTTCTCTCTCCTACTCCCCCTGCTTTTGTTCCCTCTCTCACCGCGTCTCTCTCTGTCAAATAAATAAATAAAATCTTAAAAAAAAAAGGATAGAATTAATACTAAACCCCTATCTCATTCTAGTAGTAAGTATATCCATATACAGATTTATGTGGAAATGACTTGATCCGTCTTATTAAAAGATACGTGTCCAAAATGAGGTATTTTTTTAAACATTGCTTTTTATTACTTTCAATTTAATATCTGTTTATCAATATTTTAATATAATTATATTAAATATAATTTAATAATAATGTCTATTATCCTTGCCTATTTACTAGTAAGAATTGTAATGCCACTCAGAAAAAAGTTTTTTAACATTTAAAACCTATTAGGAAATTAAAAACATAAATTTAGCTTGTATTTTTGCTACAGAGCATAATAGGGTCTTTAATAGTAGACCTTAACAAATAAAGTTATAGGATCACAATAAAACTCTGAGAAAGGGAAACAAAAAGTTCCCTTTTTGTTTCAATAAATAAGAAGTTCAATAAATAAAATAAATAAACAATTTTCAATAAATAATAAGTTCAATAAATAAATAGTTCAATAAATAAATAAGTTCAATAAATAAAAAGAAGAGTCAACATTTCTAATTGTTAAATAAGAACTATTTATGATCGCTATTTTTTTAAATGGGTGATGAGAGGAGATTGAGTCACTTAGATATTTATGTTGCACGGGATGCATTTTAAAATTATGTAACAATTTTATTTTAAAAGATTACTGTTTAAAATAAGCAGCAGATTACATAACTTGTATTATTTACATTTTGGAGAAACTTTAGATGGCACCTTAAAGTTTTGCAAAGGGTTGTAGTGATTTTTCCAATTCCTTTATGAGTACACAAACAGGAAGTTTGAAGACCATTGCTTTTGGGGTTCAAATGGGTTTCCAGGCTGTGGAGTGTTTCCTGGACAATCTTCTCTCTCACACTGGATTTCCAGGGATGAAAACAGTACCCGAAGTTTACCAAAGGAGCACACTTGCTCCTGCTCACTGCCAGGACTCCTGGCACTAACTTGCAGATATCCTGGACCCAGGTGAGCTCAGATGCTCTCAACCTTTGTGCCTGTTAGACTAACAGCTGCGGGAAACTCCAAAGCTGATAGGAGAAATTCCACTGGTTATAAATAAATCTTCTCCAGCCCCCCCATACCACCCTAGAATGTCACTTCTGTATTTACCAGATAAAATCGAATGGCTCTTTTACACAGTCTTTGAAAAATCTGAGATAGATAACAAGACTGGAATGCATTGAATTAAAAAACCCCAGCAGCATGCATGAAAATATGTGCATATACATAAAACAAACGTGCACTTTTAAAAAATGTTATGTAACCATGCTATTGTTCAGTGATTAAAATTTTGAAGTTGAATCCCGGATTAGACAACCGACGTCATCTTTAAAGAGGGTTACTGCAGACCGTAACTCCTCACTCTAGTTGACACGTGTATCTAGTTCTTCTACCCCAAGAAAATACCATAATTTATGCTCTATTCCAGCAACATCGTGTTTCGTGTTACCAACAGCCTGTACTTAGAGGATATACATGAAGTTTTCTTTAATTTTCTTTTCTCATTTTTATGCTTTTTGGTTAGAAACAAGAGAAAAAGAGAAGAAAGAAAAATTTCCACATATATTTTGAACGACTGAACTTTGAAGTAATTATAAAAGTATAGAAATCACTAAAAGTGATCTTGATCAAATTAATAATTTTCAATTGAGACTTGATAAAAACTTTTCAACACAATTTTAATGGAGAGGCAGCTTTTGGCTTTAACTTCTGAGCATTATGATATGTGGATTTTATTCTGTTTTATTAGCTTTTGATTATATTTGAAAGTGGTTGACCTCTTTTTTCCCCACTAGCATTTGTTTTCATTTTGGTAGAAAGAAAAAATAATGAAATCTAGCACATTTTTACACAGTCTTCCTACAGTGCTGGGGATCTGGAAATAAATCCACTACCAATGCTGACAAATACACTGGTCTGTAATGTCCTCTTATCCTCAATAATCACAATTTTGAGGGTGCCTCGGTAGCTCAGTCGGTGAGGCATCTGCGTTCTGCTCAGAGCATGATCCCAGGGTGCTGGGATCAAGCCCCGCATCAGGCTCCCTGCTCAGCGGGGAGACTGCTTCTCCTTCTCCCTTTGTAGCTCTCCCTGCTTGTGCTCTTTCTCTCACTCTCTCTCTCTATCAAATAAATAAATAAAATTTTAAAAAAATAACCACAATTTTGCTGTATGCTGATCATATTCCACTCCTGAATGCTGCAAAGGAGCCATGGAAACCATTATCATTAGAGAAAAATACTTCCACTTAAGAAAATCTGCTTCTGTGCTAGACTTAGAAGGGATTTATTATAAACACCCCATTACTGTGAAAATTAGAAACCTGAAAATCTTCCAAGCAATTAGGAGAAGATATTATTCTCAAGTATGAATTGCTTTTTCAAACTGAAATAAGTCTTCAAATAATTTTGATAAAGAAAATTGCCAGACAATTTCCAGTTGTCTCACTTACATTACCAACCCAGATGATTTTTTTTAAAAAGTTGAATCCAACATTTGAACTGGCATCACAAAGGTCAAATACTGCAAGGTTTGTTCTGACCCATTTTGTGAAGGAAAAAAAAAAAAGCCGAGGGTTCTTCCAAAGAATATAATAGGATGACTTGACAGAGAAGTTGTATAAGAAGGATGACTTATTTTGGACTTAATCTCAGGGTGAGTGAAGCATAGTATTCAGGTCATTTCCTTAAGAGAGAGGAAATGATGAGTTACACCTTGCCTTTTTGATAAAAAAAATCATGCAATGGTTCATGTTTCATTCAATGTTTAGTAAATTTAGCGATGATATTTATAATAACTGTGTTCCAAGTTGATTAAGGTTTAATCACAACTGACTAAGCAAATGGGCATGGAACAGAGAACAAGTCATAATTATTACTCTCATGCATATCCTTACAATATTCAAGGATTTAGAGACTCAAATTTATACCCTCTACAACTAATTTGACTTTACCTTTTCTGGAAGGTTAACTTAAGGCATATAGAGAAACTGAAAGTGCAGAAAATATTTACTTAACAACATTTCCAGTGTTATGTAGCGCTCTGGTTTAGTTTTTCACACTGGTTGAGAAAGACGCGTTCCCCACTACGACAGGGAGAGCAGCTTCCCCTACCACACCCACCCCCCACACCCCACCACCACACACACACGTCCATGACCTCAGTCCACTCAGAATTTTGCTCTGGAGTTTTAGTCTGAGGTAAAAGCCCTCGTCTCAGGTGAATGCAGAAGAAAAGGAAGAAAGCTGTGTCTGACCTGTCCCTCTCTCTCCACATCTGGCTGGAAGAGAAGTGCCTGGCCCCCTTGTCTGTCCGGGCAGAATCTTCTAACTTTTTGCAGGTTTAGGCAAGCCTGGTCTTCAGCTCATGGTTTGGCAGGCTGCGGGACAGGAGAATGTAACACATTAAGCTCTTATCCTTTGCAACGGAATACTGTCTTTGAACACAAATAAGAATTGGTTGATAGTCTGGGAACCTGGGTGGCTCAATTGGTTAAGCATCTGCCTTTGGTCCAAGTCATGATTCCAGGTTCCCCCACATGCGGCTCCCTGCTTCTCTCCTTCCCTCTGCCCTGCCCCCCTGCTCATGCTCTCTCTCTCTCTCTCTCTCTCTCTCACACGGTCTCTCTCTCAAATAAATAAATAAAATCTCTAAAACAAAAAAGAATTGTTTGATAGTCATTCAAATGTTTTTAAGATGTAAACCATATATCTATTTCAATATTGTTTTAATTTCACCAATAACAATTTATAGTCTCTAGACCACTGTGTGCAAGGAAAAAAGAACACAGTATTTCCTCTTTATGTTTTGATATTTCATGTTAGATTTCCAACATCTTTGAGTAAGATGTTTTGTTGTTTCAAATATAATAAAATAAAAGTTGCTTAGCTGTGTGCAAGGAAAAAAGAACACAATATTTCCTCTTTATGTTTTGATATTTCATGTTAGATTTCCAACATCTTTGAGTAAGATGTTTTGTTGTTTCAAATATAATAAAATAAAAGTTGCTTAGCTCCACAAAGTAGGAGTAAATGAGAAGTGATCCTGAGATACATCCTGGGTACAAAATGAAATGTATGAGAACATTTACATGTGAAGCTTATAACCCAGAGCACACAGATGAGTGTTTTTCTGTCAGGTCACTTGGTTAGTCTAAATGTCCAACAGAAATGGATTCATGAATAAAGGCAAAAAGGGAAAGAAAAAATATCACCCTTTATAGAACAATAACAATCACAATAACCCATAAGTCTTTTATTGGTTTGGCCATAAGCTGTTTAACTTAAAAAGCCAAGATTCAACTAGTAGTAAAGGAGAAAACCCACTCCTTTAGAGACTGAAGTCAGAGGTCAACCAGAAGTTTTTTTTTTTAAGATTTTATTATTATTATTATTATTATTATTATTATTATTATTATTTTTAATCTGAGAGAGAGAGAGAGCGAGCACACGAGCAAGGTGAGGGGCAGAGGGAGAAGCAGACTTCCTGATGAGCAGGGAACCCGATTTGGGGTTGGATCCCAGGACTCAGGGATCATGACCTGAACTGAAGGCAGACACTCAACTGACTGAGTTACTCAGGCAACACCCCCTGTTTTTAAATTTACAAATATTAAGCCTACCTCCTCTTTTCCTCCATCACATTTTTGGAGAGTACTATACTTGTCACATTAGTTTCTCATATATTGAAAATTCAAATGATAATAAGTATCTCGTGATATTTAGCAAATATTCATGTAAGGATTTCCCAAAAAGGTGATTGCCTCCCAAGTTCAGTTAATTTTATGTTCACCGTTCCGTTTAGAAACACTTTAGAAAGAATTGTCCATTTGCCCGGAAGTTGCTCGTGGTCACCCTCCTTAGAAACGATTTATTCTTTTTACCTTTCATGCTGTCTTCCCACCCCACGACGTCTGAGAAATGTTTGGAAGAGTCTAATACTTTCAACCAAAATACAAAGCACTACACTAAAAGCAGCACAGCAACATAAAAAGAAATCATTTCTAAAAGGTTTGTTATTTGTCAGAGAAGGTGTATTGGATTTGAAATCTCATGATGAGTAAGCTTTTTACCTAGTAATTTTAATAACTGGTGTGTTTACGGTTACATTGTGTAATTTTTATTTTATTTTTAAGGATTTTTTTTTTTCACGGAGTGTAGAAAGAGTGAAGACCCAGTGTTTCCATTGCCTTTTTGGTCTAAATCTGAAGTCGTATCTTCCTATAACTTTCAATTTGCACATTCATTCCTCCTATAATTAAGTTAGAAGGGAAATGGTGTCACGGGGTAAGCTGCACCATGTGGTTCACTACTCCTATCCCTTATTGCCATCAAGACCCTATGCATAAGGGGCGCCTGGGTGGCTCAGTGGATTAAGCCGCTGCCTTTGGCTCAGGTCATGATCCCAGAGTCCTGGGATCGAGCCCCACATCGGGCTCTCTGCTCAGCAGGGAGCCTGCTTCCCTTCCTCTCTCTGCCTGCCTCTCCACCTACTTGTGATCTCTGTCTGTCAAATAAATAAATAAAAAAATCTAAAAAAAAAAAAAAAGACCCTATGCATATAAAATGCAAGTGCTGGACACAAGAGACTTGAGGAATCATCTGGTGGCTCTCTTTCCCTTCACAGACGAGCAAACAGAAGCTCACGGAGCCAGCATGGTTTCAGACAAGGGCATGAGTTTTGGTCTCAAATGGAGCCAGGGTTCAATTCAGTTTTAGCAACTGTGTAAACTTGGAGAAGTTACTTAAACGTTCTGAGCCTTGGTGTTCTCTTTGTGGAATGGGGATAATAATACTCGACTTCTAGGAATGGTATGGAGGATTAAATTAAAATTATGTATTTGAATGCCTGATTCACAGTAGACACTTAGTATTTCTTTTTTCTTTTTTTTTTTTTTAAGATTTTATTTATTTATTTGACAGAGAGAGACCACAAGCAGGCAGAGAGGCAGGTAGAGAGAGAGAGAGGAGAAAGCAGGCTCCCTGCCAAGCAGAGAGCCCGATGCAGGACTCGATTGCAGGACCCTGAGATCATGACCTGAGCTGAAGGCAGAGGCCTAACCCACTGAGCCACCCAGGCGCCCCGACACTGAGTATTTCTTTGTCCTCTTCCCTATTAAGGTAGTTAGGTAAATTAGTGGCAGAAACCTTCTTCTAGATTTCAAATGAAACAGATTTCTATTTTGTGCTATTTCTATCATAATTTGCTAATGAGTCACCAAGGAAGCTTCAGTACTAGAACTGAAATCCCTCACTTCACCCCATTTGCTACTTTTGTCAGTGGATAAGACATTTTTATCCAAGGCTGTATCCACTATGGTTTGTCCTGGCAGAGACAGAAGACACAGAAACAATTTCCCAATTACCACTTACCAATGGCCTAAAACAAGGGTGAGCATGATTAGATCATCAGCGACAGTTTATCAATCACTAAGCGATATATTCTGGAGTTAATAGGCAAATCTTCATTACGGACCCCATTATCCCAGAAGTCTTTAGCTCATGCCCCTTAAGCACATGTCTGCAGAAGATTCTCCTCACCCCACTTTTCTGATTTCAGCTAACCCCCATTTCCCTTCTCTACCAACTAAATGAGAGGCTACTTTTACTTGCTTTTTAAAAATCATAGTTCATTTATAGATAATCTATTCCTATCCACTATTCTAATAGTTCTGGGTTTTTTGTTTGTTTGTTTGTTTTTGACTCTATTATTGGATTTATTTTAAGGATCATGGAGGCTGCAAATACAAAATCTTCAGGGTGGGCCAGTGGACTGGAGATCCAGGAAAAGAGTTGATGTCTAATAGTTTTTTATATGCCTTTTGGAACTTAGTTTTCTGGAATAAAACTCTCTGAATCTTTGAATGTTTCCTTGGTTCCCTTCCAGGGTCTCTGTGCATAGTAACTCCTTTTATCTTGTTACTCTAGTCCAGAAGTCAGAAAACCATGAGCCTACAGGCTGAATCCAGGCCTTTGCTTATCTGTATACGGCTGATGAGAATGGTCTTAATATTCTTAAATAGTTGAAATTCTTTATCAGGCAGGAGGACCTTCATTTGGAGCCCACAGATTGCAGGAGACATTATTCTGAATCCCATGAAATCCATTACTTCTCATTCAATGGAGTAGATATTGTCTAAAATTCACCTCTAATACCTTTGCCTGGGGTTCCATGTATTCACATTGTACAACAAAATAAAATTCACAGCAGCTAACGTTAAGTCTAATTATCTATTGGATAAAAAAGGAAATCATATCTAATTTTAGTTATTGAATTTAATAAACACTCTCTCTCTTAAATAAAAAAAAGTTATACACAATAGGAAAAAATACATATAAATAGAAAATAAGCAGTAAAGGGTCGCCTGGGTGGCTCAGTTAGTTAAGTGAATGACTCTTCAATTTGGCTGGGGTCAAGATCTCAAGGTCATCAGATTGAGCCCCCCCTCCCACCCCCTGCAATCAGGCTCTGTGCTGGGTGTGGAACCTGTTTAGGATTATCCCTCCCTCTGTCCCCCTCTCTCCCCACCCCTACTCTTTCTCTCTCAAAAAAGAAAAAAAAAAAAAAGAAGAAGAAGAAAAGAAAAGAAAGAAATTAGAAACAGTAAGGAAAAGGAGAATGCGAATGTGATAACTGTAAAAGTTAACATAATAACCATGATTACCTTTAAAATTAGACCCTGGTATACCCTGGCAGTTAAGATAAAGAGAGAATCATTTAGAAGTGGCATGATATACCAAACTTCATTTGAGAGATACCAAATAAGCTAATATTATAAAGTTTACAAAAAGAGAAAACATAGGAGAATATCTTCATGACTCAGAGATTTCTTACAAAGGACACAGAAAATATTAGCTATAAGAATTAAATAGAGTTCTGGGGAGGAGCAAGATGGCAGAGAAGTAGAAGACCTAAATTTTGTCAGGTCCTAGGGGTTCAGCTAGATAGTTATTAAGCCATTCTGAACACCTACAAACTCGACAGGAGATCAAAGAGAAGAAGAGCAGCAATTCTAGGAACAGAAAAGTGCACACTTTCTGGAAGATAGGACATGGGCAGAAGTGAACGTGAGGTGACAAACAGGGAGATAGACCTGGGGGGGAGGGGCAGGGACCCGGCAAGCAATGGAGCAGCTGAGCACAAAATCGGAACTTTTAGAAGTCTGCTCCACTGAGGGACGTCAATCCAGAGGCTAAGTATGCGGTGGAGCCCTGGCAGGGACAGCGTGGTCTCAGGACTCTTGGGGTCACAGAAAGACTGGGGGTGGGGGTGGGGAGGTGCCTGAGTGTGGCAGAGCTCCCAGGTATTGGAGCGGGGAAGCCAGCTACAGAGATGGAGCCGAGGAGTGAACTTTCAGCTTAGGGTTACCTTAAACTGTGACCGAGGCACAGTCAGACAACTGCTCTTTGAGCAGGGACTCCACAAGCAGCAGATCCGTGGAGACTCCTTCCTTCCTCCTCTGGGAGGGGCGGTGTGGGAATGTGCTGCAGGAATCTGCTTGGTTTGGAGACTCCAAACGTGCCCGAGCACCAGAGACAGAAATGTTCGGTCCCAGGCCAGGTGAGCTTGGAGTGTGACAGTAGACCAGGGAGATGGGAGGGACTGACTGCTTTTCTCTGAGGGTACACTGAGGAGTGTGGTCCTGAGCTCTAGGCACCTCTGGGCTGGAGATTGGGAGGCTGCCATTTTCATTCCCATCCTCCAGAGCTCAGGGAACAAAATCTCCCAAGCAAGAACCCGAGCAGAGTACTTAGCCTGGCCCCTGGCAAGGGCAGTGCAATTCTGCCTGGGACAAAGACATTTGAGAATCTCTGCAAGAGGCTCCACTCCCAGAAGATCAGCAAGAACATCCAGCCAAGACCAAGTTCACCGATCAATGAGAACTGCAGAACTCCAGAGGGGAAAGCAGCACATAGAATTCATGGTTTTTTCCCATGATTTCTTAGTCTTTTAAAGTTAAATTTTTTTAATTTTATTTTTTTCTTATTCTGTCTTTTAAATTTTTTCCTCTTTCCTATTTTAACCTTTTTAACTGTTCTATCTTATCAATATCTTTTTAAAAATCTTTTAAAATTTTCATTGTTATAGTTATATTCTGTCCCTTCATTGTATTTAACCTTATTTTTTATATACATGTAAGTTTTTCTTTCTTTAAAATTTTGGGATACAGTTTCTTATAACAGATCAAAATATACCCTAAATCTAGCATATGGTTTTGTTCTAGTCTCCAGCCTGATCACTTTCTCTCCTTTTTTTCCTTCGTTCAACCGACTTCTAATCTTATCAATTCCTTTTTTAGAATCTTTTAATTTTCATCTGTACAGTCATATTCCATTCCTTCATCATGTTTACCTTTATTTTTGTATGTATATTTTTCTTTCTTTAAAACTTTGGGAGGCAGTTTCTTCTAACAGACCAAAATACACCCAAAATTAAGTGTGTGGCTTTGTTCTATTCCACAGTCTGATATATATATAATATACTACCCCCCTGGGGGTCGAGACTACCCTTTTAGTATTTTATTCTCTCATTCATCTATTCTTAACTGGATAAAATGACAAAGCATAATATATTCAGAGCACTGAGAAAAATACACAGCCAAGAATACTATATCCAGCTAGGCTGTTGTTGGAAATAGAAGGAGAGAGAAGAGTTTCCAGGAAAAACAAAAATTAAAAGAATTTGCAAACTGCGAACCAGTCCTACAGGAAATATTGAAAGGGATCCTCTAAGCAAAGAGAGAGCCTAAAAGCAACAGACCAGAAACAAACAGAGACAATATACAGTAACAGTCACCTTATAGGCAATACAATTCCACTAAATTAATATCCTTCAACAGTTACTGTAAATGTAAATGGGCTAAAGGCCCCAATCAAATGACACAGGGTATCAGAATGGATTAAAAAACAAGACCCAGGGGCGCCTGGGTGGCTCAGTGGGTTAAGCCTCTGCCTTCGGCTCAGGTCATGATCCCAGGGTCCTGGGATCGAGCTCCACATCGGTCTCTCTGCTCAGCAGGGAGCCTGCTCCCCCCTCTCTCTCTACTTGTCTCTCTATCTACTTGTGATCCCTCTCTATATATCAAATAAATAAAATCTTTAAAAAAAAAAAGACCCACCAATATGCTGCCTACAAGAAACTAATTTTTTAAATCAGTCTAAAGGACACACCCAGATTTAAAGTGAGGGGGTGGAAAATAATTTACCATGCTAATGGGCATCAAAAGAAAGCTGCGGTGGCAATCCTTATATCAGATCAATTAGATTTTAAGCCAAAGGCTATAATAAGAGATGAGAAAGGACACTATATCATACTCAAAGTGTCTATACAACAAGAAGATCTAACAATTTTAAATATCTATGCCCCTAACATGGGAGCAGCCAACTATATAAACCAATTAATAACAAAATCAAAGAAACACAACAACAATAATACAATAATCATAGGGGACTTTAACATCCCCCTCACTGAAATGGGCAGATCATCCAAGCAAAAGATCAACAGGGAAATAAAACCTTTAAATGACACATTGGACCAGATGGACATCACAGATATATTCAGAACATTCCATCCCCAAACAACAGAATACACATTCTTCTCTAGTGCACATGGAACATTATCCAGAATAGATCACATCCTGGGTCACAAATCAGGTCTCAACCAGTACCAAAAGACTGAGATCATTCCCTACATATTTTCAGACCACAATGATTTGAAACCAAAACTCAACCACAAGAGGAAATTTGTAAAGAACTCAAATGCATGGAGGCTAAAGAGCATCCTACTAAAGAATGAATTTAAAAAATTCATAGGAACAAATGAAAATGAAAACACAACTGTTCAAAATCTTTGGGATGCAGCAAAGGTGGTCCTGAGAGGAAAGTATATAGCAATACAAGCCTTTCTCAAGAAATAAGAAAGGTCTTAAATACACAACCTAACCCTACACCTAAAGCAGCTGGATGAAGAACAGCAAATAAAGCTTAAACCCAGCAGGAGAAGAGAAATAATAAAGATCAGAGCAGAAGTCAATGAGCTAGAAACCAAAAGAAGTAGAGCAGATCAACGAAGTTTGATCTAGGAGTTTGTTCTTTAAGGAATTAATAAGATTGATAACCCCCTGGCCAGACTATCAAAAAGAAAAGAGAAAGGACCCAAATTAATAAAATCATGAATGAAAGAGGAAAGATCACAACCAACACGAAAGAAATACAAACAATTATAAGAACATATTAGGAGCAACTATATTCCAGCAATAAGACAATCTGGAAGAAATGGATGCATTCCTAGGGACACATAAAATACCAAAATTGAACCAGGAAGAAATAGAAAACCTGAACAGACCCATAATCAGTAAGCAGATTGAAGCAGTAATCAAAAAATCTCCCAACAAAAAAGAGCTCTTGGCCAGATGGCTTTCCAGGGGAATTCTACCAAACATTTAAAGAAGAATTAATACCTATTCTCCAGGAACTGCTCCAAAAAATAGAAATGGAAGGAAAACTTCCAAACTCATTTTATGAGGCCAACATTACCTTGACCCCAAAATTAGACAAAGACCTCACCCAAAAGGAGAATTACAGACCAATATCCCTGGTGAACATAGATATAAAAATTCTCACCAAAATACAAGCCAATAGGATCCAACAGTACATTAAAAGGATTATTCACCATGACCAAGTGGGATTTATTCCTGGCCTGCAAGGTGGTTTCAACATCTGCAAATCAATCAACGTGATACAATGCATTAATAAAAGAAAGGATAAGAACCATATGATACTCTCAATAGATGCTGAAAAAGCATTTGACAAAGTACAGAATCCTTTCTTGATCAAAACTCCTCAGAGTGTAGGGATAGAAGGTACATACCTCAATATCATAAAAGCCATCTATGAGAAACCCACAGCAAATATTCTCTCTCTCTTTTTAAAAAGATTTGCATTTATTTATTTGACAGACAGAGATCACAAGTAGACAGAGAGACAGGCAGAGAGAGAGAGAGAGAGAGGAAGAAGCAGGCTCCCCACTGAGTGGAGAGCCCAATGTGGGCCTCGATCCCGGGACCCTGGGATCATGACCTGAGCTGGAACCAGAGGCTTTAACCCACTGAGCCACCCAGGCACACCAGCAAATATCATTCTCAATGGGGAAAAACTGAGAACTTTCCCCCTAAGGTCAGAAATACGACAGGGATGTCCATTATCATCACTGATATTCAACATAGTACTAGAAGTCCTAGCCTCAGCAATCAGAAAACAAAAAGAAATAAAAGGCATCCGAATTGGCAAAGAAGTCAAACTCTCACTCTCTGCAAAGGATATGATACTTTATGTGGAAAACCCAAAAGACACCACTCCAAAAACTGCTAGAACTCATACAGAAATTCAGTAAATTGTCAGGTTATACAATCAATGCACAGAAATCAGTTGCCTTTCTATACACCAACAAAAAGACAGAAGAAAGAGAAATTAAAGCGTCGATCCCACTTACAATTGCACCTGAAACCATAAGATACCTAGGAAGAAATCTAACCAGTGAGGCATGGAATCTATTCTGAGAAAACTATAAAATATTTATGAAAGAAATTGAGGAAGATGCAAAGAAATGGAAAAGCATTCCGTGCTCATGGATTAGTAGAACAAATATTGTTAAAATATCTATGCTACCAATAGCAATTTACACATTTATGCAATCCCTATCAAAATACCATCAACTTTTTTCACAGAAATGGAACAAATAATCCTAAAATTTATATGGAACCAGAAGAGACCCTGAATAGCCAAAGAAATGTTGAAAAAGAAAACCAAAGCTGGTAGCATCACAATTCCAGATTTCAAGCTCTGTTACATAGCTATAATCATCAAGACAGTATGGTCCTGGAACAAAAACTGACATATAGATCAACAGAACAGAATGGAGAACTCAGAAATGGACCCTCAACTCTACAGCCATCTAATCTTTGACAAAGCAGGAAATCCACTGGATATTCTTTCCAATGGAAAAAAGACAGCGTGTTCAACAAATGGAATTGGGAAAATTGGACAGCCACATGCAGAAGAATGAAATCGGACAATTTCCTTACACCACACACAAAAATAGATTCAAAATGGATGAAAGACCTCAATATGAAACAGGAATCCATCAAAATCCTTGAGAAGAACACAGGCAGCAACCTCTTTGACCTCAGCTGCAGCAACTTCCTAGAAACATCACCAAAGGCAAGGGAAGCAAGGGCAAAAATGAGCTATTGGGACTTCATCAAGTTCAAAGGCTTTTGCACAGCAAAGGAAACAGTCAACAAAACCAAAACACAACCCACAGAATGGGAGAAGATATTTGCAAATGACATATCAGATAAAGGGCCAGTATCCCAAATCTATAAAGAACTTATTAAACTCAACACTCAAAGAACAAAGAACCCAGTCAAGAAATGGGCAGAAGACGTGAAAAGACATTTCTCCAAAGAAGACATCCAAATGGACAACAGACCCATCAAAAAGTGCTCCACATCACCTGACATCAGGGAAATACAAATCAAAACCACAGTGAGATACCACCTCACACCAGTCAGAATGGCTAAAATTAACAAGTCAGGAAATGACAGATGCTGGCGAGGATGCAGAGAAAGGGGAACCCTCCTACGCTGTTGGTGGGAACACAAGCTGGTGCAGCCACTCTGGAAAACAGCATGGAACTTCCTCAAAAAGTTGAAAATAGAGCTACCCTGCGACCCAGCAACTGCACTACTGGGTATTTACCCTAAAGAAACAAATGTAGTGATCCAAAGAGGCACGTGCACCTGAATGTATACAGCAGCAATGTCCACAATAGCCAAACTATGGAAAGAACACAGATGTTCATCAACAGATGAACTGTTAAAGAAGATGTGGTATATATATACCATGGAATACTATGCAACCATCAAACCCCCGAAATCTTACCATTTGTAATGACGTGGATGGAACTAGAAGGTATTATGCTAAGTGAAATAAGTCAATTAAAGAAAGACAAGTATCATATGATCTCTCTGATATGAGGAATTTGAGAGGCAGGACTGGGAGTCATGGGGGAAGAGAGGGAAAAATGAAATAAGATGGGACCAGGTAGGGAGACACACCATAAGAGACTCTTAATCTCAGGAAACAAACTGAGGTTTGCTGGTTTGGTGGGGAGGGACAGGGTGGCTGGTTATGGACTGGGGTGGGTATGTGCTATGGTGAGTACTATGAATTGTGCCAAGACTGATGATTCACAGACCTGTACCCCTGAAACAAATAATAAATTATATGTGAATAAAAAAATTAAATACATTTCATCAAAATTATAAAGTGCTCAAGATACTATTAAGAAAATGAAATAGTACACACTTGCAGAAATACTTACATTACATATAGCAAACAAAAGATTAATAATCATAATATATAAAGAACTGTACTACTCAATGATAAAAAACCAAACAGTCTAAAATGTTTGAAGTGGGTAAAAAACTTGAACAAAAGGAAGATGTATGAATGGCCGTGATATACATGAGAAAGTGCTCACCATTCTTAGTCATCAGGGAATATGAATTAAAATCAAAATGAGATATGTACCCATTAGAATGGCTGAAATTTTAAAAATTGATAACGTGAAAAAAAAATTGATAACGTGAAATATTGGAGAGGATTAGAAGCTTTCCTATGTGTGTCAGACGATACAATCACTCTGAAAATACTGAACATACCTACCCTTTCATCTTCCAAGAGACTTGAAGAAGAATTTTCACATTAATTTTACTCAAAGAACCCAAAGTTGGAATCAACCAAAATATTCACCAGTAGGAGAATAGATACACAAATTACAGTAGATTCATTCACTGGAAAATCCCTCATAATAAAAAGAAGTGACAGGGCGCCTGGGTGGCTCAGTGGGTTAAAGCTTCTGCCTTCGGCTCAGGTCATGATCCCAGGGTCCTGGGATCGAGCCCCACATCGGGCTCTCTGCTCAGCAGGGAGCCTGCTTCCTCCTCTCTCTCTGCCTGCCTCTCCACCTACTTGTGATCTCTCTGCCCGTCAAATAAATAAATAAATAATCTAAAAAAAAAAAAGATGTGACAGTTAAACATGCAATAGCATGATAAATCTCAAAAACATTATGCCTAGCAAAGCAGAAGGCACAAAAGACCATATACTCTGTTTTTCTATTTATATGAAGTTCTAGAACAAGAAAACTAACATTTGGTTAGCTAAATCAAAACACTATTTTTTTCTGGAGGGGAGGGAGGGGTAGGAGATTAACTGGGAAGAAACATGTGGGAACTTTCTGAGGTGACAGGGGTATGGATTACATGGGTGTGTGCATTTTTGTCAAAATTCATCAAGCTGTACACTTAAGAGTCATGCATTTCGTGCCTTGTCATTAGAAAAGAGACAAAGTTTTTCCTTAGTTACTTAATTGTTGAAACAAACAATGCTCACAACTACAGTTTGAAAGCAAGTTATGGAGCCGATCTTATATGTCTAAGGCCCCACAGGGCTCCTACACATCCTGACTAGGACATCTTTTTGTTCTCACCATCTGGAGTCAGGTGATCTCAACTAGTTTCTCCCTCTTTGGCCACAGGTAGCCTTTCCTGGCTGGGGACCGGCAGCACCTCTATCACGTGGGGACTTGTTAGAAATGTCCATTCTCAGCCCTCAGGAGTCCCAGGGGCTGGGGTCCAGGACTTCACCAGGCTTCACCAGCCCCTCAATGATTGTGATGTGCATTACAGCGTGAGAAGCTCCTCTGTCCTGCAGTTTGAGGTGGTGAATGAGGAAAGAGATCTTTCCGGGAGCAGCAGACCACTGGGAAGGTGCTGCAGCCTGGAGTGCTGAGGGACACACGAGCCCTCGGTTGGGAAGAACCATTTCGGATCCAGCTAGGAGATGCCAAGCGAGCACCAGAATTTGCCGAGTGGGCACAAGGATTCTGAGCACCGCGACTGTACCATAAGGCGGCTAGAGTCTCCGTCTCAGAGAAGAGCAGGGCCGGCCAAGAAACAAAACCATTTCTCCCACTTCCTCTTTCTCCTCTTTCCTGACCCAGTGACCCTGCTGACCTGCCCGCCAGATTTAATTACAGCCTGGGAGAGAGAGTCCAGTGTTTGGGTTTAAGTTCCCTAAGGAGAAAATGACTTATTTCGGCTGATGGGAGATCAGCACTCTAAAGGGCAGAGGGACTGCACGGCAGGGCAGCCCAAGTGGTCAGCACTCTGGGAGAGCTTCCAGCTGGCCTCCAGGATAAGCCAAGAAGAGAACAAGGAATGACCAAAACAGGTCGTTCACTTTGCTGGGATTTACGGCGTAGCCAGGAATAGCCAGAGGAGGGCTGGAGCCCTGCTCATGCCCTATGCCAGCCCGCACGTGCACTTGAAGCATTGTTGCTTACCACTCTGGTTAGCAACATATAAAATGTGTGTGTTATATGTGCCAGGAAGATACAGCAAGGCGAGCTCCTTAGGATAAAAAGGAATCTTATTTGGTTTCCAAAAAGTTGTGTTTCTGGTAACCAGAACAAATCACTGTCAAATAGTTCATCAACAAAGCCAACAGAGGTGTGTCTGGGTGACTGAATAAGTGAAGCATCTGCCTTCCACTCAGGTCATGATCCCAGAGTCCTGGGATCAAGCCCTGCATGGGGCTCCCTGCTCTGCGGGAAGCCTGCCTCTCCCTCTCCATCTGCCCACAGCTCCCCCTACTTGTTCTCTCTCTCTCTGACATATAAATAAAATCTTTAAAAGAGAGTCAATAGAGAGACAAATAAGCATATTTACCTAAAATAACTGACTTCTTAACCAGCATAAAAAGAAAACAATCAAATCTCTACTTTAAAGAGGTTTAAATCGAGTACAAATTTATTTATAAGTAAGCCTTTATTATTTGAATACTTTTCAATATGCAATTCTGTGTGTTTATACACTGTTTCATGTGGTAAAAGATACTGTCCAGACACATGGAAAGATACTTGAATACCCATGTATATTGTAACATTAGTCACAATAGCCAACACATGTAAGTAACCCAAGTGTCTGTAGATGGATGAATGGGTAAAGAAAAAAATGGCATATATGTATTATAGACTACTATCTAGCCTTAAGAAGGAAATTTTTCCATATACTAAAACATAGACGAAACTTGAAGACATTATATGATGTGAAATAGGCCAGTTACAAAAAGGCAAATACTTGTTTGATTTCACTAACCTGAGGTACTTAAAGTAGTCAAACTCGTAGAAACAGAGGGTAGAATGGTGGTTGTCAGGTGCTCAATGTTAGGGAAATGGAGCATTGTTCAATGGGTACAGAAGAGTTTGGGATGCCTGGGTGGCTCAGTCAGTTAAGCGTCTGGCTCTTGATTTCAGCTCAGGTCAAGATCTCAGAGTCATGAGATCAAGCCCCATGTCCAGCTCTACGCTGAGTGTGAAGCTTGCTTGAGATTCTCTCTCTCCCTCTCTCTGACTCCCCCACCCAACCTCATTGTCATTCATGCTCTCTCTCTCTCTCAAAAAAAAAAAAAAAGTGGGTACAGAGTTTGAGCCTTGAGGTAGAAGATTCTAGAGATCTGTGGTACAGCAATATGAATACCCTTAACACTATTGAACCGTACACTTTAAAATGGTTAAGATGGTAAACTTTATGTTATGTGCTTTTAACCACAATTGGAAAAAAATGTGCCCATAAGAAATTCCATCTTTCTCTTCAATTTGGAGAAGGTTTCTGTCACAAAGAAAAGTAAAATGAAGCATGAAAAGTGAGTATTAATCTTTCCTAACATTTTAACATACTTTTCTCCATGTTTACAATGAAAAAACTTAACTAAATGAAGTTAAGTTTTAAATGGAAAATTAATTAGAACCCAGAAATACAAGTAGTGAAAACTCCTTGATATTCAGTTTGGTCTTTGCAATAGCTAAGAAAGAAAATGCTCATTTCCCACAGTCCTGTCCAGGTTGGAAACCAACTTGGATGAGTGACCTATTATGATAAGAAGAAGTCTCTGGTTACACCTCTTACAAAATGTCAATTTTCTTTCAACACAACAAGCATCACTTTTGACAGTCCTGCTCTACAGGAGACAAAAGGCCTTACAAATTTGTTATCACTCAATCAGCCCCATTCTCTGCATTAGAGGTTAGAGGTCCAGAGGTTTTAAAGTTAATGTGAACCTTTTGATGATGTCCAGAGGGCGAACCCAGCCTTACCTGGAGAGAAAAGCTATGAGAGAACTTGTCACTTTGGAATATTCTGGATAATTGGTTATTGTTCCTATAGAAGCACAATGGAACAACTGGTATGGTGGGAAATGTCTTGGATTTGACATTAAAAGTCATTAGTTCCAGATCTTCTCACTCCTTTTTTGAGCCTGAATGAGGCACATAAAATGTTGGAGTTTTCATTTCCTCATTCTACAAAGTAGGTCATAGCAAGATCCAGCACCACTTCTAGATCCTACACTTCAAAACCTTCACCTGAAGTTGTGTCCCTCCTCACACAGCTAAGAGTCAGAGGGAGAAAGGGAGTCTGGGCCCTTTCACACCTTATGCTTCCCTCTTCTAGACTTTTAGACCACGGTCTCCTACACAACTCTCCGGAGTCATGTATCCCAAATGGGTCCAGTTCTACTCTAGGGCTACAGGCACATGCTCCCTGGTTTTCCTGAAGGGGCACTGTGATGTTACTGGACACTCAGGTCTAAGAGGTAACCAAGAGGAATCTATTTGCATGGGGTGTGGACAGACCTTAGGCACATGGGCTGGAGTGTCCACATCCAAGTTTCAAGTCCTTATGGTATAGGACTGAGCAGGGAATAAGAAAAGAAAGGGGACAGAACATGAACTAGGAATTTCCATTTGTGTTTTCACCGGGGGCTTCAAAAACGCGATGGGCACTTTGGGCGTGTCTGCCTCTTGTTGTATGATTCATTACAAAATCAGATACTGAACGGCCATACTTTGTCATACATTTCGGTAGACTCCATTAACAGATAAAGAAGATCATGCTTTAGAAATGGTCACAGTCCGTTGGAGAGGTCTATAATTATCTACACAATAGGTAAAATCCCCACCCTCTCCTGACCTCTCTAAAGCAGCTCCAATGACAATAGACCTTAGAATCTGCCACATCATTGGAACAGATGTCAAATAAGATCATGCTGGGTGGCCAAAGAGTTCCACAAGAAGACTCTGCATACAAATAAACCTCACTTTGTGTACATGACAAAGGACATGCTTGTGTTCCCCGTTTAGTATGGGGGTGACAACAGAGAAGTCAAAAGCCACCAACTCGGGAGTCATAAAGGCAGGGTTGGAACCTCTCTCTATCCACTATTTTTGTGACTTATGACTAATAACTTGTCTATACTCAATTCCTTATTTTATAAAATGGAAATAAAGTTCTCTTCCTCCCATACAAAATGGAATTTCTGTGAGGATTATATGAAGTAAAATTTGTACAGCATAGGATAGGATCTATTGTAAACAATAAATGATAGCTATTCATTATTTCAAAAAACCGAGGAGCTCAGTTGAATTTTTGTCTCATCGCTTCATATGCATATCATAAGTAATTTTTATAATGCTATCTTGCATTTTCCAAGTCTGTGCAAAACAAATCCTTACGCTAAAGAAACAGCTTCAAGCTTTTTATAATGCTCCTGCTTGATTAGAAACAACTTCTTTAGAGATTGAGTCTTATCTGTGTTTTTTCTTTTCATACCTGATATGTTCCCTGGCATTATACGTTTCCACTGAATGAATAATGAATTCAAGAAAGAGGGGAAAAAAACATCTTTTTTTTTTTTTTAAAGATTTTATTTATTCATTTGACAGACAGAGATCACAAGTAGGCAGAGAGGCAGGCAGAGAGAGAGGAAGGGAAGCAGGCTTCCTGCTGAGCAGAGAACCCGACAGACACGGGACTCAATCCCAGGACCCTGAGATCATGACGTGAGCCAAAGGCAGAGGCTTTAACCCACTGAGCCACCAGGAGCCCCCAAAAACATTTTCAAAGGTGTAGTTAATGTCCAAAACCACCTACATTCAACTGAAAACAAGGCAGTGATTGAAGGTTCTCTGATGTCAAATGCAACAGGAGCTTTACCTTCACCTTCCAAATTCTATCCCATTAATAAACCACAGCAATCTAAATTCTTAGCTAACAGTTTCTTAGGTGACCCTCCCAACCTGTGAATTCCAATGAGGAAACTGGCAATAAAGCCATTTCTGTGTATTGTCTGGCTTTACATAGCCAACATCCGTGGAATCAATAAGAATCCTCCAAGAAATAGCATTTAACTGCATTATCAGTTGTAGATTTATTCAAATTATGACTAGATGACATTCTTATCACATTTTCTGGAACATAATATGGAAGTAAAAGACACCAAGGTTAACAAAAAGCAAAAACTTCTTTTTGAGCGGTTGTTGTTTTTCTCTTCCTACTTCCTATAGGAACATACCCCTGAAAATATATTTAGAACAATGAAAAAATATAATCCAATGTTCAAAATATCTTTGTATGCATAACCTTTTAGTAAAAACCATTTGAATGACATATTTTGGAAATGTCAAAAATCAGATAATATCTTATTACTTTTACACCCAGCTTGGTTTGGTATAAAACTTCTGAGTCTTTTATTTTCTTTGAGGGAAATGTAACTGTCACTTTATGATCTTTCAGAGTTGATGTTTACACAGAAGAAATCTGATAATAATCTGATTTTAGCTCCCTTTTTTCTGTTTTGAGAGAGAGAGAAAGAGAGCACATGAGTGTGTGTGCGGTGGGGGAGGTTGGGGGGAGGGGCAGAGGCAGAGCAGGTTCCACACTGTGTGTGGAGCTGGACATGGCGCTCAGTCTCACGACCCTGAGATCACGACCTGAGCCAAAACCAAGAGTGGGACATTTAACTGATCACCCAGGTGCCCCCTGATTGAGCTCTTTTGACAGTTAAGCTGTATTAGGTGTTTTTCTTCTTTTTTTTCTTGTTTAGTTGCTTAGACTTTTCTGGCTTAGATTTTACACAGTTTAAAATTTTGTCACAGTCTGTACTGGCATTGTCTTTTTTGGGTGTTAGTTTTCAATGAATTAGTCCACGATGTAAACAAATGTGAAGGGACTCTGAATCAAGGCTGGAGGCAAGACCCCGTATGAGTAGCGGACAAGCTTGGGAGTGGGAGCAAGGGGAGGGGAGGTATTCACCGTATCTCATTTTTTATAGAGGCTTGTGGAGAGCAGCGGTGAAGTTCCAAGCTATGACATGCTCTGGGATGATAGGAGGAGCACCCCTGAGAAGCAGGAAAGTGACTGGGAATGGGGACCCACAGCATTCCTTCCCAGGCGAGTCAGAAGGATGGAACGGCAGTGGGGCAGTGAATATGAGTCTCAGGCCAGTGGGCATTGATGTGTAAGGGATCAAGAGGCCTCCGTGGGGGCTTCTAGGCCTTAGTAATAGCTGGAGTCTGAAGAGTGCTTGATCATATGCCCTGGAAGTTCTGGGGGGATATAAGAAATATGTGGAAGGCAGGGCAGATTTGTGTTAACGCAAAAGTATAAGTTCACGAAAACGAATGCCCGAAAATTTTTAGACTTGGGGCCTCAGAGCAATACAAATCCTACTGACTAGTAAGGAGGGGCTCAGGCCCCAGGGGAGCAGTGATGGCACATGGCCAGCAAACGAGGTGAGCAGAGGCTGATGAAGATTTTAGTGGGAGGAATGCGTATTGAGCCAATTTTAAGTGCTGCCTATGTATGGTGTGCTCTGCTAGGTGCTTTATGTGCCTTTCTCTTTAATCCTCACCACCTTTTTATGATATGGGATCATCATCCCATTTGAGAGGTAGAAAACGGGATTGACTGAGGTTAAACACTTGTAAAGAAATGTCACAGCCTGGTACATGCTTATTTCTTGTCATGTTTTGCTCTTGCTAAGGATATTTTCAGTGTTTGATGGTTTTGTTCCATTTCAGTGGAGTTTCTCTGGAAGAGATTTGGGGGTCTTTTTAATTGGCCATCTTCATGGACATTTCCAGTAGACTTCTTTTTTGCAGTGTGTGTAGTGAAGTCAGTCTGGCCACCTAGAACGGTGGATCTTGAACTTTAGTGTACATTAGAAACACCCGGGGAGCATGTGAAAATTGCAGATGCCACAGAGTTTCCCTGGGTTCCAGTATGTCTGGGATCGGATCCAGGGGTCCACATTTTATACTTTGTTTTTAGAGATAGAGAGTGCACATGAGTGCCAGTCGGGGTAGGAGGATGGTTAGAGGGAGAAGAAGAGAGAAATTGTTTTCTTAAAAAAATTTATTTATTTATTTTAGAGAAAGAGAGAGCACGGAACATGGAGGGGAGGGGGGCAGAGAGAGTCTCCAGGCTGACTCCCTGCTGAGTGTGGAGCCAGAGGCCCCTCAGTCTCACAAACTTGAGATCATGACTTGAGCCAAAATCAAGACTTGGAGGCTCAACTGACTGAGCCACTCAGACATCCCCAAGGGTCCCCATTTTAAACAAGCACCAGACATGAATTCAGATGCAAATTGTCTACAGATTATGCATTGAGACAGAGTAAAACAAAGCAGTATATATCTGGACTAGCATTCATCTGCACATTTAGCTCATGGTCCCTGTTCCTCTAGCATCATTTTACTATAAAATCAAAGAAGTAATAAGTAGAAGAAGCTGCAGGTCGGGGAGAAGTGGAGGAAAGGTAGACAAGCTGGTGAGATGCAGGTCAAGGAAGAGGCACGGATGCTTTTACACAATGCAGCTTTGACTGGCAAATACTGGATTACAAGGTCAAAGCCAGAATGGTCTGGAACCTCTCCAAGCAGAACAGATAAACCCACAGGCCAACTTTAACACGAAATATCTGTAAGCAAATTTAATATTTTATATTTTTAAAAATAATTTGGGGGCAGAGGCTAATCATTTTTAACTTAAGTAAAAGCCTGGTGGTTTATTAGGGATTTCTTTATGTTAAAATAATGAGTAATATTGGGTTCATGCCAGAAAAGAATATAGACTTACTATTAAATATTTATTTACTCTCGAAGTGTTTTATTGATAAGGGAAGTAAGTGGTTCAGGCTCATACATTTTCCAGTATCAATTTCTTGTTTTCAGACACAAACCCCCAATTTTTTAGGTAGGACAGTTGTTACTTAATGCAGCCACCCATGCTCGGATTAATGTAAGAGATGGATTCCTGAAAACTTGCTAGAACACGGACTTCTAGAAATGTAATCATATCAAAACCTTGCCATTTACATGAATTCTATAATCAATTTCTCTGTGGAAAAAAAAAAAGGTAACCACCCACTAATTGGTCCATCTTGGCAAATCTGGACTTAATTATGTCTCTATATTTTAATGCAAGTTTTGGCGGCAGGTGGAGTAGTGCGGAATGAACAAGAGCAAGTAAAAAAAAAACGTTTTTGAAAAAAGAATTTGAAAGCAATGGAAAAGATCATACAGAAAATTTTATTTGACTAAACAACCCTGAAAATAAGCAATCTTGACTTATTAAGCAAACTTAACTTATAAATCGATATTCACATTAAGTAGAAAACTAAAGTAAGTTATGACAGCAAAGTATAAAAATCAGGGCAAGAACCAACTTTATGACATGTTTCTCATGATGGATTATACTGTTATCTGAAGACCAGGACAGTTCCACCAAAAAGAATACAGCTGAGAGTGCCAGTTGTCAAATTAATGAAGGACTTTATCAAAGAAGGTGGGTTTGGGGCATCTGGCTTCCCTTTCATGGAAATTGGCAAAACATCACTAGTCCTAATCCTACAAATGTAAATGTTTAAAACAGGTTGAGGCAGCAACATTTTACAGGCTGGCATGAAAAGAAAAACAATCACAGGAATGATATAATTACAGGGTAATAAAAACATAAACACCATTATTGCATTAATTTTGTATTTAGGTTTTCTTCCATGGTTGGCTTACCAGCTTAGAAGTGCAAGGTTTCGATTACAAAGTCAGATATTTTGCCATTTATCCATCTTAATACACACACACATTGGATTTGATCATTTTGATAGGAGTTTGGTGTAATAGGCCATTTGAAAAGAATAGAGGATTTAGAAGGATTTTTACCAAACCTAGAGAGAAAGAAAGAAGTAGCAGCCACTTTTGACCTCTTAGCTACTTACAAATTAGTACATTATCAGGAGTAACTGTTCCTTTATCTTGACCTCTGGAGGCCATCAATATGCCTCGAGAGGAAACATGCATCAGTATTTCTCCAACTTCCATTAAAATAGAGACTTATTGAGAGACAATTGTGTTCTCCTGGCAAGCTACTTTAAATCCTCCAAGATTCAGCTTCTTTGCTTGTAAAATGAAGATATAATGGCTATTTCAGAAGGCTGTTTTAAAGAGAAGATGTAATGCCAAGGGGCCTTACACAGTACAAAGCTGATGTGGCTATCATTTTAATGCTGGAAGAGAAAGCCAGAGTCAGAAATCAGAAAGAGGTGCCTCATTTTGATCCTCTTCTGCAGCTCCCCATTAATGGGGTTGAGAGCTAGCTCTTCATAGGAAAGTTGGCTCACAGATTCATGACATCAACCACAGTAACAAAATGAGCTCAATCGTTGGATACTGATTGGAAGTATGACTCCTACTGGGGAGGTAGTGTGTGTGTGTGTGTGTGTGTGTGTGTGTGTGTGTGTGTGTGTGTGTTGTGGTTTACGTGTTTAAATAGAAGTAGGCATTTTAATAAAAATTAAATCAAATTCTTAAAAGAATTCATAGATGACACTTTTTAGAACTGAGGGGCACTGGTAAATCTTGGGAGGCAGCAGAGCAACAGCCACGTGCTTCTGGTGTCCAGATATGTCCAGGATGGGGGATGGGCCAACCATTCAAAGCCCCTTATCTACAGGGATAGTCACAAGACAGTCCCAGCCTTCAGCCTCTGGCTTTGCTCTCCTACTTCCAGAAATCCACTTCACTTCATCTCAGATGTGCGAGCCTATTTGTTCTTATTGTGGTGGCTGAGATACCACAGATGAATACAGATGAACTTTACTCCTGAAAAAATGATACATTAAAAAAGTAATCACATGTTTAGGTCTGTTTGGAACAAGTGGCAGATTAGAACCTCACTTCTGGATATTCTCACTCTATAGTAACGTATGAAAGGCTTTGAGGTGTCCTGTTTCACTCGGTTTTCCCATACTATTTGCTCACTTGAATTTTTCTTGTGAGTTTCTTTGATATCCTGCGTAATTACTGTCCTGCATAATAGACTTTGGGAAACACTAATTTAGACTTAACTGTCTTGCTATCCCAGAGTTTACATTGTTTTTAGCGTAAAGATATTACTATACCAATAGAGCATTTTAAACAAATATCTTGAAGTTTTACTCACTTGAGTATTTTCTGTACATTCTTACTTTACCCAATCACTTTCCTTAACATAAAGGCTCCAAGGTGCCTAAGGGAATGTACCAGGAGGAATTTCCTTTTCTGGCTTCTGTCTGTTTTCTCCATATTTGATGGTCCATGCATTGAGTTTTAATACCTCAAATCTCCTTGAGATTAGATCTGAGGGGGGAAAAAGAAAACATCTTAGAAACAAGAGAATAGAAAGTGTACTGATATTTTGAAATTCATGTATTCACAAACACGAGTATCCATCAGACATAAGGAAGAAGGAATCCGGGATGCCTGGGTGGCTCAGCTGGTTAAGCCTCTGCTTTCGTGGTCCTGGGGTCCTGGGATAGAGCCCCTGCATTTAGCTCCCTGCTCGGCGGGGAGTCTGCTTCTCTCTCCCCCCTCTGCCTGCCGCTCCCCTTACTTGTGCTCTGTGTGTGTGTCAAATAAATAAATAAAAATCTTGGGGGGGAAAAAAAAGAAGCGTGACTCCTCCACATACACAGCCCAACCACTAAGCATCACACTCAAAGGTAACCTTGCGTGTGGAAAGTATGGAACCCCCACATTCTCACCCTTCGGATTCTGAACTGGTAAAGAATCCATAAATAGCAAGGCTGTCTGAAGATTCACAATTCCACCCTGATAAAATCAAATTTTATAGTAAATGTGAAGAAGGTATATATTACTGTTTCTCAGAAACCACAAGCTAAACTTTGCCACTGACATTATAGTAGCCACTTACAGTGGCCAAAGGCTGTGAAGCTAACTGATGAAGACATTCTGTTTCTAGTTTAGCTGCCTTCAGCATGGAATACCGTATTTATTATTGCAGTATAATAACAGTTACATTATTACTAGGCTAGGTAGAGGCAAATTATCCTCATTGGTGGTACAATGCAAAAGACATTCTACAGAAGTTGGTATGTGGGATAAGAACCCCAGCCTACATACCAATTTTCATGTGGTGTCAATTATCTAAAATGGTCTCAGTAGAAAGCTAAAGAATACTAATGCAGGGGAAACATATCCAAAGGCAAACCCAAAGGATAATAAACACAAGGAGATCAAACAAACTTGACAGGAGATATTATTGTTTGAACTATTGGCAATTTTTCCCCTAGACCTCTGGTTTCCAACCACAGTCTACCTCATCAGAGCAAAGGGCAAAGAAATTCCAGTGGAATTAACTCATAATATTTCTGAGCATAAGAAGTGCATGAAACAAATCTCTGATATAAGCTCTGTATTAGCTGAACAATATGTTAATATATCTTTTAGTATGTAGTTCAGGTAGTTTCCAAGCTGGTTCACTTAAAGAATAGTGTCCACGATCTATAACCTCACATCCCAATCTGGTGGCTGAATGAAAGAAACATTCGGTTGTAGAAAGATCCAATGCAAATATAGATAGGACTTTTGTACTTGTATTAAGGAACAAATGTCTTCCTTGGAGCAAATAATCTCACTCCTCAACTTTTGCATCTGTGAGGTGAGAAAGTCATACTATATATTATTTAAAATTCTTTCCGTCTCAATTGGAATGATGTAATAACTCTATTTGCTATTGTTTTCCTCTCATTATTAGAAAAGTAGTTATTTCCAAACATCACTATACAGACCAGTTGTATTGAAATCTTCTAATGAGCCTTGTAAAAACACAGAATTTTAGTCTTTGCCCCAGAGATTCTGATTTAGTAGGTCTTGGGTAGGATTCAAGGTTGTGCAGTTTTTCAAAGTGATACTCACCGTAACATGTGGCCAGGCTTGAGAATCACTGACATAGACCTACCACAGCCACAGGAGTAAAATCAATATTTCTCATTTGGAGCAAACCATTTAGGATGTTCCCATTGCTAATAACAGAAAAATTGTCAATTTGATTTAGACAATAAAGGAAATTTACCATCTCAGATGAGTGGAAGCTTAGAAGTTGCACAGACTCCGTGTTTTGTTCTACTTTAGTCTGATTTGGCAGCTCTGTCTTCCTCTGAGATATTTTCAGCCCCAGACTTTCAGCAAGTCTCTTTGTCTCCTGTTTTGTTTTGTTTTGCCGGGAGGGTGGGCAGCAGGGGGAGAGGGGCAAGAATTCTTTTCCTAAAGCTTCCCTGCAGCCTTGCTTTGCAATTTTGTTGGCCAGAATTGGATCACATGCTCATTCATAAGTTGATTATTAGCAAAGATCATGGCATTTCACAGATCCAATGGTTCTCAATCTTGACTGAACATTGGAATCACTGGGAAAAAGTTTAAAAATAAGAGTATCTAGATCCAAACGCCAGAGTTTCTGACTTAATTGATCTGGGGTATGGTCAGGGCACTTAGAATTAAAAATTTTCCAAGGTGATTGTAATGTATAGCAAAATTTGAAAACCACTGTCTTAAATGAATCATCTGGAGATGAAACACTGCTGGGGAGTCAACTACCATGACCACTAAAATTCTTTAAAATCCCTTAAACAAAAAGAGTTGTTTTTTTTTTTTAATTAACATTTAGAAAACTCTTACCAAGTTGTTAGCACTAGTTTGGTAAAGCTTTACAAAATTATTACTGAAAATATATCCATCATTACAATTTCTTTTTTTTTTTTTAAAGATTTTTTATTTATTTATTTTCAGACAGAGATCACAAGTAGGCAGAGAGGCAGGGAGAGAGAGGAGGAAGCAGGCTCCCTGCTGAGCAGAGAGCCTGATGCTGGCCTCGATCCCAGGACCTAGAGATCATGACCTGAGCCGAAGGCAGAGGCTTTAACCCACTGAGCCACCCAGGTGCCCCCATCATTACAATTTCTTATAGCCACTTTCAGGAACCTTAAGGACTTCAGTGTCTTTAAGACTCATAACATGGCATTACTATTGCCAGCGTTTCCTAATTTTCTGCAGAAACACATTCAGGTAAGCAGACAAAAAGATTTTCTGCCTTATACCCATGTTACAATTGCTAGAAGGCTTAAAGGCTTACCCAAGGTAAAACCAACTAGAAAGTGCCAGGCACATGTATTTTTTGACTCAAGCTAACGTGCTTTCTACCATGAGACCCCTACTTGTGTGTCCAGAGTCAGTGTGGAAAGGAAGAGAGTCATGCAGAAAGCACTGTAACTTATCCTTGGTGACTCCAACAATATCTACATCTAAATGACTTCAACCTGCTATAGTGGTTAAGGCGGGATAAGTAAACCAAGTAAACAGATATAACAAAAAGGAGTCACGTCATAGGATGGCAAAAGGTAGATTAAAAATCATAGAAAATGTTAATTTTTGCCATAATGTACCATGATAACATCATAATAAAAACATGTTCTTTGATATGTGCAGAGAACAAATTCTCTTTCTTTTAGAAAATCTCTTCTATAGGGTCACCCAAGTGGCTCAGTCAGTTTAGCATCTGACTCTTGATCTCAGGTCAGGTCTTGATCTCAGGTCCGTGAGTTCAAGCCCTATGTTGGGCTCCACATTGGGCATGGAGCCTACTTTAAAAAAAAAAAACCAACAAAAAAACTCTTCTGTAAAAATCTCTTGGTGAAACTTGACAGGCTCTATAAGGCAGCAAAGACCTCAGTAAGGAGGGAAGAAAACAGTAGATTTTTTACATGGTCTTTAAAATATATACTTTCCCAGGGCCCCTGAGTGGCTCAGTCATTAAGTGTCTGCCTTAGTTAGGCTCAGGTCATGACTCCAGGGTCCTGGGATGGAACCCAGCATTGGGCTGTCTTCTCTGCAGGAAGCTTGTTCTCCCTTACCCACTCCCCCTGCTTGTGTTCCCTCTCTCACTGTCTCTCTCTCTGTCAAAAAAATTTAAAAATCCTTTAAAATATATATATAATTAAAAAAATAAAAATAAAAAATATGCTTTCCCAAAAGTAGTCATAGAATTTAGGAAACTGGCTTTTAACCAAGAGAAAACCATCCTGGGTTATTTACAGACCTGAGATTACCAAGTGGATTTTCCTAACTATACATTTACTTTATGTTTACAAGTTTGAATTTTTCCGCTTGCATTTTATAACCATTCACGTTTTCATAAACGTAAATCAAAATGCCTTTCTTGGCCTATTAGATGGTGCTGCCTTTGTTTTGGCCTCATTTTAGACAGTTATAATCAAAATGTTGAAAATTCTCCCTCTCAAGTTTCAAAGAGAAATAAATAAGATAAAAAGTTGTAATTCTTTAGGCTAGAATGATTTCAGCAAAGGAGCTATGATTAAAGTTTAACAAATCAGGAAGAAAAGAAGAAGGGTAGCTATAAACTAATTCACTTATTAATAAAACCCTTCCATTAAAGTTAGAAGGTATCCCCTTAAAACTTGAATAGAGATCATTTGGGACCTTCACATTAAATACTATCATGTAGTTGATATAAATGTTTGAACTTTTGTTAGCTTAAAGAGTAGATATAGGCTGAATATATGGTTCTGAGAAGATGTTAAATAAATTCCTTAATGACTCTCACTCCTTAGCAGTCATTACATTGATAGCATTATTCCCTGCTGAGGAAACCATCCACCTCGTATGCATTTGACAAGCTACAAACATCAATGGACCACCAGCGCTGAGCTAAGGGCTGTATTAGACTTTGGCAATGTTTATATTAGAAGCATAGGTCCCAACAATAAGGACTTTTTATAGACTTTAACCCATTGGATAAAGAATTGAGGAAACCATGTATAGCAATTCAGTGTGTTACAGATCATAATAAAGTTAAGCGTGGAATGCTGTGGAAACCCCGGCAGGGAACTACCACCTTGAGCTGGAGGGTGGGAGTGGGGTGGAGAAGGCAGGACTTTCTGGAGGATATAGTGCCTATGTAGGAACTAACCAGGCGTAGAAAGAAGAAAAAGACATAGATCAGTATCATGGGAAAATACATGGAGGAGAGACATAAGTAGCCATGTTTAGCAGCCATGTAAGATTGTGGGTAGGGAACAAGCGAGAGGGCTGAACAGAAGTTTAGATGGGGTCTCATCCCAGAAGCCTGGGAAGTCCCAACATTTTAGCCTAGAGATATTATCTTGAGCTTTTTCGCCTCAGATTTTATGTTTCCCTACTTATCATGGTAAAGGAACCAAATAGTTGGAGAGATGTTATGTAGTAAAGGGACAGAGTCCTCCTTTGTGCAAAATCATAGCAATCTGCTTAATGTCGGAAGTAAAGCGCAAGCGATTAAATCGACTGCTTTGCCTGAGCACTTATCGTGTGCTGGGCAGTGTGTTCAGTGCCTTGTACACACTGTTCCTAAGTCTCAAAGTAACTCTGCACGCCAAGTGTTATTCCTACTTTACAGAGGAAACAACCGAAGCTCAGAGACACTGAAGGGTATATTTGACACGGACCTGGCTGCTTCTGGTTAGATGAAAACCAGGGCTTATCAAATTGTGTCATAAAGAAACATGGCGGGATTCTTTGTTCATGGTATATTTCTGAGGTTTAAAAAAAAAATAGCATAAAAGGCTGTATTTCCTCCAGAATCAGTGACCAAAGCACAGCTCGAATACCTGTCATTCAGCAAATTATTAAATGAGTCATCTTTACTCCTTTTCCCAGGCTAGAATCCAAAAAAACTTCTCATCACTTTAAAATGAGGAGGGTGTCAGTTTGAGATTAAACTCTGCCCACATCAGTTAACTGCATGTATGTTCAGCGTCTGCTGACTCTCTAGTTGATTACAATCAGAATCTTCTAGTCACTACATAAGGGGCAAATACCTCTGTTATGTAGTCATAAAGCTTTGTTCTTCTAACATCTTTATAGCAGTTGCATGGACAAGTGACCTAATGTGCCCCCAGGACTTTTCTTACAAGATTAGTGTTGATTAAATGAGAAAATATGTTTAAAGCACTTAGCATTATGCTTGAAACACAATAAATCTGTGCTATATAGCAGCTATTACAGCTGAGAACCAGTCAGGACATCTCTCGCTTCTACTCCGTTCCTCCAGCCTCACCAACACACACTCAGAGATGTTTAAGACTCAGAGTTCCATTTTAGGACAGAACCACTCAGTATGTTCAGTGGGGTATAGGTTGAAAGAATGAAGAGATTACCCCTACAGTTTGGGTCCATCAAGATAGAAAAATCTTTCAATAATCAGATAATAAATTATCAGTGCTCCTATTATAGACACAGCATTCACTATCCTCTCCAATTATCAGTAAATCATCCTTTTGCTTAAGAAGAGTAGTTGAGGGGCTCCTGGGTGGCTCAGTGGGTTAAGCCTCTGCCTTCAGCTCAGGTCATGATCTCAGGGTCCTGGGATCGAGCCCCGTATCAAGCTCCCTGCTCATTGGGGAGCCTGCTTCCCTTTCTCTCTCTCTCTGCCTCTCTGCCTACTTGTGATCTCTGTCAAATAGGTAAATAAAATCTTAAAAAAAAAGAAAAGAAAAAAGAGTAGTTGAACCTTAGCTTTATTTTGCTATGAGGAATCTAAAACACACAGAGGCTGTATAATTTACTCAAGGACTCACAGGCAGAAAAGACTGGAATTGAATTCACACCTCCTGATTGTAGGTCATGGGCTAATCTTCCTAAAACACGGATCTGAGATGATCAGTCACTTGCTCACATTTTTCTTGGTTCGCTATTACTTGTTGAATGCAATTCAACAATTGAATTACAGTGCAGTCCCAAGCTCACTTTCCAGGCTGTCTACTATCACACTGTCAAGCAACTAGAACCCAGCCAAACTCTGTTGCCATTCTCTAGATGAAGCCCCACAGTGGGACGCTCTGATGCCTTTGCTCATTCAGCTCTCTCTGCTTGAGGTATACTCGAATCTTCCTTACCTATCCAACTCATACTTGTTTTCCAAGTGTCAGCTCAAATGTGACCTTCTACTTGAAAACTTACTGGGTATACCTGCCTGGGAGTGATCTAAATCAAGTGATCCGAATTCCCATATCCAACTTCTCTATAGTGCTCCTTCTATGTTAAGTCCAGTTTTAGATACTTAAGTTGCCGTGTGCTTCTCTATTCATTCAGTTGTAAGCTCCTTATGGTTAGAGACTGTGTTTAAATCATCTCTGCATTCCCATAACCTGAAATAGTTCTATACATTATAGATGATGTTAAAAAATGTGTTTTGAGTGAATGAAAGACTGATGAATGCAGAGTCAGATTTCCATTTGCTTATCTAAGTTACTGATAAAAGCGTAAGTCACAAAGGATGTTTGCTTATGTAAAGAGACATGTTCGCTACCGAACAGCGGAAGGACATTGTGTTGTTTGTGTTCTGTCAAGAAAGATTTGAGAGCAGGAAGTTTTTAGGGGTGCTCTTGGGAAAAACAGCTGTGAGAAATGAAGGAGACAGGATTGGTTAGAAGGGGGGTCAGAAGTACAGGGACTCACCATATACCTCTTCACCCAGCTTCCCTGTAATTAACATTTATGGTACATTTGTTATAATTAATAAACTAACACTGATACATTATTATTATTACCTAAAGTCCATTGTTAATTCCCATTTCCATAGTTTTTACCAAGTGTCTTTTCTGTCTTTTCTTGTTTTCTGTAAGTAATAACCACATTACAACTCATGCCTTCCTAAAATTAGTTAGGAAGTATTCCTTTTTACCTTGTTTCCTGAAAGAATTCCCCTGAAATTGGTATATTACTTATACTTTCAATAGTTGGAAAAGTCAAAATGCGAAGTGACTTGGGCCTGGAATTTTCTCCATAAGAAGATTTTAAGTTATATATTTGGTTTCTTTAGTAGATACTAGACTCTTCAGATTTTCTGGTTCTTGTGAAAGTTGTTTTGTTTCTATTTTTGCTTTTTTAAATTTATTTTTATGTTATTTTTAAAAAAAGATCTTATTTATTTATTTGACGGAGAGAGAGACAGCAAGAGAGGGAACACAAGCAGGGGCAGTGGGAGAGGGAGAAGCAGGCTTCTTGCTGAGCGGGGAGCCCGATGGGGGCCTCAATCCCAGGACCTTGGGATCATGACCTGAGCTGAAGGCAGACGCTTAATGACTGAGCCACCTGGTGCCCCATGTTTTGTTTTGTTTTAATAAAGATCTTGTTTATTTGAGAGAGAGCGAGCAAGAGAGCATAGGAGCTCAGGGGAGGGGCAGAGGCAAAGGGAGAAGCAGACTCCCCTCTGAGCAGGGAGCCTAGTGCAGACTTAGGAGCTCAATCCCAGGACCCTTAGATCACAACCGAGCAGATGCTTACCTGACTGTGCCACCCAAGCACCCCAAGAGAGTTTTTCTAACTGAGGTATAGTTGACGTACAACTTTACATTAGTTTCAAGTGTACAACGTAGTGATTCAACAATTCTGTATATTACACAATGCTCACCAGTGTAGTCACCAATTGCACCACACGAAGTTATTACACTATAATTGACTGTAATCCCCATGATGTCCTTTTCATCCTTGTGATTTATTTCATAACTGGAAGTCTATACCTTTTAATCCCTTTCACCTTTCTTGCCCATGCGTGTTAGAGTTTTGATAAGATACGTCTCTCAAATTCCAAGTTACCCATTGTCCGACACCATTTGGGGTCCTTCAGTTCAGTTCCATTCTGCCATGAACTACACAGAGTGAGCACAGTCCTCACAAGTTAAGGGCTCAGTTCCGCGAGACTGCCCCACTTCAAGCCTTAAGTCTTGAGTGTCCTCAATTCCCTTGCATGTCTGCTTGCCTAGAGACAAATTTCAGAGCTTCCCATAATAGCCTCAGCTTTGATAGTTTGCTAGAATGACTCACAGAGTTCATGAAAGCACTATAGTTACACTTACTCTTTTATTATAAAGGATACAAATGAAGAGCCACTTATAGAGCCACACGGGGCAAGATCGGAAGAGTCCCAAATGCAGGAGCTTTCTGTCCTCATGGAGTCAAGATGCAGCCACCCTTCAAGCACATCTGTGTATTCACCACCCAGGAAGCTCCGTAGATCCTTGTGCTGGGAGACTTTAATTAAGGTTTCATTACGCAGTCAAGATGGATGAAATCAGTGGCCTTGCAACGGACCTCTATCCATAGTCCTTTTCCCGTCCCTGGAGCTCAGTGCCTGGGGCTGACAGTTCTTCCTATTCAGGCACTTGGTTTTTCTGATACAGCCAGCTCCTCCCTTGATAATATCTAAGGGCTCACTCTGAGTCATCTCACTAGCAGAAACTTGGGAATAGTCAAAAATGAGTCATTATGAAAAACAGAAGACACTCTGACCCAGAGATTCCAAGGGTTTTTGACTATCTGTGCTATAAATCAGGAACCGAAAGGAGATCGGATACATCCTTTAGTATATTATACAAGTCGTGGGGATTTTCTAGTTATCTTTTTTAAACATTTTTCCTAGTTTATTTCCAGTGTTTAGAGAACATAATGTGAATGATTTCAATTATCTAAAATTTGTTGAGAAATACTTTGACTCAGAATATGATTGAATTTGATTGATACTCCATATGCACATGAAAAGAATGTTTTCTTCACAGTTGTTGGGTTTGCTCAATAAATGTCAGTAAGGTCAAGTTTGTTAACAATTGTTGGTTAATTTACTGATCTTTGTGTGGAAATTTATAGTAGCTACTGGAAAAGACATTGATTCTCACTGATTGTGGAATTGTCTATTTCTCCTTCTAGTTCTCAGAATTTTTGCTCTATACATATAGTGAAGCTATATTACTAGGACATACAACTTTAGAATTCTAGCATTTCCATGACAGATTGACTCTTTCATCACAATGAAATGTTCTTTCTAGTAGTCCTTCTTGCCTGAAAGTCCACTTTGCTTGATGTTAATATAGTACAAGACCCTTTTTGGGGTAGTTTTAAAAATTTAAATTCATTTAATTAACATATAATGAATTATTGGTTTCAGAGATAGAGATCAGTGATTCATCAGTTTTATGTAATACCCAATGCTCATTATATTACATGCTCTCCTTAATGTCCATCACCCAGTTACTCCATCTCCCACCATGCTCCCCTCCAGCAACCCTCAGTTTGTTTCCTATGATTAAGACTCTCTTACAATTTGTGTCCCTCTCTGATTTTGTTTTGTTTTATTTTTTCCTCTCTTCCCCTATGATCCTCTGTTTTGTTCCTTAATTCCTCATATAAGTGAGATCATATGGTAATTGTGTTTCTCTAATTGACTTATTTCCCTAGCATAATAACCTCTGGTTCTATCCACATCGTTGCAAATCACAAGATTTCCTTTTCTTGATGGCTGTGTATTCCATTTTATGTGTATATACCACATCTTCTTTATCCACTCAGCTGTTGATGGACATCTGGGCTCTTTCCATACTTTGGCTATTGTGGACATTGCTACTATAAACATTTGGGGGCATGTGCCCCTTCAAATCACTACATTTGTATATTTAGGGTAGATACCCCAGTGGTGCGATTGCTGGGTCATAGGGTTCTATTTTCAACTTTTTGAGGAACCTCCATACAGTTTTCCGAAGTGGCTGCACCAGCTTGCATTCCCACCAACAGTGTAGGAGGGTTCCCCTTTCTCTGCATCTTAACCAACATCTCTCCTTTTCCTAACCTGTTAATTTTAGCCATTAAGTGATATCTCACTTTAAATTTAAGCCATTTAGTGGTATCTCACTGTGGTTTTGATTTGTATTTCCCTGATGCCTAATGATGTTGAGCATTTTTTCATGTGTGTTGGCCATTTGGATGTCTTCTTTGCAGAAATGTCTATTCATGTCTTCTGCCCATTTCTTGACTGGATTTCTTTATTTTTTGGGTGTTGAGTTTGGTAAGTTCTTTATAGATTTTGGATACTAGCCCTTTATCTGTCATGTCATTTTCAAATAAGATTTTTTTCTTTCTTTTTATCAGGTTTATTGAAGAAGATGCCACCACTATCATAATGCAGAACAATTCAATTACCCTCAAAAGTTTCCTGGTGCCCATTTTCAGTTCTCCCTCATCCCCTCAATACTAACTCCCTAGCAACAACTGATGTGTTTCTGTCACTATAGTTTTCCTCTTTCTGTTTTATCTAAGTGAAATAATATGGCACACAGTCTTACTGTCTCCTTTTGTCTCTTTAAGCATGATCCTTTTGAGATTCACCCATATCATTGTGATTATCAGTAGCTCATTCCTGTCTATTGTGAAGTGTGTCCCACTGTATTAATACGACCCAAATTGTTCCAGATTTGACTGGAAGCTCTTTCAAACTGGTTCTGTGTCATTCTGACATGTCCCCATCATTCGCTGATCACTTTCTCACTTTCTGGCAGAAGATGTTCCAGGGCTCATCTTATATCCAGCTCGAGATGTTAACCTACAACTTAACCTTAATTTTTAACACCATTTTTGCCTTAGAGAGTTTTTTTTTTTTTTAAACTATGCACATTATATGCATTCAGGACTAAATACATTGAGAGTCAAAGATGGCCTTGAAATCTCAGAGGAGGTTTGGTTTTTTTTTTTCCACCTCTACCCAGAGCTTAGACTACAACATTTTCCTTTGTTATTTGCTATTTGTTATTTGTTGTTTGTTATTTGTTATTTGTGGAGATTTTCATTTAGTTTAAGCCATGTATTCCAAGTAACCAGTGATGTACTGATAACTGGTCAGCAAATGACTAACTGGAAGAAAGGGAGAGATCCTAATTCACAGCCGAAGTGGATTTCTAGGCATGTAGCAGTTTCACTGTTCATTCTCCATCACAAACTGGTGTGTTCTGCTTTGTTCTTAGGCTCAGATCATCCTTCTTCCATTCTTTTCCATCAGTTTAAAAGTGTGTATGTGGGATGCCTGGGTGACTCAGTCGTTAAGCATCTGCCTTCCACTCAGGTCCTGATCCCAGGATCCTGGGATGGAGCCCTGCATCAGGCTCCCTGCTCAGTGGGAAGCCTGCTTCTCCCTCTTTCACTCCCCCTGCTTGTGTTCCCTCTCTCGCTGTGTCTCTCTCTGTCAAACAAATAAATAAAACCTTTAAAAAAATAAATAAAAGTGTGTATGTGTGTGTATGTTGTGTTTGTATACATTATTCTCATGCCCCACAGCACTAGATGTTTTGTACCTGGAGAATTTCAGTCTTTTGTCTGTCATATGACCAGAAATGGATACCTCTTATGGATTTCTCATAAGATGTTAATTCATCAACATCCTAATCACATGTCTTGAGCAATAATTTTAATGGACTTTATTTACCAATTGAACACATCATAATACCTGTCAAACATGCTTTGTTTCTTGTACATTAAGAACTGTTTATTTAGATAATGGAAAATATTTGCCTCTAATATCATACTCAGAACAAAAGTGCTTCAAAATATCAACTGTTATTATCCATGAACGAATTTATTGTTTGTAATAAGATCCACATATTGTCTGAAAGAATGTTTTTCAGACTTCCTCTTTGGAGCCCTGATAGTCCCATCGGTTTGTTTAAGGCACCCTGCAAGAGACAAAGAGGACTGAATGAAGGGTCTATTCCAGCTTCCAACTTATATTAGATATATACTACTGGATTTTAATATAAGGTTTTGTTTGAAGACCAGTTCCATGGCTACTAAAAGTTTTCAAAGCTTTTTTCATTTCATTTGCCAACTCTAGAGGCAGAGAGATACAACTCCTAAGAGAAATTAGGGCATATTGTAAAGAAATTGAGTTCCCGAAGTGGGTCTGTGTTTATTCAGGCTGCATGTCCCCACTCGCACAAATCCCATCCTACCAGAAAGTATTACGACAGCAAGAGATGGTGAATATTGTAGCTCATGTGAAGAAAAATATCCCTGGGTCCTTAGAACGCTTGGAACTTTTGTATGGCTCTTGCAGACAATTTACTGCCCTACAAATCTTTTTAAAGTCAGATGAGAAGCGTTTAGAACATCTCATTTCCGTGTTGACCTTCTTTGGAGTCTCTATCAAGCGGAGAAATCATCAAAGGGATGATAACATGAAAGGAATCCCTTAGCAGGAGAGAAAGGGAGAAAAGAGAAATCCACACATAACTTCGCCTGCTCCTAGAAAGTGAAGACCTGACTCAGCTCTTTTCAAAGGCATACATAGCTATTTCTCTCTGAAGAACCTAAGAAGGTTTTTAAAAAAAATTTCTTGCTTGTTTTCCAAAATTTCAGCATTTGATGTTTTAAATGCAGTCAAGTGCACATTTAAAAATGGGACTTGGAGGTAGTGGGTTAAATGACAGCCTGGCCATCTTGTCTCCCTCAGGACATCTGGGGGCCCACTGCAGTCTTGGCGTAATTGGGACATGATTTAAAACCTCATAAGGTTATGGGGCACCTGGGTGGCTCAGTTGGTTAAGCGCCCGACTCTTGATTTCCACTCAGGACATATCTCGGGGTTGTGAGATCGAGCCTCCCCCACCCCCATTGCCCCCAGGCTCTGTGTAGAGTCTGTCTGAGATTTTTTCCCTCTCCCTCTCCCTCCCCCTCTGCTTCCCTCCCCCTTCCCCACTCATGTGCATGTGCTTTCTCTCTCTCTCTGAAATAAATAAACAAAATCTTTAAAACCTCATGAGCTTCTGTCACTGCTCAATCTCTCTGCACTCTGTCATATTGTTACCAACCGATCCAGGATTTTACAGGGTTACAAACATTTTCCTTCAAATGTTTGGTACAGTCAACATGCTGCTTATATCAGAACTTAAGTTCCTTCAGTTATTCCGTCCTCTTAGCTCAACAGTGTGAGGAAAATTACACAGCAGAGGTCAAATCCACTTGGAGAAAGAGAACTAAATGTGTATGTATGTGAGTTTGTAATAACTAGCTTTGATGAATTTATGCTTGCTAAGAAGCCGGGGGGTGGGATGGGGAGTGGAAAACTACCATCATCTGAACAGTGGAAAGTGGTTTTCTTCTCCTCACAGTGCTGCTACCGGTCAAGGGCTAACCTCCCCAACGCCTCTAAGCGCCCAGACCAGACACCTGGGCAGCATCATTGCCTTCGCTGTTTCCTCTTCCTCCGGCATGTGTGTTAGTCAGGAGTCTCCAGAGAAACAAAACCAACAGGAGAAACAGATATATGTGAGAATGAAGCCATTGGTCTCGTATAACTCCGCCGGCATAACTCTTCTTTGCTTGAAAGAAAACTGGAGAAGGAGACAATTTTATTTATCAAATGAGTCACTGTTCATTAAAAAAGTAAAGACATTGAAAAATAGCATCCCTTGCAAGTGTGCCTCTAAATAACTCCCCAGGCTCACTGTTAGAGGTTATTCGGTGCTATTTTAAAGTGCACAGGAGAATTGGAATAGAATCCACTTGGCCTTAGAAATCCAGGTGTCACCTTGGTTTTGTCTCTCACACCTTTGCATTTCCCAGATTTCCTTTTTGGATCTCTTAGGTCGAAGGAAGGTTAAATGAATTAATTAGATGTAAGACCATTAGAAGCCCGTGGGGCATGTCTGGCACATGGTAGGTACACAATATTAAGGCTTCTCCTACCTTACCTTTTTAAAACTACTGGAATAATCCCATTAGGTAACTAGTAGTAAGATCGCCTCTTTATAGACAAGAAGACCAAGGCTCAGGAAGAGTAAGCGAGTTCCCACAAGCTCACGGTGGTAAATGGAAGAGGCAATGATCAAACCCAGGTAGCCTGACCCCGAAGTCCACACTCATCAACATCAGGCTCTACCTCCCTGGGCTCAGTAACCTTTAATGTAAGAGGCAGAAGGCACTTAGCCGACTCAGAGGCTCTAAGTAGCTGTTCTATGGACTTTGGTTAATACAAATAGATGAAATTGTTACTTGAACAATGCAACTTGTTGGCTGGGTGTGCTTGTCTAAAGCATGACTTTATTGTATGCTATCTTTGTGTCTGTGTCTATGTTCTCTCTGCTAGTAATACCAGAAAGGTCCTTCAGATTAACCCTTTCATACCATGGAATAGCAGACAGCAAGGAAATAAACAAACTCAAGCATTCACAGCAGTATTGATGAATTGCTCAAACACAGACTAAGTAACAGGAATCAGGCACAAAATAATACATACCGTCTGGTTCTGTTGATTTATAAACAAAACTAAACAAGTGTGTTTAGGGATGCATGTTTTGATGGCAAACAGGGAAGTAAAGCAAGAGCATGAGTACTAGAAATTCATAGCTGTGAGTCTCCTCAGGGAAGAGAAAGGGTGCTGTTGGTGGGAATGGGTATGGGGGACTTCTGGAGTCTATTTTCTATTTCTTGATCTGAGATCTGGGTGGCCATTACACAGCTGTTTGCTTTATAACAGTTTACGAAGCTGACATTTAAGTGTTCTCTACATGTGTGATACTTAACAATAAGAATGTTTGGAAAGCAGGGACGCCTGGGTGGCTCAGTGGGTTAAGCCTCTGCCTTCAGCTCAGGTCATGGTCTCAGGGTCCTGGGATTGAGCCCCGCATTCCCCTCTTTTCTGCCTACTTCTCTGTCTGCTTGTGATCTCTCTCTGTGTCAAATAAATAAAAATATAAAATCTTAAAAAAGAAAAAAGAATGTTTGGAAAGCAAAGGCAGGAAACCGTTAGAGGTAGAAAGCAGTGAAGAATTGTGCAATAGTGATGACATCATTGCTCTGCAGTGATGAATAATTTGAAAGTCTAAATTAGGGTTTCTCAGTTGTGGTTGGGTAAGAGGACCTCCTACAGCATAAGCACCAGAGAAACTTTTAAAGATACAAGTTCTCATCATTCCTCCATCCTTTGATTCTCCTTCGTTCCCGTGGCGTTACTTGTTGAACACCTGCTACGTGTCAGGCTCTGTAGGTCTTGAAGGTTCTGCAGGGAACAAAAATAACAAATCCTCCCTTGATGGAGCTTACAGTCCAAGGCTTCAGAAGGACCCAGAAATCTGTATTCTCACAGACTCCTACATGATCCTTCATGTGAAAACAACTGGTCTATGTACTAAATTTTCTTTAAATCCTTCTGAGCTCATACTTACAGAAAGACTCATTTGAATGAAGTTAGAATGTAAAGAAAATTAGCTCCTATCACAGAAAATCTGAAGCATTTTTACATGATTGAAATTCTTCAGCCAATATGGGTCAAAAGAACATCCTGGCAATTATCATTTATTTTCCAATTGTCCTTCAAGCCTTTAGTTACCATCTCCTTCTGTCATTAATCTTTTAAGTTCTAAAATGATTCCACTCCACCTACTCTCATCTTGTGTGTATTTTTTCCCCCTCAGCATAAATGGGACGCATTAAGCCAGTGATTCTTTTTTTTTTTCAGAGCTTTTTTTTTATTCGTTTATTTGTTTATTTACAGCATAACAGTGTTCATTGTTTTTGCATCACACCCAGTGCTCCATGCAGTACGTGCCCTCCCTATTACCCAACACCAGGTTCCTCAACCTCCCACCCCACCCCCCCCGCCCCTTCAAAACCCTCTGGTTGTTTTTCAGAGTCCATAGTCTCTCATGGTTCATCTCCCCTTCCAGTTTCCCTCAACTCCCTCTCCTCTCCATCTCCCCATGTTCTCCATGTTCTTTGTTATGCTCCACAAATAAGTGAGACCATATGATATTTGACTCTCTCTGCTTGACTTATTTCACTCAGCATAATTTCTTCCAGTCCCGTCCATGTTGCTACAAAAGTTGGGTATTCATCCTTTCTGATGGAGGCATAATACTCCATTGTGTATATGGACCACATCTTCCTTATCCATTCATCCGTTGAAGGGCATCTTGGTTCTTTCCACAGTTTGGTGACTGTAGCCATTGCTGCAATAAACATTGGGGTACAGATGGCCCTTCTTTTCACTACATCAGTATCTTTGGGGTAAATACCTAGCAGTGCAATTGCAGGGTCATAGGGAAGCTCTATTCTTAATTTCTTCAGGAATCTCCACACTGTTCTCCAAAGTGGCTGCACTAACTTGCATTCCCACCAACAGTGTAAGAGGGTTCCCCTTTCTCCACAACCTCTCCAACACACGTTGTTTCCTGTCTTGCTAATTTTGGCCATTCTAACTGGTGTTAGGTGGTATCTCAATGTTGTTTTAATTTGAATCTCCCTGATGGCTAGTGATGATGAACATTTTTTCATGTGTCTGATAGCCATTTGTATGTCTTCGTTGGAGAAGTGTCTGTTCATATCTTCTGCCCATTTTTTGATATGATTATCTGTTTTGTGTGTGTTGAGTTTGAGGAGTTCTTTATAGATCCTGGATATCAACCTTTTGTCTGTACTGTCATTTGCAAATATCTTCTCCCATTCCGTGGGTTGCCTTTTTGTTTTGTTGACTGTTTCCTTTGCTGTGCAGAAACTTTTGATCTTGATGAAGTCCCAAAAGTTCATTTTTGCTTTTGTTTCCTTGGCCTTTGGAGACATATCTTGAAAGAAGTTGCTGTGGCTGATATCAAAGAGGTTACTGCCTATGTTCTCCTCTAGGATTCTGATAGATTCCTGTCTCACGTTGAGGTCTTTTATCCATTTCGAATTTATCTTTGTGTACGGTGTAAGAGAATGGTCGAGTTTCATTTTTCTACATATCGCTGTCCAGTTTTCCCAGCACCATTTATTGAAGAGACTGTCTTTTTTCCATTGAATATTTTTTCCTGTTTTGTCGAAGATTATTTCACCGTAGAGTTGAGGGTCCATATCTGGGCTCTCCACTCTATTCCACTGGTCTCTGTGTCTGTTTTTATGCCAGTACCACGCTGTCTTGGTGATCACAGCTTTGTAGTAAAGCTTGAAATCGGGTAACGTGATGCCGCCAGTTTTGTTTTTGTTTTTCAACATTTCCTTAGCAATTCGGGGTCTCTTCTGATTCCATACAAATTTTAGGATTATTTGCTCCAGCTCTTTGAAAAATACTGGTGGAATTTTGATCGGAATGGCATTAAAAGTATAGATTGCTCTAGGCAGTATAGACATTTTAAAAATGTTTATTCTTCCAATCCAAGAGCATGGAACGGTCTTCCATCTTTTTGTGTCTTCTTCAATTTCTTTCATGAGTGTTCTGTAGTTCCTCGAATACAGGTCCTTTACCTCTTTGGTTAGGTTTATTCCCAGGTATCTTATGGTTCTTGATGCTATAGTAAATGGAATCGATTCTCTAATATCCCTTTCTGTATTTTCATTGTTAGTGTATAAGAAAGCCACTGATTTCTGTACATTGACTTTGTATCCTGCCACGTTACTGAATTGCTGTATGAGTTCCAGTATTTTGGGGGTGGAGTCTTTGGGGTTAAGCCAGTGATTCTTTAAAGACATAGTAAAGAAACTTCCTTGGCTAATTTTAATTCCTTCCCTATGACAGCTTGGGCAGCTGAAATTTCATTAGGGGATCCAAGAGCTTCTTGAATACTGAGCAGTACTCCTAATATCTAATGAAGGAATCTAAATGACATTAAAGCAAATAAAACAACAATAATATCAACAAAAGCTCACAAAGACAGAAGACACTTCATTTAGAAATCTCTCATTTCCTTTAAAGAACCAAACGATAAAAACGGGAGAGCTGAGGGTATTATGCTAAGCAAAGTAAACCAGTCAGAGAGAGACAAATACCATATGATTTCACTCATATGTGGAATTTAAGAAACAAAGCAGATGAACATAGGGGAAGGGAGGGAAAAATAAAATAAGAGAAAAGCAGAGAGGGAGGAAAACCATAAAAGACTCTTAACTATAGGAAACAAACTGAGGGTTGCTGGAGGGGAGATGGGTGGAGGGATGGGGTAACTGGGTGATGGGCATTAAGGAGGGCACGCGATGTAATGAGCACTGGGTGTTACATGTAACTGATGAATCACTAAATTCCACCCCTGAGACTAACAATATACAATATGGTAACTAAACTGAACTTAAATAAATTCTTTTTTTAAAAATGGGAGAGCTAAATGTAACCAAGCCCCAACTCCCATTAAAGAGAGAAAGGAACTGACAGAGAAAGGACATGTGATCCTGCATGGGGTCATCCTGCCAAGATAAATAAAACTTCCTTCATTCATTCATTCACTTACTCATCCATTCATTCATTCATTCAGTGTATCAGTCAGTACTCTTCTGGGCTCTCAGATTACTCCTGTAAAGGAAAACTTCTGACTCGATGATGCTTACGTTCTAGTGTGTATGTGTAGAGGGGTAAGAGGTTGGCAGATAATGCATAAATTTAAAAGTAGGTTATTTAGGTAATCTTAGCAACAAAAAACATGAGTGGTTGCCTGGGGACAAGGATTGTGATGTGGGGGTGGGGAAGTTCCAAATGAGCAAGAGGGAACTTTTTGGAGTGATGGAAGTGTTCTATATCTTGATTATAATGGTGATTACATGGGTGTGTACATTTGTCAAAACTCAAAACTCACTCAGAGTATATAAAAATCTGGTATCGGGATACCTGGGTGGCTCCGCCGGTTAAGTATCTGCCTCCATCCAGCTCAGGTCATGATCCCAGGGTCCTGGGATTGAGTCCCGCATCAGACCCCTTGCTCAGCAGGGAGCCTGCTTCTCCCCCTGCCTGCCGCTCCCCCCCCCCCCGGCTTTTGCTCTCTCTCTCCCTCTCTCTCCCCCCTCAGACAAATAAACAAAATCTTAAAAAAATGAAAAATAAAAATAAAAATCTGAGATCATGCTGGTGCTCAATGAATATCGGATAAATAAATTATAAGTAACTTTTTAAAAAGTAAGTTATTTAGGGAATTGGGGTATAATAACTGCTGCAGGGGAAAATAAAGCAGGCTGTCGGGGGTGGAAGCTGACAGGTGGAGAGGAGGTTTAAAATTTTACAGAGGATGGTTAGAGAAACCCTCAAGGAGAAAGTGGCATTTGAGTAAAAACTTGCAAGAAGTGAGTGAACTGTGATGACATGGAGGGAAGAACATTCCAAACCCGGCGTTTTCAGATGTGCCCACACCGCGCAAGCCTCGCAGGCAGAGCATGTACTCGGTCACTTTTCAGAATCAGAGTTATAAAATGGACATACGAATTCCCTCTTACCAGAATAATTGCAAAGTTCAGATGAGATCATGGGTTTAGTCACAGATGTGAAATTTGGCATGAGGCAATTTCCATCTCAAAATGACCAGACACTTGTTTAGCATCGAATATATACCAAATTCTGAGGACCTCACTACAAACCAGCACTGTTTAATGATAGGGAGGAATTTGTAAGAGTCTGACAGAGACCATGTCTCTGACAGAGAAAGGGGATAATCTGAAGAGGTGGCATTTTCTGTAAGACATGTAGGGTGCTAAAGGAAGAGGTAGAGTAAATGACATGACCCACATTTTAAGGGTGAAGAAATTGAAATAAGATATTAATGGACAGAGCAGGGGTGGTTGGTGTAAGTTGTGAACACTGGCTCTCTGGCAACAGAGCTGTGCTCACATGAATAAGGAATACTAATAAGGAAAATAAGGAGTAAGTCACAAGGATGAAAGGTACGGCATAGGGAAGACAGTGGAGCCATAATAGCATTGTGTGGGGGCGGGTGGGGGCTATACTGGTGGTGAGCACAGCATACTGGCTACTTGTCCAATCACTATGCTGTACAGCTGACACTAATGTAGCATTATATTATCCACTACCTGCCATTTAAAAGAAACCGGAAACACCTCGATATAGTGCTAAACTCTCCCAGGTTAGCAATGTGGGTGAGTGAGACCTAGGGCCAAGCTCATGGTCTTCCCTGCTGGTGCCGCCACTTTGCCCATTGCTCCAACACAGTGAGGCTGAGCAGGGGAGAAACAGAGCCAGTCCTCTAGCACATGGACCTGAGGGGGATGGATAGAGCTGTCATGATGGGGAGGAGATGATCTCGGGTTTACTCATCCTTTCACACCTATTTCCCCTGTCTGATCCTTGAAACAGTCTTGCTAACCCAGCAGAAATTGTTAGTTCCGTTTTACATATAAAAGGAAAAAAGCTTAAAGAATGCAAGCACTTTGCCCAAGGTCATATGGGTAGGAAGTGGGAGAGACTAACCTGAAGCCCAGATTTCTATCTCTAACTCCATTATTCTTTCAGTGATCTTATTTAGGTAGGCTTTGAGGCTGCTGGGGCTTGGTTCTCTGGAAAATAAAATGGGGGATGGGGAGGAGGTGAGTGAGCTATGATGTCTGTGTCTTTGGACGCTCGCATCTTCACTTTTCTGCGTGCAGACCCCAACAAGCTTTTAAAAGCCTAAATAAGAAAATAATGTAGTATTTAAAAGCAGTTTTAGATTTACAGAATTATTGCATACAATAATACAAGAGTTCTCATATATCCCAGACTCAATTTCTCCTGTTATTAGTCTCATGTTACCTGGTATGATAAATTTGTCACAATTAGTAATCTAGTATTTTTTTTTAATTTTTAAAAGATTTTAAAATCTTCTTAAAGATTTTAAAGATTTGAGAGAGAGAGGGAGCACACAAGCAGGGATGGGGCAGGCAGGAGGAGGGGCAGGCAGAGGGAGAGGCAGACTCCTGGCTGAGTAGGGAGCCCAGAACCCTGGGATCATAACCCGAGCAGATGCTTAACTGACTGAGCCACTCAGGCACCCCAATGAGCTGGTATTGATGCATTTTATTAGCTAAAGTTCATATTTTATCTAAAAGTCCTCTTTTTTTTTAACCTTAATACTTTTTTTCTGTTCCCCGTTCCCATGCAAGAAACCACAATGCATTTAATAATCACATCTCCTTAAGCTACTCTTGTTTTGACAGTTTCTTGGGTTGTCCTTATTTTTGATGACCTTGACAGTTTTGAAGAGTACTGATCAAAGCATTTTGTAAAACTCCCTTTGATTGTGATTTGACTGATGTTTTTCTCATGATTAGACTAGAGTTAAAAGTTTTGGAAATGAAGACCACAGAGGTAAAGTACCATCCTAACCACATCATGTCCAGGGTACATGCTATCAATATGACTTATCATTGTTGATGTTGACCTTGATCACACACAAAACCAGAAAAAGCTAGAAATACATATTTTTCCTCTATCTCCCTCTCTCTTTTTCCTTCTCTCTTCTTTGATGTCATTGGGAAGAATAGGAAAAATGAAAATAGGATGAGAAATCATGAAAAAGAAAAATTTCAGAAAGATTTTTCTTAAAAAACTGCATCAGAAAATTGCAGAGATGTGTGTAATTTCTGTAGAATTATGACGAGGGAAAATAATTTCTGTTTTACATTGTGTATACTTCACATTTACTTTCTTGTTTCCCCCCAGATGACACTATGTCATACAACCAAAAGTAAATTTAAAAATTTAAGAAGTTAGAAGAAAATGACATTTTTCATGTTGAAATCTGCAGACTATTTAGAATAACTACATGCCATTCAGTAGAATCGGAATGGAATTTATCCTCTCCTCAGAGTTAGCCGAGGAATTTTCCACTCAACCTTGTAAATATTGTCCAGTCAATTTGATGCACCTATTTCCCTTTTTCATTAAAAATTTACTCCTATGGAGGCACCTGGGTGGTTGAGTCACTTGAACATCTGACTCTTGATTTTTGACTCAAGTCATGATCTCAGGAGTGTGAGATCAAGTCCCACAGTGGGCTCTGTGCTCAGCTGGGAGTCTGCTTGAGAGTCTCTCCCTCTGCCCCTCCCCGATTCTAAAGTAAATAAATAAATCTTTTAAAAAATGTACTTTTATGGAAATTCCAATTTAATATTGATTTTTTAAATTCATAACAAAACGATGGAGACTTTCTAAAAAAGGGGGGGGACAGGCTGAAATCAAGCCTCTTCTGTAATATTTATGTGTCATTTATAATGGATTTGGGAATCAGATTGCTCCTCACATATTACAAACATTTATTTACATTGCCTTGTGACTTTTAAATGGTCATCACCCTAAATTAATCACTCTGGCAGGAATCAAGACAAATATATGGACATTAATATAAGAGCGCAACTGTACCTGATAGAATTTAAGATTGCAGCAAGGATTTATGCCATCCACACTCTTCTTCACGGTGTTATAAGCCCAAGAGTGTTTTACGTCTTTCAACACTCATGAACCTGGTAGAGTTTGTTCAGTTGTAGCATTCCAATTTTAGTATATGTGCTGCCGAAGCGAGCACCAGTTGTAGCATTCCATGGAGAGGAGCGTGGCTTAACACAAAGGTGCAGAAAAGCTGGACACACCTCCACCCCTAAGGAGTGGGTGATCTGGAGTCCCTCATCTGGGACCTATGGAATTCTGTCTCTAAAATGAAGAATTGTACCAGGTGGCCTTCAAGGTTTATTCCTGCTTCAATATTTTTTGCTTCTAGAGCACCATTGCTAACCATTCACCCCCAAATCATAAACCAACCACGAAACACCTTCTACAAAGATTTCTATAAAGAAAACAGAAATTCCCTGTTAATCACCGAATTTTATGCTTCCTGTTGGGAAATTAATATTTCCAGGATACTTTGATTATGTTGTTACCAAAGCAATACTGAATTAAATTTGGCTTTTGCCTGTGAAGGTATTTACCTAATCAGACTGATATTTTTGGAAGAAATACTTTCATTAGCTTATGGTTATTCCCATTAAAAATAAAAATTGAATTAAAAAAAACACAACCCAGTTATCCTATTTCTTTTTGTGAACAAGTTTGGTTGTTCGCATTATTTGAAAATTTGAACACTCATGCAAAATTACCTCTTAAGTGCACAATTTCCCTTGTAACTAATAGAAATGCATAGACTGTTCCAAGATGGGCATAGTCACAGTTAGTCATTTGAGAGAATAGAGTTGTACATACCTGTGCATCCTAGAAGAACACCCACACATACAAAGGCTGCATCTTTTTACCCAGACCTGAAATACAAAAATAAAAGAACTAGAATGCCTTCTTACCACCCCCACCCTAACCACACCTTCCTGCCCTAAGCGTATTACCCAAACCTGGCTTTGCCCCAGTGTTTGCCTCTTTGAAATTTAAAAAAGATGTTGAGGGAAAAGGTGAGAGGAAGAGTAAGATCAGGAAGAGAAATTGATGAAAAATAGGTGAAGAGCAGGAAATTTTGGTGGGTGTGACTTTGTAAAGTGAATTGCTGTCATTTGGAAATGTAAGAAAGCAATTAAGGCTACAAAAATAAGTAGGATGTGGCTCATTCGCTTATTTCCTCTGTTATGCTCAGAAACTAGAAGAACATCAAACATTTCAGTTGAATTAGCCTAGTAGGGATTGTCTTAATGACTTCAAATGAATTTTTATTTCTTCAGCAACCAGTGGTAGTTCAAGAAATTCAGTCAAATTCTTGCTTTGATCGTTTGGCTTGGACCCCTTGAAAGACATAACTGATTCAATTTCATTCGCTCGTCTTATATTTCCCAGATTGTGCTTGATCACTTCCACAGTGATTCTCTTAGAACTATCCTAATTCTTTCTTCCTTCCCCTTGTCTCTTTGGACTTCGCTCTTAGAATATAAGTCAGTTGTTGGAGTGCCTAGGTGGCTCAGTGAGTTGAACATCTGACTCTTGATTTCGGCTCAGGTCATGATCTCAGGGTCACAGGATCCAGTCCCACATTGGGCTCCATGCTTGACGGGGAGTCTGCTTCTCTCCTTCTCCTTCTGCCATGCCCCTTACTCTCTTTCTCTTTTTCTCTCTCTCAAATAAATAGATACATCTTAAAAAACAAAACAACATTTAGAGTGTAAGTTAGCTAAGCCTTTTCAGCCCTTGCCTCTACTTTGAAGACAAGCAGCTCTCTGAGTCCTTTGAAGGAGTAGATAAGTTCAAAGACAGACCCCAGAAAAACTGGTAAAGAGGAAGGGAAGATGGTTTCTAGAGATAAGCACTTCTGACAGGACACCCAGCATCCTCTAAGCCTGTGTAACTAGGGCAGAAGGAGGTACGGGGGCGGGGGGGGGGGGCAGCTGGAGGTGGGGGAAATGTGCCGAGACTCTAGTTCCTCAGGTGATCAAGCTGGGTAAGAACTCGCACACCTAGAGCCAAGCCGGTTGCCGCTGAGATATTAAGACCAAGATTTGTTGGTCTGGATAGGCCACCTTATTGTGCATCTATAAAATATATGTGAAGCAGAAGTTTGAGCCAATTATTTGGCTTCAGTCACTTTTAAGCAGATTAACATGCTGATTAAATTCTCAAAACTATTGCCTGTTTGTTACTGTGTCTCTTGACACAAATTTGGTTCATTTCTTCATTTTTCATTCTGAAAAGAAAAGAAAAGCTTAGACAAGGAAGAACTTGTAGCCTGCAGAAGGTACATAGTCCTAGGGCGTTTATAATTAATAATCAAGCCGCAATTTGTGCAAGAAGAAAGGGGACCATCTATTACATTAGCATGTACAAACAGTTTGGTTTATTAAATCTGAGCTGAGCCAAAATGTTTGTCATACAACGGCAGCATTGTCAGCATTGCAGAAGTAAAAAAGGGAAAATTTCACCAGCGTCAGCATTGGTTCGCTTCTTTCTCATGCCATGACTAATTAATGAGGGGTATATCCCTTGTGAAGAATGATGGTTGCATTTGAAAATTATCTAAATTGAAATTATCTAAGTTGAAAGTGGCTGGAAAGGAATTTGAAGTTAGTTACAACAAACATTTATTGAACATTTACATATGTTCAGTATGTAATGGCAATAGGCATCCAAGATAAATAATATCTTTTTTTAAGTAGTTTATGGAAGATATAGTCACATATGTTACTACAATGTGAGGTATGGAAATAAAGGTTAGATGGAGGCCCATCATGGTAAGTCAGGAGATCACCAGCCCTGAGCCACAAATAAACCTGAGTTTGAATCATTTCTCCACCAGCTATGGTCAGTGTAATACTGGGCAAGTTACTTAAGCTCCCTGAACCTCAACTTACTCATCTGTGAATTGGGAACCATAGAATTGCTTTATATGGTTATAAAGATTAAATTGGATGGTGTACACACAGCATTAAACCAGGATGCATTGTATTCTTTCTGTTCTTCCTGGGATTAGGAAAGAATGAAACTAATTCCAGTAAGCAGAATCAGAGAAAGTATTACAGAAGAAGGTGTAGAACTTTAATAGAAGATATGATGAGATGATTTCATATGCAGAAAAGAACGAACAGAGGCACAGTGTTGTGGAAGTACATACACAGCTGGGCAGTGTTGAATGGTCCAATGTGACCAAATCAGAGAGCACAGGGAGAAGGTGTGAAACCCAGAGCACAGGTGAGTAATTAGTGATAAAACTAAAAAAGAGAAAAAAATCACTTTTACAAGGAAATGTCCAAAACATAAAAGAATCTGATTTGACATAAGTTTCAGGAAGATATTTTGAGAACTCTATGAAGGGTGACTCTATGAACATTGAGGAGACTACTAAATAGCTTTGTAAATGATGAAAATGACATAAATTCAGGCCATGATGGTAAGAATAGATACGTGGAAATGGGTATAAGAAAAGATTCTATGGTAGAGTTTGCAAAACAAAGTAAAACTTTCTTTGGGGACCAAAACTTGGAAGATTTAGATCCACCACAGGAAAGTTGTTCCATTCTTTCAGGATTTGAAATCGGTAATAACATTGTCCATTAAATAGGTCTAAGGTCATTATATCCTTTCCATTAAATATTTGCTTATTTATACTGAAAAAGGTTTGATAATATATTTAAGTTCAATGCTCGAAGTCCTTTGGTTTTGGATGTCAGTGATCTCAGTCTAGCATATGTCAGGTTCACCTGGAGGGCTTGTTAAAACACATTGTAGTATGCCCAGAGTTTCTGTCTGATTCAATAGGCCTGGGGTAGCACCCATGATTTTGCTGATCTAGAGATTATACTTTGAGAACCACTAGTGTACATACATAAAGACTTGTCCCTTTGATTAAAGCCCAGTAGGTTTCACCTAGGTGAGGACTAGTTTCCTTAGTCCATTGGGAATACAGAGAAAAGTATTTCCATCTCAGTTCTGAGGAAAATAATCAAGAAATTAGCCCACCCTTTTCTTCTTGCTGGAGCAGTAACCTGGAAATTCCCTTTAGAGGTTCAGTTTGTAAGTTTGGGTTACTGAGTTCTGTGATCTGTCCCAGTCATGAATGAGCCATGTTAAGTTCAGGCTTAGGACTACTTGGACAGTTAGAAGTTTCCATACTGAAGCAGAGAGCTAAAAGCCGTGTAGGTAATATCCAGTTCCTTGTGGGTATTGCATTTGACAGGAGATGAAAGTTCACGTGAGTTTCTTTAACAGAACTCTGTCTCTTGGTACCCTGAAATTTCCATCTTGTTGCGAAGAATGTCAGAGAACGGTTTAGCCACGCACATGTACATACAAGTGGAGCTATCTCTTATTTGTCAGTATTCAAGGCAACTGAACCTGGTGTGTGAGGTAGAAATAGGTAAAGAGATGACCACTGGGTTTTAACTTGGATGACCGGTAGACAGAGCCACAACAAAATGGGAACCTTAGGAGGAACAGTAGGTTTTGGCAAAAGATGAGGTTGAATTGATATCGTCACAGAGGCTTCCAAGGGGAGGCTTCCCACATACAACATAGGTTTGGTGCTCAGGTGTTTATCTGTATAAAAATAATAGTTACACCTATGGGATTGATGAACTTGCCTAGGCGGGGATCGCGGAGTAGAGAGAAGGCATAGGAGTTTTGTTCTTAATTTTCTAAGAAAAGCATATACTATTTAATTTTTTTCTGAAAATAACTTTAGAAAGGGTTTGGGTAACTGGAAGTATGAAAAACTTGATGGTTAAGACAATGTTATGGGCCTGGAAGGGCCATCTTAATGCTTTGGGGTTCTTCAGTGTAAGTCACTGCAGATGTTTCACCATAAAATGCCCTTGGAGTTAATATCAGAGAAAAAAAATCGGACTAGTAAACTGATACGTATTGGACTGTTTCTTACCACATATATTTATATGTCCTCTGTAAACTAATAGAAGATTAATCTTAAATCATTCACTTCCTGGTCAATTGACTATTTTTCAAACATTTAAAATTATTTGCAACACCTCAAACTGTTGGGTCAACTCTTTTTTTTTTTTTTAAAGATTTTATTTTTTATTTGTCAGAGAGAGAGAGAGAGAGGGAGAGAGGGATCACAGGCAGACAGAGTGGCAGGCAGAGTCAGAGGGAGAAGCAGGCTCCCCGCCGAGCAAGGAGCCCGATGTGGGACTCGATCCCAGGACGCTGGGATCATGACCTGAGCCGAAGGCAGCTGCTTAACCAACTGAGCCACCCAGGCGTCCCTGTTGGGTCAACTCTTTAGTGAAATCCAATCATGTTATTAGGAACAATGCCTTGCATCTTTCATATCTGGGTCTTTTCTACATTTTCAACCTACACATCATGAAAAAAATCCTAGAATACAAACGCTGCAGGATATCTTAAGGGTGATTCAATCTAGCATTTTACAGGTTAGAAAATGTAGATCCCCAAGTGGTTAATTAGCTTGCTAAAGATATCTCTTAAAAAAAGAAAAAGAAAGGAAAAGAAATAAAGATGATCCAAGCAAATAAAGGCAGAGTTAGGATAGCATCTAGGTCTCCAGACACCAACTCTGGGGCTCCTCCTATCTTCCAAAGCACCCACTGCCCCACCCCAGAAGCATCTCACTACAGATAGGGATTAGTCTGTAAGCAGGCACACGTTCTTCCCTATTTCTCTTTAAAGCTTTAAAAAAAAAAACAAACCTAATCCAGAAACAATATAAATGAAACATCCTTGGAAGACATCTACATAAATAAGCAGCACTGGGGGGAGGGGGGACTTACCCCAATATTCTAAGTTGAAAATGGACAGAACACATTAAAACTGTGACAGAAGGAAAATTTCTTTCTAGTCGATACTTCCATTTCCACCTTAAAAAACTTGGGCTGTTCCTGAACATAATGCCAGTTTATAAACTGAAGCCAACAAAGGATTATTTTGCCAATAATGATGCCAGACTGATCTGACTCTACCATTTGGGCTTCATGTAGATGCAAATTTAGACTACACCCATTTTTTCCCCTCTGTTCAGCCTAGAATGAGTTCCTTAAGAAGGCAAGGCAAGACAACTGAACCAAACCATTGTGTTTCTAACACATCCTGAAATACCTTACATGAGGAAAGAGAAATTAGTAGGAGGTTAAAAAAAAAAAAAAAAAGCTTAATTAAACGGCCCATTCAGTTGAAGAGCGCCAAGTGAGTCACCTTCAGAGGGAGGCCCTCTGGCATTATGGATGGGGATTGGCTTCCTGTCCTAAGTTTGGACTCTGCTGATAAAAATCGCTTCTGTGAGCTATTCAATGGGCCTGCTGGTTTTTTCACAGCACAGCTCTGCCTCTCTGTAGAGTCATGCTCCTACAGGGCCACCAGAAGCTAGATGGGCACAATGGAGTTTACGTTAGACTACTGGAGGTCAGAAAGCCCTTTCCTGTTACTCATCAGTTCCCTCTACGGTATCTTCCAGTTTAATTTCATTATAATTTGTCATAACGGGTTCAAAAGGCATTTCCTCCAATAACTGTGTCCCAGCCTCTCATTTTTAAGGAATAAAGTGACACATGAATAATGTAGGCGTTACCCACAAATTCCTACAAAATGAATAAATCCAAAGACATTCCCATTCCAGGGGTTTCGATATATAAACAAAACAAAGTCGTCTTTTTTAAAGAATATTTTTTACAAATTCTTAGGTCTATTCTTTGAATCCAAGGATGATCTATTCAAGGACATTTTATCTGACACTCCACGCATAGATGACAAAACTGGCTTTGTTGTCTGCCTAAAATTTAAATGCTGTGTTCCCAAGTCTAGTTCTTCAGGAACTTCCTTTCCCTAAGAGCCAGTCCATCATACACCTGTGGATCTCACTCTTCTGAGCTCCTTGGACCAGCCTGTCTCTTCAGGTATAATGTCTTCTTGATTCACAGACATAGAAGGAAAAGAATTCTAAGGACTGGTTTTTTACTATACTTCAAGAGCAGGTGAGAAAGTATAAACGTGAGTCATCTTGACATCCCTGCTTGTTCAAGGAAGCATCAACATCAATGTCAATTTGAGTGAAACAGAGAAAAGGCAGGATCATCTCACAGCCTGAATCTACTTTTCAAAGTGCTGACTCATTACCAGTGAGTCGCACCCTCTCGAGTCCTGTGAGGTTGGCTGCTGGCTGGTGTCCCATTCTGCCTGCTCAGCCCTGGACCGTTCAGTCCTTCTGGAGATGACACACAGAAACCTGAGCCTTGGGTTTCAAGGGAGGCTCTCCAAATGAGTCATGCTTTATAGGTGAACACAGCATTTTACTTTTCAACACAGAGACAGGGGAAAACCCACATGGGGTTATGGGCACGCCATCAGCGGACTCCTCCCTCCACATAGGTGTGAAAACTCGTGTGTCAGTGTCGGCTGCAGAGCTTATGTGCAAACACGACTGCCTTTCAACTGTGTGCTGAAGGCAGGAGAAATGAGCTTCCTCTCTGGGTCCTTCTGGTCTCCTCTCTCCACTACATCTGGTCAAAAGCCAGCCAGTTCATCTAAGGCAGGGACCAGGAGTTAACTCATCAGTGTAAAACAATTTTCCCTGTGACTCATGGCTGCTGATGAGGTCTTACACATGTCAACTTTAACGTTAGAACAAGTCCCAAATTAGTGTGAATCTGCTAAGCGTCCTAGGAGGGGAGGGGAGAGGCAAACCCCCATGGAACTCACTTTATTATTTATTTATTTATTAAAAAGTGTAAGTTTTGTTATTTTATTTATTTTATTATTTATCCCTATGGAACTTTAAATAATGCACTAACTTTTGCTCTTGATAGCTTGTCTCTCTGCTTTTAGGACAATTGTAGATGCGTTGAGCTAAGAAACTTTGAAAACGATTTCCAGAGAAATCAGGAGTGTAAATTTAACTGTAAAAGCAATATAGAGTGTATTTTTAGATTGAACAGATTAATTATTTGGGCCATCTATGTGGCTTACTTGCCTTTTAATTTCTTACAGCTTCACTGCACTTAAGTTTCCTGTTGTTTTCCTTCGCATCACCTGGGATAAATTCTTTTTTTTTTTTTTTTAAAGATTTTATTTATTTATTTGACAGAGAGAGATCACAAGCAGACAGAGAGACAGGCAGAGAGAGAGAGAGGGAAGCAGGCTGGCTGCCGAGCAGAGAACCCGATGTGGGACTCGATCCCAGGACCCTGAGATCATGACCTGAGCTGAAGGCAGCGGCTTTAACCCACTGAGCCACCCAGGCGCCCAAATTCTTGTAGCTTATCTCCTACTAGCTCTCATCTTATGCTTTCGATATTTCGCATTTGCAAAGCACTTCCGAGTTTACAAAGGAACTTTGCTCATGCAGTCCTTTTCATTTTCAGTCCTATAATCTGTGAGGTCTGCAGCTCTCCATCCCCGTTGGCTGGTTGAAAAAGACCTCCAGTGATTTGTTATAGGTCACGCTGCCAGCAAATGACAGAACTGTGACAGGAACCTTGGATTTCTAATGCCAGGTTCCCTTTCAAACCCAGAAGCTCATTGCTGCCCACCGTGCCACAAACTTTTCTGTCTCAAAGTCTTTGCAGACACCAATTTTACCCTTGCTTTCTTAGCCTCTACTTCCTATCCTAGCCCACAGATGCTCCAAGGTTCCACATTGTTTCGGAGAGGACCATGTGGTGTCATGAAGCTAGCTGGAGCTCTTTAGTTCTTCATAAATTAAGGCTGAGGTGGAGGCCATGTGGATGTCAGGAGAGATGTGGAGATGTGACCCAAACAGATTGACCTTGGTCTATGCAAACTGTTTCAGCATGGTGCAGTTTGAGCAGGAAGCCTTCTTTAAATCATCTCTGAACTATAGCCAGGCTGTCTAATATGCCTAATAGCAAAGGCACTTCTTAAAGGCATGACTTTTTTTTTTTTTTAAGATTTTATTTATTTATCTGACAGACAGAGATCACAAGTAGGCAGAGAGGCAGGCAGCAGGAGAGGAAAAGAAGCAGGTTCCCTGCTGAGCAGAGAGCCCGATGCAGGGTTCAATCCCAGTACCCCAGGACCATGACCTGAGCCGAAGGCAGAGGCTTTAATCCACTGAGCCACCCAGACGCCCCAGAGGCATGACTTTTGTGAAAATCTTTTTGTTTCCTTTTTTTCTTTGTCTTTGTTTTTTTAATTGCCCTTTCTTTTCTTCCTTCCTTCCTTCCTTTTTTTCATTCTTTCTATTCTTCTTTTCCCAAAATAGGGATGGCTATGTGATAGTTAATCTTTAGAGATGGTCCCAAACAATGTTTATGTTTCCTACCTATGAATGTAGTCAGGCCTTCGAAGAAAGTGATATTCTGGGAATTCTAAGCCCAGCCATTAAGAAGACCTGGAAGTTTTTGCTTCCTTCTTTTTGGAGCCATAATCTACCATGTTACCTTGATGGAAAGAGAGGTCATATGGAGAGGTCCTGGAAGATGAGAGACTTTGGGAGGAACAACAAGGAACCAACCACCGGGTCCTATGTGTAGCCCAATGGCCTCATAAACAACCTCAAACGGGGGGTACCTGGGGTGGCTCTGTCTATAAAACATATGACTCTTGACTTCAACTCAGGTCTTGATCTCTGGATTGTGAGATCGCGCCTGGCATCGGGCTCTGCCCTGGGTGTGAAGCCTCTTTGAGATTCTCTCTCTCCCTCTCCCTTTGCCCCTCTCCCTGCTCTGTCTCTCTCTAAACAAACAAACAAAACAAAACAAAAACCAAAAACCCTCAAGTGAGACCAGTAGAGGAGTACCCCCCAAGCAGGACTTAACCAACCCAGAGAATCATGAAATATAATGTTGTTTTAAGCCACTAAGTTTTTAAATGGTTTGTTATGCAGCATAATTGATCACCTATTCCCTAGTCTGAATCTTCAGTAAACTTCAGCAAGTCCTTGAAACATCTGGGCTCACATAGGCCAGTTTGGAACAGATGTGGGTGACCTAGGGGAGATAGTAGATAGTACATGGGGGGGGGGTCAGCGGATAGGAGAAAGAGAATTTTGTCAAAATAAAAACCCAGAAAATACAGAGGAAGGAAAAGCAATGCTTCTTAGGATCTTGAATTTAGTTACACATAACTCTGTATCTCTCTCTTATGTTCCAGGCTTTGTTTAAAATAGACAAAACTCTTGCTCATTGCACAGGATGGCCGGCCTAGTTCTGACACTCCAAGAAGTGCATCTATGTCCTTTTTTGGTGGTCATTCCTGGATGCAAGAATTAAAAACGAGACTCAATGAAGAAAACTCACTGAGTCACGATTTTGGGGGGTTGGACCAAGCAAATAATCACCTTAAGCCAGTGGATCTTTGTATTTCTAGAAAGGAGCACATTGTTTGGAACATTGGAGGCATTTGAGCCTCCCCCCCAACCCCCATTTGAACTAACTAGGGGCTCTGCCAGACCCCTGAGTGGGTAAGGTGCAGACAAAAAGATTTCGTTCTGGGCTCCGTCTTCCATCCACAGGAAAAAAACTGCATCATTTCTTGTTCATCTAATATTTACCCTGGGGGTGTCTGTCTATCTGGAATGCCCACAAAACCTTGGATAAAACTAAGAAATTTAGAAGAAATATGTAAGTTAAAACTAGCTCAAAGTCACTTGCTTCTTCTATTTATTTATTTGGTCTGAGATGATTCCCACATTCACTTACCATATGGCATTAAATCATTCTGGTCCTTAAGTTATTATTACATGATTCAAAGAGTATAATTTACAGAATTGCCAGCCCAGGCTGCACTCTGTCCCACACCAAAAAAAGACCACAAGGAGGGGAGAAGAAAAATGACTGTTTCCTGGTAGCCCATATTTACGCAATTTTCTCCCACCACAGATTGTCTTGGCAGTCTAGACAGAGTCTTGTAAAATCCTTCCCTGATGTCATCCACATCCTTCCTTGATAAGTTCAAAATGAGTCCGGGGCAAGCATGGCTCCTCTAGCGATGTCATACAAATAACGAGCACAGTGCCGCCCCGGAGAGGCCTCCGGACCCCGGCGATTTCCACATGAAGGAACAGACTGATGAGCCCGCCACCAAATTATGTAAATATGCGGCCGAGAGTGCCACCGCTGAAGGGGAAAAAGAAACACACATGTGGACATTTCGTGTTTTAAAAGAGCTTTGTGGGAAAAAAAACAGATTCAAGAGAGAAGTAGGCAAGATTCAGGGAAAGGAAGACTGAGGAAATTAGTTTCTTAGTGAAAGCCAGGGAACACTCTGAAATGAACGATTCCTTAAGAGGCAACTTAAAATTGTGTTTTAGGGGCACCTGGGTGGCTCTGTTGGTGAAGCATCTGCCTTCGGCTCCGCTCGGGTCGGGATCCTGGGGTCCTAGGATTGAGCACCCCCGTAAGCTCTCTGCTCGTGGGGAGCCTGCTTCTCCCTCTCCTTCTGCCTGCTGCTCCCCCTGCTTGTGCCCCTCTCTCTCTGTGTCAAATAAACAAGTAAAATCTTTCTTAAAAAAGATGTCTTGCAAAAAGAATACACTGGGTCTTATTCCTCTCATTTTTGTAGAGAGAAAAGATGGTTCCAGGTTAGGATTTGAAATTCAGGTTATAAGAGGGGATTTTTTTTTTATATCATTTTATCTCTTTATTAGCAGAGTAAAATTCCACACACCAATACATGTATAAATAGGATAGAAGACACACATGCTATTCTTCTCTAATAAAGGTAAAATATACAAGATATATTCAATTATCAGACTTATGGCCTCAATGAAAATCGATTTCGGTTTGTTAGAAAAGAATTTCCATATCAGAAGACATAAGGACAGACACGTCCCCCTACTTATTGTTGGAAAGTGTTCTGTGGGCTAAATCTTTATTCTTATGCGATTATATTCTTCTGGCCTTCAGGAGGAATTGGAAGAAAAATGCTTCTCATGCTGCACTTTGAATATTCTCTTCAATCTGGTTAAATTCTCCAAAACAAACGAAGTAGTATAAAAGGTGACTAGGGAGGGTCTGTGCTATGGTGAGTGCTGTGAATTGTGTAAGACTGATGAATCACAGACCTGTACCCCTGAACCAAATAATACATTATATGTTAATAGGAAAAAAAAGAGAGAAATGTTTAATTCCGTTCTCACATTTTCTTTGCAGTTGGTTATTCCAGAAGAGCAGGAAATATTTGGACATAATGCTTTGTCACCCTTGCACTGGTTACCGCTTCCGACTGAACTCACTACTGGTATGTGTTTCAAGCTCATCTCCCCCAGCTCTGTGCCTTCCCACTCTCTGATCGCCATTCCATCCCTCAAAGACTCTTGACTCTCTGACTCTGAGCTTTTTTTAAAAATTATTTTTATTGAAATATAGTTGACATATAACATTGTGTAGGTTTAAGGTGTACTGCATTTGATACATTTATATGCTGCAATATGATTGCCACTGTAGCATTAGCTAACACCTCTATCCCATTACCTGCAAGTAAATATTGTTTCATTTTTGTGGTGGGAAAATTTCAGATCTTCCCACGTTTCTTGCAGCATTAGTCACAATAAACAATCTATGGAAACAGCAGAAGTGTCTATCAACTGAGGAATGGGTAAGCCTATTTATAAATTCATACACACAATGGAATATTATTCAGCCACGAGAAAGAAGGAAATCCTGCCTTTTGTTGCAACATGGATGGAACTTGAAAGACTTACGCTAAGTGAAATAAGTCAGACACAGAAAGACAAATACTGTATATTATATGATATCATTTGTATGTGGAATTTAAAAAAGCCTAACTGGTGAAAACAGAATAAGATGGTGGTTACCAGGAGCTGGAGGGTGGAGTGGAGGGGGACTGGGGCAATGCTGTTTAAGGGTACAAACTTGCACCTAGTAGATACATAAGTCCTGGAGATCGGAAGGACAGAGTAGTGATTTTAGACAATACTGCATCATAACCTTCAAAGTCCATCAAATACCATCAAATACTTTGCTGAATTCTGATGAGAAATAATTTAGGTACCTATAAAATGCCACACACATGCTTGGCCTATGATAGGTGCCATATACAATTATTATTTTAAATACTATTGGACTATAAACTCTGACTTGGGAAAACGATTTGATGAACATACAGAAAAAATGGAAAATGTGTTTATCCTATGACCCAGCAGTTCCACTTGGGTATTTCTTTAAAACCAAAACCAAAAAACTCTCAATCTATATATACAAAGAGATAAGTTCCTGAAAACATTTTTGTATCAGCAAAAAAATTGGTTATTCTGTTAATGCCTACATGTAGGTAAGAAAATAAATGAATTGTGGTATGTTTATAAGAGGGTAGGCCAATTAAAATTATCATGGATGTATTTAAGTATAATAATAATGAGGAAAGATTAATTATAAAATTATATATTAACTTGTATAAATTTAAGAGCACAAATAAAATAACAGAATATGGATATTACTCTATATATGTAAAAGGACTGAAACTGATTTGGAAATGTGCTTTCAAAACTTATTTTGTTAGCCTTTGGGACAGGGGAAAAGATGAGCCTCAAATTGTCTCTTAAGAGATATTTAGAGGCCCCTGGCTGGCTCAGTGAGTGGAGCATGCGATTCTTAGTCTGACATTGTGCATTCAATCCCCACATTCAGGGTATAGCCTACTTTCAAAGAAAGAGAGAGATTTAGATTTATCTGTCAATTTTTATTTCTCAAAAACACTGGCAACAACTTCTGCCCACTAAAAGGGACACTTAACCTCATCCGTGGAAATTTCCGTGATTCCCCGTGCAGAAATGATGGCTCTGTCCACCTTAGAAAAGTTCTATTGTAAAGAAATTTTTTTTGCAGGTCTGTTTTCATGCCAGACTGATTTCTCCAAAGTCAGGGATTCCATATTATTAATTTCTATACACCTTGTGTAGTACAGTAGAAGACCCAAAGTAGGCATTCACTAAATAGTTGATGAATTAAAATAAAGGTTCATCTACAAGAGGAAAGTCCAAGAAAGCACTTGTTTAAAGCCAAATAGGAATGATCTTCAGCATTAACTCTTGTTTTGAATTATCTGTGGTCTTTACTGTTCTTCATTAATGTAGATTATCAAGAGTCATCATTAACCATAAAACGTTCAGTCAAAGAATGCAGGAAAATAATTTATCCAAGAGGAAATATTGAAAACATGAACATTATAGTAGGGGAAAGACCTCAAAGGTTGCAAACTGCTATAAGAAATTCTTCTAAAGGAGTGCCTGGGTGGCTCAGTGGATTAAAGCCTCTGCCTCCAGCTCAGGTCATGATCCCAGGGTCCTGGGATCCAGCCCCGCATTGGGCTCTGTGCTCAGCGGGGAGCCTGCTTCTCTCTCTCTGTCTGCTTCTCTGCCTATTTGTGATCTCTGTCAAATAATTAAATAAAATCTTTAAAAAAAAAGAAATTCTTCTAAAGTCCCCCACACAAAAGAAATAATGAAGATGTCCTCTAGAGACATATAGGGTCTTGCAAAATAAGCTGACACATACCATGTGCCATATAGTATCCTGAGGACTTTGCTTCAATTTTCTTTCTCGATGCTCATTATAAACACAGAAAGTATTACTATGGCACCCATTTCACAGATGAAAAAACTGAGGCACAGAAGCTGAGTAACTTGTCAGTGTCATACGACCAGGAAGCAATAATTTGAATCCAGTCAGTTTGGTTCCAGAGACTAAACCTCTGGTTTCTATGTTATACTACTTCTCATTACATCCTGTAATCAGTTTGTGTTGTCAAGATTTCATTGTTTCATCTTGGTTTTCATGAAATTTATCACTAGATATTCATTTGCTTTATACAAGTATCATTTCTTAAAATAGTAAAACAGTTCCCTCGTGGTTGGTAAACAGGCACTGCCCCGAGACTCCTGAGCACCATTTCATTATTCTAGTCCTCTTGGCCCACCTCTGTGATATTGACATCCCCTTTGTGAAACACACACACACACACGCAGAGGTGCCACCCTGACCCCCGCTCCAGGTCTGTGGCCCCTGTGGAGCTGACAGGTGGACATCCATATATTCAGGTTGCTAAATATCGTGACTACCATCCCTAAACATCAAGTCAATTTATGAACCTCAGGCTACAGATAGTGGTGAGGTAGCCATGGAGAGGTTCAGTGAGTTCCTTAACAAGAGTTAGAAGAGAATCACAAATCCCCCTCTATCTTCCAGGGATCACTGCCTGTGGACAGGACATGGGCACTGGATTTGATAGAGGTGAGTTTGCCTCTCAGCTCCACTATTCACTAGATATATGGTTTGGAGCAAAGGACTTAACCTTGCAGGAACTTGGTTTTGCATAAGGGATGATGCTCTTCTTTCATGGACGATATGAGAATGAAATAATAAAAAGTACATGAAGTGCTTAGTTTAGTGTTTGGCACACAGCTGTTGCTCAGAAGATATTAATGTGCTAGACAGTATTGTTACTATGTCAAACAGTCACGGTAGAAGTGTTCACTTCACAGTTAATCAGTTGATAAAAGCAAAGCTATCAGAAACATGCCTGTTACATAATAAGCTCAAAATATACATGCTAGTTATTACTATTTTGCTATAAGCCAGTTGTATTTAAAGTTTGTAAGTCATGTGATATATATACTTTTTTTTCTTTCCTATTCTTTTTTTTTGAGAATAGTCCTTCTATTTTAAATTTTTTTCTCTTAAAAGAATTCTTTCCAGGCTGAAACTCTGTGGAAAAAAAATAGAAATAGGAGTGTTTTTGCTATCTTTGTATGAGGATCCAAAACCTAATATAGTGGATGTAACAGCTTAGTGATATTTACGCCTTCAGTGTGCAAGACTGATAACCCATTTTCAGCTTGGGAAAAGCCACCCGAACATCTCACTTAAGAGATATGCCACAAACATGTTTTAATATTTTGTTTCAATATTTTGAGGCACTGGTGAGTGGATTCTAATTTTGAGAGAAAATTACCCAAAAAGAAGGGGGGTGTGGAAAACCACATTAGCCTAAATTTTGTTTTCAATTGATTTTGACAAAAAGGAAATGAATGCCCAAATGGAAAGTCAGGACGGGATCCTTGGGAAGAATTTTTATTTCCCCTCCGGAACATCGGAACTGAGAGTTTTAAGGAGTGGGCTGGAGAGATCAGGCAGGTAGCACTCACGAACTGTGCACACTCACAAAGGAGATGAAATCCATTGAAACCTTAGTTGCCATGAGCAACCAGCAGAAACATTAACAGTGAGAGAAAGGGGTTTCTGGTTTGAAATGATGTTTTTATTATCTATCATCTGAAAATACTGACTGAGGAGGAGTCGGATCCTTGTTGCCAGTCCTGCCTCCACCATTGGTCAGAGCTGTGGCCTTAGGTAATGTGTTTAACCTCACTGCCTTCCAGAACTATTATGCGTAATGTTTGTGGGTTGGACGTGGTGTTTTCAACCTCCATTTTAAGCTCTTCTAAATTTAAGCCTTGAGTAAGCAAATGTAGAAGGTAACAAGTGTCCAGAACATTTCTAACACTGCACACGCTGGGCTTCAAGAGGAACCCACGGCTTAATTCAATTAACTCACAATTATGAAACACTTATGTACTATACAGACTTAAAAATACAGATACAAGATGCAAAGGTATAGAAATGAAAGGCAATAGAGATATAGAAATACAAAGAGAAACGATGTCTTCTCCAGGAGCTCCCATTCTAGTAGAAGAGACGGTGGTGTGCATAGACGGTTTACAACATCGTGCAATTAAACTTGGCAAAAGATACTGCTAGGAGTGAGGGTCCAGAGACCATTCCAAGATGGCCCTGAGAGGAATTTTAAAGACAAATGTTGAGCATTTCAGCCATTCTACAATCAACAAACTCCACACATAAATGAACTAGCTGTCTCACTCTGTCTCAGGTGTGTCTGTGTGAAGTGGACCCTTTGGAAATAAGGCAACCCTTTGGGTGGGTAGAGGACATTTAAATACTGTTGCTACTCGGCAAGTAGATTAGAGCTCTCTCCCAGCAATTCTTGCAGGGCCATATTTGTAACTTTTTGTAAACAGTGGGACACACCTCCCACTGCCTCCATAGCTTTGCCTGCAGAGCACCGAGCTCCTGTCTGCTCCCACCAAGCAGGAACAGCACGGACCCAATGCTATTTTCAGCCAGCAGCACCTCTTAGATGAGTTACTAAGCCAGCCAGAACATAAATTTCAAAGAAAAACACTCAGAACAGCAAACAATTCTTATGTGGTATTCTGTAAAGAACCAAAATTACTTCAAGGACTATATCAACATCATCTGAAATTTCTAGGGGCCATTGTTACTTGCACCCCAGAAAGTGAATCCCCTCTTGGAGCCCCTAGCTTTTCCCACCCAACAACTCTGGCCATTACCATCGGTCTCAAGTAATTAAAAACAACAGATTGCTAACAAGACGGATTTCCCTTTCAGCCAGCTCGCAGAATATTGGACCCCCAGAGGGATATATTATAACCTGCCTCCTCCCAAGTAGGAGACAGTTAATAATAACAGTAACTACCACTTCAGGAGTCCTTTTCTGAGCTGGGCTCTTTCACAGACATCAGTTAGCTAAAGCCTCTCAGTTATCTACGATGGCAGGTTCTATTTTCCTGGGAACCTGAGGCCCAGAGACATTAAATGACCCAATGGCAAGAATATGGTAGTAAGATATTAAAATACTTACCTAGCTAGGATGCAGCCTAAATCCTGGTGGAATGTTTTGGTTTCTTAGAGTAAAATCTGTGGGAAGGGGCCTGGGCATGCAAGTTCATCACAAAGACCCTCTCTTTCCTCTGCAGAGGAGTCATCTGTGACCCAGTGACCTTGGAGCTGCAGCTGGGAGAAATGTAGGTCCGATGAGATCGATACTTTGACAAGGCAAGAAAGTCTTTGGACATTTGTCATGTATTTTGTTAATCTTAACTTTGTTACTATTCATATTTACCTGTGAATCATGTTCCTAAGAATACCCTGAAGCCATCGAGTACATTTTTCCATTGTTTTTAATGTTAAAATGGAAATACATTCTGATAGAAGGGAAAGAAGTTTGGATTCTGGACAGAAGACAGTGGTACTTTTAGATTATAGCACACTTTTGAAGAGCCCTCTTAAAAATATTTTCTTGTTTCAAATGAAACACAATCTCGGTACATCTATAAGAACCCAGAGGGATGTACAAAGACATCCACAAAGTAAAATCAATGGCATTTAATCCAGGAATACTGTATCAGAAGCTCTGATTTCAGATTATGTTTTCTGCAGTGTCAGCAATAAAGACATAAACATTTCAACAGTCTCAAACATCTCAGTGTTCCAAAATTTATATGTATGCTTAATTACTTTTCTTAGTCTATTTCTTGAAATTGCATCCCCTTGATCTCATTGGATATCTTTTCCCAAGAACACCTGTGAACTCCTTTTATTTGCTTTCTTATATATATGTAAATATAGGCTGCCTGTTCCCTAATATGTATTGGGAGGTTTATAATGGGCATATAAAATATGGTAAAGTGTTATAAGTCAAAAGTGGTATAAAGGAAATAAAATCCGAAACAAAGATTCAACAGAAATAGAATGAAAAATGCTATGCTCATGACCCGCACGTACACTGGAGTAGGGAATAAAGTAAGGAGGCAATTTGGCGGTAAGTGTGCCAGCAGCTAAGTGAAGAAAATGAGGTCAGTTACATAGTTCTGAGCCCATAAGGTAAAAACAGACTGACTCCTCAGAAGAATTATTTCTGTTCCTGGTGGTGAGATCAGGCAGGAATTTCTCCCAGGAGTGTCCTAAAGAGGACGATGCATGATGTGGAAAATACATTTTGACACAGAGTCAGAGGCTCTTTCTTAGAAAGACACCTGATATAAACTGATGAGATCCTACTGAAGTCCAGCTTACTAAAAAGATAATTTCAGAGATATTTAAATTAGTGACAGGTTTTTTTTTTAGCAGAAGGGGAAAAAAAAACCAAACCCAGAAAACTGGGATGGAATGTTTTGATCCTTCCTTGGCAATGAAGACTCACACCAGTGTTTCCTAGGCAAGCTCAGATCTGAAAGCTTTCAGGCACCCTGTAAGGGTGTGTTGGCAGTTATCTATTGGTTGATGTGGTCAGTAGAAAGATGGTTTTTAATACAGGTTGAGTGATCCATCATCAGATGTCCATACCACACTCTTAGCTGTAACGTTGGTAAAATATAGCATATCTGAAATGGGCCCTTCTAGCTCATCGTTAGAGAAGGGGCAGCTGGGAGGTTAGGGTTTCTCCACACGGCTATATTCTGTTTACAGTGGCCTGTAAGCTGGCCCTGGGCCCCTGCAAACGTCCATTCTCCTTCCCTGGCTCTGACAACAGGGAGTCCCACAGGGAAATGGAAAGGCTGGAGGAGGAGGAAGGGACCAGCTCTTTCCTGTGTGTTTGCTGCTCTTGTCAGAACAGATTCTCCACCCCAAAGCAGCTGCTCGTTCCATAAAAGCACTTGGCTTCAGTTTGCAACTTTCCCACCTTCCTCAGCCCTGCCTTCACGCCCCAGAGGCACCAGCACGAGCGTGCTGGTGCTGCCTTCTTGGGCACCCAAGCCTCAGAGCTGCGAGGGTCCTCCTTGGACCCCTGAGACACCAGCACTAGTCACACAGTGTCTTCTCAGAAGTTGGGGTCTTAGAGGGCCCTTCCTCTAAGCTGCTAACTTCTTCTTTTTTAAATTTTTTATTTAAATTCAATTTAGTTACAGTATAGGTTATTATTAATTTCAGGGTTAAAATTTAGTGATTCATCAGTTACGCATAACATCCAGTGCTCATTCCATCATGTCCCGTCCTCAATGCCTGTCACCCAGTTACCCCAGCCCTCCACCCATCTCCCCTCCTGCAACCCTCGGTTTGTTTTCTAGAGCTAAAAGTCTCAATGGTTTGCCTCCCTCTCTGTTTTCACCTTATTTTATTTTTCCTTCCCTTCCCCTATGTTCGTCTGTTTTGTTTCTTAAATTCCACCTAGGAGCAAAATCATACGGTATTTTCCTTTCTCTGACTGACTTATTTCCCTTAACATAATACCCTCTAGTTCTGTCTATGTCAGTTCTAACGTCTAATAATCCCAACCTGTTCCCTCCTTCCCCAGCCTCAGTGGTAGGAACTTCCTCCTGCAGACATTACTTATGAAATACCCTAGTGCTCCTTTATTGCCTTTTCAGTTCTCAAAACTACAGTATTAATATTTTATTAGTCTGTTCTCTCTTTCCAGACCCCTGCCTGACACAGTGATAAATAAAAGATGGCTGCAGGGGCTCTCCCAAATTCCATGAATTCCAGAGTTGATGTTTTCTTAAGAGTAAATGTATAATATAGTTCATTAATACCTTAAGTTCCTGATTTCTTATGGGCACTGGGAGAAGCATTATCTAGAGAATAACCTATCTTTGGCCATCTTTGAAGTAGCAGCAATTTCTATGATCAAGATTATAATACCCACCAGGTGTGCACCAGATTGGTGGGTGCCCATTTTGTACCCATTGCGGCTAGATTTTTTTTTTTTTAGATAGGCTAAGTGTCTATGGTTACATTTTTATTTTATTTCCTGATTATGTACTTTTGTAGGAAAGAGTGGAAAAGCTTAATACAGAAGGTTTTAATCATTTGTAGTCCCACAGTACTTGTTTTTATTGTTATCATTATATGTGTATGTTATGTATATTTATATATATTCAATAGGCTTCTTATTACACACATTTTTATAACTTACTTTTTCATTCAACCAACACACTTATTAGGAATTTTTGAAATATTCTTCACTGATTGCATTTTCTAGATGAAAGATCGTTGTAAAATTAAGTCCACAAAAGAAAAAGACTCAAGCCTCATGTTGAAGATGTCATCTTATTAACCTGCATTTATTTTTAATCCAGAGGTCCTTTTTTTTTAGAGAGAGAGAGGTAATACTTTTTTTTTTTTTGAGATTTTTAAAAAATTTATTTTTTGAGAGAGAGAATGAAAACATAAGCAGGGGGAGAGGCCAGGGGGAGAAGCAGGCTCCCCACTGAGCAAGGAGTCGGATGTGGGACTCCATCCCAGGACCCCCGAATCATGACCTGAACCGAAATCAGACTTCCAGTGACTGAGCCACCCAGGGATCCCTAATCCAGAGGTCTTTTAAAGAAGAGGAAGAAGAAAAGGTGAAGGTCTGAGACAGGGATGGGAAAGAGGCTCTACAAAGTGTCCCCACAGGACTGGCTGCATAGACCCCTGCAATGACAGATCAAGGTCCCTCTCCATGGGACAAACTTCTGGGATCGATCAGCAAAGTTTCCAGTGGGTGTGGTGGCACCTGAGCTACATAACCTCGAGCCACGCTCTGAGGCATGTTAGTGGATCTTGCCAAGTGGAGTCTTTTCCATTTACCATTAACTGTCACAAGAGAACTCCACTCCAGTGAAGACTTTATTCACTCATCTAACAATAAATACACTGTGTATTTTGGTGATCTATTGCTATATAGCGAATCACATCAAGTCTTTTTTTTTTTTTTTTTAAGATTTTGTTTATTTGACAGGCAGAAATCACAAGTAGGCAGAGACGCAGGCAGAGAGAGGGAAGCAGGCTCCCTGCTGAGCAGAGAGCCTGATGCGGGGCTGGATCCCAGGACCCTGAGATCATGACCTGAGCCGAAGGCAGAGGCTTTAACCCACTGAGCCAACTAGGTGCCTCAGAATCACATCAAGTCTTAATAGCATAAAACAATACCCACTTTATTATGCTGATAATTTTGCTGGTCCAACATTCAGGCGGGGCACAGAGAGAAGAGCTCATCTCTGCTCTGGGATTTTGAGGTCTCACCTGGAGAGGCTGGACCGGCTCCACTGGAGGTGTATGGGGTCATCTGCATTCCCCAGTTCTCCATGTGGTGTTTGCCAGGGTTGAATGTACAAGGTGCCTCCTTTACCCATACAAGAGGCTCCTGGACTGAGATGACAGGGACAAATGAGGATTGGCTAAACCTCTTTCTCTCTCCTGGCAACTTCTCCAGGGGTCTAGCTTGGGCTCCTTACAGCGTGGCAATCCCAAAGTAGGCAGACTTCTTTGACGGTGACTGGCTTCCCCTCAGGAAGCATACTAACAGTATGCTTCAAGGCTTCTCATGACCTAGCCTCAAAATTCACACAGCATCCCCTCCATCCCATTCTATTGGTTACGCAGGGCCAGTCCACATTCAGTGAGGGAGATGCTGCATTGAGAGATGAAGTTGTTTGAGAATCCACTGTTAAGGGGTGGTTACCACATTCTCTCTTGCAGCTCATTAGCATTATCTTCACTGACACAATGCTCCGTATGGTGGCCGTTTGGGATGCTCATAATGGGAAGCAGAAGATGAAAAAGGGGATCCCGTGGTTTTCCAAACTAAGAGGTCACCTACTTCTGGTGACTCCATGCTTGGGAGTATTTTTCTCAGGGAGTTCCAGTAATAGTTGGGAGTCTGCATCCTAGGATAAGAAGTAGAGGCAAACATTTGGGTATTGAATACAGAAGGTATTGGAGAGGGAAGCTCAGGGAAGAGGGAATGCACATAACTACCAAATATTGGATAAATGAATACCAATTGTCAGAGGGAGAAGCAGGACATTTTAGAACACAGTCTTTGAACACCACTCATAATACGGTCCATTTTCATAGAATTCTTACATGAGTCAGGGAGAAGGAATATTAAACAAAACGTACCAGAGCAGACATTTAGAAAAAGCTTTATGGTTTCTATATTATAAATGAAGAAGGAAACATATTAAGTGGCTTGCCCAAAAATACATAGCTAGTTCAGTGGCAGAGCCCAGAGGAAAGCTCCGATTCCGTAACTGGAAATCAGCGCTCCTTTTTGCCGTGTCATGAGATCTCCTGCATCAGACATCACATACTGACCAGTTGGAGTTCTTGCTTACAAACACAAAAACTTGTTTTGGCTAGTGGGCACAGAAAAGAAATTTATTGGAAGGCTATCAAGTAGCTTACTGTACGGATGGGAATGCTGAAGGATTAATTTCAGAAAATGTTAACTGAGACAGTCGTGGTCAAGCCAGAGGAAGAGACTGGCGAAGGCAGTGGCCTTGGTACTTAAAGCCTGGCACTCACAGCAGCAGCAGCAGCTGTCCTAGCAACATCACTGATCAACTCTGGGGAATATCGTGGTGTCTTTGTGTCATCCCTCAAGGTCTAAAGTCCCAGGTGGGAGCATCTGGTCAGTCACGCCTCAATCACAAGCTTTAGCTGTCAAGGGGTTGTTTATTTTTTTATTTTTATTTTTTTTAATATTTTATTTATTTAACAGAGAGAAATCACAACTAGGCAGAGAGGCAGGCAGAGAGAGAGGAGGAAGCAGGCTCCCTGCGGAGCAGAGAGCCTGACGTGGGGCTCGATCCCAGGACCCTGAGATCATGACCTGAGCCGAAGGCAGTGGCTTAATCAAGGGGTTGTTTAAAAAAGAGACACACGAGGAAGCACAGTCAGTCAAAGCCTGACTTTTGGTTTTGAAGCATGTCCTGATCAGACAGTCATGAGACCGAGCCCTGCCAAGGGGCTCCGTGCTCAGTGCAGAGTTTCCTCTCCTCACCCTGCTCTCTCTCTCGCAAACGAATAAATAGATCTAAATAAATAAATAAATAAGAAACATCTAGGTCTGTGTGCCTGCCTCTTATGAAGGCACATACATTGTGGGGGGGAATTCCCCCAAAATGAAATGGGGTTTTGATTGCTGCCTAGCCAGAAATAGCAGCAAGCGTCTGCTCCATGCACTACCACCCCCGCCGCCCCCGTGAATACAGTTCACCGCTGTATTTGAAGTTCCAAATGGAGCACACCATTCTCATTAGAAACATGATGGTTTAAGGCAAGGATGCTGGAGATGAGGGGCTCGTGGGTGGCTCAGTTGGTTAAGCAGCTATCTTCGGCTCAGATCATGATCTCAGGGTGCTGGGATTGAGTCCCTCATTGGGCTCCCTGCTCAGCGGGGAGCCTACTTGTCCCTATCCCTCTGCCCCTCTCCCTTCGTTCATGCTCTCTCTCTCAAATTAAAAAAAAATCTTTAAAATAAAAAAGGATGCTAGGAGATGAAAATGAGGAGTGCTGGGCCAAGCCCAGGATATTTGTTAGTGCAGTCCACATCCTGAGACTTTTTCTCTGCCCTCTGCAGCTAGTAAACGAAAGAAAGAAAAAAGAGAGGAGAGAAAAGCTGGATATAGGCTAGGACTTGTTCCTGTGCCTATGACAGCAATGCCTGTGTTTACTTGTCTATCGTTACAAAGCCATCAGAAAAGATGATGGTGTGAAAGTCGATACTACATTGACCCTTTTTAAGGCCACGTTTACAACAGGATGATCTGAGTAAGAATTGTATTTCTTAGAACGACATGCAAGAAGGACTTTCCATTAGTGTCTCGCATGACCTCCTTAGCAGAATATGAGTCTGATGTGGGCTGTCTAGCAAGGAATTCTTTGTAGACGACAAGAGAAGGCTCGGAATGGAAAGGGGGCAGAGAGCGGGACAATAGTTTAAGGGGCATTGGAATTAAATCAGAGGAAGGGAATAAGTGTATATTGATTTGCTTTATAAATCCAACAGGGAAATTCAAGAAAGGAGTTTATAAGAAAGAGAATTCCAGGGTCCAGATTAGGTTGAGAGGAGAATTACTCAGAGGAGATCATGAGTGAGTTTGGCGAAAATAGAGATAAAAACAAACTCCGATGATGAAAGTTTTGTTAACAGAGGGAAGTTAGACTTGGCATTGAACTAAAGGGATCTGATGTAAAGAGTAGAATGAATGACTGGATCAGTTATCAGGGGAAGAGAAAGGCTACAACAAGGAGTCAGTTATGGAATACATGTGAGAGGGCGAAATAGGAAAATAAATTCTTCAACATGGTATAAGACTTGCCTAGTACGTCTAGTCTGGATGGGATTGGGTGGAGTCCTTAAAAAGGCAAACCAGTGGGGCGCCTGGGTGGCTCAGTGGGTTAGAGCCTCTGCCTTCAGCTCAGGTCATGATTCCAGCATCCTGGGATCGAGCCCCGCATCAGGCTCTCTGCTCAGCAGGGAGCCTGCTTCCTCCTTCCTCTCTGCCTACTTGTGATCTCTCTCTCTCTCTGTCAAATAAGTAAATAAAATCTTAAAAAAAAAAAAAAGGCAAACCAATCTGGGGGCGCCTGGATGGCTCAGTTGGTTAAGCATACAGCTCTTGATTTTGGCTCAGGTCGTGGTGTCAGGGTTATGAGATCAAACCCCTCATCAGGCTCCATGCTGGGTTTCAGATACTTCCCCCTCCTCCCACCCCAGCTTGCACGCTCTCTTGCACGCTCTTTCTTTAAAATAAATAAACAAATCTTAAAAACAAAAACAAAAACCCAGTCTGAAATCAAGCATTTTCAATTTATTGTCTCATGCCAAACAAATACTCATCCCTATTTTTTACAAATGGGCAAATGAGGCTGAGAGATGTTGAGTTATTTTTTACCAAAAACACCTATTTAGCAGTGAACTAGCTGAGATTTAAGCCCAAATCTGTGTGAGTCAAAAGCCCAGGCCCTTTTCACTTTACAACAGTGACTCTTGAATTCAGAAAATTTAAAGTCAGAAGTTATCTGCTCTTGCATTTATTGTCACTAAGCATTAAGTAGAAGAAAGAGGCTGTTGTTGAGATTCTTGGTAAATTTTAGAGGAAATAAAATATGCATACTTTCCTAGTGAGAGAGAAGTAGAATGGGGGTGACCACAAGTACACCCCCTTCCAAATCCCCCTCCCTCTACATATATGTGATCTATTCCAATTTCAAGACATTTTTTGATCACTCATCTAATGCTGATATGGGGAGACAGATGGCTACCCTCCAAAGATTTATTTTGTGCTCCTTTCCTTGGTGTAAGGTTGTTGCTGGGACAAAGCTGTCCATCGGGGGCTACTCATTCTAGCTCCCCTTTCATCTAAACGGGACCATGTAATTAGTTAATTCCAGGCTAAGGCTGTTAGGAAGCAGGTGCACCTTTTCCCGCCATTCCTCTTTCCCTCTTTTCTAGTGGGGAAGTATCATCCAGAACAACCTCAAAAGCCCCTGGTCGAAGAAAACAGAGTCTTTCTCAGCCTGGTTTCTGAATAACCACCATCACCACCACATCTTCCTCTCTCCAAGAATGAAGGTCAGTATTAAACTATAACTTGAGTAAGAAAGGTTATTTTGCGTTGAGTCATTGATATTTTAGGGTTTCTTTTTTTTTTAAAGATTTTATTTATTTATTTGACAGAGAGAGACACACAAGAGAGAGGGAACACAGCAGAGGAGTAGGAGAGGGAGAAGAAGGCTTCCCACCGGGCAGGGAGCCGGATGCGGGCTCGATCCCAGGACCCTGGGATCATGACCTGAGCCAAAGGCAGACGCTCAACAACTGAGTCACCCAGGCGCCCCTTGGGGTTTATTTCTTATAGCAGTTGGCATTGCCTGAACTAACACAACTGAATTAAATTATTCAGTCTCTTTTGTGGTCTTGCTTCCCTTTCTTTCTTGTTTAACTTTTGCTTTCTGTTAGAACTTAATTCTTAATTAAGTCATTAATTAATTATTAATTAAGTAATCATTATTTATTTAATTAATTATGAATTAATTATTTGACCTTAATGCATGAATCTGAGATTCTGCAGCTCCTAGCTCACTTTTCCATGGCTGAGTTAGTTCATTTGTAACTCATGAGCAAATATTTAATAAACATCTATCTTGTGCATATATTAAGTGCCATATGGGACTACAAGTAAAATATTTTAAATGTCCTTTTAGATGTGATAGCACAGTGTTGCTTACTGTAAGGATATTAAGATAACACTCCTCATAATATCAAAAATATATATAAATATTTTAAAGTAGAACAATGGATATTTAAGTCTATAGTGTATTTGTCTAATAAAACACTAAAATTAATTTTAAGGGGAACTAAGTTTGAGCTTTATTCAGGAGATTTGGAGATTACTGAAAATTTTTTGAGAAGATAAGTGAGATGAGCAAATCGTACTCAATGAGAATTATCAATATGAAGGGTCAGTTGAATTAGTAAGAGAATCGTGGATGAGATGACCAATTGCTCTTGGTATTTGCTCTCTCCTCCTTTTATTAGCAAGAGAACTCTAGAGTATTAACTGATCAGATAGCAGCCCAGCTAACGTCAATATTTCCTAGTCTCCCTTGAGATGAATATTACCAGGCAACTAAGTTCTGGCCAGGAGTTGCTGTTAAGAAGAGAAGACTGGACTATCACACTTACTTTCTTAAGTACCTCCCACCGGACATCTTGACCAGATGCTGGCAGCCAACCCACTGGCAGGGTGAGCCGCCTTCCTATCTAAGCCTGTTGTTTCAATGACTATCAGATATTAAGTTGAGCAAGACAGAACAGAACAAGCAGAACACAGAGACCAGTAATTACTAGTTTTCAAGCACAAAATTTGTACTTGAGCTGCAGCTAAGCTGCAAGGTCTTGACACCGTAGTGCCTCTTCTCTGTCTGGATGCTTTAGATCTTCCCTTGGTCTCTTACAATGCCCTGCAGGCACCCCCTCATAGACAGGATCCCTTTTCAAATGAACACATAGCCAGGTCCCATTGAAGCTTGCTAGAAATTAAGAACCCCCAGTGTTAGAAGGTTGGAATGCCTGCAAAGAATGCCTCTCACAAATTCTCTTTTCTCTCTACTCTTTCAGATTTTTTTTTTTAATAGCCTAATGTGAGTGAGGGTATTCAAAAGTTGTGTCAAAAGTTTACAGGAATGATAGTCTCCTTTCTCAACTAACAATGAAATATAGCATCTATTATCTTGCCTTGGCGGACAAATTCCATTTTAACACACAACCCCCCCCCCCCCAAAAAAAGAAAGCCGAAGCTAAAGAAAGTACAGGAAGAAATCAAGAGATTTTCTTAAAGGGTTATACAAATAAAAAATCCTACAGGGCAAGAACATAGCCAGACTTCAGGAATCGAAAGGAACTTGGTGCTGGGAAGTCAGGAAGTAAGGAGACTTGCTCTGGATTCTGAGTTACCAGCTCCTGCTTCTCTGGAAATGACTTTTAGCTCTTTCTCTCAGCGTATCTTCTTTTTCTGCTAGCCACTCCACCCTGTTGAAATTGAATGCCTCAGAATCTACAGCTTTTACATATTCTATGTTCAAGATATTAATCTAGAGTGAATTCAAATTTCTTAGTCCTAACTCCAAATTCCTAAAAGACAGAATGAGACTGGAACAGCTTTGATCAGTATCCAGGCAACTTTGAACATGGAGGCAATGAGCGTTCCTGAAACCTATCCTGTGAGTGAAGGATTGAAGATCATGGGTCATTTTGAGCTAGGCAGATACTCCCAAGATACCTTCTTTACATGGTGGCAATAGATTGTGGAAACTGAAAGATATTATAGAGATAGAATCATTAGGCCTTGGAAGCCAAGTGAATATAAAAGGAGAGGAGAAGGAGTCAGAGATGTCGAAGGTCGAGTCAGAATAACTCAGAGGAGAGCAGGAACCACTGATCTAAATAGGGGACAAGGGGTGCCTAGGTGGTGCAGTCAGTCAAGCGTCTGACTCTTGGTTTTGGCTCGGGCCATGATCTCAGGGTCGTGAGATGAAGTCTCAGGTCAGCTCTGTACTCAGCATGGAGTCTGCTTGAGATTCTCTGCTTCTCCCTCTCTCTCTCCCTCTGCCCCTTCTCCCCCTTCTGTGCATTATTTCTCTTTCTTAAATAAATAAATAATGAAATAATGAAATAAAATCCTGGAAAAAACAAATAGTGGGCAAAAGTGAATGGTTCTGGTTTGTGTATATTGAGTTTAAGATTCTGATGTGACATCTGAGTGGCAGTTGGTGAAATGGGCTAGAATTCAGGAGAGAGCTAAGAGCTGGATGTGTTAATGTTTTCATTTATTGAATTGAAGAACTGGTTCTGAGTAACTTCTTTGTGGCAAGGGCTTTTTTAGGCCTTGGGAATACAGCAATGAACAGACATGTGGTCCTAAGCCAGGTCATTGTATCCTCCATGGTTTTATTAAAAGGCTTAAGAAACGATGAACCTCTTCAAATAATAAAAAATTTCATATGTAGAGTGGAATGAATTTTGTATCTCCCCCAAAATTCACATGTTGAAATTCTAAGCCCTAATGTAATTTTAGTAGGAAGCAGGATCTTTAGGAGGTGATTGGGTCACAAGGGTGGAGCCCTCGGAAGTGGAATTAGTGCCCTTATAAGAGAGAACCCAGGAAACCCTTGTCCCTCCACCAAGTGATGATTCAGTGAAAAGCCAGTGGTCTCTGAACCAGGAAGCAGCAGGTCCCCATCAGACATAGAATCTGCCGACACCCTGCTCTTGAACTTGCTAGCTTCCAGAACTGTGAGAAATGACTGCTTGCTGTTAAAGCCACCGCCTAGTCTTTTTTTTTTTTTTTCCATTTATAGCAGCCCAAATGGACTGAGACAATACACATATGCTTAAGTGTATTTTTTTGGGAAAAAGTTCTCTGGCTTTCTGCAAAATCTCAAAAGGGTACATGACCCTCAAAGAAGTGAAGAATTATAGGTACAAAACTGTATTTAGGCATTAAAACAAAATATATGGAACGAATAGCTCAATGTCTTAAGGTTGATCAATGATGTTAATCAATGCTGGCAGTATGAGAGAATGCAGAGAAGCCAGAAAGAAGCAGTCAAAGACACACTAACAGAATAAGATTTTGAAACATTACCTAATGTATTTTTCCTTCTTGCCAATTCCTTTTATGCACAGCTGCCTATAAACCCTGAGGCTGAGGCTTAATGTGTTAAGGAAACAAAGAATAGAGGAGGAGGGAGAGGGGAACCTCAGCAAAAAAGAGGTTTATTCTTTTTGAGTTCCAAAAGAAGTTCTTGAAAGCCAGTGATAGAGACAGTAACTCTGAAAGAGAACGCTTCCTTTCTTCACTCCCCAGCCCCAACACCCAGCTCAGAGTCTGGTGGACTCAGAGTACTTTCTTCTCTAAACTATAGAATCTGTGAGAATTTATGATCATTGAAGAGCCGATGTGCACTACCGAAAGAAAAGTAGGAATCCTTTCTGGGCTAAAGAAAGAGAAAGGCAGGAGAGGAATAGGAAAGAAGAGCAGGAGAGTCTGGATACTAATGTGAGCTCTTTTCTCAGGGTCAAAATCTGGGTGAGAATAGAAATGCCCAGATGGATTTGGGGACAGAAAAACCCTAAGCTCCTCTTTCAAACTCTGGAAGGAGATAGATTTCCCAAGTGTCTTCTGTCAATATGAAGTAGCCAGAAAAAGGGGGAAAGTTTTCTGGACAAGTCTAAGCAGAGTATGGCTTTAGATACCTTCCCCCCAACTCTCTCCACCCAATCCCAGTTTCTTTGGATGTCTTTGAGACATAGAAGAAGTCCCCAAACAATTTTTGTGTGTCTCGTGAAACATCAGAATAGCTAAGGGCTAAGATGTAGACTTCCTGAAAGGGGTTACCATAAAAGATAACAGGTCAAAGCTCAGCAGAGCTATTTGCAGAAGCTGAAGGGTGGTTAGCCAAAGTCCCGAATGAAAAGAAGATAAACGTAACTCTGAAAGGATCACAGTGCCAAATACTGAGAGGTAGGAGTGAGTCAGCAGAGGCAGACCACTGAGTTTCCCGAAGCAGTCACCATGCACTTGCAGAGCAGGAGAATAGGAATGTCATCAAAGGCAAATACCAGCAAAAAACTATCTCCCTTCAATGAGAAGCAAAGATAAGCCCTTGAGAGCTTAGATCAGTCTGGGGAGAAGGAAAAGAGAATGCAGAAAGCAGAAAGCAATGAGATTTGTGCTTTAAAACAGAAAACTCTAAGACAGCAACAAAAACAAATAAACCAAAAATCCAGAAACCCCTCAATGATCCCAGTTTGATAAATTTAAGTTTTTTTACCATTAATGGACATGAAAGTGACTAGGTGTATTTGAAATGAAATAAAATTTCAACTTTATTTAAGCTACATGGTATATAAAATTTATACCCATGCCATAAAAATTAAATCAGGAAATTCAGGTATCAGAGGAACCTGACAGAAGAGGGTTTCAAGTTCAGCTCCATCAAATCCTGAGAAAGTTGAACAAAGTTTTGTACCTCGGAGAGAGCCGAAGAGAGACTGCAAGTAAGGACTGAGTGCGTGGTAGACAGAGAGAGTGAGTATTTCCAAAAAGGTTAGCAATTAAAAAAGATGAATAGTAGCAAAGTTCTTACAGCCTCTGCTTTCTTATTTGGAAAGTGAAGGGAAACAATACTTAAAAATGTAGAGTTGGTATTAGAATTAGAGTTGGTATTAGAATTAAGCATGTAAGAAAACACGCTTAAAATAGTGTCTGACCATAACAGATGTTTTCTAAATATTAGTTTTCTACCTTACTACCAACCTCTTTTCTTTGCCTTCTGGGAAAGAAAGAAATCCTTATAATATTCCTACATCTGTTTGAGCATTGTTATTGTCACCGTCAGCCTTATTGATATGAAGAAGTAATACACACTCACGCATGATGTGGTAGAGCTAAGAGGAGTCTTAGATCACATCATTAGAACTTAAGAAATTAGAAGTTTAGGGAAATGAAGTAAGGTCTCCACAGTAACATGAATAGGGAGTAGATCCAGGACAAGAACAAGGGTAATTGTTTTCCAGGGTGATATTCTTCCATTAAGTGTTTGATCATTTTCTAAAACTGCTTGTTGTATTAGTCCAATCTCCAACTTGTACAAACACCAGTATGGCCTAGATCCTTTGTCTCTTCCACATTGTTTAAAGTGTTGGATTTAATCAAAACTCAAAAGTTGTCAAACTATGCCCTTCTATTAAGTCATCCATCCCGCATGGCATAGCAGACTTTGTGGCTTGGTTTGAGCTGTTCTTCATTAAACATTGATCACTACTCTGTGATCAGTTCAATCTGGCATTGGAAATGCCTTCAAGTGCAAAAGAGGGAACACTAGAGACCATCTTTAATACCCGTAAGATATTTGGCACCACTAAAAATTCAGGCAAACTGAGAAATAAGACAACTGTCTTTGTCATATAGCCACTTCCATGAGTCTCTTCCATTTTTTTTCCCCAAAAGTAGACTTTTGTAAGTAGAGCAACAGATGGAGTCTCCCATTTCCACTGAGATGTCAAGTTTTCACAATTAGTCCTGGGCTTAAATCGAAATTTCAGCCATTATGATCCCTGGGCACCGGGCTATGGAGAAGCCCAAATACCTCAACTCCTCCTGGGACAGGGACCTGGAGAGATTAAGCACGAGTATCTCTAAAAATAAATTAAGATAAGGAAAAATCAAACTAAGAAAGACCAGACTTCATTTCTTTTTCATTTCATTTCATTTCATTTCATTTCATTTCATTTCATTTCATTTCATGATTGCTATTATTTAAGATCTTCTTAAATGCTTGGATTCCCCCCCCCCCCCTTTAACTATGCTGACCTAACAGATTAGGTAGTAATAAAAACCAAATTGTGTCAGCAGCACTGCTGTGGCAGCAGACTAGAAAGAGGAGAGAGAGAGATCAGGGTATTTCTTCCCCAGTCTCCTACCATTTGGTGCTGCTGTTTGGGTGTGACTGCCATGGGTGTATTTTGCTGGATATTCTTCACTTTACATAATTTGGTATCTTTTGAGTTTGGCTTATATATCTTTGGAAATATTTCTACTCTTCTCTGCCCTGCTGTGGGCCCTAGAAGACTGACCTCTGTGGGTGGTATCACTTGAATGCTGTTGCCTTTTGCCTGCCAGTTGGGCTCAGTTAGTAAGGGCACACCAGGAGGAGACCAAGGCAAGGGTGTTTCTTCCCTTTGTTGCTATGCTTATAGCTTTCATCCTCCACTGATTACCGTTCCACTCAGACAGCCCTTCTCCTATGACTCCAGTTCTCTTAGACTCCCACAACACTATTTCTTCTCCACTGGAATGGCTTCCTGATGTTGCTTATTGAATTTCTTAGAACTAGGTCTACTCCTCTGTAAATAATCCTTTTATTAAATCACTTCAGTTAAAGCATCTGAGAGGAAATCTGTTTCCTCCTGGGATCTTGATAGATACATTTGGGAATGGAAGACATGACCAAAAGTCAAAATACTACACCTCATTCTACACGAGATTTGAGAGGAGAGACGATCAGGTGGAAGAATGAGGGACAGCATCTGGGAAAAGTGGGATAGTCAATCCCCAGGACAGGGAGATGTGCTTGAAAAAAGAAAGTGATAGGCCTGAACATATAAATCGACTAGACCAAGAACTATCCCCCAGGATATTACACTGGAAGTTCCTGACATACTGGTCATCTTCTACGGTCCTAGGATCCAGAGTCTTCCTTGGAACGTGACATTTCCACATCCTATAACAAAACTCACTCTCTTGTATCCTCCCCATTGCTATCTCCTGCTCAAACTCAGGCCTGGGCTTTGATTATGACCTACTAAGTGCTGTCTTGTTAGGTAACCCCTCCTCATCCTTTAGATATCAGGTCACTGCTTGTGCCCTTTATAAGGTTTATATATAAGTTTACATAAGTTTATAACAACTTATAATTATTTTATGCATTTGTTTATTCTTTTTTTCTATTGTTCCCACTAGAATATAAGTTTCATGAAGATAGGAACTATTTCTGACTTGTTCAACATTATATCCCTATAGTCTAGAATAGAGCCTAGAAGATGAAATATAACCAACAAGAATTCACTGAATGAATGAATGAATGAGGGAGATTGATAACATGCATACTATGTTTTTGCCTTTATCCCAGCTAATTGTAGCAGGCTATTTAAGCCATTACTTTATGAAACTATCACTATGTTCCAAAAAACTCATTCTTCAAATATAGGGAATGATAGCTGGAGGTATCTGAGCTAAGAAGAATGTTAGAAAAATGTCTGAAGGAGGCATCTGGTTGCCTCATTTGGTTAAATGTCCAATTCGTGATTTTTTGGCTAGGGTCATGATCTTATGGTCCGTGAGACTGAGCCCTGATTTGAGCCCTAAGTCTGCCTCCTTGCTCATTGGGAAGTCTGTCTGAATGAAGATTCTGTCCTTCTGCCCCTCCTCCAATTCTCAAAATAAATAAACAAATCTTAAAAAAGAAAGAAAAAGAATGTCTAAAGAGAAGTGAAAGGGACATAGACTTTGGAACCAATAGCCCTGGGGTAAACGGCAGGTCTCTCAATCAGTAGCTGTTTGGCCTTGGCCAAGTCGTTCACTATTCCTGAACCTCAGTTTCTTCTTCTGTACATGGAGATAACAATTCTAACTTGTGGGATTGACAGGCAATGCACTTGGCAACAGTGTTCACTCAGTAGATGCTACTCTTAATGGCAACACAATTACTCTTTGATAAAATAAGGCTGTTTACATTCCCATTGGTTAACAATCTTGTCTGTCTTCTCACAGTTGTATTTATCTGCCTATAATAGTGCCTGACGCTTTCAGCTGCTCCTTACACGTTTGCTGAATGCGCGTTATACTTGTGCTTTAAGAACAATAATTAAGATAGGATTTATTCAGATATTCTGATAAGCCCTTTATATACATCATCTTATTTTATGTCTGGAGAAAGTGCATATTGTTATTTTTCCCATATTATAAATAAATAAAAAGATGAACGTTAGAAGAAATGAGTTACTAAGTAAAGAATCTAAATGACTCCCCACTCATCCCATCAGCTTCCACCTTTTTGAGAAAGACGGGTGTCAGTAGCTTAGCACCCCTATTCCGAAGGTTGCCACATCATGTCCTTAGTGTTTTGAAATTGGATTATAACTTCTTTGGGGATTCTTCAGAGGTCCTAAATCTAATCTGCTTTATACTGCATTTATACTGCATTTCCAAGGCCATTGGAAGGTGCAATTATGCACCTTCATTTCAAACCTGCATAATACGGAAGAGCTTTGAACAATAATGTAGCCACTGAAAGAGTACTTCTGCAGAATGAATAAATTATTAATTTTACTTATAATGCATTAAAAATGTATTAAAATGAGATATTTCTGATACCTCATTTCAGTAGCTCAGCTACATCTTGATACATAACCAGCATAATTAAAGAGGGTGGTACATGGAGTTAGAGAAAGCTGGGTCTATAGTCTGGCTCCTCTGCTTATTTAACAAGTGACCTTGTCCACAAATCTTGGGCTCCCTGAGCCCCAGTTTCTGATCTGTAAAACAGAGTTCATAACACCAATGTCACCCAGTGGCTATAGGTACTAAGTAGAAGAGCTACATGAAAGCAACTTGCACATGGTCCAGAGAACGGTGAAGTTCATGGAAATGTTCATTTGTCTTCAGTCTCGTGATTTTACCTGCAGTCTTAACAAACAAGCAAATATTCTTTATTTGGTATTTTTCACAGCTATTTTGAGTGAGTCTTCAAGATCAAAGTAAAGTACTTTAATGCAGCAATTTTGGAGAAAGTTCCCTTGCCAGTTTTTATTGTGTCTTTTTCTCAACAAATTACAAAACCTAGCCTTCAGATGTACATATCAGATTTTTGTGAAGAGAGCATTTACTAAAATATAAACATGGAATGATTAAAATCTTTGGCGTTTGCTTTTCAGCATATTATGTGTCAATAAAAACTCTTCACATCTGCCAAAATCTCTCCAGAGTTTAGAGGGTTTGGGCTGGTTTTCTCTTTTATTTTAAGACCAGAGGTGGAGGATTACATTATCTAAAACAACAGGAAATGATTCAGATCAGAACCATCTCTGATCCCTAAGGTTCAGGACCTTTTATCAAAAGGTGTTTCCTTTGTTGATTCATTTGTTCAAATATATATTAAGGATCAGTTATGTCTGTGCAAGGTGCTGAGATGAGCTGTTCATCTTCTCAGGGAATCTCTCATCTGGAAGAGAGAGAAAACATGTATTTAAGTAGCCATAATGCAAGGTTAACTTTGGTAAACACCACAGGGATGTTGAGGTAGAGTATTATGGGATATAAAGGAAGGAGAAATTGTTTTTCATGGAGGAGAACGCTTCTGTGTACTTGCGTCCCTTGGCAGCTATGGTGCAAGTAAGTCACGTTGCATTCTAGTCATTGACTTTTCTGACTTTCTGGCTAGCCAATGAACTGGAGAGCAGAGACCAAGTCTTCCTCTTCCAAAGAAGCCAGGAAAGAAGAATGGATTTCAGTGTTGTCTGTGCAGTTTAAATTCATCACAGTCAGATGTTTTGGGATTTGGTAGGGATTATGCACTCAGATAGGAGCCTGGGGCTGGACAGCTTCCAGGATAGTCCAGGGTTTACCGGACGACAGTGGCACAAAGCGCTGGGGAAGGTAGGACTCGGGCACCAGTCAGCCTTGCTCAGTGAAGAAAGAAAATGCCATTCTTCTCCCTTAGCCTCTGGCTCAAAGTTAGTGGTAGTGACATGGGGCTTGAATTCAGGCATGTAGGTATGAAAATGCCTGAATGGGAGATGAGTATTAAGGAGGCCAAGTGTTGTGAGGAGCGCTGGGTGTTATACACAACTAGTGAATTGTTGAACACTGCATCAAAAACTAATGATGCATTACTGTATGTTGGCTAACTAAGCATAAAAATAAAAACAATTAAAAAAAACAAAAAAACAAAAACAAAAGTGAAAAGCAGTGGAATAAAGAACACACTCAAGAGTAATCGCTTAGATGGGGCGCCTGGGTGGCTCAGTGGGTTAAAGCTTCTGCCTTCAGCTCAGGTCATGGTCCCAGGGTCCTGAGATTGAGCCCCACATCAGGCTCTCTGCTCGGTGGGGAGCCTGCTTCCTCCTCTCTTTCTGCCTCTCTCTCTCTGCCTATTTGAGATCTCTGTCTGTCAAATAAATAAATAAAATCTAAAGAAAAAAAAAAGTAATCACTTAGAGAATGGTTTCCTTTTCTCCCAAACCTTCTGAGTACATAGTCTTCTAAAAGGGTAAGGACTAATTCTGAAACTCTTCGAAATTCTAGAGAGGTAATATGATAGAAGAGTAATTTGGAGAAGTTTGGGCTCATTCCTGTCTTCTGGCAGGTGAGATATTGACAAAAAACCTCACTGGTGACCTAAGACGGTGCTGTAAGAATACAGTCGTGAAAAATTTCTAACCCTGGGGGAAATGCTTTCTCTACACACTCCTCCTTTCCACCGTAAATTTATTTTAAGCACAATTAGTTGCTCCAATGCACAATGCTTTCCAGAGTACAAGAAAGTTGTACATAGAAGAATGCTATATTTTCTATGGGAGAGATTTAGTCAAGTTAAGTGTCTCTCAGATGAAGGGTCTTGGACTGCCTGCATCAGAATCACTCAGCCAGTGGGTTAAAAGGCAGATTCATCATGCCCATCTCAGACTTAGTTAATCAGAATCTTTGGGAGAATAGTTTTGGAATCTGCATTTTAAACACACCCACGTTTGACTCTGGTGTCCACTAAAATGTATGAATCACTGCTACATTCTCCAGCCTTTATGAGCCAAGGAGGACCTCTCCTTGTGTCCAAAGATAAAACTACTAAACTCATGTTTTTTAAGGCCTCCTTCTGCTGTTAGCCTGGAGCAAGAAGCTTGAGGAAGTGGGTGAGAGGCCGAAAAAGACAAAACAGGCATCGAAGTCACGCACGCAGAACTGTGGGAGTCACTTCAGGGGCTAAATACAGGGTCAGAACAAGCTGGAAATCATAATTTTGGCAGACAAATAGTCAAAAAGAGGAGGGTGCCATTGCCAAATGGCTAATCAATGCATGTGGTTAAAAATCCAAGTTAAAAATGAGGCATCAGGGGCGCTTGAGTGACTACGTCATTGGGTGTCTGCCTTGGGCTCTGGTCAGGATCCCAGGGTTCAGGAATGGAGCCCTGCATCTGGCTCCCTGCTCAGCAGGAAACCTGCTTCTTCCTCTCTCGCTCTCCCTGCTTGTGTTCCCTCTCTTGTTGTCTCTCTCTCTGTGTCAAATAAATAAATAAAATCTTAAAAAAAACAAAAATGAGACATCAGCCTGCAAAACTTAAGGAGGGCCAGGAGAGTCGGGGAAGCTGAAGACCAGATCTGGGACAGCAACGATACGCAGGATCCAACGACACGAGGCTAACGTTAGCCTCAGTCAATGGCCTTTAAATGCTTTCTGTAATAATAGAAACTACAACCCAAACTGGGCTAGACTGAGACTCATAAACAATGAAGACAGAGGTGAAGTAGAAAATTAGAGCGTATGGTGATATGCAGACATTATTTCCCTGCCAAGAAACAACATCCACATGTGTCAACTATACTCAGAAAAAAGTTATTAAAAAAAAAAAAAAAAGAACAACATCCAGTTTGAGTTCCCAAATACTGCAGAATTGCTTCACCAATAAGGATAGTTAACTTTTACTGGATATGTCTCTGTACCAGGCACAATTTGAAACATCTTGCAATTATTATCTCATTTAAACCTCATACCCACATTCTGAAATTGTTACCATTGACAATGGCTGTTCTACAGACAAAAGAACTGAGATAAAGAGAGGTAAGCCACTTGCTCAGTGCCAAAGCTGGGATTTAAACCCAAGCAGTGTTGATCTAGAATCTGAATCCTTAACCACCATTTCATGCTATCAGCTGCCAAGTAGATACTTTTATAAAATCAAAATCTCAGTTGCAATGAACTATTGACTCAGTCATTATGGTTGCTGTTACAATGTCTATAAAATCAGGGAGCGAAATTAGAAGTTCTCTGTACAGCATGACATACCATTAATGCTTAAAATGCATACTCTGTCCTGTGTATGAGTTCTCACATTTGACATCACAGATAGCCGATCTGTGGTATGATGTGGTTTTCACAAAAAGCAATGTCAACAGAATTTTCAAGATAAATAGGTAACCAAAGAACCTCCAGAGACCCAACTCTGTGTGTGTGTGTGTGTGTGTGTGTGTGTGTGTGTGTGTGTAATTGACCTCTCTTTTGTTCTGCATGCATTTTTCTTCATTCATTTTTGGCTCAGGTTATGTAGACTTGTTCAAACATTTTTTTTTCAAATGTACTTCGTGCATGTACCCAGAAGAAGCTATTTCTTTTATCTCACATCTCTAGAGTTTGTCTTCTTGCCTGAGGCTCTGAGGCACACCATGGCCACCAGGAAAGGGGGAAACAAAGAAAGCCAGCTCAGGGGCGATTAAGAAAGTCTTGGGATTACAAAACGAAATCGAGGTACCTTCGAACTGAATGAAAAGAAACAAAATGGAAAATATTTCCCAAAGGTTTTATCATGCTTTTATGATACCCAGTTTTCTTTACATTTATAGATCATTTTTTTCTTCTTATTGTCCAGCATTCAAGAATGTCCCTGGGAAAGTCTAATCTTTCCAAATTCACTGACAGTTGTTAATTACCAGTCTATAGTTATCTGTAACTAAAAGCTAGTCTCTTCTCCCCCACGCAGAGTTGAAGCCCCTTTTAAAATAGCAGCACCTGAAACCACACACACACACACACACACACACACACACACACAATCCAAACACATTAATAAAATAAACTTCTGGCTTATTTGGTAAATTATAGGAAGTATAATAATGTGTAAGAAGGAACCAAGACGTAATTCATTAGATTAAAGGTATTCTTAGATATCTCTTCCTATAACTTACAAAACAAAACAAAAAAGTGCTCGGAACACCATGGGAAGTGTTCTCATAAGGATATCAGATAAATAATGTAGACTGGCTTAGCTTTTTAAAACTTAGTTTCTCCAACATTTTTAAACCTTTCTTGGCCTCTATTTTTACTCTTTACTATTAAAAACACCTGAGGGGCGCCTGGGTGGCTCAGTGGGTTAAGCCGCTGCCTTCAGTTCAGGTCATGATCTCAGGGTCCTGGGATTGAGTCCCGCATCAGGCTCTCTGCTTAGCGGAGAGAGTGCTTCCCTTCCTCTCTCTCTGCCTGCCTCTCTTGTGATTTCTCTCTGTCAAATAAATAAATAAAATCTTTAAAAAAAATAAAAACACCTGAGGATATTACCAATGACAAGTTGTGAAGGAAAGATGTGTATTAAGTGAGGAAGAGTTAACACTACTTTTTATCTTCAGAATAAGCTGAAACTAAGAGAACAAAGTGAGAAAGTTCAAAATAAATATTTAGTAGACTATAGAAAGCAAAAATGTTTATGTGAATCACATTACGGCTACTCTTTAGAATATGTTAGAATCAGTTTGAAATTACATAGCGCTCTTTCTAGGTCATTTGGAGTCATTTCCCCTCAGACAGAGCCACTGTGCTGAATTCTGATGGTGTCATGAAATTCTGCTTGCACACATATGGCACATTACATGTGTGTATGTCGCAAACCCTATGAGGGTGCAAAACGGGGTGGGTAGGAAATGATAGTGATTCCTGCCTTGATGTGCAAAGAGGTTATTACCTTAAAAATGTGATCAGTAATGTTGGTGATATTATTTGTGCAAGTGTTTATTTTGGCTTTTATTTATGAAAGGACAAGGATCCAGCAAATGCCTCTCAAAGGTCATGAATGGACTTTACTCAGAAAATGCCAGGGCAAAAGGTTCCTATCACTTTACGGGTTTCTCTATCAAATGTCCTACAACCTGCCCTTGAGAGAAAATGCATTTACTGTGGGCAGTGATGGAGTGCTTTGTGGAAGGTTTGGAAATATGCAAATTAATCAAAACACATCTATACCGTCCTGAGATTTTTTTCCTTTTTCTTTTCTTTGTTTTTCCTTTCTTTTCATCTCCTCCTTTCTTTTTCCTTTTCTCTTCTGTTCCTTATTTTTCTTTTCTTTTGAATTTTCCTATTCTGCCTTACCTCTTAAATCTCTGAGACTTGTAAACCAGACTTTTAAGAATGATGTGTCTACCCATCAGACTGCACAAACAGCTCCCAGATGGTCATGTACACAGCTGAGTGAGGAGAACCAGAGGGTTTAAAGCATAATGGTAACAACAGTACATTGTACAGTTCACTTAAGCTGTAGCTTTTAATTAAATATTTGTAGTGTCATTTGAAAGCACAAACACTCACCTGATGTTTAAGTGGTTAGTTTTTTCAGGAAGAAGATCCTCAGTTGAAATTATTTAATGTGTCTGAGTCAAGTCTATTTTTTAGAAATAATGAAAAAAAATGTTCTGAAATCTAGTTGATCTGAGGTTCTGAAAAAAATTAGGAAATTAAAAGTTATGGAAGATATGCACAAATTAAGAGATATGGAAGGCAGATCTTTATTTCTGTTGTAAGTATCCTTCAAATTCAACCTTTATCCTAGTTTAAGAAAATGGTTCCCTCCCCCTTTTTAAAAAAAAGTCAGTGACTTCTATGCAGACAGTTAGCATTTTGTAGGTGATAAAACATAAGTTCCTATTCTATTAAGTAAAACAAATCAGGTAGGTGAGAGATAATATCCTCTCCTGCCATTCTTCTCTAAAACTTACTTTCTCAGTTTTGCTAAGCCTTAAGACTACACATCTTTAAAATCAAAAGTAATTACGCAAGAAAAATGTGAATCATAAGACCACTAAAACAAATCCATAAAAGTTTATTTTACTTCCTTTTAAAGGCAGTGTCATTCCAAGAAACTTTAATTTATGAATATTCCACAGAGAGTTATGTGGTCAGTAATCTGCCCTGTGCAGGAAAGGTGAATCAGCAGTTCTTCTGGGACCAAATGGTTTACTCTTGTTATTTGTGTTTTCTTTTCCAGAATACCTAGTCAGTATCACACACACATAAACCATTTCTTCTGACGATAAACGGTACCATCGTGTGCTTTGAGAACCTGTCTGTAGACTCTGTTGACTTAATAAATACGTATTTTCCCTGATTCTCCTGGATTATCCCATGGCACATTTGAGGAGTTGAGCTTGCCCATACCACAGTGCCAAGTGGTCACTGTAATTATTTCTTGTTTCCAGGGAAATCTTGGTTTAGCACAGTGAAATAGCTGTAGGCCTAGTGGTAAAATTAAGTCGATGAGTATTTCTCAGTGTTTACTCAGGATGTTCCAGTACTGCTTTATCAATGCAAGAAGAGAGTTTTATTATTCTCTGTGTGACCAGTATTTTATATAAGACACATTTGATTCTTGAGAACGTTTGGGGCACCTGGGTGGCTCAGTCAGCTAAGCGTTTGCCTTTGGTTCAAGTCCGCTCAGGTCATGATCTCAAGGTCCTGAGATCAAGCCCCGCATCGCATCAGGCTTCCTGCTCAGCAGGGAGTCTGTTTCTCCCTCTCTCAGCTCATGCTCTCTCTCTGTCTCTCACAAATAAATAAATAAAATCTTTAAAAAAAAAAAAGAAAAGAAAAGAAAAAAGAGAATGTTTGTTGAATAAGTGAATAATATGCAAAATTCAACCACCACTTATTTTTCTGCTCAGATATCAGCTTGGCATGCTATTGGGGTTATGCCAATGTGAGGTACCTGCACTAAGAGGCACACGGGTTTTTTTCTCAGGAACCCCAGATTCTTTCCTGCTTGAGACAGGAGAAGCAGAGTGGACAACAGCAGCATTAACCCAGCATCTCCCAGGTGCTGTGGCTCAGTACTTTACATACACTATAGTGTGTGGTCCAACAGAAACACCGAGAAAAGAACACTAGTATCCCCGTTTTACAGGTGAGAAAATAGGGTTAGAAGGATGTGATTCTGAAATCCTTCCAAAGGAAAACTGGGTTAAGATTAGAATGTAAACAAAAGTTTTAACGTAAGTCGTATCATCTGATGGTGGCTGAGAGGTTACCATGTAACAGAAGAAAGAATTATATGAATCTTATTAATTTCTCCTGTTTGGTGAAACACATGCACACACATACACACACACACACTAAAATAGGAAGGCAAGTCTTGGAATTCAGTCTTTGCAGGTCTCAACTCATACCCTCAATTACATTTTTAAGTCCTTCATTTTATTACAGATATAAGACTCTTCCTGACTTACTTCTAACTGCATTTGAAAAGATTTATATAAGATTTATTTAGAGTGAAGCCCATGAAAACTTCCTTTTCACTTGACTTTTTAAGTCAGGTCAAACTGAAAGAGAAAGTAAATCAGATAAGAAAACTTTTGTATTTTTTGCTATAGTCTAAGCAATTTAAATGGTATGTGTAAAGAAGGGGCTGTGTTTTTAATCTGTATTTGTTTAATCACAAAAATAATTTAAAGTTCCAAGTAGATTGGGATGAATACTTATAAAAACTATGACAAATTGAGGATTTAAATTTTTATACAGTAAAGGATTACACAAATTTATAAGAAAATCTGTAAGACCACCATGTAAACACAGGAGAAGGATAACTACATTTTACACAAAAGGAAATATAAGAGGTTCAAACATTTTTAATCTTTAACACTGCTGGTAATTGAAAATGAAAATGAAGAGAACAGCTTAAATCTATTTTCTCCTATCAATCAGCAAAGTTTGTTTCTTTAGAATTCACAAGGCAAGTAGAAGTGTAAATTTTAATTAGCCAAAAATTTTGTGGAACAATTTGCAAATACATATCAAAAAAGCTTTGAATATGCTTCTACGGTTCTACTCTGAGGAAATATTCTGAAATGCAAACAAATATTGAAATATAAAGATATACTTTATAGAGAAAAAAAAAGTCTTAAATGTCCTCAAATAAGAAGCACATATGAAGACCATTTAGTGACCCTGGAAATTAGATTCTTATGACCTAACAATAATGAAGAAAAACCAGGCTATAATATTACATTACAGTTAAGCCCAAACATAGAAAGTATAGAAAATTGTATTTATATATATAAATATCAGTGATAATCTCTGAGTTATTTTTTTCTATTGGTTTTGCTATAGTTTTCTGTGTTTACAAGTTTATTTTTATAATTCAAAAAAATTAATAGAAGAAAGGAGGAAAAAACAGAATAAAAAAAAAGCCCTTTAAATATATAGGCTGGGAGCGCCTGGGTGCCTCAGTCAGTTAAGCATCTACCTTTGGCTCCGGTCATGATCCCAGAGTCGTGGGATCCAGCCCCGCATCGGGCTCCCTGCTCAGCGGGGAGCCTGCTTCTCCCTTAACCTCTGCTGTTCCCCCTGCTTGTGCTCTTGCTCTCTCTCTTTCTCTGTCAGAGAAAGAAACAAAATCTTGAACAACAACAAAAATATATATATAGGCTGAAAAAGATGCAGAAAGAGCAGAGGAATTTATCCTGGCCATCCTGGACCTGAAGTTTCTTTGCAGGCCACCTAGGGTCAAAAATCCAACCCAAACCAGGTATTGGTTTAGCTGACCACCGGGTCTGTGTAATATGACTCCATGACATAGTAACGATCCAAGGAAATGCACTAGTGGGGTGCATTAGTCCAATGTCTAGAAGAAAGGAGGTGGTTGGCTCCGTCCACTCTGAACTCACCAGACCCCGTCTGGAGCGTGAGGCAGTGAGGTGCTCCACACCTGAAGCAGAACGGTCAGTGACTGGAGTCTGTCCAGAAGACGGGGCCACAACAGTAAAATGCATGGAAACCCTATGACTTCTCAGCTTAAAATCATCTCTGGTTTCTTATGACTCTCAGAATAAAGTCCTAAACCCTGTAAGACCATACCTCATCTTATAAGATTTCCCCCTTTGCTCACAAAGCTCTAGTCACACATTTCCATCCCTTGGATCCATCAAGTTCCTCTCCACTTCTGATGGATGGCAGGTACCGTCTCCCCAGCCGAGACCTCCCCCCAGGCCTCTACCTTTATCCCTCCGCCTCGCCTTGTCTCCTCCATAAACACACTTTCTTGCCTGGCCAATTCTTGCCTTTTTTCAAGTCTCACATCACATATTTCTTTCCTTGGGAATACTTTCTGACCTGCCACCGAGGAAAAGCGCCCATTACACACTCTTATTTTACCCTGTAGTTGCCTCTGGTTAGTTATCATTCTTATATTTGTTTTTCTCGTAAGGTAGCAAACCCTGTGAGGACAGTATTGGGTGCCTCATCATGTGTCCTTGTCCACCTGGACTGCTGTAACAATATATCATAGACTGGGTGGCTTATAAACAACAGAAACTTATTTCTTACAGCTGCAGAGGTTGGGAAGTCCAAGATCAAGGTGCTTGCAGTTTCAGAGTCTGATGAGAACCCTCTTACTTAGTAGATGGCCAGTCTCCTTGCTGTTTCTTCACATGGATGAAAGGCTGAGGGAGCTCTCTGGGGTCCCTTTTTTTTTTTTTTTTTAACTTTGACTTATTTATTTATTTATTATTTTTTTAAAATTTCTTTTCAGCATAACAGAATTCATTGTTTTTGCACCACACCCAGTGCTCCATGCAATACGTGCCCTCCCTACTACCTACCACCTGGATCGCCCAACCTCCCACCCCCCGCCCCTTCAAAACCCCCAGATTGTTTTTCAGAGTCCATAGTCTCTCATAGTTCACCTCCCTTCCAATTTCCCTCAACTCCCTTCTCCTCTCCATCTCCCTATGTCCTCCATGTTATTTGTTATGCTCCACAAATAAATGAAACCATATGATACTTGGCTCTCTCTGCTTGACTTATTTCGCTCAGCATAATCTCTTCCAGTCCCGTCCATGTTGCTACAAAAGTTGGGTATTCATCCTTTCTGATGGAGGCATAATACTCCATCGTGTATATGAACCACATCTTCCTTATCCATTCATCCACTGAAGGGCATCTTGGTGCTTTCCACACTTTGGCAACCGTGGTCATTGCTGCTATAAACATTGGGGTACAGATGGCCCTTCTTTTCACTACATCTGTATCTTTGGGGTAAATATCTGGGGTCCCTTTTATATGGGTATTAATCTCATTCATGAGGGCTCTACCAGTAACCTCCCCAAGGCCCCGTCCCCTAATACTATCAACACCAGGGGTTAGGATAAATTAACAAATGAATTTGGGGGGGAACACAAACATTCAGTATATAGCAAAATATATATCCAGAATTTAATACAGTGTCTGGCGCATACTGTGGGCTATTTGTTGAATGAATGAATGAATGAATAAATTTTGTGAAGTCCATCTGTCTGTATGTTTTTATGACTACCCTCTACTTTTACACCTTAGTGTCTCCTCCATGCTCAGAAAATGGGATTCTTTTTTTGAGAGAGAGAGAGCACGCACACGGGGCAGGGGGGTGGAGTGCAGAGGGAGGGAGATAATCCTAAGCAGGGTCCATACTTAGCAGGGAACCCAACATAGGGCTCGATCTCACAACCCTGAGATTATGACTGTGCTGAAATCAAGAACCAGATGCTTAACCCACTGAGTCACCCAGACACCCCTAGAAAATGGGATTCTTAATCTGAAATAGGAGAAGACAAGTAGGAGAAGAGGGAATATGATAGCTCCCTATCATGTAGACATTTTGTACAACACCACAGTGAGAATTAAGCTAGTTACAGTTCCAAATTCATAGGGAAGAACTTCTCAACAATTAAATTAGTGCCTTGTGTGGTAATGAATTCTCTTCTATGAAGTGTGTACAAGTCATAATATAAGCATGGGTTGGAGTCGTTGTAAAAGAGATTCTTATATTAGATAGTTAGATCTGATGACTTTTAGGATCACTTAAAAGTATATGATTCTGTGACCTAGCAATCTCTTCGAATACAGAGGCACTACATAAGGAAGAGAAGATTGAAGACAAAATGGGGCATGGAGCTAAACAAAGAAAAGCTTGGGGAAGAAAAGGAAACGTAACACTGTCTCCAAACATTTGATCTCAATCATTTTGAACCTTCTCTGAGGATAGGGTTGGCAGGCCTCCCAGAGAAACCAAAACAAAGCAACCTAACAGGGCATCACAAAGGAAAGGGGACCTAAGCTGGGAGATGAGAAGTTGAAAGCCCTGCCTTTAGACTCACTGAGGAGGGAGAGAGGGGGCGTGAATGGCAGGCTTTCTCTTCAGGGTCCGTTTCAAAGCCCTTAAAGGCACACCTCTGAAAGGAGCGTTCTCTGTAGAGAGAGAGCAGTTCCCAGAATCCAGATATCTGGGCATTAGTGACCTCGGCTGAAGGAATGGGATGAAATGTCAGGACAACTGCTTTCGTGTCTTCATTCTCCTTAACGCAAACGTGTGTCATCATTCTGGAATGAGTAAGGCCTGTTCAACAAATCCAGCTTTTATCGTCTCCTTTGTGTTTGCTTATTCACAGCTCAGAAATTGTCCAATGGCCTTCTTACTCTCGAAACAAAAGAATGAACACTGTTGTGGAAAGAAAAACCAACTTCCATTTGGTTTGTGAGAAAGACCCACAAGATGCCTCTGCTTGAGGGCTGAAAGAGGAAAATGAAGCTATGCTGTGTAGCTTTGCCTTAAGGTGGTGACTTCTTCCTACTGTAATGTGGAGACTCCTCTTGAAATTGAGCTCAGCTTTTTTTTTTTGACTGCCACTAAAAATATTGAATACCTATTGTGTGCTGTGTTTCAGGCAATGTGCTAAATGATTTGTACACATTATCTCCTGAGTCTTAAAACACAGTCTAGAGTATGGGGCACCTGGGTGGCTCAGTCGGTTAAGTGTCTGCCTTCGGCTCGGGTCATCATCTCAGGGTTGTGGGATTGAGCCCTGCATTAGGCTCCCTGCTCATAGGTGAGTCTGTTTCCCCCTCTGGTCCCCCCCTCAGCTCATGCTCTCTTTCTCAAACAAATAGTCAATAAAATAAAAAATATAAAAATAAAAAATATAAAAAATTAAAAAATAAAAAATAAATTAAAAATTTTAAAAAAAGTTAAAATCTTTTTTTGAAAAACAGTTTGGAAGCAGATGCGATTACAATCCCTATATCTGAAAACTGTGTGCTATTATTATAAGAATTGAAAAAATGTGTTAGTATCCAAATCAGGAAACATAATATTACATTTATTTTAAGTTTATCATTAAAAATTTTAACCTACTACAAAGAGAGTATATTAAAGTCCTACCTATCAGTCACCTCACATTTTACCATATTTCCTTCATCTATTTTCTCTTTGCTCCAGACACAAAGACTTTTAGTCTCTAAATGTTTTAGTATGCATCTCTAAAAATTAAACATATTTTCTTACATGCTATTATCACTCTTAAAATAATGAACAATTTCTTATCATCTCATACCTAGTCTATACTCAGATTTTCCATATTGTGCCCAAGTTTACTATCAGTTTTTCACAGTTATTAAATTAAATTCCTCACAATAATGACAAGGAGTTGTAAGAAAACTTGCTTCTACAAACAAAGCAAAAGTAGGAGGGATTTGGAAGCAGAGTGAAGTGGGATCAAAACCTACTTGCCCTGGGTTTACCCCGGGCATTCTGGGAGTTCACCATAAGCCACGAGCTCTACTCTCAGATCCCACCTGGATCTGAGCTCAGGTGAAAATCATGGCACAAGGCTTAAGAGCATGGACTCTGGAACCAGAGTCCAAATTCATTACCTATTAGCTGAGCAACCTTGGACCAGCTCATTTCTCCCTGCCTTAGTTTTATTATGTGTAAAAGAGGAATACAAACAGTATCTTCCTTAGAGAGTTATTAGAAGATCTAAATGAAATAATATGAGAATTAAATGACATTGAACAGTGTCAGGCAGTTAAGTGCTCAATAATATTATTGTCATTATTGTCATCATCATCATCACCATAGGCATTGGCTTTAGGTTAAAAACTGGTCCTTGGGGCCCTGGGTGGCTCAGTGGGTTAAAGCCTCTGCCTTCAGCTCAGGTCGTGATCCCAGGGTCCTGGGATCGAACCCTGCATTGGGCCTCTCTGCTTAGCGGGAAGTCTGCTTCCTCCTCTATCTCTCTGCCTGCCTCTCTGCCTACTTGTGATCTCTGTCAAATAAATAAATAAAATCTTTGAAAAAATTAATAAATAAAAAAATAAAAACTGGTCCTACAGTTGTTCAGGATACAGGAATGATAGAAACTGAGAATGAGGACAATGGCTGGATTTCAATGACTTTGCACAATTTTTTTTTCCAAATTCCCTTTTTATACTGTCATATGATCCTTTCCACGAGAAGTTATTTTAAATCCCCCTGCTCAAGCCATCAAAAGAAATGAAATCTTGCCATTTGTGATGACGTGGATGGAACTAGAGGTATCATGTTTAGTGAAATAAGTCAATCGGAGAAAAACAACTATAATATGATCTCCCTGATATGAGGATGTGGAGATGCAACATGGGGGGTTAGGTGGGTAGGAGAAGAATAAATGAAACAAGATGGGATTGGGAGGGAGACAAACCATAAGTGACTCTTAATCTCACAAAACAAACTGAGGGTTGCTGGGGGGAGTGGGGGTTGGGAGAGGGGGAGTGGGTTATGGACATTGGGGAGGGTATGTGCTATGGTGAGTGCTGTGAAGTGTGTAAACCTGGCGATTCACAGGCCTGTACCCCTGGGGATAAAAATACATTATATGCTTATAAAAAAATAAGAAATAAATTAAAAATTTTTTTAAAAATCCCCCTGCTTAGAGCTGGTAAAAACAAGCACCCAAGCAACCTACTGTCTTGAGCTAGTGTCCAGCCCCTTCGTGTGGCCCCCGCCAACCCCAGCCTCCATCTCTGGCCTCTGCAGAAGAGGGAACTTTTGGCCTTTTCTAAGCCGAGGACCTCATGCACCTCATAACTCCCACTTTGTTCTGTCAGCTCTCCTCACTTATCTAAACCACCAACCTCAAGTCTCACTTCCTTTTGCTCTCTAGCCTTGTCTTTTTGCCCATCTACCAGTTCAGGTTCTCTTATTTGAACTTGGACCACCCTCTTCTGTCTTTTTCCTTATTGTGTTTCAACAAAGGCAAGTCATTGAACAAGCCATAGAGAACAAACTACTCTGTGGTAGGCACCATGGTTAGCACTGAGAATACAGAAATGAATAACACAACATCTCTACTCCAAGGAGTGTGGGATCTAAGGATCTCACTGAAGTCTTCCATGATCTGCCAGCTTCCCAAGTATTGCTTATATGCTGCTGGCTGGAGAGCTACTTGTCTGGTCTACTCTTGCTTTATAAGAGTGTCACAGAGAAAGAGACATAAAGTCTCTATTATCAATCACCACTGACGCGTTATATTAAACTGATTTGTGTATTGGGGCGGCTATTTAAAAATTTCTTCCATTTAGTCTACTAGTATTTATGATTGTCATAAAAATAATTTTTGACAGTGTTGTAGACTATTAAGCAGAACTGGAAGAGTAACAAAGAATTTTAAATTAGAACTGTTCCAGACCTACCAGTCACAAAGTAAAGGAAGCTTTCCAATTACACATATGAACTCCAATTTCTGCAGAATTCCTATAAAAATCAATTATTTCTCTTTCCTCCCAACACTTATTTCTGACCTGCATTGGTTGGGCTCTTGTAAAAGTACTTCGTGAGATTGGATGACTGTCCACGTTTTTAGCAAATGGAAAATTGAAGGCAATTCAAGATGAAGCTCCATAAAGAGAAGGACAGAGTACTAATTCTCTGAGCAAGCCTCAGAGAAGATTCCCAGTAAATAAATGGTCAGCTCTTTGCATGTAACTGGTCTCCTCCATCCCCAGGTGCTTTCACTGAGCTGCCACAGTCCAGCTTCTCCTTCTTCCAACTCAGGAGGATGGTTCCGTGTACCTCTACTCAGCACTGTTAAAAAAAAATTGAGAGTAAAACACGAAGCACTTTGATTGAGATTGTACCTAAAAAGCCTTAGTCAATTCCTGATATTTTGAGGCACAAGCCTCAAAATTAGAAAGGATGATTCAGAGTCATTAAGCAGGGATCCGGCAGAAGTACTAAGAACGAAGAGAGAACCCAAGTTCAGAGCCTGAAGAGTCCTATCGTGGGGCAGGCAGGAGGTGCAGGGAACAGGAGGCTGGCCGGGAGCCCCAAAATTCTGACTTATAAAACCTACCTTGTGACAGACACAGGGCTATGCTTTAAGTAAATACTATATCTTATAGTTCTCAAATGAGTCCAATATAGGCCAGGGAAGTGTAACTCAGAACTGTGCTCTATTGTTAACCTACTAGAAAGCCAGCATAGAGTTAGAGGATGCCCCTGATGATGGAGGACCTGGACTAAAACTGTGGACAACTTTGAGCTACTCACTTAAGCTCTAGGAGACTTCATTTCCTCATCTGTAAAGAGAAGATAATAATAGGCCCAACTTCATAGGATAATGTGAGCATTTAATGACCATCCCATGTAAAGGACATACTGAGAACTCTGTAGATGGTAGCCATTTTTATCAGAGACGCCTTTCCTAATACCTTTTATGAAATTTTCTGTCATTCTCTGAACCCTGAACCAGCTTTATTTTTCTTCTTAGATTCATCCCACAAAGCATCGTAAATGTTTACCCATTTCTAGTTATTCTCCCTTAAACAGAATGCAAGCTTTTGTTTCCTACTTATCCCCAGAATGTAATAAAAAAAAAGTAGCTGAGATGTATAGTAAGTGCCCAGTGGCCATCTGGCAAGTGAATAGATGAACTTGTCAAGTTCCTACAGCTAATGAGAGCTGAGCTGAACAGGATTCCAGCTCAGGGCTGTTTGGCTCTTAGTTAAGCACTTTCTACCATAACAGAAACCGAAAGTTCCAAAGCTGTAGATTATTACTCTGTGTGAAGTGTATCATTTTAAGTATGAAAATACTGCGACTAAAAGTACCCTGTACACCAAGCCCGGAGACTTGAGGTCTTATCAGTTCTTAGCTATGTGACCATGGGTGACTCAATCCATCTCATCGGTCTTTATTTTTTCATTTGTAAAATGAGGAGATTAAATAAAATTATTTCTCTGATTTCTTCAGTTCGATTTTTTCCCTCTGATTCTATTCCAAAGAATTAAATTCATTAGTGAATAGTTTTATACCGTGGTATATTGTTGTATTCAAAGCATTTCTCTCTGTCCTTTTTCCTTCTACAGTGAATAAAGAGGTAAGTTAGAAAAGAAATTACAAAGAGAATTGTGTAGCAGCTAGCAATCTAATTGTGCTGTAACCTACATTGATTTTTCTCCTTGAAATCACCCTGTAAAATCTCAGCTATTCCAGAGAAATCACTCTTTGCATATTTGGCTGCAACGACGAGGCCCAAATAGCAAATAAGTATTATCACTGGTGACAGAAAGAAGTGTCTGGGAACAAAGCCAAGTGGAAATCTAACCTGCTCCCTAAGGCCACCAGTGTTCTTTGATTGCTCACTTCACTAAACTCCTCTGACTCTTAAGATCTTTAACATAAAAGAAAACTGTCAACCATTGTTTACCTAGGTGAAGTGTGTCCACCACCTAGAAGTGAAGTTACTAAGGGGTCCTAGCTTATATTTCTGTATTCTTAACCAGTGCTCAGTACAGGGTAGCCATGTCAGATGCCCAGTGAGTAATTCATTACTCACGGATTGTCCTTATCTGTGGGATTCCATTTGGTCTACCAACTGAGCACCCACTCTACTTCCCTCTGACCTTTGGTTCTGTTTCCTTCTCCTTTGCCTCCTACCTTGGGTATGGCACTAAGTAAAGTTGGTTCCTCTTGTCCTGACTACCCTCTTTTTTGTTCCTCAGGAATAACCCACCTCTGTGGAGGGCAGTGCCTTGCCAGTTCCTGACTTTCTAACTCTGATTTTCTGAAGGAAAAAATGTTATGTCCAGATTTGGGGAGGAGAGGTGGCTTGAGTGTTGTTGGTGGTAAAGATATAAATGCTGAAAAACGTCATGAGAAACGCAATCCTATTCAAGCAGATTTGCTTTTAAGTCTCATTTCCCGGTGCACTCCTTGGGCTTTCTTCCTTTCTTTCACTTTGTCATTGAGAAGCTGGGCACTCCTCTCATCCCTTCCTCTTACAGTTCAAAACAACAGCAGGAGAAGAAAGGACACATGCCATACAATTATGAAGTGATATTTTGACTACATATGATCAAAGTTATACCTGAACTGCAGAAAAGAAAATGGGAAAACATCCCAATTATGAGAACTGTAAAATCTTGGATAATTTCTGAAAGATTTCAATACATGAAGAAATAGAGGTAAGTGACATTCTCTATAGAACGATCTCATTCTTATCTGGTAAGGGTTTGGTGTTTGGATAGCCTGCTTGGGTCCTTTTCGTCTCCAATTTTCCATGATTAGAGGATTTGAGCTCTTTAACATTGAACTTCTACTGTAAATGTGTCTTAAAACTTTTTATTTAAAATAAGCTGACAAGGCAAATTATGAGAGCAGATTTCTGAAGAGGCACTTAGCTTAGCAAACCAGCAGTCATATGCCAGTCTGGGAAAAGAATGATGTCATATCTCAGCAAGCTGTACTTTCCTAAATGCCAAAGATAGCAATATCTTAACAAGTAAGGAGTGTATTGAGTTGCTTAACTAACACTGTCAGTGATTCAATATAACTTGAGCAAAGCTTGACATACTAATTCCAAGATATTGAAGGAAAGGTACCAAAAAAATCACTAGATTCATTATGTATCAATAATTACTTTCCATTCTTTATTGCTCATATGCACTTCAATAAAATGAGAAAATTAGAACTAATTTAGTTAGGAGGATTTGATTTCAGAAACTCACTTACTTTTCTTCACATCCCTAACTATGAGCCACGGCAAAAACCTTGTTCCTATAAAAATTGTATATAACTTGATCAATATAGCCAGCTTTCTCCTTAATTCTTTTGGAAGCGTGATGAGTATTTATACATAATCGGATTAGTGTATATCAATTTCAAGAGCTTAAATATGAGAAAATATGAAATGTTACAGGGAGCTTTCAGGCTCTTTGTTTTGCCTCCCTTGGCAGTATCCTGTTATTATTCCTAAACTGGAAATCTCCTCCAAATATCTCTAGGTTCCATTATAGCCCACTTAACCATTATAAACCCAATACATCACTTTTGAATCTATCTCATTTTTCAGGCTTCACCTACTGAAGTTTTTAAGCTTTGGAAAGTTTACAACCCTCCATATAAAGAAAAGTATCTTTCCATCTTAAGGAACACAATAAAAGAGGTTTACGACTTGCTTTTTGTAGCATTCTGTTAACTAGAACTCATTAACAAGCACTTAGGACCATGCAGTTTACCAAAACTTTCAATTGTCATAATGACACTCCACAGAATTCAGTATTTGAAAAGAGAGAACAAACCATGGTTAAAAGAAACACATCATTCTATTTTTTTGAAAACTGGTGAGTTTTACATATTTTAATTATTATTATTATCACACTTGCTTATTTATTCCTGACTTTATCCATAAATAGCATTTCTTTGGTCCTTTCTCAAGTGTCATGAATTTTGAGATTCAAAAATTTAAAAAAAAAAATTATTTATTTATTTGACACACACAGAGAGAGAACACAAGCAGGCAGACAGGCAGACAGAGAGAGGGGGAAGCAGGCTCCCCACTGAGCAGAGAGCCCCATGAGATGTTCTATCCCAGGACCCTGAGATCACGACCTGAGCCCAAGGCAGAGGCTTAACCCACTGAGTCACTCAGGCGCCCCAAGTCCATACCATTTGTTGCTTTCTAGCTATCACCCATCTTGCTGATCCTACTATTCTCTCCTCTTACCTTCTTAGATCTTTTTATCTAAAAAGATAAAAAGTGAAACCTGGGTGAAACCTGGATGCCCATTATACAAACTGTATGCATGCACACACACACACACACACACACACACACACACATATACACATACACATATTTAAAAAATATTTTCTCATTCTCATAAAAGTTTTCATTTTCCAGGTGCCGGGGTGGTTCAGTGGGTTAAGCAGCCGCCTTCTGCTCAGGACTTGATCTCAGGGTCCTGGGATTGGATGGAGCCCCACATAGGTCTCCCTGTTCAGTGGGTGCTCTGCTTCTCCTTCTGCCCCTCTCCCCTCATGCCTGCCCTCTCTCTCAAATAAGTAAATAAAATCCTTTTTCAAAAAGTTCTCATTTTCTATTTTTCCTCTTATATCCTGCTTTTATTTCCTATTCTGTCTCATATCACATATCCCATTCAGTGTGAGAAAATAGTCTAAAGTGAACTGGGAGGGAAAAGGGTAAATGAAACTATTCGTTGGAGAGAACAGAGGATGCACCAGCTCTGCACAGATGATCCATTTTTAAAAAATTATTTATTTATTTTTTATTTTTTTATAAACATATATTTTTAGCCCCAGGGGTACAGGTCTGTGAATCGCCAGGTTTACACACTTCACAGCACTCATCATATCACATACCCTCCCCAATGTCCATAACCCCCTCCCCCTCTCCCAACCCCACCTCCCCCCAGCAACCCCCAGTTTGTTTTGTGAGATTAAGAGTCACTTATGGTTTGTCTCCCTCCCAATCCCATCTTGTTTCATTTATTCTTCTCCTATCCCCCTAATCCCCCATGTTGCATCTCCACTTCCTCATAAGATGATCCATTTTTTAACCCAGGAGCAAATAGTTATCTGCACATCCATAGATCATGCACTAGTTCTTAAGGAAAAGTAACAGCAGATCAACAAGATGGAGTCTTGTGGTGGGGCTGTACCTACATCTGTTTGGGGTGTATTATTTTGGATGAAAAAGCCTAGATTGCCTTCAACTCAAATTAGACAATAAAGTTCATTCTGATATTAGACACACAACATACAAGGAATCAAACTAGACTTGACATGTGTTTTATACACGATAGAACCCATTTCAACTTTAAAATCAATTCAAGTGAATAGTGTCTAGTGACATAATAATTATATCGTAAATTATTTCTGTGTCTATGCTGTCTCAACTTCTTTTCCTATGTTGATTTGTTCAATTAGTGATGATATAAGATGGTACTTAGTAATGGTTTCAGAGACTTTCAGGAAATGTGATTAATTTGTTACCAAAGATGAACTTATTAGTAGTTCCTTCAACCTGGAGTCTTATGAACTCAGATGCTGACTTTGCCACTTGTCCTGTGTGATCCTAGCCAAGAGACACAAGTTCATTTAGCATCAGCTTCTTCACAACAATAGGGATTGTGATTCTACCTTATAGCATTGTGAGGGTCGGAAGTGAATGGATCTTCAGCTCTGCCTGGGAGAAACAGCTCAATGATTAGTTTTTCTTCTTCAGCCAGAGAGACAGTGGGAAAAATTTCTTTGTGTATTTCAGAGAATAAAACCAGATTTTTAAAGGATCCTCATTTTATGTGCTGTTGATGAATTACTAAATTCTACCCCTGAAACCAATTTTACTATTTATATTAACTGACTAGAATCGAATAAAAACTTGAAAAGAAAAAAAGATCATCATTATATTTTATATAAACAATAACTGTGTTTTTGTGACTTGGGAGCAAACAGGGTACAAACGAATTCATTTCTTTTTTTTTAATTAGGAAAGAAAGACACTCTCTTGTAGCGTTAATTTTCTTTTTAAATTAAAGACATATTCTAGAAACTTTCTCCCCACACTTCCCATGCCTATATAAATTGAAGATTCAATGAAAAATTGCCAAGAAAAAGTTTTCAGGAGGGAAGTTTCCAAAAGCAAAGAAGTGTCTTCCGAAGATAAGGAAACCAAAGTATTCCATGATGCCCCAGCACAGCAGCTTGTCCTGCTGAGGGCAGTTTTGTTTGATTCCCACTCCCCAATTTAACCTCCTTCTCCCTTATTTTCCCCTTTTATCCATTGCCTAAAACCCAATTATAGACTGGGGTGAATGTTTAAGTTAGGTAAAGAGAAATAATCATGACTTCATTTTAATTTGCCTCTTGATCACTTTGTGTTCGATGCATTAGGGAATTAGATGCTAGAATAAACATCTTGCTCCTGACCCTATCAACGGGGCCCAGCAAGAAGCCTAGTACACAGCAGGTACTCACAAAAAAGTTACTGAATACAGGGCAGACATACATCTAGCGTGCACTGGTGTGACTGGGTTTGTTAAACCCGGATATAATTCTGTCCTAGAGGCTGCAGGATACTAGCTGCTACTATCCTGCGACCCTTCCAGTGCCCCTTCTGCATTCCTGGCCTCTTTCCTCGGGACACTCCCACCTCCAGCCCTTGATTCAACAATTAGTGGGTTAGTCCCAGCAGATGGGAGAGCTTTCTAGACCTTCAGAGCTCTGGCTACCTTCAGTTCTCTTTGGCCAGTGACCATATTATACTAGTTGTAATATATTTCTTTTGAAGATTTTTTATTTATTTTAGAGAGGGAGGGAGAGAGAGAGAGTGAGAGCAGATAAGCGGGGGCCAGGAGTGGGGCAGAGGGAGAAGGAGAAAGAATCTTCAGCAGACTCCCCAACCTGAGGGCAGACCCTATGTGGGGCTCGATCGCCTGACCCTGAGATCATGACCTGACCCCAACCCAAGAGTCAGACGCTTAACCAACTGAGCCACCCAAGCAACCGTAGTTGTGGCATTTTTTTTTTAAGATTTTATTTTATTTATTTGAGAGAGAGAGAGAGCATGAAAGGAGAGAGGTCAGCGGGAGAAGCAGGGAGCCTTGCTTGCTGAGCAGGGAGCCCGGTGTGGGACTCCAGGATCATGACCCGAGCTGAAGGCAGTTGTCCAACCAACTGAGCCACCCAGGCACCCCAGTTGTGTCATATTTTTAATGTGATCTCTGACCAAAGCAATATTCTATGTGTTGATTTAATAATATCTGCCAGGCCTAAAGCAACAAAAGGCAGACAAAATACATTATTCTGAGGAGCATAAGGCAGTAGAATGGAGGAGAGGTTGAAACCAACCAGGAGCTGGTATGAGGGGTAGGAGAGATGGAAAAGCAGCAGGAGGGGGACCTAGTGTAAGAGGATCACCACCCGCAGGGATCCGTTCCATACAATCCCCTTTCTCGTGTGCATTCCATCAATTCAAACTGTCTCCCCAGGATGGGGAGTGAAAGCTCTTTGACAAGTATATGGTACATGTCTAGAACCAGAGCTGTAATTACTGTGTTTGCAATGCTGACACCATTGTCTGACAAAATATTGTGCTGAACATTTTCTTTCTTTTGCCCTTTGTGCTGGCTTACTTTGGGTAAAAAAACATCAGTCATGTTCATATCCACCCCGGGTGAAATCCTGTTACGATGCACTCAAAGGCTGGTGTCTACTTTGTTTCCTTGTGCCGGGATTCCATTGTATTAAACGTTGTTGAAAATCGGGTACTTGTGAATCTTTTGGTGTTTTGTCGAAAGGGTATTACACACTGTAATTTAGAAAGCATTAAAGAGCCTTTGCTGAATATAAAAATTGCTTCTGTTTGGATTAGAGCTGAGTTTTGCAAATTGTGCCCTGCTAAACTCCAGAAGAGGGAAAGTAGGTTTGATGGCTAAAAATGGGAAATACAATGCATGTTGGAATATTAAAGCTCTGAGAAGTCATGTATTTAAAAAAATGTTTAACTTTTATAAACTAAGATTTCTCAAATTTATTTGACTCTCTTCCTCTCTCTCTGTCTCTGTCTCTCTCTCTCTTTCTTTGTCTTTCTTTCTATTTTTGTCATGAAATTCCTAATGTGGGATACCAAGTTTGAGAAATGGAAATGCTGGTTCAGGATATTCATTCCTGCATTTACAGGGCACCTGCCACATATTTGGAAATGGGCCAGACTGGCAAAGCAAAGACAAATAAGGCACAATGCTCATTCCTGAAAGGCTAGTGGAGGAGATGCAATGCAAATGATATTACGGAGTTGTTTTCTTTTATTTTTTAATCGTGGGAAAACAGGAGACAAAGCAACTGAACAGAAAAGAAGAGAGGTTAGGAACACCTCTGGGAAAGCATCCCTGGTGAGGAAGTCTCATGTAAGAATACATTCATGCAAATCTTAGGTACTAGAGATTTATAAAACAGCCAACGGGGGAAAAAGACCCTCTCAAACATCCTCTACTAAAACCATTTAAGATATATCCTAACAACATAAATTCCTCCTACCTGAGAACATTGGGTATGTCAACATGTCTCCCTTCAGATAGCTAGCTCTCATTTCAGGTAGTTTCAGAGAGGGTGAGCGGTGGCCACAAAGGTGATCTGCGTTTTGTTTTCTTTGACGCATATGCACTAACCATTTCGGTCTTACTTGGACATCTGCTGAGATACTAGCTCTCTTGCCGTAGCTGGACAGGGATTAAGGAACATGCCAGGTTTCCCTGGCTGTGAACTTGTTTTTTCTTGTATCCAACATGCAAACTGGCATGGCCCTTATTAACTACTTATTCATTGGATGGGGAGTGGGAATGGGATGGAATCCTTGATGTGGTTCCAAACATTGCTGGCGTTCTCAGCCTTAAAACCAACAGCCCAAAGACATCCGAATGTCTTTGATGTATTGCATATAGTACCTAGCACTCTAGGCGTATAGTAGCACTCTTACAGACAAGTGGAACGGAAATGACCGGGTGTTGTTCTCTCTTTAATAAAGAAAGATGGTATCCCCTCCACTCTGCCAATCAATCCACACACATTATTTTGTTTATTTTTTTACAATGACCATATGAGGTAGATATGACGGTATTCTTACTATTTTTACTGGGGCAAAAGTGAGGAACAAAGATGTTGGGCATTTATGCAAGGTAAGAGAGTGAGGAGTAAAACAGGAGAGGCTTTTCCTTCCAAAGCCTAAACACATTTCCACTGCACCCACCACAATGCCAAGAATAAGGGGGGGACTGAAACATATTTTTTTATACTGTAAAATAATTCCAATTCATTGTGCTAAGCTGATGACAATAGTCTTCACTTTCGATAGAATGTACCGTGCTTTCTTTTCCCAATGGAAATAATTTACCATTATTTACCTTGTTCAAAATGGTTCAAAACAGAGTCCATTATTCCTTCACTGCTTTCCCTTTCTCCAGTAAATACATTCCTTGTAGGAATTGGTCCATTCTTTTTTTTTTTTTTTTTAGATTTATTTATTTGACAGACAGATCACAAGTAGGCAGAGAGGCAGGCAGAGAGAGAGAGAGGAGGAAGTAGGCTCCCTGCCGAGCAGAGAGCCCGATGTGGGGCTCGATCCCAGGACCCTGAGATCATGACCTGAGCCGAAGGCAGAGGCTTTAACCCACTGAGCCACCCAGGCGCCCCGGTCCATTCTTTTTAAATAAGGAAAGGATGGCTAGAATTTAGGATGTACTCAGAACTCTTTAATAGCTGCCCTCTCACTCTTGGGAGGGACACAGATGAAGAGACAGGATTTCCAGAAGTGTTGGCTAGTTTAAGATGATTCTTAAGTATTTCCTCCACTTCAGAAATGACTAAAAGTATCTTCTCCAGAAAAATGGCCGACTGAAAGTCAAAGCACTAGTCCCAAGGTTTTTTAAGGGTATTGACAATGTGCTACAGATACTTAAACGGAAAGAATGAAAGGTGAATTAAAATAGGCAATGTTTCAATAGAATATTTTTTATAAAAACTTGATATCAGAGTAATGACCAGTGAAACAGGATTCAGAGGAAAGTAAGACATATGAGTGTTTCTTAAACAGACGCAGACCCTCTGTGAATCAGATGAACATTAAGAAGTCTCTTTTTATTTTTATTCATTTTTAAAAGATTTTATTTATTTATTTGAGAGAAAGAGAAAGAGCATGGAGCAGGGTGAGATGGGTGGGGAAGGGCAGAGGGCAATTCAGACTCCTGGCTGAGCAGGGAGCCTGACATGGGGCTCCATCCCAGGACCCTGAGATCATGACCTGAACCAAGGGCAGACGCCTAATTGACTGAGTCACCCTGGTGCCCCAAGAACTCTCTTTTTAGATAAATAGGAATATACAGTCACATTTTACATTCGGTGGGTTTGTCAGTCCCTGACACTTGTCTACAGACCCCACTAGGAGGCTTTGATGTAGTCTCAAAGAGCTTGGGAGAGAAAAGAAAAGGAAAAGGAAAGGGAAAAGTATGGTCCAGAATGAAGAAGGGCAAAAACCGTATTATTTCTCAAGGTACCTTAGTGTCTCTATTAATCTATGATTCTGGTGGCCCAATTTTTAAATGTTGCTCTAAAATCCTTGCCCTGAAAGTCTTGTTTCCTCTTTGAGGCCTTAATAAAAATGTCAGAAGTGTTAGTGACCTGAAGATTTCTGCCATTCTCCAGCAAAAAAAAAGCCAGGTAACCAAAACCACAGAAAAGGAAATGTTTATATCAACCATGCATCTCTCTGAAATTAATGTTAAGGTGTTTCCCAAATGTTAATATGTACACACATCAACTGAGGAGCTTCTTAAAATGCAGATTCTGGTTCAGTAGATCCAGGGTGGGATCCAGGATTCTGCATTTCTAACAAATAACAAATGTTGACAGTGTTTGTCTGTGGGGCATACCGAGTAGGAAGAATCTAGTAGTAGAAACTTATATCTCTTTACTGCAGAACACTCACTGTTTGCTCATGTGTGTCCTAGAGCTACTTTGTCTCACCACTCACCTAGAGCCTAAACCCACACACAGAGAAAGAGATTCCCAGGGCATCCGGTAAGAGAGAGTAAACTGACTTTTTCCCTTAGAGTAAGACTCAGTGATCTGAGTTTTTTTTTTTTTTTTTAAGATTTTATTCATTTTCTACAGAGAGAGAGAGAGAGATCACAAGTAGGCAGAGAGACAGGGGGAAGCAGGCTCCCTGCTGAGCAGAGAGCCCGATGCGGGGCCCGATCCCAGGACCCTGAGATCATGACCTGAGCCGAAGGCAGAGGCTTAACCCACTGAGCCACCCAGGTGCCCCGTGATCTGAGTTTTGAATGACTCTGTTCTCTTTCCACTTCTGAGGTACGTAGAACATTTTGGTGTGTCTCTAAGATCTGAGGTAGTTTATGAGTAATATCTGTGAATGATTAATCTTTTCAAATTAGAACAAATTTAACATTATGCCTTTAAAAATATTGCTCCTCTCACTTGCTGAGAGGAGCAAGAGATGGAATCAGAGTTTGTAAGTAATAAGAATTACAGTCAAAACCTAATAATAGACGCCGAGCACACAGGTATACCCGTATCGTCCATGTGTGGGTGGGAGTTGCAAACCACCACTCTTTCTTATAGGTAGCGCTGCTATCTTCTGAGTCTTCAAAATATGGATGAATCAAAGATGAATAAGGTTGCTGATCAGAAAGATTTCTTTCTGAGTCAAAGATTAACTTTCTATGTTAACGACTCATGAAATTTTTTTTAGCTACTGGTGTTATTGATTACATTTTCAATGAAAAAAAATTTTGTGGCCGTTCCTAAAATGGGGGTTGAACAAGCAGTCTTGAAAATTTAACACTGATTTAGCATTTAATAAATATATGTACCTAGCAACAATTGTACAAGCCAAGATATGTCATTTCATGTTTAAGGGGATGAAAACCATGGCTTTTTATAAATATTCTTTAAAAACCATGTAAAGAACAAAGTTGGACACAGATCATTTTTTCATATTCAGTTGATTTCAATTATATATATGTATGTGTGTGTGTGTGTGTGTGTGTGTGTGTATTTCTTTCACTAGTCCTACTTTATGGAAGTTAGGTAAAATAAAATGTGTGTTTTTGACTACTTGTTCAGAGAGAATAACATTATCATGGAAAAGAACATTCCAAACTCAGCATGGAACAAAAGATACAGTCAGAAAACATTTTCAACTTGCTCCTATTTTAACTGCAAAATTTACTTTAAAAAGTGTGACATTGTTTCTTTTAGAAATCTTAATTTCCCCCTTTCCTTGTGCAGCAAAATGATTCTTTCCCACCTCTCTCCACAGTTAGAACTCCTACTCAGAAAGGCAAGTATGAAATTGCAGCCAGCAAAAAAAGTTTACAAATGAAAAATGACCAAAGTGTTAAAAATTGTGTAAGGACAAATAGGACATCACAAGTAATTTTTGTTTTCAACACAAGTAATTTTTAAGTGACTTCAATGTTATAATATCTTATTTATTTCAATTTTTGTTCTTAATTATGAAACATTTCAAAATAATGTCTGATAGTCATATACCCACTATTTAGTTTGTATAGCTATCTGTTCTGTTGTCTTTTAGCAAGATTTTTTTTTTTGCTAAGAAGAAAGCATTAAAAATACTTGTCAATATTGTCAGAGGTGAATCATTTCAACTGAAATTATCTGCTATATTACATAGAAAACTCATCGGAAAAAAAAAGAAAAAAACTCATCAGAATTTCAAAGGATGACAGAAAAGCCTTTAGTAGAAATTCTTTCCCATGCCTCTTGCACCATGTCAATGTTCGAAAATAATACCAATAATAATTGGAGTTTGGGTTTGCTTACAGGGGAAATTTTTTTTCTAAATAAATAAACTTAAAACAGAATAGAAAGTCCATTTTGTAGACTTTCTGTTAATGATTTGTTTCATAATTACTGTAAATACATATTTTCAAAAAAGATATCTTAGTCCTGCTACTCCATAAGTCCTGTGCCTCATTTGTGTACAAAGGTGGGGGGTAAGTGCATGTGAAATATATTTCTGTGTGTGTAACTTTAAATATTAACTTTTTAAAAACTTAAAATGAGGTAAAGATTCTATTCCACTCTCTTCTGAAAGTCCTTGAAGGTCAATGGATATGCAAAGATGTGATCAGTAACACAATTTGAAAATACAAAAATTATTAATAATTGAAACAATAAGTTAACTTTTGTAAATAATAATCTATTTAGAGATTATTTAGATGCTGGATGAAAATATGGCCTTGGTGCTCATCTTTAGGTAAAGCTAGAAAGTAGGTAGGTGTTCATCTGCCCCTTGCAGGTAAAGATTAAAGAGGAAATTCTCAAATTTCAGACAATGCTGTCATTATTATGGAGTAAAATGTGAACAAAGAGTTGTATGGGAAGTGCCCTGGGCCAGCCCTTTTGATAAAGCTGAAGATGCCTATGATTTGCCCTGTGAGCCATTTATGGTTGTGTCCTATTAACTCTGGGTTTACCGTGATATTATGTGTATTATGTATATTTGTGTATATGTGTAATAATGATATTATGTGATATTATGTGTATTTGTCTTGGGACAAACAGCTTGTTTGCCTCAAATCAAAGTCCAAAAGAGAATTTTTTCTCTTTCTATGGGCTTAAAATAGTTTTTGTTTTAGTTAATGTTACTGCTAGAGGTGAATTATCCCTTCATTGGCTCTTTTTATTCCCCATATTCTGATATATAATTTTGGTTAAGCAATTGTATAACCTTTTCTATAACATTATTCTGGGCTCTGTATAAAAGTTTTAAAATGTGTTCCACAAATGAAATGCTTATGTTTGCATATTCAATATCTTTCCTATTGGACTTTGGATACAGTCTTGCGTAATGGAACTCATTTATAATGAAATCTTTTTCCTTTTTACATATTATGTCTAAAACAGTTATTTGAGTTTGATACATTTTTTCCATGATAAAGTTAGAGTAGTTTTTTTTTTAACTTTAAAGAAGGCTTTTAATTTTGAGTTTTCTATGAACAGGTTTTGCCAAATAAATATTTATAAATATATATGTTTACATGTATATTTAAAAGCACTTTGCTCTAAGTTTCATACTCTTTTACATCTGAAGGCACATTTTTCATGATTTGCAAAATATTTGCTTTTTCCTTTATACTGTGACTATAAAATTTGGAAACTCATTTTCAAAAATATCAGGAATATTTTAATAGCAATAACCGTGTTAATTTTGTTCTTTATTTCTCTTTCAAGATAGTTGAGATGGCTTGAAATTTCTCTGTTCTTTAAAAGAGAGTTCATAATTTCAACCTGTTTTAAACTGAAGTGTAGACGAGTTTCTTTGAATCCTACCTGGTTGGGTAATACAAATAACCATTAAATATAACTGACCCCGCAACTCAAAACATAACATTTAAGTGTCCGAAATGGTAAATGGTATATAAACATTTTATTCAACTGTATTTTATACAGAAAATTTAAAATTTGAATCTTTTCATATAGTCCTTATCTCAAGTGCTCATGCAAAAGTAATTTATGTAACACATCATCCGCATGGGACGGACATAGTTGGCTAAGGAAAGGAGCCTATAGGAAATTCCAACTCATTAGCAAACATCTGATGAAGATTTTTCACTGTGATTGAAGAAACGATTTTTTACACTGAGACAGATTCCACCATCAATAAAATACCACTATAAACTTTGCTTCGCCACCCCCTTCTCCTCTGCCGTGGAATTTTTCTTTGTGATAGTTAGACCGACCTTTGCCAAAAACAAATTACATTCACACGCAGAAACACAAGTACCCTGTACTTGCACCGGCCCTCCCTAACCCCCACCCCCAATCCAGATGCTAGGTGCCACGCTGGGCTCTAGAAGGGTATGGATACGTAGGACGGCCAGAAGGCATGGCTAGGTCACGTGGTGCGACCACCCTGCCAACTACCGTTCACTATTTATTTGAAAACTTCCAGAGATGAGCAACTTATTGCAGCCTCTGCCTTCAAAGAATTTCAGACCAAGTGGAAGAGATTAGAAAAGTATAAATCTCTCTGTATTCTGTAATACTGAATATTGGGTCCACACAACACAGTAAAAATAACTAACGTGTTTAGAGATGACCCATTGCATTTCATAAAGCGCTGTCATCCAAAGGAAGGGCCAGTCGGTAGGTTCAGAGAGCCCTGGCTAACCAGAAGAGGGTGAAATCAAATTTGGGCCGCGGGTGAGAGCACCTGGAAAAAATTCGTGGTGGAGATGCCATCTGAGAAAGGCCTCGAAGCACCCACACGGTTGCGAATGCGGGCGCGGCCGCTCCAGATGGAAGGACTCCCCCACCTTGCTCCAAAGCCGGTTAAACCGCGGGTCCCCGCTAACCAGGCGCGGTTTTAGAAGACCGGTACGCACGCAAGGGTCCCTTCTAGGAGGCACTTCCGCTGTGCAGTTCGCTAAGTTTGGATACTGAGAGTGCACGGAGGGGCTTCGGCTCTCGCAGGTGGGAGCCTCTCCCCTCCTTAAGTCGGACTCTGTGCGAGACGCTCCCGCCTGCAGAGGCCGTGGTGGCTGCCGCTTACCCCCACCAAATCCCGGCGTTCGGGAGCGGAGCGGCAGTGGAGAGACCTGAGTCCCGCCCCAGCCCGAGGGAGGAGGCGCGGCGCCTCGGCCCGCGCTCCCCCGCCGGGGAGTCTCTTTCCTCCGCCTTTTTTCCCGGGCGGCCGCGGTGGTGGCGGAGGCGGCGGCGGCGGTGATGGGGCGGGGCGCGGGCGAGGGGCGGAGCTGGGGAGGAGCCGCGGCCAAAGCGGCCCCGCGGCGGCAGGTGTGGATAGGGCGGAGGTATGGCTGAGGCGGAGGTGCGGGGATGTCCACTGCCGCCCGCGCCCGCAGGGGCCGGGGCTCCCGGGCCGGCCGTCTCCCCCGAGGAGCTGAGGGAGCCACTTCAATCCGCGCACAACTTGGGGCACGCGGGTTCCACGTCCGGCGCCCAGAAGAGAAAGGCGCGCGTCCCCGACCGCGGCGCCCGCGCGGACCCCAACGGTGAGGCGGCGGCCCGCTTGGGCGGGGGTTGGGGAGTGGTGGGCGGCCGGAGGGAGGGCGGCGAGTCTGCAGACCCGCGCGTTCGCGGGGAACGCGAGGGTAGCGGGGCTGCGGCGCGTCCCTTACCGAGTTGCGGGGGGGACGCGGATCCCCGCACTCGGCAGTCTGCGCCGCGGGCACCCGGGCGAGGATGCTGCGGCCGGCCACGGCGGTCCTGGCTCTGCGCAGAGCCTTCTCCTCCTCTAGCCCAGCTAGCAGGTTGTTTCTCCGGCCTGACCTCGGAAGTCGCGGGTCCCGCTCTCTGCCCCCACAGGGCGAAGGAGGAGCTGTAGGTGTCCGGCAGCGCGCTGGGGGCGACGCTCTCAGCCCGCGCGGTGTGAGGAGAGCCCGCTCGCTGGTTAAAATTCGTGTCACTTTGCAGCTTCTTCCGCTTGCTCCCCTCCTCGGGGGAGGGGGACTCAGGCGAGGTTTAAATCCCCACCTGGTAGGATTACAGTTTATTTTCGCCGTACATGGGTGAGGAAATGATGCTCTGTAAAGTCGTGGTTTTTCCAGCAGTGACTTACTTAAAAGAGCCCCCCATCCTGCAGCCAGACAATGGCAGCCGTGAAAAACACGACCGAAGTGGCACTTAGCGCCGCGGTGGCAGGGGAGAAGTTAAGGAAAACTTACGCGCAAGTGACCCCAGAAGAGGCTTCTGGCGGGGCCGTTTTTTCCGCCTGCACAAGTGGGATTAGGTCTGAGAATGACAGCTCAAGACCTGCGTTTGGGCTGGAGTCCAGTCTGTGGCCGGAGACCCCTCAGCGCCCCGCGACTCTCGGTTCTGGAATTGGGCCTCTGCTTCCTTCACTGAAGTCATGGCAGCTTGAAGTGCAATTAGGAAAATTATCCTCTTTTTTTTCCTCTGGAGTTTATTACCTCTGCATTAAAATGTGTCTCTCATGAAATTTAAACAATATTCTGGTTTACACTTTGTTTTAAAGAAGTTGTGCTTGAATTGGTTAAAAAGAAAAGGGGATTTAAAATTGACAGCCAAGTTTAGGTTTATTTGTTGTGGAATTTTCTGTTTGGTTGAGGCAAGGAGTAAGTTTTAAGAAAATTTTTCAAGTGTACTACTAATTTTTTTTTTTTTCATTGTTTGCAGACCCTAATCTTTCAGTGAAGGCCTTTTAAGGAATAAATGCAAAAATAACAGTGGTTTAAGTTCACCCATAAAGACTATAACCTGCCCCCCCAGCTCTTTTTCTTAACTTGCGACAGAGCCTCGGGAAAGTTGAGCAGTTTCATTAATCTTGGGATGTAAAAAACATCTTAAGTTGAATTCTAGGCCTCCAAATGAAAAAATGTTTGTATTTATTTTAATAGAATTATCAGACTTTATGGAATTATCAGCTTATGATGATGTTTATTTTTTATTTATATCATATTGGGACTTACCTTGTCAATATTGCTTACCTCATTGTTAGATGTGGGGAAAAATCAAGAATCTCCTTTAAAAGATAGAGTTATTCTCCAGGTGAAATTTTATAGTTCTGAAAAGCATGTATCAGAGACAAAGCTCTTGAATGATAACATTAACTGTTGGATCTTTCTAAAATTTTAAATAGACGATTAAGAAGGGAGGAATAAAATGCTTTATACTTGAGCATAGTTATTTAAAATGCAAGTGAGGAAAAAAAGTTAAGGATATCATTTTTGTACAGTGTAATAACTAGGTAGCTATTCTAGAACCTATAAAAATGCTTTAAGACGTAAAATAAAAAGGTAGCATAAAATCACATATTGTACTGTTAGAATTTTAAGGAGAATGCATATCTCTAAATCTCAAATACTCAGAATTTTCTTGCATATAATTTTTCCTAGAATAAAAAAAATATATATTTATTTTGGTTTGTCTTATAATCCAAGTTATAGTTAAATTTCTTGGTACCTATCTGGGATAATTTGGAAGTTACTAAGATGTCTTTTGCTTGGGACATTGACATTTAGTGACAGGTGTCCTTAAATTTTTCATGTAATTGCCAAAGCTTTTCTTCACTTGCTATATCTAGCTTGTTATTATTTTTTTTATGTATCTAGGTATTTTTAACACATAAACACCATACAGTCTCTTACCAAACTTAAAACTAAAAAAGCAATAGATCAGATTTCAGATTATTAACATTTCAGGGATGAAATCTAGCTTTAAGATAAAAATGGCTTTTTAAAGACATTTAGAATACATATAACAGTATGATTCTGGGAGAATGTTTTTGATAGTTCTTTTCCTATTCTTTGAAGTCATATGGTAAAATTAAAAAAATCCATAATTATGTTTTAACAAGTTCTTGATATATTTAACACTGTTTCCTTAAGAGCAATCTCCCAAGTGTTTCAAAAATTTTTGTAGCATCAAGACTATATTTTCTGCTAAAATATAGTTTTGTAGGCTAGAAAAAAGACTTTTAAATTTAGAGTAGGCCAGTCTTAAATAAGAAATAATGAAATTTGATCTTTGTATTGTAAAATGTCTTTCACTAAGGACTTTTAAACTCTGTCCTCTTTTTAAACACATAAGTGTATAGAAAATCAGATATTTTACTGGTAAAATATAAGTGCCCTAATGTGCTTGCTTTGTTAATAACTATTGGGACTTTTTTCTCCACACTGATTTGAGCAGTGGAGTCCAGAAAATTATCAAAATAATTTTGAAGAAGATTGAGGTGAGGTGAAAAAAATTCAAGCATGATTGTGGTATATACCTGTGTTGGTTTGCAGCAGGGAAAGGTGAAAAAGAAGAAGTTAAGATCAAAATTTTTCCACATTAGTCAGATTCCCTAGCACTTTCTACTTTATTCTATAATTGACTTTTCAACCAGTATGTAGTTATTGAGTGTTTTAATATAGCAGACAGCAGACAAAAATAAATTTCATTTGAAAATCTTTCATCATGGCTTTCTCGAATATACAGCCTACTCTGTATTGTCTAAATAGCAACATTGAAGCTATTCAATATTTGAGACCAGCTTATAAATTAAATATATTATAAAAGTTAATTAAATAACTAGTTCTCATTTTAACATTACAAATAGCACTGTCTTTTAAGTAAAATAAGAATGATTATATTAATTACAAATTATACTTTTAGCAAGGGCAAAATGCAATTTTCATTGGCCTAGGAGGCATTTATGCTAAGTCGTTTGTGGGCCAGTTTCCATTTCTATATGTGTGTTGCCTCTGACAAAGGACCGAGTACTGAGGGATGAAAAACCATGAGGAGAAAATTAATATGAAAGCTACGTGGGTTGATCAAGTTCTACTCAGAAGCCTGTGTCCACATGAATTCAGAACCAGAAGAGAAATTCTGACAGTCTGATTCCCCACAGCCCTTTTCCACTGAGTCCTGTGAGTTAGCAGTGGCAGAGGAAAGAGGAGTCCTCTCTGCCATTTGCAAAGCTGACTACATGATCCACAGCAAATCAAACCCAGGAAATCTTTTTAGTCTTGTCCAGTTCAGCTCCACTTCCTTGCCAGGGGCATAACAGCTGAAGTTAAAAGACTTCTACCCAAATGGGAAAATTAGTGCCATTTGTGTAGAGGCAGTAGCCTTATTCAAACTGCTTTCAACCTAATTGGGAAAAGAAAAAAAAAAAGGCTGACTATGACTTGATTATATGTCCTCCAGGGTAGGTGGCACGACTGCGGCTCAAGAATGCCTTTAGGTTTTTCACTTTTTTTTACATAGTTATAGTTTGCATTGTGTTCTTAGGTTCCTGTGTGTGTGTGTTTACTTCAGTTTTTACAATTTGGAATAGGTGAAAAGTACAATGAAATGGTGAACTTTAAGGTGACCAAGATAGGATAGTGTTGGACATGTGCAAGTTCTTCCACTCCTGCCAGTACTTCCATTTCTGAGGTAATTCTTTAGTGGATTTTCTTCTGTGTATTATAAATCTCTGTTTTCTTGCTTAGAAGTAACCCTGATTTTGAGAAGGGGAGCAGAAAAGGAAAAGAACTTTGTCTAAAAACTGATGCCATCTGCAAACCTACGTCTTAAGATAGCTCTGTCAAATTTCAGGTGAACTTTGGCCCTGTTAGTAAATTGGATTTGTATTAAAGAAGGTTAAAAAAATCCGCTCAGGAAGGCCTGCTCCAGAAACTTGTGGTATGCGTGCTTTCCTAACTGATCTGAATGTAACATGCAATTACTAATCAAGACCAATATTCTTATGCATTTGAGGTGAAACTATTCTGGAGTCCAAATGTTAATGCAGGAAAAAGATTGGTCCCCCAAAAGTCAAACTGATAAGATCTTACTAAAATAACTTGATGTTTTTGAATTGCAGCCCATGCTCAAGTGGAAATTCAAGTCATAAAGTCATTATTGAATAACCCCATGGGGTGATTTTTTCCTTCTTTAAACCTGACCTTTTACCTATTATCTCAATTTCATTAACTTAATTTAAAAAGAAAGTCTCAAATAAGAAACAATAGGCTAAAGGGATAAAGTATGAGATCTTTGTGGTAAAATCTACATATAGTGCATGAAGTCTTCTAAATTAGGATTTAACTGGCTTTTAACTCGAGTGGGCTTTTAAGTAGCTAGTTGGTAATATTGTCACTTGACATTTCCTTTTCATATTCTGTGCCATAACTCAAAACTGATTTCCTTTTTATGGGTAAGAGTGGGACTATGTTAAATTAAAAAACAGCAATAACTTACAGTTACAGCCTGACTTTAATATAGAACATGGCTGTGTGTTTACCAGCACCTAAAAGGATTCTAGTGTGATTCATTAGTTATTTTTGGTCTTGGACTTAGATTGATTTTTTTTAATGAAAAGAGTAGCTATAATTTCCTTTTTAGATGACTATATGTATATTAACTATTAGTAATGACAAACAGTCATTTGACTTGTACTTTTAAGTAAAAAAAATTACAAGTTAGTACTTGAACTGATGTCTGGTAAGTAACATTCTAATTGCTCTTAATAATTAAACACTTGAGGGATGCCTGGGTGGCTCAGTTGGTTAAGTGTCTGCCTTTGGCTCATGTCATAATCCCAGGATCCTGGGATCAAGTCCCGCATAAGGCTCCTTGCTCAGCGGGAGGCCTGCTTCTCCCTCTGTCTGCCGCTCCCCCTGCTTGTGTGCTCTTGCTCTCCCCTTCCCTCTCCTCTTCCCTCTCTTCCCTCTGACAAATAAATAAAATCTTTAAAAAAGTAATAACTAAACACTTGAAATTTTATCATAGCTTTTTTAATATCTGAAAAATTTTCTGAATTCATGTAAAAGAGGAAAATACAGAATGATATCTTAATTTTGTTAAATATTGTCGGATTAGCCAAAAGATATTTTCTTTCAGTGATTTGTGGTTTTCAGGCAGAGGTACTAAAAATACCTTTATAGACAAAAGAAGAATATATGAGGAGAAATATAAAGTAAAAGACTAACAAACCAGGTTTGTTTATTTTTTAAAGAACTAAATCTTAAATATAATTTTTATCCTTATGGCGTATAGTTTTTCAAATTCTGGAGAAATGACAGTAATGATATTTTGTGATAAAGATGATCAAAAGATTTGACAAAATCCAGTTTTCCTTTAAAATGAATGTATTTAGTAGTTGGTAAAAGCTAATGTTTTATATTTCCTTTTATTAATTAACACATTGTCACAAAGAAACCAGTGAAATTGGAAATCTAATTATACATCAGTTAAGAATAATTTGAAAAACAGATTTGTTTGAAAAGTAATTCTTCCTTCTGAAGGTGGAGTTGATTGTGCCAGTCATAAATGTCAGTGGAATTTTCTTTTGCAAAATTTATTAAAGGGGAAATGATAATATAGCTTAACATTTCAGAACAGTTACTATGTGGTAGGTAGTTCCATTAGCTAACCTAAAACCACAATTCATACTAGTAATACTAATATATAAATGGAACAGTGTAACTTATTATTGTCCACTTATATTCAGAACACATGTCCAAATTATTATCTAGAACCAACACAAACCATTGTCCTAAATTCCTAGGTTTCAGTGTCATTGAGATCTTTTTTTTCAAGAGCAAATATTAAAATAAAATGTGTCTAACTCTTCTAATTGCCAGAGGAATAATAATGAGATTTATAACTCTATTGATTATTTCCTGTGTGCCTGTGCCTTGTTCCGCATGCTTTATCTGCATTACCTCCAGTAATCTTCACGGCAACAGTCTCGGCGCCATGTTAACTCTTTCACAGACAGGACGACTGTGGCCTGGGGAGATTAAAGAGGTCAGATGGCTAGAAAATGGTGTGGGTCCTAGACTCAAACCTAAGTTTTTCCTGTTCCCACCTCTCTATTCTTGCTTGCTCTACTTCTCGGTAGTTTAGTAGAGTGTCTGTGGAACTCCTTTAAAAAGCCGTTTGTCACTGGTTCTCAGTTATAGCACATCTCTGTCTTTGACTTTTAGAATCAGCTCAAAAGTCCAAGTCTGGCAAAAGACTTAGATGATCCAGGTCATGATGTTTGTGAAGAAAAGAAATAGGCAATGTCTTTAAAGTACCAAGCCCGATCATTCAGAGCGGCTTGTAAATTTTCTCTGGAGATCATTCCAGAAGAATCATAGAGACAGTTTGTTCTCTTTTGGAATCATGACCCTGGAATTGAAATACAGTTAAAGCTTTTAGGACACCTGGCCTGTAATAGATATTCAGTGAAAATTTTTTAAAACAATGAGGGAATGGATAAAAAGCATTTCTTTGCCCGAAATCACTAATACTCATTGTGTGTTCACATATGAGTACCAGGTGTGGGTCGATTGCCACTGACTATGCAGCATTGGACAAGTTACTGCACCTTCTGGAACCTCAGTTTCCTCTTTTGTGAAACAAGAATAATTACATCTTCCTCACTTAGTTGTGAAGATTAAATAAATGATAATTGCTTTTCCTTTGTTACCACACCTGACCTTTTGTGTGGGTCTAAAACCTGTTGCAGTAGTGAGGTTTGAGGGAAAACTGCCAGAGCCAGTCATAATGAGGCTGTGAGTTGAGATAAAAATTCATGTAACTAAACCCACCAGAAAAAGCATCAAGACCAAAGAACAAGATGAAAATGGTGCTTTGCTAGTTCAGAGTAGGGTACAAGCCCAGGCAGAGAGGAGCAGATCCAGGGCTGGATCTCTACTGTTGACTGTGGCTTTAGACAAGCTGCCTGGGCTGTTGATCTGTAAACTGAGAGCACACTTCAGGGCTACCCGAGTCTCTCAAGTGTGGTCCATCTTAAAGCCCTGCCTACAAGGAAGGTGTCAAGTGCCTGTGGTCACTGTACCTCTTTTAGGGGACTTAAGGGAACTCCACAGATGAGGACATTAGCATTCCAGACACACACGTACACACACGTACACACACCCTCAACTTCCAGATCCAGGTTAGCACTTCTTGGACCCGAACCATCCCCTTACCACTATCTTCCCTTCCCCCCAGATTCTCTCACTGCTCTCTCTGATAGCAGAGGAGGTAGGGAGTAGTTTTTATTCTGTAGAGGTTAAAGACTCAGCTCGCCTGTGCAGGAAAATTGCAAAGGCCCCCTTCTGGGCTACCATTTTACAGTGTCTAGAAATTCGATGTTGGTACACAGTGAAAGAGCAAAAGCAGAAGGCTAAAGAGTAAACTGAGTCAGTTTTGCTGGCTGCACAAAACAAAGATTAAAACAGAGAAATGCAAGGAACTTTAATAGCAAAGAAGTATATATGGGGGAGTGTTGAGTGCGAAGGTCAAAGCAAAAATGTTAAAGACGAAATTAGACAAATTTACATGAGAAGAAAATAAAACTGCAAGAAACAAATTTCATAATGGAAAAATGACTTTTAAAAAGCAAAAGCAATGCAAGCTTTAGGATTTTCTTCATCAGAGTCCCTCTTTGGAGGCCCATTGGAGCAGAGTGGTTATATTCCAGGGAAGCAGAGCTTTTATGTGTGTGGGGAAAGTGAGGTTAGGAGGAAGATGATGGGGAACAACATTCTGGGACACCACCACATCCAAATCTAAGCATTTTGAAAGAGAGGTATTTGACAAAAGAATATCCTAAAGTTACTTGAAAATAGGAAGCCGTTCTCTCTTTTTGTGCCTGAAATGGAAAACAGGAACGACACAGATTGAAAGGCATCTGAAGTTTAAAGCATTTAAAGAAACAGAAGAATTTGTCATCAGAAATGTTTCAAAAAAAAATCATTGGAATCCGAGCATCTGGTTGGCTCAGTTGGTTAAGTGTCTGCCTTCAGCTCAGGTCATGATCTCAGGGTCCTGGGATCCAGCCCTGCATCACGCTTCTTGCTCAGCAGGGAGCCTTCTTCTCCCTCTGCCTGCTGCTCCCCCTGCTTGTGCATTCTCTCTCTCTCTGACAAATAAAATCCTTAAAACAAACAAACAAAATCATTGGAATAAAAAAGCTAATAGAGACAACATGATAAATAGAAAAGAAACTTCCAGAAATAATAGCAAATTCTGCATTCCATTTAGGTCAGAGGGACCTGATATAGTTGCTAGAACCTGTGGCATTCTAGAAAATGACACTAGTTTATGCACAATTGTATGCGAGAGTGAGCAGGGAGAAATGAGCTAACATTGTGTACCAGTTGTCAGGGCGTGCTCAGTCTAGCAGAGACTAGGTTAAGTAGGTTGCTGTAGATAGAAGTCTTAACGTACACTTTTATTGTCTCCCTCCCCTACCTCTACATTCTAGGTGCCACATGAGAGTTATGGACAAGGTATGGACTTGAGTGTTGGAAGCTCTGTGTCTGAGGCCTAGCTCAGCGCTTGACTTCTGGCCACATGGCATGGACACAATCACTTCCCACATTTGCTAGATGGGGTTAATGCTAATCTAGTACCTTCCTCACAAGGGTGTTAGGAGAATCAGATGAGCTCACATATGCAAGTATTCTGTAAGTGTACCTGAATGTTTTTACTGTGACAGGTTTTTTTCGAATTATTTCCAAAGAGAAGAAGAAAAATGAGATGAGTTCATTTTTGTTCTCTTCAATCACCAAAGCTCTTGAACCTTTATGACCTCACCTAAATGCAGGGCTTCCTAATCTGGAGTCCATGGGTCACAAGGGGCCTGGGGTTAGAATTCAGGGGATCATGTACTTGGATGCAAAATAAAAATGTGTTTGCACTTTATTTGTACTATCTCTGATTGAAATTTAGCATTTCCTTCCATTAGTGGAGTAGAGACAGCAAGTTGCAGTAATATTTTAGCAGGGCCTGTGATTTTTGTCCAGTGAAAGTCACAGGTAACTTAATGCATTACAGTTGTTGCTGACATCTAGAAATGTTGTCTATGTGTGGCACAGCTTTGACATATTAGTTATTAGACACACTTTTAGATCTTGTTATTTAATATGTTGGGTCACATCTTAAAATGTGCATTTTACTATTTAGATATTTCAATGTAATTGGTTTCCTTTGTAACCTAGTTTATTTTATGCATTTCATGTGCGAAGGGATCCACAGATGGGAAAAAAGTTTGGTTTGTGTTTTTGTTTGTTTTTTTAAGATTTTACTTATTTATTTGACAGAGAGAGAGATAGCGAGAGAGGGAACACAGTCAGGGGGAATGGGAGAGGAAGCAGGCTCCCTGCCAAGCAGTGAACCCGATGTGGGGCTTGATCCCAGGATCCTGGGATCATGACCTGAGCCAAAGGGAGATGCTTAATGACTGAGCCATCCAGGTGCCCCAGTTTGCTTGTTTGTTTGTTTGTTTGTTTTTTGAAGTTATTTTTCTGACAGAGGGCCTATGGCATCCCCAGATACTGATAATAAAACAAGGATTACTGGTACAATGGCTAAACATATAGCCAGAGCTGATAGCGTACTTTAGAGTGAGAAAGTCCAATTATACAAGTTAAAATAGCTTCAGGTTATCATATAATGCAACAGTGCGCTGGACCATCGGAAGCACAGATCTCTTCATCCAGTACCACCTCTGTCATGCATGATAGATTCAGGCCAGAATGTGCAGTGCACCCCGAGGGCTGAAAATCACAGTGCATGCCAAGCCACATACTCACCCTCCAGTTAGGTGCTGACACCTGCGGATGAGGTCTGGATGGCAGACAGTAAGAACATGCAGTTAGAAACCCAAATAAGAAGGTAGATGTTTCTGTTTCATTTTAAAATTTTATTTTGTGTTCTTGCCATTGTACATTTGACTTCTAAAAAAAAATGGCAATGCCTACGATTATTCTGCTCCCATGGGTTTTTGTTTAAACATCCGTCAGACACCCACGGGGTGTCTTACATATTTACATCTTCCTCCTCAGATGGAATTCCAGTACCTTTAGATAGCAATCCTGTCTTGTCATATCCTCTGCTGATTTTATTTGGCATCTGATAAGAGTTGTAGAGTAAATTATACTGGTGCGTACTTTGAGGGGTTGAGACCTTTTATTTTTTCATTTTTGTTTTTATTTTTTTAATATTTCTTTTTTTTTAAAGATTTTATTTATTTATTTGACAGAGATCACAAGTAGACAGAGAGGCAGGCAGAGAGAGAGAGGAGGAAGCAGGCTTCCTGCCAAGCAGAGAGCCTGATGTGGAACTTGATCCCCGGACCCCGAGATCATGACCTGAGCCGAAGGCAGAGACTTTAACCCACTGAGCCACCCAGGCACCCTGAGACCTTTTTTTATTGCATCCATATTCTTCTTTGCCAGCTCTGCTTTCTGCTTAAAAAATTAGGTTTTATTCACCTGTTCATCTTGATTTCTGTATTGGGTATTTGAGCTTCAAAAACAAGGATTTGGTAGACACCATTTTCCTGGGTTTTGTCACAGCTCATGATTTTGACTGTGATGTCCTAGCCATCTGATAAAGCGTGACTTTGAGATCTACTAGTGATATTCATCATGTAACTACGTCAGTGAATCAGAGCCTTTCAGAACTGGAGGGACCCAAATTCTCTTTAGTATTGGTGATCACAGAGGCCAAGAAAGCTCAAGAGACTTAACCCAGGCTTCACAGTGGGTACGTGGCAAACTCAGGAGCTAAGCCCAGTCTCAATCGATCGCCCTTTCACCACAATAGCCTTTCCCTAAAGTATGTTTGATCTTGCGAGATTCTGCGTAGGATTCTTTAGTCAGTTAGTTGTGAAAATACTGCACGACAAACATTGTTATCTATTAAAGATTCTGAGAAGTTCTGCAATAAAGAAATTTGTTTGATGTTAAGTTCTGCAATAAAGAAATTTGTTTGATGTTAATCTACTATTTTTAAGTTTCTTTGACCACAGAATCCTTTTTCTCACCTGCCTCCAGAATACTCTGGGAAATGCTCCCCTACACAGTGGTGAGCTTTGGTGGTGCTGATGGTAACAACAGCATTTAGTGAGCACTTAGCACTATGTACAGGTACTGTTCTAAGTGCTTTACGTAAAAAGACTCACTTAATCCTCATAACCCCCCAGAGAAAGAGGTAATATAATCATCGCCATTTTGCAGATGAAGAGACTGAGGCTAGAGAGGAAGCTGGAGTAAGGAAGGTGTATCACTGAGGCAGCTGCATCACACTGTAAACCAGGGCTTCTCAGCCTTGTCACTGGTGACATTTTGGCCATCTAATTTGTTTGGGGCAGGGAGGCTGCCCTGGGCATCATATCATGTTTAGCCACATCATTGGCCCATACCAAGTTGTGTCAACTAAAAATGTCTCAGACATTGCCAAATGTCCTCTAAATTGCTCCTAGTTGAAAACAACTGCTGTAAACTTGCAGCAGAAATACACTTTCCCAGCCGACCTTCTTAATAGCTTTTACAGTAACTCAGGATCGTGATTGGGCAAATTACACATAGCAGGTTCTGGGACTGTGTCAGGTTGCATATACTTATATGGGGGTGGATGTGAGTTGAACTTGACCCATGTTGTTCTCTTCCACTCCATTTCCATACACTGCTTCCAGTGAGAGAGAGAGCCAAGAGGCCAATATTGTTGCTTCTGCCTGCAACTGCTTATAACTGCCCCATACACACACCCAATTCATATATTGTTTCCATTTTATACTTCCTCTTGGAAGTGACCCCCATAAACACACACACACACACACACACACACACACACACACACACACACAGAGTCTTTTTTTTCTCTGTGTAGTAGAGGACTTAACACATTTGAATTACTCTACAGTAAGAAGTTATGTCTGAGCCAAGATTAACTGCTGCCAAGGAAAACATACCCAACAGTGAATAACTCACAAAAATTTGGTGAAGAAAAAATAAAGTTGTATGATGAAGTATGCTACTAAGGTATTGGGTTTTATTTTTCCAGTGTGATAACCTGTTACATTCACACACCACGAATAGATTTAAGGTTTCTGGCCATTGTTTCTTTGTAATTTAATATGCCATTTTTGGGAGCAGCTGAAGTATAATAAAAACAACAGTGAAATACCTAGGTTTAAATCCTGGCTCTGCCAAACATTTACTAACTCAGTGACCTCACCTCATTTTTTCTAAGGGTTTAGTTCCTCACCAATAAGATGGGGTAATGATATGAAACATTATATTGTTGAAAGGTTGAAAGGAGAAAATATATGCCCAATATCCAGACCAGGTCCTTCCAGGACCAGTTTCTCAAGGAACTCTATCACGGTTTGAGCTTCATAATCCTTTTTGGTAATTCTTTACGTGTAAACCAGTTGTCTTTGAAAGTAACAGAGATATTATCAAGTAGTCCAGTGCAGGTAACTCTTATTACAAAATGGGGTTTGGAAGGCAGGGAGAGTACATACAGTACTCAGAGCCATTGAATCTTGAAAGCTTTGCATTTAAAGACAGCAACAGAGTGAGGGGTGGGAGAGAAGGGATTGACAGAGGAACTCTGGGAGCCAAAGCTTATCCTCTACTCTTGGTGGCCATTTAGTGATTCAGCCTTCCAATGGATATGTGTGTGCTGGACACTAAGCAATCAATAGGGATAGAAAGAGACCAAGTAACAAAAATAGCAACACTAGCTCTCCATCTGTCCCCTTGGAACTTAGTGACTGTGTCATGTCTTTGTCCCAACTCCTATGGATAGTTGCTACCTAGAATGCTGATTTGACAAGGGTGTTCAGCGTTGGCCAAATTCACCAGAAAGAATGCTGTGATCCATTAATATTGTCTGCCGTGGATAAGATATAAAGGCTGTGACTGCACAGAATTTGACAGTCCTTAGGAAATGTGGGTCTCACTGATTAGTACATCATGAAACCACTTTTGTGGATCACCATGAGCGTACCCGAATGTTTATAGCAGCAATGTCTACAATAGCCAGACTATGGAAAGAACCTAGATGTCCATCAACAGATGAATGGATAAAGAAGATGTGGTATATATACACAATGGAATACTATGCAGCCATCAAAAGAAATGAAATCTTGCCATTTGCGACGACGTGGATGGAACTAGAGCGTATCATGCTTAGTGAAATAAGTCAATCGGAGAAAGACAACTATCATATGATCTCCCTGATATGAGGACATGGAGAAGCAACATGGGGGGGTAGGGGGATAGGAGAAGAATAAATGAAACAAGATGGGATTGGGAGGGAGACAAACCATAAATGACTCTTAATCTCACAAAACAAACTGGGGGTTCCTGGGGGGAGGTGGGGTTGGGAGAGGGGGAGCGGGCTATGGACATTGGGGAGGGGAGGCGAACCATAAGAGACTATGGACTCTGAAAAACAACCTGAAGGTTTTGAAGGGTCAGGGGTGGGAGGTTGGGGCAACCTGAGGGTTTTGAAGGGTCAAGGGTGGGAGGTTGGGGGAACAGGTGGTGGGTAATGGGGAGGGCACGTTTTGCATGGAGCACTGGGTGTTGTGCAAAAAGAATGAATACTGTTACGCTGAAAAAATAAATAAAATGGAAAAAAAAATAAATAAATAAAACCAGAAAAAAAAAAAAGAAAAGAAATAGAAAAACAAAAGACTGCTTTGCACATAGTGATAAACATTGCTTTGTGAAACTTTTGTTTTAGTTATATACATCTTGTGTAATAGGTTGTGATGTAAAATGGATTTCCTACAATAGGTCCTGTAACAAATGTGATTCTGGTGGTTACATGAACTCCTATTCTTTTTTCTCTATGTTCATACTGTTTTTGTTTTTCTGAAACAACATGGTATGTTTGATAGTTTGTGCATGATAAATGAAAAACAGAACAACTCATACATTCTAGAAGTCATTCTTCAATACATGGTGTGTTTATCCTTTGAGTCTACTTCCATTAGAGTCTTTGTATTTTCTTTGGGGTCATTAACAACTTTATTTATAGTCCATTTTGAGGGGAGATGTAGAAGTACCAAGTAGTTAGAAGGCACTTGAGTGAAGCTGGCTTTATAATATAGACCATGCCACTTTAGAGCTGTGTGACCCAGAGAAGCTACTTAAAACTTGGATTTTGTGGCCACCACACATGTTTATTTTTACACACACACACACACACACACACACACACACACACACAGGAGATCTTGATTCAGAATTCTCTGGTTACTCCCTAGAGCAACATAGATATATATGTTCTCCTGTTGCATTGGTGGATCATACCACATGGCAAGATTTTGTTAAATATGAGACATAAAAATGTGGCTATCTATCACATATTGAGAGCATGTCCATCATTAATGATTAGGAGAAACCAACACCATTTTATTAGTTCTTGACCCAACATCTGATGGTTCTATTTAATTCCCAAAATGTCAGGAGAGAAATGAAGCTGTAATAAGAGAAATGTCCATAAAAGGAGAAGAGTACTTGGAAACCATGAGGATAGAGAATAGGGAATAAGAGGTAAGAAGCAGGATAATATAAAAGACCACACTTTGCTTTTATTCTGATGGTGATTTCAGGCATAAGATGGTTATTTAAAAATCCTACAGTGAAAAAAAAAAATCCTACAGTGATGTTGTGTAATTAGGGAAAATCCTGCTGTATGGCTTGCCTGGATGTTCCTTAGATAAGAATTACATATTTTAAACATCCTTTTAAACACGATAATGATATGCCTGGGTGACTCAATTGGTTAAGTGTCCAGCTCTTGATTTCGGTTCAGATCATGATCTCAGGGTCTTGAGGTCAGGCTCCGTGCTGGGCATGAAGTCTGCTTGAGATTTTCTCTCTCTCCCTTTCCTTTTCCCTCCCTCCCTGTCCCCTCCACTTATGTGTCCACAATCTCACTCTCTCTCTCAAAAACTAAAACAAAAAAAGATAAAATGAAAGCACCTTGAGGTGGAGTAAGACAGAACTGGGTTAGAATGCTTGGCAGATCACTTCACCTCTTGGAACCTCAGTGACCTCTCAGGCAAAAGGGATGTAATACTGTATTTCACAGGGCAGGGATCAAGGTGAGCCGAGAGCGATAGCCCATGATGAATGGCCACAAAAAGTTCTCCTCAATCTCCTACCCTATCGGAGAAAGATTTGGAGTTTATTTTTAAAACATAAGCAGTTTCCACATGAACGCATGTGAAACATTATAGACAAGATCAGTGTTTTGAGAGCATAAAGTAAAACTTTCTCAAAGGACCTTTGAAAAGAGTAAGTCTTTCACACTCTACCTATGTACCTGTGGCTGCCTGCCTTGTCTGGGTGCCAGAAGCAGAGGGAAAGGAGCGTACCAAGGCCACCACTTACACCAACTGGCTTACTCGCTATTGTGTCTCATAACACCTGCCAAATAAATGGTGTATCATACACATTGAATGTGAACTTGGTATTCCTTGTTCTCACAGACGATTTGTATCTACATCTCTGAATTGGGTAAGTTAGGCAATCAGACTATCCCATCTGGTCTAATGGGGTTCCACTCAAGACTTCATATCTTAAGATCCTATGGTTCTTCATCCATTTGAATTGTGATCCACACAGTATCTTTGCTATTTTTCCTACTAGTTTAATATCTTGAAGATGTTTCAGCTTTCACTTGGCTTGGGCATTATCTATACCTATGATCAGAACATTAGCAAAAGTGACTGTTCTATCCTGACTCTTTCAACCCCTACCTCCTCTAAAAGTCCTTGTTTGTATATCACAATATTTGCTGAAAGCAGAACTTCCTTTTCAAGAAGTAATTCACCAAGTGACAAGCCATATTTGCATGTGAGCACAAACAGATGGTGTACTTGTCAAAACAGGTACCTGTAATGCATGCATTTTATAAAATTTCCTGGAAAAATACACTTTGCTGCTCAGAACGGGCACTTTTAAAAGTGGGCATTCACTTGGCTTACTGAGAAGGACAACCCAGAGCTGACCTTGCTTGCCCAGGCAAAATATGCTGCACCATGATTTCCTCGACCCTTCCCAAAGTTTTCTGTCCTCTATCCATGAATGACCTTGGTGTGTACTTTCTTTTCTACTGGTTCCTCTGTAGATTGGCATTAATGTATCCAACCACTCATGGCTTTGTTGGACTTTTTATATGGAAATGTTTTGTTTCATTAGGAGTGTCAAAGACGTAGGAATACTGACTTTATGGGAAGGTTTTGAAATTGCCACCCTGCAAATTATAGAATATTTCATCACCACAGTTAAAATTCTAATAGATACTGATTGAGGAAGAAAACAAATGTTATTCTGGTAGCACAGAAGACAGCTATTTTATCATTTTCCTAGACTTAGAAATATATTAATTAATTTCAAGTCTGCACTGTTTCAAATCATTGAAATTTATGAATTAGCTTAAATTTACCTTTCAAGATTTACTAATTCAGAAGCATGATCTTTAATACAGATGTTATGCAGTTTTTAGAGATTTACTGGCAGAATTCTGCAATTATGAGCCCTAAAGAAGTAAATACTTTCTAAAATTTTTACTCATTTAGCCAGCTCTGTTCTACCTTTGTACTCGTGGTATTATTTAGCTCAGATATTACAAGCAATGTGCTTTTCATTGAATTTTTGAACACTTGGTTATAATTTTAAGAAATGCCTGCTAGATACAGGCAAAAGCTAAGTCAATGCTAATATGCAAAAATCAAAGTTTTTTAAAAAGACCTAAGAATTTAAAATGTTTCAATTCATTTTAAGTAAGATGGTCATTCTTTAAAAATCTTTTAAAAAATCTTTTTGACACTCATCATCAAGGTGAGAAAATTTAAACAATTCAGTTCCTGCTTTTGCCAGTAGGTGCTTTATGCTAATCATGTCAGTACCTTGGAAAGCTGTCAAGGGTTTGACAAACCGAATGCAATGAGCCATTAACTCCAGAAGCCAAATCCCCCCTAAATAATTTTCTAGAGGCAAGTGTTTTCTGATGTGCTCAGACCTAACAGTGCCTTCTGTTTCTCTGCAAATGCCGCAGACCTTCATAAACCACCATCATGTACTCACTTGATTAACGTAATACACACACAGGCTTTATGGAGGGCCACACAGTGTGAGGCTTATAACACAGAGGTACTACTGGTGGGTGGGTGGGTGGGCATCTAACCTCAGCCTCACCGAAGTTTATAATTTCCTACAAGGAAATCACTGGGTTCTTCTTGATTTTAAACAGGTTCTCACTATTGGATCCACTAGAATTATGCCTTTGAGAGATGATCTCACTATTGGATCCACTAGAAGTGTGCCTTTGAGAGGTGATCTTTTCTTTTTTTTTTTTAACTTTGTCTCCACACCCAGCCTGGAGCCCAATATGGAGCTTGAACTTATGACCCTGAGATCAAGATCTGAGCTGAGATCAAGAGTGGACTCAACCGACTGAGCCACCAGGGCACCCCAACACTCTAAAAGACTTTTAAAAACATCATCTCTTGCAACATGGGGGGCTGGGAGGTAGGAGAAGAATAAATGAAACAAGATGGGATTGGGAGGGAGACAAACCATAAGTGACTCTTAATCTCACAGAATAAAGTGAGGGTTGCTGGGGGGAGGGGGGTCCGGAGAGGGGGGTGGGGTTATGGACATTGGGGAGGGTATGTGCTATGGTGAGTGCTATGAAGTGTGTAAACCTGGCGATACACAGAACTGTACCCCTGGGGATAAAAATACATTATATGTTTATAAACAAACAAACAACAAACAAAAACAAACAAAAAAAAACATCATCTCTTGGGGCACCTGGGTGTCTCAGTCAGTTAAGTGTCAGACTCTTGAAATCAGCTCAGATTCATGATCTCAGGGTATGGAAGTGGAAGCGAGCCCCATATGGGGCTCGACACTCAGAGTGGACAGGTCTGCTTGTCGTTTTCTATCTCTGTTCCTCCTCCCACTCATGCACTCTCTCCCTCTCTTAAAACAAAAAATTCTTTTAAAGTGTTAATAATTATAGAATTAATAAAGTCCCATAATAAGTCACAATCATTGTGTTTGATGATTTGATACATAGAATAATTAGGCTGATTTCCAATGCTAACTTATTTGGAGTCGGATGCAGTGCTGAGTCTGAGTGGGGGGTATCTCTCTGCAGCGAGGATATAAACACCTCTCCTGGTTTGGCAGTTTGGCAGTTTGGGAAGTGTGGCCATGATCACAGGGCCTTCAGAATCAGAGTTGGGACAGCTAGTCATTTTCCTTCTCATAACTTTTTGATACAGTACTTCTTTCATACTCAGAGTAATGCTTTCAAGTGTGCCTAGTGTCTAAAAGTTGTGGAGAGCAAAGTGTGGTTTGAAAAATACATTTTTTTTTTTTTCTGGCCTGACCTTGCATTAACTTAAAAGAAAATACAGATTATATGGTTATATCCGCAATGCCTCCTGACTTTGGGAGATATTGAGGTGTAGATTAAAAAAAAAAAAAAGATAGTAAATATGCACAAAAAAATTTATGGAAGGATAGCTCCTTGTGATTTTTTTTTTTTATAATTATTACTCTTGACACATTTTATCTTCAAAGTACTTGGCAAATATTAATTAACTTTTTAAAACTTTAAAGGAACTCAAGTCAACTTGCTTTTTCATAGAGAATATCCCATTGAAGTTAGGTGGTCTAAGATTGAGCTATAATTGAGCTATAATAGAATTATTAAAAGATTCTTAATAGGGATGCCTGGGCTTCAAAGAACAGAGATCTAAATGGAATAAAGCAACATCTAAGAAATTAATTTGGTTCATGTTGTAGAAAAACTGAATTTATTGTCTTGGCCAAATAAATTCATGTCCAAATAAAATCCCTTCGTAGTAAGAAATGGACTGGATTTAATTTGATTTCTGCACTATTTGGGAGGCTGTAGAGTGACACTTGGTCTGATATTTACATTAAACATTCGTAGAATTTGGTCCATGTAGACATATGATTAAAGAATTACTATTTCCATATTGACAAGTAGCAAAAAATCAATAATCCCAGATTTAATCCATTCTAATAAAAATAAGTGGTCTAAAATGGTGATCATTGAAAAATATTCTCAAATCAATGAATTTCAAAAAATTCAAAACAATGAATTTATCTATTTATCAGTAGTTTTTTTTTTTTTTAAGATTTTATTTATTTATTTGACAGAGAGAGATCACAAGTAGGCAGAGAGGCAGGCAGAGAGAGAGGAGGAAGCAGGCTCCCCACGGAGCAGAGAGCCTGATGCGGGGCTCGATCCCAGGACCCCGAGATCATGACCTGAGCTGAAGGCAGCGGCTTAATCCACTGAGCCACCCAGGCGCCCCTATTTATCAGTAGTTTTGACAGACTGTACCAGGTCCAGAGTTCAGAACATCCTGTAGTTTTAAAATAATTTAATTCCCATAAGACTTAAAGATTTGCTTTCTTTGAAGGTTTCACCTTTAAGGTGATTATTCCAATATGGCACACATCATTTCCTGACTAGTGGCTCCCCAAACTGCTTACATTTATGACATGTTCCATTCCTACCTGCCCCCTTCATGCACACACCAGGAAAAGGTATCAGTGTCAAGTTAATATTTAACTCCAGGGGCGATGAGGAAGTGCTCCGGTGGGTAAATCCAAAACCCTGCACGCCAGCAGTACTTCATAATCCTTTCCATGTAGGAAGAGCAACTGATAGAATACAATATATATTTTTAAAGATTCACATAAACATAAGAATAATATAAACAAAGTAATTAAGGTGTAGTTCCTGGGATATCTAAAGTAGCCCTTACCTACCTGAAACTCTTGTTTTCTTATTTGTAATAGTGCTACAGGTTAAAAAATAAAACCAGAAAACCAGCTCAGTCCGTATCATATAGTATGATTTTGATAAGTGCATACTCCCTGTCTTCAGAGTCAAAGTCCTTGCACGTTTCTGTTTTAGGAGAAAGAGAGCAGAGCTAATTCTGTTTAGTTCCTGGCTGCTTCATGCCTGAGATCATTTGCATGAACTGTCTCTCCCCTAGCCAAGTTCCATCCTGCCTTATCAGTTTTTTGAACTTCTGTTTAGTCTTCAAAGTCCTGCTCAGGCTTTAGTTCCTCTGCGAAGCTTTCTATGACTTCCTTCCAGACAAAATCATCTATCTTTTCCCTGAGTTTTTGAATCTTTAGATAATTTCTGTTCTTATCTCTATCATAATCATGTGTTATTTTCTCATCATTCCACCTTCTCCACTTGGTTGTTAGCCCATTTAAGTACTGAACTGCATTGGGTTTGTATCTGTTTTTTATTCCTTGGTATATGAAGATGAAGCAGTAAATCTTTGTTGAGATGAAGTGAAAATGCTCACTGTAAACACGAAAAGGTCTTTGAGATTCAGTTTAAATAAAACAACTTTTTTTACTCTGCTCCACTTAAAGAAAATGTTATCTTATTTTTGCAATAAAAATTAAATCTGGGGCGCCTGGATGGCTCAGTGGGTTAAGCCTCTGCCTTCGGCTCAGGTCATGATCTTAGGGTCCTGGAATCGAGCCCCACATCAGGCTCTCTGCTCCACAGGGAGACACCCCCCCCCCCCGCCCTGCCTGCCTCTCTGCCTAATTGTGATCTCTGTCAAATAAATAAATAAAATCTTTAAAAAATTAAATCCATTCCATTGCAGAAATTTTGGAAAACACATGCATTTTAAAGATAAAAATTGAAATAATTTATTATTTCGCTAGGAGATTAAACATCATTCACATTTTGATATACTTCCTCATTCTTTTTACTTAAAGGTATAAATACATGTATACATATGTATTTAAACAAAATGGGGATACTATGGTATTGTCTAACTGCTTTGCTTTTTGCCAAGTAGTTCGTAATTAGCTTCATATTTTAAGTACTCTCCTAAGACATAGACCTACTATAATTTATTATTGGCAATATAATTTTTTTCCAGTTTTTTGTTTGTGGCTATACTAAAATACTGAAATATTTCTATGCTGATTGAAAATTAGTCACCACCCCAGGTGTCCTGAGTGCCCTCCCTCTACCCCTCCCCCCAGACTCCTGATGACCCAGCAATTAATGGGTTACAAATTAGCACAGTCACAGCCCTCTAGGACACACGTGGCATCCACTCTGATTAGTTCCGACTATGATAAATCTTTTCAAAATCATTAATTATATCCTGAATCTTTGTATCCCTCTCTCTCTCTCTCTCTCTCTCTCTCTCTCTCTCTCTTTTAAATTTAGGTAGTTTCTACACCTGACCTGGGTCTTGAACTCATGACCCCATGATCAAGAGTCACATGCTCTTCTGACTGAGCTGGTCAGGTGCCCGGCATCTCTCAGTCTTTCTCTAAAGATCTAAAAATGAATATATTTTGCCAGCAATTATGTGTTAGGAGCCTGTCATGAAACAGATCACTCAAATTAGGATAATTCATTTGTATAGGGTTTAGTAACAGTCCTACAGGATTCAGTAAAGGAACTGTTAAAAAGGGAGAGGAGAGAGTAGGAGCAGATCTGGTAAGAGCAGAGATGATTTTCAACCCGGAGCATGCAGATGCAAGCAGGAGTGGTTATAGGGACCTGCGGAGGAGAGACACCTTGAGAAGAGCTGTGACTTTCGGTTGAGCTCCCACAGGGAGCAAAGCAGGGAGTACCCACTCCAGTTTCCCTTTCTTCTTTCCCTCAGATCTCCTATCAGGGCACCTCAACTCCCAAGAGGGAGTCAAAGGATGGGGAGATCCGTTTATATAGTCCTTTATAGGTCAGCTTCCCAGGATGGAGAAGGGTAGGGAGTTAATTTGGAGTGGTAAACTCAAAAGAGAGCTAGCACACTTACAGCCTCCTTACTCCATTATGAAAACTTGTCTTAAGAAAAAATGATGTCTTAGATCCTCAAATGTAGGCTATAATGGGTGTTGGTTGATTATATTTACAGATAATCTGAATGGATTTACAGGGAGTGCAGCCGCCATCCTCTTGTGTCTACAGATAGAGCCTTCTCAGTCACTACCAGTTTATCGTGGAGGCTTCCCCTCATGTTTCCTCCATTCAGCGTTCCCCAGCTTGTTAACAAGAATCAGCTGACCATGAGGTGACCATCCACCTACTGCAAAGCCTTCTGTCTCTGGTTCTATATTACACTCTGGCTGCACATTACAGTCAAGTGCGGAGTTCTTGTGACCATACCAATGCTCAAGCCCTGTTGAGAGATTCTGGTTTATTCACTGTGCTCCAAGTGTTCAGGCCTCAGTAGTGTTAAAAAGTGCAGAGGATTCTAGTGAACAGGGGCAGAGAACCCCTGTTGTGCTGGAGGCTTCAGCAAGCCCTAGAATTCCCAGGAAGGGGCGGTGCGTGGGGGGTGGGACTGTCTGCTCTGCTTCAGCTTCCGGCAGCTGCTTGCTCTCCCAGCCCCTCTGCTGGTCCCCCTGGACACTGATGATGACGTCTGGAGGAAATGAAAGTCAGCTTCTGATCTGGAAGAAGATTGGAGTCTCGGTTTCTGACATGGTAGTTGGGATTAAGTTGCTCTTAGTTTTACTGCTTTTAAGACATTTTGTAAATCAGAAATAAACCGAGTAATAAGACTTCGGTGAGAAGCAAATTTCTGAGCTTATATAATATGGAAACAGAGTTCTATTTTCCCAAGATTCATCCATGGATAGCCCATCATACACTCTAAGTGGTTACTATATATTTTGTGCATATATGAAATATAAATGTTCGTAACATTTAAGTTTTAGGGGAAAACACACATTTTAAGTAGAGGTGGTCATAATTTTTGAAGATTTTATTTATTTATTTGAGAGAGAGAATGAGCGAGAGAGTGACTTTGAGCTGGGGTTGAGGAGGGAAGGGGTAGAGGAAGAGGGAGAAGCAGACTCCCCACTGAGCAAGGAGCCCCATGTGGGGCTTGAACCCAGCATCCTGAAATCATGACCTGAGCTGTAGGCAGACACTTAACCAACTGAGCCACCTGGGTGCCCTGAGGTGTTCATATTTTTAATGTTTCCAAATGGCTCAGGAGAATTATCTTAAGTCATAGAGTAAATTTTAGTAGCATTTCTAGGTATAAAGAAATAGTATTTCTAAAAATCTGCATTTCTCCCTGGTAATAAACATCGTGGAAGTTGAAGTGTAAGATTATAATTTATTATTGAAGACATTTACATTGCCTGCTACCTCATGTTTTATTTTACTTTATTTTTTTAAATTTTATTTAGTTAACATACAGTGCAGTATTGCTTTCTGGACTAGAATTCAGTGATTCATTATTACGTAATGTTTTAAATGAAGAGGGGTGAGTTGTATTTTTTTTTATTTACATTTTCTTTTTACCAACACTTTTATGAAATCCAAGCATCCTTGGTTCTATTCTACCCCATCCATTGTGTTTGGAAAAGTGCCTTGTCACCTATTTGCTTTTTCCAGGTACAACCCAGGCCACTTCTTTGCTTCAGGTCTTTAAAAAAGTCATCATCCTTGTAGTACCAGATATTTTGCAATTTAGTAAATGGAAAGGTGTGCATTCTCTTCGGGGTACCAAACATCACAGAACCAGAGTTGAATCTCGTTAAAATATTCTCCATCCCCTTTTGAGTATTTTTTCTTGCTGAAAGTCCAACATAAGTTATGACTCTAGAAAACTAATTGCAAATTAATAAGGAAAAAGATTGTTCTTATATCTCTGTCTTGGGAGTATGTATTTGTTTGTCTTGGAATTCCACATAGTAACTAAATACATTAATGGCTGTCATCAAGAACTGAAATTATTTTGATTTTTCTGCTGCTTACATTTCAGAGTGAACATTCTCAGGGTGATATCAGTAATCAAGACATCAAGCTTTTAGGAAAAGATAATTCCTGTCAATGCAAGTAGAAACATAATTAAGGATATGTAAATGGATCTTCACTGCAATAAGAAATAAACATATTTGTGGTAACCTACTCCTCTAAAAAACAAAAATCCTAAGGGCAGGGACTTCCTCACCATCTGGGGGATGAACACTTTTCCCTTGTGGTTACATCAGATTACCAAATGCTGGCAGAAAAGCAGCATGAAAGGCTAGTGATGAACATTTGAGGATAATGTGCTGCTATGGCACAGACCGCAGCCCCTTAGTGCACTGCCAAGTTCTTTTTGGGGTGGACTTGCCTCCTCTTCACCCAAGCTGGGCTTGTGTCTTCGCTTCTCTAGGTTTTTCGTTCAGTCTCCTTGTTTGTGCTCTTCTGTTTCTTGAGTTTATTTGAGATTCTTGCAGGCTTTTACGGGGAAAATGATTTATACACTTTTAAGAAGTATTTCCAGAGCACTTCAAGTTGTTTAGAGGAAATAACTAAAAATGCACACATTTACTCTTTTTCTTGTTTACATCTATTAAGATTTATATTTCCTTGGTGAATATTAAAATTAAATAATTTTAGCCCTAGACAGGACCTTGGTGATCCAGTCAGTGAGAGGGCAGCATAACTGGGAAAAGTGCAAAGGAAAAACATGGTTATTATTTTGTTTTTAAACAAAGTAGATTTCCTCGTGAATCAGATTTGAGTTATAAAGCATCAATCCTGCACATTCTCTATAAAGAGTATAAAACAGGAATGGTGATGCTTACCTTACAGGGAATTGGGAGGATTGGAAATAATCCAATAGCATGTATAAAAGCCTAAAATAGAAACAAATGACAGCCATTGTTGTCTCTCCTGCACACTGCCCACCTCTCCTCCCCTAACCTGTTACTTGTGCAGCATGACCTTCACTCCAGTGTCCTTGATGTGGTCAGGCCGTATTCCTTCCTAAAGCCTTCTTCTGGGTTCTAGCTCTTCTTGGAGCCCTATAGTCTCTGGATCAGAAAACTGCCCTGTCATCAGGAGTTGCACAAGGCATTAAATTTTAATTTTAATTAGATTTTAATTAGGGCAAAAGTGTGTAGAGACTGGGCCCAGTTTACCGGTGTGCCTTCATCGACAGCACCGAAATTACCTGCAAGGGAAAATTTTGAAAAACAAAAACACAGCCTCCAGTAAATATAACTTAGCATGCCTTAGTTTGTTCCTTTGTTAGAATAGAGCATACGTCATCATCATCACCATCATCATCATCACCATTGTCATCATCATCATGGCACTGCCTGAGCAGAGTCTTGAAGATGAATTCTGGTTTGCCAGACAGAGCAAGGGGCATGTTAGGGGGATTACAGGGAACAACACTTGCAAAGGGCTAGAGACTCAGCATTCTAAGGGAATGCCACTTTCAGGTGGGGAGCCCTTGGGTTTTGGATCACTTGGGAGATCCTCCTGCCACGTGTGCTTTGTCTGACTTTGGTGATATTTGGTTCACAGGTAACCGTCTACTTTGATAATAAAATGTTTTACATTTTAATTATATGTTCAGAGAGTATTCGAAAGATGACTGACAGAAGAAAATGGAGTCATTTATAGTTCTGCTGTGAATCAGCATGGTGGGTCGTTCCTTTGAGTTCTGGATGCTTCCTTTTGGATGGATCTTTTTAGATTCCTGAAGCAGGATGACCATTGAGAGGATTATGTGAGGGGCAGGAGAAAAGGTATGAACAAAGTAGAGCTGGGGATGTAGCTGACATGCCAGGGGGATGGTGAGGAGATAAATATAGCCCCAGAGGGAGAGCCACGTTGGTGAGTCGAAAGTGAGACTGGTGAGATTATGTTAGTGGGGTGACAGAGTGCGGACCTCAGGGAAGATATGCTGAATTTTGGCTCTGACATCTACTGGCAGTATAATTATAAATTAATCACTTAACCTTTCTGAAGTTTAGTTTCCTCAGCTTTAAAATGGAGATAATTTCCCTCAACAGCCCTTCAGTTCGGAGGTAGGATTTAATAACAAAATAGTTGTGAAGTGCTTGACACTTAATATATTCTAAATTCATCCTCCCTTTGGTTTAGGCTTTGGAGGACCTAAATATGAAGCTAATGGGAAACTCAATCATTAATATATTTAAGATATTTGTACTTTAAGATATACACAATACCAGATCTTTAAGGGTGGTGGCTAGCCAGTGATTGAAGGGGTATCCTTACGCTTAGCTGCACTTTGGGGGGCACCATATATTCCTGATAAGTCACTCAGCTCCTCCTGTGATTCACAGTAGCCCCACATTCTCTACATTTTCACACATGAAAGCATTGCTCACCCACCATCAGAGTGCGCCAGAGTGCTTAGTTTCTTTGCAGAAGTGTTGCCAGGGTTGCACACATCTGTCCCTAGTCTCTCAAAACCCTGGCCCCTATAAGGCCAACAGCACACATTTTTTAGGTGACTAGCTATGATTGAAGAGATGGTCCATGACCATGAAGCCCAGAGAAAGAAGAATGACTCACAAATAAAGTAATGACCCTACTGTGGAATAAACAATTCAGTTTAATAAAGTACATATCTTAAAGGCCTGATTAGGCTCAAAATCTTTAGGAAAAGATGCCAGTTACCAGTCCACACCAGTGCATTGAAGAGATCAATCTTCAAAAGGATAATTGAATCATAACCTGAAACAATAGGATTTTTAGTGAGTAATAGCATTAAATGAAATTCTGGGAATATGGAGTTTAAGATGAGCATAAGAGAGCAAAGCAAGAGTTCATATTTCATGTGTATGGAATGCTCTGAAGTCTAGTTTAATTTTAGGTCCATAGAAAATTTGTTAAGCAGGAAAGGATCCAACCTTACTCTCTAAAACTGATTTTAAATGTGGCACATACACTCTTTTCCTTCTTAAGCTTAATTTTCTTTTAAAGTTTAATATAGTTCCAGAAGTCTTCACAGTGGGGCTGTCTTTTGCCCTCTTGCAAAGATCCCGCACAGCCTTCCTTCACACCCCTTCAGCCCCATAAGACAAATGAACTTATCCAGTGCCACAGGATACAATTTAATGTTCAAGGAACATCAATCCTCAAGGAAATTGATGCCACAGATTCTTTAAATTGAAGTTCCAGGTGGTGGCTTCAGACGAGGATTAACTCAAGATCTCTCTAATCAGGAGTCTACATTTTTAAAATATTTGTCCTCTCCAGAGTTCTCAATTTCTTTGAAAGTCACCTCTACCTATCCAAGAGCACAGAATGGAAAACTGGGCTTGTTTGTTTGTTTGTTTGTTTGTTTGTTTGTTTGTTTGTTTTTTCTTGGTTCCTCCATTTCCTTAGGCCCTCAAGTCCTCAAGCAAGTTTTTCTGTTCTGCCTCTCTAGTATATCTCAAATCTGTGTGCTTTTCCTCCTTCATCAAACTGACGGCATCTCTGCCCAGACAGCCTTGGTGGCCCCTGGCTGGTCTCTGTGCATCCACTCCGGCCCCTCCTGTCTGTTCGCCACAAAAGATCAGCAAGAACAATCCTGTCAATAGACAAGTTTTAAAAGTAACGTGATATGAAGTGTTGAAATTTAAAACACACGTACATAAACACGTAAGTCTTCTCCTGTTGCTTCCTATAAAGCCCTCGGCAGCTTCCCATCGATCTCAGTAAAATAACACAAATCTTTATTTTTCTTTCATTTTACAGATACAGATGGGCTTTTTTGCTAAAACCCCCTTTTCATCCTATTGTGTCCTGGCGATGCAGAGACAAATCAGCCTTGTCTCCAACCCTCAAGGAGCCCATAGTCTAGCCAAACAGTGCTTGATCAAGGTTTACTTGTTTATTCCTAAATATTCACTGAAATCCTGTAACTTACCATCACAGTTGGAGAATGAACTTAGGTGTCCTTTGACTTTGTTATGCCTGTTAGTGAAATGGGTGGCTTGAGCAAACACAGCGTATGCTGCTCTGAGGATAATTTTGACCCAGTCTGTCTAAAGCCAGAGCACATAGTCTTTCTTATTGTTATCATTATGCTAGGTCAGTCATCTTTCTACAGTAACACTGCATAGCAAACAACCAGAAAACCTGAAGGAGTTCAGCATTAAGTATTTATTTGCTTTCCCATTGGAGTGGTCAGCTAAGCAGCTCTGTTCATCTTGCTGGCTCACTCACCGGGGTTGGCTGGCTGTCAGCTGACCAACGCTGGCCTTGGCTAGGATGACCAGGGAGACTTTGCTGTGCTATCTTTGTCTTATTTTTCCGTAGAGTAGCTGGGATATGTTCTCATAGTGATGGCTAAGGCTCAAGAGGGAGCAGGTAAGTAGAGTCTTATAAGTGGTTTCTGAACTCTGCTTGCATCATATCTTGCTGACATCACAAGTTGACTCAAGTGAATTACACAGCTAACTCCAGAGTCAGAACAGGTACTGCCAAGTTACATGGCCAGGAGGGGATTCAAGGAGAATTGAGGCCATAATTGTAATCCATCACAATGCCATGATTTTGCTTATTATATTTTGTGTGTAATTTGATCATAGGACTTAACCAGATTAAGTGGAAATATATAATGTGTTAATGGTTTACCCTTTCTCCAGTGCCCAACTTGGGGAACCAACTATGGACAAAGACCCTGTCTTCAGTGCAATGTTTGGCATAAAATAGATGCCCAACAGATGTTAAACTAACAGAATTATTAGTACGCTGGTGACCTTGGGCTGTTGACTTGAGATAATTAAATGTACTCAGCCACAGCTTAATCATTTATAAATAGGAAATAATAATAATAACAACTGCAACCACTTCTCTAAGGACTAAATAGGGGCAAAAATGTAAAAGTGTAAAATGTAAATGTACATTTACATTAATGTAAATGTACATTTACATTAATGTAAATGTACACTTACAACTACATTTACAAAAATGTAAAAATGTAAAAAAGATGATTGTTTCTTCCCCTCCCCCAACCTTCCTTCCTCACTGGGAAAATCTTGGCCTACCTTAGGCAAGAATTTGTAGGATAGAGAACCACCTATTGAAAATATCTTCCAGGGGCTCCTGGGTGGATCAGTGGGTTAAAGCCTCTGCCTTCCGCTCAGGTCATGATCTCAGGGTCCTGGGATTGAGCCCCGCATCTGGCTCTCTGCTCAGCGGGGAGCCTGCTTCCCTTCCTCTCTCTCTCTGCCTGCCTCTCTGCCTATTTGTGATCTCTGTCAAATAAATAAAAAAAAAAATCTTAAGAAAAAGAAAACATCTTCCATATCTTCCAACTAAAAATTACTTTTGTGTAATACCCATATGCTAAAGAATTTAGGTCCCCTTGAAGGCTTAAGCCTGTTAACCATTTGCAGTTTGTCTATAATGAAAGGGTTGGTGTCTCTTTCTCATTCTTATAGAAGACATATGCAAAGAGGAAAAAGGATTTTAGACTGGGTGGAGAAGTGTGATTTTGGGTAGTGGGGCTCTTTGAGGGAGAACAAATCTGGTAGGTACCACAGTGTATGGGGCAGGGGGTGCATAGACAGATGGGATATGAGGCTTTCCAGCAGGAATGACAGGGCCACTGGAGAGGGCAGGAATAAAAACCTCACCCTTTGTGTCATTTTCTCTATACTTTAGTGGATGTTTCTGATGCCTCATCTAAATATTCAGTTGTGCTTTATTAATATTCCTAAGTTAAAATAGATATAATTTTAACTTCTATTTAGTTATATATTAATTTTTATATTTAGTTTTTATAGTTATATAATTATATATTGCTATGTAAATATATATCAATTATGTGCAAATAAACATATATTAAATTATATCTATAACTTTCCTCTTTCTTATAACTCCCAGATTTAGGGCAAACACACATCTGGCTTCTATCAGTTAAGGAGTAACTTTAAGCACATCCTGTCACATTGTCTGTTCCCAAAAGCAATACCAACACATTCAGTGGATGTTATTTTTTTCCCTACAGTTATGTTCTTGATTGGACCACAAATTTTTCCATAGTACTGTACTTGAAAAATAGGACATTCTAGTTCTTTATACATAATCAGCCCCCTACCTCCAGTCTTTTTTAGAGAACATTTTTTTTTAAATGAGGCATTATGTAAATTGTATTCCAGCTCTGGAAAACCACTGAGTATTAGTTATACCGTCTTTTAAGTTGCTGTGACGGGGTTATTCTCAATCTTTATGTCTGTGTACTAATCGGGACCGATATAGCTCACTACCTCCTGTTTCCCACCTGTCTGGGACATGCTGAATTTTCTGCCAGGGTGGTTTTAAATCAGCTGTTCACGAATTGAAATCAGATTATTCATTTATAAGGAATTTAAAGTTAGTTAAAATTCTTTGAAAAATTCTAGACTTAAACTTTATTTTGTTAATTATACTCTTAAAGGTTTGAGATGTTTTAAGTTTTTTTAAAAACTTTTAGGAAAAAAATTATAAATAGGCCCGGGACATTTTACTGAGTGTTTTTCAAAGTTGAACCTTAACTGCTAAAAGCTATAATTTGGTACCCATAATATTTTTCCAGTTGTAACACAATTCATGGATAGGTTATATTTTTGTAGGAAATTTGCCTGAGGTGTATGTTGTGAGGAGGTGCATTTTATCAGTGACTTGATAGAAACCATGATTCACTGGATACGTCAGAGAAATTAATGAGAAGAACCCAAGTTTCAACAGCATCTTTAAAAAGGGAAGGCTTTGGTCTTCTAGACTTTTAAATTATACATTGAGAAATTATCTGATAACTTACAAAGTAAGTTTCTTTTTAGAAATATGCAAGTAAATAGCAAGAATGTAATGCATCCTATCTTTTATCCTTTAAGTGATCCCCATATGAAATTGCCCATATAACTTCTCAGGGATCTGCTGGATCTGCTGGATCTGGCTGGTAAATTAGATACTTGCTAGCATTCATTTCTCTTTTGCATATGCAAAATGAACCTGACAAGTCACAAGAAAGTATTGTTTTCAAATATGTAGTGTATACATTCTAAAATGATGCAACCTACACCTGCCTATCAATTGTAAATATTAGGAATATTTAAAAAATGAACTTTTGGCAGAAATTTTGATTCAATGAAGTCTTCTTGATTCAATGATGTATTTTTTTTAAAGATTTTATTTATTTATTTGATAGAGATCACAAGCAGGCAGAGAGGTAAGCAGAGAGAGAGAGGAAGGGAAGCAGGCTCCCTGCTGAGCAGAGAGCCCGATGTGGGGCTCCATCCCAGGATCCTGGGATCATAACCTGAGCTGAAGGCAGAGGCTTTAACCCACTGAGCCACCCAGGCACCCCAATGATGTATTTTTTTTTACTTGTATTTTGTAATCTATATTGTATTTACTTTTTATTTTGATTCAGTGTTCTGCTCTTGATGAACCAAAAATTCCTGAATACCTTTACATTAATAGATTGTGTTACAAAGTTGAGCTTATTCTAGGAAGTCAGTTAGTACCTGTTCCACCAGATACCTCGCCCCAGCACAGCTTTTTATAGGGTCTTGTACGATAGAATCCTCATAAGCTCCTGTCCTCCCACAAGAAATATACGTACATATGGCATGTGTGTAAGTGAATGACTGTGTGTGTATATACACAAAAACATGGTTCCAGACTTAGGAAACATTGAACTTTTGCTTCTGGTAAATGCAATTGATAATTAGCCCTGTTTAAGTGAGTGTGCTTCTTTTTATATGTACCTTGATAGGGCTGTGTAACTAAATATTTTATCTTTATAGGAATATCTTAGGTTCATTTTTGTTTTTAAGTAATATTTACTAGTATTTTTATCAGAAACATATAAAGAAGAAAACAAAAATAATTTGTAACACTGTCATCCAATTATTTTTAGAATAATAAACCACTGTTTAAAATAATGAATCACTCGTATCCTATAAGAAAAATTTATATGTACCAGCCAGGATATGTGTGTGTATACACCTACTTTTTTTTTTTCTTAAGATTTTATTTATTTATTTGACAGAGATCACAAGTAGCCAGAGCAGCAGGCAGAGAGAGGAGGAAGCAAGCTCCCCACCAAGCAGAGAGCCCGATGCGGGGCTTGATCCAAGGACCCCAGGATCATGACCTGAGTCAAAGGCAGAGGCTTCAACCCACTGAGCCACCCAGGCGCCCCTACACATACTTTTGTGCTTACAGCTGACCCTTAAACAATGTGGTCTGGAGGTGCTGATCCCCCCATGCAGTCAACAATGCACATATAACTTTGACTCCCCAGAAACTTAACTACTGATAGCCTACTGTTGACTGGAAGCATTACCAATAACATAAACAGTCAATTAGGACATCTTTTATATATGGTCGTGGCGCCTGGCTGGCTCAGTGGGTGGATCCTATGACTCTTGATCGGGGTTATGAGTTTGAGCTCCACATTGGGTGTAGAGATAACTTAAAAATAAAGTATTTTTTAAAAACCCATTTTGTGTGTGTATTATATATTCAATTATAATAAAATATGCTAGCAAAGAGGAAATATTGTCAAGAAAAAATCATAAGGAATAGACCTTGACCTTGGCAGCATAATTATGGATCTGTCTCTTCAGGCAAAGGAAACAAAAGCAAAAAGAAACTATTGGGACTACACCAAAATGAAAAGCTTTTGTGCAGCAAAGGAAATGATCAACAAAACAGAAGGCAACTTACAGAATGAGAGATGTTTTCCAAAGATATATCCAGTAAGGAGTTAATATCCAAAATATATGAAGAACTTATATAACTCAACACCGAAAAAATATGAAGCACTTGAAAATATCTGATTAAAGAACAGGCAGAGGACCTGAGTAGACATTTTTCCAGAGAGGACATGCAGATACATGAACAGATGCTGAACATCACTAACTATCGGATAAATGCAAGTAAAAACTGCAGTGGGATATCACCTCATACCAGCCAGATTGGCTAGTATCAAAAAGAAAAGAAATAATGACTATTGTTGAGGATGTGGACAAAAGGGAATCCTAGTGCCTATTGGTGGGAATGTAAATTGGTGCTGCTATTGTGGAAAACACTATGGAGGTTCCTCAAAAAATTAAAAATAGAAATACCGTATGATTCAGTAATTCTACTACTGGGTATTTACCTGCAGAAAACAAGAACACTAATTGAGAAATATATATGCACCCCTATGTTTATTGCAGCATTATTTACAATAACCAAGATATGGAAGCGGTGTCCATCAATAGAAGAATGGATAAAAAAGATGTGGAAATACATGTGATAGAATATTGTTCAACCATAAAAAGAATGATATCTTGCCATTCGTGATCACAAAAATGGACCTAGAGGGTATTATGCCGAGTGAAATAATTCAGAGAAAGACAGATACCATATAATTTCACTTATATGTGATATCTAAAAAACCAAGGACCAAATAAAACAAAAACCAGACTCTTCAATACAGACAACAAACTTGTGCTGGGCAAAGGTGATAGATTAGATAGATAGATAAATAGATAGATAGATAAAAGGGATTAAGAGGTACAAACTTCCAGTTATAAAATACATAAGGCATGGGGATGAAAAGTAACAAATAGGGAATAGAGTCAGTAATACGGACTGATGGTGACTACACTTCCCATAATGAGCATTGAGTAACAGCATCATTGAATCAATATGTTGAAACTAATACTAATGTACTTCAATTTAAAATTTGTTTAAAAGAAAGTCATAAGGAAGAGAAGCTACATTGACAATGCTGTATCTATCAGAAAAAATCTACGTACAAGTGGACACGCGCAACTCAAAACCATGTTGTATGTGAGTCAGCTGTACACAGACGTGCTCTTACACAGCATCATTATTCTGATGCCTTAAGCATTGGTAAGGATGATAAAAGACCCTAATGTGAGATTATATCATAATTCATAGTCATAATTTAGCCAGTATCAATCATACTGATGGACACTCAGGTTGTTTCCAGTTCTTTGGCTGTTTAAAAACAAGGTCACAGGGAACATCCTTGGACATACAACCTAGTGGTGCTCTTGCAAATGTACTTGTGGAATAAATTCCTTGCTGGGAATTGTCGGTGCAAAAGAGCGCTATTTTTAAGGGCCCATAAAGCGGTGAACTGCACACTGCACGGTGATGGTTTGTTGTTATTCTTCAAGTACTCTGATGAGTGGCAGAAATTGACCAATGAAGTTATTAGAGGAAAAATGAAACTGTGCTAAGTCATCACTGGGATGTACAATAGGCTGTAAATATGGTGGTAATAACCCATAATTAACTTTCATCAGCTTTAGACTTTACTGATTTAAACTTTATGTCAGAATTGTCCCCGTGTCATTTGACAAAGCAGTCAGTACACATTCTCAAGTTTCATTTTAGATCAAAGGCCACGAAAAAAAGACGCCACAGCCTTCCCAACCACTCTAAGTAGACCTTTGTAATGTTCAGAAAAAAGCTTGCATTTCTAATTAATGAGTATGTTTTCCCTCCCTCAGGTGGAAGGGAAGATTTTGGAAAAGTAAACCACTGAAGAGACATGGTATTGCTCCTGTAACTTAGAACTGGAGAGGAGGCAAGATGCTGGCATAGCTGTTGAACTGAGAACCTGCTATGCCAACATATTGCCATCTTTCTTGTCTGACAGCAGCCATGGCCACTGCCTGCCATCCCTCATGTGTTGCTACGGATGTGTGCCCTTCCTGGGATGTGGGTTTCCATGACCTGGCCCTGCTCAGCTCTCTGACCTCTCTTCTACCGTGCTGTGTGTCACTCCATTTTAGCCCCGACTGGCCTCTCTGGACGTTCCTGCCTCTTTCTTATCATTTGGGTCTCAGTGAGGGCATCAGCTCCTGAGAGAAGGCTTCCTTGGCCATGCTGTCTCAAATAGCTACCCCATACCCCAGTTGCCCTTCACCCCTGTGTCCTGTTTTATTTTTTCAAAATATTGGTCACTCCCTGGAACAAACTCTTTAAGTATCTTTCTCTCTCGCATTAGAATGTAAGCCCCTTGAGGGTTAGGGACCTTGTTTTTCTCTTTCAGCCACTGAATCCCCAGAGCCTGACACACAGGAGGCCCTCAGTACTTTTGAAACTCCATCCTGACTTTCATGGTACAAGAAAGATGTCAAATAATTATATTTTCCCCATTACACGTGGCTTTGGTGAAACTCTGACTCACAATAACAATATAAAGAACTACACTGTTGTTGGGTTCTGGACCTGCAACCCTCACTCCTTAAAGTAGTCAATATGACATCACTGGCTCCAGATTTTATCAGTATATCATAATGAGAAAAGCAGGAGAGCCTCTGTGAGACTCTCACACTGGCGTTACCAATCTCTGTGTTCTTGGGCAAGTCATTTAACCCTTGAGTCATGGTTTTCTTAGTTGTAAAATGAGGATAGTGGTACTAATCCCAAAGGATTCTTGAGTCAAAGAGATAAGATATTTTAGCCCAATGATTCTTACTTCATGTCTGAAAAGGTAGTGTCTGAAATTCCTGATATACGTGTTAGAGTAGGCAACCAACAAATTTTAATTATCTTACTATCAAGAAAAAAAGTAAATTTTTCTTTAGTTAGACACAGGTAATCTGACATGAAATGAGTGGAAATGCTATGGCAGAACCATAACCCAGGTGGAATTCTGTGTTAAGACTCAAGAGCTCTTGAGAGGCCAAGGACTTAATTGTCCAAGTATCTCGAATTCTTCTCTCCTGGTTAGTTCTCCTTCCTCTATCTTCCTTTATTCCTGGAGTTACTGGCCTTTGGATCTCTTTTCTTTCCTTCATTTCTTTTTTCTTCTCCCTCCCTACCCCCTTCGGATCTCTTTTATTTTATTTTATTTTTTTTTATATTTTAATGGTTTTATTGTAGTTATGGAGGAAAATGTCTTTGTTTGTAGGAAATACATACTAAGAGAGGGAGACAGGTCATCAGGCTGTCAATTTAATCTTTTTTTTTTTTAATTTTTTTTAATTAATTAATTTATTTTTATTTGTTTATTTACAGCATAACAGTGTTCATTGTTTTGGCATCACACCCAGTGCTCCATGCAGTATGTACCCTCCCTATTACCCACCACCTGGTTCCTCAACCTCCCCCCCCCCCCCCCCGCCCCTTCAAAACCCTCTGGTTGTTTTTCAGAGTCCATAGTCTCTCATGGTTCATCTCCCCTTCCAGTTTCCCTCAACTCCCTCTCCTCTCCTCTTCGGATCTCTTTTAAAAGCAACTTTCAGAGATTCAATTTATAGAGCAAGAATATTTAATAAATACTTATTTGTTCATGTTTTTAAGCATTGAAGCTTTAGTAAAGTGACTTGCTTTTAGTAAACTAAATTCTATTTTAATTTTGATGCTTTTCCGAGAAATAAAATAACCGTTAATACTCTTGACTCTCATTATTTATTGCTACTCATGGTATTATAACACTGACGTACAGAAAATGTGCATTATGTCATACCTCTGAGAGTATATTAAACGGAGCTATTAATTTAATAAAAACATGTCACATGAAAGTATGGCAATTTTAGTCCACAAGTTTTATAAGCATTCTTTTTATAGCTGACAATGATTAGTTTAGAGACATTTAAAACTCAATACGATAATTAAGGAGCTTATGCTAAAAAGCAGTATTATGCCACTTTTCTGGTATGAAGTATCTAACAGATTAATGATTTCCATCTCAATGGTCTGTGTGTTCATTGCCTTGATTTGTTCTTTTAATTCTTGAAGAAGTCAATACACAGAACACTAGCCCTGGGGGGTCACTGTATAAGCTAATGTTGCCCATGAAGAACCCACACAGTAGCTATAGCTGAAAATTGACATCTGCATTGCCTCATTCATTCACTGTCTTGCTGGTAAAAACATTGGTGCACAATCAGTAAACCAGGACATCCTGATATACTGCTTATTTAAAGAACAGTTGTTATTTAATACTTCTTTTTAAATTTATTTTATTTTATTATTATTATTTTTTTAACCTATAACTTTGTGCTAAAAAACTTCTAAAACTTTGTTTCATGAGCTTGTTTGGGCTTATTTCACCTTTTTCAGCATTCCATTTACCCTCATCTACATCAGTTGACAGAGACGTCCACTGCCCCTTGTATAAGGTGAGCTGGACACAAGTGTGGAATTGAACATGGAGCTTGCTTGGATTAATCCTCCACATCTTCGTGTGTTTTCTGTAACTTGCCAAACATCTGAACCTTCTTTTTTGATTCCAAGTAGTCATGGGGGCATTGGGTGGGTGGGGTGGGGCAGCAGAGGGATGACTTAGACAACTTAGGACTTAGGAAGAACAAAGTGGAGGACTAAGAAATTGCTTTTCTCCCATATCCTGTAATTTCTTTAAGTCTGTGGTTTTCAACCTTCAGCATTCATTATCAGTCACCTGGAGAGCTTGTGAAGAAATCCAGATCCCAGACCATACCCCAGACATTCTGATGTACTGGGTCTTAACTGAGACTCAGGAATCTTCACTAACCAGGCACCTTGCTTGATAGTTTGACAATGTACTACACTTGGAGGACCCTGGTCTTCAGTCCGAAATGGGAGGACAAGTTTTTAAAAATCTCACAGAGTTCCCAGTATGGAACTTGGGCATGGTCTTGCAAGCAGCCTGCTCTCCTGCTCCATCTAAGTGCTTGTGAAAACCCAGAACAATATTTTGTGATCGTGTTCTCCTTATGCTCTGGGCTTGATTGTATGAACAGCCCACATCACTGCTCACAGAAGCACCATGGCCTCTGCTGTGCTTCCTCAGCCTTGTTTTTAACTCAGTCATCTTTTCTCCTCCACTGGTTTACATTACAATTTCTGAGATGTTTTATGTTCTTTCTGACTGACTTGATATTGACCCAAATCATTTACCTCTAAATATTCTTTAGAATTTGTCACATTGTAAATGATATATGAGTTCCTTGAGGCTAGAGACTAGGTTTAATTATGCAGAAGAGGAATTTTCAACATTATTGGACTTCCTACAGTGACAAACCTTTCTATAAATGGAAGGATCACATCTTAACTGATCTGTTTCTTAAGTTTAGATTTTTGTGGATTTTTAAAAATTGGAACATCTTTTCTGTTGTGAGACAGTGTGTATAGTAGAAACAGCTTTAGAATGAAATGCAAAACATCTAGGCTGTAGTCCCAGACCTGTCATTTTCTAACTCTCTACATGAATTTGGGTAGGGCTTTTAATCTGTCATCTTATTTGGAAGTAATAGCACGAGAAACTATATGATACATTAGAAAGAAAAAAAGGGAAAGCAAAATACAGCTGTGAAAACAGCATGTAGGCAAGCTGGGAGGGAATCTACAAGAAGAAGTAGTTAGAGATTTTTAGTGGTCATTTTATTTCAAAGTTTTTGCGGTGTTTTACTGCTTTGTGTTGTTATTGTCCAATTTAAATATGAGTAAAAAATAATGAGTTTTGGTTACAAGGCAGAACTTTATTCTCATCCAGCCTGAACCTTTTATTTGCTAACTAATCCCAGTCAAAAGAGAAGAAATGTGATATTTTAGTTGCATCTTGAGGAAAGGTCTGGCTTTTCTTATGCTGTTGAAAACCTAGATAGAAATAGCTTATTGGCCTTCAAATAATAATGATAATGACTCTGTGACTCATATACCTTTTTTCTATGTCATTGGCTTATTGTGAGATTCAAATTATTTAAGGTATATGAAGCTGCTTTGAAAATGATTAGAAGTAGGGATGCCTGGGTGGCTCAGTTGGTTAAGTGTCTGCCTTCAGCTCAGGTCATAATCCCAGGGTCCTAGGACCAAGTTCTGCATCAGGCTCCTCCCTCATCAGGGATCCTGCTTCTCCCTCTGCCTGTTGCTCTCCTGGCTTGTGAGCCCGCCCTCTCTCTCTGGCAAATAAAATCTTTAAAAGAAAAGAAAATGGTTAGAAGTTTTATGAAGTCCTAAGATACTGTAAATCCTTCTGACCCTCCCTCTTTTCCTTCACCCCTACAAATGTTGACTTTTGAAGTGATTGAAATTGAAGTATTTTATTCCAAGCTGGCTATAAAGTTTTAATTCATGAGATTCTAGTCATTTACCATTATACTTGTAGCAGCTAAACTGACAGGAACCGTGGGCCCATCTTCTTTTAGTTCTGCTCATCTGGGAATGCAGAAGCAAAAGAATGGGAGGCCTGGACCCTCCAGTACCAGATGTTGCCTACTCCATCTACATGTAGCTCGAAACCACATTCAAACAAAAGTACCACATGTAGTTTCACTGAAACTAAGATGTTTTTATTCCCATATAAATATTTTATGTATTTGTTTAACGTATATTAGAAAAATATACATTAGAGTATACTTTTGAAAGTAAATTTATTTGGGGGCACCTGGATGGCTCAGTCGGTTGAGCAGCTGACTCTTTATTTCAGCTCAGGTCGTGAGATCAAGGCCTTCACTGGGCTCTACCCTCAGCTCAGAGTCTGCTTGAGATTCTCTCTCTTTCTCTCCTGTGGCTCCTCCCCCTTGAAAAAATACTAAAATAGTAATTTTAAAAAAGAGAGTACATTTGTTTTAATATTGTAAAAGTTAATTTAAATAAAATGTTCATAAACTTACTGGAAACAAAAACAAGAAAAATATGAAAGTGAGCCCACATAGCCAAACTTTGGGAAATAGGAATTTGGGTGAGCAAGATCCTGCTGTGGAGAAGCCGGGAAAACTTTATAGAATGGGATAGTTGTTTCCTTTTTTTTTTTTTTTTTTTTTAGATTTTATTTATTTATTTGACAGAGAGAGACAGCGCGAGAGGGCCACAGGGGGAGTGGGAGAGGGAGAGGCATGTTTCCTGCTGAACAAGGAGCCTGATGCGGGGCTCGATCCCAGGACCCTGGGATCATAACCTGAGCTGAAGGCAGACACTTAACAACTGAGCCACCCAGGTGCCCCTGGGATAGTTGTTTCTTAATGTACAATGTACAGTTCAAATTGAGAAGCTGATTTATTCTTGGATGAAGAAAATTTTTGGTTTAAGTGAGAATGAATGGACTTCACTTGTACATTGCATATATGGTCATATATTTAATTGCTTTTGAGAGTTACTAATATTTCCCTGATGTAAAGGTCTTGCATCTTCTGTGTTTGAAAGCCAAGCCCAGTTTGTAAATAAGAAAGCCTATTCATAAATGATTAGCCAATCTGAGCAAGTATTTGAGGGTAGATGTGTGACCTTGATAAGAGGGTCCTCAGTGACGAACTGTGGCAGTTTCCATTGACAGAGCAGGCACAGAATCTGTATATATACAAGAAAAGCAGATACTCTTTTTTGAATAGTCTAGAGAACTTTCAAAACCTTATCTTATATAAGAAAATAACAGTGGGAGATTTGCCTTATAGTGCCTACACAATGCCATGAGAAATGAAAATTAGAAAAATGTCAACAAAAATATTTGCTAAATTTGAAATTCAAAATCTAGAAGTCCTAAAGGATCTGTATGGAGGAGAACCATCAAGCATGCACAAGGAAACAAAACCAGGATGACATCACAGGAAAGTGACGTAGTTACTGGGAAGCAGGCCACCCTTCATAGTTTGCATACTTTGGAAATATGTTCTATCTAAATGCCTAACTTTCCAGAAAAAGGAGTAGTTTGACTTGCTGATTCCAAATTAATTATCTGGTCATTGACATAATTTATAGGAGCGCACTCATGGAATTTGTGTGATCCAAATTACCTGCTCATGTTTGCAGATCTGCCTTTTCACTTGCAAACTTTTCCTGATTTCTAAAACTGTATGAGGGACCCACGTACCAGACTGTGAAGACTCGTCATAAAAAATTAGGTTGAGTCTTTTGCTGGATTGTGGAGACTGGGAATGGATGAGGAGGAAGAGAAAAAGAGAAAGGAGATCATCTTGGGAAGATTAAGGTCTAATATATACATATGTGTGTGTGTGTGTGTGTATATATGTGTGTGTGTGTATAGATATATATATATTTTTAAGATTTTATTTATTTATTTGACACCCAGAGATCACATGTAGGCAGAGAGGCAGGCAGAGAGAGAGGAGGAAGCAGGCTCCCTGCCCAGCGGAGAGCCTCATGTGGAGCTTGATCCCAGGACCCTGGGATCATGACCTGAGCCGAAGGCAGAGGCTTTAACCCACTGAGCCACCCAGGTGCCCCTAATATATTTTTAAAAAGACTTATTTCTGGGGCGCCTGGATGGCTCAGTGGGTTAAAGCCTCTGTCTTCGGCTCAGGTCATGATCCCAGGGTCTTGGGATCAAGCCTCGCATCAAGCTCTCTGCTCAGCGGGGAGCCTGCCTCTCCTCTCTCTGCCTGCCTCTCTGCCTACTTGTGATCTGTCTGTCAAATAAATAAAAAAAGAGATTTTAAAAAAGAGATTTATTTCTTTGAGAGAGAGAAGGAGGGTGAGTAGTGGGGAGGGGCAGAGGAAGAGAGAGTCTCAAGCAGATTCCAGGCTAAGCATGGAGCCTGATGCAGGGTTCGATCTCTCAACCAGGAAATCATAACCTATGCCACAATCAAGAATCGGATCTTAACCAACTGTGCCACCCAGATGCCCCAATGTCTAATATTGAAAGAAAGGTGAACACTTGAGAATGAAAAAAAGGTAAAAACAAAGGAAGCAAATACAACTAGTGGCAAGGCCATAGACTAAAAAATAATTGGAATCCCACATTGTAAAATGCAACCAATTAGAGTCTTTCAATGAATACTTTTCCTAAATTTAATACATTCAAAATAATTGTATAGTGTTTATAATTATTTTGAATGATGTGACTGTATCATTACAGTATACAAAAACTATCAGTTTTTTGAGAATTACAGAAGTCCTTTACCCAACTTTCTATGTATGGATTAGTTTTTTTGTACTTATTTATTAATTATTGAGTATTTATTAAGCACATTCCATGTTTCAGGAACATCATACCTTCCCATGGCTTGTGTCTAAGAAAAGAGATAAGCTTTTGCAAGTTTGATTATGACAGGGAAGTACTTTTGTGTGTGTGTAAACATAATAAGGCAACATGATTTAGACAGGAAGTGATGAAGGAAAACCATTCCAAGGAAGAGGTATTTTAAGTTTAGTTAGGTCCTCCTAAGAGTGTTGCGGGGGTGGGGGTAGTTTATGTCTTACTTCTTTGTATATCCTCATGCTACCCAGGACAAAACCATGCACACACATCTGATGAATATCTGTCATGATTATCAAACACGTCATCAAACAGGGTGTACATGTTTGATGTACGAAGTATTTTAAAGGGATTGGCCTTTATTGGCTTGAGTTCTCTCTCTCTCTCTCTCTCTCACACACACACACACACACTCTTATGCGTGCGCACGCACACACACGTATGAAATACTGTGGTCCTTTTTGCTAAGTGAGGACTTCGTTCCTTGCTGAAGCTCTTCAGGAGTGCTTAATTATAGAAGCTGCTGCTGCTGTGGTAAAACTCTGTTGATTTCAAGGTCAGAGTCTTGCCCAAGTGACCTCTGGGAGAAAGGTCCAGTGTAAAAATTCACAGCTGGAACTAGATGTCAAGAACCAAAGCAGCTCTAAGGAAATGCTCTTCTCTCCACCTGTTACTCCCTACACAGCTCCCCTACTCCACTGTGAGAGGCAACTTCATTTTCTCCTTCAGGTCACTTTTGTATTTTGACTCATTTTCCTCTTTCCTGTAGCCTTGGCTTAGAAGGGGCTCTTAAAAGTACCACCACCCACTTTTACGGACTCTGTCCTTGTGTCCGCTTCACCTCTCACCATTAAATTCTCCATGTATCCCAGTTCCAGTTACCAATACTGAGAAGCTGATGGGCCCAGCTCTCCTGTGCCAGACCACATATTAGGGTTCTACCGTAGGCAGTCTCTGGGTCATGAACAACCTCTGGCGCAGTGACCTTTGACCTGCTACAAAACAGGGTTATCTAGGTCAGAGGTATTGTGATCAGGGGCCCCTCTTTGAAAAGAGTGTGAGCAGTGTTTACCTAAGCTCACCATATGTCATTGATGAGTATCCACATACACTTAGCAAATGTAGAAGTATTTTCCTACTCTCATACATCCCAACCAAACTTCCACAAACACTAAAATAATTTCATTAGGAAGAAAAAAACAAAAAACCCACTTCTTGTTTTTCTGTTTGGTTTCTCCTCTTTTTTGTGATGTGCTTTGTTCTTCAAACCATTTATTTATTGGACTTTTTCACACACACATAAGATTTAAGTAAGCTGATGTTCCAGAAAAGACTAAATCTTAGAGATTCCTTTTTTTTTTTTTAAGATTTTATTTATTTATTTGACAGAGGGAGAAAACACAGGAGGGGCAAAAGGATAAAGAGAAGCAGGTTCCCCAAAAAGGAGGGAGCCAGACTCTAGGCTCAATCCCAGGACCCTGGGATCATGACCTGAGCCCAAAGCAGATGCTTCACCAACTGAGCCACCCAGGTGCCCTGCTTCCAAGAATTTTGGGTAAATTCTGTTGGAGAATATATGAGACTCAGTCTCTTCATTTCACATTCTACTTTAGGCCGGGTTCTTTTGACATTTACCCCACAAATGAATTCGCTGTTCAGTGATTTGCTGAGTTAGATAAGTCCTGAGAAAAAAGAAACACTTTCTAGATTAAAGGAATCAAGTCTGAGATCTTGTGAAGTTTCCAAGATCTTTCAACTTTCATTTAAATGTAATGTAATACAGTGAGTCTCAGTAAAAGACAAGACCATAGCATAAATAGCCCACATTTCTTTCTTTTTTTAAGAGAATCTTTTTTTTTTTTTTTTTGAGATTTTATTTACTTGTCAGAAAGAGAGAAAGCCCCATAGTGAACACAAGCAAGGAGACCAGCAGGCAGAGGGAGAAGCAGGCTCCCATCTGCCTCAGTCCCAGGACCCTGAGATCATGACCTGAGCCAAAGGCAGATGCTTAACTGACTGAGCCACCCAGGCATCCTAAAATAGCCCACATTTCTAATTTACAGTTTTCTTCATGTGCTCTTCAAAACATCCTTTTATGGCTATAGCAGAATCAGATTAAAGCATCTCTTTATTTTGGCCTTCTTTAATTTTATTATAATGATTTTTTTTAAGAGAGTGAGGGAGCAGGGCGTGGGGGTCAGAGGTAGAGAGAGAATCTCAACCAGCTCCACACCCAGTGCATATCCAAACGTGGGGCTTGATCTCACAACCCTGAGATCATGACCTGAGCTGAAATCAAGAGTCAGGTGCTTAACTGACTGAGCCACCCAGGCACCTTAGCCTTCTTTAATTTTCTTAAACATTAGTGGACAAGTTTTTTAAAATAGAAATAAAGAAATAGAAATAAATAGATATAGAAATAAACACAACTTTATTTCTACTTTAAATAGGCACTCTTCCCTGGGCTCTTGCCTTTAGTTAATATTTGTAATTCCTTGTTAATATGTTTTGGAATGTAGGTTTATTCCCCAGCTCTTCTTACGAGAAACATTAAAAGAGAATCTAAAAGCTAACAATATTCTTTCTCTTGGAAAGGACAAGAGAAGTGATAATTAGAAAAAGGTGTAACATAACATTCCCAACCAATCTTTAGGAATCCCATGAGAAGTATCGATGTTTCACTGCTAGCTTTTGTATGTACTCAGTAAATGTTTGTGAAAATGACCGACAATCTTCCTTTTTAAATCTAAAAAGTTTATGGTCATTTAAAATCCTCATAATCTAGATTTTAAAAGATTAGCAAGTACTTAAAAATCAAGTTTCCTTTTGGAGGAACATAAAGAGTAACTAATGACAGTACTGCCTTCCAGAAAAGTCTCAAAATTAACTGTGTAGCACTTGCTGAAACTTCATCCTTTGGAAAGACTGACAGAGGTATACCCCTTGCCTTACATTCAGTGACCGCCTTTTTCACAGTCCACATGCAGGGTCTCCAGTTCCATTTGGGGCTGATAAACATACCTGAACTCCTTTCTCTTTATTTATTCAAGCTTAAATTTGCTTACCTACCCATAGACCAATAGTCTTAGTCTATTGTTTTCTAACATTTTCAAGGGAAAAAACCTCTGGCATTCATGGTATTATTAACAGAACACCACGAATTATTGCTATTGTCATTAATTGCTTCAATTGTATGTCATAAGCAAATCAGATACCATCTTGAGAAGTTAAGGTAAATGATTGCCATGTTAATGGTTTAAGACCAGTTCATGAGGACAATGCTTGCAAGGTAGAAGGTTCTTCCATTATTTGTCTTTGAATTGGGAAATGCTTGCTAGAATTTGATTTTAGCAGTAGATCATCTAGCTTCAACTTGGAAAACTTTTGTTCCATTGAGTCTCAGAACCAGTGGCCTTAATTATTAATCTCTTAATAAATTAAAAAATAATATGTCAGTCTAATGTAAAGTCTGATGTAAAATTTTTAGAGTCAGAGAATTTAATAAAGCTTTTCTTATTTAAAAGAAAAGTGGTTGTGGGTTGCTTGGGTAGTGCATCTGATTAAGCCTTTGTGTCTTGGTTTCAGCTCAGGTTGTGATCTCAGGGTTGTGAGATTGAGCTCCTCTCAGGCTCAGCTCAGAAACTACTTGAGATTCCCTCTCTCCTTCTCCCTCTGCCTCTCCCACTCATGTGCTCTCTTTTTCTCTCTAAAAATAAATAAATATTTTTTTAAAAGTGGTTGTGTCTGTACTTATAGCTCAATAAATTACAAAATGCTTTGTTTTTATTGCTCATCTTTTAATGCCCTCAGTTTCCTGCCATCCTCCTTCCCTATAATACATATATGCACTTTTTCTCTTCACATCTGTGTGTGATCTTCTAATTATGGCTGAATAGACATGAATTAGAGATGGAAAAGTTAAATTTTGCTAAAATCTAAAATTAAGCACTATAGTGTTCAGGCTCATACTTTTCTTTAAAAAGAAATCACGGTCCTTAAACTGACTGGGATGGTAATGTGAAAGTACAAAGGATGTGGCCATGAGCTACTACTCCAAATTATCTTTTTAAAGTCCATGTGATGAATATAAAATGATCTCCTTGGTCTCTGAAATTCCAACAAATAACCTCAAAGTCTTGTAGTACTATAGTACTTTGTATTCAGCACTCAATCCTGATTAACAGTTGACCAGCAACATTGCATAGTGCCCATTTTCCTCTTTTGATGATATAAGGTGTTTTCTTTAAAAATGGTCTTTTCTTCTTGGTACATGAAGCTCATGACTGCTGATGGTTCAAAAGAAACGCAATTCTGAGAGCTTCAGAAACTGATGTAACTAAAGCATCTTGAAAGTGCCAGGATACCTCCAGTGAGGCAGTTCATTCATTTCAGGGTGATCTTAATCTTGTTCTGACCTTCAGGAAAGGTGAGATGAATAGGAAGAGGCTCAGTTTATATTCCCAAGGCTAAAGAATGGTTTAATTATATGAAGTGACTGTATCTGCTGCCCAGTCCTAGTGACAAAGAGGACATTTGTTTCTGTGTCTAGAGACTTCTTTTAAGAAACCTTTTTTCCTGCCCCAAAAAAGAGAGCTGTCACCACACAGGATGGTTATCAGAGACACTGTCATAGTTCCAGCTTACTCCACCCATGCCCCAGTTGCTACCTGTTGTTGGGTGTGTGTCACTATTTCCAACCCATCTTCTCTTGAGTTTCAAGAGGGGACACTGTGGGCAGCTATCTCCCAGTTTTGTATCTTTAGAATGACCTTCCTCATCTTGCATTCACATATGACCCAAGGAACATAACACACAGATTGGGTTTCCTGGCTTCTGAGGTTAGCCAGAGTAAAGTTTGACACCAATAGATGGGGCCAAACTAAGGCACCCTCAGGAAGTCAATCATGAAGATACATTGACCCAATGAATGTTAGTAAGTGTGATTATGCCCCCCAAAATTGAAATTGAATTTAAGTAAATCTGTTAAATACTCCTCTGCCTTTGAGTTCCAGACAAAGATGTTTATTCTTTATAAAGAACTTTACAAATCTGCTGTACCTTTAATAAGATTTTTTTAAAGCAATGATATCTTGACTTCATTTTTAGTTTATTTATTTAGAAGAACATCTTGTTTTTTTGAAACAGTAATTCTTATCCTAGGTCCAAGAGTATCTTTATCTGGAATTGAGATGAACTTGGATTCCTGGCATGGCAGTCCATAGATCATTTGCTATTCTCCCATCTCACAGGTCTTTTGATAAAAATAGGAGAATTTCCTGGAATCACTTTAGGCCATAGCCTTCGCACTAGTGATCCTTCCAGTCCTAGTTGTTGACTGTCAAGAGAAATGTGTGACCAGGTAGTCAGACTAAATTACTTAGCAAACTCATTAATCTCTAGACCAGCTCAGGCACCAGTCTTCATATCTGCTTTCTGGTGGTTACACAAGGTAGCAGTATTGATTTTAAACAACTCTGACACTTGATAATTGCTTAGAGCCCTGAAAAATGTCTGCTAGATTAAGAAGGCAAAGGACAAAGTTTACAGCTCTTCAATATTTTATAGTCCTCTGATTTCTTTTTCTCTTCGCTCCACCAAAGAGTGAAGCCTGCTGAGTTCATCTCAAAACTCAGAATCCCCAATGTGAAGAGCCCCATGAGGTTACAGTGACTTCTCTGGGGTTTGTCTTTTTTGGTCCTTCACATGACTCTTCAGGAAAGGAAGCAATGACAAATCTAAACTAAGAGAGTTGACATCAGGGAGCAGTGGTATGAAATCCTAGTTCAGTTCCCATATCATGAAGACTTCATGAATTAGAGGGGGGAAAAGGACTCCAGAAGGATAGGAAATAAATTTTTCCATGATGAGGCAATTTATATTTGTTACTTTATTTAATCCTTATAACTACTCTGCAAGGTTATTATTACACACCTATTTTAGAAAAATGGTAGCTTCCTGCCATTAACTGGCTCTCCAAGAACTGGGGCGCTCATGGGCTACTTCTCCAAGAACTGGGGCAGCTCATGGGCTACTTCAGAGCCAGTACCACCTCAGTGCACAACATGGACTCTTTCAAATACATCATTTTGTTCCAAGGAAGCAAGACAGCATGCATTACAACAATGTGAAGTTCACTGGCACATTTCCTAAAATGTTCATTTTGGCAGATCTTTTTCTGTAATGATTTCCATCTAGAATCCTTGTTAGCTTTTTTAGGTCAAAAGAGAAGTGTATCCATTAAGACATCGTATAGTATTCTGGAAGAAGTATAGTCACTCACATTATCTGCCCCATTAGATTTAAATGTGGCAAAAGTTTGGTGCAAAAAGACCCAGGACTACCCCCCTTAAACACACACACACACACACACACACACACACCCCACAGCTTTTCCTGAGCCTGGTTCAGGCCTTCCAATTAGTCATATTTACTTTCTTGAACCTAAGTAAGAATTTCAGCGTTCTCACCTACCAGCTGTTGACAAAACAGTTATATGCCCTATGTGCCAAGCATATGATAAATAACTTCTCACCTGTTATCTTTGTGGTTGCTATGTATTGTTATATATCAGGCCATCTCTCGATCCCAATTTTACAAATGGGGCAATGAGCTCAAAATTTTAGAGATATGTGCAAGTTCTAGCTTTGCATGGAGCACTGGGTGTTGTGCAAAAAGAATGAATACTGTTACGCTGAAAAAATTAATAAAAGGGGAAAAAAAAAAAAAGAACAGCACCTGCAAAAAAAAAAAAAAAAAATTACAGAGCTAGTATTTGAGCTGTGTCTGTCTTGATTCTAAAATTGTTCTCTTCCTTGTGCCATGTTTACATTTGCCCTTCTTCTCACAGTCCCTCTCCTTGGATGATATTTCTACCTTAATTGTTAGCTATGGTTTTCCTAAGACACTGTAAAATGAGAAGCACCCAGGGAAAATGAGAATACCTTAGAGTCACGTGGAGTTGGATTTTGATTCTACTTATGACCTAACCATCTCTGTTGTGTCTTTGTTGTTTAGTTGTTAATCCCATCTAGTGACATTTTCAAATATTTTATTTTATTTTATTTTTTTTTTTTTTTTTTACTTCCCCCTTTTATTAATTTTTTCAGCGTAACAGTATTCATTCTTTTTGCACAACACCCAGTGCTCCATGCAAAACGTGCCCTCCCCATCACCCACCACCTGTTCCCCCAACCTCCCACCCCTGACCCTTCAAAACCCTCAGGTTGTTTTTCAGAGTCCATAGTCTCTTATGGTTCGCCTCCCCTCCCCAATGTCCATAGCCCGCTCCCCCTCTCCCAATCCCACCTCCCCCCAGCAACCCCCAGTTTGTTTTGTGAGATTAAGAGTCATTTATGGTTTGTCTCCCTCCCAATCCCATCTTGTTTCATTTATTCTTCTCCTATCCCCCTCCCCCCCCCATGTTGCTTCTCCATGTCCTCATATCAGGGAGATCATATGATAGTTGTCTTTCTCCGATTGACTTATTTCACTAAGCATGATACGCTCTAGTTCCATCCACGTCGTCGCAAATGGCAAGATTTCATTTCTTTTGATGGCTGCATAGTATTCCATTGTGTATATATACCACATCTTCTTGATCCATTCATCTGTTGATGGACATCTAGGTTCTTTCCATAGTCTGGCTATTGTAGACATTGCTGCTATAAACATTCGGGTACACGTGCCCCTTCGGATCACTATGTTTGTATCTTTAGGGTAAATACCCAGTAGTGCAATTGCTGGGTCATAGGGTAGTTCTATTTTCAACATTTTGAGGAACCTCCATGCTGTTTTCCAGAGTGGTTGGACCAGCTTGCATTCCCACCAACAGTGGAGGAGGGTTCCCCTTTCTCCACATCCTCTCCAGCATCTGTCATTTCCTGACTTGTTAATTTTAGCCATTCTGACTGGTGTGAGGTGATATCTCATTGTGGTTTTGATTTGTATTTCCCTGATGCCGAGTGACGTGGAGCACTTTTTCATGTGTCTGTTGGCCATCTGGATGTCTTCTTTGCAGAAATGTCTGTTCATGTCCTCTGCCCATTTCTTGATTGGATTGTTTGTTCTTTGGGTGTTGAGTTTGCTAAGTTCCTTATAGATTTTGGATACTAGCCCTTTATCTGATATGTCATTTGCAAATATCTTCTCCCATTCTGTCAGCTGTCTTTTGGTTTTGTTAACTGTTTCCTTTGCTGTGCAAAAGCTTTTGATCTTGATGAAATCCCAATAGTTCATTGCAAATATCATTCTCAATGGAGAAAAACTGAAAGCTTTTCCATTAAGGTCAGGAACACGGCAGGGATGTCCATTATCACCACTGCTATTCAACATAGTATTAGAAGTCCTAGCCTCAGCAATCAGACAACAAAAAGAAATTAAAGGCATCCAAATTGGTAAAGAAGAAGTCAAACTATCACTCTTCGCAGATGATATGATACTATATGTGGAAAACCCAAAAGACTCCACTCCAAAACTGCTAGAACTTGTACAGGAATTCAGTAAAGTGTCAGGATATAAAATCAATGCACAGAAATCAGTTGCATTTCTGTACACCAACAACAAGACTGAAGAAAGAGAAATTAAGGAGTCAATCCCATTCACAATTGTACCCAAAACTATAAGATACCTAGGAATAAACCTAACCAAAGAGACTAAGAATCTATACACAGAAAATTATAAAGTACTCATGAAAGAAATTGAGGAAGACACAAAAAAATGGAAAAATGTTCCATGCTCCTGGATTGGAAGAATAAATATTGTGAAAATGTCTATGCTACCTAAAGCAATCTACACATTTAATGCAATCCCTATCAAAATACCATCCATTTTTTTCAAAGAAATGGAACAAATAATCCTCAAATTTATATGGAACCAGAAAAGACCTCGAATAGCCAAAGGAATATTGAAGAACAAAGCCAAAGTTGGTGGCATCACAATTCCGGACTTCAAGCTCTATTACAAAGCTGTCATCATCAAGACAGCATGGTACTGGCACAAAAACAGACACATAGACCAGTGGAACAGAATAGAGAGCCCAGAAATCGACCCTCAACTCTATGGTCAACTAATCTTCGACAAAGCAGGAAAGAATGTCCAATGGAAAAAAGACAGCCTCTTCAATAAATGGTGCTGGGAAAATTGGACAGCCACATGCAGAAAAATGAAATTGGACCACTTCCTTACACCACACACGAAAATAGACTCCAAATGGATGAAGGACCTCAATGTGAGAAAGGAATCCATCAAAATCCTTGAGGAGAACGCAGGCAGCAACCTCTTCGACCTCAGCCGCAGCAACATCTTCCTAGGAACAACGGCAAAGGCAAGGGAAGCAAGGGCAAATATTTTATTTTTGAAATTTTGTATATCTCTTTCATTCAGGTTTTTGTTTTCCATTTCCCTTCTCATTCTATTTATGTTATTTTTCTCTGTGGATCTTATTTATAATAGCTGCTTTAATATCTTTGTCTGCTGATTCCATCATCTTTCAGTCGTTTCTGTTGACCCATTTTTTTCCTGAATATGGGTCACATTTTCCTATAACTCATAGTATAGTAGCTGTATACTGAATGCTAGACATTGTGATTTTATACTTTAGTGTGCTGGATTTTGTTGTATTTCTTTAAAGAATTTTAGGTTCTGTACTGGCAGGCAGTCACTGGTTGTAGATTAGTTGGTTTTTTCCCCAGTCTTGTTCTTAAATTCTTTCAAAAGACAGGTCTAGATTAGTTTTAAGATTAATTTAGCTTCATATTTAAGAGTGGCTCTTTTGGGATTCTTTATTGAATGCCCTATGTGTTTAAGAAGGTTTCTTCTAGGTGACCAGTGGGAACTTGAATAATTTCTGACCCTGATTGTGCTCTTTGGCTTCAAGCTCCATCATAATTATTTTCTTCCTCTGGATGTTATACTTGTTGGGACTTGTAGGGCTTCACCTGATTTGCACACAGACTAGGATTTACCAAAGACTCAAGAGTATCCCTATGAAGATTTCTGGAAATCTTCCTCTGGATAGCTAGCTCCCTCCTTTTGGGTACTCTGCTCTGCAAGGTCTGGCTATTTGATCTTCCAAAATCTGATTTCTGTTTCTTCAACTCAGAGAGACTGTCTCAGGAGGCTCCTCCTCCCTGCAGCCTAATCTAGAAATTGCCTCCGATCAGAAAGCTTCATTTGCTTCCCATCTCCCAGGAATCAGTCTTAAACTGCCTATCATTCAGTGACTACAAATAGTTGTTGCCTATATTTTGTCTAGTTTTCTGTTTACTGTAGGGGGGTAATTCTTGGCCCTAATACTCCTTCATGATCAGAAGTGTAAGTTCCTATGGTTAGAAATATTATTTAACTTCTTAAATCACAGGTGGTTTCTTTCTTACCTCTAAAGCATATTATAAATATTAGACTTAATATTACTATATTCTTTTTGTACTGCACATTTGGATTTAATATGTCTGTGTCTTGATTTCCCTCTTTGTGCAATGGAGATTGTAATAAGACTTAAATCGTAGAGTAATCATGTGGATGAAATAACTAATCTGTAGTTTGCTGAAAGTAATGTCTTGCACACAGTAAGACTTATAAGTGTTTGCAAAATAAATAATTTTAGATAATCATGGGAATGTCTGCTATCAAAAAGAAAACAATCCTACCACTAACCAACAGCAAACACATGTGGAGTTCAGAGGATATACAAGAAATTTCTTAACTTTTCCCACTGAGATACTATCCAGTTGGGAGAGACCATCTTTTGTGGTTGTCCAGGGTTCCATCTCTCTCCTCCTGTTCCTTTTCCCTCAATCTTAACCTCTTTTTCCGTCCCTACCCAATTACCTTGTTCACTCCTGGCTGCATGATGAAATGTTAGGATGACCATACTTGCCTGCATCTTTGAAGAGCTTCGGCGTACCTTTTACTGTTGATCTTAGAAAAGCTTATGTTTTTAAATTTTGTCAGAGTGGATTATATATAGCAGAAATCCTTCTCTTGTTATCTGGACCACTTCTTATAACTTTGATGTGTTTGATGTGCTAAGCAACAGAGGTTGCTTTATAGTATTTTACCAAAGAATCCTGCTGAGGGTTGGAGGGTAAAGAAAAGAAGGAGGTAATAAATACTAAATCCACAAAGCTTTTTGAGAAAATATGCATATAGCATATGTAGTATATATTAAGTAAGTAGTGGCTATTACTTGGATATTGTCATGTGAGTGGATACATAAATGGCATTGTTACCTAACCAAGTATTAATATTAAGACTAGAATAAGAAGTCAATTGTAAAATATGATCAATGGGATTTAGGTGGACTATATTGCCCTTGAACTTGATCATTGTGGTATAATCCAGATTCATCTGTTATCAATTCCAGGGTTCAATACTTCCACTGCTCTCTTACTAATATCTTAGAATCCCTTGTTTCATTATCATTCAGAACACCCCCTGACAAAGTCCCAGTCCTGGATGGACTATAGACCTTCTCTGCTTCTATTAAAAGCAAGGTAAATTGATGTTATTATTAACTAGAGTCACCAAGCTACCTAACCATGTATATCAGTTAACTAATACAGACTATACATTAAATATGAAATATAATTATGTATTATTTTGTTGCCTACTTTTTTGTCCATTCTTCCTGCTAAAGACCAAACCTGCCATGAGTTCCATCTCTTTCTCCTCTCTCTACTGGCTTCTTCCAGTCAACAGGTTTTCTTCCTTACCTTAAAAACAAATCAAATGAAAAAAAAAAAACAAACCCTTCGAAGATTGAATATCCCATTCTTGCTTTCAATTTATTTCTCTCCTCCATGGAGTGATCAAATTTTTGTTCGCATCACCTACATTGTTTTTTCCATTTCATCTTAAAAGCATTGAAATCTGTCTCCCACTCAGACTACTCTGTTGAAAATTCTATTATTTACAAAAGTCGCTAATGACTTTCATGTCGTTAGTTCCTATGTATATTTTCAAGTAGTTTCTTCGCTTATCCACTCAACAGCATTGGACACTGTTAGACTATCCTTCTTTCTTGAAAACTGGTTTACCTTCTACTGATCTAGATGCTCTATTTCCCTTTGGTGTAGCCTCTTCTCGTTCCTTAAATACTGGTGTTCCTCAGGGGTTGATCTTAGGCTACTTGCTCTTTTCACTCTGTATATGGAAGTTCTGCAACCAGGTGGTCTATAAATGGAAAGAAAAGGTGTTCCCAACTGACCTTATTCTGATCCACTTTTATGTTATGTTATGCTATATACTTTGTTTATACATTACTGTTTTCCCTTCTCACCCTACCTAATCCAACTAAGCTCCATTCTAGGGATCTTTATCACTGGCTCAGAGAATAGGGCTAAACAGTGATAGGAAGATAACAGGCAATCAATAAAAATGTGTTGAATGAATTAATGTCATGAGGGCCAGTACATGTTGTGTAAGTGCTTTTAGAACATGCACTCACTTGATCCTTCTTTCTTTGGATTAATTAAACTTTACTGAAAAAAAAATTGATGGAAGATGGGCTTCATCTTATTTCCATCTGTGATTGATTAACATGGGACTGTGCTTGGAAAGCTATGCTGAACGTATTTGTCCAGGGGTCAGTGGAAAAAGGTAATGCAATCTATTAATACAGTTGTGCCTCATACAAATAACATAATAATATCATTTATTGAGCATGGACCATGTGCCAAACACTGATAAGCACATTATTCCAATTAGAGGTCACAACAGCTACATGAGATATTGTTATTATCCTTGTCTTTGCATTGATATAACTGAGATAGAAAGATGTTAATAGCTTGCCCAAGACCACACAGCAAACAAATGGCAAAGTTGAGATTTAAGTGTAGTCTGTCACACTTTAGTCTGTAGTCTGTAGTCTGTCACACTGATGGGTTTAAGCATCACCCTATACTCATAACCTGGAGTGGTGGCCTTTTCTTTCTGTATATTTTTGCCATTCTTTGCCTAAACTAAACTATGAAGAGGGGATAGAAGAACAGTATAGGTGATGTTAGTATGGAGAAAGAAGGTTCCTCTGCCCTAGGAGGTCTAGCTATCACATCTCAAAAATGAATTATTTCATTAAAAAAAATACATGCACACACACACACACTATTTTTTCCTTTTTGAAATAGTCACAAAAATTGCCAATATAGGAGAGAGAATCTTGGTTTTAAAACCAGTTCAGGGTAAGCTGCTGGTCTTATGCCCCAATATTCTCACACACTTTAATGTGTATTTCCTATAAAGAGGAACATTTCTCCTGCATAACCACAATGTCATCCTCAAAACTAAGAAATTAACATCCTGGGGTACCTGGGTGACTCAGTCAGCTAAGCGTCTGACTTTTGTTAGGCGTCCAACTCTTGATTTTGGCTTGGGTCATGATCCTGGGTCATGAGATTGAGCCCCAAGTCAGGCTCCGTGCTGAGTGAGGAATCTACTTAAGATTCTTTCTCTCCTTCTCTGTCTTCCCCTCCCCCACATTCGCACTCTCTCTCTAAAAAAAAAAAAAAATTATTAAAAAGGGAAATTAACATCATTACATTTGAACCATGTAATACTCAGCCTTCATGTTTAGCTTTGTCCAGTTGAACCAATAATATCCTTAATAGTAAATGGAAACTGTTAAAAATTACACTGTGTATTCAGGTGACATATTCCTTAGTCTCACGGAGCCTCCAGCAACCCACCAATTACAGTTCAGGTTTCCTACCCCAACACGGGTTCCTGCGGTGGTTTCCATTTACAAGTCTCTGCTTTGTAAAACTGTTAGTTCCTGGATTCCCTTCCTCTCTCTCCAATTTAGGGGGCATTGTTTTGCCCTGTATCTTCCTCTGTCTTGCGGATCCAAAAAGAGTGATTGATTTTTCAGTCTGTTCAGCTTTTTACTTCATAAGCCTGAGTAATGACTTCTAACCTCCTTGTATGCAGAACTGGAAACCAGCAGTCCCTTTGGTCTCCTTTAATCTGGAACCATTACTGTCTTTCTTTGACTTTTACAACCTGAAACTTACAGGGCAATTATTCTGTAGAATGTTCCTTAATTTTGGTTTAAGTGATGTTTCCTCATGGTTACATTCAAGTTCTTTACATTGATGGAAATAGCCCAGAAGGCATGTTGTGTTATTTTGAGTTGCATCTTACAAGGTGGTGCATGATTTTTTAAATTCTTTTTATTAATTTCTTTTCAGCGTAACAGAATTCATTGTTTATGTACCACACCCAGTGCTCCATGCCATATGTGTGCCCTCCATAATACCAAGTGCATGATTTGATGAGGTTGATGAGGTTCACTTTGATCCTTTGAATAAGGATGGCATCTAGGCATTTTGATGTGACTGCCGGGCTTTTCCACTATTTAACTCATTAAAACTAGTAAGTATTTAGGTGACTACGTGAGGTAATGGATATATTACTTAGCTTGACTATAATAATCATTTCACAATGTACATGTATATCAAAACATCATGTTGTATACCTTAAATATATAGAACATAAATAAATAAATAATAAAATAAAATAAAAATAAATAATATAAATAAATATATTATAATTTTATAATATATTATTATAATATAAATTTAATTAAATTATGATTAATCATAAGATCATAAAATAATTATAAATTATAAAAATAATTATAGATTATAAAATAATTATAATTAATAAATAAAAGTATAAATAATTATATAAATATAAGTTATTATAATATATTTATAATGTTATATAAATACAAATAAATATAAATAATAAAATATCTAAAAAATAAATACATATTTACTTTTAAATATTTGAGTAATTTCTAGGGCAGTACTTTGAAACTTTGTCCACAAGAACTTTTCTTTCCTCACCCCACTTTGGCTGTGACTCTTCACAGAAACTGTACCCCCACAAATACTCTGCTCACTCTTCTCAGGCTCCAACACCACATGCCAGGTTCGCTCTCCATATGGACATTTGCCTCATCCTCTTTGAACCGTGGCATCCCGTTCCACACTACCATACATTCTGCACCTTTTAGCACAGTGCTTCCTTTTTTTTTCTCTTTGTTGGCTTTAGAACTGAATTTTTCAGGAAGGGAACAGGAAGCAGAAATTATATGTGATTTAAGATCATTTCTAACTACAGCATTCTAGGACAGATAAATTAATATGGTTAAGTATTTGCAAGTGTGTGCTCAGAAAATGGGGGTAGAAGTGTGTTGAAGCCGCTGGGACAAAGGACCCTGCCTGAAGTAATCACTGAGGTTAGGGAAAGTGAGACACTGAGTAGCCTGGAAAGGGCTAGATGTGTCAGATGGGGAGTCAGGCCAGAAGCACAGGATCTAAGAGGAGACAGAGAAGTCAGGCTACACATACTAGTAACCCTCGAAAAGGGAGAGGTGATGACAGTGAATAGCCAGAAAACAACAAATGTCCACTAAAGCAATCAAGACAGGAAAAGGAAAACACTTAACAATACTAACCATCAAGTATCTTAATATGAGTTAGAGTGATTAGTAATCTTATGCATTATCGGAACAAGTCATTTTGTCAAAATGATAATGCGTTGCTCACCACATGTCATTAGACCACTAGATGCCATGAACGTTTTGATTTCCCTTGCCAACAGTGCAAAATTGATCCCAGGCTCTAAGTAATTGATGTCATGCTGCCATCCTTTGGCCAAATTTAAAGAGTCTTCCTTACTAATGAACTCTTGGTATGTTTTTAACATACAGAAGTGATCAGAATTTTAATTATAGCATTATACTTTTGGATTGACAATATTAAATTTGTGGGGGGAAAAGGTGAATAAAAATATAAGCTTGTGCAATTATTTTATTTTATTTTTTTCTATTATTATGTTAGTACATAATACAAAACTACATCATTAGTTTTTGTAGTGTTCCATGATTCATTGCTTGCGTATAATTTTAAAAGTCACTTACAAGTCCATTCTAGTCAGATAGATTGCCACTATTAGTTTATTCCATTTTCTTCAAAGATTGTCTTTTTTTTTTTAAGATTGTATTTATTTATTTGTCAGAGAGAGAGGGAGCACATGCAGGGGAAGAGCAGGCAGAGGGAAAAGCAGGCTCCCCACTGAGCAGGGAGCCCAAAATGGAACTCAAACCCAGGACTCTGAGATCATGACCTGGGCTGAAGGCAGATGCTTAACCACTGAGCCACTCAGGCACCCCCAAAGACTTTGTCTTAATCAGTGATGCTTAAGACTTAGCAGTTTTTTCCCACTGTCATGATATTTCCCCATTGTTTTTCTCTAAAGTAGTATAAGTTTGCAGTGGATTGTCTTAATAACATCCACAAACAAAAGGGACCCATGAACCAAGCTTTACTGTCTCATGGGCTCTGAATGTTATTCATGACCCTCCACATGACCCTCCACACAGACATGTGTACAGGCACACACTTAATTCCATGTACACACACACATGCACACATATAACTTTTTTTTAAAGAATACCCAGTGCCCATGTCACTTAGAGTCTGGAGACCAGAGAAAGAATTCCCAGAAAGGAATGGGCCAACTATCCCCAGGATGGACACAGGGTGGGAATAGTTCATGTTTCTACCACCCAAAGTGCAAAGATTTCATAGAATAGGGACCAGCAAGTAGAGTCCTTATAAGGATAGTCCCTTGGTAGTGAGATGACATTGCCCTAGACTATGAAGTCTGCTCCATCCATGCTAGCAAAGTGTAAAAGCAAGCCCCAAATGAATCGAAGAGAGTAACTCAATGATGTCCTAAAACAAAGCCCAACCGTATACAAAGCACTCCACGGATCCAGTAATGTCAAAATTACAATGTTCTGACTCCAATCAAAAGCTATCAGACATACAAAGAAGTAGGACAATAGGACCCCAAAACAGTAGAAAAGATAATCAAGAAACAAGGACTAGAAATGACACAAATAACCGAAGTAGCAGACAAGGAGGCTGGAATACCTCTTATACATATCTCATAAGCTCAACAAGATAGGAGAAAAGATGAATGTGATGAGGAAGAAAATGAAAGATATCAGAAAGGAGCAAAGTGGACTTCTAGGGATGAGAAACATACTACCTAAAGTGATAAATATACTAGATGGATTAACATTCAGGTAAGATACTACAGAAAACAGTATCAGTGAGCTCGAAGACATCACTATAGAAACTATAAAAAATAAAAGAGATAAAGACTAACTGAACATCAGTTGCCTGTATTATCATAATAAATGGGTCTGGTATTTCTGTAGTCAGAGTCCCAGCAGGAAATTAAAAAATGTTGAAAAAACAAGGTCTGAAACTTTTCTAAATTTAATTAAAATGATAAAACCACAGATTCAAGAAGCTTAAGAAACTCCTAATAGAAGGTACAAGAAGAAAATCACACCAAGGCACATTATCATCAAATAGCTGAAATATAATGACAGAAAGAATACCTTAAAAAAGAAGACTGATGATGTACAGAAAAATAAAATTAAGATGACAGCAGTCTTCTCTTTGGAAATCATGAAAGCCAAAAGACAGTGGGACAGTATCTTTACAGTACTGAAAGAAAAACTATCTCCACCTGGAATTCTGTACTCAGCAACAATATAATCCCAAACTGAGGACAAAATAATTTTTCAGACAAACAGAAAGCCAAGAGAATTCCTTGCCAGGAGACCTGTGATATAAGAATAATTAAAGGAAGTTAGTCGAGAAGAAGAAGTTATTCAAGAAGAATGATACCAAATAGAAATTTAGATATACCAAAAAGATTGAACAAGACCAGAAAGGGTAACTATGTGGTTAAATACATGATAATGAGTCAATATAAATGAAATACTTTCTCATCTTAAAGAGCTCTTTGAAATGTATTTGACTAAAATAAATGTAGTATAAATATTTGTCAGGTTTAAAACATGCAAACATGTATGACAACAAAGAATGAGAAGAAGGAAAAAGAAATACATTGTTGTAATATCCTCCATACTGAACTTTAAGCCATGTATAAATTTGAAAGTAAATTGTAATATGTTAAATAAGGATATATATAGTTTAAGCCCTAGAGAAACTACCATAAGAATAAAATGGCAGGAAGTAGCAGGCTGAGACTACATTAGGTAATAGGAGATCAGCTAGATAGCTTATCTAAACATTGCAAACACCTACAAATCCAATGGGAGATCGAAGAGAAGAAGAACAGCAATTCTAGAAACAGAAAATCAACCACTTTCTGAAAGGTAGGACTGGCGGAGAAGTGAATCCAAAGCGATGGGAAGATAGACCGCGAGGGGAGGAGCCGGCTCCCGGCAAGTGGCAGAGCAATGGAGCACTAAATAAGGACTTTTAAAAGTCTGTTCCGCTGAGGGACATCGCTCCAGAGGCTAAACCGGGGTGAAGCCCACGCGGGTTCAGCATGGCCCCAGGTCCTGCAGGGTCACAGAAGGATCGGGGGTGTCTGAGTGTCGCAGAGCTTGCAGGTGTTAGAACGGGGGGGGGGGAAGCCGGCTACAGAGACAGAGCCGAGGAGTGAGCTCTCAACTTGGGATTATCTTGAACCGGTCGCAGGCTGGGTGAGCTCGGAGCGCAGCTGGAGGCCAGGGGGATAGGAGTGATTGGGCTCTTTTCTCTGAGGGTGCACTGAGGAGTGGGGTCCCAAGCTCTCGGCTCCTCCGGGCCGGAGACTGGGAGGCCACCATTTTCATTCCCGTCCTCTGGAACACTACGGGAAGCGTTCAGGGAGCAAAAGCTCCTGAAAGCGAACCCGAACAGATTACTTAGCCTGGCCCCTGGTAAGGGCAGTGCAATTCCGCCTCTGGCAAAGACACTTGAGAATCACTACAACAGGCCCCCTCCCCAGAAGATCAACAAAAAATCCAGCCAGGACGAAGTTCACCTACCAAAGAGAACAGGGTCAATACCAAGGAGGGCTGCGGAATTCCAGAGGTGGAGAAAGCAAAGCACGGAACTCATGGCTTTCTCCCCATGACTCTTTAGTCTTGCGGTTAATTTTTTTTTCTCCTTCTGCTAAATTTTTTTAAACTTTTACCCTTTTCTTTTTTAACGTTTTTTAACTAGTTTATCTAATATATATATATATATCTTTTTCTTTGTTATATTTTTTCTTTATTTGTTTGCTTTTTTAAATTTTTTCTTTTTTTTTCCTGAACCTCTTTTTATCCCCCCCACCACGATTTGGGGACTCTTCTGATTTGGTTAAAGCGCATTCTCCTGGGGTCTTTGCCACCCTTTTAGTATTTTACTTGCTCCTTCATATGCTCTTATCTGGACAAAATGACAAGGAGGAAAAATTCACCACAAAAAAAAAGAACAAGAGGCAGTACCAAAGGCTAGGGATCTAATCAATACAGACATTGGTAATATGTCAGATCTAGAGTTCAGAATCACGATTCTCAAGGTTCTAGTCGGGCTCAAAAAAGGCATGGAAGATATTAGAGAAACCCTCTCTGGAGATATAAAAGCCCTTTCTGGAGAAATAAAAGAACTAAAATCTAACCAAGTTGAAATAAAAAAAGCTATTAATGAGGTGCAATCAAAAATGGAGGCTCTCACTGCTAGGATGAAGGAGGCAGAAGAAATAATTAGTGGTATAGAAGACCAAATGACAGAGAATAAAGAAGTTGAGCAAAAGAGACAAACAGCTACTGGACCATGAGGGGAGAATTCGAGAGATAAGTGACACTATAAGACAAAACAACATTAAAATAATTGGGATTCCAGAAGAAGAAGAAAAAGAGAGGGGAGCAGAAGGTATATTGGAGAGAAATATTGGAGAGAATTTCCCTAATATGGCAAAGGGAACAGACATCAAAATCCAGGAGGTGCAGAGAACCCCCCTCAAAATCAACAAGAATAGGTCCACACCCCATCACCTAATAGTAAAATTTACAAGTCTTAGTGACAAAGAGAAAATCCTGAAAGCAGCCCAAGAAAAGAAGTCTGTAACATACAATGGTAAAAATATTAGATTGGCAGCGGACTTATCCACAGAGACCTATCCACAGGCCAGAAAGAGCTGGCATGATATATTCAGAGCACTAAACAAGAAAAACATGCAGCCAGGAATACTATATCCAGCTAGGCTATCATTGAAAATAGAAGGAGAGGGGCGCCTGGGTGGCTCAGCGGGTTAAAGCCTCTGCCTTCGGCTCAGGTCATGATCTCAGGGTCCTGGGATCGAGCCCCACATCGGGCTCTCTGCTCCACAGGGAGCCTGCTTCCTCCTCTCTCTCTGCCTGCCTCCCTGCCTGCTTGTGATTTCTCTCTGTCAAATAAATAAAATATTTTTAAAAAAAGAAAAAAAAGAAAATGGAGAAATAAAAAGCTTCCAGGACAAACAAAAACTGAAAGAATTTGCAAACACCAAACCAGCTCTACAGGAAATATTGAAAGGGGTCCTCTAAGCAAAGAGAGAGCCTAAAAGTAGTAGATCAGAAAGGAACAGAGACAATATACAGTAACAGTGACCTTACAGGCAATACAATGGCACTAAATTCATATCTCTCAATAGTTACCCTGAATGTTAATGGGCTGAATGCCCCAATCAAAAGACACAGGGTATCAAAATGGATAAAAAAACAAAACCCATCTATATGTTGCCTACAAGAAACTCATTTTAGACCCAAAGACACCTCCAGATTTAAAGTGAGGGGTGGAAAACAATTTACCATGCTAATGGACATCAGAAGAAAGCTGGAGTGGCAATCCTTATATCAGATCAATTAGATGTTAAGCCAAAGACTATTATAAGAGATGAGGAAGGACACTATATCATACTCAAAGGGTCTGTCCAACAAGAAGATCTAACCATTTTAAATATCTATACCCCTAATGTGGGAGCAGCCAACTATATAAACCAATTAACACCAAAATCAAAGAAACACATAAGCAATAACACAATAATAGTAGGGTACTTTAACACTCCCCTCACTGAAATGGACAGATCATCCAAACAAAAGATCCACAAGGAAATAAAGGTCTTAAATGACACACTGGACCAGATGGACATCACAGATATATTCAGAACATTTCATCCCAAAGTAACAGAATACACATTCTTCTCTAGTGCACATGGTACATTCTCCAGAATAGATCACATCCTGGGTCCTAAATCAGGTCTCAACTGGTATCAAAAGATTGGGATCATTCCCTGCATCCTTTCACACCACAATGCTCTGAAGCTAGAACTCCATCACAAGATGAAATTTGGAAAGAACCCAAATACCTGGAGACTAAAGAGCATCCTTCTAAAGCATGAATGGGTCAACCAGGAAAGTAAAGAAGAATTGAATAAATTCATGGAAACAAATGATAATGAAAACACAATGGTTCAAAATCTGTGGGACACAGCAAAGGCAGTCCCGAGAGGAAAATATATAGTGGTACAAGCCTTTCTCAAAAAACAAGAAAGGTCTCAAGTACACCACCTAACCCTACACCTAAAGGAGCTGGAGAAAGAACAAGAAAGAAACCCTAAACCCAGCAGGAGAAGAGAAATCATAAAGATCAGAGCAGAAATCAATGAAATAGAAACCAAAAAAACAATAGAAAAAATCAATGAAACTAGGAGCTGGTTCTTTGAAAGAATCAATAAGATTGATAAACCCCTGGCCAGACTTATCAAAAAGAAAAGAGAAAGGACCCAAATAAATAAAATCATGAATGAAAGAGGAGAGATCACAACTAACACCAAAGAAATACAGACAATTATAAGATCATACTATGAAGAACTCTACGCCAACAAATTTGACAATCTGGAAGAAATGTATTCATTCCTAGAGACATATAAACCACCACAACTGAACCAGGAAGAAATAGAAAACCTGAACAGACCTATAACCAGTAAGGAGATTGAAACAGTCATCAAAAATCTCCAAACAAACAAAAGCCCAGGGCCAGATGGCTTCCGAGGGGAATTCTACCAAACATTTAAAGAAGAACTAATTCCAATTCTCCTGAAACTGTTCCAAAAAATAGAAATGGAAGGAAAACTTCCAAACTCATTTTATGAGGCCAGCATCACCTTGATCCCAAAACCAGACAAGGATCCCATCAAAAAAGAGAATTACAGACCAATATCCTTGATGAACACAGATGCGAAAATTCTCACCAAAATATTAGCCAATAGGATTCAACAGCACATTAAAAGGATATTCACCATGACCAAGTGGGACTTATTCCAGGACTGCAAGGTTGGTTCAACATCCGCAAATCAATCAATGTGATACAACACATTAATAAAAGAAAGAACAAGAACCATATGATACTCTCAAAAGATGCTGAAAAAGCATTTGACAAAGTACAGCATCCCTTCCTGATCAAAACTCTTCAACGTGTAGGGATAGAGGGCAGATACCTCAATATTATCAAAGCCATCTATGAAAAACCCACCGCAAATATCATTCTCAATGGAGAAAAACTGAAAGTTTTTCTGGTAAGGTCAGGAACATAGCAGGGATGTCCATTATTACCACTGCTATTCAACATAGTACTAGAAGTCCTAGCCTCAGCAATCAGACAACAAAAGGAAATTAAAGGCATCCAAATCAGCAAAGAAGTAGTCAAACTATCACTCTTCACAGATGATATGATACTATATGTGAAAAACGCAAAAGATTCCACTCCAAAACTGCTAGAACTTGTATAGGAATTCAGTAAAGTGTCAGGATATAAAATCAATGCACAGAAATCAGTTGCATTTCTCTACACCAACAACAAGACAGAAGAAAGAGAAATTAAGGAGTCAATCCCATTTATAATTGCACCCAAAACTATAAGATACCTAGGAATAAACCTAACCAAAGATGCTAAGAATCTACACGCAGAAAACTATAAAGTACTCATGAAAGAAATTGAGGAAGACACAAAGAAATGGATAAGAGGAACAAATATTGTGAAAATGTCTATGCTGCCTAAAGCAATCTACACATTTAATGCAATCCCCATCAAAATACCATCCATTTTTTCAAAGAAATGGAACAAATAATCCTAAAATTTATATGGAACCAGAAAAGACCTCGAATAGCCAAAGGAATATGGAACAAGAAAGCCAAAGTTGGTGGCATCACAATTCTGGACTTCAAGCTCTATTACAAAGCTGTCATCATTAAGACAGCATGGTACTGGGCCCACAACAGACACATAGATCAGTGGAACAGAATAGAGAGCCCAGAAATAGACCCTCAACTCTATGGTCAACTAATCTTCAAGAAAGCAGCAAAGAATGTCCAATGGAAAAAAAGACAGCCTCTTCAACAAATGGTGTTGGGAAAATCGGACAGCCACAAGCAGAAAAATGAAATTGGACCATTTCCTTACACCACACATGAAGTAGACTCCAAATGGATGAAGGACCTCAATGTGAGAAAGGAATCCATCAAAATCTTTTAGGAGAACACAGGTAGCAACCTCTTCGACCTCAGCTGCAGCAACGTCTTCCTAGGAACATCGCCAAAGGCAAGGGAAGCAAGGGCAAAAATGAACTACTGGGATTTCATCGAGATCAAAAGCTTTTGCACAGCAAAAGAAACAGTTAACAAAACCAAAAGACAGCTGACAGAAGGGGAGAAGATATTTGCAAACGACATATCAGATAAAGGGCTAGTGTCCAAAATCTATAAAGAACTTAGCAAACTCAACACCCAAAGAACAAATAATCCAATCAAGAAATGGGCAGAAGACATGAACAGATATTTCTACAAAGAAGACATCCAGATGGCCAACAGACACATGAAAAAGTGCTCTACATCACTCGGCATCAGGGAAATACAAATGAAAACCACAATGAGATACCACCTCACACCAGTCAGAATGGCTAAAATTAATAAGTCAGGAAATGACAGATGCTGGCGAGGATGCAGAGAAAGGGGAACCCTCCTACACTGTTGGTGGGAATGCAAGGTGGTGCAACCACTCTGGAAAACAGCATGGAGGTTCCTCAAAATGTTGAAAATAGAGCTACCCTTTGACCTACCTCATATGATTATGATCTCCCTGATCATAAGGAAATGGAGATGCAACATGGGGGGGGGGGGGTTAAGGGGGTAGGAGAAGAATAAATGAAACAAGATGGGATTGGGAGGGAGACAAACCACAAGTGACTCTTAATCTCACAAAACAAACTGAGGGTTGCTGTGGGAAGGGGGGTTGGGAGAGGGGGGTGGGGTTATGGACATTGGGGAGGGTATGTGCTATGATGAGTGCTGTAAACCTGAGTGTGTAAACCTGGCGATTCACAGACCTATACCCCTGAGGATAAAAATACATTATATCTTTATAAAAAATTAAAAAAAAAAGAATAAAATGGCATAGGTAGGGGCACCTGGGTGGCTCAGTCAGTTGGCATCTGCCTTCAGCTCAGGTCATGATCCCAGGGTCTTGGGATGGAGTCCCACATTGGACTCCCAACTTTGTGGCAGTCTGCTTCTCACTCTCCCTCTGTCCCTCCCCACTGCTTGTGCTCTTTCTCTCTCTAATAAATAAATAAAATCTTTGGGAAAAAGTAGTGGTATAGCTGATAAACCAGTAGTGGAGATAAAATGGAATCATTTTTTGTAATCAATCCCAAAAAGTGGAAAACATGAACAATTAAAAAGTAAATAGTAACATGGTAGAGGTAAATACTGCAGTAGTATATTAATTATATTTACTTATGTGCATAATCACATTAAATGTAAATGTGACCAAAAAAATAGCCGTATGTGAGACCCAGAACAAGAAAGGCATTTTTAAAACAATATATGGGGGGGGGCGCCTGGGTGGCTCAGTGGGTTAAAGCCTCTGCTTTCAGCTTAGGTCATGATCCTGGGGTTCTGGGATTGAGCCCTGCATCAGACTTTCTGCTCGGCAAGAGGCCTGCTTCTCTTCCTCTCTCTCTCTGCCTGCCTCTCTGCCTACTTGTGATCTCTGTCAAATAAATAAATAAAATCTTTAAAAAACAAAACAAAAACCAAACCAAACAAAACAAAACAAAAGATATACGGTACTGTGAGGATCCAAAAGAGAGATTATAGCTTCTTTAAAATAAAATCTAGGCCATAAAGAAGAAGTAATCCTTGGTCCTTGCACAGACAGGTACAGGGGGTGAAGGAGGCATGGGTGATGTTTCTGAGAGAAAGCATCCAATAAATGCCCCCACACACACACACACGCTGCTAGCTATATGAAGGCAATAGTGAATTATTAACCTTATCTGGCGTTCATTTTCCCTCACAGGACATTTGGAGCAACAGTGGGAGATAAGATTGGGAATGCAGACTGGAGGCATAGTCAGGAGGATTTAGAATGTGGAGCTGGTTATTTGTAATTCGAGAGGCATTACTGATTTAAAGATATTGATGTAAAAGTTTACCATAGTTACAGGTACCCGAAGGAATACATACCAGTCAACTGCCCCCAATCTCTTCACATATAATTTTATCATTTATAATGGTTTCATAGAGGGGCACCTGGGTGATCCAGTCAGTTAAGCATTGGATTCTTGGTTTCAGCTCAGGTCCAATCTCAGGGTTGTGAGATTGAGCCCCGAGTAGGGCTCTGTGTTCAGCACAGAATCTGCTTGGGCTTCTCTCTCCCTCTCCCCACTGTGCACGTGCATGCTCTCTCTCTTTCCTTCTCTTTCTCTCAAAAAATTTGAAATATCTTTTTAAAAATGGTTACATAGAATTTTTTTTAATATTTTATTTATTTATTTGAGAGAGAGATGGCGAGCATGAGCACAAGTGCGGGGAGACAGAGGGAAGAGTAGACTCCCACTGAGCAGAGAGCCCAATGTGGGGCTTAATCCCAGGACTCTGTGATCGTGACCTGAGAGCTGAAGGCAGCCTCATACCTGACTGAGCCACCCAGCTGCCCCTACATAGCATTTAATTAAATGGATTTACCAACATTTATTTAACCATTTCCTTATTGTTGGACCTATAGGCCATTTCTAGTATTCTGCAAATGCAATAATTTTATAACGACCTTCTTTTGCTATTTTTTCTCTTTCATATTACCTTTTATAGGCCAGAAACTTAGATATTCAACTGCCTCAATAAGATATAAACCAATTTAAGATTGCTCATATGTATTTTAAAGTTAATTTGCTCAAACATTTGTGCAAATTTACAGTTCTACTTGAGGTTTTAAATTTAGTAGTCTGTATAGATTTTAATTATCCCCCCTGAGTGCCCTATAGGTGCTGCTAAACCTCTGATATATATTTAATATAAATATTAAAAGAGTAATCCTTTAAAAATACTCTAAATAAAAGAACTTTAATAAGCTTTACTAAATATTGAGAAGGCAAATTGTGTTGAGTGAAACTTTGTATGGAATAATGAGGGTAACAGAAAATCATATTAAATGACTAGTCTATAATTATCTCAAGGAACACATACAATGAAACAAGTTCTTTTGGTTACTTCGTCAAACAGCCAACACAATGGGGAAAGTGGAGGAAGTGTTCCATAAACACTATGAAAAGGTAACCAGAAAACCTAACGTCTAATCTTGGAGTTAGGACAGCATTAAAAACAAAACCCACAAAGGAGGACACTTCCCAGAACAATCTGAGATGCATGAAAAGCAAACATTCACTAGAGCTGGAGCTGTACTAAGTCTGTACAGAGATAAGTGGCACATTCGACCTTCACCATGATTAAGAAGCATTTCTTTGAAATTGTGTTGGCGCTCTTGGTCTCTTCTACTCTCTTCTCCCTTGAACTGAAACTGGCTCTCTTCCAACAAAGAGTAAACAGAGAGAGTTTAAAACTGTTAAATAAATTCCAAAAATCGTCAGTTCAGCTGTGTCTGCCACACAGGACAAACTTCCTCCTTCCCCAGCAGTCTGTGAATCGTTGCCGGTCCCAGAGTGGACAGGCCCTGGCCATTCTTCATGAGATGCTTCTGCAGACCTTCAACTTCTTCAGGGCAGGTGTTTCTCTGGATGGTTGGGAGGAAAGCCACGTGGAGAATTTCCTCACTGAACTTCATCAACAGCTGGAATACCTAGGGGCCCTTAGAGGCCTGGGAGCAGAGCAGAACAGCAGTGTCTTGAGTGGTGGGAACCCTAGGTTGCAGGTTAAAAAGTACTTCCGGAGGATCCACGATTACCTGGAAAACCAGGAGTACAGCAGCTGTGCCTGGACCATTGTTCAAGTAGAAATCAACTGGTGTCTGTTCTTTGCATTCCAGCTGGTGAGAAAGCTAAGCAAATAAGAGACGGATTCCTTGAAAGTGGAGCAAGAGCCATCTCCAGGCTTTAAAAGCATAGGGTAGATAGAGGATTGGGAGGGCTTTTCCAGACTCTATTACTTCTTTTTGTCATAAACTGGTAGTATTGTTTGGTTTTATGTGGAGATATGTGTGTGTATATATATATGTATATATACACACACACATATATGTACATATATGTACATATATATACGTACATATATATGTGTATATATACATATATACTATATATATATTTTTTATCTGTCCTTTAAGATCATGCATATTGACTACTATAGTCTGTAACTTGTAATGTCACTTTGTATCTTTGATTTGTATCTTTGTACCTTTGATTTGTCTTAAGTTTTATGAGTTACAGTAGATTCATTAATGTTTCACAACTGCTTCTTCAAATGGGTATATTTTCATGCAAGCTGACTAGGTAAATAAAACGAAATGTGTCCCCAGTGTAATAATACTTTTCTTGACATAGAAAATCCATTCCAATGTTTTCTTTGCCAGAACTTGGTAGACACAATGAGAAATAACTAGGGATAATGTGCACTGTAAGATTCAAAAATATCAATACACACCAAATATTTGTTTCAGGTAACACAATAGAAATAGGGCCAAAGGACGTGAACAAGCAGACTGCAGAGGGAAAACAAATGCATGAGAAGAGATTCAACCTCACTCATAATAATAAGAAATACAGATTAAAAGTGAGTAACATGCCATTTGTAACAGATGGGTGAAGGCCCACACTCTATGGAGATTTGGGGGAAGGATGCTCTTATAATTTGCCAGAGCACTGGAAATTGGTAAGATCACAATAGAGGCAATTTGTGATACCTATTAAAATTATAGTTTTTGATCCATAAACTCTGGGTTTGAAATTTATCTTATGAAAAGCGTTGCACATGTGTATAATGACCCATGTGCAATATTATTCATCACAGCATTATTTATAATATCCCCAAACAGGAAATTACACAGACTCTTTTAATTAGAGACAGTTAAATTATGTTCACACAAAGGAACACTACTTAGCTGGAGAAAAGGATGAGGATACTCTTCCTATACTGAAAAAAAAGGTAAAAAAAATAGGCAAGAGGCAGAACAGTGTGTCTAAAATGCTGTATTTGACATTAAGATGTATAACAAATTTTACGTTTGGCCTAACTTGTATATGAACAAATAAGGAATATATAAGAAATAAATTCCAATGATAACCTGTATTTTGGGGAAGAGAGACTAAGGGAAGAGGACAGGGCAGAGGTGCTTGTATAGCTTATTTTTATATTTCAATTTTTAGTCACACAAACATTACAAATTAAAATAATAAATTAAAGTGTATCCAACAAGAGCCAGTTATTAGAAACATGCATGAAGGAGAGATTCCCGAGTGGCTCAGTCCATTAAGCATCTGCCTTCAGCTCAGATTGTAATCTTGGGGCCCTGGGATGGGCCCTGCATGAGACTCCCTGCTCAGTGGGGAGTTTGCTTCTCCCTCTGTCCCTCCCCCTGCTCATGCTCGTTCTCTCTCTCTCTCTCTCAAATAAATAAATAAAATCTTTAAAAAAGAGGAAATATGCATGAAGGAGTCTTGCTAGCAAAAGGAAGTGTTAGATGAAGATTAGAAGAAACAGGACTGCACCAGACTTCCCTTGGTGGGGAGGGGAGTGGCCTGGAGGAAGAAAGCTGGACAGAAGGGCACCCATGCCAACCGAGGGAGAGGGTTTCCACTCTCATCACAGCTGCCGTTGATGAAGGAATTCCAGCTCTTCCAGCCAGGAGCTCTCAGAAATCATTGCGGATCAAATGTGGGACCAGAGAAACTGACGTTCAGTGAGACTTGGTGGCTTTCCCCCAGTCACAGTGACTTTTGCCCAATGTAAGAACCAGAGCCATGGCCCAGATGTCTGGGGCTAGTTCTACTACTTGACATCAGGTTCTGCTTTAGAGTCATTGCATAATTTGAGATGAAATTGATCACTGATTGTGAAAACTTTCTGAAGAACAAAACATATTTCATCCCAGTTTAATTAATGTAAGTGTGTTAGCTGTTTCGATTTTGGCCATTCTGATAGGTGTGTAGTGATATCTGATTGTGGTTTGAGTTCCCATTTCCCTAATGGCTCCTGCTGTTGGATATTTTTTCATGTGCTTATTTGTCATCTTCATAACCTCTTCGGTGAAATGTCTCTTCATGTCCTTTGATTTGGCTTCAAAGAGAGGAGGATGAACTGAACAGGCTCCTGAGTCTGAAGCAGGGTCCGCTGCCCTAGAGGAAAGGGACAGGAGGCAGAGGCTGGGCAGTCAGGAGGATGTCTTTGTCACACCTCAGCCCTGGTGTTGACCTGTTTACTTTCAGGTTCACCTGGAGGTAGGGAAGTGGAGAGAGGAAAGACACAAGCCAATACAGGTCATTTGCTTCACATGATCAGTAGAAAGCAGGAAGTTTTCAGAACAAAATCCTTCATTTAACACATTATTCAACTCTCAAATTAACCTAGCAAAGTAGTTTCTGTTGCTGTAGTCTTTTCTCAGGTGAGAATGACCAGACTTTCAAGGTGACGTGATTTGTTCAAAGTAACGTAATAAGCCATGGCGCCAGCCAATGCCACAACAAAGATTCTTAACCAGATCTGCCTGACTCAGAAGGCTGCCTTGTGTTCCAGACCCCACAAACCCAAACATCAGGCACTATGCAATATCTCTGCAAAATAACAATAACAAGAATGATGATAATTTGCTCCGGCTTTCCTTATTCAAGTTCACACACTGTCTACAGCCTTGAATTGAAAAAAGAACAATTTCTCTCCCTGGACATTTCTTTCCTGAGAATTGAGGGAAACAGAATGGAGGAAGTGCCAAGTAGAAATTCAGAGCAGATAATATATACTCATATTTAGAAGCTAAAACCGACACTGTGTCTGCTATGTTTCCCCAAATATTTAGCTTTATTAGTTGACATCCTGCTTCTGTAACTGTCTTCACTGCCTAATACAAATAAAAAATTGCTTGCTTTTAAATATATGTGTCATCTTAAAACTTTAAAATCAGAGTTCTAAACTTGGAGATATTGGGGAAGATAAGTACTTTATAGAGACTAGATGAAAAAAATTAAAAGTTTTGAAAAATAAAGAGACTACATGCCCGGCCATCAGTGCATAGATGGGCTCAGAGTAAAGGTAAGATCATTTGTACTCACAGGCTGGGTCATCTGAGTTATCCTACTCACACCTATATGGACTGAGCTAAATAGTTTACTAAATGAAAAAGCGGTTTACAAAATAACTAGTATCATCATATTTTCTACAAATAAAAATACGCGTAAAATGTCTGAAAAGAAATGCACTAAAATGTTTGCAATAGTGTTATCTAGGTGATAGAATTTTCATTCTCTTATCCTTTTTGAATTTTAAATATTTCTCCATGAGTATAAATTCATTTTAGAATCAGGGAAAATGATAGTATTTGTGAAATTTTAAAAAAGAACAATAAATATGGCTCCTTGTAGAGAGTTGGCTTAGGATACTTATCACCTGCAATAAATTAAGCCCCACCTCCAGTATATATCAGAATCATCTGGGGGGCTTGTTAAAACAGAGATGGCATGGCTTCACTCAATGTTTCTGATGCAATAGGTCTGTAATGGGGCCTAAGTGTTTGCATTTCTAGCGATTTCTAGATGATGCCGATGCTGTTGGCCCTAAGACTCCACATTATAAACCATGCTTCTATTTCTTGATAGCCTTGGTAGAATTTTAACAGATAAAGGCCTGTTCTCCTTGAGGTTACGGATCTCATATTTTCCCATAATCCCACCCCAGGTGGGAGATAGCTGATGAGGAAAGTTTTTTTTCTTTTTCTATCACTACCTTTTCATAGCAGCAGATTCAGTGGTCCTTCTCCTTCTTAAAGAAGCAGGATATAGAGACTGTGATACTCCAGGTACATCCCATGACAGAAACTGTCTTCTCAGGGAAATGATCCGACCTAAGTTTTTGTCTGGAACGTTCTGTTCCTCATGCCTGTGATTGTATAAAATCAAACCTGCAACCATAACCTGACGAGATGAGGAATATAATGTGAACACAAAGGAAATCAAACCTCTGAAAGATAGAGGATTCCAAGGTAAGAGACAGCAAACTGGTTCAGTAATTGAGAAGTATAGATGTTGGGTAAATACAGAGATTTGGGGGGCATTCTTGGAATTGCCTTTGGCCGAAATGAGTCATGTAGCCCATTTTCTCTCCTGTTTCCAATGACTGGATGTGGGGGGATGAAGGCTCAGACCCTTCACTCTGCCTCTGAAAGGTCATTGCCACTTCAGAGCCGCCTCCCCCACCCAGGTTTTGACTGAAGCCACGTTGTGACTGGCTGGCCCCTCAGCTTTTCCTCTCCTCCATCTGCGGCCTTCTCTTCTCACATGCGTTGCGCCTATAGCCCTCCCTAATAAACTCCTTGCATGGTAATTTTGTCTCAGAGGCTGCTTTCTCAGCACCTAACTTCCAAAAGCAAACCCAACATTTGGGGCCGTAGGAAACCCAAACTCACATATTGCCTTGGTCAAGTACATATTAGCATCCTAATATGTGTTACTATCTCATTCTTGCTATTTACGACTCCTTAAAAGTTTTCATTTCTCAGAAAACCCTTAGATTCTGATTTGTCTAAATCTGTTTACCACCCTTCCAGAGCACAACAGCAATCACATCACAAAGCACACTATACTATGCTGGATCACTTCTCTTTCAACAAAAGTATGACTACTTCAGGGTGGAGAAATGGCTTTTTAACTCTTTGCTTAGCACATTCTTGAACACATAAGGGGACAATCTAAACACTGAATGAATAAAGACATTTAAAATGCAGTGTTAACAGAAAGAAGAGAGATATAGGGTGCCGAGGTGGCTTAGTTGGTTAAGCATCTGCCTTCGGTTCAGACCATTATCCTGGGGTCCTGGGATTAAGATCCGGGTCGGGCTCCCTGCTCAGCAGGGAATCTGCTTCTCCTTCTCACTCTGCTGCTCCCTCTGCTTGTGCTCTCTTACTCTCTCTCTCTGTCAAATAAATAAAATCTTTAAAAAAAGAAAAAAGAGATATACAAATACCATATCATCATAGTCAGTTATATGTGTAGGAAGACACTCTACCTAGAGATGAGGAAGTCTTGTTTATGAGCCTGCTAAGAGGTTAATTCTTATTTTTGTTTTTCAGTTTCTCTACTTTTCCTGGATGGACAGTTTGGATAAGCTATGTTTTGCACTAAAAAGTAAAGTGTCTTTCATTCTCTAATGAAACGTTGGTTTTTATCCTTGTATGGTAAAGGTACAATAAGACAATGACATAATATGTAGATCAGAAGTGCTGGTAGGAGCTCTTCTTCTAACTAATTGTTCTACTCATCTGAGAAAACCCTTTCCTGAACCCACTCTTCATGGGCCTTTGGTCCCTGTCTGCTGTTGATGGTTAGTCACGCTTTCAACTGCCAATTAATATAGAAACCACTGACAACAACTTGAATGTTTCCTATTTGGGTTCAGTTAAAAAAAGAAGTAATAGAAAAATATAAAACAATTCATGTAAATAGTGTAAATGGCTCACTTTTACAGTTGTATAAAGTGTAACACGCCTCCCGTTGTTCTGTTGGAAAGACCACTTGTCTTGTTATTGTCCAAAACTGGGTGGGTGTTGAATTAGTTTTTGCACCTGCTATCAATAGAGATTTTATGGCAAATTTCTTTATTTCTTTGGCTTGTATACTTAAAACATTATGAGTAAGCAGAAGATAGCCAGCATGTAGTATCTGGAGACTAGAGGCCAGAGTCACATTACAAGGATGCAGGAAAGTGATCATAACACAAAAATGGTCCCATGGTTTTACCTTCAATGTAAGAAGAATCCATCTTCTTAGAAACCTGTTCAGACAAGTTTTAGTCATTGAAGGTGAAGATGTGTACCTCTTGGGAAGGGTGAAGCAAGGTTCAAGGAGAACAAAGAACAGTGTTGCCCTTGACCTATAAATCATGTGACTTTTTCTACCTAAGACAGCTAAGTGCACATTGTTTTAGTGAAACTTATTCCAAGTTTCAACATAAGCCTTATCACTAGTAAGGTATTTCCTTCTCTAGGAGAAAATTTAATTATTCCAAATAACAGTAATTCATGTGGGTTCTTGTCAGATGAACAAGGTAGTTATCAATATGGATAAAAATATTTATGATCAGGCAAACCATAACAGACTCTTAATCTCACAAAACAAACTGAGGGTTGCCAGGGACAGGGGGGTAGGGAGAGGATGGTGGGGTTATGGACATTGGGGAAGGTATGTGCTATGGTGAGTGCTGTGAAGTGTGTAAACCTGGCAACTCACAGACCTGTCCCCCTGGGGCTAATAATGCATTATATGTTAATTAAAAATTATAAAAATATTTATGATCAAAATGGAATTAATTTGAGAGCATTAAAAGTGGAATTTTTAGCTGGTATATTATTCAGTAGAGCGGACTTATTTTAGTAACAGCTCCTAATCTATAGTCAGTCCTTGGGAGGAAGGTTTGAGTGGAAGAGAAAGAGACTCAATGAAACTGGGAAAGAAATAAGCATATTTCCAGGGCACATTATGGGGTTACATGAGAAATACCTTGAAGGACCTAATTGTGCCCACTAGAGGGGCAAGAAAAAGAGGATGCGCTCTCTGTGGGTGGGATATGGCTCAGGAGTCAAAACAAAAATGTCCTCAAAGCACCTCTGGCTAAGTAGATTTCTACTATGGGTTGACATTAGAGGAGCAAAGAGAGGTGTTTGGACATTTCAGGGTTTCAGCTGTAGCCCTCTACAGGGAAACTGTACCAGAAGACACACAAAGGAGGGTCCTATGTAGAAAGGATGTTAGAAATTTCACCAACAATCCATCTCTAAGGTCTGGACAAAAAGTTTCCTGGAACACTTGGGCCCATATCTGAGGGGTTAGACATCAGAAACCACATGTGGCATTATATATACGTGGGGTAGAGCGCAAGGTTCCAGAGGAAAGATTTCTTTCCTAAAGCATCTCTCTCAGATTGTTGTGTGCAACGAATGCCTAACATATTAAAAATAAGCAAAACAAAAACAAAAAAAAAACACCAACTATGCTCAGCACTCTGAGATCTGACCTGAGCTGAAACCAAGAGCTGGTTGCTTAACCCACTACACCATCAATGTGCCCAATATGTAAATTTTTTAAAAAGTCTGTCCAGTAAAGAACTATCAAGAGAATAAAAAGACATATAAAAATGTATGTCATATATAAATCTATGACATATAGAAAAAAACTCAAAATATATAATTGATATTAATATTTTTAATATAAAAAACTCAAAAAAGTTTAACAATACAATAGCAATATCAGCAAGAAATACAGAAGCCGGGACGCCTGGCTGGCTCAGTGGGTTAAAGCCTCTGCCTTCGGCTCAGCTCATGATCCCAGGGTCCTGGGATCAAGTCCCACATCAGGCTCCCAGCTCAGCGGAGAGCCTGCTTCTCCTTCTCCCTCTGCTTGCTGCTTTGCCTCCTTGTGTTCTCTCTCTGTCTGTATGTCTCTGTCAAATAAATAAATAAAATCTTAAAAAACAAAGAAATACAAGCAATTTACAAAAGCAGACATAGCTACAAGTAGATAATATACATATATAGCCTTCCTAGTGATCATTTATATAAATGTAAAATCTGATAAACAGCAAGATGGTTTGGAGATAGCTGGGTTAAGAGCACGCATCTATACATAGAAGTGTTAAATTTTTTAACATAGGTGGTTATTTTGGTAAAATTGACCAAAAAATTTTTTTTAAGATTTTATTTATTTATTTGACAGAGAGAGACACAGCGATAGAGGGAACACAGGCAGGGGGAGTGAGAGAGGGAGAAGCAGACTTTCTGCTGAGCAAGGAGACAAATGCGGGGCTCGATCCCAGAACCCTGGGATCATGACTTGATGTCAGGCTAATACCAGTTCTGTGTTGTTATTTACTATCTAATCTGACTACATCACACCATCCAATATAATTGGTTTTTAAGGGAATTTGGGGATTTTTTCCATCCCGATTTTAACAACTTTGTTCTCTGGTGTCTCTTTGCTAGGAAGCATATCAGAATGGCTTAGTGCTGGTTGAAAAAAAGAAAGAAAGAAAGTAAGTAAGTAAGAAAGAAAGAAAAAGTTTTAGCTGTCTTCATTAAGGATAAACAGAACATGGTGCTATGTTAATTAACTAGATGCACTAAGGCATATGAATACCTAGAGTTACTTTATTTCACAATGCTAAAACACTGAGCAAACCATTGTAGTGACTGATGTTATTCTGCCCTCTAGTGGTTCAGATTAAAAATTCCTGTTTGACTACATTCCAGGAAAATAGCTTTGAGGCAGGATCTTTATGAAATTTTCCCTTTAAAAGGACAACAAACCAAAAATGAAAAACAGCATGGAAAATTTGATGTATATACTTTATCAAATAATCGGAGCAGAAATATTTTGATCTCAACGTACTTCATATTTGCATTGTTTTGCCCATTACGTCATTAAAAGTTTTTTTAAATTACAGTATTTTAACTTGATTTTAAGCATTCACAACCAACAGTGGAGTTCTACAGAGGCTTCCCCAGGCCATTTTCTGAACAGCGTGCCATTGCTTCAAGCCTTAAGAGAACAAGGTTTTTCGAAGGCAGAAAAAAAGGGACCACACAACATATCCAAACATAGATAAAGCTGACCAAGTTTTAGTATTCTAAGTTCTTTTTTATACACTATTTCCTTGAAGGCACTAGGATCTTTGCTGCTTTACTTCAATAGCTTTCATCCAGTTCTGGCAAACACACACACACACACACACACGTGCACACACACAGGCACACGTGTATGGATGACACAGAATGGCTTCTAGACCAGCTAAGCCAGATTATCCCAGTGCTCACACATGTTTCAACCAAGGTTATTTATTGACCTTCTACATAGCCAAGTGACATTGACTACGTCCCCCATTCTCCAGCCCATTCTATTGACATTATGTTCTCCTATACTAAGCATTGCCTCACCTAGGATGGATGTGCCTGTAAACATGTGTGCTATTTAAGGGTGCTTCCTAAGCCTCGGCTTGCCTGGACATATTTCCATCTTTCTTTTGTTGATATGATGGAAGGAATAGTTTAAATAAAAAGCAGTATCACAATGAGATCGATATGTATCAGTTGAGAACTCCCCAGATCTATGACTCAAGCTATACAGTTTTATTACGCACAGTCTCCTTTTCTAGCTCTTGTCTATAAAAGCATGACCAGCTCTTTACATGTTCATGTTCCCAAACTGTTACAATAAAAATGAGGGATTATTATTCTTTGACTTAATTCAGCCAAAGGCCAGTCAACAGCTCTGCCTGCTACTGCCCCTGCTTGTGCTCTCTCTCTCTCTGACAGATAAATATATGAAATCTTAAAATCTTAAAAAATACATAAAATATTGAAATATATAATATTATTATATAATTATTATTATATTATATTATTATAAATAATACTATAGTTTATAATAATATATAAATATATAAATATTATTATAAATTATATAAAATCTTAAAAAAATAAATAAAATAAACTTTAGTACCATTTTTAGGTCTCTGTTCCTCTGAGACTAAGTCTCAATACATTAGGAAATACATATGCTTTATTTACCTATAGGCTTTTCTTCTTCTTATTTTTTAAAAGATATTTATTTATTTATTTATTTATTTATTTATTTGAATGGAATGCACAGGGAGGGAGAGAATTTCAAGCAGACTCTCTGCTGAGCGTGGAGCCTGACCTGGGGATTGATCTCACAACCCTGAGATTATGACCTCAGCCAAAATGAAGAGTCTGACGTACACCCACTAAGCCACTCAGGTGCCCCTTTTTTTGGTTTCTTTTTAATATTTTATTTTTAAGTAATCTCTACTCCCACTGTGGGGACAGAGCTCACAACCCTGAGATCAAGAGTTGCTGATCCACTGTCCATGAAATCACTGAGAAAAAAACATATGGCATAAAAGGGTCAACTATGCGCAGAAAAACTAACCCACATTATTCCCAGATCCCATGCAATATTCTTCTCCAAGTCAGATGCACTGACTTCTCTTATTCATGCTCCCACCCGCTCCAGGGTGGTCTCTGCTTATGCACTCCACAAAACCGACTCTCAGGAAGGTCAGCAAAGGCATCTGTGTTTCTGACATCGCAGGCAGCTTCAATCCACATCTTCCAGGGATCCGCTGATGCTCTTCGAAGCACATTTACTTCCTTAAAGACACTCACCAGCATCCTCTCTTATCCCTGTGCTGTATGGCCAAGAGTCCACTGTCTCCTTTGTGGCTCTTCTCTCCCCTCCCTTCAATGGTTGAAGAGCCTCAGAATCAAGTGTATGTCTGTTTCTCACATGACACGGTCTCCCTGGATGACCACCTCTCTTTCTGGCTTGGCCTGCTAGATGTGGACCTCAGTCGTGGCGTTTCTTGTCAAATGCCCATTCACCTCCCCCCTACTGGACATACGTGCCTCCATGTCTGCCAGCGACCTGTCGAGGGGACCACAGCTTTTCTGTGTGCACTGCCTGTGTGCTTCACCTGTTCGTTCACGCAGCAGGTGAGAGAAGTCACTTCCTTTCCTTCTTCATTAGAACACTAGGAAGGAGGATTATTTTTAGATTCCCATCCCTATAGCAACCGTATTTATATATCCCTACAACCAAAGATGTAGACATCAGGATCTGTATTTATTATGTCCTATAGCCTGAGGTCAACGTGCAAGTTGTCCTAGAGAAAGTCAGTTGTCATTTCCAATGTTAGTGCAGAATGATGGTCAATGCATTCTGCTGTCCGATTTCCAACGGAGTTACACAATCAGACCTGGTGTGTCTCTTTGAAAACACTTTTGTACTTAAAGTTCCATAAAGGAAAAAATGATAAACTGATTACATATTAAAAATATATTTTATTATATTCTGTTATATAAAGGTGCAAATCATATTATATGAAAACTGAATCTTATCAATATTTCCATAAATATTTAAATATATAAATAGACACAAGCAAGGTCATCTGTAAGCGACTACTGCTTGTAGAGTTGACACGTTCTGAAAACACTTGACAAATTGACTGTGTTCATGGCTTTGGGACAGAGAAGTGAGAGTCTCTGGCACGGCAGAACTCCGGAATGTGTGATGTTATCAGTCAGAGGGAATCATTTCCATGTTGAAAGGGGTGTCGCTTCTTTCTCCTGAATCTTTCTTGCAAGACGGTTGATGCATACAAGGGTTTCATGATCTCTGCTCGGACCATCTCCCAGGCACAAGGGCTGTATTGCTTCTCTTGCAGATAGAGGGAGATCCTCTGGAAGTAGTTCCTCAGGATGGAGTCCCCATTCACAAGGGGCTTCTCTCCCACACCTGCCTCCTGCAGGGGACAGGCTTCCAGGTGGCCCAGCAGCTCAGAGAGTCCTGAGCACAATTCCCCCAGGAGGTTCGTGTTCCAAGGAGGAGGTGAGGCCTCTGTGCAGAAGAGGTTGAAGGTCTTCTGGTTCGTCACATGGACGAAAGGGAGGGCTTGAGCCTTCTGCAGCTGCTTGCCATCAAACACCTCCTGGGGGAAGCCAAAGTCCTTTGTATAGTTGTCACAGGAGCTAGCAGACAGTCTCTTCATTTGTCTCAGAAGCATCAAGGCCCTCCAGTGCAGCAGGCCATGGTCCTGAGGCAGGTCACATGCCAGAGAGCTGAGGGAGTGGCAGCTGAGCACCACCAGGGCCACCAAGAAGGAGCAGGGCAGAGCCATAGGTTATCCTGCAGATGCTTTTGGCCTGGGTGGGGTGGGCACGTCTGGGGCCCGTGGCTCTAGCTTCTCTGAACATCTTCTCTTGTGCGTGAGGCTTAAGTAGGGGACACAGGAGTTTTCGATTTCTGAACGTTTCCCTTACTTTCTACTTCTCTTTTTGCTTTCCTTTCTACACTTTCTACTTGGGTTTGGAGCATGGGTTTCTCAACCATGTATTATTTTCTTTAAGTATTATCCTTGCCTCCAGAATCTTTTTGGATGTTTTTTAATTCAAACTTTCAAGAATACTTAATAACAGGAGACACAGTATATATTGTTACATATTGTATTTTTGTCTGTGCTTTAAGATAAAAAAAAGTGTAAGGTTTAACCAGTTCATGGTCCAGAATGACTAAAAATTTTAAGCTAATAGTTATATTTTAAAGCTATTGATGCCTATGTATATAAGTAAATTTGATGAGTAACTTTTCTTTACATGTATACAGTGTAGTATAGGGAGTACATATGCAAATAACGATTTCTAAGAGGACATAATGATTTCAGTGTACCTGGACATTTCAAATCAATCCAGATTGCTAAATGCAAGTGAAAAATGGAATTACTTACTTAACATGTGTTTTTAGTGTCCTGAAATTGAATGTTGCCTCATAGGACAAAATCATTTTTTGAAGATTTTTATTCATTTATTTGGCAGAGAGATAGATGCAGAGAGAGTACAAGTAGACAGAGCAGCAGGCAGACAGTGAGGGAGAAGCAGGCTCCCACGGAGCAGGGAGCCTGATGCAAGGCTCCATGCCAGGACCCTGGGATCATGACCTGAGCTGAAAGCAGCCACCCAACTGACTGAACCACCCAGGCACCACGACAACATCATCTTTAACTTCCCCTGCTACTACTGTACTCTGGAAGGTATTATCAAAATATTTATTCTGCTTACACTAGATAATTACTGAGGTGTTGAATGAATTTTGTAGAGCTAAATCATAAAATTTAATGTGTTTGTGTTTTCATTTCCAAAGCCTGCATCACAACAGGCCTCAAACATCAGCAATGGCCACAAGACACCACTGGCAGCTCACCAGTAAGAAAGATCACCTGTCCAGTTAGACTCTGAGATCCAGGAAATGATGGAGAGAAACTCCTCCAATCCTTAGGGATTCCTGTTATTCCTGGATTTGTCACACTGACCTTGCTGACAGTTTGTGTCCTCCAAGAATTCTGTGCCATTGTTTCTTATGTAATATCCAAGAATACCCAATGAACGACAATAAATACCAAGGTTTTGTTAGAACGCTCCAAGTCATTGCAAGTGCCCCCAGCAGGAAGCCTGGTTCTTGTCTGGGAAGAGGAGGTGTCGAGGTTCTATTTCCACATGACTGGATTTTCCCAGCAGCACCTCACTGACAAGGTAGTTATCACCTCTACTAACATATTTCTTCTAGAGTGACTGAGTGTCCTCCACCCAGGTTCTCCTGGGCTCACTCCTGAGGACAGGCTCACCATGTCCGGAGGACTCTAGATTCCCCTACTGTGCAGGGGCTGGTTTCCTTGTTAGCAAAGCAGTTTCTGCCCCTAGATCCTTGCCCTTGCCCCTGGCGTGTTTGTGTTGGGGACCCTCTCTCTTGCTGACCTCCTCCTCACCTGACCAGGTAACAAAGGTGTCAACATCCCTCAGATGCTGAGGTGAATGATTCTATTCTCCAAGTAGAGGAAAAACCAGTTATAATCCTTTCACCTTGAATAAGGGAATACATTTATTGTACCACCACAGTGCTTAATTTTCCGGTTTTTCATTTATTTAAGTAAGCTCCTCACACAGGGTGGACCCTAACTTGGGTCTTGAACTCACAGTCTGACATCAAGATCTGAAGGTAGAGTAAGAATCAGATCCTCAACAAGTTGAGCCACCCAGTGTTCCCCATGGTTCAAATTTTCCTGAAACTAGGGAACACATGTTACGTCCAAAATTTCTGAGTGGAGCACAGGGAATTCACTGACTGGGTCTCTGGGAAACTTCCAGCACAGAAACTGATGACTTTCACTAGCTCATTCAGACTGTGTGTTGACAGTAGGCAGCTTCATCTGGCCACCTGTCTGGTGCTCAGAATGCAGGGGGGTGAGGCCCAGGCTATGATGTCAGGGACACACTTCCTTGTTGCCTTTCCTCATTCACGGTGTTGCATCTTCAAATTAAGTAACAACAACAAAGAGAATTTGAAAAACTTAATATTTCCACATGCTTTACTAGACATACTCTGACTTGCTGGTCCTGATCAGTTTCTAGGTCATCATGAGGATCACACAGAGGGAAGGAAGAGGAGGGCCAAGGGGCTGCCCCGGGTTTCTCTTTCATTTTTAAGACATCAGTTTTTCTGTTTCTCATGTTAACTCTCCTCGAAAGCAAAACATGGCAGCTGTGTGGGGGAGGGGGGAAGACAACTGTTAAGTCTAACGTGACAAAAATGAAAGAGTGTCCTGTCTGCTGAGAAAATGGCAGAGTGCACGTCAGCCAAATTTGACGCAGCAACACTGGGGACGAGCAGCTCCGGCAGACGAGGGAAATGAAGACTGTACTGAGTTATTGCAAGTCAGGAATGTGGCTGCCTCGGCTAGAGGATCCCACAAGACCAACTCCTGAGTCCCCATGAGGCCCTCAGCTCTACAAGAGGAGCCACCTCATTTTCCTTTCGTTCAATCCACATGTACTCGGCTCTGAGGAGAGATGAGAGGAGTCACACCAACCAGCTCACAAGAGACTGGCGACCAGGACTCCAGCTGTTCACCCTCTCTGGAAGGAGACGGGATCCTTGCCCTGCCTGAGAGCTCTACCTACCTGATAAGTCCACTCAGACCTGGAAAAGTTTGCCTGAGAAATGCAATATGAAGACAAGGGGAATTGAAAGATCTTGCATGATTCTGCTCTGCACCTGGTTTAGAATAATGATGAGGATCTCTTAAGATGATAATACTAAAGCTGATTTCAGTCTAACCCTTCTGAGATCTTTGAAACCATTACCTCTGTCTTCTCAGTAACCCCATTTGGATTCCGCTTATTTCTGCAGCATTTGGAGAGAAACAGAAACCCAGAGGGACAATTATTCTGATGATTCCAAAGTTCCAAGGTGGAACACTAAGGAGTTGTGAGACAACGGCTTGTCTGGAAGCAGTTGTTAAAAAGTGTGAAGGTAGAAGATATGAACAGACACTTCTCCAATGAGGACATACAAATGGCTATCAGACACATGAAAAAATGCTCATCATCACTAGCCGTCAGGGAGATTCAAATTAAAACCACGTTGAGATATCACCTTACACCAGTTAGAATGGCCAAAATTAGCAAGACAGGAAACAACGTGTGTTGGAGAGGTTGTGGAGAAAGGGGAACCCTCTTACACTGTTGGTGGGAATGCAAGTTAGTGCAGCCACTCTGGAGAACAGTGTGGAGATTCCTCAAGAAATTAAAAATAGAGCTTCCCTATGACCCTGCAATTGCACTGCTGGGTATTTACCCCAAAGATACAGATGTAGTGAAAAGAAGAGCCATCTGTACCCCCATGTTTATAGCAGCAATGGCCACAGTCGCCAAACTGTGGAAAGAACCAAGATGCCCTTCAACGGACGAATGGATAAGGAAGATGTGGTCCATATACATGATGGAGTATTATGCCTCCATCAGAAAGGATGAATACCCAACTTTTGTAGCAACATGGACGGGACTGGAAGAGATTATGCTGAGCGAAATAAGTCAAGCAGAGAGAGTCAAGTATCATATGGTCTCACTTATTTGTGGAGCATAACAAAGAACATGGAGGACATGGGGAGATGGAGAGGAGAAGGGAGTTGTAGGAAATTGGAAGGGGAGATGAACCATGAGAGACTATGGACTCTGAAAAACAACCTGAGGGTTTTGAAGGGGAGGGGGATGGGAGGTTGGGGAACCAGGTGGAGGGTAATAGAGAGGGCACGTATTGCATGGAGCACTGGGTGTGGTACAAAAACAATGAGTACTGTTACACTGAAAATAAATAAATTAATTTTTTAAAAAAGGTGTGAAGGTTAGAAATAGAGAATTCAAGAACCAGGAGAGGCCATGGCATGAAGTCAGTCAGGTGGAGAGAGTGAGGAATCAAGGATTCTAGATCGCACTGTAGATGCCAAAGTCTTGTTGCCTGTAGCTGTGTATGGCAATAGGGGGTGTGGGAGGAGTCAACTGCATGACTAACTTGAAGAACCAAGGACAAGTTGGCAAGATCCCTTTAAAGACTCATGAGACATTAGATTTTTCTGCCAATGAGATAGATGTTGCGGCTGGCACTAGACTGACCCTCCTCCTTCCAACATATTGCAGGCTGCTGTCCTGTCAGGGTCCCATGGTGGGGATACTACCATGGGCCACATCTTCCTAGAAGAACTCTGTGCTCCCAGCATCCACTTGAACCTTCTCAGTCTGGGGAAGGACACAGAGAGACATTGACTCGATGATGCCTTACTGTCCTACTGTTCCACCTGCCAAGGATAAGTCACTAATCCAGTGGACACTTTCCCATTTCTGTTCTCCTTTCAGGTTCCCACACTGCTGCTGACTTTCAACACTTTCATGTTTCCAGACGTAAGCTATGGTATTCTGAGCAAAGAAGTGTCCTACTCCTGCTGTAATGAGAACTTAAGCAGCGTTCCAACACAGGCACAGTTGAGCTCTTGGATTCTTTGTCTGTAGACATGTGAGCAGGGTTCCTGGAATTAGCGTGTTTCTGTGTGGGACTGGATGTCTGGGGGCCTTGAGTTCCACAGCACAGCAATCAGCTGACAGGGGAAGTGGAGGGAGGGCAAGTGGACACTCTGGCTTCTGAAGCTGCCAAACTTTTGCTGCTTGTGGCCAGTAGTGCAGGGTAATGTCTCCCAGCCCGACCATGGGCACCTGACCCTGAGCCCTGCCTCCTCTACGTCCCCTAGCAGGTTGACCAGAAATGCCTGGGACGGAAATTTGGTGGGGGTCAGGGTGCCTGGGTGGCTCAGTTATTCAAGCTTCTTCCTTGGGTTAGGTTCATGATCTCACAGTCCTAGGATGGAGCCCCCCTCCTTGGTCTACCTACTCAGCGGGGAGTCAGCTGCTCCTTCTGACCTTCCCTCCCCTCATGCTCTGTCTCTCTCAAATAAATAATCAAAAATCTTAAAAAAAAAAGTTGGCAGAGGTGTTCACTCCCCTCACCCCTGCATCTGTCCTTTGCTGCTTGGTTCTCCAACACTTTCCAGTATTTAATAATCAATAACACTGGGATTGAAACAGACTGTGGCCAAAGTGATTTCAGGTCAAGACTTACTCTTTGTTATAGACAGAGTAAGGAAAGGGGTTTATGACAGCATTAGAATCTCTGGATGTCCACAAGTGGCTTTTTGTAACTGGAAGGGACATCCTCAGGAAGAGGTCCCATTTTGGTCACCTCCCTTGTCCCACGTGGCCACCAGGGGGCGGTCTTCCTGCAGAGGAGCTTCACTAGGATATCCTTCAACCTGATCCTGCTTTCTGTTTCCGTTCAGCCACAGCTGCTCTTCCATCACATAGAGAGAGCAAAGCCTCTCTAGCAGGTGGTTCTGCAAAACCTAGAGATTTCATTGCATTTTTGTCTTCTACTTGCTTTCTTGTGCTGCTCCTCACGGAAACCTTTAAGCTGAGATGACAGCAGAACAGAAAGCTGTTGTGTGAACAGGCTGAGAGGTCCAGAGAGTGAATGCCAAGTGTGCTGTGGGGACTTCTGCCTTGGCGAGGAAGGTAACTGTTAGGACAGGGGAATGTGTTCTGCAGTGAGGGTTGGGGGAGGGTAGAGGGCAGGGTGGGTGCAGAAGGATAAGGAAATAGCATGTTCTTCTGCACTTCCACCTAGATATTTATTCTCGACTCTCAGATGTTCGTAGAAGCCACCGTCTCATCACTGGTGAAAAATAAAAACCCTTCTTGGCAATAGGGGATGAATGGGCCAGCCCTTTCTAGAATTCACAACAGAATTCCAGTTTGGGAGACTGCCTCCTTTGCAAGTCAGGTACTGACGTGTAGGACACACTGTTCCCAAGAATTGTGTAGGAGGAGACAAACAATATTCTCATATATAGCTGTCAGAATTAAGATAAGACGACTGCTACCATATTTATGCCTTTCCCTATGGAAGATGCACTGCTAGGTGCCTTTCAGTGCATATTTCATAGTTCAGTGAATATTCACGCTGTTCTAATTGTTAAATCTGTTGGTACTCCTGAATTATGCACAACTCACTATTGCTCTATGGATTTCCATGATTCATGTATTTTCAGCTGATTTGACCAATGAGTTCTCATTGTTGTAAATATGAGGAGAGAGAATGCCTGACTCAGCTTCCCACCTTTATTTTTGAAGAAAGTCTGTCAGTGTTTATGTGCATGAGAATCTTGTGATGTGGATATCCACCAAACATTGTGGTATTCAGAACATGAGGAAATACTAGCAGTGAGCAAAGAGAAGAATTCTTACCACATCAAACTCTCTAGAAAAAGCAATGGGGTATTATGCCGCTATAGGAGACAGTATCACAAGGAGGACGTAGGGAACCTAATTAATGAAGCCGATAATTCTGGGAAACATTATTTTTTCCATAGTAATGATAATTTGATGAAGGATTGAATGAGTTATCCATTCCTGCCAAGTGAATACTTAAAGCCGAGCAGCACACTGATGTGCAAGGTAATAAGAACCAAGATAGGATAAACCACTGTCAGAAATTTAGTCATGATGAAAAATAAATACAACATTAAACATATTAATATGATTTGCAGAACATCGAATCCATGAAATCACTCAGGGGAAAAGAAATGACATAAAAGGGCAAACTATGCCCAGAATAATGAACTCCATTATTTCTAAATCCCATGCAAAATTCATTTTTTTAAAGATTTATTTATTTATTTATTTGACAGAGAGAGAGAGAGAGAGAGATCACAAGTAGGCAGAGAGGCAAGCAGAGAGAAAGGAAGGGAAGCAGAATCCCTGCTGAGCAGAGAGTCCTATGCGGGGCTCGACCCCAGGATGCTGGGATCATGACCTGAGCAGAAAGCAGAGGCTTTAACCCACTGAACCACCCAGGCACCCCTCCCATGCAATATTTTCTCCAAGTCAGATGCACTGACTTCTCTTATTCATGCTTCCATCCATTCCAGGGTGGTCTCTGCTTATGCATGCCACAAAACCGACTCTCAGGAAGGTCAGCAAAGGCATCTGTGTTTCTGACATCGCAGGCAGTTTCAGTCCACATCTTCCAGGAATCCGTTGATGCTCTTCGAAGCACATTTACTTCCTTAAAGACACTCACCAGCATCCTCTCTTACCCTGTGCTGTATGGCCAAGAGTCCACCGTCTCCTCTGTGGCTCTTCTCTCCCCTCCCTTCAATGGTTGAAGAGCCTCAGAATCAAGTGTATGTCTGTTTCTCACATGACACGGTCTCCCTGCATGACCACCTCTGTTTCTGGCTTTGCCTCGTAGATGTGGACCTCAGTCATGGCATTTCTTGTCAAATGCCCTTTCACCTCCCCCCGACTGGACATACGTGCCTCCATGTCTGCCAGCGACCTGTCGAGGGGACCACAGCTTTTCTGTGTGCACTGCCTGTGTGCTTCACCTGTTCGTTCTAGCAGCAGGTGAGAGAAGTCACTTCCTTTCCTTCTTCATTAGAACACTAGGTAGGAGGATTATTTTTAGATTCCCATCCCTATAGCAACCGTATTTATATATCCCTACAACCAAAGATGTAGACATCAGGATCTGTATTTATTATGTCCTATAGCCTGAGGTCAACGTGCAAGTTGTCCTAGAGAAAGTCAGTTGTCATTTCCAATGTTAGTGCAGAATGATGGTCAATGCATTCTGCTGTCCGATTTCCAACGGAGTTACACAATCAGACCTGGTGTGTCTCTTTGAAAACACTTTTGTACTTAAAGTTCCATAAAGGAAAAAATGATAAACTGATTACATATTAAAAATATATTTTATTATATTCTGTTATGTAAAGGTGCAAATCATATTATATGAAAACTGAATCTTATCAATATTTCCATAAATATTTAAATATATAAATAGACACAAGCAAGGTCATCTGTAAGCGACTACTGCTTGTAGAGTTGACACGTTCTGAAAACACTTGACAAATTGACTGTGTTCATGGCTTTGGGACAGAGAAGTGAGAGTCTCTGGCACGGCAGAACTCCGGAATGTGTGATGTTATCAGTCAGAGGGAATCATTTCCATGTTGAAAGGGGTGTCGCTTCTTTCTCCTGAATCTTTCTTGCAAGACGGTTGATGCATACAAGGGTTTCATGATCTCTGCTCGGACCATCTCCCAGGCACAAGGGCTGTATTGCTTCTCTTGCAGATAGAGGGAGATCCTCTGGAAGTAGTTCCTCAGGATGGAGTCCCCATTCACAAGGGGCTTCTCTCCCACACCTGCCTCCTGCAGGGGACAGGCTTCCAGGTGGCCCAGCAGCTCAGAGAGTCCTGAGCACAATTCCCCCAGGAGGTTCGTGTTCCAAGGAGGAGGTGAGGCCTCTGTGCAGAAGAGGTTGAAGGTCTTCTGGTTCGTCACATGGACGAAAGGGAGGGCTTGAGCCTTCTGCAGCTGCTTGCCATCAAACACCTCCTGGGGGAAGCCAAAGTCCTTTGTATAGTTGTCACAGGAGCTAGCAGACAGTCTCTTCATTTGTCTCAGAAGCATCAAGGCCCTCCAGTGCAGCAGGCCATGGTCCTGAGGCAGGTCACATGCCAGAGAGCTGAGGGAGTGGCAGCTGAGCACCACCAGGGCCACCAAGAAGGAGCAGGGCAGAGCCATAGGTTATCCTGCAGATGCTTTTGGCCTGGGTGGGGTGGGCACGTCTGGGGCCCGTGGCTCTAGCTTCTCTGAACATCTTCTCTTGTGCGTGAGGCTTAAGTAGGGGACACAGGAGTTTTCGATTTCTGAACGTTTCCCTTACTTTCTACTTCTCTTTTTGCTTTCCTTTCTACACTTTCTACTTGGGTTTGGAGCATGGGTTTCTCAACCATGTATTATTTTCTTTAAGTATTATCCTTGCCTCCAGAATCTTTTTGGATGTTTTTTAATTCAAACTTTCAAGAATACTTAATAACAGGAGACACAGTATATATTGTTACATATTGTATTTTTGTCTGTGCTTTAAGATAAAAAAAAGTGTAAGGTTTAACCAGTTCATGGTCCAGAATGACTAAAAATTTTAAGCTAATAGTTATATTTTAAAGCTATTGATGCCTATGTATATAAGTAAATTTGATGAGTAACTTTTCTTTACATGTATACAGTGTAGTATAGGGAGTACATATGCAAATAACGATTTCTAAGAGGACATAATGATTTCAGTGTACCTGGACATTTCAAATCAATCCAGATTGCTAAATGCAAGTGAAAAATGGAATTACTTACTTAACATGTGTTTTTAGTGTCCTGAAATTGAATGTTGCCTCATAGGACAAAATCATTTTTTGAAGATTTTTATTCATTTATTTGGCAGAGAGATAGATGCAGAGAGAGTACAAGTAGACAGAGCAGCAGGCAGACAGTGAGGGAGAAGCAGGCTCCCACGGAGCAGGGAGCCTGATGCAAGGCTCCATGCCAGGACCCTGGGATCATGACCTGAGCTGAAAGCAGCCACCCAACTGACTGAACCACCCAGGCACCACGACAACATCATCTTTAACTTCCCCTGCTACTACTGTACTCTGGAAGGTATTATCAAAATATTTATTCTGCTTACACTAGATAATTACTGAGGTGTTGAATGAATTTTGTAGAGCTAAATCATAAAATTTAATGTGTTTGTGTTTTCATTTCCAAAGCCTGCATCACAACAGGCCTCAAACATCAGCAATGGCCACAAGACACCACTGGCAGCTCACCAGTAAGAAAGATCACCTGTCCAGTTAGACTCTGAGATCCAGGAAATGATGGAGAGAAACTCCTCCAATCCTTAGGGATTCCTGTTATTCCTGGATTTGTCACACTGACCTTGCTGACAGTTTGTGTCCTCCAAGAATTCTGTGCCATTGTTTCTTATGTAATATCCAAGAATACCCAATGAACGACAATAAATACCAAGGTTTTGTTAGAACGCTCCAAGTCATTGCAAGTGCCCCCAGCAGGAAGCCTGGTTCTTGTCTGGGAAGAGGAGGTGTCGAGGTTCTATTTCCACATGACTGGATTTTCCCAGCAGCACCTCACTGACAAGGTAGTTATCACCTCTACTAACATATTTCTTCTAGAGTGACTGAGTGTCCTCCACCCAGGTTCTCCTGGGCTCACTCCTGAGGACAGGCTCACCATGTCCGGAGGACTCTAGATTCCCCTACTGTGCAGGGGCTGGTTTCCTTGTTAGCAAAGCAGTTTCTGCCCCTAGATCCTTGCCCTTGCCCCTGGCGTGTTTGTGTTGGGGACCCTCTCTCTTGCTGACCTCCTCCTCACCTGACCAGGTAACAAAGGTGTCAACATCCCTCAGATGCTGAGGTGAATGATTCTATTCTCCAAGTAGAGGAAAAACCAGTTATAATCCTTTCACCTTGAATAAGGGAATACATTTATTGTACCACCACAGTGCTTAATTTTCCGGTTTTTCATTTATTTAAGTAAGCTCCTCACACAGGGTGGACCCTAACTTGGGTCTTGAACTCACAGTCTGACATCAAGATCTGAAGGTAGAGTAAGAATCAGATCCTCAACAAGTTGAGCCACCCAGTGTTCCCCATGGTTCAAATTTTCCTGAAACTAGGGAACACATGTTACGTCCAAAATTTCTGAGTGGAGCACAGGGAATTCACTGACTGGGTCTCTGGGAAACTTCCAGCACAGAAACTGATGACTTTCACTAGCTCATTCAGACTGTGTGTTGACAGTAGGCAGCTTCATCTGGCCACCTGTCTGGTGCTCAGAATGCAGGGGGGTGAGGCCCAGGCTATGATGTCAGGGACACACTTCCTTGTTGCCTTTCCTCATTCACGGTGTTGCATCTTCAAATTAAGTAACAACAACAAAGAGAATTTGAAAAACTTAATATTTCCACATGCTTTACTAGACATACTCTGACTTGCTGGTCCTGATCAGTTTCTAGGTCATCATGAGGATCACACAGAGGGAAGGAAGAGGAGGGCCAAGGGGCTGCCCCGGGTTTCTCTTTCATTTTTAAGACATCAGTTTTTCTGTTTCTCATGTTAACTCTCCTCGAAAGCAAAACATGGCAGCTGTGTGGGGGAGGGGGGAAGACAACTGTTAAGTCTAACGTGACAAAAATGAAAGAGTGTCCTGTCTGCTGAGAAAATGGCAGAGTGCACGTCAGCCAAATTTGACGCAGCAACACTGGGGACGAGCAGCTCCGGCAGACGAGGGAAATGAAGACTGTACTGAGTTATTGCAAGTCAGGAATGTGGCTGCCTCGGCTAGAGGATCCCACAAGACCAACTCCTGAGTCCCCATGAGGCCCTCAGCTCTACAAGAGGAGCCACCTCATTTTCCTTTCGTTCAATCCACATGTACTCGGCTCTGAGGAGAGATGAGAGGAGTCACACCAACCAGCTCACAAGAGACTGGCGACCAGGACTCCAGCTGTTCACCCTCTCTGGAAGGAGACGGGATCCTTGCCCTGCCTGAGAGCTCTACCTACCTGATAAGTCCACTCAGACCTGGAAAAGTTTGCCTGAGAAATGCAATATGAAGACAAGGGGAATTGAAAGATCTTGCATGATTCTGCTCTGCACCTGGTTTAGAATAATGATGAGGATCTCTTAAGATGATAATACTAAAGCTGATTTCAGTCTAACCCTTCTGAGATCTTTGAAACCATTACCTCTGTCTTCTCAGTAACCCCATTTGGATTCCGCTTATTTCTGCAGCATTTGGAGAGAAACAGAAACCCAGAGGGACAATTATTCTGATGATTCCAAAGTTCCAAGGTGGAACACTAAGGAGTTGTGAGACAACGGCTTGTCTGGAAGCAGTTGTTAAAAAGTGTGAAGGTAGAAGATATGAACAGACACTTCTCCAATGAGGACATACAAATGGCTATCAGACACATGAAAAAATGCTCATCATCACTAGCCGTCAGGGAGATTCAAATTAAAACCACGTTGAGATATCACCTTACACCAGTTAGAATGGCCAAAATTAGCAAGACAGGAAACAACGTGTGTTGGAGAGGTTGTGGAGAAAGGGGAACCCTCTTACACTGTTGGTGGGAATGCAAGTTAGTGCAGCCACTCTGGAGAACAGTGTGGAGATTCCTCAAGAAATTAAAAATAGAGCTTCCCTATGACCCTGCAATTGCACTGCTGGGTATTTACCCCAAAGATACAGATGTAGTGAAAAGAAGAGCCATCTGTACCCCCATGTTTATAGCAGCAATGGCCACAGTCGCCAAACTGTGGAAAGAACCAAGATGCCCTTCAACGGACGAATGGATAAGGAAGATGTGGTCCATATACATGATGGAGTATTATGCCTCCATCAGAAAGGATGAATACCCAACTTTTGTAGCAACATGGACGGGACTGGAAGAGATTATGCTGAGCGAAATAAGTCAAGCAGAGAGAGTCAAGTATCATATGGTCTCACTTATTTGTGGAGCATAACAAAGAACATGGAGGACATGGGGAGATGGAGAGGAGAAGGGAGTTGTAGGAAATTGGAAGGGGAGATGAACCATGAGAGACTATGGACTCTGAAAAACAACCTGAGGGTTTTGAAGGGGAGGGGGATGGGAGGTTGGGGAACCAGGTGGAGGGTAATAGAGAGGGCACGTATTGCATGGAGCACTGGGTGTGGTACAAAAACAATGAGTACTGTTACACTGAAAATAAATAAATTAATTTTTTAAAAAAGGTGTGAAGGTTAGAAATAGAGAATTCAAGAACCAGGAGAGGCCATGGCATGAAGTCAGTCAGGTGGAGAGAGTGAGGAATCAAGGATTCTAGATCGCACTGTAGATGCCAAAGTCTTGTTGCCTGTAGCTGTGTATGGCAATAGGGGGTGTGGGAGGAGTCAACTGCATGACTAACTTGAAGAACCAAGGACAAGTTGGCAAGATCCCTTTAAAGACTCATGAGACATTAGATTTTTCTGCCAATGAGATAGATGTTGCGGCTGGCACTAGACTGACCCTCCTCCTTCCAACATATTGCAGGCTGCTGTCCTGTCAGGGTCCCATGGTGGGGATACTACCATGGGCCACATCTTCCTAGAAGAACTCTGTGCTCCCAGCATCCACTTGAACCTTCTCAGTCTGGGGAAGGACACAGAGAGACATTGACTCGATGATGCCTTACTGTCCTACTGTTCCACCTGCCAAGGATAAGTCACTAATCCAGTGGACACTTTCCCATTTCTGTTCTCCTTTCAGGTTCCCACACTGCTGCTGACTTTCAACACTTTCATGTTTCCAGACGTAAGCTATGGTATTCTGAGCAAAGAAGTGTCCTACTCCTGCTGTAATGAGAACTTAAGCAGCGTTCCAACACAGGCACAGTTGAGCTCTTGGATTCTTTGTCTGTAGACATGTGAGCAGGGTTCCTGGAATTAGCGTGTTTCTGTGTGGGACTGGATGTCTGGGGGCCTTGAGTTCCACAGCACAGCAATCAGCTGACAGGGGAAGTGGAGGGAGGGCAAGTGGACACTCTGGCTTCTGAAGCTGCCAAACTTTTGCTGCTTGTGGCCAGTAGTGCAGGGTAATGTCTCCCAGCCCGACCATGGGCACCTGACCCTGAGCCCTGCCTCCTCTACGTCCCCTAGCAGGTTGACCAGAAATGCCTGGGACGGAAATTTGGTGGGGGTCAGGGTGCCTGGGTGGCTCAGTTATTCAAGCTTCTTCCTTGGGTTAGGTTCATGATCTCACAGTCCTAGGATGGAGCCCCCCTCCTTGGTCTACCTACTCAGCGGGGAGTCAGCTGCTCCTTCTGACCTTCCCTCCCCTCATGCTCTGTCTCTCTCAAATAAATAATCAAAAATCTTAAAAAAAAAAGTTGGCAGAGGTGTTCACTCCCCTCACCCCTGCATCTGTCCTTTGCTGCTTGGTTCTCCAACACTTTCCAGTATTTAATAATCAATAACACTGGGATTGAAACAGACTGTGGCCAAAGTGATTTCAGGTCAAGACTTACTCTTTGTTATAGACAGAGTAAGGAAAGGGGTTTATGACAGCATTAGAATCTCTGGATGTCCACAAGTGGCTTTTTGTAACTGGAAGGGACATCCTCAGGAAGAGGTCCCATTTTGGTCACCTCCCTTGTCCCACGTGGCCACCAGGGGGCGGTCTTCCTGCAGAGGAGCTTCACTAGGATATCCTTCAACCTGATCCTGCTTTCTGTTTCCGTTCAGCCACAGCTGCTCTTCCATCACATAGAGAGAGCAAAGCCTCTCTAGCAGGTGGTTCTGCAAAACCTAGAGATTTCATTGCATTTTTGTCTTCTACTTGCTTTCTTGTGCTGCTCCTCACGGAAACCTTTAAGCTGAGATGACAGCAGAACAGAAAGCTGTTGTGTGAACAGGCTGAGAGGTCCAGAGAGTGAATGCCAAGTGTGCTGTGGGGACTTCTGCCTTGGCGAGGAAGGTAACTGTTAGGACAGGGGAATGTGTTCTGCAGTGAGGGTTGGGGGAGGGTAGAGGGCAGGGTGGGTGCAGAAGGATAAGGAAATAGCATGTTCTTCTGCACTTCCACCTAGATATTTATTCTCGACTCTCAGATGTTCGTAGAAGCCACCGTCTCATCACTGGTGAAAAATAAAAACCCTTCTTGGCAATAGGGGATGAATGGGCCAGCCCTTTCTAGAATTCACAACAGAATTCCAGTTTGGGAGACTGCCTCCTTTGCAAGTCAGGTACTGACGTGTAGGACACACTGTTCCCAAGAATTGTGTAGGAGGAGACAAACAATATTCTCATATATAGCTGTCAGAATTAAGATAAGACGACTGCTACCATATTTATGCCTTTCCCTATGGAAGATGCACTGCTAGGTGCCTTTCAGTGCATATTTCATAGTTCAGTGAATATTCACGCTGTTCTAATTGTTAAATCTGTTGGTACTCCTGAATTATGCACAACTCACTATTGCTCTATGGATTTCCATGATTCATGTATTTTCAGCTGATTTGACCAATGAGTTCTCATTGTTGTAAATATGAGGAGAGAGAATGCCTGACTCAGCTTCCCACCTTTATTTTTGAAGAAAGTCTGTCAGTGTTTATGTGCATGAGAATCTTGTGATGTGGATATCCACCAAACATTGTGGTATTCAGAACATGAGGAAATACTAGCAGTGAGCAAAGAGAAGAATTCTTACCACATCAAACTCTCTAGAAAAAGCAATGGGGTATTATGCCGCTATAGGAGACAGTATCACAAGGAGGACGTAGGGAACCTAATTAATGAAGCCGATAATTCTGGGAAACATTATTTTTTCCATAGTAATGATAATTTGATGAAGGATTGAATGAGTTATCCATTCCTGCCAAGTGAATACTTAAAGCCGAGCAGCACACTGATGTGCAAGGTAATAAGAACCAAGATAGGATAAACCACTGTCAGAAATTTAGTCATGATGAAAAATAAATACAACATTAAACATATTAATATGATTTGCAGAACATCGAATCCATGAAATCACTCAGGGGAAAAGAAATGACATAAAAGGGCAAACTATGCCCAGAATAATGAACTCCATTATTTCTAAATCCCATGCAAAATTCATTTTTTTAAAGATTTATTTATTTATTTATTTGACAGAGAGAGAGAGAGAGAGAGATCACAAGTAGGCAGAGAGGCAAGCAGAGAGAAAGGAAGGGAAGCAGAATCCCTGCTGAGCAGAGAGTCCTATGCGGGGCTCGACCCCAGGATGCTGGGATCATGACCTGAGCAGAAAGCAGAGGCTTTAACCCACTGAACCACCCAGGCACCCCTCCCATGCAATATTTTCTCCAAGTCAGATGCACTGACTTCTCTTATTCATGCTTCCATCCATTCCAGGGTGGTCTCTGCTTATGCATGCCACAAAACCGACTCTCAGGAAGGTCAGCAAAGGCATCTGTGTTTCTGACATCGCAGGCAGTTTCAGTCCACATCTTCCAGGAATCCGTTGATGCTCTTCGAAGCACATTTACTTCCTTAAAGACACTCACCAGCATCCTCTCTTACCCTGTGCTGTATGGCCAAGAGTCCACCGTCTCCTCTGTGGCTCTTCTCTCCCCTCCCTTCAATGGTTGAAGAGCCTCAGAATCAAGTGTATGTCTGTTTCTCACATGACACGGTCTCCCTGCATGACCACCTCTGTTTCTGGCTTTGCCTCGTAGATGTGGACCTCAGTCATGGCATTTCTTGTCAAATGCCCTTTCACCTCCCCCCGACTGGACATACGTGCCTCCATGTCTGCCAGCGACCTGTCGAGGGGACCACAGCTTTTCTGTGTGCACTGCCTGTGTGCTTCACCTGTTCGTTCTAGCAGCAGGTGAGAGAAGTCACTTCCTTTCCTTCTTCATTAGAACACTAGGTAGGAGGATTATTTTTAGATTCCCATCCCTATAGCAACCGTATTTATATATCCCTACAACCAAAGATGTAGACATCAGGATCTGTATTTATTATGTCCTATAGCCTGAGGTCAACGTGCAAGTTGTCCTAGAGAAAGTCAGTTGTCATTTCCAATGTTAGTGCAGAATGATGGTCAATGCATTCTGCTGTCCGATTTCCAACGGAGTTACACAATCAGACCTGGTGTGTCTCTTTGAAAACACTTTTGTACTTAAAGTTCCATAAAGGAAAAAATGATAAACTGATTACATATTAAAAATATATTTTATTATATTCTGTTATGTAAAGGTGCAAATCATATTATATGAAAACTGAATCTTATCAATATTTCCATAAATATTTAAATATATAAATAGACACAAGCAAGGTCATCTGTAAGCGACTACTGCTTGTAGAGTTGACACGTTCTGAAAACACTTGACAAATTGACTGTGTTCATGGCTTTGGGACAGAGAAGTGAGAGTCTCTGGCACGGCAGAACTCCGGAATGTGTGATGTTATCAGTCAGAGGGAATCATTTCCATGTTGAAAGGGGTGTCGCTTCTTTCTCCTGAATCTTTCTTGCAAGACGGTTGATGCATACAAGGGTTTCATGATCTCTGCTCGGACCATCTCCCAGGCACAAGGGCTGTATTGCTTCTCTTGCAGATAGAGGGAGATCCTCTGGAAGTAGTTCCTCAGGATGGAGTCCCCATTCACAAGGGGCTTCTCTCCCACACCTGCCTCCTGCAGGGGACAGGCTTCCAGGTGGCCCAGCAGCTCAGAGAGTCCTGAGCACAATTCCCCCAGGAGGTTCGTGTTCCAAGGAGGAGGTGAGGCCTCTGTGCAGAAGAGGTTGAAGGTCTTCTGGTTCGTCACATGGACGAAAGGGAGGGCTTGAGCCTTCTGCAGCTGCTTGCCATCAAACACCTCCTGGGGGAAGCCAAAGTCCTTTGTATAGTTGTCACAGGAGCTAGCAGACAGTCTCTTCATTTGTCTCAGAAGCATCAAGGCCCTCCAGTGCAGCAGGCCATGGTCCTGAGGCAGGTCACATGCCAGAGAGCTGAGGGAGTGGCAGCTGAGCACCACCAGGGCCACCAAGAAGGAGCAGGGCAGAGCCATAGGTTATCCTGCAGATGCTTTTGGCCTGGGTGGGGTGGGCACGTCTGGGGCCCGTGGCTCTAGCTTCTCTGAACATCTTCTCTTGTGCGTGAGGCTTAAGTAGGGGACACAGGAGTTTTCGATTTCTGAACGTTTCCCTTACTTTCTACTTCTCTTTTTGCTTTCCTTTCTACACTTTCTACTTGGGTTTGGAGCATGGGTTTCTCAACCATGTATTATTTTCTTTAAGTATTATCCTTGCCTCCAGAATCTTTTTGGATGTTTTTTAATTCAAACTTTCAAGAATACTTAATAACAGGAGACACAGTATATATTGTTACATATTGTATTTTTGTCTGTGCTTTAAGATAAAAAAAAGTGTAAGGTTTAACCAGTTCATGGTCCAGAATGACTAAAAATTTTAAGCTAATAGTTATATTTTAAAGCTATTGATGCCTATGTATATAAGTAAATTTGATGAGTAACTTTTCTTTACATGTATACAGTGTAGTATAGGGAGTACATATGCAAATAACGATTTCTAAGAGGACATAATGATTTCAGTGTACCTGGACATTTCAAATCAATCCAGATTGCTAAATGCAAGTGAAAAATGGAATTACTTACTTAACATGTGTTTTTAGTGTCCTGAAATTGAATGTTGCCTCATAGGACAAAATCATTTTTTGAAGATTTTTATTCATTTATTTGGCAGAGAGATAGATGCAGAGAGAGTACAAGTAGACAGAGCAGCAGGCAGACAGTGAGGGAGAAGCAGGCTCCCACGGAGCAGGGAGCCTGATGCAAGGCTCCATGCCAGGACCCTGGGATCATGACCTGAGCTGAAAGCAGCCACCCAACTGACTGAACCACCCAGGCACCACGACAACATCATCTTTAACTTCCCCTGCTACTACTGTACTCTGGAAGGTATTATCAAAATATTTATTCTGCTTACACTAGATAATTACTGAGGTGTTGAATGAATTTTGTAGAGCTAAATCATAAAATTTAATGTGTTTGTGTTTTCATTTCCAAAGCCTGCATCACAACAGGCCTCAAACATCAGCAATGGCCACAAGACACCACTGGCAGCTCACCAGTAAGAAAGATCACCTGTCCAGTTAGACTCTGAGATCCAGGAAATGATGGAGAGAAACTCCTCCAATCCTTAGGGATTCCTGTTATTCCTGGATTTGTCACACTGACCTTGCTGACAGTTTGTGTCCTCCAAGAATTCTGTGCCATTGTTTCTTATGTAATATCCAAGAATACCCAATGAACGACAATAAATACCAAGGTTTTGTTAGAACGCTCCAAGTCATTGCAAGTGCCCCCAGCAGGAAGCCTGGTTCTTGTCTGGGAAGAGGAGGTGTCGAGGTTCTATTTCCACATGACTGGATTTTCCCAGCAGCACCTCACTGACAAGGTAGTTATCACCTCTACTAACATATTTCTTCTAGAGTGACTGAGTGTCCTCCACCCAGGTTCTCCTGGGCTCACTCCTGAGGACAGGCTCACCATGTCCGGAGGACTCTAGATTCCCCTACTGTGCAGGGGCTGGTTTCCTTGTTAGCAAAGCAGTTTCTGCCCCTAGATCCTTGCCCTTGCCCCTGGCGTGTTTGTGTTGGGGACCCTCTCTCTTGCTGACCTCCTCCTCACCTGACCAGGTAACAAAGGTGTCAACATCCCTCAGATGCTGAGGTGAATGATTCTATTCTCCAAGTAGAGGAAAAACCAGTTATAATCCTTTCACCTTGAATAAGGGAATACATTTATTGTACCACCACAGTGCTTAATTTTCCGGTTTTTCATTTATTTAAGTAAGCTCCTCACACAGGGTGGACCCTAACTTGGGTCTTGAACTCACAGTCTGACATCAAGATCTGAAGGTAGAGTAAGAATCAGATCCTCAACAAGTTGAGCCACCCAGTGTTCCCCATGGTTCAAATTTTCCTGAAACTAGGGAACACATGTTACGTCCAAAATTTCTGAGTGGAGCACAGGGAATTCACTGACTGGGTCTCTGGGAAACTTCCAGCACAGAAACTGATGACTTTCACTAGCTCATTCAGACTGTGTGTTGACAGTAGGCAGCTTCATCTGGCCACCTGTCTGGTGCTCAGAATGCAGGCGGGTGAGGCCCAGGCTATGATGTCAGGGACACACTTCCTTGTTGCCTTTCCTCATTCACGGTGTTGCATCTTCAAATTAAGTAACAACAACAAAGAGAATTTGAAAAACTTAATATTTCCACATGCTTTACTAGACATACTCTGACTTGCTGGTCCTGATCAGTTTCTAGGTCATCATGAGGATCACACAGAGGGAAGGAAGAGGAGGGCCAAGGGGCTGCCCCGGGTTTCTCTTTCATTTTTAAGACATCAGTTTTTCTGTTTCTCATGTTAACTCTCCTCGAAAGCAAAACATGGCAGCTGTGAGTGGGGAAGGGGGAAAGACAACTATTATGTCTAAACGTGACAAAAGTGAAAGAGTGGCCTGTCGGCTGAGAAAATGGCAGAGTGCACGTCAGCCAAATTTGATGCAGCAAGACTGGGGACGAGCAGCTCCGGCAGACGAGGGGAATGAAGGCTGTACTGAGTTATTGCAAGTGAGGAAAGTGCCTCTGCCAGAGGATCCCACAAGACATAATCTTGGGTCCCCCTGAGGTTCTCAGCTCTACAAGAGGAGCCACCTCATTTTCCTTTCGTTCAATCCACATGTACTCGGCTCTGAGGAGAGATGAGAGGAGTCACACCAACCAGCTCACAAGAGACTGGCGACAAGGACTCTAGCTGTTCACCCTCTTTGGAAGGAGACGGGATCCTTGCCCTGCCTGAGAGCTCTACCTACCTGATAAGTCCACGCAGGCCTGGAAAAGTTTGCCTGAGAAATGCAATATGAAGACAAGGGGAATTGAAAGATCTTGCATGATTCTGCTCTGCACCTGGTTTAGAATAATGATGAGGATCTTTTAAGGTGATAATACTAAAGCTGATTTCAGTCTAACCCTTCTGAGATCTTTGAAACCATTACCTTTGTCTTCTCAGATACCCCATTTGGAGTCCACTTATTTCTGCAGCTGTTTGGAGAGAAACAGAAACCCAGAGGGAGAATTATTCAGATCGAACCAATATCCAAGGTAGAACACAGAGGAGTTGTGAGATAATGGCTGGTCTGGAAGTAGTTGTTAAAAGATGTGAAGAATAGAAATGGACAGAGGATTTGTGACCCAGGAGAGGCCATGGCATGGAATCAGTCAGGTGGAGAGTGTGAGGGATCAAGGATTCTAGATTGCACCGTAGATGCCAAAGGCTTGTTGTCTGTGGTTGTGTATGGCTACAGGGGGTGTGGAGGAGTCAACTGCATGACTGACTTGAAGTTCCAAAGACAAGTTGGCAGGATGCCTTTTAAATACTCATGAGAGTGAGGAGGAGTTGAGTCAAGATGGTGGAGAAGTAGCATGCTGAGGCGATATCAGGTAGCAGGAGATCAGCTAGATAGTTTACCAAACCAATCCAAACACCTATCAATCCAACAGGAAATCGAAGAGAAGAAGAGCAGCAATTCTAGAAACAGAAAATCAACCCCTTTCTTAAAGGTGGGACCTGCGGAGAAGTGTATCCAAAGTGATGGGAAGATAGACCTCGTGGGGAGTTCCGGCTCCTGGCAAGTGGTGAAGCAATGGAGCACATAATCAGAACTTTTAAAAGTCTGTTCCACTAGGGACATCGCTCTAGAGGCTAAGCCGGGTTGAAGCCCATGCGCAGACAGCATGGTCTTATGTCCTGCGGGGACACCGAAGGGTCGGGGGTGTTTGAGCATTGCAGAGCTCCCAGGTATTAGAGTGGGGAAGCCAGCTACAGAGATGGAGCCCAGAAGTGATCTCTCAACTCAGGCCTAACTTAACCTGTGATCCGTGGCTTAGGCAGGCCACTGCTCTGTGAGCAGAGACCCCACAAGGTCCTGGAAGACCCCCCCAGAAGAGAGCAGGGGTCTGCTGGGTTTGGAGACTCCAGGTGGGGCTGTGTGCCAGAGACGCTTGGTCACAGGCCAGAGGCCAGGAATATGGGAGTGATTGAGTGCTTTTCTCCAAAGGCGCACTCTGGAGTGGGGCCCTGAGCTTTCAGCTCCTCTGGGCCAGAGACTGGGAGGCCACCATTTTCATTCCATCCTCCAGAACTCTATGGAAAGCCTCCAGGGAACAAAAGCTCCCCACAGCAAACCCAAGGAAATTACTTAACCCTGCCACTGGTAAGGGCGGTGCAATTCCGCCTCGGGAAAAGACACTTGAGAATCACTACAACAGGCCCCTCCCCCAGAAGATCAGCAAGAAATTCAGCCAAGACCAAGTTCACTTCCAAGGAGAACAGTGGAATTCCAGAGGAGGAGCAAGCAAAGTACGAAATTCATGGCTTTCTCCCCATGTTCTTTAGTCTGGCAAAATTAATTAATATTTTTTAATTTTATTTTTTTCTTAAGCCAAAATTGTTTTGACTTTTACTCTTTCCTCCTTTAACATTTTTTAACTAGCTTATCTTAACAATACCTTTCATTAAAAAAATCTTTTTTGAAAAGTCATTATTATACTCACATATTATCCTTCATTGTATCTAACTTTATTTTTGTATACATATAGGGTTTTTTCTTCTAAAAAAAATTTGGGATACAACTTCTTCTAATAGTTCAAAATATATCCTAAATCCACACAGGTCTTTGTTCTACTCTCCAGCCTGAGCAAATTCTCTCCACTTATCAACTCCTTTTTTAGAAATTTTTTTTAAAACTTCCATCTTTATCGTCATATTCCATCCCTTCATCTTGTTTACACTTGTGTGTGTGTGTGTGTGTGTGTGTGTGTGTGTGTGTGTATTTTTCATTCTTTAAAATTTTGGGAGGTAGATTATTTTAATGGACCAAAATACTCCCAAAATTAAGTGGGTGACTCTGTTCTAGTCACCAATCTAATATACATATTTTCATTTTTATATTTTTTCTTTATTTAATTTTTTTTTCTGAACTCCTTTTCCCTCCTATCTTCCCCCCATGATTTGGGGTGTCTTTTGATTTGGTTGGAGCACATTTTCCTGGGGTTCTTGCCACCCTTTTAGTATTTTATTCGCTCCTTCATATATTCTTATCTGGATAAAATGACAAGGTGGAAAAATGCACTGCAAAAAAAAGAACAAGAGGCAGTACCAAAGGCTCGGGACCTAATCAATATGGACTTGGTAATATGTCAGATCTAGAGTTCAAAATGATGATTCTCAAGGTGCTAGCTGGAAGATATTAGAGAAACCTATCTGGAGAAATAAAAGTCCTATCTGGAGAAATAAAAGAACTAAAATCTAACCAAGTTGACAGAAAATAGCTATTAATGAGGTGCAATCAAAACTAGAGGCTCTTACTGCTAGGATAAATGAGGCAGAAGAGAGAATTAGTGATATAGAAGACCAGATGACAGAGAATAAAGAAGCTGAGCAAAAGAGAGACAAACAACAACTGGACCACGAGGAGAGAATTCAACAGATAAGTGACACCATAAGACAAAACAACATTAGAGTAATTGGGTTTCCAGAAGAAGAAGAGAGAGAGAGGGGAGCAGAAGGTATATTGGAGAGAATTATTGTAGAGAGTTTCCCTAATATGGCAAAGGGAACAAGCACCAAAATCCAGGGGGCACAGAGAACTTCCCCCAAAATCAATAAGAATAGTTCCATGCCCTGTCAGCTAATAGTAACATTTACAAGTCTTAGTGATAAAGAGAAAATCTTGAAAGCAACCCAAGTCAAGAAATCTATAACTACAATGGTAAAATTATTTGACTGGCAACAGACTTATCCACAGAGACCTGGCTGGCCAGAAAGAGCTGGCATGATATATTAGAGCACTCAATGAGAAAAATATGCAGCCAGGAATACTATATCCAGCGAGGCTATCATTGAAAAATAGAAGGACAGATAAAAAGCTTCTGGGAAACAAACATGAAAACAATTGTAAACACCAAACCAGCTCTACAGGAAATATTGAAAGTGGTCCTCTAAGCAAAGAGAGAGCCTAAAAGCAGCAGACCAGAAACAAACGGAGACAATATACAGTAAGAGTCACCTTACAGGCAATCCAGTAGCACTGAATTCATATCTCTCAATAGTTACCCTGAATGTAAATGGGCTAAATGCCCCAAGCAAAAGACACAGGATGTCAGAATGGATAAAAACAAAAACAAAAACAAAAAGCCATCAATATGCTGTCTTCAAGAAACTCATTTTAGACCCAAAGGCACCTCCAGATTCAAAGTGAGGGGGTAGAAAACAATTTACCATGCTAATGGATGTCAAAAGAACGTTGAGGTGGCAATCCTTATATCATATCAATTAGATTTCAAGACAAAGACTATAATAAGAGATGAGAAAGGAGACTATATCATACTCAAATGGTCTGTCCAATAAGAAGATCTAACAATTGTAAGTATCTATGCCCCTAACATGGGAGCAGCCAATTATATAAATCAATTAATAAAAAAACAAAGAAACACATCAACAAGAATATAATAATGGTAGGGGACTTGACAGCCCCCTCACTGAAATGGACAGATCATCCAAGCAAAAGATCAACAAGGAAATAAAGGCCTTGAGTGACACACTGGACCAGAGGGACATAACAGATATATTCAGAACATTCCATCCCAAAGCAACAGAATACACATTCTTCTCCAGTGCACCTGGAACATTCTCCAGAATACATCACATCCTGGGTCGTAATCAGGTCTCAACTGGTATCCAAAGATTGGGATCATTCCCTGCATACTTTCACATCACAATGTTCTGAAGCTAGAACTCCATCAGAAGACGAAATTTGGAAAAAACCCAAGTACCTGGAGACTAAAGAGCATCCTTGTAAAGAATGAATGGGTCAACCAGGAGAGTAAAGAATTGAAAAAATTCATGGAAACAAATGATAATGAAAACACAATGGTTCAAAATTTGTGGGACACAGCAAAGGCAGTGCTGAGAAGAAAATATATAGAGGTACAAGACTTTCTCAAGAAACAAGAAAGGTCTCGGGGCACCAGTGTGGCTCAGTGGATTAAAGCCTCTGCCTTCAGCTCAGGTCATGATCCCATGGTTCTAGGATCAAGCCCGCATCAGGCTCTCTGCTCAATGGGGAGCCTGCTTCCTCCTCTCTCTCTCTGCCTGCCTCCATGCCTGCTTGTGATCTCTCTCTGTCAAGTAAATAAATAAAATCTTAAAAAAAAAAGAAAGGTGTCAAATACACAACCTAATCCTAAACCTAAAGGACCTGACAAAAGAACAAGGAAAGCCTACGCCCAGCAGGAGAAGAGAAATAATAAAAATCAGAGCAGAAATCAATGAAATAGAAACCAAAAAAACAATAGAACAAATCAACGAAACTAAGAGCTGTTTCTTTGAAAGAATGAATAAGATCGATAAACCCCTGGGCCAGACTTATCAAAAAAAAAAAAAGAGAGAGAGAGAGAGAGAAAGGACCCAAATAAGTAAAATCATGAATGAAAGAGGAGTGATCACAACCAACACAAAAGAAATAAAAGGCAATTATAAAAACATAATATGAGCAATGATATGCCAGCAAATTTGACAATCTGGAAGAAATGGATGCATTCCTAGAGATGTACTAACTACCACAACTGAACCAGGAAGGAAGAGAAAACCTGAACAGACCCAAAACCAGTAAGGAGATTGAAGCAGTCATCAAAAAATCTCCAAACAAACAAGAGCCCAGGGCCAGACGGCTTCTCAGGGGAATTCTACCAAACATTTAGAGAAGAATTAAGTCCTATTCTCCTGAAACTGTTCCAAAAAATAGAAATGGAAGGACAACTTCCAAACTTGTTTTATGAGGCCAGCATTACCTTGATGCCAAAAGCAGACAAGGATCCCATCAAAAAAGAGAATTACAGACCAATATCCTTGATGAACACAGATGCGAAAATTCTCACCAAAATACTAGCCAATAGGATTCAACAGTACATTAAAAGGATTATTCACCACGATCAAGTGGGATTTATTCCTGGGCTGCAAGTTTGGTTCAACATCTGCAAAACAATCAATGTGATACAATACAAAGAACAAGAACCATATGATACTCTCAACAGATGCTGAAAAGGCATTTGACAGAGTACAACATCCATTCCTGTTCAAAACTCTTCAAAGTAGGGATAGAGGGTACATACCTCAGTATCATCGAAGCCATCTATGAGAAACCCACTGCGAATATCAGTCTCAGCAGAGAGAAACTGAGAGTTTTTCCACTAAGGTCGGGGAACATGGCAGGGATGTCCTTTGTCACCACTGCTATTGAACATAGTACTAGAAGTCCTAGCCTCAGCAATCAGACAGCAAAAAGAAATTAAAGGCATCCAAATCGGCAAAGAAGAAGTCAAACTATCACTCCTTGCTGATGATATGACACTATATGTGGAAAACCCAAAAGACACCACTCCAAATATGCTAGAATTTGTATAGGAATTCAGTAGTGTCAGGATATAAAATCAATGCACAGAAATCAGTTGCTTTTCTTTACACCAACAATAAGGCAGAAGAAAGGGAAATTAAGGAATCAATCCCATTTACAATTGCACCCCAAACCATAAGATACCTAGGAAAAAACCTAACCAAAGACGCTAAGAATTCATACTCAGAAAACTATGAAGTACTCATAAAAGAAATCGAGGACGGCACAAAGAAATGGAAAAATGTTCCACGCTCATGGATTGGAGGAACAAATATTGTGAAAATGTCTATGCTACCTAAAGCAATCTACACATTTGATGCAATCCCTATCAAAAGCCCATCCATTTTTTTCAAAGAAATGGAACAAAGAATCCTACAATTTATATGGAACCAGAAGAGACCTCGAATAGCTAGAAGAATACTGAACAAGAAAGCCAAAGTTGGTGACATCACAATTCTGGACTTCAAGCTCTATTACCAAGCTGTTGTCATCAAGATAGTATGGTACTGGCCCCACAACAGACACATAGATCAGTGGAACAGAATAGAGAACCCAGAAATAGACCCTCAACTCTATGGCCAACTAATCTTCGACAAAGCAGCAAAGAATGTCCAATGGAAAAAAGACAGCCTCTTCCACAAATGGTGCTGGGAAAATTGGACAGGCACATGCAGAAAAATGAAACTGGACCATTTCCTTACACCACACATGAAAATACACTCAAAATGGATGAAGGACCTCAATGTCAGAAAGGAATCCATCAAAATCTTTTAGGAGAACACAGGCAGCAATCTCTTCGACCTTAGCCACAGCAACGACTTCCTAGGAACATCACCAAAGGCAAGGGAAGCAAGGGCAAAAATGAACTATTGGGACTTCATCAAGATCAAAATCTTCTGCACAGCAAAGGAAACAGTTAACAAAACCAAAAGACAACTGACAGAAGGGGAGAAGATATTTGCAAAGAAGATATCAGATAAAGGGCTAGTATCCAAAATCTATAAAAAAACTTATCAAACTCAATGCCCAAAGAACGAAGAATCTAATCAAGAAATGGGCAAAGGACATGAACAAACATGTCCACAAAGAAGACATTCAGATGGCCAATAGACACATGAAAAAGTGCTCCACATCCCTTGGCATCAGGGAAATACAAATGAAAACGACAATGAGATACCAGCTCACACCAGTGAGAATGGCTAAAATTAACAAGTCAGGAAATGACAGATGTGGGCGAGGATGTGGAGAAAGGGGCACCCTCCTTCACTGTTGGTGGGAATGCAAGCTGGTGCAACCACACTGGAAAACAGCATGGAGGTTCCTCAAAAAGTTCAAAATAGAGCTACCCTATGACCCAGCAATTGGACTCTTGGGTATTTGCCCTAAAGATATAAATGTAGTGATCCGAAGGGGCACGTGTACCTGAATGTTTACAGCAGCAATGTCCACAAGAGCCAAAGTATGGAAAGAACCTAGACGTCCATCAACAGGTGAATGGATAAAGAAGATGTGGTGTATATATACAATGGAATACTATGCAGCCATCCAAAGAAATGAAATCTTGCCATTTGCAATGGTGTGGATGAAACTAGAGGCATTATGCTTACTGAAACAAGTCAATCAGAGGAAGACAATTATCATGTAATCTCCCTGGTTTGAGGAAGTTGAGAGGCAAGGTGGGTGGTTTGGGGGTAGAAAAAGAATAAATGAAAGAAGATGGTATCTGGAGGGAGACAACCTATAAAGAGACTCTTAATCTCACAAAACAAACTGAGGGTTGCCCGGGGTGGGGGGCTGGTTGGGACATGGAGGTGGGTTTATGGACATTGGGGGGGGGGTATGTGATATGGTGAGTGCTGTGAAGTGTGTAAACCTGGGAATTCACAGACCTGTACCCCTGGGGCTAATAATACCTTATGTTAATAAAGAAAATTAAAAATTAAAAAAATAAATACTTATGAGACATTAGATTTTTCTGCCAACGAGATAGATGTTTGTGGCTGGCACTAGACTGACCCTCCTCCTTCCAACACATTGCAGGCTGCTGTCCTTTAGGGTCACCCGTGTTGCAGACACTATCATGGGCCACATCCACCTAGAATTCTGTGCCCCCAGCATCCACTTGAACCTTCTCAGTCTCGGGAAGGACACAGAGAGACAGTTGACTTGATTCTGCCTTACTGTCCTACTGTTCCACCTCCTGAGGATAAGTCACTAAACCAGTGGACACTTTCCCATTCCCATTCTCCTTCCAGGTTCTCACACTGCTCCTGACTTTCAGCACTTTCATTTTTCCAGACGTCAGCTGTGGTTTTCTGTGGAAAGGAGTGTCCTACTCCTGGTGTAACTAGAACTTAGGGAGTGCTCCAACACAGGCACAGTTGAGCTCTGGGATTCTTTGCATAGGGTTCCTGGAATTAGTGTGTTTCTGTGTGGGACCGGCCTTCTGGAGGCCTTCAGTTCCACACCACAGCAATCAGCTGACAGGAAGGGTGAGGGAGGGCAAGTGGGCACTCTGGCTCCTGAAGCTGCCAAAGCTTGGTGGCTTGTGGCCAGTAGTGCAGGGTAATGTCTCCCAGACCGCCCAGGGGCACCCAGCCCTGAGCCCTGCCTCCTCTACGTCCCCTGGCAGGTTGACCAGAAATGCCAGGGGATGGAAAGTCAGCGGGGGTCAGGGCACCTGGGTGGTTCAGTCCTTTAAGCATCTGCCTTGAGCTCAGGTCATCATCTCACGGTCCTAGGATTGAGTCCTACATTAGGCTACCTGCTCAGTGGGGAGTGTGCTACTCCATCTGACCTACACCACTTATGCTCTGCCTCTCTGCCTCTATCAAATAAAGAAATAAAATCTTAAAAAAAAATGTTGGCAGGGGTGTTCACTCCTCTCGCCCCTGCATTTGGCCTTTGCTGCTTGGTTCTTCAGCACTTTTCAGTATTTAATAATCAATAACATTGGGATTAAACCGACCTAGGCTATAGGATTTTCAGGAAAAGACTTACTCTTTGTTTTAGACAGAGTAAGGAAACGGGTTTATGACAGCATTAGAATCTCTGGGTGTCCACAAGTAGCTGGAAGGGACATCCTCAGGAAGAGGTCCCATTTTGGTCACCTCCCTTGTCCCACGTGGCCACCAGGGGGCGGTCTTCCTGCAGAGGAGATTCACTAGGATACCCTTCAACCTGATCCTTCTTTCTGTTTCCTTTCAGCCACAGTGCTGTTCCATCACATTGGATGGAAATCTGAGCAAAGCCTCTCTTGCAGGTAGTTCTGCAAAACCTAGAGATTTCATTGCATTTTGTCTTCTACTTGCTTTCTTGTGCTGCTCCTCACGAAAACCTTTCAGCTGAGATGACAGCAGAACAGAAAGCTGTTGTGTGAACAGGCTGAGAGGTCCAGAGAGTGAATGCCAAGTGTGCTGTGGGGACTTCTGCCTTGGCGAGGAAGGTAACTGTTAGGACAGGGGAATGTGTTCTACAGTGAAGGCTGGGGGAGGATAGAGGGCAGGGTGGGTGCAGAAGGTTAAGGAAATAGCATGTTCTTCTGCACTTCCACCTAGATATTTATTCTCGACTCTCAGATGTTTGTAGAAGCCACCGTCTCATCACTGGTGAAAAATAAAAACCCTTCTTGGCAATGGGGGATGAATGGGTCAGGCTTTTCTAGAATTCATAACAGAATTCCAGTTTGGGAGACTGCCTCCTTTGCAAGTCAGGTACTGACGTGTAGGACACACTGTTCCCAAGAATTGTGTAGGAGGAGATAAACAATATTCTCATATATAGCTGTCAGAATTAAGATAGGACGACTGATACCATATTTATGCCGTTCCCTATGGAAGATGCACTGCTAGGTGCCTTTCAGTGTGTGAGTTCAGTGAATATTCACGCTATTTTGTCATAATTATTAAATCTGTTTTTACTGCTGAATTATATACAACTCACTACTGCTCTACGGATTTCCATGATTCATGTATTTTCAGCTGATTTGACCAATGATTTCTCATTGCTGTAAATATGAGGAGAGAGAATCTCTGACCTTTCCCAACCTCATTTTTGAAGAAAGTCTGTCAGTCCTTACGTGCATGAGAATCTTGTGATGTGGATATCCACTAAACATTGTGGTATTCGGAACATGAGGGAATACTAGCAGCGAACAACAGAGAAAAATTCTTACCATATCAAAATCTCTTGAAAAAACTATGGGGTATTATGCCGCTGTAGTAAACAGTGTCACAAGGAGGACTTAGGGAACCTAATAATGAAGCCGATAATTCCGGGAAACATGATTTTATCCGTAGTAATAGATAATTTGATGAAGGATTGAATGAGGTATCCATTCCTGCCCAGTGAATTCTTAAAGCCAAGCAGCTCGCTGATATGCAAGGAAGTAAGAACGATGACAGGATAAACCACCATCAGTAGTTAAGTCATGATGAAAAATCAATATAACATTAAACATATTAACATTATTTGCCAAAACATCCATTCCATGAAATCACTCAGGGAAAAAGAAATGACATAAAAGGGCAAACTATGACCAGAATAAACAACCCCATTATTCCCAGATCCCATGCAGTATTCTTCTCGAAGTCAGACTCACTGACTTCTCTTATTCATGCTCCCACCCACTCCAGGGGTCCCTACTTATGCATTCCACCAAACCGACTCTCAGGAAGGTCAGCAAAGGAATCTGTGTTTCTTACATCGCAGGCAGTTTCAGTCTACATCTTCCAGGGATCTGCTGATGGCCTTCAAAGCACATTTACTTCCTTAAAGACACTCACCGGCATCCTCTCTTATCCCTGTGGCCAAGAGTCCACTGTCTCCTTTGTGGCTCTTCTCTCCCCTCCCTTCAATGGTTGAAGGGCCTCAGAACCAAGTGTATGTCTGTTTCTCACATGACACCGTCTCCCTGGGTGACCACTTCTGGTTCTGGCTTGGCCTGTTAGATGTGGACCTCAGCCATGGCGTTTCTTGTCAAATGCCACCTCACCTGCCCCCAACACTGGACATACATGCCTCCATGTCTGCCAGTGACCTGTCAAGGTATCCACAGCTTTTCTGTGTGCACTTCCTTTGTGCTTCAAAGTCTCCGTTCTATCAGCAGGTGAGAGAAGTCACGTCCTTTCCTTCTTCATTAGAACACTAGGTAGGAGGATTGTTTTTAGCTCTCATCCTTATAGCAACCATATTTATATATCCCTACAACCAAAGATGTAGACATCAGGATCTCTATTTATTATGTCCTATAGCCTGAGGTCAACGTGCAACTTGTCCTAGAGAAAGTCAGTTGTCATTTCCAACGTTAATGCAGTATGATGGTAAGTGCATTCTGCTGTCCGATTTCCAATGGAGTTACACACTCAGACCTGGTGTGCCTCTTTGAAAACCCTTTTGTACTTAAAGTTCCATAAAGAAAAAATGATAAACTGATACATATTAAAAATATATTTTATTATATTCTGCTATGCAAAGGGGCACATCATGGTATATGAAAACGGAATCTTATCGATATTTACATAAATAAGTATTTAAATAGATAAATAGACACCAGCAAGATCATCTGTAAGCGACTACTGCTTGTAGAGTTGACATGTTCTAAAACACTTGACAAATTGGCTGTGTTCATGTCTTCGCGACAGCAGAAATCAGAGTGTCTGACACAGCAGAACTCCGGAATGTGTGATGTTATCAGTCAGAGGGAATCATTTCCATGTTGAAAGGGGTGTCATTTCTTTCTCCTGAATCTTTCTTGCAAGGCAGTTGATGCATACAAGGGTTTCATGATCTCTGCTCAGACAATCTCCCAGGCACAAGGGCTGTATTGCTTCTCTTGCAGATAGAGGGAGATCCTCTGGAAGTAGTTCCTCAGGATGGAGTCCCATTGATGAGGGGCGTCTCTCGCACCCCCACCTCCTGCAGGGGACAGGCTTCCAGGTGGCCCAGCTGCTCAGAGAGTCCCGAGCACAATTCCTCCAGGAGGGTCGTGTTCCAAGGAGCAGGTGAGGCCTCTGTGCAGAAGAGGTGGAAGGTCTTCTGGTTCATCACATGGACAACAGAGAGGACTTGAGCCTTCTGCAGCTGCTTGCCATCGAACACCTCCTGAGGGAAAGCAAAGTCATTTGTGTACTTATCACAGGAACTAGCAGTATCCTCATTTGTCTTAGGAGCATCAAGGCCCTCCAGTGCAGCAGGCCATGGTCCTGAGGCAGGTCACATGCCAGAGAGCCAAGGGAGTGGCTGCTGAGCACCACCAGGGCCACCAAGAAAGAGCAGAGCAGAGCCATGGGTTATCCTGCAGATGCTTTTGGCCTGGCTGGGGTGGGCACGTCTGGGATCCGTGGCTCTAGCTTCTCGGAACATCTTCTCTTGTGCATGAGGCTTAAGTATGGGACATAGGAGTTTTCAATTTCTGAATGTTTCCCTTACTTTCTACTTCTCTTTTTGCTTTCCTTTCTACACTTTCCATTTGGGAGCATGGGTTTCTCAACCATGTATTATTTTCTGTAAGTATTATCCTTGCCTCCAGAATCTTTTTGGATGTTTTTTAATTGCACCTTCCAAGAAAACTTAATAGCAGGGAGACACCGTATGTATCGTTATATACTGTACTTTTGTCTGTGCTTTAAGATAAAAAAAAATTGTAACGATATTCAATTCAGGATCCAGAATGACTAAAAATTTTAAGCTAATAGTAATATTTTAAAGCTATTGATGCTTAGGTATGTAAGTAAATTTGATGAGTGACTTATAATTTCTTTACATGTATACAGTGTAGTATAGGGAGTCCATATGCAAATTAATATTTCTAAAAGGACATAATGATTTCAGTGTACCTGAACACTTCCAATCAATCCAGATTGCTAAATGCAACTGAAAAGGGGTATTAATTACGAAACATGGGTTTTTAGTGTACTGAATTTGAATGTTGCCTCATATGACAAAATCATTTTTTAAAGGTTTTTATTTATTCATGTGACAGAGAGAAAAATACAGAGAGAGTACAAGTAGCCAGAACAGCGGCACACGGTGAGGGAGAAGCAGGCTCCCACCGAGCAGGGAGCCTGATGTGAGGCTCCATCCCAGCCCCATGGGATCATGACCTGAGCTGAAAGCAGCCACCCAACTGACTGAGCCACCCAGGTACCATGACAGCATCATCTTAAACTGCACCTGCTACTACGTACTCTGGAAGGTATTGTCAAAATATTTTTTCTGTTTTACACTAGATAATTACTGATGTGTTGAATGTGTTTTGTAGAGATAAATCATAAAATTTAATGTATTTGTGTTTTCGTTTCCAAAGCCTACATCACAACAGGCCTCAACCATCAGCAATGGCCACAAAACACCACTGGCAGCTCACCAGTAAGAAAGATCACCTGTCCAGGAAAGACTGTGAGACCCAGGAAATGATGGAGAGAAACTTCTCCAATCCTAAGGGATTCCTGTTATTCCTAGATTTGTCACACTGACCTTGCTGACACTTTGTGTCCTCCAAGAATTCTGTGCCATTGTTTCTTATGTAATATCCAAGAAACCCAATGAACGACAATAAATAGCACGGTTTTGTTAGAGCGTTCCAAGGCATTGCAAGTGCCCCAAGGAGGAAGCCTGGTTCTTGTCTGGGAATAGGAGGTGTCAAGGTTCTATTTCCACATGACTGGATTTTCCCAGCAGCACCCCACTGACAAGGTAGTTTTCACCTCTACGAAGCTCTTTCCTCTGCAGTGACTGAGTGTCCTCCACCTCTAGGAGAGCCTGGACTCCCTCCTGAGGACAGGCTGGCCATATCTTGAGGACTCTAGATTCCCCCACTGTGCAGGGGCTGGTTTCCTTGTTAGCAAAGCACTTACTGCCCCTAGATCCTTGCCCTTGCCCTTGCCCCTGGACTGTTTGTGTCTGGGACCCTCTCAGTGCTGACCTCCTCCTCTCCTGACCAGGTATCAAAGGTGTCGACAACCCCCAGATGTTTAGGGTGAACGTTGTTTTCTCCAAGTAGAGGAAAGACTGATTAGAATCCATTCAACTTGAATAAGGGAATACATTTATTGTGCCATCACAGTTCCTAATTTTCTTTTTTTTTTCATTGTTTTAAAGTAAGCTCCACCCACACTTTTTTTTTAAAGTAAGTCCACCATGGGGTTGAAATCACAGTCTGACATCAAGACCTGAAGTTAGAGTAAGAATCAAATCCTCAACCAATTGAGCCACCCAGGATCCCCCATGGTTCAAATTTTCCGGAAATTAGGGAACACTTGTTATGTCCAAAATTTCTGAGCTGAGCACAGGACTGGGTCTGAGCTGAGCATTGACTGGATCTCTCAGGAGAAACTTCCAGCACAGAAACTGATGACTTTCACTAGCTCATTCAGAGTGTGTGTTGAAGTAGGCAGCTTCATCTGGCCACCTGTCTGGTGCTCAGAATGCAGGGGGGTGAGGCCCAGGATATGGTGTCAGGGACAAACCACCTTGTTGCCTTTCCTTATTCATGGTGTTGCATTTTCAACTTAAGTAACAACAACAAAGAGAATTTGAAAAACTTAATATTTCCACATGCTTTCCTGAACATACTCTGACTTGCTGGTCCTGATCATGTTCTACGTCATCATGAGGATCACACAGAGGGAAGGAAGAGGAGGGCCAAGGGGATGCCCTGGGTTTCTCTTTCATTTTTAAGACAGCGGTTTTCCTGTTTCTCATGTTAACTCTCCTCGAAAGCAAAACATAGCAGCTGTGAGTGGAGGAGGGGGGAAGACAACTGTTACGTCTGAACATCACAAAGGTGAAAGAATGCCCTATCTGATGAAAAAATGACAGGGTGTACGGCAGCCAAATTTGATGCAGCAAAACTGTGGAAGAGCAGCTGCAGCAGACGAGGGGAATGAAGGCTGTACTGAGTTATTGCAAGTCAGGAAAGTGTCTGCCTCAGCCAGAGGATCCCTCAACACCAAATTTTGGGTCCCCATGAGGCTCTCAGCTTTACAAGATGAGCCACCTCATTTCCCTTTCGTTCAATCCACATGTGCTCAGCTCTGAGGAGAGATGAGAGGACTCACACCAACCAGCTCACAAGAGACTGGCGACCAGGACTCCAGCTGCTCACCCTCTCTGGAAGGAGAAAGGATCCTCGCCCTGCCTGAGCGCTCTACCTTCCTGAAAAGACCACTCAGGCCTGAAAACATTGCCTCAGAAATCCAATATGAAGACAAGGGGAACTGAAAGATCCTACATGATTCTGCTCTGCACCTGGATTAGAATAATGATGAGGATCTTTTAAGATGGTAACACTAAAGCTGATTGCAGTCTAACCCTTCTGAGATCTTTGACTTCATTACCTCTGTCTTCTCAGTAACCCCATTTGGATTCCGCTTATTTATCCAGCTGTTCGGAGAGAAACAGAAACCCAGAGGGAGAATTATTCAGATCGATCCAATATCCAAGGAGGAACACAAAGGAGTTGTGAGATAATGGCTGGTCTGGAAGCAGTTGTTAAAAGATGTGAAGGATAGAAATGGACAGAAGATTTAAGAACCAGGAGAGGCCAGGGCATGAATTTGGTCTGGTGGAGAGGGTGAGGGATCAGGGATTCTAGTTTGCACTGTAGATGCCAAAGGCTTGTTGTCTGTGGTTGTGTATGGCAACTGGAGGTGTGGGAGGAGTCAACTGCATGACTGACTTGAAGTTCCAAAGACAAGTTGGCAGGATCCCTTTTAAATTGTCATGAGAGTGGGGAGGAGAGGAGGCAAGGTGGTGGAGAAGTAGCATGCTGAGGCGATATCAGGTAGCAGGAGATCAGCTAGATAGTTTATCAAACCAATCCAAACACCTATCAATCCAACAGGAGATCGAAGAGAAGAAGAGCGGCAATTCTAGAAACAGAAAATGGACCACTTTCTGAAAGGATGGACCTTCGGAGAAGTGGATCCAAAACAATGAGAAGATAGACCACTGGGAGAGAGAGGGTCTGGCTCCCAGTAGGCAGCGGAGCAATGGAGCACAAATTAGGACTTTTAAAAGTCTGTTCCACTGAGGGACATCGCTCCAGAGGCTAAGATGGGGTGAAGCCCACCCGGGTCTCAGGTTCTGCAGGGTCACAGAAGTGTCGGGCGTGTTTGAGTATTACAGAGCTCCCAGGTATTAGAGCAGGGAAGCTGTTACAGAGAATGAGCGAAAGAGTGAGCTCTCAACTCGGGGTTACCTTAAGCTGTGATCTGTGGCATAGGCAGACCTCTGCTCTGTGAGCAGGGACCCCACAAGATCCTGGGAGACCCCCCGGAAGAGCGCAGGGATCTGCTGGGTTCAGAGACTCCAGGCAGGGCTGTGTTCCAGAGATGCCTGGTCATAGGCTGGGGGAGCTCGGGGCGTGGCCAGAGGCCAGGGAGATGGGAGTGATTGAGCACTTTTCTCCAAGGGTGCACTGAGGAGTGGGGCCCCGAGCTCTCGGCTCCTCCAGGCCAGAGATTGGGAGCCCACCATTTTCATGCTATCCTCCAAAACTCTATGGTAAGCGTTCAGGGAACAAAAGCTCTGAAGGGGAAACTGAGCGGATTACTAGTCCGGCCCCTGGTAAGGGTGGTGCAATCCACCTCTGGCAAAGACACTTGAGAATCACTAAAACAGGCCCCTCCACCAGAAGACCACCAAGAAGTTCAGCCAAGACCAAGTTCACTTACCTAGGAGAACAGTGGAATTCCAGAGGAAGAGCAAGCAAAGCATGGCATTCATGGGTTTCTCCCCATGATTCTTTAGTCTTGCAAAGTTAATTAATTTTTTTACTTTTATTTTTTTCTTAAGCTAATTCTTTTTAACTTATACTCTTTCCTCTTTTAACGTTTTTTAACAAGTTTATCTTAACAATGCCTTTCATTTAAAAAAATCTTTTTGAACCTTTGTTATTATACTCACGTTTTATACTTCATTGTATCTAACTTTATTTTTGTATACGCATAGGATTTTTTCTTCTAAAAATATTTAGGATACAACTTCTTCTAATATGTCAAGATATACCCTAAATCTAGCACAGGTCTTTGTTCTACTCTCCAGCCTGAGCAAATTGTCTCCACTTACCTTGTCAACTCCTTTTTTGAAAGCTTTTTTAAAATCTTTCATCTTATAGTCATATTCCATCCCTTCATCATGTTTACACTTATTATGTGTGTGTGTGTGTGTGTGTGGGGGTATGCGTGCGTGTGTGTTTTTCATTCCTTAAAATGTTGGGAGATAGTTTATTTTAAGAGACCTAAATATCCCCAAAATTAAGTGGGTGACTCTGTTCTATTCACCAATATAATATATATATTTCTTTTTAAATATTTTTTATTTACATTTTTTCCTGACCTCCTTTTCCCCCTCTTTCTTTCCCCCAGGATTTGGGGGCTCTTCTGATTTGGATAGAGCACATTTTCCTGGGGTCCTTGCCACCCTTTTAGTATTTTACTTGCTCCTTCATATATTCTTATCTGGATAAAAGGATAAGGCGGGAAAATGCACTGCAAAAACAAACAAACAAACAAACAAAAAAAAAAAACACAAAAAACACAAGAGGCAGTACCAAAGGCTAGGGACCTAATCAATATGGACATCGGTAATATGTCAGATCTAAAGTTCAAAATGATGATTGTCAGGGTGCCACCTGGGCTTGAAAGGGGCAGGAAGATATTAGAGAAACTCTATTGGAGAAATAAAGTCCTTTCTAGAGAAATAAAAGAACTAAAATCTAATGAAGTTGAAAGAAAAAAGCTATTAATGAGGTGCAATCAAAACTAGAGGCTCTTACTGCTAGCATAAATGAGGCAGAAGAGAGAATTAGATTTATATAGAAGACCAGATGACAGAGAATAAGGAAGCTGAGCAAAAGAGAGACAAACAACGACTGGACCATGAGGGGAAAACTCGAGAGATAGATGATACCATAAGACAAAACAACATTAGAATAATTGGGACTCCAGATGGAGAAGAAAGAGAGAGGGGAGCAGAAGATATATTGGAGAGAATTATTATAGAGAATTTCCCTAATATGGCAAAGGGAACAAGTACCAAAATCCAGGAGGCACAGAGAACTTCCCTCAAAATCAATAAGAATAGGTCCACGCCCTGTCAGCTAATAGTAAAATTTACAAGTCTTCGTAACAAAGGGAAAATCCTGAAAGCAGTCTGGGGCAAGAAATCTGTAACATACAATAACAAAAATATTATATTGGCAACAGATTTATCCACAGAGACCTGGCTGGCCAGAAAGAGCTGGCATGATATATTCAGAGCACTCAATGAGAAAAACATGCAACCAAGAATACTATATCCAGCGAGGCTATCATTGAAAATAGACGGACAGATAAAAAGCTTCAAGGATGAAAAAACATGAAAACAATTTGTAAACACCAAGCCAACTCTACAGGAAATATTGAAAGGGGTCCTCTAAGCAAAGAGAGAGCCTAAAAGCAGCAGACCAGAAACAAACGGAGACAATATACAGTAAGAGTCACCTTACAGGCAATCCAGTAGCACTGAATTCATATCTCTCAAAAGTTACCCTGAATGTAAATGGGCTAAATGCCCCAAGCAAAAGACACAGGATATCAGAATGGATAAAATAAATAAATAAATAAAATAAACCCATCAATATGCTATCTTCAAGAAACCCATTTTAGACCGAAAGTTATCTCCAGATTTAAAGTGAGGGGGTGGAAAACAATTTATCACGCTAATGGACGTCAAAAGAAAGCTGAGGTGGCAATCCTTATATCATATCAATTAGATTTCAAGACAAAGACTATAATAAGAGATGAGAAAGAGATTATATCATACTCAAATGGTCTGTCCAATAAGAAGATCTAACAATTGTATCTATGCCCCTAACATGGGAGCAGCCAATTATATAAATCAATTAATAAAAAAACAAAGAAACACATCAACAAGAATACAATAATGGTAGGGGACTTGACAGCCCCCTCACTGAAATGGACAGATCATCCCAGCAAAAGATCATAATGAAATAAAAGCCTTGAGTGACACACTGGACCAGAGGGACATAACAGATATATTCAGAACATTCCATCCCAAAGCAACAGAATACACATTCTTCTCCAGTGCACCTGGAACATTCTCCAGAATACATCACATCCTGGGTCGTAATCAGGTCTCAACTGGTATCCAAAGATTGGGATCATTCCCTGCATACTTTCACACCACAATTCTCTGAAGCTAGAACTCCATCACAAGATGAAATTTGGAAAGAACCCAAATACCTGGAGACTAAAGAGCATCCTTGTAAAGAATGAATGGGTCAACCAGGAGTAAAGAAGAATTGAAAAAATTCATGGAAACAAATGATAATGAAAACACAACGGTTCAAAATTTGTGGGACATGGCAAAGGCAGTCCTGAGAAGGAAATATATAGAGGTACAAGCCTTTCTCAAGAAACAAGAAAGGTCTCAAATACACAAACTAATCCTAAACCTTAAAGGACCTGGTGAAAGAACAAGGAAGCCTAAGCCCAGCAGGAGAAGAGAAATAATAAAGATCAGAGCAGAAATCAATGAAATAGAAACCAAAAAAACAATAGAACAAATCAACAAAAGAAGGAGTTGGTTCCTTGAAAGAATGAATAAGACTTGCAAACCCCTGGGCCAGACTTATCAAAAAGAAAAGAGAAAGGACCCAAATAAATAAAATCATGAATGAAAGAGGAGAGATCACAACCAACAAGAAAGAAATACAAACAATTATAAGAACATATTATGAGAAAGTAGAGATGTCCTAACTACCACAACTGAACCAGGAAGAAAGAGAAAACCTGAACAGACCCATAAACAGTAAGGAGAGTGAAGCAGTCATCAAAAAATCTCCAAACAAACAAGAGCCCAGGGCCAGACAGCTTCCCAAGGGTTCTACCAAACATTTAGAGAGGAATTACTTCCTATTTCCTGAAATTGTACCAAAAATAGAAATGGAAGGACAACGTCTAAACGTGTTTTATGAGGCCAGCATTACCTTGATCCCAAAACCAGACAAGAATCCCATCAAAAAAGAGAATTACAGACCAATATGCTTGATGAACACAGATGTGAAAATTCTCACCAAAATACTAGCCAATAGGATCAAACAGTACATTAAAAGAATGGTTTACCACGACAAAGTGACATTTATTCCTGGGCTGCAAGGTTGGTTCAACATCCACAAATCAATCAATGTGATACAATATATTATGTGATACAATACATTAATAAAAGGAAGAACAAGAACCATATGATACTCTCAATAGATGCTGAAAAGGCATTTGACAGAGTACAACATCCTTTCCTGTTCAAAACTCTTCAAAGTGTAGGGATAGAGGGTACATACCTCAGTATCATCGAAGCCATCTATGAGAAACCCACTGCGAATATCAGTCTCAGTGGAGAGAAACTGAGAGTTTTCCACTAAGGTCGGGGAACACGGCAGGGATGTCCTTTGTCACCACTGCTATTGAACATAGTACTAGAAGTCCTAGCCTCAGCAATCAGACAGCAAAAGAAATTAAAGGCATCCAAATCGGCAAAGAAGAAGTCAAACTATCACTCCTTGCAGATGATATGATACTATATGTGGAAAACCCAAAAGACACCACTCCAAATATGCTAGAATTTGTATAGGAATTCAGTAGTGTCAGGATATAAAATCAATGCTCAGAAATCAGTTGCATTTCTTTACACCAACAATAAGACAGAAGAAAGGGAAATTAAGGAGTCAATACCATTTACAATTGTACCCCAAACCATAAGATACCTAGGAAGAAACCTAACCAAAGAGGCTAGGAATCTATACTCAGAAAACTATGAAGTACTCATGAAAGAAATCAAGGAAGGCACAAAGAAATGGAAAAATGTTCCACGCTCATGGATTGGAGGAACAAATATTGTGAAAATGTCTATGCTACCTAAAGCAATCTACACATTTAACGCAATCCCTATCAAAAGCCCATCCATTTTTTTCAAAGAAATGGAACGAAGAATACTACAATTTATATGGAACCAGAAGAGACCTCGAATAGCTAGAAGAATACTGAAAAAGAAAGCCAAAGTTGGTGACATCACAATTCTGGACTTCAAGGTCTATTACAAAGCTGTCGTCATCAAGACAGTATGGTACTGGCCCCACAACAGACATATAGATCAATGGAAAAAAATAGAGAACTCAGAAATAGACCCTCAACTCTATGGCCAACTAATCTTCGACAAAGCAGCAAAGAATGTCCAATGGAAAAAAGACAGCCTCTTCCACAAATGGTGTTGGGAAAATTGGACAGCCACATACAGAAAAATGAAACTGGACCATTTCCTTACACCGCACATGAAAATACACTCAAAATTGATGAAGGACCTCAAGATGAGAAAGGAATCTCTCAAAATCTTTCAGGAGAGCACAGGCAGCAATCTCTTCGACCTTAGCCACAGCAACAATTTCTTGGAACATCACCAGAGGCAAGGGAAGCAAGGGCAAAAATGAACTACTGGGACTTCATCAAGATCAAAAGCTTCTGCACAGCAAAGGAAACAGTTAACAAAACCAAAAGACAACTGACAGAAGGGGAGAAGATATTTGCAAAGAAGATATCAGATAAAGGGCTAGTATCCAAAATCTATAAAAAACTTATCAAACTCAATGCCCAAAGAACGAAGAATCTAATCAAGAAATGGACAAAGGACATGAACAGACATGTCCGCAAAGAAGACATTCAGATGGCCAACAGACACATGAAAAAGTGCTCCACATCACTCGGCATCAGGGAAATACAAATGAAAACGACAATGAGATACCACCTCACAGCAGTGAGAATGGCTAAAATTAACAAGTCAGGAAATGACAGATGTGGGCGAGGATGTGGAGAAAGAGGCACCCTCCTTCACTGTTGGTGGGAATGCAAGCTGGTGCAACCACACTGGAAAACAGCATGGAGGTTCCTCAAAAAGTTGAAAATAGAGCTACGCTACAACCCAGCAATAGCACTACTGGGTATTTACCCTATACATACAAATGTAGTGATCCGAAGGGGCATGTGCACCCTAATGTTTACAGCAGCAATATCCACAATAGCGAAACTATGGAAAGAACCTAGATGTCCATAAACAGATGAATGGATAAAGAAGATGTGGTGTATATATATACAATGGAATACTATGCAGCCATCCAAAGAAATGAAATCTTGACATTTGCGATGGTGTGGATGAAACTAGAGGCATTATGCTTACCAAAAGAAGTCAACCAGAGGAAGACAATTATCATGTAATCTCCCTGGTTTGAGGAAGTTGAGAGGCAAGGTGGGTGGTTTGGGGGTAGGAAAAGAATAAATGAAAGAAGATGGGACCGGGAGGAGACAAACCATAAAGAGACTCTTAATCTCACAAAACAAACTGAGGGTTGCCCGGGGGGTGGGGGAGTAGAGACACGGATGTGGGGTTATGGACATTGGGGAGGGTACGTGCTATGGTGAGTGTGTGAAGAGTGTAAACCTGGGGAGTCACAGACCTATACAACTGGGGCTAATAACACATTATGTTAATAAAGAAAATTAAAAATTAAAAAAATGAATGCTCATGAGACATTAGATTTTTCTGCCAATGAGATAGAAGTTTGTGGCTGGCACTAGACTGACCCTCCTCCTTCCAACACATTGCAGGCTGCTGACCTGTCAGGGTCACCCGTGGTGTAGACACTATCATGGGCCATATCTGCCTAGAATTCTGTGCTCCCAGCATCCAATTGAACTTTCTCAGTCTTGGAAGGACACAGAGAGACAGTTGACTTGATGCTAACTTACTGTCCTACTATTCCATCTCTTGAGGATAAGTCACTAAACCAGTGGACACTTTCCCATTCCCATTCTTCTTCCAGGTTCTCACACTGCTGCTGACAGAGTAAGGAAACGGGTTTTTGACAGCATTAGAATCTCTGGGTGTCCACAAGTAGGCTTTGTGTAGCTGGAAGGGACATCCTCAGGAAGAGGTCCCATTTTGGTCACCTCCCTTGTCCCACGTGGCCACCAGGGGGCAGTCTCCCTGGAGAGGAGCTTCACTAGGCCACCCTTCAACCTGATCCTGCTTTCAGCCACAGCTGCTGTTCCATCACATTGGATGGAAATCTGAGCAAAGCCTCTCTAGCAGGTAGTTCTGCAAAACCTAGAGATTTCATTGCATTTTTGTCGTCTTCTTGCTTTCTGGTGCTGCTCCTCACGAAAACCTTTCAGCTGAGATGACAGCAGAACAGAAAGCTGTTGTGTGAACAGGCTGAGAGGTCCAGAGAGTGAATGCCAAGTGTGCTGTGGGGACTTCTGTCTTGGCGAGGAAGGTAACTGTTAGGACAGGGGAATGTGTTCTGCAATGAGGGTTGGGGAGGGTAGAGGGCAGGGTGGTTGCAGAAGGTTAAGGAAATAGCATGTTCTTCTGCACTTCCACCTAGATATTTATTCTCGACTCTCAGATGTTCGTAGAAGCCACCGTCTCATCACTGGTGAAAAATAAAAACCCTTCTTGGCAATGGGGGATGAATGGGTCAGGCTTTTCTAGAATTCATAACAGAATTCCAGTTTGGGAGGCTGCCTCCTTTGTAAGTCAGGTACTGAAGTGTAGGACACACTGTTCCCGAGAATTTTGTAGGAGGAGACAAACAATATTCTCATATATAGCGGGCAGAATTAAAATAAGAGAACTGCTACCATATTTATGCCATTCCATATGGAAGATGCACTGCTAGGTCCCTTTCAGTGCATGAGTTCACTGAATATTCACACTATTCTGTTATAATTATTAAATCTGTTGGTACTCCTGAATTATGCACAACTCACTATTGCTCCATAGATTTCCATGATTTATGTATTTTCAGCTGATTTGACCAATGATTTCTCATTGTTGTAAATGAGGAGAGAGAACACCTGACCCAGCTTCCCACCTTTATTTTTGAAGAAAGTCTGTCAGTCCTTACATTCATGAGAATCTTGTGATATGGATATCCACCAAACATTGTGGTATTCGGAACATGAGGAAATACTAGCAGGGAACAACAGAGAAGAATTCTTACTATATCAAACTATCTCGAAAACAGCAATGCGGTATTATGCCGCTGTAGTAAACAGTGTCACAAGGAGGAATTAGGGAACCTAATAAGCCGATAATTCCGGGAAACATGATTTTATCCATAGTAATAGATAATTTGATGAAGGATTGAATGAGTTATCCATTCCTGCCAAGTGCATTCTTAAATTCGATCAGCACACTGATCTGCAAGGTAGTAAGAATCAAGATAGGATAAACCACTGTCAGTAGTTCAGTCATGAGGAAAAATAAATATAACATTGAACATATTAACATGATTTGCAGAACATCGAATCTATGAAATCACTCAGGGAAAACGAAATGACATAAAAGGGCAAACTATGACCAGAATAATCAACCCCATTATTCCCAGATCCCATGCACTATTCTTCTCCAAGTCAGACGCACTGACTTCTCTTATTCATGCTCCCACCCACTCCAGGGTGGTCTCTGCTTATGCATTCCACAAAACCGACTCTCAGGAAGGTCAGCAAAGGCATCTGTGTTTCTAACATCACAGGCAGTTTCAATCCACATCTTCCAGGGATCCACTGACGGTCTTCAAAGCACATTTACTTCCTTAAAGACACTCACCAGCATCCTCTCTTATCCCTGTGCTATATGGCCAAGAGTCCACTGTCTCCTTTGTGGCTCTTCTTTCCCCTCCCTTCAATGGGTGAAGAACCTCAGAATCAAGTGTATGTCTGTTTCTCACATGACACGGTCTCCCTGCATGACCACCTCTGTTTCTGGCTTTGCCTCGTAGATGTGGACCTCAGCCACGGCGTTTCTTGTCAAATGCCAGCTCACCTGCCCCCGACACTGGACATACATATCTCGATGTCTGCCAGTGACCTGTCAAGGGATCCACACCTTTCCTGTGTGCACTTCCTGTGTACTTCTACCTCTCCGTTCACGCAGCAGGTGAGAGAAGTCACTTCCTTTCCTTCTTAATTAGAACACTAGGTAGGAGGATTGTTTTTAGATTCCCATCCCTATAGCAACCATATTTATATATCCCTACAACAAAAGATGTAGACATCAGGATCTGTATTTATTATATCCTGTAGCCTAAGGGCAAAGTGCAAGTAATCCTAGAGAAAGTCTGTTGTTATTTCCAGTGTTAATGCAGTATGATGGTCAATGCATTCTGCTGTCTGATTTCCAACGGAGTTACATGATCAGACCTGGTGTTGCTCTTTGAAAACCCTTTTGTAATTAAAGTTCCATAAAGAAAATATTGATAAACTGATTACATATAAAAACTATATTTTATTATATACTGTTATGTAAAGGTGCACATCCTATTACATGAAAACTGAATCTTATCAATATTTACATAAATAAATATTTAAATAGATAAATAGACATGAGCATGGTCATCTGTAGGCTACTACTGCTTGTAGAGTTGACACGTTCTGAAAACACTTGACAAATTGACTGTGTTCATGTCTTCGCAACAGCACAAATGAGAGTCTCTGACACGGCAGAACTCCGGAATGTGTGATGTTATCAGTCAGAGGGAATCATTTCCATGTTGAAAGGGGTGTCACTTCTTTCTCCTGAATCTTTCTTGCAAGGCTGTTGATGCATACAAGGGTTTCATGATCTCTGCTCGGACCATCTCCCAGGCACAAGGGCTGTATTGCTTCTCTTGCAGATAGAGGGAGATTCTCTGGAAGTAGTTCCTCAGGATGGAGTCCCCATTCACGAGGGGCGTCTCTTGCACCCCCGCCTCCTGCAGGGGACAGGCTTCCAGGTGGCCCAGCTGCTCAGAGAGTCCCGAGCACAATTCCTCCAGGAGGGTCGTGTTCCAGGGAGCAGGTGAGGCCTCTGTGCAGAAGAGGTGGAAGGTCTTCTGGCTCGTCACATGGACAACAGAGAGGGCTTGAGCCTTCTGCAGCTGCTTGCCATCAAATACCTCCTGGGGGAAGCCAAAGTCACTTGTGTACTTGTCACAGGAGCTAGCAGACAGTCTCCTCATTTGTCGAAGGAGCAACAAGGCCCTCCAGTGCAGCAGGCCATGGTCCTGAGGCAGGTCACATCCCAGAGAGCCAAGGGAGTGGCAGCTGAGCACCACCAGGGCCACCAAGAAGGAACAGGGCAGGGCCATCAGGGATCCTACAGATACTGTTGACCTGGCTGAGGTGGGCACGTCTGGGACCCGTGGCTCTAGCTTCTCTGAACTTCTTCTCTTGTGCGTGAGGCTTATGTAGGGGACATAGGCGTTTTCGATTTCTGAACGTTTCCCTTACTTTCTACTTCTCTTTTTGCTTTCCTTTCTACACTTTCTACTGGGGTTTAGAGCATGGGTCTCTCAACTGTTTCTTTTTCCTATTGCTGCCTCCTGTCACAGCCCTTTGAATATTTATGTAATTGTCCTTCCATCAAAACTTGGTAACGGAATCTACACTCTATACAGTTATGTATGTATAGCTCTGCTTTATAGATTAAAAAAGACAGAGTTCATTTTACTCTGTTTATTCAATTCAGGGTTACGATTGACTAAAAATTTCACCTGAAAGCTGTATTTTAAAGCAATTTATCCTTTACTGGATATCTAAATATGATGAGTGACTTCTAAATCTTCTTACATAAATGGAAATATAAAAGTACAATGCAAATTAAGTATTTCTAGAAAGACATAATAATATCGGTGTCCCTAGACACTGAGAATCATTCCAAATTGCTAACAACCAATGAATTATTCGATTATTTATTGTACATTTGTTTTTCCTATACTGTATTTTCGTATGACCTCAGTGAGAAACTGATTTTTAACTTCACTTGTGGCTAGATACTCATCAAGTTGTTCTCATATATTTTTTCTATCTAGTACCATATAGAATTCGTGATGTGATGAGTAAGTTTTGAAGAATTAAATGATTATGTAGAATCTATTTGTATTTCATTTCCAAAGCCCACATTAAAACAAGGCTCAAACACCAGCAACCTCCACAAGACTGCCCATGGCATGTTGCAGTCTTGTTCCCAACCCTAAGAACTACTTGTTACATTGTTGGAAGCAATTGGACAAGCGTTGCCTCTGGTGTGGGTTGGGGGGGGTGTGCTGTAATGGGGAGAGACCTTGCAGCTCCAGGGCAGGAAGGATGGAGAAAATCTCAGGACCTTCTTCTCACTTTTACTAGGAACTTATATGCTCTTTTTTATTTATTTTTATTTATTTTTTTTTTATTTATTTGACAGAGAGACATCACAAGTAGATAGAGAGGCAGGCAGAGAGAGAAAGAGGGAAGTGGGCCCCTGCTGAGCAGAGAGCCCAATGCAGGACTCGATCCCAGGACCCTGAGATCATGACCTGAGCCGAAGGCAGCGGCTTAACCCACTGAGCCACCCAGGCGCCCCATATGCTCTTTTTTAAAGGAGGGTATTTTTGTTGAAGTTCATGGCTTATAACACTAGGAGAGCGTGTTCATTCCAGGAAAGTTTTTGTTTGTGTTTGTTTGCTTGCTCTGGAGGAAAATCTCCTACCAGGGGACAGACTTCTACATACAAAATGAACCCGTGCCCACACCTGGTCCCTGTCTAGCCCACCTTGCCCCCACAATGGCAGCCTCCCCTGTAAAGACTGTGACGGGCCACAGATCAGCAGCCTCCTGCTCCTATCTCCTCTCTGTTCCTGCCACTGTGACATCACTGCACTGGGGACATTCCCTCAGGTCAACAGTAGTTACCAGGAGAAAAGAAAACAAGGGTCTTCTAAGAGAGTTTCAAAAAATCCTTGAAATTTCAAACTACCTTTGTTTTTCTTTGTGGCTTATAATTGAAAGTAAAATGGCCAGACAGAAACCACAAAGGAAAAGGAAGCAGCTGTGTGAATGGGCATGAGAGGATCCTGAGGAGAGAGGGAGGACGGGGAGCTCACAGGATGTTTCTACACTGGGGGAGAGGGAAACACTGTGATTGGAGAGTGAAAGGATGGGATCTCGGAGGGCATGGAGGAAGGGGAAATGTGCTGTACCAGAACGTACAGAGTATGCGGACATAGGTACAGTGTATATGTATACATATTACATTATTATGTAACTAATCACATTCAATGGATAGGCCACCTGTTCCCAATGGGTATTTTTTTTTCACAATGGTATTTTAGAGGATCAGCCCTTTGCAGTCAGTTACAGGGAAAAGGATAAGAGAAGATCAATTTTTAGGGAAAACGTAACAAATAGTGCCCATCTGTTAAATTCTCACTCAATGGAAGATACTAGATATGTTGAAATGTGCCACTTTGTTTTACAACAACTCTAGGAATATTTCCACCCCACTTTACATCTGGGGAGACTGAGCTGCAGAGCGTTTAAATGGGGTTTTCGTGATCAAACAACGAGGTAGAAACAGAATCCCGATACCGGGTACAGTCCTGTAGCCCATGTGATAAATTCGTGCCTGAGGTTCCTCTTGGGAAATTCTGAATCTTCCCTTCTTCCACACTTCCTGGAGATCATTCTTCCCTGGTTGCATCCCACCTGCACAGGCTGCTCCATCTCTGTGCCTCTGACAGGCTCCCCTTCTCCTTCTCGGCCTTAAAAGGTAAAGGTTCTCTGAAGCTTTAGGGCATCTTCTCATTCCACACTAACATCAGATGGAAGGACTTTCAGTACCGTGCCTCGATTTCCAAATATGCAAGGGACATTGCGATTTCATGTCTCCAGGACGTGCATTGTTGGAGAGTCCAGAATCACCCCTGCATCTCCAGTGGGAAGTCTGCTGTCCCCTCTTCCTGACTTCCTTCCTTCAGGTTCCTGGTCACAGATCCCCTTGGCATCTACCGTCTGAAGAGGTAGACTCCTGACTGTCCTAGAGTGATTGCTTTCCCCCTCTCTCTGCTGGCAAGCCAGGAGACTTCCCTCTGACCTTCACAGGGGAGCCTAGTGGAGATTCCGAAGGTACAACTCACAAACCTGTGGGCTCCACCAACTAGGGAGGCCTGGACATTGTAACTGTCCAGTGGAGGCACACAGAGCCTCGAGCCATCCTTCTGTAAACAGCTCGAGTTCCGATCACTGCCTGCTCCTGGCGGGTGTGACTGTCTGCGCGCGCCTTTATCTCCCGGTGCCAGCCCTGAGACTGGCCCTGAGAACTCAGGTGTGAGTGGATCTAAGAAGAGTTGTTGTTTCCATCTTCTTGCAGTTGGTGCTTGTTGGTTTTGTTCTTGTTGTTGCAGCTGTGGAGTCAGGAAAGGTGTTCCAACTGGTTCAGTGTAGATCCAAAAACCAGAGGATCCTGCAATCCGTGAACACATGAACAACTTCAGGCTAGCTCTGTCCTGCAGACAGAGGACCTTAGGGACAGTCCTGTCACAGACACATCTTAACCACAATGCTGAGTAACCTAACTCCAGATGGGTCACCTGATTTTGACTCAGACTCCTTCCCAGGCAGTCACTCTGTTTCTTCTGTCTCAGTTGGAGATGGATTTTCTGGAAGCACGTCATCAAGGCCATGCCAGGGACCTCAAACCCAGGGGAGACTCCCCCACTCCCGTCGCAGGTACCACACAGGTGTCCAGGGTGCTGGCTGCCCCAGCTGGGACGGGTTCAGGCAGCAAATGGCGGTGCCTGGTGGGGAAGAGTGTGAAGGTCAGCTGCAGCATCTGGTGGAGGACCGACTTGGTGTGGACCTCCCGGAACTGGCAGCCACGCACCTTGTCCCAGAGGAGCTGTTCCTGGTTCAGAAGAAGGGACTGATGCTCCTCCTCTGTGTCAGAAGGAGCAGGTCCCCCTGTGATGCTGCCCAGGGCCAGGAGGCAGCTCACAGCCCAGAGCTGAGATGCTGCCATGGGGAACTAGTAGGAGCCCCACAGATGGGCTGGGCGTTGCACCTCAGGGCTTCTGGTGGCCTGGGGAACCAGTGGGGGGTGACCTGGCCCCTAATTCAGCTTCATTTCTTTCGCTTCATGAGACTTCAATAGAACAGGGTAGTTTTCATTTGCAGAATGTTCCAGTACGCTTTTCATGCCTTTTCATTTTTGTCTGTTTTTCTTTATATATGCTTTATGTGGATTAGAAGACATTAGAAGGCATCACCCATTTCAATTATTTCTTCATATTCTCATGGAAGTTTAATTAGCCCAAAGAAGGTAAATCTCCCAGATCTATATTCTATCCATAGTCACTACCTTCTCTTCTGTTCTTGAACTTTCCTCTGCCAAAAGTACGGTTTCTGGTGAGTAATTCAGTCAAAACAGCTGGTCCCCATAGTCACAACCCTTCTACTTCCCGGCTTCATGGACACTTTCCATGCACCCTTTGCTATGACGTAATTCCTTGAAGCCTTTCTGGGTTTGAAATAGACTCTTAAACAATATTCGCTCTTATGCTACTGCCTTAGGGCCATTCTTTGCAGACACCTTTGTCTGCAGTGTGGCTCTTTTCTCCCTTAACCAGGGGAGGTTTGAGGCACCATTTCTCATTCTACGCTCTCCTCCCAGGTGACCACTTCCCTCCCTGGGCTTTACGTGAATGGAATGGCTTGTAAATGGCAGGACCAAGGATTCCTTTTCTTTGTTTTGATTTGTTTTGTTTTGTTTAAGTATTTTATTTATTTATACGACACAGAGAGAGAGAGACAGCAAGCACAAGCAGGGGAGTGTGAGAGGGAGAAGCAGATCGCAGCTGAATGTGGAGCTCGACCCAGGGCTTGATCCCAGGAACCTGGCATCATGACCTGAGCCTAAGGCAGACACTGAACCAAATGAGCCACTCGGGTGCCCCTGACCCATCAATTTTGTAAAGAATATTCGCACTTGGGTGTCTACCAGTGTGATGTAGAATGTATCTGGTGCTTTTCATTTGATTTCCTGACATGTCTGCTTCTTTTTCTACTGATAGAATTTGTAATTTCCCTTCTTCTCACTCTTTCCTTTAACATAACTGGTATTACTTCACTACGATTATTGTCCTGAGGTTAGTTTTTCTACAAAATCCAAGATACAGTCACAGCATTGGACTCGTGAAGTCTGCCTTTCCCGTGACGACAGCATGCTAAGTGACTGCCAGGAAGTCAATGTGATCACTTCTAATGTGAAAACAAAATAACGAGTGAGAGACTGGTACAGGCCTTTATTTCATCAGATTAATCAGACTTGTTTCCTGCTTCAATAAGAAACAAAAGCAAGAAGTTTTCTATAGAAACATTTAATGAACAGAAAATAAAGAATTTAATATACGCAAAACATATACAATTCTCTTAACCACAAAGGGAAAGTACAACTAATACAAAACAATAAAAAAATAACTTAAATCTTATAAACAGTGAAATAAATAAATAGTTAAATAGGCAGATCAGGATGGTCATCTGAAAGCGACAGGTGTTTGTAACGTTGACTTCATGTTGCCTGAACACATGTGACAAACTGATTCAGTTCATGTCATGATGACAGCCAAAATGAGAGTCTTTGACACTACAGACACATGGCAGTGTGATATTATTAGTCAGAATCATTTCCATGTTGAAAGGGGTCTCACTTCCTGCTCCTTAATCTCTTTTGCAAGGCAGTTGATGCATACAAGGGTTTCATGATCTCGGCTCGGACCATCTCCCAGGCACAAGGGCTGTACTGCTTCTCTTGCAGGTAGAGGGAGATCCTCTGGAAGTAGTTCCTCAGGATGGAGTCCCCATTGACGAGGGGCGTCTCTCCCACCCCAGCCTCCTGCAGGGGACAGGCTTCCAGGTGGCCCAGCTGCTTAGAAAGTCCCGAGCACAGTTCCACCAGGAGAGTTGTGTTCCAGGGAGCAGGTGAGGCCTCTGTGCAGAAGAGGTGGAAGGTCTTCTGGTTTGTCACATGGATGACAGAGAGGGCTTGAGCCTTCTGCAGCTGCTTGCTGTCAAACACCTCCTGGGGGAAGCCAAAGTCGTTTGTGTACTTGTCACAGGAGCTAGCAGACAGTCTCCTCATTTGTCTTAGGAGCATCAAGGCCCTCCAGTGCAGCAGACCGTGGTCCTGAGGAAGGTCACATGCCAGAGAGCTGAGGGAGTGGCAGCTGAGCACCACCAGGGCCACCAAGAAGGAGCAGGGCAGGGCCATGGGTTATCCTGCAAGATGCTGTTGGCCTGGCTGGGGTGGTCACGTCTGGGACCCGTGGCTCTAGCTTCTCTGAACATCTTTTCTTGTGCGTGAGGCTTAAGTAGGGGACATAGGAGTTTTCAATTTCTGAACGTTTCCCTTACTTTCTACTTCTCTTTTTGCTTTCCTTTCTACACTTTCCATTTGGGTTTGGAGCATGGGTTTCTCAACCATGTATTATTTTCTTCAAGAATTATCCTTGCCTCCAGAATCTTTTTGGATGTTTTTTAATTGCATTCCAAGAAAACTTAATAGCAGGGAGACACCGTATATATCATTATATATTGTACTTTTGTCTGTGCTTTAAGATAAAAAAAATTGCAATGTTTATCCAATTCAGGGTCCAGAATGACTAAAAACTTTAAGCTAATAGTTTCATTTTAAAGCTATTGATGCTTATGTATATAAGTAAATTGGATGAGTGACTTATAATTTCTTTACATGTATACAGATTAGTAGATGGAGTACATAAGCAAATTAACAATTTCTAAAAGGACATAATGATTTCGGTGTACCTGGACATTTCCAATCAATCCAGATTGCTAAATGCAAGTGAAAACTGGAATTATTTACTTAACATGTGTTTTTAGTGTACTGAATTTGAATGTTGCCTCATATGACAAAATCATTTTTTTAAGGTTTTTTTAGTTTATTTTACAGAGAGAAAGATACAGAGAGAGTACAAGTAGACAGAGCAGCAGGCACATGGTGAGGGAGAAGCAGGCTCCCACCGAGCAGGGAGCCTGATGCGAGGCTCCATCCCAGCACCCTGGGATCATGGCCTGAGCTGAAAGCAGCCATCCAAGTGACTGAGCCACCCAGGAACCACGACAACATCATCTTTCACTTCACCTGCTACGACCTCCTCTGGAAGGTATTGTCAAAACATTTTTTCTGTTTTACACTAGATAATTACTGAGGTGTTGAATGAGTTTTGTAGAGCTAAATCATAAAATTTAATGTGTTTGTGTTTTCATTTCCAAAGCCTGCATCACAACAGGCCTCAGCCATCAGCAATGGCCACAAGACACCACTGGCAGCTCACCAGTAAGAAAGATCACCTGTCCAGGTAAGACTCTGAGACCCAGGAAATGATGGAGAGAAACTCCTCCATTCCTAAGGGATTCCTGTTATTCCTAGATTTGTCACACTGACCTTGCTGACACTTTGTGTCCTCTAAGAATTCTGTGCCATTGTTTCTTAGGTAATATCCATGAAAATATCGGGTGGAGAGAGTGAGGGATCAAGGATTCTAGATCTCACTGTGGATGCCAAAGGCTTCTTGTCTGTGATTGTGTATGGCAACATGGGGTGTGGGAGGAGTCAACTGCATGACTGACTTAAAATTCCAAGGACAAGTTGGCAGGATCCCTTTTATTTTTTTTTAATATTTTATTTATTTATTTGACAGAGAGAGAGAGAGATCACAGTAGGCAGAGAGGCAGGCAGAGAGAGGGAGGAAGCAGGCTACCCGCTGAGCAGAGAGCCCGATGTGGGGCTGGATCCCAGGAGCCTGGGATCATGACCTGAGCTAAAGGCAGAGGCTTTAACCCACTGAGCCACCCAGGCACCCTAGGATCCCTTTTAAACACTCATGAGACATTAGGTTTTTCTGCCAATGAGAAAGATGTTTGCAGCTTGCACTGGGTAACCCTCCTCCTTCCAGCACATTTCAGGCTGCTGGCATATTGCAGTCACCCGTGGTGGGAAGACTACCATGGTCCACATCTACATAGGAGAACTCTGTGCTCCTAGTGTCCACTTGAACCTTCTCAGTCTCGGGAATGACACAGAGAGACCGTTGACTCGATGCTGCCTTACTGTCCTACTGTTCCTCCTGCCAAGGATAAGTCACTAATCCAGTGGACACTTTCCCATTTCTGTTCTCCTTCCAGGTTCCCACACTGCTGCTGAATTCCAACACTTTCATGTTTCCAGACATCACCTGGTTATCTGAGCAAAGGAGTGTTGTACTCCTGGTGTAACGAGAACTTAAGCAGCGTTCCAACAGAGGCACAGTTGAGCTCTGGGATTCTTTGGCTGTAGACATATCGGCAGGGTTCCTGAAATTAGTGTGTTTCTGTGTGGATCTAGACGTCTGGGGACCTTGAGCTCCAAAGCACAGGGATTGTGGGGTTGTGGAGGGAGGGCAAGTGGGCACTCTGGCTCCTGAAGCTGCCAAACCTTGGCTGCCTGTTGCCGGTAGTGCAGGGTAATGTCTCCCAGTCTGACCATGGGCACCAGCCCTGAGTCCTGCCTCTTCTACATCCCCTGGCAGGTTGACCAGAAATGCCTGGGATGAAAAGGTGCCGGGGGTCAGGGCACCTTGGTGTCTCAGTCATTCAAGCATCTTCCTTGGACTCAGTTCATGATTTCACAGTCCTAGGATCGAGCCCCAACTTACTCAGCGTGGAGTCAGCTGTCCTTCTGACCTTCCCCCTCTCATGCTGTGCCTCTCTCAAATAAATAAACAAAATCCTTAAAATAAAAAAAAAATTGGCAGGGGTGTTCATTCCCCTTGTGCCTGCATCTGTCCTTTGTGCTTGGTTCTCCAATACTTTCCATTATTTAATAATCAATAACACTGGAATTGAAAGTGACTGTGGGCTGAAATTCCTATAGTGATTTCAGGTTCACGACTTACTCTTTGTCATAGACAGAGTAAGGAAACAGGTTTATGACAGCATTAGAATCTCTGGGTGTCCACAAGTAGGCTTTGTGTAGCTGGAAGGGACATCCTCAGGAAGAGGTCCCATTTTGGTCACCTCCCTTGTCCCACATGGCTACCAGGGGGCAGTCTCCCTGGAGAGGAGCTTCACTAGGCCACCCTTCAACCTGATCCTGCTCTCTGTTTCCTTTCAGCCACAGCTGCTGTTCCATCACATTGGATGGAAATCTGAGCAAAGCCTCTCTAGCAGGTGGTTCTGCAAAACCTAGAGATTTCATTGCGTTTTTGTCTTCTACTTGCTTTCTCGTGCTGCTCCTCACGAAAACCTTTAAGCTGAGATGACAGCAGAACAGAAAGCTGTTGTGTGAACAGGCTGAGAGGTCCAGAGAGTGAATGCCAAGTGTGCTGTGGGGACTTCTGCCTTGGCGAGGAAGGTAACTGTTAGGACAGGGGAATGTGTTCTGCAGTGAGGGTTGGGGGAGGGTAGAGGGCAGGGTGGGTGCAGAAGGATTAGGAAATAGCATGTTCTTCTGCACTTCCACCTAGATATTTATTCTCGACTCTCAGATGTTCGTAGAAGCCACCGTCTCATCACTGGTGAAAAATAAAAACCCTTCTTGGCAATGGGGGATGAATGGGTCAGGCTTTTCTAGAATTCACAACAGAATTCCAGTTTGGGAGACTGCCTCGTTTGCAAGTCAGGTACTGACGTGTAGGACACACTGTTCCCAAGAATTGTGTAGGAGGAGACAAACAATATTCTCATATATAGCTGTCAGAATTAAGATAAGACGACTGCTACCATATTTATGCCTTTCCCTATGGAAGATGCACTGCTAGGTGCCTTTCAGTGCATATTTCATAGTTCAGTGAATAATCACGCTATTCTGTTATAATTGTTAAATCTCTTGGTACTCCTGAATTATGCACAACTCACTATTGCTCCATGGATTTCCATGATTTATGTATTTTCAGCTGATTTGACCAATGATTTCTCATTGCTGTAAATATGAGGAGAGAGAATGCCTGACTCAGCTTCCCACCTTTATTTTTGAAGAAAGTCTGTCAGTGTTTATGTGCATGAGAATCTTGTGATGTGCATATCCACCAAACATTGTGATATTCGGAACATGAGGAAATACTAGCAGCGAACAACAGAGAAGAATTCTTACCATATCAAAATCTCTTGAAAAAACTATGGGGTATTATGCCGCTGTAGTAAACAGTGTCACAAGGAGGACTTAGGGAACCTAATAATGAGGCCGATAATTCTGGGAAACATGATTTTATCCGTAGTAATAGATAATTTGATGAAGGATTGAATGAGTTATCCATTCCTGCCCAGTGAGTCCTTAAAGCCGAGCAGCTCACTGATGTGCAAGAAAGTAAGAACCAAGATAGGATAAACCACCCTCAGTAGTTAAGTCATGATGAAAAATCAATATAACATTAAACATATTAACATGATTTGCCAGAACATCGAATCCATGAAATGACTCAGGGAAAAAGAAATGACATAAAAGGGCAAACTATGCCCAGAATAACCAACCCCATTATTCCCAGATCCCATGCAATATTCTTCTCCAAGTCAGACGCACTGACTTCTCTTGCTCCCACCCACTCCAGGGTCTCTGCTTATGCATTCCACCAAACTGACTCTCAGGAAGATCAGCAAAGGCAACTGTGTTTCTGACATCGCAGGCAGTTTCCATCCACATCTTCTAGGGATCCACTGACGGTCTTCGAAGCACATTTACTTCCTTCAAGAAACTCACCAGCATCCTCTCTTATCCCTGTGGCCAAGAGTCCACTGTCTCCTTTGTGGCTCTTCTCTCCCCTCCATTCAATGGGTGAAGAGCCTCAGAATCAAGTGTATGTCTGTTTCTCACATGACACGGTCTCCCTGCATGACCACCTCTGTTTCTCGCTTTGCCTCATAGATGTGCACCTCAGCCATGGCGTTTCATGTCAAATGCCCGCTCACCTTCCCCCAACACTGGACATACATGCCTTCATGTCTGCCAGTGACCTGTGCAGGGGTCCATTGCTTTTCTGTGTGCACTTCCTTTGTGCTTCAACGTCTCCGTTCTATCAGCAGGTGAGAGAAGTCACTTCCTTTCTTCTTCATTAGAACACTAGGTAGGAGGATTGTTTTTAGATCTCATCCCTATAGCAACCATATTTATATATCCCTACAACCAAAGATGTAGACATCAGGATCTCTATTTATTATGTCCTATAGCCTAAGGTCAACGTGCAAGTTGTCTTAGAGATAGTCAGTTGTCATTTCCAACGTTAATGCAGTATGATGATAAAAGCATTCTGCTGTCCGATTTTCAAGTTACACAATCAGACGTTTTGTGCCTCCTTGAAACCCTTTTGTACTTAAAGTTCTATAGAGAAAAAAGGATAAACTGATACATATTAAAAATATATTTTATTATATTCTACAATGTAAATGTTCACATCATGTTACATGAAAACTGAATCTTATCAATATTTACATAAATGAATATTTAAATAGATAAATAGACACAAGCAAGGTCATCTGTAAGCGACTACTGCTTGTAGAGTTGACATGTTCTGAAAACACTTGACAAACTGACTGTGTTCATGTTTTTGCGACAGCAGAAATGAGAGTCTCTGACACGGCAGAACTCCGGAATGTGTGATGTTATCAGTCAGAGGGAATCATTTCCATGTTGAAAGGGGTGTCATTTCTTTCTCCTGAATCTTTCTTGCAAGGTGGTTGATGCATACAAGGGTTTCATGATCTCGCTCGAACCATCTCCCAGGCACAAGGGCTGTATTGCTTCTCTTTCAGATAGAGGGAGATTCTCTGGAAGTAGTTCGTCAGGATGGAGTCCCCATTGAGAGGGGCGTCTCTCCCACCCCCTCCTGCATGGGACAGCCTTCCAGGTGGCCCAGCTGCTCAGAGAGTCCTGAGCACAATTCCTCCAGGAGGGTCGTGCTCCAGGGGGCAGGTGAGGCCTCTGTGCAGAAGAGGTGGAAGGTCTTCTGCTTCGTCACATGGATGACAGAGAGGGCTTGAGTCTTCTGCAGCTGCTTTCCGTCAAACACCTCCTGGGGGAAGCCAAAGTCGTTTGTGTACTTGTCACAGGAGCTAGCAGACAGTCTCCTCATGTGTCCCAGGAGCAACAAGGCCCTCCAGTGCAGCAGACCGTGGTCCTGAGGCAGGTCACATGCCAGAGAGCCAAGGGAGTGGGAGCTGAGCACCACCACGGCCACCAAGATGGAGCAGGGCAGGGCCATGGGGTATCCTCCAGATGCTGTTGGCCTGGCTGGGGTGCGCACATCTCAGACCCATGGCTCTAGCTTCTCTGAACATCTCTTCTTGTGTGTGAGGCTTAAGTAGGGGACATAGAAGTTTTCAATTTCTGAATGTTTCCCTTACTTTCTACTTCTCTTTTTGCTTTCCTTCTACACTTTCTACTTGGGTTTGGAGCATGGGTTTCTCAACCTTCTATTATTTTCTTTAAGTATTATATTGGCCTCCAGAATCTTTGTGGATTTTTTTTTTAGATTTTATTTATTTATTTAACAGATAGAGATCCCAAGTAGGCAGAGAGGCAGGCAGAGAGAGAGGGGGAAGCAGGATCCCTGCTGAGCAGAGAGCCTGATGAGGGGCTTGATCCCAGGACTCTGGGATCATGACCTGAGTCAAAGGCAGAGGCTTAACCCACTGAGCCACCCAGGTGCCCTTTGGGTGATTTTTAATTGCAATTTCCGGGAAAACTTAATAGCAGGGAGACACAGTATATATAGTTACATATTGTATTTTTGTCTGTGCTTATTATAAAAAAAAGTGTAATGTTTATCCAATTCAGGGTCCAGAATGACTAAAAATTTTAAGCTAATAGTTATATTTTATAACTATTACTATTAGTGGTAAAGTATGTAAGTAAATTTCATGAGTGACTTAAAATTTCTTTACATGTATACAGTGTAGTATATGGAGTACATATGCAAGTAACAATTTCTAAAAGGACATAATGTTTTCGGTGTATCTGAACATTTCAAATCAATCCATTTGGCTAAATACATGTGAAAATGGAATTATTTACTTAAAATCTGTTTCTAGTGTTCTGAATTTGAATGCTGCCTCATATGACAAAAATCATTTTTTTAAGACTTTTATTTTTTTTATTTGACAGAGAGAAAGATACAGGGAGAGTACAAGTAGACAAAGCCACAGACACACAGTGAGGGAGAAGCAGGTTCCCACCGAGCAGGGAGCCTGATGTGAGGCTCCATGCCAGGACCCTGGGATCATGACCTGAGCTGAAAGCAGCCACCCAACTGACTGAGCCACCCAGGCACCACAACAACATCATCTTTAACTTCACCTGCTACTACCTACTCTGGAAGGTATTATCAAAATATATTTTCTGTTCAACACTAGCTAATTACTGATGTGTTGAATAAGTTTGTAGAGCTACATCATAAAATTTAATGTATTTGTGTTTTCATTTCCAAAGCCTGCATCACAACAGGCCTCAAACATCAGCAATGGCCACAAGACACCACTGGCAGCTCACCAGTAAGAAAGATCACCTGTCCAGTTAGACTCTGAGACCCAGGAAATGATGGAGAGAAACTCCTCCAATCTTAAGGGATTCCTGTTATTCCTGGATTTGTCACACTGACCTTGAGGACAGTTTGTGTCCTCCAAGAATTCTGTGCCATTGTTTCTTATGTAATATCCAAGAAACCCAATGAAAGACAATAAAGACCAAGTTTTGTTAGAACACTCCAAGGCATTACAAGTGCCCCCAGCAGGAAGCCTGGTTCTTGTCTGGGAAGAGGAGGTGTCAAGGTTCTATTCCAGATGACTGGATTTTCCCAGCAGCACCCCACTGACAAGGTAGTTATCACCTCTACTAACCTCATTCCTCTGCAGTGACTGAGTGTCCTCCACTCGGGCTCTCCTGGGCTCAATCCTGAGGACAGGCTCACCATGTCCGGAGGACTCTAGATTCCCCTACTGTGCAGGGGCTGGTTTCCTTGTTAGCAAAGCAGTTTCTGCCCCTAGATCCTTGCCCTTGCCCCTGGAGTGTTTGTGTCAGGACCCTCTCAATGCTGACCTCCTCCTCACCTGACCAAGTAACAAAGGTGTCAACATCGCTCAGATGCTGAGAGTGAATGATTCTGTTCTCCAAGTAGAGGAAAAACCAATTACAATCCTTTCACCTTGAATAAGGGAATACATTTATTGTGCCATCACAGCTCTTAATTTTCTGGTTTTTCGTCGTTGTAAAGTAAGCTCCACACACAGGGTGGACGCTAAAGTGGGGCGTGAACTCACAGTCAGACATCAAGACCTGAAGGTAGAGTAAGAATCAGATCCTCAACCAATTGAGCCACCCAGGATCCCCCGTGGTTCAAATTTTCCTGAACTAGGGATCACTTGTTATGTCCAAAATATCTGAGCTGAGCACAGTGGATTCACTGACTGGGTCTCTCAGGAGAAACTTCCAGCACAGAAACTGATGACTTTCACTAGCTCATTCAGACTGTGTGTTGACAGTAGGCAGCTTCATCTGGTCATCTGTCTGGTGCTCACAATGCAGGGGGCTGAAGCCCAGGCTATAATGTCAGGGACACACTTCCTTGTTGCCTTTCCTCATTCACGGTGTTGCATCTTCAAATTAAGTAACAACAACAAAGAGAATTTGAAAAACTTAATATTTTCACATGCTTTCCTGGACATACTCTGACTTGCTGGTCCTGATTATATTCTACGTCATCGTAAGGATCACACAAAGGGGAGGAAGAGAAGGACCAAGGTACTACCCAGGTTTCTCTATCATTTTCAAGTCATCAGTTTTTCTGTTTCTCATGTCAACTTTCCTCGAAAGAAAAACATAGCAGCTGTGTGTGCGGGAGCGGGGAAGACAACTGTTACGTCTGACCATCACAAAAGTGAAAGAGTGGCTTGTCTACTAAGAAAATGGCAGAGTGCACGTCAGCCAAGTTTGATGCAGCAACACTGGGGACGAGCAGCTCCGGCAGACGAAAAGCTATTGCAAGTCAGGAATGTGGCTGCCTCGGCCAGAGGATCCCACAAGACCAACTCTTGGGTCCCCATGAGGTTCTCAGCTCTACAAGAGGAGCCACCTCATTTTCCTTTCGTTCAATCCACATGTACTCGGCTCTGAGGAGAGATGAGAGGAGTCACACCAACCAGCTCACAAGAGACTGGCGACCAGGACTCCAGCTGCTCACCCTCCCTGGAAGGAGACAGGATCCTCACCCTGCCTGAGAGATCTACCTACCTGATAAGTCCACTCAGGCCCAGTAAAGAGTGCCTGAGAAATACATGATTAAGACAAGGGGAACTGAAAGATCCTACATGATTCTACTCTGCACCTGGATTAGAATAATGATGAGGATCTTTTAAGATGGTAACACTAAAGCTGATTGCAGTCTAACCCTTCTGAGGTCTTTGAAACCATTACCTCTGTCTTCTCAGAAATCACATTTGGATTCCGCTTATTTATCCAGCTGTTTGGAGAGAAACAGAAACCGAAATCAGGAGGGAGAATTAGTCTGATGGTACCAAAGATCCAGTTGGAACACAGTGGCGCTGTGAGATAATGGCTTGTCTGGCAGCAGCTGTTAAAAGATGTGAAGGATAGGAATGGACAGAGGATTTGTGACCCAGGAGAGGCCATGGCATGAAATCAGTCAAGTGGAGAGAGTGAGGGATCAGGGATTCTAGATCCTACTGTGGATGCCAAAGGCTTGTGGTCTGTGGCTGTGTATGGCAACAGAGGGTGTGAGAAGAGTCAACTGCATGACTGACATGAAGTTCCAAGGACAAGTTGGTAGGATCCCTTTTATTTTTTTTTTAATATTTTACTTATTTATTTGACAGAGAGAGCGATCACAGGTAGGCAGAGAGGCAGGCAGAGAGATGAGGGGAAGCAGTCTCCCCGCTGAGCAGAGAGCCTGATGTTGGGCTTGATCCCAGGACCCTGGGCTCATGACGTGAGCTGAAGGCAGAAGCTTTAAGCCACTGAGCCATGCAGGCACCCTAGGATCCCTTTTAAATATTCATGAGACATGGTGTTTTTCTGCCAATGAGAAAGATGTTTGCAGCTGGCACTGGGTAACCCTCCTCCTTCCAGCACATTTCAGGCTGCTGGCATATTGCAGTCACCCGTGGTGGGAAGACTACCATGGTCCACATCTACATAGGAGAACTCTGTGCTCCTAGTGTCCACTTGAACCTTCTCAGTCTCGGGAATGACACAGAGAGACCGTTGCCTCGATGCTTCCTTACTGTCCTACTGTTCCACCTCCTGAAAGTCACTAATCCAGTGGACACTTTCCCATTTCTGTTCTCCTTCCAGGTTCCCACACTGCTGCTGAATTCCAACACTTTCATGCTTGCAGACGTCCGCTGTGGTTTTCTGAGCAAAGGCGTGTCCTACTCCTGCTGTAACAAGAACTTAAGGAGCACTCCAACACAGGCACAGTTGAGTTCCGGTATTCTTTGTCTGTAGACACATGGGCAGGGTTCCTGGAATTAGCATGTTTCTGTGTGGGACTGGATGTCTGGGGGCCCTCAGCTCCATAGCACAGCAATCAGCTGACAGGGGGAGTGCCTTTCTGTGCATGAGTTCAGTGAATATTCACGCTATTTTGTCATAATTGTTAAATCTGTTTGTACTCCTGAATTACACACAGCTCACTATTGCTCCATGGATTTCCATGATTCATGTATTTTCAGCTGATTTGACCAATGATTTCTCATTGCTGTAAATATGAGGAGAGAGAATGCCTGACCCGGCTTCCCACCCTCATTTTTGAAGAAAGTCTGTCAGTCTTTATATGCATGACAGTCTGGTAATGTGGATATCCACCAAACATTGTGGTATTCCGAACATGAGGAAATACTAGCAGCGAGCAACAGAGAAGAATTCTTACCACATCAAACTCTCTAGAAAAAACAATGGGGTATTATGTAGCTTAGTAAACCAGGGTCAAAGGAGGGGTTAAGGAACCCAATTATGATGCCAAATAATTCCAGGAAACATGATCTTATCCGTAGTAATAGATAATTTGATGAAGGATTGAATGAGTTATCCATTTCTGCCAAGTGAATTCTTAAAGTCGAGCAGCTCGCTGATGTGCACGTTAGTAAGAACAAGACAGGATAAACCGCCATCAGTAGTTCAGTCATGAGGAAAAATAAATACATTAAACATATTAACATGATCTGCCAGAACATCCATTCCATGAAATCACTCAGGGAAAAAGAAATGACATAAAAGGGCAAACTATGCCCAGAATAACCAACCCCATTATTCCCAGGTCCCATGCAACATTCTTCTCCAAGTCAGATGCACTGAATTCTCTTATTCATGCTCCCACCCACTCCGGGGTCTCTACTTATGCATTCCACCAAACTGACTCTCAGGAAGATCAGCAAAGGCATCTGTGTTTCTGACATCGCAGGCAGTTTCAATCCACATCTTCTAGGGATTCCCTGATGGTCTTCAAAGCATATTTACTTCCTTAAAGACACTAACCAGCATCCATCTCTCTGTCAAGAGTCCACTGTCTCCTTTGTGGCTCTTCTCTCCCCTCCCCTCAGTGGCTGAAGACACTCAGAATCAAGTGTATGTCTGTTTCTCACATGACACGGTCTCCCTGCGTGACCACCTCTGTTTCTGGCTTTTCCTGCTAGATGTGGACCTCAGTCATGGCATTTCTTGTCAAATGCCAGCTCACCTGCCCCCGACACTGGACATACATGCCTCCATGTCTGCCAGTGACCTGTCGAGGGGTCCACAGCTTTTCTGTGTGCACTTCCTATGTGCTTCAACATCTCCGTTCTATCAGCGGGAGAGATAACTCACTTCCTTTCCTTCTTCATTAGAACACTAGGTAGGAGGATTGTTTTTAGATCCCATCCCTACAGCAACCATATTTATATATCCCTACACCAAAGATGTAGACATCAGGATCTGTATTTATTACGTCCTATAGCCTAAGGGCAATGTGCAAGTTGTCCTAAAGAAAGTCAGTTCACATTTCCAACGTTAATGCAGTATGATGGTAAGTGCATTCTGTTGTCCGATCTCCAACGGAGTACACAATCAGACCTGGTGTGCCTCTTTGAAAACGCTTTTGTACTTAAAGTTCCATAAAGAAAAAATGATAAACTGATTACATATTAAAAATACATTTCATTATATTCTGCTATGTAAAGGTGTACATCTTATTACATGAAAACTGAATCTTATCAATATTTACATAAAGAAATATTTAAATAGATAGACATGAGCAAGGTCATCTGTAAGCGACTACTGCTTGTAGAGTTGACATGTTCTGAAAACACTTGACAAATTGACTGTGTTCATGGCTTTGGGACAGAGAAGTGAGAGTCTCTGGCACGGCAGAACTCCGGAATGTGTGATGTTATCAGTCAGAGGGAATCAGTTCCATGTTGAAAGGGGTGTCGCTTCTTTCTCCTGAATCTTTCTTGCAAGGCTATTGATGCATACAAGGGTTTCATGATCTCTGCTCGGACCGTCTCCCAGGCACATGGGCTGTATTGCAAAGTAGGAGGATGGTTTTTAGATTCTTATCCCTACAGCAACCCAAGATGTAGACATTAGGACCTGTATTTATTATGTCCTGTAGCCTAAGGAAACATACAATTTGTGTTAGAGAAAGTCATTTTTTATTTCCAATGTTAATGCAGTATGATGGATAAATGCATTCTGCTGTCCAGTTTCTAATCAAGTTGCACAATTGGATTGGTTGTGACTCTTTGAAAATACTTTTCTAGTTAAACTTCCATAAAGGAAAAAATAATAAACTGATTAAATTTTAAAATATATTTTATTATATTATGAAATGTCAACCTGCACATAATATTATATGAGAAATCTGACTCAATATTTACATAAATAAATATTTAAATAGATAAATAGACACGAGCATGATCATCTCTCAGTGACTATTACTTGTAGAGTTGACATGATCTGAAAACAATTGACAAATAACTCTGTTCCTGTCACCGGCACAGCAGGAATGAGAGTCTCTGACACGGCAGAACTCCAGAAGTTGGGATATTATTAGTCAGAGGGAATCACTTCAACGCGAAATGGGTCTCACTTCTTGCTCCTTAATCTCTTTTGCAAGGCTGTTGATGCATACAAGGGTTTCATGATCTCTGCTCGGACCATCTCCCAGGCACAAGGGCTGTATTGCTTCTCTTGCAGATAGAGGGAGATCCTCTGGAAGTAGTTCCTCAAGATGGAGTCCCCATTGACGAGGGGCGTCTCTCCCACCCCGGCCTCCTGCAGGGGACAGGCTTCCAGGTGGTCCAGCTGCTTAGAAAGTCCCGAGCACAATTCCTCCAGGAGGGTTGTGTTCCAGGGAGCAGGTGAGGCCTCTGTGCAGAAGAGGTGGAAGGTCTTCTGCTTCGTCACATGGACAACAGAGAGGGCTTGAGCCTTCTGCAGCTGCTTGCCATCAAATACCTCCTGGGGGAAGCCAAAGTCATTTGTGTACTTGTCACAGGAGCTAGCAGACAGTCTCCTCATTTGTCTTAGGAGCATCAAGGCCCTCCAGTGCAGCAGACCGTGGTCCTGAGGCAGGTCACATGTCAGAGAGCCGAGGGAGTGGCAGCTGAGCACCACCAGGGCCACCAAGAAGGAACAGGGCAGGGCCATCAGGGATCCTACAGATACTATTGTCCTGGCTGGTGTGGGCACGTCTGGGATCCGTGGCTCTAGCTTCTCTGAACATCTTCTCTTGTGCGTGAGGCTTATGTAGGGGACATAAGAGTTTTCGATTTCTGAATGTTTCCCTTACTTTCTACTTCTCTTTTTGCTTTCCTTTCTACACTTTCTACTGGGGTTTAGAGCATGGGTCTCTCAACTGTTTCTTTTTCCTATTACCGCCTCCTGTCACAGCCCTTTGAATATTTATGTAATTGTCCTTCCAACAAAACTTGGTAACGGAATCTACACTCTATACAGCTATGTATGTATAACTCTGCTTTATACATTAAAAAAGACAGAGTTCATTTTACTCTGTTTATTTAATTCAGGGTTACGATTGATTAAAAATTTCACCCGAAAGCTGTATTTTAAAGCAATTTATCCTTTACTGGATATCTAAATATGATGAGTGACTTCTAAATCTTCTTACATAAATGGAAATATAAAAGTACAATGCAAATTAAGTATTTCTAGAAAGACATAATAATATCGGTGTCCCTAGACACTGAGAATCATTCCAAATTGCTAACAACTAATGAATTATTCGATTATTTATTGGACGTTTGTTTTTCCTATACTGTATTTTCATATGACCTCAATGAGAAACTGATTTTTAACTTCACTTGCGGCAAGATACTCATCAAGTTATTCTCATATATTTTTTCTATCTAGTACCAGATAGAATTCCTGATGCAATGAATGAGTTTAGAAGAATTAAATGATTATGTAGAATCTATTTGTATTTCATTTCCAAAGCCCGCATCAAAACAAGGCTCAAACACCAGCAACCTCCACAAGACTGCCCATGGCATGTTGCAGTCTTGTTCCCAACCTTAAGAACTACTGTTACATTGTTGGAAGCACTTGGACAAGCGTTGCCTCTGGTTGGTGGGGGGGTGCTCTAATGGGGAGAGACCTTGCAGCTCCAGGGCAGGAAGGATGGAGAAAATCTCAGGACCTTCTTCTCACTTTTACTAGGAACTTATATGCTCTTTTTTTAAAGAGGATATTTTCGTTGAAGATCATGGCTAGGAGAGCGTGTTCATTTCAGGAAAGTTTTTGTTTGTGTGTGTTTGCTTGCTCTGGAGGAAAATCTCCTACCAGGGGACAGACTTCTACATACAAAATGAACCCGTGCCCACACCTGGTCCCTGTCTAGCCCACCTTGCCCCCACAATGGCAGCCTCCACTGTAAATTCTGTGACAGGCCACAGACCAGCAGCCTCCTGCTCTGTCTCCTCTCTGCTCCTGCCACTGTGACATCACTGCACTGGGGACATTCCCTCAGGTCAACAGTAGTTACCAGGAGAAAAGAAAACAACAAGGGTCTTCTAAGAGAGTTTCAAAAAATCCTTGAAATTTCAAAGAACTTTTGTTTTTCTTTGTGGCTTGTAATTGAAAGTAAAATGGCCAGACAGAAACCACAAAGGAAAAGGAAGCAGCTGTGTGAATGGGCATGAGAGGATCCTGAGGAGAGAGGGAGGACGGGGAGCTCACAGGATGTTTCTACACTGGGGGAGAGGGAAACACTGTGATTGGAGAGTGAAAGGATGGGATCTCGGAGGGCATGGAGGAAGGGGAAATATGCTGTAGCAGAACGTACAGAGTATGCGGACATAGGTACAGTGTATATGTATACATATTACATTATTATGTAACTAATCACATTCAATGGATAGGCCACCTGTTCCCAATGGGTATTTTTTTTCACAATGGTATTTTAGAGGATCAGCCCTTTGCAGTCAGTTACAGGGAAAAGGATAAGAGAAGATCAATTTTTAGGGAAAACATAACAAATAGTGCCCATCTGTTAAATTCTCACTCAATGGAAGATACTAGATACATTGAAATATGCCACTTTATTTTACAACAACTCTAGGAATATTTCCACCCCACTTTACATCTGGGGAAACTGAGCTGCAGAGCGTTTAAATGAGGTTTCACTATCAAACAACGAGGTATAAAGAGAATTCCAATGCAGGGCACAGTCCTGTAGCCCATGTGATAAATTCGTGCCTGAGGTTCCTCTTGGGAAATTCTGAATCTTCCCTTCTTCCACACTTCCTGGAGATCATTCTTCCCTGGTTGCATCCCGACTGCACAGGCTGATCCATCTCTGTGCCCCTGACAGGCTCCCCTTCTCCTTCTCGGCCTTAAAAGGTAAAGGTTCTCTGAAGCTTTAGGGCATCTTCTCATTCCACACTAACATCAGATGGAAGGACTTTCAGTACCGTGCCTCGATTTCCAAATATGCAAGGGACATTGCGATTTCATGTCTCCAGGACGTGCATTGTTGGAGAGTCCAGAATCACCCCTGCATCTCCAGTGGGAAGTCTGCTGTCCCCTCTTCCTGACTTCCTTCCTTCAGGTTCCTGGTCACAGATCCCCTTGGCATCTACCGTCTGAAGAGGTAGACTCCTGACTGTCCTAGAGTGATTGCTTTCCCCCTCTCTCTGCTGGCAAGCCAGGAGACTTCCCTCTGACCTTCACAGGGGAGCCTAGTGGAGATTCCGAAGGTACAACTCACAAACCTGTGGGCTCCACCAACTAGGGAGGCCTGGACATTGTAACTGTCCAGTGGAGGCACACAGAGCCTCGAGCCATCCTTCTGTAAACAGCTCGAGTTCCGATCACTGCCTGCTCCTGGCGGGTGTGACTGTCTGCGCGCGCCTTTATCTCCCGGTGCCAGCCCTGAGACTGGCCCTGAGAACTCAGGTGTGAGTGGATCTAAGAAGAGTTGTTGTTTCCATCTTCTTGCAGTTGGTGCTTGTTGGTTTTGTTCTTGTTGTTGCAGCTGTGGAGTCAGGAAAGGTGTTCCAACTGGTTCAGTGTAGATCCAAAAACCAGAGGATCCTGCAATCCGTGAACACATGAACAACTTCAGGCTAGCTCTGTCCTGCAGACAGAGGACCTTAGGGACAGTCCTGTCACAGACACATCTTAACCACAATGCTGAGTAACCTAACTCCAGATGGGTCACCTGATTTTGACTCAGACTCCTTCCCAGGCAGTCACTCTGTTTCTTCTGTCTCAGTTGGAGATGGATTTTCTGGAAGCACGTCATCAAGGCCATGCCAGGGACCTCAAACCCAGGGGAGACTCCCCCACTCCCGTCGCAGGTACCACACAGGTGTCCAGGGTGCTGGCTGCCCCAGCTGGGACGGGTTCAGGCAGCAAATGGCGGTGCCTGGTGGGGAAGAGTGTGAAGGTCAGCTGCAGCATCTGGTGGAGGACCGACTTGGTGTGGACCTCCCGGAACTGGCAGCCACGCACCTTGTCCCAGAGGAGCTGTTCCTGGTTCAGAAGAAGGGACTGATGCTCCTCCTCTGTGTCAGAAGGAGCAGGTCCCCCTGTGATGCTGCCCAGGGCCAGGAGGCAGCTCACAGCCCAGAGCTGAGATGCTGCCATGGGGAACTAGTAGGAGCCCCACAGATGGGCTGGGCGTTGCACCTCAGGGCTTCTGGTGGCCTGGGGAACCAGTGGGGGGTGACCTGGCCCCTAATTCAGCTTCATTTCTTTCGCTTCATGAGACTTCAATAGAACAGGGTAGTTTTCATTTGCAGAATGTTCCAGTACGCTTTTCATGCCTTTTCATTTTTGTCTGTTTTTCTTTATATATGCTTTATGTGGATTAGAAGACATTAGAAGGCATCACCCATTTCAATTATTTCTTCATATTCTCATGGAAGTTTAATTAGCCCAAAGAAGGTAAATCTCCCAGATCTATATTCTATCCATAGTCACTACCTTCTCTTCTGTTCTTGAACTTTCCTCTGCCAAAAGTACGGTTTCTGGTGAGTAATTCAGTCAAAACAGCTGGTCCCCATAGTCACAACCCTTCTACTTCCCGGCTTCATGGACACTTTCCATGCACCCTTTGCTATGACGTAATTCCTTGAAGCCTTTCTGGGTTTGAAATAGACTCTTAAACAATATTCGCTCTTATGCTACTGCCTTAGGGCCATTCTTTGCAGACACCTTTGTCTGCAGTGTGGCTCTTTTCTCCCTTAACCAGGGGAGGTTTGAGGCACCATTTCTCATTCTACGCTCTCCTCCCAGGTGACCACTTCCCTCCCTGGGCTTTACGTGAATGGAATGGCTTGTAAATGGCAGGACCAAGGATTCCTTTTCTTTGTTTTGATTTGTTTTGTTTTGTTTAAGTATTTTATTTATTTATACGACACAGAGAGAGAGAGACAGCAAGCACAAGCAGGGGAGTGTGAGAGGGAGAAGCAGATCGCAGCTGAATGTGGAGCTCGACCCAGGGCTTGATCCCAGGAACCTGGCATCATGACCTGAGCCTAAGGCAGACACTGAACCAAATGAGCCACTCGGGTGCCCCTGACCCATCAATTTTGTAAAGAATATTCGCACTTGGGTGTCTACCAGTGTGATGTAGAACGTATCTGGTGCTTTTCATTTGATTTCCTGACATGTCTGCTTCTTTTTCTACTGATAGAATTTGTAATTTCCCTTCTTCTCACTCTTTCCTTTAACATAACTGGTATTACTTCACTACGATTATTGTCCTGAGGTTAGTTTTTCTACAAAATCCAAGATACAGTCACAGCATTGGACTCGTGAAGTCTGCCTTTCCCGTGACGACAGCATGCTAAGTGACTGCCAAGAAGTCAATGTGATCACTTCTAATGTGAAAACAAAATAACGAGTGAGAGACTGGTACAGGCCTTTATTTCATCAGGTTAATCAGACTTGTTTCCTGCTTCAATAAGAAACAAAAGCAAGAAGTTTTCTATAGAAACATTTAATGAACAGAAAATAAAGAATTTAATATACACAAAACATATACAATTCTCTTAACCACAAAGGGAAAGTACAACTAATACAATACAATAAAAAAATAACTTAAATCTTATAAACAGTGAAATAAATAAATAGTTAAATAGGCAGATCAGGATGGTCATCTGAAAGCGACAGGTGTTTGTAACGTTGACTTCATGTTGCCTGAACACATGTGACAAACTGATTCAGTTCATGTCATGATGACAGCCAAAATGAGAGTCTTTGACACTACAGACACATGGCAGTGTGATATTATTAGTCAGAATCATTTCCATGTTGAAATGGTTCTCACTTCCTGCTCCTTAATCTCTTTTGCAAGGCTGTTGATGCATACAAGGGTTTCATGATCTCGGCTCGGACCATCTCCCAGGCACAAGGGCTGTATTGCTTCTCTTGCAGGTAGAGGGAGATCCTCTGGAAGTAGTTCCTCAGGATGGAGTCCCCATTGTCGAGGGGCGTCTCTCCCACCCCAGCCTCCTGCAGGGGACAGGCTTCCAGGTGGCCCAGCTGCTTAGAAAGTCCCGAGCACAGTTCCACCAGGAGAGTTGTGTTCCAGGGAGCAGGTGAGGCCTCTGTGCAGAAGAGGTGGAAGGTCTTCTGGTTTGTCACATGGATGACAGAGAGGGCTTGAGCCTTCTGCAGCTGCTTGCTGTCAAACACCTCCTGGGGGAAGCCAAAGTCGTTTGTGTACTTGTCACAGGAGCTAGCAGACAGTCTCCTCATTTGTCTTAGGAGCATCAAGGCCCTCCAGTGCAGCAGACCGTGGTCCTGAGGAAGGTCACATGCCAGAGAGCTGAGGGAGTGGCAGCTGAGCACCACCAGGGCCACCAAGAAGGAGCAGGGCAGGGCCATGGGTTATCCTGCAAGATGCTGTTGGCCTGGCTGGGGTGGTCACGTCTGGGACCCGTGGCTCTAGCTTCTCTGAACATCTTTTCTTGTGCGTGAGGCTTAAGTAGGGGACATAGGAGTTTTCAATTTCTGAACGTTTCCCTTACTTTCTACTTCTCTTTTTGCTTTCCTTTCTACACTTTCCATTTGGGTTTGGAGCATGGGTTTCTCAACCATGTATTATTTTCTTCAAGAATTATCCTTGCCTCCAGAATCTTTTTGGATGTTTTTTAATTGCATTCCAAGAAAACTTAATAGCAGGGAGACACCGTATATATCATTATATATTGTACTTTTGTCTGTGCTTTAAGATAAAAAAAATTGCAATGTTTATCCAATTCAGGGTCCAGAATGACTAAAAACTTTAAGCTAATAGTTTCATTTTAAAGCTATTGATGCTTATGTATATAAGTAAATTGGATGAGTGACTTATAATTTCTTTACATGTATACAGATTAGTAGATGGAGTACATAAGCAAATTAACAATTTCTAAAAGGACATAATGATTTCGGTGTACCTGGACATTTCCAATCAATCCAGATTGCTAAATGCAAGTGAAAACTGGAATTATTTACTTAACATGTGTTTTTAGTGTACTGAATTTGAATGTTGCCTCATATGACAAAATCATTTTTTTAAGGTTTTTTTAGTTTATTTTACAGAGAGAAAGATACAGAGAGAGTACAAGTAGACAGAGCAGCAGGCACATGGTGAGGGAGAAGCAGGCTCCCACCGAGCAGGGAGCCTGATGCGAGGCTCCATCCCAGCACCCTGGGATCATGGCCTGAGCTGAAAGCAGCCATCCAAGTGACTGAGCCACCCAGGAACCACGACAACATCATCTTTCACTTCACCTGCTACTACCTCCTCTGGAAGGTATTGTCAAAACATTTTTTCTGTTTTACACTAGATAATTACTGAGGTGTTGAATGAGTTTTGTAGAGCTAAATCATAAAATTTAATGTGTTTGTGTTTTCATTTCCAAAGCCTGCATCACAACAGGCCTCAGCCATCAGCAATGGCCACAAGACACCACTGGCAGCTCACCAGTAAGAAAGATCACCTGTCCAGTTAGACTCTGAGACCCAGGAAATGATGGAGAGAAACTCCTCCATTCCTAAGGGATTCCTGTTATTCCTAGATTTGTCACACTGACCTTGCTGACACTTTGTGTCCTCTAAGAATTCTGTGCCATTGTTTCTTAGGTAATATCCATGAAAATATCGGGTGGAGAGAGTGAGGGATCAAGGATTCTAGATCTCACTGTGGATGCCAAAGGCTTCTTGTCTGTGATTGTGTATGGCAACATGGGGTGTGGGAGGAGTCAACTGCATGACTGACTTAAAATTCCAAGGACAAGTTGGCAGGATCCCTTTTATTTTTTTTTAATATTTTATTTATTTATTTGACAGAGAGAGAGAGAGATCACAGTAGGCAGAGAGGCAGGCAGAGAGAGGGAGGAAGCAGGCTACCCGCTGAGCAGAGAGCCCGATGTGGGGCTGGATCCCAGGAGCCTGGGATCATGACCTGAGCTAAAGGCAGAGGCTTTAACCCACTGAGCCACCCAGGCACCCTAGGATCCCTTTTAAACACTCATGAGACATTAGGTTTTTCTGCCAATGAGAAAGATGTTTGCAGCTTGCACTGGGTAACCCTCCTCCTTCCAGCACATTTCAGGCTGCTGGCATATTGCAGTCACCCGTGGTGGGAAGACTACCATGGTCCACATCTACATAGGAGAACTCTGTGCTCCTAGTGTCCACTTGAACCTTCTCAGTCTCGGGAATGACACAGAGAGACCGTTGACTCGATGCTGCCTTACTGTACTACTGTTCCTCCTGCCAAGGATAAGTCACTAATCCAGTGGACACTTTCCCATTTCTGTTCTCCTTCCAGGTTCCCACACTGCTGCTGAATTCCAACACTTTCATGTTTCCAGACATCACCTGGTTATCTGAGCAAAGGAGTGTTGTACTCCTGGTGTAACGAGAACTTAAGCAGCGTTCCAACAGAGGCACAGTTGAGCTCTGGGATTCTTTGGCTGTAGACATATCGGCAGGGTTCCTGAAATTAGTGTGTTTCTGTGTGGATCTAGACGTCTGGGGACCTTGAGCTCCAAAGCACAGGGATTGTGGGGTTGTGGAGGGAGGGCAAGTGGGCACTCTGGCTCCTGAAGCTGCCAAACCTTGGCTGCCTGTTGCCGGTAGTGCAGGGTAATGTCTCCCAGTCTGACCATGGGCACCAGCCCTGAGCCCTGCCTCTTCTACATCCCCTGGCAGGTTGACCAGAAATGCCTGGGATGAAAAGGTGCCGAGGGTCAGGGCACCTTGGTGTCTCAGTCATTCAAGCATCTTCCTTGGACTCAGTTCATGATTTCACAGTCCTAGGATCGAGCCCCAACTTACTCAGCGTGGAGTCAGCTGTCCTTCTGACCTTCCCCCTCTCATGCTGTGCCTCTCTCAAATAAATAAACAAAATCCTTAAAATAAAAAAAAAATTGGCAGGGGTGTTCATTCCCCTTGTGCCTGCATCTGTCCTTTGTGCTTGGTTCTCCAATACTTTCCATTATTTAATAATCAATAACACTGGAATTGAAAGTGACTGTGGGCTGAAATTCCTATAGTGATTTCAGGTTCACGACTTACTCTTTGTCATAGACAGAGTAAGGAAACAGGTTTATGACAGCATTAGAATCTCTGGGTGTCCACAAGTAGGCTTTGTGTAGCTGGAAGGGACATCCTCAGGAAGAGGTCCCATTTTGGTCACCTCCCTTGTCCCACATGGCTACCAGGGGGCAGTCTCCCTGGAGAGGAGCTTCACTAGGCCACCCTTCAACCTGATCCTGCTCTCTGTTTCCTTTCAGCCACAGCTGCTGTTCCATCACATTGGATGGAAATCTGAGCAAAGCCTCTCTAGCAGGTGGTTCTGCAAAACCTAGAGATTTCATTGCGTTTTTGTCTTCTACTTGCTTTCTCGTGCTGCTCCTCACGAAAACCTTTAAGCTGAGATGACAGCAGAACAGAAAGCTGTTGTGTGAACAGGCTGAGAGGTCCAGAGAGTGAATGCCAAGTGTGCTGTGGGGACTTCTGCCTTGGCGAGGAAGGTAACTGTTAGGACAGGGGAATGTGTTCTGCAGTGAGGGTTGGGGGAGGGTAGAGGGCAGGGTGGGTGCAGAAGGATTAGGAAATAGCATGTTCTTCTGCACTTCCACCTAGATATTTATTCTCGACTCTCAGATGTTCGTAGAAGCCACCGTCTCATCACTGGTGAAAAATAAAAACCCTTCTTGGCAATGGGGGATGAATGGGTCAGGCTTTTCTAGAATTCACAACAGAATTCCAGTTTGGGAGACTGCCTCCTTTGCAAGTCAGGTACTGACGTGTAGGACACACTGTTCCCAAGAATTGTGTAGGAGGAGACAAACAATATTCTCATATATAGCTGTCAGAATTAAGATAAGACGACTGCTACCATATTTATGCCTTTCCCTATGGAAGATGCACTGCTAGGTGCCTTTCAGTGCATATTTCATAGTTCAGTGAATAATCACGCTATTCTGTTATAATTGTTAAATCTCTTGGTACTCCTGAATTATGCACAACTCACTATTGCTCCATGGATTTCCATGATTTATGTATTTTCAGCTGATTTGACCAATGATTTCTCATTGCTGTAAATATGAGGAGAGAGAATGCCTGACTCAGCTTCCCACCTTTATTTTTGAAGAAAGTCTGTCAGTGTTTATGTGCATGAGAATCTTGTGATGTGCATATCCACCAAACATTGTGATATTCGGAACATGAGGAAATACTAGCAGCGAACAACAGAGAAGAATTCTTACCATATCAAAATCTCTTGAAAAAACTATGGGGTATTATGCCGCTGTAGTAAACAGTGTCACAAGGAGGACTTAGGGAACCTAATAATGAGGCCGATAATTCTGGGAAACATGATTTTATCCGTAGTAATAGATAATTTGATGAAGGATTGAATGAGTTATCCATTCCTGCCCAGTGAGTCCTTAAAGCCGAGCAGCTCACTGATGTGCAAGAAAGTAAGAACCAAGATAGGATAAACCACCCTCAGTAGTTAAGTCATGATGAAAAATCAATATAACATTAAACATATTAACATGATTTGCCAGAACATCGAATCCATGAAATGACTCAGGGAAAAAGAAATGACATAAAAGGGCAAACTATGCCCAGAATAACCAACCCCATTATTCCCAGATCCCATGCAATATTCTTCTCCAAGTCAGACGCACTGACTTCTCTTGCTCCCACCCACTCCAGGGTCTCTGCTTATGCATTCCACCAAACTGACTCTCAGGAAGATCAGCAAAGGCAACTGTGTTTCTGACATCGCAGGCAGTTTCCATCCACATCTTCTAGGGATCCACTGACGGTCTTCGAAGCACATTTACTTCCTTCAAGAAACTCACCAGCATCCTCCCTTATCCCTGTGGCCAAGAGTCCACTGTCTCCTTTGTGGCTCTTCTCTCCCCTCCATTCAATGGGTGAAGAGCCTCAGAATCAAGTGTATGTCTGTTTCTCACATGACACGGTCTCCCTGCATGACCACCTCTGTTTCTCGCTTTGCCTCATAGATGTGCACCTCAGCCATGGCGTTTCATGTCAAATGCCCGCTCACCTTCCCCCAACACTGGACATACATGCCTTCATGTCTGCCAGTGACCTGTGCAGGGGTCCATTGCTTTTCTGTGTGCACTTCCTTTGTGCTTCAACGTCTCCGTTCTATCAGCAGGTGAGAGAAGTCACTTCCTTTCTTCTTCATTAGAACACTAGGTAGGAGGATTGTTTTTAGATCTCATCCCTATAGCAACCATATTTATATATCCCTACAACCAAAGATGTAGACATCAGGATCTCTATTTATTATGTCCTATAGCCTAAGGTCAACGTGCAAGTTGTCTTAGAGATAGTCAGTTGTCATTTCCAACGTTAATGCAGTATGATGATAAAAGCATTCTGCTGTCCGATTTTCAAGTTACACAATCAGACGTTTTGTGCCTCCTTGAAACCCTTTTGTACTTAAAGTTCTATAGAGAAAAAAGGATAAACTGATACATATTAAAAATATATTTTATTATATTCTACAATGTAAATGTTCACATCATGTTACATGAAAACTGAATCTTATCAATATTTACATAAATGAATATTTAAATAGATAAATAGACACAAGCAAGGTCATCTGTAAGCGACTACTGCTTGTAGAGTTGACATGTTCTGAAAACACTTGACAAACTGACTGTGTTCATGTTTTTGCGACAGCAGAAATGAGAGTCTCTGACACGGCAGAACTCCGGAATGTGTGATGTTATCAGTCAGAGGGAATCATTTCCATGTTGAAAGGGGTGTCATTTCTTTCTCCTGAATCTTTCTTGCAAGGTGGTTGATGCATACAAGGGTTTCATGATCTCGCTCGAACCATCTCCCAGGCACAAGGGCTGTATTGCTTCTCTTTCAGATAGAGGGAGATTCTCTGGAAGTAGTTCGTCAGGATGGAGTCCCCATTGAGAGGGGCGTCTCTCCCACCCCCTCCTGCATGGGACAGCCTTCCAGGTGGCCCAGCTGCTCAGAGAGTCCTGAGCACAATTCCTCCAGGAGGGTCGTGCTCCAGGGGGCAGGTGAGGCCTCTGTGCAGAAGAGGTGGAATGTCTTCTGCTTCGTCACATGGATGACAGAGAGGGCTTGAGTCTTCTGCAGCTGCTTTCCGTCAAACACCTCCTGGGGGAAGCCAAAGTCGTTTGTGTACTTGTCACAGGAGCTAGCAGACAGTCTCCTCATGTGTCCCAGGAGCAACAAGGCCCTCCAGTGCAGCAGACCGTGGTCCTGAGGCAGGTCACATGCCAGAGAGCCAAGGGAGTGGGAGCTGAGCACCACCAGGGCCACCAAGATGGAGCAGGGCAGGGCCATGGGGTATCCTCCAGATGCTGTTGGCCTGGCTGGGGTGCGCACATCTCAGACCCATGGCTCTAGCTTCTCTGAACATCTCTTCTTGTGTGTGAGGCTTAAGTAGGGGACATAGAAGTTTTCAATTTCTGAATGTTTCCCTTACTTTCTACTTCTCTTTTTGCTTTCCTTCTACACTTTCTACTTGGGTTTGGAGCATGGGTTTCTCAACCTTCTATTATTTTCTTTAAGTATTATATTGGCCTCCAGAATCTTTGTGGATTTTTTTTTTAGATTTTATTTATTTATTTAACAGATAGAGATCCCAAGTAGGCAGAGAGGCAGGCAGAGAGAGAGGGGGAAGCAGGATCCCTGCTGAGCAGAGAGCCTGATGAGGGGCTTGATCCCAGGACTCTGGGATCATGACCTGAGTCAAAGGCAGAGGCTTAACCCACTGAGCCACCCAGGTGCCCTTTGGGTGATTTTTAATTGCAATTTCCGGGAAAACTTAATAGCAGGGAGACACAGTATATATAGTTACATATTGTATTTTTGTCTGTGCTTATTATAAAAAAAAGTGTAATGTTTATCCAATTCAGGGTCCAGAATGACTAAAAATTTTAAGCTAATAGTTATATTTTATAACTATTACTATTAGTGGTAAAGTATGTAAGTAAATTTCATGAGTGACTTAAAATTTCTTTACATGTATACAGTGTAGTATATGGAGTACATATGCAAGTAACAATTTCTAAAAGGACATAATGTTTTCGGTGTATCTGAACATTTCAAATCAATCCATTTGGCTAAATGCATGTGAAAATGGAATTATTTACTTAAAATCTGTTTCTAGTGTTCTGAATTTGAATGCTGCCTCATATGACAAAAATCATTTTTTTAAGACTTTTTTTTTTTTATTTGACAGAGAGAAAGATACAGGGAGAGTACAAGTAGACAAAGCCACAGACACACAGTGAGGGAGAAGCAGGTTCCCACCGAGCAGGGAGCCTGATGTGAGGCTCCATGCCAGGACCCTGGGATCATGACCTGAGCTGAAAGCAGCCACCCAACTGACTGAGCCACCCAGGCACCACAACAACATCATCTTTAACTTCACCTGCTACTACCTACTCTGGAAGGTATTATCAAAATATATTTTCTGTTCAACACTAGCTAATTACTGATGTGTTGAATAAGTTTGTAGAGCTACATCATAAAATTTAATGTATTTGTGTTTTCATTTCCAAAGCCTGCATCACAACAGGCCTCAAACATCAGCAATGGCCACAAGATACCACTGGTAGCTCACCAGTAAGAAAGATCACCTGTCCAGTTAGACTCTGAGACCCAGGAAATGATGGAGAGAAACTCCTCCAATCTTAAGGGATTCCTGTTATTCCTGGATTTGTCACACTGACCTTGAGGACAGTTTGTGTCCTCCAAGAATTCTGTGCCATTGTTTCTTATGTAATATCCAAGAAACCCAATGAAAGACAATAAAGACCAAGTTTTGTTAGAACACTCCAAGGCATTACAAGTGCCCCCAGCAGGGAGCCTGGTTCTTGTCTGGGAAGAGGAGGTGTCAAGGTTCTATTCCAGATGACTGGATTTTCCCAGCAGCACCCCACTGACAAGGTAGTTATCACCTCTACTAACCTCATTCCTCTGCAGTGACTGAGTGTCCTCCACTCGGGCTCTCCTGGGCTCAATCCTGAGGACAGGCTCACCATGTCCGGAGGACTCTAGATTCCCCTACTGTGCAGGGGCTGGTTTCCTTGTTAGCAAAGCAGTTTCTGCCCCTAGATCCTTGCCCTTGCCCCTGGAGTGTTTGTGTCAGGACCCTCTCAATGCTGACCTCCTCCTCACCTGACCAGGTAACAAAGGTGTCAACATCGCTCAGATGCTGAGAGTGAATGATTCTGTTCTCCAAGTAGAGGAAAAACCAATTACAATCCTTTCACCTTGAATAAGGGAATACATTTATTGTGCCATCACAGCTCTTAATTTTCTGGTTTTTCGTCGTTGTAAAGTAAGCTCCACACACAAGGTGGACGCTAAAGTGGGGCGTGAACTCACAGTCAGACATCAAGACCTGAAGGTAGAGTAAGAATCAGATCCTCAACCAATTGAGCCACCCAGGATCCCCCGTGGTTCAAATTTTCCTGAACTAGGGATCACTTGTTATGTCCAAAATATCTGAGCTGAGCACAGTGGATTCACTGACTGGGTCTCTCAGGAGAAACTTCCAGCACAGAAACTGATGACTTTCACTAGCTCATTCAGACTGTGTGTTGACAGTAGGCAGCTTCATCTGGTCATCTGTCTGGTGCTCACAATGCAGGGGGCTGAAGCCCAGGCTATAATGTCAGGGACACACTTCCTTGTTGCCTTTCCTCATTCACGGTGTTGCATCTTCAAATTAAGTAACAACAACAAAGAGAATTTGAAAAACTTAATATTTTCACATGCTTTCCTGGACATACTCTGACTTGCTGGTCCTGATTATATTCTACGTCATCGTAAGGATCACACAAAGGGGAGGAAGAGAAGGACCAAGGTACTACCCAGGTTTCTCTATCATTTTCAAGTCATCAGTTTTTCTGTTTCTCATGTCAACTTTCCTCGAAAGAAAAACATAGCAGCTGTGTGTGCGGGAGCGGGGAAGACAACTGTTACGTCTGACCATCACAAAAGTGAAAGAGTGGCTTGTCTACTAAGAAAATGGCAGAGTGCACGTCAGCCAAGTTTGATGCAGCAACACTGGGGACGAGCAGCTCCGGCAGACGAAAAGCTATTGCAAGTCAGGAATGTGGCTGCCTCGGCCAGAGGATCCCACAAGACCAACTCTTGGGTCCCCATGAGGTTCTCAGCTCTACAAGAGGAGCCACCTCATTTTCCTTTCGTTCAATCCACATGTACTCGGCTCTGAGGAGAGATGAGAGGAGTCACACCAACCAGCTCACAAGAGACTGGCGACCAGGACTCCAGCTGCTCACCCTCCCTGGAAGGAGACAGGATCCTCACCCTGCCTGAGAGATCTACCTACCTGATAAGTCCACTCAGGCCCAGTAAAGAGTGCCTGAGAAATACATGATTAAGACAAGGGGAACTGAAAGATCCTACATGATTCTACTCTGCACCTGGATTAGAATAATGATGAGGATCTTTTAAGATGGTAACACTAAAGCTGATTGCAGTCTAACCCTTCTGAGGTCTTTGAAACCATTACCTCTGTCTTCTCAGAAATCACATTTGGATTCCGCTTATTTATCCAGCTGTTTGGAGAGAAACAGAAACCGAAATCAGGAGGGAGAATTAGTCTGATGGTACCAAAGATCCAGTTGGAACACAGTGGCGCTGTGAGATAATGGCTTGTCTGGCAGCAGCTGTTAAAAGATGTGAAGGATAGGAATGGACAGAGGATTTGTGACCCAGGAGAGGCCATGGCATGAAATCAGTCAAGTGGAGAGAGTGAGGGATCAGGGATTCTAGATCCTACTGTGGATGCCAAAGGCTTGTGGTCTGTGGCTGTGTATGGCAACAGAGGGTGTGAGAAGAGTCAACTGCATGACTGACATGAAGTTCCAAGGACAAGTTGGTAGGATCCCTTTTATTTTTTTTTTAATATTTTACTTATTTATTTGACAGAGAGAGCGATCACAGGTAGGCAGAGAGGCAGGCAGAGAGATGAGGGGAAGCAGTCTCCCCGCTGAGCAGAGAGCCTGATGTTGGGCTTGATCCCAGGACCCTGGGCTCATGACGTGAGCTGAAGGCAGAAGCTTTAAGCCACTGAGCCATGCAGGCACCCTAGGATCCCTTTTAAATATTCATGAGACATGGTGTTTTTCTGCCAATGAGAAAGATGTTTGCAGCTGGCACTGGGTAACCCTCCTCCTTCCAGCACATTTCAGGCTGCTGGCATATTGCAGTCACCCGTGGTGGGAAGACTACCATGGTCCACATCTACATAGGAGAACTCTGTGCTCCTAGTGTCCACTTGAACCTTCTCAGTCTCGGGAATGACACAGAGAGACCGTTGCCTCGATGCTTCCTTACTGTCCTACTGTTCCACCTCCTGAAAGTCACTAATCCAGTGGACACTTTCCCATTTCTGTTCTCCTTCCAGGTTCCCACACTGCTGCTGAATTCCAACACTTTCATGCTTGCAGACGTCCGCTGTGGTTTTCTGGGCAAAGGCGTGTCCTACTCCTGCTGTAACAAGAACTTAAGGAGCACTCCAACACAGGCACAGTTGAGTTCCGGTATTCTTTGTCTGTAGACACATGGGCAGGGTTCCTGGAATTAGCATGTTTCTGTGTGGGACTGGATGTCTGGGGGCCCTCAGCTCCATAGCACAGCAATCAGCTGACAGGGGGAGTGCCTTTCTGTGCATGAGTTCAGTGAATATTCACGCTATTTTGTCATAATTGTTAAATCTGTTTGTACTCCTGAATTACACACAGCTCACTATTGCTCCATGGATTTCCATGATTCATGTATTTTCAGCTGATTTGACCAATGATTTCTCATTGCTGTAAATATGAGGAGAGAGAATGCCTGACCCGGCTTCCCACCCTCATTTTTGAAGAAAGTCTGTCAGTCTTTATATGCATGACAGTCTGGTAATGTGGATATCCACCAAACATTGTGGTATTCCGAACATGAGGAAATACTAGCAGCGAGCAACAGAGAAGAATTCTTACCACATCAAACTCTCTAGAAAAAACAATGGGGTATTATGTAGCTTAGTAAACCAGGGTCAAAGGAGGGGTTAAGGAACCCAATTATGATGCCAAATAATTCCAGGAAACATGATCTTATCCGTAGTAATAGATAATTTGATGAAGGATTGAATGAGTTATCCATTTCTGCCAAGTGAATTCTTAAAGTCGAGCAGCTCGCTGATGTGCACGTTAGTAAGAACAAGACAGGATAAACCGCCATCAGTAGTTCAGTCATGAGGAAAAATAAATACATTAAACATATTAACATGATCTGCCAGAACATCCATTCCATGAAATCACTCAGGGAAAAAGAAATGACATAAAAGGGCAAACTATGCCCAGAATAACCAACCCCATTATTCCCAGGTCCCATGCAACATTCTTCTCCAAGTCAGATGCACTGAATTCTCTTATTCATGCTCCCACCCACTCCGGGGTCTCTACTTATGCATTCCACCAAACTGACTCTCAGGAAGATCAGCAAAGGCATCTGTGTTTCTGACATCGCAGGCAGTTTCAATCCACATCTTCTAGGGATTCCCTGATGGTCTTCAAAGCATATTTACTTCCTTAAAGACACTAACCAGCATCCATCTCTCTGTCAAGAGTCCACTGTCTCCTTTGTGGCTCTTCTCTCCCCTCCCCTCAGTGGCTGAAGACACTCAGAATCAAGTGTATGTCTGTTTCTCACATGACACGGTCTCCCTGCGTGACCACCTCTGTTTCTGGCTTTTCCTGCTAGATGTGGACCTCAGTCATGGCATTTCTTGTCAAATGCCAGCTCACCTGCCCCCGACACTGGACATACATGCCTCCATGTCTGCCAGTGACCTGTCGAGGGGTCCACAGCTTTTCTGTGTGCACTTCCTATGTGCTTCAACATCTCCGTTCTATCAGCGGGAGAGATAACTCACTTCCTTTCCTTCTTCATTAGAACACTAGGTAGGAGGATTGTTTTTAGATCCCATCCCTACAGCAACCATATTTATATATCCCTACACCAAAGATGTAGACATCAGGATCTGTATTTATTACGTCCTATAGCCTAAGGGCAATGTGCAAGTTGTCCTAAAGAAAGTCAGTTCACATTTCCAACGTTAATGCAGTATGATGGTAAGTGCATTCTGTTGTCCGATCTCCAACGGAGTACACAATCAGACCTGGTGTGCCTCTTTGAAAACGCTTTTGTACTTAAAGTTCCATAAAGAAAAAATGATAAACTGATTACATATTAAAAATACATTTCATTATATTCTGCTATGTAAAGGTGTACATCTTATTACATGAAAACTGAATCTTATCAATATTTACATAAAGAAATATTTAAATAGATAGACATGAGCAAGGTCATCTGTAAGCGACTACTGCTTGTAGAGTTGACATGTTCTGAAAACACTTGACAAATTGACTGTGTTCATGGCTTTGGGACAGAGAAGTGAGAGTCTCTGGCACGGCAGAACTCCGGAATGTGTGATGTTATCAGTCAGAGGGAATCAGTTCCATGTTGAAAGGGGTGTCGCTTCTTTCTCCTGAATCTTTCTTGCAAGGCTATTGATGCATACAAGGGTTTCATGATCTCTGCTCGGACCGTCTCCCAGGCACATGGGCTGTATTGCAAAGTAGGAGGATGGTTTTTAGATTCTTATCCCTACAGCAACCCAAGATGTAGACATTAGGACCTGTATTTATTATGTCCTGTAGCCTAAGGAAACATACAATTTGTGTTAGAGAAAGTCATTTTTTATTTCCAATGTTAATGCAGTATGATGGATAAATGCATTCTGCTGTCCAGTTTCTAATCAAGTTGCACAATTGGATTGGTTGTGACTCTTTGAAAATACTTTTCTAGTTAAACTTCCATAAAGGAAAAAATAATAAACTGATTAAATTTTAAAATATATTTTATTATATTATGAAATGTCAACCTGCACATAATATTATATGAGAAATCTGACTCAATATTTACATAAATAAATATTTAAATAGATAAATAGACACGAGCATGATCATCTCTCAGTGACTATTACTTGTAGAGTTGACATGATCTGAAAACAATTGACAAATAACTCTGTTCCTATCACCGGCACAGCAGAAATGAGAGTCTCTGACACGGCAGAACTCCAGAAGTTGGGATATTATTAGTCAGAGGGAATCACTTCAACGCGAAATGGGTCTCACTTCTTGCTCCTTAATCTCTTTTGCAAGGCTGTTGATGCATACAAGGGTTTCATGATCTCTGCTCGGACCATCTCCCAGGCACAAGGGCTGTATTGCTTCTCTTGCAGATAGAGGGAGATCCTCTGGAAGTAGTTCCTCAAGATGGAGTCCCCATTGACGAGGGGCGTCTCTCCCACCCCGGCCTCCTGCAGGGGACAGGCTTCCAGGTGGTCCAGCTGCTTAGAAAGTCCCGAGCACAATTCCTCCAGGAGGGTCGTGTTCCAGGGAGCAGGTGAGGCCTCTGTGCAGAAGAGGTGGAAGGTCTTCTGCTTCGTCACATGGACAACAGAGAGGGCTTGAGCCTTCTGCAGCTGCTTGCCGTCAAACACCTCCTGGGGGAAGCCAAAGTCATTTGTGTACTTGTCACAGGAGCTAGCAGACAGTCTCCTCATTTGTCTTAGGAGCATCAAGGCCCTCCAGTGCAGCAGACCGTGGTCCTGAGGCAGGTCACATGTCAGAGAGCTGAGGGAGTGGCAGCTGAGCACCACCAGGGCCACCAAGAAGGAACAGGGCAGGGCCATCAGGGATCCTACAGATACTATTGTCCTGGCTGGTGTGGGCACGTCTGGGATCCGTGGCTCTAGCTTCTCTGAACATCTTCTCTTGTGCGTGAGGCTTATGTAGGGGACATAAGAGTTTTTGATTTCTGAATGTTTCCCTTACTTTCTACTTCTCTTTTTGCTTTCCTTTCTACACTTTCTACTGGGGTTTAGAGCATGGGTCTCTCAACTGTTTCTTTTTCCTATTACCGCCTCCTGTCACAGCCCTTTGAATATTTATGTAATTGTCCTTCCAACAAAACTTGGTAACGGAATCTACACTCTATACAGCTATGTATGTATAACTCTGCTTTATACATTAAAAAAGACAGAGTTCATTTTACTCTGTTTATTTAATTCAGGGTTAAGATTGATTAAAAATTTCACCCGAAAGCTGTATTTTAAAGCAATTTATCCTTTACTGGATATCTAAATATGATGAGTGACTTCTAAATCTTCTTACATAAATGGAAATATAAAAGTACAATGCAAATTAAGTATTTCTAGAAAGACATAATAATATCGGTGTCCCTAGACACTGAGAATCATTCCAAATTGCTAACAACTAATGAATTATTCGATTATTTATTGGACGTTTGTTTTTCCTATACTGTATTTTCATATGACCTCAATGAGAAACTGATTTTTAACTTCACTTGCGGCAAGATACTCATCAAGTTATTCTCATATATTTTTTCTATCTAGTACCAGATAGAATTCCTGATGCAATGAATGAGTTTAGAAGAATTAAATGATTATGTAGAATCTATTTGTATTTCATTTCCAAAGCCCGCATCAAAACAAGGCTCAAACACCAGCAACCTCCACAAGACTGCCCATGGCATGTTGCAGTCTTGTTCCCAACCTTAAGAACTACTGTTACATTGTTGGAAGCACTTGGACAAGCGTTGCCTCTGGTTGGTGGGGGGGTGCTCTAATGGGGAGAGACCTTGCAGCTCCAGGGCAGGAAGGATGGAGAAAATCTCAGGACCTTCTTCTCACTTTTACTAGGAACTTATATGCTCTTTTTTTAAAGAGGATATTTTCGTTGAAGATCATGGCTAGGAGAGCGTGTTCATTTCAGGAAAGTTTTTGTTTGTGTGTGTTTGCTTGCTCTGGAGGAAAATCTCCTACCAGGGGACAGACTTCTACATACAAAATGAACCCGTGCCCACACCTGGTCCCTGTCTAGCCCACCTTGCCCCCACAATGGCAGCCTCCACTGTAAATTCTGTGACAGGCCACAGACCAGCAGCCTCCTGCTCTGTCTCCTCTCTGCTCCTGCCACTGTGACATCACTGCACTGGGGACATTCCCTCAGGTCAACAGTAGTTACCAGGAGAAAAGAAAACAACAAGGGTCTTCTAAGAGAGTTTCAAAAAATCCTTGAAATTTCAAAGAACTTTTGTTTTTCTTTGTGGCTTGTAATTGAAAGTAAAATGGCCAGACAGAAACCACAAAGGAAAAGGAAGCAGCTGTGTGAATGGGCATGAGAGGATCCTGAGGAGAGAGGGAGGACGGGGAGCTCACAGGATGTTTCTACACTGGGGGAGAGGGAAACACTGTGATTGGAGAGTGAAAGGATGGGATCTCGGAGGGCATGGAGGAAGGGGAAATATGCTGTAGCAGAACGTACAGAGTATGCGGACATAGGTACAGTGTATATGTATACATATTACATTATTATGTAACTAATCACATTCAATGGATAGGCCACCTGTTCCCAATGGGTATTTTTTTTCACAATGGTATTTTAGAGGATCAGCCCTTTGCAGTCAGTTACAGGGAAAAGGATAAGAGAAGATCAATTTTTAGGGAAAACATAACAAATAGTGCCCATCTGTTAAATTCTCACTCAATGGAAGATACTAGATACATTGAAATATGCCACTTTATTTTACAACAACTCTAGGAATATTTCCACCCCACTTTACATCTGGGGACACTGAGCTGCAGAGCGTTTAAATGAGGTTTCACTATCAAACAACGAGGTATAAAGAGAATTCCAATGCAGGGCACAGTCCTGTAGCCCATGTGATAAATTCGTGCCTGAGGTTCCTCTTGGGAAATTCTGAATCTTCCCTTCTTCCACACTTCCTGGAGATCATTCTTCCCTGGTTGCATCCCGACTGCACAGGCTGATCCATCTCTGTGCCCCTGACAGGCTCCCCTTCTCCTTCTCGGCCTTAAAAGGTAAAGGTTCTCTGAAGCTTTAGGGCATCTTCTCATTCCACACTAACATCAGATGGAAGGACTTTCAGTACCGTGCCTCGATTTCCAAATATGCAAGGGACATTGCGATTTCATGTCTCCAGGACGTGCATTGTTGGAGAGTCCAGAATCACCCCTGCATCTCCAGTGGGAAGTCTGCTGTCCCCTCTTCCTGACTTCCCTCCCCCCGGTTCCTGGTCACAGATCCCCTTGGCATCTACCGTCTGAAGAGGTAGACTCCTGACTGTCCTAGAGTGATTGCTTTCCCCCTCTCTCTGCTGGCAAGCCAGGAGACTTCCCTCTGACCTTCACAGGGGAGCCTAGTGGAGATTCCGAAGGTACAACTCACAAACCTGTGGGCTCCACCAACTAGGGAGGCCTGGACATTGTAACTGTCCAGTGGAGGCACACAGAGCCTCGAGCCATCCTTCTGTAAACAGCTCGAGTTCCGATCACTGCCTGCTCCTGGCGGGTGTGACTGTCTGCGCGCGCCTTTATCTCCCGGTGCCAGCCCTGAGACTGGCCCTGAGAACTCAGGTGTGAGTGGATCTAAGAAGAGTTGTTGTTTCCATCTTCTTGCAGTTGGTGCTTGTTGGTTTTGTTCTTGTTGTTGCAGCTGTGGAGTCAGGAAAGGTGTTCCAACTGGTTCAGTGTAGATCCAAAAACCAGAGGATCCTGCAATCCGTGAACACATGAACAACTTCAGGCTAGCTCTGTCCTGCAGACAGAGGACCTTAGGGACAGTCCTGTCACAGACACATCTTAACCACAATGCTGAGTAACCTAACTCCAGGTGGGTCACCTGATTTTGACTCAGACTCCTTCCCAGGCAGTCACTCTGTTTCTTCTGTCTCAGTTGGAGATGGATTTTCTGGAAGCACGTCATCAAGGCCATGCCAGGGACCTCAAACCCAGGGGAGACTCCCCCACTCCCGTCGCAGGTACCACACAGGTGTCCAGGGTGCTGGCTGCCCCAGCTGGGACGGGTTCAGGCAGCAAATGGCGGTGCCTGGTGGGGAAGAGTGTGAAGGTCAGCTGCAGCATCTGGTGGAGGACCGACTTGGTGTGGACCTCCCGGAACTGGCAGCCACGCACCTTGTCCCAGAGGAGCTGTTCCTGGTTCAGAAGAAGGGACTGATGCTCCTCCTCTGTGTCAGAAGGAGCAGGTCCCCCTGTGATGCTGCCCAGGGCCAGGAGGCAGCTCACAGCCCAGAGCTGAGATGCTGCCATGGGGAACTAGTAGGAGCCCCACAGATGGGCTGGGCGTTGCACCTCAGGGCTTCTGGTGGCCTGGGGAACCAGTGGGGGGTGACCTGGCCCCTAATTCAGCTTCATTTCTTTCGCTTCATGAGACTTCAATAGAACAGGGTAGTTTTCATTTGCAGAATGTTCCAGTACGCTTTTCATGCCTTTTCATTTTTGTCTGTTTTTCTTTATATATGCTTTATGTGGATTAGAAGACATTAGAAGGCATCACCCATTTCAATTATTTCTTCATATTCTCATGGAAGTTTAATTAGCCCAAAGAAGGTAAATCTCCCAGATCTATATTCTATCCATAGTCACTACCTTCTCTTCTGTTCTTGAACTTTCCTCTGCCAAAAGTACGGTTTCTGGTGAGTAATTCAGTCAAAACAGCTGGTCCCCATAGTCACAACCCTTCTACTTCCCGGCTTCATGGACACTTTCCATGCACCCTTTGCTATGACGTAATTCCTTGAAGCCTTTCTGGGTTTGAAATAGACTCTTAAACAATATTCGCTCTTATGCTACTGCCTTAGGGCCATTCTTTGCAGACACCTTTGTCTGCAGTGTGGCTCTTTTCTCCCTTAACCAGGGGAGGTTTGAGGCACCATTTCTCATTCTACGCTCTCCTCCCAGGTGACCACTTCCCTCCCTGGGCTTTACGTGAATGGAATGGCTTGTAAATGGCAGGACCAAGGATTCCTTTTCTTTGTTTTGATTTGTTTTGTTTTGTTTAAGTATTTTATTTATTTATACGACACAGAGAGAGAGAGACAGCAAGCACAAGCAGGGGAGTGTGAGAGGGAGAAGCAGATCGCAGCTGAATGTGGAGCTCGACCCAGGGCTTGATCCCAGGAACCTGGCATCATGACCTGAGCCTAAGGCAGACACTGAACCAAATGAGCCACTCGGGTGCCCCTGACCCATCAATTTTGTAAAGAATATTCGCACTTGGGTGTCTACCAGTGTGATGTAGAACGTATCTGGTGCTTTTCATTTGATTTCCTGACATGTCTGCTTCTTTTTCTACTGACAGAATTTGTAATTTCCCTTCTTCTCACTCTTCCCTTTAACATAACTGGTATTACTTCACTACGATTATTGTCCTGAGGTTAGTTTTTCTACAAAATCCAAGATACAGTCACAGCATTGGACTCGTGAAGTCTGCCTTTCCCGTGACGACAGCATGCTAAGTGACTGCCAAGAAGTCAATGTGATCACTTCTAATGTGAAAACAAAATAACGAGTGAGAGACTGGTACAGGCCTTTATTTCATCAGGTTAATCAGACTTGTTTCCTGCTTCAATAAGAAACAAAAGCAAGAAGTTTTCTATAGAAACATTTAATGAACAGAAAATAAAGAATTTAATATACACAAAACATATACAATTCTCTTAACCACAAAGGGAAAGTACAACTAATACAAAACAATAAAAAAATAACTTAAATCTTATAAACAGTGAAATAAATAAATAGTTAAATAGGCAGATCAGGATGGTCATCTGAAAGCGACAGGTGTTTGTAACGTTGACTTCATGTTGCCTGAACACATGTGACAAACTGATTCAGTTCATGTCATGATGACAGCCAAAATGAGAGTCTTTGACACTACAGACACATGGCAGTGTGATATTATTAGTCAGAATCATTTCCATGTTGAAAGGGGTCTCACTTCCTGCTCCTTAATCTCTTTTGCAAGGCAGTTGATGCATACAAGGGTTTCATGATCTCGGCTCGGACCATCTCCCAGGCACAAGGGCTGTACTGCTTCTCTTGCAGGTAGAGGGAGATCCTCTGGAAGTAGTTCCTCAGGATGGAGTCCCCATTGACGAGGGGCGTCTCTCCCACCCCAGCCTCCTGCAGGGGACAGGCTTCCAGGTGGCCCAGCTGCTTAGAAAGTCCCGAGCACAGTTCCACCAGGAGAGTTGTGTTCCAGGGAGCAGGTGAGGCCTCTGTGCAGAAGAGGTGGAAGGTCTTCTGGTTTGTCACATGGATGACAGAGAGGGCTTGAGCCTTCTGCAGCTGCTTGCTGTCAAACACCTCCTGGGGGAAGCCAAAGTCGTTTGTGTACTTGTCACAGGAGCTAGCAGACAGTCTCCTCATTTGTCTTAGGAGCATCAAGGCCCTCCAGTGCAGCAGACCGTGGTCCTGAGGAAGGTCACATGCCAGAGAGCTGAGGGAGTGGCAGCTGAGCACCACCAGGGCCACCAAGAAGGAGCAGGGCAGGGCCATGGGTTATCCTGCAAGATGCTGTTGGCCTGGCTGGGGTGGTCACGTCTGGGACCCGTGGCTCTAGCTTCTCTGAACATCTTTTCTTGTGCGTGAGGCTTAAGTAGGGGACATAGGAGTTTTCAATTTCTGAACGTTTCCCTTACTTTCTACTTCTCTTTTTGCTTTCCTTTCTACACTTTCCATTTGGGTTTGGAGCATGGGTTTCTCAACCATGTATTATTTTCTTCAAGAATTATCCTTGCCTCCAGAATCTTTTTGGATGTTTTTTAATTGCATTCCAAGAAAACTTAATAGCAGGGAGACACCGTATATATCATTATATATTGTACTTTTGTCTGTGCTTTAAGATAAAAAAAATTGCAATGTTTATCCAATTCAGGGTCCAGAATGACTAAAAACTTTAAGCTAATAGTTTCATTTTAAAGCTATTGATGCTTATGTATATAAGTAAATTGGATGAGTGACTTATAATTTCTTTACATGTATACAGATTAGTAGATGGAGTACATAAGCAAATTAACAATTCCTAAAAGGACATAATGATTTCGGTGTACCTGGACATTTCCAATCAATCCAGATTGCTAAATGCAAGTGAAAACTGGAATTATTTACTTAACATGTGTTTTTAGTGTACTGAATTTGAATGTTGCCTCATATGACAAAATCATTTTTTTAAGGTTTTTTTAGTTTATTTTACAGAGAGAAAGATACAGAGAGAGTACAAGTAGACAGAGCAGCAGGCACATGGTGAGGGAGAAGCAGGCTCCCACCGAGCAGGGAGCCTGATGCGAGGCTCCATCCCAGCACCCTGGGATCATGGCCTGAGCTGAAAGCAGCCATCCAAGTGACTGAGCCACCCAGGAACCACGACAACATCATCTTTCACTTCACCTGCTACTACCTCCTCTGGAAGGTATTGTCAAAACATTTTTTCTGTTTTACACTAGATAATTACTGAGGTGTTGAATGAGTTTTGTAGAGCTAAATCATAAAATTTAATGTGTTTGTGTTTTCATTTCCAAAGCCTGCATCACAACAGGCCTCAGCCATCAGCAATGGCCACAAGACACCACTGGCAGCTCACCAGTAAGAAAGATCACCTGTCCAGGTAAGACTCTGAGACCCAGGAAATGATGGAGAGAAACTCCTCCATTCCTAAGGGATTCCTGTTATTCCTAGATTTGTCACACTGACCTTGCTGACACTTTGTGTCCTCCAAGAATTCTGTGCCATTGTTTCTTAGGTAATATCCATGAAAATATCGGGTTGAGAGAGTGAGGGATCAAGGATTCTAGATCTCACTGTGGATGCCAAAGGCTTCTTGTCTATTGTTGTGTATGGCAACATGGGGTGTGGGAGGAGTCAACTGCATGACTGACTTAAAATTCCAAGGACAAGTTGGCAGGACCCCTTTTATTTTTTTTAATATTTTATTTATTTATTTGACAGAGAGAGAGAGAGATCACAGTAGGCAGAGAGGCAGGCAGAGAGAGGGGGGAGGCAGGCTACCTGCTGAGCAGAGAGCCGGATGCGGGGCTGGATCCCAGGAGCCTGGGATCATGACCTGAGCTAAAGGCAGAGGCTTTAACCCACTGAGCCACGCAGGCACCCTAGGATCCCTTTTAAACACTCATGAGGTAGCCATGGTGGCTAACGCTACCACTAACCCGTCGCAGTTGCTGCCACTAGAGCTTGTGGACAAATGTATAGGATCAAGAATTCACATTGTGATGAAGAGTGATAAAGAAATAGTTGGCACACTTTTGGGATTTGATGACTTTGTCAATATGGTACTGGAGGAGGTCACTGAATTTGAAATCACACCAGAAGGAAGAAGGATCACTAAATTAGATCAAATTTTGCTAAATGGAAATAATATAACAATGCTGGTTCCTGGAGGAGAAGGTCCTGAAGTATGAATGGATTTCCTTGACTTAACTGTTTTGTGTTATAATGACAAGATAGACATTTTTTTTTAACCTTTTAATGTTTGGAGTCTGTAAAGCTAAGTTTCCCGTTAAAGGGAAATGTTTTGAAGATGCATTGTAAATGCCCATTTTTGTAAGTTAATCATTATTATCTTGGAAAAAGAAGAGCAGTTTGTTCTTTGAATACTAAAATAAAAGCGTTCTTGGTTAAAAAAAAAACACTATTGAGACATTAGGTTTTTCTGCCAATGAGAAAGATGTTTGCAGCTGGCACTGGGTAACCCTCCTCCTTCCAGCACATTGCAGGCTGCTGTCATATTGCAGTCACCCGTGGTGGGGAGACTACCATGGTCCACATCTACATAGGAAAACTCTGTGCTCCTGTGTCCACTTGAACCTTCTCAATCTTGGGAACGACACAGAGAGACCGTTGACTCGATGCTGCCTTACTGTCCTACTATTCCTCCTGCCAATTATAAGTCACTAATCCAGTGGACACTTTCCCATTTCTGTTCTCCTTCCAGGTTCCCACACTGCTGCTGAATTCCAACACTTTCATGTATGCACCATCACCTGTGGTTATCTGAGCAAAGGAGTGTCGTACTCCTGCTGTAACGAGAACTTAGGCAGCATTCCAACAGAGGCACAGTTGAGCTCTGGGATTCTTTGGCTGTAGACATATCGGCAGGGTTCCTGAAATTAGTGTGTTTCTGTGTGGATCTAGACGTCTGGGGACCTTGAGCTCCAAAGCACAGGGATTGTGGGGTTGTGGAGGGAGGGCAAGTGGGCACTCTGGCTCCTGAAGCTGCCAAACCTTGGCTGCCTGTTGCCGGTAGTGCAGGGTAATGTCTCCCAGTCTGACCATGGGCACCAGCCCTGAGCCCTGCCTCTTCTACATCCCCTGGCAGGTTGACCAGAAATGCCTGGGATGAAAAGGTGCTGGGGGTCAGGGCACCTGGGTGTCTCAGTCATTCAAGCATCTTCTTTGGGCTCAGTTCATGATCTCACAGTCCTAGGATCGAGCCCCAACTTACTCAGCGTGGAGTCAGCTGTCCTTCTGACCTTCCCCCTCTCATGCTGTGCCTCTCTCAAATAAATAAACAAAATCCTTAAAATAAAAAAAAAATTGGCAGGGGTGTTCATTCCCCTTGTGCCTGCATCTGTCCTTTGTGCTTGGTTCTCCAATACTTTCCATTATTTAATAATCAATAACACTGGAATTGAAAGTGACTGTGGGCTGAAATTCCTATAGTGATTTCAGATTCATGACTTACACTTTGTCATAGACAGAGTAAGGAAACGGGTTTATGACAGCCTTAGAATCTCTGGGTGTCCACAAGTAGGCTTTGTGTAGCTGGAAGGGACATCCTCAGGAAGAGGTCCCATTTTGGTCACCTCCCTTGTCCCACATGGCTACCAGGGGGCAGTCTCCCTGGAGAGGAGCTTCACTAGGCCACCCTTCAACCTGATCCTGCTCTCTGTTTCCTTTCAGCCACAGCTGCTGTTCCATCACATTGGATGGAAATCTGAGCAAAGCCTCTCTTGCAGGTAGTTCTGCAAAACCTAGAAATTTCATTGCGTTTTTGTCTTCTACTTGCTTTCTTGTGCTGCTCCTCACGGAAACCTTTAAGCTGAGATGACAGCAGAATAGAAAGCTGTTGTGTGAACAGGCTGAGAGGTCCAGAGAGTGAATGCCAAGTGTGCTGTGGGGACTTCTGCCTTGGCGAGGAAGGTAACTGTTAGGACAGCAGAATGTGTTCTGCAGTGAGGGTTGGGGGAGGGTAGAGGGCAGGGTGGGTGCAGAAGGATTAGGAAATAGCATGTTCTTCTGCACTTCCACCTAGATATTTATTCTCGACTCTCAGATGTTCGTAGAAGCCACCGTCTCATCACTGGTGAAAAATAAAAACCCTTCTTGGCAACGGGGGATGAATGGGTCAGGCTTTTCTAGAATTCACAACAGAATTCCAGTTTGGGAGGCTGCCTCCTTTGCAAGTCAGGTACTGACGTGTAGGACACACTGTTCCCGAGAATTGTGTAGGAGGCGACAAACAATATTCTCATATATAGCGGGCAGAATTAAGATAGGACGACTGCTACCGTATTTATGCCCTTCCCTATGGAAGATGCACTTCTAGGTGCCTTTCATAGTTCAGTGAATAATCACGCTATTCTGTTATAATTGTTAAATCTCTTGGTACTCCTGAATTATGCACAACTCACTATTGCTCCATGGATTTCCATGATTTATGTATTTTCAGCTGATTTGACCAATGATTTCTCATTGCTGTAAATATGAGGAGAGAGAATGCCTGACTCAGCTTCCCACCTTTATTTTTGAAGAAAGTCTTTCAGTGTTTATGTGCATGAGAATCTTGTGATGTGGATATCCACCAAACATTGTGGTATTCGGAACATGAGGAAATACTAGCAGCGAACAACAGAGAAGAATTCTTACCATATCAAAATCTCCTGAAAAAACTATGGGGCGTTATGCTGCTGTAGTAAACAGTGTCACAAGGAGGACTTAGGGAACCTAATAATGAAGCTGATAATTCCTGGAAACGATTTTATCCGTAGTAATAGATAATTTGATGAAGGATTGAATGAGGTATCCATTCCTGCCAAGTGAATTCTTAAAGCCAAGCAGTTCACTGATGTGCAAGGAAGTAAGAACCAAGATAGGATAAACCACCCTCAGTAGTTAAGTCATGATGAAACATCAATATAACATTAAACATATTAACATGATCTGCCAGAACATCCATTCCATGAAATCACTCAGGGAAAAAGAAATGACATAAAAGGGCAAACTATGCCCAGAATAACCAACCCCATTATTCCCAGATCCCATGCAATATTCTTCTCCAAGTCAGATGCACTGAATTCTCTTATTCATGCTCCCACCCACTCCGGGGTCTCTACTTATGCATTCCACCAAACTGACTCTCAGGAAGATCAGCAAAGGCATCTGTGTTTCTGACATCGCAGGCAGTTTCAATCCACATCTTCTAGGGATTCCCTGATGGTCTTCAAAGCATATTTACTTCCTTAAAGACACTAACCAGCATCCATCTCTCTGTCAAGAGTCCACTGTCTCCTTTGTGGCTCTTCTCTCCCCTCCCCTCAGTGGCTGAAGACACTCAGAATCAAGTGTATGTCTGTTTCTCACGTGACACGGTCTCCCTGCGTGACCACCTCTGTTTCTGGCTTTTCCTGCTAGATGTGGACCTCAGTCATGGCATTTCTTGTCAAATGCCAGCTCACCTGCCCCTGACACTGGACATACGTGTCTCCATGTCTGCCAGTGACCTGTCGAGGGGTCCACAGCTTTTCTCTGTGCACTTCCTGTGTACTTCAACATCTTCATTTACGCAGCAGGTGAGATAACTCACTTCCTTTCCTTCTTCATTAGAACACTAGGTAGGAGGATTGTTTTTAGATCCCATCCCTACAGCAACCATATTTATATATCCCTACACCAAAGATGTAGACATCAGGATCTGTATTTATTACGTCCTATAAGCCTAAGGGCAATGTGCAAGTTGTCCTAGAGAAAGTCAGTTGTCATTTCCAACGTTAATGCAGTATGATGGTAAATGCATTCTGCTGTCCGATCTCCAACGGAGTTACACAATCAGACCTGGTGTGCCTCTTTGGAAACGCTTTTGTACTTTAGTTCCATAAAGAAAAAATGATAAACTGATTACACATTAAAAATACATTTCATTATATTCTGCTATGTAAAGGGGCACATCTTATTACATAAAAACTGAATATTATCAATATTTACATAAAGAAATATTTAAATAGATAAATAGACATGAGCAAGGTCATCCGTAAGTGACTACTGCTTGTAGAGTTGACATGTTCTGAAAACACTTGACAAACTGACTATGTTCATGGCTTTGGGACAGAGAAGTGAGAGTCTCTGCCACGGCAGAAATCCAGAATGTGTGATGTTATCAGTCAGAGGGAATCAGTTCCATGTTGAAAGGGGTGTCGCTTCTTTCTCCTGAATCTTTCTTGCAAGGCTATTGATGCATACAAGGGTTTCATGATCTCTGCTCGGACCATCTCCCAGGCACATGGGCTGTATTGCAAAGTAGGAGGATGGTTTTTAGATTCTTATCCCTACAGCAACCCAAGATGTAGACATTAGGACCTGTATTTATTATGTCCTGTAGCCTAAGGAAACATACAATTTGTGTTAGAGAAAGTCATTTTTTATTTCCAATGTTAATGCAGTATGATGGATAAATGCATTCTGCTGTCCAGTTTCTAATCAAGTTGCACAATTGGATTGGTTGTGACTCTTTGAAAATACTTTTCTAGTTAAACTTCCATAAAGGAAAAAATAATAAACTGATTAAATTTTAAAATATATTTTATTATATTATGAAATGTCAACCTGCACATAATATTATATGAGAAATCTGACTCAATATTTACATAAATAAATATTTAAATAGATAAATAGACATGAGCATGATCATCTCTCAGTGACTATTACTTGTAGAGTTGACATGATCTGAAAACAATTGACAAATAACTCTGTTCCTATCACCGGCACAGCAGAAATGAGAGTCTCTGACACGGCAGAACTCCAGAAGTTGGGATATTATTAGTCAGAGGGAATCACTTCAACGCGAAATGGTTCTCACTTCTTGCTCCTTAATCTCTTTTGCAAGGCTGTTGATGCATACAAGGGTTTCATGATCTCTGCTCGGACCATCTCCCAGGCACAAGGGCTGTATTGCTTCTCTTGCAGATAGAGGGAGATCCTCTGGAAGTAGTTCCTCAGGATGGAGTCCCCATTGACGAGGGGCGTCTCTCCCACCCCGGCCTCCTGCAGGGGACAGGCTTCCAGGTGGTCCAGCTGCTTAGAAAGTCCCGAGCACAATTCCTCCAGGAGGGTCGTGTTCCAGGGAGCAGGTGAGGCCTCTGTGCAGAAGAGGTGGAAGGTCTTCTGCTTCGTCACATGGACAACAGAGAGGGCTTGAGCCTTCTGCAGCTGCTTGCCGTCAAACACCTCCTGGGGGAAGCCAAAGTCATTTGTGTACTTGTCACAGGAGCTAGCAGACAGTCTCCTCATGTGTCCCAGGAGCAACAAGACCCTCCAGTGCAGCAGACCGTGGTCCTGAGGCAGGTCACATGCCAGAGAGCTGCGGGAGTGGCAGCTGAGCACCACCAGGGCCACCAAGAAGGAGCAGGGCAGGGCCATGGGTTATCCTGCAAGATGCTGTTGTCCTGGCTGGTGTGGGCACGTCTGGGATCCGTGGCTCTAGCTTCTCTGAACATCCTCTCTTGTGCGTGAGGCTTAAGTAGGGGACATAGGAGTTTTCAATTTCTGAACGTTTCCCTTACTTTCTACTTCTCTTTTTGCTTTCCTTTCTACACTTTCTACTGGGATTCAGAGCATGGCTTTCTCAACCTTTCCTTTTTCCTATTGCTGCCTCCTGTCACAGTCTTTGGAATATGTATGTAACTGAACCTTCCAACAAAACTTGGTGACAAGGATCTACAGTCTATATAGTTATGTATGTATAGCTCTGCTTTGTAGATTAAAAAAAGACAGTTCATTTTACTCTGTTTATTTAATTCAAGGTTCTGATTAACTAAAAATTTTAACTGAAAGCTATATTTTAAAGCTATTTATCCTTTACTGGATATCTAAATATGATGAATGACTCTAAATGGTCTACTTAAATGGAAATATAAAAGTGAAATACAAATTAAGTATTTCTAGAAAGACATAATAGTATCGGTGTCCCTAGATACTGAGAATCATTCCAAATTGCTAACAGCCCATGAATTATTCTATTATTTTTGGATGTTTGTTTTTAGTGTACTGTATTTTAGTATGCCCTCAATGAGAAAATGATTTTTAACTTCACTTGCTGCTAGATACCCATCAAGTTCTTCTCAAAATATTTTTTCTATTTATACCAGATAGATTTCCTGATGCAATGAATAAGTTTAGAAGAATTAAATGATTATGTAGAATCTATTTGTATTTCATTTCCAAAGCCTGCATCAAAACAAGGCTCAAACACCAGCAACATCCACAAGACAGCCCATGGCATGTTGAAGCCTTGTTCCCAACCCTAACAACTACTTGTTACGTTGTTGGAAGCACTTGGACAAGTGTTCCCTCTGGTGGGGGGTGGGGGTGTGCTGTAATGGGGAGGGACCATGCAGCTCCAGAGCAGGAAGGATGGGGAAAAACTCAGGACCTTCTGCTCACTTTTACTAGGAACGTATCTGCTCTTTTTAATAAAAAGGGTATTTTTGTTGAAGTGCATGGCTTATAACATTAGCAGAGTCCGTTCATTCCAGGAAAGTTTTTGTTTGTGTTTGTTTGCTTGCTCTGGAGGAAAAAGTCCCACCAGGGGACTGATTTCTATATAAAACACAAACCTGTGTGCACACCACACCTGGTCACTGTCTAGCCCACCTTAACCCCTTGCTGGCAGCCTCCCCTTTAAAGACTGTGAGGGGGCACAGAACAGCAGCCTCCTGCTACTATCTCCTCTCTGCTCCTGCCACTGTGACATCACTGCAGTGGGGACATTCCCTCAGGTCAACAATAGTCACCAGGAGAAAAGAAAACAACAAGGCTTCTGATAGGAGAGTTTTGAAAAAACGTGGAAATTTCAAACAACTTTCGTTCTTCTTTGTGGCTTTGTAATTGGAAGTAAAAGGGCCAGAAAGAAACCACAAAGGAAAAGGAAGCAGCTGTGTGAATGGGCAGCAGAGGATCCTGAGGAGGGAGGGAGGAGGACGGGGAGCTCACAGGAGGTTTCTACACGGGGAAACACTGTGATTGGAGAGTGAAAGGATGGGATCTCGGTGGGCATGGAGGAAAGGGAAATGTGCTGTACCAGAATGTATAGAGTATGAGGACATAGGTACAGTGTATATGTATACCTATTACATTATCGTGTAACTAATTACATTCAATGGATAGGCCACCTGTTCCCAATGGGTATTTTTTTTTTTCACAACGATATTTTGGAATATCAGCCCTTGCAGTCAGTTACAGGGAAAGGCTAAGAGAAGATCATTTTTTTAGGGAAAACATAAGAATATAGTCCCCATCTGTTAAACTCTCACTCAGTGAAGATCCTAGATCCTTTGAAATGTGCCACTTCATTATTACAACAGCTCCAGGAATATTTCCTTCCTATTTCACATCTGGGGAAACTGAGCAGTAGAGCGTTTAAATGAGGTTTTCATGGTCAAACAATGGGGCGGAAGCAGAATCCAGATGCAGGGCACAGTCCTGTAGCCCATATCATAAATTCCTGCCTGAAGTTCCTCTTGGGAAATTCTGAATCTTCCCTTTTTCCACACTTCCTGGAGATCATTCTTCCCTGGTTGTGTCCCACCTGCACTGGCTGCTCCATCTCTGTGCCCCTGACAGGCTCCCCTTCTCCTTCTCAGCCTTAAAAGTTAAAGGTTCTCTGAACCTTTAGGGCATCTTCTCATTCCACTCTCACGTGACTTGGAAGGACCTTCAGTACCATACCTCGATTTCCAAATATGCAAGGGACATTGCCATTTAATGTCTCCAGGGCATGCATTGTTGGGGAGTCCAGACTCATCCCTGCATCTCCAATGGGAAGTCTGTTGTCACCTCTTCCTGACTTCCCTCCTTCAGTCTCCTGGTCACAGAGCCCCTTGGCCTCTAGCACTGTGAAGAGGTAGCCTCAGACTATTCTAGAGTGATTCCTTTCCCTCTCCCTCTGCTGGCAAAGCCATGAGATTTCCCTCTGCTCTTCATAGGGGGAGCATAGTGGAGATTCCAAAGGGAGAACTCACAAACCTTTGGGCTTCACCAACTAGGGAGGACTGGACATTAACCGTCCAGGTCCTTCTTGTGTCAGAAGCAATAGGTCCCCCCTGTGAAGCTGCCCAGGGCCAGGAGGCAGCTCAAGCCCAGAGCTGAGAGGCTGCCTCGGGGAACCAGTAGGAGCCCCGCTGAGGGGCTGGGCGCTGCACCTGAGGGCTTCTGGTGCCCTGGAAAAACAGTGGGGGTTGCCCTGGCCTCCAGTTCATCTTCAGTTCTTTCTATTCATGAGTCTTCAATAGAACAGGGTAGATTTCATTTGTGGAATGTTCTTTCCTGTACGCTTTCATGCCTTTTCATTTTTGTTTGCTTTTCTTTATATATGCTTTATGGATTAGAAGATATTAGAAGACATCACCCATTTCAATTATTTTTCATTTTTTCATGGAGGTTTAATTAGCCTAAAGAAGGTAAATCTCCCAGATCTGTACTCTATCTATAGTCTTTAGCTACTGTTCTGTTCCTCGCCTTTCCTCCACTGCTAATATGGTTTCTGGTGAGTAATTTGGTCAAAACAGCTGGTCCCCGTGGTCACAACCCTTCTACTTCCCGGCTTCATGGACCCTTTCCATGCACTCTTTGCTATGGTGCAATTCCTGGAAGCCTTACTCACCTTTGAAATAGACTCTTAACCAATATTCACTCTTACGCTACTGCCTTAGGGCCATTCCACCTTTGTTTGCAGTGTGGCTCTTTTCTCCCTTAACCAGGGGAGGTTTGAGGCACCATTTCTCATTCTACACTCTCCTCCCAGGCAACCACTTCGCTCCCTGGGCTTTACATGAATGGAATGACTTGTAAATAGCAGGACCAAGGATCTCTTTTGTTTGTTTTGTTTTGTTTTGTTTAAAGATTATATTTATTTATATGACACAGAGAGAGAGAGAGAGACAGTGAGCACAAGCAGGGGCAGTGTGAGAGGGAGAAGCAGATCCCAGCTGAACACAGAGCTTGACACGGGCCTTGATCCCAGGACCCCGGCATCAAGACCTGAGCCAAAGGCAGACACTTAACAAATGAGCCACTTGGGTGCCCCTGAACGATCCATTTTGTAAAGAATATTCGCACTTGGGTGTCTACCAGTGTGACGTAGTACGTGTCTGGTACTTTTCATTTTATTTCCTGACATGTCTGCTTCCTTTTATACCTACAGAATTCGTATTTTCCCTTCTTCTCACTCTTCCCTTTAACATAACTGATATTACTTCACTGCGATTATTGTCCTGAGGTTAGTTTTTCTACAAAATCCAAGATACAATCACAGCATTGGACTTGTTAAGTCTGCCTTTCCCGTGACGACAGCATGCAAAGAGACTTCCAGGAAGTGGATGCGATTACTTCTACGTGAATCACGAAATAATGAGGAAGTGAATGGTACAATCCGTTCTATCATCAGGTTGTTATCAGACTTGTTTCCTGCTTCAATAAGAAACAAATGCAAGAAGTTTTCTATAGAAACATTTAATGAACAGAAAATAAAGAATTTAATAAATGTAAAACATATATAATTCTCTTAACCACAAAAGGAAGGTACAATGAATACTATACAATGAAAATAACTGAAATCTTATAAATAGTTAAATTATTGTTAAATAGGGAGATCAGCATGGTCATCTGAAAGCAACAGGTGTTTTTAGCGTTGACTTGATGTTGCTTAATACTCCAGAGAACATGTGACAAATTGACTGTGTTCATGTCTTCGCAACAGCAGAAATGAGGGTCCGACACAGCAGAACTCTGGAATATGTGATGTTATCAGTCAGAGGAAATCATTTCCATGTTGAAAGGGGTGTCACTTCTTTCTCCTGAATCTTTCTTGCAAGGCGGTTGATGCATACAAGGGTTTCATGATCTCTGCTCGGACCATCTCCCAGGCACAAGGGCTGTATTGCTTCTCCTGCAGGTAGAGGGAGATCCTCTGGAAGTAGTTCCTCAGGATGGAGTCCCCATTCACGAGGGGCGTCTCTCCCACCCCCTCATGCAGGGGACAGGCTTCCAGGTGGTCCAGCTGCTCAGAGAGTCCCGAGCACAATTCCTCCAGGAGGGTCGCACTCCAGGGGGCAAGTGAGGCCTCTGTGCAGAAGAGGTGGAAGGTCTTCTGCTTCGTCACATGGACAACAGAGAGGGCTTGAGCCTTCTGCAGCTGCTTGCCGTCAAACACCTCCTGGGGGAAGCCAAAGTCGTTTCTGTACTTGTCACAGGAGCTAGCAGACAGTCTCCTCATTTGTCTTAGGAGCATCAAGGCCCTCCAGTGCAGCAGACTGTGGTCCTGAGGCAGGTCACATCCCAGGGAGCCAAGGGAGTGGCAGCTGAGCACCACCAGGGCCACCAAGAAGGAGCAGGGCAGGTCCATGGGGTATCCTGCAGATGCTGTTGACCTGGCTGAGAAGAGCACGTCTGGGTGGCTATAGCTTCTCTGAACATCTTCTCTTGTGCGTGAGGCTTAAGTAGGGGACATAGGAGTTTTCAATTTCTGAACGTTTCCCTTACTTTCTACTTCCCTTTTTGCTTTTCTTCCTACACTTTCTACTTGGGTTTGGAGCAAGGGTTTCTCAACCATGTATTATTTTCCTTAAGTATTATCCTTGCCTCCAGAATCTTTTTGGATGTTTTTTAATTGCAACTTCCAATAAAACTTAATAGCAGGGAGACACAGTACATATCGTTATATATTGTGCTTTCATCTGTCCTTTACGATAAAAAATACGTGTAACATTTATCCAATTCAGCGTTCAGAATGACTAAAAATTTTAACCTAATAGTTATATTTTAAAGCTATTGATGCTTAAGTATGTTAGTAAATTTGATGAGTTACTTTTAATTTCTTTACATGTATACAGTGTAGTGTATGGAGTACACAAGCAAATTAACAATTTCTAAAAGGACATAATGATTTCGGTGTACCTGAATATTTCAAATCAATCCAGATTGCTAAATACAACTGAAAAGTTGAATTATTTATTTAACATGTGATTTTAGTGTACTGAATTTGAATGTTGCCTCATAGGACAAAGTCATTTTTTAAAGATTTTTATTTCTTTATTTAACAGAGAGATTGATACAGAGAGAGTGTAAGTAGACAGAGCAGCAGGCAGACAATGAGGGAGAAGCAGGCACCCACCGAGCAGGGAGCCTGATGCGAGGCTTCATCCCAACACCCTAGGATCATGGCCTGAGCTGAAAGCAGCCACCCAAGTGACTGAACCACCCAGGCACCACGACAACATCATCTTTAACTTCCCCTGCTACTACCTACTCTGGAAGGTATTGTCAAAATATATTTTCTGTTTAACACTAGATAATTACGGATGTGTTGAATGAGTTTTGTAGAGCTAAATCATAAAATTTAATGTATTTGTGTTTTCATTTCCAATGCCTGCATCACAACAGGCCTCAACCATCAGCAATGGCCACAAGACACCACTGGCATCTCACCGGTAAGAAAGATCACCTGTCCAAGTAAGACTTTGAGACACAGGAGATGACAGAGAGAAACTCCTCCAATCCTAAGGGATTCCTGTTACTCCTAGATTTGTCACACTGACCTTGCGCTTAGTGTCCTCCAAGAATTCTGTGCCATTGTTTCTTATGTAATATCCAAGAAAACCCAATGAAAGACAATAAATTCCAAGGTTTTGTTAGAGCACTCCAAGGCATTGCAAGTGCCCCCAGCAGGAAGCCTGGTTCTTGTCTGGGATGAAGAGGTGTCAAGGTTCTATTCCAGATGACTGGATTTTCCCAGCAGCACCTCACTGACAAGGTAGTTATCACCTCTACTAACATATTTCTTCTAGAGTGACTGAGTGTCCTCCACCCAGGTTCTCCTGGGCTCACTCCTGAGGACAGGCACACCATGTCCGGAGGACTCTAGATTCCTCTACTGTGCAGGGGCTTGTTTCCTTGTTACTGCCCCTAGGTCCTTGCCCCTGCCCCTGGAGTGTTTGTGTTGGGGACCCTCTCTCTTGCTGACCTCCTCCTCTCCTGACCAGAGGAAGGTGTCAACCCCTCAGATGCTGAGGGTGAACGTTTGTTTTCTCCAAGTAGAGGAAAGAATGATTATAATCCTTTTATCTTGGATAAAGGAATACATTTATTGTGTCATCACAGCTCTTAATTTTCCCTTTTTTCATTTTTTTATAAGTAAGCGCCACACACAGCATGAACCCTAACGTAGGGCTTGAATTCACAGTCTGACATCAAGACCTAAAGTTAGAGTAAGAATCAGATCCTTAACCAGTTGAGCCACCCAGGATCCCCCATGGTTCAAATTTTCCTGAAACTAGAGAACACTTCTTAGCTCAAATTTCTGTGCTGAGCATAGGGGGAATTCACTGGCTTTCTCAGGAGAAACTTCCATCAAAGAAAGTAATAACTTTCACTAGCTCATTCAGCCTGTGTGTTTCCAGTAGACAGCTTCATCTAGTCTTCTGTCTGGTGCTCAGAATGCAGGGAGTGAGGCTCAGGCTATGGTGTCAGGGACACACTTCCTTGTTGCCTTTCCATATTCATGGTGTTGCATTTTCAACTTAAGTAACAACAACAAAGAGAATTTGAAAAACTTAATATTTCCACATGCCTTACTGGACATACTTTGACTTGCTGGTCCTGATATATTCTGTCATCGTAAGGATCACAGAAATGGAAGGAAGAGAATGACCAAGGGGCTGCCCCGGGTTTTTCTTACATTTTTAAGACATCAGTTTTTCTGTTTCTCATGTCAGATTTCCTCGAAAGCAAAACATGGCAGCTGTGAGTGGGGAAGGGGGAAAGACAACTATTATGTCTAAACGTGACAAAAGTGAAAGAGTGGCCTGTCTGCTGAGAAAATGGCAGAGTGTACGTCAGTGAAGTTTGATGCAGCAAGACTGGGGACGAGCAGCTCCAGCAGATGAGGGGAATGAAGGCTGTACTGAGTTATTGCAAGTGAGGAAAGTGCCTCTGCCAGAGGATCCCACAAGACCTAATCTTGGGTCCCCATGAGGTTCTCAGCTCTACAAGAGGAGCCACCTCATTTTCCTTTTGTTCAATCAACATGTACTCGGCTCTGAGGAGAGATGAGAGGAGTCACACCAACCAGCTCACAAGAGACTGGCGACCAGGACTCCAGCTGCTCACCCTCCCTGGAAGGAGACAGGATCCTTCCCCTGCCTGAGAGCTCTACCTACCTGATAGGTCCACTCAGGCCTGGAAAAGTTTGCCTGAGAAATGCAATATGAAGACAAGGGGAATTGAAAGATCTTGCATGATTCTTGGATTAGAATAATGATGAGGATCATTTAGATGACAACACTAAAGCTGATTTCAGTCTAACCCTTCTGAGATCTTTGAAACCATTACCTCTGTCTTCTCAGAAACCCCATTTGGATTCCGCTTATCTCTGCAGCTGTTTGGAGAGAAACAGAAACCCAGAGGGAGAATTATTCAGATTGAACCAATATCCAAGGTAGAACACAAAGGAGCTGTGAGATAATGGCTGGTCTGGAAGCAGTTGTTAAAAGATGTGAAGAATAGAAATGGACAGAGGATTTGCGACCCAGGAGAGGCCATGGCATGGAATCAGTCAGGTTGAGAGTGTGAGGGATCAAGGATTCTAGATTGCACCGCAGATGCCAACGGCTTGTGGTCTGTGGTTGTGTTTGGCAACAGAGAGTGTGGGAGGAGTCAACTGCATGACTGACTTGAAGTTCCAAAGACAAGTTGGCAGGATCCATTTTGAATACTCATGAGAGCAGGGAGGAGTTAAGATGGTGGAGAAGTAGTGGGCTGAGGTGATATCAGGTAGCAGTAGATCAGCTAGATAATTTACCACACCAATCCAAACACCTACCAATCCAACAGGAGATTGAAGAGAAGAAGAGCAGCAATGCTAGAAACAGAAAGTCGACCCCTTTCTTAAAGGTGGGACCTGCAGAGAGCGAATCCAAAGTGACGGCAAGATAGACCTCGTGGAGTGGGTCCAGCACCCGGCAAGTGGTGAAGCAATGGAGCACAAAATTCAGAACTTTTAAAAGCTGTTCCACTGAGGGACATCGCTCCAGAGGCTAAGCCAGGGTGAAGCCCATGCGCAGAGAGCATGGTCTTATGTCCTGCGGGGACACTGAAGGGCCGGTGGTGTTTGAGCATTGCAGAGCTCCAAGGTAGAGTGGGGAAGCCGGGTAGAGATATGGAGCCCAGAAGTGATCTCTCAACTCAGGCCTACCTTAACCTGTGATCCGTGGCTTAGGCAGGCCACTGCTCTGTTAGCAGAGACCACACAAGCTCCTGAAAGACCCCCACAGAAGAGAGCAGGGATCTGCTGGGTTTGGAGACTCCAGATGGGGCTGTGTGCCAGAGATGCTTGGTCACAGTCTGGAGAAGCTTGGAGTGCAGCCAGAGGCCAGGAAGATGGGAGTGATTGAGCGCTTTTCTCCAAAGGCACACTCTGGAGTGGGGCCCTGAGCTCTCGGCTCCTCTAGGCCAGAGATTGGGAGGCCACCATTTTCATTCCATCCTCCAGAACTCTATGGAAAACCTTCAGAGAACAAAAGCTCCTCACAGCGAACCCAAGCGAATTACTTAGCCCTGCCACTGGTAAGGGTGGTGCAATTCCACCTCGGGAAAAGACACTTGAGAATCACTACAACAGGCCCCTCCCCCAGAAGATCAGCAAGAAATTCAGCCAAGACCAAGTTCACTTCCAAGGAGAACAGTGGAATTTCAGAAAAGGAGCAAGCAAAGCATGAAATCATGGCTTTCTCCCCATGTTCTTTAGTCTGGCACAATTAATTAATATTTTTTAATTTTATTTTTTTCTTAAGCCAAAATTGTTTTGACTTTTACTCTTTCCTCCTTTAACATTTTTTAACTAGCTTATCTTAACGATACCTTTCATTAAAAAAATCTTTTTTGAAAAGTCATTATTATACTCACATATTATCCTTCATTGTATCTAACTTTATTTTTGTATACATATAGGGTTTTTTCTTCTAAAAAAATTTGGGATACAACTTCTTCTAATAGTTCAAAATATACGCTAAATCTACACAGGTCTTTGTTCTACTCTCCAGCCTGAGCAAATTCTCTCCACTTATCTTATCAACTCCTTTTTTAGAATTTTTTTTTTAAAACTTCCATCCCTTCATCTTGTTTATGTGTGTGTGTGTGTGTGTGTGTGTGTGTGTGTGCATTTTTCATTCTTTAAAATTTTGGGAGATAGTTTATTTTAATAGACCAAAATACTCCCAAAATTAAGGGGGTGACTCTGTTCTAGCCACTAATCTAATATATACATATTTTTTTATATTTTTTCTTTATTTAATTTTTTTTTTCTGAACTCCTTTTTCCTCCTATCTTCCCCCCATGATTTGGGGTCTCTTCTGATTTGGTTAGAGCACATTTTCCTGGGGTTCTTGCCCCCCTTTTAGTATTTTATTCACTCCTTCATATATTCTTAATCTGGATAAATTGACAAGGTGGAAAAATGCACCACAAAAAAATGAACAAGAGGCAGTACCAAGGGCTAGGGACCTAATCAATATGGACTTTGGTAATATGTCAGATCTAGAGTTCAGAATGATGATTCTCAAGGTGCTAGCTGAGCCCAAAAAGGCATGGAAAATATTTGAGAAACCCTATCAGGAGAAATAAAAGCCCTATCTGGAGAAATAAAAGAACTAAAATCTAACCAAGTTGAAAGAAAAAAAGCTATTAATGAGGTGCAATCAAAACTAGTGGCTCTTACTGCTAGGATAAATGAGGCAGAAGAAAGAATTAGTGATATAGAACACCAGATGACAGAGGATAAAGAAGCTGAGCAAAAGAGAGACAAACAACTACTGGACCATGAGGGGAGAATTCAACAGATAAGTGACACAATAAGACAAAACAGCATTAGAGTAATGGGGTTTCTAGAAGAACAAGAGAGAGAGAAGGGAGCAGAAGGTATATTGGAGAGCATTATTGTAGAGAATTTCCCTAATATGGCAAAGGGGACAAGCACCAAAATGCAGGAGGCACAGAGAAGCCCCCTCAAAGTCAATAAGAATAGGCCCACAGCCCATCAGATAATAGCCAACCTGTAAAATTTACAAGTCTTAGTGACAAAGAGAAAACCCTGAAAGCAGCCTAGGACAAGAAATCTGTAACTACAATGGTAAAAATATTAGATTGGCAGTGGACTTATCCACAGAAACCTGGCAGGCCAGAAAGAACTGGCATGATATATTCAGAGCACTCATCGAGAAAAACATGCAGCCAGGAATACTATATCCAGCTAGGCTATCACTGAAAATAAAAGGAGGAGATAGAAAGCTTCCAGGATGAACAAATACAAAAACAATTTGTAAACACCAAACCACCTCTACAGGAAATATTGAAAGGGGTCCTCTAAGAAAAGAGAGAGCCTAAAAGTAGCAGACCAGAAACAGAGACAATATACAGTAAGAGTCACCTTACAGGCAATATAGTAGCACTAAATTAATATCTCTCAATAGTTACCCTGAATGTAAATCGGCTAAATGCCCCAAGCAAAAGACCCGGGGTATCATAATGGATAAAAAAAAAAAAGAAACCAAAACCATCAATATGCTGTCTACAAAAAACTCATTTAAGACCCAAAGACACCTCCAGATTTAAGGTGAGGGGATGGAAAACAATTTACCATGCTAATGGACATCAAAAGAAAGCTGTGGTGACAATCCTTATATCAGATAAATTATATTTCAAGCCAAAGAGTATAATAAGAGAAGAGGAAGGAGACTATATCATACTCAAATGGTCTGTCCAACAAGAAGATCTAACAATTGTAAGTATCTATGCCCCTAACATGGGCGTAGCCAATTATATAAATCAAATAATAACAAAATCAAAGAAACACATCGACAAGAATACAATAATAGTAGGGGACTTGACAGCCCACTCACTGAAATGGATGGATCGTCCAAGCAAAAGATCAACAAGGAAATAAAGGCCTTGAGTGACACACTGGACCAGAGGGACATAACAGATATATTCAGAACATTCCATCCCAAAGCAACAAAAAACATGTTCTTCTCCAGTGCACATGAAACATTCTCCAGAATACATCACATCCTGGGTCATAAATCAGGTCTCAACTGGTATCCAAAGACTCGGATCATTCCCTGCATACTTTCACACCATAATGCTCTGAAGCTAGAACTCCATCACAAGACAAAATTTGGAAAGAACCCAAATACCTGGAGACTAAAGAGCATCCTTGTAAAGAATGAATGGGTCAACCAGGAAATTAAAGAAGAATTGAAAAAATTCATGGAAACAAATGATAATGAAAACACAATGGTTCAAAATCTGTGGGATACAGCAAAGGCAGTTCTAAGAGGAAAATATATAGTGATACAAGACTTTCTCAAGAAAAAAGAAAGGTCTCACATACATGACCTAACCCTACACATAAAAGAGCTGGAGAAAGAACAACAAGGAAAGCCAAAGCCCACCAGGAGAAGAGAAATAGTAAAAATCAGAGCAGAAATCAATTAAATAGAAACCAAAAAAACAATATAACAAATCAATTAAACTAGGAGCTGGTTCTTTGAAAGAATGAATAAGATTGGTAAACCCCTGGGCCAGACTTATCAAAAAGAAAAGAGAAAGAACCCAAATAAAGAAAATCATGAATGAAAGAGGAGAGATCACAACCAACGAGAAAGAAATACAAACAATTATAAGAACATATTATGAGCAACTGTACACCAGCAAATTTGACCATCTGGATGAAATGGATGCATTCCTAGAGATGTGCTAACTACCACAACTGAACCAGGAAGAAAGAGAAAACCTGAACAGACCCATAACCAGTATGGAGAGTGAAGCAGTCATCAAGGATCCCATCAAAAAAGAGAATTACAGACCTATATCCTTGATGAACACAGATGCAAAAATTCTAACCAAAATACTAGCCAATAGGATCCAACAATACATTAAAAGGATGGTTTACCACGACCAAGTGGGATTTTTTCCTGGGCTGCAAGGTTGGTTCAACATCCGCAAATCAATCAATGTCATACAATACATTGATAAAAGAAAGAACAGGAACCATATGATACTCTCAATAGATGCTGAAAAGGCATCTGACAAAGTATAGCATCCTTCCCTGTTCAAAACTCTTCAAAGTGTACGGATAAGGGTACATACCTCAGTATCATCAAAGCGATCTATGAGAAACCCACTGCGAATATCAGTCTCAGTGGAGAGAAACTGGGAGTTTTTCCACTGAGATCAGGGAACACGGCAGGGATATCCTTTGTCACCACTGCTATTGAACATAGTACTAGAAGTCCTAGCCTCAGCAATCAGGTAACAAAAAGAAAAGGCATCAAAATCAGCAAAGAAGAAGTCAAACTATCACTCTTTGCAGATGATATGATACTATAGGTGGAAAACCCAAAAGACACCACTCCAAATATGCTAGAATTTACATAGGAATTCAGTAGAGTGTCAGGTTATAAAGTCAATGCACAGAAATCAGTTGCATTTCTCTACACCAACAACAAGACAGAAGAAAGAGAAGTTAAAAAATCAATCCCATTTACAATTGCACCCAAAACCATAAGATACCTAGGAAGAAACCTAACCAAAGAGGCAAAGAATTCATACTCAGAAAACTATGCAGACTCATGAAAGAAATTGAGGAAAACACAAAGCAATGGAAAAATGTTCCACTTTCATGGATTGGAAGAACAAATATTATGAAAATGTCTACACTACCTAAAGCAATCTACACATTTGATACAATCCCTATCAAAAGCCCATCCATTTTTTTTTCAAAGAAATAGAACAAAAAATCCTACAATTTATATGGAACCAGAAAAGACCTCGAATAGCCAGAGGAATACTGAAAAAGAAAGCCAAAGTTGGTGGCATCACAAATCCAGACTTCAAGCTCCATTTCAAAGCTGTCATCATCAAGACAGTATGGTACTGGCACAAAAACAGACACATAGATCAATGGAACAGAATAGAGAGCCCAGAAACAGACCCTCAACTCTATAGTCAACTACTCTTCGACAAAGCAGCAAAGAATGTCCAATGGAAAAAAGACAGCCTCTTCAACAAATGGTATTGGGAAAATTGGACAGCCACATGTAGAAAAATGAAATTGGACCATTTTCTTACACCACACACAAAAATACACTCAAACTGGATGGAGGACCTAAATGTGAGAAAGGAATCCCTCAAAATCCTTTAGGAGAACACAGGCAGCAACCTCTTCCACCTCAACTGCAGCAACTACTTCTAGGAATATCACCAAAGGCAAGGGAAGCAAGGGCAAAAAGGAACTATTGGGACTTCATCAAGATCAAAAGCTTCTGCACAGCAAAGGAAACAGTTAACATATTAAAGCAAAAGAAAACTGACAGAATGGGAGAAGATATTTGCAAAGGAAATATCAGATTAAGGGCTAGTATCCAAAATCTATAAAGAACTTTTCAAACTCAACACCCAAGGAACAAATAATCCAATCAAGAAATGGGCAAAGGGGGGCACCTGGGTGGCTCAGTGGTTAAAGCCTCTGCCTTCAGCTCAGGTCATGATCTCAGGGTCCTGAGATCGAGCCCCGCATCAGGCTCTCTACTTGGCAGGGAGCCTGCTTCCCCCTCTCTCTCTGACTGCTTCTCTGCCTAATTGTGATCTTTGTCTGTCAAATAAATAAATAAAATCTTTAAAAAAAAAAAGAAATGGGCAAAGGACGTGAATAGACATTTCCTCAAAGAAGGCATCCAGATGACCAACAGACATATGAAAAAGTGCTCCACATCACTCGGCATCAGGGAAATACAAATCAAAACCACAATGAGATACCACCTCACACCTGTCAGAATGGCTAAAATTAACAACTCAGGAAATGAAAGATGCTGGCGAGGATATGGAGAAAGGGGAACCCTCCTACACTGTTGGTGGGAATGCAAGCTGGTGCAACCACACTGGAAAACAGCATGGAGGTTCCTCAAAAAGTTGAAAATAGATCTACCCTATGATCGAGCAATTGCACTACTGGGTATTTACCCTAAAGATACAAACATAGTGATCTAAAGGGGCACGTGCACCCGAATGTTTACAGCAGCAATGTCCACAATAGCAAAACTATGGAAAGAACCTAGACCTCCATCAACAGATGAATGAATAAAGAAGATGTGGTGTATATATATATATAATGGAATACTATGCAGCCATCCAAAGAATTGAAATCCTGCCATTTGTGACGGTGTGGATGAAACTAGAGTGGTTATGCTTAGAGAAAGAAGTCAATCAGAGAAAGACAATAATCATATAATCTCCCTGATTTGAGGAAGTTGAGAGGCAAGGTGGGTGGTTTGGGGATAGGAAAAGAATAAATGAATCAAATGGGATCAGGAGGGAGACAAACCATAAAAAGACTCTTCATCGCACAAAGCAAAGTGAGGGTTGCTGGGGGGAAGGGAGGGACATGGAGGTGGGGTTAGGGACATTGGGGAGGGTATGTGCGATGGTGAGTGCTGTGAAGTGTGTAAACCTGTGGATTCACAGACCTGTACCCCTGGGGTCAATAATACATTATGTTAATAAAAAAATTAAAAAACAATAAAATAAATACTCATGAGACATTAGATTTTTCTGCCAATGATATAGATATTTGTGGCTGGCACTAGAGTGACCCTCCTCCTTCTAACACATTGCAGGCTGCTGTCCTGTCAGGGTCACCCGTGGTGGGGACACTACCATGGGACACATGTGCCTAGAAGAACTCTGTGCTCCCAGTGTCCACTTGAACCTTCTCAGTCTCGGGAAGGACACAGAGAGACAGTTGACTTGAATCTGCCCTAGTGTCATACTATTCCACTTCCTGAGGATAAGTCACTACCAGTGGATACTTTCTCATTTCTAGTCTCCTTCCAGGTTCCCACATTGCTGATGACTTTCAACATTTTCATGTTTCCAGACGTCAGCTGTGGTTTTCTGAGCAAAGGAGTGTCCTACTCCTGGTGTAACGAGAACTTAGGCAGCATTCCAACACAGGCACAGTTGAGTTCCGGTATTCTGTGTGCAGGGTCCTTGGAACTAGCGTGTTTCTGGTTGGGACTGGATGTCTGGGGGTCTTCAGCTCCACAGCACAGCAATCAGCTGATAGGGAGGGTTAGGGAGGGCAAGTGGGCACTCTGTCTCCTGAAGCTGCCAAAGCTTGGCTGCTTGTGGCCAGTAGTGCAGGGTGATGTCTCCCAGCCTGTCCCTGGGCACCCAGCCCTGAGCCCTGCCTCCTCTACGTCCCCTGGAAGGTTGACCGGAAATGCCTGGGGATGGAAAGTTGGTGGGGGTCAGGCCGCCTGGGTGGCTCAGTCCTTTAAGCATCTGCCTTGAGCTCAGGTCATCATCTCATGGTCCTAGGATCGAGTCCTACATTAGCCTACCTCCTCAGTCGGGAGTGTGCTGCTCCATCTGACCTTCCCCCCTTTCATGCTCTGCCTCTCTGCCTCTCTCAAATAATGAAATAAAATCTTTTTAAAAAATGCTCACTCCCATCGCTCCTGCATTGGGCCCTTGCTGCTTGGTTCTCCAACACTTTCCAGTATTTAATAATCAAGAACATTGGGATTGAAACTGACTATGGTTATAGGAGTTTTCAGGACAAGACTTACTCTTTGTCATAGACAGAGTAAGGAAACAGGATTATGACAGTATTAGAATCTCTGGATGTCCACAAGTACGCTTCTTGTAGCTGGAAGGGACAGCCTCAGGAAGAGGATCCATTTTGGTCAGCACCCTTGTCGCATTTGGCCACCAGCGGGCAGTCTCCCTAAAGGGAGCTTCACTAGGCCACCCTTCAACCTGATCCTGCTTTCTGTTTCCTTTCAGCCACAGCTGCTATTCCATCACATTGGATGGAAATCTGAGCAAAGCCTCTCTAGCAGGTGGTTCTGCAAAACCTAGAGATTTCATTGTGTTTTTGCTTTCTACTTGCTTTCTTGTGCTGCTCCTTAGAAAAATCATTAAGCTGAGATGACAGCAGAACAGAAAGCTGTTGTGTGAACAGGCTGAGAGGTCCAGAGAGTGAATGCCAAGTGTGCTGTGGGGACTTCTGCCTTGGCGAGGAAGGTAACTGTTAGGACAGGGGAATGTGTTCTGCAGTGAGGGTTGGGGGAGGGTAGAGGGCAGGGTGGGTGCAGAAGGATAAGGAAATAGCATGTTCTTCTGCACTTCCACCTAGATATTTATTCTCGACTCTCAGATGTTCGTAGAAGCCACCGTCTCATCACTGGTGAAAAATAAAAACCCTTCTTGGCAATAGGGGATGAATGGGCCAGCCCTTTCTAGAATTCACAACAGAATTCCAGTTTGGGAGACTGCCTCCTTTGCAAGTCAGGTACTGACTGTAGGACACACTGTTCCCAAGAATTGTGTAGGAGGAGACAAACAATATTCTCATATATAGCTGTCAGAATTAAGATAAGACGACTGCTACCATATTTATGCCTTTCCCTATGGAAGATGCACTGCTAGGTGCCTTTCAGTGCATATTTCATAGTTCAGTGAATATTCACGCTGTTCTAATTGTTAAATCTGTTGGTACTCCTGAATTATGCACAACTCACTATTGCTCTATGGATTTCCATGATTCATGTATTTTCAGCTGATTTGACCAATGAGTTCTCATTGTTGTAAATATGAGGAGAGAGAATGCCTGACTCAGCTTCCCACCTTTATTTTTGAAGAAAGTCTGTCAGTGTTTATGTGCATGAGAATCTTGTGATGTGGATATCCACCAAACATTGTGGTATTCAGAACATGAGGAAATACTAGCAGTGAGCAAAGAGAAGAATTCTTACCACATCAAACTCTCTAGAAAAAGCAATGGGGTATTATGCCGCTATAGGAGACAGTATCACAAGGAGGACGTAGGGAACCTAATTAATGAAGCCGATAATTCTGGGAAACATTATTTTTTCCATAGTAATGATAATTTGATGAAGGATTGAATGAGTTATCCATTCCTGCCAAGTGAATACTTAAAGCCGAGCAGCACACTGATGTGCAAGGTAATAAGAACCAAGATAGGATAAACCACTGTCAGAAATTTAGTCATGATGAAAAATAAATACAACATTAAACATATTAATATGATTTGCAGAACATCGAATCCATGAAATCACTCAGGGGAAAAGAAATGACATAAAAGGGCAAACTATGCCCAGAATAATGAACTCCATTATTTCTAAATCCCATGCAAAATTCATTTTTTTAAAGATTTATTTATTTATTTATTTGACAGAGAGAGAGAGAGAGAGATCACAAGTAGGCAGAGAGGCAAGCAGAGAGAAAGGAAGGGAAGCAGAATCCCTGCTGAGCAGAGAGTCCTATGCGGGGCTCGACCCCAGGATGCTGGGATCATGACCTGAGCAGAAAGCAGAGGCTTTAACCCACTGAACCACCCAGGCACCCCTCCCATGCAATATTTTCTCCAAGTCAGATGCACTGACTTCTCTTATTCATGCTTCCATCCATTCCAGGGTGGTCTCTGCTTATGCATGCCACAAAACCGACTCTCAGGAAGGTCAGCAAAGGCATCTGTGTTTCTGACATCGCAGGCAGTTTCAGTCCACATCTTCCAGGAATCCGTTGATGCTCTTCGAAGCACATTTACTTCCTTAAAGACACTCACCAGCATCCTCTCTTACCCTGTGCTGTATGGCCAAGAGTCCACCGTCTCCTCTGTGGCTCTTCTCTCCCCTCCCTTCAATGGTTGAAGAGCCTCAGAATCAAGTGTATGTCTGTTTCTCACATGACACGGTCTCCCTGCATGACCACCTCTGTTTCTGGCTTTGCCTCGTAGATGTGGACCTCAGTCATGGCATTTCTTGTCAAATGCCCTTTCACCTCCCCCCGACTGGACATACGTGCCTCCATGTCTGCCAGCGACCTGTCGAGGGGACCACAGCTTTTCTGTGTGCACTGCCTGTGTGCTTCACCTGTTCGTTCTAGCAGCAGGTGAGAGAAGTCACTTCCTTTCCTTCTTCATTAGAACACTAGGTAGGAGGATTATTTTTAGATTCCCATCCCTATAGCAACCGTATTTATATATCCCTACAACCAAAGATGTAGACATCAGGATCTGTATTTATTATGTCCTATAGCCTGAGGTCAACGTGCAAGTTGTCCTAGAGAAAGTCAGTTGTCATTTCCAATGTTAGTGCAGAATGATGGTCAATGCATTCTGCTGTCCGATTTCCAACGGAGTTACACAATCAGACCTGGTGTGTCTCTTTGAAAACACTTTTGTACTTAAAGTTCCATAAAGGAAAAAATGATAAACTGATTACATATTAAAAATATATTTTATTATATTCTGTTATGTAAAGGTGCAAATCATATTATATGAAAACTGAATCTTATCAATATTTCCATAAATATTTAAATATATAAATAGACACAAGCAAGGTCATCTGTAAGCGACTACTGCTTGTAGAGTTGACACGTTCTGAAAACACTTGACAAATTGACTGTGTTCATGGCTTTGGGACAGAGAAGTGAGAGTCTCTGGCACGGCAGAACTCCGGAATGTGTGATGTTATCAGTCAGAGGGAATCATTTCCATGTTGAAAGGGGTGTCGCTTCTTTCTCCTGAATCTTTCTTGCAAGACGGTTGATGCATACAAGGGTTTCATGATCTCTGCTCGGACCATCTCCCAGGCACAAGGGCTGTATTGCTTCTCTTGCAGATAGAGGGAGATCCTCTGGAAGTAGTTCCTCAGGATGGAGTCCCCATTCACAAGGGGCTTCTCTCCCACACCTGCCTCCTGCAGGGGACAGGCTTCCAGGTGGCCCAGCAGCTCAGAGAGTCCTGAGCACAATTCCCCCAGGAGGTTCGTGTTCCAAGGAGGAGGTGAGGCCTCTGTGCAGAAGAGGTTGAAGGTCTTCTGGTTCGTCACATGGACGAAAGGGAGGGCTTGAGCCTTCTGCAGCTGCTTGCCATCAAACACCTCCTGGGGGAAGCCAAAGTCCTTTGTATAGTTGTCACAGGAGCTAGCAGACAGTCTCTTCATTTGTCTCAGAAGCATCAAGGCCCTCCAGTGCAGCAGGCCATGGTCCTGAGGCAGGTCACATGCCAGAGAGCTGAGGGAGTGGCAGCTGAGCACCACCAGGGCCACCAAGAAGGAGCAGGGCAGAGCCATAGGTTATCCTGCAGATGCTTTTGGCCTGGGTGGGGTGGGCACGTCTGGGGCCCGTGGCTCTAGCTTCTCTGAACATCTTCTCTTGTGCGTGAGGCTTAAGTAGGGGACACAGGAGTTTTCGATTTCTGAACGTTTCCCTTACTTTCTACTTCTCTTTTTGCTTTCCTTTCTACACTTTCTACTTGGGTTTGGAGCATGGGTTTCTCAACCATGTATTATTTTCTTTAAGTATTATCCTTGCCTCCAGAATCTTTTTGGATGTTTTTTAATTCAAACTTTCAAGAATACTTAATAACAGGAGACACAGTATATATTGTTACATATTGTATTTTTGTCTGTGCTTTAAGATAAAAAAAAGTGTAAGGTTTAACCAGTTCATGGTCCAGAATGACTAAAAATTTTAAGCTAATAGTTATATTTTAAAGCTATTGATGCCTATGTATATAAGTAAATTTGATGAGTAACTTTTCTTTACATGTATACAGTGTAGTATAGGGAGTACATATGCAAATAACGATTTCTAAGAGGACATAATGATTTCAGTGTACCTGGACATTTCAAATCAATCCAGATTGCTAAATGCAAGTGAAAAATGGAATTACTTACTTAACATGTGTTTTTAGTGTCCTGAAATTGAATGTTGCCTCATAGGACAAAATCATTTTTTGAAGATTTTTATTCATTTATTTGGCAGAGAGATAGATGCAGAGAGAGTACAAGTAGACAGAGCAGCAGGCAGACAGTGAGGGAGAAGCAGGCTCCCACGGAGCAGGGAGCCTGATGCAAGGCTCCATGCCAGGACCCTGGGATCATGACCTGAGCTGAAAGCAGCCACCCAACTGACTGAACCACCCAGGCACCACGACAACATCATCTTTAACTTCCCCTGCTACTACTGTACTCTGGAAGGTATTATCAAAATATTTATTCTGCTTACACTAGATAATTACTGAGGTGTTGAATGAATTTTGTAGAGCTAAATCATAAAATTTAATGTGTTTGTGTTTTCATTTCCAAAGCCTGCATCACAACAGGCCTCAAACATCAGCAATGGCCACAAGACACCACTGGCAGCTCACCAGTAAGAAAGATCACCTGTCCAGTTAGACTCTGAGATCCAGGAAATGATGGAGAGAAACTCCTCCAATCCTTAGGGATTCCTGTTATTCCTGGATTTGTCACACTGACCTTGCTGACAGTTTGTGTCCTCCAAGAATTCTGTGCCATTGTTTCTTATGTAATATCCAAGAATACCCAATGAACGACAATAAATACCAAGGTTTTGTTAGAACGCTCCAAGTCATTGCAAGTGCCCCCAGCAGGAAGCCTGGTTCTTGTCTGGGAAGAGGAGGTGTCGAGGTTCTATTTCCACATGACTGGATTTTCCCAGCAGCACCTCACTGACAAGGTAGTTATCACCTCTACTAACATATTTCTTCTAGAGTGACTGAGTGTCCTCCACCCAGGTTCTCCTGGGCTCACTCCTGAGGACAGGCTCACCATGTCCGGAGGACTCTAGATTCCCCTACTGTGCAGGGGCTGGTTTCCTTGTTAGCAAAGCAGTTTCTGCCCCTAGATCCTTGCCCTTGCCCCTGGCGTGTTTGTGTTGGGGACCCTCTCTCTTGCTGACCTCCTCCTCACCTGACCAGGTAACAAAGGTGTCAACATCCCTCAGATGCTGAGGTGAATGATTCTATTCTCCAAGTAGAGGAAAAACCAGTTATAATCCTTTCACCTTGAATAAGGGAATACATTTATTGTACCACCACAGTGCTTAATTTTCCGGTTTTTCATTTATTTAAGTAAGCTCCTCACACAGGGTGGACCCTAACTTGGGTCTTGAACTCACAGTCTGACATCAAGATCTGAAGGTAGAGTAAGAATCAGATCCTCAACAAGTTGAGCCACCCAGTGTTCCCCATGGTTCAAATTTTCCTGAAACTAGGGAACACATGTTACGTCCAAAATTTCTGAGTGGAGCACAGGGAATTCACTGACTGGGTCTCTGGGAAACTTCCAGCACAGAAACTGATGACTTTCACTAGCTCATTCAGACTGTGTGTTGACAGTAGGCAGCTTCATCTGGCCACCTGTCTGGTGCTCAGAATGCAGGGGGGTGAGGCCCAGGCTATGATGTCAGGGACACACTTCCTTGTTGCCTTTCCTCATTCACGGTGTTGCATCTTCAAATTAAGTAACAACAACAAAGAGAATTTGAAAAACTTAATATTTCCACATGCTTTACTAGACATACTCTGACTTGCTGGTCCTGATCAGTTTCTAGGTCATCATGAGGATCACACAGAGGGAAGGAAGAGGAGGGCCAAGGGGCTGCCCCGGGTTTCTCTTTCATTTTTAAGACATCAGTTTTTCTGTTTCTCATGTTAACTCTCCTCGAAAGCAAAACATGGCAGCTGTGAGTGGGGAAGGGGGAAAGACAACTATTATGTCTAAACGTGACAAAAGTGAAAGAGTGGCCTGTCGGCTGAGAAAATGGCAGAGTGCACGTCAGCCAAATTTGATGCAGCAAGACTGGGGACGAGCAGCTCCGGCAGACGAGGGGAATGAAGGCTGTACTGAGTTATTGCAAGTGAGGAAAGTGCCTCTGCCAGAGGATCCCACAAGACATAATCTTGGGTCCCCCTGAGGTTCTCAGCTCTACAAGAGGAGCCACCTCATTTTCCTTTCGTTCAATCCACATGTACTCGGCTCTGAGGAGAGATGAGAGGAGTCACACCAACCAGCTCACAAGAGACTGGCGACAAGGACTCTAGCTGTTCACCCTCTTTGGAAGGAGACGGGATCCTTGCCCTGCCTGAGAGCTCTACCTACCTGATAAGTCCACGCAGGCCTGGAAAAGTTTGCCTGAGAAATGCAATATGAAGACAAGGGGAATTGAAAGATCTTGCATGATTCTTGGATTAGAATAATGATGAGGATCATTTAGATGACAACACTAAAGCTGATTTCAGTCTAACCCTTCTGAGATCTTTGAAACCATTACCTCTGTCTTCTCAGAAACCCCATTTGGATTCCGCTTATCTCTGCAGCTGTTTGGAGAGAAACAGAAACCCAGAGGGAGAATTATTCAGATTGAACCAATATCCAAGGTAGAACACAAAGGAGCTGTGAGATAATGGCTGGTCTGGAAGCAGTTGTTAAAAGATGTGAAGAATAGAAATGGACAGAGGATTTGCGACCCAGGAGAGGCCATGGCATGGAATCAGTCAGGTTGAGAGTGTGAGGGATCAAGGATTCTAGATTGCACCGCAGATGCCAACGGCTTGTGGTCTGTGGTTGTGTTTGGCAACAGAGAGTGTGGGAGGAGTCAACTGCATGACTGACTTGAAGTTCCAAAGACAAGTTGGCAGGATCCATTTTGAATACTCATGAGAGCAGGGAGGAGTTAAGATGGTGGAGAAGTAGTGGGCTGAGGTGATATCAGGTAGCAGTAGATCAGCTAGATAATTTACCACACCAATCCAAACACCTACCAATCCAACAGGAGATTGAAGAGAAGAAGAGCAGCAATGCTAGAAACAGAAAGTCGACCCCTTTCTTAAAGGTGGGACCTGCAGAGAGCGAATCCAAAGTGACGGCAAGATAGACCTCGTGGAGTGGGTCCAGCACCCGGCAAGTGGTGAAGCAATGGAGCACAAAATTCAGAACTTTTAAAAGCTGTTCCACTGAGGGACATCGCTCCAGAGGCTAAGCCAGGGTGAAGCCCATGCGCAGAGAGCATGGTCTTATGTCCTGCGGGGACACTGAAGGGCCGGTGGTGTTTGAGCATTGCAGAGCTCCAAGGTAGAGTGGGGAAGCCGGGTAGAGATATGGAGCCCAGAAGTGATCTCTCAACTCAGGCCTACCTTAACCTGTGATCCGTGGCTTAGGCAGGCCACTGCTCTGTTAGCAGAGACCACACAAGCTCCTGAAAGACCCCCACAGAAGAGAGCAGGGATCTGCTGGGTTTGGAGACTCCAGATGGGGCTGTGTGCCAGAGATGCTTGGTCACAGTCTGGAGAAGCTTGGAGTGCAGCCAGAGGCCAGGAAGATGGGAGTGATTGAGCGCTTTTCTCCAAAGGCACACTCTGGAGTGGGGCCCTGAGCTCTCGGCTCCTCTAGGCCAGAGATTGGGAGGCCACCATTTTCATTCCATCCTCCAGAACTCTATGGAAAACCTTCAGAGAACAAAAGCTCCTCACAGCGAACCCAAGCGAATTACTTAGCCCTGCCACTGGTAAGGGTGGTGCAATTCCACCTCGGGAAAAGACACTTGAGAATCACTACAACAGGCCCCTCCCCCAGAAGATCAGCAAGAAATTCAGCCAAGACCAAGTTCACTTCCAAGGAGAACAGTGGAATTTCAGAAAAGGAGCAAGCAAAGCATGAAATCATGGCTTTCTCCCCATGTTCTTTAGTCTGGCACAATTAATTAATATTTTTTAATTTTATTTTTTTCTTAAGCCAAAATTGTTTTGACTTTTACTCTTTCCTCCTTTAACATTTTTTAACTAGCTTATCTTAACGATACCTTTCATTAAAAAAATCTTTTTTGAAAAGTCATTATTATACTCACATATTATCCTTCATTGTATCTAACTTTATTTTTGTATACATATAGGGTTTTTTCTTCTAAAAAAATTTGGGATACAACTTCTTCTAATAGTTCAAAATATACGCTAAATCTACACAGGTCTTTGTTCTACTCTCCAGCCTGAGCAAATTCTCTCCACTTATCTTATCAACTCCTTTTTTAGAATTTTTTTTTTAAAACTTCCATCCCTTCATCTTGTTTATGTGTGTGTGTGTGTGTGTGTGTGTGTGTGTGTGCATTTTTCATTCTTTAAAATTTTGGGAGATAGTTTATTTTAATAGACCAAAATACTCCCAAAATTAAGGGGGTGACTCTGTTCTAGCCACTAATCTAATATATACATATTTTTTTATATTTTTTCTTTATTTAATTTTTTTTTTCTGAACTCCTTTTTCCTCCTATCTTCCCCCCATGATTTGGGGTCTCTTCTGATTTGGTTAGAGCACATTTTCCTGGGGTTCTTGCCCCCCTTTTAGTATTTTATTCACTCCTTCATATATTCTTAATCTGGATAAATTGACAAGGTGGAAAAATGCACCACAAAAAAATGAACAAGAGGCAGTACCAAGGGCTAGGGACCTAATCAATATGGACTTTGGTAATATGTCAGATCTAGAGTTCAGAATGATGATTCTCAAGGTGCTAGCTGAGCCCAAAAAGGCATGGAAAATATTTGAGAAACCCTATCAGGAGAAATAAAAGCCCTATCTGGAGAAATAAAAGAACTAAAATCTAACCAAGTTGAAAGAAAAAAAGCTATTAATGAGGTGCAATCAAAACTAGTGGCTCTTACTGCTAGGATAAATGAGGCAGAAGAAAGAATTAGTGATATAGAACACCAGATGACAGAGGATAAAGAAGCTGAGCAAAAGAGAGACAAACAACTACTGGACCATGAGGGGAGAATTCAACAGATAAGTGACACAATAAGACAAAACAGCATTAGAGTAATGGGGTTTCTAGAAGAACAAGAGAGAGAGAAGGGAGCAGAAGGTATATTGGAGAGCATTATTGTAGAGAATTTCCCTAATATGGCAAAGGGGACAAGCACCAAAATGCAGGAGGCACAGAGAAGCCCCCTCAAAGTCAATAAGAATAGGCCCACAGCCCATCAGATAATAGCCAACCTGTAAAATTTACAAGTCTTAGTGACAAAGAGAAAACCCTGAAAGCAGCCTAGGACAAGAAATCTGTAACTACAATGGTAAAAATATTAGATTGGCAGTGGACTTATCCACAGAAACCTGGCAGGCCAGAAAGAACTGGCATGATATATTCAGAGCACTCATCGAGAAAAACATGCAGCCAGGAATACTATATCCAGCTAGGCTATCACTGAAAATAAAAGGAGGAGATAGAAAGCTTCCAGGATGAACAAATACAAAAACAATTTGTAAACACCAAACCACCTCTACAGGAAATATTGAAAGGGGTCCTCTAAGAAAAGAGAGAGCCTAAAAGTAGCAGACCAGAAACAGAGACAATATACAGTAAGAGTCACCTTACAGGCAATATAGTAGCACTAAATTAATATCTCTCAATAGTTACCCTGAATGTAAATCGGCTAAATGCCCCAAGCAAAAGACCCGGGGTATCATAATGGATAAAAAAAAAAAAGAAACCAAAACCATCAATATGCTGTCTACAAAAAACTCATTTAAGACCCAAAGACACCTCCAGATTTAAGGTGAGGGGATGGAAAACAATTTACCATGCTAATGGACATCAAAAGAAAGCTGTGGTGACAATCCTTATATCAGATAAATTATATTTCAAGCCAAAGAGTATAATAAGAGAAGAGGAAGGAGACTATATCATACTCAAATGGTCTGTCCAACAAGAAGATCTAACAATTGTAAGTATCTATGCCCCTAACATGGGCGTAGCCAATTATATAAATCAAATAATAACAAAATCAAAGAAACACATCGACAAGAATACAATAATAGTAGGGGACTTGACAGCCCACTCACTGAAATGGATGGATCGTCCAAGCAAAAGATCAACAAGGAAATAAAGGCCTTGAGTGACACACTGGACCAGAGGGACATAACAGATATATTCAGAACATTCCATCCCAAAGCAACAAAAAACATGTTCTTCTCCAGTGCACATGAAACATTCTCCAGAATACATCACATCCTGGGTCATAAATCAGGTCTCAACTGGTATCCAAAGACTCGGATCATTCCCTGCATACTTTCACACCATAATGCTCTGAAGCTAGAACTCCATCACAAGACAAAATTTGGAAAGAACCCAAATACCTGGAGACTAAAGAGCATCCTTGTAAAGAATGAATGGGTCAACCAGGAAATTAAAGAAGAATTGAAAAAATTCATGGAAACAAATGATAATGAAAACACAATGGTTCAAAATCTGTGGGATACAGCAAAGGCAGTTCTAAGAGGAAAATATATAGTGATACAAGACTTTCTCAAGAAAAAAGAAAGGTCTCACATACATGACCTAACCCTACACATAAAAGAGCTGGAGAAAGAACAACAAGGAAAGCCAAAGCCCACCAGGAGAAGAGAAATAGTAAAAATCAGAGCAGAAATCAATTAAATAGAAACCAAAAAAACAATATAACAAATCAATTAAACTAGGAGCTGGTTCTTTGAAAGAATGAATAAGATTGGTAAACCCCTGGGCCAGACTTATCAAAAAGAAAAGAGAAAGAACCCAAATAAAGAAAATCATGAATGAAAGAGGAGAGATCACAACCAACGAGAAAGAAATACAAACAATTATAAGAACATATTATGAGCAACTGTACACCAGCAAATTTGACCATCTGGATGAAATGGATGCATTCCTAGAGATGTGCTAACTACCACAACTGAACCAGGAAGAAAGAGAAAACCTGAACAGACCCATAACCAGTATGGAGAGTGAAGCAGTCATCAAGGATCCCATCAAAAAAGAGAATTACAGACCTATATCCTTGATGAACACAGATGCAAAAATTCTAACCAAAATACTAGCCAATAGGATCCAACAATACATTAAAAGGATGGTTTACCACGACCAAGTGGGATTTTTTCCTGGGCTGCAAGGTTGGTTCAACATCCGCAAATCAATCAATGTCATACAATACATTGATAAAAGAAAGAACAGGAACCATATGATACTCTCAATAGATGCTGAAAAGGCATCTGACAAAGTATAGCATCCTTCCCTGTTCAAAACTCTTCAAAGTGTACGGATAAGGGTACATACCTCAGTATCATCAAAGCGATCTATGAGAAACCCACTGCGAATATCAGTCTCAGTGGAGAGAAACTGGGAGTTTTTCCACTGAGATCAGGGAACACGGCAGGGATATCCTTTGTCACCACTGCTATTGAACATAGTACTAGAAGTCCTAGCCTCAGCAATCAGGTAACAAAAAGAAAAGGCATCAAAATCAGCAAAGAAGAAGTCAAACTATCACTCTTTGCAGATGATATGATACTATAGGTGGAAAACCCAAAAGACACCACTCCAAATATGCTAGAATTTACATAGGAATTCAGTAGAGTGTCAGGTTATAAAGTCAATGCACAGAAATCAGTTGCATTTCTCTACACCAACAACAAGACAGAAGAAAGAGAAGTTAAAAAATCAATCCCATTTACAATTGCACCCAAAACCATAAGATACCTAGGAAGAAACCTAACCAAAGAGGCAAAGAATTCATACTCAGAAAACTATGCAGACTCATGAAAGAAATTGAGGAAAACACAAAGCAATGGAAAAATGTTCCACTTTCATGGATTGGAAGAACAAATATTATGAAAATGTCTACACTACCTAAAGCAATCTACACATTTGATACAATCCCTATCAAAAGCCCATCCATTTTTTTTTCAAAGAAATAGAACAAAAAATCCTACAATTTATATGGAACCAGAAAAGACCTCGAATAGCCAGAGGAATACTGAAAAAGAAAGCCAAAGTTGGTGGCATCACAAATCCAGACTTCAAGCTCCATTTCAAAGCTGTCATCATCAAGACAGTATGGTACTGGCACAAAAACAGACACATAGATCAATGGAACAGAATAGAGAGCCCAGAAACAGACCCTCAACTCTATAGTCAACTACTCTTCGACAAAGCAGCAAAGAATGTCCAATGGAAAAAAGACAGCCTCTTCAACAAATGGTATTGGGAAAATTGGACAGCCACATGTAGAAAAATGAAATTGGACCATTTTCTTACACCACACACAAAAATACACTCAAACTGGATGGAGGACCTAAATGTGAGAAAGGAATCCCTCAAAATCCTTTAGGAGAACACAGGCAGCAACCTCTTCCACCTCAACTGCAGCAACTACTTCTAGGAATATCACCAAAGGCAAGGGAAGCAAGGGCAAAAAGGAACTATTGGGACTTCATCAAGATCAAAAGCTTCTGCACAGCAAAGGAAACAGTTAACATATTAAAGCAAAAGAAAACTGACAGAATGGGAGAAGATATTTGCAAAGGAAATATCAGATTAAGGGCTAGTATCCAAAATCTATAAAGAACTTTTCAAACTCAACACCCAAGGAACAAATAATCCAATCAAGAAATGGGCAAAGGGGGGCACCTGGGTGGCTCAGTGGTTAAAGCCTCTGCCTTCAGCTCAGGTCATGATCTCAGGGTCCTGAGATCGAGCCCCGCATCAGGCTCTCTACTTGGCAGGGAGCCTGCTTCCCCCTCTCTCTCTGACTGCTTCTCTGCCTAATTGTGATCTTTGTCTGTCAAATAAATAAATAAAATCTTTAAAAAAAAAAAGAAATGGGCAAAGGACGTGAATAGACATTTCCTCAAAGAAGGCATCCAGATGACCAACAGACATATGAAAAAGTGCTCCACATCACTCGGCATCAGGGAAATACAAATCAAAACCACAATGAGATACCACCTCACACCTGTCAGAATGGCTAAAATTAACAACTCAGGAAATGAAAGATGCTGGCGAGGATATGGAGAAAGGGGAACCCTCCTACACTGTTGGTGGGAATGCAAGCTGGTGCAACCACACTGGAAAACAGCATGGAGGTTCCTCAAAAAGTTGAAAATAGATCTACCCTATGATCGAGCAATTGCACTACTGGGTATTTACCCTAAAGATACAAACATAGTGATCTAAAGGGGCACGTGCACCCGAATGTTTACAGCAGCAATGTCCACAATAGCAAAACTATGGAAAGAACCTAGACCTCCATCAACAGATGAATGAATAAAGAAGATGTGGTGTATATATATATATAATGGAATACTATGCAGCCATCCAAAGAATTGAAATCCTGCCATTTGTGACGGTGTGGATGAAACTAGAGTGGTTATGCTTAGAGAAAGAAGTCAATCAGAGAAAGACAATAATCATATAATCTCCCTGATTTGAGGAAGTTGAGAGGCAAGGTGGGTGGTTTGGGGATAGGAAAAGAATAAATGAATCAAATGGGATCAGGAGGGAGACAAACCATAAAAAGACTCTTCATCGCACAAAGCAAAGTGAGGGTTGCTGGGGGGAAGGGAGGGACATGGAGGTGGGGTTAGGGACATTGGGGAGGGTATGTGCGATGGTGAGTGCTGTGAAGTGTGTAAACCTGTGGATTCACAGACCTGTACCCCTGGGGTCAATAATACATTATGTTAATAAAAAAATTAAAAAACAATAAAATAAATACTCATGAGACATTAGATTTTTCTGCCAATGATATAGATATTTGTGGCTGGCACTAGAGTGACCCTCCTCCTTCTAACACATTGCAGGCTGCTGTCCTGTCAGGGTCACCCGTGGTGGGGACACTACCATGGGACACATGTGCCTAGAAGAACTCTGTGCTCCCAGTGTCCACTTGAACCTTCTCAGTCTCGGGAAGGACACAGAGAGACAGTTGACTTGAATCTGCCCTAGTGTCATACTATTCCACTTCCTGAGGATAAGTCACTACCAGTGGATACTTTCTCATTTCTAGTCTCCTTCCAGGTTCCCACATTGCTGATGACTTTCAACATTTTCATGTTTCCAGACGTCAGCTGTGGTTTTCTGAGCAAAGGAGTGTCCTACTCCTGGTGTAACGAGAACTTAGGCAGCATTCCAACACAGGCACAGTTGAGTTCCGGTATTCTGTGTGCAGGGTCCTTGGAACTAGCGTGTTTCTGGTTGGGACTGGATGTCTGGGGGTCTTCAGCTCCACAGCACAGCAATCAGCTGATAGGGAGGGTTAGGGAGGGCAAGTGGGCACTCTGTCTCCTGAAGCTGCCAAAGCTTGGCTGCTTGTGGCCAGTAGTGCAGGGTGATGTCTCCCAGCCTGTCCCTGGGCACCCAGCCCTGAGCCCTGCCTCCTCTACGTCCCCTGGAAGGTTGACCGGAAATGCCTGGGGATGGAAAGTTGGTGGGGGTCAGGCCGCCTGGGTGGCTCAGTCCTTTAAGCATCTGCCTTGAGCTCAGGTCATCATCTCATGGTCCTAGGATCGAGTCCTACATTAGCCTACCTCCTCAGTCGGGAGTGTGCTGCTCCATCTGACCTTCCCCCCTTTCATGCTCTGCCTCTCTGCCTCTCTCAAATAATGAAATAAAATCTTTTTAAAAAATGCTCACTCCCATCGCTCCTGCATTGGGCCCTTGCTGCTTGGTTCTCCAACACTTTCCAGTATTTAATAATCAAGAACATTGGGATTGAAACTGACTATGGTTATAGGAGTTTTCAGGACAAGACTTACTCTTTGTCATAGACAGAGTAAGGAAACAGGATTATGACAGTATTAGAATCTCTGGATGTCCACAAGTACGCTTCTTGTAGCTGGAAGGGACAGCCTCAGGAAGAGGATCCATTTTGGTCAGCACCCTTGTCGCATTTGGCCACCAGCGGGCAGTCTCCCTAAAGGGAGCTTCACTAGGCCACCCTTCAACCTGATCCTGCTTTCTGTTTCCTTTCAGCCACAGCTGCTATTCCATCACATTGGATGGAAATCTGAGCAAAGCCTCTCTAGCAGGTGGTTCTGCAAAACCTAGAGATTTCATTGTGTTTTTGCTTTCTACTTGCTTTCTTGTGCTGCTCCTTAGAAAAATCATTAAGCTGAGATGACAGCAGAACAGAAAGCTGTTGTGTGAACAGGCTGAGAGGTCCAGAGAGTGAATGCCAAGTGTGCTGTGGGGACTTCTGCATTGGTGAGGAAAGTAAGCCTTAGGACAGAGGAATGTATTCTGGAATGGTGTTGGGGGAGGGTAGAGTGCAGGGTGGGTGTGGAAGGTTAAGGAAATAGCATGTTCTTCTGCACTTCCACCTAGATATTTATTCTTGACACTCAGATGTTCACAAAATCCACTGGTGAAAATAAAAACCCTTCTTGGCAATGGGGGATGAATGGGTCAGTCTTTTCTAGAATTCATAACAGAATTCCAGTTTGGGAGGCTGCCTCCTTTGCAAGTCAGGTACTGAAGTGTAGGCCACACTGTTCCCAAGAATTTTGTAGGAGGAGACAAACAATATTCTCATATATAGCTGTCAGAATTAAAATAAGATGACTGCTACCATATTTATGCTGTTCCCTGCGGAAGATGCACTCCTATGTGTCTTTCAGTGCATGAGATCAGTGAATTCACGCTATTCTGTCATAATTTTTAAATCTGTTGGTAATCCTGAATTCCACACAACTCACTATTGCTCTATGGATTTCCATGATTCATGTATTTTCGGCTGATTTGACCAAAGATTTCTTATTGCTGTAAATATTAGAAGAGAGAATGCCTGAGCCAGCTTCCCACCCTCATTGTTGAAGAAAGTCTGTCAGTCTTTATGTGCATGAGAATATTGTGATGTGGATATCCACCAAACATTGTGGTATTCAGAACATGAGGAAATACTAGCAGCGAGCAACAGAAAATTCTTACCACATCAAACTCTCTAGAAAAAGCAATGGGGTATTATGACGCTGTAGGAAACAGGGTCACATAGAGGGGCTAAGGAACCTAATTAATGATGCCAAATAATTCCAGGAAACATGATCTTATCCATAGTAATAGATAATTTGATGAAGGATTGAATGAGCTATCCACTCCTGCCAATTGAATTCTTAAAGTCGAACATCTCGCTGATGTGCACGTTAGTAAGAACCAAGACAGGATAAACCACCGTCAGTAGTTCAGTCATGAGGAAAAATAAATATAACATTAAACATATTAACATGATTTAAAGAACACTGATTCCATGAAATCACTCAGGGAAAAAGAAATAACATAAAAGGGCAAACTATGCCCAAAATAGCAAACCCCGTTATTCCCAGATCGCATGTAATATTCTTCTCCAAGTCAGATGCACTGACTTCTCTTATTCATGCTCCCACCTGCTCCAGGGTGGTCTGCTTATGCAATCCACCAAACCGACTCTCAGGAAGGTCAGCAAAGGCATCTGTGTTTCTGACATCACAGGCAATTTCAATCCACATCTTCCTGGAATCCGCTGATCGTCTTCGAAACACATTTACTTCCTTAAAGACACTCACCAGCATCCTCTCTTACCCTGTGCTATATGGCCAAGAGTCCACCGTCTCCTTTGTGGCTCTTCTCTCCCCTCCCTTCATGGTTGAAGAGCCTCAGAATCAAGTGTATGTCTGGTTCTCACATGACACAGTCTCCCCGCATAACCACCTCTGTTTCTGGCTTTGCCTCCTAGATATGGACCTCAGCCATGGCGTTTCTAGTCAAATGCCATGTCACCTCCCCCCCGACACTGGACATACGTGTCTCCATGTCTGCCAGTGACCTGTCAAGGGGTCCACAGCTTTTCTGTGTGCACTTCCCGTGTGCTTCAGCTTCTCTCTTCTAGCAGCAGGTGAGAGAAGTCACTTCTTTTCCTTCTTCTTTAAAACACTAAATGGAAGGACTGTTTTTAGATTCCATCCCTACAGCAACCATATTTATATATTCCAGAACCAAAGATGTAGACATCAGGATCTCTATTTATTATGTCCTATAGCCTAAGAGCAATGTGCAAGTTGTCCTAGAGAAAGTCAGTTGTCATTTCCAACGTTAATGCAGTATGATGGTAAATGCATTCTGCTGTCCGATCTCCAACGGAGTTACACAATCAGACCTGGTGTGCCTCTTTGAAAATGCTTTTGTACTTAAAGTTCCATAAAGAAAAAAATGATAAACTGATTACATATTAAAAATACCTTTCATTATAATCTGCTATGTAAAGGGGCACATCTTATTACATGAAAACCGAATCTTATCAATATTTCCATAAATAAATATTTAAATAGATAAATAGACACGAGCAAGGTCATCTGTAGGCAACTACCACTTGTAGAGTTGACACGTTCTGAAAACACTTGACAAATTCACTGTGTTCATGTCTTCGCAACAGCAGAAATGAGAGTCTCTGACACGGCAGAACTCCGGAATGTGTGATGTTATCAGTCAGAGGGAATCATTTCCATGTTGAAAGGGGTGTCACTTTCTTCTCCAGAATCTTTCTTGCAAGGCTGTTGATGCATACAACGGTTACATGATCTCTGCTCGGACCATCTCCCAGGCACAAGGGCTGTATTGCTTCTCTTGCAGATAGAGGGAGATTCTCTGGAAGTAGTTCCTCAGGATGGAGTCCCCATTGATGAGGGGCATCTCTCCCACCCCGTCTCCTGCAGGGGACAGGCTTCCAGGTGGCCCAGCTGCTCAGAGAGTCCTGAGCACAATTCCTCCAGGAGGGTCGTGTTCCAGGGAGCAGGTGAGGCCTCTGTGCAGAAGAGGTGGAAGGTCTTCTGGTTCATCACATGGACGACAGAGAGGGCTTAAGCCTTCTACAGCTGCTTGCCATCAAACACCTCCTGGGGGAAGGCAAAGTCATTTTTGTACTTGTCACAGGAGCTAGCAGACAGTGTCCTTATTTGTCTCAGGAGCATCAAGGCCCTTCAGTTCAGCAGGCCGTGGTCCTGAGGCAGGTCACATGCCAGAGAGCTGAGGGAGTGGCAGCTGAGCAACACCAGGGCCACCAAGAAGGAGCAGGGCAGGGCCATCGGGGATCCTACAGATGCTGTTGGCCTGGCTCAGGTTGGCAAGTCAGGGACCCGTGGCTCTAGCTTCTCTGAACATCTTTTCTTGTGTGTGAGGCTTAAGTGGGGGACATAGGAGTTTTCGATTTCTGAACGTTTCCCTTACTTTCTACTTCTCTCTTTCCTTTCCTTTCTACACTTTCTCCTGGATTGTAGAGCATGGGTTTCTCAACCATTTCTTTTTCATATTGGGGCCTCCTGTCACAGTCTTTTGAATATTTATGTAATTGAACCTTTCAACAAACTTGGTAACATGGATCTACAGTCTATATAGTTATGTATGTAGAGCTCTGCTTAGTAGATAAGAAAAGAAAGTGTTCATTTTATTTATTTAATTCAGCTTTAAAATTGACAAAAATTTCAACTGAGAGCTATATTTTAAGCTATTTATTCTTTACTGGATATCTAAATATGATGAATGACTTCTAAATTTTTCTTACTTTAAATATAAAAGTATAATGCTAGGAGAGACAAGATGGCGGAGAACTAGGAGGAGGCACTGTTTCAACCTGTCCCCTAAAGTGAGCTGATTACCTACCAAAGAACTCTGATCATCCATGAAATCAGCCTGATATTAGAATTATACATGTCTGGATCTCTACAGGGGCAGAAGATGCCAGTGGGCAGGTAAAGTGGAGTGGGAACGTCAGACTGATATCGGAAGATAAACAAAAGGGGGAGGCAGCCACCAGAGGTGACCCATTGGAAAGTAATTCCCCAATACGAGAGTGCCCTGTGACTTGGGACCAGCATTAACTTGGAGTCTGGTTGAAAGCACTCAAAAAGAGCAAAGGATCGCGGGGTGAAATTGTGAGACTTGGGGCAGTTAGGGACAGGGGCTTAAGTCCCCGAACCCAGGACAGCCAACCTTGGTGCTGAGCCAGAGAGAGTGCAGCCAAGATACCAGGTCTTGGTTCCTGGGCCGTGAGCGTGCCTGAGAGCGTGTGGGGTGCGGCTCCCATAAGGGGCTGGGAGCCTCACCAGCTGGCAGAACCACAGCCTTTTTGCAGTCCCCTGCAGGTGCCTCGCCATGCTGTCAGAGTCTGAGTCACGCCCCACACTCTCCCCTGAGAGAGGTGCGTGCAGGCTCCAGTCTGGCATTCTCAGACCCAGAAAGTCTGAGCACTCCCAGCCCGGGCAATTGGGAAAACCTCAGTGTGTGATTGCTGCTTGGGACCTCTCTGGTGGTCTGGAGCTGCTCAGACAGCTGCTGCTGCTGTTGTGGTTTTGGGTACAAGCAGGAGTTCCTGTGTCCCCAGGGACTGCGACTGGGAACATGCTCTGCCAGCTGCCCAGGGGGAATGTATGTGCTCTGGAGCACCCAGAGGGGAACAGTCTGAGGCTTCTCTCTGAGAGGGAGGTCTGGGTGCAGTTTGCTTTCCTCTAAAGCTCCAAAAACCATCAAAAGCTGTCAAGGCGAGAGAAAACAAATGAACAAACAAAAAACCTCCATAGAACAAAAGCCTGAAAAACCCATTTCCTCAGAACCCACCCCCTTGAGGGGGATGGGAGGACTTAACTCAGGAAACACTGCCTGAAAACCCACTTGCGGCAGGTCCCTCCCCCAGAAAGCCAATGGGGGGAAAAAAAGACAAGAGAACAACCACCACTACTTCATAGATACAACTTTTATTTTTAATTCGTTCCCACTATTCTGGTTCATTTCTTTTTATAGATAATTTTTTAACCTATTTACCATCACAGTGAGATGTCCAGTACATCAAATTCCATAATAACCTTTTAACCTGAACTTTTTGATACATATACCCATGATTTTCTTTTGCTTTTCTATTTTTTTAATTTTTTAAATTTTCTTTTATTTTAGTTTAGTTTATCCTTTTTTATTTTTATTTTTTAATATACATATAGAATTAAACTTCAAGGTAGTCCCCTTTTCCCAATCACTGCTACCCCTATAGGTAAACCAATTTTTAATCTCCCTTTATCTTAGGAAAGTTGAGTCCCTTGACAAAGATATCAAGATACATCCAGGAAGAATAAAAATAACCTTCCTCCCCCACACTGAGAGTTTATAACCATTCTCCCATCTTTTTCTTCCACCAGTGTTTCTGTTTATTTGTGTTTGTCCTGGTAGTATATAAATCTTATACTTGGGGTTCTTTTGGTGAGGTTCTGTTTTTATTTGTATACTTCATAAATCTTACCTTGGGGCCCATTTGGACTAGGGCTTCTCTTTTATTTTATCTTTCTTTTTTTTCCTGTCTCTCTCTCTATCTCTCTTTTTTTCTCTCTCTCTCTCTTTCTTTTTTCTTTCATTTGGGCGAGGACTCTTGATTGCTCAGAAGCGTTCTAGGGTGAACCTTGACTGCACCATGGTCAATACATCCAGCTACATCCGTTCAGCCATCTCTCACCAAAATGACTAGGAGGAGGAATGCCCAACAGAAGAAAAATTCAGAGGCTGGGCCTTCTGCAACAGAGCTAATGGCTGTTGACATAGACAATAGGTTGGAAAGGGAATTCAGGCTAACAATTATCCAGGCAATAGCTAGGTTGTAGAAAGCCATGGATGACAAAATGAAATTGATTAGGACAGAACTGAAAGCCACCAGGGATGATGTTCACAATGTTAGGGCAGAACTGAAAATCACCAGGGATGATGTTCACAATGTCTTCAATGAGTTCCAACCTAATCTAAATTCTCTAAAAGCTAGGGTAACTAAGACAGAAGATAAAATTAGTGATCTGGAGGACAAACAGATAGAGAGAAAGGATCAGGAGGAAGCCGGGAACAAACAGCTTAGAAACCACGAAAACAGAATTAGGGAAATAAATGACACCATGAAACGTTCCAACGTCAGAATTATTGGAATCCCTGAAGGGGAGGAGAAAGAAAGAAGTCTAGAAGATATAGTGGAACAAATTCTCCATGAAAATTTTCCTGATCTCATGAATGAAACCAGCATTCATGTACTAGAGGCAGAATGGTCTCCCCCCAAGATTATAGAATCTAAAAAAACATCAAGGCACCTGATCATAAAATTGAGAAATCACAATTGTAGACACAATCTCCTGAAAGCAGCTAGGACAAAGGTCTCCTTATATACAGAGGAAAGCCCATCAGAATAACGTCAGAAACCTGGCAAGACAGAAAGGGCTGGCAAGATATATTCAGGGCACTAAATGAGAAGAACATGCAGCCAAGAATACTTTATCCAGCAAGACTGACATTCAAAATGGTTGGAGAGATAAAGAGTTTCCAAGACTGGCAAAGCTTAAAAGAGTATGCGACCACCAAGCCGACACTGCAGGAAATATTAAGGGGGATTCTATAAAAGAGGAAAAATCCTAATAATATCATTGAACAGAAATATGGAGACAATCTACAGAAAGAAAGACTTCAAAGGTAACACGATGTCAATAAAAATGTATCTATCAATAATCACTCTCAATGTGAATAGCCTAAATGCGCCCATAAAATGACACAGGGTTGCAGATTGGATAAAATGACAGGACCCATCCATATGTTGCCTACAAGAGACCCATTTTGAACCTAAGGATACACCTGGACTGAAAGTGAAAGGATGGAGAAGCATCTTTCATGCCAATGGGCCTCAAAAGAAGGCCAGGGTAGCGATTCTCATATCAGATAAATTATATTTTAAACTAAAGACTGTAGTCAGAGATACAGAAGGACACTACATCATTCTTAAAGGGACTATCCATCAAGATGATTTAACAATTATAAATATCTATGCCCCCAACATGGAAGCAGCCAATTACATAAGAAAACTATTAATCAAGATAAAGAGTCATATTGATATGAATACATTAATAGTAGGAGATCTTAACACGCCTCTCTCAGTAATAGACAGATCATCCAAACAAAAAACCAATAAAGAAACAAGAGCATTGAATGACACATTAGACCAGATGGACTTCATAGATATATACAGAACATTCCACCCTAAGACAACAGAATACTCATTCTTCTCAAGTGCACATGGAACCTTCTCCAGAATAGGCCACATACTGGGTCACAAATCAGGGCTCAACTGATACCAAAAGACTGAGATTATTCCCTGCATATTCTCCAATCACAATGCTTTGAAACTGGAGCTCAATCACAAGGAAAAGTTTGGAAGGAACTCAAACACCTGGAAGCTAAAGACCACCTTACTTAAGAATGCTTGGATCAACCAGGAGATCAAAGATGAACTTAAATAATTCATGGAACTAATGAGAATGAGGACACTTCAGTCCAAAACCTATGGGATACAGCAAAGGTGGTCCTAAGGGGGAAATACATAGCCATCCAAGCCTCCCTCAAAAAAATTGAAAAATCCAGAATACACCAGCTGTCTCTGCACCTTAAAGAACTGGAGAATCAACAACAAATTAAACCAACTCCACACACAAGAAGGGAAATAATCAAGATTAGAGCAAAGATCAATGAGATAGAAACTAGAGGTAACAATAGAAGGTATCAATGAAACTAGAAGCTGGTTTTTTGAAAGAATCAATAAGATCAATAAACCATTGGCCACACTAATCCAAAAGAAAAGAGAGAAAGATCAAATTAATAAAATTATGAATGAAAAAGGAGAGATCACAACTAACATCAAGGAAATAGAAATGATCATCAGACGTTATTATCAACAGTTATATGACAATAAGTTAAGCAACCTAGATGAAATGGATGCAGTCCTGGAAAACTATAAACTCCCAAAATTGAACCAGGAAGAAATTGACAACCTGAATAGACCAATATCTAGTAACAAGATTGAAGCCGTGATCAAAAACCTCCCAAAAAAACAAGAGCCCGGGATCTGATGGATTCCCTGGGGAATTCTACCAGACTTTCAAAGGAGAAATAATACCTATTCTCCTGAAGCTGTTTCAAAAAATTGAAGCAGAAGGAAAACTTCCAGATTCTTTTTATGAAGCCAGCATTACCCTGATCCCCAAACCAGGCAAAGACCCCAAAAAAGGAGAATTTCAGACCAATATCACTGATGAATATGGATGCTAAGATTCTCAACAAGATCCTAGCAAATAGGGGGGAGTCAAGATGGCGGGGAAGTAGGAGGAGGCACCGTTTCAACCTGTACCCTAAAGTGAGCTGATTACCTACCAAAGAACTCCGACCACCCATGAAATCAGCCTGAGATCAGAATTATACACGTCTGGATCTCTATAGGAGCAGAAGACGCCAGTGGCAGGTAAAGCAGACTGGGAGCATTGGACTGATATCGGAAGATAAACAAAAGGGGGAGGGAGCCACCAGAGGTGACCGATTGGTAAGTAATACCCCAATACAAGAGTGCCCTGCGTCTGGGGACCAGCATTAACTTGGAGTCTGGTTGAAAGCACTCAAAAAACAAAGAGCAAAGGATCGCCGGGGGTAATAGTGGGAACCTGGGCGGATAGGGTCAGGGACCTAAGTCCCCGGACCCAGGACAGCCTCCCCTGGCGCTGAGCCAGAGAGAGTGTGGCAGAGAAATCAGGTCTCCGTCCCTGAGCCGCCAGTGCACCTGAACACCAGCGCGCCCGAGAACGAGTGGGGTCTGGCTCCCATGAGGGGCTGGGAGCCTGGACAGACGGCAATCCTGAAACACGCGTGTCCCACACCCTCCCTTGGGATACATGCTCATAGGCGCTAGCCTGGAGCTCTGGCATCCGGAAAAACCAGACATTCCCAGCCCAGGACAGCGGGAAAATCTCAGTGTGCGATCTCTGCTCGGAACCTCTCTGGCGGTCTGGAGCTGCCTAGCCAGCCACCGCTGCCCTCGTTTTGGGTACAACGAGGAGCTCCTGCATCCCCAGGGACAGTGACTCAGAACCGACTCAGCCAGCAGCTTTTCCAAAACATTCTGGGGCTTCTCTCTGAGAGGGAGTTCGGGGTGCAGTTTGCTCTCCTCTAAACCTCCAAAAACCATCAAAAGCTGTCAAGGGGAGAGAAAGCAGATGAAAGAACATAAAAACGCCCAGAGAACAAAAGGCTGAAAAAAAACAGTTTCCTCAGAGCTCACCCCCTTGAGGGGAGCGGGAGGACCTAACTCAGGGAACATCATTGTCTGAAAACCCACGTGGCAGGCCCCTCCCCCAGAAAACCAACCAGGAAGGAAGAAAAAAAAAAAAAAAGACTACAAGAGAACAACCACCACTACTTCATAAATACAACTTTTATTTTTAACTCTTTCCCAATATTCTGGTTCTTTTTTTGTATACATACAGATAATTTTTTAACCTATTTACCACCACATTGAGATGTCCAGTACATCAAATTCTTTAATAACCTTCTAACCTGAACTTTTTGATACATACACCCGTGTTTTTCTTTTGCTTTTCTATTTTTTTAATTCTTTTTTAATTTTCACTTAGTTTAGTCTAGTTTATTCTTTTTTAATTTTTATTTTCTACTATACATATAGAGTTAAACTTCAAGGTAACCCCCTTTCCCCAATAAATGCTACCCCTATAGGCAAACCAGTTTCTTTCTTTTTTTTTTTAATATTTTATTTATTTGACAGAGAGAAATCACAACTAGGCAGAGAGGCAGGCAGAGAGAGAGGAGGAAGCAGACTCCCTGCAGAGCAGAGAGCCCGATGCGGGGCTCGATCCCAGGACCCTAGGATCATGACTTGAGCCGAAGGCAGAGGCTTTAACCCACTGAGCCACCCAGGCGCCCCGGCAAACCAGTTTCTAATCCCCCTGTAACTTAGGAAAGTTGAGTCCCTTAACCAAAACATCAAGATACCTTCAGGAAGAATCAAAATAAACTTCCTCACCCACACTGAGAATTTATAACCACTCTCCCAATTTTTCCTTCTGTCAGTGTTTCTGTGAATTTGTGTTTGTCCTGATAATATATAAATCTTATACTTGGAGTTCTTTCTGATGAGGTTCTTCCCTTTTTTTTGCTTATATATATATTTTTTTCTCTTGTCATATACTTTTATCAGTCTTTTTGTTTGTCTGTTTTTGTTTGTATACTTCATAAATCTTACCTTGTGGCCCATTTGGGCTGAGCCTTCTCTTTTATCTTCCCTTTTTTTCCTATCTCTCTCTCTCTCTTTTTTTTTTCTTTTTTCTTCCCCCCCTTTTTTTTTCGTTCTTCTTCTCTATTTCTTTTTCTTTTCTTTTTTCTCTCATTTGGGTGGGGAATCCTGATTGCACAGAAGCGTTCCAGGGTGCACATTGACTGCACCACAATCGATACGTCCAGCTGCATCTGTTCAGTCATCTCCTTCCAAAATGACTAGGAGGAGGAATACCCAACAGAAGAAAAATACAGAGGATGGGCCTTCTGCAACAGAGCTAATGGCTATTGACATAGACAATATGTCAGAAAAGGAATTCAGACTAACAATTATCCAGGCAATAGCTAGGTTGGAGAAAGCCATGGATGACCAAACAGAATTGATTAGGGCAGAACTGAAAGCCACCAGGGATGATGTTCATAATGTTAGGGCAGAACTGAAAGCCACAAGGGATGATGTTCAAAATGCTCTCAATGAGTTCCAATCTAATCTAAATTCTCTAAAAGCTAGGGTAACTGAGACAGAAGATAGAATTAGTGATCTGGAGGACAAACAGATAGAGAGAAAGGATCAGGAGGAAGCCTGGAACAAACAGCGCAGAAGCCATGAAAACAGAATCAGGGAAATAAACGATGCCATGAAACATTCCAACGTCAGAATTATTGGAATCCCTGAAGGGGAGGAAAAAGAAAGAAGTCTAGAAGATATAGTGGAAGAAGTTGTCTATGAAAATTTTCCCAATCTCATGAGTGGAAACAACGTTCATGTACTAGAGGCAGAGATACTTCCTCCCAAGATTTTAGATTCTCAAAAGTCCTCACAACACCTTATAGTTAGAATGAGGAATTGTGTTTCAAGAGAGACCCTCTTAAAAGCAGCTAGGACAAAAAAGCTCCTTACGTACAGAGGAAAGCCCATTAGAATAACGTCAGACCTTTCCACAGAGACCTGGCAAGCCAGGAAGGGCTGGCAAAATATATTCAGAGTACTAAATGAGAAGAACATGCAACCAAGAATACTCTATCCAGCAAGACTGACATTAAAATGGATGGAGAGATAAAGAGTTTCCAAGATCGGCAAGACTTAAAAGAATATGCAACCACCAAGCCGATACTGCAGGAAATATTAAGGGGGGTCCTATAAAAGAGAAAAAATCCTAAGAATATCATTGAACAGAAATATAGAAACAATCTACAGACAGAAAGACTTCAAAGGCAGCACGATGTCAATAAAAACCTATCTCTCAATAATCACTCTCAATGTGAATGGCCTAAATGCGCCCATAAAACGACACAGGGTTGCAGATTGGATAAAACAACAGGACCCATCCATATGTTGTCTACAAGAGACCCATTTTGAACCTAAGGATACACCCAGACTGAAAGTGAAGGGATGGAGAAGCATCTTTCATGCCAATGGGCCTCAAAAGAAGGCCGGAGTAGCGATTCTCATATCAGATAAATTATATTTTAAACTAAAGACTGTAGTCAGAGATACAGAAGGACACTACATAATTCTTAAAGGGACTATCTGCCAAGATGATCTAACAACTGTGAATATCTATGCCCCCAATATGGGCACCCAATTACATAAGAAAACTATTAATCAAGATAAAGAGTCATATTGATATGAATACAATAATAGTAGGAGATCTTAATACGCCTCTCTCAGAAATAGACAGATCATCAAAGCAGAAAATTAATAAAGAAATAAGAGCATTGAATGAAACATTGGACAGGTGGACCTCATAGACATATACAGAACATTCCACCCTAAAACAACAGAATACACATTCTTCTCAAGTGCACATGGAACCTTCTCCAGAATAGACCACATACTGGGTCACAAAGCAGGACTCAACTGATACCAAAAGACTGAGATTATTCCCTGCATATTCTCCAATCACAATGCTTTGAAACTGGAACTCAATCACAAGGAAAAGTTCAGAAGGAACTCAAACTCCTGGAAGCTAAAGACCACCTTGCTTAAGAATGCTTGGATCAACCAGGAGATCAAAGATGAAGTTAAACCATTCATGGAAACCAATGAGAATGAAGACACTTCGGTCCAAAACCTATGGGATACAGCAAAGGCGGTTCTAAGGGGGAAATACATAGCCATCCAAGCCTCCCTCAAAAAAATTGAAAAATCCAGAATACACCAGCTGTCTCTACACCTTAAAGAACTGGAGGATCAACAACAAATCAAACCAACTCCACACACAAGAAGGGAAATAATCAAGATTAGAGCAAAGATCAATGAAGTAGAAACGAGAGATACAGTAGAACATATCAATGAAACTAGAAGCTGGTTTTTTGAAAGAATCAATAAGATCGATAAACCATTGGCCACACTAATCCAAAAGAAAAGAGAGAAAGCCCAAATTAATAAAATTATGAATGAAAAGGGAGAGATCACAACTAACACCAAGGAAATAGAAACAATCATCAGAAATTATTACCAACAGTTATATGCCAATAAGCTAAGCAACCTAGATGAAATGGATGCATTCCTGGAAAACTACAAACTCCCAAAATTGAACCAGGAAGAAATTGACAACCTGAATAGACTGATATCTAGTAACGAGATTGAAGCAGTGATCAAAAACCTCCCAAAAAACAAGAGCCCAGGACCTGACGGATTCCCTGGGGAATTCTACCAAACTTTCAAAGAAGAAATAACACCAATTCTCCTGAAGCTGTTCCAAAAAATTGAAGCAGAAGGCAAACTTCCAGACTCTTTTTATGAAGCCAGCATTACCCTGATCCCCAAACCAGGCAAAGACCCTACCAAAAAGGAGAATTTCAGACCAATATCACTGATGAATATGGATGCAAAGATTCTCAACAAGATCCTAGCAAACAGGATCCAGCAGCACATTCAAAAGATTATCCACCATGACCAGGTGGGATTCATCCCTGGGTGCAAGGTTGGTTCAACATTTGCAAATCAATCAATGTGATAGAACAAATCAATAAGAGAAGAGAGAAGAACCACATGGTCCTCTCAATTGATGCAGAAAAAGCATTTGCCAAAATCCAGCATCTGTTCCTGTTTAAAACACTTCAAAGTATAGGGATAGAGGGAACATTCCTGAACTTCATAAAATCTATCTATGAAAGACCCACAACAAATATCATCCTCAATGGGAAAAAGCTCGCAGCCTTCCTGTTGAGATCAGGAACACGACAAGGATGCCTACTCTCACAACTCTTGTTCAACATAGTATTAGAAGTTCTAGCAACGGCAATCAGACAACAAAGAGAAATAAAAGGTATCCAAATTGGCAAGGAAGAAGTCAAACTCTCTCTCTTCGCAGATGACATGATTCCTTATATGGAAAACCCCAAAGATTCCACCCCCAAACTACTAGAACTCATACAGCAATTCAGTAACGTGGCAGGATACAAAGTCAATGTACAGAAATCAGTGGCTTTCTTATACACTAACAATGAAAATACAGAAAGGGAAATTAGAGAATCGATTCCATTTACTATAGCACCAAGAACCATAAGATACCTGGGAATAAACCTAACCAAAGAAGTAAAGGACCTGTACTCGAGGAACTACAGAACACTCATGAAAGAAATTGAAGAAGACACAAAAAGATGGAAGACCGTTCCATGCTCTTGGATTGGAAGAATAAACATTGTTAAAATGTCTATACTGCCTAGAGCAATCTATACTTTTAATGCCATTCCGATCAAAATTCCACCAGTATTTTTCAAAGAGCTGGAGCAAATAATCCTAAAATTTGTATGGAATCAGAAGAGACCCCGAATTGCTAAGGAAATGTTGAAAAACAAAAACAAAACTGGCGGCATCATGTTACCCGATTTCAAGCTTTACTACAAAGCTGTGATCACCAAGACAGCGTGGTAATGGCATAAAAACAGACACATAGACCAGTGGAACAGAGTGGAGAGCCCAGATATGGACCCTCAACTCTATGGTGAAATAATCTTCGACAAAACAGGAAAAAATATTCAATGGAAAAAAGACAGTCTCTTCAATAAATGGTGCTGGGAAAACTGGACAGCGATATGTAGAAGAATGAAACTCGACCATTCTCTTACACCGTACACAAAGATAAACTTGAAATGGATAAAAGACCTCAACGTGAGACAGGAATCTATCAGAATCCTAGAGGAGAGAATAGGCAGTAACCTCTTTGATAACAGCCACAGCAACTTCTTTCAAGATATGTCTCCAAAGGTCAAGGAAACAAAAGCAAAAATGAACTTTTGGGACTTCATCAAGATCAAAAGTTTCTGCACAGCAAAGGAAACAGTCAACAAAACAAAAAGGCAACCCACGGAATGGGAGAAGATATTTGCAAATGACAGTACAGACAAAAGGTTGATATCCAGGATCTATAAAGAACGTCTCAAACTCAACACACACAAAACAGATAATCATATCGAAAAATGGGCAGAAGATATGAACAGACACTTCTCCAACGAAGACATACGAATGGCTATCAGACACATGAAAAAATGTTCATCATCACTAGCCATCAGGGAGATTCAAATTAAAACAACATTGAGATACCACCTGACACCAATTAGAATGGCCAAAATTAGCAAGACAGGAAACAACGTGTGTTGGAGAGGATGTGGAGAAAGGGGAACCCTCTTGCACTGTTGGTGGGAATGCAAGTTAGTGCAGCCACTTTGGAGAACAGTGTGGAGATTCCTGAAGAAATTAAGAATAGAGCTTCCCTATGACCCTGCAATTGCACTACTGGATATTTACCCCAAAGATACAGATGGAGTGAAAAGAAGGGCCATCTGTACCCCAATGTTTATTGCAGCAATGGCTACGGTCGCCAAACTGTGGAAAGAACCAAGATGCCCTTCAACAGATGAATGGATAAGGAAGATGTGGTACATATACACAATGGAGTATTATGCCTCCATCAGAAAGGATGAATACCCAACTTTTGTAGCAACATGGACGGGACTGGAAGAAATTATGCTGAGCGAAATAAGTCAAGCAGAGAGAGTCAAGTATCATATGGTCTCACTTATTTGTGGAGCATAACAAAGAACACGGAGGACATGGGGAGATGGAGAGGAGAGGGAGTTGAGGGAAACTGGAAGGGGAGATGAACCATGAGAGACTATGGACTCTGAAAAACAACCAGAGGGTTTTGAAGGGGTGGGGGTGGGTGGGAGGTTGAGGAACCAGGTGGTGGGTAATAGGGAGGGCACGTACTGCATGGAGCACTGGGTGTGATGCCAAAACAATGAACACTGTTATGCTGTAAATAAACAAATAAACGAATAAAAAAAAAGATCCTAGCAAATAAGATCCAATAGCACATTAAAAAGATTATCCACCATGACCAGGTGGCATTCATCCCTGGGTTACAAGGATGGTTCAACATTCACAAATCAATCAATGTGATAGAACAAATCAATAAGAAAAGAGGGAAGAGCCACATGGTTCTCTCAATTGATGCAGAAAAAGCATTTGACAAAATCCAGCATCTGTTCCTATTTAAAACACTTCAAAGTATAGGGATAGAGGGAACATTCCCAAACTTCATAAAATCTATCTATGAAAAACCAACAGCAAATATCATCCTCAATGGGAAAAAGCTCACAGCCTTCCCTTTGAGATCAGGAACATGACAAGGATGCTCACTCTCACCACTCTTGTTCAACATAGTATTAGAAGTCCTAGCAACAGCAATCAGACAACAAAGAGAAATAAAAGGTATCCAAATTGGCAATGAAGAAGTCAAACTCTCTCCTCACAGATGACATGATACTTTATATGGAAAACCCAACAGACTCCACCCCCAAAATACTAGAACTCATACAGCAATTCAGTAATGTCAATGTACAGAAATCATTTGCTTTCTTATACACTAACAATGAAAATACAGAAACGGAAATTAGAGAATCGATTCCATTTACTATAGCACCTAGAACCATAAGATACCTGGGGATAAACCTAACCAAAGAGGTAAAGGATCTGTACTCGAGGAACTACAGAACACTCATGAAAGAAATTGCAGAAGACACAAAAAGATGGAAGACCATTCCATGCTCTTGGATCAGAAGAATAAACATTGTTAAAATGTCTATACTGCCTAGAGCAATCTATACTTTTAATGCCATTCCGATCAAATTCCACCAGCATTTTTTAAGGAGCTGGAGCAAACAATCCTAAAATTTGTATGGAATCAGAAGAGACCCCGAATTTCAAGAAAATGTTGAAAAAGAAAAACAAAACTGGGGGGCATCACGTTACCTGATTTCAAGCATTACTACAAAGCTGTGATCACCAAGACAACATGGTACTGGCATATAAACAGACACATAGACCAGTGGAAGAGAGTAGAGAGTCCTGATATGGACCCTCAACTCTATGGTCAAATAATCTTCAACAAAGCAGGAAAAAATATACAGTGGAAAAAAGACAGTCTCTTCAAAAAATGGTGCTGGGAAAATTGGACACCTATATGTAGAAGAATGAAACTCGACCATTCTCTTATACCATACACAAAGATAGACTCGAACTGGATAAAAGACCTCAACATGAGACAGGGATCTATCAGAATCCCAGAGGAGAACATAGGCAGTAACCACTTCGATATCAGCCACAGCAACTTCTTTCAAGATATGTCTCCAAATGCAAAGGAAACAAAAGCGAAAATGAACTTTTGGAACTTCGTCAAGATCAAAAGCTTCTGCACAGCAAAGGAAACAGTCAACAAAAAAAGAGGCAACCCACAGAATGGGAAAAGATATTCACAAATGACAGTACAGACAAAAGGTTGATATCCAGGATCTATAAAGAACTTCCCAAACTCAACACACACAAAACAGATAATCATGTCAAAAAATGGGCAGAAGTGGGGAGGATTCAAGATGGCAGAGACGTAGCAGGCTGAGACTACATCAGGTAGCAGGAGATCAACTAGATAGCTTATCAAACCTTTGCAAACACGTACAAATCCAACGGGAGATCGAAGAGAAGAACAGCAATTCTAGAAACAGAAAATAGACCACTTTCTGAAAGGTAGGACCAGTGGAGAAGTGAATCCAAAGTGATGGGAAGATAGACTGCTGGGGGAGGGGTCAGCTCCCGGCAAGAGGTGGAGCAACAGAGCACTAAATCAGGACTTTTAAAAGTCTGCTCCATTGAGGGGCATCGCTCCAGAGGCTAAACCGGGGTGAAGCCCATGCAGGGTCAGCATGGCCCCAGGTCCCACAGGGTCACAGAAGGATCGGGGGTGTCTGAGTGTTACAGAGTTCACAGGTATTAGAGCGGGGAAACCAGTTACAGAGACAGAGCGGAGGAGAGAACTCTCAGCTCGGGGTTACCTTGAACCAGTCATTGACTGGGTGAGCTCAGAAAGCAGCTGGAGTTCAGGGAGATGGGAGTGATTGAGCACTTTTCTCTCAGGGCACACTGAAGAGTGGGGCCCCAAGCTCTCAGCTGCTCTAGGCCAGAGATTGGGAGGCTGCCATTTTCATTCCCGTCCACCGGAACTCTATGGAAAGCATTCAGGGAACAAAAGCTCCCGAAAGTGAACCTGAGCTGATTACTTAGCCCGGCTCCTGGTAAGGGCAGTGCAATTTTGCCTTGGACAAAGACACTTGAGAATCACTACAACAGGCCCCTCCCCCAAAGATCAACAAGAAATCCAGCCAAGACCAAGTTCACTTACCAAGGAGAACAGCGGAATTCCAGAGGAGGAGAAAGCAAAGCACGGAAATTGACTTCCCCCCACCCCCACGATTTGGGGTCTCTTCTGATTTGGTTAGAGCACATTTTCCTGGGGTCTTTGCCACCTTTGTTATATTTTATTTGTTCCTACATATATTCTTATCTGGACAAAATGACAAGGTGGAAAAACCCACCACAAAAAAAAGAACAAGAGGCAGTACCGAAATCTAGAGACCTAATCAGTACAGACATTGGTAATACGTAAGATCTAGAGTTCAGAATGATGATTCTCAAGGTTCTAGCCAGGCTTGAAAAAGGCATGGAAGATATTAGAGAAACCCTCTCTGGAGAGATAAAAGCCCTTTCTGGTGAAATAAAAGAACTAAAATCTAACCAAGTTGAAATTAAAAAAGCTACTAATGAGGTGCAATAAAAAAAGGATAAATGAGGCAGAAGAGAGAATTAGTGATATAGAAGACCAAATGACAGAGAATAAAGAAGCTGGACAAAAGAGGGACAAACAGCTACTGGACCACGAGGGGAGAATTAGAGAGATAAGTGACACCATAAGACAAAACAACATTAGAACAATTGGGATTCCAGAAGAAGAAGAAATAGAGAGGGGAGCAGAAGGTCTATTGGAGAGAATTTTGGTGAGAATTTCCCTAATATGGAAAAGGGAACAAGCATCAAAATCCAGGAGATGCAGAGAACCCCCCTCAAAGTCAACAAGAATAGCTCCACACCCCGTCACCTAATAGTAAAATTTACAAGTCTTAGTGACAAAGAGAAAATCCTGAAAGCAGCCCAGGAAAAGAAGTCTGTAACATACAATATAGAATATTAGAATATTATTATTTCTAAAATATTAGATTGGCAGCAGACTTATCCACAGAGACCTGGCAGGCCAGAAAGAGCTGGCATGATATATTCAGAGCACTAAACGAGAAAAACATGCAGCCAAGAATACTATATCCAGCTAGGCTATCATTGAAAATAGAAGGACAGATACAAAGCTTCAAGGACAAACAAAAATTGAAAGAATTTGCAAACACCAAACCAGCTCTACAGGAAATATTGAAAGGGGTCCTCTAAGCAAAGAGAGAGCCTAAAAGTAGTAGATCAGAAAGGAACAGAGACAATATACAGTAACACTCACCTTACAGGCAATACAATGGCACTGAATTCATATCTCTCAATAGTTACCCTGAATGTTAATGGGTTAAATGCCCCAATCAAAAGACACAGGGTATCAGAATGGATAAAAAAAAAAAACCCATCTATATGTTGCCTACAAGAAACTCATTTTAAACCCAAAGACACCTCCAGATTTAAAGTGGGGGTGTGGAAAACAATTTACCATGCTAATGGACATCAGAAGAAAGCTGGGGTGGCAATCCTTCTATCAGATCAATTAGATTTTAAGCCAAAGGCTATAATAAGATATGAGGAAGGACACTATATCATTCTCAAAGTGTCTGTCCAACAAGAAGATCTAACAATTTTAAATATCTATGCCCCTAACATGGGAGCAGCCAACTATATAAACCAATTAATAATAATATCAAAGAAACACATCAAAAAGAATACAATAATAGTAGGGGAAGTTAACATGTCCCTCACTGAAATGGACAGATCATCCAAGCAAAAGATCAACAAGGAAATAAAGGCCTTAAGTGACACACTGGACCAGATGGATATCACAGATATATTCAGAACATTCCATCCCAAAGCAACAGAATACACATTCTTCTCTAGTGCACATGGAATATTCTCCAGAATAGATCACATCCTGGGTCATAAATCAGGTCTCAACTGGTATCAAAAGATTGGGATCATTCCCTGCATATTTTCAGACCACAATACTCTGAAGGTAGAACTCAATCACAAGAGGAAATTTGGAAAGAACCCAAATACATGGGAACTAAATAGCATCCTTCTAAAGAATGAATGGGTCAACCAGGAAATTAAAGAGGAATTGGAAAAAATCATGGAAATGAATGATGATGAAAACACAATGGTTCAAAATCTGTGGGACACAACAAAGGCAGTCCTGAGAGGAAAATATATAGCAGTGCAAGCCTTTCTCAAGAAACAAGAAAGGTCTCAAATACACAACCTAACCCTACACCTAAAGAAGCTGGAGAAAGAACAAGAAAGAAAGCCTAAACCTAAATCAGGAGGAGAGAAATAATAAAGATCAGAGCAGAAATCAATGAAATAGAAACAAAAACAAACAAACAATAGAACAAATAAAAAAAACTAGGAGCTGGTTCTTTGAAAGAATGAATAAGATTGATAAACCCCTCGCCAGACTTATCAAAATGAAAAGAGAAAGGCCCCAAATAAAGAAAATCATGAATGAAAGAGGAAAGATCACAACCAACACCAAAGAAATACAAAAAATTATAATAACATACTATGAGCAACTCTACACCAACAAATTTGACAATCTGGAAGAAATGGATGCATTCCTAGAGATGTATAAACTACCATAACTGAACCAGGAAGAAATAGAAAACCTGAAGAGAACCATAACCAGTAAGGAGATTGAAACCATCATCAAAAATCTCCAAACAAACAAAAGCCCAGGGCCAGACGGCTTCCCAGGGGAATTCTACCAAACATTTAAAGAAGAATTAATTCCTAATCTCCTGAAACTGTTCCAAAAAATAGAAATGGAAGGACAACTTCCAAACTCATTTTACGAGGCCAGCATCACCTTGATGCCAAAACCAGACAAGGATCCCATCAAAAAAGAGAATTACAGTCCAATATCTTTGATGAACACAGATGCGAAAATTCTCACCAAAATACTAGCCAATACAATTCACCAGTACATTAAAAGGATTATTCACCATGACCAAGTGGGATTTATTCCAAGGCTGCAAGGTTGGTTCAACATCTGCAAATCAATCAATGTGATACAACACATTAATAAAAGAAAGCACAAGAACCATATGATACTCTCAATAGGTGCTGAAAAAGCTTTTGACAAAGCACAGCATCCCTTCCTGATCAAAACTCTTCAAGGTGTAGGGATAGAGGGCACATACCTCAATATTATCAAAGTCATCTATGAAAAACCCACCGCAAATATCATTCTCAATGGAGAAAAACTGAAAGCTTTTCAGCTAAGTTCAGGAACATGGCAGGGATGTCCATTATCACCACTACTATTCAACATAGTACTAGAAGTCCTAGCCTCAGCCATCAGACAACAAAAAGAAATTAAAAGTATCCAAATCAGCAAAGAAGAAGTCAAACTATCACTCTTTGCAGATGATATGATACTAAATGTGGAAAACCCAAAAGACTCCACTCTAAACTGCTAGAACTTGTACAGGAATTTAGTAGTGTCAGGATATAAAATCAATGCACAGAAATCAGTTGCATTTCTCCACACCAACAACAAGACAGAAGAAAGAGAAATGAAGGAGTCAATACCATTTACAATTGTACCCAAAACTATAAGATACCTAGGAATAAACCTAACTAAAGAGGCTAGGAATCTATACTCAGAAAACTATAAAGTACTCATGAAAGAAATTGAGAAAGACACAAAGAAATGGGAAAATGTTCTATGCTCCTGGATTGGAAGAAGAAATATTGTGAAAATGTCTATGCTACCTAAAGCAACCTACACATTTAATGCAATCCCTATCAAAATCCCACCCATGGGGCACCTGGGTGGCTCAGTGGGTTAAAGCCTCTGCCTTCAGCTTGGGTCATGATCTTGGGGTGCTGGGATCAAGCCCCACGTCAGGCTCTCTGCTCAGTGGGGAGCCTGCTTCCCCCTCTCTCTCTGCCTACCTCTCTGCCTACTACTGATCTCTGTCTGTCAAATAAATAAATAAAAATCTTTTAAAAAAATCCTACCCATTTTTTTTCCAAAGAAATGGAACAAATAATTCTAAAATTTATATGGAACCAGAAAAGACCTCGAATAGCCAATTGAACATTGGCTATATTGAACAAGAAAGCCAAAGTTTGTGGCATCACAATTCCGGATTCAAGCTCCATTTCAAAGCTGTCATCATCAAGACAGTATGGTACTGGCACAAAAACAGACACATAGATCAATAGAACAGAATAGAGAGCCCAGAAATAGACCCTCAACTCTATGGTCAACTAATCTTCAACAAAGCAGGAAATAATGTCCAATGGAAAAAAGACAGCCTCTTCAACAAATGGTGTTGGGAAAATTGGACAGTCACATGCAGAACAATGAAACTGAACCATTTCCTTACACCACACACGAAAATAGACTCAAAATGGATGCAGGACCTCAATGTGAGAAAGGAATCCATCAAAATCCTTGAGGAGAACACAAGAAGCAACCTCTTCAAACTCAGCTGCAGCAACTTCTTCCTAGGAACATCACCAAAGGCAAGGGAAGCAAGGGCAAAAATGAACTATTGGGACTTCATCAAGATCAAAAGCTTTTGTACATCAAAGGAAATAGTTAACAAAACCAAAAGACAACTGACAGAATGGGAGAAGATATTTGCAAGTGACATATCAGATAAAGGGCTGGTGCCCATATCTATAAAGAACTTAGCAAACTCAATACCGAAAGAACAAATAGTCCAATCAAGAAATGGGCAAAGGACATGAACAGACATTTCTGCAAAGAAGACATCCAGATGGCTAACAGACACATGAAAAAGTGCTCCACGTCACTCGGCATCAGGGAAATACAAATCAAAACCACAATGAGATATCACCTCACACCAGTCAGAATGGCTAAAATTAACAAGTCGGGAAATGACAGATGCTGGCGAGGATGTGGAGAAAGGGGAACCCTCCTACACTTTGGTGGGAATGCAAGCTGGTGCAACCACGCTGGAAAACAGCATGGAGGTTCCTCAAAAAGTTGAAAATAGAACTACCCTATGACCCAGCAATTGCACTACTGGGTATTTACCCTAAAGATACAAACGTAGTGATCTGAAGGGGCACGTGCACCTGAATGTTTATAGCAGCAATGTCTACAATAGCCAAACTATGGAAAGAACCTAGATTTCCATCAACAGATGAATGGATAAAGAAGATGTGGTATATATACACAATGGAATACTATTCAGCCATCAAGAGAAATGAAATCTTGTCGTTTGCAATGACATGGATGGAACTAGAGGGTATCATACTTAGTGAAATAAGTCAATCGAAGAAAGACAACTATCATATGATCTCCATGATATGAGGAAGTGGAGATGAAACAAGGGGGGGGTTGGGGGGTAGGAAAAGAATAAATGAAAAAAATGGGATCGGGAGAGAGACAAACCATGAGTGACTCTTAATCTCACAAAAGAAACTGAGGGTTCCTGTGAGGAGGGGGGTTGGGGGGGTTCTGGACATTGGGGAGGGTATGTGCTATGGTGAGTGCTGTGAAGTGTGTAAACCTGGCGATTCGCAGACCTGTACCCCTGGGGATAAAAATACATTATATGTTTATTAAAAAAAAGAAAATAATAAAATTAAAATTTTTTAAAATGGGCAGAAGATATGAACAGACACTTCTCCAATGAAGACATACAAATGGCTATCAGACACATGAAAAAACATTCATCATCACTAGCCATCAGGGAAATTCAAACTAAAACCACATTGAGATACCACCTAACACCAGTTAGAATGGCCAAAATTAGCAAGACAGGAAACAACGTGTGTTGGAGAGGATGTGGAAAAAGAGGAACTCTCTTACACTGTTGGTGGGAATGCAAGTTGGTGCAACCACTTTGGAGAACAGTGTGGAGATTCCTTAAGAAATTGAAAATAGAGCTTCCCTATGACCCTGCAATTGCACTACTGGGTATTTACCCCAAAGATACTGATGTAGTGAAAAGAAGGGCCATCTGTACCCCAACAATTATAGCAGCAATGGCCACGGTCGCCAAACTGTGGAAAGAACCAAGATGCCCTTCAATGGACGAATGGATAAGGAAGATGTGGTCCATATACACTATGGAGTATTATGCCTCCATCAGAAAGGATGAATACCCAATTTTTGTAGCAACATGGACGGGACTGGAAGAGATTATGCTGAGCGAAATAAGTCAAGCAGAGAGAGTCAATTATCATATGGTTTCACTTATTTGTGGAGCATAACAAAGAACATGGAGGACATGGGGAGATGGAGAGGAGAAGGGAGTTGAGGGAAATTGGAAGGGGAGATGAACCATGAGAGACTATGGACTCTGAAAAACAATCTGAGGATTTTGAAGGGGGGGGGGCGGGTGGGAGGTTGGGGGAGCCAGGTGGTGGGTATTACGGAGGGCACGTATTGCATGGAGCACTGGGTGTGGTGCATAAACAATGAATTCTGTAACACTAAAAAAAAACATATTTTTAAAAGGACAATGCTATTTAGGAATTTATAGAAAGACATAATAATATCGGTGTACCTAGATACTGAAAATCATTCCAAATTGCTAACAGCCAATGAATTATTCAATTATTTATTGGATGTTTGTTTTTCATGTACTGTATTTTAGCATGGCCTCAATGAGAAAATGATTTTTAACTTCACTTGCTGCTAGATACCCATCAAGTTCTTCTCAAAATGTTTTCTATTTATACCAGATAGAATTCCTGATGCAATGAAAAAGCTTTGAAGAATTAAATGATTATGTAGAATCTATTTGTATTTCATTTCCAAAGCCCATATCAAAACAAGGCTCAAACACCAGCAACGTACACAAGAGAGGCCATGGCATGTTGAAGCCTTGTTCCCAACCCTAACAACTACTTGTTACATTGTTGGAAGCAACTGAACAAGTGTTGCCACTGGTGGGGGGATGCTGTAATGGGGAGAGACTGGGCAGCTCCAGAGCAGGAAGGATGGGGGAAAAACTCAGGACCTTCTGCTCACTTTTACTAGAAACCTATGTGCTCTTTTTTTAAAAGGGATGTTTTTGTTGAAGTTCATGCTTTGTAACACTAGCAGAGTCCGTTCCATTCCAGGAGAGCTTTTTTTTTTTTTTTTTTATGTTTGTTTGTGTTTGTTTGCTTGCTCTGGAGGAAAGTCTCCCACCAGGGGACAGACTTCTACATACAACACGAGCCCGTGGGCACACCTGGTCACTGTCTAGCCCACCTTGCCCCCTCGCTGGCAGCCTCCCCTGTACAGACTGTGAGGGGCCACAGAACAGCAGCCTCCTGCTCCTGTCTCCTCTCTGCTCCTGCCACTGTGACATCACTGCAGTGGGGACATTCCCACAGGTCCAATAAAAGTCATCAGGAGAAAAGAAGAGAACAAGGCTTCTCCTAGGAGAGTTTAAAAAAATCCTTGAAATTGCAAACAACTTTTGTTCTTCTTTGTGGCTTTGTAATTGGAAGTAAAAGGGCCAGACAGAAACCACAAAGGACAAGGAAGCAGCTGTGTGAATGGACAGGAGAGGCTCCTGAGGAGGGAGGGAGGATGGGGAGCTCACAGGAGGTTTCTACACTGGGGGAGAGGGAAACACTGTGATTGGAGAGTGAAAGGATGGGATCTCAGAGGGCATGGAGGAAGGTGAAATGTGCTGTACCAGAATGTACAGAGTATGCGGACATAGGTACAGTGTATATGTATACATATAATATTATTGTGTATCTAATTACATTCAATGGATAGGCCACCTGTTCCCAATGGGTATTTTTTTTTTTCACAACAATATTTTAGAGGATCAGCCCTTAGCAGTCAGTTACAGGGAAAAGGCTAAGAGAAGATCAATTTTTAGGGAAAACATAACAAATAGTGCCCACCTGTTAAACTATCACTCAGTGTAAGATACTAGATACGTTGAAATGTGCCACTTCATTATTATAACAGCTCCAGGAATATTTCCACCCCACTTTACATCTGAGGAAACTGAGCTGCAGAGTGCTCTAGTGAGGTTCTCATGATCAAACAACGAGGTGGAAGCAAAGCACAGATGCAGGGCACAGTCCTGTAGCTCATGTCATAAATTCCTGCCTGAGTTTCCTCTTGGGAAATTCTAAAACTTCTCTTCTTCCACACTTCCTGGAGATCATTCTTCTCTGGTGCATCCCACATGCACTGGCTGCCCCATCTCTGTGCCCCTGACAGGCTCCCCCTCTCCTTCTCAGCCTTAAAATTTAAAGGTTCTCTGAAGCTTTAGGGCATCTTCTCATTCCACTCTCACATCAGAAGGAAGGACTTTCGGTACCGTGCCTCAATTTCCAAATATGCAAGGGACATTGCGATTTAATGCCTCCAGGACGTGCACTATTGGAGAGTCCAGACTCACCCCTGCATCTCCAGTGGGAAGTTTGCTGTCACCTCTTCCTGACTTCCCTCCCTCAGTCTCCTGGTCACAGAGCCTCTTGGCATCTACCGTCTGAAGAGGTAGACTCCTGACTATCCTAGAGTGATTCCTTTCCCCCTCCCTCTGCTGACAAAGCCAGGAGATTTCCCTCTGCTCTTACCAGGGGTAGCCAGTGGAGATTCCGAAGGTACACGTCACAAACCTGTGGGCTCCACCAACTAAGGAGGCCTGGACGTTGTAACTGTCCAGTGGAAGCACACAGAGCCTCGAGCCATGATTCCTTAATAGCTTGAATTCCTATCACTGCCTGCTCCTGGCGAGTGTGATTGTGCACTCCTTTTTCTCCTGGTACCAGCCCTGAGACTGGCCCTAGGACCTCAGCTGTGAGTGTAAATAAGAAGAGTTGTTGTTTCCGTCTTCTTGCATTTGGGGGTTGTTGGTTTTGTTCTTGTTGCTGCAGCTGTGAGGTCAGGAAAAACGTTCCAAGTGGTTCAGTGTTGATCCAGAAACCAGAGGATCCTGCAATACGTGAACATGTGAACAACTTCAGCCTAGCTCTGTCCTGCAGACAGAGGGCCTTAGGGACAGTCCTGTCACAGACACATTTAACCACAATGCTGAGTAACTTAACTCAACATTTTGTATTACTGAGGCAGAAAGAGGAGTCTTAGAAAGATGGATCTCATGGACATATGACTTGATGTTGTAGATCAAAAATATCATCCCAGGTCCCTTTCCTGCTTTCTTCCTTCTTATCATTTCCCTTTCCTTGTGTCTTCATTTGAATAGGAAGAGATGGGTCACCTGATTTTGACTCAGACTCCTTCCCAGGTAGTCACTCTGTTTCTTCTGTCTCAGATGGAGATGGATTTGCTGGAAGCACATCTTCAAGACCAGGGAAGGCCCCTCAAACCCAGGGGAGACTCCCACACTCCCGTCGCAGGTACCACAAATGTGTCCAGGGGCCTGGCTGCCCCTGGGGCCCTGGGCGGAGTTTGCCCAGCAGGGTCAGGTTCAGGCTGCAAATGGTGGCATCCGGTGAGGAAAAGGGTGAAGGTTAGCTGGAGCATCTTGTGGAGGACATAGGTGGCCCGGGCCTCCTTGAATTGGCGACCATGCACCATGTCCCAGAGGAACTGTCCTGGGTCAGGGAAGGGACAGATGCTCCTTCTTGTGTCAGAAGCAGCAGGCCCCCCTGTGAAGCTGCCCAGGGCCAGGAGGCAGCTCACAGCCCAGAGCTGAGATGCTGCCACGGGGAACCAGTAGGAGCCCCGCAGAGGGGCGGGGTGCTGCACCTGAGGGCTTCTGGTGGCCTGGGAGACCAGTGGGGGGTGCCCTGGCCCCTAATTCAGCTTCATTTCTTTCTATTCATGAGTCTTCAATAAAACAGGGTAGTTTTCATTTGCAGAATGTTCCAGTACACTTTTCATACCTTTTCATTTTTGTCTGTTTTTCTTATATATGCTTTACATGGATTAGAAGACATCACTCATTTCAATGATTTTTTTTCATTTTTTCATGGAAGTTTAATTAGCCCAAAGAAGGTAAATCTCCCAGATCCATATTCTATCTATACTCACTACCTTCTCTTCTGTTCCTCAACTTTCCTCTGCCGAAAGTATGGTTTCTGGTGAGTAATTCAGTCAAAACAGCTGGTCCCCATGGTCACATCCCTTCTACTTCCTGGCTTCATGGACACTTTCCATGCACTCTTTGCAATGCATTTCTCGGCTTTGAAATAGACTCTTAACCAATATTCGCTCTTAAGCTACTGCCTTAGGGCCATTCCACCTTTGTTTGCAGTGTGGCTCTTTTCTCCCTTAACCAGGGGAGGTTTGAGGCACCATGTCTCATTCTGTGCTCTCTTCCCAGGTGACCACTTCCCTCCCTGGGCTTTACATGAATGGAATGGCTTGTAAATGGCAGGATCAAGGATCCATTTTGTTTGTTTTGTTTTGTTTTTTTAAAAGATTTTATTTATTTATATGACACAGTGAGAGAGACAGTGAGCACAAGCAGGGGGAGTGTGAGAGGGAGAAGCAGACTCCCAGTTGAACAGGGAGCTCGACACACAGCTTGATCCCAAGAGTCCGGCATCATGACCTCTGCCAAAGGCAGACACTTAACCAACTGAGATACTCAGGTATTGTAATATTGTAAACAATATTCACACTTGGGTGTCTACCGTGTGATGGGGAATGTATCTGGTGCTTTTCATTTTATTTCCTGACATGTCTACTTCCTTTTCTACTTACAGAATTCATATTTTCCCTTCTTCTCACTTTTCCCTTTAACATAACTGATATTACTTCACTACGATTATTGTTCCATGGTTAGTTTTTCTACAAAATCCAAGATACAGACACAGTATTAGACTTGTTAAGTCTGCCTGTCCGGTGACAACAGCATGCAAAGTGACTTCCAGGAAGTCGATGCGATCACTTCTAATGTGAAAACGAAATAACGATTGAGTGAGTGGTACAGTCCGTTCTTTCATCAGGTTGTTATCAGACTTGTTTCCTGCTTCAATAAGAAACAAATGCAAGAAGTTTTCTATAGAAACATTTAATGTCCAAAAAATAAAGAATTTAACAAACATAAAACATAATATAGTTCTCTTAACCACAAAGTGAAGATACAACTAATACTATACAATGAAAAATAACTTAAATCTTATAAATAGTGAAATAGATAAATAGTTAAATAGGCAGATCAGCATGGTCATCTGAAAGCGACAGGTGTTTGCAGCATTGATTTGATGTTGCTTGATACTCCTGAGAACATGTGACAAATCGATTCAGTTCATGTCATGATGAAAGCAGAAATGAGAGTCTTTGACACTGCAGGACACATGGGAGTGTGATGTTATTAGTTAGAGAGAATCATTTCCATGTTGAAAGGGTGTCGCTTTCTGCTCCTTATTCTCTTATGCAAGGCTGTTGATGCATACAAGGGTTTCATGATCTCTGCTCGGACCATCTCCCAGGCACAAGGGCTGTGTTGCTTCTCTTGCAGATAGAGGGAGATTCTTTGGAAGTAGTTCCTCAGGATGGAGTCCCCATTGACGAGGGGTGTCTTTCCCACTGCCGCCTCCTCAGGGGACAGGCTTTCAGGTGGCCCAGCTGCTCAGAAAGAACGGAGCACAATTCGTCCAGAAGGGTCGCGCTCCAGGTGAGGCCTCTGTGCAGAAGAGGTGGAAGGTCTTCTGGTTCATCACATGGATGACAGAGAGGGCTTGAGCCTTCTGCAGCTGCTTGTCGTCAAACACCTCCTGGGGGAAGCCAAAGTCACTTGTGTACTTGTCACAGGAGCTAGCAGACAGTCTCCTCATTTGTCGAAGGAGCATCAAGGCCCTCCAGTGCAGCAGGCCGTGGTCATGAGGCAGGTCACATGCCAGAGAGCCAAGGGAGTGGCAGCTGAGCAACACCAGGGCCACCAAGAAGGAGCAGGGCAGGGCCATGGGTTATCCTGCAGGTGCTGTTGGCCTAGCTCGGGTGGGCACATCTGGGGCCCGTGGCTCTAGCTTCTCTGAATATCTTCTCTTGTGTGTGAGGCTTAAGTAGGGGACATAGGAGTTTTTGATTTCTGAAGGTTTCCCTTTCTTTCTGCTTCTCTTTTTTATTTCCTTTCTGCACTTTCTCCTTGAGTTTGAGCATGGTTTCCTACTCGGTGTACATGTTTTTCATGATTGCCCTCGCCTCCAGAGTCTCCTTTGATGTTTTTGATTGAACCTTCCAGGAAAGTTAATAGCATGGATACAGTATGTATACAGTTATGTTTTGTACTTATATGTGAGCTTGTACATACAAAAGAAAGTGTGGTTTATTCTTTTTATTCTTACCTATGCAGGGTTAAGAATGACTAACAACTTTAAGCTAAAACTCAAATTTTAAAGCCATTGATGTGTAACTGTTTTACTCAATTTGATGAGAGACCTGCAATTTATTTCTTACATAATTTGTCATATATATAATGCACATATGCAAATGAACAATTTCTACAAACATGTAACAATGAAGTCAGTGTATTTGAATATTTAAAATCATTCCAATTTGCTAACAGCAATTGATAAGTAAAATTATTTAGTGGACAACTGTGTTTAGTGTACTGAGTTGTAATGTTGACCTACGTAGGAAAACAATTTTTGATCCCATCTGTGACTAGATAGGCATCAAGTTACTGTTAAAATATGTTTTCCTGTTTAGCACTAGGTATAATTACTGATGTGTTGACTAAGGTTTATAGAATCAAATCATAATTGTAACCTATTTATGTTTCAGTCTAAAACATGCACCACATGAAGCTCAGACAGAAGCAACATCTAGAAGACAGCCAATGCAGCTCAAGAGTAAGCAAAGACCACCCGTCCCAGTGTGCCCTTGAGATTCAGGAGAGGATGGAGAGAAAGTCCTCCAATCACAGCAATGTGTCGTCCCTAGGTCTGTTGCATTCTCTACAGATATTTCATGTTCCTTCCACAAATTCCTTGTCTATGCTTCTCGTGTGATACCCAAGAAAACTCAATGAGAGAATAAAAATACTAAGGAAGAAGGTTTTGTTAGACTGCTCCAAGTTTGAGCTTGGAGAGCCACAGACCATTGTGATATTGAAGACTCATTCACAGTCCTAAGAACTACCTGTTACACACTTGGAAGCATTGTAAGAACCCTTCCGTCTGGTGAGGGAATGTTGATTTCAGGGAACACTATGCAAATACAGAACCAGGGAACCTGTGAAAAGTGTTAATATCTTATACTCAGTTTTGCTGTGAAACTAACTGCTCTTTAAAAAAAGTATGTTTTTTCCATGGACACCTGGGTGGCTCAGTTGGCTAAGCTTATAACTCTTGGTTTGGGCTCCGGTCATGATCTCCTAGGTTGTGGGATCAAGCCCCACCTAGAGCCCTAGGTGGGGTTTCACACTCAGCAGGGAGCCTGCTTGAGGCTTCTCTCTGTCTGCCACTCTCCCCAAGACTATGCCCTTCTCTATCTCGCCAAAATAAATACATCTTTTTTTAAAAAGTATGTTTTCCAAAAATATATAAAAGCTTATCGCACTAACGGGGTTAGTTCTTTCCAGGTAAAATTGGGTTTTTATTCCCCCCACTCTGGATTAAAAACCTGCCAGGGACAGCCTCAGGCAGAGAACACAAGCCAGGTCTTCAGACTTGGTCACAGTCTTAGTCGATCTGGACAGGAGGTGGCACTCTTCCTCAGTAAATATAATTTGACAGGCCACAGAACAAAATGGTCCTGCTTTCTGTTTCAATTTAAGTATAGCAACTGTTGCATCATTGTAACAGGGAAATTCCCTCATAACCAGAAATAGTCACTAGGAGGAAAAGAAGAGAACAAGGCCTCTTCTAGGAGTGTTTCCAGAAGGTCTAGAACTTTCACACAAAGTTGATCTCAGTTCGTGGTTTTGTACTTGAAAGTAAAAGTGTCAGACAGAAACCACAAGAGAATCAATTCTTTTCTATTCGATACTCTTTTTCCTTGTGACAACTTCCAATCCTGGGCTTTAATTTGATGGAATTGCTTCTAAATGGTGGACTCAAATATCTGTCTGCACTCAGGTGTCTACCAGTCAACTATGGGAGTTATCTACTGCTTTTTTTTTTTTTTCTGTACATTCTGCTTCCAGAGTCCGCTGAGAGATTTCCATTTTTGCCTTTTCTTATTACACCATTTAACATAACTGATATTAAGTAAATGGGATTATTGCTTGGAGGTTTTTTTTTTAAGATTTTATTATTTATTTGTTAGAGAGAGGGAGAACAAGCAGGGAGACCGACAGGCAGAGGGAGAGGTGGGCTCCCTGCCGAGCAAGGAGTCAGATGCAGGACTCAATCCCAGCACTCTGGGATCATGATCCACATCAAAGGCAGAGGCTTAACCAGCTGAGCCACCAAGGAGGCTGGTTTTTCTACAAAACTCAACAATTCAGACCAAGGATTGGATTTGTTATATTCCCCTCTATCCTGATCATCACATGTACACTGACTTGGAGAAAGTTTATTTTTACTTAAAATGTGAACAATGTAATAATGAATAAGTGAGTTGTATAATTCATTTTTCATCAGATGATAATCAGAATTGATACCTCTCACTAAGAAACAGACACAATAGTTGTTCTACAGAAAAATGAAATGAAAACTAAAAAAAAAGGAATATTGGGTTTTTTTCTTGCTAATCATAAGGTGTTTTAGAGGGCTCAGCAAACAATATCACTGATTAGAAAGAGTCCTGATTATCACTTTCTCCTGTACTTGTGGATTGTGAGAGGAGGAAAAGGTCCTCTCCATTTCTGCTCTGACAACCTCCCTGGCACAGTGGCTGTGTTTCTTTTCCTTCAGATGGAGGTGGATGCTTTGGAAGGCCTTCCGGACCGTGATCCCCAAACACAGACAGGCAGGGTTTTCTTCATCCCAGGCAGCGATGAAGGCTGGAGAGGAGGTCATGGAGGGCAGCATGGCTCCAGGAAGCCTGGCTGTGGTCTGTGCTGAAGAGGCTGAAGATCTGCCAGAGCATCTGGTGGTGGAAACAGGTCCTTTGTGTCTTCTGGATTGAGTGATTTGGGTGATGGTCCGTCTTTCCCAAGAAACTCTGAGATAAGTTCTGTCCTTCAGGCACGTGTGAGAGGGGACACTTTTTAGCTGTCTCATAGTATAAGGATGTCGTGCACTCTGGGCTATGGGCTATGGATGCCCAGCGAGGGAGCAGGCAGGGGTGCAGCAGAGCTGGGCTCCTGCCACTAGCCGAGACAGGTGGGCCATGGAGGAGTTCGGTGATTCTCCAGGAAGCACGTGGGTGTCATTTTCCACAGCTCTTTGTGGCCCAGGGCTGACTTGGCTGGCAGGTGCCACCTCCCTGCGGCTTTTATAGTCTACGCAAACCCAGCCTTTCCGCCACCCTCCTCACTGAGTGTGGGGCACTTTCGCTAGGGACATTTTCAGCCAGGGGTGCGTCCTACACCTTGCAGTTGCTGGGCACGGCCTTGAGACCTGCTTTCGCGCAGAAACTGCAGCCAGACCATTGTCAGCAAGAATCGGTTTCCTAAAGGGTCTTGAGACTTGGAGCGGAAGCGTGTTCAGTGGCCTTTCCAGCTTTGGGGTCGTGTGTGCACCTGATGCCATGGCCTCAACCGGCTCAGTATAGGGAGGAGGGCACACAGTGGAAAGCTGGGAGGATGGGACAATGGAACAATGGGAGTGCAGGGTGATGGAATAATGGGATGATGAGGCGATAGCAGATGTGGTGATGGGACAGTGGGGCTTGGGGAAGATAGGATGATGGAACGGGGGACATTGCGGTGACAAGGTGATAGCGCCAGGGATGATGAGAAGACTTGAGGATGGGGTATCTGGAAGATGGGTATATGGGATGACAGGTCGAGGGGGGTGAATGGACTAAGATAATTGGGATTTGGGACAATGGGGCGTTTTGGGGACTGGCTGACCAGATGTCGAGACAATGGGAGCAATGACATGATGGGGTGATGAGATGATAGGGCAATGTAGTGACAGCATAATTGAGGATGGGGCTACAGGGAGAAGGCACACAGGGACAGGGCCATGGGATAATGAGAGATGAGGTGATGATGGTCAACAGGATGATATGGTAACAGGGTGTAGAGAGACCGGTTAGCAGGACTCAGCCTGGACCGCAGTGAAGACACAGTGGACAGAGCCAGCCACCATCCAGCCTCCTGTGTGTCATCGCTGAAAGTCGTGCATCCACATGGCGCTCCCTTGACTTCAAGGTCAATTTGCTGGTGGGATAGTGGGGCAGCCAGTGGAACAAGATTGCAGACTTCAAAGAAGGAACCTGGAGACTCTGACAGCATCCCAGTCAATTTTGTCTACATGACATATTTGACAGCACATGTTAAATGAAAGTGTTGAACATAAAATATCAAAATTTCTCATTTAAAAATATTCAGGCTTGGGGTGCCTGGGTGGCTCAGTGGGTTAAAGCCTCTGCCTTCGGCTCAGGTCATGATCCCAGGGTCCTGGGATGGAACCCGCATCGGGCTCTCTGATCAACAGGCAGCCTGCTTCCCTTCCTCTCTCTGCCTGCCTCTCTGCCTACTTGTGATCTCTGTCAAATAAATAAATCTTTAAAAAATATATTCAAGCTCATATTATTGAGTCAATTTCTTCAATGGGGTTGAAGCTTTCTCTTATTTGCATCAAAACAATTGACTATAAATAGACTTTTCTACCATTGATGGAAACAAACTCAACAATCTGTAGAAGATTACTTCTTTCCTTTTCACCTGAAAGATCTGTATGTTTGACAATTTCTTGGGTCTCCATGACTATCTTAATTATGTTCTTTTAACTTTTGGGAATTGAAGTATCTTTCCTATGACCTCATCTTGACAATATTTTTAGTGTTAGGGTCCGTGATCAAAGGAACGAGACTAACACAAAGCAAAAATCAAGCAAAGCTTTATTTCGTGCCATGTATCAGAAATCAAACTGACCAGTAGGTGCCTGAGCCTTGCTGGGGGCCACCGCCTCCTTGTCCTGGGGTTCCTCCTGGAGGCTCCCTTCCTCACCCTCGCTGTACCACAGGCTGCTCCCCGGGACAAGGCCGCTCCTGACGAGGCTGCTCCCCGGGACGAGGCCACTCCAGATAAGGCTGTTCCCTGGACTCATGACTGCGCCTCTGCTACGGGCGGCGAGGCTCCCAGCAATGCTGCTCCCGATGCTCCTGATGACGAAGAGGCCTCTGTCACTCTCAACAACCCCGACACCCTAAAGGCTCCCAGTGGCTCTCAACGGCTACTCTAACTCCTCCTGCTACCCTCTCCCTGAGCCTCACAGACCAGCCTTTCTAGAGGTGGGTAAGCCCAGCCCACACACAGGTGGCCAATGAGATTGCAACTCATCTCAGTAAATATATGCATGCCCCACTGATTGGATGTCTCCATTTAGCTGGCCTGGCCCGCCCCTATATCCGGGGCTTACAGTTCCTCTGGCTAATCAGACCCCTACAGTTAGCAAGAAAAGTGTTGTGCACAAGCATCAAGGACATTTTGTAGGTCAGATCGTCTGCACCTGTCCTGCAAACACCACATCTGTCCCCCAATGTGTCATTGTTCCCGTGTGTCCTTCCAACTGCACCATTCACTCTGCCACAGACTCTCTTATGCCTAACCTTTAAATGTTGAGACTCTGAAGAACCACATTTAGATCCTCTTCTCATTGTCCCCTCTGCATAGAAGTGACCACATCCACTCCCTTGTGCTCATTTCCAGATGCAGTAAGGAATTTCACATGGGAGGCTAGGTCCAAGACAGTGGAGGTGTAGGAGACCTAAATTTCGTCTGGTCCCAGGAATTCAGATAGATAGCTATCAAACCATTCTGAACACCTAAAACTCAACTGGAGAGAGAAGATAAGAATAGAAACAACTCTGTGAACAGAAAAACTACAACTTCTTGGAAGATAGCATGTGTGCACAGAAGTGAATCTGAGGCAATATATGGGAAGACAGACTGCAGGGGAGGGAGCCTCCATCAGTCCACTACTACAAGTGATAGAGCAGTGGACCACAAAATTGGAAGATTTGGGCACCTGGGTAGTTCACTTGGTGAAGCATCTGCCTTTGGCCAGGGTCATGGTCTCAGGATCCTGGGATCAAGCTCCACATTGGGCTCCCTGCTTGGTGGGGAACCTTCTTCTCCCTCTTCCTCTATAGTTCCCCCTGCTTGTGCTCTCTCTCTCACACACACACATACACCCTTCCTCTCAAATAAATTAAATTAAATTAAAATTTAAAGAACAAAAATAAAAATAAAATTGAAACTTTTAGAAGTCTGTTCTAGTGAAGGACATTACTCTGATGGCTAAGCTGGGGTGGAACCCTTGCTGGAATAGTGTGGTCTCAGAACCCTTGGGGTCACAGAAAAACTGGGGGTGTCTGAGGGCAATAGAGCTCCCAGGTATTGGAGCAGGGAAGCCAGTTGCAAAGAGTAAGCCCAGACATGGGCTCTCAGCTCAAGGTTACCATAAACCATTATCTGAGACACAACCAGGCCACTGTTCTATGATCAAGGACCTAAAAAGCAGCAGATACAGGGAGACTCCCCTTCCTCCCTTGGGAGCAGTGATGCAGGAGTGGGCCTCAGGAATATGCTGAGTCTGGAGTCTCCAAATGGGGTGGTGTGCCTAAGATAGAAACACTCAGTCACTGGCTGGGGAGTGCAGACAGAAACCAAGCAGACAGGAGTGATTGACTGCTCTTCTCTGAGAGCACACTGAAGAATGGAGTCCTGAGCTCTTAGCTCTCCCCCAGGCCAGAGATGGGAGGCCACCATTTTCATTCTACTTTCATTCTCATCCTCTAAAGCTGTACAGAAAGACTTCAGGAAACAAAAGCTATGAGAGCAAACCCAAGCTGACTACTTAGCCTGGCTCCTGGCAAAGACAGTGCCACTCCACCTGGGGCAAAGACATTTGATAATCAATGCAACAGGCCCCTCCACCAGAAGATCAGCAAGAACATCCATCCAAGACCAAGTTTATAGATCAATGAGAACTGAAAAACTCCAGCACTAGGGAATATAGAATTCATAGCTTTTCCCCCGTGATTCTTTAGTCTTTCAACTTTAATATTTTTAATTTTCTTTATTTCTTCTTTTTTCTTTTCTTTTTTTAAAATTTTTCTTCTTTCCTTTTTCAACCAACTTCTTATCATTTCCTTTTTAAAAATCTTTTTTAATATTCATTTTTACAGTCATATTTTATCCCTTCATTGTATTTAACAGTATTTTTGTATATATATAAGTTTTTCTTTCTTTAAAATTTGGGGAGGCAATTTCTCCTAACAGACCAAACACACCCAAAAGTCTAGTGTATGGCTCTGTTCTATTCAACAACCTGATCATATTCTTTTTCTTTTCTTTCCCCCCTGGTTTCATATCTCTTCTGATTTGTTTAGTGTATATTTTTTCTGGGGTCATTGTTATCCTTTTAGTATTTTGTTCTCTCATTCATCTATTCTTCTCTGGTCAAAAATGACAAAGCAGAAGAACTCACCTCAAAAAAAAAAAAAAAAAGAACAAGAGGCAGTACCAACTGACAGAGACCTAATCATTATGGACATTAGTAAGATGTTGGAACTGAAGTTCAGAATAATGATTATAAAGATACTAAGTGTGTTTGAAAAAAGCATGGAAGACACTAAGAATCCCATTCTGGAGAAGTAAAATCTAACCAAGTTGAAATAAAAAAGGCTGTTAATGAGGTGCAATCAAAAATGGAGGGGTGCCTGAGTGGCTCAGTGGGTTAAGCTTCTGTCTCCAGCTCAGGTCATGATCCCAGGGTCCTGGGATCGAGCCCTGAGTCGGGCTCTCTGCTCAGTGGAGAGCCTGCTTCCTCCTCTCTCTCTGCCTGCCTCTCTGCCTGCTTGTGATCTGTCTGTCAAATAAATAAATAAAATCTTTTTTTTAAAAATGGAGGCTCTAACTGCTAGGATAAATAAGGCAGAGAGAATTAGTGATATAGAAGACCAAATGATGAAGAATAAAGAAGCTGAGAAAAAAAGAGATAAAAAACTATTGGATCACAGGGTGGGGGGTGGGTCACGGAGGGGAGTGGAGAATTTAAGAGATAAGTGATACCATAAAGTGAAAAATATTATAATAATTGGGATCCCAGAAGAAGAAGGAAGAGAGAGGGGGGCAGAAGGTATATTGGAGTAAATTATAGTAGAAAACGTCCCTAATTTGGGAAAGGAAACAGGCATCAAAAGACAGGAGGCACAGAGAAACCGCCTCAAAATCAATAAAAATAGGTCAGCACCCCAACATCTGTTAATAAAACTTACAAATCTCAGAGACAAAGAGAAAACCCAGAAAGCAGCTCAATATAAGAGGTCTGTAAACTACAACAGTAGAAACAATAGATTGGCAGCAGACCCCTATCCACTGAGACCTGGCAGGCCAGAAAGGACCGGCATGATATATTTAGGATATTAAATGAGAAAAATATGCAGCCAAGAATACAATATTCCAGCTAGGCTGTCATTGAAAAGAAGGGTGATACAAAGCTTCCAGGACAAACAGAAATTAAAAGAATTTGCAAACACCAAACCAACCTTACAAGAAATATTGAAAGGTGTCCTCAAAGCAAAGAGAGAGCCCAAAAGTAGCATAGACCAGAAAGGAACAGAGACAATATACAGTAATAGTCACCTTAATGCAATACAATGGCACTAAATCTGTATCTTTCAATAATTACCCTGAATATAAATGGGCTAAATGCCCCAATCAAAATACACAGGGTATTAGATTGGACAAAAAAGCAAGACCCATTGATATGCTGTCTGCAAGAGACTCATTATAGATCCATACACCTCCAGATTGAAATTGAGGGGGTGGAATACTATTTATCATGTAAATGGACATCAAAAGAATGCTGGGTGGCAGTCCTTGTATCAGACAAATTAGATTTTAAACCAAAGACTATAATAAGAGATGATGAAAGACACTGTATCATACTTAAAGGATCTGTCCAACAAAATCTAACAATTGTAAATATTTATGCCCCTAACATGGTACCAGCTAATTATATAAGTCAATTAATAATAAAATCAAAGAAACACATCAACAATAATACAATAATTACAGGGGACTTTAACACCCCCCTCACTGAAATGGACAGATTATCTAAGCAAAAGATCAACAAGGAAATAAGGGCTTTAAATGACACACTGGACCAGATGGACTTCACAGATATATTCAGAACATTCCATCCCAAAACAACAGAATACACGTTCTTCTCTAGTGCACGTGGAACATTCTCCAGAATAGATCATATCCTGGGTCACAGATCAGGTCTCAACTAGTACCAAAAGATTGGGATCATTCCCTGCATATTTTCAGACTGCAATGCTTTGAAACTGGAACTCAATCATGAGAGGAAAGGTGGAAAGAACTCAAACACATGGAGGCTAAAGAGCATCCTACAAAAGAATGAATGAATCAACCGGGAAATTAAAGAAGAATAAACAATATATAGAAGCAAATGAAAGTGCAAACAAAACTGTTCAAAATCTTTGGGATGCAGCAAAGGCAGTCCTAAGACAGAAGTATAAAGCAATACAAGCCTTTCTCTAGAAACAATAGAGCTCTCAAATACACAACCTAACGCTATACCTAAAGGAGCTGGAGGGAGAACAGCAAATAGAGCTTAAACCCAGCAAGAGAAGAGAAATAATAATCATTAAAGCAGAAATCAATGAAGTAGAAACCAAAAGAATAGTAGAACAGATCAACAGAACTAGGAGCTAGTCCTTTAAATAATTAATGAGATTGATATACCCCTGGCCAGACTTATCAAAAAGAAAAGAGAAAGGACCCAAATTAATAAAATCATGAATGAAAGAGGAGAGATCACAACAAACACCAAAGAAATACAAACAATTATAAGAACATTTTAGGAGCAACTATCTATATACCAACAAATTAAACAATCTGGAAGAAATGGATACATTAGTAGAGACATATAAACTACCACAACTGAACCAGGAAGAAATAGAAAACTTGAACAGACCCATAACTAACAAGGAAATTGAAGCAGTCATCAAAAATCTCCCAACAAGCAAGAGCCCAGGGCCAGATGGTTTCCCAGGGGAATTCTACCAAACATTTAAAGAAGGATTACTACCTATTCTTCTGAAGCTATTTCCAAAAATCAAAATGGAAGAAAAACTTCCAAACTCATTTTATGAGGCCAGCATTACCTTGATCCCAAAACCAGATGAAGACCCCACCAAAAATGAGAATTACAGACCCAATATCCCTGATGAACATGGATACAAAAATTCTCACTAAAACACTAGCCGATAGGATCCAACAGTACATTAAAAGGATGATTCACCACAACCAAGTGGGATTTATTCCTGGGCTGCAAGGTTGGTTCAACATCCACAAATCAATCAATGTGATACACTACATTAATAAAAGGAAGAACCAGAACTATATGATCCTCTCAATAGATGCTGAAAAAGCATTTGACAAGATACAGCATCCTTTCTTGATCAAAACTCTTCACAGTGGAGGGATAGAGTGTACATACTTCAATATCATAAAAGCCATTTATGAGAAAACCGCAGTGAATATCATTCTCAATGGAGAAAAACTGAGAAATTTCTCCTAAGGCCAGGAACATGGCAGGGATGTCCATTATCACCATTGCTGTTCAACATAGTACTAAAAGTCCTAGCCTCAGCAATTAGACCAAAAAAAAAAAAAAAAAAAAAAAAAGCACATCCAAATTAGCATAGAAGTCAAACTCTCACTGTTTGCAGATGATGTGATACTATATGTGGAAAAACCAAAATACTCTACCCCAAAATTTGTGGAATTCATACAGGAATTCAGTAAAGTGGCAGGATATAAAATCAATGCATGGAAATCAGTTGCATTTCTATACAATAAAAATGAGAGAGAAAAAAGAGAAATTATGGAGTTGATCCCATTTACAATTGCACCCAAAATCATAAGATACCTGGGAATAAATTTAACCAAAGAGGCAAAGAATCTTTATGCAGAAAACTATAGAACACTCATGAAAGAAATTGAGGAAGACACAAAGAAATGGAAAAACATTCCATGTTCATAGATTGAAAGAAAAAATATTGTGAAAATGTCTATGCTACCTAGAGCAATCTACACATTCAATGTAAACCCTATCAAAATCCCATCAACCTTTTTCACAGAACCAGAACAAATAATCCTAAAATTTGTATGGAACCAGAAAATACCCCAGATAGCCCAAGGAATGTTGGGGGAAAAAACAAAAACAAAAAAACAAAGCTGGTAGCATCACAATTCTGGACTTCAAGCTCTATTACAAAGTTGTAATCACCAATACAGTATGGTCCTGGCACAAAAACAGACATATAGATCAAAGAATGGAATACAGCACTCAGAAATGGACCCTTAACTGTATGGTCAACTAATCTTCAACAAAGAGCAAAGAATATCCAATGGAAAAAAGACACTCTCTTCAACAAATGGTGTTGGAAATATTGGGCAGCCACATGCAGAAGAATGAAACTGGACCATTTCCTTACACCACACACAAAAATAGACTCAAAGTGGATGAAAGACCTCAATGTGAGACAGGAATCCATCAAAACCCTTGAGGGGAACACAGGCAGCAACCTCTTCAAACTCAACTGCAGCAACTTCTTCCTAGAAACATTGCCAAAGGCAAGTGGGTTAAGTGGCTGTCTTCAGCTTAGGTCATAATCCCAGATCCCGGGATTGAGCCCCACATCGAGCCCCACATTGAGGCCCACATTGGGCTCCCTGCTCAGCAGAAAGCCTGCTTCTCCCTCTCCCTGTACCTGCTGCTCTGCTTACTTGTACTCTATCTCTTTGTGTCAAATAAATAAAACCTTAAAAAAAAAAAAAGAAAAAGAAAAAGAAACATTGCCAAAGGCAAGGAAAGCAAGGGCAAAAATGAACTCTTTGGCCTTCATCAAGATAAAAAGTTTTTGCACAGCAAAAGAAACAGTCAACAAAACCAAAAGATAAGTGACAGAATGGGAAAAAATATTTGCAAATGACATATCAGATAAAGGCTAGTATCCAAAATCTATAAAAAACTTATCACACTCAACACCCAAAGAATAAATAACCCAATCAAGAAATGGGCAGAAGACATGAACAGACATTTCTGCAAGGAAAACATCCAACTGGGCAATAGACACATGAAAAAAAAAATGCTCAACATCACTTGGCATCAGGGAAATACAAATCAAAGCTACAGTGAGATACTACCTCACACCAGTCAGAATGGCTAAAATTAACAAGTCAGGAAACAACAGGTGTTGGTGAGGATGCAACGCTCCTACACTGTTGGTGGGAATGCAAGCTGGTGCAGCCACTCTGGAAAACAGTATGGAGGTTCCTGAAACAGTTGAAAATAGAGCTACCCTATGACCCAGCAATTGCACTACTGGATATTTACCTTAAATATACAAATGTAGTGATCTGAAGGGGCACATGCACCTGAATGGTTATAACAGCAGTGTCCACAACAGCCAGACTATGGAAAGAGCCCAGATGTCCATCGATAGATGAATGGATAAAGATGTGATATATATGTGTGTGTTGTGTATGTGTGTGTGTATTCATATATATATGTGTGTATATATATATGTATGAATATTATGCAGCTATCAAAAAATGAAATCATGCCATTGGCAAGGACATGGGTGGAACTAGAGGGTATTAAGCTAACCTAAATAAGTCAATCAGAGAAAGGCAATTATCATATGATCTCACTGATATGCAGAATTTAAGAAACAAGGAAGAAGATCATAGGGGAAGAGAGAAAAAAATTGAAATAAGACAAAACCAGAGAGGGAGAGAAACCATAAGAGACTCTTAATCTTAGGGGAAAAAACTGAGAGTTGCTGGAGGGGAGGGGAGGTGGGAGGATGGAGTGGCAAGATGATGGACATTGGGGAAGGTATGTGTTGTAGTGAGGGCTGGGTGTTGTATAGGACTGATGAATCACAGACCTGTACCCCTGAAACAAATAAAACATTATATATTAATTTTTTTAAATGACAGAGCATAAGTTAACAAAATTCAGTGCAGCAGCACTGGGGATGAGTGGCTCTGACAGAGGGTGAGAGTGAAGGCTGTACTGAGTTACCACAAGTCAGGAATGTGGCTGCCTCAGCCAGAGGCTCACACAAGACCAATTCCTGGGTCCCCATGCAGCTCTCAGCTTTGCAAGACCAGCTACCTGATTTTTCTTTTGTTCAATCCACATGTGCTCAGTTCTGAGGAGAGATGAGAGGAGTCACACCAACCAGCTCACAAGAGACTGGCGACCAGGACCCCAGCGGCTCACCCTCTATAGAAGGAAAGAGGATCCTCGCCCTGCCTGAGTGCTCTATGTAGTTTAGAAATCCACTCAGCCAGGAAAAGATGGCCTTGAGAAATCCAATATTAAAGCGAAGGGAACTGGATAATCCTAAAAGATTCTAGTCTTCACCTGGATAAGAACAAGGATGATGATGTTTTATGATGATAACACCGAAGTCGATTATAAGCCAACTATTCTGAGATCATGGAAATCATTAAATCAATCCTGTCAATATCCCCGTTTGGATTACGCTTATTTATACAGCTGTTTGGAGAGAAATAGAAGCCAGAATGGATGAATTATTCTGATGGTACCAAAGATCCAGGGTCAAACATTAAGGAGTTGTGAGATAATGGATTGTCTGGAAGCACCTGTTAAAAGAAGGCTACACATGGACAGAGGATTTAAGAACCAGGAGAGGCCCCATAGCAGGAAATCAGTCAGGAGGGGAAGGTGAGGGATCGAGGATTCCAGATTCACTTCAGATGCCGAAGGGTTGTTGTCTGTTGTAGTGTATGGCAACTAGGTGTGGTTTAAGTCAACTGAGCTGACTTGAAGTTCTTTTTTTTTTCAAGTTTTTATTTAAATTCCAGTTAGTTTATGTTGTGGGAAACAAAGGCAAAAGATAAATTAAATTTCCTTACACCTATGGCCCATTGACAAGTCCTCCAAACATGCCAAGTGACATTCTTCTAGGAACTCAGCTGCCTTCCTGCTAATACTTTGCCAAGGGCAAAAGGCAATCTTAGCCCAACCCCCAGCATCCTGTAAGTCTATTTTAACAGATAAAATTCTTTTGGAAAATTCCTTTATCTCCACCCCCCAAGATGTATGTTGTCCATCATTCCCGAAGTGTATGACCCACCAATATACATCTGAAGTGTCTCATGACTGAGTATCTACTGACGTAAATGACCTTTTACTAACAAGCTAGCCCCCTCAACGTCCTCGAAACGTTGTTTCCTATAGCTGGGAGGTTTGTGGTATGCCTAACCCCTTCCTTACTCTAAAGTATATAATTATCACTCCTCATGACCCCAGTGCAGCTCTTTCTGTCCACAGGTCCTGTCCCTGTGCTTTAATAAAACCACGTTTTTGCACAGAAGATATCTCAAGAATTCTCTCTTGGCTCTAGGCTCTGGGCCGCAACATCTTTCTTACATGAGTTGACATACAAAATAAGATTCGTTTCTGTAGAATTTAATGATTCATCACTTACATGCAATACTCAGTGCTCATCACTGTAAGTGCCCTCTGTAATCCTCATCCCTTTAACTGATCCTCCTGGCCACCTTCCCTCCAGTCTCCTTCAGTTTGTTCTCTATAGTTAGAAGTCTACTTTCCAGTTCACAGCTTTCTCTCTTTTTTTTTTTTTAATGTGTTCATCTGTTTTGTTTCTGAAATTCCACACATGAGTGGATGAAATCATAGGGTATTTTTCTTTCTCGGACTTATTTTGCTTAAAATAATACTTTCTGGTTTCATGAACTGACTGACTATATGTTCTAAGTAAAAGTTGAGAAAGTCTATTTCAAAGAGTCACAAGAGAGTAGATTTTTCTCCCAATTGAAACAGATGTTTGCAGCTGGCACTTGGTAACCCGCCTCCTTCGAATACCCTGCAGGCTGCTGTCGTGTCAGGGTCACCCGTGATGGGGACACTGCTATGGGCCACATCTGCATAGGAGAACTCTGTGCTCCCACCATCCAGTTGAACTTTCTCAGTCTCGGGAAGGACACAGAGAGACAGTTGACTCAATGCTGCCCTACTGTCCTACTGTCCCATCTCCTGAGGATAAGTCACTAATCCTGTGGACACTTTCCCATTTCTATTCTTCTTCCAGGTTCCCACACAGCTGCTGACCTTTAACACCTTCAATATTTCCAGATGGGCAGCTGTGGGTCTTTTGAGCAAATGAGCATCCTATGCCCTTGTTAATCAAAATGTAGTGACATAGGAAATGTTCAGGTTCAGAGCCAACGGCCAAAAAAGAATTCTTGAGACATCTTTGGTGAAAAAAAAAATAGTTTTATAAAAACACGGAGATAGGAACTTTGGGCAGAAATAGCTGCACTGGGTTTGTGAAGAATGGCTGGCTTTGTACCTTAGTTGGGGGAGGTAAAGATAAAGGGAAATTTCCAAACGGGTGTTCATATGCCAAGGAAGACTCATAGAATCCTGGAAGCCTAGGATTGTCACTGTAAGGTTGTTTTCCCCTCTAGCAAGAAAACAACATTAAGACATTTGGGAGTTTCCTGGAGGGAGTATTTGTCAATGGACTGGAGGTTATAGGAAATTTAATTTTATCTACATTTCCTTTTTGCCTTTGTTCCCCACATCAATAGGTATGCCCAAGCATTTGCAGAGATGAGCATCTGTGATTGTTTTAGTATAGATGTGTGCGCTGAGCTCCCTGCATTTAGCATGTTTCTGTGCGGGACTAGACATCTGGGGCCTTGAGCTCCACAGCACAGAAATCAGCTGACAGGGAGGGTGGAGGAAGGGCAAGTGCGCACTCTGACTCTTGAAGCTGCCAAACCTTGGATGCTTGTGGCTGGGTACTGCAGGGTGATCTCTCGAAGCCCATTGGTGGGCACCCAAACACCAAGCCCTTCCATCGCCAGCTCATCTGGCAGGTTGACCAGAAGCACTGGGGAAAGGAAAGTTGGCAGGGATGCTCACCCCTGTCACCCCTGTCACCCCTGTCTCCCCTGTCTCTGACCCTGCTGCTCAGCTCTCGAACATTTTCCAGTATTTAATAATCAATAACACTGGGATTGATCCAACCTCTGGCTATAGGGATTTTCAGAACAAGACTTACTCTTTGTCATAGAGCAAGGAAACAGGTTAATGACAGCATTAGAATCTCTGGATTTCAACAAGCAGCTTTTTTTTTTTTTAATGTAGCTCAAAGGACATCCTCAGGAAGAGATCTGATTTCTGCATAGATCCCAAACCTGGCCTTCAATCTTGGTCGCCACCCTTGTCGCACTTGGCCACCAAGAGGCGGTCTTCCCAGAGAGGAGCTTCACTAGGCCACCCTTCAACCTGATCCTGCTTTCTTTTTTTTTTTTTTAAGGTTACATATATTTATTTGACACAGAGAGAGAGAAAGATCACAAGCAGGTAGAGAGGCAGAGAGAGAGGGAGAAGCAGGCTCGCTGCTGAACAGGGAGCCCGATGTGGGACTCAATCTCAGGACACTGAGATCATGACCCGAGCCAACGGCAGAGGCTTAACCCACTGAGCCACCCAGGTGCCCCAGAAGGACATATTTAAACTACTCCACAGGAATACAGAGCATTATAAGAGATTACTATGGACAATTATACACCATTAAATTGGATAATATGGAAGACATTGGTGAATTTTGAATCACATACAACTCATCAATACTGAATCATAATAAAATACAAAAAGAGAAATAAAATAAGAGTTCATCCTTTCTGATGGCTGAGTCATATATATATTCTGTTTCCTTTCAGCCACAGCTGCTATTCTATCACATTGGATGGAAATCTGAGCAAAGCCTCTCTTGCAGGTGGTTCTGCAAAACCTAGAGATTTCATTTCATTGTTGCCTTCTACTTGCTTTCTTGTACTGTTCCTTAGGAAACCTTTAAGCTGAGGCCACAACAGAACAGAAAACTGTTGTGTGAGCAGGCTGAGAGGTCACGAACGTAAATGCCAAGGGTGATCTGGGGACTTCTGCTTTGGAGGGGAAGTTAACTGTTAGGACAGGGGAATGTGTTCTGGAATGTGGTGGGGAGGACAGGGTGGGTGCCATAAGGTTAAGGAAAGAGCATGTTCTTCTGAACTTCCACCTAGATATTTATTCTCACTCTCAGATGTTCCTAGAAGCCACCATCTCATCACGGGTGATAAATAAAAACCCTTCTTGGCAATGGGGAATGAATTGGTTGGGTTTCTCTAGAATCCACAACAGAATTCTGATTTTAGAGGTTGCCTCCTTTGGAAGTTAGTTTCTGAAGTGTAAGACACACAAGTCCCAAGAATTTTGTAGAAAGAGACAAACAATATTCTCATATATAGCTGTCTGAAGAAAAATAAGAGAATACCTACCATATTTTAAGTGGTTTTGATGTAGCAAAGATGTTGGGATTCAAAGCCGATGGCCAAGAGAGAATTCTTGAGATGTCTTTGATGCAAAAAAGTGGTTTTATTAAAGCAAGGGGACAGGACCCATGAGCAGAGAGAGCTGCACTGGGGTCATGAGGAGTGACTGATTATATACTTTCAAGTTGGGAGGAGGTTATGGATAGCATAAGTCTCTAAAGTATATTGGAAACAAGGCTTCCAGGACCTTGAAAGGGCTACCTGTTGTTGGGAAAAGATCATTTATTACTGTCTATAAAACCTTAGTCATGAAACCCTTCCTATGTTTATTTGTGGGTCATATGGTTAGGGGGATGATTTCCAAAGCGTATCTTGGGGACTGGAGATAAAGGAAGTTTCCAAAGGAATTTTTATCTCTTAAAATACACTTACAGGGTGCTGGGGGTTGGGCTAAGATTGCCTTTTGCCCTTAGCAAAGTTTTATCATGGAGTCAGCTGAGTTTCTAGAGGAATGTCGCTCTACATGTCTGGAGTGTCAATGGGCTGTAGGTAGTAAGGAAATGTAACTTTCCTTTTCCTTTGTTTCCCAAATCAGTTACTCTAGGGAACATGTGATCCTAGTTGCCTTTAAAGTGCATAAGTTGGGTTAATATTCACGATATTCTGTTATAATTATTAAATCAGGTTTTACTCCTGAAATATACACATGGATTTCCATGATTCCTTCCATGATTCGTATTTTCAGCTGATGGTAACCAGTTTTCTCTTCGCCTTAAATATTAAGAGACTCCTTGACCCAGCTTCCCACTCAAAGTGTGAAGAAAGCCTGTCAGTCTTTCTGTCCATGATAATTTTGTTATTTCAGAATTCATGGAAGTTTGTGATACCCGTAAAATTAGGGAAAATTCCTGGCAAGTAACATAAAAGAATTCTTATCATAGCAAACTCCCCTAGAAAAAGAAATGCAGTATATAGCTGCTGTAGTAAAACAGTGTCACAATGATGAAAGTTAAGTAGGTTAATTAATAAAACCAAAATTCCAAGAAACATTATTTTATCAGTAACAATAGACAATTTGATGAAGGATTGAATGAGTTATCTATTCCTAACCTATACAAGGTTATAATAACCAAGACAAGATAAACCATTATCAGTAATTAAGTATGGTTCAAAATAAATGCAATATTTAACACATTAACATGATTTGCCAGAACATCAATTCCATAAAATCACTCAGGGAAAAAAATGGCATAAAAGGACAAACTATGCACAGAAAAACTAACCCACATTGTTCCCAAATTACATGCTATATTCTTCTCCACGTCAGGTGCACTGACTTCTCTTATTCATGCTCCCACCCGCTCCAGGGTGGTCTCTGCTTATGCATTCCAACAAACCGACTCTCAGGAAGGTCAGCAAAAGCATCTGTGTTTCTGACATCGCAGGCAGCTTCAATCCACATCTTCCAGGGATCCGCTGATGCTCTTCGAAGCACATTTACTTCCCTAAAGACACTCACCAGCATCCTCTCTTACCCTGTGCTGTATGGCCAAGAGTCCACCATCTCCTTTGTGGCTCTTCTCTCCCCTCCCTTCAATAGTTGAAGAGCCTCAGAATCAAGTGTATGTTTGTTTCTCACATGACACGGTCTCCCTGCATGACCACCTCTGTTTCTGGCTTTGCCTCCTAGATGTGGACCTCAGCCGTGGCATTTCTTGTCAAATGCCAGCTCACCTTCCCCCTACACTGGACATACGTGCCTCCAGTGACCTGTTGAGGGATCCACAGCTTTTCTGTGTACTTCCTGACCCTCTCCATTCTAGCACCAGGTGAGAGAAGTCACTTCCTTTCCTTCTTCATTAGAACACTAGGTAGGAGGATTGGTTTTAGATCCCATCCCTACAGCAACCAAAGATATAGTCATCAGGACTGTCTTTATTATGTCCTATAGCCTAAGGGCAACGTGCAAGTTGTCTTAGAAGAAGTCCGTTGTTACTTCTGATGTTAAAATAATATCAGGGGTAAATGAATTCTGCCATCCATTTCTCAATGAAGCTGCACAATTAAACTTAGTGTTACTCTTTTATTTTTTTTAAAGATTTTATTTATTTGACAGAGACAGAGAGAGATCACAAATAGGCAGAGAGGCAGGCAGAGAGAGGGTGAAGCAGGCTTCCTGCTGAGCAGAGAACTGGATACAGGGCTTTATACCAGGATCCTGAGATCATGACCTGAGCCAAATGCAGAGGCGTAACCCACTGAGCCATTCAGGCACCCATAGTGTTACTCTTTTAAAAGAATGCCAGTAGTAAAAGTTCAATAAAAAGGGGTGCCTGGGTGGCTCAGTCAAAAATTAAGTGTCTGCCTTCAGATCATGTTGTGATCTCAGGGTTCTGAGATGGAGCCCTGCCTTGGGCTCCCTGCTTAGTGGGGAGTCTGTTCTTCCCTGTCCCTCTATCCCTCCCCATACCTCTGTTCTCTCTCTCTCTCCCTCACTTTCTTTCTCTCAAATGAATAAAATGTTAACTGAAGAAAAAATGATAAGCTGATTAAATATTTAAAGTATATTTTATTATATCCTGCAATGTAAAGTTGCACATCATAGAATATGAAAAAAAATTTGAATCTTACATATATCTACCTTAATAAATATTTAAATAGATAAATAGACACGAGCAAGGTCATCTGTAAGCGACTATTGCTTGTAGAGTTGACATGTTCTGAAAATACTTGACAAACTGACTGTTCATGTCTTTGGGACAGCAGAAGTGAGAGTCTCTGGCACGGCAGAACTCCGGAATGTGTGATGTTATCAGTCAGAGGGAATCATTTCCATGTTGAAACGGTTGTCACTTTCTTCTCCTGAATCTTTCTTGCAAGGCAGTTGATGCATACAAGGGTTTCATGATCTCTGCTCGGACCATCTCCCAGGCACAAGGGCTGTATTGCTTCTCTTGCAGATAGAAGGAGATTCTCTGGAAGTAGTTCCTCAGGATGGAGTCCCCATTGACGAGGGGCATCTCTCCCACCCCCGCCTCATGCAGGGGACAGGCTTGCAGGCGGTGCAGCTGCTTAGAAAGTCCCGAGCACAATTCCTCCAGGAGGGTCGTGTTCCAAGGAGCAGGTGAGGCCTCTGTGCAGAAGAGGTGGAAGGTCTTCTGGTTCGTCACATGGACAACAGATAGGGCTTGAGCCTTCTGCAGCTGCTTGCCGTCAAACACCTCCTGGGGGAAGCCAAAGTCGTTTCTGTACTTGTCACAGGAGCTAGCAGACAGTGTCCTCATTTGTCTCAGGAGCATCAAGGCCCTCCAGTGCAGCAGGCCATGGTCCTGAGGCAGGTCACACCCCAGAGAGCCGAGGGAGTGGCAGCTGAGCACCACCAGGGCCACCAAGAAGGAAGAGGGCAGGGCCATCGGGGATCTAGCAGATGCTGTTGGCCTGACTGAGGTGGGCCTGTCTGGAACCCGTGGCTCTAGCTTCTCTGAACATCTTCTCTTGTGCATGTGGCTTATGTAGGGGACATAGGAGTTTTCGATTTCTGAACGTTTCCCTTACTTTCTACTTCTCTTTTTGCTTTCCTTTTTGCACTTTCTACTTGGGTTTAGAACATGGTTTCTCAACCATTTCTTTTTCATATTGCCCCCTTCCTTCAGAGTCTTTTAAATACTTTGTAATTGAATCTTCCACTAAAATATAGTCATAGGGATCTACAGTCTATAGCACATGAGTACGTGCATACAGTGTATACATATACATATAGTTGTATTTCCACAAATTCCATGTCCATGCTTCTTGTGTGACACCCAAGAAAACCCAATAACAGACAATAAATACTAAGCCCTAAGCTTTTGTTAAACTCCAAGGTTGTGCTTTGACATACCACACACCTTGGAATATTGAAGCCTTGTTACCAACCCTAAGCACTACTTGTTACATTGCTGGAAGCAATTGGAACAAGTGTTCATTTTGGTGGGGGAAAGCTGGTAATGGGAGAGACTGTGCAGTTAAAGAAGCAGGGAGGATGGAGAAAAACTCAGGACCTTCTCCTTGCTTTAGCTATGAACATAACTGTTCTTTTTTAAAAAATTGTATTTTTGTAAAAGTTCATGAAAGCCATAGAAATTGGCTTGTAACACTAGCAGAGTCAGTTCATTCTAGAGAAGAGCTCTTTTTTGCTCTGGAGGAAAATCTCTTACCAGGGGACAGACTTCTACATACAACATGAGCTCGTGGGCACACCTGGTCACTGTCTAGCCCACCTTGCCCCCTCGCTGGCAGCCTCCCCTGTACAGACTGTGACCGGCCACAGACCAGCAGCCTCCTGCTCCTGTCTCCTCTCTGCTCCTGCCACTGTGACATCACTGCAGTGGGGACATTCCCACAGGTCCAATAAAAGTCATCAGGAGAAAAGAAGAGAACAAGGCTTCTCCTAGGAGAGTTTAAAAAAAAAAAAACTAATTTCAAACAACTTTTGTTCTTCTTTGTGGCTTTGTAATTGGAAGTAAAAGGGCCAGACAGAAACCACAAAGGACAAGGAAGCAGCTGTGTGAATGGGCAGGAGAGGCCGCTGAGGAGGGAGGGAGGACGGGGAGCTCACAGGAGGTTTCTACACTGGGGGAGAGGGAAACACTGTGACTGGAGAGTGAAAGGATGGGATCTCGGAGGGCATGGAGGAAGGGGAAATGTGCTGTACCAGAACGTACAGAGCATGTGGACATAGGTACAGTGTATAAGTATACATATAACATTATTGTGTATCTAATTACATTCAATTGATGGGCCAACTGTTCCCAATGGGTATTTTATTTTTTATTTTTTTAATATTTATTTATTTATTTATATTTTATTTTTTATTTTTATTTTTATATTTTTATAAATATATTTATATTTAATTTTATTTTTTGTATTTATTTTATTTATTTTTTTATATTTATTTTTTAAAGATTTTATTTATTTTGTCATCAGAGAGAGAGAAAGAGGGAGAAAGAGAGAGAGAACAAACAGGAGAAGTGGCAGGCAGAGGGAGAAACAGACTCCCTGATGAGCAAGGAACCAGGCACGGGACTCAATTCCAGAACCTTGGGATCATGACCCGAGCTGAAGGCAGACACTTAACCAACTGAGGCACCCAGGCACCCTACCAATTGGGTATTTTAGAGAATCAGCAGTTTGCAGTCAGTTACAGAGAAAAGGCTAAGAGAAGATCACTTTTCTCTTAGAAAGCTCTAGGAAAAACATAAGAAAATAGTCCCCATTCTGTTAAACTCTGACTCAATGGAAGATACTAGATACTTCGAAATGTGCCAGTTCATTATTAAAACAGCTCTAGGAATATTTCCACCCCACTTTACATCTGAGGAAACTGAGCTGCAGAGAGCTCAATGAGGTTCTTACCATTAAACAAGGAGATGGAAGCAGAATCCAGATGCAGGGCACAGTCCTGTAGCCCATGTCATAAATTCCTGCCTGAGGTTCCCCTTGGGGAGTTTTGAAACTTCTCTTCTTCCACACTTCCTGGAGATCATTCTTCCCTGATGCATCCCACCTGCACTGCCTGCCCCATCTCTGTGCCCCTGACAGGCTCCCCTTCTCCTTCTCAGCCTTAAAAGTTAAAGGTTCTCTGAAGCTTTAGGGCATCTTCTCACTCCACACTCACATCAGATGGAAGGACTTTCTTTCAGTACCGTGCCTCGATTTCCAAATATGCAAGGGACATTGCGATTTAATGCCTCCAGGACGTGCATTGTTGGAGAGTCCAGACTCACCCCTGCATCTCCAGTGGGAAGTCTGCTGTCCCCTCTTCCTGACTTCCCTCCCTCAGGCTCCTGGTCACAGATCCCCTTGGCATCTACCGTCTGAAGAGGTAGACTCCTGACTATCCTAGAGTGATTGCTTTCCCCCTCCCTCTGCTGGCAAAGCCAGGAGATTTCCCTCTACTCTTACCGGGGAGAGCCTAGTGGAGATTCCAAAGGTACAACTCACAAACCTGTGGGCTCCACCAACTAGGGAGGCCTGGACATTGTAACTGTCCAGTGGAAGCACACAGAGCCTTGAGCCATGATTCCGTAACAGCTCGAATTCCTATCACTGCCTGCTCCTGGCGAGTGTGACTGTCTGCGTACTCCTTTTTCTCCTGGTACCAGCGCTGAGACTGGCCCTGGGACCTCAGCCGTGAGTGGATCTAAGAAGAGTTGTTGCTTCAGTATTCTTGCAGTTGGTGGTTGTTGGTTTTGTTCTTGTTGCTGCAGCTGTGAGGTCAGGAAAAACGTTCCAAATGGTTCAGTGTTGATCCAGAAACCAGAGGATCCTGCAATATGTGAACATGTGAACAACTTCAGGCTACCTCTGTCCTGTACATGGAGGCCCTTAGAGATAGTCCAACCACAATGCTGAGTAATTTAACTCAACACATTGTATGGCTAAAGCAGAAAAAAGAGTCCTTAGAAAGATGGAACTCATAGCTATGTGACTTAGTGTTGTAGGTCAAGAATATCATTTCCAGGTCACTTTCCTGCTTTCTTCCTTTTTATCATTTCCCTTTCCTTATTTCTTCATTTGAATAGGAAGAGATGGGTCACCTGATTTTGACTCAGACTCCTTCCCAGGTAGTCATTCTGTTTCTTCTCTCTCAGATGGAGATGGATTTTCTGGAAGCACATCTTCAGTGCCAGGCCAGGCCCCTCAAACCCAGGGGAGACTCCGCCAATCCTGTCGCAAGTACCACACAGGTGTCTGGGGTTCTGGCTGCCCCTGGGGCCCTGGGCAGTTTGTCCAGCAGGATCAGGTTCAGGTAGCAAGTGGTGGCACCTGGTGAGGAAAAGGGTGAAGGTCAGCTCTAGCATCTCATGGAGGACATAGGTGGCCTGGGCCTCCTTGAACTGGCAGCCACGCACCATGTCCCAGAGGAGCTGTCCTGGGTCAGGGAAGGGACAGATGCTCCTTCTTGTGTCAGAAGCAGCAGGTCCCCCTGTGAAGCTCCCCGGGGCCAGGAGGCAGCTCACAGCCCAGAGCTGAGATGCTGCCACAGGAAACCAGCAGGATCCCCACAGAGGGGCTGGATGCTGCACCTGAGGGCTTCTGGTGGCCTGGGGGACCAGTGGGGGGGCGTCCTGGCCCCCAGTTCATCTTCAGTTCTTCCTATTCATGAGTCTTCAATAGAACAGGGTAGTTTTCATTTGCAGAATGTTCCGGTACACTTTTCATGCCTTTTCATTTTTGTTCGCTTTTCTTTATACATGCTTTACATGAATTAGAAGACATCGCCCATTTCAATTATTTTTTCATTTTTTCATCAAATTTAAATTTGTCCAAAGAAGGTAAATCTCTCAACACTATTTTGTTTCTATAGTCACTAACTTCTCTTCTGTTCCTCACCCTTCCTCCTCCTCCAGTATGGTTTCTGGTGAGTAATTCAGTCAAACCAGCTCATACCTGGGGACACAAACCCTCTACTTTCAGGCTTTGTGGACCCTTTCCATGCACCCTTTGCAATGATACAATTCATTGAAGCCTTTCTCATCTTTGAAATAGACTCTTAACCAATATTCACTCTTATCCTACTGCCTTAGGGCCATTCCACCTTTGTTTGCAGTGTGGCTCTTTTCTTCCCTGACCAGGGGTGGTTTGAGGCATCACTTTTAAATCCTTTTCTCATTTTACACTCTCTTCCCAGGCGACCATTTCCCTTGCTGGGCTTTAAGTGAATGGAATGGCTTGTAAATGGCAGATTCAAAGATTTTGTAAAGGATATTGGCACTTGGATGGCAACCAGTGTGATGTGGAAGGTAACTAGTGCTTTTGATTCTATTTCCTGACCTGTCTGCTTCCTTTCCTACTTTCAGAATTCCCATATTCTTTTCTTCTCCTTCTACCCTTTAGTATAACTGACATTAATTCACTATGATTATTGCTTGAAGGTTGTTTTTTCTACAAAACTAAACAATACAGACTGGGGATTGGATTTGTTACATCTGCCTTTACCCTGAGGACAACATACAAACTGACTTCCAGGAAGTCTATGGTATTATTTCTAACGTGAACCATGAAATACTGAGTGAGTTGTACCATCTGTTCTTTCCTCACATTGTAATCACACTTGTTTCCTCTTTCTTTTTTTATGATTTTCTTTATTTACATGAGAGGGGGAGAGAGTGCATGCAAGCGAAAGCCCAAGAGAAGGGGGAGGGAGAAGCAGAGTCTGAACTGAGCTAGGAGCCTGAGCAGATCTAATCTGAGGCTGCTGGGATCATGTCCTGAGCAGAAGGCAGCCACGTAACCAATTGAACCACCCAGGTTCCCCTTCTCTCTCAATAAGAAACAAGTACAAATAAAAGAATTTTTCTACAGAAACATTTGATGAACAAGAACTTGATAAATGTATATAGCATGTATATTTGTATTGCCACAAAGTGAAAATGTGCCTGTATTATACAGAGAAAAATAACTGGAATCTTATAAATAGTGAAATAAATAGTTAAATAGGAAGATCAGCATAGTGATCTGAAAGCCACAAGTGCTTGTACTGTTGACTTGATGTTGCTTAGTACTCCTGAGAACTTGTGACAAATTGATTCCATTCATGCCATGATAACAGCAGAAATGAGTCTTTGACACTCCAGACAGCAGAACTCCGGAAAGTCTGATATTATTAGTCAGAGGGAATCATTTCCATGTTGAACTGGGTCTCATTGCTTATTCCTTAATCTTTCTTGCAAGATCATTGATGCATACAAGGGTTTCATGATCTCTGCTCGGACCATCTCCCAGGCACAAGGGCTGTATTGCTTCTCTTGCAGATAGAGGGAGATTCTCTGGAAGTAGTTCCTCAGGATGGAGTCCCCATTCACGAGGGGCGTCTCTCCCACCCCCACCTCCTGCAGGGGACAGGCTTCTAGGTTGTTCACCCGCTGATAAATTCCTGAGCACAATTCCTCCAGAAGGGTCGTGTTCCAGGGGGCAGGTGAGGCCTCTGTGCAGAAGAGGTGGAAGGTCTTCTGGTTCGTCACATGGACGACAGAGAGGGCTTGAGCCTTCTGCAGCTGCTTGCCGTCAAATACCTTCTTGGGGAAGGCAAAGTCATTTGTGTACTAGTCACAAGAGATAAAGGAGATTCTCCTCATTTGTCTCAGGAGCATCAAGGCCCTCCAGTGCAGCAGGCCGTGGTCCTGAGGCAGGTCACATCCCAGAGAGCCAAGGGAGTGGCAGCTGAGCACCACCAGGGCCACCAAGAAGGAAGAGGGCAGGGCCATCGGGGATCCTGCAGATGCTGTTGGCCTGGCTGAGGTGGGCACGTCTGGGACCCGTGGCTTTAGCTTCTCTGAACATCTTCTCTTGTGCATGTGGCTTAAGTAGAGGACATAGGAGTTTTCAATTTCTGAACGTTTCCCTTACTTTCTACTTCTCTTTTTGCTTTCCTTTCTTCACCTTCTACTGGTTTAGAGCACTGTTTCCCAACTCTATGTACATATTTTTCATGATTTCCCTTGCCTCCAGAGTCTCCTCTGATGTTTTTAATTGCAACTTCCAGAGAAATTAATAACATGGATACAGTATTTATACAGTTATGTACTGTACTTATATCTGAGCTTTGTACATACAAAAGAAAGTGTCAAGTTACTCTTTTTATTCTTAACTCAATGCAGGGTTAAGAATGACTAACCGTTTCAAGTTTAAAGTCAAATTTTAAAGCTGTTGATGTTTAACAGTATAACTAAATTTGATGAGTGACCTATAATATATTTACTTATATAGTTTGTAATTTATATAGCACACATGCAAGTTAACAATTTCTACAAAAACATAAAAATTATTTCATATATTTAAATATTTAAACCATTCCAAGTTCCTAATGGCATTTGAAAACTTGATTTATTTAGTTTACACATTTTTAGTGTACTGAATTTGAATGTTACGTCAGCTGAAAAATAATTTTTAACTTCACATGCTACTAGTTACTTATCAAGGTATTTTCAAAATATATTTTCTGTTTAGCTCTATCTATAACTACTGAGGTACTGAATACATTTTGTAGAATTAAGTAATAAAATATAATCAATGTGTATTTAATTCCAAAAGGCCACATCACATCAAGGCTCAGATAGAAAAAAAACATCTGCAAGACAGCCAATGGCAGCTCATGAGTAAGCAAAGACCACCTGTCCCAGTGTGCCCCTGAGATCCAGAAAAAGTCCTCCAATCACAGCAACATGTTAGCCCTAGGTCTGTTGCACTCTCTGCAGACATTTCATGTATCTTCCACAAATTCCATGTCCATGCTTCTTGTGTGATACCCAAGAAAACCCAGTGAGAGAATAAAAATACTAAGGAAGAAGGTTTTGTTAGACTGTTCCAAGTTTGAACTTGGAGAGCTACAGACCATTGAGATATTGAAGACTTGTTCACAGCCCTAAGAACTACCTGTTACACCCTTGGAAGCATTGTAAGAACTGTTCTGTCTGGTGGGGGAATGTTGATTTCAAGGAACACTATGCAAATACAGAACCAGGGAACCTGTGTAAAGTTTTGATATCTTATACTCTGTTTTGCTGTGAAACTAACTGCTCTTTAGGAAATATCCCTCTTGTAGGGATGTCTGGGTGGTAAGTCGATGAAGCTTATATCTCCTGGTTTAGGCTCAAGTCATGATGTCCTGGCTCATAGGATCCAGCCCTGCCTGGAGTCCCAAGCGGGGCTCCATACTCAGTAGGGAGTCAGCTTGAAAATTCCTTTCCTCTGCCCCTCTCCTCTATACCTCATGCTTTCTCTGTCTCTCTAAAATAACTCAGTTTTAGGCACCTGGGTGTCTCAGCCGAATACACGTCTGCCTTCGGTTTGGGTCATGATCCCAGGGTCCTGGGATAGCAGCTCCCTGCTCACCGGGGAGTCTGCTTCTCCCTCTCCCTCTACCCGTCCTCCAGGCTCTTGCTCTCTCTCTCTCTCTCTCTCTCAGTCTCTATCACTCTCTCCCTCTCAAATAAATAAATAAAATCTTTTTAAAAACATTTGTTTAAGAAAATAAAATAAATCTTTTTTTAAAAACTATGTTTTCCAAAAAATATATAAAAGCTAGTGAAAGTGGCTTATTACACTAACAGAGTCAGTTCTTTCCTTGTTAGAGCATTTTTGTTTGTTTATTTTTCACCTCTGGAGAAAAATCACCTTCCAGGGATAGCCATATGCAGGGAACACAAGCCAGGTCTCCAGACTTGGTCACTGTCTTAGTCCATCTTGGGTAGGAGGTAACACTCATTCCGTTGCAAATAATTTGACAGGCCACAGAATAAAATGATCCTGCTTTCTATTTTGATTTAACTGTAGCCACTGTTACATCACTATAGCAGGGACAGTCCCTCATATCCAGAAATAGTCACCAGGAGAAAAAAAGAGAACAAGGCATCTTCTGGAAGAGTTTTCAAAAATTCTAGAACTTTCACACAAGTCTTGGTTTTAGTTGGTGGCTTTGTACTTGGAAGTAAAAGTATCAGACAGAAACCACAAGAGAATCTATTTATTTTAAGATTTTGTTTATTTATTTGACAGAGTGAGAGAGAAAGAGAACACAAAAAGGGAGAGTGGCAGAGGGAGAAACAGTCTCCTTGCTGAGATGGAGCCACACCCCAGGCTCAATCCCAGAACCCTGGGATCATGACCTGAGCCAAAGGAAGATGCTTAAACAACTGAGCCACCCAGGTGCCCCAAGAGAATCAATTTTAAGTTCTTTTCTATTCCATACTCTCTTCCCTGGTGACCACTTCCAATCCTGGGCTTTAATTTGATACTCTTGCTTGCAAATGGCCGACTCAAACATGTTTTCTACAGAATATTTGCATCGGATGTCTACCAGTCAACTGTGGGAGATAGCTACTGCTTTTGCTTTGGTTCCTGACAATGTCTGCTTCCAGAGTCCACTGAGAGATTCCATTTCCTCCTTTTTGTCCTTATCCCATTTAAAATAACTGATATTAATTAAATGAGATTATTGCTTGGAGGTTGGTTTTTCTACAAAACTCAACAATACAGGCAAAGGATTGGATTTTTTATGTCTCCCTTTGTCCTGACCACAATATGTATACTGGCCTGGAGAAAGTCTATTTTTTACTTAAAATGTGAACAATGTAATAACGAGTGAGTTGTACAATCCATTTTTCATCAGATGATAATCAAAATTGATTCCTCTTTCACTAAGAAACAGATATAATACTCATTCTACAGAAAATGTAATGAAAAACTAAAAAATGAAATATAGCAATTTTTTCTGCTAATCACGAAGTGTTTTAGAGGGCTCAGCAAACTTTCTCTTATCACTTTCTCCTGTACTTGTGGATTGTGAAAGGAGGAAAAGGGCCTCTGCATTTCCACTCTGACAACCTCCCCGGCACAGCGGCTGTGTTTCTTTTCCTTGATATAGAGGTGGATGCTTTGGAAGGCCTTCTGGACCACGATCCCCAGACACAGACAGGCAGGGTTTTCTTCTTCCCTGGGCTTCCAGTGTCCCAGGCAGCGATGAAGGCTGGAGAGGAGGTCATGGAGGGCGGCGTAGCTCCAGGCAGCCTGGCTGTGGTCTGTGCTGAAGAGGCTGAAGATCTGCAGGAGCATCTGGCGGTGGAAACAGGTGCTTTGTGTCTTCTGGATTTCGGTGATGGTCCGTCTTTCCCAAGGAACTCTGAGGTAGGTTCTGTCCTTCAGGCACGTGTGAGAGGGGACACTTTTCAGCTGTCTCATAGTATGAGGATGTCGTGCACTCTGGGCTATGGATGCCTAGCGAGGGAGCAGGCAGGGGTGCAGCAGAGCCTGGCTCCTGCCACTAGCCAAGACAGGTGGGCCTTGGAGGAGTTCGGGAGGATTCTCCAGGAGGCCGCGAGGAGGCGCGCGGGGTTGGTTCCCGCAGTTGTTTGCCGCCCAGGGCTGACTTAGCGGTCAGGTACCAGCTGCCTGCCGCTTTCATAGTTCGAGTAAACCAGGCCTTTCCGCCGCCCTTCCCGCTGAGCGTCTGTGGGACGCTTTCGCCCGGGGCATTTTCAGCCAGGAGGGCGTCCTGCACCTTGCAGTTGTTAATGGGCGCGGCCCTGGGACCTGGGCTCTGCTCCTGCGCAGAAACTGCAGCCAGACCATTATCACCAAAAACCAGTTTCCTAAAGGATTTGAGACTCTGGACAGGAGCGCGTTCAGTAGCATTTACAGCTTCTGTGTGTGTGTGTGCCGGAGGCCGTGACCGCGACCTGCTCATAGCAGGGTGGGAGGCAGGACACAGGGCAGGACGATGGGAGGATGGTGCGATGGGGCGTTGGGGCAATGGAACGATGGGGTGTAGGGAAGACAGTGTGACCGGACGATGAGACTGTTAGGCGATGAGGGCCACAGGATGTGGGTGAGGGAGCAGATGGGCCGATGAGAGGATGGGGCAATGGGGCAATGGGGCGATGGGAAGATGGGGTGATAGGGTAAAGGGTTGATGGGGCTTTGAAAAGTAGGATGACAGGATGATGTGATGCTAGGATGATGGGAAGAGGGCACACGGGGTGATGGGACTATGGGGCGAAGGGGCAACAGTGTGATGGGGACACTTGACGATAGGGCGACTGGTCAACAGGTGATAGGTCGACTGGATGCTGAGATGATGGGACAGCAAGGGGGCGAATGGATGATGGGGCTTTGAGATGATGGGGCCTTGAGGTGGCTGGGTGACAATATGATGGGATGATGGAGTGATGGTGGAACAAGATGACAGGATAATGAGACGATGGGGCCATTAGGCAATGTGATGATGGGGCGAAGGGACAAGAGCACAGGACGCTTTGGGACTTTGGGCCCATGCAAGGAAGCGGTGTTGGGAGGCAGGACGATGGGACAATGGGGCGACTGGGGGAAGGGAAGATAGGACAGTGGGATGATGGGGCAATGAGATGATACTTGGATGGGACGATGGGATGATGGGATGATGGGATGGGAGATAGGAAAATGAGAAGATGGTGCAAAGGGATAGAGGGGAGATGGGACAATGGCATGATGGGGCGATGGTCGTGGCGGAGGGAGAATGGATGAGGAGAGGGTTGGATGATGAGCGCTGGGAGGATGGGGCATTACCACCATGGGAGGATGGCACAATCTGCCAATGGGATGATGAGACAATGTGACCATGGGATGATGGGGCTATGGGAAGATTGGATTGGGGTGATGGGACTAAGGAACAATGGAGCGAAGGGACAGAAGGGCAATGTATGATGGGATATGGCACAAATGGATGACATGATGATGGGACAATGGGATGGTGGAACAATGGGAAGATGGGATGATGGGGAGATGGAATGATGGCACCTCTGGGCGATGGGGAAATAGGGCAACGGGGCAATGGAGACAATGGGAGGTTGGGCCAGTGGGAGGATAGAACGCACCTGGACCATAGTGAGGACACATTCCACGGAGCCAGTCACCTGCCACCATCGTCTGGAAGGAAGTCGTGTGCCCACAATGCGCTGTCCTGACTTGTAGACCGATTTGTCTGAGGAGCAGCCAGGGGAACAGGATTGCAGCCTGCAAAGGAGGAATATCAACACTCATACAGCATTGCAGTCCACTTGATCAGCATGAAATATTTCACAATACATATTAGATTAAAATTTTAGACAAAATATTTAAATATTTTCATATTAAAAATATTCCAACTCAGAATATTTTAGGCACCTTTTACAATGGAAGTGAAACATATTTTATTTATACCAAAACAACAAGGCAATAACTTTACTTTCCTACATTTGATGAAAGTTAAGTCAATCGTGCATTCCAGATTTCTCCCTTACTTGTTTGCAGTGGAGTGGACAGGACAACAGGTTGGACAATTTGTTGCCACTCCATGACAATCTGAAATATAATTTGTATTAAACTTCTGGTTACTGAGCAGTCTTTCACATTCAAAATATTCAAATTAAAAATCATACAAATACATACTAATTATAGTAAAGTTAAGAACATACTTATAAATCTTTCACAATGGCTAAAAATAATTGAAAATTTAAATTATTTCCTTAACATGTCTACTTAGATCTTAACTTTCTGTTTTGCTTCATCTCAGAAAATAATTTTTAACTTCACTAGCTGCTAGATATTCACCTAGATAGTGTCAACATTTTTTTTTTCATTTCAGCAGTTAACGTAATTATAATGGGCTGAGTCACTTTATCTCCAAAAATAATAAAAAGGAAACCATTTGCATTTAACTCCTAAAGTCCAGGTTACACATAAGCAACATCCACAGACAACCAGTGGCAGGTCAGTGGGGCAGTGAAGGGATGGGACAATAAGCAATGGGAAGATGGGAAGTTGGCATGATTGGGGGATGTGATGAAGGGACAATGGGATGATCAGATACAGGGTGGTGAGGCTATAGGGAAATGGGACCACGGGGAGGTGGGGGCATGGGGTGACAGGTAATGGGATATTGGAGCTACAGAATGATGGGATGCTGGGACATTGGGGTGATGGGGCAACAGGGCATGGGTGATGGGGAGACTTGATGATGGGGCAACTGGAGGGTGGGTCCATGGGGCAAAGGAACAGCAGGATGATGGGGATTTGAGACAATGGGGCATTGTGGGGACTGGCTGACAGGATGACAGGACAATGGGGCTATGACACAATGGGGTGATGAGGCAATACCATAACAGGAGGACGGGGCAACAGGGCAAAGGCACAAGGGGTGATGGGAGAATGAGGAGTTGAGGGGATGATGGCCAATGGGTTGATGTGGTGACAGGGCGAAGAAAGACAGGATGACAGGACTTGCCTGGACTGCAGGGAAGACACAGTGGACAGAGCCACTCACAGCCAGCCTAGCCTCCTGCGTGTCGTTGCTGAAAGGAAGTTGTGTATCCACACTGCACTCCCCTAACTCTGAGGCCAATTTGCTGGCGAGACAGTGGGGCACCCAGCAGAACAGGATTGCAGACTGCAGAGGAGGAACCTGAAGACTCCAACAGCGTCCCAGTCAACTTGGTCCACATGACATATTAGACAGCAGATATTAAGTGAAAATGTAAAACATAAAACATCAAAACTTCTCATATTGAAAATATTCAAGCTCATAGTAGTGTAGTCAACTACTTCAACTGAATTGAAGCTCTATTTTATTTCAATCAACACAACAATTGAGGGACAGCTCAGTGACTTTGTCTGTTAAGCGTCTGCCTTCAGCTCAGGTCAGGATCCCAGGGTCCTGGGATGGAGCCCCACATCGGGCTCCCTTCTCAGCGGGGAGTCTGCTTCCCCCTCTCCCGCTGCCACTACCCCTGCTTGTGCTCTTTCTCGCTTGCTCGCTCGCTCTTAAACAAAAGAAATCTTAAAAAAATAACAATCATTGAACATGACTTTTCTACCATTCATGGAAACAAACTCGATGATCTCTTGAAGATTTCTTCTTTCCTTCTTTTCAGTTGAACAATCTGTATCTTTGACAATTCTTGGGTCTCCGTGACAATGTTAAACAATATTTATTTAACTTCTGGTTAAATAGTTCTGAACTATTTGGGAGGTTGAGTCTGTATATGCAGAGAGGAGTGTGGCACCTAGTAAAGAATTTTGAGGAACATCAAAATGCCCCCAACGTGAGAAGGAGTATCTCTAAAAGAAAGCGAGGAGGAGCAGCAGAAAGCAGAAGATAGTGGGATACAGAAGCCAGTTGGAGGTCAGCCTTGGACATGAACAATGTGCTCAGAAGGGTCAGATGTTTATGAAATATCAGCCAAGGGGACTGACAGCTATCTCTCACCTCAGTAAGGTGTAGTTTCTTGGAAACCTTGGCTGAGCAGTTTCCGGAGAACTGGGAGGCTGAAGCCACAGTCCGGTGAATGCAGGAAGACCTGACGTGAAGTAGGAACAGACATGACAGAGAACGTCAAAAAGTCTGGTTATGAACAGAATGACAGAAGCAAGATAAAGCCTATGGGTGGTTGTAGGGCTAAGGATAAAGAAGATCGAAAATTCAACACATTTGATGTTCACTTCTTTTGAAGGGAATAAGAAAATGTGGGTCTGAAGAGAGACAGTCCCTGGTCAGTCCTAAGCATCTTGCTAGAATCTTCTGTACTTATGCATCAAGGGACTCTCTCCCCAAAGCTAAGTCTTCTGGAATGGTCCCTCTGTTTGGTGTCACAGAGGTTTTGCACCAGGGGGCAGTGCACCAGAGGCCTGGGATGAGGAAGAGGGATGCTCTTTCACGAAGAGATGGAAGGTGTACATGAGAGTATGGAAGTAGGGATGCACATGGGCCGAACTTCCATTTCTCAGGCAGATCAGCTTTATGGAAGCACGTTCGTCAGTGTTGAAGATGTTAAAAATTGGCTGAATGCATAGTTTAAATAAACTTTGAACCCTTTTTAAAAGTACTGAAATGGATCATCTTCTGAATATTTTAAAAATACAACTGTTTGGCATGGGGAAAACAGAATTTTCCCAGTCATGTCAATAAGGACTTTTGTATCATTGGGGGCTAGGAGTTCATATTTATCCCATGAATTAGTAAAGTCCGACAGCAAATTAGGATATAGTGTTCCTTGATACCTATCACAGTGACATGTTGAGTAAGTCTTTATATGCATAAGCATTTATCATAATTGTAAACATAAAGAAACACCTTGTGCGAAAAACAGATCTTTAGATCAGCATCTAAAAATCAAAAAGTGTAAAGTGTAAAATCAAAAAACGTTTAAACTTTTAATGAGTCTGGATTCACCAGTAAATCCTTTTTTTCTTTACCAGCTCTTGTCTGATCTGATAAATTCACCGTGGATTTACTAAGAAACCATGCAAAATAGGGGCACCTGGGTGGCTCAGTGGGTTAAAGCCTCTGCCTTCAGCTCAGGTCATGATCCCAGGGTCCTGGGATAGAGCAACGCATTGGGTTCTCTGCTCAGCAGGGAGCCTGCTTCCCCCCACCCTTCTCTCTCTCTGCCTGCCTCTCTGCCTACTTGTGATCTCTGTCTGTCAAATAAATAAATAAATCTTTAAAAGAAAAAAAGAAAGAAAGAAACCATGCAAAATAGCCTACTGCTTTGAGAATATTTTTCCATGGGCAGATAACATTGAAAAGAAATCATATCCTCCTTCTGCCCTTTCAAGGAGAGTAGGAAAATAAATAAAATGATTTTGGCCCTGGAATCAAGTCAGTTTTTCTTCTTCATTAGCAAGTTGACAGGAAAATCAGGAATTAGGGAAAAGGTTTTTGACCCTGGAGATACTGAAAGTCATTGATGGTCCCTGGTACATGAAATCCAGCAAGTGACTAATTTCACTGCCCTTCTTCTTACTGGTTAGTGAATAAAGGAATGGTTGGTGCAAATATTTAGAGCAGGCCATGGTTAGTGAACAACTGGTATGGTCTCCAACATTTTTTCAAAACCTGAAGAATAAAAATTATTTTAAAGTTGTATTTGGGACGATCTGCTTAGGGTGGGGTGGGGAGCCAAACACCAGCATCCAGCATTAACTTCTGGTTCCTGAACAGACTTTCTGGCAGCTTCCTTCTACTTCTTGCTGTTTCCTTTCTCATTATTCCCATTCTCATTATTACTCAAGCCTTTTAGACCAGGCCATCATTCCCCTTCTTTCTTGGATTCAGCATCTACCTTTTTCCCTGTGAGCACAGACATCAGGTCTTTTTTAAACGAAAGTTAAATAGTTATACATGAGTGCTTCATCTCTGTCACATATGATTTGAACTGGAAATATGTAGACACAATCTCAACTAGTATGTCGGCAGTGCTAAGTGAATGATGCCCCCAGTCTTGGTGCAGGCTGCTTAACTACCAAAGACTGTGTCTTATAAGCAACAAAAATGTGTTTGCCAGGATCCTGGAGGCTGGCAGTCTAAGATCGGGGTGTCAGCTTGTTCAGGTCTGGGTTGCAGATGGTTCACTTCTCTTTGTAGCCTCACTGGTAGAGAGCAGACAGAGGAAGCAAACTCTCTTGTGACTCATAAAGGCATTGATTGCTTTCAGGAGACCTCCTCCTCCCTATACCCTCACCTAATCCCAATTATCTCCCCAATACTGCATCTCCTTGTACCATTTCACAGAGGCATAGGGTTTCAACATGAATTTTGGGTACACACATTCAGTACAAAACACCCTGATAAGAAGATCCCCAAATATCGTGGGTATGGCAAAGTTTTATCAGAATAGTTTTTAGTTTCCACATTCACTTGGGATGAAAAATGCATTTTTTGATGCTTATTTCATTTTTTATGGCACGTTAATCCTAATTGTTGACTCATTATATGTTACCATGCTACTCTTTGATGATGATCCTAAAGGAGCTACCAAATTCCATAGAGTTTATCAAAGACTTTATCAAAACTGATGCTGTTGATGATGATAGCAACTATAAATACTTTGCGCTTGTAAAGGACCCATTCAATCCTTTCAATGTAGTTGTTAATACTATTATGTCCAAACAGCACCTCCTAAGAGTTTAGATAAAATAAAACAACCTAATAACTCAATGACAAATCCAGGTTTAAAAACCTGCTGTCTCAGATTCCAAACTCCACCTCCTCACCCACAGCATTAGATGCCTGTGCAAACTGCATGTAGTGAATTATATTTATTTTCTGGAAAGCCTAGGCTTCTTACACATCGGTGTTCCTTTATTGTCTCCTACCTCACTGATTACAAATTCTCTGTGTCGTCATTAATTTGTCTTCCACCTCTGAATGTGTTCATGCATAGACCAAATGACAAAGTAATTTCATTATTTTTCATAAGCCAAATGAAATGATCAATTGGCAATTATTTCTGAGAGCCTAAAATGTGACCTGCAAAAGTAATAACTTTATTAATAATTTTAAAATAACCATATTTAATATATCCCAGATGGCTCGTTGAGATTGCTTCATTAATTCTAACCATAAATTTTTGAGAATCTGGGACACAAGACCCATGAGAGTTCCAGCCCCTGCACCAGGGAGGGACTGAATTACAAACATTTCAGTGACTCCAGTGCAGAGAACACTGAGTTACTCGTTCTTAGGGATTAAAAAGAACAATTACTCATGCTACGAATTTAGGTGAATATGAGAAATGAGTGGAAAAATACAAGATGACATATACTAAGAGGTAAAGTGTGAGAAATGGAGCAGAGCATCACCGCCATCAGCAGAACAATTGGGGAGTCAGAAATCGAGGCTTGCACTGGACCACAGCGAAACCCTGCACGCAAGGCTCCGTCGCTGCAGCCGGATGGCCAGCAGGCGGCGCCCGAACTCACCAAAATGGCCCAGCCGGCCCCGCCCACCAGCGGGAACCTCTGGGCCAGCCAGGGCTGCTTCCGTGGGAGAACCGCAGCTTGGCAGGCAGCGGGAGACCAGCCCCGGCCCAGGCGCCGGCGACTCCGGGACCAAGTGAGGTAGCAGCACAGAGAGCAAACTCTCTCTTGTCGAACGTGACCGTCGAGGGATGCTGCGCGTTGCCTTGCACGGAGCTGGTCCTGTTCTGGGTCGGCCCCTGGGTGGATCTTCTCCTCTTGTCGCGCAGTATTTTAACCGGAGCGACGTACCAGGGTCATGGTTTCCTCGGGACGCACTGCCTGAACTGAGAGCGTGCTGCGTGGGTTATGTTTGCAGATCCACTATTGTTTCTGGGGAGAAAGACGTGAATTCAGGGAAAGGGAAAATGTGAGTCTATATACAAATGATTTCCTTTAATTTTAAAGGTCAGTTTCTACTACAATATTCAGGTGGCCAAAAAAAATTTGTTAATGTATGTATTTTTCATCAGAAACTTTGCAGACCAGAGTCAGTAACACATTATATTAAAATTGCTCTAAGCAAAAAAGTTTCCAACCAGGAAGACTCTAGCCACAAAGCCATCGTTCAGAAGTGAAGGAAGAGGTTTTGCATAATAGAATTATGAGGTAAGCAAGGCACAGCTGCGGCATAATCATCTTGGGGGGGTAGGGCAGGAATTAATGGCTTTAATACCTTTGGATAGACCTGTCACAGTAACAACTATCATAGCTGTGTTTAGTATGTCCCTGCTGTGTTTAGTATGTGTTTAGTATGTATGCAGTTACTGAATTTTGATAACTTCATGAGTCGTAATCTCACCATTTAGGGACTAGAACATGGCATGGTATATTGAATGGAATATTGTATTCCCATTATTCTTATTTTGAAGCTGAGAAACCTATACTATAGGACAATGAAATCAATTGCCCCAATCATGCAGCAAATTGAGGGAAAGATTCAGAAATGCCTCATTAGCCATGTATAGATCACCCGAGAAGACCAAAGTAACCCACCAGAAAAAAATGGAAAAGGACAGAAGTTTTCAAACACTTTTACTGGCACAACTTTTGGTTTTTTAAGAGAGAGAGAGAATGGGGGAGCAGGATGTGGGGCAGAGGGAGAGGGAGAGAATCTTAAGGAAGCTCTGCAATCAGCCGGAGACCTCCTGGGGCTTGGTCTCATCACTGTGAGATTGTGACCGGACCAAACCAAGAGTTGGTGACTTAACTGACTGAGCCCCTCCTGGCACAACTATATTAAACTTATTACATTTGCCACTTCTATTAACCACCCTTAGAACCTACAATATCCCTAACACTGTGCAGAATAGTGGGTAGGAGTTAAGAGATGTAGAAGTGCTTCTGCTCTGGGGCATCAATTAATCATAAACATTTAAGTGACTCTCAATTATGAGGACCCATGTGGGGGAAGGGGAGATAAGAGTAAAGGACAAGACCTTGACCTTAAGAAGTACAGAACCATAGGAAATTATTAGAATAATGAAAATAGAAATATATTAAATGAAATGTATAAGCTTTTGGTAAGAGTTTTAGGGTCAGTTTTTCTTTAAGATTTTATTTATTTATTTATTTGAGGAAGAGAGAGAATGGGCAGGGGGGAGAGGCAGAGAGAGAGGGAGAAGCGGACTCCCCACTGAGCAGGGAGCCGGATGTGGGACTCGATCCCAAGACCCTGGGATCCTGATCTGAGCTGAAGGCAGACACTTAACGGATTGCACCACCCAAGTGCCCCTCAAGTATTTTTTAATAGATTAAATAAGAAACTCAGATTTAAAAAAAAATTATCAATGCATAACAACTAAAATATCAGTAAAATAAATCAGAAGGCATGTTTATAATTCATAAATCATAATCAAGTAGAGTTTATGTAATAATTCAAGGAGGCTTGCACCATAGCTATTAATATAATTCAGTTGATTTTAGAAGTCTTGTGCTTAAAATGCAGAGCTTTGTCAAGTTCATGGATGAAAACCCTCAATGGTGTAAAACCTTGATGACAATTAAACTCAATACATGATGGGCAAGAAAGAGGAGTTGAGAATGATTTCTTGTGTTTACCCTGAGCACTGGAAAATATGGAGTTGTCATCAACTGAATGGTAAACAGTAAGAAAGGAGGGTGGGTTGTGTTTGCTTTTATTTGGTTTCCAGGTTTTTAAAGAAGATTTCCGTTTTGGGTAACATAAAGTTGAGAGGCTTATTAGATACCAACTATCAAGTAGGCTATTGGGTACATATTTGCAGAACTTCAGAAGACCTCAGCGACCGGGTTGTGCTTCAAGCCCTGAAAACTAGGTGGGGTCAGGACCTACTTCATGAATTTAACTGAAAAGAATTCTAGGCACTGAACACAGGAAAACCACAAATTTAGATGTCACCAGTGAAACTCGGAATGGGCAGCCAGAAAGGCAGAGCAGCACATCTGGGTTTAACTGAAAATCTTACAGACTGTGTGTGTGTGTGTGTGTGTGTGTGTGTGTGTGTGTGTGTGTCTGCTCCACAGTGTGTGTTGTCTAAAGACTTTGTATAAGAAAAATGAATAATGAATTTCTTTAAATAATTCAGAAAAAGACAATGCAAAGGCAACAAACGCATTGTCTGTGGGTAGGAAACCCAGAAAAAATATGTTTCCAGTGACTGTGGAAATGTACTGCTCTTAAAGCTAAAGTTAGTTCCAAATCTCTTCATCTCAACTCTGCTTTGTGATGCCGAGGCTCCCATTCCTTTACTGTATTTCTGCTTTGCTAGTAGATTTGTTTTTCTTTTGAAATTACTCCACTCCAGTTTCAGGAGAGGGGCTGGAAAGCTGGAAGTAGGCTTTGTTTTCCTGATTGCACTCTGACTGGTCCCAACTACCACCCGTTGGAAAAGGACAACTCATGGTTACTAGGAGATGTTATTTGTCACCCATCAGATTGGCAAAAACTAAAAAAAAAAGAGAGAGAGAGAGAAGATCTTGTGTTTGTCAGTGTATGGGAACGTTGTATGGGAACGTAAGGATTTAGACACTCTTGAATACAGATTAATGTGGCCATTTTTTGGTGAACAATTGGCAACACCTATTTGCAATGTGTATGTATTGCAACCGATACATTTTACTTCACGGCACCTTCCTTAGAGAGACTCCCACTTGGGTGTAAGACACTTGTGTGACACTAACATTGACATTGTCTCAACTTAAAAGCAGCCAAGAAATTGTCATATAGTCAATATGGGCAAGACTTAGGGAAGGAGAAGGGGAAACAGAAACAGAGACAGTGTAAGGGATCCTTCCTGTGGTGTGGCCCCACCCCCAGATTTTGGACAATCTCTTAGTAGCCCTTTGTGAGTACACAGCTTGTCTGATTACCCAACCTCATGTGTGTATCTGGAGAAAAGGACAGATCTGGAGCCAGATGTGACTTGTTGTGGGATCCACCGCGAGTCCCTCAGAACGTGAAGCCACTACGTCTCTTCAGATGAGTCGTGTTTGCCCTTGGGAGCAGAAGAAAGTCACTGTCCTGAGGGTCACGTCCTCTGAGTTCTTTAGCCCTGAATTTTCTACCTATGTGGTTACTCATCCCGTCTGAAACTCAACTTAGGGGACACCTGGGTGGCTCAGCGGGTTAAGCGTCTGCCTTCAGCTGGGGTCATGATCCCAGGGTCTTGGGATCGAGTCCCGCATCCGACTCCAAGGAGCCTGCTTCTCCCTCTGCCAGTCACTCTCCCTCTCTCTCTGACAAATAAACAAAATATTTTTTAAAAAAAAAAGAAAGAAAGAAACTCAATTTAGGAGAATCAATTTGTTTTATGTAGGCTCCACACCTTGGAGCCCAACACAGAGCTTGAACTCATGACCCTGAGATCAAGATCTGAGCCGAGATCAAGAGTCAGATGCTCAACGGAATGAGCCATCCCACCACCCAAGGAGAATCAATTTTTTTTAAATTAAGTCCAGTATTACTAATTATGTAACAAAAAGCAGACATTCATCTTCTCAGGCTTGAATTGCTGTGTAGGTAGGGGTACACCTGCCTGTAGGAGATAAGGGTTGCTTCTCTATGTGGATATGGGAGCCAAGGCGGGTGGAGAGACTGGAGGCAAGCCAGGATGAGCTACACTGACCCCCCCCCTTCTCTCCTCCAGGTGGAAATGGCACGACAGGTAGCTCCAGCGGCTCTTCTCTCTATTCCATGGGGACCCCTCCTTTTTGGTGACTCCACTGTTCTGTGACTCTTCTTTCCAGCAGTCAGTCCACTCAGCCCTTTCATGGCTTTGATCCCAATCTCATGGAGGTAGAGGACTACGGAGAGTCCTTCAGCCTGTTTCGCCACGTTGGCTTCAGCGGGCTGGATAGTGGTGCCAGGTGAGCCCAGGAAAGCTGCGTCCTGGTCACAGCCACCCACCTGTGGTGCAGGCGCTGTGTGTGTCCGGAAGAAAATAGCCCATGACCCTACCGAGTATACGACAATCACAGAGGACTCCTCAGGCCTGACAGGCCAGCCGTTCGCATAGAGTACGAGATCCTGCACGATGTCGTAAAGATTGGCTGTTGGGGCACCGGGGTGGTTCAGTCGGTTGAGTGTCTGCTTCAGCTCAGGTCATGATCCCAGGGTCCTGGGATGGATCCTGCATCATCAGGCTCCTGCTCTCTGTCTCTTGCTCACTTGCTCTTTCAAGATAAATAAAATCTTGAAAAAAAAGAAAGAAAAAGAAAAAAGGATGGCTGTAAAAATGGCACTTAACCAAAAAGGAGTTCGGCAGACATTGTTTTTGTGCACAAAGACACCCTCCCCCCAACCTGCTACATACACACGCGCGCGCGCGCACACACACACACACACACACACACACACACACTCCTGCCAAGATGGCACCAGGGCCACATCACCTCTCGGTGTTCCAGTCAGTCGCCGGCAGGTGACGCCCGAGTCAGGTCGCAGGGCGGAAGAGCAACAGTGGGAGAGGCCTGATTAGTGACGATGGGGACATTCTCGGTTCTGCCCATCCAGGGGTCCTTCCGTCCCTCTTCCTTTGTTTCTCTCCTTTTCACTCACTCAACGCCTGACCTTTCCTCACTCTCTCCTCACTCTCCTACAGGTGCTGTGTGTCTGCAGTGTGAACATTCCCGTCACTGAAGACTGGGTGACCCCTTTGCCCTGCATTGATGCTACAGAGCAGGCAGCGTCTCAGTGAGGAGGGGGCTTTCTTGCCCAGGGTGACTAGCCGGCAGGGAGAGTTCATTCTGAGTTCGAAGTTTATGTCAAAACAGATGGATGTCACAGATATTGTCCATCTCTAAGTAGCACTGACCATAGTCTCAGGCCTTAGCACATCTGTATCAGGACTTAGTAATACCTTAGCAATACCTCCTCCCCAACCCCCCCGCCCGCCTCCACCCCCACCCCCCAGTTCTGTGGCCCCTGTACCGTAGCTGCCTCCCTAACATCTGAAAAAGCCAAATTTTAAAGAAAGATTTTCCAGTCTCTGAACCCCTTCAGAGCTGGGCTGACTAGTGGTCATGGCTCTCTTTTCACATCTCTTGCTTTGAATCCAGTTCCCTTCCAGTGGCTAGAGAGTGACACGAGTGTTACTGGAAGATATGCGGCCAGTTCTTCCCCAAGCCTGTGGGCAGTATTTTCCCTTTGCCTCCCAGCTTTCCTAACCCTTCCATCAGCCTCCCTTCCTTTAGCCACCTCCTGTCAAGAGGACACAACAGAGAACCACCCTGCTTTAGCAAGCCCAGCCCAACCCTGGTCCATAGTACCTGACAGAGCTCCACCACCAGCAGCTCTTACGGAATCAGAGCCACGAGTCCTGTGTCCCCTCCTGGTCCAGAGCATGTCCTGTGACAGGGATGAGAGGAGACGTGGGAATCAGCTGTATGTTTCCAGTGAGGCTAAGAAATGAGCAGCCATGCCCGACTTTCCAGCTTTCCTCCAGAAGGGCGTGGGATCTTGGGTGCAGATGCACGCAGTGCCCTACTAGGTTCACAGTCATCATTTGTTTTTTTGTTTTGTTTTGTTTTGTTTCGTTTTCCCTTCACCCTCTGAACTCAGGGCTTTCATGACTTCAAAATTTGGGATTCCACTTTGGGAAGCACACAAATTCAATCCCATCAGAGGAATTGAAGAATAGCGACCCACTCCCACATAGCACCTTGTAGATGGTCGCACACTATTCTTTGAGTTACATCCTCTTTCTTGCAACTCAGAAAGCTGTTGAGAGGCATGGGTCTCAAGGAGGGAGGGGACATGCCCAAGGGCTATCGCTGGTAAGGAGCAGCGTCCTTTTAGAGCACAAGACAGATTGGAGACTCTATTTTCTTCTCTATTCCACGGATGACAGGAGATAGCTGAGGCCAGGTGGGCTGTGTGAGTTAAGAGTCCCTTCTCTCCAGTGGGGCCAGCTTGATGCCTTTGCAAGTGCTTGGTGCTAAACCTTTATGAAGCCCTAGACTGGCCTCATCTCTGTCTTGAATATGTGGGTGCTACTTGAACCCTCAGATTCCTGGAGGGAGCCCTAGATTTTTTTTAAGAAGATGTATGTATTTTAAAAAAATAAGTTGTATGTATGTATTTTTTTTTATTTATTTACAGCACGAGCCAGAGGGGCAGAGGAAGAGAGAATGTTGAGCAGACTCTGCACTGAGCACAGAGCCCTACACAGGGCTCAATCTCACGACCCTATGATCAGGACCTGAGCCAAGACCGAGAGTTGATCGCTTAACAGACTGCACCGGGAGCCCTAGATCTTGACTGCACTTGTGCTGGTGATATGAGATTTGCTAACTACCTAGGCAGATAATGTAGGAAGATGAGAATTGAGGGGGTGGGGAGCAAGGCACAGGGGAAGCAGGGCAAGGGCTCTCTGTGAGCCCAGGATCTAGAAGGGGTGACTCGTGGGCACTGGATCTGTCCTGACAGCCCACAACCACCTTGGGAGACATTTACTGTGACGTTTACTCAGTGCTGTGAGATCGCGGTCTCACGCAATCTAGCTTCCCCGAGTACATTTAACATGTCCAAAAAAGTGTATGTATATAACTTTTGTGTATTTCCTGTGACCAAAGCAGCAACTGTCAACTTTTAACACATACATGGAATCCCAGAGAATGTCCACTCGTGTCTTTAAGGTGGAGTACCCAGGGTTATGGAGATACGGGTACTCGATATTCACCTTCTTCCCTTCTCAGAAAAAATGCTGAGCACAGAGCTCCAAGGTTTATTTTTATTTATAATATAGACTACCGTTATAAAATGCTCTGCATATTATAAAGTATATGCAGTGGAAATTTTAAAATAGATAAGTAAATCTATGATAAAACACTTTTATATTTTTATTATTGGGGCACCTGGGTGGCTCAGTTGATTAAGTGTCTGCCTTCAGCTCAGGTCATGATCCCAGGGTCCTGGGATTGAGTCCCACCTCGGGCTCAAGCCTGCTTCTCCCTCTGCCTGCACTCCCCCTGCTTGTGCTCTCTCTTTCTCTGACAAATAAAATCTTTAAAAAATGTGCTGTAAGCAATATCATGATATTTCATAAAATCCAAGTAAAGGTTAAGCAGTATAGACTGAGAAGAGGTAAGGACTACATACAACCTCAGAACATTCTTACTAAGGTAACTTAGCCCCTAAGTCTCAGGTTCTGCCTTTCCTGAAACAAGTTCTTGAGAACAGCTATCTGATTGGCTCATCCTATCTGATTTTATCTGCCATTGGTAGGGCGATATAACTTGCTGATCCTGATGTCATGGCTGGAGGGCAGATCTAGAAGGGCTGTGAGAACAGATGATGCGTCCTACTCCTTTTCACCCATGGCTACCCATTCACACTATTTCAGAGGTGCCCGATTGCATGATCTCATCTGCAATAGTCATGCCCCCAGTCAGAGACAACAAATATCATATCCATAAACTGCTGCTAATAAATATCATATACATTGTCCAGCACAGTCCTGTTGTGCCTTTTTGCAACTTACAAACCAAGTTGAAAATTTGAGTATGAACAAATCCATCCAAAAGAAGCAAATGGAAGAGAAAAACTTTTATAAAAAGGGATAATAAAGTTTTTCAATTTTTTAACAACCCAAGGAGAAAGAACAAACATCTAGAGACTGCAGCGCTAATTTCTGGAAGTGGTGACAAGGCAGTAATTGGATAGTAAGATCTTCTTCTTCTCCTCCCAACACATTCTCTTCACTTATTTGGCTTCTCAGTTGGCCATGTTAGTGCAGTCATATTTCTTGAGTTTTTTTCTCCAGTTCCCAGAGGGACCTGAGTAATAAGACTTGGAAAGATGGTATTATTTTTTGCAAATGATTTAGAAATTTGGAGACAGAAAGACATCTATAGAGAAACACTACAGATCATTCTAGGGACCAGGAACCCTCCTGTCCAACTTCTTTGGCACCTTCTCAAGGAAGCTGACCAGGCATCAAATATGTTTAGTTGACAAATACAACTCTAGTCATATTATTTCCAGGATTCAGTTGTTTTCTATAATCCTATGAGTACAATCCAATACTTTAGCATTTATAATAGACATCTGATACACAATTCAAATCTCCCTTTAAGACCTTAACGACCTAGGGGCACCTGGATGGCTCAGTAGGTTAAAGCCTCTGCCTTCGGCTCAGGTCATGATCTCGGGGTCCTGGGATCCAGCCCCACGTCGGGTTCTCTGCTCAGTGGGGAGCCTGCTTCCCTTCCTCTCTCTCTCTCTGCCTGCCTCTCTGCCTACTTGTGATCTCTGTCAAATAAATAAAATCTTTAAAAAAAAAAAAAAGACCTAACGACCTACTCCGTCTGGCTACTGATAGGGCTGCGAGCTGACAGCCCTCCTACATAGGCCCTTTCTGGAAACTCCTCTTATTAGTCCAAAGTTCTTTCCCCCTCCCGGGGGCAGCCTGTATCCAATTACTGGTCCAGGTGGGGTAGAAAGGCCTGGCACCCACACTCTTCCTTTGAAGGGTCATCTCAGCTTCAGAGCTCCCCTGGGATCAGCTAACGCCCTGATAGGACTGCAGCTCAATTTCTCTGCCCCAATTCTCTCTGCCCCAGTGGTTGACCAATGCACATCCCAATAAACCCCTTACAGGTAATAATCTCTCATCTCAGGGTCTGCTTGAGTATCTGACCTCCAACATCACAATATACGAGATCGTCCATTTTGGGCCTCAGGAAACCCAAGCTGACATGATATCTCCCGGACAGGTACATACTCTCTTATGTGAGCCATTTTCTCTTTCTTTTTCTTCATGACTCATTTAAGACTGTTACTTTCACCAGAAAGCCCTGATAGTCTGAGTCTACTAATCGCTCAGAGCACTATTCCTATCATGTGGCATACGGCATTAAAATGTCTCTGCCTTCAGCTCAGGTCATGATCCTAGGGTCCTGGGATCAAGTCCCACATCAGGCTCTCTGCTAGGTGGGGAGCCTGCTTCCTCCTCTCTCTCTCTCTGCCTGTCTCTATGCCTACTTGTGATCTCCCTCTGTCTGTCAAATAAATAAATAAATCTTTTTTAAAAAATGTAACAGATCACGTTTCTTCCTTCCAATTAGACTAGGAGCTAATCCATGGTGGGGATGTGACTCTTGATCTCTTTACCTGCATTGTATAATACAATCTTTCACACATAACAACACAATCTGAGTCTTGACTGAATAGAAAAATATAAAAACAATGTAGTTTTAAAGGAAAGGAGGGATAAATGGATACCACATTGTCCTGACCATCTGAGGCATGTGAGAAGAATCTCTGTCTGGAGAGGAGGGAAGCCTGATTCCAGTTTGCCTTACCAAGACATTCAAAACAATGAGACAGCTCTGCTTGCCCAGTTCTGCTAAGGGATTATATCTATTTTTTTAGCCTTTTCACTCTTTCTAGATGGACCATTTGGTTTAGCTATTTTCTTGGAGTCAACAATGAATATCTCTCTTTCTCTGATGAAAAGTTAGTTTATATCATTACAGTAAGTGCACAGTAACATAGTAACATAATGACCTGAGATACAGGTCAGAGGACTGTGGAGTTTCTCTTCTAATGGGCCATGTTAGGGTCTATGCAGATGGTCATCTCTGCGTGTACTGTGTACTGTGTACTCTGTTTGCTGGTGGTCCCATTAAGGCTGAAGGAGGCTCAGGGTCTAATTCTACGAACCTATGAGGAGGATTAGAGGGCCCCCCCCTCACGGCTACCTGACTTTCCTTTGCCACAGGTGATGGAGCAGGGCAAGAGCAATCCAGTTTGGGGACTGAATCTTTTCTCTCTGACCTGCGTGGGGGATTCTTCCAAGGGGCTTTGCAATCTTGGCCATGTAGTTTGTTCTTGAAACATAGATAACTGAGGAGGGAAAGGAGAACTTGGGAAGTGTAGGTCAAGTGAGGAGGAAGTGTTGAGAGACAAAATGGGGGAGCAGGTTCTAGGACCTGCATGCTCCGTGTGTTGAAAGTAAAAGGTCAGTGGTGGGGAACACGATCCTTGGATGTTATGGGATCCAGTGATAAAAATGGATTTGGAGGTGGTGATAAAATGGAAAGTGAGAGGTAAAATGGCCCAGCAGGTAGGGAAAGTTGGAGGTAAAGAGGTCAGAGTGAGTAATGACCCAGTGGATCCCAAAGATAACAGAGCACAGTCTTCCCCAGGCACCCCACACACACACCCCCTGCCCCAGAAAAGAATGAGTGCTCCCACAGTTGCTTAGCTGCTCCAGAAAGATACCCTCAAAAAGGAGCATATCTCCTGTAGGAGACAGAAGGTTCAAAGCACTCCCGGAAGCAGACCAGGGGCAGGTCAGGGTGCCACATAGCCCTTTACCGGGATGGCTGTGCGTGTCTGGACTTTCCTCAGTTTCTATACTTTGGCAGAATTAACGTTTCTGATGGGAGAAGAGAGTGATAGATGAGCTCTCTGACCAGTGGGCCACACTCACTCCAAGGAGTGTTTAGATATTATTTATTTACATCGACAAAGATAACCCAGTCATCGGATGCCCTCAGTGTGATTGGAAACCCACTTTCTGTAACTGTTTCGTGGTCTTGGTATATTCTTTAGCCACTGGACTCTGCATGCCTTCCGGGTGTTTTATCTTAATCACAAGGTTCCGAGTTTCACTCATATTAATGTACTTTTAATTTGGGAAATCTACTAAAAAAACAAAACAAAACAAAAAAACACAAAAAAAAACCACCCCAAATGCGATGCAGGACGACCAGAATGTCTCGCTGTGTTTTAATTAGGGGCTATCATAGTGAAAAGCAGGCAACAGCTCTTAGAACCATTCATTAACACCTATTCTGTGATGAATCAGGTGACGTCCTCTCCTTCCAGGAGTTCTCCTCTTCTGGGAACAGAACAGAACAGAACAGGAACATAAATAATGTAATTAGTGCTGGAAAAAAAAAAAAAAAACCAACCACAGGGCAGCTCTAGGCATTCAGCATTGTTAAGAACTCTGCCAAGGAATTAGCATTCAGTGAAGATGTGATAATTAGCTAGGTTTTTCACAAGGGGTGATTGGGAAATTTCCAGACAGACATGAAGCAAGACTGCTCTCTTTTATTACTGCGTTGGCGTTAGAAAGGATGTTGCAATCCTGATGCAAAATTTGGATGAACCTATTTTCATAATTATAAAAATGAAGAGATCTGATATAAAAAAATGAGTTTGTGAAACTGGGAATTTACTATTAGCAGAGAAGTGTAATGCACCATGAAATATGAGCTTGTGCTCAAAATATCTTTGCAGTTTTTAACCCTCAGATTATTAGGCTGTACCCACCTCCTAGCTGGTCATTGATCAGGATCCATGAGTTTGCACAAAAAATCGGAGAAAGGAAACATTTTGGCCTCTTTCTCTCACCATAGCTGCCCTAGGCCCAAAGGTGCCATGTGGTACCTAAACATGAAGACTCATTCTTTGTATGGAAGACTATGGTATGAGGCTGATTCCAATACGAGGGTCCATTCCTGATAGGAAGGAGACCCTTACCAGTGCCGGAAGAAAATTCCCCCAAAAGAGCACATCTCCACACACCAGAAGCCTGCCTTCCATAGACTTGGTCTCTAGCCCTGTCACCTTGGTCACCTTTCATTAGCCCACCTTGGGCTCTGTTATTAGCCCACAGTTACTGCACCTGCTTTCTGCTTCCTTGGAACGGTGTCGCTTGCCTGCTGCTCTGAGGCTTCAGAAGTATTCAGCCTAAAAAAGGGAGACTTCTCTTCCATATGTTTTTTACAAAATCTGGAAATCTCATTCAACTATTTATTTGTGTTCACCTGGGAAAACTTTTAGCCAGAAACCACAACAGGACAGGGAGCAAGCAGGTGTACTGAAAGGGTAGCACAAAGAGAGGGAGGGAGGGAGGGCGGGAGGAGGGAGGGGAACTCCCTGGTAATTGGCTGCTGAAGAAGAAAAAAACTAGTTAAGAAACAGATCCCAGAGAGCTGCATGTCGTTCCCATTCCCATTCCAGTCTAGGAGGTTCCTCCCCGGTTCAGATACGGATGCCAGCCGCTATGCTGACTGGACAGAAATCAAATATGGCTTTGATGGGATGCATCCCCGTTTTCTTCAGGTTTATGGCTAGAATTTAGCTGACTTCTGTCAGGCAGTGATCAAGAGCAAGACGGCAGTTTCCAACCGATTTATGGCAGACGCGTAATGAAGAAAATGGTCAGCACTTAAGTGGTGATGCGGAGGAAGAGGATGTCCTAAAGGCTCTTAAATGTACTGATATAAGTACATCCTCATAAGTACTGATATAACTGATATAAGTACTCCATTTGGGGGTGCCTGGGTGGCTCAGTGGGTTAAAGCCTCTGCCTTCGGCTCAGATCATGATCCCAGCGTCCTGAGATCGAGCCCCACATTGGGCTCTCTGCTCAGTGGGGAGCCTGCTTCCTCCTCTCTCTCTGCCTGCCTCTCTGCCTAGTTGTGATTTCTCTCTGTCAAATGAATAAATAGAATCTTAAAAAAAAAAAAAGTACTCAATTTTTCTGAAAACTGAGTCTCGGGAAGTTGAGCCGACTTTGAGCAAAACGGGAGTTCCATGCGGAATGCCACGTAAAACCAGCAAGCAGAATCTCCCATAGTGAGCTATGGGTGATTCTTTAAGTTGGATTTCTGTTTGATTGATTGATTGATTGGTTGGTTGAATACATGAAGATTTTATTTATTTATTTGAGAGAAAGCACGAGAGAGCACAAGCAGGAGGAGCAGCAGAGGGAGAGGGGAGGAAGCAGACTTCCTGCTAAGCAGGGAGCCCAGCTTAATACTGGATCCCAGGATCCTGGGATCATGACCTGAGCTAAAGGCAGTCGCTTAACCGACTCAGCCACCAGGTGCTCCGGATTTCTGGTTTTTTATCTTTTTTTTTTTTTTTAACTTCTTCCTCTTTTACCCTGGGCTTCTCTTTTTGGCAGCTACATTTGTACTTTCTGATTATTTTCATCTATTTTTTGTTCCTTACCTTAGATTTTTGTAAAAGAGAAATTCTCTGATACAACTTTTTCTATCTGATGAAAAAGTTTCTCAGAATTTTATGTTCATTGCAGTATGGTTATATCTGAGCCCACAAAATTTCAAGATTTTTATAAAGCCAACACTAACCTCTGTAGGGCAGTTCAAAAGTTAATCAGGAAAGATCACTAAGCAAAAATATCCAAGAATAGAACAGGAAAATTTTTTTTACAGATCTAGCTTTACCAGAAAATGAACAGGATTGTAATGCAGCAACGGCATAAATATGGCGCCAGTAAGGAAACATAAGTGGCCAGAATAATTAAGAAAATAATCCCAGAAATTGTTGTATTATCGTAGTAATTAAGTTTGGAATTAAAGGTATCTTAGATGTTAATACAGAAGAAAAGAACTTTCAGTAAGTGGTAACAGAATAAATGCCTGGCAATCCAGACTCAAATCAATTTAGATTCTCATCTCAAGTCATAGATGAAAATAAAATCCTAATGAGATATAGAAAAACATGTGAAAGATTTAAAACATAAATGGGAACTGGCAGTTCATGAGCTCTATAGCAGAAGAATGGAAGAGTATTGGTTCTACATGTTCAACATACTGGAACTCAAAGAAAACGGGACAAAGAAATACATCATAGGACTGTAGCCACCATCTACATGAGAAGTTTATACCTACTTAATTAAGAATTAAGGATATGTAAAAACATAATGCATAAGGACAATACAAAACTAGTTAATGTCATAAAATAAAACCCAAATAAAGAGAACTAAAACTAGCAGACAAATGAAAAAATGTTCTAGCCCACTAGTACTTAAACACGGTTGAGCAATGATATTTGACATGCTAGCTTTTTATTTATTTATTTTCATTTTTTTTTTAAAGATTTTATTTATTTATTTGTCAGAGAGAGAGAGAAAGAGATCAAGAGAGCACAAACAGGGGGAGCAGCAGGCAGAGGGAGAAGCAGACTCCCGGCTAAGCAGAGAACCTGAGGCAAAACTCCCTCCTGGGACCCCAGGATCATGACCTAAGCCAAAGGCAGACGCTTAACTGACTGGTCCACCCACGTGTCCCAAGACATCACTCTTTTTTCTTTTCTTTCTTTTTTTTTTTTTAAGATTTATTCATTTATTTGAGAGAGAGAGAGAGAGAGAGACCCTCAAGGAAACGGCACGCTGAGGACAGAGCCCCACTCAGGGCTTCATCTCTTGACTCTGAGATCAGGACCTGCGCCAAAATCAAGAGTCAGAAGCTTAACTGACTGAGCCACTGAGGTGCCCGACAACACATTTGTTCCCTTAAACACATTTCTTCCCTTAAACATTCTCTCATCACCAGTCTCTCCTGGTCATCCTATTGTGCTGCCTCTATTCTAGCGTGCTTTTTCATGCTCCTTCTTCTTTTCCCTACGTGAAGTTGTGAAGGTCCCTATGGTTCAGTTTTTAGTAGTTTTCCTATTTTGTATTTCTATAAGACCTCATTTATTCCTTGGCCTTTTGGGAGCAGGCATACTTCAGCTCCCAAGCTTACATTTTTGCCACAGCACTGCAAATTCTAGAAATGTGCATCAAGTATCAAGGCTCAGTGTTTCTGCATCCTCCAGTTCCTGGTGATAGATGATAATTTTGTTTTCTTCTGCTGACCATGGTAGTATATGATGCAGTTGAAATTAATTGATTGCCTAATACTATTATGTTTTCTTCCAACAAAGAGGAAAAGTTTTAAGAGGGCTGACACTTTTTTTTTTGAAGATTTTATTTATTTGAGAGGGCAAGAGAGCAAGCAGAGCACAAGAGCAGGGGGAGGGAGAAGTAGACTCCTGATGAGCAGGGAGCCTGATGCAGGCCTCAATTCCAAGAAACCAATCCCAGGACACTGCCGGGATCATGACCAGTGGAAAGCAGCTACTTAATCAACTGAGCCACCCATGCCCCTGGCACTTTCTTTATTCAGCTTTTTATCTTGAAGGCAAGGAAAGTGCCTGTGATTTAGCAACTTAAGTGTTTAAATTGAATCTAATGGATGAATGAACTGTACCTTCAGCTGAGCAACAAAATAAGTCTTTGTGTTTATTTATTAAAAATGAACAAATGCAAAAAGATTTGACAGTAAAACTTTAAATAAAGAGAATAAAAATATAGGAATGCCTTGGTGGCTCAGTCCATTAGGCATTTGCCTTTGGCTCAGGTGATGAACCCAAGGTACTGGGATCCAGTCCCACGTGGGGCTCCCTGCTTCTCCCTCTGCCTGCCACTACCCCCTTCTTCCCTGGGCTGTTATCTTTTAGAATACAGTTATATTCTTACTGGTTTGCATATGCAAAAAAAAAAAAAAAAAAAAAAACTAGATAGATTTAAAAGACATTAAACTCTTCAAACCATGGGAAATGTTGAAAGAAATTGTGTCAAAATGTATTTATTCATATGGCAAAATTGAAATATACTACTGAAGAAATTCAAGTTAATGAAAATATCCATAAAGTGAAAATAAATATAGGGGAAATGCACAAACATTGCTGGTGACAACATTTGGAAAGAAATTTTTATATGTCTTGAATCCTTAGTGTTTATCTAAATAAAGGAGAACCCTTTGTGCCTAGATTTTAGTTTATTAAGAGACTATAAAAAATGAAGTACAAGAAGGTATATATTCAGAAACAAATAATGGCCAAGGGAGACTATAGTATGTAGAGTCACCGGAAAGTTGTGTAGCCATTTAAAAATGTATGAGTGGAAAACAATTTAGAATTGTATTGCACAGCAAAAATTCAAGCTATATTATTTACATACTATGGTCACAATTTGGTATTTAGAGACACATGATATGCATTTTAATTGATTAGTAATATGAAAATATGAACCAAAATTATAATTGAGGTGTTACTAAAATTGTGCAAGATAAAAATCCTAACTCAAGCGCTTTATTGAGGAACAGTTTTCAGCATCTTGCCAGTAGACCCTCTTCTGCGCTTTTTTTTTTTCAATTTATACAAAAGCCGCATTTCATTCAAAGGCAGAAGCCAGGAAATGTAAATCTTAAAGAGAAAGTATGAATTTAGCCGGAGAGCTCCGATGCCGTGCCAAGTTTATACCAAACCGGCAGCATCACATACGTGCACCCGTTGGGGCCCACAGAATCCCACAAACGGAGTAACCCGGAGAGGCCAGCCAGCTCGCTGGCACCCCGCGCCGCAGCTCCCCAACAGCCCCCTCGGCCCCTCCCGCTCCCTTCCTCCCCATCCCCCATACGTCCGCCCACTGACGCGAGCAGGCGGCTGCGCAGCCGCAGTAGTCGCCTCGGCCGCTCCTAGCCCGGGGGATCCTGGGACAAGGCTTTTCCGGAAGGACGGGCTCGGCGTCTGCGGCTAGGCCGGTGTTCCAGGCCCAGACCCAAGCCAGGCCCGTGTTCCAGGCCCTCGTCCCAACACAGTCGCCGAGGCGGCGCTCTGGTGACAGCGGAGGGCGCAGCGGGCCGCTCGCTGAGGTGGCCGGCCTCGCCGCCTCCCGAGTCGGAGTACGTGGCGGCGCCTCGCCCTTGGCCCGGAGCAGAACTGCTGGAGGAGCGGCAGCGCAGGCCTGACCAGGTGAACCAGGTCCCTTAACCGCCTTCTGGTGAATCATCTGCATAATAATCAGATTTGAGGTCCACAACCCTTTGTGGTCCTGTTGTGGAACAGTTTTCGGTGGATGACTGACAGGTGTGTTGTGAGGGGCGCCACAGTGACTGCTTGCCCCTGAAAAGGAAAGCGAGCTCTCCTGCTCTTTGGGCTGCCTCGTTTCCTTGAAAGCTTCCAGGTTCTAACTGCGTGCTCGGCCACAGATCTGTGTGCCAGAGGAAGGCTTTCCCATGAAAGTGTCTCTTGGTAACGGTGAAATGGGCGTCACCGCCCATCTGCAGCCTTGCAAGGCAGGAACCACACGGTTTTTTACCAGCAATACTCACAGTTCGGTGGTATTGCAAGGCTTCGATCAGCTTAGAATAGAAGGCTTGCTTTGTGATGTGACCCTGGTACCAGGTGATGGAGATGAAATCTTCCCCGTTCACAGAGCTATGATGGCGTCTGCCAGTGATTATTTCAAGGCGATGTTCACAGGTGGTATGAAAGAACAAGATTTAATGTGCATTAAGCTACATGGGGTGAACAAGGTTGGTCTGAAGAAAATAATTGATTTTATTTATACTGCAAAACTTTCCCTTAATATGGACAATCTCCAGGACACACTTGAAGCTGCCAGCTTTTTACAAATTTTACCTGTTTTGGACTTCTGTAAAGTATTTCTTATTTCAGGAGTCTCTTTAGATAACTGTGTTGAAGTTGGACGAATTGCTAACACCTACAATCTTATCGAAGTGGATAAATATGTCAATAATTTCATCCTGAAGAATTTTCCTGCATTACTGAGTACTGGGGAGTTTCTGAAACTCCCCTTTGAACGGCTTGCCTTTGTGCTTTCTAGTAATAGTCTTAAGCACTGTTCTGAACTTGAGCTCTTCAAGGCTGCCTGTCGCTGGCTAAGGTTGGAAGACCCTCGGATGGATTATGCTGCAAAATTAATGAAGAATATTCGATTTCCATTGATGACCCCCCAGGATCTCATCAATTACGTGCAGACAGTAGATTTCATGAGAACAGACAATACCTGTGTGAATTTGCTTTTAGAAGCTAGCAATTACCAAATGATGCCATATATGCAGCCAGTGATGCAGTCAGATAGAACTGCCATTCGATCTGACTCGACACACTTGGTCACATTAGGAGGAGTTTTGAGACAGCAGCTGGTTGTCAGTAAAGAATTACGGATGTATGATGAAAGGGCACAAGAATGGAGATCTCTAGCCCCCATGGATGCTCCTCGCTACCAGCATGGTATTGCTGTCATTGGAAACTTTCTTTATGTAGTTGGTGGTCAAAGCAATTATGATACGAAGGGAAAAACTGCTGTTGATACAGTTTTCAGGTTTGATCCTCGGTATAATAAATGGATGCAGGTTGCATCATTAAATGAAAAGCGCACATTCTTCCACTTGAGTGCCCTCAAAGGACATTTATATGCTGTTGGTGGGCGAAGTGCAGCTGGTGAACTGGCCACAGTAGAATGTTACAACCCAAGGATGAATGAGTGGAGCTATGTTGCAAAAATGAGTGAACCCCACTATGGCCATGCTGGAACAGTGTATGGAGGCCTAATGTATATTTCAGGAGGAATTACTCATGACACCTTCCAGAATGAGCTCATGTGTTTTGACCCAGATACAGACAAATGGACACAGAAGGCTCCAATGACCACAGTCAGAGGTCTGCACTGCATGTGTACAGTTGGAGACAAGCTCTATGTCATTGGTGGCAATCACTTCAGAGGAACAAGTGATTATGATGATGTTCTAAGCTGTGAATACTATTCGCCAACCCTTGACCAGTGGACACCAATTGCTGCTATGTTAAGAGGTCAAAGTGATGTTGGAGTTGCCGTCTTTGAAAATAAAATCTATGTTGTAGGTGGATATTCTTGGAATAATCGTTGTATGGTTGAAATTGTCCAGAAATATGACCCAGAAAAGGATGAGTGGCATAAAGTTTTTGACCTTCCAGAATCACTTGGTGGCATTCGAGCTTGTACTCTCACAGTTTTTCCACCTGAGGAAAACCCTGGATCACCTTCTAGAGAATCCCCTCTTTCAGCACCTTCAGATCATTCTTAGGACTAAAATGTAGTACCTTTGCAGTGCATCATGGATAATCTCACACTTCCCCTTCGGTTGTATCTTATAATGATTGGTACAGTTATTAGATAAAATGGTAATTGATGTTATTTGTCTTGTTTGGTTCTGTGTTTATCATATGGTTAACAAATGCATTCTGAAAATGTATTCAACATAGCCAGCTGTTTTAACAAATGTAAAAAGATACGTAGAAAAATGTTTGAGATGTGTTTGTGGTGTTGTGTAAGTCAAATTGTAGGTGATTGTAGTATATGTATAATTATGTTCATTATGCTTCAGAGCTGCAAGTTTTCATCTTTGACTTCAAAACATCAAAGGGAGGCTGCCTGCCCTGTTCTAAAATAAACAAAAGGTCACCAAATATTATCACCTACCTCCCTTTTCTCATATAGTTTTTGACATCGTTGCCAATTCACCCAATTGAGTGCGTTCAGAATATGTGAAGTTTCTTAGATAGGAGAAGTAAACAGTGTAGCCCTAAGTCAGGGTTTTGTATCTCTCTCTGGAGAGAGGGAAGGGGAGAGAGAGAATATAAATATGTATGTATGTACATTACATACATGTGTATATACATCCATACATCCATACACATACACATTTAATTTTTAAATTGATTGGTATTTCAGCTATAGGGAAATTGTTTTTAAATTAATTTTTTTCTTCTACCTAGCAGCTATTTCTATTCAAGTGGGAATTCAGTACCAGAAAATAAGTATAGAGTCATACTAAATTGAGATAGATAAGGGCTACAACATATTAGGTTGACTACCAGATCTGTCATTTGGCTAAATTGTTATTTCAGATGAATCATATTACTTTTTCTGCTGTGTATTGTTTTCTATAGAGTTGCTTTTATACAGGCTATTTAGCAGAGTTCAGGTTTTTGAGAATTGGTTTTGCTGAGTAAGTTTAAGTAAGCTCTGCTATTCTGCCTTTTTGTTCAGTAAAACTTACACGAGGAAAGCTAAGAATGAAATATGCTGAACAAAGCTGTAGGTTTTTAAGTTCAGTCTCCCAACTTAGTCATTCTAACATGATCGTTTGATTTGGGGTGGTTGCTCTAGGCAGTGTACGTCCTGAGCTTTGTGGGATCTGCCTCAAGGCTGTGATCTGAGCAAGCAGGAGATAGACTCAGTTCTGTTTCAAATCAGAAAAATGTCCCTTTGTCTGTGTCTAAAAAATGGGACCAACTTCAGATTCCCTAAGAAGCCAGTTACAGAAAGCCTAGGCCACTGCTGATTTTCAGACAGGTACTAAAGTAGATATTCAGCCTCTGAAATACCAGGGGCATCCCTACTGGTTGAGAATCATATGGGGAGATCTTAATGAGATCTTTTCAGTGAATAGGAGTCATAGGAGATCTTTGTATGTAGTGAGTGATTCTGGAGAGGTACTTTCCTGAAATAATTGCCTACCTGAAGAAAAATTTACATATGTACATTCACATACATATAAATATATCCCTACACTTGGGAAGTTGTCATAGTATAAATCAGGAATGATCTTCTCTTCATTGACAATCCCATAATACAACTCAGGAACCCAGACAAAAGGAATTGGCTTCCAGGGATCTGAACCTTACTGCCCATACAAGTGTTGATTCATTTTAATGCTTTTTATGATTTCTGCCTTGGCAGAAAATTTCATACTTTCTATGTTTTTTTAAATGACTGATTTTTTATTACTAAAAATAGCACAGTTGAGTACATTTAGAAAATAGAAAAAGTAGAAATTGATGTTAACTTTGTGCATTAAATAAGCAAGAAATGGCATCCCAATCATTTCTTTATTAATGAGGTAAAATATTTGTGTTTTTTGAGTAGCTCTGTTTCCTCTGAATGTTCATGTCCTTTACCCTTGTGATACCTATTGGACTTGCTTTGTTTTTTTCATACCAAGTTATAGGATCTCTTTATATAATAAATATAATTTAACTGGCATTTGTTTGCATTGATTTCTTTTTCTTAATCTATTACAGTTTTACAAAGGCAGGGCCATTCAGTTAATTTTAGAGATAAAATTTGTCCATCTTTTTGCATTTTGACCTTTTAGGGATAATTCTGTGGTTTTTTGTTTGTTTGTTTGTTTGTTTTATGTAGTATTGATGTATTACTCTTGGTGCTAATTCTCACCTGCTGAGGTGGTATTGCCCTGCTTGCCTTCTGTTCTGCACAAGCTTTTCTCTTTACCTTGTTGAAAAAAGGTTTTTGCCTTCTATTACAGTTAATTGTTGCTTTGTAACTAGCTAAGAATTGCTTAACTAGATAAGCTAACTACTCCACCTATATCCCCTACCTCCAGCCTCACACGCTCCACCTCTCACCCTTTTAGAATTTTCTGCAGTGGACAGCTATCTTGGCAGTCCTAGAGTAGGTGACTGATGGTATGCTAATGCTACTAATTACACCTGGAATTCTTTGTTTATAGATAAAGAAATTTTCGGTGACTTTAAAATGATTGGAAAGAGATTTTACTTTCATAAGCTGATAATATTTTATGGGAAATTAAGACTGAAAAAAAGGATAAAATACATTAGATATATTTTTTTTAAGATTTTATATATTTATTTGACAGACAGAGATCACAAGTAGGCAGAGAGACAGGCAGAGAGAGAGAGGGAAGCAGGCTCCCTGCCAAGCGGAGAGCCTGATGTGGGGCTCAATCCCAGAACCCTGGGATCATGACCCGAGCTGAAGGCAGAGGCTTTAACCCACTGAGCCACCCAGGTGCCCCAACACATTAGATATTTTTAATGTTTCTTATTTTTCTAAGTTTCAAAATTAATGTTCATTAGTTTTTCTGATTATAGAAGTAATTTATGTGTATTATAGAAAGTCAGGAAAATAAAAGTGAAACTGTTAATGATCAATGATTTCCACATGCCAAGGGTAACTTCTGTTAACATTGGATATATTATACATATACATAGGTACAGACATTTGTTAAATATTTTTCAAATATGCCAGACCCTAACCTAAAATCTGGATGATAAAAGGAAATAAATCCAACTTTGAAACACATACACTGCTATCATTATGACTTTCTTCAGGTTTTATAAAATATTTATATATTAAAAAATAATGTGCTTTTTTCCTAATTATCAAATACATGTGCATTAAGAAAAACAGATTCTGTTTTTACTCAAATCCATACTTCTTTTTTTCCCTTCTCGCCAACAGAATTCCTGTAGTTTACCCATAAAGCAAACACATTCATTCATGTTCGTATTTTTCTGGTTCATAATTAAAATTACCTGGTTTTGATTACAAAGACAAAGTATTCTCCTACAGAACATTTCATTCAAAACTACAAAAACATACCATCCAAGAGAAATAAAACCAATGTCCTATCCACAGCTCAACCAATTATTAACTGAAAGGCCCTAAGCTCTCAAAGCTAACGTTTACCCTTTTGTCAATGGCATTATGGTGGGTATTAATAATTGTGGTATCTGGGCACCTGGGTGGCTCAGTGGGTTAAGCCGCTGCCTTCAGCTCAGGTCATGGTCTCAGGGTCCTGGGATCGAGTCCCGCATCGGGCTCTCTGCTCCACAGGGAGCCTGCTTCCCCCTCTCTCTCTGTCTGCTGCTCTACTTGTGATCTCTCTCTCTCTGTGTCAAATAAATAAATAAAATATAAAAATAAAAAATAAAAAATAATTGTGGTATCTTATCAGAATTACAAGTTGAGAAGTTACAAAGTGATTGGCATAAGACATGCACAGCATTTAGTGAAGGATAGTTGGTACTAATAAAGTTGGCATTTTGCATCATAATTTTTGACTTCTTTTTTTTAATTAACATATAATGTATTATTTGCCCTAGGGGTACAGGTACAGTACATAGCACTCACCATAGCACATACCCTCCCCAGTGTCCATCACCCAGCCACCCCATCCCTTCCTCCCCTGACCCTCCACCAACCCTCTGTTTGTTTCCTGAGATTAAGAGTTTCTTATGGGGACACCTGGGTGGCTCAGTTGGTTAAGCGGCTGCCTTCGGCTCAGGTCATGATCCCAGCGTCCTGGGATCGAGTCCCACATTGGGCTCCTTGCTTGGCGGGGAGCCTGCTTCTCCCTCTGCCTCTGCTGCCACTCTGCCTGCCTGTGCTTGCTCTCTCTCTCTCTCTCTCTCTCTCTCGCTCGCTCTCTCTCTCTGGCAAATAAAAAAAAATTTAAGGGCGCCTGGGTGGCTCAGTGGGTTAAAGCCTCTGCCTTCGGCTCAGGTCATGATCTCAGGGTCCTGGGATCAAGCCCCACATCGGGCTCTCTGCACCGCAGGGAGCCTGCTTCCTCCTCTCTCTCTGCCTGCCTCTCTGCCTGCCTCTCTGCCTAGTTGTGATTTCTCTCTGTCAAATAAATAAAATAAAAAAAAAAATTTTTAAGTCTCTTATAGTTTGTCTCCCTCCCCAGTCCCATCTTGTTTCATTTTTCCCTCCCTTCCCCCACGACCCCCCACCCCCGCTTCTCAAATTCCTCTTTTTTCACTTAGCATGATACCATCTAGTTCCATCCATGTTGATGCGATGACAAGATTTCAGGGGGTTTTTTGATGGCTGCATAGTATTCCATTGTGTATATATACACATCTTCTTTATCCATTCATCTATTGATGGACATCCAGGTTCTTTCCATAGTTTGACTATTGTGGACATTGTTGCTATAAACATTTGGGTGCATGTGCCCCTTTGGATCACTACATTTGTATCTTTAGGGTAAATACCCAGTAGTGTAATTGCTGGGTCATAGGGTAGCTCTATTTTCAACTCTTTGAGGATCCTCCATACTGTTTTCCAGAGTGACTGCACCAGCTTACATTCCTACCAGCAATGTAGGAGGGTTCCCCTTTCTCTGCATCCTCACCAACATCTGTCATTTCCCGACTTACTAATTTTAGCCATACTGACTGGTGTGAGGTGGTATCCCACTGTGGTTTTCACTTGTATTTCCCTGATGATGAGTGATGCTGAGCACATTTTTATGTGTCTGTTGGCCATTTGGATGTCTTCTTCTTCTCCTTCTCCTTCTCCTTCTCCTTCTCCTTCTCCTTCTCCTTCTCCTTCTCCTTCTCCTTCTCCTTCTCCTTCTCCTTCTCCTTCTCCTTCTTCTTCTTCTTCTTCTTCTTCTTCTTCTTCTTCTTCTTCTTCCTTTCTTCTTCTTCTCCTTCTCCTTCTCCTCCTCCTCCTCCTCCTCCTCCTCCTCCTCCTCCTTCTTCTTCTTCCTTTTCTTCTTCTTCTTCCTTTTCTTCTTCTTCTTTTAATTTCTTTGAAAGAGAGACACAGCGAGAGAGGGAATATCAGCAGGAAAATTGGGAGAGGGAGAGGCAGATTTCCTGCCAAACAGGGAGCCTGATGCGGGGCTCCATCTCCTGGGATCATGACCTGAGCTGAAGGCAGAGGCTTAATGACTGAGCCACCCAGGCACCCCCATTTTGGATGTCTTCTTTGCAGAAATGTCTGTTGTTGTCTTCTACCCATTTCTTTTTTTTTTTAAGATTTTTTATTTATTTATTTTTTTATTTTATTTATTTGTTTATTTGACAGAGAGATCACAAGTAGACAGAGAGGCAGGCAGAGAGAGAGAGAGAGGGAAGCAGGCTCCCTGCTGAGCAGAGAGCCCGATGCGGGACTCGATCCCAGGACCCCAAGATCATGACCTGAGCCGAAGGCAGCGGCCCAACCCACTGAGCCACCCAGGCGCCCCATCTTCTACCCATTTCTTGATTGGATTATTTGTTCTTTGGGTGTTGGGTTTCGTAAGTTTTTTTTATAGATTTTAGATACAAGCCCTTTATCTGATTTGTCATTCGCAAATATCTTCTCTCATTCTGTCTGTTGTCTTTTGGTTTTGTTGACTGTTTACTTTGCTGTGCAAAAGCTTTTGATCTTGATGAAGTCCCTGTAGTTCATTGTTGCCCTTGCTTCCCTTGCCTTTGGCATCTTTCTAGGAAGAAGTTTCTGCGGCTGAGGTTGAAGAGGTTGCTGCCTGTGTTCTCAAGGATTTTGTTGGGTTCCTGTCTCACATTGAGGTCTTTCATCCATTTTGAGTCTATTTTTATGTGTGGGGTGTAAGGAAATGGTCCAGTTTCATTCTTTTGCATGTGGCTGTCCAGTTTTCCCAGCACCATTTGTTGAAGAGACTGTCTTTTCTCCATTGGATATTCTTTCCTCTTTGTCAAAGATTAGTTGACCATAGAGTTGAGGGTCCATTTCTGGGCTCTGTATTCTATTCCATTGATTTATATGGTTTGACTTTAATTTTATCTTAATGATTTTCATAGGTTATTTTTCTTAGAAAGTATTAGATGTCTGTACAATTTTGCACTCATGAATGTACCTTCATATTTTTTTCCATTTCCCTATGAGTATATTTAAATATCTACCCTAAATATATCTATTGTTAATAGATTAATTAATTAATCTATTAAATACCCTCATTAGAAATTGATCAAGATTTAATATTCCTACATAAAATTTTGTCCATGTCTGACTCTATAATAAATTCCAAAGAAGTAAAATCTGAGTCAAATAGTGTAGGCTCTTAAAATATATTCCAAGAGTGCACCAATATGCATTTCCAGCAGAATGTGTTTAGTGATTATTTGGAAGGAAATCTTTACAGTTCTAGTTTTCTTGTTTGGATTTTTTCTTCTTTTCTTATTACAACACTGAAATTTTTGTTCATTGAGTATGTGTATTCTTCACTTGTGAATCATTTTTTCCTGTCTTTTACTTTAAATCTCTTATTTGCTGCAAAGTCTTTTTTTTTCTCCATTTATGGCATTTTTATGGGGACAAGTCTACTCAACTTTTTAGTTGAGATATTATGGACATGTATTAGTTGAGGTCCACAATATAATGATTTGAGATATATATAGATATAGATATATAATCACCACAGTCAGTATAATTAATATTCATCACCACACATCGGTACAAATTTTTTTTTCTTGGAATGAGAACATTTTAAGATTTACTCTCAGGTGGGGTACCTGGGTAGCTCATGGGTTAAAGCCTCTGCCTTTGGCTCATGGTTTCAGGGTACTGGGATTGGGCTCTCTGCTCAGCAGGGAACCTGCCTCCCTTCCTCTCTCTCTGCCTGCCTCTCTGCCTACTTGTGATCTCTGTCTGTCAAATAAATAAATAAAATCTTTAAGAAAAGAAAAGATTTACTCTCAGCAACTTTCAAATATACAATATTATTAACTGTAGTCACATGCTGTACCCTATATCCTAATTCATTTTATAAGTAGAAGTTTGTACCTTTTGACCACCTTTACCCATTCCATATAATGCAGTCAAATATGTCCATCTTTTTTGCATTTTGAACTTGTGGTGGTAATTTTGCTGTTTTTTTACATAGTACTGATGTCACATTTCTCATCCTTATCAGTTGCTTTATCAGCTCTAATTCTTAACTTGCTAAGGGAGCATTTGCTGCTTATCTCTTATTCAAATTGCTTTTCTTTCTGATTGAAATGAACATGAATTTTTAAAATAATTTTTCAAAAATCCCTTTTACATTAATATTAGTCTATTTACAGTAAGTATTTTCCCATCTTATTTCCTTAAGTATGTGTCTTAATATGCAAAATTTTTTTGGCAATGTAGTGAAATTACTTTTCCTTTGTCATTTTTAAATATTTTCTAGTGTATTTTTTCCCACTGTGGTATGGTATAATTATCCTAGTAATTTATGTTATTGTTATGAATATCACTTTTTACTATACTTCTAGCATAAAATCTAATGTATGTTTTCAAATTATTATCCAGTTGTTCCCATCACCCCTTTTTGAATAATTTTTACTTTCTCCCTGAATTTTTATGCTTTTTAAAGTCATATAATAAAATCTTATATGGGCCATTTAGGGTCTTTCTTCAGTTCCAATAACCTTTTCTTCACGTTTTTGGTATATAGATTGCTGTTTTGAATGAGATTTTGTTTTCACATTGTATTCCAAACTTTATTGCAAAAGTATAGGAAATGCATGGGTTTAGCATGTTGGTTTTTTGACATCATTACTGTCATTGATTCTTAAGTTTTTGGATGAAACATTAGTCTCATTGATTTATAACAGATTTTTGGGTGGATTCTCTTGTGTTTTCGTCTTAGAGAATCATATTATATTATCTGTATAGTATAAAAACCTTGTTCTATATTATTTGTATCATAACTTGAAAGATTGGTTAATACTTCCAGGAAAATTATAGTAGTGACACATGTCATCATGTCTTATAGGTAATTTAATAGGGGTGATTGTAGTTTTCTAATTTCTTTGTTAAAGAGAGATGTTCTTGCTTTTGTTCATCGAAGGTGATTGTTCACAGTGCAGAACTGGTAAAGTGTTCCTTAACCAAATGCATGAATAATAAATTTATTCCTCTATTTACTTCATAACAGTGAACAACCACTTTCTAGGGACTGATATTATTCTGCCATCTACTGGTTGGAATTAAAAGTCCTCATTTTAGACGGATTCCAGAAAATATATCTCCTTAAAAGCAACAGCAAAAAACCCCAGAAACCCCAGTAATGACAAAAACTACAATAAATTTGTGCAGCATCAAGTCTTCACACACCCAATTACCTAATAAATATGTAAAACCTATGATAACTTGGTGGATATAGTGGGTCAGATAATCAAAGGAAATGTATTTTTTGGCATCAAATAAAAATATACATTTTAAATTGCTTTGACCTTTATTTAATTGATTAATCCATATAAACTGCCAACTACCTAAAGTCTATAACATTTTTAAAGGATTTTATTTATTTATTTATTTTAGAGAGCATGGGCCAAGGCATTGCACATGGGAGGAGGAGTAGAGGGGGAAGGGAAAGGGAGAGGGAGAGAATCTTAAGCAGACTCCCACTCTGGGCTTGGAGCCCCACAAGGGGCTTGATCTCATGACCCTGAGATCATGACCTCAGCCAATCCAAGAGTTGGAAGCTTAACCCACTGAGCCAGGCAGATGCCCCCAAAAGTCTGCAACATTTTATCTAAGCATCCACACCCATTACTGCATGCCTTCCTTCAGGGGACGGTGGGCAGGGAAGACATTCCCCATTCCTTTTAAATTTTTTTAGCAAAGAGCCTCATTATGAAGACACTTATAGAGTAAATATTTTGCAATAACAAAGAATATAATATGCAATATATCCAGGTATAAATAAATCTGACAAACTTACAATATTCAAAGGGCTTTTTATATTGGCTTGCCCATATGGATGCTAGGATCGGATCACTGCTCCAGTCACATGGCTTTCACTCAGCCCCAACAGCAACGTATTTACACAACCACACAGTAACTTCTGAACCAGCTGATGCAAATTCTTTAGAGTACCATCCATGGGCTCAAAGAAAGCCTGTTTCTCAGCTATGGGAACAGTAAGAGTGGCATAACTACCCATTTCTAATTCTCCAAAATACTGTCTCAGAGTAAAATATTCTCATACATAAAGCATTCTTTTCCTCAGGATGGATATGACTGAAAACAGGTGACTTCTTACTGATGCCTCCTGAAGGCTATCAAGAGTACACATAGTCCCATATTTCTTTTCTAGATAGAGCTGAATGAACAAGGTTATACTTCATGCAATCTTAGAACAAGAGGAGTATAAAGCTGATGACAGCAGCCAAGGTCAGGTGTTTCATTGTGTAGAGCCCAAACCGCCGTTCTAAGTCCACAGAATGTTCCGGCTCTTTACTGATCGGTCTTCCAGAAAGCTGTTACTATACAGGTAGAGGCTTATCATCCTTTGCCCATCAGCACCATCTGTTTATGTATGAGTCAAAGGGCAGGTCTAATTTTTACTGACTCAAACAACTTTATCCTAGTTGGGAAACATAGTTTATCACTTGCAAGTGAAGGAAATATTCTTCCATCCAGGAATTCGTGATTCATAAAAACACTAGGGGCGCCTGGGTGGCTCAGTGGGTTAAGCCTCTGCCTTCCGCTCAGGTCATGATCTCAGAGTCCTGGGATTGAGCCCCACATTGGGATCTCTGCTCAGCAGGAAGCCTGCTTCCCCCTCCCCCTCTGCCTGCCTTTCTGCCTACTTGTGATCTCTCTCTCTCTGTCAAACAAATAAAATCTTTAAAAAAAAAACAACTCTAATCCATTGTAATCATTAACCAAAACATACTCAATATAGAATCCTAGAGTCTGTAATAACATTTATTTCTTCATACTAGGCAAAAATTTTTACTTCAGTTTTTTATTAATGTCTCCAACCTTCGCTAGATGAGAAAATCACAAATTTCATAAAACCTTCTATATATCACGTATACAGACACACATGAAGATGTCACTTAAGCTCAAAGACTAGGGAAAGAGTTTTCTAACCTTCAAGATTGCTCTCCGTTCCTGAGCTCACCCAGGCCCTGAACCGTTGACTTTATCCTGCAAGAGGGGGAGGTTATGGATTCCATTGACACTGTCCACTTCATTCACTTCTTGGGTTTCAATATATTCTATATTCATCCTCACCACTGATCTGGGAGCTAATTCAGCCATGCACAACAGGTTCATGGCTCTCATTCAGGGAACCTCTATGTGTAGGCCAAACTCATGATCTCTCTCCACTTAGCTCCCAGACCCAATGTCTAGAAATGGATGAGGATTCCCTGCTGGGCGCTTCCAGTTAGTCCACATTCCCAGTGTACAACACCCTGCTGACGTGAAGTATCTACTGGTACAGAAAAGAGAAGCCCCATCAAGATCTCAGTAGCAATCAGGGGTGTAATTTTGAGAATGACTGAAGTCTGATGAAGCCTTGATCTTACGCAGAGACAGGAGTGGGGAGGGGGCTTTATTCAGGAGAATGACAGAATTAGCCATCTTATCACAGCCATGAACCAGACCTGAACTATAAACAAGTCACCAACTGGACGCTTTATCTTAAAAAATCATGAAAACAACTGATCATTCTGGTCCATTGCTCTTGCCTGTGGTTGTTACTACACCTCAGTGACGTCACAGGACCCAGCTGTTCTAGTTGAAAAAATGGGCAGTTTTTGAATACTTAATCACACACATGTTCAGGGTGCTGTTAGGGAGATGAGTAAAGATGGTGGTATCAGGCACAAGAAACATGCAGGACCTGCCAACCCCTAAGCTCCAGGCCTGCACAGAAAGAGTGATGGGTTTGTCTCTAGTCCACCTTATTTTTAACCCCCCACTGCTGGCTTTCAGGAGACTAAGGGCACAGAAAAAAAAAAAAAATCTCAGCAATAGTCTAACTCCTGAACAGCCTTGTGCAGCTCTTAAAAATGCCTTCACGCCCCAGACCTAAACTCTTCCACAGCCCCAATAATTCTATTCTCCTTACCCAAATTGGGCATTTGACCTATAAAACCTTCCTTTATAAATATCAAGGATATAGTCCTGAGAAACATTATTCTCTCACATTATAGATTACTATCTGCTTCTCTGATTGCACATTTCTGTGTACCCTCATTTTGAAGACTGTGAGCCACATGGCCACTTGGACACAAAAGAACAGCAACCCAATTTCCAACCTAAACGCAAAGCTTCATGTAACAGGTTTTCATCCTCTACCATTCTAGTTTCCAGGGAAACAGGAACAGGATTCTCCGCAGTCCCATGGCCCATGGGACAATCCTCTCAGCCTCTGAGTGATGATTGCTTTCTTACCAATGACTACCCCAGCTCCACTGTGTTCCTGGGGCCTCCAGGAGAAACACTAGCTCACACCAGCTCAAGCTCTCTTGCCCAGAGCCTGATATTCTTTTCCCTGATTTCCTTAGAATCATTAGTCCAAGTTCAAATCCTAAAAGAATTCCCTTTCTACCCCTTCCTACTGAACTTTATCATGATTCTTCATGATAAATGCTCTCACAGCAGAAGTTAAGACTTGGTTTGACTATAGATCTGTTGCTGTCGGTCTACACCTGCGGGGCTTCATTACATTCCAGGAAAGGAAGGAGTGTGAGAGTAACCAGAGAGTAAGCACAATCTTCAGCCCCATCTGTGCTGTTGGTGGTCAGAGAGAGGATCGTTTGCTGCTAAATTTGGGGGGGGGGAGTGGGAGGCTGGCAGATGCCCCCTTTTATTTTATACACAGAAATAATGTTTTAAACTGTTTTTTAGATATCTAAGAGATTTTAGGAAAAAACAAATCTCTTTCTTTGACTAATGTGAAAAGAAAAAAAAATGAGGATGGGGGAAATCTATAACCAAGAAATCTTGTCTGTTACTTTCTCATAGCTATCGTGCAGGTAACTTGAATATTAAAAAATCAGCAATGTGATCATATCTGCACCCAAGTCCCTTGAAACGAGAAGTGCCCTCTTGGAAACATTGATTCTGAAGACCTGGAAGATGATAAGCAGGTTTCATAGGCTTGGCACACAACCTACAGGGTGAGAACGAAAAAATCACTGAAGAGCAAAAGAAATCACAGGGAGACACCACGACAGACTGCCCTCCAAAGATGGCTACGACAATATCTCCCATCCCACATGTGTCCTGAGAACTTTGCCATTTCTCAAAACGTTGAATCTATTTCACTTCCCGTTAAATACGGGAGGGCTTGGTAATTGCTTATAAAAGAACTTGTTAGAAATAATGACGTGTGACTTCCAAGTTTATGTTAGAGTTTATCACCCTTGACACTACGATACTTGAGGCCAGACTATTCTCTGTGGTGGGGCCCTGTCCCGTGCACTGGGGGACATTCAGAAGTATGCGTGGCTTATATCCACGAGATGCTAGTAACAGCCCTCATCAGTTGCGACAACCAAAAATGTCTCAGGACATCGCCCAAAGTCCCCTGGGGAACAAAATCATTCTCACTGAGAACTACTGGGTTAGATCATGAAAGACGATAGAGCTTGGTCACTGGGCCCCTCATTTTTTGAGCCCTCGGGCCCCATGTACACAGTGCAACTGTACTGGGTCCACCAGTCTGTCAAGGAGACGTCAAGGAGAAGTTAGAGTGAGGTGCTCCTGCACCCAGGGCCAGCTGAGATCCTAGCTGAAACCTGTAAGCAGTGTCTGTAAGCAGACATAGCAGTGAAAATGTCTACCAACCGTCAAGTCATCCCCAGCCATCCAGAGGGGTGTGTTCCAAGTTAGGATCGTGCATTTTAGAATAATTTGTTTCAAAGCTATAGTAATGGGGAGAGTTTGTATCGGGAGCCCTGATCCACTGCACCCCTGCCTGCCTGCCTGCTCCCTTGCTAGACACCTGCCTGGACCCATAGCCCAGAGTACACGACATCCTCATACTATGAGACAGCTGAAAACCGTCCCCTCTCACACGTGCCTGAAGGACAGAACCTACCTCAGAGTTTCTTGGGAAAGACGGACCATCACCCAAATCCAGAAGACACAAAGCACCTGTTTCCACCACCAGATGCTCCCACAGATCTTCAGCCTCTTCAGCACAGACCACAGTCAGGCTGCCTGGAGCTACGCTGCCCTCCACGACCTCCTCTCCAGCCTTCATCGCTGCCTGGGACACCGGAAGCCCAGGGAAGAAGAAAACCCTGACTGTCTGTGTGTGGGGATCATGGTCCAGAAGGACTTCCAAAGCATCCATCTTTATCTGAAGGAAAAGAAACAGAACAGAACAGAAAAGCCGCTGTGCCTGAGCATCAGATGAGAAATAGCTGAACCAAAATCATGAACTTAAAAAAAAAATGTATTGTCTAGAATGAATTTACAGAAAACATGTTCAGAGAGAACATGATCTACTTTCTTAAATAAATGACTTTATGATGTAATTTTTTTAAGTCTCTTTAAGTTTGGGGGTATATTTTACATTTCCAAAATATAAAGTCCAATCCTTTATGGAAAAGTACTTGAGGATAGTATTTTGTTGAAGACATGTGTCAGTTAAATGAATGCTGGCCGCTGTAACTGATCTACAGAAAACTGTAACAGGAATTATATAACTGTATACCTTTATATATATATAGGGAATTATATATAGGGAATTATATATATATAATATATGTAAGGAATATATATTATATATATAATATCATATATATTATATAATATCTTATGTAATATGTTATATATTATATAACTATAACAGGAGTTCCTGCTCAGATGACTCCACTGTTTGGCTCTTCTTCAAACAGTGATTCAGGGATACCGGAACCGTCTCTTCTGTGACTTTGCCATATTCCGCATAGGACTCCAAATGTGTCTGTGGTACTTGAGTCTATTCCAATCATTTGCAAAGGGGAATCGTGGGGTGGATCACAGGGGATGATTTCAGGGACCCAAACAGTACCAGTGCAGGGCAATATCACTTCATCAACATTTGTGTGGCCCGAATTTATTCTCATGTGTGGTCTCAGTGTTAAGAAGTTTCCACTGAGAAGAAGACTGCTGGGATGACTCATAAAAAGGAAACAAGTTCAATGAAAAAGAGCAGGCTTCATTGTTACATTATTTGTACTAATACTTTTTTAAGGGGAAAAATAACCAGTAAGTTGGCAGCACACACTTTGAAAAGTCCAAACAGCTGACCTAAAGTCTGGTGACACAATTTAAACCAGGGCAAGATTCAGTGGCTATCACTCTTTAGAGTTGATAGCATCACTGACCCTTTGAAAGAAGCATTCAAGTTGATTCCCTAAGGCATAGCCTGACACCACAAGGGTAGAGATGAGGTCTCGGAACACTCTGTAAAATTCAAAGATATTTCCTCATTAGGTGAGGTAGGTGAGCGAGGCAAGAGGAGGTGGTTCCTTACAGGTCCTTGGGGCTCATTGAAATAAGAGGAGAGTGAGTCTTCTACTGAAGACCAATCTTGTGATTCTCATCCTGCTACCATAAATACTGAAAATACAAATTTGAAGGAAATTTTCTTGTCCATAGACATTTTTTGGTCTTGTTTTCTTTTGGTTTTAAATCCCCCACTGGCTATTCCATTTTAACTTTCCTTATAGAACCAACAAGAATTTATAAAGGATCTTCAGATCTGTTGAAGTCCCACATTACATAAAGCGTACCTCTGTAGTATTTGCAGGTATTATTCTTTCTCCTCTAATTGCCATACTTGTTTTCCTCATGAATATTGACGGTGCACTGGAAACAATGGAGACTGGTACTGGATGCCTAGAAAAACAAGTTGGGTAAGAGGAAGTCTCTCCCCTTGGGTATTTTACAGACCCCTGGAGGGAAATATTCCAAGGAGAAAATAGGGCAGGTCAGGGCTCAGTCCCTTTGGGTGCTTTAAAAAAAATAGTATATCCTAGCTAACTTGTAAAGAACAGAAATTCATTGGTCACAGTTCTAGAGGTTGGAAATCCAATATCAGGGTGTCTCTTATAAGGGCCCCAATTTCATCAGGTCTATGGCCTTGTACTCTCATCACCTCCAAAGGGCCTCCACCAAATAGCATCATTTCAGGGTTAAGATTTCAACAATTTCCAAACATTTATTAGCAGTTCATTAAAAGCTCCATGGCTGCCATCTAAAAGAGACAATATAACCATCCTTCGTACCAAAGAAGACTGAGTAGGTATATTAGCAAGTAAGAGCAAGGGGGCCAAGAACTGAGAATCCACATCTTCATTTTTTGACCTGAAGGCACACTCTGCTTTTTGCCTGCCAAACTGTGGAAATCGAACTGAAGTGGAGCCCAGTCTCCCTCTCAAATGGATGGAGAAAAGAGCATCCAATTGATTGTTCATTGTTGTCTCTGAGTTATCTCCAGAGCACCTCAGGATAAAGGTTATTCAGTGACATTTCAGGAAAGATCTACCACAACTCATGGATAAATAGCCTGGTTGCTGTAGGCCGTGTGAATGGGGGAGAATTTGAGTTTAGATGTGTGGCTCTCTGTAGGACACCAGGCTAGTTATTTTTCTGTGATGACCAAGTTAAGGCAAAGTTGAGATGAGACCATCCTTGGGGGCTTCCTCTAGTGCTGGGCAAAAGCTGAAAATTGTGCTCTTGCAGCCTAAACCCCAGAGCCCTGTGCACCTGAAAGCAACTAGAATCCCAGTGGTTTCAGCAAATAATCCCAGTAGGCGTTGTTGACACCAGGAAGAGTAGAGTGGATATATCAGGCATGGTCTCATATAGTCCTAGCAAACATAGCCATGATGAAACAAACCGGTTCAGTCATTCATGAATGCCTCCTGGTAGGATGAGGAGATCAGAGAGCATGCTGCAGTTAACATGACATACTGAGCCAGGGCACTGGGCCCCGTGCCAAGGAGGGCCAAATGAGTCCATGACTAAGAGCTGGTATGTCAAAGATGGCTATGTAACTTCTAGGTAAAGAGTAGGAATGTAGAGGGGTAAGGCAAGGTAGCTTCCTATGCAAAACGAAAAGAGTTCAGAATAGAAGGTGAGAGTAAGTTCATCACATGATAATGATCAATATTTATAGTTTTGAATTTAGGACAAAGACTTTCCTTTTTGGGGGGGAATAGATCAGTTTGCAACTGATCTATTCCTCTTAAAGTCCTTTGGGAAATTTGAAATTAAATGCAAAAATATAAACAAAGATTCAGGAGTGCCTGGGTGGCTCAGTCAGTTAAACATCCCACTTTTGGTTTCAGCTCAGGTCATGAGCTCAGGGTGGTGAGATGGAGCTCTGCATTGGACAACAGTCTCCAATCTCTGCTTGAGATTCTGTCCCTCTCTCTCTCTCTGCCCCTCCTCCTGCTCTCTCTCTCTCAGATAACTAAATAAATCTTTTTAAAAAGAAGGGGCGCCTGGGTGGCTCAGTGGGTTAAAGTCTCTGCCTTCAGCTCTGGTCATGATCTCAGGGTCCTGAGATCGAACCCCACATCAGGCTCTCTGCTCAGCAGGGAGCCTGCTTCCCTCTCCCCCTCTGCCTTCCTCTCTGCCTACTTGTGATCTCTCTCTCTCTCTCTCTCTGTCAAATAAATAAAATCAAAAATCTTTTAAAAAATCCTTTTAAAAAGGATTCACATTGATTATGTTTTTTTACTTGCCAATTTTTACTATCAATGGTGCAAAAATTAGTTGTTGGAGAGTGAACAAATCTTAGGTATTACAATGATTGCTGCTCTTTAAATCAAACCTGTTCAACAAAATCCTTTTCCTTAATATTTATTTTCTCACTATCTCTTATCTTGTTGGTTTTTCTTGAGTATCTTATGTCAAGTATTGACATTGAGTTCATGAAAGTTACAGAAAATGCAAGTTTAGAGCAATAAAATTTACATCAAATAGATGGCTCACCAGAGGACTCTTTCTCCATCATTTGCTTGATTTTAAAGCTGTATTGTGAGAGGTGAGAGGCGGCCTTCCCTTACTTAGTAGCTGCCATTATTGTCTGTTTATGTTGCTTATGTTGGAGCCTCAGTGTGAACTGGGCTTTAGAATTAAATGCAAGTAGTTCATATTTGATCACTTAATTCTACTAAAGTTATTAAACACAATAATTATATTAATTGCTGAAAAGAAATAAATATTGAGAATATCTGGATGAATATCAAGCAGTCAGTGAAATTAAAAATTATTTTCTGATATGAGGCAAAATTAGAAGTTAAGACCTAAAAATACATGTCAGGAAAATACTGTGAATTTTCAATTGTTTTGAGTACTTCTAATAAATGTTTAAGTATATCATTGCAGTCATCATTATTATGTATTGTATTGGTATAATTTTAAATTTGAATATGATTTTAATACATTACTATTTATGTAAGTATAATAAAATTTGCTCTGAAAACTTAGCTATAAAGATAAATAAAATGTTAATAACTTTTAAATTTACTTATAGCTTAAAATTTTTGTCAATCTTAATCCTGCATTGGATAAGAGAGTCAAGTTTGGAACTCTTTTCTTCCTATGTATAAAGTACAGATACATAGAGTGGACACAAATAGATATAGAAGATAACTGTGTCATTAAAATTTCATGAGGGATTCAATTAGCAAAAAATATCTGAAATGACTCTGGGGTCAAGGGAAGGGGAGACAATAATGAAATGAAATTGTTGAGAAACTCTGCTCTAAACACATTTGGTGAATGCAAAGTGAAAAACAAAAACAAAAGTAGGAAGTAAGAGGAACATTCAGAAAATGGAAACTAATGCATCCCCATTTAAGAGCGTGCACAAGGGAAGATGTTCAGAGAACCTAGAGCCATGGATCCAGACGTGCCCACCCCAGCCAGGCCAACAACATCTGCAGGATCCCCAATGGCCCTGCCCTGCTCCTTCTTGGTAGTCCTGGTGGTGCTCAGCTGCCACTCCCTCAGCTCTCTGGGATGTGACCTGCCTCAGGACCATGGCCTGCTGCACTGGAGGGCCTTGATGCTCCTAAGACAAATGAGGAGAGTCTCCCCCTTTTCCTGCCTGAGGGACAGAAATGACTTTGGCTTCCCCCAAGAGGTGTTCGATGGCAAGCAGCTGCAGAAGGCTCAAGCCCTCTCTGTCGTCCATGTGACGAAGCAGAAGACCTTCCACCTCTTCTGCACAGAGGCCTCACCTGCTCCCTGGAACACAACCCTCCTGGAGGAATTGTGCTCGGGACTTTCTGAGCAACTGGGCCGCCTGGAAGCCTGTCTGCTGCAGGAGGCTGGGGTGGGAGAGATGCCCCTTGTGAATGTGGACTCCATCTTGAGGAACTACTTCCAGAGAATCTCCCTCTATCTGCAAGAGAAACAATACAGCCCTTGTGCCTGGGAGATGGTCCGAGCAGAGATCATGAAAGCTTTCTCTTCATCAATAACCTTGCAAGAAAGATTAAGGGGCAAGAAACAAGACCTGGTTCAACATGGTGATGACTCTCACTGACAAATAATATCATACTTCCTTGTTTTCTACCAGGTCAAAGACTCTCATTTCTGCTACAATCATGACATGATGGAATCAATTTGTCAAATGTTTTCAGGAGTATTAAGTGACATCATGTAGAGCATATCAGCTCTACAAGAACTAGTTGCTTTCAGATGACTATGCTGATCTATTGATGTATCTATTTAATAACTTATTTATTTAACTATTTATAAGATTTAAATTATCTTTGAACAATATTAGGTATAATTTCTCTTTGTGGTTAAGAGAAAAAATATATCCTTTATATTTGTTCGATTTATTATTTCCTTTCTTTATTAAATATTTTGTATAGAAAAATTATTGTATTTATTATTTTAAAAAGAAACAAGTCAGAGGGGTACCTGGGTGGCTCAGTGGGTTAAAGCCTCTGCCTTTGGCTCAGGTCATGATACCAGGGTTCTGGGATCAAGTCCCACATCTGGCTTTCTGCTAAGCAGGGAGCCTGCTTCCTCCTCTCTCTCTCTCTGCCTGACTCTCTGCCTGCATCTCTGCCTACTTGTGATCTCTGTCAAATAAATAAATAAATAAATAATCTTTAAAAAAAAGAAAAAAAAAGAGAAACAAGCCTGATTATAACCTGATGAGAGAATGGATTGTACAACGCACCTACTCATTATTACGTTATTCTCACTATAAGTTAAAAATAGACTTTCTCTAAACCAGTTTGTGTATTGCTGTCAGGATAGAGGTGGACATAATAAATCCAATCCTGCTTTGTACCATGGATTTTTGTGGAGAAACCAACCTAAAACCAATAATCATTTTGAAGTAGTACCAGTTATGTTACGTGATATAATGAGAAGGGGAAAAAATGGAGTTCTCTCAGCAGAAGCTGCAGTAAGTCATTGTCAGGAAACAGAAAGAGAAGCAATAGATCTCTTCTACAATTGACTGATAGATATCCAACTGTAGAAGTTCTTGGAAAATGGATATTTGAGTCTGTGATTTGTAAGCAGCTCTATTAACCGAAAGCTTGGGAGCAGAAGTGGTCATATCGGAAGAGTAGAGCATGAGAAAAGAACTTAAGATTGATTCGTCGAGGGCCACCTGAGTGGCTCAGTGGGATAAGCTTCTGCCTTAAGCTCAGGTCATGATCTCAGGGTCCTGGGATGGAGTCCCGCAGTGGACAGGGTCCCTGCTCATTGAGGAGTCTGCTTCTCCCTCTCCCTCCACCCCTCCTCCAAGCCCCCACTTTTGCTCGTACTCTCTCTCTCAATAAAATAAAATAAGATAAAAAGATTAATTTTGTAAACTTTCAAATGTTAAGGGAGAAAAGAGCCACAAAGGAAACAAAGGTGGAATGGCCCTAAGGCAGTAGGATATGAGAATATTGGTCAGAGTATTTCAAAGACAAAAAGTGCTTCAAAGAATTGCAACATTGCAAAATAAAACAGAATGTGCATTTTTCTTCTGCAGAATTCCCCCTTTGGCAATGTCTGTGTCTCTGGGTCAATTCATGGATTTGAAATATTAGCAAATCATGTCCATCTGTTTAATATGTATTTCTTTTAAAGCATGGCACATTTCATTACTCACAATGCTAATTTATTATTATTTTGATTTCTACTGTGTGGAATGTCAGTAAGTTGCTCTGTGGATTGGAACCATGCAGAAACCACAGGGCAGCAGGTGGAAGGCAAGGTTGCCAAAGAGAAGAGCTCCTGATGTCTTTCTCTCCCCTGGGAGTCACCTTAGTATTGTCCTTCCCTTCCTGGTCAGATTGCCTTTGAGTTCCTGTTGCCTCAAAGCATCCAAATGTGATGACAGTTTTCTAGCAAAGCTGAGTGGAGAAAGAAAAAAAGAAAATGATGTATTGAAAGTGATGGAAACTAATGGTCCAGGACCTTCTTTTTCCATTTTCGCTTCCCTAGTTTGGTACTGAATCAAGATGAAATGGAAAGGAATTGAGAAGAGCAAGACAACTCCTGTCCAGAAAATTACTAAATTAAAACAAACATACACAGTTTTTAAAACTCTGAGCCAGTGAAGCAAAAGTGGCTAGTTTTATCTGGCATCCTATGTGGTCTCACTGCCCCACATTTCACTGTGAGACAGAGCATGAGGAATCCAAGAGGACTGACTCAACAATGCAGGGACAGTCATTCCTTCAGTCAAAGCCTTGCACAGGAGGGAAAGCCACACCAAGTCCCCTGTGGCCTCAGAAACAGAGAATAGAAGAAGGACTCACAGTCTAATGACTGAACTCCATATGGAAGTCAACATTTAGTGAAATAAAACTGCAGTCATTATTTAAGGTAAAACTAAAAAAGGGGGGGTGATAATTCACCCACCCCTGTGTCCCTGACACACGCACGTAGTACAGAGTGTTTACCTTGTGTCCTTTGTAAGACACAGAAAAATACAACACTTGGGTACCTGACAGAAAGAAGAGGAATTGGCCACAGAAACACTCTTGGATCTTGAGCTTTTGATTGTTCAGGGGACAAAACAAACCCCCTCTAAGACAGTTTTGCTCAAAACTGGAAGTGTGCTGAACTCACTCCTCACAGCCAGGTAGAGAGAAGGGGAGTGGGCAAGGGAGGGAGGGAGTGAGGAGGGTAAAGGTGGAACACAGGTGGCTGTGGGCACAGCATAAGATGCAACCTGCCCTCCTCAGGGGGTATGAGATTCTATGCAGAAAGGACACATGGATGTGCAGCTGAAATTAGAACAGAAACACCAAGGTGCACCTAAAAAAAAACTAGGAAGCCAGCCTGGGTTTTAGGGAAGAAACTGATGAGACATTAGTAGGACAAGGCAGAAAGAGGTGGAAATGCCACTTACCTCCCTGTCATGAGACACTCCCCTCCCCCACCTCATCCAAATAGCACACCGCATGGCCATCCTTGGAAGTCTTCTTTTGTACACAGAATCCAAGAATATTCTTCATTAGTCATTATGCCCTAAGCAATTAATATGAACACTGGCCAATGACCAAGGTGTGGGAAGACCTCAGGGAGTGCTTGCCAAACAGGAGGGCCACATCCTTTCTGAAGAGGACAGATGCTGAGGGATGAGGCAGCAGGGCTGAGGTACAGAAATTAAAACAGAGAAAACAGAGCCCAGGAGCAGAGGTAAAACTGCATTCTCAGCAAGGAGAACAAAGCTGTGACTTGTGACTCTAACACAAACATTTTTTTTTTTCTCATTTGAAAACTTAGGCTACATTTACATAGAAACATCTCAAGAATTGGACAAATTAAACTTTGATGGAAAAATGAAAAAATAATTGAAATGGGTGGTGTCTTCCAAGCTCTTCTAATCTGAGTAAAGCATATGTAAAGAAAAGCAAATAAAAATTAAAATCCATAGGACGCCTGGGTGGCTCAGTGGGTTACGCCACTGCCTTCAGCTCAGGTCATGATCTCAGGGTCCTGGGATCGAGTCCCACATTGGGCTCTCTGCTCAGCGGAGAGCCTGCTTCCCTTCCTTTCTCTCTGCCTGCCTCTCTTGTGATTTCTCTCTGTCAAATAAATAAATAAAATCTTTAAAAAAAATTAAAAGCCATAAAAAGTGCCCAGGAACATTCTGCAAATGAAAACTACCCTATTCTAGTTAAGAGTCATGAATAGAAAGAACTGGAGAGGAACTGAGGGCCATGGCACACCTGGGTGTCCCCCAGACAACCAACTCAGCTATGGCAGAGATTTTTCAATTGTCAGACCAGGAATTCAAAATGACTATCATTAATATGCTGAGGGCTTTAATGTATTCATATTCTCATTCATTTATTCATTCATCTATTTTATCTACTATGTACTATTTAAAACAGATTTGTACAGCAAGATGTCCTTTTAAAAATAAATAAATAGTTTTGTTCATATAATATCATATTTACCTTTATAATACATTTGGGGTGCCTGGGTGGCTCAGTGGGTTAAAGCCTCTGCCTTTGGCTCAGGTCATGATCTCAGGGTCCTGGGATCGAGCCCCACATTGGGCTCTCTGCTCCGCGGGGAGCCTGCTTCCTCCTCTTTCTCTGCTTGCCTCTCTGCCTAGTTGTGATTTCTCTCTGTCAAATAAATAAAATATATTAAAAAAAAACATTTGAATGTAACAAAATTTGTTCATCTTATTTTTGTCAAATTGTTTTCTTTATGAAATTCTTCTTCACCAGGAGATTTTTCAGATTTGTTAATTCTTAAAAAGAGAGATAGCCTGAATTTGTGACCCATTTTGAAGAATGAATGATAAATTCAAATCACTCATTCATTTCTCATTCATTATTTTAAAACTGCTTATCTCTATGCCAGATTATGTATTTATTGTGGGGACACAGAGGTGAATAAAGCAATTGTAAAGCTTATTCTCTTTGAGCCTTCCATTTTGAAGAGAAAGAAACATAAAGCAGGAGAATGAGACAAGATGGCGGAGGAGTAGGCCAACTAAATTTTGTCAGGTCCCAGGAATTCAGCGAGATAGTTACTGAACCATTCTGAACACCTACAAACTCAACAGGAGATTATAGAGGAGAAGAACAGCAATTCTAGGAGCAGAAAAGCGACCACTTTCTGGAAGGTAGGAAGTGAATCAGAAGCTACAGGAAGAGAGACTGCGGCAGGGAGGTGCTGGCTCCCAGCAAGCAGTAGAGCAGTGGAGCACAAAATCCGAACTTTTAGAAGTCTGTTCCACTGAGGGACATCATTCCAGGGGTTAAGCGAGGGATGGAGCCCTCATGGGGACACTGTGGTCTCAGGACCTGCAAGGTCACAAAAAGATCAGGGGTGTCTGAGTGTGGCAGAGCTCCACACTCAGTATTGGAGCAGGGACACTGGCTGCAGAGACAGAGCCAAGAGGTGGGCTCTCAGCTCAGGGTTACCTTAAACCATGATCTGAGGCACCATCAGGCCACTGCTCTTTGATCAGGGACCCCACACGTGGCAGATCCGGGGTGACCCCTCCTTCCTCCTTTAGGAGGAGCAGCACGGGAGCATGCAGCAGAAATCTGCTGGGTTTGGAGACTCCAAACAGAGCTATGAACCAGAGACAGACATGCTTGGTCACAGGCCAGGTGAGCATGGAGTACGGCCAGAGATCAGGGAGACGGGAGGGATTGACTGCTTTTCTCCGAGGGCACACTGAGGAGTGGGGCCCCAAGCTCTTGGCAACTCTGAGCGGAGACCGGGAGGCCACTATTTTCATTCTCCTCCTCCAAAACTGTATGGAAATTGTTCAGGGAACAAAAGGTATTGAGAGCAAAGTGGAGCAGATTGCTTAGCCTGGCCCCTGGCAAGGGCGGTGCAATTCTGCCTAAGGTAAAAACAGTTGAAAATCACTTCAAGAGTCCCTCCCCCAGAAGAGCAGCAAGAATAGCTAGTCAAGAACAAGTTCACCAATCAATGAGAACTGCGGGATTCCAGAGCCAAAGGAATGCCCCACATAGAATTCATGGCTTTTTTCCCCATGATTCTTTTGTCTTTCAAAGTTAAATTTTTTATTTTATTTTTTTCTTATTCTATTTTTAAAATTTTTCCTCTTTTCTATTTTAACTATTTTATCTTATCAGTTCCTTTTTAAAAACTTTTTATAATTTTCATCTTTACAGTCATATTCTGTCCCTTCATCATGTTTACCCTTATTTTTGTATATATATGTTTTTCTTTCTTTAAAATTTTGGGAGGCAGTTTCTTCTAACAGATCAAAATACACCCAAAATCAAGTGTGTGGCTCTGTTCTATTCACCAGTCTAATCATATTTTTTTTTCCTTTCTTCTCCCCCAGTTTTGGGTTTCTTCTAGTTTGGTTAGTGTATATTTTTCTGGTGTCATTGTTGTCCTTTTAGTATTTTGTTCTCTCATTCATCTGTTCCCCTCTGGATAAAATGACAAGGCAGAAAAACTCACCTCAAAAAAAAGAACAAGAAGCAGAACTGACTGCTAGGAACCTAATCAATTTGGACATTAGTAAGATGTCAGAACCAGAGTTCAGAATGATGATTATAAAGATGCTAGCTGGGCTTGAGAAAAGCATAGATGATACTAGAGAATCCCTTTCTGGAGAAATAAAATAACTAAAATCTAACCAACTTGAAATTTAAAAAGCTGTTAATGAGGTGCAATAAAAAATGGAGGCTCCTACTGCTAGGATAAATGAGGCAGAAGAGAGAATTAGTGATATAGAAGACCAAATGATGGAGAACAAAGAAGCTGAGAAAAAGAGAGATAAACAACTACTGGATCACAAGGGGAGAATTCAACAGATAAGTGATACCATAAAACAAAACAATATTAAAATAATTGGGATCCCAGAAAAAGAAGAAGGGGGGGCAGAAGATGTTGGAGAAGATTATAGTGGAGAATTTCTCTAATCTGGGGAAGGAAACAGGCATCAAATACCAGGAGGCACAGAAAAAAACCCTCAAAATCAATAAAAATAGGTCAACACCCCATAATCTAATAGTAAAATTTACAAGTCTCAGAGACAAAGAGAAAATCCTGAAAGTGTAGGGGCCTACTTAGCCAGAGCAACTCAGTCTTGGTTAAACAGCCATTTTGTTGTTTGGGCAGTAAAACTTAAACTGACCTTGCACAGAGGAACTTACTTAAAAGCAGGTCTGGGAAACCAGTAAAATATGATCAACCAGTCGCTGATAACAGAGCCCAAATACAAGGACAGGTCAGGTCAGTTGGAGATAACAGAGCCCAAATACAAGGACAGGTCAGGTCAGGTGGAGATAACAGAGCCCAAATACAAGGACAGGTCAGGTCAGGTGGAGATAACAGAGCCCAAATACAAGGACAGGTCAGGTCAGATGGAGATAACAGAGCCCAGAATGCAAGGATGAGTCAGGCCAGGTGGAGACAATCTCATTGGCCAGGCTCAATCACAAGGCCTTTGCTCTATAAAAGCTAGTCTGTGAAGCTGAGGGTGGTCTCTCTCTCCATAAGAGACGCCCTCGCCAGTCGGTTTGATTCTCGGTGCTGGCATGAAATAAAGCTTTGCTTGACCTTCGCTTTGTATCAGTCTCACTCCTTTGACTATGGACCCCATCATTTGGGGACTCGTCCGGGATCAAACGATGATCACTGAGCCAGCATCAGAATTTCTGGGAGAAGTCTCTGGAGGTAAGATCTTGAGACCCCATTCTGGGAGATCCTGTTCTGCCTGTCTGTGTGTTTGTGGAGCTCCAGGGGTATAGCCCACTGGGGAGAAACTGGACTCAGTATTGCTCCCCAGGGCTGGAGTGGATGCAGGGATGCCCCATCCCTCCACTGGTAGATCACCAGGGGGTTCAAGTCCCCCTAGGTGGTCAGGAGACCGAGGAAATCCCCACCAGTGGCAGGTTGTGTTTTTGAGTTGGGATTATATCTTGCACACCCTTAGACTTGATATCTTGTCAAGGAAGGGCCGCTGGGTCTGCAATTGTCTTTGTCTTATCTTTTTGTTGTCTGTTGTGTTGGTTGTTGTGTTTGAAAAGGTGTTTAATAACAGGGATGCACAAGTAGATGAAAAACAGACCAAAAAAATAGTTGAGGTTTTGGCATTACATAGGGTGGGAAGGAGACAGGGGAAAGAGGTCAATGGAAAGGGGAGAGGCAGGTAGAAGATGGTCAGCTCCTCTGATCATGGACCTCATTAAAAGCAGCTCAGGACAAGTGGGCTGTAACATACAACAGTAGAAATATTAGACTGGCAGCAGATTTGTCCACAGAGACCTGGCCAACCAGAAAGGACAGGCATGATGTTTTCAGAGCACTAAATGAGAAAAATATGCAGCCAAGAATACTACATCTAACTAGGCTGTCATTGAAAATAAAAGGAGAAATAAAAATCTTCGAGGACAAACAAAAACAAAGAATTTGCAAACACCAAACCAGCTCTACAGGAAATATTGAAAGAGGGTCCTCTAAGCAAAGAGAGACCCTAAAAGTAACAGACCAGAAAGGAACAGAGACAAAATACAGTAACAGTCACCTTAAGGCAATACAATGGCACTAAATTCATATCTCCAATAGTTACCCTGAATGTAAATAGTTACCCTAAATGCCCCAATCAAAAGACACAGGGTATCAGAATGAATAAAAAAAACAAGACCCATTGATATGCTGTCTGTAAGAAACTAATTTTAGACCCAAGGACACCACTAGTTTTAAAGTGAGGGGGTGGGAAACCATTTATCATGCAAATGGACATCAAAAGAAAGCTTGGGTGTCATTCTTTATATCAGGCAAATTATATTTTAAGCTAAAGACTATAGTAAGAGATGAGGAAGGACATTATACCATACTTAAAGGGTCTGTCCAACAAGAAGATCTAACAATTTTAAATGTCTATGCCCCTAACATGGGAGCAGCCAATTATATAAGCCAATTAATAACAAAATCAAAGAAACACATCAACAATAATACAATAATAGTAGGGGACTTTAACACGCCTCACTGAAATGGACAGATTATCTAAGCAAAAGATCAAGAAGTAAATAAGGGCTTTAAATGACATGCTGGACCAGATGGACTTCACAGATATATTCAAACATTCCATCCCCCCCCCCCAAAAAAAAACAGAATACACACTCTTCTCTAGTGCACATGGAACATTCTCCAGAATAGATCATATCCTGGGTCACAGATCAGGTCTCAACTAGTACCAAAAGATTGGGATCATTCCCTGCATGTTTTCAGACTGCAATGCTTGGAAAGTGGAACTCAATCATGAGAGGAAAGGTGGAAAGAACTCAAACACATGGAGGCTAAAGAGCATCCTACTAAAGAATGAATGAGTCAACCAGGAAATTAAAGAAGAATAAACAATATATAGAAGCAAATGAAAATGCAAACATAACTGTTCAAAATCTTTGGGATGCAGCAAAGGCAATCCTAAGACAGAAGTATAAAGCAATACAAGCCTTTCTCTAGAAACAAGAAAAGTCTCAAATACACAACCTAACGCTATACCTAAAGGAGCTGGAGGGAGAACAGCAAATAGAGCTTAAACCCAGCAAGAGAAGAGAAATAATAATCATTAAAGCAGAAATCAATGAAGTAGAAACCAAAAGAACAGTAGAACAGATGAACAAAACTAGGAGCTGGTTCTTTAAAGAATTAATAAGATTGATATACCCCCGGCCAGACTTATCAAAAAGAAAATAGAAAGGACCCAAATTAATAAAATCATGAATGAAAGAGGAGAGATCACAACCAGCACCAAATAAATTATAAGAATTCCTTATAAAACAATTATAATAACACATTAGGAGAAACTAACTATATGCCAAAAAATTAAACAATCTAGAAGAAATGGATGCATTCCTAGAGACATATAAACTACCAAAACTGAACCAGGAAGAAATAGAAAACTTGAACAGACCCACAACCTACCAGGAAATTGAAGCAGTCATCAAAAATCTTCCAACAAGCAAGAGCCTAGGGCCAGACAGCTTCCCAGGGGACTTCTGCCAAACATTTAAAGAAGAATTAATTCCTATTCTCCTGAAACTGCTCCAAAATATAGAAACAGAAGGAAAACTTCCAAACTAATGAGCCAGCATTACCTTGATCCCAAAACCAGATGAAGACCCCACCAAAAATGAAAATTACAGACCAATATCCCTGATGAACATGGATACAAAAATTCTCATCAAAATACTAGCCAATAGGATCCAACAGTACATTAAAAGGATGATTCACCATGACCAAGTGGGATTTATTCCTGGGCTGCAAAGTTGGTTCAACATCCACAAATCAATCAAGGTGATACACTACATTAATAAAAGGAAGAACCAGAACTATATGATCCTCTCAATAGATGCTGAAAAAGAATTTGACAAGTACAGCATCCTTTCTTGATCGAAACTCTTCACAGTGGAGGGATAGAGGGTACATACTTCAATATCATAAAAGCCATCTATGAAAAACCCACAGCAAATATTCTCAATGGGGAAAAACTGAGAGCTTTTCCCCTAAGGTCGGGAACACAGCAGGGCTGTCCACTATCACCACTGCCATTCAACATGTACTAGAAGCCCTAGCCTCAGCAATCAGACAACAAAAAGAAATAAAATGTATCCAAATCAGCAAAGAAGTCAAACTCTCATTCTTTGCAGATGATATGATACTTTATGTGGAAAACCCAAATGACTCCACTACAAAACTTCTAGAACTCATACAGGAATTCAGTCAAGTGCCAGGATATAAAATTAAAGCACAGAAATCAGTTGCATTTCTGTATACCAACAATAAGACAGAAGAAAGAGAAATTAAGGAATCGATCCCACTTACAATTGCACCCAAAACCTTAAGATACCCAGGAATAAATCTAACCAAAGGGGCAAAGAACCTGTATGCAGAAAACTATAAAGTATTCATGAAAGAAAGACCCAAAGAAATGGAAAAATGCTCCATGCCCATTGGTTGGAAGAACAAATATTGTGAAAATGTCTGTGATACCTAGATCAATCTATACATTTAATGCAATCCCTATCAAAATACCCCAACATTTTCCAAAGAAATGGAACAAATAATCCTAAAATTTATATGGAACCATAAAATACCCTGAATAGCCAGAGGCATGTTGAAGAAAACAAAAACAAAAACAAAAAAAAATGAGGCTTGCGGCATCACACTTACAGACTTCAAGGTCTATTACAAAGCTGTAATCACCAAGATAGTATGGTACTGGCACAAAAACAGACACATAGATCAATGGAACAGAATACAGAGCCCTGAAATGGACCCTCAACTCTATGGTCAACTAATCTTTGACAGAGAGGGAAGAATGGCCAATGGAGAAAAGACAGTCTCTTCAACAAATGGTGTTGGAAAAATTGGGCAACCACATGCAGAAGAATGAATTTGGACCATTTCCTTACACCACACAAAAAAAAATGGACTCAAAATGGACAAAAGACCTCAATGTGAGATAGGAGTCCATCAAAATCCTTGAGGAGAACACAGGCAGCAACCTCTTCAACCTCAGCTGCAGCAGCTTCTTCCTAGAAACATACCAAAGACAAAGGAAGCAAGGAAAAAATGAAGTATTGGAACTTCATCAAGATGAAAAGCTTTTGAACAGCAAAGGAAACAGTCAACAGAACCGAAAGACAACAGACAGAATGAGAGAAGATACTTGCAAATGACATATCAGATAAAGGGCTAGTATCCAAAATCTATAAAAAACTTATCAAACTCCACACCCAAAGAACAAATAATCCAATCAAGAAATGGGCAGAGGACATGAACAGACATTTCTGCAAAGAAGACATCCAAATGGCCAATAGACATATGAAAAAGTGTTCAACGTCACTTGCCATCAAGGAAATACAAATCAAAACCACAGTGAGATACCACCTCACACCAATCAGAATGGCTAAAATTAACCAGTCAGGAAAGCACAGATGTTGGTGAGGATGTGGAGAAAGGGGAATCCTCCTACACTGTTGGTGGGAACCCAAGCTGGGGCAGCCACTCTGGAAAACAGCATGGAAGCTCCTCAAAGAGTTGAAAATAGAGCTACCCTATGACCCAGCAATTGCACTACTGGGTATTTACTCTAAAGATACAAATGTAGTGTTCCAAAGGGACACATGGACCCAATTGTTTATAGCAACAATGTCCACAATAGCCAAACTATGGAAAGAGACTTGGTGTCCATTAACAGATGAGTAGATAAAGAAGATATAGTGTATATACACAATGGTATACTCTGAAGCCATCAAAAAAACCCAAAATCTTGCCATTTGCAATAAAGTGAATGGAACTAAAGGGTATTATGTTAAGTGAAATAAATCAATCAAAGAAAGACAATTATCATATGATCTCACTGATATGAGGAATTTGAGGGGCAGGGTGGGGGTTCATGGGGAAAGGGAGGGAAAAATGAAACAAGATGGAACCGGGTAAGGAGACAAACCATAAGAGACTCTTAATCTCAGGAAACAAACTGAGAGTTGCTGGGGGGTGGGGGGAAGGGATGGGGTGGCTGGGTCATGGACATTGGGCATTGGGGAGGGTATGTGCTATGGTGAGTGCTGTGAATTGTGTAAGACTGATGAATCACAGACCTGTACCCCTGAAACAAATAATACATTATATGTTAATATAAAGCCCAGCAGAGACAAAAAATTAAAATTAAAATTAAAAAAAAAGAAAAGAAACATAAAGCACTAATCATGCTTTAAGAATTTCAATTATATTTCATATTATAATGAGAGATAAAGGACAAGAGATTCTTTTGCTTGAATGAGGGATGTCAAGATGGGAGACAGAGCAGATGAACTCTTTAAAGCAGATGAAACCTCTAAACACAGACATCCCATTAGCAGACGTGTCCTCGGATCCAGAATCTCCAACAGAGTATATTGTTGAGATATTAATTTACAATGGCTTGTTGCATATTTGCAATCCAGGGCATGATAATAGATGTTTCACTTATGAGTAGACTGTAAAATGAAGAGATGACCTAAAGCTTATGAAGACATTCGACTTTTAAGGTTAAAAGAAAAGAGCTTCCAAAGAGCCAGTGCAGATAGAAGGCAACAAGAGAAAAATGATCTTCAGAAAGTACTGAGTAAGCAAACAAAGACTTCAAATTTGATTGCGGGGGCGGGGGGGGTGGGTCTTAGAGAAGAATAGGGCTAACTTGCCCCAGTGGATCTGGAAACATAGGCACCATTGATCACTTTGGTAAGATCCAATTAGGCAGAAAAATAGGTCATGTTGATTGATGAAGAATAAGAGTGTGACGTCTCCTCTCTCTTTTTACTTAGATCACTGTTGCTATGGTTCTATATATTTACTGGAAAAAAGAAGCTCTTGGTTTCTTTGATTTTCTTTAGTTTTTCTAGTTTCTATTTCCTTGATTTCCACTATTCTCCTTATTGTTTCATTTTATTTATTTTATTTTTAGTTGCTTCTCTCACTTCTAGCTTGTTACAGTGAAAGTGAAGAATCCTGGCTTTGGACATTCCTTCTTCTCTAGCCTGATCATCTAAAGCCATAAGTTATACTTCAATCCTGCCTGGTTGCATCTCACAAATTTTTATATGATAGGGGTTTTTTAATTTTTTTTCACTTATTTATTTTTAAAGTAGGCTCCACACCCAACATGGGGCTTGAACTCATGACCCTGTGATCAAGAGTCTCACTTTCTACTGACTGAGCCAGCCAGGCACCTCCAATGTGTTGTGTTTTCATTTCCATTTATTTCAATGTATTTTCATACTTCCCTTGGGATTTCTTCTTTGCCCCATGAGTTATTAAATCTGTGTTACTTAATTTCCAGATATTTGGAGATTTTTCATTATCTCTCTGGTATTGTTTCCTATTTTTGTCTATTGCAGTTAAAGAACTTCCTCTATCATCTCAGTTCTTTTAATTTGTAGAAACTTTTTTATGACCCAGAATGTGGTCTATACTTGTGTTTGTCCTAATGAAGTCTGAAAAAAAAAATGTCACTTATAATATTTGTAATATTTTCCATCTCTAAAAATTCCTATCAGTTTTTATTTGTGTCTTCCATTTTTTCCTTCATTGTGCTTTGAGGAAGAAAGTCATTTTAATTATCAAACTCAAGAATATGTTGTTCTTTGTTTCAGCATCATGGACAGTTTTCTAGTTATTTCTGCTAGGAGCACACATTCAAGCCTTCTTCACACATCGTGATTGAAAATGAGCTATTTTCCTTCTTATGTATTATTTCATTTTTAAAAAATATTTTATTTATTTATCAGAGAGAGAGAGAGAGAGAGCTCAAGAAGGGCAGGCAGAGGGAGAAGCAGGCTCTCTGCTGAGCAAGAAGCCAGATGCAGGACTCAATCTCAGGACCCTGGTATCAGGACCTGAGCTGAAGGCAGATGCTTAACCAGTTGAGCCACCCAGGTGTCCCTACTTTCCTTCTTAAAGTCCAATCTTCCATCAAGTCTGTATTGCATCAGGATTTTATTTTTATCTATCATATGATATGAGTTGACACTGATCTCTGCCTGGATTGGCAGGTAACCACTGTGGAATCATTTCTGGATGGTTATTCCCACCATTTGAACACCAGATACATCCTTTATCCTAAACCTAACTGTCAATGATAACACAATCATTTTGGGCATGATAAGTTTTACCAATCTGGTTACCTAATTTTCCTCTTTGTTACACTGCATTTTCTATAATTATGAAATATAGTTTATTTTTACATAGAGATTGATATGCCCAGACTTTTCTATTGCTTTCTTTCTACCTGAGTAAATTAAGATTCGATCTTTAGGTAGGTCAATGACTTCAGAAAGATGATAAACTCTTAGGCATTAATAAATAATGAGTTTCTGCCTACTTGTAATCTCTCTCTCTCTCTCTCTCTGTAAAAAAGAAAAAAAAACTCAGTTAAAAAAATAAATAATGAGTTTACAATGAATATAATGGCCAGGGACACTTCCCTCATAAGATGAAAAAATGAACGTGAATCAGAAATTTTCTCCTTTCCAATATCCGAAGGACAAAATTAGGTGAAAACCAGTAAAAATCAAGAGCAGCCGCATCAAAAAAGAGAACAAGGAAGTGTGTAAATTTGGGATTAAAATATATGAGAACTTCAAAATAAGAACTATAAGGAATACTTATGACATGTGATATAGGATTATGTACTGCATCTAGATTTTGCTAAGGAAATTAGAAGTTTGATCCTGGATAATTCACTAAGCCTCTTTAGACCTCGGTTCTCCGAATTTAAAAGAGGCTAGAAATGTTTCTTGAGTTGTGAGTATTAAATAATCTAGAACACTTGGAGGCACTTAGCAGAATGAAGCCTTAACAGATGGTGACTATTATTTATTCATAGAGATCTAGAGGAGAATAGTGGACTTCTCCTAGCCCTCTCTCTGTTACTGATCGCAAATTGCTGGTGGTCTAAAAAAACAGAATTGGGAACAAGTGGCTCATCAATTACACACATAATAGTATAATATGTTTATGTATTTAGTACATGATATGTATATACACTATATATTCTGATAGCTAACACATTTCCCCCTTCTTCCCTGCTTCCTTAGATCCCATCCATTCACTACCATATTACGATGTTTCCTTCTCCCCATGTAGAAACCCCCAGTGAGGGGCGCCTGGGTGGCTCAGTGAGTTAAGCCTCTGTCTTCAACTCAGGTCATAATCCCAGGGTCCTGGGATCCAGGCCCGCATAGCATCTGACTCTGCTCAGCCGGGAGCCTGCTTCCTCCCCCTCTCTCTGCCTGCCTCTCTGCCTACTTGTGATCTCTGTCAAATAAATAAATTTTTTTTTAATCTTTTTAAAAAAAAAGAAAAGAAAAGAAACCCCCAGTGAGCTCCCCCTCCTCCCTGCCTCCTCAGGAGCCTCTCCTGCCCATTCACACACCTGCTTCCTTTTCCTTTGTGGTTTCTCTGACGCTTTTATTTCCAAGTACAAAGGCACTAACTGAAACCAAGAGTTGTGTGAAAGTTCTAGGTTTTTGGAAACTCTGCTTGGAGAAGCCGTGTTCTCTTCTTTTTCTCCCAGTGACTATTTTTAGACCTGAGGAAATGTCCCCGCTGTAGTGATGTAACAGTAGCTTTAGCAAAAAGGAAATAGAAAGCAGGATCATTTTACTGTGGCCTGTTAAAATATTTATGAAGGAAGAGTGCCGCCTACTGGCTGCGATGGACAAAGACAGTGAGCAAGTCTGGAGACGCTTTGTGCTCTAGTCAGAAGCCTATGTCCAGGCAGGAGATTTTTTTCCAGAGCAAAAAGGGCTCATTCTTAGAAGGAACTGACTCCAATAGTGTAATAAGCCAATTTCCATAGATTTTGTATATTTTTGAAACAATATACTTTTTTTAAAAAGTGGTTGGCTTCAGAGAAAAATTGAGTAAAATATATCAAGGTTTTCCACCTACACCCTGGTTCTGTATCTACATTGTCTTTTGCATTATCAATATCCCCCACCAGATGGAATAGTTGTTATACTTGCTTCCAAGTGTCAAAATTGCTTCTTGTGGTTGTGACCCAATCTGAAGTACTGCAGTGGTCTGTGGCTCTCCAGAGCTTGTCCTTACAGTGGTCTAACAAAACCTTGGTATTTATTGTCTCTCATCCGGTTTTCTTGGGTATGACACAAGAAACAACGAACTTTTGGGGGCGCCTGGGTGGCTCAGTGGGTTAAAGCCTCTGCCTTCGGCTCAGGTCATGATCTCAGGGTCCTGGGATCGAGCCCCGCATCAGGCTCTCCGCTCGGCAGGGAGCCTGCTTCCTCCTCTCTCTCTGCCTGCCTCTCTCTCTGCCTGCCTCTCTGCCTGCTTGTGATCTCTCTCTCTCTGTCAAATAAATAAAAAAATAAAATCTTTTAAAAAAAAAAGAAACAACGAATTTTTGGAAGATACACAAACTGTCTGCAAGATCAGGGCAACAAACCTAGGAATAACAGGAATAATTTAGGATTGGAGGAGTTTCTGTCCATCATTTCCCAGATATGAGAGTCTTAACTGGACAGATGATCCTTCCTTACTGATGACCTGCCATTGGCTGTCTTGTGGACATTGCTTGTCTGAGCTTTGACATGATGCAGGCTTGGCAATAAAGTACAAATTATATTTTATGACTTAGTTCTACAAAACTGCTTCATATCAGTAATTATCAAGTGTTAAACAGAAAAAATATTTTGACAATACCTTCAAGAGTTTCTAGTAACAGGTGAAGTTAAAAATGATTTTGTCGTATGAGGTAATGTTAAAATTCAGTTCACTAAAAACACATGTTAAGAAAATAATTTAATTTCTCATTTGCTTTTAGCAATTTGGAATGATTTTAAATGTTTAGGTACACCGATTATTATGTCTTTTTAGAAAATTTTAATTTGCTTATGTACTTTATTTATTACAATTTATATATGTAAATAAATTATAGGTCACTCACCAAATTTACGTATATACTTAAGCATCAATAACTTTAAAAGGTAACTTTAAGCTTAAAATTTTTAGTCATTCTTAACCCTGCATGAGATAAACTTTACACTTTCTTTTTTACCTATAGAGCACAGATAGAAATACAAAACAATATATACTGTGTCTCTGTGCTATTAAGTTTTCTTGGAAGTTTCAATTAAAAAACATCCAAAAGACTCTGGAGGCAAGAGACAATAAGGAAAAAAAATAATACGTTGTTGAGAAACCCATGTTCTAAACCCCAGTAGAAAGTGCAGAATGGAAAGCAAAAAGAGAAGTAGAAAGTAAGGGAAACGTTCAGAAATTGAAAACTCCTATGTCCTCTACTTAAGCCTCACACACAAGAGAAGATGTTCAGAGAAGCTAGAGCCACGGATCCCAGACGTGCCCACCCCAGCCAGACCAACAGCATCTACAGGATACCCCATGGCCTTGCCCTGCTCCTTCTTGGTGGCCCTGGTGGTGCTCAGCTGCCACTCCCTCAGCTCTCTGGGATGTGACCTGCCTCAGGACCACGGCCTGCTGAACTGGAGGGCCTTGATGCTCCTAAGACAAATGAAGAGACTGTCTGCTAGCTCCTGTGACAAGTACACAAATGACTTTGGCTTCCCCCAGGAGGTATTTAACGGCAAGCAGCTGCAGAAGGCTCAAGCCCTCTCTGTTGTCCATGTGACGAAGCAGAAGACCTTCCACCTCTTCTGCACAGAGGCCTCACCTGCTCCCTGGAACACGACCCTCCTGGAGGAATTGTGCTCGGGACTTTCTAAGCAGCTGGGTCACCTGGAAGCCTGTCCCCTGCAGGAGGCGGGGGTGGGAGAGACGCCCCTCTTGAATGGGGACTCCATCCTGAGGAACTACTTCCAGAGGATCTTCCTCTACCTGCAAGAGAAGCAATACAGCCCTTGTGCCTGGGAGATGGTCCGAGCAGAGATCATGAAACCCTTGTATACATCAACTGCCTTGCAAAAGAGATTAAGGAGCAAGAAGTGAGACCCAATTCAACATGGAAGTGATTCCCTGTGACTAATAACATCACACTCTCCGGAGTTCTGTCATGTCAAAGACTGTCATTTCTGCTGTCATCGTGACACAAACTGATCAACCTGTCACATGTGTTCAGGAGTATTAAACCACATCAAGTCAATGCTACAAACACCTGTTGCTTTCACATGACTATGCTGATCTACCTATTAACTGTTTATGTATTTCACTATTATGTATTTCACTATTTATAAGATTTAAATTATTTTTCATTGTATAATTTCTTAAGAGAAATATGTATGCTTTAATTTATTAATTTTTGTTAATTAAATGTTTCTACAGAAAAATTCTGGCATTTATTATTATATTATATTATATAATTATTATAATTATATTATTATATATAATTATATAATTATTACAATTATATTATTATATATAATTATATAATTATTATATAATAATTATTATATAATATATAATATAATTATAATTATATAATATATAATTTTGGACTTCTCCAAATAATATATAATTTATATTATAAATAATATATATTATATATTATATAATGTATAACTGTTATATATATAAATGTTATATATTATATTATATAATTATTATTATATAATAATTCAATATTATTCAATAATAATATATAATATTATAATAATATATAATAATAAATAATATATAATATATTATTATTATTATTGAAGGAGGAAACAAGTCTGATTACAACCTCATGAAAGAATAGATTGTACAACTCACTCACTCGTTATTTTGTGACTCACATTAGAAGTAAGAGCATCCACTTCTGCTGGATGCTGCACCTGAGGGCTTCTGGTAGCCTGTTGGACCAGTGGGGGGGTGCCCTGGCCCCCAGTTCATCTTCAGTTCTTCCTATTCATGAGTCTTCAATAGAACAGGATAGTTTTCATTTGCAGAATGTTCCTGTACTCTTCTCATGCCTTTTCATTTTTGTTCCTTTCCTTTATATATGCTTTACATGGATTAGAAGACATTAGAAGGCATCACCCATTTCAATTATTTTTTCATTTTTTCATGGAAGTTTAATTAGCCAAAAGAAGGTAAATCTCCCAGGATTTACCTGGAAATCAGTTTGGATATTGTCCTCAGGGTAAAGGCAGACATAAGAAATCCAATCCCCTGTCTGTATTTTTGAGTTTTGTAGAGATACCAACCTCTGAACAATAATCATACTGAAATAGTATCAGTTATTTTAAAGGGTAGAATGGGAAGAAGGTAAAATATGAATTCTATAAGCAGAAAAAAAGCAGACACGGCAGAATATAAAATCAAAAGAACTAGTAACCTTCCTCATCACACTGGTAGTCACCCAAGTGCAAATATTCTTTACAAAATGGATCTTTGAATCTGCCATTTACAAGCCATTCCATTCACTTAAAGCCCAGCAAGGGAAATGGGCACGTAAGAGAGAAAGGGACTTAAGAGTGATGCCTCAAACCTCCCCTGGTTAAGGGAGAAAAGAGCCACACTGAAAACAGGTGGAATGGCCCCAAGGCAGTAGCGTAAGAGCGAATATTGGTTAAGAGTCTATTTCAAAGCTGAGAAAGGCTTCAAGGAATTGCCTCATAGCAAAGGGTGCATGGAAAGTGTCCATGAAGCCATGAAGTAGAAGGGCCATGAAGTAGAAGGGTTGTGACCATAGGGACCAGCTATTTTGACTGAATTACTCACCAGAAACCATACTGGCGACAGAGGAAAGGCGAGGAACAGAAGAGAAGCTAGTGACTATACATAGAATATGGATCTGGGAGATTTACCTTCTTTTGGCTAATTAAACTTCCATGAAAAAATGAAAAAATAATTGAAATGGGTGATGCCTTCTAATGTCTTCTAATCCATGTAAAGCATATATAAAGGAAAGGAACAAAAATGAAAAGGCATGAGAAGAGTACAGGAACATTCTGCAAATGAAAACTATCCTGTTCTATTGAAGACTCATGAATAGGAAGAACTGAAGATGAACTGGGGGCCAGGGCGCCCCCCCACTGGTCCAACAGGCTACCAGAAGCCCTCAGGTGCAGCATCCAGCCCCTCTGTGGGGATCCTGCTGATTCCCCGTGGCAGCATCTCAGCTCTAGGCTGTGAGCTGCCTCCTGGCCCTGGGCAGCTTCACAGGGGGGCCTGCTGCTTCTGACACAAGAAGGAGCATCTGTCCCTTCCCTGACCCAGGACAGCTCCTCTGGGACATGGTGCGTGGCCACCAGTTCCAGGAGGCCCAGGCCACCTATGTCCTCCACGAGATGCTCCAGCTAACCTTCACCATCTTCTTCACCAGACACCGCCATTTGCTACCTGAACCCATCCCTGCTGGACAAATGCCGCCCAGGGCCCCAGGGGCAGCCAGAACCCCAGACACCTGTGTGGTACCTGGACGGGATTGGCAGAGTCTCCCCTGGGTTTGAGGGCCCTGCCCTGGCATTGAAGACGTGCTTCCAGAAAATCCATCTCCATCTAAGACAGAAGAAACAGAGTGACTGCCTGGGAAGGAGTCTGAGTCAAAATCAGGTGACCCATCTCTTCCTATTCAAATGAAGACACAAGGAAAGGGAAATGATAAAAAGGAGGAAAGCAGGAAAGTGACCTGGAAATGATATTCTTGACCTACAACACTAAGTCACATAGCCATGAGTTCCATCTTTCTAAGGACTCTTTTTTCTGCTTTAGCCATACAATGTGTTGAGTTAAATTACTCAGCATTGTGGTTGGACTATCTCTAAGGACCTCCGTCCGCAGGACAGAGGTAGCCTGAAGTTGTTCACATGTTCACATATTGCAAGATCCTCTGGTTTCTGGATCAACACTGAACCATTTGGAACGTTTTTCCTGACCTCATAGCTGCAGCAACAAGAACAAAACCAACGCCCCCCAAATGCAAGAATACTGAAACAACAACTCTTCTTAGATCCACTCACAGCTGAGGTCCCAGGGCCAGTCTCAGTGCTGGTACTAGGAGAAAAAGGAGCATGCAGACAGTCACACTAGCCAGGAGCAGGCATTGGTAGGAACTCGAGCTATTACAGAAGCCTGGCTCGAGGCTCTGTGTGCTTCCACTGGACAGTTACAACGTCCAGGCCTCCCTAGTTAGTGGAGCCCACAGGTCTGTGACTTGTACCTTCGGAATCTCCACTGGTTACCCCTGGTAAGAGCAGAGGGAAATCTCCTGGCTTTGCCAGCAGAGGGAGGGGGAAAGGAATCACTCTAGAATAGTCTGAGGCTACCTCTTCAGATGATAGATGCCAAGGAGATCTATGACCAGAAGCCTAAGGGAGGGAAGTTGGGAAGAGGGGACAGTAGACTTCCCCCTGGAGATGCAGGGGTGAGTCTGGACTCTCCAACAATGCACGTCCTGGAGACATGAAATCACAATGTCCCTTGCATATTTGGAAATCGAGGCACGGTACTGAAAGTCCTTCCATCTGATATGAGTGTGGAATGAGAAGATGCCCTAAAGCTTTAGAGAACCTTTACCTTTTAAGACTGAGAAGGAGAAGGGGAGCCTGTCAGGGGCACAGAGATGGAGCAGCCTGTGCAGGTGGGATGCAAGCAGGGAAGAATGATCTCCAGGAAGTGTGGAAGAAGGGAAGATTCAGAATTTCCCAAGAGGAACCTCAGGCAGGAATTGATCACATGGGCTACAGGACTGTGCCCTGCATCTGGATTCTGCTTCCATCTCCTTGTTTGAGCGCTCTGTAGCTCAGTTTCCCCAGATGTAAAGTGGGGTGGAAATATTCCTAGAGCTGTTTTAATAATGAATTGGCACATTTCAACGTATCTAGTATCTTACACTGAGTGAGAATTTAACAGATGGGCACTGTTTTCTTAAGTTTTCCATAAAAATTGATCTTCTCTTAGCCTTTTCCCTGTAACTGACTGCAACGAGCTGATCCCCCAAAATACCATTGGGAAAAAAAATACCCATTGGGAATGGGTGGCCTATCCACTGAATAAAACTAGATACACAATAATGTAATATGTATACATATACACTGTACCTATGTCCACATACTCTGTAGGTTCTGGTACAGCACATTTCCCCTTCCTCCATGCCCACCGGGATCCCATCCTTTCACTCTCCAATCACAGTGTTTCCCTCTCCCCCGTGTAGAAACCTCCTGTGAGCTCCCCGTCCTCCCTCCCTCCTCAGCGGCCTCTCCTGCCCATTCACACAGCTGCCTCCTTCTCCTTTGTGGTTTCTGTCTGGCCCTTTTACTTCCAATTACAAAGCCACAAAAAAGAACAAAAGTTGTTTGAAATTTCCAGGGTTTTTTGAAACTCTCCTAGCAGAAGCCTTGTTGTTTTCTTTTCTCCTGGTGACTATTGTTGACCTGAGGGAATGTCCCCACTGCAGTGATGTCACAGTGGCAGGAGCAGAGAGGAGACAGGAGCAGGAGGCTGCTGATCTGTGGCCCCTCCCAGTCTTTACAGGGGAGGCTGCCAGCGAGGGTCAAGGTGGGCTAGACAGTGACCAGGTCTGCACATGGCTCGTGTTGTATGTAGAAGTCTGTCCCCTGATGGGAGATTTTCCTCCAGGCCAAAAAAGAGCTCTTTCCTGGAATGAACGGACTCTGCTAGTATAATAATGCAATGTCCATGGCTTTTATGTACTTTTCGAAAAATACACTTTCTAAACAGAGCAATTATGTTCATAGGAAAAGTGAGCAGAAGGTCCTGAGTTTTTCCCCATCCTCCCTGCTCTGGAGCTGCATGGTCTCTCCCCATTACCAGCATCCCCCCACCAGAAACAGCACTTGTTCCAATTGCTTCCAACAATGTAACAAATAGTTTTTAGGGCTGGGAACAAGGCTTCAATATGCCAAGGTATGTGGTACCCTAAAGCTTCACCTTGGAGTTGTCTAACAAAGCCTTAGTGCTCAGTACTTACTATCTGTCATTGGGTTTTCTTGGGTATTACACAAGAATCACAGTCAGGGAATTTGTGGAAGATACATGAAATGTCACAAGATAGTGCCACACCTAGGAATACCAGCAATAACATAGGATTGGAGGAGTTTCTCTCCATCATTTCCTGGATCTCAGAGTCTTACCTGGACAAGTGATCTTTGCTTACTTTGAGCTGCCATTGGCTAACTTGTGGACGTTGCTGATGTTTGAGCCTTGTGATACGGGCTTTGGAAATAAACACAAATAGATTGTACTTTACAATGTAGTTCTTCAAAACTTACTCAATGCATCAGTAATTCTATCTAGTGCTAAATAAAAAAAATATTCTGAGAATAACTTGATGAATAGCGGCAAGTGAAGTTAAAATCATTTTCTCATTGAGGTTACATTAAAATACAGTACTCTGAAAAGAAAATCCAATATAATTTAACTTTTCATTGGCTGTAGCAATTTGGAATGATTCTAAATATTTAAGTACATTGATATAATTATTATGTCTTTCTAGAAATTCTTAATTTGCATCGCACTTTTACATTTCTATTTAAATAAGTAAAAAATTAGAAGTCACTAATCAAATTTAGGTACCCAGTGAAGGATAAATAGCTTTAAAACTTAGCTTTCAGTTGAGGGCACCTGGATGACTCAGTGGGTTAAACCTCTGCCTTCAGCTCAGGTCATGATCTCAGGGTCCTGGGATCCAGGCCCACATCTGGCTCTCTGCTCAGCAGGGAGCCTTCTTCCCCCCCTCTCTCTCTGCCTGCCTCTCTGCCTGCTTGTGATCTCTCTCTCTGTCAAATAAATAAATAAAATCTTTAAAAAAAAAAAAACTTAGCTTTCAGTTATAATTTTAAGTTAGAAACTTAGCTTTCAGTTAGAACAGAATTTAATTCTGTTAGAATTCTAACAGGGTTAATTCAGAATTAACCCTGAATTAAATAAACAGAGTAAAATTAAAACTTTCTTTTTTTAATCTATAAAGCAGAGCTATACATACATAACTATATAGACTGTAGATCCATGTTACCAAGTTTTTTTTTAATATATTTTATTTATTTGACAGAGAGAAATCACAACTAGGCAGAGAGGCAGGCAGAGAGAGAGAGGAGGAAGCAGGCTCCCCACGGAGCAGAGAGCCCGATGCGGGGCTCGATCACAGGACCCTGGGATCATGACCTGAGCCGAAGGCAGAGGCTTTAACCCACTGAGCCACCCAGGCGCCCCCCATGTTAGCAAGTTTTGTTGGAAGGTTCAATTACATAAATATTCAAAAGACTGTGACAGGAGGCGGCAATAGGAAAAAGGAACGGTTGAGAAAGCCATGCTCTAAACCCCAGTAGAAAGTGTAGAATGGAAAGCAAAAAGAGAAGTAGAAAGTAAGGGAAACGTTCAGAAATTGAAAACTCCCGTGTCCCGTACTTAAGCCTCACACACAAAAGAAGATGTTCAGAGAAGCTAGAGCCACGGTTCCCAGACGTGCCCACCCCAGCCAGGACAACAGCATCTGCAGGATCCCCAATGGCTCTGCCCTGCTCCTTCTTGGTGGCCCTGGTGGTGCTCAGCTGCTACTCCCTCGGCTCTCTGACATGTGATCTGCCTCAGGACCACAGCCTGCTGAACTGGAGGGCCTTGATGCTCCTGCGACAAATGAGGACACTGTCTGCTAGCTCCTGTGACAAGTACAGAAACGACTTTGGCTTCCCCCAGGAGGTGTTCGACGGCAAGCAGCTGCAGAAGGCTCAAGCCCTCTCTGTCGTCCATGTGACGAAGCAGAAGACCTTCCACCTCTTCTGCACAGAGGCCTCACCTGCCCCCTGGAACACGACCCTCCTAGAGGAATTGTGCTCGGGACTCTCTGAGCAGCTGGGCCACCTGGAAGCCTGTCCCCTGCAGGAGGCAGTGGTGGGAGAGACGCCCCTCGTGAATGGGGACTCCATCCTGAGGAACTACTTCCAGAGGATCTCCCTCTATCTGCAAGAGAAGCAATACAGCCCTTGTGCCTGGGAGATGGTCCGAGCAGAGATCATGAAACCCTTGTATGCATCAACAGCCTTGCAAAAGGAATTAAGAAGCAGGAAGTGAGACCCGTTTCAACATGGAAATGATTCCCTCTGACTGATAACTTCACACATTCCGGAGTTCTGCCGTGTCAGAGACTCTCATTTCTGCTGTCACGAAGACATGAATACAGTCAATTTGTCAAGTGTTTTCACGACATGTCAACTCTACAAGCAGTAGTCACTTACAGATGACCTTGCTCGTGTCTATTTATCTATTTAAATATTTATTTAAGTAAAAATTGATAAGCTTCAGATTTTTCCTATAATATTATGTGCACCTTTACATAGCAGAATATAATAAAATATATTTTTAATATGTAATCAGTTTATCATTTTTTTCTTTATGGAACTTTTACTACAGAAAGTGTTTTCAAAGAGTCACACCCAGTCTAATTGTGCAACTTAATTAGAAATTAGACGGCAGAATGCATGTACCATCATACTGCATTAACACTGGAAAAACAACTGACTTTCTCTAAGAAAACTTGCACGTTGCCCTTGGGCTATAGGACATAATAAAGACAGTCCTGATGTCTACATCTTTGGTTGCTGTAGGGATGGGAATCTAAAAACAATCCTCCTACCTAGTGTTCTAATGAAGAAGGAAAGGAAGTGACTTCTCTCTCCTGCTGCGTGAACAGAGAGGTAGAAGCACACAGGAAGTGCACACAGAAAAGCTGTGGTCCCCTCGACAGGTCACTGGCAGACATGAAGGCACGTATGTCCAGTGTCGGGGGCAGGTGAGCTGGCATTTGACAAGAAACGCCACGACTGAGGTCCACATCTAGCAGGCCAAGCCAGAAACAGAGGTGGTCACGCAGGGAAACCGTGTCATGTGAGAAACAGACATACACTTGATTCTGAGGCTCTTCAACCATTGAAGGGAGGGGAGAGAAGAGCCACAAAGGAGACGGTGGACTCTTGGCCATACAGCACAGGGTAAGAGAGGATGCTGGTGAGTGTCTTTAAGGAAGTAAATGTGCTTCAAAGAGCACCAACGGACTCCTGGAAGATGTGGATTGAAACTGCCTGTGATGTCAGAAACACAGATGCCTTTGCTGACCTTCCTGAGAGTCGGTTTGGTGGAATGCATAAGCAGAGACCACCTGGAGCGGGTGGGAGCATGAATAAGAGAAGTCAGTGCGTCTGACTTGGAGAAGAATATTGCATGGGATCTGGGAATAATGGGGTTCATTATTCTGGGCATAGTTTGCCCTTTTATGCCATGTGTTTTTTTCCTGAGTGATTGCATAGAATGGATGTTCTAGCAAATTATGTTACTGTGTTTAATACTGTAGATAGTGTAAATCATGACTTGATTACTTACAATGGTTTATCCTACCTTGGTTCTTACTACCTTGTACATCAGCGAGCTGCTCGACTTTAAGAACTCACTAGACAGGAATAGATAACTCATTCAATCCTTCAAAAAATTATCTATTACTACTAATAAAAAAAATGTTCCTGGAATGACTGAGACTGATAGACTTTCTTCAAAAATGAGAATGGGTAGATGGGTCAGGCATTTTCTTTCTTAATATTTTAAGCAAAGAAAACAATTGGTCAAAATCAGCTGAAAAATACAATATGAATCATGGAAATCCATGGAGCAATAGTGAGTTTTGTGTAATTCAGGAGTAAAAACAGATTTCACAATTATGACAGAACAGCATGAATATTTACTGAACTCATGCACTTAGATGAACTCTCGCAGTGCATCTTCCATAAGGAGCAGCTTAAATATGGTAGCTATTGTCTTATTTTAATGCTGACAGAGATATATGAGAATATCGTTTGTCTCTTCCTACAAAATAATTCAGAACTAGGTGTCCTCCGCTTTAGTAACTGACCTCCAAAGGGGAGATTAACAAGTCATAGATGAGAGTCAGCCATGAGAGTCCGGGATGGCTACTTTTCAATCTTGACACCTGGGTAGCTCAGCTGGTTTAGCATCCATGACTCTTGATCTCAGCTCAGGTCTTGATGTCAGACTATGAGTTTAAGCCCCAGGTTGGGCTCCTTCCTGTGTGTGGAGCTTACTTTAAAAAAAAAAAAATGAAAAAACTGGAAAGTAAGAGCTGTGGTGGCAAAATAAATATATTCCCTTACTCAAGGGGAAATTATTATAATTGGGCCCCTCCTCTACTTGGAGAAAATGTTCACCCTCAGCATCTGAGGGCTGTAGACACCTTCTTCTGGTCAGGAGAGGAGGAGGTCAACCCTGAGAGGGTCCCCGACACAAACACTCCAGGTGCAAGGGCAAGGATCTAGGGGCAGTCAGTGCTTTGCTAACAAGGAAACCAGCCCCTGCACAGTAGAGGAATCTAGAGTCCTCAGGACATAGTAAGCCTGTCCTCAGGAGTGAGTCCAGGAGAGCCTGGGTGGAGGACACTCAGTCACTCTAGAAGAAATATGTTAGTAGAGGTGATAACTACCTTGTCAGTGAGGTACTGCTGGGAAAATCCAGTCATCTGGAATTAGAACCTTGACACCTCTATGTCCCAGACAAGAACCAGGCTTCCTCTTGGGGGCACTGGCACAGCCTAGGAGCAGTGTAGACAGGTTACAAAATGTCAGAGAGAAAGGACAGTGCCTGTACTAGTCTTGCCCTTGAGGTCCCTGTGAACCAGAACCACATGGATCTGCATCAGTTATTTCTAGAATGAAGAGAAACATCAGAGAAACCCATTCACTCATTACCATAAGACTTTGTTGTGACTATAACAGTAAATAAAACTCAGTCCTGGTTCTAGAGAACTTGTGTATCATACTTGGTCTGATCAGTACCTAACAAGATACAAATCCATAGAGAGGAAGGAGGCCATCCCCTGTGTAAGGGAAGGAGGGTAAAACCTTAGTGCAGAATCAAGGCCAGATTTGTTCCTCACACAAAGAAGAGTAAAATAGGCATGTGTGTCTGTGTGTGTGCATGAGTCCTTACATCCCTACACCACCTCGGTCTTTAGGGCAAAGATGTCTCTCATTTGACTGGTAAGTATCCACGCGGTTGGACCCATCGGAAGTTTACTGGGAAAATAAGCTTCTGCTGTGAAAGTCGTAGTCTAGTTTGATGACATCTTCTTAGACCATATGGAGACTACATAAAGGAAAACAAAAAATAGGAAGTAAAAGCAGAGACGAACGTTCAGAAAATGAAATTCTCTGTGCTCCCCATTGAAAAGCTATGTGGCAAACAGAGAACCTCGGCTCCCGGGTTCCCCGCATGCCCAGCCAGGCCAGGCCAGCGGAGGCCTCGTCTTCCCCATGGCCCTCCTGTGCCCTCTGCGCCCCGCCCTCGGGGTGCTCGCATGAGGCTTTGGGGGCTCTCAAGTCTGTGCCCTGCCTCAGAGCCACGCACTGGTGAGCAGGGAGAACTTCGTGCTTCTGGCCTAGATGAGGAGACTGTCCCCTTTCTTCGGTCTGCAGGACAGAAAAGCCTTCAGATTCCCGCGGGAGATGGTGGAGGGCAGCCAGCGGCAGGAGGCCCAGGTCACGTCCGTCCTTCACAAGCGGCTCCAGCGGACCTTCAACCTATTGCACGCGGAGCGCGCCTCGGCTGCCTGGAGCGCCCCCTGCTGGGCCAGCTGCGCTCTGGCTCCCATCGGCTGCGGCAAGATCTGAACACCTGTTTGCTGGCCGGGCGGTGGGGAGAAGAACTGGCCCTGGGAACGGACCGCCCCACACCTGCCCTGAAGAGGTACTTCCAGGAAATCCCTCTCCTTCTGGCAGAGAAGAACAGCAATTGCGCCTGGGGAATCGTCGGAGCATTTTTCCTTGTCTTTCAGCATCAACATAGAGGCAGGAAGAAAAAAGTCTGAGGCTTCAATGTAATGTTCTGCTCTTGAATGCCAGACTCTGTGGATTAAACTTCATATCTCTTTTCAGTGAGGGCTCAGGTCAACAATCACTGAGGACATCAGTTCCTAGAACCTGTCCTCAGAAACTAATGACCTGGTAGGCCAGCCCTTTGGGAAGGAAACAGGCCTTATCCTGATCCCTGTTGTGCTCATCCATTGGGACGGAAGAGTGATTGAATTGGGCCATGGGTCCTGCCCACTAGGTGGTGGTGTGAGATACAGTGGAAGGACTGTTGGTTTGGGGGGCAAATGTCTGGGTCCTTTGGACATGTTTCAAATTGTTAACTTTCCAGAGCATCGGACTCCTCTTTGGAAAGAGCACTGGTCTCCAAACCTCATGGGATTGTTGTGATGATCACCTGGGACCATGTGTCTAAAAAGAGTGTTAAGATGACATAGCCCTATCCATAAGTGAAGCTTACTGCAATTGTCCTTGAACTTTTAACTTTGCATCCTAATCCCTGGGCATTTAGGAGCTAATCTTGAAGAGTTCAACTTCCTACAAGACGCTACCTTTACCCTCTGTGACCGGGGGTCCTGTATTCTCTATTGGGAGCTCACCGCCCAGGCAGTAACATGGTACCAGACCTATTTCCTCTTCAGAAAAGGGGACTGATCTGTCCTGTTAGTCGTGTTATTTCAGGCATCCTTCTTCCTAGATGGACTGTGGAATGCCAAGCATGCAGGCTGAAATGACACAAGAGGGAGAATCACAACAGGCTGTGAAATCAAGCCTTGGAGTTAGGATAAAAAGAATATCGCGAGGTCAGAATGACCTCAGAATGACAAGCGCGCCCGTCCCCACTCTGCTTTTAAAAGTACTTTGTATCTCTTATCTCTTACAGGTACCTGTACAAGTTTCCTTTGTCAGGTGGCTTTCCAGAAGAGTTCCACCGAGATCCTTTTTCGGAGAAGTGACTTAGAGCAGCCAAGGAAGGGGTGTCTGTGTGGCTCAGTCACTTAAGCCCAGTTCAGATGGGTGAGGGCAAGTCCTCAGGACCTTGAATCTCTGGGTGAGGAAGAGCTTCCACCTGTCCCCAGATCCTCCCTCTCTTCCTGACACAGCATGAATAGAGGGGAGATGAGCGCTGCTCCCCAACACGCATTCACCAAAGAGCTGTTTCTCACCACCTACTGTGTGAGTCACTGTAGTTCATGCCAGTGAACAGAATGGGCCATCAGACATCCTTTCATCAACCCCATTTTCTGAAGAGGCAAACAGAGCACATGGAGGGGACGTAACTTTCTCAAGGTCATAGAGACAGTCTGGAATGTAGGCCTTCTGTCTCCCCAGCCTGAGCTCCTGGCCGCATGGTAGGACTGTCACAGTCCACACTAATCAAGAGGCTGTTGAGAATCTGAGGGAAGCCTTTGGGATGATTAACTTTGTGGGTCAGTGCGGCCACAATCCCCAGATATTTGGTCAAACATTCTAGAAGTTGCTGAGAAGCTATTTTTTAGGTGAGATTGACATTTACCTTAGTAGATATTGAACAAACCAGACTGCCCTCCATAATGGGGGTGAGCATTACTCCACTTAAGGCCTTCTTTGCTGGAAGGAGCGGGACTTATGCCAGCAGACCACATCGGGACTCAAACTGCAACACTTCCCTGGGCCTCCAGCTGCGGACCTATTGTGCAGATACTAGACTTGACCATCTCCACAAACTCACAGACCACTTCCTCAAAATAAACCTCTGATTCTGTTTCTCTGGAGAACTCTGACTCAACCAGGTCCCAGAGAAGTTCTCTCTCCAATCCCCCATTTGTCCTGGGCATGCAGGCACCACCCCTCGTGCCAGACATTCACAGTACAATTAACTTTGTCATCACAATCCTCACATCCATTGCACACCCAGTACTCATGTATTTCTTTTCTTCTTTTAATTGGAAACAATTCTTCAGGCTTTCCTTAACCTTGATGACATTCAAAGAATAGGAGAAAAAAAGTCACAAATCCCAATCATTCAAAAACCATCCCCCCCTCCCCCATATGCCAGTTGTCCTCCCGGATTCCTTTATATTCAAAGAATTTACTCCAGGTCATTCTGACTTTAAAACTAGAATAATCTTGCCCCTTTTTGACGGAGAACGCAATTACAAGCCCATCTTCTAAACTGTGGATGACACGGACACCATCTTTCAAGACAGGCATCTTGTTCAATGTGAGCCGTCTTGTTGGAGTCACAACGGGGACTGACCTGAAGTTTAGAAGGTACTGACCATTCTTGACATGGGTGTTCTCATGCCTGGTTCCTCCAGTTTGACATCAATCATGAAGACATTCCAGGTGTGACAAAATAAAAACCTAACGATGTTTCAGTTCTTGATGTCATGAAGAGGATCACAAACATCATCACTGTACCATCTTCCAAACTAGAAGTATCCCTGTGTTCTGCCTCAGCATCTCCCTTATACAAGCCTTATCTGAAAATGGAAGTCTGATCACATCCTTCAGTGAATCTGAACGCATGTTGGAAGAACTGTGGAAAAGGGCACATGTTACTCATTCATCATACTCCCCTCATCCCAGCCTCAGAGATGCAAATTCTTAACTTAGGCGAAACAAAGATGACCATCTCAGTAGAGGGCTAGATGGTGCCTCACCATGTGAGGATCTTTTGGGGCAAGAACGTTCAGCTGTCATAGAGAGCAAATGAGCAAACCATTGTGCTGTCGGTTTCTCAGCCCACCAGACTCCCATATCCACTACCTAATCATAAAATCCACTCATCCTTGCGCAGAATTCTGCAAAGTTTTCTCTCATCCAGAATCTTACTGGAGCTGCTGTGAGGAATGACTTTCAGATCAAAGTTGGGGAGTGATATCTTCAAGGACACCATCCACATTGTGGTGAGTGTCAGAGATGGGACTCACAGCCAGTTCTGAATGCATAAGCAGTGTCCTTTTTGCCATTGAATCTGTCTAAGCTATACCATGTCATCAGTCATCCAAGACTGGTAAAGACCCTCAACACTAATATAGTTTTAGAAGAAGCTTATTTTTCAGTCCGTTTCTCTTTTAAAAGTGAGTAACCTCGTGGATGCTACCCCTCCTAAATCAGTTTCAAAAAGAAGAGAGTTCAGCAAGGTCAGAAAGTGGGAAAGAGAAACAAAAATGTATCTGGCCATTTATGTGTCATCTACAAGGTAAATAATATATTACCTTATTAAATCTCCCTGTCAATTTGCTGAAACAGTAATGCCATCGAGTCCATCTGTAAATGAATAAAGCAGAACCCCAGGAGATGAAGTGACCCATCAAGGGCACAGCGAGTAGTTGGTAGAGCCAGGAGTTGAACCCAGGTGTGTTGATGGAGACCCTTATGCCCAGGAGAACTGAGTGAATGTCATGCTTCCTTCACTCCCAGGTGGCTGTGGCAATCAGGATAGTCAAATGCCCACGAGTCACCCTGCCTGAAGTCCTGGATTCACAAAGAGCCTCTGCCTTGCTCCCCCTGTGTCTCACGCCACCCCCCCCCAATTCTCCTCATTCTCCTGCAGCATTTGTCTAGGTTATGAGCAGATCTTCCATCACCAGCATGAATACATTCAAGATCCCCTCAGTTATACTGAGATATAATGAACATATAACATTATAGTAGTTTCAAGTGTACAACATAACAGTTTGATATATGCATATACTGTGAAATGATTACTAAATTTAGTTAACTTCCACCACCTCATATGGTCACAATATTTTTCTTCTGCTGAGGACTTTTTAAGATCTACTCTCTAAGCAACTTTCAAATATATGATACAGTACCGTTAACTATAGTCATCATGCCATGAATTTCATCCCCCGAACTGATTTCTCTTGTAATTAGAAGTCTGTGCCTTTGGGCCACCTTCACTCACTTGCCCATCCCCCACCTCTGGAATCCACCAGTCTGTTGCATACTTGAATGCCCTTTGTCTGTATTTACTCATTTCATACACTAATCCTTGAAAAAATACCATACTGTCCCTCATATGGAGATGAGGAAACTGGAGAACATAGCGTTTATGTTATTTGCAAAAGGCCCACTAACAGTGGGTAGCAGAGCTGGGATTCAAACCTCAAACTCTGGCTCCAGAAGCATATTCTTTAACCACCAAAATAGATCGTGCAGACTGTCAGGGCAAGCTGGGGCACAGCGCAAGACAGTAAAATGGGACGTGTTGAAGAGTAACCGCTGACTTCCCACAGCACCTTGCCTACGGTTTCCTCCTACTCCTCACGGGCAGCTCAGAACACTATGCGGAGGCGTGAGGTTTTGAGATGGCCAGGTTTTTGTCCAAGAACCACAACTGGTAAGAAGGAGTCAGATGTGATCTCAGGGCCAATAGGGCCTATTATTTCCTTATCCATTTCACAGAAGACAGTAGTAAATAGAGGCCAGGATTAAATGGTCCCCTACCTTGCGTAAGCCCTGCTAAGCATGTTACCTGTGTTTGGTGTTAAAATTGGAAGAAATTCTGGGACACCTGGGTGGCTCAGTGGGTTAAGCTGCTGCCTTCGGCTCAGGTCATGATCTCGGGGTCCCGGGATCGAGTCCCGCATCGGGCTGTCTGCTCAGCAGGGAGCCTTCTTCTCTCTCTCTCTTTCTCTCTGCCTGCCTTTCTGTCTACTTGTGATCTCTCTGTCAAATAAAATAAGTAAAATCTTTAAAAAAAATTAGAAGAAATTCTAGACATGCCTTGTCTCTGTACTGAATGTTTAGATGCAACATGGCACGGAGCCTCAGAATTCTTGGGGTCTTGGGCGCCTGGAGGGCTCAGTTGGTTAAGCGCCTGCCTTCGGCTCAGGTCATGATCCCAGGGTCCTGGGATCGAGCCCCGCATCTGATATCTGATGTGTAGCACATGAAGGTCATTGCTGGGGGAGGTGGGTGAGCAAATTTGCATAACAACTCAAGGATTCTTAGAGAAAGCAGGAACCCAAAGCCCAACCCCATTCACTCCAAAATTCAGTTATTAAAACTTGGTAATTGTCTTGGTGTGGTGCTTGATACCACACAAGCCAGCCCAAGGATATCAGAAATACTTACAAACGAAAGTGCTAATGAAATATAAATGTCGCTTTTTGATTTAAATTGACTGTTCATACACTATGCCAAGTCTTTGTATAAACTTACTTTGGAGGAAGAAGATGACTATGTGGGTCTAAAAACATACATTTCACATTACTTGTGTCACTTATTATGAATTAGAATTTATTTTGCTTGACTTATACACTTGTCTCTTTGTTTTTAAATGGGCAGAATCAAAAATGTTCTTTTATTTCCAATTTCCTGACTTCTTCCCTGCTGGAGGTCTTGGAAGGGAGCCCCAGTCTCTGAGCCAGAAATTGACCTACGTGCAGCAGATGGCACTGTAACACCAGATTTCCATACCTTTAATTAAGGCACGCAGCGCTGGCCACTCAGAACGAGACTCAGGAGGAAGCTGAGGGCCTGGAGAACAGAGAAGGAATGTTGCCTAAAATCTTTATTCTCTCTGTTCTAGCTTGATCCCCAGTCCAGCATGGGGTAGTAAATCACCAAAGAGAGGCCACTGAAGGCCAAAAGTAACAGACGGAGAGCGTGGAGGGAAGGAAGCCCTGTGGCTTAGACCCTACTCTCAGAATAACTCGATTCATCTGCCGTTTTGGTTAAAGGTTGGAGGGAGCCACTGAAAATGGGTAGGCCACATGGTACACACATAGATCTTTCATTTGTTTCCTTCACTGTAAGTGTACCTTACTGCAGTTTCAATATGAATCTTGAAAAACGTGTCAGAAATATAATGTCTATGAATGGAAATAATATGATTCTCATTCAAAGATGTTGCATTTCAGGATGAGAGCCTTCTTCAGAGCCAGTTTAGTAAGTAGTAAGAATATCAATTGCCTTACAGTCATATGCTTCATCTTAAAATTGTTTATTTGGGTTTTGTTTTTTTTTTTAACATATTTATTTATTTATTTATTTGACAGGGAGAGAGGGCACACAAGCAGGGGGAGCAGCAGGCAAAGGGAGAAGCAGACTCCCCACCGAGCAGGGAGCGGATCCCAGGACCCTGGGACCATGACCTGAGTTAAAGGCAGATACTTAACGACTGAGCCACCCAGGCGCCCCTCATCTTAAAATTGTTTAAGGCAAGTTGATTACCACTTGACTGACCAGAGGACCCCTGAGAATGTCCAATGATTATATTTGGAATACTGACACTTATTTCCCATACTGGATCCAACTTACTGCCATTCTAAGAGCATTCAAAATCAATATCTTTGTTTTCTAAAATAAGAAGTCGGGGCACCCGGATATCTTAGTTGGTTAAGCAGCCAACTCTTGATTTTGGTTCAGGTCTGGATCTCAACGCTGTGAGACGGAGCCCCGCCTTGGGCTCTGTGCTCAGCGTCTAGTCTGCTTGTCCCTCTTCCTCTGCTCCTCCTCTTCCTTGCTCTTTCTCTCAAATAAATAAATTCTTTAAAATCAAATAAAATCCCGAAGTCAATTTCTATTCACTAACTTTTTAGACCTTCTCATCTGTTCATATATGCACATAAATTCGCATGCATATCTATGTATGTGATGTCTCTTACAATTATGCTGACTACAAGCAACAATGCTAATAAGAACTGGGAGTAAATAATAAAATCAGTTAAAATTAATTTTCAATTAAAACTTAAAAATTTATTTCTAAAGTATTGTACAATTTTTCACTCAAAAATTAAGAGAAAATTTAAATTGTTTTTAAAAAATATACCATCTTTGATGATAATTGGGGCACTGGAGGGAGTATGATAAGTGTCAAAAAGGTAAGAGTAATACAGAAAGTAAAGCATAAATCAATACATTTGAAAACCGAACACATATGCTTAAGATTATAAGTATAAATTGCTTAAACTTCCTTATTAAAAGAAAAAAAAAAAACTCTTGTTTGGTTTAAAGCACAAATTTCACTATTACTTTGCATAGGGAGATAAGCCTAAAATCAAATAATACTAAAATAGTGCAAGAAAAGATGGGTGAAGGCAGAGCAACAAAACACAATGAAGGAAAGTGTTCACAGGTGGCAATATTAATATGAATGAGTTATTGATAATGATTAATAATACTGATATCCATGAGAACTGAATGAGTTAAATTTGAGAAGAAGGGTCAACATACATAGGACACAAATGGAATCTGTAATTAAATTATAAAAGGCATGGAACTAAAATTCAAATAATATAAATCACTAAGCAAAAATGTTTAACAATATATAGAAATGTGAACAGAAACATAATGTTAGCATTGCAATTTTATAAAGCACAATGTCTATAAAATAGTTATAGAAGAATAATAAGGATGGGTAGAATTAGAAAATATGATTTAAAAGAGTAAATTGGTGGCTAAGACTCCAGGGCACTATAATTTCTTTCAAACATTTATAAATCATTCACAAAAATCATCTTCTATTAAACTACAAAGAAAATATCAAAAATTTCTTCAGAGCAAAAATACTGTAAGTTGTACACTCAGATCACAATGTCTGAAATCAATTTTAAAATAATTTTTAAACAATCAACTAGATAGTTAAGATCATACTGACAAATTATAGTCAACTCAGAGAGAAAAAAATGAGAAATTTAGGAATGGCACTATTAAAATTTGCAGAAGCAGTCACAGTTACACACTGAGATAAACTCATAGCTTTATCCAATGTATGAATTGAAAATAGACTGACCTCACTTATTAAAGTCAATAAAAGAATTCTAAATAATATTAATACACTGTATAAATAATAAAAGCTAATGTTTATTGATTTTTCACTCTGCAGCAGGGACTGTGCTAGATACTTTACAGAAAGTATTTTTATCTTCTCAACAATCCCACCATGCTCTTAAACAATACCTTATTCTCCATTGCATATCTATAGATCATACTATTTATTGAGCACCTACTGTTTGCAAGAGCAGCAGATGATAGAAGCTATTAAGTAGCAGAACTATGATTCAAACTCAGTCAGTATTTTCCCGATTCCATATGCTTTCCACTGTGACAGAATTCAAAATCACGTGAATAACCCAGTTCATCATGATTAAGAGACTATCATAGAACTATAAAGATGATTTTATACTAGAAAGTATATTTATGTAATGCATTATTTATCACACTGGAATTTAAGTGGTGGTTTCTTAAGGCTTAGTTGCAATGTGGAGTCTAAAACTGAAACAATAAACTTTTGAAATTCTGTTACAAAAAGAACCTACCAATCTGACTTACTCTTTGAACAGATCTCCTTCACCCATGCATAATTTTGTAATATATGCATCAGTTATAAAGAAAATATTGCTTCACTGAGCTATTCCGACATTACAAATCTATACATATTTCAGTTACTATAACCAAGGGCTTTATTTGTTAATATCACCATTGTTGTCATCACAAAAGTCTTTTTTTAAAAAGATTTTATTTGTTTATTTGACAGAGAGATAGCACAAGTCGGCAAAGCGGCAGGCAGAGGGAGAAGAAGAGGGAGAAACAGGCTCTTCACTGAGCAGAGAGCCTGATGCGGATCTCAATCCCAGGACCCTGGGATCATGACCTGAGCAAAGGCAGCCACTTAACCGACTGAGCCACCCAGGCACCCCACAAAAGTCTTTTAAGTATTGAGAAGTTGTCAAGTTCACAGTGGTAGGTTTTCAAAAATTTTAATTCTCTATTGAAAGTTTATAGGTTATCATTGGCAACTAACATTTTTTTTTTGAGTTACAAGTTCACTTTGTAAGTATCTTGAGAAAATGTTTGTCATATGCCTGAGTTTGTGTAACCCTAGCTTGTCTGTCATTCTTTCAAGTAAAAATGGATTCTGTGAAGAGTGGCTAGTTTAGCTGACAACTCAAACAATTGTAGCCGTGCTTTTCCTCAAAACAACCATCATGAATGTGACAGAAGTTCTTGTCACACAGACTCTTAAAAGACTATCACAGAGAAAATTCAAAAGATGTGTACTCAGAAGACTTAATAAAATTAATACTTTCTATTTCATTGAGGGCATTATTAAGTTAAACTGGCTTTCCTTTTACTTCAAGTATCTTACAGTAAAAAATATAATAATTTCTGGTACATTTTGGTGCCACTGCCTTGATTGACACAGGCACCAGGAGTTTTACCCACCATTGTTTTTGCTCCATCAGTGCAAGTGGTTAATGCGGTGAAAAAAGGCAAATAATGTCTTGGTATTATTATAAAAGTAATTTTGATGTCATGGAGCCCCTTAGAGTATCTTGGGGACTCCTAGGGGCCCACAAACCACACTTAGAGAACCACTAGTCTGATGGATTTCCCTGCACCTGCTCTGGTCAGGCTACTCTCTTGTTTTAAATCCTAAAAGTAGCTTTCCTTGGCTCCTAAGATAAAGTCTAACATCTTTGACATAGTCTACTGTTGGACCTCTTTCCGTTTCTCCAGCATCATTACAGGCCATACTTTTCATCTGACAATACAGTGCACCTACTCTAGTCTTTTTCACTCTTTCAAATGTACCAGGCCCTTTCCTGCTACAGGGCTACCTCCTCCCCATGCAGTTGCTTTTTACCCTGGGAAATTTTGCCCTCCATGTGATGCTTAACAAACTCCTACTCATTTTTCCAGTCTCCTACTTTATAGCACTTCCCTGGGGAAAACTGAAAGTACTCTAAATGAGCTACCCAGGAAACTCACTTCCATACCATCTTTTATTTCTGTGTAGCCCAGATCCCAAATGTAAATACCTAATTATATTATAACTACTGCTTTAATGGCTAGGTCTTTTGTTCCAATGTACTCCAATGAAACTATGCATCTTGTACTCAAGACTCTATCCCCAAGGCCAATGAATGAACGAATGAATGGTACCACGTATTTTTATACTTAGTTTGCAGAATTAGGGCTTTGGAGAAAGTCTATAAAAAAGAAGAGAAATGTCTTAAATTCAGTACATCAAAAACCAACACTTTTTATTATAGCTCTGAAACAGGTCACAGCTAATGGAGCTCTTGGGTTAGAAAGTCATCATCAGTAAAGAAAGTACTGAAGTACTTGGCAAGCCATTTGTAAGTTCCAAGAAGTCCTTGTGGTAGAGATGGTGAGATATTGTCCAGCTTCTCTGAAAATCTTCTGTCTACGGGTCTCTTAGGTATTGAGTGAAAAGTTGTCATTTTCTGAATTTCCTTTAGAACTCTGTACTTCTCCATTTGGGGCTTTACTTTCTCATCAAGGGTCTGGAAAGTTGTCATTAGTTTCAAATCTTTCTGTATGCCTACAATTGAAGTAAAATTTATCCACTAAAAAATTAGAAAATTAATTAGAAATTAGAAAATTAATTCAATGGAATGCTTACCATCTTAACAAAATCCAACTTCAAACTAATGATAAAGCTATCTAAGTCTTTTTTCCTCATGTTAAGAACAACTTTTAAGGAAGATTTACCAGCCTTCCTTTTAAAATCTTCTTGGGGCACCTGGGTGGCTCAGTGGGTTAAGCCTCTGCCTTGACCTGGGTCATGATCTCAGGGTCCTGGGATCGAGCCCCGCTTCAGGCTCTCTGCTCAGCTGGGAGCCTGCTTCCCTGCCTCTCTACCTACCTGTGATCTCTCTCTCTCTCTCTCTCTCTCTCTCTCTCTCTCTCACTGTCAAATAAATAAATAAAATCTTAAAAAAAAATCTTCTTTATTCCCCTTCTAGATGACTCTCTTGGAAGTGTTGATCAGGTGTGAAACATAACCTGATTTGTATATAACGGATCTCACCTTATTCTCTGCTGAAAAAAATTTAATTTGTCAAATTTGGTTTTATTTACTCTGCTTAATTGAGACAATTACTGAACATTTACTGTGTGCCAGTTATTACACTGAGCTCAGGCTATACCCAGATGATTAAGCCTCTAATCTTGCCCACAAGAAGACTAAAATGCAACCTCTACTACCATGGGGGGTGTTCAAGTTGTTAGAATATGTGTTTGCTGCTTTGTGGCAGCCTCTTTGTGTTAGCCCAAACTATCATATTAGTCTGGCAAAGTAATGGCTAAACCACCCTTGCTTTTCTTTGCTGTTTTTATGGAATTATAAAATTGTTGCCTTTTCTTTTTTATTTGCCTTTTCTCTTTATAAAAGTGGCCCTAATGCTCCCCACAATATTTTCTATTTCCACTTTGAGGTTTGATGCAAAAGCAAGGAAGGGAAAATGTAAGAGAAGAGAAAACACTTCCTGTATGATTTTCAAGACATCAGAACTTGCCTCTCTCTTTCTCACATTCCTAGAGAGTAAAAGGAAGCCGTAATAAAAACGCAATGCACAAAAGGCAAACGGAAAGTAGATGCTGAAAATGAAAGGAAAAAAAAATGGCATCTTCTCTGTCCAAATGATGAAATGTTACTTAAATTACCCAAGGGATCCCGAGCTCTGCAGAGTGACAGACTCAAACCAGCCTGTGTGAGACAAGTCCCCAGGGAGGGCAGCTGGCCCTTTAAGGCAGCCTGTTACCGAAAGTGCTGGCTAGTTTTCAGCTTTGCTGAATCGGAGAACCCATCTATCTAGCTATTTGTCTGTTTACTTTTTTTTCACAGAGAAGATCAGATTCCGAAGACTTAGTCATACCAACTCACATTCAAAAGAGACTGGGCCATGTTATTAATGTGCGAGAGGTCGGCTATTACCTGGAAGCTATTAGATGTCAGTCATTTGGAGGGAACACTACCTGTCACATAAACCCGTGCTCATGTTCACACAGAGATGAGATTAGAAATAAAAATGTATATTAGCGAGCTAAGAAGGAAGGGAAGGGAGGGGAAGCAGATCACAGCAGGGAAACTTCCATCTGGTTCCCAGAGTCGGATGGGTTCGTTTTCTCTATGTGGCAATGGCTAACAGATGTTGAGTGTCTATTTTGCCCAGGAATTGTTACAGGTACATGACATCATCCTGTCTTCACAACAACCCAGTGGAAGAGATGTGGTTAAAAATGAGGAGCCCAAGGTCACATACCAGAGCAGGGCTGGAGCTATGACATGAACCCCAGCAGTGTGGCCCCAGAGTCAACTGGCCTAGCCACCAGATGGGGACTTCTCCTCTGATGATCCTTCCTCCTATCTAAGATGGACACTTAGCAAGTTCTTACCCTCCGGTTGCCATTCTTAGTGACCAAAAAGCACCATCCGGAGGTGCCTGGGTGACGCTGTCGCCTAAGTGTTGGACTCCTGGTTTGGGCTCATGTCACAAACTCCCAGTTGTGGGATCCAGCCCCGCATCAGGGTCTCTGCTCAGAGCAGGGTCTGCTTGAGTTTCTCTCTCCCTCTCCTTCTGTCCCTCCCCACTGCTCATGCTCTTTCTTGCTCTCTAAAATAAATAAATCTATTTTAAAGAACACTATTCGATTATCTCAGAGACTTAACAATATACTTGAAGAGGCTACTGCTCCCTTTTCACTTGCTAAGTCAGTTCCAGTCCTATCTTCCAAATGACATGTTTTGTTATCTCTACTGGATCTTTGAACCCCCACTGTTCCCATCTGAAATATTTTCAGAAATTATCATGGAGGTTAAAGCATCTATTGTAATGGATATCACTTGAATTGGTCTTAAACTCAGTGAAGATATTATTTGGAAAACAATACCGTAGAATAAAAGTTATTCTTATTATCCTTGCTTTCAGAAGACTATCATTTTCTGACACAGTGCCCAAATTTTAGACCTACTCACTTTTTGGAAAATACAGTCCTTTTTGTACTTGCTGTGGGGCAGAAAGCTCTCTGCATGCATTCACTATGACAGACACTCAAGATACACATTACTGCCCTCAGGGAACTTACAGTTCATCAGGGCAATCAGATATTAAACAAATCATTAAATTGATTAAAATCAATCAAATTAAATTAAATTGATTAAATTAAATTAATTACAAGCAAATGGAATATAGCCAAAGGAGAATGCTTAAGATTAAAATGTAATATGGAGGTAGAACAGTTTAGCAGTGAAGTACCACCTGTATAATAAATCGTGGTGCTTTTTTTAAAGATTTTATTTATTTGACAGGGAGAGAGAGAGATCACAAGTAGGCAGAGAAGCAGGCAGAGAGAGAGGGGGAAGCAGACTCCCTGCTGAGCAGAGAGCCCGATGCAGGGCTCGATCCCAGGACTCTGGGATCATGACCCGAGCTGAAGGCAGAGGCTTAACCCACTGAGCCACCCTGGCGCCCCTAAATTGTGTTTTTTAGGAAGTTAAGTAGCCTCTCTGAGTTTTTGGTTTCCTTATCTACAAAATGTAATTACAGTAATTACCTCATAGGGAAGTTGTGAATTTTAAATGAAATTCTGTTTGTAAAACACTTTGCTAAGAGCGTACATATAATTGAAGATTGCTGCCATTAATATTATTAAAATATCTGTATGTTAAAGATTCAATGAAGACATATCATGATAAGCCTGGAATATAATTACAGCCCCATTAGCCCAGAGGGTGTGGTGGGATATCATTTGTCAATGGAATACAATGGAATGGATAAGAGATTATCTGGGTTACCATACAGTGACTAAGGCAAAGTTTTTACTGTGAAGGGTTATACTTGGTAGAGAGCCAAAAGACTCACACACATGCACTTTGCACACGCACACACGCACCTGAATCTTTTAGGGAAACCCGCACCTAGCAAAGGGCTTGGCAGACTGTAATTTATTTTTGACAAATGATCTCTGCAAAATCCATTCCCTAACAATATCTTCACTGATCAACTCAAGCAATACCTTCGAGATACATATACAACTAAAACTTTTTAAAGAAGGAGGAAAGTACAAATAAGGAAAAAAATAAGAAAAATTGAAATCTCCTGCTTTATAAGCTTTTTTATATTTCCTGCTGACCTGGAAAGACAATCATTTCTTGCATACATAATTCTCCCTTTTCTGACTTTGTCCACGCTTTTCTTCCCAAGAACAACCTGGCACATGTGAAAAATATGAAAAAATATGTTCCAATGCTGTGTAAGTACTGCATGGGCACACATGGTTGGAGTCCCCCGTCTAGGTGCTCATGTTAATAAATGTACATTTTTAATTGACTTTGTTAAAAAAAAGAAAGAAAGAAAGAAAGAAAAGTAGAAAGGGAAAGAAAAACACGACAATGGAAAAACCCAGAAAATGGAAGTTTCTATATTCACTATTTAAACGGCACTCATCAACCAAAGTTCTCAGAGCCTACTGAGACTTCCTCTTCAGGCAGTCCTGCAGAATCGCCCCCAGCTGCCTAATGGCCCTCTCAATCTCTGTGCTGCTGGCCCTGGTGATGCTGGGCTCCAGCCCAGCCCGCTCTCTGGACTGTGCCCTGCATCCAAGCCATGGCAATCTGGAAACCTTCACACTGTTGAGTCAGATGGAGAGAATCTCCATTCTGTCCTGTCTGAAGGATAGGACTGACTTCAGCTTTCCTCAGATGCTTGTGGATGGGAACAAGTTCGAGAGGACAGCTGTCACACATGAGATGCTCCGGCAGATCTTCAGCCTCTTCAGCCAAAGGGGCTCCCTGGTGGCTTGGGATGAGACCCTACTGGACAAATTCCTCGCTGGACTTCATCAGCAGCTGGATGACCTGGAGACATGTTTGGAGGAAGAAAAGAACGTGGAACAGTTACCCCAGGGAAGTGAGAACTCCAGACTGGCTGTGAAGAGATACTTCCGTGGAATCGGTCTCTATCTTGAAAAGAAAGAATACAGCCGCTGTGCCTGGGAGGTTGTCCGGGTGGAAATCAGAAGGTGCTTGTTCTTCATCAGTGAGCTCACAAGGAAACTCAGGAAATAAAGATGTCGAGTCTGAAAACTCATCTGGTCAACTAAATGCCTATTTTCTAGGACTCAAGGTGTCATTTTCATCTCTATCTTTATGCCAGAAGAAAAATAAATAGTAACAAATGTATGGGGTTATTACAAAGTTATGTTAAATGTTGCAAGTTGTTTAGAACAAAGATATGCACAATTCATCTGCAATAGCTTAAGATCTTTTGTACTTTTTATTTATTTAAATTATTTGAAATATTTTTGCTGTTTATACTATTTAAATATTTATGGTTCACAAACTACTTGTTTGGTATTATGTTTTGTATAAGACTACAGTTCATTTTTAAGTTATGGGAAATAAAAGCAACTCTTAAAAATCAATTTTGCTTGCACACACTTTTTGAGTGAAAACTTAACCCTAAGCCTGATCTCAGAAAATAAACTAGCAGAAGGTTCCTGAATGAAACGGGACAAGGATAGCCCAACATGGCTAGTGGAAAAGCCAATGCTAACACTCATATGGAATTGCAAGTGACTTCAAATTGCCAAAGCAACCTTGAAAAATAAGAGCAAAGCTGGAAGGTTCCCATTCCTGATTTCAAAACATACTACAAACCACAGTTACCAAAACCGTGGGATACTGGCATAAAGGTAGACATATAGACCAACAGAATAGAATTGAGAACCCAAAAATAAGCCTATATATCTATAGACACTTGATTTTTGACAGGAGTATTAAGACCATTTAATGAGGAAAGAACAGTATCTTCAACAAAATGATGCTGGGAAAATAGGATATTCACACAGCAAAAGAAGGAATTTGGGTCTCAACCTCACATCATATAGAAAAAAATCCAAAATGGATCGAAGGTCCAAATATAAGAGCTAAATCTAAAAAACTCTTAGAGAAAAACTCTTAGAGAAAAATAAATCTTGAATGACATTAGGTTTGCCAATGATTTCTTAGGTAAAACACTAAAAGCATAGGCAACAGAAGAAAAAAAAAAGATAAATTGACCTTCATCAAAACTAAAACTTTTGTGCATTAAAGGACACCATCTGGAAACGTGAAAAGCAATCTACAAAATAGAAGAAAATATTTGCAAATCGTATATCTAATAAGGGTTTAGTATGCAGAATATATAAAGAACTCTTATAACTCAATAATAAAAAGGCCAAAAAAAAAACTAAATAAAAAGGGGCAAAGGATTGAATAGAAATTTTTTGCAAAGAAGATTACACAAAATGACAACGCTAATATAAAACGATGTTCATTATCATTAGTCATTAGGGAAATGCAAATCAAAACCACAATGACATACCACTTCGTACTCACTAAGATGGGTATAACCCAGTAATGGAAAATAGTTTTGGTGAATGGGAGACGTTGGAACCCCTATACATTGTTGGTGGGAATGTAAAATGTTTCAAATTCTGTGGAAAACAGTTTGGGGGTTCTTCAAAAAGTTAAACATAAAATTACCATATGGTCCAGTAATTTCACTTCTAGATATATACCACAAAATAATCGAAACTGGATATTCAAACAAATACTTGTTCACATATGTTCTCAACAACACTATTCATGATAGCAAAAAGTGGAAACAACCCATTGATGGATGAATGGATGAACTGTTGTGTATTCATGCCATGGAATACTGTTCGGCCATAAAAAGGAACAAAGTATTGATAACGTGCTGCAATGGGAATGAACCTTGAAAACATTATGCAGAATGATAGAAGCCAGACACAAAAAATCGCTAATTGTATGATTCCATTTATATGAAATATCTAGAATAAATAAAATCAGAGAGACAGAAAGCAGATCGTGGTCGCCAGGCGCTGAGAAGGAAGAGGGTATGAGGAGTGATGACTGCTTCATGTGTCTGAATTTTCCATTTGGGGTGATGAAAAAGTTCTAGGTGGCTTGGTCAATTAAGCACCCAACTCTTGGTTTGGGCTCAGGTCATGATCTCAGGATTGTGAGATGGAGCCCCACACTGGGCTTTGGAATCTGCTAAAGATTTTCTCTCTCCCCCTCCTTCTGCTCCTCCCCCCACCCCTCAAAAAAAAAGTTCTGCAACTAGATTATGGTAATGGTTGCACAATATGGTGAATGTACTAAATACCACTGAATTGTACACTTTAAAATGGTTAGTTGATATGGATAACCGTTTTTTCTTCTGATCATTTCCCATGTTCGTCTTCCCTGAAGACTGCAAGTTCCTTAAAGACAAGGAAATACGGGATCCTTTAACCGAACTCAGCTAGTCCAGAACTTTGAACAGAGGCATATTTACATGACTGCTGAGGAACTGGTCCTTTAGAGTAGTGATCCTGACTTCCCTTTTCATAGTGTCTTCTGCCGTTTGCAGGGCAGTGTAGGGAGGGCCTAAAGACGGTTAATAAAAGTAAAAAAATTAAATCCATATATATAGTAGTTGTGTTGACATAGTAATCAGAGTTTTTACAAATGCTGCATTATTCCAAATTTTCTCTAGTGTGCTAGTTTTGTCTTCTCCTTTGGACATGGTTTTCTTGCAAGAGGACTCTTCTTAGCAACTCCCATGGTTTACGGCAAGTTTTGGGCAAGTTGCCTAATGCTTCTGTGGCCTAATTTTCACGGTTATTTTATGGGGTTCATAATAACGCCTACTGCAGAGATTTACGAGATTAAATGAGTAATGGGTGCAAAATGCCTAGCACAAAGGAATCACTCAGAAGTGAGATATTTGTTACTTTCATTTTTATTAACTGTGCATATAGTAGTTACTCAGTAAATAATTATTCACTTCTGAGTTTCTTATGGTAAAAAAATTTTTTTAAAGATTTTATTTATTTATTTGACAGAGAGAAATCGCAAGAGAGGCAGGCAGAGAGAGAGGAAGGGAAGCCGGCTCTCCGCTGAGCAGAGAGCCCGATGTGGGACTCGATCCCAGGACCCCGAGATCATGACCTGAGCTGAAGGCAGCGGCTTAACCCACTGAGCCACCCAGGCACCCTTATGGTAAAAATTTAAAGAAATTTGGGTGCCTCTTGACCTTTGGTTAATGTCTCTACATTTCAGGAGCTGGGAAGAAAGAACTGGTGAACATGCAGAGAAGCTGGCAGGGAACTTACCTCAAAAACCGAAGAACAAAAACTTTGGAGGATTAAAGGGTGTTAAAAGTCTTGCATAGATAACAACAACAGCCATAAAATCCAAACCTAATTAAAAAATAGGCAAATGACCTAAACAGACATTTCTCCAAAGAAGATGTACAAATGCCAACATCACTAATCATTAGGGAAATGAAAATCAAAACCACAATGAGATGCTACCACACACTTATTAGAAGTTACTACAAAAAAAAAAAGTGTTGACAGGATCTAGAGAAACTGGAACTCTTACTTGGTTGCTACGGGAAAAAGTATGGTGGTTGCTTAAAAATTAAAAATAGAATTGCCGTATGACCCAGCAAATCCAGCAATTTTACTTCTGAGTATAGCCTCAAAAGAAGTAAAAGCAGGTTCTCAAGATACTTGTACACTCACATTCACAGTAGCCAAAAGGTAGAAACAACCGAAGTGTCTACTGACAGGTAAATAAATAAAATGCGGTCTATCTGTACAATGGAATATTATTGGGCTTTAAAAAGGAAAGAAATCTGACACATGCTGCAAGACGGATGAACCTGGAGGACATTATACTATATTAAAGAAGCCAGTCACCGAAAGACAAATACTGTATATGTAGTACCTACAGCCGTCACATTCACAGATACAGAAGTGGAATAGAGGTTGCCATGGGCTTAAGGGAGGGCAGAACGGGGAAGTTGTTTTTAATTAGTATACAGCTTCGGTTTGGCAAAGTGAAAGGAGTTCTGGAGGTTGGTTGTACAACCATGTGAATATAATTAGCGCTATAGAACTATGCACTTCAAAATGGCTAAAATGGTCAATTTTATCCCTTTGCATTTTACCACCATTAAATTAAACAAAAACAAAAACAAAGACCTTAAGGCTTGCATCGACACACAACCATCCTATCAGTGTGGGTAAAGGCATGGGATTTATTCCGGTTTGAACCGATGTTTAAATTCTGAGTTCCCACTGCTGAACTGTATGCCCTTGGGAAATATGCTGAACCCTTTTGGGCAGCCTCAGTTTTCTTCTCTATGAAATGGGAATAATTATACGTCGCTGCCTCTCAGGAGAGCGCTCTGAGAAGAACAGATCATCTCAAGGTCTCCTGTGGCTCCTATCCCAGCCAGACTTGCTGACTTTCCAAACTCCGGGCTCTAGGGACGCGATGCGGGCAGGGACCTGCGCTGGTCTTCTGGGGGGGGGGGGGGGGGGTCTCCCGCGGGGGAAGCAGCCTGCGCAGGCCCAGTGCTGCCTCCTGCTGGTGCGCCTGTGCACCTGCGGAGGGACCAGGAGAGAAATGGCGCCAGCGGTCACCTGTGTCCAGTGAGGCCCCTTCAGGGACACTACCTTTCTGCGACTCCTCCAGGAAGGGCAAGCCGTCTCCCCGCCGCGTGCCACAGGTACTGCTCAGATGGCTGTTCCCAAGCTGTCTGCCCTCTCTCCCGGAGCAGGGCAGCGTCCTCGGGGCTCTGGCCTGGGCAACCCCACCGACCTTTCAAACTCCAGGCTTGAAGCTCCTCTGACTGCCAGAACTCACAGAACTCAGTCCCTCTCTTTTCCCCCAGTAAATGGCTTTGGGATATGCTCTCCTGTGGGTTCCCCTGGGTGCTCCTGTCTGTTTCTGTCTCGCTTCCGCAGCCCCAGCTCCCTCTCCTCCACAGCAGTCCTGGTGGCTTTCTGCCCCAAATCATGTCTCCGCCCTTCGCAGTCTCTTGGGTGAGGCTTCTTTTCTCCCCTTTAGTTTTGGAGTTTGTTCAGCCAATCTTCAAGCCGATTTCTGGGGTATTGAGGAGGATTTAATAGTTCTCTCCTAGTGTTTGGGACACGACCAGCCTAGGGCCCTCCTACTCCGCCACCCTCTTAGCTCCTCCCCCACCAAATTCAATTCATTCCTAACCCATATTTCAGCAAGATTTTTTAAAATGAATATTCTGTTTGTTAGAGCGAAAGAAAGAGAGAGAGAGAGCACGCGCACTAGTGGGGGGAGAGGCAGAGTGAGAGGGAGAAGCAGAGCCCCGCTGAACAGGAAGCCGGAGGCAGGGCTCCAGGATCCTGGGACTCCAGGTTCACGACCTGAGCGGAGGGCAGATGTTAACCCACTGAGCCGCTCAGGAGTCCCTTCAACAAGATTTTTAGATGAAGCCTTAAAAATTGACTCTAAAATGTATCAAGAAGAAATCATTTACAAGAAAATCTGAGAAAGAGGGAAATATACAGATGAGCTTGACTTATCCAAAATGAGACGGTCCTCTAAGGCTATAGAAGGTGAAACCAGATGGTGTTATTGTAAGAATAGACAAATTTGATCAAGAAAGCAGATTAGAGGTTGAGGATAAGACAATTGAATTTAGGGGCGCCTGGGTGGCTCCATCGTTAAGGGTCTGCCTTGGGCTCAGGGCATGATACCAGGGTCCTGGGATCCAGACCCACATGGGGCTCCCTGCTCCGTGGGAAGCCTGCTTCTCCCTCTCTAAGTCCCCCTGCTTGTGTTTCCTCTCTCGTTGTCTCTCTCTGTCAAATAAATAAATAAAATAAAAAAAGAAAAGGCAATTGAATTTAGTGGATCTTCGCATATAATAAAAGTGGCATTTGAAACAAGTGGGAAAAGTGGGTGTCGGGGGCAATTAGCTAAGCCACTTGAAAAATAGCATTATCCCCCTGTCACGTTCTTCCAGGTTCTCCTTGCTGCTTTCGGCCTAAGTATGAAATAAGGTGGGGAGGGAGAGACACATACAAGCTAGATATAGTCATGTGACATAACACTAAACAATAGAAGATTTGGGAGAAGCCTGCTGGGCAATTCTAGAGAGAATTTCAGCTCTTATTCCTCTCTTTCTGCTACGGATGCTTTTGCAAGGGTTTGATACTTGGAGCTGGCGTACCCGTCCTTCGACTATGAGCAAGAGACCAAGAGAGTCACAGACATGCCATGTAGCAAACTCAGGGCTTTGAGCTGCTGCTCTAACCCATTGACCATCACCCTGCAGACTTTAAACTGAGATCTGCACCCCCCACCTTCATTATTTTAACCTCTGATAACTGGTTATCTGTTAACTCACAGCAAAAAGCATTCCGAATCGATACAATAATATTGATCAGATTTCAGCTCTTTCTTCAAGCCCTGGTAGACTAAGAAATAGCTTGTTAATCGATGCAGGGGTTCTCAGGCACCTACTAAGAATAGTGATTGTTTTTTCTCCTTGTTGCGTACTGACATAGTGAATTACATAAACAGGTTTTCTTGTTTTGAGCTTCCATTAACGTGCTGGATGAACTGCTGTTGTTTATAATACACCTCTGGTCTGATTTACCCATATTTAACATGGTGTTTTTATCCCCATGTTTATCAGAAAGAATGTCCTGTGATTTCCTCTTCTGATTTTGATATCTGGGTTTTAACAGCCTTATAAAATGACTTGGTGAGCTTTCTGTCGTTTTCTATGCCCTCTTACAACAGAAACATGATTTACCGAATAGTTTCATGATATGGTTTCCTGCTTTGCTATTTCTTTCTTTGTTTTTTTTTTTTTTAAGATTTTATTTATATATTTGACAGACAGGGATCACAAGTAGGCAGAGAGGCAGGCAGAGAGAGAGGAAGGGAAGCAGTCTCCCTGCCGAGCAGAGAGCCCGATGCGGAGCTTGATCCCAGGACCCTGGGATCATGACCTGAGCCGAAGGCAGAGGCTTTAACCCACTGAGCCACCCGGGCACCCCAGCTTTGCTATTTCTTCAGGCCACTTGACTGAAGACCCATATTGCTTTTTGAAGACTTTTGATTATGGATTGTTATTTCTTTTGGATGCAGTACCCTGCTGAAAAGAGTCTAAGAGATAACTAGAATGCAGTAGGGCTGAACTTGTCTAAAACAATATTTTAGTTTTATCAAAATGAATTGTGTTGTATTTTGAATGTTATTTTTCTTCCTTGGTTCACCTTGCCGAGCAGTGGGCTCATGGATATGACAGGAGCTTGAATTCTTGTCTAGAAAGCTTATTCCGTGAACACAGCAAATAGGGCTGAGAAAACCTCTTGCAGCTTGACAGCTGGAAGACGAGAGGAAGCTCGTCAAAGCTCGTATTTCTAGCACAGTACTTATTCAATGAACAATACTTAAATTCCTATCGTGGGCTGGAAACTGTGCTAATGACTGAGGTTACAAAGCTCAGACTCAAAAGGTCTAATCTTCTGGAAGAGACAGAAAAAATAAACCATCAGTTATAGAACAGAATGATAAGTGTTCTAATGAAAATGCTGTATTTTCACAGAGCCATGGGCATGGGGGGTGGGTTGTGAAACGGAGAGAGATAATCAATTAATTGGTACTTTAAGATGGTAGATGGATATAGAAAGATATTGAAAGAATTGGACAATGGGTTAAGGGCCAGAGACATGCAGGGATTTGGAAGCAAGAGCTAGCCAAAGAGTTGTCAAAATTGGACATTTTATGAAAATAAGTAAAAACTAGGAATAAAGTCAAGTTTCCCTGCTCACAAGAGGTCTAGAAATGAGAGATGGGAAAGTTACTCTAGACCTTGAATGTCCTGGCTACAACTCAGAGACCAGGAATGTTGTTAAATTCCTTAACACAGGCCAGGAAAAGAGACCTCTCTGTGCCCAGTTTCCTTATCTGTAAAATGAAGGTAATAATAGTACCACTCTTATAACTGGGGTGAGGATTGGTTGCTTTCATTTAGATAATGTGTTCAGAATGATACCTGGCACTTAGTATGATTACTCCCTGATGTTCCAGGTTTGTGGGCAGGAAGAAGAGGCAGTTCCAAGAGAGCTGTCCAGAAGAATTTGTATGGCCAGCTCAACCACTGCACAAGGAGGATAAATAGTCATTCTCGGGGATGACTGTGCCAAGTGTATCTCAGGACCCATTCCTACTCACACACACACCGGCTGTCTACTAGCATACACCTTTCCTCCATGGCTTTCCTCACTGTGGTTCTGCCTTATATTCAGGATCTAGAAGTTTCCACCAGAAGAATCCTCTGCCAAGATTCCCATGCCCTGGACTCAACCAAGCCCCCAGGGCCAGAGGGAAATCCTAGCCTCCTTTTTCAAATTCAATTTGGCAAGTTGCATTTTAGTTTCCTTTTCACTTGTTGCAGCAGACTCGTTATTTTTGCATTCCCTGTTCATTATGCAATGGCAGATGATGAAATAAAACTAAATTTAGCTGTAGGTTTTAATTACGTAGAGGATTTTGCTTTGGGCTGTTTCACTTTAAAAAAGACCCAGGAACTTGAGAGACAGGAAACTCTGATGGAGTCCAGACAGTAAGACACTTCCCAGGTGTTAGCAGAGGGAGGGACGGGAACTTACTCAACTGTTATTGTAAATGTGCTGCCCATTTAGTTCTCTTCTCAACGCCAAGTAGGCCTGGCATCATCCGCCCCTGAGTGGTCATGAAAGTTAAAGAAGTCAGGCTTAGAGCATTGCAGGGTATCTAAAGGGAAATGTAAATCCAGGCTTAAAGCAGACTGGCAGTCAATCAGAAGCAGTGGGAGTCATGGCAAACGGGAGACTCTGGGTGGGCAGCCCCCATGTGTCCCTGGGCCACCAGCGTCTTGATGGGTGTGGCAGGGGGACGCATAGTGTGGGACCCTCTGGTTGTGCTTGCATATTGGAGCAGGGATGCAGTTAGCAAGAGCTAGGAAGGACCTTCAGCAACATGGCCTTGTCCCAGAGGGATCCCAGATGACCAGGAAGGAAACTGAGGAATGAGTCTAGTCAAAGGCCTGTGACAAGATGTTCAGGATGTGGGAAAGGGAAAGAAAGAGAGAGGAATCTGAAAAGGGGCACTTAGATCTCAGCAGCATGTTCTGCCTGCTCACACCAGCTTGGTGGCCTGAAGGTAGTTGGCTCCCTCAGCAGCTGCTGGCTTGTGGTCACAGGGAAACCCCAACTCCAGCCTGGGGCACGAGTATGGGCAAGAAGAAGGAAGCAAGTGACAGATTCTCCCCTCACCCCAAAAGCAGGCTTTTGTTGTTCTAAAGGTAAAATAGGAATTCTACCAGTTCCCGAGTAAAATGTCTTCAGTGAAATGAAAACTTTTGGTGAAATGACTGACCATGCATTTTTATATTGTTGCAGAGAATATTCTTTTTGAACCACGTTCTTCCTCATTTCCTCTATCCTCATTACCTCCCATTCCTCCTACTTTTTCAATGGACTTCTCTCCAAGTAGACCCTTACACCACAGTTCCTACCCAAGGCCAGGAAAAAAATCACATTTGTTTTTCTCTGATTCAAAAAGAACAACCAATAAAGAGAAAGGACTCATGTTTATAAACCCATAATACTTCTTCAGTTAGCCACCCAATGGGTCCTTGTAAATATTACCAACATCAGCTGTTTTGAAATGTTTTGGCCTCAAGATCCACTGACATTCTTAAAAATAATTATTGAGACCCCCTAGAGGGATTATACTTATGTGGGTTACATTTATTGATATTTACCATGTTACAAATTAAAACTGAAAGAGTTCTAAATACTCATTGTTTAAAATAGCGAAAATAAGCTGATTACATCTTAACATAAAATATATATTTTGAAAAATAATTACATTTTCCAAAGCAGAAAAAAAATAATGAAAATATTTTAAAGTTTTGCATATCTCTTTAATGTCTGGCTTAGTAGCAGACAACTGGGTTCTCATATCTGCTCTGAATTCAGTCTGGTGTGATATGTTGTCTGTTTCAAATCTTTGAATGGAAATCCAGAACGGAAGATGAGGAAACTTGAAGACTACTAAAAAAGTGTCTGGGAACCCCAGATGTGCTCAGACCACACTCTGAGAACCACTTACACACATTATCATCACACAAGATTGAACGGATACTTACTGACCACAGTGAGTTTGAATTACTATTCTTTTCTGCCTGTTTTCCAATTCTGCTTATTTTCATTATAGTCCAAAAAACCGAGCAGTTTGGGAAAACACTATACTCTTGTGGTTGATATTGTTCAGGATGCTCAGCTAAAAGTTTTAGGTAAGAGTAAGCGTTCATTTACAGCTTTGATTCCTGTTTACTAACCTTCTTTCGTTGTGAAATGTTAGCAGTTGTTCACGAAAACTCACAGAAGAGTAAAAATGTTAATAATTAAAGCAAATATTCATGTAACCACCAGCCAATAAAAATAATCAAATTTCACAACATTCTAGAAGCCTCACCACCATTACCAGCCAGTTTGCCCCTCTTGGATATAACTCCATCTCTCTGTACTAAAGGTAACTGCTATCCTGAATTTTATGGTGATCACGGACTTACTTTTCTTTATAATTTTACCTTGAATCATCCAGTCTAATTTTGCCTATTTAAAAAAAAAAAAAAGATTTATTTATGGGGTGCCTGGGAGGCACAGTCAGTAAGCATCTGCCTTCAGCTTAGGTCATGATCCTGGGGTCCTGGGAATGAGCTCCTTATCAGGCTCCCTGCTTGGCAGGAAGCCTGCTTCTCCCTCTCCCACTCCCGCTGCTTGTGTTCCCTCTCTCACTGTCTCTCTCTGTCAATTACCTAAATAAAATCTTAAAAAAAAGAAAAAAATATTTTATATATTTATTTGAGGAGAGAGTCAGGGGTGGGGGTAGTGGGGGGCAGAGGGAGAGAAAGAATCTCAAGCAGACTCCCACTGAGCACAGAGCCTGGGGTGGGGCTCAGTCTCACAACCCATGAGATCATGACCGGAGCTGAAACCTAGTCTTAAGCTTAACCGACTGAGCCACCCAGGAGCCCCTTGCTTATTCTTAAACTTACATAAAGTGAATACGTATTCTTCCGAGTTTAATATTTTCATTCACCATTATGTTTGTGAGAGTTAGCCTTATTTTTAACATATAATTGTGGCTCTTCATTTTTGTTATTTATGATCCTGTCATATGCATAGACTACAATATATTTATCCATACGACCTTTAAGGGATATTTCAGATGTTTCTAGTTTGGGACTATTATGTATAGTGCTGTAATGAACATTCTTGTGTATATGTTCTGATGCATATCTGTAGGATTTGTTCCCCAGGGTAATTCCTGAAAGTAGACTTACTGGGTCATAGGCCATGCATATTTTCAGCTTTGCCAGATAATGTCATGTTTTCCAAAGTAGTTGGACAAATTTACACACTCAGCAGCAGCAGATAAGAGTCTTTGTTGGTTTATATCATTATCATACTTGGTATTTCCAGTCCTTTAACTTTTTTTACATGCATCCAATGTATTCATTTATCTAAAAATCTGAAAAATCAATAAAAAACTTTTAGGCATAGTATTTACAAAGTTGTCCAGATACAAAATCAAAATTAGTAACTTTCACACATATATATGTGGGTGCACATATATACGTATATATATATGAAAAAGTAATGAGTTAGTCCCATTCAAAATTAGAAAGTATAGTGAAAAAAATTTTGTTCTTAGGAAATAAAGATTAAATATGTTGGAGTAAGAAAGAATGTGTAAGACATAGAATCAAGCCAACAGGAAAAAACTTACTGAAAGACATTTTGAAAATAGCCCAATAAAATCCCAAGATAGACTGGTCTTCTTTATGAACTGATTAATAAATATTTGCTGAATAAATATTTATTCAATAAATGAATGTGTGTTTCTCAAGAGGAGGCTAGCATTGGTGGCCTAGCAGAGTTTGATTTCCCTTCTTAATGATGCTTAGTGAGCTTAATGCTCACCCTACCACATGCTTAAATGTTCTTTGCTCACCTATGAAAAGAGCAAGCGAGAGAAGTTGCTTAATCCTCATTAGTGGTCAAGGTGAAAAAAAATCAGTCTCAATCTAAGAGAAAAGACTATGGGGGTGCCTGGGTGGCTCAGTGGGTTAAAGCCTCTGCCTATGGCTCAGGTCATGATCTCAGGGTCCTGGGATCAAGCCCCCCATCGGGCTCTCTGCTCAGCGGGGACCCTGCTTCTCTCTCACTCTCTCCCTGCCTCTCTACTTACTTGTGATTTCTGTCTGTCAAATAAATAAATAAAATCTTTAAAAAAGAGAGAGAGAGAGAAAAGACTATGTAGTGTTTTTCATTGGTTGCTGGCCATCTTACTTGAATCCAAAAATGTAATTGTAGGCTCATATTTAGAAGCCAAGAGAAAGATGAAGATAACTTTCCCTGTCGATTCTGTTTTATTTTTTAATTGAAGTCCAGACTTTATTCAGATTTCCTTATTTTTTACCTAATGTCCTTTTTTTGTTCTGGGATCTCATTCAGAATGCCACTACATTTAATTGTCATGTTATCTTAGGTTCCTCCTGGCTGGCTATGACAGTTTCTCAGTGGTAGACTTTATATGATATTGTCAGTGGTATTATTTTTTAAGTTTCATTTCCCATTTTTTTGTTGTTGCTAGTATAAAAGGAGTTGATTGCTTTGTAATACTGAGCTTGTGCTCAGTGATCTTACTAATTTTGTTTTTTCATTATCATTGTTTATCTGTAGATTCTTTTGTATTTTGTTATAGATAATGAAGTAAAATATTTGAAACAGCAAGAGATTTGAACAGACTTTTCACAAAGAAAATATTCAAGTAGCCAATAAACATGAAAATGTGCTGAACCTTATTAATAAACAGGGAATACAAATTAAAAACATAATGAGATATCACTAGACACCGCTAGCATGGCTAAAATTAAGAAGACTGCTAACATTGGGTGTTGGTAAGAGTGTGATCCAAATGTACTTTCCATACACAGAGAGTGAGAATGTAAGTGGGTGCAAATATTTGGGAAATATGTTTGATATTATCTGTTAAATCTGAACATATGCATATTCTATGACTTGGTTACTTCATCCTGTTCATATACCCAAAGAAGTGCATATCAGTGAGCTCCGAAAGAGGCATACGAGGGTTTTCATAGCTGAGTTAATTATAATAACAAAAAACTCGGGAAGAAAAATACCAAAACATTCATCAGTAGTAGAAAGGATAAAACACTGTGGCATTTCTGAGTAGATATGATATATTCGTGTGAATTAATGAACTCTAACTGCACACAGCAATATCAATGAATCTCACCGACATCCTGTTGACTGAAAGCAGCCATTTATACAAAGTTGAAAACCCAGCACGATAAGGGAGCTCAAACGCAGTAGGGACTTCGTTGGGGGAGAGTGGAATAATGATTGCAAGGGGACAAGCAGGGTGTTTCTGTCCTATGGGTAATGCTTCCGCCTTCACTTAGTTTGGGGTTACAAAGGCGTGCAGAAGATTTTATTTTATATTAATTTGTTGAGCTGCATACTTAAGATTTGTGCATGATTTTCTATATATATTATATAATTTTTTCCCAAAATGAGGAATGGGGAATTTTCCCTTTTATCCATGAAAATACTCTCTTACTGTCAACTTTGCTGCCCTTTCCAGGTTATCACTGAAAGGGTTTGGGGGTGCTTAATTTCTGTTTTGCCACTGTTCAGGCACTTACTGTTAACTTTCCATCTTATCTAAGTTATCATTTTTTTATATGGCCCTTTTCCTTGAAAAAAGAGTTGAAGAGATGATAAGACAGCTGTAATTTTGATTTCTGGATACATATTTGTTCTGCATAGGTAATTTATTGAATCAAAAAGAGGAAGGACCTCTTCCTGTTTGTGAGGTTTATAGAAAAGCTCCAGGGGCAGCTGGGTGGCTCAGTTGGGTGCAACTCCTGATTTCAGCTGAGGTCATGATCTCAGGGTTGTGAGATCCAGCCCTGCGTGGGAGGGGCTCCCTGTTCATTCTCTGTTCCCTGAAGTGGGAGTGCGCTTCACCCTCCCCCTTTGCCTCTCTCCCTGCACGTGTGCCTGCTCTTTCTCTCTCAAATAAGTAGATAAATCTTTAAAAAAAAAAGGGAAAAGAAAAAGAAAAGCCACTCCAAATTGAAATGATGATTTCAAATGGTTAGACCTGCATGCAAGTTTTGCTTTCTGAATGTCAGCCTGCCTCTCTAGAAAACTTCACTAACCAGAAGAAACTGGTACAGGGACAGGAAGAAATTGTCTGCACCACAGAAAGCTGGTGGGAGAAAATGTGTGCAGAAAACCAACAAAAAACCGACCTCCACACAGGGCTGACATGAAAAATGGCTTCAGATCAGAGAGGAAAAGCTGTTGGAAAGGGCTGCACATTCATCCTTGCAACGGAGGTATGCGTTAGGCCACTCTAAGATGTAGATATCCCTCAGTGAGACAAGGGTATCTGGTTCTTGTGATAAAGCTATATATATTAGAGGAAATGAGGCAAAAACAAAGACTGTGTCTTACAAAGGAAGAGACTTTAACCCATTCATGGGTATCCGCCTGCCACCACGGGAGCAGGGCTAGAGAGAAGCTTCATGAAGGCGACTGGAAGACAGGGCTAGACCAGAAGCACCACATGAACACAACAGCAGGAACTGGGAAGAGGACAAAGGGAAGAAATTTAAAAAAAAAAAAAAAAAAAAATCCCTTTTTATGATTCGGCATCCAACTCTTTTCTTCAATCCCTCATATGCCTTCATTTCCCACCTCCACAGCCACGAGAGCCTCCAGGCAGGGCCTCTTCCTGCCTCTCCCACCCGGGGCCACCTCCAATATTGCTGCCCATTCTGCCCAGGACAAAACTCCGGTCTCCTCTCTGCCCCCAGATCTCTTGAGTTAAGTACGCATGCGCCACTCCTGCATTCAGGAGCCTCCACAATACATCCTGAGCTCATTTTCCACCTTAGCCCCCCTGATGCCTAACACATAGCCTTGTCCAGAACTTGAAGCTCCTTCTCCGGCTCCTTCCACACTTGTAGGGGCTCCCGGCCCTGCTCACTCGGCCCCTCCATCGAGAGCAACACTGGGCACCGTGGCAGGCACTGACCACGGCAGGCCTGCTGGGAACCGCACGAGTCCGGACTGAGCTGTACTATGAATGTAAAAATGAGCTTCATATATTGAGGGCAGTATGAAAAGAAGAATGTAACTACCTCATTATAATTTTATATTGATTCTGTGTTAAAATGCTACTATTTGCCTATGTTATGTTAAATAAATATACTATTAAAATTAACTTCACCTTTTCTAAATGTTTCTTTTTACTCTTTTAAGGTGGCTACTAGAAAATTTTTTTATTTTATTTTTTTTAACTGTCAAAGATTTTTATTTCTCAAATTACCTTTGTTAGTATTCTATGCAGAATGTATTTTATTTTTTTTAAAAGCTTTTTTTTTAATTTTTTTTATTTATTTATTTGACAGAGAGAGAGATCACAAGTAGAGAGGCAGGCAGAGAGAGAGAGAGAGGGAAGCAGGCTCCCTGCTGAGCAGAGAGCCAGATGCGGGACTCGATCCGAGGACCCCGGGATCATGACCTGAGCCGAAGGCAGCGGCTTAACCCACTGAGCCACCCAGGCGCCCCTTTTATTTTATTTTTTTAAAGATTTTATTCTTTTATTCATGAGAGACAGAGAAAGAGGGAGGAAGAGGGAGAAGCAGGCTCCCTACTGAGCAGGGAGCCCCATGTGGGACTCCATCCTAGGACCCTGAGATCAGGACCTGAGTGGAAAGCAGGCACTTGATAGACTGAGCCACCCAGGCACCCTAGGAAATTTTAAATTGCAGATGTGGCTCACATTATACTTCTGCTGGATAGCATTGGTATAGAATGCCCTCTACCCTATCGCCTTCCCCATGATCATCACTCCTTCAGGCTCACCACTTGCCTCCTTATCCTCCCCATCAGCTGTAATTCCTTTGTCCTTTGAGTGCCACCACTGCCACCATGATTGGCACCCTGTATCTGTCTGAAGGCACTGGCTATTGTCTTCTGCACTGTATTTTAACTCTGGTATATGGAAAGAGCACAGGTTTGAATGCAGTCCACTCATTTGATTAACTGTGTATCTCACACTGTTTAGCCCTCTTTGAGCCTCAGTCTTCTCTGTAAAATGGGAGTAATGGTAACCCATCTCCAATGTTTACTGTGAGGATTGCGCAGAGAATGACAACAGAGGAACTGCTCAATTTGTGGTAACTAATACTACTGCCACTTACCGCCACCACTATTATTCTAGATTATGCTCTCTCTGATCACAGAGGATCAGAGGCTCTTGGATGTGGGCAGGATAAGGAGGCCCTCTGCCACACCTGAGGAGTTCAGCTTTACCTAAGAGTGCAAGTCATCCTGGAAGAGCAGGCCCCAGTGACCAGATTCCTTGGATGACCTTCATCCCCTGAGTGCAGTGGACTATCTCTAGGTTGACCGATCCCTGCGACTCCTTGCATTGGCCTTTGTAGTGTGAGCCATGATGATTCCAGTCTAATTCAGAGACAGTTTTCAAAAAGCAGAAACCCTGAAGAATGACTTAATGATGGACATCACTGGGCATTTGAAAGTGGAACAGCTGTGGGATTATTTTGCGTTTACCAAAACTCATTGCAGAGAACGCAGAAGATGGCAGAGGTTCTGTTCTGACCTGGCATGTGAAGGTCGAGAGGCTGGGGTGAGTGACATTGGGGCAGAACAACCAGAAAGGCTGGGGCTTACTGGCTCTTCCTTAGTGTAGATTATTCTCGAATGAAAGAACACACTCACCGGTGAAAAACTAGAAAGCCACACAAAATAAAAAAGAAAAACTACCACCCTTTTGTTATACAAGTCAAACATAACCACTATCCAAATGTGAGTATATTTCTGTTACTACTTTTTTCCTCTACATACTTTTACATAGCTGTGTTGTATGTACACTTTTATATTCTCCTTTTAACATAATGAGTGCTTTTTATTTTCTAATGACACAGTAATGTATGTTCATTATAAAAAAATTTTAATGTGAAGGGGCACCTGGGTGGCTCAGTGGGTTAAAGCCTCTGCCTTTGGCTCACGTCATGATCTCAGGGCCCTGGGATTGAGCCCCGTGTCGGTCTCTCTGCTCAGCGGGAAGCCTGCTTCCCCACCTTTCTCTCTGCCTGCCTCTCTGCCGACTTGTGATCTCTGTCAAATAAATAAATAAAATCTTTAAAAAAAATAAAAAAGAAAAAAAAGTTTTAATGTGAATAAAATTAAAGTTAAAAATTTAATAACATTTTTATTTATTTATTTGACAGAGAGATCACATGCTAACATGAGGATTAGAAAGAAGAAAAATTCTGGGGAATTTTTCCCAGACTGAGAAGTACCTCAGTTTGTTAAGTCTCTGCCTTCAGCTCGGGTCATGGTCTTGGGGCTCTCTGCTCAGTGGGGAGCCTGCTTCCTCCTCTCTCTCTGCCTGCCTCTCTGCCTACTTGTGATCTCTCTGTCAAATAAATAAATAAATAAAACCTTTAAAAAAAAGAAGAAGAAAATTCTTTCCCTTTTCTCTTTTTACCTTGGAACCATTTGTATGTATGTTTTTTTCCCTTGACAGAAGATATCTGGGGAATAGAATTGTTATACATTCTCATACTTTGGTGCATTTTATTTGCTCTAACAACTTTTGAAAAAACAACCTTCCCCATTGCATAAATTTATACTTCCATTGACTGTATATTAGAATACCCATTTCCCCATGCCCTTTGCAAATCTTATTGGTGAAAAATGCTTGCCTCTTTACTTTTGATTTACATTTTTACTAAGAAATGTGAACATTTGAACAGATTTTCATGTCTTTTATTGGCCATTTATATTTCTTTTCTTATATATGAACTTCTGTATGATAGCTTTCTATTCAAGGGCTGCTTGCCTGTGAAGAAAATGATCCCTTTCTCACTGTACATCGTAACAATGTTTTTGATACTGCTCTTCCCTTTTTTTTCTTTTTTTATGCTCTTCCTCTTTGACTTTGTTTTTTTGCCATTCAAATTTATAACTTCTTTCTAGTCATATTTATCAATATTTTCTTTTAGAGTTCCTGGGTTTTATATCTTGCTGAGAAAAGTCTTCCTTACTCCAATGTTTAAAAAAAAATACCCAAGTTTTCTTCTAGATTTTGATCATTCTAGCTCTAATCTGTTCCATGTAAGTTATATGGACTATATAAATTGTACCATCCTTGGTTTCCTGAAGATAACTCCCTTTGGCCGATAGACACTATTTTTTTATGTACTGTTGGACTCTAGTTGCTAATATTTTCCCCCAGATTAAAGTTTTTCACCAGTGCCAGATTTTCCCCAAACTTCTAATTTCTTAAGACTCTGTTTTTTTCTGTAAAATTTAGAGTTTTTTCTCTTTTTTCTAATTATTACCTACATATATTATTTCTTGGTTTGTCTAATTCTGATTTATAGTGTTTTGTATCATTTCTTAATATTTTAAACTCCTTTGGTAACACTGTTAAAACTTTGATCTGGTTTGTGTGCATGCAAAATTCCTGGAATATTTTCATTATCTATACAGATATGATTTACTCCTCATTCACTTATTTCTTTCTTTTTCAATATTTTTTTATTAAAGATTTTATTTATTTATTTGACAGACAGAGACCACAAGTAGGCAGAGAGGCAGAAAGAGAGAGAGAAGGAAGCAGGCTCCCTGTAAAGCAGAAAGGCCAATGCGGGGCTTGATCCCAGGACGCTGGGATCATGACCTGAGCCGAAGGCACTGACCCACTGAGCCTCCCAGGTGCCCCCATTCACTTGTTTCTAATAATAACTTTGTCTGACCTCGATCATAATGCTGTTCTGTTGCTGGATTTTATAGGCAATTATTTTTTCTAAACTGTTAGATGTGGTTTGGTAGTTTCTCTAACTTCACAGAGCTCCCTCTTGTGTTGCTTTTGTCAAAGTGCTCAAAAACATGACAGCTTGCTTTCTGAGTGGCCCATTCCCAGACTGGTCTGATCTTTCTCTTTCCTTGCCTCTGTTGTTTCTTTCCTGCTCAAATGTACCCCCTCCCCCCCCGCCATCGTGTTCAAATTTGATTCCACTTCTAGCAGTTTCTCCTCAGTGGAGGGCCCTTTCCCAAAGGGAAGCTGTGCCCAGTTGGTTTGAAAATTATTTGTATCCTAGACTATTGCAGTGCCTTTCAGAATCTACTGAGGGCCGCCCCCCTCATACTCACCAGCTGTTGATTTGAGCAAAATCCCTTCCAGTTTCAACTCTTGTTCTCAAATCAACCCCAGGTGGCTTTCCAGTCAATACGTCTTGGTTATATTAGGGCTCTCGATTGTTTTCCCCTGCTTTCTCCCACATAGACGGGGCTACCAGATAGGTCCTGTGACATTTGGTAGTTGGTCCTCATCTGCTTGCATTCTGTGGTTCATGTCAACCAGTCTTATGTCAAACGGGGTTTTGGTTTCTACTAATAGCAATGTATGTTTTTGCATGGGAACTAAGGGATATTCAAAATTATACTACCACCTCTGCCATCTTTCTGGAATCCCGTCCGCCTGATTTTGGATTGTTTGCTACTTCTTTTCAACCCTCCATCCTCTTAATTCATTTGAATGAATACCACTGGTATCTTTCCCACTCCCCCAGTTTAGGAGGGAAGATAAACTGCTTCCTCTCCACTCCATTTGGAAGGCATTGCATCAGCACAGTTCAAGCACAGGTAGTTTTGTTTAGGAACACCTCAGACATGACCAATAGATACTCTCTCCTTGGAGAGCTGATTACATACAGCCAACAAAGAATAAAGAATAGGAATGGAGGAATATTTGGGAGATACATTGAGCATACTGTAAAGATCAGGAGACAAGAAACTTATTGGTGAGGGGAAACCTGGAGCTCACAGTTGCTCCTAGTTGTTGTTTTTTTTTAAGATTTTATTTATTTATTTATTTATTTATTTATCTGACAGACAGAGATCACAAGTAGGCAGAGAGGCAGGCAGAGAGTCGGGGGGAAGCAGCCTCCCTGCCAAGCAGAGAGCCGGATGCGGGGCTCAATCCCAGGACCCTGGGATCATGACCTGAGCCGAAGGCAGAGGCTTCAACCCACTGAGCTACCCAGGCACCCAGTTGCTCCTAGTTTGCAAATACACATATACCCGGATACTTCCGGCCTCTACTTCAGTAGAGGTAATTACAATTCTATTACAATAGAAGTAATGTCCCTGTACATTAAGCGCATATAGAAATCACCATAACCCACAGAACTGATGGAGCTTTCTGTAAAATGATGGAGAATTTCTTTAGGCATTTGAATCCACTGCTGTCAGTAAATGAGATATTTCACACAAATGAATTCATTCTCCACCACTAGTTCCCTAGTCTAAAACTTTCATAAATCCCCTATCTATTCTGTCTTCATCCATAATGTACTCCTCCCATTACTTACTGCTTTAACTGTAGAGGGAGTATTTTTTCCCCAGAATCTAATCGACTTATTCCACCTTGCCTAAAATCTTTCCATGGCTTCTGTTGCTCTTAGGATTAAAAACAACAACAACAATAATCCACAAAACTTATTGGCTAAACCCTGTGCTATCTGGCTTGCACTAGCCCTCTGGCCTCATCTCAGACCATTGCCTGACCAGTCTCTGGAAGGTCACATTGGCTTTTGGTCAAGTTCTTTGCCCTTACCATATATCTTAGCACCACAGGGCCTTTGCACATGCAGTTCCACCTGATCTTCCTTTTGATTTCAGCTCCACTGTCACTACCTCAGGGCAGTCTTCTCTGACCTCTCCTACTACATATATCCCCATATAGCATAGGAAGTCATGGTACTATGAACCTCTCCTCTGTAACATTGTCACCCTTGCATTTTACTTCTGTGTAATTCTCTGTGTAACTCTCCTAATTCATTATACAATCCATGAGAGTGAGGATTATAATCTGTAGCAGCTCAGCTGAATTCTTTGCACTCAGTGGGGTTTTGGTAAATTCAGGTTGAAAGATAATGCAAGGTTTTCTGAAAACTTAAAAGTTACAACTTTAAATATCATAATTATTATAAATTTATTTTGTATTGAAACCTTTAGAAATATATGCCTTTCTGTTCACATAAGCAGGATGTAAAAATCATAATTTTTTAAAGATTTTATTTATTTATTTATTTGACAGAGAGAGATCACAAGTAGGCAGAGAAGCAGGCAGAGAGAGAGGAAGGGAAGCCCCCCGATGTGGGGCTCGATCCCAGGACCCTGGGATCATGACCTGAGCTGAAGGCAGAGGCTTTAATCCACTGAGCCACCCAGGCGCCCCTAAAAATCATAATTTGATTTTTACTGATTCTTCTCTTAAAATCAGTTTTATACTCCAGCAAAAAAACCCCAAAAAAACAGCCTTAGAAGTATTAAGAACCGTGTGTTTCTGTCTATATAAGCAGGATATAAAAATCATAACTTGATTTTTACTGATTCTTCTCTTAAAATGTTTTATAGTCTGGTAAAAAAAAAAAAAAGAACAGCCTTAGAAATATTGAGATAGAATCGTGTGTTTCAACAGTAACATCCTCTGATTGCTTGACTTTTTCTTCCCATTTTCCTTCTAGACCTCTTTCTAGAGTTGTCTGCATGAGAATAGAAAATCAAATGTTTAGATTTGTTAGAACTATGTACGATGGTATGTATTTGGAACTACATAGTTCCATAGTTAGAACTCTGTACTATGTAACTATGCTAAAATAGTTCCATAGTTAGAACTATGTACTATGTAACTATGCTAAAATAGTTCCATAGTTAGAACTATGAACAACAACAGATAACCCTCTGATTGCTTGACTTTTCCTCCCATTTTCCTTCTAGATCTCTTTCTAGAGTTGTTGTATGCATGAGAATGGAAAATCAGTGTTTAGCTTTGTTAGAACTAAATACGATGGTGTGTTTGGAACTACATAGTTCCCTAGTTAGAACGATTTACTACGATCTACTGCTAATTTAAATGACATAGGAAAACTGAAAGGGAGAACTGAAACTGGGAAATTCCTCTGAAAGAGAGCGGACCTCTGTGTATATAAGGCCACACTCATGGAAGAAGGGCATTCACACTGCAGACTCTTGAAGCCTTGTCTTCAGCACCTAGACCATAGCAGGCAAGACTCTTCCTCTTTTCATCATGACCAGCAGGTGTATCCTCCAAACTGCTCTCCTGGTGTATTTCTCCACCACGGTTCTTGCCATGAACTATGACTTGCTTCGATTCCAACTAAGCAGCAGCAGTGTGGAGTGCCAGGAGCTCCTTCTGCAGTTGAATGGAACTTCTAAAGATTGCCTCAAGGACAGGATGAACTTCAAGATCCCTGAGGAGATCGCGAAATCTCAGCAGTTCCAGAAGGAGGACATCGTATTGGTCACCCTTGAGATGTTCCAGAAGACCTCGGATATTTTCAGGAGAAATCTCTCAAGCACGGGATGGAATGAGAGCATTGTCGAGAACCTCCTTGCCACACTCCACTGGCAGAAGGAACATCTGGAGGAAATCCTGGAGGACATCATGCAGGAGGAAAACTTCACCTGGGACCACAGGACCCTTCTGCACCTGAAGAGGTATTATCTAAGGATCGTGCGGTACCTGAAAGCCAAGGAGTACAGCGTCTGTGCCTGGACAATAGTGCAAGCAGAAATCCTCAAGAGCTTTTTCTTCCTTGATAAACTTACAGATTCTCTCCTTAACTGAAGATCTCTCAGCCTGTGCCTCTGGGAATGGACGATGTTGACAAGAATTTTGGGCATTCTTCAACTCACAGAGGCTCTGTAAGTGACTGACAAGCAAGATACTGTTTTTGAAACGACAAAGATTTTAACTTTTAAAATTAATTTATGCATTAAGTTATTTTTCTACTTGAACTTTCACCCTGGAAAATAAATTTTTTTTTTTATGAAACAGAAGTCAACATAGCAGTTTTAATTTCAAGTTGATTTCATTAGGCCTGTATATAAAATTACAGAGCACCTACTAGATGTTCTTTGTAAAATGTGCCTGCAAAATCGTATAGGTTCTGGCCTCTGCCTTCAAGGAACTTAAAATCCAAAGAAGCCATGTGGAATATGTAAAATGATAGATGATAAGGGGAGGCAAACCTTTTAGGAGAATAAATGGAACAACCTCTTCGGAATTAAAATGAAAGAGGCAGGCAGGTGGCTCTGGAATTAGGACAAAGGGTTCTACTGCTTCTATGCTCCTACTCTGTGCCCTCAGGCTCTCTGACCCTAAAGTTAGAATTTGACTGGCTATCAGGGCAACTAGGGGAATATTTCAGCTCTTGGGTTTGCCCTAAACTCATTCCTGTTCTTTGTAGGATGTTCTGCTTGCCCCCTTCCGCAACCCTGCAGGATTTTAAAATATTTATGTGCCCCCGTAAGCTAAGGGTGAGAAGTCACGGTACGCCTGTGGCAGTGTTAAGGAGCACTCCTTCCCTCGTACTCTTCCTGGACAGCTAAAATGTATGTGTGTGTCCGTGGAGTTGGGGGTCTCTGTCTCTTCCTGGGTACAAACACCATAGGGAAAAAGAACTCTGCTTTAGATCTCTGCTTTCTGGCTAGGTTTTCTCCCCATTTTGTCAGAAAAGCAAGTTTTCTCCTGGTCCCTGCTGCCCTGGTCATACAGAATTCCATCATCTGCTTTTCCTGATGATCTGCATCTCTGAACCACACATCCCCTGAAGCCAAATCTGAAACAGGTGTGGCAGATAGAGTCATTTCTGTCAAGTGGAAACCAGGAAGCATGCAGGAAAGGGAAATTCGGATGAGATAGTGAGGTCACTAACTTTTCTCAGGGATTACACTGAGAAAATACAGTTTTCCTAGGAGCTCCTCCAGGCATCTGGCCCCCCTGCACCAATTGGCCGGGTTTCTGTCTTTGTACTGAACCCCTCGGGAATTTACAATATTATGGCCTTTCCTGTCATTAGCTGCCGTCCAGACACTGCATCCCTGTATGTATGTAATTGGAAATAAGTCCTCCTCACAATCACCTCTCAGGTGGGCACAATTACATTATTGCTGTTTTACAGTTCCAGAAACTAAGTCTCAGATTTAAGAACTGCCCCAAGGTCACCATAGCTAAACGCATGGAGGTTTAAAAAAGTACAAAGGGCCAAATCATATAAGACTTTGTTCGTATCTAAGCATTTTCTCCCAGAGCAGTACAGAAGTCCGAGTTCCCTTTGAGGGCGTCAGCTTTGAGGAGAAGAAATCAGTATCGATCAGGGGTTTCCGAGAAGGCACTATAGTACGGGGCAGACAGTGAACTTGGGGCTCCCTCTTCTGACTCAAGGCCGGTAACACACAGACTATGGGACCAAGAAGTGCTATATTCCCTCCTGGATCTGCTGCGTTTGTCTCAAGACAGGTGAGGTCCTGGTGAAGCAAGAAAGCTTCCCTCTCCCCAAAACTCCTCACCTTCCACTACGTCACACCCCAGCTCTGCCAAAAGCCTTCCACAGATGTGCTTCCTTTTGCCAGGGATTCAAAGACAAGATGGGCACGGAGAAATGCAGACTAATGGGTCATGGTTAGAACTGCCGAGAAGTCTCTCTCAGCAGTGGGTCCCAGCTGCCCATCGTCTTCCCTAGGCTGAGGATACTAAAGAAGTCCCAGCAAGAGGCTCTTCTCTGCTCACCACTAAATTGGCCCAGACACCGAGGGGCTGGAAAGTTCTGCTCAGCATGTGTCCCGGGGGCCAGAATGCCAGAGGAAAGACTTCTTCCGGATACCCATGTCACCACTGAGTATGTCAGCCCATCTACAATACCCAAAGTACATCCGTCACCAGGAGAGCTTAAACGATAATTAGTATTTAATTCCAATAAGGATGAGGAAGGCTTGCTTGAAAGCACAAGTGCGAGTAGGTGCCTGTCTAAACAACAACATGTCAGGAGTAAAGTTACTGTTTCCGCGGGCACCAGAACACCTCAGAGGAGAGCGCTCATTCAGGGAAATATTGATGAGCCTCTTGAGGTTGTGGATATGCTAACCCAAGAGGCCATGCACCACCCTGCTGTGCTTTTGTGTGGGTCTGTGTCTGAGGAGGAAAAAAGACAGAGAGAAGCCCATCAGCAGCTCTGTGATGGTCCCAGAACAAGATGGCAGTGAAGATTTTCCCGTGAGGGCAAAGAAAGGGCTTTTAAGTACGAGGATGTCTCACATGCAACTTAAAAATTAGGTCCCATGTTTTGATGAAAACGTCTCCCCCCGTACCTCAGTGGAGATGGCCACCAGCACAAAGTTCCCATGTGTGTAGGACTCATAGAGGGCATCCAGGTCTGAGTTTGAAATAACGTGGGGAAGTGGGATCAGGGGGCCAGACACCCACTCAGGAACCAGATGAGTGGGGACACAAGGCAGAGCCAGGACATGAAGCCATTTTGCCCCCGCCTGCCTCCCACCTGAGGAATCCAAGGAATTCTGAGGACTCTTCGCCTCCACAGTCAGGGGTTAGGAGGTGGGAAGTTTTTTCTCGAAGGCGCTGGCAAGCATTTGGGTAACATAGAAGTACATGAATCCTGCCCCACCCTATGGGCCTGTAGACACGGGGTACCTACATATATTTGTATGGAACTTTTTGCAGTTAACAAAGCAGATATTTAGGCACTTTGGGTGTCAGTAGGCACATTTAGGTACTCGGATACATCTGATACAGGGACTTGTTCATAAAATAGTCTTTAAAAAAATGAGAAGAGGGGTGCCTGGGTGGCTCAGTTAGTGAAGGGTCCAACTCTTGATTTTGGCTCAGGTCATGGTCCCGCTCCCTCTGCCCCTCTGCCCCTCTGCCCCTCCCCCATCCCCTGCACTCTTCCTCCCGCCCCTCTCTCTCTCAAATAAATATATAAATCTACAAAAAAAAAAAAAAGGAAAGAATAAGCCACAGATTGGGCAAAAATGTTCACACATCACGTATCTGATAAAGGAGTTATATCCAGAATGTATTTTTTAAATAAAAAATACTCTCAAAACTCACCAATAAGAAAAGAATCAACCCAATAAAAAAACGGGTGGTCTATGAGTGGATACTACACCAAGAGATACATGAGTAGCAAATAGGTATATGGAATGACTGAAGACTTCATGAATTTGTGTGTGGGGCTTAGGCCAGATAATGAATGTGAAATGGTTTTTTGGTTACGAAGGAGCCCATTCCACTGGGAGGACCTACCCTAGCCACTGTCCTTTCTGAGAAAGGTCCACCAGCCATCATGGTCGACTTGTATATGTGATACACGTGAGGTCTGTCCAGCAGAGGAGGTTGGGCCGTGATCAATACCCACTTCTGTCTTGATTAGTCCAGCTGTGAGACATACAGAGAGAGCCAGCAGTTGGTAGTCATGTCAGAAGGTGAAGTGCACCCAGGACCAGACCTTGCCAATTGCAGACCTTTTCTCAATATCTGTTGTACTGATGGGAGTAGAACCTCAAAAACTGTTTTATGAATTTATTCTTTCTTTCTCAGTGTTAATTGTTGCTTCTCAAGCATCAGTTTGTCTAAAATCCTCTAGCGTAGTTGGTTTAAAATAATAAACTCGCAAGATTGGACTAGAACTGCTAGCATGGACATACACTCTCCTAATTTAGGTGGGATCAAGTTAGACACTTGACTTGTGAATTAACTTGGTGCACACTCCAGAAACGTGTTCACTATCAATTACCACCAAATCAATGGTAATCTGGCTTCAACTGACATTCCGTTTCAAAATTTCCATTTCATGGAAATCCATGTCATGTGTTCTTAGGAAACCTGATGCACATTATTTAAATTTTATCTCCCAACAGTTATCCTAGAAATAAGAGAAAAATGAAGCCCACTTTGAAATGGAGTTCACTCTGCACCTCCCCCCACTCAAGCGCTCTCTAAATAAACAAACAAACAAATAATCTTAGAAAAAAAAGAAATTGTAGTATTTCCAGATAGTGGACTACTATTCAGCAATCAAAAGGAATGAATGCTCAATATACTTAACAACGTGGATGAATCTTGAATAATTATGCTGAATATAAGAAGGCAGACTTTATTTTTTTTATTTATTTATTAAAAGACTTTATTAATTTGAGAGAGAGAGCGTGCAAGCACGAGCAGGGGCAGGGGCAGAGGGAGAGGGGCAGGGGAAGCAGACTCCTCACCAAGCACAGGGCTTGATCCCAGGGCCCTGAGATCTTGACCTGAGCCACAGTCAGATGCTTAATGGTACTGAACCACCCCGATGTCCCTAGTCTTTCATAATTTGAAAGGTTGCCCAGAAACGGATCAATAGCTTCGCATCTAAAACTCTGAGAAGAGCCCAGGGCACTCTATATGCTGCAAACCCCACCGCGTGCATTGCGAGTTGCAGAATACAAAGTCCACGGAAACGATTTCGTCTCTCTCTCTCTCTTTTTTATTGTGGTAAAAAATACAAGACATAAAATTTACCATTTAAACCACTTTTAAGTGTACGGTTCTGTGGCATTAAGTACATTCACATATTTGTGCAACCTTCACCACTGTCCATGTGCAGAACTGTTGTTATCTTCCTCAACTGGAACCTCTGTACTCATTGAACGCTGTGCCGTTTCCCCCTCCCAGCAGCCCCTGGCAATCGCTCTTCTACTTTCTGACTCCAGGTGCTTCATCTAAGTGGAATCATATAATAGGTGTCCTTTTGGGATTGGCTTGTTTCATTTTGCATGGTGTCTCCAAGTTTCATCCATGTTGTAATGTGCGAGGATTTCCTTCCTTGTTAAGGCTGAATAATATTCCCTTGTGTATCTATATCACATTTTAGTTGCCTGTTCACCCACTGAATCCAGCAGTGGACCCTTGAGTTGTTTCTATCTTTTGGCAACCGTGAGCAATGATGCTGTAAATACCTCCTGGAGTCCAACTTTCAGTTCTTTTTTTTTTAATAAGATTTTATTTATTTATTTATTAAAGATTTTATTCATTTATTTGCCAGAGAGAGAGAGATAGAGCACAAGCAGGCAGAGAGGCAGGCAGAGGCAGAGAGAGAAGCAGGCTCCCCACTAAGCAAGAAGCCCAACGGGGGCCTCGATCCCAGGACTCTGGGATCATGACCTGAGCCGAAAGCAGAGGCTTAACCAACTGAGCTACCCAGGTGTACCCAGCTTTCAGTTCTTTTAGGTATATTTCCACAAGTGGAATTATAGGATCATATGATAATTCTATACAGAATTTTTTAAGGAATCACCAAAGCAATTATTTTTAAGTTCTGTCTTCATAGTGCAAATATTTGCAACAATAACAGAATCCAAACACAACAATAACAGCCACATTTCTTAAAGATACATGTTCTGCAAGGGACTCTGCTAAGTGTGCTATAAATATACACCATCTTATTTAATTCTCCTGAGAACCCTAGGAGGGAAGTATTAAGAAAACTAAGGCTCAGTAAGGTTAAGTAACTTACCCAAGCCCACATTTGTTTAGAAAGAAAAGAAAGAAAGAAAGGCAGTCATATTTGGAACCAGAAACCATATATATATTTTTTTATTTTTATTTTTATTTTTTTAAGATTCTATTTCTTTATCTGACAGAGAGAAAGCGTGTACACAAGCAGTGGAAGCCGCAGGCAGAGGGAGAGGGAGAAGCAGTCTCCCCACTGAACAGGGAGTTGGATGCAGGGCTCGATCCCAGGACTCTGGGATCATGACCTGAGCGAAAGGCAGACGCTTAACTGACTGGGCCACCTGAAGACCATACTCTGAACTGTCATCTTCTCCAAATGTTAGTTTTAATCCAAGTACACAGCACTGATTACTGTGATTTAGAGAGGGAACAAGAAGCCCTCCAGTGGCCCCAGCTCCTGGCTTTGCTGCAAGTGCTCTGAGGACCTTCTGTACATCCAAGTGGCTACTCCCTTCACTCCAGCAGTTTGTCTCCCTGCCACCCCCATGCAGAGAAGGACTCGCTCCCTCTCTCTCTCTAGAGAGACTCGTAGGAAATTCCCACTTGCTCTCTCTCCAGACTCTACAGAGAATATTTTCACTTAGGTTTTCAGGAGGCAATTGTCTGCGCCCTGAGTCATAGTTTTCCCTGGCAAGGCTGCATTTCCTGCTCTCCACCACCGCAGTCCTTCCCAGGCTGGCAACACAGCGCGGTATGCAGTTTCCTTTTCAAGTCTGGCACCGGCTTGCTTTCCTTATCTCACAGGAACACTTAAGAACCTGTGTTATTTAATGAAACACCCAACAAATTTCTCTTTCCTTTCACTTTTCAATTTCTTGGCTCGCGTTCTCTCTCTCTCTCTCTCTCTCCCTTTTTTTCCCAGTGAAAACCTAGAGGTAGGGCAAATAGTTTTCAAAGCAGAAAGTGACTGACTAATCCAGAAATGTGTGCATGGGAAGTCTGTGAATTTGAAAATCCATATATATATTTTTTTCCTTTTTGTTGTTGTTGTTGTTTTTCTTTTTAGTAGGCTCCATGCCCTGCATGGAGCCCAACACAGGGCTTGAATTCATCACCCTGAGATCAAGACCTGAGCTGAGATCGAATCAGATGCTTAACGGACTGAACCACTCAGGTGCCCAAAAGTCCAAATATTTTTAAAAGGTTCTTATACCAAGAGGAAAAGGCATGACATAGAATCATACAAACCTGAGAGCTAACGTGGGTTCTGCCACTTTCTAACTGTATTATCTTGAACAAGATATGTAAATTGGAGATAATCATACCTCGAACTCTTGAGGAATAAATGGAATAATAGGATGTATGCCTTGATCCTGCACTGAGCCTTGTCTATGAAAATGCCCAGTGTTGTAGCACCTGACTGGCTCAGTTGGTTAAACGTCTGCCTTTGGCTCAGGTCATGATCCTGGGGTGCTGAGATGGAGCCCTGAGTATGGCTCCCCACTCAGCGAGGAGTCTGCTTCTCCTTCTCACTTTGCTCCTCCCCCTGGCTTGTGCTCTCCCACGTTCTTTCTCTCAAATGAATAAATAAAATATCTTTAGAAAAAAAATTTTAAATGCCCATTTACTTAATTGAAAGTGAATAAAAATTATAAAAATTCTCACACAGAATTAGGTGGGCTTCTGGAATATACTTTCCAAAATCTTATACAAAAAACAAGTTCTTAATAAAGTGATAGTAGGTAGCCATATTGCTCTTATAATGGGATCTAATGTCATTTTTACAAGTCATATTTATGGATATTAGGATAGTATTCAGCATCTATGATTACCAAGTATAAATAAGACTTCTCTAAAATTCCAATTTCAGCATTTGTGTAAGTGGCCTCTAGTAACTTATTTAAGAAGCAAAACCAATTGGGTACCTGGCTGGCTCAGTTGGTTGGGTGGCTGCCTTCGGCTCGCGTCATGATCCCAGGGTCCCGGGATTGAGTCCCACATCAGGCAGGAAACAGGGAGCCTGCTTCTCTCTCTGCCTGTGACTCTCTCTCTCTCTGTCTCTCCTGAATAAATTTTAAAATATTTATATAAATACTCTAAAAAAAAAAAAAAAGAAGCAAAACCAGTTGTTTCACAGATCTTTGAAATGTCAAGAAAAAAAGTTGGGGAAAACACTGTGGGGAAGGGTGAACAGAAAGAATAGTCGCCTTTCGCTGATCTGCTCTCGTCTGTCTGAACTGTGCTCAGCACTGCACATACTACATTGGACGTCTGTTGTCCGCCTGGCATGGAGGGCCGCCACCTTCGGCTGTGGGAGTGGGCGTCCAGGTCCAGCCACACAACATGTGCTGGGCACACCTGTAGGTGGTGCTCTTCTCTGGTGATCCTGACACAACCCCCATGGGAAGAAATGCTTAAAAATAAAGTCAACTTAAAGGACAAGCAGAAGGGAAAGACAGATGAAGACACGTACCTTAAAATATTATTTGAGCCATGCCTAAAGGTTTATGTCCTAAAATGTTTAAGCTATCTGAGCTGTGAATAGAATTAGAGGGGACTGGAAAATAAGCTAGAAATCCACCCAACCACTCAGTAACCTCTCTTGCCTTTGGAGGCTACCCGTCTGTTTCCTTCAGCCCAAGTTTCAGGAAGCCTGCTCCAGATAGAGCTGCCTGTCCTCAGAAGCATGGAAGGGCTCCTGAAGGCCTTGCCGGACTGGCCCTTTCTTTGCTCTTCCGGTGTAAGCTGATGTGTGATACATGAAGCCTCCTACAACCTCACCACGGAATGCTTTAAAGTGAGGTTCAGAGAAATCTCTGTAGAAAGAGAGCCAGGCCTTCAGAGTCAAACTGTCTTCTTGTTTCTAGTGAAAAGTTCCCTGGTCTTGGAGGCACATAGCTTTTCTGGTCCTTTCATGCAATTCAACAAACATTTCTTAAATGTGCAATGCGTACCAGACCCTATGCTAAGCCCTGAGCTTACATGGACAAACAAGACCCTACATTATACTCAGGAAACTCATTTTCAGGGGGAAACAAACAGATAAGCAAATGGCTAAAAATGATAACATGATGAAAAATGTCACTCTAACAAAACAGTGCCTCACAGAAGCCCAGATGAATGTACAGTCTGCCCTGCCTGACGGGATTTGAGCAGCCCTCATGGAGAAGGTATCTGCACTTCAATTGTGAAGAGATAGCAGCATTTTACAATGAAAAGAATGGGAGAGAGGACATTTCCAAAGAAGAGTGGTCTGAACAAAAGAATTAGAGTCCTGAGGACACATAGGCTCTTTCAGGGGACGGCATGGAGTACAGTGTGAGCAGATGGCAGGAACTGGGGAAGAGAGTGGGAAGGAAAAGAGGCTGGAATTTAAGTTGGGATGGATGCTGAGGACTTGGAGAGCTGGGTCTTTGAGGAGAGGAGTGGCCTGGGCAGATGACCCTTGAGACAGGAGACTGATCAGAGCAGGGAAGGATGGATTAGAGCAGGAGGAGACCAGAGCTCCAGAGGCTCTGAGGGTCTGAGCATCAGGGGGATGGCAGCCTGAACCAACTGAGCACAGGCCAGTTTATAGACACATGTTGTGTGGATTCAGTTCTGGAGAAATCTCTCAGCCTTAAGGTACTCTTTTCTCTTCACAGTAACAGCTTATCTCCAATGTTGCCATTGCTACAGAGACACTCTTTGAAAGGACTGAAATGAACAATGCACAATCAGACTGAGAAGCAACCTTAGTCTCATTAATGAACCACCCCTCTAGCCTCAGAAGCTGTTCTCAGATGCTCAGATGCTCTCAAAAGAGCATCGCCAGCATCTCGAAATTAGGCCTTGAGGGGTCTTTAAAAGCAGGGACCACGTACAACTGGCCGGATACAAGAAATCACTTGAAGAAGTTAACATCCTCTATGTGTGTGCAAGGTAGAAGTCCATTTCTGTACAGGACAGAATACTGCTCTGGCCTGCTTGTGTTTCAGCTGCTTTTCCTGGGCATATTTAGAAGGCTTTCCTATTCGGAGATGGGTATGGCCAAGCTTTCAGCTGACAGGGTGGGGCGTGTGCCCTGCTCTCTGGCTCATCCAGCAAGCCCATCACAGTTCTCTACTCAGTGTCCCCTCTCTCACCCGCAAATGGCAGTCTCTTAATCCTGCCATAACAGAGTACCACAAACTGGGAGGCTGAGAAAAACAGGAATTTGCTGTGTCACACTCCGAAGGCTAGGAATCTGAAGTCGAGGTGTCGACAAGGTTGGTTCCGTCAGAGAGCTATGAGGCAGAGTCTGTCCACTGTCTCTCTCCTAGCTTCTTGTGGTTTCCTGGAATCTTGGGCATTCCTTGGCTTCTGCTGCATCACCTGTTCTTTGCCTTCTTCCATACCTGGTGCTCTCCCTGTGTGCATGTCTGTGTCCAAATTTCCACTTGTTATAAGGACACCGGTTAGACTGGATTAGGGAGCTCATCTTAACTCATTACATCCACAGCAAGCCTATTTCCAAATAAGGTCACATTCTGAGGTACCAGGGGCTTAGGACTTTAACATATAAATTTGAGGGGGACACAACCCAATACATAACAGAGGGGAAGATGAAATATCCCTTGCTTTTTTCTCCTCGGTTCGACTTTGTGCTGGGTAAGGAAAAGTTGATCAGCTCTTCTGTCTTTTGCCCTAAAAGAGCATCGCCATTTTCTACCTCAGCTTCTTCAGCTGTGGCAGCCCTGGAGCTGGGGCACAGATTTCTTCTTTCCTTGAAATGTTCCTATGAAGTCAAAGTGAAAACCAGTCAACTAAAATGCCATTGACATTTTCACAGACTGTTGAAATCATCCTTTTCATTTTACTTGCTGTAGACTTCATAGTTTGGAGGACAAGAAAATATTTGGTGAATTAGCTTTAGACCAAGGTCTCTGTTGGGTGTGTGTGTATCCATGCCGCTGTTGAGGAAGGGGAACCAAGTGTAGGGAGGGAGAAAAACTTAACACTAGCTTCTTCACCTCCAGGCTGCAGCTTGAGCTCTCCTAAAATCCAACGTAGCTGAATCCCAAGGATTAATTTTCTACTCTGTACCCCACCCCTGAAACAGTAAATGTGGTCTGCGTGACAGATTCACTTCCTATTTATTTAGCTTTGTTCTTGTTTCTTAGGGCCTAATAACGTTGGATTTATTAAGCCAACAGTGCCCAGATTTTCTGGGCCACATTATAATACTTTCCGTGATGATCAACCAAGGTTTCATTCTTAAACTGATTCATCCTAAACCCTTTGATTTCCCCCAGGCTCTGTTGGCTTCGGGAGGTCTATAAAAATATAAATGTCTAACCATAGAAGAGTAATTAAATAAATCATGCTACAGCCTCAAAAGGAAATACTATGTAGCCATTAAAAACGATCATGCTAGACCAGCAAATAACCCTCAGTCAATAAGCAAACCACTTATGTGGTTGTATTTATGTAGGCAAAATACTGGTTCCCAGAGAGAAGTGTTTTCGTGTGATGCCTTTTTGAAAAATGAAAGAAGCACTTCAAATGTATTACTGAAATGTTTCCTTTTTAACATATAAGAGCATTTAAACATGATTTCCAGTTTATTTTATATGTGCTGGATAGGAGCATTTCAGCTCACACACAAAAAAATACGTTAGCTGATAAGAAGAGGTTTAATATCGGGGAAAGATTTTTTTTGACTGAAATTAATTTTAAAGCCATTTGAATACACACTGAGGGATATTAAATCAAGAGTCTGAATGATCCTAGTGTTCTGAATAACTTCCATCCCCCGGACATGCTAGGCAGACTAACTTACATGTTCTGTAATGACTCACCTGGCTATAAATTCACAAGTGTCATGTGTTAACATATTTAGAATCATTAAATATATTAAGAAGTGAATTTAAATAAAAAAAAGATTATGCTACATCTGTATGCCTTAACTTACAATTATTCCATAGTCAATATACTGTTAAGTGACAAAGATACATTTTAAAAGAACATACAAACTATAATCCCATTTTTGTGAAAAAATATATATACTACACATGCATACAGTAAAGCCTAGAATTATGTCAATCATAAGTTCTAAATGAAATAGTATAGTGAGCATCTCTAAGTGACAGATTTGTGGGTGGGTTTTTTTTCTTCTTTGTACTTTTCCTGAATGTTTAGCACATTCAGGAGTAGGTAATGGCTTTTCTTGACCATTTAATAATAAAATAACAATAATTTTGAAAACTGAAATACATTGTATTCCGTCTTATCTCAACCCTGATGAGTCATTTGCCTTAGTGGTACCTTGACATTCCATGGGCTACACTGTGTCCCTGAGAAGAAGTGACTGGGAACATGAGAATAAGCTCCGCTGGATACAGTTATAAGCCCCAGTTTAGTTTTCGAGAATCACATAATGATATTATTTTTGATGTAATTTTAAAACACAATTACTCAGTCATAAACTCTTATCATTAAAAGAAAATTCACTAGTCTGGGATTTAGGAGACTTGATTACTTTTCTCTCTTCAGCTACTAGCTAGTGGGAAGATCTCTCTTCAGGACTTCATAGGGCCCCATGGAGATTTCAGAAGCTTGAGCCAACATGAATTTAGTTCTGTCTCTCAAAGATCTTTAGTTTTATCTGGTATCTATCTCTTTTAAGATTATAATCAAATAGAAAGAACTTTTCCTGGCAGTTTTACTTGACCTGAAGCAAAAGGTCTGGATTGGATTCTATCTATTTTTGAATCTATATTTGAAGCCTTATATTTTATAAAGTAATACCTATAAATTGTATGACCAACAAATTCCTTCACCTTTCAGGGTTCAGCTTCACTGCTTTAAAAATGAGCAAATAAAATGATCTATCTCTTTAAGATGTAAGACATGAGATATGACATCTAAATCTCCAGCACAATTCCTGGTATATAGGAAGTGCTAGACAAAGGTTGGCTCTTGTCGTCATTCACTTTATTGGTTACAGACCTCTACTCAAATATAGATTAAATCCAAGAAAAAACTGAAGTTTCCTTTAGCATACATTTTGATCAGCGTACATCTCCATGTCCATTTTGTTAAGCACAAATGGACTTTCATGTTAATGATACCCAGGAATGAAGGAGTTAAGGGGAAAAAAGAGAAATGATTCTATATCAGAATTTCCGGGGTACTGTCAAAAGAATTCTTAATTTGTAAAAACTTGAGAATCATCTTTTATCATTAGTAACCAGCAACCACAACTTAGAATGTTCTACTGAAATCGGCTCATTTTATAATAGTAGTTAAACAATGATTTGAAAAAAGCATTTCTTTTTCTAGATTCCTCATCCATTTCCATTCACAAGTCTTCCTTAAACAATTATATCTACACAGTTTTAACACTCGGGCTCATACAAAAATGGCCTGCGACTTAAGATAAACATTTTTGTTTTTACAAGCAGCACTTGAAAGTGCTCTTGTAATTGAACTCCCAAATTCCGAATCTCAAATGGAGAGCAGAGGATTTACCAAAAATGTGATGAAGAATCATGTTTTCATGTCCCTTCATTTTGGCAGGAACTCCTATTTCAATTGAAAACATTCCCTTACCATTACAGAAACCCAGAGGGCAATCATGAATTAAGACCTGGAAAAATAAAACTGAGAGGAAAGACTGGAATAACATGTGGTTGTCATTTTCCAGGCTACAGAGGGGGTGAAGTGGTTTTCCAGGGCTAGCTAAGAGAAGGGTAGCCCATGTACCACATTCACGTGGAGGGTAGACAGTAAAAATACAAAAAGATGGTGGTTTGCCTTTTTCTTTCATGGGGAAGCAGGTGTTGACTTGCCCTACGGTTAGGGCTGCTTAGTTGAGGATCTTGATGTCATTTTAAATTTGAGGTGAAGTTTTTCTATTTATATTGGTGGCCTCTCACAACTTCTCTGAACTGATAGGGTATCTTACTCAATCTGGCTTCCCTTCCATAATGATAAAATTTAGTAGGTTGTGGGACTTCCCCAAGACCACAGTTAGAAATTTGACTGGATATCACTATCTCTGAATTTTCAGTCTTACAAATTATTCTATCTATGTCCAAGAAGATGGAGGGAGGGAGGGAGGAAGGGAAGGGAAGGAAGGAAGGAAGGAAGGAAAGAAGGAAAAGTGGTGTTTTTGTTTCAAAAATATATTTATAATACCAGGTTGTAAAAGCAGTATTAACTTGTAGAAATCACTACATCATTCTTCTAGCCTCTTTTATAGCTTGTGGTCACCTGTCATGTTTAATCTCTGTTCATTGACCCCAGACTTAGATCCTGCTCAATCCACACTCAAGCAAACAAGACACAGACCTAAGATATTTTATTATTTATATGGGGATGACAACTCATCATCCCCCCATCTCAAGGCAGATATCACTAGCTGATGACAGGACTCTTTTCACACTCACACACACACCCAGATGAAGCCTCAGACTCCTCCTCGCTCTGGAACACTAACAACAATTGATTTGGGATGAGACCTCTTTGTCATCTCCAATTTAGAGCACAGTCCCCAATTTAGAAGCACAACTTCTTCACAGAATAACATTGCCTCTGCTACTTATGTGGTCCTTGGTACATTTAATCCTTCTGAAATTCACTTTCCTCACCCATGAAATGAGTATCATACCATTACCCCACATTGAGTCTATAATAAGATAATGTATATAAAAACACTATGAATAACTGTTATTACCTTTAATGTTATACAGTGGTTTGTTTTACTCCACTCATTTTAATTGTTCCCCTCATAATTAGCTTTCTCCCTCAGAAAATTCTGGCCTTACAGAAAATAGTGCCTCACCTAGCACAGTGCCTGCACATGATTGGTTCTCCATAAGCATTAGCCGCCCTCCCTGAGCCCCACGGCCTGTTCCTAACTCACTCCTAGTCATTCATCAACTAAGAGTGTTCACAGTGTTTTCACACCACCATCTGCCCCAGTTCAATAAATTGCAAAGCATACTGTCCCAGAGGATTGAAAAACAATATCTTGACTGGTTACATGAGTCTGCAGCATTATTTCCCAAAGAGGGAAAACTCTGGAAAGAAGTATGTCAGTGGCAGGGCCATCCAGGCCTTCCCCTCCCTAAGAGAATGATCACAATGCTGTTGTTCTGGTAGCAATGGTGACAAACACATTTCCTATGTGCCAGTCATCGATCATTAATCTTTATAACAATCACATGATAATATTATCATCTTCACTTTAGATATCAGGAAATTGTCACAGAGAAGTTTAACAACTTTCCAAGGTCAAGCAACTGTTAAGTTGATGTATTAGTGTTCTCCAGAGAAACAGAACCAGTAGGAAAGAGCGATGTAGATAGAGATGAGATTTATTATAGGATCGGCTCATGCAATTATGGAACCTAACAAGTCCCATGATCTGCCATCCGCAAACCAGAGAACCAGGAAAGCTGGTGATGTCATTCAGTCTGAGTCAAAAAGCCTGTGAATGGGAGTGGGGAAGGGTGGAGGGATGCCAATGGGGTACCAAATCAGACTTGGAATAAAGAATTATTTCCGAGGGATCCAGGACTATTTGCAAGACCACAAGTGTGGCAACTGTGCCTGGGAGGTCATCATTTCTGTTCGTTGAATAGCTTACCGCAAGACTTCAGGACCAAGAAATAGGTCACTTACATAAGTAACTAGTAGAGAGCTGATTGCTAGTATTGTTTTAGATGTTGCCTCAAACTACTGTGATATTTCTAAACAACTCTTAGTTTAATTCTTTTTGTGACTTAGGGTAATACTGTCAGTCAGTTTTCTGGATTGATAAAATTATTCTTGGGGCACCTGGGTGCTTGAGTATCCAACTCTTGATTTTCCCTCAGGTGGTGTTCTCAGGGTTGTGAGATTGAGCCCCATGTGGGACCCTGTTAGAGCCTGCTTGAGATTCTCTCTGTCTGTCTCCCTCTGCTCCTTCCCCAGCTAGTGTGTGCTGTCTCTCAATAGATGACATCTTTTAAAAATATTATCATATTTTAACAGGAAACAACGTGTGTTGGAGAGGATGAGGAGAAAGGGGAACCCTCTTACACTGTTGGTGGGAATGCAAGTTAGTGCAGCCACTTTGGAGGACAGTGTGGAGATTCCTCAAGAAATTAAGAATAGAGCTTCCCTATGACCCTGCAATTGCACTGCTGGGTATTTACCCCAAAGATACAGATGTAGTGAAAAGAAGAGTCATCTGTACCCCAATGCTTATTGCAGCAATGGCCACGGTCGCCAAACTGTGGAAAGAACCAAGATGCCCTTCAACGGATGAATGGATAAGGAAGATGTGGTACATATACACAATGGAGTATTATGCCTCCATCCGAAAGGATGAATACCCAACTTTTGTAGCAACATAGACGGGACTGGAAGAGATTATGCTGAGCGAAATAAGTCAAGCAGAGAGAGTCAAGTATCATATGGTCTCACTTATTTGTGGAGCATAACAAAGAACACGGAGGACATGGGGAGATGGAGAGGAGAGGGAGTTGAGGGAAACTGGAAGGGGAGATGAACCATGAGAGACTATGGACTCTGAAAAACAATGAGAGGGTTTTGAAGGGGCGGGGGGGTGGGAGGTTGAGGAACCAGGTGGTGGATAATAGGGAGGGCACGTACTGCATGAAGCACTGGGTGTGGTGCAAAAACAATGAACACTGTTATGCTGAAAATAAACAAATAAAAAAAATCACTATCTCAAAGGGAAAAAAATATGTTATCATAGTTTAAAATGCACTCTGACAGTGTGAGGATTGTATCCACCAGACCTTCAGCAATACCCAAAGAGCACTATTGTGTATATTTTCCCATAGACACAGAAAGAGCAGGTCCAACCAGCAGGATAAACCCTCTTGGAAGCTGATGCACCTCCAGGAGCCAAGCTTTACGCAGCCCTGCCTGCTCTTCTGCCGCAGGGCAGATGGGGACATTCAGGGTTGTGCTTTACTGAGACCACAGACATCTCAAAGATGAACTCATTCACATTTGGGTGTAGCTGTCAAATCACCAAAGTCAAATATGTTAAATGTCTAATCACCAAAGATCTTCACCACAGTATGTTTTGGGAAGAAGAGCTAACAGTTTGCTTGTCAGAATATTTCTGATGCTCAAAGGAATTTTTGAACACATTTGCTCTCTGAGAGAGAAGGAACCTTAGTTCAGGAAGAGCAGAAATGAGACTCTGAGGACCTTCTCTTCTCAATATGGCATCCTATCTCCATTTCTTCAATAAATTTAATCACTTATTCTCCACAGCAGTCTTCCTCTGGGTCTTTAAATGTGCTCAGCCTCCCAAATGTGGAGAAAACCTTCCCTTGATAGTAATATCCATGATTTTCCTGGAATAGGATTCTTTACCATCTCCAAGGAGCATTAGGGGATTACCTGCCAATATTCTTAATGGGAGCTATTTCAAGTAACGTTGTACACCATTTCATGAGTAGCTCATCCTCTCCTGGCATCAAGCCAGGTTGGGGTAGGGTGGGGAGCCAGTGCAAAGATTCCTGGGTTCAGAAAGCTCAAAGTGCAGAAGAGGCAGACCCAAAAATCACTCTAGATTATGGCAAGCATAAAGCCTGAAATGAGAAAGAAGACCCAAAGAGGGGGAAAGAGATAGGACAGAGTCAAAGGCCATCAGTGGGCCACAGAGGGTTTAAAGAGCAGGAAGTGGTTAACAACGTCAATGGAAGGAGAAAGCCCAGGAATATAGGGTCTGAAAGACAGGCCAAGTTGGCTGTGAATGGAAGGGGGGAGATAAGGCAACAGCTGGAGCAAAAGCACAGTCAAGGGAGAGGAGTCTATTAGCTGTGTCTTTATGTGCCTTGAGGGTGATAGATTCAACTTCTTTAATATGACAGCTGCCCCGAAAAATGTGATGGTGACGGACGGCTATCTGAACAGCTCCAGATGTAATTAAATTAAGTCGGAGGGGAAAACACATCCTCTGAAACGCAGGCTGAGATTTTAGATTAGTGTAAAGACTAGCCAGTATTCTGTTTGTTTAGTAAATACCACCTTCTAGAATTCTGAGGCACATTTATTTAAATTCAGTATCTAAAAAGCAATTTTTTGTGTAAAGGCAGTTTTCGATCCCTTGAGTTGGCCTGAGTTGAAATCTTAGGTTTACGGCATGCTGGCCATGTTAATCCTGGGTAAGTTACCTAAATTATCTGTATTTCAGTTTCCCCATCTATAAAATGGAGATATTAATATTATACCATCATACCCTTGCCAGAGAACCAAGTGAGTTAATTCACATTATGTGTTCAGAATAGAGACTAGCAATTCAACCGTCAACATGTGTAGCTATCCTCATGATTATTATGCTCACTAATATCATGATTTGGTCTTGTTTTAGTCATAGTTCTCATAAACAGAAGGCAGTTTATTTTCTTTATTTTACATATGAAGCAAAAATGACTGCATGTGAGTAAATGATTTGCTTTGAGCCTTACTCAGAATTAGACCAAAGCTCCCAAACCTTCACTCATACACACTTTAGTCTTTGTTTAATATGAAGAGATCTTTACACCAAGGGCATCGCAATTGCAAGACAGTCTGAAATTATTTTATACATAAGATCTGAGGCAGTAAACGTGTGTGTGTGTGTGTTTGCACGCACATAGGCTCAAGTTTTCTTGAGCCTGCACTGGGATCACACCTGCACTGGGATCACGAGGTCCACAATAGTGAGATAAAATCTAATTATATTACAGCAAAAAATAATAACAATAAAAGAAATTAAAAGGAAGACGTACTGAAATGTACTGAAACATCCAAACTGATGTATTTCATGGTCAGCCCTACACTCTATGGGCCTTGAGAGAGCTAGGATAAGAGTATGAACAAAACCGCAAAACACCACCAAGGTTTTATGCAAGAAACACACCAGTGAAGCCACTGTCCTGATTTTCCATTTATAAAGGAGTCACAGGGTGCCTGGGTGGCTCAGTGGGTTAAAGCCTCTGCCTTCGGCTCAGGTCATGATCCCAGGGTCCTGGGATGGAGCCCCACATCAGGCTCTCTGCTCAGTGGGGAGCCTGCTTCCTCCTCTCTCTCTCTCTCTGCCTGCCTCTCTGCCTACTTATGATCTCTGTCAAATAAATAAATAAAATATTAAAAAAAAAAAAAGAGTCACAACATGCTTATCCATCCTTGAAATGCCTGCCCTCAGCCCCTTGTGTGGCACAAAGTTGGCCTGTGAGAGATGTCAGTTTGTTGAATTGAACAAAAAGTTAAATTGAAGAGTGGAAAGTAATCTAAATGTCCCTTTGAAAGTAGGCAGGAGTATTATAACTATTACAATTCGGAAAGCAAGTTGAAACATTCAGCAGATTCAGAATCTGTAGCAATTGAGGAGGTAATTCTAAATAAGAAAGAAAAACAAAAATCAGTTTTATTAAGTATTGGAAAACACCAAATAATCACAATTTGGGGAATAGATTTCTCTTTCATGCTATATGTAAACTAAAACAAAACAGAAACAACTTTAGCTGGAAAGTCAGGTCAGCTGGAAAGCAAAAGGGAGAATGAAGAGGGAAAGGAACAACACTCACATGCAGGTAGGGACTAAACAAAATATGGTAGGGGTTCCTTCATTCATTCATTCCTGCCAGCTCCCCCTCATTCCCAGAGCTCTTAAAGGCGTCAGTGCAGACAGCATGAGATAACAAGTTTTATCTATAGCTGTAGCTAAGTTTTTGGTAAAAGGTTACATTGTATTTAAAGTTTGATTTTAAAAGTCAGGAAAGTAGATATTATATTTTACAACAATTTATATCAAAAATCTACTTTTTTTTAGATTCTTGTGATGGAATAATAAATTGTTAGTAATGTAGAAAACTAGCCTGTATAAGTGATTCTGATTCTGCCCATGATGGAATCCTTAGTATCCCCACCACGACTAATCAGAAACTCGACAAAAGACATCAATCAACTGTTTTCAGTACTGAACATTTATATATTTAAATATTGTCTCATATCGAACCAGTGAATAAAGTTTAGGAAGTGGTATGGGGCGCCTGGGTGTCTCAGTCAATTAAGCGTCTGCCTTCGGCTCAGGTCATGATCCCAGCCCAGGGTCCTGGCATGGAGCCCCACATGGGGCTCTCTTCTCAGTGGGGAGCTTGCTTTTCTCTCTCTCTCTCTCCCTCTCCCTCTCTCTCTCTCTCTCTCTCTCTCTGCCTGCACCCTATCCCCCACCATGCTTGTGCTCTCTCTGTCAAACAAATAAATAAAATCTTAAAAAACAAACAAACAAAAATAGGTAAAGCAAGGTATACATTCACACCTGCTTTCTGTCTGAGGGCACTTCCTAAATTGTGGCACCCGGAAGTAAATCCCAGAGAGCAGTACTCTTTCTGGGCAGAGAAAACAGAGACCAGAGTTTGAGGCTAATGAAGTTGCTGGAAACTGTGCTGTAAGAAATTTAAATGGAGAGGGGCACCTGGGTGGATCAGTTGGTTAAGCACCTGCCTTCAGCTCAGGTTGTGATCTCAGGGTCCTGGAATGGAGCCCCTCATCAGGCTCCCTGCTCAGTGGGGAACCTGCTTCTCCCTCTCCTTCTACCCCATCCCCCTGTTCATGCTTTATCTCTCAAATAAATAAATACATACATAAAATCAAGAAATCAATCAATCGATCAATCAGTCAGTCAGAAGGGAGAGAGCTATGTGTAGTGACAGAGTTCCAGATGTTTGCCAAGGCATCTCCCTGTGTCTTTGCCCAGGGCAGTGCTCTGTGCTACCTGGCTGTCAACAGCTACTGAGTGCTGTATGCCGAACAGAAATCCCAGAGATTCTCCAGCAGAGAAAGATATGGGAGTTCCCCCCACCCAGAGTAGAAAGACTTCACTAAATACCGTGGTTATTTACTTGACACTCAAGAAAAGTCATACCCCAGAAGGGCTACTCTAACCCTCCAGTCATGACTACTTTAGACCTTGAAACAAAAGATAAAGTCTTTTTTTTTTTTTTTTAAGATTTTGTTGATTTATTTGAGAGAGAGGAGAGCATGAGCCGGGAGTAGGAGCAGAGGGAGAGGCAGTCTCCCTGCCGAGTGGAGAGCCCAATGTGAGATTCGATCCCAGGACCCTTGGATCATGACCTGAGTCAAAGGCAGAAGTTTAACCCACTGAGCCACCCAGGTGCTCTAAAAAAAAAAGTCTTTAAAGCAGTCCTAGAGAAAAGATGCATAACATACAGGGAACAATAAGAATTATTGATGGCATCTCACCAAAACAATGTCAGCTAGAAGGCTATGGAAGGATATTTTTAAAGTACCAAAAGAAAACAAATAGCAAAAACAACCTATTAAGCAAGGATTCTATATATAGTAAAAATATATTTTAAAAATAAGGTGAGGAGAACTGGGTGGTACAGTTGGTTAATCATCTAGCTCTTGGTTTCAGCTCAGGTCGTGATCTCAGGGTTGTAGGATCAAGCCCCATGTCAGGCTCCACACTCAGCAGGGAAGTCAGCTTGAGATTCTCTTTCCCTCTCCCTTTCCCTCTGCTTCTCCTCCTGCACATGTGCTCTCTTTCTCTAAAATAAATAAATAAATCTTTAAAAAATAGAGTGAAATAAAGACAAAAACAGAATTCACTGCTATAAGCCTTATATTACAGGAAATATTTTTTAAAGTTCTTAAGATAAAGATAAATGATATCAGATAACAATAAGAATCTCTGTGAGGGAATAAAGAATTGCAGAAATGGCAAATATATAGTAAATACAAAGGCCTTTCCTCATTTAGAATTTATTTAGAAGAGAATTGACTCTCTAACACACACACACAGAACTTATTGTGGGATTTATCACATATGTAGGAGTAAAATGTATGAAAGAACCGAAATAGCAGAAATAATGGGAGAGGGGAAAATGGAAGAATTCTGTTTTAAGTTCCTTACAATACATGTGATATATGTGGTATAATAATGAATCCAAGGTGGATTATAATAAGTTAAGGATGCACATGATAATTCTTAAGCAACCACTACAATATAAAGAAAAATAGAGCCAAAAAGCCAATACAGGAGATGAAATGAAATCCCCCCAAATACTTGGTAATTCCAAAAGTGCCAGGCAAGGAGAGAAAAAAGGTTAAGCTGGGCAATTAGAGAAGACAAAAGATGGCAGATATTATTAACCCTATAGCAATAATTGCACTAAGTATAAACTAAATAATTAAAAGGCAGAGATTGTCAGACTGGGTAAAAAAGTAAGACCCAACTATATGCTGTTTACAAAAGACATACTTTATTCATTTTTTTTCAGTAAATATTATTTAAATACAGACATCATTCTGAGATGTTTGGTCTTCACAATGTGTGGTTTGCATACTGAGCATCTGGTTTTGTGGAAAGAAGTATTCTTCCACTACAATTTTGATCTCTTATAGCAATGGCTCTATCATCCCATATACAAAAGACACACTTTAAATATAAAGAAAAAGATAAGCTAAAATGAAAAGGACAGAAGAGGATACATACCATGCAGACACCTGTAAGAAAGCTCATGTAATTTTATTACTATCAAAGTAGACTTCATACTTAACAAAATATTAGCAAATGAATCCACTAATAAGGATGATACATCATAAGTTGGTGTGGGGTTCATCCCAGTAGTACAAGGTGAGTTCGTCACATTAACAAATATAATTTCAATCTATGGGCATTGTTTTGATATCTTTTGCCATACAAACACATTTTCTATAATCCTGTCTTGGCTGAACAGCCTTTCCCAACACCAAGGTAGTCCAAATAATCATCTAAATTTTTTTTACACTTCCTTTACATATAATTTTTTAATCCATTAGGAATTTGCTTTTATATGTGCTTTGTGATAGTATTCCAACTTCATTTTCTTCTACATAGATTAACCAGGTGCGCCAGCCATTTGTTAAATATGTAATCTTTTTCCCGTGGAGTTGAAATTTTGACATTGTCAAACATTTAGTTCCTCTATATATTGAAACCCAAATCTGGGATCTTGATTGTTTTCCATTATTCCATTTGTTTGTTCCTCTCCTAATATAATGTCTGGCAATGTATTTTATTGCCTGGTAGTGCAAATCCTTCTCGCTGTTCCTCTTTTTAATTACTTTCTTGGCTATTTGTATTTATTTCTCTGTATGGACTTGGGAGTATTTTATTCAATAAAAAACTCTGCTCATGTTTCTAATTGGAATTACCTTTCATTTATGGATCAATTCGGGAAAATTTAAATTTGGGGTCTATTAAGGATTCTACCTAAGAACATGGTCTATTTCTCCATTTGTATCATTTTTAAATATCCTACAAGAAGGTTTTATAACTTCCTTCTTAAAGAATCTATATCTTTCTTCTTATTTCTAGGTATATTTGGTTCTGTTACTCTTGTGAATGGATTTATAATTCTGTCTTCTTTTTAACCAATTATTGCTTTTATAAAGAAAGGATTTAGAAAATCAATTTAAAATTAAGGCTCATATCTGGCCTTTTGGAAATGTGGGATGAGATCACCCAGCCCTATGAAGGCAAGCCTGAGCCCACAAGATCATCAGGATGAATCAGGACCAGTCCCAAATTTTTTTGTAAATCTATCTCCTCGTGGCTCCTTTACCTAGCTACTCTCTGATTTGGTTTCCTCTTTAGAGGTTTTTTTTTGGGGGGGGGGGGTGGTTCTGTTCTTTCTTGACTGAATTCTAGTTGTCTTCTCTTCAGGGCCACCCCTGCCTCTGAGGCAAGTCTCAGGGGTTAGGGGCCAGCACATAAGTGGATTTATCCTATCTTAAGGGCAGGCTAACACTCAAACTATATAGAATAAGACTTTGATACAAGCAATATAAAACAACTAACCATCTCCACAATGGTCTTAAAAGTTATATACTCAGTAAAGATTATTCCTAATGAGCAGATAAGAAATCATTGCAAACTTTAAGAGTGGCCATTTCAATGTGGTTACACTGGGCTAATAAACCTTATAAATTAACAGACTAAATCTCAATACAGGGTTAGCCTTAGCAACAATGTTTCCTAGTTTTCTTTATCTTCCCTTCACCCTGGAATCTAATGAGCCAATAAAGCAATTTAGCCATTTTGTCTTCCCCCCCTGCTGCACCCTACCGAGACTCAATCCTTGCCTGCTGCTCTCTGTACCCTTAGCTGGAGACAAGGAAATCAGACCTTCCTGCCTGCAGAGTAGGCCAACACGCGCACACATGGCCCATGACAGCTCTCTGTCTCTGCTTCCTGCTTCTGTCCCGCCCGTCCTTGTTTAGCGAACCAACCGTTTCATATCTGGCTTTAGCTTTGGCTTTTTGACCTGGCCCCTCACAGACCCTCTCCACTTATGAATCTGCCTCTGCCCCTCCCCCAGTAGCCTCTGCCCCACCCACCCACTTACTCTCTCTGACTCCTTCCCAATACTGAACATGTGCTGAACATTCTTGCTGGAGGTCTAGCTCCTGAATTTCATTTAGGATAACTCCTTTGTCTACCGTAGCTGATCCCTCTCCAACCACCACAACAACCGCAAACCACTCCCCTACCAGGGACAGACACACACACGTACGTGTTCCATCTTCCACAGGCTTCTACCAAATTTGACAGGCAGTACCCAGGGTTCTACCTTTAAAATGTTAGAACAAGTCATCTGCTGGGCTTCCAGACTCTGGTCTCATTCTTCCCTGAAGCTTGACAGAGATCTTATTTGATCCTCACATGGGAAGTAGGCTAGGGTCTGTCATGTGACTTCTATTCAAGAAACAAAGTTGCTGAGGTTCAGAGAGGCGTTATTACTTGTCCACAATCACACAGAAGTAAAATCTAGACTTGAACACTGGTCTTCCGACTGAACAGTCCTTTCTTCCGGAAACTCTTCCTTTCTGTTTCTGAGCATAGTTAAAATAAAAATGGTCATTTTAAAATACCTTGAGGTTACAGACCAGTTCTTTTTGTCTTTAAATTCCTTCTGTCTCCCAAACATCTAATAAGGGCTCACTAGGTACAAGGTCATGCACAATATTTTTGATAAACAATAATTCTGTGGAAAGTATACACAAACAACAGAATGAAAATATAAAACCAGTGCATGAATGAGGAAGTAGGAACATTAACATCACTTACAGCTGATGGCTTTTCTAGAAACAGCTTTTACAGAGAACTCATATTTGAGATATGCAATAAATCATGGGGTTGTAGAATATTAGAACCAGATCATAAAGATCTTTATGATCTTTTCCTCTAATTCCCTTCAAATGACAGAAGAGTCAACATTGAGAAGGCAATGGGAAGTAAAGCAAGCTGAAGTATAAGCCCTTTTTCTTTATCAGAAACCAATTATGCAAGGAAGGAATCTTTCCATCATTTTTCTGTTGGGACCAGCATTACCTACCACTGTTCAGCTATATAAATGCATAATCTGAGCTACCTTCATCTATTTAAACACCCAGTAAAATTCAATAGCTGTTAGATAAGTTCATGTTTAAGTGTTTAGATTGTTTAACTTTATCCCTTTTGTACTTTCCTTAGTCAAAGTGATTACAGAAGACATTGCAGGTTTTGCTTCTTGACTCTCTATATATCATACAGTCTTAAATTGTTAAAGCCCAATTCATTTTTAAAATCTCTTAGAACACCAAAAAGCGAAAGCCTTTAAAAGTGATTTAAATGCTAATGATTATAATTTTATTTAATGAGATCGATATAAAAGTTATCTTTTTAAACTATTTCTATCTGCAACCCAAATACTGCTTTCATCATTGCAAAATTAAACCTTATCTCAAAAATTATCATATTGTTAGTTTGCTGTGGGTGACTCCTTTAGTTTATAAAACGAATTGATCTAAGAAAAGCAATTTTCAGTAATCATAAACAATGGTATGGAGCAAGAATATACAGAAATGAAAATTGTGTGTGAATTTAAATAAAACCTTCACTGTAAATAACAGGGATAATAGTTTTGAAATATACTAATATGATTTTCTCCTTTGCATTTCTTTGTGTATGACCTTCCTTCTAGCCCACCAGAGGCATCCTTTTGCCTCAGGAGATTTGGGTTGATTTAGTAAGACTGCCAAGGAATAGAAGGAGTCTCAGCCTTTATCCGTCAAAGTGGCCTTTCCAGGTCCTAGTGAGGCAATGGTTTTGAGAGTCATGCTTTGTCAGGAGGAAAAAACATTTCTAAATTCCCCAGAGACTCCTTTCATCATAGCAAAACTTGGAGAGGTATAGATTGAGTTTTACAATAAGCCACGGGGTGGGGGAGGGGAGGAACTTAGTATACCACAGTAAGTGAAGACACACCTGCCTAGGGAATTACTGGGGGAGATTTCTAGGGTGGGAGGAATTAGAAATTCTTTAAAAAGAAAGCTATATGAAAATATCTGTAGCCAAAGTCCATTTCTCTCTCCCCTCACCCACCTGGAAACCAAACCACCAATCAGGGCAGGGACTTGGGAAGGACAAGAAATGTCTGAGTTGCAAAATTTAAGGAAGTGCTTCTTTTCAGGCAGGCAATGCTGAGGGCTTAAATTATGCACCCTAAGTGCTTGCTAGCCTCCCTCCTCTAGTCCCAGCCCTGCTACAAAGATGGTTGTAGAAACATCCTGAGTGACTTCGAAGAATGAGAGCCATAAGCTTAGTTTCCTACGTTCTCAGGCAGATGCTGGCAGACCTGTGGGCTCTGAAAATAGCTTCCCCTTCTGCACAGTGCCATGTCCAGCACGATGTGGGAAAGACAGGGAGACGCCTGCAGAAACAGCCTGAAATAACGTGGCTGATTGCTCACAGCTTACTCCAGAAGTTCACACTTGACTCCTGTGAAAATTAATAAGAGGATATCTCAGTTAGGATGGAGTTGGGAGGCTTGCAGGGGGGTTCCATGGCCTAGTACTTGCGAACTCAAAGGAAGAGACATATCTTCCGGGGGGGTGGGGATGGGGGGTGGGTATAGCTTTACTATCCCAGCTGGAGGAAGAAGGGCTGTCCTCCGCCCTGGCAACGGCCCAGCCAATGAGAGAGCGTCACAACTCAGCCAATGAAAAGCCACTACAGTTTTAACTCCCAGTTTACTCCAATGAGCTTTTTGTTTATAGCAGCCTTCCCAATGCCCCCGTTTCTTCTATTAAAAGAGCGTTCCCTTTCTTTGTTTGGGGCACTTGCCATGGTTTTGCTATAGCTCGTTGTTCATCTGTTGCAGTTCTCTGCCATTTCCCCGCCCCCCCCAACTCACTTTTGTGGGTAAAATTACTGGCAGTTTTATTTTCTAAGGTTAACATTACTTGGTAATCGGAAGTGGGATCCGGAGAAGACCCCAAGCAACTGTGAGGCTGGTGAGCAAACAGGTGCGGATACCCGCACAGCCCTCTGGGCTCACTGCTTCCTCTCCCACCCTGGGGTCTGAGGGTAAGTCTTTCTCCTGGATTTTGGGCAGCTCGCCCTTCAGGCCTTATTTGGGACGTATTTTTTTTTAATTATTTTTATTTTTTTATAAACATATAATGTATTTTTATCCCCAGGGGTACAGGTCTGTGAATCACCAGGTTTACACACTTCACAGCACTCACCATAGCACATACCCTCCCCAATGTCCATAACCCCACCCCCCCAACCCCCCTCCCCCCAGAAACCCTCAGTTTGTTTTGTGAGATTGAGTCACTTATGGTTTGTCTCCCTCCCAATATTTGGGACGTATTTTAAGGGCTCAGGTTTTCTTTCTCTGAGGATCCTCATTTGGCCTTTAGTTTGCCTCCTTTCGGAACCGGACCGTTTCTGTCGCAGCTGCTGACCTTTGGTCCAGCTTGTTTGGGACAAGATTGTTCCTATGGGAACTGGGTTAGTCTTTGGTCTGATTCCTTCTGGAACCAGGGTGTTCCTGCTGCAATTCCCCCGTTTGGGAGCTTTTCTCTTTGCTTAGAGAAAAACCTCTAAAATGGGATTCCAGTTATCAAAATACTTTGAGGGTGCCCCCCCACTCCCCCAACTGGAACTCTGGCCAGTTTTATGTTTAAAAACTATGGCTTCTTAGTGTGCGTATGTATAACCAAGTGGACTGATTTAACCAGTAATTTAGAAATTCAGTGGCCATTAAGGGGCATGTTGAATTTCCCCAAACTTGTTTTACTCAAGATTAAATTAGAAAGCCATGGCTCCAAAACAACTCAAAACCTGAATGGGATGCCTATTTCAAATGGTACCTTGAGGCTTCCAGCTGTTTTGAGAGTTCTAAGTTTGCTTCTGCAAAATACTGTTTCTAAATTCACTGAGGTAAACAATTGAAAGGAGTCAAGTGGTTTCTGATGACTTACTACCCTCTCCCATTTTCTTTGTCTGCAGACAGGTGGCAGCCACCTTGTGCTCAGGTTTGTGCCCCCCACGGCCATTTTCCTGTCTTTGCCAAACTTTGCATTTACTGTTTCTCCACTTGCTCCTCTCCTGAACCTATGAAATCTGCCTTTTTAAAATTAAGTCACTGAGGATCTAAACAAAACTCAATTTCTTATGTTACCTGGACTAAGACTGAATTGTGATCCGTAATTATTGAGTTTCCTAAAAAGACTGATAATGCCCATAAGTTGGCTGAAGAATTTGATCTAGTTATTTAAACTTACCAACCTGGTTTCTCAGATTTATATCAATTCGTCCACATGATTGTTGGTGAGGAGCAGACCAAACATTGGATGAAACTAGCCAGAAGGGAACATTCTGAAGGAAATTTAGAGAAACAAACTCCTAACATTTTCTCTCTCTTCTCTCTTTTGTAAGTAATCTCTATGCCCAATGTGGGGCTGAAACTCATGACCCTGAGATCAGGAGTCGCATGCTCTACTGACTGAGCCAGCCATATCAGATGCCTCCAAACCCCTAACTTTTTTAAAAAAAGATTTTTTATTTTGGGGGGCACCTAGGTGACTCAGTTGGTTGAGCGACTGCCTTGGGCTCAGGTCGTGATCCTGGAGTCCCAGGCTTGAGTCCCACATTGGGCTCCCAGCTCTGCAGGGAGTCTGCTTCTCCCTCTGACCTTCTCCCTTCTCATGCTCTCTCTCTCACTCACTCACTCTCTCAAATAAATAAAATCTTTTAAAAAATTTTAAAAAGTAAAGGATTTTTTATTTTTTAATAAATTATTTTTATTAAGAGTCAACGCTTTACAGACTGAGTCACCCAGGTGCCTCAGCAAACCCTAACTTTTGACAAGATGCTGTAGCACTGGCTGGAAAGCTCCCCAAGCAATTACAGTAGCTGTCCCCGTGCCTGCTGATTGGAACCAAATTCACACAAAAGCCTCATGAATTGGTTCATGACTGTCAACTCCAAATTGTCTTTTAAGAATCTTCTGATCTTTAGATGTTGAGTCCATCCAGGTAGCATTTAAGTGTTTATTAACAGGTTGAACCGGGATGTTCCTCTTTTAGCTAGGACCAGGTTGGAATGGGAAACTACCACTCAAGATTTAGTTAATTTGACAAACCATCTCCCTTGAGTCACCTAAAAGAGAGACTCCCTTGAGTCACCTAAAAGAGTCACCTAAGAGAGAGACTGCTAGGACACCTGGGGCGTTCAGTCTGTTAAGCATTGACTTGATTTTGGCTCAGGTCGTGATCTCAGAGTTGTCAAATTGAGCCCCACATCCAGCTCGATGCTGGGCTTGGAGCCTGCTTAAGATCCTGGCTTTCCCTCTGCTCCAACACCCCCCCCACCCCCCCCACCCCCGCAACAAAAAAACCCAAAAACCAAAAAACACACAAAAAACCCACCGCCACCACAACAACACAAAACAGAAAACTGAAATTCTCAATTTTCAACTCCACCAAATGACCCTTAAACAGAACCAAAATCTCTTTGTTTCTGCTGTTATTGCAAAAACCAGGGCGTTGGGGGAAAAAAAAAGATTGTTACAAGTTTAAGTGCTCCAGGCACCTTCAGCCCTCTAGTTAGTATTTACAGTGTCCTCCTAATTCCCAGTAATGAGGCTCCAGGGAACTACAGGTGCTCTTTCCAATCCCTCCTCTTAATCTGCTCAGAGAATCCACTCTTCAGGTTCAGAGTGAATTTCTGTCCATATTGACAGCAGAGCTACACTCTCGGTGCCCCGTTGCTGTGTAGCAGCCCCTACTCCAAGTACCAGAACAGTTCAGATTGGGGGAGGGGAGCGCTAGTTACCCCCAACCCCCCCCCCCCATGGGTTCCTGCCTCTGAACCTGCTCCCTTTGTGTAGGCCCTTTGAGAGACACACTCCTGTCTCCTTAGTTCCTCTGACCCTATTCATTTATTGGGCTGAGGTTTCTTAAAGTATCATGCCAAAATTCAAGATTTTGACAGTAGTAATCAAAATAGCCAGCCAGGGGAATTAAATGACACGTTGACATCTTTTATTAATTTTTATTGGATCAGCTACCATCGTCTTTATGGGCAGAATCCTCAACTGATGTTGGCAGATTCCACAGTACACTTCTCATCAAGATTGACGTAGATCCCTCAAAACCTCTTCCCATAATTAACACCCTATTAGTAAAAAATAAAAAAAATTTAAAAAATAAGTCCTTCAAAACATCAAGCTCCTAATAGAAGATTCCAAGTGTTAGGGCCTTGTTATCTCCTGCATTATTCCCTGTGTTACCCCAGTGTACCTATGAGAAAACTCAGTGGCTGAACATGGAGGTTTGCCCAGGATCTCTGAGCAAAAAATAACACTGTTATTTCTTTGCACCCTTTTGTTTGCAACCCCCCATACCCTGCAGACATTCATTGCATTGAAAGTAAATGTTCCACTGTAATTGACCTATGCCTTGCCATTTTTAGTATTCCCGTTAATCAGGATAGTCAATATGTCTTTGCTTTCACTTGGGAGGAAAGGAAATACACCTGGATAATAATGCCCCAGGGTTTCACAGAGAGAATTTCCACAAACCTTAAAAGCTGACTTTCTCTTATTTTCACAAACCTTAAAAGCTGACTTGGATGATACACAGTTTTCTGCAGGCTTTCTGCAGGCTCTATGAGTTAACGGTGCACAGATGATTGGCTTCCCTGCCCCCAACCCCCTTCTCAGACCTCTTCACAGGAAGATAGCATCCACCTGTTAAAACTTTTGGCTTTAAAGGGACATAAAGTTTCCAAAGAAAATTAGTTTCCGCAAACTCACGTTTAATATTTGGGGCATCTGATCTCAAATCAAGAACTGTATTTGGATCCAGATGAAACCCCTCATGACTGCTTAATGCTCACAGGTTACCTTTTGAGTCCCCATGACAATTTACAGGAAACTCCTTAAGCATATACAGATTTTTCATGGTTTACTGGTGGTTCTTATTTGAAGGATAAAAATGGAAAATACCATGCGGGGTATGGCAATGGAAACTCCTTTTGAAGTCATTGAAAAAGCACCTTTATGTTTGGCCACTTTAGTGAAAGAGACTGAATTCTATACTGTTCCTTAACTTGTACTTTAGCCAAGGGTAAAACCATAGATATTTATACTGATAGTAATGGGGTAGCTCGTGACTTCGGAATATTATGGAAACAGTGAGATGTCCTTCCCTCTCATGGGAATAAAATTTAAAATGGTTTCTATGTCCAGAATTTACTAGATGCAATGCTTTTGTCCATTGCTTTGGCTATTAAGGTTCCTGGGCATTCCAGATTCAACTCCCTGGAGACCAAAGTAACCCACCTCACCAATGTTTCTGCCAAAAATGCTGCTCTCCAGGAAACCAATAGCCAAATCTGTCATGGTCCAAAGGGATGTTCTCCCAAATGATCATTTGGAAAAATTGACAAGAGACACCCAGGAATTGGCCCCAGAGAGGGTAAAACAATATGGAAATCTAATCATTGTTGGCTCAATAAAAAGAACTCTGGCTTGAGCCAAGTAATAATATGTCCTTGCCAGTAATTCTAAAATTCTCAACACTTACCGCTGTATCTGCCTTAAACTATTGGACTGTTGACAAAATTATGGCACTCATGAACCAGTAGTGGTGGCAAAAAGTTAATTAGGCTGCAAAAATTGCCTGCCTCACTTGTCCCACCGTCCCAAGTACATCCTCGGGAAATCTGTTCCTGCAAATGGATCATACAATTCCCTCTCGTGGATAAATGTTTTAATCTTGGTTTATAGGTTTTCTCACTGGACCCAAACTTCCTCTTGTAGATAAGCCACTGCTGCTTCTGTTAGAAAAGATTATCTCTACCTGGGAGCCCATTTTATTTAGTCAGGTGGTGTGAGAAGTCTGTGCTATCTGGCCAGCTTTGTAACACTTTCGTTGTACATATATCATCCTTAGTCACATGTACTAAGGGCACTATTGAGATGGCAAAATTTGTAGAGACCTTCCAAATACCTTGGCCTAAAGCATTGCCATTCGTCTTCTAAATCACAGCTCTATCGCTTGGGAGCTCATAGACAGCCTTTGAGATAGTCAGAGGATATCCAATACACTTGGCCCCTACGTCCTTTGGCCCATAGTTGATAAAAGGAAATATAATTCAATAGTGTAAAGGCCTAATTACTTCTATTAAAAATAACCATGCTGGGGCGCCTGGGTGGCTCAGTGGGTTAAAGCCTCTGCCTTCGGCTTGGGTCATGACCCCAGGGTCCTGGGATCGAGCCCTGCATTGGGCTCTCTGCTCCGTGGAGAGCCTGCTTCCTCCTCTCTCTCTGCCTGCCTCTCTGCCTACTTGTAATCTCTGTCTGTCAAATAAATAAATAAAAATCTTGAAGAAAAAAAGAAAAAAAAAATAACCATGCTTTGGCAGAGCAGTCACTGGGAGACTATGACTTTAAGTTCACATCTTGCTACCTAGAGGTTTCCTTTGTTGAGAAAGAACCCTCCAGAGTCTTCTACCTCACTGGAGAGGCTCTTACCAGGAACTGCTAAGCAACCATTGTGCCACCAAACTCCAGGAAAAAGACTATTAGATTCACGTGACACATCTAAAGAAAGCACCAAACCCTGGCTGGACCTGAAAGTAAAGATTTCCTGGAACTGAAGCAGATGACATCTGATGAGACACTTGGTCCCCAGATGTCCGGACCAGGCCTGTGTACCTTTTTCTCACTGTTGCATTTTCTCTTTTGTACAAAGACAGTGCCCCTGTCTGCATTTCCCAAGCCATTGTGAGCTTTTGTTTATGCCCTTTTGGAAACAGACTCATCACGATCCCAGGACAATTAAATTTTTCATTTGCTTTTTTCTGAAGGGTTAGAAGGTTCAGAATAACCGAAGTCTTTTAAACTGTTAACTGTCTTTGGATTCTTACCCAGACTGATGTTCTCTGAATTTACAAACTTACAGGCTATATTATCAATAACACATTTCATTCCAAACAGTTCTTTTGAGATAACAATAGTGTATGAAAATACCTTTGAAGTTTTGCTTTTTTGCAAAAAGTTCATCAGCTATAGTTTCATGTTTATACTTGCACTGTGTCTTCTCAAATGCACTTGTGTAATTCTTTCCATTGCACTCTTGTAGCGTTCACTATTTTGCTTTCATGGTCACTTTAAGTGGAGAGTTCCAGAAGGCACACATGACTTTGGGTTTGCCCTCAGTAGTGTAAAGCTCTCTCCTCTTAAGTTAGAATAAATGCCAATAAATATTTCATTTGGCTACTTGCAGGCCTAGAGGCCTGGTTTAGAACCATGATACAATTTGAAATCGCTGTCACTTCTGTTTCATGTAATTAGTTTAAGTTTTGTGTTTTGTTGCCTATAAAACTTGTTAAAAATTATGTACCCAAGGGGCACGTGGGTGGCTCAGTGGGTTAAAGCCTCTGCCTTCAGCTCAGATCATGATCTCAGGGTCTTGGGATGGAGCACCGCATCGGGCTCTCTGCTCAGCGGGGAGCCTGCTTTCTCCTCTCTCTCTCTCTCTCTGCCTGTCTCTCTGCCTATTTGTGATCTCTGTCTGTCAAATAAATGAATAAAATCTTTAAAAAAAAATTATGTACCCAATAAGGTGATGCTGGCTCAATTCTTTGAGATGATCTCCAATTAATATGACCTGGAGGAGATAAGGACTTTAGGGAGTACCTGAGAGTTTCTTCCTCTTAACCTTCCTCGGTAACTCCGATGTGGCCTTAGGTGGTTTCTAACTGCTATGCCCTTTCCTCTACTGTAGGACATGACACCCAGGAAAGGTCCCTCCTGGCAGTGAGGGACATAACTACTAAATAGTGGAAAATGTGACTTTCAGTCAGCAATGCTTCCAAAGAAAGATCTTGATCAAAAGCAGGAATGTGAAAAATAGTAAAAGGAAATCTCATTTAGAGTAGAATTGGGAGGCCAGCAGGGAAAACTGTTTGTTTATCCACTTATCTTCTGATGGCCTTTTGGGTTGTTTTCAATTTTTGGTTATTACAAACAAAAACTGTGTGAGAGTTCTAGTTGTACCCCATCTTCACCAACACTTGATATGGTGAATCTTTTTTCATTTTATCCATTCTCATAGGTATGTAGTGATATCTCATTGTGTTTTTAATTTGCATTTCCCTAATGACGTTGGGAAATCTTTACTTTGTTCTGGCCATCTGGGTATCTCTTTTCTTTGTTCTAGCCATCTGGGTATCTCTTTTGGTGAATGGTGTGCTCAAATCTTTTGAGTTTTACTGGGTTGTTTTAGATTTTATGTAGACTTACATTTTGACTCTATTATATATAATGGAGTATTTGTGAACAAATACTGAACAATCATATGAAACAAGTTAATATAGCACAGTGGTTAAGAATTCATTATCTGGAGACAGACTAAAGTTCTAATCTCAATTCCAACATTTACTAGTTGTGTTGATCTTAGACAAGATAATTTAACTTCTCTGACCTTTTTTCCTCATCTGTAAAATTGGCTAAGAATAGTTACCATCTCCTAGGATTTCTCTGAGGATTGAGTCAGATATGTGGAGGAGGAGGAGAGGTTCTATGGCATAGAACAACCAGTCTAAAAATATCTCCTGTGTAATTGAATGAAGCAGTTACACACTTGAACCTGTTTGTCTTGGAATAGGACAGGGGATAGATCGGGGAATGATGATGCAATAAGGCAGGTATCCAAGCCGAGGGTTTGACCTTGTTTGTTTGTTTGTTTTAGACAATGTTAAGAAGGTGAGGAGGAGCAGAGGAAGGGGGGTAGAAAGAGAGACTCTTAAGCAGGCTTCATGGAGCCTTATGTGGGACTTGATCTCATGAACCTGAGATTGTGACCTGAGCCAATATTAAGAGTCAGACACTTAACCAACTGAGCTACCCAGGCACCCCAAGGTTTGATCTTTTGAATGTAGTAGTAAGGGTCAAAGCTATTTAAAGGAAGGACAATTAAAGTTCTAACATAGAAGTGGAAGCAATGCCTTGGAACAGATGAAAAAGAGTGATAATGAGGGCTGAGAGTATGTACAAGCAAAGATTACAAGAGATAACTATGACTAATGCCTGAGTAAGATTAAGTAATGGGACAAATGTGGCTGGAATTTTGCACAGTGGGATGGAAGGTGCTCTCAACCCAGCCTTCACTAGCTTTTTGGTACCTGTGAAATAAGGAGATTGGGCCACATAATCTCTACGGTTTTATTTGGGTCCAGCAGCCTGTGAAATTTCCAATCTGTTCTATGGAACTGGGAGTGGAGATCCCTGACAATTCTAGGTAGTTGAAAGAAAAAATCTAGAATTGAAAGTTGTCAGCCTATAACTGGTTCCTTATATAGCTATTTGTGGCTAATAGAAGCAAAAGTGAGCAATGGGCCACTTTCCCAGAATCTCTGCTCTCAGTGAATATTGCATGAAGTATTGGCATTTAAAAATGAGCTTACCAGGGAATGGGAGGGGAAAAACCACAAATGAATGCATGTTAAGTGTCCAAAGTCAGGATATGCAACCTGGACTTAATTTTTCTGAAGATCATTGTGAAAGAGTATCCTTTATCACTTTTTGTGCATGGTTTAAAAATATCTCGAGTCAGTCTGTTATTGCTATGAAATATATTTTGCAACTTTAGTCTCCCCATTAGTGTTCATAGGGAAGAAAACACATTTAAACATTTGCTTAAGAAAAACAAAGCTGAGGGGCGCCTGGGTGGCTCAGTGGGTTAAGCCGCTGCCTTCGGCTCGGGTCGTGATCTCAGGGTCCTAGGATCGAGTCCCGCATCGGGCTCTCTGCTCAACAGGGAGCCTGCTTCCCACTCTCTCTCTGCCTGCCTCTCTGCCTACTTGTGATCTCTCTGTCAAATAAATAAATAAAATCTTAAAAAAAAAAAAAGAAAAATAAAAACAAAGCTGACATGTTCAAATGATGTTAAAATTGCTTCAAAAGACGAGATATTAATTTTGAGTTATTTGAACTATCTTGGCCTCTGACATCCATACAGGGAGATAATTAAGAGTCCACTGTACATATTCCAAAAATGCAAGTATTGCTGAAAGTTTGTTTTATTTTGGTTATAAGTTTGGGAGAGGAAAATCATACCATATATTTTACATGTTTTATACATTTTCTTATTTAATCCCAACAGTTGTATAGTTGGGGGAAAGGAACCTTATTTAGAGAAGTTAAAATTTGTCTAGTTCTTTTTTTTTTTTTTTAATTTTATTTATTTATTTGACAGAGAGAGAGAGAGAGACAGTGAGAGAGGGAATACAAGCAGGGAAAGCAGGAGAGGCAGGAGAAGCAGGCTCGGAGCAGGGACCCCGATGTGGGGCTCGATCCCAGGATGCTGGGATCATGACCTGAGCCGAAGGCAGACGCTTAATGACTGAGCCACCCAGGAACCCCAAAATTTGTTCAATTCTTACTGTTCATAAGAGGCCTAGTCCTCTGGGAATCTGTAATTTAGTGGAGCAGGCAGAAACCAAACCGCAAACAAGTCCCATCATAGACCTTTATTAGTCCTGAGTGGCTCCTTGAGGATGCCTTGGGAAGGGCTTTAAAAGATGTCTAGAACTTTGACAGGTAACTGCTAGGCTGTGAGATGGGGAGGAAGCAAAAGAGAAAGTCAGAATAGAGGAGAAAAGTTTCACAGAGGCATGATGAGCAAAATACCTGGTGTGGCCAGGAAACAGTAAGAGATGCTCTGTTTGGTGGGGGGATAGGATGGTTCAGGATGTCAGCACCTGCAACAGACTTGGAGACAAGATGAGCTGCTGTTGCCAGATGAACTAGAGACCTTGGGCCCTGCAGCTGTCACCCAGCCTGTCCCCCCAGCATCACCAGAGGCTTTTGGTCTCATCACCAGAACTCAGGGACGGATGAGCCCATGGTTGAGTGGTGCAAATGAAAGGTTGCTTAGAGCACACTCTTGAGATGTGAGGGGGGGCCAGCTCAAGGGAGAGCTGTTCCCTGGGTTTTGGGTCTCTATCTTGTATTGACAGTTGTTAAGTAAGTGGTGGAATATTTATTATTTGGGTAGAGGGTTTCTTTGGGAGCAGGATTTTGTGCCTTTTCTCCTTACTTGGTCAGGGCTTCTGGCCTTCTTCGTCTTAGGCCTGTCTGGTGTGATTGGGTTTCTTGTGGCTTTGGGAAATGCTGCAGGGACAGGTTCCTAACTTTCCTGATAACAGGGCTCGGTTCCCCCTTTGCTGGCCTTCAGGCAACCATTAAGGCCTAACTGCCCACTCTAACAATATAACTGTAACAGGCAGCAAGGAAGTGGCAAAGGGTTTTGACCAGGGAAATAGCTGGAACAGGACTCTGTTTTAAGAATTCTTCCAGCAGTCTTCCACTAATGTATGGCAGTCTGGGTAGAAGGAGGAGGCAGGGAGGCCAGTGGAGGCTGTTTGGGTAATGCTGGCAGAACCCAAAGAGGAACTGCCCTGGGCCCTGCCAGAGGAAAGGGAGAATCCTGCTTCTTACCCCAAATGGGTAAAGGAATAGGAAGCGCTCACCTGCACGTATTTCTTGAAAACAAGTAGAATTCCCTGACTGCTTGACTTGTAAAAGCTTTTTGTTTGTAGTTTGTTATTTATCTGTCAAGTAAAAGGGAGCTCTTTTTGTGTCCTTTTTCCTCAGGTTCTGAGTCCTAACAAACGGAAGTGGAGTGCTAGGATCAGTAAGGGATCTGGAAAGGATGGAATCAATAGAATTTGATTGGATGGGGAAATGTAACGAAGACTCCCAAATTTTAAACCTCAATGACTAGGAAAAGAGTGGTTTCCATGTGAGAAATAAGACCATGATTGAGAAGAAAGTATGCCAAATGGGGTCAGTTGGAAGTTACAATAGCCTTTTCATGCAGAAATATCCAGAAGCTGTTGAAAGGCCAGAGCTGGTATTCATTAAAAAAAAAATAGTAGGGGCTAGAGATAGTAGAGTCCGCTGGTGTCTGCACGGAGATAAAGCCTTGTGTGGCGGATGCCTGTGCGGAGGATAATGTGGCAAATAGACAAGATGGGGGAGGGCGTGTTAAACTTCCAGAAAATAGAGCAGGAGAAGGGGACCCGTCGGGGGAAGGGGGAAGGACATGCGAGTAGAGCATGCAGAGCTGGAGAGGAAAAGGGAGGAGATGTGATGTAGGTAAATGCAGCAGGCTGGTGGGGGCAAGGAGGCGGATATAGTCACAGGGACTGTGTTTGGTGATAAAGGGTACCTTCCTCTGGGCAGTCTTCATACTCCAGGCTATCCCAGACTGTCTTCCTCTTGTGACTTGGCATTGTTGACTGGTTAGTCACCAGCATTTGCTTGTGTGTCCATTAGATCAAATGCCCGCAAAAGAGCAAGGACTGTGTAGAGTTGTCTACATGGTGAGTATAGGATGAGGAATCAGGAAATTAAGGACATTCCATGAGAGAGCAGCTTCAGGGAGGGGTTGAGAAGGAAAGCCAAAGTGTAGGTTGTGATGAAACAGGATGATGGTAAGAAATGAAAGAAGCAGGCAGTTATGAGAAAAAGAGGGAGAGAGATCACCAGGAAAGAAAGGGAGAGAATAAAATGTCTAATTCTAGGGTAGGTGAGATTTGAACATGTTCCTACGCTGTGGTGCAGGCCCGTGGAAAGGAGAGGTTGAGGATGGGAGGGGAGGCAGTGGTGATGACGCATGGAGTGAATCTGAAAGGGACTGGTGGATGCAGGGGAGGGAATGAAGCTCTGGCAGGGGTGGGGGAAAGCACAGAAATGTAGACTTGAAAGGTGGGCCCTGCGGTGGGAGGTCATAATGGACTGCTAGGGAGGACCCTATGGCCTAATGAAAACACGGCACCCTTGGAGTTTTCATACTGCCCTTCATCAGTAGCATGAACTGTAGCAAGTGACGTTTTTTCAAATGCCTCAACTTCCCTGTAGGTAAAATGGGTGAACTACTTTCCAGCTCCAAAAATCAGGCGTTGTTGACCCACTTACTTGCAAGTGCTCTCTTGGCTTTTTGTTTGTTTTGAGTATCTTGGGGGGGATGTTTCCATTAGAGGGTGGAGAAGCAAAGTAGGCATTGGGTCCTCATAGCATGAAAGAGACAATGCTGTAGGCCTCAGTGATCAGGAGTTTTTTTTGAGGGGTGGGCATAGGATAGGAAGAAAAACACAACGTGAATAAAAGTTTTTTGAAGCATGTGTAAAGACCCCGGGGGAGGGTTAGAGGGCAAGGATACCTGATCCTGGAGGAATCAGACCCTATTGCTGGAGAGAAGGGATTAGGGAAGGTGTGACCACAGGCTACCTCCCTGACCGCCTCTTACAGATGAGGGTAATAAGAGAAGCAGGCGCACACCTGGAGCCCACGCATCCTTAGGGATGGTGTGACTGCAAGCCAGCTTTTAGAGATTAATGGGGAGGGTCCATTAGTTTCCACGCAGCTGCAACGGAGTGTCAACGCAAAGATTAGGAAGTCCTGGCAGGAGCCTCATGAACCCGCGGGCGTACAGCCCAACCCAGTCTCGCGCGCGTGCCGCGCCCCAGTCCGGCATTCGTGGTGCAGCGCGCTCTCGCCCCACCAGGAACTTCAGGAACTTGGCTTTCATCTAGTTCCCGCAGCGCGACCTTAGGTTGGTTTTTTTTTTCTTCTTCTTAAATTGCTGAGTGGGGAGAGGCCCCGCCTTTCCGGGCCGGGGGTTGGCCTCGGGGGCCGCCCCTCCCGCGCTCCCGGGCAGCTGCTCCTTCCCTGAAGGCGCTGGAGGGCCTTGCAGCGGTCCACGAAACCCAATGGCGCTACCCGCCTGGCTGCTGCCCAGGTAGGGCGCCCGGCCCGTGGCGGGAGGCGAGGGGAGAGGGGGTGGGGCGCCAGGGGCAGGGTACCCCCCCCCCCCAACGCCCGCGGGCGGCTGCGAGGGCAGCGCGGCGCGGCGCAACCCTGAGCCCAGTGCGCTCTTGAACTCTCAACAGGCATTAGCTAGTTTTCAGTTCTCTTTGCAACCCTAGGAGGAAAGCTCTTATATTACCCCCATCTACAGGCTAGGAAATGGGAAGGACAGCCTACCCTGCCACCCCTTTTGTGCGACCTCTACCAGTCAGTCCTGCTTTCCTTCCCCCTCTGGCCACCAGGAGTCCTTCGATTGACTTTGTCGGACCCGCTGTTCCAGGGTGGGTTTCAGACCTGCCGGGTGCAGAAACACCTGTTGCATGTGTAGATTCCAGAGCACAGTTCAGGGGACTTGGGGCTGTGTGTTTAACCAACGCCAGGTTATTCTGGTGCGGGCTTAAGGAAGGCCTCCTTGCGCCAACTCCTCTTAGTGGTTCGCATGATCTGTAGGGTGCCTGTCATCAAGCTACACTGGATCTGCTTCCTGCTTACTTGCCTTATTTCTCAGAGGTTTTGCGTCTCCAACTAGAAGAAATCCTTGTCTCTACTGGCAGGGCCCCTCCCACCACCCTTCTGAACCCCCAAGGCACATTTCAAACAGTGCTTTCCCTAACTACCTCAAACTGTGTATCTGCCAATCATCCCTGAGTCATCTCCCCAGCAACCCAGTTTTAAACCCGGCTTGACTTCCCTTTTCTGGACTGAGCCACTAAACTGCTTTCTGTATGTGTCTGGGGAAGGAAACGTCTGCCTTTGTAAATATAATGGGCAGTGGCAACATACTACCCCGCCCCCCCCAACAGAGAATGCATTCGCAAGTCAGGTATGGCCAACTACTGAATCACCCACCACTGGGAAATGCCACCACCACTACTCCCCTCTTGTAACCGTGATTTCAGGTTTTGTACTTCGCAGACTGAGTTGCGTGAACACATTGAGCATGTCAAGCAAGCCCTCACCATCCTTTTTTTTTTTTTTTTAAGTATTCAAAGCCATCTTTGCAATGTTTTAGCCCTTTGTGAGAACAAATGTGTGCTGTGGGTCCTTTCAAAATCTGAATAAAGACTCTGATACTGAATGGTTTTCTCTTGCTTGCTTAGGTGGGCCAGCAGTTTAGTTAAAAGATTTGTGTGTAATGCTGAAAAGATTATTATAAAGGAAGTACTTAATGCTATTTTCCTTTATTTATAGGTATAGGAAGAACACCTATCTTTTCATCTACTACTTAATCCAATTCTGTGGCCACTCATGGATATTTACCAATATGACAGTCCGGTTCTTTTCATTTGGAGAAGGTAAAACTCCAGAAATCATTTTGGATTTTTAACATTCAATACTTGTTTTCACCTAGTCCTGCTTATGTTAATTTTTCAACTTCTGTGAACTTCACCTAATATCCTTCACTGCTCTAAGATTTAGTAGCCATATTTTTCAGTAACCATACTTCTTGCTCATTTCAAAAACCAAAACCTTTTTGGAGAAGGAGGCAGGTGAGTTGAGGGGGGAGGGACTTGGCTTCCCTCTGACTAGGCAGTTTGCTCTCAAAACACAGACATGGCATTGGGGTGGTGCCATCTGACTCTTCGTTTTTGGTTCTGCAGCAAACCTTCTCATATTTGATGGGTTTTGAGGAAATCTGTAAATGCCAGTATAACCTTTTGCCCAGAGAACTCAGGAATTAACCAGATTCTTTCCTTGTCTTTTTATTCCCCAGGCTTAACATAACTAGAGACTACTAATAAGTGAAAGACAAACTGTATGGTCCCCTTAAGAAGTAATGTGTCCCTAAGTAAATGACACACCATCTAGATGACTCACCATCCATATGGGAGTTGGTAAAGTCATGTTTCCTCCAGTTTTCTAAAAAGTAAAGATTTTAACCAGCATTCCAATTTTTAAGAAATGAATCACTAAGTGACTGTCAAAATAACGTTCTTTTCATGTTCCCTCCCCACATGGGTAAGTGTCATCACAGTTTACAACTGTTGGGTGGCTTGACAGTTTGAGCAACTTCTGGTTTCAGCTAGAAACAAACACATAGAATGTACCCGAGAAAACCATGCTGTGCTCATCAATTCAGTATCATAAGGAAATTAATCTAATTCTGAGGTGCCATAACTATCTTTGGTTGCTTTTTCTTACTGTGAATCTGCAGTTAAATTTTTGCCTTCAGCAACCTCCAAAGATACAACCTAAGGCTTGAATTTCAACTATGAATGTTGGGGTCTTCAGTCAGGGAAAAACATGAGTGGTGGGAAAACTTCCTCTATGTTTATAGGGAAAAAAAGTCAGCACTTCTAGGCCTTGAAATTAGCTGGGGTGTTGTGGGCATATTACAAGTCATTCACGCCAAGAGTTAAAAGCAATGAACTCTTTCTTATCCTGCCTGGCCTTTCCAGTGGGAAAAATTGCTTTAGTTGGCAGTGTGTTTATTTCTTAATTATTATCCTACTGTTAAAATTAGAGAAGCCTCTTATTAAAGTTACACAACCATTCATATGGAAAGCGGACTGAAAACAGCTAAGTGGGAGTTCAGTTTAATTCCTGAGTCAATGTATAAATTAAGTAGCTTAGTAGCAGTCTAATCACCTGAAGGGTAACACCTGCTGCCTTCTCCATCCCAGAGCTGTGTGATGGGAAATGCAGTTTTGTAGCAAGTGCAGGGCAGTGGATGAGAGCACAGACTTCCGTCCCTCAGGGACCATCTGTGAAATGGGAATGATGATAATAGTGCTCACCTTGTAGAGCTGTTGAGAATAGAAACCCTTAGTGCTCCATAAGTTACCATCATGTGAATGATCATGTGGGCAATAAAGACAGCCAATTCTTCCCTAGATGTTTCTTAACATGATGGGATTTCCTTTTAAAATTAAAACCAACAAATACATCCTATTTAGAGGAATAGTTGTTTCTCCTATTTCGTTTTTTTCCAAATGCAGTGTGGGCAGTCTGCAGTGCAGACTTCAAGAGGCCCAGGTTCTAATAAAGTTTTAGAAAGCCCAAACCAAATACGTATAGGACACAAATAAGATGTTATTAAGCATGACATCATTATGAATGTCCTTTCCATAAAGCTTCTCTAGTATCATATTTTTCTCATCTTTGTCATTTTCTTGTCAATGAAAAAGGTGTGAGCATGCCAGCTTCTTCAGTAAGTTTACCTCCGACCTCTGTTTACAGTTGATGGTTTAGATTCTACCGGGTTACTTTTATTTGGGAATTGCTTTATAACATATATGGGGAATTATATATGGAGAATAAATACTACAGCTTGGCCATGGGCCTTCTTTTTCAAATTTTTGCTGCTTTTTTAGCGGAGGAGCAATTAAGATATACTACAATACGAAGTACTTTCTTTGGTTGCGTGTATTAGTAATTTAATAGCTGTTAGGAAATTTCTCACATGTACAATGAGAAAAAAAGTAAATAATCACACTTTTTATTTCAAAGTGCTGCATAGATTTGGGTTGTGACCTAGCTTTTACTTTATTGTATCTATTTCTAATTCCTGGACACAGATTCCATGGTTGACACTTTCTATGCTATTGGTCTTGTGATGCGCCTTTGCCAGTCCATTTCCCTCCTGGAGTTGCTGCACATATATGTTGGCATTGAACCAAACCATCTCTTTCCTAGGTTTCTGCAGGTAGGTTTTGTTTTGTTTTGTTAACAATTTATCACTGTGGGCACCTGGGTGGTACAGCCAGTTAAGCAGCCAACTCGTGGTTTCGGCTCAGGTTGTGATCTTAGGGTTGTGAGATGGAGCCCTGTGTTGGGCTCCTCACTCCACCCAGAGTCTGCTTCACGTTCCCTCTCTCCCCCTCTTCCCCTCCCCTCTGTGTGTGCTCTCTCTGTCAAATAAGTAAATCTTGAAAAAAAAAAACCACACATGATATTATTGACTATATTCTCTATGCTGTACTTTTCATTCCTGTGACTTATTTTATTTTTTTTAAAGATTTTATTTATTTGACAGACAGAGATCACAAGCAGGCAGAGAGGCAGGCAGAGAGAGAGAGGAGGAAGCAGGCTCCCCGCTGAGCAGAGAGCCCGACGCGGGGCTCGATCCCAGAACCCTGGGATCATGACCCGAGCTGAAGGCAGAGGCTTTAACCCACTGGGCCACCCAGGCACCCCAATTCCTGTGACTTATTTTAAAACTGGACATTTGTACCTCTTAATCTCCTTTATCTGTTTTGCCCATCCCCCCAAACACCCCTCCTCTGGCAACCATCAGTTAGTTCCCTGTATTAAGGAATCTGTTTGGGCCCTTTATTTATTTATTTTTTGGTTGTTCATTCATTTGTTTTTTAGGTGCTACAAATAAGTCAAATTATGTGGTCTTTGTCTTTCTCTTTCTAACATACTTCACTTAGCATAATACCCTCTAGATCCATCCATGTTCTTATAAATGGCAAGATCTCATTCTTTCTCATGGCTGAGTAATATTCGTGTGTGTGTGTGTGTGTGTACATGCACCACATCTTTATCCATTCACCTATGGATGGACACTTGGGGTTGCTTCTATAACTTGGCTGTTAGAAGTAATGCCTATGAACAATAACAATATTGCAGTAAACACAAGGGTGCATATGTTTTCAAATTACTGTTTTTGTTTTCTGTGGGTAAACACCCAGTAATGGAGTTACTGGATTATATGGTATTTCTATTTTTAATTTTTTAAGGAAATTCCATACTGTTTTCTCCAGTGGCTGCATTAATTTACATTCCCACCAGTTGCCTTTTCTCTTCATCCTTGCCAACACTTCTTGTTTCTTGTCTCTTTGATTCTAGCCACTGCCAAGTATGAGGAGATATCTCATTGTGGTTTTGATTTGCATTTCCCTGATGATTAGAGCATCTTTTCATGAGCCTGTAGGCCATCTGTATGTTTTCTCTGAAAAAATGTCTGTTCAGTTCTTCTGCCCATTTTCTAATTGGATTGTTTGTTTTTCTGGTGTAGTGTAAGTGCTTCACGTATATTTGGATCGTAACCCCTTACCAGATATTTCTCATTCAGATACATTCCCCCACTCAGTAGGTAGCCTTTTTGTTTTGCCGATGGTTTTATTTGCTGTGCAAAGGCTTTTAATTTTGGTGTAGTCCCAGTGGGTTAATTTTGCTTTTGTTTCTCTTGCCTGCAGAGACATATGCATAAATATGTTTTATGCATAAGGCTGATGTCCAAGAGATTACTGCTCATGTTTTCTTTTAGGAGTTTAATGGTTTTAGGTCTCACATTTAGGTATTTAGGTCTTTAATCCATTTTGAATCTGTTTTTGTGTATGTTGTAAGAAAATGGTCCAGTTTCTTTCTTTCACGTGTAGCTGTCCCATTTTTCTCAATACCATTTGTTGAAGAGACTGTCTTTTCCCCATTGGACATTATTGCCTCCTTTGTTGAAGATTAATTAACCATATAATCATGGGTTTATTTCTGGGCTCTCTGTTCTGTTCCTTTGATCTGTGTGTCTTTTTTTGTGCCAGTACCATGCTGTTTTGATTACTTCAACTTTGTCATATTATCTTGAAATCTGGGATTGCAATTCATCCACTGTGTGGTTTTCTCTCAAGACGACTTTGTCTATTCAACGTCTTTTGTGGTTCTGTACAAATTTTAGGGTTATTTGTTCTAGTTCTATGAAAATGCTTATGGTATTTTTACAGGGTTTGCTTTGAGTCTGTAGTCTGCTTTAGATAGTATGGACATTTTAATGATAATTCTTCATGATCTTGGTTCTGCAGGAAGATTTTAATCACATTACCAGTATTATATAATCTGTTTTATTTTATTTTATTTTTTAATTTATTTGACAGAGAGATCACAAGTAGGCAGAGAGAGAGGGGGAAGCAGGCTCCCCGCTGAGCAGAGAGCCCGATGTGGGGCTCGATCCCAGGACCCGAGATCATGACCTGAGCTGAAGGCAGAGGCTTAACCCACTGTGCCCCTATAGAATCTGTTTTATACTTTATACTATTTCAGGCTCTCTTTACTTAAAGTGAGCAGTTGAAAAGCAAAGCCCTGAAAAATTGCAACTCAAGTCACTGATAAGAATTCTATGAAAAAATGACCTTATTCCAAGACATTGCACCAGTAGACTAGGCAGTTGGAAACATTCAGGGCAACGATGCTGTTGCTTTGGGAAGCATGGAGGTGATTTTCTCTTAAGAGCTGGATTTCACAGCCACTTGCCACTCTACCTGTGCCACTGTCCTGGGCACTGGAAGATAGAGGAGAGTCATAGGATTGGAGTCATTCAGACTTCGGTTTGACTCCTGGCTCCTCTAGCTATCACTGTGGGGTCAGATCCATAGCCATTGAGCTGTTTCAGGGAAAAGACACCACACAAAATATCTGGTCAATAGTAAACAGCCCAGGGGCACTGGGTGGCTCAGTCAGTTAAACATCTGCCTTTATGGCTCAGATCATGATCCCAGTGTCCTGTCCTGGGATGGAGCCTTGCATTGGGCTCCCTGCTTGGCAGGGAGCCTGCTTCTCCCCCGACCTCCGTGTCCTCTCTCTCAAATATATAAAATCTTAAAAAAAAAAAAAAAAAGTAAATAATCCCCCAAAAAAGTTTCCTTCACCAATATCCAAAGAATAGAATATTCAGCCATTTCTTGTTCTTTTTGCCAATTTTTACTGAATACAGATGCAAAGGAGAGACCATTCATGTTTATCTAGTATATCTAATATACATCTATTTATAGACTTGGGACTCCTACAGACCTGGATTCAAATCCCAGTTCGAGCTCTTATTAGTTGTATGAATTTATTTTTTTATTTCAAATTTTTATTTAAATTCTGGTTAGTTAACAGATAGTGTAATAGTTTCAGGAGTAGAAACTGGTTGTATGAATTTAAACATGGAAATTGTTCTGAACCTTATTTTCTCATGTGATGTGAAAATAACACTTACCTCATGGAGTAACTGAAAAAATGGGTGGGATAAGTTCCTAGTGCTTAGTTAGAATACAATATCTGGAAGATATTGCTATTATTTTAGCTATTATTTGTTTCCTGTACCAGGTCTTTAGCACTAGATGACCATGTTCCTTTTTCTTTTTTCTTTTTTTTTTAAGATTTTATTTAAGAGAGACAGTGAGAGCCCACACTAATTTGGGGGTGGGGAGGAGAAGGGCACAGAGACAGGGAAAGGGAGAAGCAGACTCCCCACTAAGCAGGAAGCCTGATACAGGGCTTGATCCCAGGAACCTAGGTGATACAGGACCCAGAGATCATGACCTAAGGCAAAGGACACTTAACCTACTGAGCCATCCAGGCACGCCCACCATATTCCTTTTTTTTTTTTTTTTTTAAGATTTTATTTATTTATTTGACAGACAGAGATCACAAGTAGGTCGAGAGGCAGGCAGAGAGAGAGAGAGTGGGGAAAGCAGGCTCCCCGCCAAGCAGAGAGCCCGATGCAGGGCTTGATCCCAGGACCCTGAGATCATGACCTGAGCCGAAGGCAGAGGCTTTAACCCACTGAGCCACCCAGGCACCCCCACCATATTCCTTTTTAAAGCCAGGTTGAAGGGCGCCTGAGTAGCTCAGTTGGTTAGGCAACTGCCTTTGGCTCCGGTCATGATCTCAGGATCCTGGGATCAAGCCCCGCATCAGGCTTCCTGATCAGCGGGGAGCCTGTTTCTTCCTCTCCAGCTCCCTCTGCTTGTGCTGTCTTTTCCTCTCTCTGTCAAATAAATAAATAAATAAATCTAAATAAATAAGGCAGGTTGAAGGAAGATGAGAAATGCACAGGTGGAGATTCAATACAAGAAATCATTGCTGGTAAGGCAAGAGAAAAAAGTGCTATTTTCCATATGAAGAGAGATAAGTTAGGTGACTATGTGAACGTGTGTTTAAAATCTGCAGAAAAGGGGATTTCTGTGAGGATAGCTTTAACTATTTGCAAAATAAATCGGAAAAATGGAAATACCTAAATTTGACAAATTGGCACTGTGAAAATAATTTGTCAGAATCTGCATTTACTGCTAACATCTAGCAAAGTATTTAGGATAAACATATGCCTTAAATTTTTGTTGATTAGAGTGACACAGATTCTTTTTTTTTTTTTAATTAATTAATTAATTTATTTATTTATTTTTATTTGTTTATTTACAGCATAACAGTGTTCATTGTTTTGGCATCACACGCAGTGCTCCATGCAGTATGTGCCCTCCCTATTACCCACCACCTGGTTCCTCAACCTCCCACCCCCCCCCCCCCCGCCCGCCGCCCCTTCATAACCCTCTGGTTGTTTTTCAGAGTCCATAGTCTCTCATGGTTCATCTCCCCTTCCAGTTTCCCTCAACTCCCTTCTCCTCTCCATCTCCCCATGTCCTCCATATTATTTGTTATGCTCCACAAATAAGTGAGACCATATGATACTTGACTCTCTCTGCTTGACTTATTTCGCTCAGCATAATCTCTTCCAGTCCCGTCCATGTTGCTACAAAAGTTGGGTATTCGTCCTTTCTGATGGAGGCATAATACTCCATTGTGTATATGGACCACATCTTCCTTATCCATTCATCTGTTGAAGGGCATCTTGGTTCTTTCCACAGTTTGGCGACCGTGGCCATTGCTGCAATAAACATTGGGGTACAAATGGCCCTTCTTTTCACTACATCTGTATCTTTGGGGTAAATACCCAGCAGTGCAATTGCAGGGTCATAGGGAAGCTCTATTTTTAATTTCTTCAGGAATCTCCACATTGTTCTCCAAAGTGGCTGCACTAACTTGCATTCCCACCAACAGTGTAAGAGGGTTCCCCTTTCTCCACATCCTCTCCAACACACGTTTCCTGTCTTGCTAATTTTGGCCATTCTAACTGGTGTTAGGTGGTATCTCAATGTTGTTTTAATTTGAATCTCCCTGATGGCTAGTGATGATGAACATTTTTTCATGGAGTGACACAGATTCTTATACTAAAATCTGTTTAAAATACCATGAAAGTTTAAAGATGGAAATAGGAATATAATCCTAAGGAGCCTATTAAGAACTTAGCATTACAAGTTTATGGGAGATTTTAAATTTTACATATTAAATAAAAGTAGAGAAATAGTATTCATTAGGATGAAGACATTTAAGTCTTGAAATATCAAATATCAAATAAAAATCAAGGTAATATTTAGTCTGGACTCCTAATAACAGAGTAGCCAGGTAGCCAAGACTTAGATGGACTTCCCTTAAGTGTACTTTGTTATAAAATTAAAAAGGGGTATATATCTGTCCCTAAAGAAGGATATTACTTGGGAACAAGATTTATTGATATTTATTCCTTGTTAACAACTTCATGCTCATTCTAGAGAACAGAATGAACTACCTAGGTTAAATGAAAGCTATAGTCCATCATATGGAATTATTTTGCCTGGAATATGACCAAATTCCTTGAAAGTCTAAGCATGTTTTCTTTTGCTAATACCTTTTTGAACTTTTTACTTTTATTTTTTTAAAGATTTTTATTTATTTGAGAGAGTGTGAAAGATATTTATTTGAGAGAGGAAACACGAGTGGGGAGGGACAGAGGGACAAGTAGACTCCCCACTGAGTGAGGATCCTGACAGGCTGCTTGATCCCAGGACCCTGAGATTGTGACCTGAGCTGCGGTCAGAAGCTTAACCGACCGAGTCACTCAGGCACCCCTGGACTTTTTACTTCTTTAAGCTAAATAATAGTTTTATAGTAAAACAGCATTTTCAAAATTAAGAGTAGTGTTATTTTAGTTATTGACAGTGTGAGGAATGCAAGTGAGAAATGGGACAGGTAGACTTGGAGGAAAGAAAATAGAACACCTTAATGATGCCTAGAAAATGTGCACCTTTTTTTTTTTTTTAAGATTTTATTTATTTGACAGAGAGAGATCACAAGCAGGCAGAGAGGCAGGCAGAGAGAGAAGTGGGGGTCCGGGAAGCAGGCTCCCTGCTGAGCCCAATGTGGGACTCGATCCCAGGATCCTGAGATCATGACCTGAGCCGAAGGCAGAGGCTTAACCCACTGAGCCACCCAGGTGCCCCCAATGTGCACCTTTTTTATTTCCAAAATTATGTAGGCTTGTCCAGTAATAGAAATTATTATACAACTTAGAAATCTGATTTCTTGGAGTTCCAGAAGTTCCAGAGTATTTAAATGTGATTTTAATCATATTAATGTAGTGCTTTATAGAACTATGATCGCTGTAATCAAACTATATCCTGGTTTGGTAATTTAAAATAATAATGGCAAATATATGTTGAATCTTTCTTAATTTTTTTAATATTTATTTATTTGACAGAGACACAGCAAGAGAGGGAACACAATCAGGGGGAGTGGGAGAGGGAGTAGGAGAAGTAGGGAAACCTACTTCTCCTTCCTGCTGGGGAAACCCAGCAGGGAGCCCAATGTGGGACTTGATCCCAGGACCCAGGATTAGGACCTGAGCCCAAGGCAGATGCTTAAGGACTGAGCCACCCAGGCAGCCCACATTGAATCTTTTTTATTCAAAGTGAGTTTGTAGTGCCTACTGTTAATGGGGCTCAAGTTATTTTTAAATCTTTTTTGTTGTCAGGGATAACAGGAAAGGGATTCACCACATCAGGGAAGATGGCTACCATTTTCATCCTGGGCTACTATTAATTTTTGTTGTGATTGTTTGGCTTCCTTTTCTTTTTTTTAATCTCTTTGCGATTTTTATCTGTACCCTATTTGAGTTACTCATTTCCTATCTTCTGTGTAGTTTTCCAAAAGGTGCCAGTGCTGGAAAGAGCTTTGAAAACCCATATCCTCATGTTCAAAGTTTGATTTTCTATCCCCTTCCTTTGAGTTCTGCCAACAGTTAGAAGAATTATGAGGTGACTCCGAGGTCTCTGTTTTAAAATAACCAAACAAAACTCTAAGATTGTGTAACCTTTCTTGGTTTTCCTGTTTCCCCATTTTTAAGTGAAGAAAGCATAGTTAAGAATGTGGCTAAGCTACTCAGTAATCCTAGCTGAGTGCACACAGTTTCTTGAAAAACGCATGGTGCCCAGCTGCATTCAGTGGGCCAAAAACCACGCCCATGTATTTGTGATGTTATTTTGCCATTATTGTTGTGAGACTGAGGCATGACTGAATTTTCATTTTGGAAACTGGCCTTATAAAATGTCAAGATAAGTAATTCCAAAAAGCAGTAGGAAAATTGAGCTAATTGAGCCACGTATCAGATGGTGGTGGTATGTGTACAGGAGGTCTGTTTGTTTTCTGTGTCTCATTCTGTGCATTTTTAGATGTTTTGTACACACATCTTTATTTTGACAGAGAAAAGTCATTATGAATTCCTAAAATTACACACAATTGACAGTAAGACTAAAATAATGTAACAATAAAAAATTTTTATGTATTTTCAAAATACACAATGTACAATAAGATACAATGAACAGTAATACATTTTATGTATTTTTTTAAAAATATACTTTAGGGGGAAAAGGCAAGATGATAACATATATAGTTGCTTATAGACATCCGTTTTTGGAAATAATTATATGTCCATTAAAATCATAAAGAAATATAACAAATTTTCTATGTTTCAATTTATAAAATGGGAAAGTAATTTAGGTCCCAAACACATAACTATTTTAAGACACGATAATGTAGATGAAAAGTAGACATCTTTCCTCTCCAACCCCTTCCTCCCAAAAGGCTCATATACTTAGCTTGGTAAAAAAAAGAAAAAAGTTGGATTGGGAAATTCATATATTTCAGTAGATGTAATCAAATCAACTAGGCTTTTATTTTCTATTTTATGTTATTTTTTTAAAAACAACTTGGTTTTTATAGTGTGGAAACACTGCCAACCCTGAAATACTGATTTTGAAGGACTTTGTTCTAACATTTGCAGAAGCCTGAGAAAGAGGTTTTTACTGACATAGCCTTGGGTTGTTCTCAACTCCAGGACGTGGGAAAATATCCACAAAACTAGCCTTTGGATGGGGACTTTCGACCCATGTACATTTAGGAAACCCTCTGAGTAATCCTATTTACTCCCTTACCTTTTGAGAAATGCTTGAAATTCAAAGACTTCATATATAACTGAATTAAAATGATTAAAGTCTGTATTTGTCCTTTGCATTGCAGGAACCACTGCCGCACATGTGTTAATTTTACAAAACATGAAAAATTCATAAATCAGAACACTAGGAATTACTATCCCCAGATTACTGTGCCCACAAAAACTTCATTTGCGAACCCAAATTGCAAAAACCGCTTTTATATTTACGAGTATCACCTATTTCTGCTAAGGGCAGGCAAGGGTCTGCTTGCCAAAAATCACTCCAAAAATTTTTCACAGTCCTAGATTCTTAGAACAAATACGAAGAAAATACCAAGGGTGTCTTAACATAAACCCTTCGAGGAAAACAGCCAAGTTTCACCCTGATTTCTTTTTAGCTGTGAAGCAGGTGACTCTTTGCATTGCTAGATTAAATCATCTGTTTTTCCATATAGTCATGTGGGTTTTCTCTCCAGTTTTGAGTTGAGAACAGGTTTGTACTGTTAGATAAAAACTGTACTGGGGATTGTGTCAAGCTGACATTTTCGGTGTTGAAGCCTTCTGGGAATGAATGACCTAATTCGCTCTGTAGGTAAGATTTTAGATTTTTTTTTTTAGATTTTTTTTTTATTTGATCCATGGAATTCTTCAGTGTGATTTTTATAAAACTGTATTTATAGTATAATTTAAAAGATGCTGTGATTAGGGGCACCTGGGTGGCTCAGATGGTTAAGCATCTGCCTTCGGCTCAGGTCAAGATCCCAGTGTGGTGAAATCAAGCCCTACATTGGGCTCCTCCTGCCTCAGCAGGGAGCCTGCTTCTCCCTCTCCCTCTGCTTCTCCCCCTGCTCATGCTTTCTCTCTCTGTATCTCTTTGTCTCAAATAAATAAAATCCTTAATAAAATTGTAAAAAATTCTGAGATTAACCTTTTTTAATTCAGTGATAGTTTTAATGATCCATATAGAAAAATATATTTTCTGTAAATATACTAATCACCATGTTAAATTATATTTATTTAATTAGTAATAACTTATATTTATTTAGGGCTTTTTATGTGCCACATAGTTCTCTACATTCTTCATGTGCATTAACTCATTTAATCTTCAAATCTTCAATCATAACCTTATCCTTTATAGTTTACTATATAATGCTAATGCTAATTATTGTCTGCAGTATGATTACTTAACACAAAAGCTAAATAAATTACCCAAGGCCACATATATTGTAGATGGTGGAGTGAAAATTTGGATTTAGGCTATTTGTCTTGAACTCAACTATTCCAAATTTGCTTACTGTGTATCTCCCAAGTAGGATGGAAATACTCTGAGGGCTGAAAGTTGGTCTTGTTCATAGCTTCAACTCCCAGGACCCAGAGCACTGCACTCAATAAGTATCTACTGAATGATAAATTAAAAAAAATATATGTAAATAGAAAATGTAAATGCTTATGTCTTATAGAAAAAAGTAATTGGTAGTTTTGGATTTGTTAAACAAATTTTAAGGATTTAGAAACATTAAGGATATGTTTCTAAAGTTCTCAACAAAAGTTCATAGGATCAAAATAGTTTGGGTTATTATTTTAGTAAAATAAGTCTTTGAGGCTAAAACTAATTTTTACAATGAACACTGTTATGCTGTAAATAAACAAATAAAAATAAATATAAAAAAAATAAAACTAATTTTTATTTTTTTAAATGAAGCAAAATTAACGTGTTATAGTTCAGGTATACAATAATTCAGCAATTCTATACACTACTCAGTGTTCATCGCAGTAAGTGTCTCTTAATCCTCTTTATTTCACCCATTCCCCCCACCCACATCCCCTGTGCAACCATCAGTTTGTTCTCTGAATTTGAGTATGTTTTTTTTCTCCTTTCTGAGTGTTCATTTGTTTTGTTTCTCAAATTCCACATATGAGTGAAATCATCCAATACTTGTCTTTCTCTTTGACTTATTTCACTTAGCATTATACGCTGTAGGTCTATTTATGCTGTTGCAAATGGCAGGATCTCATTTTCTTATGGCTGAGTTATATTCCAGTCATATGTAGAATTTAAGAAACAAGAAGATGAACATAAGAGAAGGAAAGGAAAAATAAGATAAAAACAGGGAGTTGGGGCACCTGGGTGGCTCAGTAGGTTAAGCCCCTGACTTTGGCTCAGGTTATGATCTCAGAGTCCTGGGATCAAACCCTGCATCAGGATCCCACTCAGCAGGCCATTGGCTTCTCCCTCTTCCTCTGCTCCTCCCCCATCTTGTGCACGCTCTTTTTCAAACATATTTTTAAAAATATTTAAAAATAAAAATTTTTAAAAAGGGAGGCAAACCTTAAGAGACCCTTAGATATAGGAAACAAACTGAGATTTGGGGGTGGGGATGGGGTAGCTGGGTGAGGAAGTCACTTGATGGAATGAGCATTGGGTATTATATGCAACTGATGAATCACTAAACTCTGCCTCTGAAACTAATACTACACTATATTAACTAAATTGAATTTAAATAATTTTTAAAAATATTCCATTATATATAATTATACTACATCTTTTGCCATTTTCTGTGGATGGACACTTGGATTGCTTCCTTACCTTGGTTACTGTAAATAATGCTGCAATAAACATAGGGGTGTATATATCTTTTTAAACTAGTGTTTTCATTTTCTTTGGGTAAATATCTAGTAGTGGAATTACTGGGTCATATGGTAATTCTATTTTTAATTTTTAAGGAACCTTCATACTGTCTTCCACAGTGACTGCACCACAGGCATTTTCACCAATAATGCACGAAAGTTCCGTTTTCTCCATGTCCTCTTTAATACTTATTTCCTGTGTTTTTTATTTTAGCCATTCTAACTGATATGAGGTGGTACCTCGTTGTGGTTTTGATTTACATTTCCCTGATGACGAGTGATGTTGACCATCTTCTCATGTATCTGTTGGCCATTTGTATGTCTTCTTTGGAAAAATGTCTGTTGAGGTCCCCTGCCTATTTTTAATCAAATTATTTGGTGTATTTGGTGTTGTGTAAGTTCTTTCTATATTTTGGAAATTAGTGCCTTATAGGATATATATCATTGGCAGATATCTTCTCCCACTCAGTAGGTTGCCTTTTTGCTGATGGTTTCTTTTACAGTGCAAAAGTTTATTTGGGTCTCAATAGTTCAACTTCACTTTTAATTGTCTTGACCCAGAAGACCTATCTAGAAAAATGTTCCTATAGTTGATGTCAAAGAAATGATTGCCTACATTTTCTTCTTGGACTCTTATGGCTTCAGGTCTCATGTTTAGGTCTTTGACCCATTGTGAGTTTATTTTGGTGTGTTGTGTAATAAAGTGATCCAGTTTCATTCTTTTGAATGTGGCTGTCCCGTTTTCCCAGCACCATCTGTTGAAGAGACTCTCTTTCCCCCACTGTGTATTCTTGCCTCCTTTGTTATAGATTAATTGACCATATGAGCATGGATTCATTTCTAGGCTCTCTATCCTGTTCCTTTGATTTATGTATCTGTTTTTGTGCCAGTACCATACTGTTTTAATATAGCTTTGTCTTTTGATTAATACAGCTTTGTCATATATCCTAAAATCTGGGATTGTAGTAACTCCAGCTTTGTCCTTCTTTCTCAAGATTGCTTTGTCTATTTGATGTCTTTTGTAGTTCCACACAAATTTTAGAATTATTCATTCTAGTTCTGTGAAAAATGCTGTTGGCATTTTGATTGGGATTGCGTTACATCGGTAGATGCTTTGGGTGGTGTGGACATTTTAACAATATTTGTTCTTCTAATCCATAAGCGTGGAATATCTTTCCATTTACATGTCATCTTCAATTTCTTTGATCAGAGTTTTATAGTTTTTGGAGTACAGAGCTTTTATCTCCTTGGCTAAATTTATTTCTGGGTATTTTGTTATTTTTTCTATGTAATTGTAAATGTGATTGTTCTCTTAATTTCTTTTTTCTGCTACTTAATTCTAGAAATTCTCTCCATAGAGGGAGTAGTTTATAACTACATAATTGATAACTGAAGTGCCAGCTTCCATTTATTAAATAACAACTTAGGTTTAGTCACTGCTTAATTTGGAATTTAGGATTCCCAAGTAGAACCTAAAAATGCAAAGTATTTTTGTTTTATAGTTACCATACTTCTCAGTAGGCCACATTAAGACAGTGTTTTAATTTGGCCTGATAGGTTTTTTTTTTTCTTTTTTACTGTACTTGTATTCTACCTAGTTTGAGCTACACTAAACACTAAAATACCATTAGTAATTAGTCATGTTATCTTAGGATTTGTTTAAAATGACAGTGCTAAGTTCTGGAGTTTGGAGCATAAAGCTCCAAATAACTGGTCAGATTATTATACATAAAAAGGGAATAAATTTAAGAAGTCTATTCTTCAGAAGTGTTTTGGTGTTGATTTAGAATATGAAGGAGGTTCTTGTTTTAAGGTTTAACTTTTGAAGAGAGGCTTTTTGAAACAATAGACTATAACCTGGATATTAGGCATAAGGATAGCACATAAAATAACAAAGGGGGAAATGTGTTAGTGTTTCAGAACAAGGGATTTAGAATCATATTGTCCAGATTTTTATTGCAGATCTGTAGGCAAGGTGCTTTCACTTTGTTTTTTAAAATTATTTATTTATTTACTTATTTGAGAGAGCATGTACACAAGAGTGGGGAGGGGTGGAGGGAGAAGCAGACTTCCTGCTGGGCAGGGAGCCTAATGTGGGGCTTGATCCCAGTACCCTGAGATCATGATCTGAGCTGAAGGCAGATGCTTAACCAACTGAGCCACCCAGGTGCCCATCATTTTCACTTTATAAAATGCAGTGCCCTTTATAAAAGGCAGCAAAAAATAATAACATTGTTAGGGTCATGGAGATTAAATGAGATATGATGTATTTTCAGAAACTTGTAGTAACCAATAAATAATGGCTGTTACCACTTTGAGAATAGCTCCACCTAAATTCTTCCATTGTATTGCCATTGAATGGTCAAGTCAGAGTTAACCATCAGATACTTGGTTAATTAAATTGACATTGTGGCAGGGGTCTTCACATACCTACATATATGTACGTGATGGTGGGGTTTGGGGCATGTTGAGTGCTAATTTCTGTCTAGTTGGGATTGCATCAGTAACATGCCACACTCTCAAGTGATGATTTTTTTTTTAAGATTTTATTTATTTGACAGAGCACAAGCAGGGGAAGTGGCAGAGGGAGAAGGAGAAGGAGGCTCCCACTGAGCAGGGAGCCCAATGTGGAACTCCATCCCAGGACACTGGGATCATGACCTGAGCTGAAGGCAGACACTTAACTGACTGAGCCACTCAGGTGACCCCCCTTTAAGTCATGATTTTCAACAGGATGAATTCTGTTGTACAGCACCATTTCTGTTTTAGATTTCCCTCTCTGTACTCATCAGTTAATGGGCAGTCTGACATCACAGATAGCTTATAACTCTGGAAACTACAAAACTTGGGATATATGTTTCCCGGTCTGCCACTAGGGCAAGTCATTTCTTTGGTTCCCCAATTTTTTATTTGTAAGAAGGTAGGGTTGGGCTAATCTAGAGTGGACCCTAGAGATCCGTCTTACCAAGAGTTATCTAGGTTTTTGCTTTCTGTAGTCAGCCATATAATTAGAAATATATGTTACGTGTATGCACTCATGTATATGTATCTTGAGATTTTTATCAAAAAAGGAGATCATTTTCCTAATTAGCAGGCACTGACCAAACATAAGATTAGGTGGTTCCTAAGTACGTGTTTGCTGCTAAGATCTTTTATCCAAAGGCTACCAGGTGTCATTGACTGCAAGCTTGGATCATTTGGTAATTACAATTGCAGTTAAGTATTCTTCATTATGTAAATATAATTAAATCAAGAAACTAGGGCATTTTAAAGAAATACTGACAATCAGTACAGCTATGTAAATGGCTTCTATAGATTGACTAAGGTTTGAATCATATCTAATTCCCTTAGCCAAGCAAAGACCCTCTTGACTCACTGCTGTGGTCACACTTGCTGATAGAGCGCGTACACTCTATGCTGATAGAGCAAGGCTGATCATGTGGCCCAGTGTTGGCAAATCTCGGATTTCTCTGCACGAGGTGATTTTCCAGGATTAACGGCCTATGATTCTAAGTCACAGATGGTTCTGTTCTTTTCTCTTTGATCTGCCTTAAAAATAAGGACACCTACTGAAAAACATAAAGCAGTCCTCCCCTATCACTAATATGCTCCCTTAATCTCAAGTACATTTTCCTTTGACCATTGAGAGCAAAGTAGAATGTTTTGTTTAAAAACAACAAAAAATGTGAACTGTACAGGGGGCATTAATATGATATAAGAGGCTCATTATATTTAGATTGGGAAAGAAGAACTTATTTTTTGAGGTCAGTAATCGGAACTAAGCCATAGTGTGTGAATTCTCAATGATTTGCACTTATGACTTGGAAAAAAATGTGGATGTTGAATTCTTTTCATTTTCCACTGGCTTATAAAGGTTAGGATTATATTACTTCTCTTCCCCCTCCACCCACCCCCTTAAAAAAAGCTACAATAGCTTCCCTGTTAGATGAAATCGAAATTTCTTGGCCTTTCATGCAAAACCCTTTATAACCCAGCACCCGCCATGTTTTCAATTTTCTCTCCTATTTATTCTCTGTTCTGAGCCTTCCCCACAACTCTAGCCTCCAGGGGTTCTTCTTACTCCCTAATACACCTGCATTTTCACACCTCTGCCTCTTTGCTTTTCCTGTTCCCCTACCCTAGGATGTCCTTTTTCCTAATCAGTCTGCCTAAGAAACTCTTGCCTCTTCTCTCAGATCCAACTGAGGTGTTGCCTGTCTTCATAAATCTGTGCATCCTTTCCCCAGGCAGTTATGTCCCTCAGCTGTGCTCCCATTCAGAGCACTTTAAATGACAGCATTATTCACACTGTGTCATAATTCTACTACCACATTCTCCTACCACTGCTACCCTCTGGAGCAAGGACCTTGCTTTCTGTGTGTGTGTGTATACAAACTTTGGCATCTAATACAGAGTGGACATATAATAAAAGCTTGCCAAAGTGAATAAAAACATGTGTGCATATGTCGCAGGAGGAGAAATATCCTGATTACATAAAATTGTTTTTATTCATTATATATAATTTGGGGAATACAAAAAACAGCAAGGAGGAAATGAAATTGACCTATAACCCTACTCCCTCAGAGATCATGTTAACAGTTCAGCATACCTATTTCCAGTTAAAGCATACTTACTTTGAAGAGGAACTCTGGTTTTTGAAATTAGAAAATGACCTACGTGCTTAACAGATGATCCTAATTCTTGATTTTGCGTTTCTTTGTTAGCTTACAGAGAGAATAATCATCCTCTTTGTGGTGATCACCAGTCAAGAGGAAGTCCAAGAGAAATACGTGGTGTGTGTTTTATTCATCTTTTGGAATCTTTTGGATATGGTTAGGTAAGGAGGCAAAATAATATCTTAAAGCCAAGTTGCTTTTCTGCAGTGAAACCAGTAATAGCTGCTTACATTTGGTTACCCTGAATGAGAGAGGAAAACATAACCCCTTTCCAAATTATTTTATCTTGATATCGAAATGTATTCTTAGCGCCTTCCATAATGGGCATGTCGGAGGTAATGCAAACCTCCCATAGTATTACAAGAGCAAATCAGTGCATTCAGGTTTCCAGCAGAAGACTTGGCATAGCACCAGTTTGGGATAAACCTCACAGCTGCTTACTAATGAAAGGCATTCCTTGAAATTGCTCTGGTACATGTAACTGTAACAAGCAAAGCAAGACTTCTGTTATGTCTTAGGATTTACAAAGTTGGTTTCTGTGAGTTCCAGAATACTTTAAATACAGGGCCTCATTGCTCTTGGGAAGAACGCACCTCCACATACATTTATTTTGTGTTGTTTTTCTTTGAAGTATATTTTTTTAAAAAATTATTTATTTGCCACAGAGAAAGAGAGATCAAAGGTAGGTGGGGAGGGGCAGCAGACTCCCCGCTGAGCAGAGAGCCGGACGTGGGGCTCAATCCCAGGACCCTGAGATCATGACCTGAGCCCAAGGCAGAGGTTTAACCCACTGAGCCACCCAGGCACCCTTTAAGATTTTGACAGAGCAAGCACAAGCAGGGGAGTAGCAGAGGGAGAGAGAGGAGCAGGCTTCTCATTGATCAGGGAGCCTGACATGGGGCTGGATCCCAGGACCGTGGGATCATGACCTGAGCAGAAGGCAGATGCTTAACCAACTGAGCCACCCAGGTGCCCCTGATTGGGCAGTTCTAGACTCTGACATTAATCAGCACCGACCATGATAAGTGCGGTCACCATCTGTCACCATACGTTATGACAATATTTTGACTATATTCAATATATTTGACTATATTCAATAATTTGACTATATTTGAAATATTTGACAATATTTGACTATATTCCCTAGACTCTACTTTTATCTCCATGATAGATTTTATATACAACTCCAGTGGGTCCAAATGACTTACTGAAGTTATTTTGTGGATTCCCTAGGAATCCTTGAACCTCAGATTAAGAACTTTTGCTCTAGATCACCTTCAATTTCCTTCTACTTCTAAAACTTTGCAAACAGATGGGTCTAGTCTTGTCTCTACCAGCAGTGGCTAAACAGTCCCCTTTGCTCAGAGGCTCATCTTGGGGAGGTGTCCTAACTGCTTCTTTGGCTTTCACAAATGAGAACTGCCCCTTCTACTTTGAAGATCTGGGTGTGGATAGGTAACAAAAAGTGCCCTAGCATTTTAGCTGAGTTATGTAAATTATTCATTTACTATGTTGTCAGTAACTTAGCTGAATTAAACTATTTCTAAGTAATGGGTTGAGCCTTACAGTGAGTTAGAATGAAATGTTTTGTTGAATGAAAAGGAGTAGCATTCTTTGTATATATAATTTAGTAAGTTATTCCTCATTTTTAACTGATAGTTTTGTAGACTTGGGGTGAATTTCATGGACTTTGTAGCCCATGACTTTGTGTTCATGAGACAAGGAGCCCCATCTGGGACTGGGACCTTCTGACTGTTCTCTGGTATGCCTGACTCTTTTGGTGTCAATTCGGTCTCTAATGAACACAGTTAAACCCATTAGAGAACAAAATGATTTTAACATTGAGAGTAGTATCATGATGTCATGGAAGGTCTTTTTAACAGAGGAGATCTTAGGATGCATCCCACTGCCACTACTTGCTGTATAATCTTGGACATCCCACTGATCCTTTAAAAACAAAAGAATTGAGATAATTCATGTACTTTAACATTCACCTTTTATTTATTTCTTAATTAGTTAATTAATTAGACCAAGAGTGGGGGTAGGGAGGGGCAGAGGTGGAAGGAGAGGGAGAGAATCTTTTTTTTTTTTTTAAGATTTTATTTATTTATTTGACAGGGAGAGATCACAAGTAGATAGGCAGGCAGAGAGAGAGAGAGAGGGAAGCAGGCTCCCTGCTGAGCAGAGAGCCCGATGCGGGACTCAATCCCAGGACCCTGAGATCATGACCTGAGCCGAAGGCAGCGGCTTAACCCACTGAGCCACCCAGGCGCCCCGAGGGAGAGAATCTTAAGCAGGCACACTCCACACTCAGGTGGAGCCAGATTCAAGGCTCAATCTCAGGAGCCTAAGATCATGACCAGACCTGAAGTCAAGAGTCAGACACTTAACTGACTCAGTCACCCAGGCACCCAACATTCACATGTAAAATAGAAAATTTGTGGGTTTTAATGTATTTAAAGATGTGTAACTATCATTACTAGTTTGAGGACATTTTCACTGCACTCTAAAGAAACCCCAAACCCCTTAGCAGTAAAATCCCCATTTTGTCCTCTCAGCCCCTGGCAACCACTAACATACTGTCTCTATGAATTCGCCTATTGCAGACATTTCACATAAATGGAACCATACTGTATGTGGCCTTTTGTGACTGATTTCCTTCGCTTAGCATAATGTTTTCAAGGTTTATCCATGTTATAACATGTATCAGTATTTCATTCCTTTGTATCAGTATTTTATTCCTTTTATGGATAACATTCCATTATAGCAGTATACCACTTTTATTTATCCATTCTTCAGTTGATGGACATACTTTCTGGTTATGAGGAATATCGCTGTGAATAGTCATGTACAAGCTTTTGTATATACATAAGCTTTCTTCTCTCTTTTTCTTTTTACTAGAACTAGTAAACCGGTAAAGAAAGGTTGTTGAATACAAAACCAATATACAAAACTATTTTTGTATATTGTGTTTTATACACTTGCAATGACCCATTCTAAAATAAAATTAAGGGAAAATTTCATTTATAATAGCATCCAAAAAATAAAGTACTTAGGAATAAATTTAACAAGATATGTGCAGAACTTATGCATTGAAAACTTTAAAATACTATTGGGAGAAATTTAAAAATACCTAAATTAAGAGATAACCCATGTTTATGGGTTGAAAACTTAACAAGACTGCAACACTCTCCAAACTGATATACATATTCAGTGCCATCCTTATCAGAATCCCAGCTTGGGGCGCCTGGGTGGCTCAGTGGGTTAAGCCGCTGCCTTCAGCTCAGGTCATGATCTTGGGGTCCCGGGATCGAGTCCCGCATTGGGCTCTCTGCTCAGCAGGGAGCCTACTTCCCTCTCTCTCTCTCTGCCTGCCTCTCTATCTACTTGTGATCTCTCTCTGTCAAATAAATAAATAAAATCTTTAAAAAAAAAAGAATCCCAGCTGGCTGCTTTGCAGAAATTGCAAAGCTGATTTTAAAACTCATATGGAAATTCAAGGAACTGACTAGCCCAAGCAATCTTGAAGAAGAACATAGTTGGAAGACTCACACTTCTCAATTTCAGAACTCACTACAAAGCAATAATAATCAAGAATGTGATACTGGATAAGGATATAGCATAGAATAGAATTGATAGTCTGGGGATAAATTCTCACATTTATAGTTGATTGATTTTTGACAAGGGACCAAGACCATTAAATGGGGGTGGGGGAATAGTCTTTCCAACAAATGGTGCTGGGACAATGACATGTCCATCTGTGTGGATCCTTACCTCACACCATATACAAAAATTAAAATGGATCAAAAAACCTAAATGTAAGAGCTAAACCTATAAAACTCCAAGAACGCATAGAGGTAAACCTTTGTGATTTTGGATTTGGCAGAGGACTCTCAGACACCAAAAACAAAGCAACAAAAGAAAAAAGATACACTGGACTTCATCAAAAATGGCTTTAAACATATAAGATGCTTATCTACTCTTGTAATAAAAATAGATGCTGGGGCCACCTGGATGGCTCTGGCTCAGTGGGTTAAAGCCTCTGCCTTCGGCTCAGGTTGTGATCTCAGGGTCCTGGGATCAAGCCCCACATCGGGCTCTCTGCTCAGCAGGGAGCCCGCTTCCCCCCCCCCACCCCCGCCTGCCTCTCTGCCTACTTGTGATCTCTGTCTGTCAAATAAATAAAATAAAATCTTTTAAAAAAATAGATGCCATTTTCGAGATTGGTACAGATCAAGTTTAATAATATGCCGTGTTTAGTGAAGGCTTGCACTGTTGGTATATGGTTTTTATATACACAGATAAGCAATTGCAAAAGTATTTGAGAGGATATATAAGAAACTGGCATTGGTCATTGCCTCTGAGGAATGGAATCGAGGTCCTAGAATGGGAGAAAGGTTTAGTTTTCTCCATTCATGTTTTCAAGATTTTGGATTTTGTTTTGCCATATTATATACTGCCTATTCCAGTAGTTCTCAAAAGTACAGACCGTAGCCCTGTGTGGCATCTGCATTACTTGGAACTTGTTTATAATAGAAATTCTCAGGCTGTACCTGAGACCCACGGAATGAGACCCTCTGGGCATAAGGCCTAGCAGTGTGTGCTTTAGCAAGACCTCTGGGTGATTCTGCTGTCCGCTTAAGTTTAAGAACCACTGACTAGTCAGAGAAACAAAAAGATGCAGACTGCTTCCTCCATTACATCACGAAGGCAGCTTTAAAACCACCTATTGCTACATGGGAGGTTAGGGGGATAGGAAAAGAATAAATGAAACAAGATGGGATTGGTAGGGAGACAAACCATAAATGACTCTTAATCTCACAAAACAAACTGGGGGTTGCTGGGAGGAGGGGGGTTGGGAGAGGAGGAGGGGGTTATGGACATTGGGGAGGGTGTGTGCTATGGTGAGTGCTGTGAAGTGTGTAAACCTGGCGATTCACAGACCTGTACCCCTGGGGATAAAAATACATTATATGTTTATAAAAAAATAAATTCTAACAATAATGATTAATTATTATTAAAAAAAAAAACACCTATTGCGCTCAAAACAAGCTTCTAAGGCTCGCTCTTTAACTGATCACACAGCGTAGCCCAACTGCATGAGCAGAAAGATGACTAATAAGGACTTGGAAGTCACACTTGTGTTTTAAAAATTCATTACCTAAATATTTACAAGTCTGTCTGTTTTTAAAAACCCAGCTGCATGCTGGATAAATGGGCTTAGCTTCTGAGTGAACCTAAATTCACTCATCAGGGAATCGTGTAATTTGCTGAGGGCTAAGGGTTCCATTTTCTTTGTTTACTTCCGTAATTATCCATGATCCAACCCCTGAGACAAACCAGACTGACATAGTTCCCTTCCCCTTTTTTTTTTTTTTAAATTTTTTACCTCACGCCTAAATGGTACAAAATAAAGTTTGGAATTTAAATTTTCCATTTGTATCTCTGTGTTTAATTACAGTGTAAGGTATTTTCTTCTCTTCTTCTCCCAGATATCAGTGGGAAATGATGTTTCTGAACTCCTTGTCTTGTTTTAGGTACACTTACAGCATGTTGTCAGTCATAGGGATATCCTATGCCATCTTGACCTGGCTCAGTCAGTCACTGTGGATGCCCATTTATCCTCTGTGTGTTCTTGCTGAAGGTAAGAGTGACTTTGCATTATTGCTTCCTGACAAAAGCAATCTACTTATAATGGTTCGCTTAACTTTTTGATGATTAAATTACTATTTTTGCTACTGCTAGCGGACAGCTGACTCAATGGATCATTCCTGGCACACTTCTCTTGATGCAAAAAAGCAAAGCATTAAGAAACAAAGTTAGAGGGGGAAGTAACTTTGCACAGTAGACAAAATATTGGATGAGGAATGAAGACATCTGAGTACAGGCCCTTAACTTCATTAACTCACTGTATGAGTTTTGGGCAAATCATTTAACCTCTCTCACTTTACTCATCCAAAAGGGGCTTAACATTTAGTGACTCAGTGATTTTTTTTTTTTTTTTTTTTTAATAAGTATACTCCCTACCCAGGGTGAGGCTTGAATTCATGACCCTGAGATCAAGACCTGGGTTGAGATCAGGAGTTGGATGCTTAACCAACTGAGCCACTCAGGCGCCCCAATGATTATTTTTAGTGCATAGAAATTCAGTTCCCCCTGGCTGGATTATCTTTCCTACTTAACCATCTACCATGCATCACACTGTCTGTCAGGAAGAGTTAACTCTACCTTTAGATCAGTCATCAGTTTCTCAGGGAAGCATTCCTCAACCTTCTCAACTAAGTCTGTTCCCCACCCCCTGCATCCTGCCCGCAGTACAGTACCATGAATCCCTCTTTCATAAGACCTGTCTCAGGTGTGATTAGACATTTGTGTGATTCTTTGAATAATCTCTGTTTCCTGTCTAGCCTCTAAGCAACTTGGGGATATGGGTTTGTTGTTTCCTTGCTTCCCTTTTTCTCATGCACCCAATATATATGCTCAATAAACACTGAATAAATTATTGAATACAGTATGAACTCAGCTAGTTACTTAGCCTAAATGTAAACCGAAAACTTAAATAAAATTTATCGATTTACAAAAAGCTTGAGGATATTAGGGGAATATATGCTTCCTTCCATAATGGATTTGGCAGACTGATAAGGAACTTTCTGAAACATTGAAATTTTTGAAAACAGAAGGCATAAAGAAATTAAGAGAGCATATTATAGTAACTAAGGGAAAACATAGAAAAAGGAATTTAAAATAAAATGGTGACATTGGTGATAATCATAAAGTGTATATAGTCTACCCACATGTTTTGTACCGATGACCAGAGAAAAATTTATAGTAACTCATATTAGGTAGAACTTTAAAATTTGTTTTGCTTTCAACAGAATTACTAATTTTTAGAACAGACTAAGCCCCAAAAATCTAGAGAATACTCCTGAAAACTAAAAAAAACTGGATTGCTCATTTCTTTGAGAATGAAATTCTTCACTCATTGAAACATTTATTAAGTAAATTGCTTCATTATATTGTATGAAAAATACCATAAAGAATATATTATAAAGGACTAAGGTAGAGACAGGAGTAATCTTTTCCTAAAAATAAAGGATGAATAACTATAGAAAACTTGTGCATTCTCATTATTTGATAACGTTATGCCTTCACCTTTCTGGGAAAGCCATGTTCCAGGATGTTTGCCATAAAACCCATTTCTTTTTTTGAAATTAGATTCATTAACTTATTGCAATTAAAAAGCAAAGTGTATATGCAGAAAAGGAGTCTGGAAGCATATGTGACAAAATGTTAATAATTCTCGGTGGCAGAAAATGGGTCACTGCAGTTTAACCTTCACATGTTTCTTTATATTTTAAATGCCCTAAAGTATAAAAAGACGTAGTTAAGAAAACCTGGCTGACTTTTGATGACTCTAATATTTTTAAATAACTATAGTTTCCCATCTAATAACATCAAGGACAAAAGCAAGGTGTGTAGACAGCCAGATCGTCAGTTTATGCTGATTAACTGCTAGAAACTTAGGCGCAGCATCTGGAAGTCTTAGACGGCAGGTCAGTTGCGGACCCTGTGGCCGAGCCACTCATCCTGCTTGGGCTATAGCCCTAGTGGCCTTGGTTGCCCAACGTTTCTTCTGTCTCTAATTTTTTTTTTTTATTTACAAATAATCTTAGACTTACAAGAAGTTACAAAAACAGTGTATTGTTCACGTGTGCCTTTCACCCAGCTTATGCTAACAGCATCTTACATAACCATAGTACATTATCATTTCATAAAATGTCATAAAAATCTGTATGTGAGATATAACTTCATAGAACCTCCTCCTTATTTTCAGTGAAGTATAATTAACATCCAATGTTATATTAGTTTCAGGCGTACAACATATTGATTCAGCAATTCCATACATTACTCATTGCTTGCCACAGTAAGTGTAGCCACCATCTGTCACTGTACAACATTCTCAGAGTATTACTGACTCTACTCCCTCTGCGGTACTTTCCATCTCCATGACTTACTCATTTTATAACTGGAAGTTTATACCTCTTAATCCCCTTTATCTATTTAGTCTGTCCCCCAAATACCTCCCCACTGGCAACCATATGTTGGTGCTCTGTATTTAAGTCTTTTATTTTTTATATTCCATATATAAATGAAATTGTATGGCATTTGTCTTCTTCTATCTGACTTATTCCACTTGGCATAATACCCTCTAGGTCCATCCATGTTCTTGTAAGTGGCAAAATCTCATTTTTTTTTTTTTTTTATGCCTTAGTAACATTGCACTGTGCGTGTATCTTTAACACATAAACACATCTGCTTTACCCATTCATTCATCTATTGATGACACTGGTTATCACTGGTTATATTGGTTATTGTAAATCATGCTGCAGTAAACGTAGGGGTGCATTTATCTTTTCCAATTAGTGTTTTTGTTTTCTTTGGATAAATACCCAGTGGTGGAATTACTGGAGGATATGATACTGCTTTTATTTTTTTAAGCTAACACTGTAATTACCCATCTTACTAAGCAGTAATTTCTCAGAAGAAAAAAATCTAAGACAAAATCTTAGGTGTATTTGAAGCATTCACACATATAGTACACTCGTGTCTATTCAACCTGAGGGTCTCTATAAGACTGCTCAACCTATTCCCAATTAGTATTTGAATGTGAAATTTCCTAGTGAGTTCACTGGTATGGTAGTTCTATTTTTAATTTTTTGGATGAACTTCCATACTGTTTTCCAGTGTGTGGGGTTTCTTTTGCTTCCCATCCTTACCAGCATGTGTTTTTTTGGGTTGGTTTTTTTGTTTGTTTGTTTGTTGTGTTAATATCAGCTATTCTGACAGGTGTGAGGTAATATCTCATTATGATTTTGATTTGCATTTCCCTGATGATGAGTGAGGTTGAGCATCTTTTCATGTGTCTGTTTGCCACCTGTATGTCTTTAGAAAAATGGCTGTGCAGATCCTCTGCCCATTTTTTAATAAGAGTTAACCAACTGTCTGGTATTGAGTTGTGTGAGTTCTCCATATATTTTGGACTTTAACACTTTGTCAGATATTTTGCTTTCAAACATCATCTCCCAGGGCCCCTGGGTGGCTCAGTGGGTTAAAGCCTCTGCCTTCGGCTCAGGTCATGATCTCAGGGTCCTGGGATTGAGCCCCGCATCGGGCTCTCTCAGCAGAGAGCCTGCTTCCCTTCCTCTCTCTGTGCCTGCCTCTGCCTACTTGTGATCTCTGTCTGTCAAATAAAATAAATAAAATCTTAAAAAAATAAAATCATCTCCCATTCTGTAGGTTGCCTTTCATTCCGTTGATAGTTCCCTTTAATGTGCAAAAGCTTTTTATTTTGATGTACTCCCAAATAAGTTTGCTTTCATTTCCCTTGTCTGAGGAGACATCTATAATATGTTGCTAAGTGTGAGGTCCAGATGACTGCGTATGTTTTCTTGCAGGAGTTTTATGGTTTTGGGGTTCACATTTAGGTCTCTAATCCATTTTGAGTTTAATTTTGTGTGGGTTGTAAGAAAGGGGTCCAGTTTCATTCTTTTGCAAGCAGCTATCCCAGGTGTTTTTTGTTGTTGTTGTTTGGGTTTTTTTGCACCATTTATTGAAAAGGCTGTCTTTTCCCCACTCTAAATTCTTGTCTTTGTGATTAACTGTATGGGCATGGGTTTATTTCTGGGTTCCCTATCCTGTTCCATCAATCTGTGTATCTATTTTACCATCCTTGGATTACTACAGCTTTGTCACGTATCTTGAAACTGGAATTGTGAGACCTCTGGCTATGTTCTTCTTTCTCAATATTTATCTATTCAAGGTCTTTTGTGGTTCTAAACAAATTTTAGGATTATTTATTCTTATTCTATGAAAAGTGCTATTGGCATTTTTGTAGGGATTGCATTGAATCTAGTTTGCTTTGGGTAGTATGGACATTTTAATGATTGTCTTCCCATCTGTGAGCGTGGTATATCTTCCTATTTGTGTCATCTTCAGTTTCTTTCTTCAAAGTCTTATAGTTTTCAGAGTATAGGTCTTTCATCTCCTTAGTTAAGTTTATTCCTAGGTATTTTATTCTTTTCGGTGCACGTATAAATGATTAGTAGCATATAGAAGAAATGTAACAAAATTCTGTTAATTTTGTATCCTGCAAATTTACTGAATTCATTTATCAGTTCTAATAGTTTTTTGGTGGAGTCTATAGGGTTTTCTGTATGTGGTATAGCATGTCATCTGCAAATAGTGTTAGCTTAACTTCTTCCTTGCCAGTTTGGAAACTGCTTTTTTTTTTTTTAAAGATTTTATTTATTTGACAGAGATCACAAGTAGGCAGAGAGGCAGGCAGAGAGGCAGGCAGAGAGAGAGAGAGGGGAGGAAGTAGGCTCCCTGCCGAGCAGAGAGCCCGATGCGGGACTCAATCCCAGGACCCTGAGATCATGACCTGAGCCCAAGGCAGAGGCTTAACCCACTGAGCCACCCAGGCGCCCCAGAAACTGCTCTTTCTTGTGTGATTGCTGCAGCTAGGACTTCCAGTACTCTGTCGAGTTAAAGTGGTGAGAGTGGACATCCTTATCTTATTCCTGATCTTAGAGAAAATCCCGTGTTTCTTAAGCACTGAGTATGTTAGCTGTGGGTTTTTCATATGTGGCTTTTATTATGTTGAGGTATGTTCCCTCTAAACCCATTTCATTAGTAGAGTTTTTAATCATGAATGGATGCTATATTTTGTCAAATGCTTTTTCTACATCTATTGAAATGGTCATATCGGTTTTATGTTTTTTTGTCAGTGTGATTGACTCATTTGCAAATATTTAATATTTAATCACTCTTGCATCACTGGAATAAATCTCTCTTGTTTCTGGTGAATGATCTTTTTAATGTATTGTTGTGTACAGTTTGCTAATATTTTGCTGAGGGTTTTTGCACTATGTTCATCATACTGGGGTGTAGGGTTTTGTTTTTGTTTTTGTTTTAACAGTGTCTTTGGTTTTGAAGTCAGGGAAATGATGGCCTTGTAGAATGAATTTGGAAGTTTCCCTTCCTATTCTGCTTTTTGGGATAATTCTTTAAATGTTTGGTAGAATTCACCTGTGAGGCTAGTATGGTCCCAGACTGTTGTTTGTTGAGAGTTTTAGATTACAGATTCAATTTCTTTACTAGTGACTGGTCTGTTCAAATTTTCTATTTCTTCCTGAATCACTTTTTTTTTTTTTAAGATTTTATTTGACAGAGAGAGACACAGTGAGAGAGGGAACACACGCAGGAGGAGTGGGAGAGGGAGGCTTCCTGCTGAGCAGGGAGCCTGATGCGGGGCTTGATCCCAGGACCCCAGGATCACCTGAGCCGAAGGCAGATGCTTAATGACTGAGACATCCAGGTATCCCTGAATCACTTTTGGGAGATGTATATTAGGATTATCTGTTTCTTTTAGGTTGTCCAATTTGTCGGCATATAATTTTTCATCATATTCTCTTATAATCCTTTGTATTTCTCTGCTATCAGTTCGTTTTTAATTTTATTTTAGTTCTCTTTTTTCTGATGAGTCTTGGCTAAAGAATTATCAATTTTAGTTATTTCAAAGGACAAGTTCTTGGTTTCATTGATCTGGGATTTTTTGGTTTTTATTTTTTTTAGTTTTTCAATTAATTCTACTATAGTCTTTATTATTTCCTTCCTTGTACTTTCTGCTAGCTTTGGGCTTTGTTCTTTTTCCAGCTCCTTGAGGTATAAGTTTAGATTGTTTGAGAGTCATACTGTTTGTTGAGATAGGCCTGTATTGCTATAAACTTCCTTCTTAGGGCTGCTTTTGCCACATCCCAAAGATTCTCACTGCAATGTTTCCATTTTCATTTGTCTCTGTGTATTTTTTTTAATTTTCTTTGATTTCTTTGTTGATGCATTGTTTAATAGCATGTTGTTTAGTCTTCATCTATTTGTATCCTTTCCAGAGTTTTTCTTGTAATTGATTTCTAGTTTCATATTGTCATGGTTGAAAAAACGCCTGATAGGACTTCAGTCTCTTTAAAAAAATTTTGGAGACTTGCGTTATGGCCTAACGTTTGATGTATCCTGGAGAATGTTCTGTGTGCATTTTAAAAGAATGCATATTGGGGTTTTTTGGTTGGGTTTTTTTTTTTTTAATGGAATGTTCTGTATATATCTGTTAGGGCCCTCTGGTCTAATTATGGCACTCCCTTCTGGACTGCAAAGTTTCTGCTGAAAAAATCAGCTGATAGCCGTAGGGGATTTCCCTGTGTGTAATGGTTTTTTCTCTTGCTGCTTTGAAAACTCCCTCTATATCACTGCTTCTTGTCATTTATTTATGTGTCTTTCTGTGGACCTCCTTAGATTTATCTTGTTAGGAGCTCTTTGATTCCTGAAATGTGATGGATAGATCGTTTCTTTCCCAGAGTAGGGAAGTTTTCAGTTATTTCTTCAAATAAGTTATCTACTCCCTTCTCTCTCTTTCTCTTCTGGGATCCCTATAATGTGAATGTTGTTACTCAACACAATGTTGTTGAGTTCCCTTTACTGAACTCTTTTCTTAATTCTTTTTTGTTTTTGCTATTCACCTTGATTACTTTCCGTTACCCTGTCTTCCAGATTGTTGATCTGTTCTTCTGCATCCTCTGATCTGCTCTTGATTCCTTCCAGTGTATTTATTTCATTTTTTGAATTCTTCAGCTCTGTATTTTCCCTTTGTTGAAGTTCTGACTGAGGTCATCCACTCTTTTTTCACATTCAGTGAGTATCTTTATGACCATTACTTGGAACTCTTTATCAGGCACATTGGTTGTTTATTTCATTTAGCTCTTCTACTGTGATTCTGTTCTTTGATTTGGGCCATATTCCTCTGTATCCTCATTTTGTCTAACTCTGTGTTTGTTTTTGTATAGTAGGTGAGTTAGCTATGTCTCCTGGTCTTGAAACTAGTGGCCTTATGTTGAAGGCATCCTTCAACATAACACAACTTCCTCTTGGTCTTCAAAATCAGGCACTTTGGGAATGTCCACTGTGTGGGCCAAACATGCCCCACTGTTGTGGCTGAACCACAGTTGCTTTCAGTTCATCCAGCTGCCATGACCCACTTTGCCTGCTGTAGGCACACTGGGCAGGGTTTGGTCTTTACACTATTTTTTTTTTTTTAAGGATTTTATTTATTTATTTGACAGACAGACATCACAAGTAGGCAGAGAGGCAGGCAGAGAGAGAGGAGGAAGCAGGCTCCCCGCTGAGCGGAGAGCCCGATGCGGGGCTCGATCCCAGGACCCTGAGATCATGACCTGAGCCGAAGGCAGCGGCTTAACCCACTGAGCCACCCAGGCGCCCCGGTCTTTACACTATTGAGAGGGCTGTTTGAGGCCTCTGTGACTAGTCAGTGGGAAGATCAGCAGTCAGCCTAGGTGTCTGCAGTTAGCCTTGCTGCCACATCTTCTGTTCACCAAAGCAGAGGGCTTATTTCCTACACAGTCAGCTAAGAGCCCGGGCTGCTGAAACTGTGGGTGCACTGATTTGTGGGGCTTATTTCTTCCCTCCCCAGGGAAGGAGTCATTTTGGAGTAGCTTTGTCCCTGCCAGGGCTTTCTGCAGGGTGTGGGAGGCAGGAGCCCCTTTAGAGGGTTGCCTGCTAAAGGGGGCAGGTTGGATGGGTCAGGTCAGTCACATGGTGCTAGCAAGATAGTGTTAGCACTGGCTCCCCTAAGTGACTAGCCATCGAGGCTGGGAGAGGGGAACAGAAATGGCACCTGTCAGCACTTTTTATTTATTTATTTTATTTTATTTATTTTTTTTTAAAGATTTTATTTATTTATGTCTTCTGTACATTTTCCAATTAAATTGTGGTTTTGGTATTGTATAAGTTCTTCATGTATTTTGAATATTAATGCTTTATAAAATAAATAATTTGCAAGTATCTTCTCCCACTCAGTAGGTTGCCTTTTTGTTGTGTTGGCTTCCTTCATTGTGCAAAATTTTATTTTGGTGTGGTCCCAATAGTTTAATATTGCTTCCGTTTCCCTTTCCTGAGGAGAGCTGTCCATAACTATGTTGTTAAGGGAAGTATTCAAGAGTGTACTGCCTGTTTTCTTCTAGGAATTTTATGGTTTCAGGTTTAGGTCTTTAATCCATTGAGCTTATTTTTGTGTATGACATAAGGAGTCTAGTTTTTCTTTTGAATGTGGCTATTCAGTTTTCCCAGCATCATTTATTGAAGAGACTATCTTTCCCCCATTGTATATTCTTACCTTTTTGTTATGACAAGATATATAGGTATGGTTTTATCTCTTGGCTCTCTATCCCATTCCATTAATCTATATGTCTTTTTTTTTTTTTTTTTTAAACAGGCTCCATGCCCATTGTGGAGCCCAGGGTGGGGTTTGAACTCACATCCCTGAGATCAAGACCCAAGTGGAGATCAAGATTTGTATGCTTAACCAACTGAGACACCCAGATGACCCCTATATGTCTTTTTTTTTTTTTTTAAGATTTTATTTATTTATTTGACAGAGAGGTCACAAGTAGGCAGAGAGGCAGGCAGAGAGAGAGAGAGAGGAGGAAGAAGGCTCCTGCTGAGCAGAGAGCCCGATGTGGGACTCGATCCCAGGACCCTGAGATCATGACCTGAGCCGAAGGCAGCAGCTTAACCCACTGAGCCACCCAGGCACCTGTCTTTTTTTTTTTTTTTTTTAAAGATTTATTTATTTTAGAGCAGTGGGAGGGACAGAGGAAGATAGTGTCTTAAGCGGACTCCGCACTGAGTGCAGAACCCAGTGAGGAGCTTAATCTCATGAACAGAGATCATGACTTGAGCCAAAACCAAGAGTCACATGCTTAACCGACTATACCACCCAAGTGCCCCGTCATATGTCTGTTTTTGTGCCAGTAGTTTACTATTTTGATTACGCCCACTTAGTTGTATACCTTGGAATATGCAATTGTGCTGTCTCTAGCTGTGTTCTTTCTCAAGATTGCTTTGGCTACTTGAGGTCTTTGGTGATTTTTTTTTTTTTAGCTTTTTTTTTTTTACTTTTAAGATTTTTATTTATTTATTTGTCAGAGAGGACAAGCAGGGGAAGCGGCAGAGGGAGAGGGAGAAGCAGACTCCTCGCTGAGCAGGGAGCCCAATGTGGGGCTCAATCGCAGGACCCTGGGATCATGACCCGAGCGGAAGCCAGATGCTTAACCAACTGAGCCACCCAGGCGCCCCCAGGTCTTTTGTGATTCTGTACCAACTTTAGGATTATTTGTTCTAATTTTATGGAAAATGCTATTGGTATTTTGATAGGGATTGCACTGAATCTATAGTTTGCTTTGGGTAATATGGACATTTTAGTGATATTCTTCCAATTCATGGGCACGGCATATCTTTCCATATGTGTCGTCTTCAGTTTCTTTCATCAGTGTCTTAGAGTTTTCAGAGTATCGGTCTTTCACCGTCTAGGTTAAGCTTATTCCTAAGTATTTTATTCTTTTTGGTGCAATTATTAATGGGATTGTTGTTTTCTTAATTTCTCCACTGCTTTGTTCTTAGTGTATAGGAATGCAGCTGATTTCTAGATGTTAGTTTTGTATCCTGCAACTTTACTGCATTTGTACTAAGAGTTTTTTTTGTGACTTCTTTAGGATTTTTTATGTATAGTGTCATGTCATGTGCAGTAAGTTTAACTCCTTCCCTGCCAATCTGGATGCCTCTTACTTTCTTATCTGATTGCTGGAGCTAGAACTTCTATAAACTATGTTAAATAAAGTGGGAGGAGTGGGCATCTTGGCTTGTTCCTGTTCTTAGAAGAAAAACTCAGTTTTTTAGCATTGAGTATGGTGTTAGCTTAGGCTTTTTATATATACCCTTTATTATGTTGAGGAATGTTTCCTCTAAACCCACTTAGTTGAGTTTTTATCATGAGTAGATACTGAATTTTGTCAAATGCTTTTTCTTCATTTACTGATCATGGATTTTATCCTTTGTTTTATTGATGATGGTGTGTCACACTGATTTGCAAATACTGAATCACCCTTGCATCGCCATAAGCAATCCCACTTAATCATGGGAAAGATTATTGAATAAGTGTTTGCTAATTTGTTGAGGATTTTTGCATCTATGTTCATTATGGATGATAGCCTGTATTTTGGGGCGTGGGGGTAGTGTCTTTGCCTGGTTTTGATATCAGGGTAACACTGGCCTTATAGAATATATTTGGAAGCTTCCCTTCCTCTTCTATTTATTGGAATAAATTGCCATGAACAGGTATAAACTTAAATGTTTGTTAGAATTCACCTATAAATCTATCTGGTCCTGGACTTTTGTTGGGATTTTTTCAGTTATCAGTTCAACTTCGTTACTAAGTATTAGTCTAGTCAAGTTTTTTTAAGTTGCCCAATTTCTTGGCATATCAATTTTCATAATTCTTACAATCTTTTGTATTTATATAGAGCAGTTATTATTTCTGCTGCTTTGTTTCTGATTTTATTTGGTCCTTTTTTCTTGGTGATCGTGGGTAGAGTTATTAATTTTATCTTTTCAAAGAATCAGCTCTTGGTTTTACTGGTCTTTTCTTTTTTTTTTTAGTCTCTATTTCCCTCCTCCTACTAACCTTGTATCCTGCTGATTTCTAAGGCTCCCAAAGATAAGCCCTACTGGTTTTCAAAGCCAGATGTTATAGGGACTCCTGTTCCCAGTGCAGATCCCTAATGCCAGGCGTCTCTGGTGTGGGGTTGTGATCCCCTGGCTTCTTCAGGCTTGTGGTACCCCTCCCTTTTGTGGTTAGTCTGACCGGGCACCAACCACAACTCCACATCTTCTACCCTTTTCCATGTGACATTGTCTCTGCAGCTAGCTGTGGAAGGTCTGGTCTGTCTTTAGGTTGTTTTCAGAGTTGTATAGATGTACATGTATATCTGTTATCTTGGGGTGTCCATGGGATGAGGTGAGCTCAGGATCCTCCTCCTCCATCTTCCCCTGACCTCTGAACCTCTGTATCTTTTTCTCTGACACCAGCCTCCCCCCTCAAAATGTTTTGGCTAACATTTCTCCCAGAGTTCCTCAGCATTCTTTAAATTTTCCTAGTGGGTAAGGAGGGAGAAGGAGCTCTTCCAAGGCCAGTTACACTGAGAAACTGTAGAGGAAAACCAGTTTCTTTACTGCAGAACTTTTCAGAATCTCTACTGTACTAATGTGTTTTGAAACTCTAAGAAGTAACTCTGTGCAGCATTTTTCAAATTCATTTGTCTGTTTGTGAGAATGGAATATGTATTGGGGGATACCATTCTAAGAAACAAATTATTTCTCTGTCGGTATAACCAAGTATAAAATGGATATAAGTTCAAGTCACACTGCCGTAACGGCCTTGCCAATTGACTCAGCTCTAGCTTTAGCTAAAGGATTCAGCATCTGTCAAAACCATTATTATAAAATTCAAAATATCCTTGAGCTCTGTAGACATTTATATATACACATCCCTGTAGCAGTATGAGGGGAAACTTTCACAATTCCTTCTCTGTTCTTTAAACAGCATTTGCCATCTATCAGTCGCTGCCTTATTTTGAATCATTTGGCACTTACTCCACAAAGCTGCCCTTTGATTTATCAATCTATTTCCCATACGTGCTGAAAATATATCTCATGATGCTCTTTATAGGTAAGTGGCTTTTCTGTTTTGTTTCTGCATTCTTCCTCTGCTTTCTGGTTTGTGCTGCTATCTACTTTAACAGAAAGGTCTGTGAACACGGGAGAAACAGAGGAGGACACCCAGCATGGTGAATTAGACCTTGTTAGTAAAGCACCTAGAAGTTATGATGCTTTTCACAAGACCAAGTATGTCACTGTTTCACTGTATAAAGAACAGGTTTATAAGCAGGTAAAATACCTGTATTGTGTAGGAAATGTAGAAATTTGACTCTGGATACAGGGATCTACAGAGAAAACCTAGATGTCAAACTAAGCAGGCTGGGCCATTTCTGGTTTTCCCATTTATATCTATTTGTTTCCTGTTTGTTTGTTTTTTTGTGCTAGCATTTCCCAGCAGGCACGTGGGAGTAGGTGCTAAAAACACAAGAAAAATGTGTGGAACAAAAACTTAAGAGTCAAGAAAATTTAATTGGCAAAAGACTTCTGTGATTACATCTCACTTTCTGCAGCTCTGACCTTCACAAATCCCCAGGGTAGCTGGTCTAGAGTCATCATCAGATAGATAGGAACAATGCATCAGGAAGAAGACAGATGTGGAACTTCAGGCTGGTAGAGAGTGCTGCCCTCCAGAAAGGGAAACATTAATTCCTTGCCTTAAACAAAAGAGGAGGGTAGAGGAATTCACTTTACTTCCCCTTTCCTGGCCTCTTGTTTACATGGTCCTTCTTTGAGTCTCCCCCATGCAAGTGTCTTGTCCTTAGACTCCAAACAGCACTCTGACTATATTTTAAAACCATGGTTCTTTCCAGAGAAATGGTTAATCAACCTTACTTACTCTTGCCACTTCCTTCCTCGTGTTAGGCATGTATTATACCTACAGTCATCTTTACTCAGAAAGAAGAGACGTCCTCGGAGTCTTTCCCTTTAAGAAAAAGAAAATGTGAAGCACAGCATTCCGATGCGAGAGAAGGAAGGACAGGCTTGTGGACTCAGCTGCAACGAACAGCACAGGAAGCAGCCTGCTGGAAAAACACCTGCTACTGGACACAGCTCTGCGACGACCGCCTTCTCCTCGACCTTGAGGCAGATCGCAGCACTCTTATCCTCGCATGTTTTCAAAATGCATATTCCACGCAACCTACTTTACCAAAGCTGTGGATTTTATACAAGTAACTTAACATTGATTCTTTTCCTGTAAGGCAAATGAGAAATAGATTCACTGGAATGGATTCAATGAAATTGAGAAACCAAAGTTGTTAGCTGGGATTTTATCTGTTTACATCTTTTTCTTTTCACTTCGGAGTTTGTAAATAGCAACTCCACGGGAGGGCAACAATGTGAAATATGTTCAGCAGTTGTCTAGAATAACATTTTATAGACAGATGTCACCCTCGCCAGGGCTCATCCCCATCTTACACATTAGACACGCTGAGAAAATTCTACATTTTCCAAGCCCTGAGAAAGTATTCATTGATATTTGGACTTTGATGCCTTCAAAGAGGAGACTGATGAAAACAGAATGGATCTTTGGTAAATATACAAATATTTATTTGATCCATATTCCTTTTCTGGGGTGGGGATTGAAATCAGGCCATGTTACTTACCTTACAGGGAGACAAAAGGTAAAAATCTAGAGTAAATTATTTTCAAGGAGATAAGGCAGTTAACTAGTGATGTTTCAGATTACTATTCAATTATCGTTGCTAATTACTATGTCACATAAGTCACAGAGTTTTGAAAACTGACTAATATCACTTCTGTATTATCAGTATACATTCACTTTTCTTGAAAGGAGTCTAGAATTTTATTATCCAGTAACTATATAAAAAGGTTACTAAATATTTTATGATATAAAAACCAGGTAGTAAAATATAGTTACAAAAAAAATTGGTAACTAGGTAAAGATAATTGATATCTTTGTAAATTTAGTATCCTATTTGGAATTTTAAAATACTTAAAATTACCCTTCTAAAAAGCTACATTTGAGGTACCTGGGTGGTTCAGTCAGTTAAGCATACGATTCTTGATTTTTGGCTCAGGTTGTGGTTTCAGAGTTGTGCGTTCAGGCTGCATGTTGGGCTCCATGCTCGGCAGGGAGTCTGCTTCTCTCTCTCTCTGCCCCCTCTAAAAAAAAATAAATAGGGGTGCCTGGGTAGCTCATTTGGTTAAGCGTCTTTGGCTCAGGTCCTGATCTCAGGGTCCTGGGATCGAGCCCCGTATTGGGCTCCCTGCTCAGTAGGAAGTCTACTGGTCCCTTTCCCTCTACCCCTGCCCCTTTCAAATAAATCTTTAAAAACAAAATGTAGGGGCGCCTGGGTGGCTTAGTGGGTTAAGCCTCTGCCTTCTGCTCAGGTCGTGATCCCAGGGTCCTGGGATCGAGCCCCGCACCAGGCTCTCTGCTCAGCAGGGAGCCTGCTTCCTAACCTCTCTTCTTTGCCTGCCTCTCTGCCTACTTGTGATCTCTGTCAAATAAATAAAACTTTAACAACAACAACAACAAAAACTTTTTAAAAAGCTTGTTTTTCAAAATTAAAAAATACTGAAAGTTTTGGTGTACAAAGAGAACAAAATCCATTTGCAAACTTTAGGTGACTCAGTCAAGCTTCCTCTCGGTCAATATGGCTACGTAGATTGCTGAAGCATTACGTGCATCACTAAAGTTGCAGAGTAAGAATTAGAGAAACTATATCGCACTGGACTATTATAAGAAATTAAAATCTTGTTATTTAATTTTTAAACCACATTACCTTAAGAGCCTGCCTAGTTCTCAAACTAGACTAAAAAGCACAGTTTATAATTATGGATTGAAAATCAGGTCTCTGCAACAATTGTAACAAAGCTCTGTGATTCCTTTGGTAACACAGTCACAACTTATTATTGTGGGTGGTTACCTGTATTCATAACTGAAAGAAAAATTTCATTAGAGGTTAGTGGACATAAGGATGTCATTTCTCTTCCACTCAAGTTCATGTTCCCCAGGTTAAGAAACATAGACAAGTAAACATCTACCTAGTTAACTGGATATTACCCAGATTGCAAAGTTGATTTTTTTTGGCTGATTTCTTAAACTGTATGTCTATCAAATCTCTACTTCATTTTGTTCAGTGTTGTCAAAGGTTTGGTTTCTCAAATATAATAAATATAGATGAAATAGCAAACCGTTAGATATTTTAGAAGCATAACACATAACTTTTAAAATGATCTTTCTTAGGGCACCTCGATGGCTTGGTCGGTGAAGTGTCTGACTTGATTTCAGCTCAGGGTCGTGAGATTGGGTCCTGTGCTGGGTGTGGAGCTACTTAAGATTCTTTCTCCTTCCCCAAGCCCTTTTCTCTCTCCCTCTCTATAAAACAAACAAACAAAAAAACCCCCAACTTTCTTGGGACCTTTCAATGCCAAGTTCCATTGCCTCAAGTTCCTAGTAACCTAGGCTAAGGCGTAGTAATCAACATCAGCAGTGCCTCTGGGACTTAAAAGGGTAGGGTAGTGGGGGGTAAAACTGCTCTGAATGAAAACTACTTTGAAGAATTTCCTTACTCAGCAAAAGTCTGCCTAAAAAATACAACACACAGACACTGTAATATCATCAAAGTCCCTGGGCTTTTATGTTACCAAAACAGTTGAATGAAAAGCAGTAACACTTCTGCCAAAAGTATCCATTCAATATTAATGTGTTTTCTTTCCCTCCAGTATGCTCTTCAAGAATCACACAGTTATCCTGGTCTTATATTTTTGTTCAATAAACAGGTTAGCATTAGAATGAGTTGATTCTTAGTTGCTGCATAAGTGTCTACGTTTGTTCAAGAAACACCTTGTGGGACGCCTGAAGGCACAAAATTACAAAACTTTACTAGGCTTCCTGCAAACACACTTGTTACCAAAGAATGTACCACATCGCACTGAAGCCCCCCCCCCGCCCCCAAGAAAAACCATTTTGTTTTAGGGTACCTTATTCTGCTTACCTTGAGCAAGTTGTCACCTATAAGACTTTGTGTTTCTTTGAAGAGATAATGTAGCTGTAACATCAGTATCTGAAATATTTCCACAGAGAATCTTAACATTTATTGATGTACAAAGAAAACAGTTACATTTTATTGTGCTAAAGTATCAATGATTTAAAATGAAAATATGCTACAAATGATTTCCCCTTTCCCCCACATCTTCCTCTCATTGGCTTATTTTTCCTTTGTAAACATTTTTGCCCCCTTGTTAATTTTTACTTTCTACTTCCAGGTCTAATTGCTACGTTACCTATCGATATGGTGCTCTTGCCAAGTATATTCCAGGGAGCAACAGTCCCAGGACAGGGTGCCACCTAGGACCCAGACTCGTGGGCTCCACTGGGACCCAGAAACCTACATGTTGTCAGGCTCCTCGAATGCCCCTCCTGCATACTACAGTTTGAGTCTAAGTATCTCAGCTTTGGACAGAAATCTGCTAATAACTTATATAAAAGCCCCCATACAATGTAGTTTTCTGTTTTCAGAACGGAGATGGTGGCATTTATGTTTGGTTTTTAAAGATGTTAAAGAGGGATTTATCTTTGCTAAGGGTAGCTAGAGTTTAAAACCTCAAGTAAAGGTAACCATCAATTCCATATTGCAAATCAACTTGTGAGAACATGACTTAATTCACCACATAAACGTAGGCGTCCACTGCGTACTTACTTTGTAGTACTCCGCTGAGCCACGGGGTCCTGTGAGTGAGAACGTGGCCTGGATGGAAGTAAGAGCAGTGGGTTTGATATGAAATCCAGCTCCAATGTTTACTAAGTGAATGAACCCAGGGTTCCTTTCCTTCACTGCCACCACGGTGTTGTAAAGAATAAATGCAATGTGGTAAACTAAACCTCTCTAAATGATAAACAGCTACACAGAAGCAGGAAATTTGTAACACGTTTCCTGGATGCATTAAAATTATCTGTCTACTGATTTATACTTTCTGAATATAAATTCTGTGAGGGCAGCAATATCATGCCTTGTTCACTCTGGGCACATGGTACACACTCATAATTATGCAGCTCTGACTTTATAGATTACTACCCGTACCTCCAGAAAAAGAACTGTTTTAAGAAATCTATCAGATAGGGGTGCCTGGGTGGCTCAGTTGGTTGGGTTTCTGCCTTTGGTTTAGGTCATGATCTCAGGGTCCTGGGATCGAGCCCCATGTCAGGCTCTCTGCTCAGCAGGGAGCCTGCTTCCCCCCCCCCCCAACTCTGCCTGCCTCTCTGCCTACTTACGATCTCTGTCAAACAAATAAAACATTTTGAAAAATATCAGATTGACTAGGTGATGTCTCCATTGTAAAGATTTTTTTTTTTTTTTTTATTTGACAGATAGAGATCACAAGTAGGGAGAGAGGCAGGCAGAGAGAGAGAGAGAAGGAAGCAGGCTCCCTGCCAAGCAGAGAGCCCGATGCGGGGCTCGATCCCAGGACCCTGGGATCATGACCCGAGCGAAAGGCAGAGGCTTTAACCCACTGAGCCACCCAGGCGTCCCGTGATGTCTCCATTGTATTTGGTTACTCTCAAAGGGCAGTTCATACTTAAAAGACACAAAAGGACTTTTGTTTTTTAGCTTCTCTAAGTATCCTTTCCTAATGTGCTACTTGCTTTTAGAATGTTTTAAGAACTGGTTAAATTTCTATTATCTTCCCAAGTCTTAACATACAGATCGCCAAGCGTTAGAACTATTTTCAGCGAGACATATAAAGGTGATAACATTTCTATTACATTTTAGAATTTATAAACCATATTTCTGTACTCTTTTATCCTTGTGAGTTAAGTTATTCCTTGTGTCCAAGAAACAAAACCAAAGTCAGGGAGTCATCCCTGTCATTTTTACTTGGTTTCACATCCAATAATTTAGCTAGAAATTATTTCACAAGTTCCTTATGTTTGACAAGAACCAGACAATCTTAGTGGCAATTTTAAAGAATTCCATACTGTTTATGAAGATTAACACATTCCATGCAACACTCGCAACTTCATAATTACTACATACATCATACATTTTTTAAAAATGAGGCTCGAGAGTTTAGCATCAGTATAAACCATTTCCTTCCAGAAAATATAAAAGCATATTACATCATCTAGGACCGGAGTGACGATGATACACATTTGTACATAAAGATGACAGCATGAGGTGTTTTTCTGCGATGGTAGGATGGAGGATGGGAATTGTTCTGGCCACATTGGGTCCCCTGGTTTCATCCGAAATGCCTGCGGCTGGGAATAGGCGTGTTGGGGCATCTCAGACTCACCCAGAGGCCTCGCCTACAGCTCTGGCTTTAGTGAAAGCCCCATCCTCCTAAGCCCAGGATCTGATCTCCCTTAGAAAACAGCAATTTATGAAAATGTTTACCAAAAGTTTAAAACTGCTTATTTTCAAAGTGACTAAGTTATTTCGAGATACTAGTTGCATCCCTAACAAAAAGTCTTACTCCTTTTATAATTACAATATCACTATCTTTGGTTAAAATAATTTCGAGTGAACTTCTGACAGTTACCTTCAAAAAAGGTCATTAACAGCCTTGTAGTTACTTACCATGGAGTCATTACATGACAAAACATAAGGATAATTTTAGGCCCTTGAACAGATCCCATCCCAACATCTGCTCCAAATGCACACTTTTGCAAATCAAGAGTCAGAGTGTCCTGAGACACATAATAAGGCTTTAACCCCACATGTTCATTTGTTAGTATATCCCAGCCTGCTCTTTGTCTTGGCAACTTGTGATTTCAAAATCCAACGGAGGATGACTTGTGAAGGAAGTGTTTCCATACATAGTTTGGAACATCTGGTCTAAAAAGGCAGAGACTTCTGAGGAAATAACTTAATTCTGACTTGAAGTCATACAGGGAACGAAGAGAAAGAGTGTTATTATTTCAGTGACCTAATATATTAGTGAGTTTAGATTTTAGAACCTTTAGGTTTTGAAATTTATTTATTTTTTTAAGAGAGATCGAGCGAGCAGGAGAGGGACAGAGGGAGAGGAAAAAAAAAAATCTCAAGTAGCTGAAAGCCCTGTGTGGAGCCCTGGCTGGGGCTTGATCTCATGACCCTGAGATCATGACCTGAGTTGAAATCCAGAGTTAGTCACTTAACCAACTGAGGGACCAGGCACCCCTAGCACTTTGTATTTTTGACTCTTCAGAGATGACCATGAATAGAAAAATCCTACAAATCTCAAGCTCAAGACCCCCGAAAACAAAAACAGGAGCAGGGCGGGGCAGGGGGGGTTGTGTAGCTAGGGAAGAAGGGATACAGATACATTTTATTTCCTCCATTTTGTACTCTGTTTTCTTTCTTTTTTTTCTTTTTCTTTTCTTCTCTGTTTGTACTTCTGTTTTCTTTAGGGCAGGAGCAGGGACAAAGTTTGAATGAGAAGAAACCAGGCTGAGGAGAAAAAGGCAGGCTGGGTTTAGAAGCGGGGCCTGATCCTTCATCCCTTCCTCCAGCACTAGCAAGCTCTGCCCGCCGACCAGGGCGGAAGCGCAGACGGGCTCCTCAGTGCCCACTTCCCCTTCACTGTTCTCTGCCACACATGTCTGCAAGCCGGCCGAGGGATTTAAGTCCTTCAACTGGCAAAGACCTGTTCCTTAACACTACAACTCCTCAACTTCCCAGTTCCAGCAGCTTATTAACATGAGGCAGTGTCCTTTTCCGATTTGGGGTTTCATAGTTGATGTATGACATTCTATGCCTTTCAGGGGTCAATACAGGCGTTTGACAAGTCTACACATTACACAACGGGCACCATGGTTAAGTGTAGCCACCATCCCTCACCACCATTATTTCGATATCATTGACTATTCCCTGTGCTACAGGGTTCTTTCTTTTGTCCGATGACAGCAATCTATGTGACATATGCGTGAGGCTTCCTCCTTAATAGGAGTTTTTATCTGAAAATGGGCACTACATGCCCGGATACAGCAGAAAGGGCACTGGACCTGGGGCTTTAAGGCTTTGGTGTTCTATGTAGCTCTGCCTCTTATGAGATGTATTTTCTCCACTTTAAAACAGAAATGCTTCTTCGCAGTCTTGTTGTAGGAGTGAAATAAGATAATACAAGTGAAAGTTCTGGTGAGCTTACCATCTGGCACCTAACGATAAATGTGAGATCAATTTCAATCACTGTTTGGTGGGAAGTAAAACAAAGTGCATACAGCGGGAAGGAAAGAGAAGCTGGCTGCTCCCAGAACATGTTCGGCTGCTTCCCTCAAATTCATTTCCCTCTAGCCCGGCCTCTGAGGAGGTAATAAAAATGAAATGTTGATCCTGCAGGTGACTCCCTAAGAGCTCGCCCTCCCTTCCCTTTTCTGTGAGCATCTCCACGTCATATTGAAGTTCAGCAAAAGAAAAAACGGAGTGTGGATTACACAGTGAACCACAAATATCTGAAACCTGGAATCATAAATCCACATATTTGGAAAATAAATCGAGGAGAGCTATTTTTAACCTAAGTCATCGGCGGGTTCACTTAGTGACAACGTGAATGTAAGTGTCACACGGGAATAATACTGAAGGTTCTAAGGTGCTTTTAAGGAGCAGGCACCACTATGGCCTGGAAGACACAAAGGTATATTATTCCAGTGGCACAGCCTTTCTTCCCAGAGACCCTGTATATACACAGAGCCCTGGCAGTACACTCCTATACTTGGTTTTTAAAGCCTGCCCTGATGAATGCCTCCGAGAAGGAAAAACAAGCAGCAAACAGATCGAATGCTGGCTGATGCTCACACATTTGAGTAAACTGCTATCCCAGAGGACACCATCACAGACTTCATTTACATGTCATTAGGCCAGCAGTCCCCCTGCTTGAGACAGAGATGTGTGCTTACAATAAAACACATTGTTCTTTTAAGGAGGTATCCGCCCAGCTTTCCACCATCTTCCTCCTGGAGGAAAGCCAGTTCAGGTAGGACCAGGACCGGTTAATTAGATTACCCCACCTCCCAAAGCCCACATAGTTGTGCAGGGACTCTCACACGACCCACGCAGAACCAGAGTCCTCTCCATGTTGCTTCTGCCATACCCACAAGCAAAGATGCCATTCCTTCCCTTTGAGCTGGCTGGTCGCCATCCTACCAACTACGAGGAGTGATCCTATCTATGCCCCTAATGGCACCGACTCACTGGATGCAGCTGACTGACCTGATCAGATCTACTCTTGAACTTCTTGGCTTACGACCCAATATTCTCTTCCTTGGTTGGAGCATTTCTGAATTGGGGAACTTTCAGTCGTGTTCAAGAGGCCCAAGCATAAGCAAATTACAGCCACCACTAATGAATCGGATTTGGCTAATGTTCAACACACAGCATACTTATTGTTCAAATGTGGACAGCAGTTCCAAGACCATGCTTTATCCATAAAAATAAGAAAACACTGAGTCAGAGAATGTCCTCTAGAAACTTCATAGGAAATCAATCATGATGCCACTGTCACCACTATAGTTTCGCTTTGCCAGCAAAACCTTCCCTGTGCCTTAAGACAAAGAAGAAACATGCACGAAATTCACAAGATTATTTTACTAGAATTTAGGGGGAGTAGATAATGTAGTCAAGTTTTCACAAAGAAAATCTTCAGGTTGAACTCCAGCCAAATAAATGAAAATTCAAGTTCTGGTTTCGTTCCCAACCGGCCTGGGCATTGAAGCAATGCCCCCTTCTCTTGGCATGTACTTGTCGAAGGGTCAGTTTTATGTCCACCTTTTCATGCCCTTGACCCTCTGCATCATGGCTCGGTGATCCTAGGCATGAATTCTGAAAACCTTCTTCCATTTCTATGGTTTTCCTCACCCATCTGAGGAGGCTGCTGGCTACCCACGAAACTTCACCAACCATAGGCTCTGGTCCACACAGCTTTCTTCTTAAACTCTGGGAGAACTCTCAAGGACAGCAGGGTGGCTAAGGGGACAAAAAAAGTAAAGTGCACTGTTGCATTTGGTGAAACTGCACTTGAAAAGGTCATTTAGATGGAAAACGTGTCAGAGCAGAACTTGGCTTTTTCTTACTTGGCTCATCTTCAAGACTGAGAACTCCCATCAAGCCTTAGGCAGAATTTGAATAGTAGAACACGGTTAATAAAATCTGGGGGAAAGGGTTTCTTTGTTGTTAAATTATTCTGCAACCAGTTAACAGGAAATTCTGCAGAGTTTAACAAAAACTGACTTCTGGGATGCTGGTTCTTTTCTTTATCTGGGTGATGATTACATAGGTGTGTTCCCTTTGTAAAAAAGCAACTTCATGATCTGTGTATTTTTTCTACATGAATGTGATTTTTTTCATTAGGAGTTGGTTAAAAGGTAAAAAAACAAAAATAAAAAACTGATCCTACAATGAAGTTAGGTCCTTGCGGCTCAGCAGAGTGGGCATGACTGTGCTAATCTGTATTCAACTGCGAGCTTTCAAGTCCACACCTTTTCTTATTCATCGCGGGTCCCTCAGGGATCAATTTAAGGTAGGCCAGCTCTGTGTAATTCCTCTAGGTCACTCATTATAGATCCTATTTTAGAATATTAATATAAATATATTGAGATGTCATTTAAAATATAATAGGGAGGAAATGTAGGGAAGCCAGTTACACAATTCTTGTGTGTGACTCTAATAAGCCCTTGACTATCTAATCAAGTGAACATGTACTTCCTTGACCCAAATAACTATTCTCATCAGTATCAAGTTGTTTGCTATCTTCATGACCTAAACACTGTATGTTTGGAGCAACTAATGATATTATAGACCTATGGCCATTAAGAATGAGTTCAGTCTTCCTGAGGCAAACAAAAAAAGAAAATCCTAGCAAGTCTCTAGGGACAGATCAAGTAAAGGTATGTCAGACCACTGTGAAGTTCTGTGCTTGATCACAATCCACTTCCTACATATGCCCTTCAATAAGTGGGGGGTAGAGAGAAGGATCAGAACCAACCGGTTAGGGAATTCTTACTTGTTTGGCAACCAACAAATCATACCATACTTAAAGTAAAATATGGTCATCCTAAGACTCCAGGTTGGCCAGATAAATTACCACATGTGTAGGCCAGGAGGTGATTCTCCCAAGCTGAGACTTTCCAGTGCACTATCTTACAGCAAACTGGGGTCATCTCACCAACAGCCATTGGTTGGACCAGACCCCTGAGCCCTAAGACACAGGTGACAGTACACACGATCTCAGGTCACAGAACCAATGGCCAATGGACTTCTCAGATTTGAGGAAAATAATGTACGTAATTTTCAGAGGAAGGTATTCTATGTTTGTGGTTCCTATAGTCATAGTTCAACAAATCAAGAGAGAAGTATAAAAAGCACAAAGACTATTCAAACGCCTGAAAGCATGAGAAATGTCCAATTCCCTTGGCAAAATACCACGCAGCTGTTACAAATACTATTTAAAGAAGCCAATATAGGAATAGGTTAAAAGGCTTTAAAAATAACTTTTAAATAAAAAAGGCAGTGTTCGAAGTATCTATGTCTATTTTTTCAGTTGTTTAATGATTTATAAATATGTTAGAACAACACTCATACACGGAGGGGCAAAAACTTCTTAGGAAAAAATTATCAAAATTGCCACTGGGCAATGGGACTCTGGATTCCTCTCTGCTCTTTCCTGAATTTTCTAAATTTTAATTAAAGTGATAGTTGGCCATCATAATAAAACATTTAAAAGCTATTTAAATAAAAGTTAAATTTAAAGGCATGGAACGCTTTTTAAACCGACTTTCTGCTTCAAAATGCGACATAATGGCAGCTCCAGATTACTCCTCTACCCTGAATTCAGATGAACCCTTTCAGGAGCCAATATACACGAGAATGCTATTTCTGCAGCAAAGGCAAGCATAGGGGGCTTTTGCCTCTGTTGGGGGTGCAGCACGGAAGTCATACCTTTTAAAAGATCCCTGGATTTTGCTGAGAGGCCTTCTTTAGGGCTTTCCATGATGCTGAAGAGCCAGTCAATGAACTAGGGTGCACAAGAAGAGCAGTGTCAGTGAAGATAGTCGCACTCTCAGTACAAGAGCGATCGGTCCCTTGGGTCTGTACACATGCATCTCCATGCAGCTGGCAGACTGGCGGTAGGAAGACCAGGCCCAAGAGACGGGGAAGCTGGACACAGCTCCCATTCAGCCAACGACCCAGCCAAGTCAAAACCCCTTTCCCAGCTACATACCCTGAGCCTGCTGTGTATTTTTTTTTCTTTTTCAGATTTTTATTTATTTATTTGACAGAGATCACAAGCAGGCAGAGAGAGAGGAAGGGACGCAGGCTCCCTGCCGAGCAGAGAACCCGATGTGGGGCTTGACCCCAAGACCCTGAGATCATGACCTGAGCCGAAGGCAGAAGCTTTAACCCACTGAGCCACCCAGGTGCCCCCCTGCTGTGGATTTTAACATTGAGGCAAACACGGGCCCAGTGGGCCTCCGGTGTGCCATAACTTCCTCTCTCATCACTCCGAGAGCACAGAGAGGTTAAGAACCTTGCCCAGGTCCACTCCCAGTGAACGGCAGAATCCCGATTTCAGCCCAGGTACACCTGACTTCAGAACCTCACGAGCCTTCCTTTCCTCCTGCTGCCTGATGCTGCAGGTATCTAGGCCCAGGCTCACAGGGTGGGTGGTAAAGAAGGAAACTCATCAGACATAAGCCCCCATTTCTAAAATCAGATATTCTGTAGCTGAGAATAATCTGTGCTCAAATGGAATTGAAACAGGAAGTTAAAATGCAAGAGAAAGGCAAAAAGTAATTTACTAGGTAGAGCCAAGTGTGTTAACTGCAAATAAATCCTACAAATGATGTAGAAACTCAGACTACTCAGGAGTTTGACTGATCTCCCAGGGTACAGCCAAAATTGGTTTTGAATTAGATGGAGGGTAATTTCATTAATGACTGAATGGTCCACTCTCGACTCACTAAAAAACACATACATTAGTCATAGCTACTAGGTATTTTAACTTGGGATGTAGAGACTGGCTTGCAAGAATAAGTCAGATAGAAAATATTCCTAATTCTCTGTTTTGATTAAATTAAAACATTGTTTTCTCGTTTTATAATATCTGACTGGTAAGTAAATAAATCAAGCACTACAAATATCTAACAGACACAGATGTCTGCACTGTCGGCCACGGTGATCATGGTGTCCCAAGCCAGAAAAAAACACAAAGGGATAATGCATTTGAATCGATTTTGATTTAAAATGAGATAGAAAACACAAAACCTGGGACAATATGAATGCTTAAGAAAACAAAGGCCTTTTAATTGAGTTGCTTAGTGGAGTTGTGCAGGGCTAACCTGTGGGTCCATAGTTCAGAAATATTTTAAAGACTAATGTTCGGATTTTAACAATAAGCTACAAAAAGCTGGCGTTAAGCTCTCAACCTCATAAAAATCCAGTTTTCATTAAAAGGGATTCAAAAAAGAATCTTTCAATCAACTGTCTTAAAGGCTGTTCAGAGCCATGGAATGAGAGCAGAGGAAGCGTATTTCCATATGCTCTGCATAGCAGCTAGCTGTCTGGGGAAACTCAACATTAAAAACCAAAAGGTGCTTCCTACAGGCTGGATTTTCCGGAAGGCTAAGGTGATGTCCTCTACAACTTTCCCCATGTCGTCGAGCACAGGCTGGGAGCAGGGTCGGCCCCTGAAATGTGGCTATAGGACTGAGTGAGCTATGAGGAACCCTAATTGGGCTATAGGAATGTGGCTGCTCCAGATGCCCGTTTCCCTGACCTACCCCTGGGCATGATGGATCGTCCCCAACCTTGCAGGCTTGAACTTGCCTTCCTATCTGTCCTCACTCTGACATTCTGAGCACTCGGAGCCTCACTCATCCCTTCACCCCCAGGATCAAGAACACATGTGCCTTCAGGATCCCAGGGCAAGTATAGGCTCTTCTTTCCGCCTCACCTCCAGCTGTAAGCAAGCTGCTGCCATTGTCGTTGCTGGTTTTGGCCAGCAGTCAGCCTCATTCTCTGAGGCTCTGCATCCGGCTGCGATTGGGGCTGAGGATGAGAGCCCGTGGGGTGATTCCAGTTTCACTTAACTTCCAACCTCAATTCTACTGCAGAAATCCCTCAAGAGAAGATGGCGGCCTGCCCTGACAGGCAAGAGGCTGCCAACCTCACCTTCTGGGTCTGTTCCTTCCATGGTTCTTTCTGCAGCAGGAGAGGCATGCTACTGGGAAGGAGAGTGAGGGCCTCCTGCAGAGTGACCCTGTGCACTGGACTCCGGCCAAGGAAGCTCGAGGCTGACCCAGCTGGGCCATTTTCCCGATGCCATGGCAACCAGCTGGCACTGAGGCCAAGGAGGAGTGGGGCCGCATGGTCTGCCCATGTCACCACTGCGGCGGCAAAGAGCAGCAACAAGAAGTCCACAGTCTACAAAGGAAATGGAAACAAAGTTAGGTCACAGGTTTTAACAATTCAGAGTAACACATGTTCACACACACAGCCCCTCTCAGGAAGATGCAACGTTATCTTCCCCTTCACCCCAGAAGAGGAACCGGACTGAACCGAAACTCCCTTTCCATGCCTAATGAAGAGACATTTCAGGGCTCCAGAAGGTTTTAGGGATCCTCTTTGGTAAGACAGAAGCCACAACAGTTTCGTTATTGTTACTCCAATAATGCAGGAGAAACCTTATTTCATTCCTAAGCACACTGAGATCCAGATCCTCTCTGTTCTGGTCTTTCCAACGCGATTAAAGAATTTGTTAGGAATGAGAGGGAAAGGGATATTTAGAGTTATTGTTATGTGGCCAAAATGGATTTTTAAAAAGAGGAACAGTCTGATTCTACTTTTGAACAATAACAAATGACTCTCCCCAGGCATTTTCTTTTTCTGTTCTCATTACCTAATCAAAACATTTGGGAGGCAAACACTTGATTTTTGTTCCATTAATGCTGAAACGTAAGCATGAAGACAAACTACCAACAAGCATTCTTGGAATAAGGGAGTCAGTTACAACAAATCATTAGGCATTTTTTAAAAACGATTTTTTCAGTATGTTCCGTCATGAATTGAAAGAGACTCACCAGGGTCTGGCTCCTGACCTATACCTATAATTCCAAGGATTTGTTTAAATTTTCATTCCAGTGTGGCATTAGCTCAGGTGTGGGACACAGTGATTCAACAATTCCATGTCTTACTCAGCTGCTCTTCAAGTGTCGTCTTGATTCCCTTCACCTATTCCACCCATCCTCCACCCCCACTCTGGTTACCATCTGTTTGTTGTCTACAGTGAAGAGTCTGCTTTTTGTTTTGTTTTGTCTCCTTCCCCCACTTTGTTTTGTTTCTTAAATTCCACAAATGAGTGAAATCATATGGTATTTGTCTTTTTCTGACAGGCTCATTTTGCTTAGCACTTCTTCTCTAGCTCCATCCATGTTGCTGCAAATGGCAAGATTTCATTCTTTTTTATGGCTGGATTGTGTGTGTGTGTGTGTGTCTCATCTCTTCTTTTTCATTCACCTATCACTGGACACCTGCGTTGCTTCTGTACTTTGGCTATTGTTGATAATGCTACTATAAACACAGGAGTGCATATACCCCCTTTGAATTAGCGTTTTTGTAAATCTTTGGGTAAATACACAGTGATGCAATTACTGGATCACAGAGTACTTCTATTCTTAATTTTTTGAGGATATTCCATACCATCCTTACAGTAGCTACACCAGTTTGCATTCCCACCAACAGTGCGCAAGGGTTCCTTTTTCTTCACATCCTCACCAGCGTTTGTTGTTTTCTTGAGTTTTTGATTTTAGCCATTCTCACAGGTGTGAGGTGATATCACGTTGTGGGTTTGGTCTGCATTTCCCCGATGTGGAGGGATGTTGAGAATCTTTTCATATGTCTGTTGGCCATCTGTATGTCTTCTTTGGAGAAATGCTGGTTCATGTTTTCTGCCCATTTTTTAGTTGGATTGTTTGGGGTTTTTCTGGTGTTGAGTTGTAGAAGTTCTTTATATATTTTGGATACCAACCTTTTATCAGGTATGTCATTTACAAATATGTCCTCCCATTCAGTAGGTTGTCCATTAGTTTTGTTGATTGTTTCCTTTGCTGTCCAGATGCTTCTTATTTTGATACAGTCCCAATAGTTTATTTTCGCTTTTGTTTCCCTTGGCTCAGGAGACATATCTAGAAAGATGATGCTGTGGCTGATATCAGAGAAATTACTGCCGGTGCTCTCTTACAGGTTTTTAATGGTTTCCAGTCTTACATTTAGGTCCTTAATCCATTTTTTAGTTTATTTTTGTGTTTGGTGTAAGAAAGTGGGTCATTTTCATTCATTTGCATGTGGCTGTCCAGTTTTCCCAGCACCATTTGTTGAAGAGACTGTCTTTTTCCCACTGCATATTCTTGCCCCCTTTGTTGCAAATTAATTGACCATATAATTGAGTTTATTTCTGGGCTTTCTATTCTGTTCCATTGATCTATGTGTCTATTTTCACGCCAGTACCATACTGTTTTGTAATTATAGCTTTGTAATATAACTTGAAGTCTGAAATTGTGATGCCTCCAGTTTTGTTTTTCTTTTCAAGACTGCTTTGGCTATGCAGGGTCTTTTGTTGTTCCGTACAAATTTTAGGATTGTTTGTTCTAGTTCTGTAGAAACTGCTGTCGGTATTAAGATAGGGATTGCATTAAATCTGTAGATTACTTGGATCATATAGACCTTTTAACAATATTTGTTAGGGGCGCCTGGGTGGCTCAGTGGGTTAAAGCCTCTGCCTTCGGCTCAGGTCATGATCTCAGGGTCCTGGGATCGAGCCCCGCATCAGGCTCTCTGCTCCGCAGGGAGCCTGCTTCCTCCTCTCTCTACCTGCCTCTCTGCCTAGTTATGATTTCTGTCAAATAAATAAAATGTTTTAAAAAAAAAAACAACAATATTTGTTAAAGTCCATGAGCAGGATCTGTCTTTCCATTTCTCTGTGAGGTCTTCATTGTCTTTCATCAATGCTTTATAGCTTTTTGCATACAAGTCTCTCACCTCCTTGGTTAAGTTTATTTCTAGGTATTCTATTATCTTTGGTGCAACTGCAAATAGGATTGTTTCTTTTTTCTTTTTTTTTTTTTAAAGATTTTATTTATTTATTTGACAGACAGAGATCACATATAGGCAGAGAGGCAGGCAGAGAGAGAGAGGAGGAAGCAGGCTCCCCGCTAGGGAAAGAGCCTGATGCGGGACTCGATCCCAGGACCCTCGGATCATGACCTGAGTTGAGGGCAGAGGCTTTAACCCACTGAGCCACCCAGGCACCCAAATAGGATTGTTTCTTAATTTAGCTTTCTGTTGCTTCATTATTGGTGTATAGAAATGCAACAGATTTCTATACACTGATTTTGTATCCTGCAACCTTACTGAACTCACGGATCAGTTCCAGCAGTTTTCTGGCAGAGTCTTTTCTATACACAGTATTACGTCATCTGCAAAAAGTGTAAGTTTTACTTCTTCCCTACCAATTTGGATGCCTTTTATTTCTTTTTATTGTCTGACTGCTGTGGCTAGGACTTCCAGGACTGTGTTGAATAAAAGTGGTAAGAGTGGACATCCTTGTCTTATTTCTGACCTTAGCAGAAAAGTTCTGTTTTTCCCCACTGAGTATGATGTTAGCTGTGGGTTTTTTACATATCAATTTCATTGCTGGTAATCAGTCTGGTAGGACTTCAATTTTTTTACATTTATTGAGAGTCGTTTTGTGGCCTTCTTTTAAGATCTGTCCTGGAGAATGTTCCATGTGTACTTGAAGAGAATGTGTATTCTGCTATTTTAGGGTAGAATGTTCTGAAGATGTCTGTTGAATCCATCTGGCCCGGTGTATCATTCAAAGCCTTGGTTTCCTTGCTGATTTTCTATTTGGATGATCTGCCCATCGATGTTAAGTGGGATGGCCTTAAAGTCCCCTAATATTATTGTATTACTATCCATTACTTCCTTTATGTTTATTATTAACTGTTTTATGTATCTGAGTGCTCCCATGTTGGGTGTATAGTTACAATTGTTATATCTTCTTGTTGGATTGTATGCTTTATGATTATATAGCGTCATTCTTTGTCACTTTTCTCTTCCTTGCTCAGCTTGATTACTTTCCATTACTCTATCCTCCTCCAGGTTGCTGATTCATTCTTCTGCTTCCTGTACTCTGCTATTTATTTCATATAGTGTATTTTTTATTTCATTTGTTTTTCAGCTGTGATTGATTCTTCTTTATGTCTTTGTTAAGGGTATCACCAATGTCCGCCACTCTTTTCTCAAGTCCAGTGAGTATCTTTATAATCATTACTTTAAGGGAACCTGGGTGGCTCAGTGGGTTAAGTCTCTGCCTTTGGCTCAAGTCACAATCTCAAGGTCCTGGGACTGAGCCCAGCATCGGGCTCTCTGCTCAGAGCCTGCTGCCCTGCCCCTCTCTGCCTGCCTCTCTGCCTACTTGTGATTTCTCTGTCAAATAAATAAATAAAATCTTTAAAAAAGTTTATAATCATTACTTTAAATTCTCTATCAGGCATATTATTTATCTCCATTGTGCTTAGGACCCTTGCTGTGGTTTTTGTCGTGTTCTTTCATCTGAGACATACTCCCCTATCTCCTCATTTTGTCTCTCTGCATCTGTTTCTGTGTGTTAAGAAAGTCAGCTGTCTCCTGCTCTTGAAAGTAGTGGCTTTATGAAGAAGAGGGCCTGTGGTGCTCTTCAGGGCACTTTCCCCTGTTTCCCAGAACCTGGCATTTCAGGGGGGTCTCCTATGTTGTTAGTGGGCCAGACTGGTGCTGCCTTGTGCTTGAGTTGAGCCAGACCAGGTGTTTGGCAGAGATGCAATAGCACCAAACTGCAAAGCACCTTCCCTGTGTTGTCCCCTGAGAAGCCTTCATTGGTGGGCAGGGCCCACGATCAGATGAATTGTCTGTACCCAACCCATGGTGGAGGCCAAATCCTAACCAATGTGGTGCTTATCTTTCTCTCTCCCCAGGACAGGAATCACTTTGGCGTGGTGCTGGTCCCTGTCCAGGCTGCCAGCACACTTTTCTTATGCCTTATGGCTTCGGTTTGAATGGGCTTTGGCCAAGAGCATAGTGGAGGAGGCGGATCTGCCATGTGCCTGGGAGGGAGGTATGCAGAGCCCACAGGTTTGTGTACCGGGAGAGGGGACATGATGCTACCTTTGAGACCACAATGGCTGAGCCAATCCATAAAGCATACAGGGGTAAGGCATGTATTTTTACCAAGGTGCACTCAGGTTTGCTGTGAAAGGAGACCTACCACCATCATAGGGCCAGCACGTGTGGATCCACAAAAAGTGGGTGGGAGGGCACAGAGCTTAAGAAGGCATTTGCCCATCTTCCATGAGAGGGTACTGGCTGCCACCACCACTGCCGAGGCCCCACAAAGTGCATGGTTAGCAAAATGTGAACAGGTCTTCTCAGGGAGGGGATCCACAACACTGGGACTGAGGCAAGCCCAGCTGGAGTGGGCAAATCCCCAGAGCTCGGGTGGAGTAGGGAGGCAGGGAGTAGTGTAAGCAAGTTAGGTAGCATATGTGGGTACTAAACTGGTTCCTGCAGGTGGCTGCAGGTGGCCATGTGTTTATGCTGGGAGGCAGAGGAGGGAAATGGCACCTATTAGCTCCTTTGTTCCTGGAGGATACTCCCTGTGAACATTACTCCTGTTCCTCCAGGACAGGCTCTGAGATGAGTAAATAACTCTACCTCCCTGTGCCCCAGACATTTTTTTTTTCCTTTTTATTTTTTTCAGTGTTCCAAAATTCACTGCTCCTATGTTGTATCTCCACAGGCTGTTTCTTGTGCTGTCTCTTTAAGGGCAGGGTCTCAGTTTCCTCTCAGTGGCCAGATTCTCCCAGAACCAAACTTGCTGATTTTTAAAGTTGCAGGCTTTAAGTCCTGCTGGTTGTAGTAAGTCACTAAACTTCACCCCCTCTAGTTTTCAAAGTCAAATATTATGGGGATTCATCTTCCCCATGTGGGCTCCCCAGTACGATAGCCTTCTTCTTCTCCTTTTCCACACCCATGGTCCATTTAGCTCTGTAGCACGTCTCCGCCCTTCCTACCCTCTTCAATGTGGCATCTTCTCTACATTTAGTTGAGGAGTTTGTTCTGCCAGCCTTCGGGTCATTTCCTGGGTTATTCACACTGACATCTAGTTGTATCTGTGGGATGAGGTGAGCTTAGGGTCTTCCTATGCTGCCGTCTTCTCTGCCTACATATTTCCACATGCATTTTTTTTTAAAGATTTAATTATTTGAAGGAGAGAATGAGAAGGGGGGGGAAAGAGAGAGAGAGAGAGCGAGCAAGAGATGGGGGAGGGTCAGAGGGAGAAGCAGACTCCCCGCTGAGGAGGGAGCCCAATGCGGGACTCGATCCTGGGACTCCAGGATCATGACCTGAACTGAAGGTAGTCGCCCAACCAAATGAGCCACCCAGGCGCCCTCCACGTCCATTTTAAATACTCTGTCTAGGATCCATCCATTCAGAGTTTAGACTAATCTACACACTTATAAAATGGTGGTAACAAGGGGCCCCTCTGAGTTGTTGGATTACTGTGATTCAAATTATACTTCTTTCTGCCTATCTGTATTTTCTAAGTTTCAAAAGATTTTTTGTAAGAAAACAGAAAATTAACAAAAACTTAGGAGAACAGAAGAAAAAGATGACAGATTCTGCTAGTTAAAAAAAAAAGTTTAAGGGGCGCCTGGGTGGCTCAGTGGATTAAAAAGCCTCTGCCTTCAGCTCAGGTTCCTGGTCCCAGGGTCCTGGGATCGAGCCCCGCATCAGGCTCTCTGCTCGGCAGGGAGCCTGCTTCCTCTCTCTCTCTCTCTGCCTGTGTCTCTGCCTACTTGTGATCTCTGTCTGTCACCAAAAAAAAAAAAAAAAAAAAAAGTTTAAAAGTACTCCTTAATTTCTTAAAAGTCATAATCTCACTAATTAAAATTTTTCAAAAATATACGCAACTCTTCAGAAAAGCTGGTCAGCACTTCAAATGACATCCCAGGTTATACAAATTCCACTCACACAGTAAACAGGATATCTGTGAAACATGCCTACGGAAAAAATTCTACTGAAAAATGCACAGTGATTAGCAAAGTCAAGAAAATAAGAAAAGTGGGAACGTGCTATCTTCATTTATTAACCTTTTCCTATTTTAATTTACCCCTTATCAGTAGTTAAACTTCTGGGGGTCATAGATCATTTTACCCCTCTCATGCACATTAGTACTGTGCAAACACAGATCACCTGCATACACTTCAGGAACCTCTTCAAACCAGACGTTTGAAGACATTCTCTGGGCCAGTGTGAAGGCCAGAGCCCTATACCTCCTCTCTGTGGGGCCAAGCCCAAGTACACAGAGCGCTGGGTTCCCTCATCAGCTAGTGTCCTTGTGTGCTGCCTTTCAAGAGACTTATTCTGTTGAAAATATTTTTCCAAGGGCAGCCCTGGGTGTCTCCAAGAGACAGGCAAGCACATCCATTTCCTTATGATGTCAGAGAGTTATCACCAGCTTTACCCGAAGTAAAAGGAAGGAGGGGGAAAAACAAAGGCAAGCAGCAACTTCTTTGTCTTTTGGGAGAGCAAACATAAGTTCCATATTTTAAGGGAGCCACAAATGGCTCCTATAGACTGTACCTCATCAAGAGCCACATTCTGAACAGATGTTGACTGGTACGCAACATTTCTGATATAACCCATCAGCTCCAAGAGCCATTCCATTCTCTTCAACACACCTGAAACAAAAAGAGATATTTTCTTACCAGACCACAGTTTTCCTATGAAATGTCTAATGGTCAGTACTAGCCACCATGATGAAAGCAGAACAGCTGAGGAGGATTCCATGAAACAGTCACAAATCCTCTTGCCATACCTGAGACTTGGGATTTTGTAGCAGTTCTCTGACACTGTTCACATCAGATAACTGTAGCTTTGTCTTTATTTTCAAAAGGTAATTTATTCTTCAAAAGTACACATCTGCTAGCAATAAAATGCATTTGTTGGAGTTTCTCTCTCTCAAGGTTAAACACACTAGGAGAAATCTGGTGTGCCAGCTAGCCAGAATGTTGACTCTTGGCTAGTTACTGTTTTTATGGTCTTCTTTACTTACATGTTCCCATTTTATGTCAAAATCAAAGAGAACACCTACCCAAAGACATCAGAAGAAAAATAAAAACCAGCTATTATATAGTAACTGGAGAACAAACATTGGCATAAATACTGATTCTTCCATTTTTATTTTTAAAAATGAGGGTTCCCAGCACAGTAAAGCTTACTTGGGAAGGCTGTCAAATTTCAGTGAGTCAGAGGAAAACAGGAACTAAACTGGAAGGCCAACTAGTTAAAACCAAAGACAATATCAGATTTATTTCAGTTTACTTCGCGTTATCTTCACACTTCCTTGGGAGTACCTACTAGATTTCTCCCTGATAGATGTACTTTTGATTTAGAGTAAAAAAAAAAATAATTTTTCATCACAGGTTCATTTTTCATGGGCAGGCACTGATGCAGAGATGAGACAACCATCTCAACTGCCAAAGAGAAGAATAAATCAAAATTTTCTATCTAGTCCCCAAAAGGGATTACAATTATGTCTGCCAGTTTTCCTCATCAAGAACTGAAGAACATACAAAAAAATCCGAAATGTAAGTAACCCACCTGCGGTCACTAGGAGTTCCCCACCATACCTGATCTACTGAAGCAGGTGCCATTCAGACCTGACTATAGGCCATAAGCAATGTGACCAAAGGCTCAGGAGGAGAAATGGCAGAGCTCATTATTATTCAAGGGTAAAGGTCTATGATGGTCTAAAAGTTCCACCATATGGGGGCACCTGGGTGACTCAGTGGGTTAAAGCCTCTGTCTTTGACTCAGGTCATGATCCTAGGGTCCTGGAATGGAGCCCTGCATCAGGCTCTCTGCTCAGCAGGGAGTCTGCTTCCCCCACCCCTCTCTGCCTGCCTCTGCCTACATGTGATCTCTCTCCCTCTGTCAAATAAATAAATAAAATCTTAAAAAAATAAAAATAAAAAAATAAAAGTTCCACCGTATGATTCATTAGCAGAGCTGCAGGCCTAGAGCTTCTCACTTGAGGATGTAGTGAGGGAGCCCCAATTTTATTCCCCTCACCCCTGAGAAGTTCTCCTATAGAATAACAATTTAATTTAGTTGTCGCTGTTTTCCTCTTTTTGTTTGTTAAGTAACCACCTCGAAGTCATTTTCCTGAAAACATCAGGCAGAATCGATGGACATCCTGGTTGGGAAATGGAAGCAGGCAGAATCAACCCGATCCACTCGTTTATGGATTTACTCAACAACCTCCACCCTGGGGATGGGAATGGGTTCGTTGGTTCCTGGACAGCTAAAGACAATAATAAAAATCACCAACGGAACACATTCCCATCCCCAGGGTGGAGGTTGTTGAGTTTTAACTGGTCTTTTCATTTAAGGTGCTCTTCGTTTGGGGTAACAAGAGCTCTCCTGGGTCATGAAGCACCAAACTCCCTTTTCAGTGGAGGAAACAGTTACAGGTTAAAAGGGATGGCAGATCCTTCTGGTCCTGCTGGTTGCCCAGGCCGGCCTCACCTGTGTTGGCGTGGCTTGCGATCCGTGCCTGGTAGAGGCTGTGCAGTACCATCCACGCCAGGGTGTCTTTCTCCCGGTGCTGGACGGCCACGCTGAGGATCTCCGTCAAGCCCATCAAGGGGTATCGTCCTTGAGAGACCAAGTACAGTCTGACAAAGGCAGCCTTTTCTAGGCTGCTCTGCAAAAAAGCAAATTGTTCGGTTACTATTAAATTAGCTGAAGTCATTATAAAACCTCAGGGCAAGGGCAAAACAGAAAGGGTGAGTTGAAAGTTGATTATTATTCCAAATGCTAAAACCACTCATTTCCTGCAGCATGTGACCTGTCTGTCTGCGTGCTGTATTTTAAAATGAATGTACAGATAGAGCATTATAATGTCTCCTCCTGTTTTCTCCTAAAAACCGTGTGATTTCAGGGGTTAATTGGTGATGATATTTTGTACAAATACACAAATAATAATGAGTATTTGTGTATTTGTACACAATACACAATGACTGAAAAACACAGCACTCATGTGCCAGGCACCGCTCTAAGCACTTAACACGGATTAATTCGGCAGTTCGCAAAAGTGCAGCGCACAGACCTCCGAGGGTCCCCAAGACCCTTTTAGAGGCTCTGTGAGGTCAAATATATTTACAACAGCACCAAGGGCACAGTAAGCGTCACTGCATTTTTCACAGCCACTTGCAATTTTTGTTTAAAATAACTTTTACTTAAAATACCCTTATAAACAATAAAAATTATTAGTTTCATTAAACCTTCGCCCTTGAGTATACATCTTTTTAACAAAAGGGATGATAAAATGGCAAGCATGCAAAAGGGACTTCTGGGACCTAGCCAAGTATTAACGGTTGTCTCGAGGGAAAACACTAAGTCTGGGCTGTGAACTGAAATAGCCATGTTTTGTGGGACACATCTACTTGGAAGGATGACTGATGGACCAATGATGGTTCTTCAAACTGAGTATTTGACGGACTTTTTTTTTTTTTTTTAAGTAGAAGAAAGTGAGAGTGTCACTCAAGGAAATACATGACAGTATTTGTTAGCAGTGATAAAATCTGAGCTTTCAAGTGAAAATTAGACTTTCGGGAAAAATTTGTATTTGCTACTATGAGTTGGCAGTTTCCCAATACATAAAAGACTTTCCTGATGATTTTAACAAATGTGATGTTTGGTAGTGTATAATGAAATGCATCAACATTTGGAAGATTTTCAAAACTCAGTGACTCAGTGATTTCCAAATGATTTTGTGATATATGCAGAGAGGAAGTCGGACCAATGGGTTTTAATACAACAGACTATGTGAAGTTCACTGATAGGGACTCAGACTCCACATAGTTTCCTGAAGGAAACACCGTTTGTTGAGTTCCATTGCAACATCAAAACAAACAAAAAAAGATATCCTTAATTATTTGAAACTATCAACACACTCTTCCCTTTTCTACTGACACATCTGTATGAGGCTGGATTTTCCCCACATACTTCACCAAAATAACACCACAGACTGAATGAAGCAGCAGCGATGAGAGTTCAACATTCAAGAGACTTCCATTAAGCCAGACATTAAAGAGGTTTGCAAAAATGGAAAACAATACAATTTTTTATTTGTTTTCAAAATTTTTTTTATTTGTGTTACGATGCAATGGGTTTATTATTACTTTTAAGTAAATATTTTAAAAATTTCCCAGTTTTAATTTCTAATATGGTAAATATTGAAAGATATGATCATTTAAATTAAAGTCTTTTGGAACCCTCAATAGTTTGTAAGACTCTAAAGTAGTCCTGAGACCAGAAAGTGTGAGAAGTCCTGTACGAACCACTGAATTTTCACATCACCCTACGCAGATAACAACCATCATCCTTCCTTTGTAGACGACAGTAGTAAGCACAGACGTTATGTAACTTGCTTACGGTCACATGGCTCGAGGCAGAGTAAGAGCTGAAATTCAGGGAGTCTGAGCCCTTCACTACTTTATTCTTTCCAGAAAAGAACAGAAGACATTGACCTCAGTAAAATGCACTAACTCTTTTGGGAGCATAAGAACACTATTCAGTTAAGTTCTAGCAAAAATGTTCTAAGTGGTACTTTAAGAATCCGGGTGAAGGGGCGCCTGGGGGGCTCAGTGGGTTAAGCCTCTGCCTTTGGCTCAGGTCATGATCTCAGGGTCCTGGGATCAAGTCCTGCATCGGGCTCTCTGCTCAGCAGGGAGCCTGCTTTCCACCTCCACCCCCACCCCCGCCTGTTGCTCTGCCTACTTGCGATCTCTCTCTGTCAAATGAATAAAAATAAAATTAAAAAAAAAAAAAAAAAAAAAAGAACCTGGGTGAGTAACCCAGCAACGTTCAGCTCCAGGTACCACGAAGGAAATTATATGCATTAATTCCAACTATATTACATGAATATTATAATAACAGGATATAATAAATTACATGAATATGATCATAAGGATAACAAATAATCACTGAGTACTAGCCCTATGTCAGATATTTTTCCAAGAACCTACCATGGATTAAGTCACTGTAACTCTCAAACCAACTCTGGGAGGTAGGTGTTAATATGTCCCTTCTATAGATAAGGAAACCGAGGCAGAGAGAGATTATGAAATGTAACCAATTGCTAGTGAATCACACAGCTGGATTTCAATCCCCTGCATAGTCCATTCTCTTAAGCATTTCCTTAAAACAAACTAATCTCCAAAATGCTGATATTCCAAATACTCTAACAGGAGTTCTCAAACCTCAGGATGCAGCACTATCGCCTGGAGGGACTGTTAAAATACAGACTCCCGGACCCCGCCCTGATTCAGTAGACCTGGCTGACGTGGGAATCCAGAACTTTCATTTCTAATCAGTCACCATGCTTATGCTGCTAGCCCAAGGAACGCATTTTGAGAATCACGGCTATACAAGGCAGCAATTCAAGGATTCAACTGAACAGGCACATCTGTCATCAGGTGAAATAAATGGTAAGAGGTCTACCAGCTGGGTGAGGGCTCACAGTTCTCTAGATCTTTGCTATCATCTGATATGTAGAGTTGGCATTTGTATAAGTATGTCCACTGGGATACACATACTAAAAAAAATAATTCACTGTTTATAGGCAATTCAAAACTAACAAGACATGTATTATACTAGCTAAATGTGCAACTTTACTGGTATGTTACTCATTCATCCTTTGGGTGTGAGTATAAGGAGTAATTGTTGGGACGCCTGGAGGCTCAGTTGGTTAAGCATTTGCCTTTGGCTCAGGTCATGATCCCAGAGTCCTGGGATCGGGTCCCACATCGGGCTCCTTGCTCAGTGGGGAGGCTGCTTCTCCCTCTTTCTCTGCCAGCTGATCGCCCTGCTTGTGCTCCCTGACAAATAAATAAATAAAATCTTAAAAAAAAGGAATATCTGTTAATTATCTTGTGTCTGAACTAATAGTGTTTGTTTTTCAAATAGACACCTTTCTTCGTTACAAAAGGATAATAAGTACCAGGTGAAAGAAAATCAAATTTAAGAACTACTTATTTATGCCTTCCATGTACCAGAAAGGTCTTCAGCCAGAATATTCCCATTCTTAGGGATTTTTATTGAAGATGTTGTCCTATACTTATATTTGCCCACAGGTGACATGAACATGATCTTGACAAAGTGGAATTAGGTTACAATGTTATTCATCCATCTATCCATCCATACCACTAGCCTGAACACGAGATCCCACAGTGAACACAGAGCGTTTCCTCAAATCAACCACTAACAGATATGAAGCAAAACTAGCTTCCGTCAAAAGGATACTGTAGTCACCTCTTCAATCGTAACCCCCACTTCAGTAATGGAAATAAATATATAGATACATTCTTACCTCCGTAATCTGGGCAACCCGATTGGCTTCATCATCTGTCATTTCTGAGAGGCATTTTGCTACACTGACATACAGCTCTAGATCATTTCTCTGGCAAAGAAAAATTACAAGCATGTCAAAACACGAGGTAACATAACAGATATTGTCTCCATGTTCTGACGAATTACTAGATTTACTTATTTCCATGAACAGCAGCTTATGGGACATTAATCAAACCAAATATATGGCCAATTTTTATCATTAAAAAAAAAAAAATCTTGGGCGCCTGGGTGGCTCAGTGGGTTAAAGCCTCTGCCTTCGGCTCAGGTCATGATCTCAGGGTCCTGGAATCAAGTCCCACAGCCAGCTCTCTGCTCAGCAGGGAGCCTGCTTCCTCCTCTCTCTCTCTGCCTGCCTCTCTGCCTACTTGTGATCTCTCTCTGTCAAATAAATAAATAAAATCTTTAAAAATAAAAAACAAAAAAAACACATCTTTCTGGGGTGGCGTGCCTGGCTCAGTTGGTAGAGCAGGTGATGCTTAATCACAGAGTCATGAGTTCAAGCCCCACACAGGGCACAGAGCTTACTTAAAAACAGAACAAAAACCACCTTTCCTATTATTTTATTTGTGTGGCTGTACTTTTTTCCTCTTATCAGAATCCATCGTTCCAAAGAGATGTTTTAATTTCTTTGTAAAACTACAATTCAGGAATCTGTTGGGGGAGGGGAAAGGCTAGGATTACATCACTTGATATAAGCAAAATACTGGACATTGTGCCCAAAGAGTCTCCAGGCGCAATGTGGAAGCACTTCTGAGCCTGCTCATCTTCTGTATTTGGTAGAAGGCCCAAGGGCGTATTTCCTGGTGTAGCACTCGTTAACCCCGCAGCTAAGCTTGCTCCCAACTTTGGTTCTACATATTCAACCTCAATTTAGATCTTGGAAGCGAACACATTCCTCGTGAAAAATGTGGTTATTTCTTCCTAGCCTTCCTGCCACATTTTTAAAACATACACCTCCCTGCTTTGCCAAAAGGGCTTTCAAAAATCCCAAACATAAATCATTGGGAGTGTAAATATTTTTGTTCCTCACCCGAATCTTATTTGGCAGAAGGTCGAAAATATTTCCAGTAGCTTCAGAGAGCAGACTCCAGAGGTGGTGGGTCGGGCTGGGCAGCTTCATGGCCTGACCCAGCCCCTGCAGGGCACTCGCGCGCAACTCAGCCTGGGCAGGCGGGGAAGCTGCTCTAAAAACGGGCACCATCACATTTTCAACGAAGCCCCGGATCTGTTCGTCAGAGACGTGTTTTACCCACAGAGGCGTGGACACCAGGAGGTACTTCTTGATATTCACCTGGAAGCAAAAGAAAAGAGGTCGGAAACAGGCACATCTGGGTTCACGGTGCTCAAAACCTTGAGGCTGTCCCCGTGTTTGAGGGTAGGATGAGAGAAGAAAGGTTCGCGTTACTTCTGGCCCCACAGGGCCCCCAGCCTCATGGTCCAATGGGCCGCTGATGAATGCAATTTTGGCTGCTGCTGCCAGGACTTGTGACCCACGGTGCCTCGTGGGTATAGACAGCATCTGCCAATCCACCCGTGAACCACTCCGCTTAAGCCATGGGTCTTTTTACGGGGAGGAAAATACTGTGCGACTTCTCGACGTACATGACAGCTGCTATTCTGTCTTAAAAGATCACATTCTCTGGCAAGCACCAAAATCCTGAAGATGAAAAAAGGCTCCTCTGTAGGAAAGAGACTCATCGGAATACCTGATATTATTAATTTCTTCTTCTAGGAAACATAAGGAAATCAAAAGGACTGGCATGCCAGAACCATTGCTGACCACACAAATGGGGACATGACCTTGGCTTCCTAGAGGTCATGAGAGCTGAAAAGGGGGCAGGGTTTGAAATAGCTGTGTGCCAGACATGTTAAGAGAGGAGGCCGAGAAGTTCTTAGGAACACAGGTATGCTACCAAAGGAGCAGCGAGTCGGAAAGAAGTGGTCTTAAAAAAAAAAAAGGAAAGAAAACCTGACACGGCCCAGTAAATTTCAAAAAAGTATCAGCGTGGTTGCATGAGTTAGCTAAACAGCTCGCTGGAAAGAACATGCCATTCCTGATCTTTTTTGTAAATGAGAAGGTATATAATTAAGAAAATGAATTCACAAACTTCATTTGTTCATTAACGTAGATAATAAGAGAGTCCACAATCATGGACAAATGCCAAAAATATAACAGGGAAGTGGGAGGAGAACTAAATTCTAGAAAGATTTTTGAGGTATTTTTGAGGTATACCTGACTCAAAAGGAAGGAGGGGTTCATAGAACAGTGTCTTAGACACAGACTTTGGAGTCAGCCGGACTCACTCCTGTTTATTAGCAATATAAACTTTGTTTAATTGTAACCTGCCGTAGTTTATCAACTTGTAAAATGGAAACAAAAAAACTCGACTTCTCAGAAATGAAATAAGCCAGGCATGAAAGACTTCATATTGTATGATGTCTTTCTAAAGAATTTCTAAAGCTTATATGAAATTGAAATTTATTAGGAAAGTTCTCTAAAAGGAGAAAAATTATAGAGACCAAAAACAGATCAGAGGTAGCCCGGGTCTGAGACTGGGAGTGGGGATCGTCTCCAGGTGGGGACAATGCAGTTTTGGGGGGATGACAGAAATATTACTGGGGATGGACGAAAATGTATAAATGTCCTGGAACTCATCAAATTGTCGCTCAACACACAGCCATACTTTATGGACTATAAATTATAACTCAAGGTAGAAAAAAGAATCTGCCAGAATTGAAGAGAGATTCAATCTGCTGTCCAAAAGTGCTCACTGAGCGCTTACAAGTAGCGGGTACCTAGCAAGCACTGGGTACTGGCAGCCGGATGGGAGGTGCTTGGGCCAGACACCTCACGGTCATTGCTGACACGAGAACGCAGCCCTCAGTCCGTCCCCCTTCAATTAAGGAGCACTAGAATACATAGCAGAGCTTAGAAGATAAAAAGACGGGACAGGAACTGAAGTTAAAAGACCGAGGAACAAATATGAGAACTTTACACTATTCTCAAGGAATTAAAGCTTCCTGAAGAATAACAGGATCAGTTAATTTAGGATCAATTGGTAAACCTCTAAGGAATCATGGGATGTGGGGGGTTTTGGCTTTGTTTGGTCCTAGCTTTGAATATATTCAAATTTATCCGATTTGTTAATTTTGCATTTTTAAACCATCTCGCTGCTTCTTAGACACTGGGCTATGCTGCTTCTTCCTCAGCACTTGGCCCAAGACAAACATCCCGGCAGAGATGTCCTCCTCCTTCATCTATACCCTCCCACCTACATTCCCCACCGCCGCCCCGCCTCGGGCCTCTAACTTGATGCCTAACAAAACCTTACCGAGCCTTCAGGGCCCACCTGAATTGCTGCCTTTTCTGTGAAAGGGAGGGATCATATATGGATTTGCCATTCTCTTAATACCTACCGGACCAACATACTGCATATCCTAGAGATAAGCCGAGGTTTCAATAACACCATGATTTTCTAGCTGTACGATCTAGAGAAAGGAACTTTAATATCTCTGACCATCATTTTCCTTTTTCGTAATCAACGGGAGCCGAAAGCATGAACCCCGACGGCTAGGGTAGAGGTCTGAATCACACACTGTCCCAGTCTGCTGGCCAGCGACTGCCAAGGCCCTGAGATTTAGAAAGTCACATCTGTCCACTCTTGACTTTGAGAATGCACACACAAATGAGCGCTCCTCTCCCCCAAAAGAGCCATATCCGCCTGCTGCCCAGCAGCCTTAAATTCGACTTACGCTCAGACCGTGGACCAGCGGCGGCATCACCCACAGTCCCAAGAGCGCAGCTGCATTCTGGGATGACTGCGCCTGTGTCACCGTAACTTCAAGGCACAGTTGCTGGATCTCTTCCCCTGTGGAGAAAGAATAGAGGCTAATACAGCTGCTCCTGGGACTCACCGGCAGGCTTCCATGTCTCAAATCAAAGCACCCGCTGGTACGACTTCTCCCAGTAACAGTACTTGAGTGAACCAAAAGATATGCCAAGTGACCTTGCCACTATGAAGCAAAGATTGTACCCACTGGCAGCAGAGGGGTAAGTCTTGGAACTGGCAAGGGCCATGATCTTGCTCAGGAAATTTCTCTTGCGATGTCCTAAGAAATCTAAAGAATCAAATACTAAGAAAAACTTGAGAAAATTCTAGATAAACTCCCTGTCTCTGTTTTCCCCTCCTCGCCACCTTTCATTCTGAAGACAGAGAAATCTGTTTATGTCCGGAGGGACTTAAAAATGTAGCCACATGGGGCGCCTGGGTGGCTCAGTGGTTTTAAGTCTCTGCTTTCGGCTTAGATCATGGTCTCAGGGTCCTGGGATCGAGCCCCGAATCGGGCTCTCTGCTCATCGAGGAGCCTGCTTCCCCTTCTCTCTCTGCCTGCCTCTCTGCCTACTTGTGATTTCTCCCTCTGTGTCAAATAAATAAATAGAAATCTTAAAAAAAAAAAATGGTCACCACGTTCTCTTGCAATCCAGACTTTTACTAGCCCAATTCCCATCAGCAGGCATGTTTTCCCAACCAGATCGTTTCTTCTTTTTTCTAAGGATTTACACTAAAACATGAATATTTTTAATACAGCACATCATAACAGGGGAGGCTCGGGAGAACATACTTTTCAAACAAAATCTCCAGAAACATGGTACGGTGACATCGTATGTTATAGAGGTATTAGGTTCAAATGAAAGCATTTAAGTGCAAAAACTGTGTATAGTCAAAATCATCTCTGATTCCTTTCCGTTGTACATAAATTACAGTTTACAAGTCTTTCTGCATATCCTATGCAAGCGAGCACCCCACTGTAAATAACAGAACGAACACGGCAAATACACACACGCAGAGTAATACAGCACTGTTAAAAAGTGGTTCTCCCCACTCTTTTTCTTGAGATGGGGGGACAAGTACATGGGATTCAATCTGCATACACTAACATCATAAAGGAGGCCGCTGGGGGTGAATGACAGGTGTGCGCTCCCTCTGTCTCTCCTCACAAAGTATCTGTGGTAAAGAGAGCCTCGGCCCTTAAACATGCCCCCATCCTAATGCCTGGAGCTGTGGCTATGTTGTATTACCCTGCTTGGCAGAGGGACTTCTGAGAAGTGACAGAGGTTAAGGACTGCTGAGATGGGGAGATTATCCTGGATTATGCAAATGGACCCATTAATCACATGAGTCTTTAATGTGGAGAACCTCTCCTGGTTGTGGGACCAGAAAGAGAACAGTGTGAGGTTTCCGCTCTCCACTGCAGGCTTTGAAGAGGAAGAAACCAGGGCGGGGTGGGGAAAGACAGGACACAGGACAACACAAGCCAAGGAATGCGGGCAACCTTTGGAAGCTGGGAAAGGGAGAGAAACGGATTCTTCCTGCCTTCGTCTGCTTGGGCTGCTCTAACAAAATATCACAGAACAGCTGGTTTATAAACAATAGAAATGTGCTTCGCATCGTTCTGGCAGCTGGAAGTCTAAGATCAGGGTGCCAGGATGGTCGGGTTCTGGTGGAACCCTGTGTTCCCGGCTGTAGAATGCCAACTCTCGCTGTGTCCTCACACTGCAGGAGGGGCTAAGGAGCTCTCAGGGGCCTCCGAGGGCTCCACACTCATGACCAACTTACCTCCTAAAGGCCCCACATAACACACTAGGGATTAGGATTTCAACATATGAATTTTGGGGGGACAAAAACACAGACCATAGCACTCCTCAGGGCATCTAGGAAAGAACGATGCCATGGCCAAGAACCATGCTGGACTTCTGATCGACAGAATTATAAGCTGATAAATGTGCAGTGCTTCAAGCCACTGAATCTGTGGTAACTTGTTCCAGCAGCAACAGAAAACTAATGCTCCATGCCATAGGGCGCTTCCTTGAATCCTAGAGCTCTCACTGTGCAGTTGGATGACCATCAAACCGGGCTTTCTGGGACCTGCACCACACACGCAGCAACAGGCACACGCCAGCCAAGTACTGCTTTGATGAGCGCACCTGGCCTGTGTCTTTAGACCTCCTCCTCCTGCTCAGCCTCAGCGATCTAGAAAGTGACTCGGTGGAAGTAACCCAGCGCTTGCATCCAAGAAGACAAACCTCAAGATCCCAAAGGTCTCTCCAGTCACCACCGACTGTGACCCAGAATCTCTATTCAGGTCACATCCTAAAAGCGGGGTCCGAAGGCCTAAAAACATTTGATATTTACCAAAGTTTAGCCTCAGAAGTGGAGAGAGGAGCGCAGCCCAGTTCACAGGAGGATACTGGTAGCTTTCTCCGACAGCTGCGATGGGTTTCATCACGACTTTGAGAAGGGAAGGAGGCACAGACTCGGGACCTGCGACAGAAAGGAAACAAAATTAGTGAGACACCTTGACAGCACCGTGAGAGGGGGAAATGCCAATTTTCCCTCTTTCCAGTTTCAAACGATTTGGCGGCACAGCTGCAACTGCGGTCAGGCCTTCAATCCTGTGCTCTCAGTCTCAACCCCGTCTGTTACGGAAGCCTGCTCCTTCTGTCCTTCTCTTTCCTATTCGCCTCCAGTTGCCCCCTCTCATCTGGACAGACGCACCCCACATTACTACTTAGCGGTCTTCCATCCTCGCCTGTGGGTACTTCATCCAACTTTTTAAAAAGAGCAACTGATCCACATGATTGCCTCATTACTCATTCACTCACTTCCAGAAAAGGAGGGAACTATTGCCTCCTTGGGCATAGTCCCTTCAAACGACCGCGAAGTCCCTCAGTGCCTGTGGCCCCCTCCCCCTAGCACTGACTCTGCAGCCTGGGCCATGGCTGACGGCTCCAGGGGTGAGCACCTACGATACAGCTAATATCCAGATTAATCAGTTATCTACAACCGTTCATAGCTTTACCAAAATTTTTTAAATTTAATTTTTTTCAGTGATCCAAAATTCATTGTTTCATTGTTTACGCACTTTTTTTTTTTAAAGGAGGATAATTTGAAAACGACATGATGACACACTGGAGTAATTATGAGTGGAGCCATAAGACACAGTCAGGGTCCGAGTAGCCACTGAGGGCCATATAAAATGAAGTTCGAAGGGAGCCAGAAATGATGTGCAAAAAAGTAAAACAGCGAGGAGAAACAAGAGCAGGGGGATCAGAAGGGAAATCAGCATCAGCAGGAAGAGCAGCAGACTCAGGAAAACCATCAGTAGGAAAAGGAAAAACAGATAAGGATCAGCAGATAAGCAGCAGAATCAGCAGCCACTGAAAGAGGATGAAGCAAAAGGGTGGAGTCAGCAAAAGGAGCAACAGCTGCAGAAAGGACAAGCGCAAGAGAAGAAGAAGCTGAGGCAGAAGAGGCAGCACGATCAGCAGGGACTGAACAAGCGGGAAGCTGAGGTGCAGACAGAATCTGAAAAAGGAACAACAGCTGCAGAAAGGAGAAGCACAAGAAAAGGGAGAAGCTGAGGCAGAAGAGGCAGTACGATTAGCAGGAACTGAACGAGCGGGAAGCTGCGATGGGGACAGAAGCTGAAAAAGGAACAACAGCTGCAGAAAGGAGAAGCACAAGAAAAGGGAGAAGCTAAGGCAGAAGAGGCAGCACGATCAGCAGGGACTGAACAAGGGGGAAGCTGAGGTGCGGACAGAATCTGAAAAGGAACAACAGCTGCAGAAAGGAGAAGCACAAGACAAGGGAGAAGCTGAGGCAGAAGAGGCAGCACAATCAGCAGGGACTGAACAAGGGGGAAGCTGAGGTGGGGACAGAATCCATAAAGGGAACAAAAACTGTAGAAAGGAGAAGCACAAGAAAAGGGAGAAGCTGAGGCAGAAGAGGCAGCACAATCAGCAGGGACTGAACAAGGGGGAAGCTGAGGTGGGGACAGAATCCATAAAGGGAACAAAAACTGTAGAAAGGAGAAGCACAAGAAAAGGGAGAAGCTGAGGCAGAAGAGGCAGCAAAATGAGCAGGCACTGAACAAAGGGGAAGCTAAGGTGGGTTCAATCAGCAAAAGGGCAAATGCTGCAGAAAGGAGAAGCACAGGAGAAGCAGCAGCTGAGGCAGAAAAGCCAGCAGAATCAGCAGCCCGGGGAAGAGGGGAAGCAGAAGTTGGGGCAAAGTCTGCTAAAGGATAAACAGCTGCAGAAAGGAAAAGCATAGGGAAAGAGGAGAAGCAGAGGTTAAATCAGCAGAAGAGTAGCAGAATCAGCAGATGCTGCATATGGGAAAGGAGAAGCAGGGGTAGAGTTTTTCTAGAGATGATACACAAAGGACCAATAATCATTTGGAAAGATGCTCAACATCCCTAATCAGTAGAGAATTGCAAATCAAACCACAATGAGATAATATCTCACAATGAGATAACATCCATTAAGACAATTACTATTTTTAAAAAAGGAAAGGAAAAGAAAATAACACATGTTGGTAAAGATGTGGAGAAACTAGAGAAACTGGTACCCTTGTGGACTGTCGGTGGGATTATAAAATGGTAGAACTCCTACGGAAAACGGTATGATGGCGCCTCAAAAAACTAAAAACAGAACTGCCATATAATCTAGAAATCCCATTTCTGAGCAGATGTTTGTACACCACTGTTCACAGCAGTACTATTCACAATGGCCAACAAGCAGAAGCAACCCAAACGTCAGTCAGTGGATAAATGGAGAAACAAAATATAATTGATACACACATGAAACAGTAGTCAATATTAAAAAGAAAGGCAGGGGCGCCTGGGTGGCTCAGTGGGTTAAAGCCTCTGCCTTCAGCTTGGGTCATGGTCCCAGGGTCCTGGGATCGAGCCCCGCATTGGGCTCTCTGCTTAGCCGGGAGCTTGCTTTCTCCTCTCTCTCTGCCTGCCTCTCTGCCTGATTGTGATCTCTGCCTGTCAAATAAATAAATAAAATCTTTAAAAAAATACAACATAAATGAATCTTGAAGACACTATGCTGAATGAAATAACACGGTCTCAACAAGACAAATACTGTACAAGTCTCTTTATATCAGGTATTTAAGTGGTCAAATTAAGAGAAACAGAAAACAGAATGACGGCTGCCAGGGGTAATGGGGCAGGAGAAAGGGTAGACATTATTTAATAGGTACAGAGCTTCAGTTTTGCACGATGAAAAACATCTGGAGATTGGTTTTACAACAATGTGAATATATGTAACACTACTGAACCATATATTTAAAAATGGTTAAGATGGTGGGATGCCTGGGTGGCTCAGTCAGTTAAGTGTCTGCCTTCGGCTCAGGTCAGTTCCGAAGAGTGGAGAAGCAAGGTGCAAAGCGTATAGTGAAGCGAGGTTGTGTGTAGTTACATATAGTGCAAGCTGCTGGTGCAAGACGGAACAGGCACCTTCAGTAATGGAGCTTATATTCTAATGAGAGGACAGACACACCGACAAGGAAAGAATCAGGTGTGATAAAAATCAAAATGCTGTGCTAGGAATTAACAGGTTGGCCATTCCCAGAACACCATCCTGGTTACACACATGGGGCAACTGTCCCTATACCATGTGGGCAGCAAAGCAGACATGACATACAGAAAATGAAGCTGCATTTTTGGGGTCATTTTGGCATGTGATTCTCAGAAACGTCCTGATGAACTAGCAGACAGGACACAAAAATCTGTGCATAGAACTGCTTTTCTCTCCTATTAAGGGCATGAATCCAGTTTTACATTGGAAATCATTAATTCGTAAGCAGATACCTTTAAATTCTTTTTCTCAGGCCAAGTGTTTTCAAAATTACATAACACTTTATTCCAGGTCCTTCTACAGAATTTACTACGGAAATTTTGTTGTTTCTAGAGGATCTAGGGAATCAGGAAAGACAGACACCATGTGCTCTAACATCAGGACCCAGTGCAAAATATGACCATTTCACACATGCGCACACAAAACCACACCCTATTTTATTGCTTACACAACAAGCTCTTGCACTAACAACTTGCACTATATGTAACTACACACAACCATGCTTCACTATACACTTTGCACCTTGCTTCTCCACTCTTTGGAACTAACCTGATGCACAAGCAAGAGTCAGACACAAGACCTTGAAGCAGGAAACAGAGGCTTGAAAATCAAGTAAGTGCTACCACACAATAAATCTTCCCTTTTAAAAAAAGGGCAGAGCATTGGTACTGAGAGGCGTAACTAGAACCACACAAAATTTTCCGCTATATTTGCAGGGAACTAATTCTGACACTAACTGGAATGAAAGGAATTATAGTAACTGTTAGGAACGGAGAAAATACTTGGCAGTTCCAAGCACGTGGTGGTTGGGGGCGAGGTGGGAGGGTATGGAAAGAGGGGGAGTCCCCAAATGGGAGAACACAGTCACGTGGTTCACTCCCCAGAGATCTTCAGTGCTGGACACAGGAATCCAAGTCTAAGCAAAGGGAATGGTTAGCTCCCTTCTTGGCTGTGCTTTGTCTTTCAAGCAAGAGCCTTAGATAAAAAGAAATACTGGAATGCTTTAGAGAGGATGGCTTTGGAACTGAGAAGGCCTAACAATCCTTGTTAACAGGATCCAGATGTTTTAAAATCCAGATACAAAGTTGCTTTAAATCTCTCATCCAGTTGACAGCCTCAAAGAACCTTGATATAAATGGCATATCCGAACATAATGCATTACAACAGGACCCATTATCACACATACTTTAGCTACACAGAGGATCACATCTCAATGCCACAACACACATGTGTAACCCCTCCAGTAAAAGTCTGGTAACAAGCAGTCGGCTGACAGCCGGTGGCGCGTCTATTCCCCATCACGGTGTGCTGTTCGCGTAGTGTGGACATGTCATTATTTTCTCCATCTTCAGTGTTGTTTAGAAGCACTTAGCTTAGAATTGTCTAATACACGTGCATGCACATACACACACAGACACACACAGAGCTATAGATCAACCAATATTTGAAAATGATTAAACGTCAATATTTGAAAATGAAATGATTAAATGTTCTCAAAGCATTTAGGATAAAACACCTATGTTCTTCCTGCCCTTGAGGAAATGACAGTCCAATGGGAAAGAGAGACTTTAAATAAAGAGCCAGAAATAATTAAGAAAATAACTACTCCTATGTCAAGTACTGTGAGAAACACTGGAAAATGTAACATAAGAAATCCAGACTAGTCTGGAAACACCGAATGAGGAAAGGATATTTAAACCAAGATGGAAGGGGTCACTAGGACTTTTCTAGACCAAGTCCTCAGAACACACAGGTAGAGATAATAACAGCATGGCTTAGTTGCAGAGACGAGGAGATGCTTCGCCCCTGCCAGAAACTACTCTAAATCCAGACAGTAGTTAGAAACAGCTGTTCTGAGAGGTCAGATACTCAGACTTGGTAGGATGTTCTGTAGAAGCACGTCAACAACATTCAGAATTTATCACTACAATAACATCCCCAGACCCCTTTGCACCAGGAAGGCTCCCAAGCAGGGTGGCTGCCCATTGGGGATCAGGACCCAAGAGGGGAAGGTGGCTTCCACAGGGCTGTGGCCCAGTGGGGACAGCAGATTGTTTGCATACAGGGGGACTCCACAAATGAGGAGATATATGGAGAAAAATGGAGCCGGTTTCTCTCTCTCAGGGAAGAGAGTTACAAATATAAAAAGAGGGGAAAAGTACAATGAACCCTGTGGTGTTGAACTGGAATTAGAGATATTGGTATAAACTAGTGACTTTCAATGTATATAGTGAGATACAGAAATGAATATAGATATGAGAGTGACAGAGAGAGGGTGTGTGTGTCTATTTCCTAACAACTGTTCACTGAGAGAGCCTGGGGGCAGTGATCACCTCAGGAACAAGAAGAATTTGTACCCAGATCTTTTTTTCGAAGTATCAGTCCCCACTAAAAGGAAGCTGAGCTACGTGGCTGTTACAGAGCTGAGGATAATACGAGATGAGCCTAGCAAGTCTTCTTGGGCCGCAGTGAAACAATGTACTCACAGAACGATGGGGTCATGTCAAAAGGACACAAAGCCAATTTAAAGAGGTTCTCACTGATTAAATATGGAACAATATGAAAGTTGAAATAATGAATAATAGAATAGCAAATAACTACATGAAATACAATTTTTGTGTGGGATCAAGACCCATGTCCAGCTCCCTGCTCAGCAGGGAGACTGCTTGAGGATTCTCTCTAAAATAAAAAAAAAAATTAATCTTAAAAAAAAAAAATCTCGGGGCGGGGGTGGGAGGTTGGGGGAACCAGGTGGTGGGTAATAGGGAGGGCACGTATTGCATGGAGCACTGGGTGTTGTGCAAAAACAATGAATACTGTTACGCTGAAAAAAATAAATAAATTTTTTAAAAAATCTCTATTTCCCTCTGCTCTTCCCTACCCCCATTCACGCTCTCTCAAAAAAAAACCCCAAAAATAAAAAAACCACCAAAACCTCCCAAAAAACGAAAAACAAAGAACCAAAAAGCATGTTCAAGTCTTGAAAGGTGAAGAACGACTGAGGAATTGTTCCAGATTGAAGGAGACTGAAGAGATAGGACATGTAAGCGCAGTGTGACATTCTGGATTAAATTTGTTCTCTGCTAAAGATATCACTTGGATGGTCAGTGAAACTTGAATAGGGTTCTCTGGCTATTTTCACTTTTTTTGGAATCATTTCAAAACAAAAAGTAAGAGGAAAAAATGTTCAAATCTTGGAGGTGCCTGGCTGGCTCAGTCAGTAGCGTGTACTACTCTCGATCTCATGGCTGTGAGTTCAAGCCCCACAGCCCCACTTTGGGTGTACAGCTTACTTCAAAACAAAGTAATTGGATTAAAAAAAAAAAGTGGTCTAAAATTTAATTTAAAAATAAACTTTTCGAGGAGTGCCTGGGTGGCTCAGTGGGTTAAAGCCTCTGCCTTCGGCTCAGGTCATGATCTCAGGGTCCTGGGATCGAGCCCCGCATCGGGCTCTCTGCGCGGCAGGGAGCCTGCTTCCTCCTCTCTCTCTCTCTCTGCCTGACTCTCTGCCTGCCTCTCTGCCTACTTGTGATCTGTCTGTCAAATAAATAAATAAATCTTTAAAAAAATAAATAAATAAATAAAAGTAAACTTCTCGAATAGTAAAAACATGCAAAAGTGTTCGTTCCTTCTGGCAATGAAATGTAAATTAAAGCAGTGTTACGGTATCATTTTATACCTGATGGATTTTTATTGTAATCACCTGTTTATCTGTATGTTGGTTTGCTTTGTAAAATGATAGCTAGAAAGGGTTTCTTACTTTGTTTTCTAAGTACTGTGACATAAAGTGACTCATAATTTTTTCCAAAACTCTATAAAGAAGATTCAGTTATTTTCTCCACTTTAAGAAGCAACTGAGGCTTCGGGACTTAAGCAGCTTGTCTGAAATTACATAGCCTACCTGTGGTGTCAGTGGGGCAGGAACCACGGCAGCCTGACTCTCACGCCTTTTACCTCAAAAATATACTGCTTTTCAGATGCACCCAGGGCTGAGGTACCAAAACCTGTACAATCTTTTCGAAGAACAATGAGGCCAAGCCATCCCCAGCATCACCAAATCCTTTTGCCAATTATAAGCTATTGAGAATGTATCTTGAGGAAACCTATATGCAGAAAAGCAAAAGCTACATGCACAGAGATGTTCCCTATAATGGAAATTTTTTAAATGACGCATAGAAAAATGGCTAAATTATGATCCATCAAGTTGATGGAATATTCTACCATCATTAAAAAATGATAACTATGGAGATATAATGAAAGGTAGGGAAATGATAATAAAATATTCAAAGTATATGTATATTTGGAAATATGTAAAAACTGCATGTGCGTAAAAGCAACTAATTAAAGAGAGTATTTTTTAAAATGACGATAGGGGCACCTGGGTGGCTCAGTGGGTTAAAGCCTCTGCCTTTGGCTCAGGTCATGGTCCCAGGTCCTGGGATCGAGCCCCAAGTCTGGCTCTCTGCTCTGCGGGGAGCCTGCTTCCCCCCTCTCTTTCCCTGCCTCTCTGCCTACTTGTGATCTCCGTCTGTCAAAAAAATAAATAAAATCTTAAAAAAAAAGAACGACAATAGCAGTTGAAAGTCATGGGATAATTGGTGACTTTTTTCCTTTTGAATATTTTTCATGGTATTTATAACCAAAAATAGCCATCAAATACTCCCAAAACATATCTCATTAACAAATGTCTAGGAAGCGATGTTAAGGATTCTTTTTGTATTTTACCCCAAACCTTCTTTTGGAGGAGATGAGTGATTATGTCCACTTACATGAAAAGTTGTTAAGTTTTTAAAAACCAGGCAACAAAATAAAAGAAATTTTATGATTCAGTATCATCTAATACACACACACATCTAGAAGGACCTGTGTTGTAATATCTATGCGGCTATCTCTGGGTGGTGAGATTACAGGAGACTGAAACCATTTTTGAACTTAGTATAATATATAAGTATTCCTTTCTAGTAACACTTGTCAAAAGCTTTGTATAGGTAAACTATTACTAAATTAAAATACTTTAACACAATTCAGCAACCGACTTCATAATTTTACCAGAAAAACGGGACAGCTTTCCCGTATCGTTTATTCTACACTCAGACTTCACTAATCCTGCTTCCTTTGACTACACTCACCAATAAACACATCTCATGCTAATTGTCCAAAATGACCAATGAAGAATATACCTACCCATAGTTTATTCAAGAGTCCAGCACTTACCCACATGCATCAGTGACCAATGAATTCGGATCAAGAAGGAAATGCTATTCAAGGAGATTTTAGTACAAGGATTTATTTTTTTTTATTTATTTTTTTAAAAGATTTTATTTATTTATTTGACAGAGAGAGATCACAAGTAGGCAGAGAGGCAAGCAGAGAGAGTGAGAGGGAAGCAGGCTCCCTGCCGAGCAGAGAGCCCGATGCGGGACTCGATCCCAGGACCCTGAGACCATGACCTGAGCCGAAGGCAGTGGCCTAAACCACTGAGCCACCCAGGCGCCCCGTAGTACAAGGATTTAAATACACTTTCCTCAAATAATACTTCTGTGAACTTTAAAGCTTAACAGAAAAACACAAGCTTGGAAAGCTAGTCACATTCCCCAGCAACAGAATGGGAAGAAAAAATAATCCTTAGCCATTAGGTAGAAGAAATACCTGGTGTTAGCACCAAAAGTGAACCATTGCTTTTATTTAGTGCTGTTGATCCCCTTTAAATGTTTTATGAAAGAAACAGATATAATCTTGATGAAATCTGAGTATGGCTATGAAGCTGAGGAAAAACAAAGTTCAGAAAAAAAGAATAAATGAATAGAAAAGAAGCTAAACTAAGGGTCAAAATTGAGAGTCTCTTAAGGGGAAAAAAAAAATAATTCCATCATAGGAAGAGACAGATTCTGAGCATATTTTAATATGTTAATAGCATTGTGAAGAAATGTCCATGGGAATAAATAATGATGATGTTGATGACATCTGCCATTAGAGGTCATGGTTATCAGGGAAGAAAGGAGAATGTCGGGGCAGAGCAAAAAACCAGTTATATTCAAAGCTATTAACTGCAGTCTTTAAAAACTAGAAAGATTTTCATCTGTCGGATTTTCAGATTTGGCCTGTGTGAAGGAATGGATGTTCTGAACGTCTTGTGTGTTCTATCATCAGAATATTAAAATGTGGATCCAAGGGGGAGTAAAGCCATAAGCATTAGACACCAGAGCCATGCATCCTCTATCTCAAATCTGATTGGCTAAGCCTGATGATCCTCTAGCTCGTCCTGGCGTAAATGTGGATCCAGGATAACTCACCATATTTTTCTTCCGCTCATGAGTTAGGAAGCAGCACAGAGAGGCAGTGAAGCCATCCCACACCTCAAGTCTCCTCTCTTCTGCCTAGGCCGCGCATGATTTTTATTCTCTAAAGCCATTTCTTCCTCAAAAGAGCTCACCAACGTCGTCATCCTTCCTATCAGCAGCCCCACTGGGCTCTAGTGAGTGACATCCAGACATTTAAACTCAAAAGCTGCTTCAGAAGGGAGTTATTAAAATTCAAATGAGCTGGGCATATTGAAGAAGAAAACACTCGTTTGCATGCACACCTCCGCATTCGGCCATTCCATTTAGACCCACAGAGCAGGGTCTGGTTTTGTTTTTGTAAATGGGCTTCGGAGGCGGAGGTCAGCCTCCCACGGCCCCCACTCCTCTGGGGTCATCATTAGTAATGTGTAAGGCTGAATAGATTTTCCTCTGAATCTAGTCAGCAAACCTGACAAGAAGGCAGCCCTCTCCCACAACCTGAAAATGCCAAAAATCTGATGGGTAATATGGCATTTTTAATACTTCATTTATCTGTCTTAAAACAGCTTTCGGGAAGATTGCAAGTAACGTCACTGAGGCCAGCTCCACCTGATTTTTCAATTCTAGAGCAGAACATTTCCTGTTGTGCCATGACTATGTAATCATAAAAATGTTATGTTTAACCAACATGAAATCCTGAATTTCCCACAGGATTCGGAGAACATTCATGTCTGCCAAGAAATAGGGATCTGGGGAGTCCACATTACATTTTATTCACTGGAAAAGAAAAAGTATCTTTTCTTTTGTCTGAAGAATTTTTATTTTATTTCTCATGGAAATAACTCACATTGTCATCATTTAAAATTTTTGTAAGATATCAATGAGCAAACTAAAAAAAAAAAAGGAACAGAATATATATTCCTAAAATTATCCTGGCTATGGAAATTTTAGATGCTCCTTAAGTTCAATTTACTAATGAAGACATCTCTCCTATGATACTACCATAAATAGACTTCATTTATGACACTATAAACAATCAGCTCTATATTACATGTAATATACTACACATTTAATATATAACTATATTATGTACAACAATGACATAACTATAGATCCATTTTTACTGAGGGTATGTAAAAGCAGTCATGCTAACTCATGACCCTAAAATAATACTACAGTTTCAAGAACTCTAGGAACTAAAGGAGTTCATCTCCAAACTCTGAAACTAGTTTATAATCTGGAAGCTGCAGGGATTACTGTATTCAATGGGAAATCAGATGACATGACCTTTAACATCCCTTCCAAGAGTAAGATTTTATTCTTTTACGACCTTCATTAATTAAATCTGAGTTCTCCAGATTTCTTCAGTTTAATTTGTTTAAAAACTCCTCCCCAAACTGGGATGGTCTTATCATAATGCAGGCACTGGATTTGCCCAGATCGACCCAACCATGCCAGGCAATAAATAAACGAACAACTATCAATGAAAGAATATTATATGAATGAAACTATTTCCTGAGCTATCAAATTCTCAAGAGGGATACATTTTGCCCTCACATCGCTGAATAGTCGATGTGTATCAGTAGAGAGCATTTATTTAAAAACTTCTACGGCATTATTCGGACTCCAGTTAAAAATGAAAGGCGAGTCCATCTGTCTTCAGGTTGCTTGTGCTCTAATGTGGGTGGCTGCAACAAAGAATCCCACAGGGACAAATGTTTGCGGAGAAAAAGAACACAAGATACAATTAAGAACTAGAGCCAGTGACTCCAACAACAGAGAGCCATCATTCGAGGTCCAGGGAGAAGACTTACTTCCAAGTCAGGTCTCAGCTGCATTTTCTCTTTTATGGTCAATACCCACTCAACATTAAGAAGAAAAGAAATGGGGGCGCCTGGGTGGCTCAGTGGGTTAAAGCCTCTGCCTTTCGCTCGGGTCATGGTCCCAGGGTCCTGGGATTGAGCCCCGCATCGGGCTCTCCGCTTGGCGGGGAGCCTGCTTCCTCCTCTCTCTCTCTCTCTCTCTGCTTGCCTCTCTCCCTACTTGTGATCTCTATCTGTCAAATAAATAAATAAAATCTTAAAAAAAAAAAAAAGAAGAAGAAGAAGAAAAGAAATGCGTGCTCATACTTTTTGAAAAAAAACTAAGGTCTTCACAGATCCCCCTGACCACCCCCCCCCACCCCGCCACTCCCAAGGTCAGATACAATGATTCCAAGAGAAGACATAGTGTGTTGGCCTTGTGGTCATTTCTACCGCAAAGATGGTCTAGCAGATGGGAATATTCTCTCCTTCATACTGATTATGGTTTAATCCTACAGAAGGAAGCTTGGGGCACCCAAACCTAACATGTAAGAAGAATGATAGCATTCAAGAAATGTGCTCACTTGCCTTTTTTCCCTCCTGTGACGAAGAAGCCAACGGCCGCTCTAATAAAACTGCTCTCAGGCAAATAGCTATAGTCAGTAGGAACTGTGGAGACAGAAAATGATCAAATTAACCAGTGAACTTGGCAGGACTAATGAAGGAAAGATAATGATCTCCTGCTGCCATATCAACCGAGAGACAAAGCAGGGATGTTTACACCATTAATCTAGCACAACACTCCATGGTGGCAACTAATTCTATTAGATTAAGTGACTGGCCTTGAAGGAATCACTTAGGCTATGCAAGCAAAGCTAAAATTGTGGTAAATCTAGTAGATTCTGCAAAATCACAGGGGACTGAAACTTCACTGAAGTGGTTTAAAAAAAAAAAAGTCCTTTCCACGCTGTCACATCAATACGCCCCAGTCTGGCGACCTTCGGTGTCTGCAAGGAGTCCGCTGGCCTCTAGGCTGAGACCACCATTCTAGGGGCGACTTGAGGACATCCCGAGCCAGACTGATGAACCAGAGAAATGCCACAATCAGTAATAACAGCAGCTGGCCTGTTACTTCAGAAGGCGGGGACCTCTCAGTGACCAGCATGTCCAGATCACCAGGTCTGCCTGCTGACCTGGAACACCGAGGCAGTGACACGGAGGTGAGGCAAGTCTGGGGAGTTTCCTAAAATTCTTTTCCTCCCCAGTCCCCCAGAACTGCTTCATGAGATGCTTTTTGCCACAACAAATGGCTCAGCTGGAAAATTCCAACAGAAACAAGGAGCTGTACTTTTCCAGACATAACAATCATTCTGTTCCAATGAACCTGGTATGAGACGGTTCACGACCATCTGACTTGAGTACATGTGGGGCCGATCATGTAACCCAGAGCACAATGATTAAAAATCTATGTAAAAAAGAAAAAGCCTGACATCAGCTTGCTAATTTACCAGAATCTTACTTTAGGAGCCCACTGCCCTTCCAAACTAGCATTACTTAAGGATTCCTCTATGACTAAGTTTGGTGGTTTGTTTTTTTTTTTCCTTTTTCCCATTTTATTTTATTTTTTTAAAGATTTTGTCCACCCACTTGACAGAGAGAGAGATCACAAGTAGGCAGAGAGGCAGGCAGAGAGAGAGGGGGGAAGCAGGCTCTCCGTTGAGCAGAGAGCCCGATGCGGGGCTCAATCCCAGGACCCTGAGATCATGACCTGAGCCTAAGGCAGAGGCTTAACCCACTGAGCCACGCAGGTGCCCCCCATTTTCCCATTTTAACACGACAACTGCCAGCTGTCTCAAGTTCATTATGTTGGGAATGCTGTGGAACAATGTCCTATTTCCCTAGCTATGGAGTGTTTGAAAGTGAGGGGAACAGTAATTATGGTACTACATGTTCATGGTGATGCTATCTCTGGACTACCTGTCAGGGCATATGTGAAACTAGGTTTTAATGAGAAATCTTTGGTACCTAACCTCTCTGGCCTGGGTCCAAGAGAGCCAGTGGGTCAAAATTCTGTAAAGAGCAAGGAGCAGATTCAGGTCCCTATGTATTACAGGGAAGGCTTCTGCAGAAAATCTTTAAGTACAAACTTAAATTAAGCATGTGAGAATTGCAAATATTTTTTATTGCTTTTTATTAAAAATGTGGAAACAGAAAAGGCCTTGTGATGGTAAGACCTAGAATTTTAATTTCAATGCCAAGTATGTGCATATCTTTAAAAGCATGTATTCCATTCTTTTCTTAAAAGCAGAGGCCTGCGAAGCCTGGGTGGCTCAGGGTAAGGTTAAGCCTCTGCCTTCAGCTCAGGTCATGATCTCACGGTCCTGGGATTGAGTCCCGCATTGGCTCTCTGCTCAGTGGGGACCCTGCTTCCTCCTCTCTCTCTCTGCCTACTTGTGATCTCTCTCCATCAAAAACAAAACAAAACAAAACAAAACAAAACAAAAAAGCAGGGGTCCAAAGGAATCCAGTCATATAGGAAGAGACTTTTAATGAAATACGAGTATTACACAAACTATAATGCCATCTAGGAAAATAAAAAGAACTCTCTTCTGCACTTGAAGGACCTATTCCTACTTTCTGGATTTGTCGCTAAACTAACTGCGCATGTAAGTCATGTCATCTTTCTAAGCCTCAGTGTCTTCATTTGTGAAATATGGGGTTAGACAGCATAATCTGTTCTCTGAGGGAGGCAGGGAGGAAGGATGAAAAGAGCATGGGCTTTGGGGGCTGACAGAGGTGAGTTCAACTGTGTGTCCACCACCTGCAGCCACGTGACCCTGGGCAAGTCAGGAAGGTTCTCCAAGCCCCTCTTCTTCTGACATTAAAGAGTGATGGTATTTGGGCAAGTCAGGAAGGCTCTCCACAGCCTCTCCTTCTTCTGACGTAAAAGAGGGAGAGGAATGGTAACACCCACCACTTACAGTGGTTGCAAAGGTTAATGCTCTTAACCAAGTACACAGCCCCCGCAGCAATCCCTCCTGCCAGCCCCAGTATTCTAAGATTCTGATCTTACCAGAGGTTCTGCTCTGACTTGAGGACAGAGTAGACAGATGAAGATGTCCTAGAAGCCAGAGAGCATTTGATTGAAGACCAATCACCCCAGACACACTGATGACCTATGGATGAAAGCGTTAACAGTTCAATTGGACAAGATCCAAACTCTGTTTAACATAAGGTCACTCAGAGGAAATCATTTATCTTTTATGAGGTGGTGGCTTGTCTGCTAATGACAAGTTCTCTGACAAGACATAATATCACGTGTCCAGTATACTAAACCCTGGACACACAGGTGATCAAGGATTGTTGCTGAAGAAATGAATGGATGAATCAATCAATCATGACAGAAGGTAGTACACACTGTCTCCAGTTTCAATGAGTCTGACTGGTCTCAAAGGAATTTTTTTTTATAAAAAAGGGGAAAAAATCCAAAAAGTAATTTTAAAAAAGGGTGTTAGATATTTAAGAATAAAATACCTCTAAAAATGCAAGAAGATATTATTTTGTTTTCTTCTTTAAGTAATGTTCTATTATTGCTTTATCACTCATAGATTTTCTTAAATAAGTCTTCATTTATAGATTTTTCTCCCAAGTTATAGCCACTTAAATTTTGGTATAACTCTTTTTCTGAGAATCACATTCCTACATGCAAAAGAGAGTTTCTTCTGTTCAGAGATTTATGTTTCCTTCTCGAAGCATGAATTACTAAAACTTGTTTATGTGGTAGATGTAATAATGAGCTGTTTTTACACAAAGAAAAAAGTATGCTAAATGAAAAGACCATCTACAAAGTTCTATATGTAGTAAGAGTATCAATTGTGCAAAGCAAATAAGAATACTTGAAAGTGGACCAATTATTATGAACACTTTTTATCGGTGACATCTGAACTAGCACTTCTCAACTATTCTTAGATATCTGTCCTGCCCTTTGATCACCTTCCATTTTACTCTGACCTGAGGGTCTAACCTCTGTCCTGAGGTTCTAACATCCCTTCCAGGGTCAGATTTTCATTTTTAAAGGAAACCAAGCCAACTTCAGTTAACTCCAAAATGCCAGCTTTTTTCCCAGAGGCAGTGCATGTTTGTTGGTGAATGTGGGGCCATAAGCCACTCTCAAGTGCTGCTTGGACTGAATGTGAATAACCAGGGGTCTCCTCATTTTTCAAGGAAAACAGCTGGTACCAGGAAAGAGAAAGGCAATAAAAAGAAGTACTGAGGGGCACCTAGGTGGCTCAGTCAGTTAAGTGTCCAACTCTTGTTTTCAACTCAGGTCATGAGATCAAGCCCTGCATCAGGCTCCACAATGGGCATGGAGCCTGCTTAAGATTCTCTCCCCCTCCCACTGTCCCTCTAACTGCTCACACACACTTACATGCTCTCTCTCTCTCACTCTCTGTCTCAAAAAGCGGGGGGGGGGGGGGCGGATTATCTGTTTTCCCATCCAAGAATTTTAAATGCCTCTTCTCACCTGAGTTACAGTTTTAATGACTTCATTGAGTCGGGCTTGAAAATGAGAGGACTGGATGGCTTCTGACTTTAGCTGAAAGAAAAAGGAGAAATATCTTCCCCAATACCCCCAAAAAGTAAATAATGACATTCCCAGTGGATGAGCTATCATCTTCTAAGCTATGGTATCATCTATCTCTACGCCCTTACATTTCATAAACAAAAGCCGTGGACTCCTTGAGGGCAGGGCCCGTGCCGTATTTATCACCGATTTCCTAACACGAGTTCAGTGCAGTGAGCGGCACTCGCTGAAGGGCCTTCACTGTGTGAACACAGGTGCTCCTTAGCATTACTTGCAAACTGGAACATACATATGTCCACTGTGGGAAACATTTAAAAGTGAAACAACTACCTAGATATAAACTTAAACATGACAGATACAAAATGGGAGGTTCTTACGGACAACTTCTGAAATTTCTTACAATTCAGTCATTTCTTGGGCAGGGAACTTTGTGGAAAGTACGTAGCCTGATTATGTTCAGTTCTTACGAACTAGATAAAAGAAGGAACATACCTCTAAAGGGGAATGCTCCCCCAAGAGGAATTTTCTATATATCAAGGCACTGAAAAGCCCAGAATAACCATTACTACGAGCATGTATTCTCGTACATGCTCATATGTTTGTCCTTGGCAAACTGAGACACTCGGTGCTCTCCTCTTGCTGTGGCCATGCACACATATATATTTCTCCATTTATGCTTTGTTTTTTTGTTTTTTTTTTACCTGCATTACGTCCCCTTCAGAGCCTACCAAGGCTACCATGCCATGAAGCGCCGCCAAACAAAGCATTGTGGGAGTGCCCTGAAAACAAAACATCGGTATGTCAAGAGGCAAACAATCCTGGGGTTTGGATCCTATAAAACTTATTATATTCTAGAGAAACCCTGGTCAAAATGATACTACACTTGTAGGGTCAACGTAGCCTGCATGAGCAAACCAAAAATGGCAGCCAACTTGAATACAGTAATAGGCTGAAGTTATTCGATCAGAGGTGGCTTCTTCTTGTTCTGTATTTTCAAATCCACAATGCTGTTTGAAAGTTAAAACACTAAGAAAGTAGCCTGTTTAAAAAAAAAACAAAGCTATAATGGTTGATAGGATGTATTATTTACAAGAGATTTAAAGTTCCTATGTCCCTTTCGTTTGAAATTGCCTGTTCTTTTACTGTTAGGCTATATATCTTAGCAGCACCTATAAATGGTTCAATAAAGTTGCTCTTTTTTTCCATTATAAAAATGTAAAATCACATGCTAGGACATGCCCTCCTACCTGCGCTACAACAGTTCTGATCCAGGCAGGGAGCAGTCTGTGGCCCAAGTCCTCAGCTTTTCCATGTCCGCACACAGACAAACCATGAACCAGGTTTCCCAACGCCAGGGCAAAACCTGAAGTCTGTTATAAATAAATAAAAACAAAGCGTTAAGAAAAGAAGAGCACAGATGGCACAGAATTTTACAGACAGCATCTAAGCACTTCGAGGGGTTCCCTTTCCTACTGATAGGTTCTTTTGCCATCTGAAAATCAGTGATTTGCAGAATTTTTCTTTTTTTTAATCAAGACTTTGGGGACACCTGGGTAGCTCAGTCAGTTAAGTGTCTGCCTTCGGCTCAGGTCATGATCCCAGGGTTCTGGGATCAAGGACCACATCAGGCTCCTTGCTAAGTGGGGAGCCTGCTTCTCTCTCTGCCTGCGGCTCCCCTTGTTTGGGCTCTCCGACAAATAAATAAAATCTTAAAAAAAACAAACATATATCTATCTTATCTCCCAGCAACTGAAAATATCTTTAAAAAAAAAAAATCAAGACTTTGGTTTGCAACAGAAATTGCAGACCAAGGAATTCACCTGCAGTGAACGGTTTATTTTAGGAAAATATACTGGACCATTACAAGACTTGATTCCAATGATCCAAATTTTCAGAAGGAATTAAAGGGTGAAAATACTGAAGCAGATCATGCAAGATTAGTCAATTCCCAAACAAGAGGAGAAAAAGTCCCATAATGAGCACAGCATATGCAAACTTCCACATCTTGGTGTTGCAAAGCCTATTTTGAATTTAAGTGAGCAGTCACACATCCATAAACTAGTAACACTACAATACAATATTAGCTAATAACCAGTGAATCCTGCAATAATCCACCATGGCCAATATTGAGGCTTTGTGGAGAAATCTAAAAAAAAAAGTCCAGATGGGGCAATTTTATAACATGTGTAATCAGAGGGAACATACTTTTCAGTGAAACTGTCATAAAATATAAAATATACATAACATACAATTTGCCACCTTCCCCACTTTTCAGCGGCGTTAAATACATTCATACTGCTGTGCAACATCACCACAACCCATCCCCAGAACTCTTTCGTCTCGCAAACGCAAACCTTATACCCCTTAAACAATATCTTCCCATCCTCCCTCCCGAAGCCCTTGACAACCACCTTTCTACTTTCCGTCTCTAAGCTTCTGACCATTGCAAGGACTTCCTATTAATAGAATCATACAGTATTTGTCTTTTTGTGATTGTTCCATTTCACTTAGCATCATGTCCTCAAGATCCATCCATGTTGTAGTGTGTGTCTGAATTTCCTTCCTTTTTAAGGCTGAATAATATTTCAGAGGGAACATTTTAAAGGTCTTTAAAGTAATTTGCAGGTATTTAAATTATCCCATGCATATTCAGTCACGAGCAGACATTCTCTGCTTTGAATTTGCAGAGGTTTGACCCATCAGAGTCCATCAAGTATTCATATCTTTGCAAACCATTGTCACTAGCCTTACATTCCCTAGCCACATGTTTCAAGATTTTATAAATACCGGTGGAGGGAGAGAAAAGCTTTTCATACTCCCTCTGACAAAGAAAAAGAAGTATCTACAGAAGATAAAGTATAAGGCAAGAGAAAAGACATCTGTGACCGTTGGCTATGGTAGTGAGAAAAGTCAGAAGCTTCTCAGTTCTGAGGATGCCTCGGTGGCTCAGTCAGTTAAGCATCTGCCTTCGGATGAGGTCATGATCCCGGAGTCCTGGGATCGAGCCCCGCATGGGGCTCCCTGCTCAGCGGAAAGTCTGCTTCTCCCTCTTCCTCTGCCCCTCCCCCACCACTTGTGTACACTCTCTCAAGTAAAATTTTTTTTTAATCTTAAAAAAAAAAAAAAAAAAAAAAAGAAGTAGTTCCTCAGTTCTGTGCATGAAAACATCCAGATAATAGTCTAATCAGAGTCAGTCAAGATTAGGACTCAGCAGCAACATGACACCCAAATAGAGGAGTAATCAGGGCACACATTCCAACCTGTTGGTTGTTTTCTACCAACATCCGAAGCTTGTTCATGATATCTTCAGCCTCCGCAGCCTCAACGATCCCGGTACTGAATGCTGAGGTACATACACAGCTGAGGGTATAGGCAAGGACCTAGAAGAAGAGACAGCAGGAGAGGTTTCTTCGTGAGGGAAAACAAAAGAACACGATTTAGTGGACATCAGTGTTCTGTCCAACTTCTCCCCAGGATGAGGACTGGATTCCAGTATGCCTACCACAGACCAGGCACTGCTTCGACGCCTGACATGTCCTCACAATGGTGTGAGATGCGGGTCAGAATTCCCACTTAACACATACGGATGTTGAGGCCCGACTACATACAGCTTGCCAGTGACAGAGGCAAGACTCAAGCCCAGGTCTTTAGACTCAAAATCAGAAAGTTCTCTCGCCATCTCATGTCAGAACACAATCTATCGACAGCAGAGGCTAGATTTTCATCACCAGCGAATGTTACTAATAGCCATGTGCTCTGATCCAAGGCCAAGCTGGAGAGGAAATTCAAAGATATGACCCATGGCTGCATTAAGATTCCCTCTTAGGAGTGGGGCATAGCGGCCAGGCATGCAGGATTTAGAGTTACATAAATTGTGTAAAATAGACGTAATATTCCTTACCTCAGAGTACCGGTGTGCTCATTAATACATGAAAAGATGAATAAATGAGCAAATTATAAGTAAAAGAGAATGCTGGGAGTCAAGACGGCCCACACAGGTGTACATCCCACACTGACCACTGACAGGCTAAGAAACTTCGGGCAAATCACTCAATCGACTTGAGCCCCGATTTCTGCAAATCCTGGCTAGTCATCCCCTCCCTGCTACCTCACACTTTCTTCATGAAGCCCTCCTTCACAAAGATGCTGTTAAGGCAAAGTGGAAATGTTCAACTCCAACCCTGGTTGATACAGCAGCATGAAAAAAGGAAGCTGTTTCTAAGGTAGAAATTGGATAATAAAACATCAGAGGGGAGGGGAAAAAACCAAACCGCCTGCTCAAGGCTTCATAAATCAAAACATCAAGGCAGACCGAGGCATCAGTGCTAAAAACCCCACTTTCATTTATTAACTGAACTGCCCCTCGGTGGCAAAATTTTCTCCCTTTGCTTAAAAAGATACGTCCTTTTCAACTGTGCTCTGCAACTGCTTTAAAAATGGAAATGTGGTGCACGTAGCAGAACAAAACTTCAACCCTCTGTGCCCCAAAGAAATTCACCGATTCAACAAGTCCTATTGCTGAAAGCAGAGGAGCCGAGCAGGGGAACACAGCAGCCATTATGTGCCCATCAATAGCTCGTGGGCAGGCCCGGAGAAAACAGAATCTGCTCTAATGAGACAGAGAATCTGGCCAGGCCAAAAGGTCATCCCTGGGTCCTCCCGAAGACAGAGCCCAGGCCGCCCAGCTTCACCTGGACAGAGACACACACCTCAGACGTTCACTCTGAACGCGGTTGACACACAAAAGCTGTGTCCCAGGATCCACAATTCTGTGTATTTTTGCACCGTAACAGAAAAATCTTTTCATTAAGTGTGGTAAAGGGAATTTCCTCAATGACTTTTCATGCTAGCTGACATTAAAAAAAAAAAAGAAAAGAAAAAAAAAATCAAATGCCTTTTTCGATCCACAGTTTCTTAAACTTACTCCTGGCCATCTTTTAAAGTTACATTTGGCTTGAGCGTAATTCTAAAAATCTCCATTGAACCTTCCTCTGGAAATCGCATCTCTTAGAAAGTGCCTTCTAGAGTTGCTGACTTTGTTTTTTGCATTCACTAAAGGCTCTTATCTTAAAGGCCACATTTAAGTCTGAGTTGATTTAAACAGCTGCACAGTTTGAAAATCTTATGATCTAATATAGGTTGTTTGCCACTCCAATTCTTCTCCTTATCCCAGTTGAAACTGAGGAAGAATTTAATTTCAGTGTTACCAAAATATGAGAAGTAGAAAATCAATGGCCATGGGAAAACATGAAACAATAAAGGGAAGAAAGCGGTAACCTCCCACTCCTACCTCCTGAAATGTTCTGCTTTGGCTCCCACTGTCATCTAGGTATGTCGAGAGCTTCCGAAGTGATGCTGCCACGTGAACTCGGGACTCTGTCTGGCTGCTGTGGCTCATGAGAGACAGAACAAGTCCAACTCCCAATATACAGCCCGTGCTTGGATGCAAAAAAAAAAAAAAAACAAACAAAAAAAAAAACAACTGTTAAAAATCACCAGAAATCCACGTTACCGCTCTTCACTCATCACGGGAGTTTATAATGCTCTTGGACCTGAGATGAGATGGCTGGATTCTCAGTCTGCTGCCTGGTATATAAGTGTGTCCCATGAACCACCACAGGCACACCCACTGCCCCTCCCCACCTTAAACGGAAAACTTTCTATCAGAACAGGTGTCTCTGGCCCATGTTAGTGCTGTGGACACACTGGGGAAGAACAGACGAAAATATGAAATAGATTTGACTTAAGCTCTATGGTGAGGTAGGACGATGAATAAAAAGTCAAGTCAAACCAGCTCTATCCCTGCACTGAGAGAAGCTCTGTGGTCCTCGAACCCAACCCCCCATGTCCGCAGGTAGACGGCGCTACAATGAACTGCACCAGAGAAAAGACTCCATTTCAGAATATGCGCTGAGGACAGCTGACTAATGACAGGGGGGACACGTCGCAAGCCATGATGATGGGGTACTGCTAAGTGCTTCATGTTTCCTAGTCAACTTCCACAAGTGGAATTTCTTAAAGAAACCGTGTTATTTGTCTGCGCACAATGACATTAATCCTCTTCTCCCCTCTGATCCCTCAGAGTACCACTGGGTCAGAAGAGAAAAGGGACAAATGACAGCCTTGTCAAAAGTTACCCCATGTGACAATTCAATTGGAATCTTAGGCTTTGTGCCCCAGTTCTTGGGAAAGAATACATATCCATTTAAGGAAAAAAAAAGGGGATCTCCCAGAAAACTTCTAGTTAGAATGATAAGATAATGCAGCTGTAGGGTGATTTTCTACTTAAAAAAAAAAGTTTCTGTCATCATTGTTGTGTTTTGAACTGAGAAAATGCTGAACTGTTTTTCAGAAATCATCTCAACTCTGGTTTGGCTTGCCTGGCATGGTATCTGGCGCTGAAGATGCCATTCCAGGGCATTTCTCCAATAATGTATTTCAGTGCCCTTAAGTTATGTTACTTTACACGTCTATAGTATCTATCCCCTTGGATGGCGTCAAGAACCTTCACATCGTTTCCTGAATATGTTAGCTCCTTCCCTCAAACACCTCCTGCAAAAGAAGCATCCACAACAGATAAGAGACACCCAAAAGGGCAGAGAGGCTACAAGATTTGTTCAAGGTCATATGGAGAATTTCCAGCAGAGCATGGCCAGGAGATAGAGGCTTCTGATTCCCAGCCTTCTGCTCCATCTGCCAAGCCCTGGGCCCCTCTCAGGGCCCCGTTGGGATGCCCTGATGAAATGCCTGTGAGAAGGCACCATATCTCCAGCCTGTTTTTCTCGCTTCTATTGTGTAACTATCTGGCATTAGGAAATCCTTTGTAAAGAAGCTACTGCAGTAATAATCCATCATTAGCCAGGCAGAACTGCTGTTCCCGCTTACAGGAACTTAACAACAAGCTCCACTAGCATAATGCACTTCCAACCAGTTAAATCAGCGCCTACCACCTGAACACGGCACACTTTAGAGACCAATCACGTTTCTGAAAGAGAAAAGGCGCTCTTCTTTAGTATGGGATTTAAAATCTTTGTTTCCATTTGGAATCTACAGGGAAGGTCTTTTTTTTTTTTTTTTTTTTTTTTTGGCTTTTTCTATACTGGCTCATTTAAAAATTGACAAAATTAGAACCAAAGATATAGCTAGACAAAATGTGATTAATACTTTGAAAAATTTGACTTTTGCTCCCTCTTGACTATTTAACTGCTACTTTTGATTAAGATTTCAAATGTTACTTCCTCAGGGACACCTTCCCTGGCCCAGCAGGGAAACTCTTTGGGACTCTCCCATAATGCCCCATACTAATTTAATTCAGACAATTTTAATTATCAATTTCAATTTTTTAAAAAGATTTTACTTATTTTAAATTTCTATTTTTTAAATAAAGATTTTATTTATCTATTTGAGAGCTAGAGAGAGAATGAGCGAGGTGGGGAGGAGCAGAGAGAGAGGGAGAAGCAGACTCCCCTCTGAGCAGGGAGCCAAACAAGGCTCCATCCCAGCACCCTGGGACTGTGACCTGAGCTGAAGGCAGATGCTTAACCAACTGAGCCACCCAGGCATCCCTTAATTATAAATTCTGATGAGGATTATTTGAAGGACAATTTGATTTCTGCTCATGTCTTCCACTAGTCTGGAAGCTCCACGAGGCTGGGTATGTTTTCTGATTTTCCCTCACTGCTATATGCTGCTTTGACAGGGACAGAGTTTGGTCAATATTGAATGCTGGAGAACAGACCCAATACAGGGTTTTTTAAGAGAGTCCAAAGTAGAGAGAAGATCTACAAGTAAAACAGAAAAACAAGACTGGATTCTTCTATTCAGGTTGAGGCAAAATTTACCAATGCTAAAATACACTGAATATATTATCCAAGATTGAATTTCCATTTCTTGCCAGACTAATTTAAGAAAGAGGAGTGTCTGATTTCATGCGGGAGGGGCGCCTGGGTGGCTCAGTGGGTTAAGCCTCTGCCTTCAGCTCAGGTCATGATTTCAGGGTCCTGGGATTGAGTCCCGCATCCAGCTCTCTGCTTGGCAAGGAGCCTGCTTCCTCCTCTCTCTCTCTCTGCCTGCCTCTCTGCCTACCTGTGATCTCTCTCTCTCTCTGTCAAATAAATAAATAGATTTCATGCAGGAAAAGGAGACCTCTCAAAGATCACTTAAGTTTCAGGGTTCATCTTTCTCATTAAGTAGCAGGAATCCTAGTCTGGCTTTTGGGGGGCTATCCTGGGTAGGCAAAAATCTTTATCTCCTGGACTAAAACTTATCTTTTACTATCCCAAGGCATGCAAGCACAAAGGCTTAGAAAAAGACATCCCGGTTCCTAGTTCACATTTACCTAATATTATCATAGCATAATTATTCCTGGGCAAGGTTATCATTCACTAGTGATTCTATTCTATTGCTACAATGGTCAGTGACTGTTGTCATATGTAAACATACAATCTAACTATGGACAGACGTGTGCCAATATAAATACGCTAGGATGTATGTGTCTATTGACCTTCTAAACTCCTACTCCGTCTCATTTTTCCAGCATGCTCCAAGAAGATAGTCCTGAAGCTTTATTCCTGATATTTTCTTCTGATTTCCAAGAGGTCTATATTTTAAATTTTTTTTTTTTTTTTTTTTTTTTTTTTTTTTTTTTTTTTTGGTCCTAAGTCTTAAAGATTCCTCGAGGTGCTTAGGTCAGCACTGCTAGACGTTTACCTCATCTTAGCTCCCCTCTGATATGTTTGCCAGCTCTAAACCACGAATAGCTTGGGCAGAAGTAGCTTCTACATCTTTCTCTCCACTGAAAACAAAAAGGAGTTCATGGTGGTGTCTCAGAGGGATGAAATTAAAAAAATGATAATATTAGGTATACATTTCGGGTTTTGGAATTACTAACATGAATCTCAAAGAATACTAACAAATGACAAAGAAAATGTGAGTTTTAAAATTATATGCCCTATTCTTTGAATCTCTTATCTAAGTATATTAAAATATCACTGGCGAAAAGAAAAGCTGTGCAATTCTGCTCTGTGGGTTGCTATATCAACTGAGATATAATGATAAATTGTTTCTAAAATTAATCAGATATGAATCTTCAATTCCTGACTTTATTGTGGACAACCCTGCAGATTAAGTAGGACGCCGTCTAATAATTAGTTCTAATAACAGTTAACATTTGTATAGCGCTTTGCCCTTTACAGAGTGCTATACAGATGTTATCGTATTTGTAAAAGCTCAATAGCAATTAACCAGCACTCAGGTCATTGATGGATGGCAGGACTAGTTAAGGCTGAGAGGACTGCAATGGCACAATAGGTACCACTAGATGGCAGCAGAATGTAAGTGATAGGCCACCCTCCCCCCTACCAGCCCAGGTGCTGGGTCCTCTCAGCAGGGACATGTCTATTAAATCACGGAAGCGTGGTGAATTTACTCTGGGTGAATTCTATCACTTGAGGCAGCAAGCTCCCAGGTCTATTAACTACCTCCTGGTAATGCTTCCACTATTTCACTTGAGAGTAGACTGCCCAAGACTCCTGAATCTCATTAGACAGGGGAATACTTTATGCCTGGGGGGTCGGGGGAAGGTGGTGGTCTCTGGTGTGGTTTGGTATGGGGTGTGTGTGTGTGTGTGTCTCTCTCTCTTTTTAATAGTGAGATACACCCACATGTCAAAAAAAGTGGTAAACAGGGGCGCCTAGGTAGCTTAGTGGGTTAAAGCCTTTGCCTTCAGCTCGGGTCATGGTCCCAGGGTCCTGGGATCCAGCCCCACATTGGGCTCTCTGCTCAGCGGGGAGCCTGCTTCCTCCTCCTCTCTCTCTCTCTCCTTCTCTCTGCCTGCCTCTCTGCCTACTTGTGACCTCTGTCTGTCAAGTAAATAAATAAAATCTTAAAAAAAAAAAAGTAGTAAACACCATATTGTCAGCAAACAGCTTTCATTCTACTGAAATGCACTCTCCCCACCAAACTATATAAGAGACAGAAACATGGCTTTGACGGCAGACAACCTAGGCTTCTCCCCAAGCTGCTATTTGTGTGACCTTGAACCAGTCTCCTGTGTGACAGTCATTTTCTTAATCTGTAAACCAAAGCGATGACTGTTCCTGTTTTAGTATCAATATTTAGATTGTCATTGGGGCTGAATGACAGGAGAAACGGATGTGAAAATGCCTAGCGCAGTACACAGCCATGTGGTATTAGTTGAACTGAAACCAGAGACAGTTAACTAAGCGCTTCAAGCTACAAAGCATTAGGAACAACAAAATACTAAACTTCATGAACTGTAGAAAGAATGGGAGTTTGAAAAGTTGGAGAGTTTCTTGAAGGATCTGGGCTTTTAACTGAGTTCTGAGAGACAGGCAAGACTTCCCTAAAGGGACAGGAAATTTCTGATGACCCTATTCTACTTAATTCTCCAGGTTTAGTCCCGATCTGGGCTCACCCTTTCCTCTCCTAAGCACAGCCGATCATTACGGAGGTAAGAATCAAGGAAGAATAGGGGCGCCTGGGTGGCTCAGAGGTTTAAGCCTCTGCCTTCGGCTCGGGTCATGATCTCACGGTCCTGGGATCAAGCCCCACGTCGGGCTCTCTGCTCAAGCGGGGAGCCTGTTTCTCCCTCTCTCTCTGCCTATCTCTCTGCCTACTTGTGACCTCTCTCTCTGTCAAATAAATAAAATATTTAAAAAAAAAAACCAAAACAAAAACAAACCTGTTTCTAGAATCAAGGAAGAATAATGAAGAAATAAGAATCCTCTCAATATAAAAAGTTAGTGGGGGCACCTGGGTGGCTCAGTGGGTTAAGCCTCTGCCTTCGGCTCAGGTCATGATCCCTGAGTCCTGGGACCAAGTCCCGCATCTGGCTCTCTGCTTGGCAGGGAGCCTGCTTCCTCCTCTCTTTCTCTCTGCCTGCCTCTCTGCCTACTTGTGATCTCTCTCTGTCAAATAAATAAATAAAATCTTAAAAAAAAAAGGTAATGGTAAAGTTAAATGTCCTTAGACATAGGAGATTTCTACATGCATAAATACCCACACTATGTATGGACAATTCCATTATCTCTATGGTTCTCCTTCGTTCAAACAAACTTCCCACAGACCAGTGGAGATAATACATGTAAGTCACGAGGCCAAAAGCCTTCAGTAAGTTGATCCACAAATTTGCTCCCGGCTTTGTAATACCATGCCCTATAGCTATGATGAATACCTCTGGGGGAAGGCAGGGCAGTGGGGGGAGGGAAATTTATCTTACTCCTTGGCTATAAAAGGCAACACCACCAACACATGGATTGGGCTTCAAGATAGCAACTCTTCATCAGACCCGGTAACAGCTAAATGGTCCTATCCCTTCCATTCATCATTTTCTACATTCAAGAGACTTCAATCATGCCACTGAACTCTCTTTTCCCATATTCAAAACCACACTCTTAAAACATCTCATTTCATTTCTAAAGTGTTTCAAGATAAACTGGGTGGATGTCAATGATTCTTATCTAATCTTAGTTTGCATCTGAAGATCCTCTAACTACCACCTACCAAGTGAAGATTTGACTTCACCTACTCATAATGAAATACCTGAGATATGCAGTTACTTCTACTATTGACTCTTTTCTCCGTCTGAACGTAGCAGGCTAGATGACTTGAATGTAACTTTAGGTCATAAGTTCCCTTAAAGGCCATGAACGTAAACAGTCACATTTGAGCAGTGCCCATAACAGCACAAACTAAATGAGTTAATAACTGGAGCTTAGTGCTTACAATGTGTTGAGTTTTTTAGTAACAATGAACACCAGAACATCTAAATTGGAGGTTCCAAAGCACTTGGAAGTCCAAAAAGATACAGTGTAAGTCCTCGATTGCCTTAGTACTTCAGGAAGTCTAATAACACTATACTCTCCCACATAAGTCACAGACCAATTAAAACATTTAGAAAACTGAGTAAGTTTAAACAGTTTTTTGAGGTATTTTTTTTCTTTTTTAAAAAAAATTTTATTTTTAAGTAATATCTACACCGAACGTGGGGCTCGAACTCAGAACCCCTGGATTAAGAGTCACATGTCTACCAACTGAGCCAGTGAATGCAAGGTATTCTTTTCTAATTATTTTTTTTGTTCTGATTACCTTTCACAACTGGAATAATAAGTTTTAAGATATTTAGTTTAATTGGCAAAATCTTTAAAAAGCATGAAGTCTGCAGTGGGGCACAGAGAAGTGATTAATATTGAGGAGTTTGGGAACCCCGGACATAACCTGTATTTGTTTCTGTTCTGATTCTTTAGTCACTTGATTTCACAAGGGAAATCTAAATCATGGGTCAAAGGTTCTCTTCGTCCAATCAAATTCAAAATATAGTTTCAACTATTTAAAAAGGTTAAGTCATGCACATAAGTCTCCAGATACATGCCTCATATGATAAGTAAAAGACAGAACTAAGGTAATAATAATTTAATGACAGCCATGAAATGACATTCGTTACTTTGTATTGAAGCAAACTGTCTATTGCTGAAACATGGTTTTTAGAATAAGTACCTTTAACTACAGGTTCTAATTATTACTGAAAAGTCTTTGCAAAGGAATTCAAGATTCAGTCCTAAAAATATTTCACGACTGAAGGTAAAGTTTATGACAGAGAAAGAGTCAATCCCCATGTATCAGAGAGGAAACGGAACCAACATACTTATATTCAAGAGTAGGATCAAAGCAGCAATTTTCCAGGGCATCCAGAGACTTCATCAGAAGGAGGTTCATCTGTTGGCCAGATATATCACTGGGCAAAGACCAAGAGGAAAAAGTCAGTTAAAATCATTCAAATATCCAAAATACTGTATACTACTTCCTCTTAATATTTTACTGAACACTCATGTCATAAAAAAAAATAAAAGTAACAATAATATTGATGATACACATATACTTATTTTGCAGAGCAGAGAAACAGAGTCTGAGAATTTATTTAATAATTGAGTTCCTGAACAGTATAATCACTTGTAAAATAATAAACTCAAAAACTGCTGCTTTTGTGTTTCCTCACCCCATTCAGATTTTAAACCACCGAAAAACAAAAACCAAAACCAGAATTCCAGAAACATTTCTAACAATGCTAACGTGATTTTCTTCAGAATATTTAACACCCCGTGAAGCTGGAATTAAGAATAATCATTCCAAATCTCTCTCTCGCAGACACTGTTACTTCTGATTTCACACTGTCTCACTTGTGAAGGGTGTTGTTGTCCTTTTTCTTTCACTTGTTTTTTCAGAAGGTGGGGGAGGAAACCCAGCCACGTATTTTTCTGCCTTTAGAGAGTCATTGATGTGGTTTTGCAATGGTCTTGGTGAGAACTAGGACTTCTGTAGTAAAAGAAAACTTTAAAAAGGTGGTTCGTGGCTGTGTTTTCAGGCAGAGTTGTGGGCTGTCACCAACACTTGACTGTTAAGGGGCTCCTAACACATCAACTGTCACACTGCTCCCTTGGACCATGCTTAGTGGAATGCAGCCCCAGGATGCCAACCAGCCACAGACACTTTACATAATATCTTCCCAAACCAAGAATCAGTGGTTTTATCTGAGGTGAGGGATTATATTCTGCAGTGAGCATGCGCCTGTGCACACTGTGTGTGTGTGTGTGTGTGCGTACACACACACACACACACACACACACAGTTTTAATAGCTTTGACTAAGTCCTATTATTGTTGTTCTCTCGAGTAAAATATACTTAACTATCCTAAACCAATGCTGAAGAGATCCACTAGTATCCTCTGGGAGTAATGACAGAAGCAAGCTTGGGAATAATATGTTTTTCTGAATAAATTCTAGACCAGAACTGAAGGTGACTTTTTCATAAGCCATGGCAAAAAAACAAAAAAGGATTGTCACAATTCTCTTCTACAAGGTGATTTTTCATTCTTGAGCCTAACATACTATCTTAATCCTGTACCCCTGAGGGAGTCATGCTGGGCCACTTACTGGTTGTCACTGACTATTAACAGCCCTTCAAATGATGGCCTTAATTTTAGAAAAATGGAAACTTCTCCAAAATTGTCATTATCTAGGGTCACTGTCATTATCTAGTAAAATACTCATCAGCACCAAAAGGCAAATATTTCAGATTGCTCTGTTCCGAGAAATTAGGAAGGTGGGAACCATGAATTATTACACTGGTCACTACAGTGCTCACACACAGGCCCAAAAAAGAAGGATGCTATCCAAACAGATCATTAGAGCAAAGTGAAAATTTGCACTGATTCTGAGGGCGTCCAGTCTTGGGAAGAGCTTGCTGGTGTCCTTCCCCAGGCTCTTCTGCAGGTGCAAAGTCAAGTAGGAGAGACAGGGGTGGAAGGTAATCTAGGAACTGGCATGAATCCTTCGGCTTTCTCCAGGTAGCATGATTAAATTAACCACAAGTGTAAACTTGTCAAGCCCTAAACCCAGCAGCATCTCATCCTAAACTAATGACGAGGGGAGCCAGAGCCAAGATAGGGAGAGATGAGTTGCCTGGAATTAAACTGATATGGCTCATTTTTAGTTGTAGAACGTGTTGCTTGAAAGATACTGAAGAAAGAGCATGAACACAGATGGTGAAGAAACTGCCGTTTGTAGCAATAGTGGCAAAGGGAAAAAAAAAATCGCTTTCAAGTTTTAAGTCTTTAAAAAACATGCTGCGTTCTGTCACACACACGAGATATGGAACAGTGAATTCACATGCGAAGGGCAGCCTTGTGTTCATGTCCAGAACCAGGCCTATAAATACAAATGCTGGTCAAGAGAACAAAATGAGCATTCTAGAAACGTTTTCATTTATGATCACAGAGACGGAGCCAATCTTCCCAATCATCTGACAGATGTTTCCAAGAGCTGAAAATGATCATCTGAAAGACAGTATTTCCCTAGATCAATAGCAGTTCTCATAAAGGTTTCACATAATGGTGTCTGCACAAAGCTATGTAAATTATAAATGCAAACTTAACCACTGGTTTCAAACTGAAATCTAAATATAGCATAATGCCATCCAGTTTACCCACATTGACACTGTCTCTTGGCTTCGGACAGACTGTTCATTTCTGCCAACCAGGAAGTTTAAGGACAGTGAACGTCACAACAGGCTGCCTCTCCCTGCTATCCTCTTTCCGGTGCGGGGGAAAATTCCAATTCAGTGCACACCTAAATATTCATGATATTCAAATATTCACGTTGTACCACACTGCAATCAACCTGGATATGTAAAATTCTAAGGCTTGTTTCAAAATAAAGAATAAGTAGGACGGACAACACAACCAAAGTAGATTCATGAACAAGAAAACTTTCCCATCTCGTGGAATTTTCCGCCTGGGTCTTTGCTACTCCGTTAGCTCCATTCAAGGGTAAAGCTAGCCATCCAACACCGAGCAAATGGAATAAAGCACACAGTATAATATGCACAGATTAAGACTCTTTACGGATTATAAAAATGTAGCCAGGGCACGGGATAAAAGCAATCTTTAAAACTGGGTACATGCAGTTCTCAGTTAGCCTGGGTGATTCTCACCTCCCCCAGGCAGCAGGGATCCTCCAGTCTTTTCCTCCCATTTTATAATGACATCAATAATCAATAATTATTTTCACCCTTGGAAACCAGGGGGAAAAGCAGCTTTCTTTTTTTAGGCCACTTTACCTCGTATCTATTACATGGATCTCTGCAGGTCATTCAGCTAAGCACGGGATGATTTTCAAGTTGCCATCACCATCATAAGAGCAACCCCCCAAACACACATATCTTCGGGATGGCATTCTGGGAAGACGGATGCACCCACAGAGGAGAAAAAAGCACCGATGTGCCCATTTCAAAAAGCTGAGCCGCCACCAGCATGTTGGCGAGGCATGTGCCTGCGGTGCTGCCTGCCTCATCACAAAGACGAAAAGGAGGAGTATTTTCATCGACTGTACCTGAGTTTCTCCTCACACAAGCGAGAGAGAAACATCCCCAAAGCCAGGCCCATGTGGATCTGCACGGCTTGAGACTCATCAGCTCTCGGTTTCCCAGGTAACCTGGCAGTCAGCATGTTCAGGATTTCCTCAACCTTCTCTTTGCAAGAAATAATGAAAACTGGCACGAGGAGAGACAAAGCCGTGGCGGCAGCGGAGCGGGCGATCGCGCTAGCTGTGTTTTCACCAGAGTAGGATTTCTAGGACATGCCAAAGGAAGAAAACAGGGGTTGGTCTTTTGTTTAAAACATGAAGGAAGCACACCTGTCACAGAGTGTCCCAGAGGCACCGCACCACAAGATCCGCGGCTCTTAGAGCTGCCACTCCCCCCCCACACCTCCCCCCTGCCGATCAAAAATATCATCTAAAATCATCTGTATCTGTGTTTGTCTAGGTAGTAGGTTCCCTTTTCACCCTCCCTTACTGAAACAATTTGCTCCTAAACAGCTGATTAGTAATATCCTTTTACATTTGGAAAAAAATAAATGTCTTCTTGGAAAGGGTGTGAATTCCCTCACTATAAAGCCTGGAAAAAAAAGTCAGGGTTTTGAAAGTCCATGTGTGTTTACTAAAAAACAAAGCAAAATGAAACAAAAAACCAGAGTGAAGTTACCCAAGCTTGGAGAAACCACCAAGCCATATTTATAAATGCCCCGAAAGCCAGTTTTCCAGGAGAGAGAGGAAGCCTGTGTGCGGTGGCGGTGGCGGGGTGCGGGGGTTAAAGTTTAGTACGAAGGAAGAAGTGTAAGTTTAGCACAGGGATCTATTGGCAGATCTCCCAAAATTTTTGGTGGGAACGCTTCCCAGTAGATGGATTATTTCCTACAGGGGGTTAATTCCTTTTAATTAAAAAGGAAGTTGAAATCCTAAAAGCCTTTGGTTACAAAGCAATAACCAGCTATTCAAAACGAAATGGAGAGCTCTATATGCTCCTTCCTATATGTAATTATGGGAAAAGAAATGAATAACAGCCCTAATAAAATGGCGGGGCAGCTGAGTATGAACAGCTTCTACATGAATTCTACAAGAATCCCATGTACAGACATTATATACATTTATAAATATGTCTCAAGCAGGGAAGAAAGCCCATTTATCATTCCGCATTATTATCCACTTCAAATTTTCAGATACACCATAAAGGCCGTTCTGTCCCTTGCAATCAAAGCACATTAAAAAGTGTGTTTAATTCTGTACCCATTTGCTCTCTAAGCTTCAGTACTTCAAGGACAAAAATCAAACATGTGCTAAGGTATTCTTTAAGTTAACAGAGCGTTATTGTAAGGACAATACTATTCAAAATGACCCAGCTGCTCCAACACTGGAAGTCAAGAAAGTGGCTTTCAAATCAGTGCTTTGAAGAAGTAGAATAATGCAAAAATCACAATGGTAAGAGGCAACCCTGAGCTGGCTACTAGGGAGATTATTTTTATTGGTTTGCAAGAACTAAGCAGCATGATTAGAAATCTCATAGAATATCCTGGCCTGGTGAATATCTGAACCAGAGAGCTACTGCAAAGACCTCCACATAAACTAGATTTCCGTCCGTCATTAAAGGAGTAAAAATACTTCCGACAGCAAGCAAAGGATCAGAATGCAAAGATTTCTTTGAGGAAAATCCAAATTCCAACTTAATTCTATATTATCTACAAGTCATTTCTTTGTCCCCAAGTATAGTTAAAAATCCTAGTTCCAGACCCCAAGGCCCGGATGGATATGTATCAGGTCCTCCCAAAAGCAGGAGGACAGAGGCATGCAGAGCACTGTATGGAGAAGAGAAGGGAACGGAGTTTCGGGCACAATTCATGATCTTAGCAACAGTTCACGACCTGTGCTATATTTTTATTCAAATCGACTACAATCCTCTGCCACTCAGCTGATTGTCCCATGATCACTATAATTCCCTAAGCAGTGGAGAGTGATAAGGCAGAACCAAAATAATTCTGGGCAGGTACAGAAATAAAACATGCACTACAGCCAATGAAGGGGAAATAAAACCTAAATAAAAGAGGTGTGCTTTCAGTTTGTTTCAAATCTTAGGATATTAGCATGAAGAAAAAGAGGGACTAAGTGACAGGTGCGACAATATTCCTTGGTATGTTTAGAGTATTTCGAAAGTTAGAGGAGGTGATCCTCGCAAATCTTTCATAAAGTTGGCAAGGCATTAATTTTCACCTTCATTGTACAGGTAAGGAAAATAAAATGATGGGTTAAGTATCAGGCCAACGGTCACAAAACCAATAAGGGGCAGAGCTGGGGCTACAATCAGTATAGATAATACTGTTCAATTGCCTCATTTTCCACGTAAGGACACAAAGGTCCAAAGAGACTTATGTGAACTGCCCATGGTCACATATTCCAGCATTTTTAAAAACCAGGACTAGAAACTCAGGGCTCCCAATCTTTAGCCAATATTTATTTCAGGACAACTATAGCTCTTGCCTCTGATTACACATGGGAATAATCTAGAGACCTTTCAAAACACTGATGGTGCCCAGGGTCCATCCCTAAGCAATTAAATCAGAGGAGAGGCCTGCAGGGCAGTACTTCTTTTTTCTATCTATACAGAGATTTTAAATACATACACGTTTCTCAGGTGATTCCAACGTAAAGCTAAGACTGAGAATGATCACACCACAGTATGGCTTTTGTATGGACAACTAATATGAGTAGCCTCAACCCTTGACTTTTCCGTTCATTTTTAAAATTTTCTTTCTCAGACTTACATAATAAAATGAGGAGAAAACTTGGCCTCTGGGTTGGTAATGGCTATCCACGATGACCAGGAGCGTATCAGACACCATGGAAACCCACTCCTTCATTGAAAGGAAATTGGGCTGAACCTGCAGAGGAAGGAAAACATGAAGTGAGGGGCGACCGGGTGGCTCAGTCGGTTAAGTGTCCAGACTTGATTTCGGCTCAGGTCATGACCTCAGGATCCTGGGATGTACCCTATGTCTTCGGGCTCAGCACTCAGCAGAGTCTGTTTGAGGATTTTCTCCCCTCCCCCTCTGCCCCTTCCCCTGCTCACTTTCTCTCTCTCTCTCAAATAAATAAGTTAAAAAGGAAAAAACATAAAATGATAATAGAAAAAAAAAGAAAAGAAAACCTAAATATTATTTCTAGATCTGGGGCACAACCCCCTTTTGTATTAAAGAGTACAGTGCTATTATCAAAAAGTAACCTTCAGGGCACCTGGGTGGCTCAGTCGGTTAAGCATCCGCCTTCAGCTCGGGTCATGATCCCAGGATCCTGGGATCGAGTCCCTCATCGGGCTCCCTGCTCAGTGGAGAGCCTGCTTCTCCCTCTCCCTCTGCCTGCTGCTCTGCCTACTTGTGCTCTCTCTCTGTCAAATAAATAAAATCTTGGAAAAAAAAAAAAAGTAACCTTCAGCTGCCAGGACATTAGGAGGCAGATAGATATTTAACAAATACACATCCTCGGTTTGTGCCCCAACAGGAGTAAGATTTACCTTTAATACACGACAAGCAGAGGTGAGAGGATGGGGATTAGAAAACAGACTGTGTCCAAGAGCTCTCCACAGTCCACCTGTGTTTAGTGAGGGTGACGTGGGGGTTAAAGAAGAGACGTGCAGAGAAAGAAACTCAAAATGCCTCATTTCTCTGACTTGCCATTTCACAAAGGAGGCAATAAAAAGCAGCCCTACAAAATTCTCATCACCATCTTTTGCATTTCTGCTCACTACCACCACAGATTTATCATTCTGAATCATCACAACATTTGCCTAGCTAATTAGGTATGAAAGCACAAATGATCTTCAGTTGGGAAAAGAAAAGGAAAGAGAATGCAAAAAACCAAAACAACAACAAAACCCAACTCATTAAAAAGAGACCTTGGTTTTAAAAATCACTCATGACCGTGGATGTCAAAAGTATCCATTAACTCACATGGTCACCACCCCCAGGTGGTGCAAAGGACAATGGTCAATGCCGTGTTAAGCATCCTTGGAATTAATAGCTTGACTCAAGGAAGGCCTTCTTCCCAGGCTGTTTGGCTCCCAGTCATATGCAGACTGGAACAAAGTTTGAAAACCTCTACGTTCATCAAATAATGAGTGAATCTGTACTGACAACCAAAGACAAGGCGATGAAGAACAAAAGCAGAGCTCCAAGTGGTGTGGCTTCTCCATGTTTTGTGTACTGTGTGTTTTAGCACAGAACCAAAGAGTGGGGAAATAAAGAATAAGATTGCCTGGAACTCAAACTCAGAGCTAGACCCCTGGTTATCAGTGCGGCAAATTATCTGCTCGACTGCCCCAAATCAGGGATCTTAGAAAGGCACTTTTAACTTTTTAGGTCATAGATTCCACTTAGCATGTTGTCTCTGCTAAAGTACTCTATGCCTCTTTCAAGGATAGAAAACATCTTTCTCAGCATTAAAGTAAGATTCTGCATTTAAAGTTAAATTTTCTTATGGTAACTACACTTTTATCCTTCATGCAATAATTGCCTGGTCTCTTTCCCTTCTGCACAGGTAATACACGTTTGTAGCTTTTGCCACACAGCCTCTGTTCTCTGGTTTACTGGTAATGGCAGCCTTTGGAGAATTCCCTCCTCTAGGACTTGAAGCTTGGTTAAATGCTCAATGAAGCTACCCATCCGACCTGCCCAAGGGGTGGGCACGAGACCCATGGGACCCTAAATCTTGAGTGACACAAGCACAGTGCATGACCAGAGCGGATCCATCCCAGGGGCAGTGGTCCGTCCACTGTGAGGGTTCTCCTATCACTTCCTGTGCCTTAATGCTTCTCCCCAAACCCAGTTTTAAGCTTTGCCTTCAATTCCATGGACTTCCGGATGCCCGATTTTTCCACTTTTTTTTATTTAGATGAGAGTTCGTTCCTTTGCTTGCAACCAAAAAACTCCACCATGAAAAAAGAGTACAGATGGCCCAGAAGACATACTGAGGGAACAGAGACAGGCTGAATGGCATTGAATAAAGCCCGGTTCTTGCAGCAAGAAGTCAGATGATGGTTACTATGACTGAGCACTTAGTATCCACCAGCCGTCGAGCTCTACAAATATTCATTCCTTTGATCCTCAGAGCAATCATGTCTGTTGAGTACCTCTATCCCCACTTTACAGACGGGGGAACGGGCTTTGCAAGGGTAAGTGACCAAAAACAGACTACAGAGCTAGCAAGTGCAAGTACTGGGATTTAAATACAGGACTCTCCTACTCCAAAGCCTATGTTTTTTAACCACTTGGCTATATTGTCTCCAGATAATGATAGCTACTAGATAATGGGGCTTAAAAGAAGAATAAATCCATGCCTTTTTATTTTGACAGATATGAATTATCTGAAAAAGTACATTGGAAATGAACATTGGCCAGCTCGCCACATGTTTAATTAAGAAATAAATGCCTTGCAAAAATGAATAGGCACTTTGTCATTGACATCTACAATTAAAATGCAAAGTACAATTTTTTTCAGTCAGTAAACACTGCTTATTTATCATTTTTTGACAGCATTGTTCACTTTCAGTAAGCCTAGTTAACCTCCTAAGATTGGTTACCACTGATGTAATCACAAAAAGACAACCCCTGTTGCATAAAATTGGTACCTTCAAATGGAAATGACCACTTAACTGTGATGGAGAAAGCAAAACAGAAAAGCAGCAAGGAAGAGTGTCTGAGGAGCCCCTCGAGCTCGCCTGCCGTGTAAAGACCCATGGAGCAGTCGAACCGTGCTGCCGCAGGCATGGGCTCTAACCTCATAAATTCAGGGCCAGGCTTAAAGAGGCTTCTAACTTTTCAAACGGTGCCCAACTGGTTCAAATCACCCTTAACTCACCTCCGGGACCCCCTCCGAGTCTGAGGAAAGGCTGGCTTCGTGTTTGGATACGACCACAGCGAGGCTGCTTAAGGCTAACAGTGCGTTGCCCTTGACCACTGGGCTCTCCCTGTTCAAAAAGAAAAAAATTCCAAGAGAGGATTTGGGGGCATTAACGAGGAAAAGAGAAGGTGTTATTACACAGAAGGCAGATGAGGTCAAAATGCACTTCCATTCCCTCACAGAGCTGTAGCCCCACACGTCTGCTTGTGCCCTGATGTTTTTGCCTTCTTCTGACACTGGTGTGGATTTCTCACTCTCCTTTATGGGTATGGTCATTCATTCAGCTTTTTCTTTTTTTTTTTTTTTTTTGACTTACAAATCTAAGCTCACGTATCTAAGTTCATTCTTTCTAAAGTTTTTATTCCATCGTTGGATGTGGCATTTCATAAGCTGTGTCTTTTTTTTTTTTTTAAAGATTTTATTTTATTTGACAGAGAGAGAGGCAGGCAGAGAGAGAGGAGGAAGCAGGCTCCCTGCGGAGCAGAGAGCCCGATGCGGGGCTCGATCCCAGGACCCTGAGATCATGACCTGAGCCGAAGGCAGCGGCTTAATCCACTGAGCCACCCAGGCGCCCCAGCTGTGTCTTTCTGTTTCATCTTTGGCCAATATAAATTTATTGATTTGCGTAGAAAAGACGAGCGGAGACAGTTGTGTGAATGAGTACAGTAGAATGCAACTGGCCTCTGGCTTTTCCCGGGCGCTGGTGTGTGGACAGCACCCTTTGCCAGCAACCTGCCATGCTGGTTACCATAATTATTATCATTATCCTCCCCTTCTTTCCTTCGAGATGCCAAAGCCAGCAACCTTAAAGGCAGTTTGTATATAACCTAGAGACCCTAGATAAGATGCAAAAAAAAAAGTCCTGTTTTTAAACTATCTGGATGGAGAGTTGCCCTCTCCTGTTATCCAAATAGTAGTTTTTCTATGACCAGCAACAAAATCTCTAATGTGGCTTCTGGATTTAGTATCAAGAAAACTGAACCTTTTCAAATATACTTACCACCTGAAAATGAACACTTAATATTTTTCCATTATTCCAACATGATGATATAGAAGAAAAACCTTCAGTGGGACGCTGATGAGAGGCTCTTGGCTGGCCACCTCCGTCTGAGCACCCAAGCCCTTGGACATTCCATTCTGTCCTGGTTGGGGGTTCCCATAATTACAGAGGTTGTTTCCCAAAACCTGGATTTGAGACCTGAACATGAACCTGTGGGTACATGCTAGAATGACTCCCGCTCACCCCAGTGCAAGAACAGGACAGATCCCTGGGGTGAGGAGACTTCCAGCTCTGCTCCCCATGCAAGCTAAGGACCTCCAGTCCCAGGCCACAGTCGTGACAGAACCTGTGAGTTATGGGTATTCAAAGGTGAGTATACACACACGTTCTTGCATTTTTGTTTCCGTGGGTAAGAACAGGATTCAGGACTTGCCATGATCAAGTTCCTCCATTTACCTATCCATGGAATCCCTCCCGCCCTCTCCTTTTCTGCCTTGGGTGGTTAAACTCAGTGAAGGCTTCCTTTGCGCCCTCGCTCATTCTGTTCACTCCTGCTTAATTCGCTCCTCTGCAAGGCCTGTCATAATTTGGTAACACAACGACGTTTATATTGGGGGATGGGGTGAGGAGAGAAACTAGGAGGAAGACCTGAAATGTTAAGCAGATGCCTTCAACCTAGGTTTTACTAGACTTCTGCAGTGAGGATCACTGGGATATGGATAATAATAAAAAAAAACACCAGGAAGCCGGACAAGGTCGTGCACTCCAAGACGCCCAAGCCGTAACATCACTTAACAAAACCAAAATTAAATCTTCTGTTTCTAATATGATCTCTTTCCTTTAGCTGAGAATATCCTGAAGCCTGTCCTGCTACAAAACAGCCATTGATCCCTAAAGTTATAGTAAAAAAAAAAAAAAAAGAAAGAAAGAAAGAAAAAAAAAGTTTCAAATTCTGAGTGATCTCACAATTCGATCCCTGGTTTTTATTACCCTATTGAAAAACTCAGATGGTCACCAGAAACTGGGTGTCAAATCATTAGGGGTGCCTGGGTGGCTGAGGTCATGATCCCAGGGTCTGGGATGGGGTCCCACATCTGGATCCCTGCTCAGCGGGGAGCCTGCTTCTCCCTCTGCCTGCCACTCCCCCTGCTTATGCTTGCTCTTACCTTCCATCTCTCTCTCTCTCTCTCTGTGCCAAATAAATAAATACTTAAAAAAAAAAAAAAAATCCAAGGATATGAGACAAGATGACAGGAAAAGTCCTTCGGTAACCCTGAAATTCCAGAAGAACATTTAGCCTCCGTTTCAAAACAGAGCCCTCAAATGATTTTGTTTCAGAAGTTCCACCGGTCTTGACATCCCCAACATGCAGTGTTCTTGTAAAATGGAAAAGAATGTATTTAAAGTCACTAGTGATTAGATCTTTGCTTGCAGACTAAATGCATATTTGGACCTTAATCTTTGAACAGAAAAAAAAGTATATCACAGTCCACGCAGTGAATGCTTGGGCCAAGCTACACACTTCACAAAGGTGCTGTGACCAGCTCTTGGTCAACTTGGCCTTCCCTGCATGCCCAGCACCGTGACTTACGGAGGGGAGACACTCGATACATGTTTAGTGAAACAAATTCATGGAGGAGCCAGCCAGGTGAAAATCTACAACTGGGTTCAGCAAAAACTCATCAGCTTGTGGATCAAATAACTATCCCCTACCGGTCCGGCAGTGGTAACTAATTTGCATAATAACATGTCAGCATCAGTACAGTATTTATCTAGGCAACACCACTAGCATTTTAATTAAACTGTCCTTTGGAACAAACTGATGCCATTAACCTAATTAAAAAGCACAGGGAAGGATGAGCTACAAGGATGCTTTCTTAGGGACAAAGTATTATATTATATATTAGTAAAGTGATCCCGTCCTTTGGGGATTTTCATCTTTGGGTTCAGATCTATTTCATTAATAACGATGAAAATAAACTTACATCAATCATTGGGGTTTATCTGTGTTCTGATTCTCCCTTAGCCCTATCCCTGATGCTTTAAAACTGCTCTTAAATGAGCAAATCAGTCTAATCCTGTGACTGCATTTAACTTACAGCTCAGAACAAAGTGAGTCTTACAATGGTCCAAACCAGCCTGTGGCAGCCATGATCCAAGAAAGGGAAGGCTAAGCTGGCAGCAGGTGGTAGTGGGGTCCTCCTATGGTTGGAGGAAGCCAGTGGGAAAAAGTAAAGAGAGGGCAGCAGAGTAATTTTTTTCCTCCTGCACTATCATTAATCTCTCAACCTCCGAACCTCACTTGCTGTCATACCTACTATTGTCAGCATTGCTTTAATAAGATAAGGTCTATAAAATACTTTGAAATTTTTGATGAAAAGGTTTAGCACCACGAGAACATGAATTATTTTTATTCCCTACCACTGAGAATGTGAACACACTCTCCTAGGTATTCGTCATGAAACGATGCTTTGCAAATCTGAAGATTAAAATCTTGTTGAAATAAAATTTTAGAATGGAAAATGCAAAAGCTACCAGAGAGGCAAAATTATAGTCTAATAGAAAGCTGCTAGGTTCTTCAGCATTTACGGGTTTTGCTGCAAATGTCAGAGCACTCTTTTTAACAGGATGTAAGTAGGCTACATAATGGAACAAACTACTAAAGGTAAAGGTCAAAGACAGCCCCCGACCCAGCACCCCCTCCCTTCCATATGCAGCTGAGGGCTCCCCCACTGTGTCTGCAATTCACCCAACTGGATAAGCAGACACAAATGAGTCCCTAGCGAAGCCTCTTTGTACTTTAGTTTTCACTTTGTCAACAGATGTGTCAACAGATATTTCCCAGTGCCTCCCACAGAACTGAGTGCAGGGGAGGATTACCACTTCTATCTCCCTTTATTCAGAAGACATGAGGCCGAATAGTGATCATGTACTGTGATCAGACTTCACGGTTACGTGCCTGCTTAAGAAATTACTGGTAGAAAGAGAACTCTCAGGTAGATCATGTTCTTTGTTTTTACCCTAGAGAAAAACCTATTTAGCCACGGAAGGCTCTGGGACACGATAGGGATAAACTATACTGCAATTAAATATGTCTTGATAATGCGGACACATGAAATCCTCCAGGTCAAAGGTCAATCCACGTTATTTGGTGGATAAGAATAAAAAGTCCTACAGAAAGGGCAGCAGCTAAAGGCGACAGTGGAAGGGAGAAGCAGCGGCAACTGACATGTAACTTACTGCCAGAAATAATTACTCAGCTTGTTAGCAAAGGAACCTGAGGAGATTGTTCCAGCAAGTTCATTAGGGTGTAATTTTCTGTTCAGAGTTGGCTTAAGATAAATAAAAAGCCTCAAGGTGGTAATACTTGTTATTTTTGTTAAAACAACCATAAGGTTATGATTGAAACTGCCATTTTCATGGGTCTTCATGCTCGTTTTAGGTATTTAAAAATTCAATTTTTAGATACTCTGGACCCAGAAACACAAAGGGAATGAAAGGTAGTAGTACTCTGATTTATTTCCTGGCTCACAGTTGAGATTTAATAACCTTTTTGCAGAACCCACATAATTCACATTAGCAAGAATTTCTCCTTCCCTCAGCAGCTCCCAAGCCCGCCCCAAACCAAATGGGAATCCTTTAAATCTAAGTCAAAGCACGGGGCACTCTGTTAGGTGTACAACAAGGGCACGACCTCAGTGACTCTTGATGTCAAAGTCACGTTTGTATTGATTCCTCTGTATTCTCACAAAAAAGACATGAACTTAAGAATTAACACGAGAAAGGATAACAACTGATTTATAAAAAAAAAAAAAGAAAAAAATCCTTTAAAATCCTTAAAGGTAGGACATACCCTAAAGGGAGAAATGGTATGCACCCGCCAGGAAAAAAAAAAAGTTTAAACAAAATTTTTGGTAAGAGAATAAACGGAATAAACGGATCTTACTTGGCCGCCGCCTTGGTGATCTCCTCCGTCAACATGTCTCGGACCCTGCAATAAAGATTGAAAATAGGTGCAGGAGTTTATGTTGGAGTAAGAACCCAATCTTTTTGCTTACCTCGGCAATGACTCCAGATCCTAAAAAGACATATGTGGAACTTTAGTTTAAGGTGAAAAAACTGCAATGGAGGCTTTCCTTCAAGAACTTTCCCCTGCCTGTTTCTTAGGTCACTTACTGGAGGCAGGAAAGGAGGTGACTGTAACCGAGGAGCGACATGCAGGCAGCGTCACGATGGTGTCACCTCTTAAACCGAGCGGTGGCTGTACAGGTGTCCCTTACGGTTTATTCTGCTATGGGCTGAAAGTTTGTGTTCCCCCCAAATTCTTATGTTAAAATCTCCACATCCCATGTAGAGCGTTCAGAGGTGAGGCCTTGGGGAGGTCGTGAGAGTGGGGAGCTCGTGAGGGGATGAGCGCCCTTGTTTAGAAGAAACACAATGGTGGCTCTCTGTCCTGTGAAGATACAGGGAGAAGGCAGCCACTTGAAAACCAGGAAGCAGGCCCTCCCCAACACAAATCTCCCGTTACCTCGATCTGCATTTTCCAGCCTCCAGAACCATGAGAAATTTCTGTTATTTAAGCCATCCACCCAGTCTATGGTATAGCAGTCTAAACTAAGTCTAAACTAAGACACTCTCTCGTTTGGGGCAGAAGAGCGCACTAAAATAGCAATTTACTATGTCCAAATTGTAGCTAATGGAATCATCACTACAGAAAATAAAATTAAAATGGTTCTAAAATCACTCCGGAGTCAAAAAAAAAATAATTACACATGTGGATTGGAAGATAGTGTACTCAGTTCAAATATTCACAAGATAAAATCTCTTTTCACCATAAAAGCCTTGAGATCAAGAACTACCATGGACTGCCATATTTACATTTTGAAGAAGCAATCATAAGTATTTTCACTATACACCTTAAGTTTCTTAAGTTCAAACTTTTTGTAAATATAAAATTTTGCAAATGTTATAGCTGCATTATTTTCACTGGAAATATTTTTAAAATCTTAGCTATCTGCAGTTTCTGAGAATGACCTGATCTTCACAGCCAAGTTTTTCAAATAGCTGCAAACACTGTTCCTACAGACTATAAACTTGCATTCTATAAAACTATTATTTGACAATAAATTTCTCTAAAATATATTGTCCTAGGGAGCACCTGGGTGGCTCAATCAGTTAAGTGGCTGGCTTCAGTTCAGGTCCATGATCTCAGGTTCCTGGGATCAAGTCCCATGTCTGGGTCATTGCTCAGCAGGGAGTCTGCTTCTCCTTTTCCCTCTATGCACTCTCTATCTCTCTCTCAAATAAATAAATATTTTTATAAAATAAAATTAAATTAACATATATTGTCCTATTTCAGTCTTCCTAAATGGAGTATGCTGCATTCAGTGTGGGTTTTTCTTTTTTTTTTTTTTTTTACTGGTCAATGGGGAATATTTACAAATGATGACCTGCCTATAGTTCTATGCTAGGCCAAACCTTCTACTCGTGGGCTGGTTCCCACCTCTTACTGTCTGCTTCTGTCTGCTGCACCAACTGTTCCTTCTCTACTTGTAGAACTCTCCTTAGCAGGTGAACATACTATAATACCTACCATCTTCAAGGAAGAAAACACTCTCCAGTGACTGCTCATTTTGCTGCTTTTCATACAGTAGAACTCATTTAAGATAGTTCATCTCCTTCCACTCTTTCTAGACCCTCCTATAATCTGGCTTTTGTCCCCAGAGCTCCACTAAAACAGCTCTTATAATGGCCGCCAAGGACTTTCAAGAGACCAAGTCTTTCCCAGTCTCTACCTTTTGCTGCCTCACAGCAACCCTGGACACAACCGGTTTCTCCTTTCTCGAAACACTTTCCTTGGTTTCAGATTCCATTCTCTTTGGTTTTTTTCCCACCTCACTGACCCACTACTTTCCCTTCATCTGCCCCATATCTAAATGTTGAACCACTCTGGAGCTCTGTCCTCTGACCCTTTCTCTACCTTTACTTATGCCTTAGACAATCTCATCCAGCATCATGATTTTAAATGCAGCTTATATGTTGATAATACCCAAATTTATATTTTTAGCCCTGATCTCATCCCCAGACTCTAGACTCACATGGGCAATGACCTGATTATCTCCAAATTGGAGGTCTAAATAGCAAGACCCAAATCTGATTCCTACCCCACGGAGACCTGCTTTTCTACTGTCTTCCCCATCTTAGTGAATGGGAAGTTCATACTTTTAGTTATTCATAGTCAAAATCTCGGAGTTATCCTGGACACCCATCTTTCTGTCACTTTCTTCATTCCATCTCCATGTATTTTGGAAATACACGACCAATACACAACCCCCACCAAATGATCATTTTAGAAGACGAACCTCAAACTATATGTAAAAGAGAATCACAAAGAGGAAGCAAAGTCCAAATTCTTAACCTCTCATCTTAAATTCGACGTCCTAATGTTTTAAACTGTGTCGCCATTTTGAAAGTTCATCTAGAAAATGTAACTTAGCATAGAATTGCTTAAGCATACACACATGCCCATACAGCTTCTGCTTTTCTACAAATGCCAATTATCAGTAAACCAAAACCTAAACTTCAGTAAGCTTTGAATAGATTTTTAGATTCAAGAAACCTGGCCACTATAGGTAAAGCAATTTAGATTCTAGGCACTTTACCTAGATTTAGGTTGCTGCCACATTAATCTGACAAGGTATTCTTCCTAACCAATGTAACAATTTAAATTGCTTTTAATGTGCCAGCACTCACACATTTCTAGCTAATATAGTGGAAATTCACTTGGGGATGTCTGCCAAAGAAATTAAAACCCTGACACCTTAAAGTTGCTCCTAATAATGAAAATATCTTGGGGAAAGTGGGGGGGAGTGTGGGAGTGGAAGAGTATTCCTTGATGAAATGGGAGATGTTCGGAAGGCAATGTATTAAGTGGGAAAACAATTTTTCCTTTGAAAGCATATGAAAAAATCAGTTACAGGGAATAAAAAAAGGGGGCAAGCAACCCATTTTCATGCTGCTTTAGAAAACCATTTTAAAAATAATTAAAATTTATGAATAAAGCTCTTCTACTTGCTAGAGCTGGAAAATCCACCTATCAGATCTTCAGTCTCTTCACCTTCCGGCATGTGCGTAAGTTAAAATTCCCTGCACAAACTTTTAAACAGTGCCCCCCTCCCCCCGCCCCGCATTGGTTGTTTCCCATGAGGAACGATGAGCAGCGGAAAGCCATCCCCTTACCAGAGCCAGGCGGTGCCTTTTTTGTACTGCACCTCCTCGGGTCCTTCCTTCCCATGTTTCAGCTGCAAGTCCAACTCTCCTGTCCTGCCCTGCAGGACACACAGCATAAATTAGCATGCAAACTCTATGATGGAAACGACCTTAACGGTTCTTGGTAAACACTGATAACTGATGTAGCAGGCTTTCCCTACTGGCGTCCAGTGTTCCTAATAAAATGTTAGATTATTAAAAAAAGAACGTGTGAGGAGAGGTAAGTATATCACCACTCAGGTATTTCAACACTCATCAGAGAAGTTTATCCTGAAGTGGCTGTAGATTTGGGGAACTGAATGCACAGCCCTTCATTTTGGGATAGCTCATTAAAAGCAGAGTTGAGGGGTGCCCGGGTGGCTCAGTTGGTTGAGCGACTGCCTCCGGCTCAGGTCATGATCTCAGGGTCCTGGGATGGAGCCCCACATCGGGGGTCTCTGCTCAGCGGGGAGCCCGCTTCCCCCTCTCTGCGTGCCTCTCTGCCTACTTGTGCTCTCTCCCTCTCTGTCAAATAAATAAATAAAATCTTAAAAAAAAAAAGAATTAAAAAAAAGATTTGAATTCTATAGGTCCCATTAAAAGCAAACAAAAAACAAAAAACAAACAAAAAATCTTTATCATAATGATCTGCCTCTGTCAGCAGCTGATAATTTTAACAGACACTAAACCAAGATTGGGGTCTGAGCACCAGTACTGTAACAGAATGGGAGGAAATGAGGATACTCATATAACACTTAAGATTCGGGTCATATATAACCAAAGTTATTCTCAAACATCTGCACATGACATTTTTATTTCATGAATTTATTAAAGCTGATACCACACTTTTCGACTACTATACACAATAAAACTATAGCTACTATCACCCTTTAAGACCAAGAGCTTCAGATATTTCTTCTCTGCTCTATTATTTTTACCCTCAGTATTATTTTGATCAGCTCCTTTCCCCTCTAGTCTAGCAGTAATTACATTATTTAAATGTACTTAAAATACTGGTTTGGGGGAGCCTGGGTGTCTCAGTTAAGTGTCCAACTGTTGATTTCAGCTCAGGTCATGATCTCAGAGGCCTGGGATCAAACCCTGTATCGGGTTCCCCGCTCAGTGGGGAGTCTGCTTCTCCCTCTTGCTCTGTCCCCCATCCCACTCGTTTGCTCTCTCTCTCATGGATAAATAAAATCATGAAAGAAAGAAAGAGGCAGTGAGGGAGGGAGGGAGGAAAGAAGGAAGAAAAATACTGGTTTATTGATGAGCGCTACATTGGACGAGAACTTACCGTGTACTGTGTTACTGAGTGACACGACGCCATTTTCACAAGTGGTTGTGCAGCTTATGTTCTCACTAACAGTGAAAATAAAAGTTCTAGCTACTCCACTTTGTCACCAACATTTGGAGTTGTCAGGCTATGAGTTTTAACTATTCTGGCAAGTGCGAAACAGTGTTTATTATGGTTTGAATTTTCATTTCGCTGTTTATTGATGAGATCGAAAATCTTTTCAAACGTTTATTGACTTCTAGATTTCCTACTGTGTCCATTTTTTTTCTTTTTTAAAGATTTATTTATTTGAGAGACAGAGAGAGGAGAGAGACAGCACACGTGCCAAGAGGAGGAGCAGAGGGAGAGGAAGAAGAAATGCAGACTCTATGCTGAGCACACAGCCTGACACAGGGCTCCATCCCACGACCCTGAGATCGCAACCTGAGCTGAAATGAGTCTGACACTCAACCCACTGTGCCACCCAGGTGCCCCTGTGTGTCCATTTTTCTACTGGTTGTCTTTCTCTTACTGATTTTAGAGTTCTAAGGTATGGGGACGCCTGGCTGGCTCAGTCAGTAGAGTGTGCGCTCTCTATCTCAGGGTTGCGAGTTCAAGCCCCATGCTGGGTGTGGAGCTTACTTAAAAAAAAAAAAAATAATAAAATAAAGTGAAAAGTAAAGTCCCAATGTATGTTCCACAGAAGAACAGTATATCTCCATATAAACTGTAGAGAGGGAAACAATACAGCTTGCAGGGGGAAGGATGTGGGCTCTGGAATTAGAATACCTTGATCTCAGGCCATTTCCACTTACTTGCTATGTAAATTCAGCCAAGTGACTTCGTCTCTCTACACTTCAATTTCCTCATTTGTAAAATGTAGCTAATAGCTATCTCATGCCATTAGAGCACCACACAAAATCATGTGGGAAAATATCCATTCAGTATGGTGGCTGATAACACATAGCTACCATACCAGGTCTACTGTTAACAACGACAACAAAATCCCACCTCCCTTTATTATCTGCTTAGGAAATGATCTCTCATGAATATATATAAACTCTCAGTTACCACCAGCCTGTGAGCCCACTGAAGGCAAAGACAGTCGATCCGTCTAATGGGTCCTTGTACTTTATTTTTTTTTTAAGATTTTATTTATTTATTTGACAGAGAGAGATCACAAGCAGGCAGACAGAGAGAGAGAGAGGAGGAAGCAGGCTCCCCGCCGAGCAGAAAACTCGATGCGGGACTGGATCCCAGGACCCTGGGATCACGACCCAAGCCGAAGGCAGAGGCTTAACCCACTGAGCCACCCAGGCGCCCACGGGTCCTTGTGCTTTAGCACAACTTCCAGCCCTCAGTGCCCTGGGGCCGACCAGCTCAGACACTCGAGATCTGATGAGCATTCCATTCACACCCTTCATCATTTCCATTTATTCACTCATCTCCGTGTTTTCAAAGATAGAATCCTGGCCCTTTCTTCTCCCCTCTGTCTCCCGGAGCAAGTATCAGAGGTGAACAAATAGGAAAAACATTAATATTAATACTTATTAATACTGCTACTGACCTCCCAGAGGGAGGGTTACTATAACTAGAAAATAGTACTTTGTGCCTATCCCTGTTAGTTACGCTTCTTAAATTAGCCCCTTTACTCCAAGAACACTTACTTGCCTAATGTTTTTCCAAAAAGGATACACAGGAGGAAATGAAAATGTTCAAAATCTGCTTAGAAATAAACCAAAAAAACAAAAGAGCTCAGTATATGTGCAGCCTATTGAGAAGGCCTACGTTTCTACTCTCTTCTAGAGCCATAACCCAGTATAACCATCAACATAACTAAGTATATTTCTTATTTCTTCTTCCAAAGTCTCTCGCTCCTCTCAATCCTCCCTTCTGGATCATCTCTCTCCCCCTTTCGACCCAAGCCGTGTGACGCTGTGTGTTTAGACCCACTTTGCCCCTGGAGTCTCTGTGTGTTGGTCATGGCAGCCCCCATCTCTGTCACTTCGGCTTCTGTGGTTAAGGGTGCAGACATTAAGAATGAACAACTCCTACCAGTGGTCAGACAGAAATATACCGGGGGTCGCAATTCCTGACCCTGGTTTTTATTTCAAATTATTTGATAGCCAACCGACCCACTCAGGAAGCAAATGTCTGCAGTCAACCTGATCTCTAAGTCCTCTCTCCAGGTTGAGGTCATATGCACAAGAGCCCTTTCCGCAAAGGCTGGAGATGTTATCCAGCTCAGCATCCCACACGGGCACCAAGGCAAAGATGGCTGGAGAGGCCTCCTTATCAAAATAGCCTCTGAACTGTCAATCAAATGTATCTATTGCATTTTCAATTTTAATGGGAAGAAAGCCAAAGACCTCCCCATGTCAACCACATTGATACGCTTAAAATTCAAATTCCAATGTTCTTGTGGGCAAATTAGGTAAGGCTGGAAGCAGATGCCCAAGCTAAACCCACTGGTGCTGGTCAGATCTCAGACTGACTCACATCATAATCAACCTCCAGGAAATAATATGAAGTGTATCTTTCAACATGTCTCCTAGGCTTAACTGAATAAAACATGCCTCCTCTAAACGATCCTCTGGTTCAATGCTACAAAATATGTCTAGCACCATATGGAAGTGACTGTAACTCTTGTCTAGAAGAAGGATCCTCCAGGACAGAAATTCTGGATATAGACAAGGAGTCTGGCAGTTGCTCTAATTCTCCTAAGATACCATAAATTCGGTTTAAGTGTCTGGGCTCATTTAAAAAAAACTCAAAACAATTAAAATGCATCAGTGTGCTTTCAAATAATAGTGATTCCCTAAAAGCCTTCCTGTACTTTTAAATGATAGCAAAAATCTTAGAGTCTACAATTTGAGTTTCATTTCTATTGTCACCAATTCTCAGCGGAACTGAGAGATCCAAAGTAAAAAGTGTTTTAAACAATAAATAAGCAAAGAAGCACACTAGCACCTACAACAGCAGAAAGGCAGAATAATTGACCTGCATTACTAAAAATACTCAGCCGGCTTTTCGTAAATAGAGCGATCCTTTAAAAAAGTAAACCAATTTGCATGATTTGTTGTTACGACTAATGACAGTGCCAGGGAAAGCGCATGCCGCAGTGGAAAAGGCTGAGGCTCTGGGGACAGACAAATCCAGGGGAAGTTCCAGATCCTTTCCCTGGAGCCCGACAGCTGTGACTGTTGGGTTTGGCACCGTTGTTTTACTTTCCTAGCTAACTCTGCTTTTTCGTCTGGAATCCCATTATACGTGGGGTTAACATCTCACTTCAAAGGGTTACCATAAAGATTCATTGAAATAATACATGTTAAGTGTTGGGCACACACTAGTTGTTCAATAAACAGTAGCTCTTCTTATAAAAAATAACTGTAGAGGTGGGTTTTTTTTAAACCAATGGCAAGTCATCTGCCTGAGTTATACCTCCATCCTGTTCGATTTAGCCTTCCTTATGCTAAGAGCTAAATAAAATTCTCAGTTCAGGCTGCAGCAGGAGTTATTCTAAAGCCTCAAAGATGTTGCATTAAAATTGCTGGTGGCCGTGTCAGTCTCCCGCACTGGGCTGGAAGCGCCCAGAGAGGAAGGAGTGTTTCAGTCTCCTTCGTATCCCACACACCTGGCACAGACCTGGCTAGTGAAAGGGGGTCTATACGTGTTTGCTGAAGGAAAGTCCTGGAAAATCACTTCGAGGCAAACAGATGTAAGAAAAAGAGCATACTCTGATTCTCGATCTCACTCTTCTTGAATTAAAAACCGTAACTGGTTACAGGTATGTTTGTGTAATACACATTCCTTCACTCATGGACCTGCTCAAAACCGAGTGCCCAGATGCACCTGGAGCAAAAATGTGTGAAAGCTGAGCCAAAGGGAATGAGGGTTCTAAAAGGACATCCTCAAAATGTGAATTCCAGTGCAGTTTGGGGAACCATCTAAAACGCTAGTGTGGTTGACAGACTGTTAAAATGACCTTGGACAGCTTGGTAAACACGGGAGTTCCTGGTCCCGACTCAGTTCTAACGAGCCAGAAACTCTGAAGATGCAACATGGCTTAAAAACCCTAGATGCAATAAAATACGCTGCAGCAACGTTTCAGGACGAGAACACCAATGCTAAGATGCCCAGTCATTTCTCCCAACCGCACTGCCCCCCATCTTTTAGGACAGCTATTACCTTTAACCCTAATACCACACTTCCTGAGACTCCATGAAAATCCTATTCTGGGCCATAAATTACTTAAGTACCATCAGATTTTTTTCTATCATCCTTAAAAATGAATTCTGTGCTTCGAACAAAGGTTGGTTAGTCATTTCCTCATATTGTTAACTGTTTGTATATTTCCACACCAATTGCAAATTTTCTAAATTCAAAATCCACAAACCACTACTTTTAGTATTATTGGTCTAAATGAAGTCAAATGGAGTATAATTCATTTATTTAGGGAGTACCTACTATGTTTTAGACACTATGCCGCGTTCCAGAGGGACAACAGGGAAGAAAACACAGCTCTTGGCTTTAAGGAACAGAGACAGCCAAAGGGCCCCAGAGAAATACCTAAGGTGGTAAGGGCTTCAAAATGGGGAGCATGGGGGATGCTCGACCGGCTTGGTCAGCAGAGGGCATGACTCCTGATCTTGGGGTTGGGGATTCCAGCCCCACATTGGCTGTAAAGATTACTAAGTAAATAAATAAATAGACAGATAGATAAATATACCATAAAAAAAAGGGAATGGGGAAGGAGGTATTCTAAGAAAGCACAACAGAGGGGCATATGATTCAGTTTCCGGGGGGGGGGGCACAGGTAAGTGCCTTCCCTGATAAAATTAAAAAACAAACAAAATAAAGCAAAACAAAAAAAACAATTTAAAAACCAGCAGGAATTAGGTGGGTGAAGAAGAAACAGCAGCACCTAGAGCAGAAGGAACAGTGTGTAAAAGTCAAGAGGTTAGGGAAGACGTGCTGAGTTTGGACAACAAAGTTTAGCCAAGACTGAAACATACAATTCCTGAGAAGGATTAAGAGATAATAAGGCTGGAACTGTAAACAAGGACAGCCTGGAAAGTTCACGGCAGACGGGGAGCTCAGTCTGGGATGTGTGTACGTCAAGGCGCTGTGGAACGGCTGCAGGGGACACCTGAGACGTCTAGGAGGTCTCAGAAAGCAGCGAGGTGTAGAAGAGGAGCACCTAAGAGGGGGCTCTGGACTGGCCACAGATGGAGGACATCAAGGTTGAAAATGTAAATGCAGTTATGTGTGTAACTCACATTCTTTCGTAAGCGAAGTAAGCACTGCATCTTTAAAAATATTTTATTTAGTTATTTGTCAGAGAGAGAGGGGAGAGAGTGCACAAGTGGGGGAGCAGCAGGGAGAGGGAAAAGCAGGTTCCCCGCTGAGCAAGAAGCCCCATGCAGGACTCGATCCCGGGACCCTGGTATCATGACCTGAGATGAAGGCAGACGCTTAACCGACTAGGCCACCCAGGTGTCCCAAACTCTGCATTTTTGACAGTGCTATTTTCCTAAGGGCTTTTATATTAAATCCATATGCCCAGTAAAATTTGAGATCCGAAGGGGACACTCCCCTACAGCACCCGATCCTATGGTTTCATTACCTGTAAAATGGCATGATAAGCTCGACTCATAAACGCAAGCCAGGCCTGGGGCAGAAAGATCGCCCGGTGCCACTCGGAAAGCTGGATCTGAACCTGCGGGGAAAATGGACAACGTTAGGTCAGACTATGTGGTATTAAAACAGAATAAAACTCCTTCCTTCCCTTCATTTTAAAATGATTCAGATTCTAAAACAAACCAAGTCAGTCTACGATCTGAACCACAAATAAGATCTTTCAGCTATTTTCAAAGGCGAAGGGTTTAGAGTCACGTCAAGACAAAATAAGCCTGGAATTTTCTAAATTAAAGCCAATAGAATTCTATAGTAATCACAAGTTACGATGTACGTGTAAGACAAATGTGTCCCTGAAAATGAAGGGGCAACTCTGTGCAGCCTCTTGCCAATGTCAGGAAACTAGGGATTGTCTAGCCAATGGACCTGGTCATTTTAAATAAATATCGCTCGCATCCTGGATTTCCACAATGACAATTTCTGAAGTAATAAACTCCAACTGCCAACAGAACGATCATGTTGTGTAGAAACCATGAGGGTCAGAGATGCAAATGAGTCCTTCACCGAGCAATCGTGCACACCACTAGATAAAGCCCTTTAATCAGTGTGGGTAAACAAGAGAAAAATGATAGATGCCAATGCCGAAGCCCTGTTTCTGAAGAGAGGCCCAGACAAAACATATGGTTTTCATAGTCATTTCTGTTTCTACCTATTAGTAGGAGGCTATCTTGCAACAAATCTTCCCAAGGTCTGCTTCTGTTAAAGAAAGATCGTTCAAGAAAAACAGTCACAGCGCCTCACATTTCACATTTCCTGTAACCCATCTCATCTAAACCCAAACAACCAAAACTGTAGTCTGGGTCCTTCTCATACAAAAACAACAACAAACAGCCAAAAAGACAAATTTCTATATAATGACCCCAGAATTATGATAACTAGAGTGTGTAAGGAGATCTTACTGCATTGTGGGAATTAATTTTCTCAAGGGCTTTGTGAGAGGGAAGAGAACAGCCGCTCTGAATACAGCTGCTTCCTAGGGCCTCTGGAATTTTCTGGAACCCTGGTCCTCGTGCAGGCCTGCTATACCTAAGGTACTGTGAAAGGTTATGAGGATTATTGGTGTGTGTCTGCAGAGAGCCTTCTAATGGGAGAGTCAGAAAGGAGCACAAACAGATTATCCGTCAAAATTAGGAGGAACTTATGGGAATGAAAAGAACAAAGAAAATTATTCTGTCTGCTACCTATCACTTCTCATCTTAGCACTGCTTTTCTTTAAAAAAAAAAAAAAAAAATTGATACTGAGTCTGAAAAAGATACCTGCACCATGAAATGAACTTTTAAAAAAATTCTAAGGACAGATTTCTTCTTTTTCTGATTAAATACTCACTGTATGGAGTAGGGTAGAGGGAGATTGTCAACAGGTCAACAAAAATCCTTGAAGAAACAGGCCCACCAATTCCTGCTTCCTCTCTCATTATCCGGGAAGCAGTCGCCAACGGAGGCCCCATTTCCAGCTGGAGAGGCATTAATTGGTCCTTGGCCCTGCTCTCTCTTTCCAAAATGGGGGGGCATCTTCCTATCAATTCTATTTCTGTTTCATAAAATACATTAACTCTCAAGTCCTATTTTGGGGGGCACCTGGGTGGCTTAGTCAGTTAAGCATCTAACTCTTGACTTTGGCTCAGGCCATGATCTCAGGGTCATGAGATGGGGTCCCAGGTCAGGCTCTGTGCTGGGCATGGAGCCTGCTTATAATTCTCTCTGTCCCCCTTCCTCTGCATCCCCCGCCCCCCTTTAAAAAAATCCTATTGTGAGACCTGGATTTAACAGAAAGGACACTCAAGCACAACAACCAAACTTTTCTCTCTTCGCAACCTCAAAGTATTTCAGTATTTTCCTGCCATATAATCCCCGGACATCACTGCACTACTGAGACGATCCGTGGTCTCAGCGAATTGGTAAAAAGAGCACTGGATGCTTTGGAAGGACAACAGTGGCAATGATGATTTCAACCTGAGTTTAAAAAAAGAAAGTATTATGGAAAAAATGTAAAGGAAAATGAACAAATCAAACGTTGAGCTTCTAAGAACAAAAGCATTTGTGCCCGGAAACCTATCTGAAAGGAGGTTAAAAACTGAAGTTAAGTTAAAGCTAATCCTCCGGCTGCGGCTCCAACCACATCTGAAGGTGGGTGCGGGGACCCATCTCAACTCTCGAGCCTACACACCAGTCTGAACGCCTCCTGGTTTATGAGGTTATACCTAGTCTCAGTGTTCTATGGAGTCAGCTGCGAATAAATCGCCTTAAAGACGCACTTTCCTGCCCTTCCCTTTACTGAAGAGAAACTCAGGGAGACAGCTTGAAGTCAGTCATGCCCTTACACTCCCGTTGTGTTACACAGCAAAAGAGACGTCCTTGACCATTTTTAACAAAAACACATTTTAGGGCACTATTCTAGTTCAATATATAGCCACCCATATAGGTTAATGTTGCTGGGCTGAAGAATACAATTAGCATTTTTAAAGCATGGAAATTATGTATAATTTGCTATACTCTGAGAAGCCTTTGAAGGGAATCCAATCAACTAAATAATTGCAAATCATGAACTTATAACCCTGTTACTCAGCGGATGAGGGTTCTCCACTACTGTGCAGCAAGTTGTCAGGGATGTGGAATGTAGTTTGGCTTCATCTACACATGCCCTTGCAATGACGGGCGTCTGACGGACTGTTGCCATGAGCAGGTTCTGTGATCTGGAGAAAAGGAAGTGTTTCTAAGTGTAAGAGGGAGTAAGTATAATGAAACATTACATATGTGTCTAAAAAACAAGACCGTATTAGAGAAATGTACATGAGGAGGGTATGGGGGGAGGACAAGGAGGGAGGACAGGGACAGAACACTTTACGGGACTCAACAGGGCAGTCAGAGCAGACCTTGTTGAGAAGGCGAGGCCTGAGTAAAGACTGGAACGTGATGAAGTTATAGAAACCCAGAGAAGGGCTGGTGGGAACGGAAAACAGTTCAGCTACTATGGAACACAGTTTGGTCATTGCTCAAAAAGTCAGATACAGAATTACCCTATGACCCAGCAATTCCAATTCTACATACATACCCAAAAGAATCGAGACCATCTATGCAAACAAACACCGTAGATGAATGCTCAAAGCAGCATTTTCACAATAGCCGAAAGAGGGAAATAATCCACATGAGCAATGCATGGACAAACAAAATATATCTACAACGGAATATTACTCACCATAAAAAGGAATGACGGGCAGATGCACCCTAGATGTAGATGAACTGTGAAAACATTTACGCGAAACAGAAAGAAACCAGACAGAAAGGTTCCTATTAGATGATTCTATTTATATGAAATATCCCAAATAGGTAAATCCATGGATGGTGGTGCCAGGGGAGGGGAAGAGAGGGGGAAGGGAAGAAGGGAGGGGGAAATGGGAAGTGATTATTTCACTCACACATGGTGTCACTGGAGGGTGATGAAAATGTTCTGGAACTACCTAAAGGTGACGGTTTACACACTGTGAATACACTAAATCCACTGAATTGTATGCTTTAAGCTTCAAAAGAGTCAATTTTATGTTATGCGAAGTTTGCCTCAGTTTAAAAACACACACACAAGTTAGGGCACAGGTCCTAAAGCAAGCACATGGCTAACTTGTCTGAGGAACACAAAGGCCAGTATAACCAACTATAATCAAGGAGGACAGACAGAGTGAGCACGAGGATGCAGGGAAGTCACTTCTAGGTCACTTTTCAAGACTTACCTTTTTTTGAGAGAGAGCGAGAGAGAGAGAGAACGTGCGCAGGTGCAGAGGGCAAGGGGTAGAAGTAGGAGAGAGAATCTTAAGCGGGCTCCACGACCATGGCAGAGCCCAACACAGGGCTCGATCTCACAACCCTGAGATCATGACTGGAGCTGAAATCAAGAGTCAGATGCTTAACTAACTGAGAACCACCTGGGAGCCTCTCAGGACTTATCTTTATTCTTATTAAAGGGGGAGCCATTATAAGATTTTGAGAAGACATGATCTAACCTATAGAACAAAAAGATCATGATGACTGCTATGTTGCGAACAGACTGTAGGAGGCAAAGGTCAGAGAAGGGACACCTACTCACAGGCTACTGCAATGATCCAGGTAAGAGAGAACTGTAGCTTAGAGTTGTGACAGCAACACCACAGAATATGACGAGGTTTTAAGTGTTGAGCTATGCAATTTTCCCACCCACCCCAAATGTTAAGTAGAACGCCAACATATAAAACAGAAAACAGGCAAAACTTATCTAGATGAAGTGAGGACGAGGGCTGGGGGGCTTGGTAGTCAGCCTCTTAATCATCCAACTGTATTCGTGGTGGTCCCCAGGACTCTTGTGGTTTCAACGAGAAGGACATTAAACTAGATCAGTGGTTTCAGAAGAAAGGGGAGAGGAAAGGGACTGACTATAAAGGAGCATAGGGGAATTTTTAGGGCGACAGAACTGTTCTTATTTTGACTGGGGTTTGGGGTACGTGAATGTATGCACTTGTAAAAATTCGTAGAACTATGTACTAAGAGAGGAGAAATCGAGTGCCTGTATATTATACCTCAATACAAATAAAACTAAAAATAGAGTTTGAAAGTCACTACTTTCAGACTGTAATGCTTCTCAAACCCTCAGTTCCCATTGTCTATCATGCCCTGTACACTTGCCGTCAGCACTGAAAGTCTACCCTTCCTCTTTTCCTTTGTGTTTCTATCAATATCGCATGTCAATATCCCAGCCATCCAGGTTTAAAACTTCTGATTTATCCCGGACTTCTTTCTTGCCCCCAACTCAACAGCCAACTCCACCTCTGAAATGTTTCTTCTATTCTCCACACTTTCTTCCTCACTGGCTTAGTCCTAATTCCTGCCTAGAGTACTGAGGCCCCTAACTGATCTCCTAACAGCCTAAAATCTTTCCTTCTTCTAATACATCCTAAATGGTGCTGCAACTCTTCCATTAACTCAGAACTCCTTTTCAAAAACCTTTGATGGTTCATTAAAGAATAAAGTCCAAACTCTTTTGTACTATGTTCAAAGCCTTTTAGAATCAAAAGCACACCATTTACTTTAAGAAATAATTTGTTCTCATGTAAGAACTCTGCTGGCCAAGATCCCCAACCAATTTCCCCAGATGATTTCCTGGTCCTTTCTTTTATTTAACCTGCATTCTGGCTGAATTGGATTATAAACCAATTCCCAAGTCAGTCCTATACTCTACAGGACCTTTGCACTCACTCCTTCCACTGCCTGGAATGCTCTATCTTCCTCTCATCTCTACTTACTGAAATAATTTCTTCCATCTCTATACTTCCAGGAGGCTACAAACCTCCCCTGTAACATTCAACCAATTCCATCTTAGATTATTTGTGTATGTACCTTCATCTCATGCAATCCTAGAGGTAGAGAACCTGTCCTACTCATCTCAGAATTCCTCCCATGGATCCATAATACGATTCTGCACATAAGTATTCAATTAAGTACCTTCTGAGTTTAATCAAATCAAATGTACAGTATTTGCTTTAAGACAAAATGTCATGTGAAAACTATACGACCATAAACAAGCAATCAGAAAACTATGATGTTCAACTTTCAATCATGCAGGAAACAGTGTTAGAAAACTTTTTTAAGCAGACACAGCTCAACTCAAACACAAGTTGTTGAGAACACAGTTATCTGAAATTTTACAAAAGCACCTCCAAGATGTTCTGGCCAGGAAATGTTTAATTCCAGCTAAAACCACAGTGAGTGACAAGGCAGAATTTTCAAGTGGCTATAATATGTCTTATATTTTTAAGTTTCCTCACTAAACTTCATTTGAATCATACAGGATTTAATCAAGTACATCTGAAATAGCAGCTCAACAGAAAATATCTTGCTTGGAAACACAATTCACAAATGAAGGGAAATGTTGAAAGAAAAAAAATCAAAAAGTAGATTTTGTTTCCTCACTGATAACACGTTTTACAGCCACGTGTAAACTTACTGTTCAGAACAGACTGCCCAGAAATTTGGTAATGTCTTCTGTCTCTTATGCAATTTTACCAAATACAATTGCCATTTATAAGAAAACATCCATTTTAACAGACTTTCATTAAACACTATAATTCGAGTAAAATAACCTTTGGTGAGGTTGTTAGAAGGCTGAAGCAGAATGAAAAAAGATGGAGTAGCCTGTACAAACTTACAGGTAAACCAAGTGTTTGCTATTGACTTTAAAACCCCGATGTCAAAAAGGAGACATTTGCATGCTCCCCAGATGTATTTATTATCAAAAGAATTGAAATAGTTAATGTCAGTTGCTACACAGACCCACAAACACTGACTCCCTCTACATGCAGGCTGTGACATACACACGCTGCTCCCACATTCCCAGAAGAAAAACCGTTCATTCTTCGTGTTCGAGACCCCGAAGCCACTCAATGCCCCACTGTTTATATATGAGATATAACAGCCTTCAATTTTCTGTCAATAGTAATCTTGTTGGCACAAAAATAATTTTGTTATTCCCGTCTCCTGACAAATAGTGACTGAAGAACAAGAAGGGAGGGCTTGTAGAGGACACATTTTTAAAGTAAAATGATACTCATCTCTTTGTGGGTGCTTTCTGGACATTTTAAATTTTCTCTCCCTGCCTCTCTCTCCCTCATCTTCTCTCTTTCTTCCTCAGTCTATCTCTACCCCCACCACCACCCCCATCAGGATAACATTAGCTTGAAAGCTGACAATTCAATCACATCTCAAGCAACCATTTACTTACTCTGTTATTTAATAGGAGGGGGGAAACCCAGTTACCATAACAACTCACATCACATGGTAATTACGGAGTCTCTAAAATACAGCAAACCATACTTTTCACAGTGTTTTCTAAGGGGAATGTGTAATAAGCATAGATACCACTTCTCCCAATTATTATTCAGAATTTCCATCTAATTGTTTCATATTGCATGAATGCTAATGCTACTGCACGTTCTTCCTAAGAAATAGGTTTTTAAATAAAGAAGGAACTGAAAGAAAAAGGCAAATATATTCTTTGTATTTCAAATGATGGGTTATAGCTCACCTATCTAGGGGAAAAAGCCACAGAAGGCAGAAGAAAGGCAAAATTAATTTATAGGACAAAGAATCAAATGATAATCAACACAAAAGGAAGGAAGGAAGGACGGAAAGAAGGAAGGAAGAGACGGATTTCACAAAATAGTTCTGCCAATAAGCCCAGATAAGGTTGCGGTGAAATAAGAATGAAAAAAGAGCTCATTACCTAATGCACAGGCAGCAGCAGGATCAGGAAAATTTGCATGCGCCCAAAGATGGGGGGAATAATGAAGCAAGACTGCCATTCCCATCCAGGGACAAATCACAATCATCCAATTTAGGTGAGAGTGTCACGTCAGAGTTAGAAATGCCAAAGGATGACAAGACAGGCAGCAAATTTCAGGGAAGGAAACTGTCATTCACCTTCAGCTTCCTTATCAAGAGCAATCAGTTAGTCTCAGGATGGGAAAGTGTAGTTATAAATCGGAGCAGAAGAGGACGGTCACCTGAGGTTGGAGAACCCCTAGTAGGTCTGAAATGACCCCCGCCTGTCCCTGTTCAAAGAAACAGAGAGAGGAAGGGGACACTTCAGGTTTAGAAAAATCTAAGCAGGGCAATGATGATACAGAACTTCTGGTATTTCAGGTCAAAGCCCAAGGAGACTTAGATTTTCAAGTCTTCTGAAAGTCCCATGGGAGAGTTTCACTTAAAGAAAAGTCAATTTTAAAAATAAATTGTAAAAAAAAAAGTTTTCAGAAAGAAGGGAATATAATAATCTCCAAAAGAATTCATCACAGATGGAATAGCTAGTTCTCCATAATGAAAATTACTTGATTTAACGAACACAGTTCTTGAGAAATACTGACAATTATGTGAAGCAAATCGGTCAGAATACGAAGAGCAGAGCTTTCAGGACATTCAAAACAAAGTTCTCTTCCCGATTCACACACTCACCCACCTACTGTTGTAGGCATTAAGAAGGCCATAGCATATCCTGTAAGTATATGTAATCTTGGGCAGAGAGAAAAGGGGAAAGGCTACATCTATTCACATAAGTGAATAATGACATAAAACAGTACATAAAAGCCATTCAAATGATAATAATATAATAATTACTCTCTTATTCTTACTCTCTTAGTAAGACCTCAATGATGATTAGATTCAGCATCAATTTATTAACAACATTTCTGGAAAAAGGAAACCATCACACTAAATGCACATACAAAGTCTAAGGCACATCCATGTTTCAAAAGGATTCAAACCATTAACTTGACAAAGGTCTATGAAGTATGTGCTGTGTCCCAGGAATACCAGGCATTAGAGCTACATGTGACCAACACCAGCTCCCTGATTTCATGAACTTTACACTTTACAGGAGACAGACACTAACTGTCATATCTGCTGCCACCCACATACCCCTGTCAGAATTAGTAGGAAGATGGATAGACTTGTGAACAAACTCATGTATCAAATACATTGAATTCATAGTTATAAACATTCCTGAAGAAAACGCCAACCCCGGATGGTTTCACGGGAAAATTCCACCAAACATTTAAGGAAAAATTATTAGGACTTTGCAAACCTGATAAAGGATATCTATAAAATCTTTATACTAAAATAAGCTAAACATAACATCATATTTAATGTTAAGACACTGAATGTTTTCCCGCAAGACTGTGTATAAGATAAGAAATGTCTGCTCTTAACCACTCCAGTTCAACACTGTATTAGAAGGCCCTATTCAGTGTAATCAGGCAAGAAAAAAATGAAAGGCACAAACATCAGAAAGAAAAAAAATTAAGATATTCTCTATTCACACACATCACAATGAGAAACAAAAAGAAGCTACAAAAAGCGACAAGAACATGTAAGTGGGTTTAGTAAAGTCATAGGAAAGTATCCATTATATGTTTATATACCAGCAATGAGCAGTTGCAAATTAAGACAAAGGAAAAAACAGTTAATTAGATGCAATCGCATCAAAATACTTAGGGACATGCAATACTCATTAAATTTAACAAAATGTGCATAAGATTTGTAATGAAACAAGACACTGACCTAAAATAATGGAAAGATACAAATAACCTTGTACATGAGTTGAAAGACTCAATATTAGTGAGACGTCAATTCTCTCCCAAATTGATCTACAGATTCAATACATTTCTAGCCAAAATTATAGCAGGCTTTTCTGTGGTTTCTCAAAGCTGATTTAAAATTTACACGGAAAAGCTAAAGGCCTAAGATAGCCAAATTTTAAAACAACAAAATTGGAGGACTCATATTACTTGATTTCAAGACTTTTTATAAAGCAACGGTAATTAAGCTGTGTGGTTTTAGTTAAAGTATACACACAGAGATCAAGGGACTACAACTGAGTGCAGAAGTAGACCCATGCAGGGGCGCCTGGGTGGCTCAGTCGATTAACCGTCTGCCTTTGGCTCAGGTCATGACCCCAGGGTTCTGGGATGGAGCCGGGAGTCAGGTTCCCTGCTCAGTGGGGAGTCTGCTTTATCCTCTGCCTCTCCCTCTGTGCGTGCTCATGCTCTCTTGCTCTCTCAAATAAATAAATAAAATCTTAAAAAAAAAAAAAGAAGTAGTAGACCCATACATATGGACAAACAATTTTCTACAGAGGTGATTTGGTGAAGAAATATAATAAATAAACATGTCAATAAATATATAAGTCAATAAATATATGTTATATATATAAGTCAATAAACATAAATCATAGCTCATGAAAAGTTAACTCATACAGATCCTAGGCAAGAATGGAACTGTAACGTATAAAACTTTCATACGTGAACACAGGAGATCATTAAGGATTAATGGATAAACTATACATGTTAGATTCATACAATGGCATATTATTCGGCCATAAAAAGGAATGAAGTCCTGACACATGCTACGGCATCTATAAACTCTGAAAATATGATACTAAATGAAAAAAGTCAGACAAAAAAAAACACATATTGCATGATTCCATTTATATGTAATGTCCAAAATATGCGAACTACGGAGACAGAATAGTGGATTAGTGGTTGCTGGAGGCTAGGGTAAGAGGGAAATGGAGTCTCTCTGCTAACAGGTACAGAATTTCTTTTGGGTGAGATGAAAACATTCTAAAATTGATTGTGCGGATGGTTTCACAAATCTGTGAATATGCTAAAACCACGGAATTGCACACATTAAATGAGTTGGTTTCACAGCACATTAATTATGCCTCAATTTTTGAAAAAAATAAAGAAGAAAATACAGGAAAGAAAAAGAAAACAAGATCTTTGAGGCTTTGGTTTCAACAAAAAGCAAGGACTATAAATAGAAAACCTTGATGAACTGGAATTCTTTAAAGCTAACCATTCACTCTTCAAAAGACACTACCAAGGAAATAAGAAGACAAGTTACAGATTTGGTTTAAAAAACAAATTGAAAAACACATTTCTAATAAAGAATTTGTATCAGAATATATAGGGGGTATAGCTCAGGGGTAGAGCATTTGACTGCAGAATATATAAAGAACTCTCATTTAAAAAGAAAAACCTGGTTTAAAAAAAACAGGCAAAACAACAGAATACTTCATGGAAGAAAAAGTATGACTGGGAAAACAAACAAACAAAAAAACACCGAAAAAGATGCTCGACATCAATAGCCATTAAGGAAACACAAAACCACAAAAGAGAAACCACTCTCCATGTATGAGAATGGCTAGCTTTAAAAAAAAGGGGGGGGGGAGTACAGACAAAGAGACAGAACAAGTGGAACTCCCTCACATTTCGGCGAGGCACTCAAAATGGGACAGTCACTAAAAAAGTTTGGTTGTTAAAAAAAGAAAAAAAAAAGTTTGGTAGTTTGTTACATCCACTAATCATATGACCTAGCAATTCCACTCCTACATCTTCATTTATTCAAAAAAAATGAAAATAGGTATCCATGCATACACTATATGAAAATCACTTATAGAGCTTCATCGTAACTGCCCAAAACTGGAAACAACCCAAGAGTCCATTGATGGGTGAATAAACCAACTGAAACTCTCATGACAGACATTTTTAAAATAAAAAGACTCAGAAGCAATAATAAGAACCCAAAGAAGTTTGAAGAAACATCACCTGCAACACCACCAAAAGGATCCCAACAAAAGAAAATCTAGAAACAAGGAGAAGAGTAAAGAAATACTAGAGGCATTTTGGGAAGATTCAAAGATATTTTTAAAATGCTCTCTGCTTAACTTGGTATGGTGTAGAGTAATTCAAGGACCATCCTGAATCACACTGCCTGGGTTCAATTTCCAGGCTTCTGTACTTACGAGCTCTGTGATCTCAGACACATTAGCAGTACCAGCCTCACAGTGCTAGAGATTAAATGAATATAGATAGGTTTTTTTCAATATTCAATCTATGTATTCAATATTCAATAAATTTTCAATAAATAATATATATTTAAACATATATTCAATAAATATATATTCAATATATATTTAATATGTATTCAATATTCAATAAATATATATATATAGAGAGAGAGAGCACACACGTAAGTTTTACCTGAGCTGGTTATTAGCTATTATCATTGCAACTATTATTCTAACCAGATCTTAAAATTCGTATTATTTGTTGTCACCTAGTTTGAGAACTGTATGATTCATTCACTATCTATGCCTCTTTTTTTTTAGATGAATTACAGCAAGATGAATCCAAACTAAAATCCTACCATAGATTTGACAAAATTCTATCCAATATATCTTCTAAATGACTCCTAAAATAATCATCTTTTCATCTCTTTGAAATTTTCTAGGCATTCTACAACACAAGCAACAAGTATCTTAACCCAAATACTTTGTTCATATCCAAGGCACACCTCATAAATTCTGATGCCATTTGCTGAAATTTATTAGACTGCCTTCTGCTACTCCTCATATTAACACTTTTTCTTGTTTCTGTTCTGCTGGTGACTTTTAAAATCAGCTTTCCATTATTTTTTTTTTTTTTTTTTTTTTTTTTTTTTTTTTTTAAAGATTTATTTATTTGACAGATAGAGATTACAAGTAGGCAGAGAGGCAGGCAGAGAGAGAGAGAGGAGGAAGCAGGCTCCCCGCTAAGCAGAGAGCCCGATGCGGGGCTCGATCCCAGGACCCTGGGATCATGACCTGAGCTGAAGGCAGAGGCTTTAACCCGCTGAGCCACCCAGGCGCCCCAATCAGCTTTCCATTATTACTTAACACTTTGGTTAAGTGTGTGATTAAGTATCCTTCAATCTCCTAGGTGCACAGCTGAAAAACACAAAAAGGTACCAAATCTCTCCCTTGTCCATAGCAAGTATACAGATGTTAAGGAAAACAGATCTAGAAACTATGCTCTCTCTTTCATGAAATTAAACTGCTCTTAGTCCCAGATCGTTAGTCCCTCCTTAGTTAAGCGAAGACACTGAATTAGACAAAAAAGGCTTTGAACCAAATATTTGCATAATTTCAACTCTAATTAAATACATGAAAGAGCATGGGGGGCACCGAATAAAGACAGCTCTCTAAAAACTGGATATGCTACTGGTGGCAACTGGGAAGACACAGCATATAGTCCAGCCAAATGAGTGATGCCGAGATTTACAAATTACACACCAAAATGAGATTTAGTACAAACATATTGTCTTAGCTCTAAGTTAACATCAAACTGTTAAACGTTTTAAAAGTCCTATCTTCATTTATAAGTGGTATATAACCTATCATGTCTAAATTACATAAAATAAATCTCTTTGCTATGACACTTTGTTATTCACTTATTTTAGTTTATATTCACCACAATAAGTCATCAAGTGTTTAACAGTAACACCAAAGAACACGTTTCCCACACGCTGTCCAGCTTCTCTCTTCCCTCTGGTGTTGCTATAATCTGGTATGATCAGACTTTATACAAATCATCTCGTGGCATCACCTAACTTTATTTTAAAAGGGTAGCCTAAAGGAAAAACAGAATAAACACTAAAACCAAAGGTTTTTTTTTTTCCTTAAACACTTTTATTTACTGTTAATTCCCAACATTCGCAAAATATATAAACACTGGTGCCCTACATACTTGCAAAGGATTCAAATCAAGGAACAGGCAAGATTATTTCTTTAAACAATAAGTTGGTACTTATAGTGAACAATACAAGTTAAACAATGATGAAATAAACCAAATTCCTACATACCACTCCATAATAATAAGGCTGGGCAATAGAAGAAGTGTGCCACTTTCTTTCAGAAATACATCCAAATATTGTAGTAATTCACTGGGTCAACTTTTTGGTTTCCTTTAAAAGCAAACTACAGGGGCTCCTGGGTGGTTTTGTCAATTAAGCGTCTGCCTTCGGGTGTCATCCCGGGGTCTTAGGATCGAGCCCCGCGTCAGGCTTCCCCCTTAGGGAAGAGCCTGCTTCTGCTTTTCCCTGCAACCCCCCACCCTGCTCGTGCCCTCTCTTGTTCTCAAATAAATAAGTAAAATCTTTGAAAAAATAAACACACACTAAATTTCATGACCATAAACTGAAGAGGGGGAACCCGTAAACATATACAAGCAAGCAGTACCTGTTACACAGTATCGGGAGGCACGTACCTCATGTACCAGAGCGAGTGAGGTCTGCTTGAAACTTCGCCCCCTACTGGCCATCAGTCGATTCAAAGGTTTGCCATCTTTACTCTGATAGGTTGAAATATCATAACAAAATAACATACCACCTGGGGGGGGGAACAACTTATAAAAACATGTCTTATGGAAAAACTTAATTAGATTCCCAGAACCTCAGTAATCCATATTCAATCAATCTGGACAGAGAGATTTTATTTATTTATTTAAATATTTTATTTAGCCACTTGACAGAAACAGCGAGAGAGGGAACACAAGCAGGGGGCGTGGGAGAGGGAGAAGCAGGCTTCCCGCTGAGCGTGGAGCCCCATTCAGAGATCCCAGAACTCTGGGATCATGACCTGAGTCGAAAGCAGATGTTTAACCAACTGAGCCACCCAGGTGCCCTTGGATAGAGGGATTAGAAATTGATTTTTGACTACTAGTATCTACGGAAAGAAAAAATAGATTTAAGAAATTAGCAGTTACCGTATTCAAATTATCAGTTATTTATGAGCCTTATTCATTTGTAAATGAACAAAATTTTTCAAAGGCTTTTTCTGCATCTACTGAGATTATCTAAAGATTGTTATGCCTTTTTCTATTAAAGTACTTAATTATACTGATTTTCAAACATTAAATCAACCTCACTTGTATTAGCTATATTGCTGAATTCAATTTTCTAATATATTTGGGGGTATTTTTTATAGCTACGTATAATAGAAAAGACTGCTTTATAATATTCCCTTCTTGTTCTCAGTATCAAGATTATGTTGATCTCATCACCTAAGCCACCTAGGTATCCCACTTCAAAACATTTTTTAGAGATGCTTGGGTGGCTCAGTCAGTTAAGCATCTGTCTTCAGATCAGGTCATGATCCCAGGATCCTGGGATCACGTCCTGTGTCCAGCTTCCTGCTCAGAAGGGAGCCTGCTTCTTCCTTTACCCCTCCTCCTCCTTGTGCTTGTGCTCACTCTATCTCCCTCAAAAATTAATAAATAAAATCTTATAAAAATTATTTTAAAGTTTCCCACTATTATTATAGGTTTGACCATTTTTTTAAAATTTAAATTCCAGTTAGTTAACAAAGAGTATAATATTAGTTTCAGGGGTACAATACAGTGATTCAAAACTTCCATACAACACCTGGCGCTCATCACAACAGGTGTACTCCTTAATCCCCATCACCTTTTCACCCAGGCCCCCACCCACCTCCCTTCTGGAAGGTTTGTCCATTTTTTTAGTTTTGTGAATGGTTTTCATATAGTTTAAAAATGATGCTATTTTGTGTACACTGATACTGTGGTATTTTCTTAATGGAATGACTTCTTTATCTCCATGAAATGCCCCCTTCATTTCAAAGCTTTTCCTTTTTCATCCATCTAATACCTTTTCATTGAATCCTAGACAGTATACAAAGGAAACACAGAAAATCTAAATGATTTTTTTTTTTTTTTAAACTCAGAGAGGAGTTTCAGCTGCTTCTTTCAGGTACATAGAATAAAAGAATGATCATTTAAATTGAATCAGAGACTGAACTGGGTTAGGCTTGATTATAGCTTTGGTAAATCTCAGTCTACCTCTGGTTCAACCCTGTTCCTAGGGCATGCCTCCCCCAAGATTTTCATCTGACAGCCTAATTGGTCTCCTCAATACGGAAAGCTTATGAGAGACTCAGGCGGGTCCTCCGAGGTTTTCAGTTTATCTCTTTAACCTCCCATCCCATAAACCTTCAAAATTTGACAAATATCTTGAGGGAGAAATAGGCTATGTGTCTGAGGTTCCACAAGTCCCCGGTTCCACTGCTCAGACACCCCATGAATGACAAGATCTCTATGGGTTTCTCTGCCTCCTGCACCAGCCTCTAGTAAAGGTCAAGCCTGAAATTCAGTCTCCAGCTGAGGCCAGAATAAGTAAGTGCTCCCAGGTGAAAAGAGGCGTAGCTCTTCAGTATCAGTTCACTGCTACTGTGGGCTTTGTTTTCAGGCCCATTGTCCTAGCTCTTCTTTGTTTCCTGCACACAGAGAGGCTGGAGATTGCACCGCCTCTCAGAAGCTCCAGCCTAGTTCTGTAACTTTCAGGGCAAACTCAAAATTCATCAGCTAGCTTTTGAGAAAACTCTAGTTTCTCACCTCTGTTCATCAGAGTCTTCAGAGAACCAGAATCTCAATTTCAATCTCTCTCCCCCAACCTCTCCCTCTCCCCACCCCTTTCTCTCTCTCTAAATGGGGAGCTTTATTACAGGAATTGGCTCACATGGTTATGGAGGCTAAGAAGTCCCATGGTCTTGCTGTCTGCAAGGTGGAGATCCAGGAAGAGTGCTGGTGTAATTCAGTGTAATTCAGAGGAGATGGATGCCCTGGCTAAGGAAAGAGCAAATTCACTCTTCTTTCAGCCACCTGTTCCAGTCAGGCCATCAGTGAATTGGATGTTGTTGCCCATCCACACTGGTGAGGGTGACTTTCTTTCCTCAGTCTACTCATTCAAATGCTAACCTCTTCTGGAAACACTCTCAAAGACATCCACAAGGAATTTTTCACCAGCTACCTGAATATCACTTATCCCAGTCAAACTGACATAGAAAATGAGCCATCGCATCACTCTAGGCCCATGAAACCACTAAAAGCTCCACTGGTTAGGGCACCTGGCTGGCTCAGATGGTTTAAATGTCTGCCTTTGGTTCAGGTCATGATTCCAGGGTCCTGGGATTGAGTCCCGTGTCAGGCTCCCTGCTCAGTGCGAGTCTGCTTCTCCCTGTGCCTCTGCCTCTCTCTCTCAGGAATAAATAGAGAAAATCTTTTTAAAAAATAAATAAATAAAAGCTCCACTGGTTTCTCTATATACTGCAACAGACCTATTCTTGGGCCAAGCCCTGGTCCTAGCATACAATCAAAAATCAGTGACTATCTCCCATGGGGCAGCAGGGGATCACTTTTAAAGTATTCTATCTCCTCATTCTGTAGTTTTAGTCTACCTGTCTTTGCTTTTACACTTCTCTGATGCCTTTAAAATATGATTTATTTTTGTCATTTGTCCAGGTGTGTCAAAATGTGAGCCACAGGTGTGCTCTGCCGTGACCTATCACACCCAACTCGGAAGAGGAAGTGCAATCCTTAGGCTAAGTACTTGTCCTTTGATACCATGTGGTATACTTACCTGCAAGGCCAGGTTTCAAACCTGGCTGCTTATTGGTCTCATACATCTTCAATATAAAATTGGGGACCCCTGCGACAGTTTTTCCTTGGTCGGACCGGGGACCTCCTTTTAATGCAGAGTGATAGACTCCACGGGGCATATTCACCATTTCCTGCTTCACAAGAGATGTAAAAAATTCCTCCAAAGCTGAAAGAGACGAAAGGAGATCAAAAGTAGACTAAATACAATATGTTAGGAGACAATCATTCATTGTTAACTCACATATGTGTGTGTATGTATGTATACTTATATAGAGAGATATATACACTTATATATAAAGTGTAAGTGTAGTATAAGGGTGTATATAGACACACTTATATACAAACACACACACACACACACACAGACATGGCTCTATTTCAAACCAAACTTCACAAAGTAAGCAGGGAGCTCTTGAACCTCATCCCTTTCTTAGTCTTCCCAAATTAGAACATGGCACCCAGTTACTCAAGCTGAAAAACTTAGATATTCTGAATTCTTCTCTTTCTCATACTTCTCACAGGTAATCCATTAACGAGTCCTTCTAAATCTATCTTTAAAAATATATCCTGGAGGGGCACCTGGGTGGCTCAGGTGGCTAAGCCTCTGCCTTCCGCTCAGGTCATGATTTCAGAGTCCTGGGATCGAGCCCCACATTGGGCTCCCTGCTCGGTGGGAAGCCTGCATCCCCCCTCCCTCTGCCCCTTCCCCTACTCCTGCTCTCTTGCATGTATGCTTCCTCTCTCAAATAAATAAAATCTTTTAAAATATATCTATATATCTGTATCTATATCTATATATCCTGAACCCATGCATCTCTCTCTATTTTCACTGCTACGTGGCCAGTTATTATCTTCTCTATTCCTCATCTGGACAAATTTAGTTTCTTCTCTTCATGACCCTCCCTACAAACCATCCTCTGCCCAGAAGCCAGAATCTGATGTCCTTGCCTTCCCTGACATCTTCAGATCATCTTGATTTTTTCACCATACGTGGAATAACATTGACACTTCTGACAATGATCAAGGCTTTATATGATCGCCCTTGACTCTCCCGTTGACTTCATCTCTGCCATGCACCCTCCTTGCCCGCTAAGTGTTAAGGGCGTGCTGCCACATGGCCTTTGTTTCTATTCTGCAATAACACAAAGCTCATATCAAAGTCCGAGCCACTGTACGTGCTATTCCTCCCACTAGTGGAACATGCTAGTCTCAGATTTCCATGGGACCAGTTCCTTCTTGTCAGTAGGTATTATCAGAGAGGTCCTTTACGACTCTCCATCATTCTGTAGCAATATCAGGACAATTATTTAAAAAACCAAAATATTAGTTCATGATCTCTTTGTGATCCTCCTAATTACACCCCAAATTTTATTGCTTAACATTTCTACTTATTATCGACACAAATATGCGCTCAGAAGACAATAGGATACCCAAACAAAATTCTTGAGAAGACTAGAGGTTCACATTCAAGTGTTATTTTTCTAAGGACCACTAGAGGTTGCCAATGCAGAAACAAAAACAACAGAAACATGAAACCTTAACAAATGTATGGAAAACAAAAAAGAAAACCAATGCATGTGCCTCTCATAGGAACAAAAAAAAAGGGTCCGTCTCACGAGACTGGAATTTCGTTCTTAATACACCGAAAAGTCTGCTTTAAATGACCGTGATTACATTAAAGGCAGCAAGTGTGCCCTGGGGCCTCTATTACACGCTTGGTTCCGTCATTCCTATATAGAACCTTCCCAGATGCGACCACGCTTCTCCATTCAAAGCCCAGAGAACACCTATGTGGGACGTTTTCTATTTACCCCTCCCGACCCCCACCTCCACCCTCTCAACCCTGCTCCATGACCTGGAAGAATAATCAGGCTCCCTTGTCCTTGGGCTTCTGGTTGGCTTTTATCCAATGGGAGACACTTGCAGGAGGTCAGAGGATGGAAAGAGAATGAGGTCAGGGCATGAATTCCCAGCCCCCCCTCCGGCGGGATTGCTACAAGTTGCCTGCACCCCTGTTCTGCAGGCCTTGGCTCCCCTTTGGCAGCACTGTGACAGGATGCTCTCCCTCAGTCTCCAAACTGCTATCTCCCTTTCCTTACCTCTTCAGGCGAGGGGCGCTAACCACTCCGGGTTAAAGCACCACCGCTTGGGAATGTCCTGCAGCCCTGATTGCACAACTGCCAAGAGTCCCTGCGGTAAACGCTCAGGGACTCCATCGCAGCGTGCCTTTTCTGTCAAGACCCTGATGGATACATGGTCTAGATGAAAGAAATGAGTAACATCCAGCTGTATCCGATACGCACGCACGTGGGTGACCGCTTCACGTGGAGTGTCAGCACAGACTTCCCAGAATGTAGCGAAGACTCATGTTTGTGAGGACAGAGGAGCTATGGCGAGAGAAGGTCATTTCATGCTTTCCCCGAAGGGGTCCTATTTCGGCAAAAGCTCGCACGAGTCAGGAGGTAAGTACACACTGTACACATGCTAACTCGGGAATGGAAATGTGTCTACGTGTCAAGCTCTTCAGAGAACTAAGGTTCCTCAAATTAACTCCAGCCCCGAAAACAGTCTAAATGAGGGTATGATACCATGAGTGTAACTGATCCATACAGCGCCCTCTTTCTCCAACCACTAAGCCAGCAACCAGGATTCTTTCCACCCTGTCGGAGCCTTGCCCCGTCCCTCCAGATGACCACGTGAGAACTTGAAAGAGTGGAAAATCTTAGAACAGACTGTTAGATACAAATTTTTAAAACAACCCCAATGTCCTTTAACAAGTGAGTGGACAGACTGGTGCCTACTACAGTGGGATATTATTCAGCAATTAAGAAGAATCGAGACAGGCCAATGTTGGGATAAGTATCAGAGACACTATGCCAAGCAAAAAAACAAAACAAACAAATAAACAAAAAAAGTTAAACCAAAAAGCATATACACTGTATGGAAAAAACAACAACAACTGGAGAAATCCTCATAGGTCTATACTTCAGTTACCTGCTTTGTATCAATGTGAATTTCCTGGTTTGAATAATGAACTAAGGTATGTGAGCTGCTGGGCAGCTGGGTGACAGTACACGGGAGCCCTCTAAAGTGTATTCACAACATCTTTGAATTCTAAAATTGTGTCAAAATAAAAAATAAACACCAGTAACATCCCCATTTAAAATAACGCTAATTACTGGACTCACGCTGCAGTTGCTTTTGTGTTTGCTTGAAAGGAAAGAGAAGAAAATGACCAGGATTCACGGACGTGCAGCTGGGTTTTCTGGCTGCTGCAACTAGAGATCTTATACTAGCCACCCTGTACCTTTTAAGGTCCACAGTCCTAGGGCTGGTACTTTCCCCTGGTTCTTTTTTGAGTAGTCCAGTAATTGCAGGGAAAGCGAGGCACAGAAAAATAAAGACCTTCGCCCGCGGTGACACAGTCTGCCGGACACAGCCAGCATCTACAGCACCCCCACCAGAGTCTAATTACTGAATTTTCTCAAACAGATACAGTTGCTGAACTCAAATCCTCCCTTTCTTTTTTTTCTCACGGAAAGGCACTTGCAACCATCAAGAACAAATGATGTAGAACAGGTTAACAGCCACCACATCCTGAGAGGAGAGAAGCAACAGCTCACCTTGGCTGCACCTTCTCCTTTTTCCAATACAAGACTGGAGGGAAGGCCCCACGTCACTAGGACCGATGTCATTTTAAAAGCCCAAAAGAACTTTTACCTCTAAGGTGATTTTGGGTTCCAGGAGGAACTTTGGATAACAAAGCTATTTCCTTCCTGGGACTGACTATTAAAACGCCAAAGGGGTCCCAGACTCTGAGGAGCCTTCTCAGAAGGGTAAAAACAGAAGTGAGGACCAGGGAACAAATCTTTAAGGCTTGTTCTGGACATCAAGAGAAAAGGAAGGGTGCTCTCTTTGTCTATGCTGCATTGTTTCAGTTTTCTCTAACGAAAGGAGGCAGGGATTTGGGACAGGAGCTTTGTCTAGAAATAGATAATATATATTTGCCTTAATTCCTCAGAAAATCTCCATGTGGGGTGAAACCAAGGGAAAAATGTCCCGTGGTATAGGATATTGACACTACGATTGACCAAATGACACTTTTTAAGTGTACTGACCTTAATTTTCAGAAACGGACTTTCTACATCCTTGTACAATTAAGGTAGAATTGGGGCTGAACAAGGTAATAGAAGCATGCTCGGCAAAATGTTGGCTAAGACTGAATTAGAATAATTAGATATAATTAGAATAATTTTTTAAAATGTCAAGGTCCTTTAAGCTTTTTATCAAAACGGAATGATCATACAATTTAATCTATTTTTTAAACCATCAATTTGCAGCTCTCAAATATTGATACCATCTTTGGAATAATTCTAAAGAAGAATAAATTCATAATGAAAGTACCCAGTAAATCTCTGAAGATTCTAACCATCCTTTCATTTAGCTTATAGGATAAAGAACCATTATTGGAGCCAGTGACTTGAGGTCCCATTGCAAATTTGTCTGGTAGAATATAGCTTTGGAAATGAATTTTAATTTCTCACTGAAAATGGCTGTTTCAACTAGTTTTCTGGTTCAATTTTCTTCGACCCTAACGCTTTTCAGTGTGTTCTGAACACCATTCCTAACTCAAGCAGTACCTCCACAACAGATGGGTATGTTGTGCCTTTCAGATAGAAAGTGGGCTGTAATTAAAGTGAGCTATCGTATGTGCACATCACAAAGCACACCCTCAGACAGGTAAAATCCCTGAAAAATGCTAGCTCCCGTCCACTGAATAGGAGTCACCTGGTAAAACCAAAGGAGCAGTACGTGACAACAGTCTGAGATAGCAAGAGCCTGGAATAGAAAGATCCACATCCTTTTCATCACCCTCGTCATCTTCGTCTTCATCTAGTTCATCTGGAGTAGGGATTTCTGGTCTTATCTGAAACGACAGAGAGGGCAATATGAAAACATTATGTAAAATCCTTTCTTTGTCCTTTTTATGTCAAGATTTAAAAGCTGAGTTAGACTCATTGCATCGTAATGTCAAAAGACCATTAAAAATTAATTTTAAATTACCTATTCATTTTCAGATTAGCTGAATGGTAAACTCGATCTTAGTAGCTACAAGCCCAGATCCATGTAAAGAACTAATGGTAATATACTAAGAAAATTACCGTAAGCCAGCGTAAGCAATGATTATTATAGAACACTAATAAAATTTTACGCCATTTGACTATAAAATGCAAACACTGACACATTCAATATATTGAACTTCTATGGTTTGTAATTAAATATTTGCCTTGTCGGAATACTTCCTTTTTAACTTGTCATTCTAGCCATATCTCTATGGCAAAGCTTAAAATCTTCCAGTAGCATATATAGTAGAGATCAGGAAAGGACAGAATGCTTTAGCTGACTTTTGTTTAGGCTCGGCAGTTTGTTGCTACAGAATATAAAAACACTAAAATCTGTAATTGGTAGCTATACTTTATGGTGTCTAATTTGCAGTTTGAAGATTTTGTGGTTGCTCTGTGATTAGTTAGGTTCGTTTGAACCAAAAATTTAAAAATTTAAAAAGATTACCACCATTGTAGTTTCTACAAGATGTAACTGTCAAGCAATTAATTAAATTTTTAATACTTTCAATGACACACCATCATAATGCCCACATGGAGATAATTAAGCATTAGGGGAGGAAATCAAAATATATAAAAGTGGTTGCTATAACCATAAAGTGCCAGAACCCAGTCATTACCATTAGCCTGTCTCCCGGAGTTATTTTTAGAAATAATTAACAATTCCTGCAGACTGCCTTCTTCATAGGTCCCCAAAGCACTGTTCCATTTAGGAACTGCACTGAGTCAGGATTCTTGCAGGGGGATAAAAGAAAATAGAGAGGAAATGCTTCTCTTAAGTATAATAACCTCAACTCCAATGAAGCCTTTCAACCATAACTAGTGTTCTCTTCACTAGTGAAGGAATAAAAGCAACCTGACTACCCAAGCACTTTCCAAGACACGATTTAATTCTGATTCAATACTGAGTACCTAATTCTCAGAGGACTGAGCCAGCCATAATTACAGAGATAACAATAATGTATGCTTCGCATAGGGCACGACAGCATTTGTGGGTGTCACTGGTTCCTGGAGGAACTTGGGCACATTTGCAACCCTTTCAGCTCTCACAGGCAGGGGTTTTCCAAGTGCCTCTTGTCTGTGCCCATACTTTGAATTGGCCAGGTTTGGCTCCATCGGGAATTATCTTAGAAATCCTAACCAGTCCCAGTTGCCTAAGAAGATTCATAAAAGGAGATGGTCCTGGGTCTGTTTGCCTTACTTCCTTTTTACACATCATAGTACAAACTGAAAATAACATTTGAACAGCAGACAGAGGGAAACAGACAACAATGTTTACAGCCTGAGACTACACGGGTAATGCCAGCTACCACACCAGCGTATCAAAGCACCGGGAAGCTCTGACGTACTCCCCATGCACAAATGGCAGGAGATTTGGGGAGTTGGAAGACAGACGTAAACATGTAAATTACTATGAAAACTCAGAGGGATGGGGAGGATATAGAGAAAACAGAACCGTCCTACTCTGCTGGTGGGAATATAAAATGGTGCAGCCCCTTTGGGAAACAGTATGGCAGTTTCTCAAAAAGTTCAACAGAGTTTCCACATGGCCCAGCAATTCCACTCCTAGGTATGCAACCGAGAGAAATGAAAAGGTACAATCACACAGAAACTTGTATGTGTGTGTGAATGCATTATTCATAATGGCACCCAAAGGGAAGCAACTCAAAGGTCCATGATCTGATAAATACATAAACTACGTGTGGTCTTATCTACACGATGGAATACTATTCAGTCAAAGGTGTGCCAGAGATGAACGCACCTTGAAATCATTATGCTAAATGAAGGAAGCCAGTCACAAAAGACCACATACTATGTGATTTCATTATAGGAAAGGTTTGGGTTAGGTAAATTTAGGGACAGAAGGTTGGTGACACAGTTGCTTAGGGCTGCAGGAGGGGAAAGGGGTGATGGGGATTGACTACTGATAAAAACTTTTACAATTAGAATGTGGTTGCTCTGTGATTAGTTGCACAGTTCTTTGAATATACCAAAAACTCACTGAATTGTACACTTTAAATGGGTGTATTATATGGAATGAGAATTATAGCTCAATAAAGCCACTGAATAAGAACAGAAGAAGGGAAGGAGGAAGGTTGGAAGGAAGGGGGACGGAAGGCGTGTTATAAAGAGGAGGTGGTAGAGGAAAGGGGAGGAGGGGGCGGCAGAAGCCGGAAGCTATTACCACCTTCGGAGGGAACTTAACTGGTGTAGGAACTATGGCAAATGACCAAATGCTTCCGATTCCAGAATTATTTAATGTAAAAGGGATAAGATTATTTTTACACATATTCTAGCCCACCCAGTCTTTCTGTTCGGTCAACCTAAATTACTTAAAATGAGTCATAGCACCCAAGCCAGCAATATTTCTTAGAAACGCTAAAGAAAGACCTACTAGGTTGGAAATAAAAAATAACGATCCACTCATCTCTCTTATGTTGTCTAAGTTTACATTCACATAACTGGATGCCTATATTAATTTATCTGCCATGTGGTAAAGAGCATATGTCTGCATCTCACATATGCATATATTTTAACAAAGAAACTACAGATGTACTGTAATTTCAGAATAGCTGATATAGTCTGCCGACTTATAACAGTATGATTTGTGTCTTCAAAGGCGAGTTAATTCTCCTGAACGTATTAGCACTTACTGTTGGACTTTGGTTTCATTACCTTTCCCTTTCTCTGCTCACCTCTTAAAGAAGTACTTGTTCCAGCTTCTCTGTGCTAGGCTTTTCCCTTGCTTTGTGTGTAATGACTGAGTAAGAGGAATGTATGTACAACCAAGAAAAAATCAAAAGAAGTCACATAAAAAATACCTGTAAAATTATAACATTTTCGTAGATTACATTAGCTACTAAAACATCCAGAAAACCACATACATATTTCACACACGCACACACACACAAATACACCCTTCCAATTATAGCTAAGCTTTGTTGAAAAAACTTAAGTGGAGAGCCAAATATAAAATGATTAATTACTTTTAGAATCGGCTTCAAGTTGAATATTGGAAAGCTTATCCTACAAAATGCCTCCTCTATGGGTCGTGAGCCACATAACCTTTCAACCACCTTTCCTAGTGAATAACCTATGAAAACTCAGGAGTTTGTGCATAAACACAGGATTTTATTTAGAACACGTCAAGTATCCACATAAATTTATTTAAAAAGGGAAACAGCTTCTGATGAATGCAGTGATATTCACTTAAATCAAAGCCAAACAGGTTACAACATATTAATACCAACCCCAGGATGCATAATGAGTTCTTTTATATTACTCACTTCTAAAATTAACTCCAGAAATCAATAACACAATTTATCTTAAGATTTCTAAAATAAAAAGTTTAATTTTTAAACAACTAAATATATTTTTAATGAACCCAAGTCAGAGGTGAGAATCAATCTTCCACCTAAAGGTTCATCCATCTTTAAAAAAAAAAAAAAAAAGGGGCGCCTGGGTGGCTCAGTGGGTTAGGCCACTGCCTTCGGCTCAGGTCATGATCTCAGGGTCCTGGGATCGAGTCCCGCATCGGGCTCTCTGCTCAGCGGCGAGCCTGCTTCCCTTCCTCTCTCTCTGCCTGCCTCTCTGCCTACTTGTGATCTCCGTCTGTCAAATAAATAAATAAAATCTTTAAAAAAAAAAAAAAATAAAGGTTCATCCATTACTGACTGTTTTACCAGAATCACAATTCTCTGTATTTTGTTTGTTTTTGTTTGTTCTGTTTTATTCAGTTGGGGGCACATTAAAGAAGACAGAAGAGAAGGATAAATAGCTGAGCACAACAAAAAAATACGAACTAAAAGAGAAAATCATCTGTGTCCATTTCTTAACATTGGAATCAAAAGTCCTCAAAAAAGCTCCCTGAAACTTTTTGACCAACTTTAGATTTGCACGTTTCAAGTGATTAACAATGACCCTTTAACCAATAAATCATATGGATTCATTCAACATTCCCAGATTATAAAATGGCCTACTACTTAGTGAATGTCCAATAAATAATTGCTAAACTGATCCAAGTATGAAAGGTCTATCATTAATAATCCCACAGAACTTCCTAATAACAAACCAATGACAAGAAATATGAGCTAATGAATTTGATATTCAAATTGCCTAACTCACTAAATCTTATTCAGCTCTACTAATCATTGACATTTTCCATCCTGCCTTACCTATAATGTTTCATTCAACCCTAACTGATGTCTGCCACTGCCCTAACACCTTTTGTTCTATCAACCTGTGAGCTTTCAACAAGTTTCACAGCTTAAATTGATGCATCAGTCAACAAGAAGTCTATCTTTAGTAAACGTAAAGAGACCTAGTACTTACAAAGTAGCTGAGTTATCCACAAAAGTAGCAATGTTGATCAGGATACAATGTATCTTTCTGCTATTTCTTCCTACTTGAAATTCACAGCACTCTCATTTAAAAGATTATCTCACAAGTTTCCAGAAACTGAGAGAATGTGGATGTACTTTCATGGAAAAGGTCCAGCGGGAGCCTTCAGTTTTGTGAGTGAGCCTTGGTGCAGAGTGAGTCATCTCTGACAACAAGGAAGAGTGTTGGTTGTTACATTGTAGAAGACCCTACCTGGCAGGGACCTTCAAATCATGAAAATATGGTTTTAGAGAAGATGAGCCTCAGTTTTACCTCACTATCAACTACCAGATGGAGGTGGGGACCTGACTCAGTTGTATCCTTAGCTTTGGGGGCCTTGTTTGGGATATGAACACACTGACCATTTTCAGGACTTTTTAGTCCTTGGGTATTCAAACAGCCAAAGGGAAACTCAGGCATCAGTAAAAAGAAGAAGAATGCATTGTGCAGTCTTAGAAGCAGTAATTCTTCATGAGGAGGCAGGCTGTCTACACCAGAAACTGGAGGTCAAAGATGAACTCTTTTAAATCACTTATGTCTCCTCATCTTAAACCTAGTTGAAAATATCCACTATAGTGAACCACTGTTACTTTGGGGAATAAGCCGAATCCCAGAACAGAGTAAGGGTAAAATAAACGCTGAGAAGAGTGGCAAAAAAAAAAAAAAGGATAAATTTTAGAGATTTCCTTTATAGTTCTTCACACTCTAAAGGTGAAAACCCAAGCATATCTAGAAACCCAACTCTATCACCACCCTTTACGTTGGAAGGTATAAAAGAGCTATTTATGGATCCTCAGGGATCAGAAAATATTGAAGAATTAGATTAAGAAAGTATCTAATATCTGACTGAGTGGAAGTTTATGCTCAGAAGTTTATGCTCACTTATCTGAGCATAACCTCTAAAAAGCACAACCAGGAACTGAATAGAAGGCCAAAGTAGGAGATATCAACATTCCAATATGTAAAGAGATAGAGACTAAACAGTCAAGAATATGTGGGAGTTATTTAATGAAACCTAGTACTCTAGCTGGGATATTTCATGAATAATAGCTAAAAGTAAAAGTAATTATTATGCCGTAATCTAACTTAGCAAATGCTCACTAAAATAATAATAATAAAAGGTATCTTTGCAGATGTTGCAGCCAATTTACTGGCAGTTTGCCTACAAAATTTACAGGTAGCTTTTTTTTCCTTTTTCTTCTTCCCTTTTTTTTAAAAGACGGTTTGAGTATTGCTAGTCACCATAGCTCAGTCTGAGGTCCCATCTTTTTTAATTTTATGAGTCACAGAACACGTCTCCATAAGTCTTCCCATCTGTGATGACCGCAAGACAAGCTGGCCAATCTATGTTTGCATCCTCAACATGGGAAATCCTGCCTTAGGATTTGGTTTCACAAGAGCCTTTTATACGTCCCTCCAATTCAAGCCAATCAACACAAGTCTGCCTTGTTCCTACTGGCATCTAACCTCGGTGTAAACTCAATTCCAAAGAAAAACTCAATCCATTTTAATGCCTTAGGGAACCAAGAAATTTATATCAAAACTTCTTGGAGAACGCAGGCAGCAATCTCTTCGACCTCAGCCGCAGCAACATCTTCCTAGGAACATCGCCAAAGGCAAGGGAAGCAAGGGCAAAAATGAACTATTGGGATTTCATCAAGATCAAAAGCTTTTGCACAGCAAAGGAAACAGTTAACAAAACCAAAAGACAACTGACAGAATGGGAGAAGATATTTGCAAACGATATATCAGATAAAGGGCTACTGTCCAAAATCTATAAGGAACTTAGCAAACTCAACACCCAAAGAACAAACAATCCAATCAAGAAATGGGCAGAGGACATGAACAGACATTTCTGCAAAGAAGACATCCAGATGGCCAACAGACACATGAAAAAGTGCTCCACGTCACTCGGCATCAGGGAAATACAAATCAAAACCACAATGAGATATCACCTCACACCAGTCAGAATGGCTAAAATTAACAAGTCAGGAAATGACAGATGCTGGCGAGGATGTGGAGAAAGGGGAGCCCTCCTACACTGTTGGTGGGAATGCAAGCTGGTGCAACCACACTGGAAAACAGCATGGAGGTTCCTCAAAATGTTGAAAATAGATCTACCCTATGACCCAGCAATTGCACTACTGGGTATTTACCCTAAAGATATAAACGTAGTGATCCGAAGGGGCACGTGCACCCGAATGTTTATAGCAGCAATGTCTACAATAGCCAAACTATGGAAAGAACCTAGGTGTCCATCAACAGATGAATGGATAAAGAAGATGTGGTATATATACACAATGGAATACTATGCAGCCATCAAAAGAAATGAAATCTTGCCAATTGCGACGACGTGGATGGAACTAGAGGGCATCATGCTTAGTGAAATAAGTCAATCGGAGAAAGACAACTATCATATGATCTCCATGATATGAGGATGTGGAGATGCAACATGGGGGGTTAGGGGGATAGGAGAAGAATAAATGAAAGAAGATGGGATTGGGAGGGAGAGGGAGACAAACCATAAATGACTCTTAATCTCACAAAACAAATGAGGGTTGCTGGGGGGAGGGGCAGTGGGAGAGGGGGCGTGGGGTTATGGACATTGGGGAGGGTGTGTGCTATGGTGAGTGCTGTGAAGTGTGTAAACCTGGCGATTCACAGACCTGTACCCCTGGGGATAAAAATACATTATATGTTTATAAAAAAATAAGAAATAAAAAATTAAAAAAAAAAAAACAAACTTCTTAGGCCATTTGACCTAAGGACAGACTCTGGGTAACATTTCACATAGCTTCTCTAACATAATGTCTGCCTTACACTCTAGAGACACTCAATAAACATTTCTACGCATTTGAATTAACAGTAACACGAAATGTGAAATACACACTTAGCTCCTTAACATAACCGGATAATTTACAGCTGGTTATGTTCAGGAGATATTAGAAACGGCTTATGTTTTTAGTCTAAAAACCAAGGCAGTGTCACATAATGTGTTAACCCCTAAAAGAGTGATACTTTCCTCATCTAGTTCCCTGGGGCTTTTCACACTAAAGTTTCGGTTTTTTTGTTTGCTTGTTTGTTTGTTTTTGACATGGCATCTCAATTTTGTATCAGAAATAAGGATCTTTGGCTGCCCAGGTTGCACAAACCTCAGCCGATGCAGGCCATGCTTGGATTTAAAGTCCGAGATGGAACACCAATTGGGCAAAACAGTTGCTATGGGGACACAGATGTTCTGGAACAATAAGCTGGGGGCCCAGGCATGCAGTCCTATACCCGGTCACCTACAGAGACTTTGGGGGCACCACAAGTGGTTCCCATCGGCCTCAAAGAGATTTAAAATTCATTATCTGTGAGGTGTAAGACCTCTGTGGTCTTTTACAGGTTAAACAAGCAATAAATACAAGTTCTTATCTTTTACAGACTGCGTATTTAGAATTACATCCATCAGGTAAAAACCTTCTAAGAGAGGAGATACAAAGGGAGTTATAAAACCGAGTGAGAAAGCAGAAAGGCTTACTTCTTCAGGCAGATGAAGAATGGTGTGCTCTCCCGCACTGAAGTGTGACAGAGATTTATACGCGGCATTGGCTACACCTGGGTCCTAGACGGGGTACCAGTAAGACAAACAAAAGAAACAACAGACATTACACATCAACTCTGGAAGAAGGGAGACAGTCCATCCCGTACCAACCTCGAAGTTCTAGAGTCAGTGCTTTGGAAATGATACTCAAGCCTTGCTTACTGTGTCGCAACTAAAAATAGAAAACCGTAGTGGGTAGAGAGATCAGAAGCACTCAATTTTTATCCTAGTTTGGACATTAAACAGAACGTAACTCAAAATCACCAGGTCACCATGCCATAGTAGGGCTGACTGAAAGGAGTATGAGGAAACGGAGTCTGATAGGTTGGAATTAGGCTCTGATTCTCTAGCTACTAACCAGGAAAATTAGCCCTTGGGAATCTCAGTTCATACACTCTTGAGCCTAGTATCACTGACAGACACCCTCTTCTCTGTCCTCCTTGATTGGAAACCATATCTAAAAAAATGTACTGAACTTTCTGCTTGCTTGATGAGCTCATTGGTGGGGGAGGGGCAAAGTAGGAAAGGGGAAGGGCCTTCAAAAAAAAAAATGAGACAACAGCAGCAGTCTCTCTTCACATCTGTCAGCTTCACAAAGTAACACAAAGTAATAAAGTGCACTTCATGACAAAAATGTACTGATCGGCATAATCTGAGAAGAATTTATAAAACCTAAACTCATTAATGTCACAATTCTTTAAAGATCACAAAGCCATCATTTCAAGTTAGTTCTATTTCTTATTCCTAGAGTCTTATTTCACAATTTTTTCTCAACTTGGTTGTTTCACTGACACCCTTGTGGTAGTACCTTGTTTTGAGTGTGGGTCCAGAGGAAGCTGAGGACTTGAACTTTAAAATTCTGAAAAATCAATAAACATCACAATAAATTGCTAAGATGAAGACAAGACTGGGAACAATCCAAAGTAGAAAACAGTGAAAATTAACAAACTCAAAATTATACCACTAGTGATTGACTTAATCTATATTTAGCCATCATTCATGACATGACAATAGAAAGAAATGCATCATGGAAATACATGGACATCTTAACACAGTATGTTAATATTATTAAACTTAGAAACCTGGGCACCTGGGCGGCTCAGTGGGTTAAAGCCTCTGCCTTTGGCTTGGGTCATGATCCCAGGGTCCTGGGATTGAGCCCCGCATCAGGCTCTCTGCTCAGCAGGGAGCCTGCTTCCCCCTCGCTCTGTGCCTGCCTCTCTGCCTACTTGTGTTCTCTCTGTGTGTGTCAAATAAAAAAATAAAATCTTTAAAAAAAAAAAAAAAGAGAGAGAGAGAAAAAAGAAACCTAACCATTTTTTGGCTGACCTCTCAAGTCCCACCTAGTACAAATTTCACTCCCCTCTTTTGTGCCACTGTTCCTGATCCTTTAACCAGGAGAGAATCCTCCCTTTACCAACTGGCCATACCACCCATGACACACTCTAGCATCCAGTATGATTATATGTGCATATGGTTAACTCCCTACTAGATTTACACACTTTAGAACAGTGACTGTCTTTTGCATTTCAAAAGCCTGGACCATAAAGCCCAGAAAAATAAAGGGCATAAAGCCCAGATCCTCAAATGACAGATGCTTAATAAGTAATGAGCTTAAAAAGCCATTTGTCGGGGCGCCTGGGTGGCTCAGTGGGTTAAGCCTCTGCCTTCGGCTCAGGTCACGATCCCAGCGTCATGGGATCGAGCCCCATATCAGGCTCCCTGCATAGCGGGAAGCCTGCTTCTCCCTCTCTCACTCCCCCTGCTTGTATTCCCTCTCTCGCTGTGTTTCTCTCTGTCAAATAAATAAATAAAAAATCTTAAAAAAAAAAAAAGCCATTTGTCTTCCATCATTGGCTAAATGTCGTCTTCATTTCAATCACATCTAACTTCTTGCTCTTCTAAGTCATAGGAGGTTCTCCTATACCTGCTTGAATTTGTGCATTTTGTTTCTTAGACTTCATTGAGAAGCAACATTTTAAAAAATTCTTTAAGAACTTAGTCTAGGGGCACCTGGGTGGCTCAGTGGGTTAAAGCCTCTGCCTTCAGCTCAGGTCATGATCCCAGGGTCCTGGGATCGAGCCCCACATCAGGCTCTCTGCTCGGCGGGGAGCCTGCTTCCCCCTCCTCCCCTCGCCTGCTTCTCTGCCTACTTGTGATCTCTGTCTGCCAAATAAATAAATAAAATCTTTAAAAAAAAAAAAAAACCTACTCTAATAGTACCAACTAAGTAAGGTTTCATTCGACTCCTTCTAGAATGCTAGTCACTTCCACCACCATACTCTCATACCCCTCTGATTAAGTGTACTCATCAAATATTATTGAAATTATGGGCACCTGGGTGGCTCAATGGGTTAAAGCCTCTGCCTTCGGCTCAGGTCATGATCCCAGGGTCCTGGGATCGAGCCCCGCATTAGGCTCTCTGCTCAGCAGGGAGCCTGTTTCCTCCTCTCTCTCTCTCTGCCTGCCTCTCTGACTACTTGTGATCTCTGTCTGTCAAATAAATAAATAAAATCTTTTAAAGAAATTATTGAAATTATTATTGCTTATGTCCAACTCTTCTCCCAACTTTTGAGCTTCTAGAAGGCAAGGACTGACAATACAGTGTAATGGGAAAACGGGAGCTGTGGAGCTAAATGTCCTGGACTTAGACACCAGCCTTTGTTTAGAGACTACAATGATATTCAGGCTCCTTGTCTGGCATGTAGCAGGTTCTCAATAAATATTTAACGAATGGATGCACCTCTCAAAACCTCAGATTCCTTAGCTCTAAAATGAAAATAATACCTTCCTATGAGATATTAGAATGAATTGGTACAATGTCATGAGAAGAGTACTGGGACTATAATGGGCTCTTAAGAATATCTATTATGTGTTAGTATTTCTAAAGCCTAGGACAGTTTTACAAAATATATTTTGAGTCAATGAATGGATGTACAAGCAATACACAAATTGAAACATGCTATCTATTTGCCACAAGCCTATAGTTTAATGGGGAAAAAAATAAACATACATATACATATACCTGTATTATAAAACAGAAATAAATGTTCTTAAGACAGTACAGATATAAAAAAAAGTCAAGCCTATAGCAATAGACCCCTGCTTGCAAAAATAGGGAGGAATTAAACCAATTATTCATTCTCTAAAATAGATTTTAAAACTAGGGATTAAAAAAAAAAAAAAGCAATTCTGGCAGAGAGAAGAACTGCACAGAGGAAAAGAAACAGAAAAGTTTGGAGGCAGAAAAAAACACATTCCAAGCGATTTAGTTTTCCTGGAGTGAAGGAGGCAGAACCACAGAGTGAGGCCAGATTCTAAAAGGCCTGACTGGTTAGGTATAGAGAGGCTGGACTCCATTTTAGGCAAACACAAGACACTGAGGTAACTGGGGAAAACAATGACCTTAGAAATCTTTTGGGAAAATTACACCCAAACTCTAAGGAGTTAACAGAGAACACTTTGTTAAATACACACATGGAGCGAGAGAAGAGGGAGGGCAAAAGGAAAGGACTGGGGGGTGAGAGAGGAGGAGATGAGGGAAAAGAGAGGAACAGGAAGAGACAGAGTCAGACAGCATAAGACAGATGGACAGAGGTCACCGCATTTCATGACTTCTGCTTCCAAGTGGACTATGGTTACTGAAGGGCTCTCCCTTATGGGGAGGAAACTGATGGCCAGAATGGCTCCACAGTCATCTATCTGAATGAACAACAGAGGAACCTTAGTATTAACATGAGCATGAAGAGAAACCAAAATAAGACACTGGTGAAAAAGAATGTAAATTTGAAGAAGAAAAAAAAAAAAAAATCAAGCATCCCCTATACACACACACACACACAAATTTTTACAGCCATTGGTAAGCAGACATTAGAAAGCAACACAAAAACCAGTTCATAAATTAACCTGTAATAAAATCTGAGTAACTCAGAGTACAAGCAATGCAAAGGTAAATGAGTTCAGTCCTTGAAAACAGAAAATAGATAAACACAACATGTACTCCCTTTGGCTTTTAGTCTTAGCTCTTTATCAGTAGCCCAGGACACTTTCAGATAATGTGAGTGTATGTATAACAGCCTCCATAAAAAAGACTTTTGGTGAACTATATACTCTAGGAGTCTTATATTGATTTTTTTTTAATACCCTAAAACAAAACCCCAAATCTGAGAATAAACTCATTCTCTATTGGTTCAATCATTCACTGAGTAACTACTTACTGACTGTATGTTATGTGCCAGGCCCCCTGCTGGGGACTGTATTCTCAGGAAGGACAAATTTTATTTTATTTGCTGTGCAGCATTAAGAATGATTAGAAGACGTATTATCTTATAATCCTGCCTTATCACATAATCTAAATCATGGAAGGGACCGTTATTGGATTCTTCTGGGGGAGGTAGTTTATCAAAGTCTGTGAAACACTAAATCAAACTTAAAGTTCACCAAGATTTCAAGTGAAAATCAATTGCTGGGCTTTAATAGAAAAAAAGAAAAGGGAAGCATGAGTGGGAATGTGGCTACAGAAGTGGAGAAATAAATGAATTAACCACCCTCTCATTTTGCTCATTTCGGGAAGAGAGAATACGGAACATGTCAAACAGAACACATGGATCTTCCACCCAGGCTTTGAGTTCACTGCAATGACAAAACCAAGCAGCTCATAAAGTCATTTTCCTCTCCTAAGGTAGTCTGATTTTACAATCATCCTCATCGTACAGATGTATATAGGAAATGTGAACTAACGTGTAAAAATCAAATCTTCATGGGAAACCTAGAAGCAACACACAAATGACAGTATGTCTATACTATGGGAGATTCTGCCCTGCCTTATTAAAGTCTGTGACTTTTTTTTTTTTTTAGAACTAAAAGCACTAATAAAATGCGTTTAAACTTTTGGCCTCAGGAATTCCATTATTTTAGAAACCCTATTTTTAACACACTGACTTTTTATTTTATTTTATTTATTACACCCTGACTTTTTAACATCTTGGCTCTCTTCTCATAATGAAAATGTGGTCTCCTTTATGTAAATAAACCCTAGAGACACAGAATTGATAAGGACTTCTATTCCAGCAGTCCATAAAGATATCATGTTCTAAGGAACAAAAAGTGTTAAAGGATTTTTGGCAAACAAAGACTATGAATATCTTTTTCCCGAAGCTATTATGAAGCCCATGTCTTTCCAGTGTGAAGAGAGAAAACGTATTGGCCTCCAAACTCGTACCTCGTATTCAGCCGTGTTGACGGTTAAGGAAGGAACGAGAGAAAACAGTTCACTGAGGGTCTTCAGAATGAGAGGTCTTGTGTCGCAGCTGAGTTTCGGGGACAGCGCGTTCCAAGTGGAGCGAATGCAAACGACCTGTAAGCAAAGGAAAGAGTCAATGCCTCACAAAACCCCAACTGATAGGAGGCCATTAGCACAGAGTACTATCTCTCATTATAAGGAAACCAGGAAAGAACAAGAACATTCCCAGGAGTTAAGACTTGATAAGGTATCACTCCTCAAAAGAAACGATTTAAACCAATATAAACTGTGGTTGAAGACGATCCAGCCTGACTCTCAGGACCTGACTCTCAGGACCGTTTCTTTACTACTTTGCTAACCAAGGAAGTAAAACCCTCCCAGGCGGATGCGGGCATGCATGCCGGATGCAGGCATTCGTGCCCGCACACACGTACGTGGGTGGGGTTAGCTACATGTGCTGCTGAAGAACTATTCGAAACAAAGAAGGATAAGATAATGTTAGAGCTTTTCTAAAGGCAGGTATCTGCAGCTTTTGTTGTTTTTCAGCCTTGCTGAAACTGCATCAGCACTCAGAAAATTGAGATGTTCAATATATAAATTGAACATGCTCAAATCATCTTACAAACATTTAAAGGAGGCAGGAGAATAGCTTTATTATTTAAAATAATTTGGGCACCTGGCCTGCCCAGCTGATAGAGTAAGCGACTCTTGATCTGGTGGTCGTAAGTTCAAGCCCCATGCTGGGCAAAGATCTTACTAGCTAATTAACTAACCTAATAAACAAAATACTTTAAAACTTTGCTTTAAAAGCCACTTCAGATTCTTTAAGAGGGGTTAAAAAATAAAAGAAAATGACACCCCAACAAAATTGTTATTTTTAACTTGACCCAATTTTCTAAACCAAGTGTTCTTAGTTCATTTCACTATCTGGCTTTCTGGAGATTCAAGTGTCTTCTCAAGTTCAATTGCAACTACAACAGACGATTTCTTCACTTAGAGATATTTTATTAAAACTTTAAACTCCAGGCAAGAAAGAGTGCCAACATAGATCAATTAGATAGAGTTTAACAAGGCTCAATCTTTCTAAAATACTCCCTCCTCTTCTCTTAAGCGTCGATTCACACACAATTTATCTCTATCTGCAAACATAAATTATTTAGGAAAAACTACATAAGGTAGTAAGTGAAAAGATGTCAAAGATATACACCTAAGGACACAGATTAAGAAGCTTAAAGAGGAGACCACAGAAGGAGTAGCTCAGAACACGTGGATCTGATGCTTTTGCTCTTATTTTCTCCTTTCGTCAAACAGCAGAAAAATGTTCTTTGACTTGGGACCCCCTACAAATTTGGGGTGAATTCACACTTACTAGGGAGAATACTGTGTGACAGTCATGTCAGTAGGCACACTTACACACAGCAACCTTAACATTACAAATCATCAGTATTTGCCATCAAAAGATAAACTAATTCTTTGAAAACTCTCAATTCAACATCGAGTATCTGCCCGGCATAGCATAAAGTACTAGGAGGAACAATGGAATATGAAACATAATCTAACATCTCAAAGAATTTAGCACCTACTGAAGAGAATGTACATAATTCTAAATCATCAGGAAATGAAAGATGATTAGATTTAAAACTGTTGTCAACAGAAAAGAGTTTCAGGAGGAAGTAGGGTATAAAGCGCTGTCTGGGGGTGGGGGTCATCAGAGAGGATATCCAGAGCCAGGAAGCCTCAAGATGGGACTGGAAGAAGGAATAGACAAATCCAGCAGACACACTCCAAACAAGTGGAAAGCGTAAGGCAAAACACAAAGAAAGTGTGTTGTAGGGACAAAACTGGTATGCAAAGTACCAGTGAGATCAGAGAGGACCTAGGATCCTAAAACAAGTTTGAATCAGAATCAAAAAAGAAAAGGAAGCTTCTAGCAGTTTCTGAGCTGGGGAACATCAAAATTAAAATGCCACTTTTGAAAGAATCTTCTGGTGGTCTTAGAGCCAAAGTCAAAGAAGCCACCCAGGGGCGCCTGGGTGGCTCAGTAGGTTAAAGCCTCTGCCTTCGGCTCAGGTCATGATCTCAGGGTCCTCGGATGGAGCCCCGCATTGGGCTCTCTGCTCAGCAGGGAGCCTGCTTCTTCCCTCTCTGCCTGCCTCTCTGCCTACTTGTGATATCTCTCTCTATCAAATAAATAAAATATTAAAAAAAAAAAAAGAAGCCACCCAACCCTGCTAATTCCTATTTCTCACTGGTCCCCAACACATACATATAGAGCCTCCAACGTTTTCCCCAATTCTCGTGCTCAGTGTGTTAATTGTGCTTTCTCTTCACTTTAAATGCCCATCCGATTCCAGCTGAGGGGGTTTCAAGACCAGTTCAAACCCTAATTCCGCAATTAAGCTTTCTCTTACAGTTCAAGCCCTCCTTTTATCCCTTTCTTTCCTCAGCCGTCTAACACTTAAAACTCTGCACCACCCAATTTAGCATTTAATTATATACTGTCTAGTACTATTCACCATTTTCTTGAACATAAGTTGTCTCCTCAAGTAGATATTAAGTTCTTTGAAGATAATGATCATGTCTTATAGTTCTCCCTCCCCACTCACCTAGCATGGTAATAAGCATATAACAGATCATCAGTACATATCAACTACTCTTCGTACAGAACCTGAGGAATGCTAAATCTGAGACGGAGACGAAAGAATCAAAAGAACCTAGAGAATGAATTGGGAAGAGAAAGGCTTTGCAACTAATACCTAGGTGAATAAAAAGTAACATTTAAAAAAGGAGGGAGGGGCACCTGGGTGGCTGAGTTAGTTAAGCGTCTACCTTTGGCTCAGGTATTGATCTCAGGGTCAAGACCCACATCAGGCTCTCTGTTTAGCAGGGAGTCTGCTTCTCCCTCTGTTGCTCCCCCTGCTTATGCTCTCTCTCTGTGTCAAATAAATAAATAAAATCTTAAAAAAAAAGGGAAAATTGGACAAAGAAGCACATTTGTAGGAGATGGAACTAGGGATGATGGGTTCCATTTGATATATGTCTAATGTGAGTTGGTGGAAAGACATTCAGACAGTAATACCCTGCAAGGAAAAGAAAAGTACTTCCTGGGTTTCAGCACCAAAAAAAAAAAAAGAAAAGAAAAGTACTACAGCTCAGATGTGAGGTTGGCCAACAATAGCTTTGTTGTTCGAGTATTTCTAGAAATCAAAATACCACGAGGAGGTATGGCCTCACAGATGCTCTGACGTACTCTGCCGATCAACGAAGAGGATGTCTGGCCATCAATGACACAAGTACAAAAAAGGCCTTGCCTTGCCCTTCTGGTGGGGGTGGGTGGGCAGGAAGGCTACAGCCTTCAAGTTTATTCAAGGGTTCACAGAATTTCCTGTAAAAAGTCTTCTTTCTAGAAAGTTTGAAAGCAAAGGCCCGAAATGGTACTGTACATACGGACTAGGAGACAGTATTTCAGAACCACAGCCAGGAAGTATGGCCTTACACAGAAGCAAGGTACACGTGCAGGGAATACCTGTAAACCCAAACTTGTCCCCATAATCAGAAGCAGGGAAGCCTCTAGTAAAGAAAGCTGGCTGCTTTCCCTGACCTTCCCAACCCTGGGCTATTCTTGACACTACATTGCAGAGATCTCCTGGCCCTGAGGGCTCCTTGAGTTCAAGCTATTACCATATTCCTATATCCACCTCCTGGAACCCTGGTGATCTGATCCACTACCCTTGTGACCCATACAATCCACTGAATGATATCAGATTAGTCAGGCTCATGGTCCTTTACTGGCTCGTTCTGCCTCTACTCTTCATTACCCAATCACTTGTCTGTTTTCAGAAAACAAGTTGGCATCTAGCTCTAGTAATGTGATGGACCATAGCTGAAGTGACTGATAAAGAAGGAAATTCTCTCTATAAAGCTGAGCTGAGAAGGAAAAAAGATAGGGGAGGGAGCATGGGGAGAGGGTGGTGGTGTTAATTACCCATGCCAGAAACAGAGGCAAATAACTATATTGAGCAACTGTAAGCAAGTTGTCAGTTTCCATAACCTAATAGCTTGTGTTTCAATGTCCACAGGGAAAGATGAGATACTGCCTGTAGCACTATAGAAGGCAGGGAGTTGCAACTGAGACCCTAACATAAAACCAGCACCCTTGGGGTGCCCGGGTGGTGCAGTTGGTTAAGTGTCCAACTCTTGGTTTCAGCTCAGGTAGTGATCTCAGGATCATGATCTCAGGGTCATGAGATCAAGGCCCCCAAAGGGCTCTGTGCTCAGTGGGGAGTGTGCATAAGACAATCTCTCTCTCTCCCTCTTCTCCCCCCACCACTTGTATGTGCTCTCTCTGCTTCTCTCTCTGAAATAAAATAAATAAAATATTTAAAACAACAACAGCAAGGGTGCCTGGGTGGCTCAGTGGGTTAAAGTCTCCGCCTTCGGCTCAGGTCATGATCCCAGGATCCTGGGATTGAGCCCCGCATCGGGCTCTCTGCTCGGCGGGGAACCTACTTCCCTCCCTCTCTCTGCCTGCCTCTCTGCCTACTTGTGATCTCTCTCTGTCAAATAAATAAATAAAAACATTTAAAATAAATAAATAATTAAATAAATAGATAAAATGAAAATAAAACCACAACAAAAAACCCCACACAAACACGAAAGAACTGAATCTTTAGTGTAATGGTTGGACTGAAAACCACTGGGCTGAGAAACTAAAATAACAAAGCAGCAGTGAACTAGGGGGCATATGGATCACTCTCAAAGGATATTCCTATAACACATAACTCAAAGGGTTTGCAGAGAAAAGTGAAATAAAATAAGCTCCTCTAAAAAGGAGCTCATGTTAAAAAAATTTTCAAAAACTATGATACAGTCCAACATTAAAGAATCAACAAAAACAAAAAACATCAGGACTAAACATCTCAGACCTTTAGATAACAGAGCAGCAATACAAAAGTACGTGTAAGAATTAAAGATTTCAGCAGGGAGAGGGTGGTTGGGTTATGGACATTGGGGAGGGTATGTACTATGGTGAGTGCTGTGAAGTGTGTAAGCCTGACAATTCACAGACCTGTACCCCTGGGGCTAATAATACAGTATATGTTAATTAAAAAAAAAATTTAAAAATTAAAAAAAAACAGAATTAAAGATTTCAGACAAGGCATTTAGTTACCAGTAAAAGAATATGGCATGATGGAAAAGAAGAACCAAATCTGGAAAAAAAAACAAGTAAGATCTCCAAAATGAAGAATATAATCACTGAAATTATTATTTTTTAAAGAAATTACTTATTTACTCAGATACAAGTCTTTTGTCAGATATATCTATTTTGAATATTTTCTCTCAATCTGTGACTTGAGTTTTCTTTTTTTTTAAATCTTGGAACACTGCAACAAAAACTAATGATGTATTTTATGGTGACTAACATGACAAAAAAAAAAAAATCACTGAAATTATTAACCCAACAGATAGGAAGTTATCCTAACTACAGACCAGAGAGTTCAGAGTTACAAAATATAAAAAGAAATTCAAAGTCAGGGAGTATCAAAAGAGGTGGTCTTTCTTAGGTTTATCAAGAGTTCCTAAAGTAGATTCATTTGAGAACGGCCCTTGGAGAAGTGGTTGATTCCCAGACTGGACTAAGAAAAATGTAACTGAAGTCTGGAGCATCTTTTGGTGCCAGAAGGAAGTGTTCATTAAAGGATGTGGACTTGCTGAAAGGACAAGGGAACCAGTCTCAACATGTTCCCAATGAACAAATAAAAACCCCTAAGTCCACAAAAGCAAAACGAGATAGATAAATAAGCAAAAAAGAAAGAAGGAACAGCTCTTTCTTACAGAAAAAATCCTATTGATAAATGTAGAAGCAATGAAAGAAAGAAAAAAACTACCATTAGACAAACACCACAGGAATAATAGTCATAGGCAAGATCTGTCGGCGGATGTTAAAATTAGTGGGCAAAAGTATGCATACAAACAGGACAATTAGATAGTCTCAAGGTAACTCCCCTAAGAAATGGATTAATTATAATTACAGAAGAAAGAACTGTAATGGGATGTGGAGAAACTCATTAACCAAGTGATTGAGGTTAAATTCACCAAGTGATGAAGGTTAATATCACCAGTAATAAAACATATCAACACCATGTACTCCTGATATGATACACTGAGAAATACTACTTCCAGAGTAGTCTTGTCAAAAAACACCAAAGCTCAACCTAATCATGAGGAAAAACCATATATGCCAAACTGAAGGACACTTTACCAAATACCTAACCAGAACTCTTCAAAAGCATCAGCATTGGGGAAAATAGAGGAGACTGAGGAAGTGGGACAGATGGGAAGAACTAGGTAAGAGGACAACTCAGTGCAACATGAGACCCTGGATTGGATTCTGGAATGGAAAAAGGTCTTTAGAGGGAAAACTATGAAGCCCCAGTAAAATCCATAATTCAGTTTATAGCATTATACCAATATTAATTTCTTAGATTTGATGGCTGTGCTACAGTAATGAAAGTAAAATGTTACATTAGGGAAAGCAGAGTGAAAAACACATGAGAACTCTCTATACTACTTTTCTTTAATTTTCTTTCTTTCTTCTTTTTTTTTTAACAACAGCTTTTGGAGATATAATTCACATGCAATTCACCTAAAGTACACAATTCAATGGTTTTCAATGATAAAAGTTGCATGACCATCATCACAATCAATTTGATCATCACTCATTGTCCACAGGCTACCCAATCCAAGACAACCATAAATCTACTTTATGTCTCTACAAATTTGCTTTTTTGTAAACCTTTTCTACAAAGGAAATCATACAACATATGGTCTTCTGTTATTGGCCTCTTTCAATAAGCATATTGTTTTTAAGTTTCATTCAGGGCGTAATACATATCGGTAGGCTTTTTCATTGCTAAATAATACGCCATTCTGTGTAATGCCACTCTGTACTATTTTCTGAAACATTTCTATTGGTTTAAAGTTATTTCAAAATAAAAGGTTAAAAGATAGGAACAGAAAAAAGAGAACTACCTAAGGAAATAGTGGTTAAGAATTTCCGAAGTCAGTGAAAGACATTAATGTTCTAAGTTGTCATCAAGAAAAAAATAAGGTTACATCTATATACATTATACAATTGCTGTTTAGCACCAAAGGCAAAGAGTAAATCTTCAAAGTTCAATGGGGAAGAAAAGAGACTATCAAAAAACAGAGACTGCTGGGACGCCTAGGTGGCTCAGTCAGTTAAGTGTCTGCCTTGGGCTCAGCTCATGATCCCAGGATCCTGGGACTGAGTCCCGCATTGGGCTCCTTGCTCAGTGGAGGGCCTGCTTCTCTCTCTGTCTGCCACTCCCCCTGCTGTGTGTTCTCTCTCTCTCTGACAAATAAATAAATAAAATCTTTTTAAATATTAAAAAAAAAAGAGACTGTCTACAAAGGAACAATTCAGAATAATAACAGACTTCAAAATTAACAAGCCCAGAGCCCATGCAATAACGTCTTAAAGGTCTGAGGAAACTATCAGCCTACAAGACTGAATCCATCATTCACTAGTAAGGGCAAACGAAACAAGAATATATGAATTAAATTAAATAGATGGAACACCCAGGTATTAAGCACATTATAGCATATGAATATTTATGCACAAATTACCCAGACTATTTTGCTCAGTTTGTCTATGAGTTTTGGAAAATACATCCCATTCTAAGTGCTTACATTATGCATATTTTATTGATGTTTGTGATTCTCAGGGAGAAGGATACTTTCGTCCTGTCCCCGTACCCCTACAATCTCAACAACACTAAATGGCCCAGATTAAGACAACCATGGGCAGTGTACACTCGAAAGAGCAGATGATTGGAATCAAAAACCCCAGGCTCTCCCATTTGGTAGCCGAGTGAGTCAGGCAAAGTCATTAATCTCCTTCAATCTGTTTCCCCAGCTGCAAAACGGAAATAATAGTAGCAACACCTGCTCTATATAGCACTAGGTTAACAGTAAAGGCAATGCTGAGATGATTGTATGCAAACATGCTTTGTACACTGTAAAAGATGGTAGATTGCTGTTATAACCAATGGGAAAAAAAATCACGACTCCCCAAATAATCAAAGCCTTTGCTTCTAATTCTTGTGCCATAAGAATGACTTTGTTCCTTCACAGCAGAACAGAGAGCTATCTTCTAATTTTACTTCCAAAAGCTATTTCTAGAAATTCCTGGGAACAGCCTACTCCTTTTGTCCTGATGCTTTACTCCAACAGAGGGAAAGCTTTATTAAAAAAAAAAAAAAAAAACAAAACAAAAAAAAAACCTTTAGGCAATGAAAACTGCCTTATTTGCCCTTTTCATAATGAAGGTAAAAGAGACTGCCTTCACAATTAAAGGACTCCAGGCATCATCATGCAGTGAAGTCCTCTTAAGCTAATTCAGCACACACAATTCATAAAAACAGGATGCTTCTGTTACCAAAATACAGGAATGGGGGATAAGAGGGAGTTTCAGCAGACACAATCAATGGGGCAGAAACAATGAGAAAAATAACACTCTTTCTTACCCTAATAACATGGGGTTAAAGGTTATAAGTATAAAAAAAAATGACTAGCACAGGTTTATTGAAGTAATTTTACAGTCCTTTCATGTCTGAGACTAGGATCAAGGCAGTGTCAGAGAAAAATAACAGAAATAAATACTGAGTTGCCTTTTTAAGAGTCCTTTAAAATTGAAAGGACAGTCATCCCAATGACTTTCTATTATGGTTGCTCAGTTTCTGTCCTGTTAGTGGCAAATAACGTAGAAGCCCATATCTAAATTCCCAACTGTGGCTCAGTAAATCAGAAATATTTGTACTTGATGTGGTAAGGCTCCCCTCATAGTAGCAATCTCATCCTCCACGCCATCTCCAAAGAGACCTTTCAAATTAGTCTTGTATTTCTGGAAAACTGGCAGTTTGTACTGCGGACTGGGAATTCCAGGATCTGAATAGAAGGGGCTTCTACAACAGACACAAGCAACAACAGAGAGGCACTTATTAAACAGACTGATCTAGATTATCAAGCCTCCCTAGGGACTCACTACTCAGTGGCCAGGGATTTTAAGTTTCTTTTTTATTCCCCCTTGTGAGAAGCTGCAGCTTCCCCAGCTCCCTCCCCATAGGGAACAATATCTTCCGATGCAAACTCCATTGATTTCTTGGCAGGAACAGAAAGAATGACACAAAGAGCTCCCTGAAGGGATGCTCACTTTTCAGTTTTGCTACATTCTGTCCGGATTAATTATCTACTTCATGTTGGACATTCTTCTGGCCTGAACTAGCAAACTCACAGTAAGAATGTGTCAGAAATACCCTTTGATAACAAAATGATTAGTGCTTTACTCCCCCCACCCCTCAATAACCAGAGGGAATTTTTTTTTTTAAAGGTCAGTCCTTCTACTGTTCAGAGAAATGGAGGTTTGATTTCAAGGTAGTAAAGCAAAATAATAGAAATTCATAAAAATAGCTTAAAAATTGCTAAAAAGTTGCTCAGCAGATACAGAACTGAAAGCCAAGCAAACTCAGTATCTACCAGCAACAAAAGTAAAATACCCCCCACATAAATTAGTTAAAAAGTGTGAAAGGCACTACTATGAGTGCATAGTAGAAAGAGCTTGAGAAACAATTTAGTGCCATTACATACTGAAAAATCAACATGCAAGGCATCAAATATAATTGATGAATTAAGCAGTCACTACAGAGGCTCTAAAAACACTTTACAGAACAATTCTAAGCGGCACAGATGAAGCTTTTAGAAATGCCTACTAAGTTTAGTCCCCTTTACAATGATGGAGTTCCGTGAAAACATTTCTGAATAACCAATGTTGCCATTACTGAAATGTACCCTGATTCCACATTCACGAAAAATGATTCTTCTATCCCCCTGCCCCCGCCACCGTGTATCCACAGATTTGAGAATAACCCAACTGATGAATTCCTCGTGGATAGCAATGGTGCAGATCAGTCTTACTTGCCTGAAGGACTCAAAAAGATGCATCTACAACTTTCTGTTAATAAAAGAAACGAACAAGCTCCTGTTTAATGAAAACTAGAGACAAAACCTGTAATCTACAAGTGCGAGAGAGAGAGAGAGAGAGAGAGAGAAAGAGAGCGAGCAAGCACATTTTGGCAGGTTTTCTTTAGGAATTATTTGTTCTTTCGTGCAAAAAAGCCCCTGCATTACAATAAAAATGGTTCTCCTTCACAAGGTTTTAACAAGTATAAACCATTTTTCCTTCCCGAAAATGCAGTAGCTAGCACACTGCTTGGCATACAAAGGCACTCCCTTCAAAAAAAGAAAGAAAGAAAGAAACGTATTGAACGAATGAGTGATTTGAATTGGCCCATCATCAGCTAGAACATGGCTGGAGAGCCATGTCAAGCACCAGAGATGGAATGTTTTGGGCTGTGAGGGCCACACAACCTGTCATTAACCACCCCGCTCTGCCACTGTGTCACCGGAGCAGCCATTGATTAGAACATTATGTACCACAAATAGGGATAATCAGTACATATGCGAGGTAAGAAAGAAAACCAAAAACCACCCAAACACCAGAAATGGCACAACTCGTGTGGAAGAAAGGAATGGTGACTTAACTAAGGAATGCTTCCCTAAAATCAGTATTTGGAACTGTCCCTTTGTTTCATGCCCTTGAGGTTTTACACCTCAGAAAATGACTGAAGAAATATTTACAGTAAGTAGAAATACGCCAGAATGGCAGAGCGGGAGCCATTCTGGAGAGCTGGAAGAGGAGACATGGCATGATTTCGGGCCGAAAAATTCTAGGAGGAGTATACACTGAAGGTGAACATCTGGCAATGTCCTCACTTACAACTAACCACGGTGGCCTCTCCCTTAAGATGTCGTCCAGTTCCATGTGAGCCCGTCTGCACACTGCAGCTTTAATGGATTCTTCATCGCAAACTGTAGATGTTACTCCCTGGACCCAAGTCTCCAGAGAGAGAGAGGAAATGGAAACCACTCCTCCCCAAACACCAAGGAGTTCGAAAATTGAAATTATACGTGAGAACTCCGCAAGTCTAAACGAGCTACTAATGTCTTCTTAAATTATTCTCAGCAGTCTACTTTGCAATTGAATAATTACACCAGAAAATCCAGGAAAACATCAGGACTCCAGCAATAGTAAAGGAACTTTTCCAGAAAAGAAGCTACATATTACTGGGGGAGAGAGCACATAGATGATCGATTTTCCTAAGAGTCTGCCTGCCACAGGAAAGAATATTAAGTCAATACAGAAACAAAGCGCACCTCAAGAAAGTGCAGAGGCTGCTTGTAGGCAAACAGGCTTGAGTGATGGAATGCAGAAAGGGCCACAGGGATCCCCAGGTGGAATACAGCTGGGTCCGCTGGAGGACCCACCTCAAAAGAAGCCACAGGCCCCAACTGACCAATGGCTACAAAAGGGAAAATTCCAAATGTCACCATACCTCGTCATCTTCCCTCTTTTTTATTTTAAGATTTTATTTATTTGAGAGAGAGAGGTAGAAAGACAGTATGAGCTAGGGATGGGGCAGAGGCAGAGAAAGAAGCAGACGCCTTGAGCAGGGAGGCTTGATCCCAGGACCCCGATATCAGGACCTGAGCTGAAGGCAGATGCTTAACCGACTAAGCCACCCAGGCACCCCACTCATGTTTCCTCTTTAAAAACAGCCCCTGCCCACTGCCTCATTGCAGAGAGCCTCTCCTCCGCTGCACTTCCCGCAGCTCCCCTGCGGTGTGCTCAACTTTTCAACTTCCAGCTCCTCTGTTCTGCCTCAGGTGACTTTCCACCTGCTGTGCCACTGGCTTCCACCAGATTATCACCGCACATTTGGAGGCCCCCATCCGATTGAGAAACACCCCATTTAGACACCACAGAAATGTCAACAGAACAGGAGAATTGAGAAAAGATAGATATGGCCGTGGAGTCTAAGAGAGCAGGGAGAGGTTTGGGGTTTTTTTTGTTTTGTTTTAAGATTTTATCTCTTTATTTGACAGAGAGAGATCACAAGTAGGCAGAGACGCAGGCAGAGAGAGGGAAGCAGGCTCCCTGCCAAGCAGAGAGCCCAATGTGGGGCTCCATCCCAGGACCCTGGGATCATGACCTGAGCTGAAGGCAGAGGCTTAACCCACTGAGCCACCCAGGCACCCCAAGAAGTTTGTTTAAAAAAAAAAAAAGCTTTCTGTGGCTTTTTACACTCAAGAGAAGGTAAGGAAGTATGGGATGAGTCCTTCAGCTTTGCCAAGAATAACGTCTTTTTAAAGTTTTCTATCCAAATAGAAAATTAAACCACTTTCTGTCTACCTCTCCTGTTATTATAAAAAATTAAGAATACAAGGGCACCCGGGTGGCTCAGTCGGTTAAGCATCTGCCTTTAGCTCAAGTTATGATCTGGGGGTCCTGGGATCAAACCCCACGTGGGCTCCCTGCTCAATAAAGAGTTTGCCTCTCCCTCACCCTCTGCTTCTCCCCCATCCCCCAGCTCATGCTCACTCTCAAATAAATAAATAAAAATCTTTTTAAAAATATAGAAATGCAATGCTAACCCCCCAATTCTTCTCAAACCTAATTATCCATTGTATCAGAATACACCTGCTAAATAATAAAGATTAAGACACAAAAATACACTGATTACAGTATGGTTTATAATATGAAAAAAATCAAAACAAATCAGTAAATAATTTAATTATCCCACAACAGGAAACAGACCCATGTGCTCACTCAACTCGATGTCAGAAGTACAGTAGACTGCCAACACAACTTGGTGCTCATGGTAAACTGCTAGCTGAGACAACAGATTACAAAAGAATATATAACACAGCCCTCTAACATCAAATGGTCTTTTTTTTGTTCTATACCTGTGGTTTGGAGACGATTTTTAATCTTTTCCTTGGTTATAACTTATGACTTTCCTACTGCATACATATAATACTTGAGTCATATTTTAAAGGAAATATATATCCATTTTATTCATTTGAGTCTCAATCATTTCTCTACAGTTAAAATTAATTTGATTCCCCCACTTCCCTATAGCTTACATAAAGATTAAAAAAAGATTTATTTTCATATGACACCTAAAATTAGTGTATTTTTAAAATGACATTTGGCAAAGTGATCACTCTTTGGTAAAAAGAGAGATTTATGTTTCTTCCTTCCACCCACCTAAATTAATATTTTACAGGGAAATCCGAAAGTTTACTATAGCCATTCTTACTCTACAAAATGGAGCCAAACATCTTCCACCACACCTGGGAAGCCTAATATAATTCCAAAGGTTTCCTTAAACACCCTCATTGCCAGGCAGGAAGACTACTCCTCCTCCCACAAAGCTGAAGCCAGGAATTAGCAGCTATTCCCGCCACATCAAATAAATACATGGCTGGTGATAACTATACAACCCATAAACACATGCCGGGAAAATAATACTGCACAAAGCTGGAACAATTCTGAGACAGACTGAAGAGCTTCCCGAAGGCTCTCAAAGGAAACAGTAGCCAGTGGCACCATAAGAGTTTAGATTTAACATGCCACAACACGGATGAACCTTGACAACATTACGCTGTGTGAAAGAAGCCGGTCCCAAAATACCAGATACTGTAGGACTCCATTTATATGTCTTATATGAAAATAGGCAAATTTATAGAGACAGGAAGTAGATTATCAGTTGTATAGGATCTGGAAGGTGGGGGCGGGGAGTGGGGTTAATGTGGGGTGACAGCTAAAGGGTACAAAGTCTCTATTTGGGTTGATGAAAATGTTCTAAGTTTGACTGTAGTTGATGGCTGCACACATCTCTGAATATATTAAACAGCATCAAATTATGAACTTTACATGGGCAAACTGTACTGTGTGTGAATTTAATCTCAGAACTTTTTACCAAAAAAAAAAAAAAAGCTTAGATTTTGTGTGGTCCTACTTGCACCACAGGAACACATATTTTGGTATCTGCCAACTCTAGGTTCAAACCTTGTCCCTGCCAGTAATTAGCTGTATTAACTTCAGTTTCCTCAGCTGCAAAATGAAGGACAGTGTTTGTGTTGGTCAGGATCCTCCAGAGAAACAGAATCCATAGATTACAGACAGACAGACAGATAGATGGATGATGGGTGGATTGATAAAGACCGAGAGCGAGAGAGAGACAGAGAGGCAGAGAGAGGGGGGATTTACTACAATCTGCTGTCAGCAACCTGATGAATCAGGAAAGCTGATGGTATAATTCAGTCCAAGAGCCTTACGTCTGAGAACCAGAGAGCCAGTGGTGTTTGAGAGTCGGACGGCCCAAGAAGCAGAAGCCCTGATATCCAAGGATAGGAGACGATGGCTGTCCCAGATTAAGAAGAGAAATTGCCCTTTCTTTGCCTTTTTATTCCACTCCCTCCATGGATTGGATGCTGCCTCTTTCATATTAGTGAGGGAGGATGCCTTTTGTCAGCCTACTGATTCAAATGCTAATCTTTACCAGAAACACCCTCGTAGACATATCCCAAAATAATGTTTTACCAGTTATCTGGGTATCCCATACATCAGTCAAATTAACACCTAAAATTCAGCCATCACAGCACTAATATCAACCTCACAAGGTTACTATGATGATTTTTATAAAATGACTTACGGGAGTACTGGGCAATGGGTAAATGCTCAGCCAATGTTTATTTTTGGTGTAAGTATTAAGACTATATTCTGGGGGCACCTGGTTGGCTCACTTGGTGAAGCATGCAACTCTTGATTTCAGGGTTGTGAGTTCGAGCCCCGTGTTGGGTGTAGAGATGGCTTAAAAATAAAATCTTAAAAAAAAAATATTATATCCTTGTTTTCACTCTTTACCTTGGGTAGTTTTCCAAAGATGACCAGACATGAGATCACCATCCATTTTCAAGCCCTGGGCTGAGCATGCTTCATCAGAATTCCACTTCCGTCCTCATCACTCTACTCCTTACTTGATTCAACACCTTTTCTGGGTCTGAGTACTATGGAAGCATAGGGTGTTCGTTTGGTATCTGTTTCATCCCACTGAGTGGGCTGTGTTCACCATGAAACCCCCATCCTATTGCCTGGAGAAGGCTCGCAGGCAGAACAGAAGAAGTAAAGAGATTTTAAAAGCTCTCCTCTCTCCTTCACGCTCTTTTACCCTCACCTTCTGTAGTGCGCTTTTGGCTGCTCTGAAGCTAACATGGTCCCACGGAAGGAAGAGAGGAACACCAGGAAGTTGACGGTTTCCACCTAGGTTGGTTTTACTTTTACATGTGATGGGAGGGAGGTAAAGGAAATGTGGATGTATCCTTTGACTCTCTGCAGCCTAACTTCCAGCCAAGGGGAAGAAGGTAAGATGGGGCAGAACCTCCCACACAGGGGTGAGTAGCATTTCTCTGCCATGGCTTCTGAGTTTCGATTCTCAGAAAACTAGTGTAACCACAAATATCTAGACAGGGCACAAGAGGCTAAGGCGAGAGCACCCAACACCATCACGAACAGCCACACCCTAGCCTGAAGGCCCAGCGGACAACCCAATAGTTCCGCACTGGGGTAGAGAAGGGTTGGAGGCTTTCTCACTATTCCTTCCCACAACTCCCCCCCCCATCCTACACTACAAGAAAGTAAGTGTCAATGTAGAATGTTTATTGCAGCAATAATAATGTTTGAGATTTCCTTGTGCTCTCTCATTTATTAGAGTGTATCTTATACTTTAGTCTCAGCTGTCACCAAATCATCAGTAATGCCTACTTCTGTTAGCAGCTGCAAAAGGCTAACATTTAGTAGGGAAATAAAAGAATAAAGACTGAAGTTACAATGATCATCCATGTTTTCCAAAGTAAATAAAAAAGATATATGTGAAACAATCATACCCTATGCAGGAAAAAAAGCATAGGTAAAGCAACATTCCCATATAATGCAGGTAGGAGTTTAAAAGAGAGAAATCAAAAACAAAAACAAAGGGGCCCCGGGTGGCTCAGTTGTTAGGCGTCTGCCTCTGGCTCAGGTCATGATCCATGATCCTCCATGGTATGGAGCCCTGTATCAGGCTCCCTGCTCAGCGAGGAGCCTGCTTCTCCCTCTCCCACTCCCTCTGCTTGTGTTCCCTCTCTTGCTGTGTCTCTCTCTTCCCAATCAATAAAATAAAATCTTAAAACAAACAAACAAACAAAAAATATACATATAAAATAAAATAAAAGGGAGAAATCTTTATGGATGGTAATATATACCATTGGGCTAGCAATTCCATTTCTAAAAACTTATTCTAAGGAAATAATTAGAGATGTATGTTAAAGTTTAGCTCCAAGGATGGAGCTCATCACAGCTCTGAATATGGGAGTAGAAAATCAGAAACAAACAAAATACCCACCAACCAAAGATTGGTAAAAGTATGATACACGAAGCATACAATAAGGTACTATGTACCCACTAAAATATGTGTTACATATTGCCAGAAAGAGATGTTCACAATATATTAAGAAAAAAAATCAGGTTATACTAAATAGTATGCTCAATACACTTTCATTTTTTAGAATATCTCTAGATAGACAGCCACATCTATATATAAAGAGGCACAAAATTATATATGGCAAGTTGTTTATATTAGATGTATCCCTGGATACTGACGCAGGCCCTTTCTTGTTTCACGTTTTGCGTATCTGTATTTTCTGATTTTTGAGCAACAAACATGCCGTGCAATAAAAAAATACTTTAGAAACTCAATATACATAGTCTAAAAAATAAAAATTCATTGACAGCATGGAATAGAATGTGAAATCATAGCCTTCCTGGACAATTCAGAATGTCTCATAAACAAGCTGGCATTCAAATCTCCTAATAGGCCAACCCCTCTGTGAAGAACTAGGACTAGAGACAAATAAAAAGAGCTTATTACCTCCCCAAAGTAGCTCACAGGAGCACAAACATGGGAAGCAAATATTTACAGTTGGTTATAATGCTCGAATAGAAAGGGATGCTTTGGGGCAAAGAGAGAAGGACACAAACCTAAGGGATAAGGAAATTTCATAAAAGAGAAACAGAAAACAATCATTTAACTACATTATTAACTAGGAAAGATTTCACTAATTAGAGAAGTTTTACTAGCATTCTTAGATTACCTGATATTACCATAGATTACAAAACTTATTCCAAAACAATTTATAATTCTGCTTCGCAGAATTTATCACAACTGCAAATGGGGAGGCATATCATGAATGGTTAAATGTCCGTTCGCTCTGGGTCCCCAACTTAGAATGAGTTTCCTGGGGATTAAGAATGGTCCGTCCTTTACATCATTCTATCTCCAGCATCTCACAGTGCCTTGTGCATAGTGGACAAATTTTAGTTGAACATGAATGAAAATAAATAAAAACAGTCAGTTTCTCCTTTCCTCTATTGGGTTGGCTCAGAAAGCAGATTGTCTTGCTAGGCTCAAGGATGGGGTCACTTGTAACCAGAATCAAGTCCTTCTCTAATACCATTCTACAGCTGCTGACTCTAAAACCTAGCCAATTCTAAGTGGTTCTAGAGTTTCCCACGGCTAAATGGAAATGCTCTTGCTCGCAAAACCTCTAAGCCATTCTTCTTCAGACCTTTTATTTATCAAGTGGCAGCAGGCTACATCTGCCCCACCTTTGGGATAAGAGGGAGGACCCCTTGGAGGATGGGAATAGAAGTAACAAGAATGACATTATATGGTAAGATACTGAATAAAAGGCAAGGGATTATTAGCCTTGTGTTCAAACCCCAACTCTGCCTCTTCTTAGCTCTGTGCCCTTGGGAAAATTATTGCACTCCATGGGTTTTAGCTTATCCCCATATAAAATAGGGACAAGACTGCCAAACTCATAGAGATGTTGTAATGATTAAATGAGATAATGCATGTTATACTTAGTGTTGGGCCTTGACCACAATGGGCACTCAACAAATGGAATGGTTATTTTCCTTGTGTTTGTGGTTATTACATAATGCTATTTGCTCCTAAGTTAGTCATTTAAAGACAATTCCTTGAAGTGAATGCTATAGCCTAGTTTCTTTTTTTTTTTTAAGATTTTATTTATTTATTTGACAGAGAGAGATCACAAGTAGGCAGAGAGGCAGGCAGAGAGAGTGAGAGGGAAGCAGGCTCCCTGCCGAGCAGTGAGCCGATGCGGGACTCGATCCCAGGACCCTGAGATCATGACCTGAGCCGAAGGCAGCGGCTTAAACCACTGAGCCACCCAGGCGCCCTATAGCCTAGTTTCTTTAGAGTTAAATCCTTATTCCTTCAAAGCATCTTTTTTTTTTAAGTTTTGGGTTTTTTGTTGTTGTTGTTTTAAGTAATCTCTACACCCAACATGGGGCTCAAACTCACAACCTCATAATCAAGAATTGCATGCTCCATGTACTGAGCCGGCCAGGTGCCCCCCTTCAAAGCATTTCTACAGCATATAACAAAAAGTCTGAGAAAAAGAATCATCTTAACAGACCTCTTCATAAAGATGGCTTGAGAGGACACCTTTGAATGACACCTTACCATATGTTACACAGGCACAAGCTCTACCCTGTGACCTATAAAAATGCTTGTTTGTACAGCTCTAATGGTTAAAAAAAAGTGTGCCAACATATATTTATTCACATGTTATATACATGAACAAGAAGAAGGAAAATATTAGGCAAAGTAAGAAAACTTGAAACAATTTTAAGTTCAATAACTTTTGTTGTTGTTGTTGTTGTTTAAGATTTTACTTATTTATTTGAGAGAGAGAGACAGAGCACAAGCAGAGAAGGGGAAGAGGGAGAGGGAGAACCAGGGTCCTGGCTGAGCAGGGAGCCCGAAGCGGGGCTCAATTTTGGAGCCTGGGATTATGACCCAAGCCAAAGGCAGACACGTAACCAACAGAGCCGCCCACACATCCCAAATTTCAGTTAACTTTTCAACCTCTATGCGATACACATTTCTCAGACACTCCCAATCTCAGTACAAAATACTGTAAATAATACAGTCTGCCAATAAGCACATGTAAAGATGCTCAACACCATAAATCCAGCAGGAAACTGCAATCGAAACCACAGTAAAATGCTTCAGACCCCATAGGATGACTACAATAAAAACAACAGTAAGGAAGGTGGGTGAGCAGGTAGAAAAAGGGAAACTCTTACACCTTGCTCCGAAGAATGTAAAATGGCGCGACCACTTGGAGTTTCGCAACTCCATAAAATGCAACAGAACATTTACATTTGGAGTTTCACAACTCCATAAAAAATTAAAAAGAGTTATCACATGACCCAGAAATTCAAAGTATGTATCAAGAGCACTGAAAACAGAAGTCCATGCAAAAACATGTGTACGAATGCTCAGAACAGTATTCATAATAGCCACAAAGTAAAAATCATCCAAATGGCCATCATGTGATGAATGGATTTAATAAAATGTGGTATAGCCATTACAATGGAATATTACTCAGCCATAGGAAGGAGTGAAAAGTTTTGTGAGCCCTGAAAATATGCTAGGTGAAAAGAAGCCAGATACAAAAGGCTATACATTGCATGATTCCAATGACATGAGAAGTCCAGAGGAGGCAAATATACCAAGACAGAAAGTGGTTGCCAAGGAATATGAGAGAGGCTGCTAATGGGCAGAGAGTTTCTTCTGGAGATCATATTCATTTCTACAGCTCTCACAAATTATCACAAATGTAGTGGCCTAAACGACACAAACATATTCTCTTACAGTCCTGGAGGCCAGAGTTCAGGTGACTCTTCCAAGGCTAAAAAAAATCAGAGTTCCTTCTGGAGCCCTAGAGGAGAAGCTATTTCCTGGCCTGGTCTAGTTTTTTGGAAGCTGCCTGCATTTTTTGGCTCATGATGCCTTCTTCCTAGCACATTACCTTTTGTCCTCCTGCTTCAGCCAGCACATTCTCTCTCCTTGTCTCCTTCTTAGAGGGATGTGAGTGATTACATTTAAGGAACCACCCAGATCATACTGGACAATCTAACCATCTCAAGATCCTTAACTCAATCAGATATTCAAGATCCCTTTGGATTATGTATGGTTACAGTCATAGGTTCCAGAGATTAGGACCTGAATATCTTTGGATGCCATTATTCAGCCTGCCACAGGAATGATTTTTAAATGTTCTGGAATTTGACAATGGTGACTATACTAAAAATCATTGAATGATACACTTTAACAGTGAACTTTATGATATGGGAGTTATATCTCAGTAAAGCTGTTATTTTCTTTAAATGACACTCTTGTTAGAAAAACATAGCTATTACGTGGTTCAAAAAAAAAAGGGCAAACATTTGTGTGTAGTTGTGCTTAGGTGTAACATGAAGGAATCAAGAAATTCATAAAGTCAAGGTTAACAGTGCTTCAGATAAACCTTCTTTTTTCAGATGAACTTTTCAACAATGCATACCCAGATCATCATGCCTAATTAAATGACACACTATATGTGGTACACACACACACACACACATATATATGCACATGTATATATGTAGGATAGTATATATAATATACGTTACATAAATATAAATACATGCAAAATGACAACTATATACATATGTATATATGTATGCATGCATATACATTTCCTATAAATTCTTTTAACTGATATGTATAAACTAATAGACTGTCATATTCTAACAGAGGATAGGTGGTTCTAGAATTGGTGTTCACTGTGGAACTCTCATTCTTCCTTTATAATACCTGGCTACTCCAGGTGACACCCGATCATCTGATGGACATGCAAGAGGCCATTCATCTGTATGCTAAATCTTATTAAAGTTTTCTTTCTCTCTTTTTAGAGAAAAGATAAAAAGAAATATCATATCTTCTTTCTCAACCTCATGGGTAGACTTGCACACAACCCATTTTTGAGAGCACTGCTTTTGACATTGGTCCCAAACTTCACTGTACATCAAAGTCACTGGAGAACTCCTTAAAAAAAATATCCTAGGTTTCATCTCTAGAGATTCTGATTTAGTAGCACAAGCTTTCTACCAACTTTGGAAACCCCTGCCCTACACACTGAACACTGCCATCCTTCATTTTTCTGTGAAGTCCATAACTTAGATATAGTAGTAGCTAAGCCAAACAAGAGAAAGAGAAGGAAGTACACTCCAATTGAAGTTTTAAGTATAACACAATGAAACAAAGTCAATGACATTCTTTTATTGGACCTGTATTTCGATCATTTCTGACCAAAGTCATTCCATGTCAGGCTGTGTAAGCAAGCGAATTGCTCCAATGACCGCTGACAGAAGCAGAGGAAGTATGGCATGGCTCTGAAGTGAAAAGAATGATTCTCCTGAGAATATCTACCCATTAATGCTGAATGAGAACCCAGGGCAGTGCAGTCCACCTTGCTATTGTGAGAAAACATCAGCCGAGCTTTTCATAAAGCTCAAAAACCAGACCATAGGATCAATAGCAAGAAGTCATCTGAATCATAAAGGTAATGTATACTCAAAACATGAAAAAGGCATTAGAATGACATCCAACTTATAGTCCACAGACTAACAAAATCCTTTAGTATAAATGATAAAAAGTCTCCCAAACTTAAAACTGAAGAACTAAAAGAGTGTGTATATTATCTCCTTTAAATATTACTTCTGGATATGCATGCCTGTTACAGATGTACAGAGTAATTGTGTACCTACATGGAGACTTATCAAATTCTTACTGTCTTAATCCCAAGTATTTCTGAAGCAAGTTAACGGCTTTTCACTAAGAAGTGATTTTCATCATCTAGTCAAGGTGAAGTGTAATCTGGAAACAGTATTTCCAGAAATGAGCCTCTTAGCAATATTTCTTTTATTATTATTATTATGATGTATGTTAGTCACCATACAGTACGTCATTAGTTTTTTATGTCATGTTCCAAGATTCATTGTTTAACACCCACTGCTCCATGCAATACATGCCCTCCTTATCCCCATCACCGGGCCAACCGATCCTCCCACCCCTTTCCCCTCAAACTCTCAGTTTGTTTCTTGGAGTCCACAGTCTCTCATGGTAGTCTCCTCCCATCCTCCATGCTATTCCTTATGTTCCACAAGTAAATGAAACTATATGATAACTGACTTTCTCTGCTTGACTTATTTCACTCAGCATAATCTCCTCCAGTCCCATCCAAGTTGATACAAAAGTTGGGTATTTATCCTTTCTGATGGCTGAGTTATATTCCACTGTATATATGGACCATATCTTCTTTATCCATTCATCTGTTGAAGGGCATCTTGATTCTTTCCACAGTTTGGTGACTGTGGCCATTGCTGCTATGAACATTGGGGTGCATATGGCCCTTTTTTTCACTGTATCTATATCTTTGGGGCCAGTCGTGCAATTGCTGGGTTAAAGGGAAGCTCTATTTTTTAATTTTTTCAGGAATCCCCACACTGTTTTCCAAAGTGGCTTCACCAACCTGCATTCCCACCAACAGTGTAAGAGGGTTCCCCTTTCTCCACATCCTCTCCAACATTTGTTGCTTCTTCCCATGTTAATTTTTGCCATTTTAACTGGTGTAAGTGGTATCTCAATGCAGTTTTGATTTGAACTTCCCTGATGGCTAATGATGATGAAAATTTTTTTCATGTGTCTGCTAGCCATTTGTATGTCTTCTTTGGAGAAGTGTCTGTTCATGTCTTCTGCCCCTTTTCATACTTGATTATTTGTTTTTTGGGTGTTGAGTTTGAGAAGTTCTTTATAGATCTTGGATATCAGCCCTTTGTCTGTGCTGTCATTTGCAAATATCTTCTCCCATTCCATGCGTTCCCTGTTTTATTGACTGTTTCCTTTGCTGTGCAGAAGGTTTTTAATCCTGTCTACAAGAGACTCATTTTAAACCTAATGATACATCCAGACTTAAAGTGAAGGGATAGAGAACCATCTTTCATGCCAACAGACTCAAAAGAAAGCTGGGGTAGCAATTCTATCAGACGAATTAGATTTTAAGCTAAAGACTGTAGTCATTCTTAAAAGTCTATCCAATGAGAAGATCTAATAATTATAAATATCTATGCCCCCAACATGGGAGAAGCCGACCACATAAGCCAACTGTTAATCAAAATAGACATATTGATAATAATATGTTAATTGTAGGGGATCTTAACACTCTACTCTCAGCAATAGACAGATCACCTAAGCAGAAAATCAACAAAGAAACAAGAGCTTTGAATGACACACTGGACCAGATGGACCTCATAGATATATACAGAACAGTCCACCCCAAAACAACAGAACACTCATTCTTCTCGAGCACACATGGAATAACCAGAATAACCACATACTGGGTCCCAAATCAGGTCTCAACTGATACCAAAAGACTGGGTGATTCCCTGCATATTCTCAGACCACAATGCTTTGAAACTGGAGCTCAATCACAGAAAGGGTTTAGAAGAAATTCAAACACTTGAAAGCTAAAGACCATCCTACTCAAGAATGTTTGGGTTCACCAGAAAATCAAAGAACTTAAACAATTCGTGGAAACTAATGAGAACGAAAACACCTCCATCCAAAACCTATGGGGTATGACAAAGGCAGTATTTCATCTGAGGCAATGAGAGGGTGTGATCCTTCGGTTTTTCATCAATACATTCATAATTGAACAGAGATGAGCTTAAGCACCACAGATGACAATGCCATTTTTGATAAAAGTTTCATTCTGGGTCACTTTTTTACATGTGAATAAAATCTTTTTAGAAATAAACCTTTTAAATTCTTGGAAGGTACCCAAATAATGCTTTCAATCAGACCTCAAAATCCATAAAAGCCTTTCAAACATTAATGCCATCTGGTCTACTACCCTGATTCAGTTATTCCCTCTCTACACCCCATATCCACATTTATCCCCCCAAAGAAAAACCCCACCCCTTGTATAAGCTCAAACCAATGTACTTTATTCACAGGAATGGCAGAATGGCACACAATCAGCATCATTTGAGTCATCTCATTATTTCCAGCTCAGTGGCACTGATTCAGATAAGCACAATTTGCAACCACCGAGACCAGCTCTTCTGATGTTAACTGGCATCCTTGAAACCCTCCCAGTGTCCAACTTGTTTGATCTTTTAAAGAATGCCCCGGGCTTGTGACTGAGAGCCGGAAACTCACGGCTGGATACCCTGAACAGCGTTCATGTTCGCTCACAGACGACTCACATCAGTTCATAATCCTCAGAGACCATGGGGCCAATTCAAGGGAGAAAACTTTTCTTACCAAAATACCTTAAACACAACATCAACAGAAAATGGGATTAAGATCACACAAGGGGGCAGGAGGAGCTCCTAAATGTTGTCACCTCCGAAGTTGAGATTATAAATTTTTCAAACTATCTTAAGATCATAGCAAATCTGAGTATGGTGAAGGGCGGACAGCAGAGCAAAGAAGACTGAAGTATAAAATCATCAACAAGAAGGGGTTTGTGGGATGGCGGAAATAGGTGATGGGGACTAGAGAGCACACTTGCGAGGAACACTGAGCATGCAGAGGACACTGTACACCTGAAACTAATATAACACTGCATGTCCACGATACTGGAAGGAAAACCAAAAACTTAATTAAATAAAAGAAAAAGAGAAGCTACAAGAAATTGTAAAATTTCAACACCTCAAATTCAAGATTTCCCATTATGTTTTTATACAGTGCTCAATTTGACATGATCTCCAAATATTTCTTTAAAAAAAAAACAACAACAAATAATTAAATGGTGGGAGGCTTAAGTCTTTTCTATTTAAAGAAAAAAAAACCAGCAATATTTTTATTTTCCCACACATTTCACATGGCGTATGTGTGCTGAACCATACAAAAATAACACAGTTGAAATTTTATTTTGAAAATGAAAAACCATATTGAAACATCTACTTAGGGGTGACAAAGTAAATGTTATAATATCCCGCAAATGTTTAATAAAAGGCAAGTTCCTGCTGTCCTTTTAAAGTTAAAAATAAGGCCAAACTACAAGTGCAAGTGCAAAGGGTCATTGTGCTGTATATAAAAAGCTCAGCATGGAAATAGATTCAACAAATGTACAAAAAGCGTTTTCATGCCCAGAAAGAACTGAAGGCATCAAAAAAAAAAAAAAAAAAAAAAAAATGCCCCAGCTACAAATAACGTAGAGCTCAGTTCAAAACGACCAGCAAATTCCTTCCCTAATGCATAGCAAATTAAACTTAATCAACTCCTCTGCAAGGTTGAACAGGCAATCCACCTTTAAATGTCCCCACAAACAAAACCTCAGTACAACAAAAGAGGTTCCAGAGTGTAATAAATACCAAATCCACAGTAGGCGACAGAATCCTTACTGTACACAGCTGAGAAAACCTGCCGTGGGACAATGGATCACATTTCCATATTAAATTATATTTATCACGCTGAAAAATGCTTAAACAAAATCCAGGATTTCTATTGGCCATTTCTGTACCACACTCACTCCCTAAAACCTTTCAAACCTGCTGCGTCCCATTGAAAATGGTTCCCACCCTGTGGTGCTCCGAAGGAGCAGCTAGACAAAGAGCTGGGATGATGAAGAGAGGGCAGGACAACTACCTTCCCCCGTGATTTCAGAAAATAAATCAATAAAAGAGGATAGAATAGCCAAAACATAACCTTGGCATAGGGGATTTCCGGGAAAATCACTGCTGTGACAAATGGCCTGAAGTGAACTCTTCCAGCGGTCAAGAATCCCCAGGAAAGGCCCCTCCCCTCCTTATCTATTGCTCAATTGTACAATACTCGCTTTGAAAATACAACACCCTCTTGGAGCTGGCAAGATGAAAGAGCTTTTCTTCATGATCCTGCAACGCCTATTAATTTTTGCTACAACAGACTCACAGCTGATTAAGAAAACAGAGAGCCAGCCGGGCCTCACGGTCCCATCTCAAGACTTGAGAGAGAAAACGTTAAAAGTGAATGAGCCCCGCTTTTCAGGACAATGTACTGATTTTCATTTTTACGTACTCTAGAGCTGGGAGCCGATGCCCCTCCAATGGCGGGCGATTTGTTTAGCCAGGAAGTTACTTTCCTCCTCAAGACTTCAGGAGCAAGTCTACCAGACTCAGGCACTTACCGAATTACCTTTCCAAATTGTTACGACTCATTCACCACCTCCCGGAGCACAGGTTTAGAAATCAATGGCTTTAGGCACAAAACCAACTGCCCCAGAGTAGACCCACATTTTGATCACCACTGGTAAAGCAATATGATGGAATGGGAAAAGCACAAGGATTCGAGGTGAACCACAGGGCACGCAAATCACGTTACCATGTATCTGTACGTCAATTCCGATGTCATTTAGACTCCCTAGACTCATCAGCAAGTATCACCTGCATTATAAGATGAACGTGAAGTTTCACATGGGATATAATGGATGCCGAGTGCCAAATATGGTAACTAGCATGAAGACTATGGCTTTTGTAAGTTTTGTTTTACAAAGTAGAATAACATACTACTAAAAGTACAGATCTTAATCTTACAGTGCAATGAATTCTGACAGATGTACACACTGTTGTAACCACCACCCCGATCAAGATGGACAGACTGTGGAAATAGACTGTGACCCACATTCAATTTATTCAATTTAAAATTTTCCAGTAACCTCATTTTAAAAAGTTAAAGGAGACAGATGAAATCAACTTAACTATATTTTATTTAACCTACTATACCCCAAAATACTACCATTTCAATCTGGAATTGATTTTAAAAATATTATCAATGTGGTATTTTACATGTTTTTCATAAAGCTTCAATCTGCTGTATATTTCATGTTTGCAACATATCATACTTCGAATTAGCCATAGTTCTTTTCTTTTTTTTTTTTTTCAAGATTTTATTTATTTGACAGAGAGAGACACAGCAAGAGAGGGAACACAAGCAGGGGGAGTGGGAAAGGGAGAAGCAGGCTACCTGCTAAGCAGGAAGCCGGATGCGAGGCTCAATCCCAGGATTCCGGGATCACGACCTGAGCCGAAGGCAGGCACTTCAATACTGAGCCACCCAGGCACCCCTAATTAGCCATAGTTCTAGTGCTTACTAGTCACATGTAGCTAATAGCTATGATATGACCAGTGCAGATATAGACCACAGTCCGAAATTTCCTAAGGTCCTTTCTACCCTATCCTTTTCCTCCCCGCCTTAAGGCAACCACTATGCTGATTTGTCCCCATAGATTAATTCTGCCAATTTCTGAATTTCATAAAAATGATACGTATGCACTTTTTGTGATTGGAATCTTTCAATGAGCATGTTCTTAAGATTCATCTGTGTTGTCCCGAATATCAGTGGTGCATTCCTTTATCTTGCCGAATAGCACTGTACAAATACACCACTATCTGTTCACCTGCTGACCAGCTGACGAACAGCTGGGTTGTCCGCAAATATGTAACCATTAATAAAGCTCAACTGAACATTCTTATGGAGTTTTTTTGTGGACCTGTCTTCATTTACTCAGGTAAATACCTAGAAGTGGAAATGCTGGATCATTAAGTAGGTTTACGTTCATCTTTATCAAAACAACCCACTGGGACGCCTGGATGGTTCAGTCGGTTACGCATCTGACATTGGCTCAGGTCGTGGTCTCGGGGTCCTGGCATGGAGCCCCATGTTGGGCTCCACAGTTAGTGGGGAGTAACTTGTCCCTCTTCCCCTTCCCCTGCTCGCACTCTCTCTAATAAATAAATAAAATCTTTTCTTAAAAGATTTTATTTATTTATTTGATAGACAGAGATCATAAGTAGGCAGACAGGCAGGCAGAGAGAGGGTGAAGCAAGCTCCCTGCTGAGCAGAGAGACCAATGCGGGCTCGATCCCAGGACCCTGAGATCATGACCTGAGCCGAAAGCAGAGACTTAACCCACTGAGCCACCCAAGCATCCTAAACAAATAAAATCTTAAAACAACAACCATCACTACTAAATACTTTCCCACCATGGTTTTATCACTTTATATTCCTGACAATAACATGGGAGATATTCACACCTTCTCTAATATTTGGTATTGACAGTCTTTTTAATTTTAGTGATCACAGAGGTATATAGGTTTCCCTATGACCAATAATGTGGACCTTTTATCATGCCTACTATCCAATCCTAGAACAGCTTCCTTTTTGAAGAGTGGTTTGGACAGAAGAAGGGAGAGTTGTTACAAACACAAGTTCCTATGAAATTACTTGTAATATTAAAATAACGAGACACATTTGCAAGGACTATCTGGGTCACACAAGTAATGTAAATCTAAAGGGCAAAGGGACCACAGCAAATTAGAGCACGTGCTCGTCTACAGGAAGCTGCTAAGTGCTACTTACCACCAAGGGGTCAATGCCATGTGGACAAGCAGGCCAGGTACTGCAAGATACTCCTGCCTCACGAAGAGACACCAGGTATCCATATTTTCATTTTTCATTAATATTAGAATTTAAAATATTAATTCTATGATAATCAAACAAAATAAGCCATACATTTCCAAAATCTGATTTATAGATATGTCAGTTTTTATGAAGACAGACATCCTTAGTATGGTAAACAATGCACCATTCAGGATTGTTATTAATTACTGGTCAAAGAGAACACCTGATAAGACAAGGGTTGGCAACTTCCCAAAGGCAGATGAAATCATTTTGAGTAGCAAGGCAACAATCCCCCAAAGAAAGTCAGAAAGAACTGTCCAGGGCAGCTCCCTCTTTCTTAGCAACCCTTCTATATAACCAAAGACACGCTACCACATTCTTATTCTTAAATGCCTATCCACATCATATACATTTTGTAAGAATGTATGTAACAGCTAATTATGCTTCAGTGGCCATGCCTACCTAGGAGTATCTGCATTATTTGGGGAGAGGAAATGAAAGATGTATGTTGGTACAACAATACAGCTCATTTGGACAACAGTCTGGCTGTTACTCAAATAGCTAAACAGAGAGTGACATAATCCAACACTTCCACTCTTATGTTTCATTTTTCCTGGGTATCTATGTACAAGACCTTGGTTGCGGGAGGGAGAGTGGGGCAGGGAGGGGAGCTGCTCAGTGGGGAGTCTGCTTCTCCCTCTCCCTCTGACCCTCCCCCCGTTCATGCGCACTCACTTGCTCTCTTGCAAATAAATAAAATATTTTTAAAAAGACTTTGTAGGGGTGCCTGGGTGGCTCAATGGGTTAAAGACTCTGCCTTTGGCTCAGGTCATGGTCCCAGGGTCCTGGGATGGAGGCTGCCTCTGGGTCTCTGCTCAGCAGAGAGCCTGCTTCCCTTCCTCTCTCTCTGCCTGCCTCTCTGCCTACTTGTGATCTCTGTCAAATGAATAAATAAAATCTTTAAAAAAAAAAAAAAAGACCTTGTACATGAATGTTTATAGCAGCATTATTCATCACAGCCAAAGTGTGGAAAAAACCAAATGTCCATCACCTAATGAATGAATAAAATGTGGTGTGGCCGTACAAAGCAGTATTACTCAGCTATACAAAGTAATGTATGGATACATGCTACAGCACAGATGAAGCTGGAAAACACTACGCTAATGAAAAGCCAGTCACAAAAGGCCACATACTATAAGCTTCTTTTACGTGAAATGTCCACAACAGGCAAGTCTATAGAGACAGAAAATAGAGGAGCGGTTTCCTAAGGCTGGGGGGAGGGGCATGGAGGGGATGGTGTTTCCTTTTGGGGTCATGAAAATGTTCTAAAATTGACAGTGGAGATGGATGCATGACTCTGTGAATATTCAAAAAGCCACTGAACTGTACACCATAAATGGGTGAAATGTAGACTGTGTGGATTGTATCTCAATAGGGCTATTTAACAAGTCAGCTTTCTTTTTAAATAAGAAAAAAACTGAGAGCTGCAGGTGAGCCACAGAGCCTCTCCCTTCTAGACCCAGATGTTCTTTCCCTCTGCCACGGAATTGCTGCGTGAGGTTTAGAGAAGGACTCCTTTGCTGCCGTCTATCTCTCCCCTCCCTTATTTCCAAATTTCAAATACACTGAGTGTACTTAACGCAGTGTTCTCCCCGACTACACTGTGAATTCCTAGGCCAAAAGTGTCTTATAAATCTTCATATCCAGAGAGCCCTGCACATCCCAGCTTAAATTGTCAGTATTTTTATTTTAAGGTGAATGTTGTTTCCTGCCCAAGGAATCCTTGCCTACTATTTGCTGTTGCAGTGGCCGTGGGGTTTGAGGGGGAAGCCACACCATCCCCTCTCCCCTTGCTCTCTTCCCCACCTCCAATCATCAGACAATGAATAGATGACATCTTGGCAGAAGCCTTCTGAAAGGCTACCCATCATTTCTACCTGAACATCTTCAGGAACAGGCGAGGGACTGCATGAGATTATGACATAAATAGGATCTCTTTTACATTTAGACCCATAAATCTCTAAAGCAAAACAATGACATTTTTAAAATATAAAATAAAAGCAAACCAAAAAAAAAAAAAAAGCTGAAGTTTGGGTTTAATAAGATCTCAAGCAAACAAGATGAACTTTAAAGGCACTCATAATAATAATACACAAATGATTTAAAAATAAAACTAATTAAGGGGCACCTGGGTGGCTCAGTCGATTAAGCATCTGACTTCAGCTCATGTCATGATCTCAGGGTCCTGGGATGGGGCCCTGGGTTGTGCCTGCTTGTCCCTCTACCTTTCCCTATGCCCCCCCCCATGCTTGTATACACTCTCTCTCAAATAAATAAAATGTTTAAAAAAATTTTTTTAAATAAAATTAATTTAAAGTACAGTAACTTTTTACAACTTCCACTTAAAAACTCATATTGAATTAAATCACCACCCTGCCTCCTTTATTAGTAATTCTCCAAAGCCCTAAAGCTAAACTTACACTGGGCAAATTCACTATGAGGCAACAATTTAGATCTTTCCTTAATGACAGCTTGTAATTTGGGGCATAAGGGATTATGGGCTCCTGGTAGCAAGCACAATGATCATAACAAGCAATGCTACCAGGAGTTAATGAAGTAGCAATACAACTGAACTGTTCTCCCCAGTAACAAACAATACTGCCTGAAACTTGGGTACAAATAGCTACATTCCATCTCTCAGGCTCAGGTAAACATGGAAAATTACTACAAAAGTAAGTTAACTATTTAATAAGATCATTAAAATAGGGGTGCCTGGGTGGCTCAGTGGGTTAAAGCCTCTGCCTTCTGCTCAGGTCATGATCACAGGGTCCTGGGATAGAGCCCCACATCAGGCTCTCCGCTCAGCAGGGAGCCTGCTTCCTCCTTCATTCTCTGCCTGCCTCTCTGCCTACTTGGGATCTCTGTCTGTCAAATATTTATTTATTTTATTTTATTTATATTTATTTTAAAAAATCATTAAAATATCCTTAAAACTCTAAAATATTTATTCTAAGAAAACAATCCAAAAGGAACTTAAATTTTACAAGGTAATTACTTCTTAGACTACTAAACATACAGACAGAAAAGTTGGTGGGGAGGCACCTACGTGGCTCAGGTCATGATCTCAGGAATTGAATCCCCTAGCCAGCTCCGTGTTCAGTGGGGAATCTGCTCGGGATTTTCTCTTTCCGTCTACTCTCTCTAAAACAATAAATCTTTTAAAAAAAAAGGAAAAAGGGAGAAGCAACTTAAAAGTCAACCAAGAATGAATTATTTGTGGGGCACTCGGGTGGCTTAGTTGATGGAGCAACCAACTCTTGGTTTCAGCTCAGGTTGTGATCTATCTCAGGGTTGTAAGATCAAGCCCCACATCGGGCAGTGCACCCAGCACAGAGTCTGCTTGTCCCTCTCTCCCTCTGCTCCTCCCCCCACTCTCTTTCTCTTTCTCTCTTTCTCAAATGCATAAATTAATAAAATCCTTTAAAAAAATTTTTAAGAAATGGGTATGATGCATAAACAATGAATCTTGGAACACTGAAAAAATAAAATTAAGTAAAAAAAATGAAATGTATTATTTGATTACTTATGATAATTTTACTCAGTGGAATGTAATTAAGTCATTAAAATATGTAGCAACAGGGCACATGCGTGGCTCAGTCAGTTAAATGTCTGCCTTCGGCTCAGGTCATGATCCCAGGATCCTGGGATTAAACCCCACATCAGGCTCCCCGCTCAGTGGGGAGCCCACTTCTCCCTCTCCCCCTGCTTGTGCTCTGTCAAACAAACAAATAAATCTTTTAAAAAATTTTTTGAAATATGTAGAACATCAAAACTATTTCTAGCAAAATGTAAAGTAAATAGAGAAGATGGAAATAAAAAATATGTATGTAAAAATACAATGGAAAGGAAAATAAACAAAATGAAAATGCTTTTGTGAAAAGCTGATGGAGACTACTTTTTTCATTATTCAAAGTAAATGTGATACTATAAAAACCAAATGTCTTTAAAAGTGATATAAAAACATTCAACACGTCTTTAAATTACAAAATCTAATTTTTCACCAGTAAAAACACTAAAAATTAATCTAGTTTAGCTCAAAACATCTCTTTCATTTGGATCTTTATGTGAACGCTAAATTATATAAACTCTTGCAGTAAACTAATCACAAAGGAAATGGAGGAGAAGGGTGGGGAATGAGTCCAAATGTCATGCTCACAAAACGATCTCTCCAATAATATCACACTGTAACTAGGTCAACTGAACACAAACATGACTAACAAAAACACATAGTGGTCATTTGTGAATTACCTCTCAACAAAGCTAGGCTTTTTTTTAAAAAGTGACTAAGACAGAGACTTTGAATTGAGACAGACCTGGGTTTGAATTCTGACTCTACCACAAGTTAGCCATATGACCTTGGGCAATTAATTTAACTACTGTTAGCTTCCCAGAAGACAATAGTACCTTTTAGGTAGAGGGCTTCTTTAAGTAAGATTAAATGAGATAATAGTGACTGTAATATATAATGGTTACTATATAGAAAACACTCAGTAAAACAACAGATGCTTACTAATACTATTACTAAAACATCTCTAATAGTTTTCCATAAACTGATGAAAACATTCAGCTAATTTCATTAAAAATAAAGAAAATGTAATATGTGGACAAATGGAACAAATGGTAAAATGGAACTTACAAGTCTTTATCTGGTATTTCACATGGTTTGATAAGCTCTGTACTAAAAGGCCCATTAAAAAGCTCGTGATTTCCCAGTCTCCTTTACTTTGATGTATGAGAACAAAACTGTTTTACTAATCATTCCTACAGGAGCAAAATGTAACTTGGCTGACAAGGCGAGTTAAAAGCTATGAAGAAGAGACTATTCAAAGGATCACAGTAGACATTTCTCCAAAAAGATAAAAAAGTGGCCAAGAAACACAAGGAAAGATGCTCACTATCATGAGTCATCAGGGAAACACAAATCAAAGCCTTAGGAGATACACTTCACACTCACTAGGATGGCTACAGTTAGAAAAAAAGAAAGGGCAGCTAAGAAGTGTTGCTAGGGATGAAGAGAAATTAGAATCTTCATACACTGCTGATGGGAATGCAAAATGGTACAGCCACTTCGGAACACAGCCCGGCCATTTCTTCAATGGTTAAACACAAAATAAGCATGTGACCTAGCAATTCCATTCCTAGGTGTATACCTCCCCAAAATGAAAACATAGGTCTACACCAAAATATGTACACCAATGTTCACAGCAGCATTATTCAGAACAGACAAAAAGAAGGGAAAAAACCTAAACGTTCATTAACTAATAATGGACAGAACAGGGGAGCCTGGGTGGCTCAGTGGGTTAAAGCCTCTGCTTTCGGGTCAGGTCATGATCCCAGGGTCCTGGGATCGAGCCCCACATCGGGCTCTCTGCTCAGCAGGCAGCCTGCATCCCCCCTCTCTCTCTGCCTGCCTCTCTGCCTACTTGCAACTTCTGTCAAATAAATAAAATCTTTTTAAAAAAATGGACAAAACAGAATTACCCTGTAGAATATTATTCAACCATTAAAGAAATGAGGTATTGATACATGACACAACACGGATGAACCTTGAAAACATGTTAAGTAAAAGAAGCCAGTCACAAAAAAAAATGTACTGTATGATTCCATTTTTAAAAAAATTTTTATTTATTTATTTTGACAGAGAGAGAGAGAGAGAGACAGAGCAGAGGAATGGAGAGAAGGAGAAGCAGACTCCCCACTGAGCAGGGAGCCTGATGGGGGCTCCATCCCCAGACCCTGGGATGATGACCTGAGCCACCCAGGAGCCCCTGTATGATTCCATTTATGTAAACTGTCCGGAACAGGCAAATCCATAGAGACAGAAAGTAGATTCATGGTTGTCTAGAGCTAGGGCAAATGTGAAGGGTGGGGGAGGGGTGACAGCTAAAGGGTACAAGGTTTTTTTTGTGGAGGTGGTAAAATGTTCTAAAATGGATTGTAGTGATGACTGTAGAACTCTGTACTAAATCCATCAAATTGTAAACATTTAAATGGATAAAATAAACAGCATGTGATTTATAGCTTAATAAAATTTTTTTTAAAATACTTTATTTGTCAGAGAGAGAAGGAGAGAGAGAGCACAAGCAGGGGGAGTGGCACGCAAAGAGAGAAGCAGGCTCCCCACTGACCAAGGAGGCCGATGAGGGGCTTGAACCCAGGACCCTGGGATCATGGTCTGAGCCAAAGGCAGACGCTTAGCCAACTGAGCTACCCAGGCGTCCCAATAAAACTTTTTTTTTTAAAGAGAGAGAATATTGCTTTTCAGAGACATAACTTTATATTAAGTGAAAAAGAAACGGGGCGCCTGGATGCCGTCGTCAGTTAGGCAACCGACTCTTGATTTCTGTTCAGGTTATGATCTCAGGATTGTGATATCAAACCCTGAGTAGGGCTATGCACTCAGCAGGGAGTCTGCTTAAGATTCTCTCTCTCCCTCGGCCCCCCGCCCCCCCTCGAGTGTGCAAACTTGCTCTCAAATAAATCAATAAATCTTTTTTAAGAAGAAGAAAATTAAAGCAAAAAGTGATGAGATTAGAAAACTGAAAGGAAAAAACATGGAAAAGATAATGCAAGACTATTAATTTTCCTTTGAAAATGACAAACCCGGGGCGCCTGGATGGCTCAGTGGGTTAAAGCCTCGGCCTTCAGCTCGGGTCATGATCCCAGAGTCCTGGGATCAAACCCATCAGGCTCTCTGCTCAGCAGGGAGCCTGCTTCCTCCTCTCTCTCTCTGCCTGCCTCTCTGCCTACTTGTGATCTCTGTCTGTCAAATAAATAAATAAAATCTTAAAAAAAAAAATGACAAACCCTCTGCTTGAAGATAAAAGTATTTTATTTCACGCTCATATTTTTCAAGGGAAAGAAGCCTCAAAATAACAAAAGAAAGTCAGACTTGGAGAAGGTCCTGGATCTACTTTCCTTCTCTTTCACTTATGAGTCATGTGACCTTGGAAAGTTACTTAAATTGCCAGAGCCACTGTTTCTCCAGTATTAAATGATTCCCCATATCACCAAATGTCTAAATTCATATTAGGTGTAACTTGTAAAAAGTAGTTCAGCCAATTAAAAAAGAAAAAAAGGTGTGAAGTCCTGAATCAATGTATCTATAGTGTTAAGAGTAAGTTTCTTGGGGTACCTGGATGGCTCAGTGGGTTAAGGCCTCTGCCTTCAGCTTGGGTGGTGATCCCAGGGTCCTGGGATCAAGCACCTTATCAGGCTCTCTGCTCAGTGGGGAGCCTGCTTCCTCTTCTCTCTGCCTGCCTCTCTGTCTGCTTGTGATCTCTGTCAGATAAATAAATAAAATCTTAAAAAAAAAAAAAAAAAGAGTAAGTTTCTTTTCCGGTTCCAAAATGGAAACTACATTCTTGTCTTTATGGTTCAGAAAGATTCCTAGGACTTCCCCTTACATTTTTGTCTAGTAAAGCAGCATCGAAGAAACCCACACAGGAAACACAATCTCCACCTTCATAGAGTTGGCAATGACATGGAATCCATCCTTTCAATCTCTCATTGGAGGCCATGAGAAATGATTAAGGAGGGGGAATTGCAGGCTTAATTTAACCCTCCAGAAAAATGAATTTCATAAAAACTGAGGAGTCCAGGATAGACCTTAAGAAAAAGAGCTCTACTTACTTACAAAAGGCAAGGATGGGAAAGCCCAGCAAAATTCAATTTGGAATGGTTTTCCAAATGAGGCACTTTCTAAAAGTTAGGGTTATTCAATTTTACTCTTTTCCTTATTGGTTTTTAAAATTTCATTGTTTTTGGCTTTCTATATTCTTTTCTTTAAAGATTTTATTTATTTATTTGACAGAGAGAGACACAGAGAGTAGAGGGAACACAAGCAGGGGGAGTGGGAGAGGGAGAAGCAGGCCTCCTGCTGAGCAGGGAGCCTGATGTGGGGCTCGATCCCAGGACCCCAGGATCATAACCTGAGCCAAAGGCAGATACCTAATGACCGAGCCACCCAGGCGCCCCAGCTTTCTATATTCTTAATTATATTTGACAGTCAAGGATCTAAAAAGCAGTGGATAGACAAATTACTACCAAATGCTACTGGGAAACAGATTTATAACTATGTTGAATATTTTCATTCTTGAAACTCTTGGCAACCATCAATTGCTTCACACATGATATCAATTAGAAGACAGAATACATGGCCTCAAAGAACGCATACTGGCTTCTATGGATAGCATGCTGGCAAGAAAAAAAAAAAAGATTAGCCCAAAATTTGTAAATGTGTCCTGGCAAGAGCCACCAAATTGAGTATATTTTGCAACTTTAACACACACCACAGGACATAACAGCAGCAACTTCACAAACAATGAACACATACAAAAAAGGTTTGGAATGGCTTAAACAAAATACAAGGATCAATTACTACCGTCAAGATTCATCAAGGGGAAATAGATTATGTCTATTTATTTAAATGAACATAAAGCTATTACAAAACATTTTTTTAAAAAGAATATTTCTATTGCCAAAATTAACTGTGATATAGCCAATTTCAACAAATTCCACAACTCAGGAAAAAAAAAACAATTCCACAACTCAAGACACTTGTACTATCTATAAGGACAAGATGGTAAATAACACTAAGTACCTCTGGTACTTTCTTATGAGTTAATCAGCATCTACAGGCAACAGAGCCGTGTTAACAGCGGAGGATGGGTGGAGAACACAAAGGAATTACGGACACGGTAAGACAAAATTACCATCTGTTAGAGGAGAAAAGGTTAATTTTGGAAAGGACTTGATTCCTGTTTGGAAAAAATAATGACCAGGAAATCCTCCAAAACGGTAACACTGATCACCCTTTGGAGGGGAAAGTATAGAATCCTCTCTTCTCTCAAAGCTCCTATTTAAAAACTCATTTCCAAAAGAGGTTTAGAATTCTTTATCAGGAAAGCAAGATCATTATTCAAGTGACACTTGCCAATTCCAGATGACTAATGGAAACAATAACAAACAACAGTCATTGGTTTTGTGTAGTTGTCCCCTGCTGCAGCAGCCCTCTGCTAGGAGACCCTAACAGCTCTGTCCACCGGTGCGCCCAGGCTCTAGAGGTACAGGCCTCAGCACACACCGGTTCCTGAACAGTGATGGTGCTCACTCTCTGCTAAAGGAAGTATCTACCCAAAAGAGCAGTCTCATATCAAGTTCAGTCTCATATCAAGATCCTGAGTAAACAACTGCCCTCGTAGGTCTATTTTCCTCATCTATAAAATGGCATTATAATCCCCATACTGCAGAATTAATGAGGAGCATAAATGGAAAGTACTTAGCATAAGAACATGAGCATATAAACACGAGTACAGTCACTGCCGGTTTTATTATACCATTACATTCATTACTGTACCAACCATAACTGCCAACGCTAAGAGAATTCCACAAAGTCTCCTTGACAAAAAGAGTCCAGTTGTGTAAGTATGTCTCACTGCGTCAAAACCTTTGGTTAGGGTCATCAGTGATCTTTGACATCACTATCACATTTCTCCAAAATGCTTAAGATTCTGTCTGCTGAGCTGTCAACTGGGGAGTAGGCTTAAGCTCAGAAAATTGTTAGAGGTGCAAGTCTGACATCCATTCATCCTACCCAAACTAGTGACTAGGAAAGAAAGGATCCTTTGCCAGTCTTCAAGCCAACCATAATTTCTGCGGGCTATAAAGCTGCCATGGGTGTATGCCAATCTCTTCACCTCCTTTGCTTCTACAGCGTGCTAATCACAAACCTAAGAAGCAGATTTACTTATGAGTTCTCCTAGGAGCGTAACTGTCCCGTGTTACAAATAACACAGGAAATAAAGAACAAGGGAAAATAAATAACAAGGGAAAACAGAGTGGTTGTCTCTAGCCTCTAGAGAATGTCTGCGGGACCAGATGTTTCAAGAAAGAATCTGGCTAAACTCACTCCCTAACAAAATTCTCTGGGAGTGAACATTCAGCACTCAATTAACTGCATCTAAACTTATGTCCTTGTAACAAGTATGGTGCATCCAGTAAGTAATTTCTTCAAAAGGATCCAAAACAAGGTTAAAAAGCCTACCTCCGCTTGGCAGAGCGCGTGAAGACCTTGGAGCACCAAAGCTGCCGGAGTGGCTTGATCAGGCTTGGTGCACTCGTTCAACACCTGGGAAACGGCTGCCAACATATCTGCACCGTGTTGGTAGGGCCTACGCGAAACAATAGTTTAGAAACAAGATTAAAGCTGAAGAGCACTCTCCCCCTCCCAGGACTTTTGCCTGATCAAAAAGCTTTAGAGCTTTCTTTACCCTTACATCCATTAAATGTTGACCCGCACATACGAACATATGTTTTCTGCCAAGATTCGCATCATCGTTGTCCTGCTGTAACGTAAGGCTCATTTTTGATAAAGAAATATTATCCAAGCAAGAGGACACTTGCTAACAAATTGTCTTCTCCCTAAACTGTAAATGCTATTGCCTGGATTGACAAAAATTCAAGTCTGAAATAATGGTGAAAAGAACTGACTTACCTCATTGAGATTATCAGTAAAGATAGAGCTATCCCTGCCTGCCAGATGCTCTGGTACCAGCCACTGACTACAAAAGCAGGGATTGGAGATGAGAAGATAATTTATTACAGCAGGGATAGTCAGGTGGTTACACCTATCACAGTAACGATGCCGAATCGTTATGATGATAAAAGTAATGATATGAATCATAACTGACAAAACCCCCACTTCACGCCCAGCACGACACTGGATTCACTGACTCCTCCATCTCCCCTTCTTCTCCGCTTTCTTCCACATGCAGTATGCTAGCCCCAGAATGACTGGAACTTCTCAAAGAAATGCTCAGGTCCATCCTCGGCTTTCCTCATAACCGTTGAGTGACAGAACAGTTTCCGCTAACAAACTCCCAATTGATGAAATCTGCCTGGCTGGATTCTACCATTTCACTGTCTGGAAAACAGTAATCATTTTCCAAAACTGGAAAACTTTGGCAGACCTTGAGGTGGAATACGGAATGAGTTATCAACAGACTCTGACCTGCTCTGATACCTAACTTCTCCAGACACTGAGCTTTAACGGTGTAAAATCAAAATGTCGGCTAATAACCCTTCGTCTCTAAAATGTCGTCCACGCCAGTAGCTCAAGAGAATCCACACACCCAGGTCTTGGGTTTCATGTGTGTGACTTGTACTGTGAAGCTATGTTGGCGTTGCCAAAAGGCTGAACTTAGAAAAGAGGCAGAACTGCTGAGAAGTAGATACATCCTGACCCCAAATCTGAAACAAGAATCGTCCACATTACCAGCTTCAGGATAATCCCAAATCTATATCAGCCGAGTCATTTCCCCAAATACCTTCATGACTTCCTCCCCTCTAGAGCATACGTCAGGATTAAAGATCAGGCCGCCTTTGTAATAATTCTAGTAATCAATTCTAGACAGAGTCACAAATGAGATCTTCCCTATTCAAACTCCTTTTAATAATTAGGCATAACACAGGGAAAATATAAAAAAGAACAGCTGACTATAGTGACGCCTGGGTGGCTCAGTTGGTTAAGTGTCTGCCTTCAGTTCAGGTCATGATCTCAGGGTCCTGGGATCAAGTCCTGCATCAGGCTCCCATCTCAGCAGGGAGCCTGCTTCTCCCTCTGCCTGTGACCTCTCACTTTGACCAAAATAAATAAATAAATAAATCTTCAAAAAAAAAAAAAAAAGAATAAGAACAATTCATTATAGTCCACTGCTTAGGTTCAGGGATTTGTATACCAAAAAAAAAAAAAACCCAGAAAACATAGCATCACGTTTTTTATCATAATATTGAAGTATTATCCAGAAAAGGATATGAATTTCCTATAAATCTAGATACAAGGCTAGATCTGAAATAAAAAGACATGCTTGCTTCTCAAAGTTATTATCCAATCTAACTAAGTTCTATAATAAGAAAACTGGAACTGAAAATTAATTTATTCTTACCCAAATACCCTCTATCATTCTTAGGTTTTTCCTTACAATAAAAAAATTAAGAGCAAAGGAATATTTCATGATATCCACTCCCAAGGATTAAGCGCATCTTACCTTTGCTTACATATGTCTCTGATCGATGCTGCTTTGGCGATGAGTTTTTCCCACTGGACTTCCTTGCCCACGGACAGAGAAGGCACATCGGACATGGCCATGAAACGCTGCAGTTCAGGGTAGACACGATCCTAAGAAGGGAATTTCATAAAAAAGGTAATTTCCCAACTGGAGTTGAATAATCATTTTACATAGTATTTTTACCTCCAAATCCCACATTTGCATCGCTAATTGTAATGCATTTCTTCTAATCAGCAGCAAAGAATGCTTTTGTGATTGCTGGGGATTTTCTTACAGGCCCATGTACTGTTCATTTCATAAGACAAGAAAAAGGTAGCTGAATCTCACCCTAATTACAAAGGCACTAATCACATATAATCATATTTCTATTACTTTTTACATACAGATGGAAAAATAAAGTTCAGAATTAAGGAAATACCTTTTTTTCTATTTTCAATTTCTCTTTGAGAGTCAATCACCACCGACTGCATTACATATCAAAAGCAGCATGCTAAACCAAAATTTCTGAATGCAATCACTCCACAGCAATGCCTGAATGCAATGCCACTCCACAGCCCTACTGCATCAAAGTACTGTCACACACACTGACAAAACTAGTTTGCTTTAGTGAACCCTTTCACTAAAGGGTTCACATGTTTAATACACAAGTGTACACCTGAGCTTACCTGCTTTTCCCACAAAGATGTCAACAAGCGCAGAGTGACAGGTCTTAGTTGTGGAGTGGTTCCAAGAAGTTGGATCACTCGTAGAATCTGTCCTATACACACCTAAAAAATATTGAAGAAACTCTGGTTTCTCAAATGTGAATGTAGGTAATCCCAAAGTGATGCCAACAATGTGAAAATCCCTTATCACAGAATAAAGACTAAAACAGAAGCCAACTACAATACAACCCATCTTCTCAGAGGTCGGCGGCAGTTTTGGGGAGGGGCTAGCTAGCAAACCTGGGGGCATAAGACCTTATCTCAAACAACAGCCTATGGGGAAAATTGGCTATTAAATGATTTCAAAGTATTAATTCTTAAAATACCATAATAAATACTTCTGGCCCAACAAGAGAAGAGAAGAGAAGAGCAGAGCAGAGCAGTCATGGCAAAATTAAGGGCTCAAAATTCAATGTATTAGGCATGCCTCACTCTCTTTTTTGTCCCCAGGCAAACTGTTTAATATACAAACCTTGTGAACACCAAGGGTAGGTAAAGTATACAAGATGTCATTATATAATACGGGTTCCAGTGGTCTTCCCAATTTGAACATTAAAACCGGAATCAAATTTGGTACCTAAAAGGAATGTAAAGAATGTATTTGTTATGCCTTCAAAGGAAATAGATCTGTAATGCAATCATTATTTTTTCTTCAAAAGAATAATGGGAATATATAAAACTTTGAAGACTTAAAAAAATGTTAGCTAGCCATTTGTTATCAGTGGTAATTTCATAGTACCACTACCAGTCTATCTCTTTTATAATGATCTGCCAAATACCAATCAAAATGGTTTTCTTTTTTTTAAGATTTTATTTATTTATTTATTTGTCAGAGAGAGAGAGAGAGAAAGACCCCACGCACAAGTAGGCAGAGTGGCAGACAGAGGTGGGGAGAGAAGCAGGCTTCCAGATGAGCAAGAAGCCCGATGCAGGACTCGATCCCAGGACCCTGAGATCATGACCTGAGCCGAAGGCAGCAGCTTAACTGACTGAGCCACCCAGGCATCCCCAAAACTGGTTTTCTTAAAAAAGCATGACATTAACTCTCAGAAATACAAATGTAGTTAAAACATATCCTGCTCCAAAGAAGTCTACAGTTCTAATAAGAAGCTAAAACACACTGGGGCGCCTGGGTGGCTCAGTGGATTAAGCCGCTGCCTTCGGCTCAGGTCATGATCTCAGGGTCCTGGGATCGAGCCCCGCATCGGGCTCTCTGCTCCGCAGGGAGCCTGCTTCCTCCTCTCTCTCTGTCTGCCTCTCTGCCTACTTGTGATCTCTCTCTCTGTCAAATAAATATATAAAAAATCTTTAAAAAAAAAAAAGGAAGCTAAAACACAGGATATATAAACATCAAATAACTGTGCAGTGAAACTGTTATTCCAACATAAAATAATTAAAATTAGTTGTACTGTAAGGGGGTAGTTAATGAACAAAAATTCGTCTCCAGATGTCCGTTTTAATCCTTCTGCATAACACAATAAAAAGAGAAGTGCAATTCATTTGTGGATCAAAAAATATAATACTGCCAAGACAGCAATGTTTTCCAAATAGATCTACAGATTCAGCACAATCCCATCAAAATCTTAGCTGGCTTATTTGCCAGAATTGAAAAATTGATTCTAAAAATCGTGTGGAAAAGCGAGGGATCCCAAATAGCCAAACGACCTTGAAAAAGGACAAAGTTTGAGACTCAAACTTCTCAATTTCAAAATTCACTACAAAGCTACAGTAATCAAACAAGTGTGGTAGCAGCATTAACAACAAAAAATATAAATCAATGATGGGCACCTGGGTGGCTCAGTTGGTTAGGCCGCTGCCTTCGGCTCAGGTCATGATCCTAGGGTCCTGGGATCAAGTCCTACATTGGGCTCTCTGCTCAGCGGGGAGCCTGCTTCTCTCTCTGCCTCTGCCTGCCTCTGCCTACTTGTATGTGCATGCTCTCTCTCTCTCTCTCACAAATAAATAAAATCTTAAAAAATATATATATATATATATACACACACACATATATATATATATAAATCAATGAAACAGAACTCAGAGTCTAGGAATAAATCCTTATATTCATCTTCTATTGATTTTTGATAAATATGCCAAGAAAAATGGAGAAAGAAGAGTCCCTGAAAAATGGTGCTGGATTTCAACAACTAGATATCCACATACGAAAGAATGGATCTGGGCCCTTTTCTCACACAACACATAAAAATTAACTCACAATAAATTTTAGACCCAAATGTAAAGGCTAACACTATCAAACTCTTAAAGAAAATATAATAGTAAATCTTTGTGACCTTAGATTAGACAAAGCCTTCTTAGATATGACACCAAAAGCAAGTGCATCTGAAGAAAAAAATAGATTTCTTCAAATTAAAAGTATTTGTCCTTCGAAGGATAGTACAAAGAAAATGAAAAGACAACCCACAAAATGGGGGCAAATTTATTTTACAAATTGTCTAATAAGGGATTTGTATCCAGAATACGTAAAGAATTATCATAATTCAATAATGAAAGGACAAATAACTCAATTCTAAAAGAGCAAAGGATCCAAAGAAGATAAATGTTAATAAAGACAGGGATATTCAACCATCATCAGCCATGACACAATTGCAAATCAAAAGCAGAATGACATACCATTTAATATCCAATAGGATCTATTATTTAAAAAAAGATAATAGCAAATGTTGGTAAGGATATGGAGAATATGAAACCATCATACACTCCTGGTAGGAATATAAAATGGTGCACCCCTTCAGAAAACAGTTTGGTAGTTTATCAAATGTTTAAACAGAATTACCATATGATCTAGCAATTCTACTTCTAGATATCTATATACCCAAGAGAAATGAAAACATATCCACATAAAAAACTCCTACATAAATGTTCAGAGTGACATAACTCACAATAGCCAAATAGTAGAAACAACCCAAGTGTCCATCAACTGATGAACTGATAAAGGAAATGTAGTGTAGTCATACAATGGAAATATTGTTCAGCCATAAAATGGCAAAGGAACCTTGCAAACATCATGCCAAGTGTAAGAAGCCTGTCACAAAAGACTACATATTGTATGATTCCATTTACATGAAATGTCCAGAATAGGTAAATCTAAAGAGACAGAAAGTAATTGCTTAAGATTGGAAAGGTGTAGAGGGAAATGGGGAGTGATTGCTAATGGGTACAAGGTTTCTTGGGGGGGATAATGCAAATGTTCTCAAATTATTTATAATTACATTTGCACAGCTCTGTGAATATACTAAGTCACTGAACTGTAAATTTTGAAAGGATGAATTACACAGCATATATAGAACATAAAGCATATATCTTAATAAAGCTATTTTTAAAAATTCAATTCAAAATCTACAAGTGAATACTTACTATAAACCTATTAATGGCACAACGTAGCTCCAAAATATTTTTCTTCCAGCGCATTTCACACTTTTGCTGTCTAAAATGTTAAATTTCCTCTATCTGCTGTAATCTTAAAAAGCCTGTTCCTTCTAAGCTGAGGAAGACATCTACTTTAATTCACTTTCAAGAAGGAAGAAAAATCCTCTACTAACCTGCTAACCAAAAAGTCATGGTTAAACATTAATTCATTAATGAGCCTGACCATGATACGCCACGGCAGCATTTGGAGCTACGCATGTAATGGCTGGACTCACAGCACACAGGCAGAATTGATGTTTTAACAAGTGTTGGGGCTCTATTAGAACACAGGTTCCACCACCCTACCTTGAGCAAATAAAGGGAGACAAATTTTTGAACTGGCTTCTTATTCCCCATTTTAATTAAAAACAAAAGGTTATCTTAGATTGCATTGCCCAAGTTTCAATTACCCCTTCTGTTAAGATTTCTACTAAGACACTTTGACAAATTCTTAGTTCTGGGAAGGCAATCAGTACATTTACTGACATTTTATAAAATAGTACATTTAGCCATATGGTTTTAAACAACTGTTTTAATTATATTGTCAGAAAAGAAATAAAGTACTCTATTTATGTTGAAGAGTACAGGTTGTTGTTATTTTCTTTATAAGCCTCAGACTTAAAGAAGTATGACTGGTGTTTATTTTTTCCTCGTGGAGTTCATTAATGAAAAAACCTAAGTGAGAAAATTTTACTGTGCCTATCTTAAGCTTAATACAGTTCAAAGGCTATTAGACCCCAAAGTAAATTGTCAAACACGATGGAGTATTATGCCTCCATCAGAAAGGATGAATACCCAACTTTTGTAGCAACATGGACGGGACTGGAAGAGATTATGCTGAGTGAAATAAGTCAAGCAGAGAGAGTCAAGTATCATATGGTTTCACTTATTTGTGGAGCATAACAAAGAACATGGAGGACATGGGGAGATGGAGAGGAGAAGGAAGTTGAGGGAAATTGGAAGGGGAGATGAACTCTGAAAAACAACCTGAGGTTTTGAAGGGGCGGGGGTGGGAGGTTGGGGGAACCAGGTGGTAGGTACTGGGGAGGGCACGTACTGCATGGAGCACTGGGTGTGCTGCAAAAACAATGAGTACTGTTACACTGAAAATAAATAAATAAATTAAAAAAGAAAAGAATGGGAATTCTAAAAAAAAAAAAAAAAGCCAATGGGAAAAACAAAATAGGGGAAAACACAGATACAAATATATACATATGGAAAATATTTTTGCATAAAGTATGAACTGTTGTTTTCCTAATGAAGTTACATATGTACTGATTGACTTACTTGAGATGTAATGATGAACTACTGATTCCTCTGCTTTTTTAAAGATTTTATTTATTTGAAAGAGAGAGAGAGAGAGAGAACAATTGGGGGAGGGTCAGAAGCAGAAGCAGATTCCCCACTGAGCAGGGAGCCTGATGGAGGACTCAATCCCAGGACCCTATGATCACGACCTGAGGCAAAGGCAGACACTTAACTGACTAAGCCACCTAAGCACCCAATTCCTCTACTCTTGAGCATTCCACTGTGAGGCAGAAAAAAAGAATGAATTCTCTGACTTTCAATTTAATATAAGCTGGGAAGTGCCCTATAATTCAGTCTCATGATCTTCTGGTTTCAGAAAATTCTATGCTTTTGCTTCCCTCCTTCAGAATTCAAGTCAATGATAAACAATTGATTTAGAATGATGGGAGTGGTGCCTGGGTGGCTCAGTTGGTTAAGCAACCAAACCCTGATTTTGGCTCAGGTCATATCTCTGGGCTGTGAGATCAAGTCCTGGGTCAGGCTCCCTGGTGGGCATGGAGCCTCCTTAAGATTCTCTCCCTCTGCACCTCTCTCTCCCTCTTTAAAAAAAAAGGTTTAGATTAGAATGATGGGATTATTAAAGAGCCCCCCCCCACCATAAGACTATTAGCAGATTTCTCAGCCAAAAATCATATAGGCAGAAGGGATGCTAGATAAGATATTCAAAGTGCTGAAAGAAAAAAAACAAACAGGAATATTATAACCAGCAAAACTTTCTTTCAAAATGAAAGAGAAATACTTTTTCAAATAAACAAAGATGAGGGAGTTCACCCATCAGAACTGCCTTTCAAGAAATGTGAAAGGAAACCCTTCAAGTTGAAATTAAAGGCTATCAGCAACAGAAAAGCTTATCAAAGTATGAATCTGAGTGATAAAGGTAAATAAAGAGAAGAACATAGAATACTATAATACTGTAATGATAGTACATAAATCACTTTAAAATCTTATATGGGAGTCAAAAGGAAAATATTTAAGTGACAAATCTACAAAAATATATCAGTGGATACACAATACAAAAAGATGTGATTTGTGACAACAATAACAAAGTGTGGAGAGAATAAAAAGAGCTTCTATATGCAACAGGTTAAGTTGTTAACAGATTATAATACACTGTTACAGCTATAAGATGTTTTCTATAAGCCCCATGGTAACCACAAACAAAATACCCACAGAAGATACAAAAAAAGATAATGAGTAAGGAGTCAAAGCATGTCACTACAAAAAAATAATAATCAATGAACCACAAAGTAAGATAGAAACAGAGGAAATGAGGGACAAAAAGCTGTAAGAGCAGGGCACTTGGGTGGCTGTGACTTAAGTGTCCAACTCTTGCTTTCAGCTCAGGTCATGATCTCAGGGTCCTGAGATCAAGCTGGGCATCGGGTTCCCTGCTCAACAGCAAGTCTGCTTGAAGATTCTCTTCCTCTCCCTGAACTTGCTCTTTTTCTCAAAAATAAATGAGTACATCTTTTTTTTTTTAACAAAGGCTGTAAGACTCAGAAAATAATGAACAAAATTGCAATATTAAAGCTTTCTCAATTTGTGATCACCTTAAATGTAAATGAGTTCAACTCCCACATCAAAATACAGAGAGGCTGACAGGATAAAAACCAAGATACAAATATATGCTGACTACAAAAGATTTACTTCACATTTAAGGACACACACTGGTTAAAAATGAATGGGTAAAAGAAGATATTCTAAGCAAATGGTAACCAAAAGGGAGCAAGGACAGCCATATATTCATACCATATGACAAATACTTTAAGTCAACAACTGTCATGAGAAACAAAGATGTTATGATAAAAAAGGGTCAATTCGCCAGGAAAATAATGATAAATATATAAGTATCCAACATCAGAGCAATATATGTAAGCCCAAATATACACAGCAAACATTTATAGAACTAAAGGCGGGAAAGATAACAGCACAGCAGATTTCATCACTCCACTTTCACTAATGGACAGAACATCCTGGCAGAAGATGATTAAGGGAACAGAGGACATGTATACTATCACCAATATACCTAACAGACATACACAAAATATTCCACCCAACAGCAGCAAAATACAAACTCTTTTCAAGTACGCATGGAATACTCTCCAGAACAGATCACATGTTAGGTCACAAAATAACCCTTAACAAATTTAAGAAAATTGCAGGGCACCTGGATGGCTTAGTCGGTTAAGTGACTGCCTTCAGCTCAAGTCATGATCCTAGAGTCCTGGGATCCAGCCCCACATTGGGTTACCTGTTCATCAGGGAGTCTGCTTCTCCCTCTCCCTCTGCCACTACCCCTGCTTGTGCTCTCTGTGTCAAATAAATAAATAAAATCTTTTTTAAAAAGTGTAAGACTGAAATAATACCAAGTATCTTTTCTCACCAAAACTAAATGAGACTAGGAGTCAATAAAAGTAAGAAAACAGAAAAATTCACAAATGCATGGGAACTAAACACACTCTTGATTAATCAAAGAGCGAAAGAAAAAAATCTAAAAGGAAATTAAAAAATACTTTGAGACAAATAACAATGAAAACACAAGATACCAAAACTTACGGGATGCAGCAAAAGCAGCACTAGGAGGGAAGTGTGTAGCAGTAAGAATCTACATTAAAAAAGAAAGGAGATCACAAATTAACTTTGTACCTCAAGGAACTAGAAAAAGAATAAGCCAAACCAAGGGTAACAGAGGAAAGGAAATGAAGATAAAAGCAAAAATAAATGAAATAAAAAATGGGGGGAAAATAAAATTAAGAGTTGGTATTTTAAAAGGTCAGTAAAATTGACAACCCTTCATCTAGAATAAGAAAAAGAGAAGATACAAATAAATTCAGAAATGAAAGTGAAGATATTACAACCTGTGCCCCAAAAATCAAAAGGATGTAAGAGACAGCTATATACAATTATACTACAACTGAATAACCTAGAAGAAATGGATAAATTCCTAGAAACATACAACTTACCAAGAATGAATCATTAATTGAAAATCTGAACAGACTGATAACAAAGGAGACTGAATCAGTAACCAAAAACCTCCCCACATAGAAAAGCTCAAGAGCAGATGGCTTCACAGGTGATTGCTACCAAACATTTAAAGATGAATTAACACCAATCTTTCTTAAACTCCTGCCAAAAAACTGAAGAGGTAGGAATACTTCCAAAATCATTTCATGAGACCCTATCATTACAATCATACCAAAACCAAAGACAATATAAGAACAGAACATTACAGGCCACTATCCCTTATGAACATGGATACAAAAATCCTCAAACTACTAAGAAACAGAATTCCTTTAAAAGGATCATATTACTGTGACCAAATGGGATTTATCCCTGAGATGCAGGAATGGTTCAACATACAAAAATCAATCATGTTACAAACTACATTAGCAGGATGAAGGATAAAAGTCACGATCATCTCAATATATATAGGAAAAAACATTTGACAAAACCCAACACTTTCATGATAGAATCATGTACTAAACTGGAGATGGAAGGAAATTACAACACTATAAAGGCTCTATATGAAAAGCCTACTGATAACAGCATACTCAATGGTAAAAACTGGAAAACTTTTCCTCTAAGATGAGGAACAAAGCAGGAGTGCCCACTTTTGCCATTTCTATTCAACATAGCACTGGAAGTACTAGCCAGAGCAATTAGGGAAAGAAAGGAAAAGAGGAAGAAAGGAAGAGAGGAAGGGACAGAGGAATGGAGGGAGGAAGGAAAGAAATAAAGACCATCCAAATCAGAAAGTTCACAGATGACATGTTATTACATGCAGAAAATCCTAAGGATTCCACCAAAAAAAGTTAGTTACAACTAATAAATGAGGGGGAGAAACATAGTAAGAGAATTTAGAAATGTTGCAGGATTCAAAATGAACATTAAAAAAAATCGGTTGTGTTTTCATAAACTAATAATGAACAATCCAAGAAGAAATTAAGAAAACAACCCCATTTGCAATAGCATCAAAAACAATAAAATACTTGGGGATAAAGCAGTGAAGTGAAAGACTTGTATCCTGAAAACTACAAAGGACTGCTTAAGTTAAAGACACAAATAAATAGAAAAATATTTTACATTTATGGACTGAAAAATTATTGTTAAACTGTACATAATACCTGAAGCAATCTACAGATTCAGTGCAATCAATCCCTATCAAAATCCCGATGACATTTTTTTGCACAACAGAAAAAATAATCATAAAAATCACATGAAAACACAAAGCCAAAACAATATTGAGAAATAAATAAAACCGGGTACCTCACATTTCCTGACCTCAAAACATATTACAAAGCTACAATAATCAAAACAGTGTGATCTTAGCACAGGGGCAAAGAGACCAATGGAATGGAATAGAGAGCCTAGAAATAAATCCATGTATATGTGGTCAATTAATTTATTACAGAGGAGACAAGAAAATACAATGGAGAAAGTATGGTCTCTAGAATAAATGATGCTGGGTTAATTGAGTATCTGCAAGAAGGGGAGATGAACCATAAGAGACTATGGACTCTGAAAAACAACCTGAGGGTTTTGAAGGGCGGGGGGTGGGAGTTTGGGGAACCAGGTGGTGGGTAATAGGGAGGGCACGTATTGCATGGAGCACTGGGTGTGGTGCAAAAACAATGAATACTGTTACGCTGTAAATAAATAAAGAAAAAAGAAAAAAGAAGGACAATGGACCCTTGTCTTGCACCATACACAAAAATCAACTCAAAATGAATAAAAGGCTTAAACACAAGACCTAAAGCTATGAAACTCCTAGAAGAAAACATAGGGGGAAAACTTCCTAACATTGGTCTTGGCAATGACTTCTTGGATGTGACACCAAAACCACAAGTGACAAAGGCAAAAACAGACAAGTGGGACTACATCAACCTGAAAAGCTTCTGTGCATCAAAGCAAACAATCACCAGAGTTAAAAAAAAAAAAAGAAATAAAAAAGGTAACCTACAGAATGGCAGGAAATACCTATAAACCACATATCTGGTAAGGGGTTAATATCCAAAATATATCAGGAACTTTTATAACTCAACAACAACAAATAAACAACCCAATGAAAAAGTGAGCAAAGGAGCTAAACATCTTCCAAAGCAGACATACCAATGGCCACAGGCCCAGGAAAAGATGCTCAGCATCACTCATCACCAGGGAAATACAAATCCAAGCCCCAATCAGCTATACCACCTCACACCTGTTGGGATGGGCATTATTAATAATAATAGAAATTCACATGTGTTGGTGAGGATGTGGGAAAATGCGAACCCTTGTGCACTTTTGGTGGAATGTAAAATGGTGCAGCCACAATGAAAAATAGTACGGAAGCTCCTCAAAAAATTAAAAATAGGGGCACCTGAGTGGCTCAGTGGGTTAAAGCCTCTGCGTTCGGCTCAGGTCATGATCCTGGGGTCCTGGGATCGAGCCCCACATCGGGCTCTCTGCTCCGCGGGGAGCCTGCTTCCTCCTCCCTCTCTGCCTCCCTCTCTGCCTAGTTGTGATTTCTTCCTGTCAAATAAATAAAATATTTAAAAAAAAATAAAAATAAAACCAACATATGATCTGGCAATGCCACTTCCGGGAAATTCAGAACAAGTACTTTTAAAATATATTGACAAATGTCCATTAACTGTATGGTTGCTTTTAGGTACCTGTTCTAAAACGATGGTCTCTCTATTGAAACACAAACAAATCTTTCTCTAATATTTTAAGAAATATAAAGAGACTGTTTAACTTATTTAATTTGGCACTGTTAGTTTTGTTGTTGCTGCTGTTGTTTTAAGATTTTATTTGAGAGACAGAGAAAATACCAGCAGGGAAAGGGACAGAAGGAGAGGGAGAAGCAGACTCCCTGCTAGAGCAGGGAGCCTGATGTGGGGCTCCATCCCAGAACCCTCAGATCAACACCTGAGCTGAAGGCAGGCACCTAACCAACTGAGTCACCCAGGTGCCCCTGGCACTGTTAGTTTTGATAATGAAACATGCACAGGGACTTTTAAATAATATTTCAAAGAGGGGCATCTGGGTGGCTCAGGTGGTTGAACTTCTGCCTTCGGCTCAGGTGATGATCTCAGGGTCCTGGGATCAAGGCCCACATTGTGGGGGGCGGGGGGGTGTCCATGCTCAGCAGGGAGTCTGCTTGAGGATTCTTTCTCCCTCTCCCTCTGTCCCCCTGTTCATGTTGTCTCTCTCAAATAAATAAATGAATAAATCATTAAAATTTTTTTTCAAAGAATTGCAGTATTTCAAAAGAATTGAAATCAGGATCTAGAAGAGGTATTTGCACTCCCATGTTGACTACAGCATTATTCACAATAGCCAGGAGAAGGAAACAACCTATTAACCGATGAAAAGATAAAGACAATGTGATCTACACATACAATGAAATACTATTCAGCCTTAAAAGAAAGGAAATCCTGTCACATGATACAGCATAGATGAATCTTGAGGACATTATATGTGAAACAAACCAATCATAGATGGACAGATACTGCATGCATGACTCCACATTTATACCAGGTATCCAAAGAAGGCAGTCTCAGAAGAAGAAAATAAAATAATGATTGCCAGAGGGCCTGGGGATAGGAGGGAACAGGGAGCTGCTGTTAAATGGGTACACAAATTCGGTCTTACATGATGAAAATTTCTACACAACACTGTACCATATACCCAACATTTTGCTAAGAAGGTATATTTCGTATGTTTTTCACACCGTAATTTTAAAAAAATCAAGGGGCTGTTTTTTTTAACAGTCAGAAGAGTGTATGTTAAGTTCTTTTGGTTAAACAACTTTATTTATTTTGGGTGGGGGAGGGGAGGGAGAGGGAGAGAGACAATCTCAAGCAGACTCCACACCCAGTGCGGAGCCCAACATGAGGCTAGATCTCACAACCCTGAGATCATGACCTAAGCTGAAATCAAGAGTTAGAAACGCTTAACCAACTGAGCCACCCAGGTGCCTCTCTTTGAAATGTTTTTTTAAGGGCACCTGGGTGGCTCAGTCAGTTAAGTGTCTGCCTTCGCTCAGGTCATGATCCCATGGTCCTGGGATCGAGTTCCACCCATATTGGACTCCCCATTCAGTGGGGAACCTGCTTCTCCCTCTCCCTCTGCTTGTACACTCTCTCTCTCTCTGTGTCAAAGAAATTAAATCTTAAAAAAAAGGAAAAAAAAATTTTTAAATCCCTGTGCGTGTTTCATTATCAAAACTCACATTGCCAGGGTCACCTGGGTGGCTCACTTGGTTCACAAAGTTCTAAAACTTAAAGTTAGTTGGTGGAGTCCATGTGCAGCTCACTCCTCCATTCTACTTGGCAGAGCGAAAGCAATCAGACATTCCAGACTATCTATAACAGGATAAAGAGCTATCGAGTAAGACTTCTCCCTGTAATTAGATAAAACATACAGAGGAAAACAAGCTGGAGAGACATAAACCAGCATCGCCCAGGAGTCAATCATATAAAGAACAGAATATAAAAATTTAACTCTGGATTCCATGAAAAACATCCACGTTGGGAACACTGTATGAGGTTACAGAGAAAGCAGCCTGGTCCCTCAGACAGTTCTGTAATGAAAATCATGAGGAGTGCTATCTGCTTCTAAATTATGAGGAAGAAAAAGGGCTTTGCTAGTCTGTAGTCATGAGATGGGAGAATATAGAATTAATGTTTACAACTATCCCTCTTTTTTAAAGGAATGAGATAGCTTGTACTTTATGACTATATAAAAGATACAGTAATAAATTAATATCCACGGAAATAAAGATACTAGTGGAAAGAAATAATTTAAGACGTGGTCATCTCAGCAAAAATCCAGAGTAATATCCGGTTTGCTTTAACTTCTCAGACTTAGGGGCGCCTGGGTGGCTCAGTGGTTTAAGCCGCTGCCTTCGGCTCAGGTCATGATCTCAGGGTCCTGGGATCGAGTCCCGCATCGGGCTCTCTGCATGGCAGTGAGCCTGCTTCCCTCTCACTCTCTCTGCCTGCCTCTCTGCCTACTTGTGATCTCTCTGTCAAATAAATAAATAAAATCTTTAACTTCTCAGACTTAGATTTTACAACACTATATCTGAGGCACACAGGTATACTCCCAGTTTATATTGTATTTATGTCCTTCAATGAGATAAATGCTGAACCATCTTTGTGTAAGACTTTCTCCTGTGAAAAAAAATGGAAGTAAATTCTATGCACACACGTGTATTTGCCATTTATAAAACAGTGGGAAGAAAACGGTACTATTAAGTTGAAAAACAATGTTTTTATACAACAAAGAATGAATATACTTGAATGGCACATACAAATAGAAACATAAGTGCATTCTTTAATATTTTAACACTGAAAGAGACTTTAAAAAACTGTTTATTCTACAATTAATGTACATAATAGTATATTATGTCTTTGAACATTAGTTCATTCCACTTTCCCCACTTACTTGACATAACGATCTATGGTTTCGGCTTATTATTTAAATAATACCTTGGAAAGCAGTCCATTGACGAAATGCTGAAAAGCTAATAATTTCTTTCACTGATAAGGAAACTGCAGGCATGGAGCAATGTCAAAGAAATGCAAACAGTACAATGTTATTCTTCCGTGATTCAAATTATATTTATAGCATAACCTAGTTAATAACTGGCCTCGGGTCTTGAAATCTAACATTTGAGAGTCAAACAAGGTCGGGGTGGGGGCGCCTGGGTGGCTCAGTGGTTTAAGCCGCTGCCTTCGGCTCAGGTCATGATCTCAGGGTCCTGGGATCGAGTCCCACGTCAGGCTCTCTGCTCTGAAGGGAGCCTGCTTCCCTCTCATTCTCTCTGCCTGCCTCTCTGCCTACTTGTGATCTCTCTCTGATAAATAAATAAAATCTTTAAAAAAAAAAAACAAACAAGGTCAAGGGAAGAAATCTGTCTAGAGTAATGAAGGCCCCGACTGGGCAATCTTCTATTTGCGATTCTCTCTAGCCTTATTCCAGTCTAATATGAGCATCTGATCTACACGGACTCCCCTACGTGACATCTACTGAATAGCTACTGTGAACACTCTCCTAAACATTTTATAGAAAATTATGATGATCATGGTGTTTCAAATGGCAAAAGTGAATCTCGTGAAAGCCAGATAATTTGTGCGAGCTAACAGGGCTGGCACATGCTGGAGTTAGGACTGGACCAAAGCCACGACCTCCAAAGCCCATGTACGTTGTCACTCTGCATTGCAAAAAGCAGGGATAACATCTTCTTCTTCTTCTGGTTCGCAGCATACTATAAAATGCTTTCAGAAAGCATAAACTATTCCTAATTTATCTGCTCTGATTCCATTCAGCAAGATGGATCTTGTAATAGTGTTAGTTATTTGATTCTGTAAACAATTATTTTAAAAATACCACTTGCAAAGAAAAGGACTTAAGGATAGTAACTCTGACCAAATTAACATAGCATTAGGAAATATATCTACTGGGTAAATGTTAGCCGGATATCAAAATGTTACCAGGACATCCATCAGAATTGAAGTAAGAAGTTCCAGTACATAGAAAATCAGGTCAACAACACAGAAACTCCAAGTATGGAAAAACAGGAGAAATGTCACTAGACCAGAAGCAGATAAAGTCAAGTATCAAATCACTTAAGGAGTTTTAAATCCGAGGAGAAAAGAACTGTGATCTTTCTCTACCTAAACTTGATTTCCAGGTTAGTCTCATAGCCACCTGATTCTTCATTATCTCTCAGAGTTGGCGATAATTCATATTTTTAGATAATGGTATAAGGAAACTTAAATTATAAAGTAATGGTTAGCCACATAACTAACACGCAACCACCAGTGGGGAAAAGAATTATAACCACCATTAATTTTGCCGATTGCTAACATTTTGACAACTCTATAAATGATAAGTATAATGACTGAATTCCTGTAAGTATAAAATTTCCTTCCTGAACAAAACAAAACAAAACAAAAAGTAGGTTTTACATTTCTATCACGATGAGACCTAAATCTTTGTTGGGCTGACCAGCAGAACAGAAGTTAAAAGCCAATGTCCTTTATGTATAATGTGTCTATTTTTCCTTTCAATTAGGTGCAGTCAATTTCTATTATTGCATCCGTCACTGGCAATGTGTTTTACATCAGAACTGGGAGACCAAGTCTGAATGCCCTCCAATAATTAAATATAGCTCAGTTTGGTGAGCACTTATGTAGTAAAAATAGACAGTCAATGCTTTTGAATTTACTAAAATAGTAAACTGCTCAAAGATCCCAAAGCTATGAAAGTGAGGTCAATTTATTGGGATATGAAAAACTGTGCTGGACTGACCATGTAAATGGGGAGCCAATCCATACTACATTTGAGAAAAAATGATTACATGGTCAACACAAGTTGGCTGAATATAAAGTATGACTCTAATCATCCCTCTTCTTCAATGACAAAAAATCCTTTGAAGATTAAGTGGTAAATATCTTATTACTGTGAATTTCATATAAGGGCCTTAGTCTCAAATAAAAGACTGACCATGAAATAGGGTCTGCACGAATAATGGTAAACAAATGACCTTATTAGAATGCTTTATTAGCCAAGAAGATTAACACCCAGGATGAAATGAAATTAATGAAAGAGGCCAGTAACATAAAAAAGGATTGATTTCAATTTCTTGCAGCAATGAATAAGAAGACTGATTCCACTGCTTGGAGAAGATGGTGGACCATTAAGGAATGAAAGAAAACAGACTTAGCAAACTCCTATTGTGCATGATCTCTACATTAAGAAAATCATTAGACTAGAAAGATAAAATGAATGGTAGAAGAAACTGATGGTAACATTCACGATAGAAGCAAACAAAGAGGGGAAAAAAAGATTAATCCATGAATGGTGATAGCAAAAATGGTTAATGGGGAGGAGGGATCCCAACACATCACTATGCAGGAAAAAAATTCCAGATGGATTCAAAAATTAAAATCAGAGAGAAATAACCATTTAAGAAAACAGAATGGTAAGTGGCTATTTACATGACACTACTAAGAGTTAAAACAATGAAAGACTACTAAGGTGGATACAATTTAAGAAGAAGAATATTCCCAAAATAAAAAGAGCTGCTGAATTTAAACCCATGTTGGCACAATAATAAATTCAATAACAGTTAAAAGATAAAGATAAGGAAATATCTCAAGGAGTGAAAAAGTAGAGCGAGGGAAATAGGGGAAGAAGGTAAGAAAATTATGAGATCGGTATAGGAATTCAAGATCCAAATAAGAGAATTTCCAGAAAGAAAAAAACAAGGTCAGTAGAGGGAAAAAAATTAATAATATAATGAAAAACATTCCCCAGAATTCAAGGACTTGAATTTTCAGATTTAAAAAAAGCCACAACTATCCAGACCAACATATGAAAATGGAAAGAGCACAAAAGTCCACTGACTGAAGAAATGTGTGTGTGTGTGTGTGTGTGTGTGATGTGTGTGTACACACCCCATGGAATATTATTCAGCCATAAAAAAGAACAAAATCTTACCACTTAAAATGATGTGGATGGAGTTAGAGAGTATTATGCTAAGCGAAGTAAGTCAGTTCAGAAAAAGGCAAACACTGTATGATCTCACTCATAAGTGGAATTTAAGAAACAAAACAGGTGAACATGGCGAGAGTGGGGGAAGAAGTAGGGGAGGAAGAGCGGCAAACCAGGAAACAGACTCAACTATAGAGAATAAACTGAGGGTTGCTAAGGGGAAGGGCACGGGTATGGGGGGTAGATAAACAGGTGACGGGGATTAAGGACATTTGTTGTGAAGAGCACCAGTTGTTATAGGCAAGTGATGAATAACTAAATTCAACACCTCAAAGTATACATAGTTTTGATATATAACTATATACAGTTAACACTATATGTCAACTAACTGGAATTTAAATAAAAAACTGAAATAAATAAATAAACACACATACATACATAATATATATATTTGTTTTATATATTTTACATATTTATAAGTTATATATATTGTATATATAAATTACATTTTATTTATTTATTTATTTATTCATATCAAGGCACATCACCATGAAATTACCGAGTACCAGGGACAAAGAAGATCCTAAGAGCTTCCTAAGAGGAAAAATAAAAACAAAACTTAGTTCACATAGGGGTGCCTGAATGGCTCAGTTGGTTAAGCATCTGCCCTCGGCTCAGGTCATGATCTCAGGATCCTGGGATCAAGCATCATATTGGGCTCCCTGCTCAGCAGGGAGCCTGCTTATCCCTCTTCCCCCTGCTCATGCTCTCTCTCTCAAATAAATAAAATCTTTAAAAATAAATAAATAAATAAAATCTTTAAAATAAAAAAAAATTTGTTCACATAAACATATACTCAGGAATTCAGTAAGTAGAATAACTTTGAATTTCTCTACACCAATACTATAAGCTATGGAAGCAATGGAAGAAACCAAGTAAGATGGGGGGTGGAGGGAATGGTTTCTAGCCCAGAATTCCACATCTAGCCAAACTAGCCCAATACCTGCCACACAGGAAAGCACTAGTTGTTAGCTATTACACACACACACACCCAGGCACACATGCAACACACACAGAATTATCAACCAATTATTTGATATTCTAAACAAAGAATGAACAAATTCTTAGGATGCAGATTCCTTTCCCACAAAATATGGGCAAAATACATAAATCTAAATCTCAGACAGAATAAAACAAATCTAGCATCAATAAGAACTTTAAATCTCACTATTAATTTTTAAAACTAAAAATAATATTCTCACATACTGAAGCTTAAAATATTTTAAATTATAAAATGTTTGTAAAGATACAGTATAACAGACATTCTCATATAATTCTGGAGGACTAAAATGTGATACAATGTTCCTAAAATGAAGAATTTCAAACTTCATTTAGAACCTTCAGCTCCAATCTGAGATCTGCTTCAAAATAACATTACAAGAGTTGTCAACTGTGGAGTAGACGGTAAAGAAGATACAGACCACTCATGTAATAACTACCAAAGTTAAGGGATGTGTATGTCAAATTTATTATATTATTCTCTCCACTTCTGAATATGAAGCTTTTCCTAACAAAAAGTTAAAAATCTCCTAATCTCATATTTTTTCTACATAAATGTATTTTTAAACAAGTCAAAAATTCAATAAAATTCACTAGATCTCCCCAGATACACATTAATACATATATGACAGCATGTATTATTTTGATGTCAGACGAAATCAACTAAATAAGGAAAACAAAAACATCCATATTAAAAATCACCAATACAGTGTACAAAACATGTTCCAGGAAAAAAAATACCATAAATAGGATTTTTTGTTACAACCAAAACAAAAAGGGTGAACAGAAACAGGATATTCTGTGGTCCTGCACCACAGAAAACTTGCAGACAATAGGTATCTTGAAATATTTAAGGGGCTAACATATGAATGACAAACCAGATTTGTTTTATGGAATCCTGAGGCCCAAATCAAAAGGCATATTTGGAGTTTAATAAAGAAAAGGAGGTGGTTTGTTTTTTTTTTTAATACAGTGGGCTGCCCTGAGAAGTACTAAGTTTTCTTGAACTAAAGGTACCCGATAAGAGAATGAGAATGCCCTACTTAGAAGACATTTAATGTATATAGTCAAATATCAAAAAGGAGAATATCAGAGAAAATTATAATGATTGATTCTGGACCTACTACTTAAAAAATAAATCATAACCCAGCTTAATCAAAATTTAAGTAGGTATTTGTGCACAAAAGAGTTAACACAGGAGGCCTGAGACTGCCATCTTTACAGGACTTCATTGCAAAGTTAGCCTCTGAGTGGGATCCTGGAAAGTGGATTTTCTAAGGGTTCCTACTGCCATTCTTTACTGATATGACTGCGCCTAAACTATTTGTACAAACACAGTAAACTGAACATCGTACCTACACAGTCCCCAGTAAAAACCTTGAGCAGGGAGTCTTGAATGTGCTTCCCTAGCAGACAAAACTTTACCCATGTTATCACAATTCCCTGCTGGAGGAATGAAGTGTAGCCTGCGCACCTCCCTAGGACAGGACACACAGAAGCTTGCACCTATTTTCCCCAGGACCTTTACCCAAGGAACCTTCTCCCTTGCTCATTTTGCTTTTTACCCATTTGTGGTAATAAATCGTAGTCATGGTTGCAACTATATTCTGAGTCCTGCCAGTCCTTCTAGCAAATCACTGAACCTGGGGGTCGCGTTAGAGAACACTGACCAGAATCATCCTATATTTTGCTTTAAAAACAAAACCAGGGGTGGCTGGGGGGGGCTCAGTGAGTGAAGCCTCTGCCCTAAGGTCAGGTCATGATCTCAGGGTCCTGGATTGAGCCCTAGATCGGGCTCTCTGCTTGGCGGGGAGCCTGCTTCCCCCCCTCTCTCTGCCTGCCTCTCTGCCTGCTTGTGATCTCTGTCTATCAAATAAATGAACAAAATCTTTTTTAAAAATTAAATAAAAAAATAAAAAAAAACAAAACACAAACACAAAACAGCAATAAAAAATGTTATGCAGATTTTTAAAAGGACTAACTTCTAGAGTCTTTCTAATATCAACAATAACGGTAAACTTTTCCTGTGAGTTATACACGGAACAATCAAAAATATTTGAGAGTTGAGCTGTGTTAGGCTTTACTGATACAAGAAAACTCAGACCCTGCTCTGAAGGAGTTTATAGTCTACTTAAGGAACTAACGATTAGAATCTCAGTCACCACTGAGTCAGCCAAACTCAGCTCCAAAGATTAGAAATATAGAAAATAGTTTCTAAAGACAGAAATTAAAATATAAGAACAAGAAAAGAATTCAAGACCGTCTTTGATAATGTGTAAAACACTACCTAGTGTAACAATGACTGCTTTTTCTTTTTCAGAGGAAGAGGGAGATCCCAGAGCTGGCCTGCCCAATACAGTAGCCACGAGCCACATGTGGCTATTTAAATTTGAACTTAAACTAATGAAAATTAAATAAAACTAAGACCCCATTTCCTCCAGCCACACTACCCAAATTTCAAATGCTCAACAGTCACCTCTGGTTACCGGCTCCCATATCAGACCTATTGATACACTGTGGAACACTGGTATCCTTCAACAATCATAAAATAGATCTGTATAAACTACCATGGGAAAATGGGTCTAACATATGGATGACAGAAAAACACAAACTGCAAAAGAACTTAAAAATTTATTTGAGAGGGGCGCCCGGGTGGCTCAGTGGGTTAAAGCCTCTGCCTTCCGCTCAGGTCATGATCCCAGGGTCCTGGGATCGAGCTCCATCCACGTCAGGCTCTCTGCTCAGCGGGGAGCCTGCTTCCTCCTCTCTCTCGGCCTGCTTCTCTGCCTACTTGTGATCTCTGTCAGATAAATAAATAAAATCTTAAAAAAAAAATTTTATTTGAGAGAGAAAGAGCATGCGTGCACAAGCAGGGGAAGAGCAGAGGGTGAGCGAGAAGCAGATTCCGTGCATGGTGCCCGAAGCAGGGCTCGATCTCAGGAGTCTGAGATCATGACCTGAGCCGAAATCAAGAGTTAGACACTTACCAAATGAGCTATCCACATGCCCTGCAAAAGAACATTTATAAAACACAATGCCATTGTGGGTATATGTTTGGGGGAAGAGGTGGCATTAATATGTACGCTTATGACTACAGTATATAGTACACTATATTGTCCAGATATTTTATACATGACTACTACATATTACCCTAGTAAAATAAAGAGGGTACTTTACTAAAATTATTTACGACAATGCTGTAGTAAGTGATGGAACCAAACTAAATGACCAGAAGGCACAGGACTAGTAGAAAAGGCAGAAATGGACAAGGTGGTTACAGGACCCAGTAAAGGCTCGCTGGAGGAAGGAGGAAGGAGGATTTCCTACCCAAAGATGAACTTGACATCAGCGAACAAAGTCTGATCATGCTCCTCCGACTGCCTTCTTGCTCAGCTTAGTAGTCAAGACACATCTAGCCCTTCCTCTTGCTCAAGGAAACTTTGTGTTTCTGTTTTCAAACCAATAATTCAACTACTTATGAACTAACCATGAAAAATCTGTTTTATTGCCGTGAAAAACATTTAATGCTAATGGAGTCACTGGCTCTTTCTGGCCAAAGAATATTCCAAGTACTGTTTGTTACTGTAGCTTTGTGCACACCTTTGTTTCAGTACACTTTGAGTCATTGTTACTCCTCACAATCGCTGCCCACGCTGCCTGGCAGGCAGCCACACTACTCCTATTCCTGTACTATTAGCTCAAAACACACACAGAGTAAATACTCAGTAAACATGAGTGGGATGAAACTCAAGACTACCTGAAGAAAGAAGAAAAGGTTAACAGAGTAAAAAAAAAAATTTTTTTAAGATTTTATTTATTTATTTGACAGAGAGAGAGATCACAAGTAGACAGAGAGGCAGGCAGACAGAGAGAGAGGGAAGCAGGCTCCCCGCTGAGCAGAGAGCCCGATGTGGGACTCGATCCCAGTACCCTGAGATCATGACCTGAGCCGAAGGCAGCGGCTTAACCCACTGAGCCACCCAGGCGCCCCCAGAGTAAAAATTTTTTAAGACTGGCTACCTTCATGGGCACCTGGGTGGCTCAGTTGGTTAAGACTGGCTATCTTCACACACACACACACACACACACACAGCAGCTGCCGGACATAGCCTCACCTATGAAAGAAAAGGAGGTGGTTTTGTTTTTTTTTTAATATAGTGGGCTGCCCTGAGAAGTACTAAGTTTTCTTGAACTAAAGGTACCTGATAAGAGAATATTGAGTACTCCCTGAAAACCCCATTTTCAGAATTATTATTCTTCGGGCACCTGGGTGGCTCAGTCGTTTAGCATCTGCCTTCAGCTTAGGTCATGATCCCAGGGTCTTGGGATTACTCCCTGCTCAGCGGGGAGTCTGCTTCTCCCTCCCCCACTTCCCCTGCTTGTGGTCCCTCTCTTTATGTTTGTCAAATAAACACATAAAATCTTAAAAAAAAAAAAAAAAGGATTATTGTTCTTAATCATTTTAGGCTTCTATCCCACTGCAGAAACTGTAAGGCTATTTTTAGCCAAGTAAAACCAATTTAAAAAGAGCATTTCTTTCTTATTTATTTATTTATTTATTTATTTGACAGAGAGAGAGAGAGAGATCGATCGATCCATCCATCACAGGTAGGGATAGAGGCAGGCAGAGAGGTCGGGGTAGGGTGGGGTGGGGGGGCGGGTTGTGGCGGGAAGCAGGCTCCCTGCCAAGCAGAGAGCCCAATGTGGGGCCGATCAATCCCAGGACCCTGAGATCATGACCTGAGCCAAAGGCAGAGGCTTAACCCACTGAGCTGCCCAGCTGCCCCAAAAAAGAGTATTTTGAAGTACATATTTACCCTTACATCGAATAAATGAGCACTGGGATTTTTTTAGTACCTCTATATTATCCAACACAGTAGTAAAATGTGGGTAGTCTAAACTGAGATGTGCTATAAGGCTAAAATACACCAAATTTGGAATGTTTAGTAATATATATATACATATATATGTGTATGTATATATGAAATATTTCATTAATAATTTTAGATTGATTACATATGAAAATATTTCAGATCTATTAAGTAAATTTTTAAATTAATTTCATCTGTTTACTTTCACTTTTTTAAAAAAATATTATTTATTTTAAAGATAGAGCACACATGCAAGGAGGGTTTGAAGGGACAGAGGGAGAGGGAGAGAGAGAAGCAGACTCCCCACTGAACACAGAGCACGGAGCCCCATGCAGGGCTCAATCCCATGACACTTAGATCATGACCTGAGCCAAAATCAAGAGTCAGAGACTCTCCCATTGAGCCACCCAAGCATCCCCGTTTTTACTTTTTTAAGTGGCTAACAGAAAACTTAAACTTATATATGGGGTTCATGTTATATTTCTATTGAACAGCACCATTCTTTATCTCCTTAATGCACCTAAATATACTAGAGTTTCTTTCTCTCTCTATCTCTCTCACACACACACGCACACACACACAGAAGCACACGTAGAAGACAGATAGTGGCTCTCTTTTCATGTACTTGGGGAATAAATAACAATAAGCCCCAGATGGGCAAGGAACATGTCTATTTGCTAAATAGCCTAGCAGTGTTCTTTGAACAGAATCAGTATATACATAATTGTGAAATGAATAAAAGGGGCTATAAAAGTCAACCACAGTTTTAATAATACATAACTTTCATTGAGCACTGATTATAGACCAGGTACTCTACTCTGGATTATCTCAGTTAATCTACATGATGAATTTAATATGGTAGGTTCTTCTATTACTCTTATTTTAAAGGTGAGGAAACACAGAGAATTACAACAGAATTTCCAGTATACTTTGTAAGAGTATAAGAAATGAAACAATTCAATTTAGATAATCTATACAGAAGGTTTATACAACTTTAAGCAAAAAATATAGCCTGAATGCTTTCATTTTTTTTTAAAGATTTTATTTATTTATTTGACAGACAGAGATCACAAGTAGGCAGAGAGGCAGGCAGAGAGAGAGTGGGGGAAGCAGGCTCCCCGCAGAGCAGAGAGCCCGATGTGGGGCTCGATCCCAGGACCTTGAGATCATGACCTGAGCCGAAGGCAGAGGCTTTAACCCACTGAGCCACCCAGGCGCCCGCCTGAATACCTTCTATCTATCACATGTTATTATACTAGGTGCTGTGACATTAGGAAGAATCGTAGGTTAATACAATCAAAATATAAACAAGGTATAGGCTAAATCCTGTTTTAAATAAATCCCACTACAATTATCGCATATCCTACCAAAATATTAACAAGCCTGACTAATACCTAATAATCCCGTCACACAAAATTCTTGTCAGGTTTAGACAATACCTTGGAATTCGCGGTCAAAACTCATGTTCGCGTGGCACATTACAACATTGCTCCTGCACAGAATCTTGTAATCCTTACAACACCCCTGATAGGTAGTTATTACTAGAGATTGGTTGGAATCTACAAGTACTTAGATTCATTATCTGATCCGGGGATGTTCCTTATCAAGCTTTAATTCATGTTCTGCCTTGTTTGATGGCTACTGTCCAGGATTTGGGGGCAGGGGAGATGGAAAGGGAAGGAGTTTTAGACAGGCCACCTAGGAAATTGGTTTAGGGTTCCAGATTCCTATCATCTTCAGAAATAATGGCCTCGGGCTGAGCAAGGCATGAAGACAGTGTAATTAAAAACTTTCTAAGAGGCTTAAAGAGGCAAGTTGCAACAACTGATCATCTTTGGGGAGGGGTGCGAGTGGGGGGGAGCATTCGAATTTAAAATAAGCCTTCATAGGGAACAACTTAACCAGTGTCAATAGGAACTAAGGCATTCTTATTGAGCTCCTTTTTGAAAACATTTATTAGGGCTCAAATCTTGGTCCATCTTGAAAAAATAAAGCAATATTCAGTACACACTAAATGGTCAACTTAATTTTTAATGGGTAAATGACACGGCAAGAATAGTTCAGGTACTTGTAAATGCTAAATGTCCGGGTATGTCTTCATTGGCTTTTGAACAGTTTCAAAGAGCAGACATGAGGATTCATTAGCTCTTAGCACATATGAACCTGCTCCAAAGGCAGCCAAGAGAGTTGCCTAGCAACAGTGCATTTTGCATCTCTCATCATCCCCAAAGATGCTACAGCAGCAGCGGCTAGGTCAAGCCTCTCATTAGCAACCTGACAAAGGGTTTCTATCTACCATTTTGCAAAATTATTTTTATTTCCAGGTGAAGCTCAAATATCTACGTATTATTCCTACTGACAACATTCTCCCTTCCCTCTCTTCCTTCTTCTGACCAACCCCTATTTCAACAGATAGGTTTTAATGAACCCATCAAAATACCTGTAACAAAAGCAGGCATTGAGAAATCCAACAGAATTTATATGCTTATGCACATCACAGTAACAGTTGCACATCTTTGGGGCAATAAAGTAAGGAAGTTTTAGAAGAAAAAAAAAGATGCTAAAATCAAATAATGGGAAGAGGAAATAGGATTTCAAAATTCACCAAAAAACACCCCAATTATTTGCAAGGCTCTTCATTTCTTATTTCTTTCTTTTCTCCCCACAAAAGCTAATCTCAAGCACGTAGCAAAATAACACAAAGGCAGAAGATTCAAGAGTGGTAATTCCAGAGTAGATCGACAGTTTATAATGAATGTAATCCATAGGAAGGGAACACTGGTCCCCAATTTAATAACTATGTTGTAATGCTGCACCTCAGATCAATAGCTATTCATTCCCTTCTGATAATACTTCTTAAAATATTTACCACTCAGCATGGCTGCCATGCAGAACTAAAAAATATACTCACATCATCTTCCTTATATACACTCAAGAGAGCCTTAGAAGAAAATAAGCAAAATAAGCAGACTTCTCATTTCATGAATTTTAAAGTGCTTAATCCAGATTTTGACATAAACCACATACACCCTTGGTCTCTGAGCCTCCATGCGATCACGGATTTCCCTAAGGAAAAGACTGCAGAACATGCGTGACATGTTACAAAAGATAAAGTGTGATACTAATAGACCCAGATTAAGAATGGTGTAAATGAGGAACATTCAAAGGTAATCATCATCACACCAAATCAAAATCGGTAAATTTTTTAAGGGATCTGAAAGGAACAATGTGATTTCCACCCCCAAAGCTCCTCCCCCTTTTTTAAATGTACAAACAGCAAAGAATGAATCCTTGGGACGATTTCCCAGAAGGGTGTCATTTACCACTAAAATATTTCATTCCAGCAGTTGAAAGACCATAAAAGGGTGAATGTCCTCCAGAGCCCCTAATAACGGTAATAGATCTTGTGTTACTATTCACAAGTGACCTCTCAGTCAGGCGATTTAATTTCCCCCCTGCAGCATGGTTGGTCTCACACACAGTGTAATAACAGTTTCTGCACAACAAGACAATTCACCGATTAGAAGGACTGGATTAAGTCTTTCATGAACGGCATGTGTCACTACTGTTTTAGCCGGTGTTTGATTTAAGACAACCTAACATATGTGTGCGTGATTCTTCATTTTGCCACCGTTTTAAAGGAGATTCCTGGACTTCCTTCGGCGATTTTGCAGAGCATTGCCTGAATCCTCCCTGGCTTCAAAAAATAACTAAGAACTCATCAGATGCTCACTGAGCACTTTAACACAGGTACCATCGATTTTTCAGCAGGCAACAGAAACGTGCATAGGGCTCCTGGTTTCTACATGGGTTAAATGAAATCCCACCCATGCTTCCAAGGAGAAGAAAGAAGAAAAGGGAGAGAATGGGCATAACTGGTTACTGCAATGACTTTGATGCATCGCAACATTTCAGCAACTCACCATTAATTATAAGGGCCATAGGACATTCCCAGTAAAAGCTTCAGATAAAGTGAACTGGGAGACTGCCATTGGTAAACCTCAGGAAAGCACAAAAAATGTAAAAAGTGGAAACTAAAGGAAAAGTTGTGAAATTTACCAACCACAATCACTCCCAACAATACATGATTTGGCATCATTCAGTATCCACAGAAGCCTCAGTCTGAGGATGTCTACACATTTCTACACATTTCACTGCCTTGCTGATGCGATTAAGAAGGTTAAATGCAGAAAGGCTATAGTTGTACCCGGTGGGGCACAGGAGTTCAAGAGCCCCTGGCTGGGGGGCGGGGTGTCTCCAAACAGACCAGTTCCACCACTCTCCACCCATGGATAAAATCCAAAGGCAGAGAGACTGAGGGGTGGGGAAATGAGAAAGGAATTTATTTCGGTGAGACTAACCTCCAGATGACAGTGAATTTGAACCTCAAAGACTGTCTCCAAAGTACTAAAAAAAGACTTCAGGTCTGTATAGTGCAAATGTAGGACAAAGGTCAGTGGGTACACGCATGTGGGCAATAAAGGTCAGGTCCATCACTGCCTTGGGGTCAAACACAAATGGGGTCTTGCTGGCTCAGGGTATTCCCCATTGCTTGAGGGGATAACTGGGGATCCCTTCAGGGGATGCTCTGCTGTGGGAGGGGGGTGTCTTTTGTCTCAGTTCAGAGATAAGCTGGAAAGAAGAATTTAATCAATTAGAAAGTCTGAAGTCCAAATGGAAGACACTGAAGTCCTCTTTCACGGTGACAGCTGGAGACACTCTCCAGGGTTCCCTTCGCTCACTCCCTTTAATAGATGCCGATAGGTGTGGCTTCCCCCTTCCCTTGCTGGAAGTGGGCCAGCCCCTCTGAGGAGAGGAGTCACTCCTGCATGGCATGACTTGGCGTGTCTTTCCAGCTCACCTGCCCCAGAAGGACCCTCCTGTGGCTCCCCGGCAAGCAGCCTAAACCTGCACGATTAAGTTCTCTCTAGACTCCCGATACAGGTGAGACACTCTCCTCCAGTCTGATTGTTCCACATGCTTTGTAGGAATCCTGTTTCTTTCACAAGTGTGTAGAGCCCTCTAAGCAAACCTGTAAGATGGAATAAGACAAGCCCACTATATTCTCTTGCCCATACCGCCCACTCTCTCTTCACTGGAAACACACACATTTTCTGTTTCGAAAACTTCTAGGCACACAAGCCAATCCTTATATGGCAGGGACTCTCTCCCAGGCTTCAGCCCTCGCTCCAGGGCTAGCCAGCCCATGGCTCTCTTTCAGATGCTAGATTTTGGGGGACATTCACACTAAACATCTGCCCACCCTGGCTGCCAGGGATACACAGAGTTGGATCAGACAGACATGGGGTTCCACTGAAGTCCGTGTCACTAGGCTAGAGGTGAGAGAGGCTGGCAATTGTAGGACTCAGAACGCCAGCAACTTGCCACAAAAATCCCCCCTCTTCTCTTCATCTATCCTGTCATCTCCTAAATTCTAGACCTTTGCTCCGAGTGACAGGTTAAAAACTGCAATAGTACTCAGTCATCGGAGTTTATTCCTATTACTCTCCAAGTTCTGCTGGATGTTCTGTCTCAAAATTCATTTTGTGGGGATCCTGGGTGGTCCAGTTGTTAAGCGTCTGCCTGTGGGTCAGGTCATGATCCCAGGGTCCTAGGATCGAGCCCTGCAGCAGGCTCCCTGCTCAGCAGGGAACCTGCTTCTCCCTCTCCTACTCCTGCTGCTTGTGCTCCCTCTCTGGCTGTCTCTCTGTCAAATAAATAAAATCTTTAAAAAAGAGGAACGCCTGGGTGGCTCAGTTGTTTAAGCCGCTGCCTTTGGCTCAGGTCATGATCCCAGGGTCCTGGAATCGAGTCCCGCATCAGGATCCTTGTCCAGCAGGGAACCTGCTTCTCTCTCTGCCTCTGCCTGCCACTCTGCCTGCTTGTGCTCTCTCTATGACAAATAAATAAATAAAATCTTTTTTTAAATCTTTAAAAAAGAAAAATGCATCTTGGTATTTCAAGGTTCCTGCCAACACTTTTTTTAATTTAAAGATTTTATTTATTTATTTGACAGTGAGAGAGAGAGCACAAACAGGCAGAGAGGCAGGCAGAGAGAGAGGGAGGCTCCCTGCTGAGCAGAGACCCTCCCCCCCAATGCGGGGCTTGATTCCAGGACCCTGAGATCACAACACGAGCCGAAGGCAGAGGCTTAACCCACTGAGCCACCACCAACACTTCTAACATCCTGTCATATAACTTCATCTCCTGAGAGAAATTCTCATCTCCTGCCTGACTGCAAGGTTCTCTGGATCTTGCTTCCAGTATACTTACCCAGTATATATTGAAAGAACAGTTTCCCAGACCCTGTGTACCTCAGTTTTGGAGAGGACTCCTTGCTGCCTCGTTCCCCACACCGTGACCTGCCACACATTTGTGTCTCTGCACCTGCCCTTCATCCTGCCTTCCCTGTCCCCTGCAGCAGGGAAACCTGTGCTCCCCGCCTTCATGTATGTTCCACGGACACTTACTTACCTCCACAATGGCACTCAACATCCTGCACTAAACAGTAAACTTTCATACCTCTATCAACACATTAAGCTCTATGATTTCTGAAGACAAAGACTATACCCTTTCTTCTTAGTATTACCAGAAACTACCATATACGAAGTTTGCTTAGAGAGAGAGAGAGAGAGAGAGACAGAGACAGAGACAGAGAGAGAGAGAGAGGAAGAGAGAGGGCATATGTGACAAAATGAACGTTTTGAAAATGCTTAATAAAATGAGACTAGTAAAAACAAGGTATCTACCAGTATTTCAAGCAAAATAATTTCACGATAATTCCACTTACATAGAGCAAGATGCACCATTAAAAACTGAATACAATTTGACAACTAAATACACTAAAATAGAGTAAAATGCCACCAGTGTAATTATCACTAATAACAATTCAGACTCCTGGAAACAATGAAGGTAGGAAAGACTGGATTAGAGAAAAATGTTAAAGAAACAAAATTCGATTACTTTCATGTACATACTGTAACAAATTAATTAGCCAAGTGTTGCCAAGTACCAGTCCCTGCTGATATGTCTTAATGAATAGATAATGTGATCATTTTAAATTGGCACATTCATTGTACTCATGCAAATGAGCAAGCCCAAACTGCCTAAAAACAATAGCTTCAAAATCAGCTTATGTTTTAACTCAGCCTGTATCTAATTACCCTGAACCCTAAATTAATAGGATTTCACTTAATAAGATTTTACTGTAATCTAACCGAGCCTAAATTCTATCCCTGGACTCCACACTGTTCCCTTTATTAGTCTGGATAACACATGACAATACTGGAAAATGGGGTTTTGTTGGTTCTAGTAGGCTTGATACGTGCATTTAATACATTTATGTGTTTATTCAAGCAGGCAACAAAGCAGGTATCTGTCCAGGAACTAACCTGACCAGGAAGTGTCTAAGGTCATTAGGAGATAAAACAAGCAAGACTGTTTCCTTTAAGGAACTCCTTTTATGAATTCTAAGTCTACTTGTAATCTATTGAAAGCTTCCACTGAAGACCAATTACATTCAAAATAACTCTAGGACATCTAAAAATGCTAATCTGTGCTTACTCACATTCAATCATCTTTAGCACTGTTTAACTCTGTGGTATGATAAAACTCAGGTTACATATATTTTCACATAATCTTTTTCTCTAGGTGGTGGGAGGGACACAAATTGTCTTAAATGCAGATATGATCCACTATCACAAAAATGCTACTGAACAAGGAGAACAGGACACGAGGTCTCTGAAAGTCCCATAATACACTGGAAGCCTGACACACAGAAATCAACCCAAGTCACTCCTTAACTACTTGCCTGGCTGGCTCCACTGAGTTTGTAACCATGTCTACTCATTTGAAACAAACGGACTTCAGGAAGCCCAACTGCATTACACAACTGTTCTGACAACTTGCCAAAGACAACTTGCCAAACACTACCCATCATGGAAAGCTCAAAATTATCACGGTAAGGTAGGAATCCAGTGTGAGAAAACAAAGGGAGAGAATCAGTCTCAAGACTTCTGGTAACGGAACTTCACCAGCTATCCTACCTTCAGAATTCTAGAACAGACCTTTCCCATCAAATCCACCAAATCCTGACCCATTCCTTCAGTTACAGCTTTCACATAGTAGCTACAACTGTGACTGTCCGTGACTTTTACACCCCAACACAAAAAAATTACATCTGAAATGAGAGATATATTACAGCTAGGGAACCTATGGTTCATATGCAAAAACAACAAAACAAAAAAACTGCTCCAGCACCTCCAGAAATGTATTTATTCCACTGTTTGCCCAACAATGGTACTCAAGGAGGATCATATAAATGCCATATATAAAAAGTAGTGTTTTGTAGAGTGTAAAAACAGGCAATATATGCTTCTTCTAGTTCATTTCAAAGATATTCTTTTTGAACTTGTATTTGACCTGCAAAACGTAGCTTATGAATCACCTACCTCAGGCAGTCTTCCTGTTATGACTCCTCCACCCCTCTGGGCTCCCTCCCTCCTACAACACACTGCACTTCCCTGTGTTACCGCACTCACCACAAGATATTCTGATCCGACACTGCTATCTTCCCTAAGCACTGTGAGTTCCCCAATAAGGGTCTTTGTATCCCAAGTTCCAGTTAAAACATGCATCCCAAAGAGGTTCTCCATGAGTTTTTTCTGAAGGACTGATGCCATTTTGGCCTTTCAAGATCCTGAGTTAGCTCTGTATCCGAACAGTATTTTAAAGGTTTCAAACCTAATAATCAACATATAATTTGGTTCAGCACTGACAGACATTATTTTTCAAAGAGACTACAACAACCTACTTTTTTGGTTTACTAATAGACCTGACTTCGATTAGATTTCAGAACCTCCCAGTTAGGATCACTACAAACCAAAAAGTATCAAATCATTTTGACCATTAAGCAATAATCCCAACTGCAAGCATGCTTGCTGATTTGTTGATTCACTTGGACTGTCTCAATCTTCCCTTTGATGGATGCCTTCAGGAGTTAGGATGGTATATAGGTTTTCTAGTTAGGTATAAAGATCTGGCTAAATGTGATTTGCCTATTTATAGAAGGTCCAAAGGGAGCTAGCATAATGGAGCCCCCCCCCCCCAAAAAAAAATCACACAAGATTGAAGACCTGGCCAGATTTCAAACAAACATTGATGTTCTTCTCTTAGCAGGTAATTCTCTCTACAACTGACTGGGCCAATCTTAAAAATGTGAAGTTAGGGAACCTTGTTTGCTCTTTCAAAAAAATGTTTTTAATAGTTTAACTAAAAGTTATAGAGACAGTAATAACATACCGGGTAAGAGCACAGACTCTGGAACCTTTTGTGCTGGGTTCAAATCCTGACTTTGCCAATAACTAGCTGTGTGACTTTGGGGAACTTAAGCAAACTCTGTGCCTCAGTTCCTAAACAGTAATGGTAGCAACTTCAAAGAGCTGTTTGTGAGTTAGTTAATAGATGCAAATAAAGTGATTAAAATAGTGACTGGTATGTTGTAAGCATATGTAAATGTTAGCTATTTTTATTTGCTATTACTTTGTTCAAGGAGAAACTATAGTTTCTAATGAGTAGACCACATTTAAAACTATTTAGCACTGAAGATTAAGGATAGAAGAATTTATTCCAAAGCACGAGCCAGGCTATCAAAAGGTCTAGAACTGGTTTACTCAACAGAACTCAGAATTCTGTCAAGCTGGCAAACATGACCAACACTTTCCTTTTGGGCCCTCGGCACTATAATGTGAAATTGATTAAGTGACTATCTTTCTGCCACAAATTTATGGTAATGAATCAGAACCCATATACCAATTAAAGATAGTTAATAGCAAAAACAAAATGAAATGTCTCGCTATCATAAGATCATTAAATTTCAATCCATGATAAATATTTATGATGTGACCTTCCATATCTAAAGTGTCATATTAGATGCCACTGTATTTTGGTGACATTTTATAATGTCTATACATTTTCTATACATGTTTCTATACATGTTTCTATACATTTCAAGTTACTGCTTCTATACTGCTTATACATTACACCTTTCCCATACACTGCCAATGTTATCTAATTTATTGGGTTATTTTGTAAAGAAAACCAACTGGTTTTGTACACTCATCTTATATCCGTCCACTGTAATAAACTCTCTTATCCATTCTAAAAACAACAGCTTTAAGTAAATTCTCTTGGATTTTTCCTTCGTAGTACACATGTAAGTTCTAGTTCTTTTTCTTGAATGAACAACGGCCAGAACCTCCAGAAAAATAGCAATATGACCATTAGCCACATTTTTCTGATTCCTAACTTCAATGGGACAGCTTCTAAGTAAAAGCGGACTTGGAATCTACCTATGTCGGTAATAAATAACTTTTGCCCTGTGTGAGGCTTTTTATCTTGGATTCTGTATTATCTACCATGGATGATAACATTACCACATCTTCTATCTTAATGATCTACCTGGCTTTTGTTACCGTTTATTTTCAATTTTTGTCACTTGCTTCAAGGTTTGCCTCTTAGAAACATTATAGAGCGTATGAGCCTTTCTTCTGATAATTTAATTCACTCACAGTAACTGTCATAACTGGTCTACTTGGAATTATTCCTACCATCTTATTTTATGTTCACATTTGCCATCCTTTTAGGGTTTCTTCCTTTTTCCTTTTGTTATTTCATTTAGAAATTATAAATCACTAATTGTTACTAAAATAAGGGCTTATGCGCGTATTTCAACTTTTTCTAACATCAAGAACTACTCATTTTCCAAAACAATTCCACCCTCAGCACATTCTCAACTCTTTACACCATCACTACCTACCCCTACCATGTTTTAAAGCTTGGACCTTAGTTCCAGGTAATTAATTTTCATACACTATAAATAATTATTTTAAACTAACCGTAAGGTTTACTGGATATTTTGATCACCATTCAACATTTCTTCTCTATGCTTTCTTGGATTCATTTTTCCATTTTGTTGGAGCACATCCTTAAGGGATTTCCTCCCCCCCCCAAAAAAAAACATCAGCAAACAAGAAATGTTCTTGAATTCTTGCACACCATTGAAAAGCCTTTATTACCAGTCATAAAAGGTAGGATAATGGGGATGAATAATCTGGGTACAAAGTGATTCTCCCCAAGAATTTAGAAGGCAATAGTCCCATGTATTCCACCACTCAGTGTGCTGCTGCTAAGAAATGAAGATCAATCTTAACGTTTTTCTTTTCCCCCTTCTTCTCTAAAAATCTCTCATGACTTTCTCTTTATCCTTTCAGTTCGGGGGACACATTTAGGAACTGATCTATTCTTCTATATGCTACTCGGCTTTCAAAGGGCCCCAACAACCAATATCCTTGTGTCTTTTTTCAGCTCATGAAATAGTTTTCTGTCGTTTGTTAAATTTCTCTTTCATTTTCTCCGATCCCCCCAAATGGAATTTCTACAGAAAGATATTAGAACTCCCAATATTGACCCTCAGTGTCTTCACTTTTTAATTTTTTGTTGTTGTTGTTCTGCATTCTGAACTATTTACTTGCATGTTCTGTAAATCACTAATCCTGTCTCTGTTTATGTACTGCGGCAATCACATTTTCCATTTCTAAAATCTCATCATTGAATTTCTTCTTTCTCACAGCAGTATTTTTGTTTGCCATATAAAAACACTGAATCATAGAACAGCTTTCCAATCTCTCTCAGGACTTAGATTGTTTTTCATTATATTCTTCTTCCTGAGTTCTCTTTCTTCTGGAAACAGATTCTTCGGTTACTAACGTTGTTATGTTTTCTCCAAGTCTGGTGAGCCTTCATTATCCATTTATATTTATGAATCAGTGCCAAGCTGGCTGCAGGGCGCTTGCATGGATTTGCTCCTGTAGATGTAAAGCAATGTTTCCTTAAAGACTCTCCTCTCATCTGGAGGGGTAACTCGGAAGAGCTGAAGAATGAATGGTAAAGGATGTCAACTGGCAGCTTCACTTGGGTCTTTCTGGCCATGATACATGTAGCCAGGAGACCAATAACACCTTCTTCCTTCCCTGTCCGCTCATTAAAAGACGACATTTTTTATTTTGGCAAGAGTGGACTTCGATGCATTTCCCTGTGGAGGGGAATTCCTCACACCAGTTTTGAAATTCAAAGTTGCCACAAAATCTGATCTCCCCCTTCACCAACACTAGAAGCCCATTTCAGGCAGGTAATTCCGTTAGAGAGTCTCAACCAGAAGACAAAGCTACTCTATCTCGTCTTTAATGGGGAGCAGACAGACTCCACTATTCCAAATGCAGTTCAGGGCTTTACCCCACCCCCTCTCTATATTCAGGACTCAGTGACACAACAAGACAAATGTTTCTGTTTCAGTCTATTAGAACTACTGAATATCACGGTGATATAGGGTGGAACTGAAAGTCACAATCAAATAATTTTCGCGACAGTTTTAGGCGATTTACAATCTACGGGCTCCTCAAAAGAAACTCTGCCCAATATGAACACTCAGGGAGGGCAAGAAATTGATACAGAACTCCTTACTGGGTATAAATTCTAGGCTTTCTGAAATAAAAGGAAAAAACAAAAACAGTGAAGGGCTCAAATGCCAGTTAAAAACATTCTACAGGTATCTATGTGGGGTTTATAAAGAAGAAATAAGCATACTACCACCTAACCCAACAGATACCTGACCTTGAATTTCAGTCTGTGTTTCTCTTTGTCTAATTGTTTCATGTTGACAGGCTCAGCCCAATTTTGCTCTAGGCATAATCAATGCTATGGCTACGAGGGAAGAGTCGAACAGCACTTCTTATCTGTAAAGCTCTTTATTAAAAGTACTGTACATTCTGGCTTCGTTTTGCTGGTGTGAAGAACACAGAAAGCAGACTGACTTCAGGGGGTAGCAATTCATAGAACTCGGTGACAACAGAACAGAGTGCAAAGTGTCCAAAGACTCTTTGTGCAAGTTCTTTTATAGAATATATTTTCTCCTTTTCTCACAGCAGTAACTTACAGACCATTAAATTTCACACATTTCCTATTCATTTTCCATGTTAAAATATGGCTTATGACCCAGAGTGGAACTATCACAGGATTCTGCCCTGAAAGTCAGCTTTTTTACTATGTGATAATATACGACTTTTGAAAGAACAGCAAGTCATGGGCTATGAACCTAGCCACATAAGTGATTTCAAATGGCCCTGAATTGTGTATACGTTTACAAATGGAAAAAATTAAGCCCTGAAAACATTACAGAGGATAAAATTAAATTATCAAAGAAGGCAATTGTTCCCATTAAGCAAAACCTTTAACTAGACTTAACAACCAAAACGTAAAAGGGAAATAAAAGACTCGAGAGTTGTAAACTCCAAGTAAAAAAATTAATTAAAAAACAAAAAACAGTATCTCTCTTCCCACTTCCAAACAAGAGAAAAGTAAGCAAGTACCAAGGGTTTGAGAGAGGCAGTAAGTTTCACAAAACTCAATTTGTTATGTTCTTCAATGACAGTAGGTTTTAAGAAAGGAATATGTACTTCTCTAAAGTCAAAGTTCATAAACTTTTCCTTTAGGCATATTCCATTAGTCAAAAAGAAACTGATGTACGTTACATGTCGTATTTAGAGTTATTCCATTGAAGCTGAGATACTAAGCTTTAAGATTTCATTTTAAACCACCCAAGCCTACCTAAAAATTACTAACCTTTGTGGTTGAAGTTCAATGCCAATACCTATGGAGTCTTGCCATAAACTCTTACTATATATAGAAAGATAGGGAGAAAACATAATTTCTCAGGTTTTAAAGCTACTGACCAGGAGTCCCGATTTCCAAAAAGACTAAAATCTTTTGTCAAGTGTTCTCCCTACATATATTAAGAAGATCTACTGTTAAGCACCTAATAATTCCAATAAGGCTTCTGTATAAACACACTGCGATGTGGAATAACAGCTTCCTCCCACACCTCTGTTCTCCAGGATCAGATGGAGAATCTCACTTCCAACAACTCTAGGGAAGCTATAGTTAATAACATATCCACTCTAATAAATACTTATAATTATATACTTAATATATACTCATATAACCTATTACGTTAAATACATAATACAATAAATTATGTTATAATAATTAGTTAATAATATAGTTAATATAGCTAAGCTAATAGATAGGGAAGGTTTTAAGAACTTTATAACAGCCTTTTCTTCTCACGGGGCCTAGGGGTCTGAAAAACATCTTGGGGGTTTGGTTAGGGGAGTCCCGGGTAAACATATGGAGTTTATCTGAAGTTGGCTTGTTAGTTAAGAGTCATTAACCTCTCCTTAAGGAAATTGTCAGTCTGAGACATTTCCCAACTGTCCACAGTCATATTGTATACAAACTGGCCAGTCATTGGCTCGGAGTTCAAAATAAGATTTGATCTGTCTTTCTAAAAAACTGTAGGGTTGGGGCGTCTGGGTCGCTCAGTCGGTTAAGTGTCTGCCTTCAGCTCAGGTCATGGTCCCAAGAATCCTGGGATCAAGTCCCACATCAGGCTACCTGCTCAGTTGGGAGTCTGCTTCTCCCTCTCCCCTTCCCCTCTTCTCATGCTTGCTCTCTCTCACCCTCTCAAAATAAATAAATAAATAAAATCGTTAAAAACAAATTTAAAAAAGCTGTAGGGGAGCCTGAGTAGCTCAGTCAGTTAAGCACCTGACTCTTGATCTCAGCTGGGGTCTTGATCTCAGGATTATGCATTCAAGCGCCACGCTTGGCTCCACACTGAATGTGACTACTTAGAAAAAAAAATTTTAATTTTATAAAGCTCAGAAAATGTCCTCATTTAGGCATGGAGTCCACATTATCCCTTAATTAACTCGGTAGAGTCCATGTTCACAATTCACCACCACTGATCTCACCCCTGACGAAACCGGGTCCTGAACAATTCACAGAGGTAGGAAATAGCTCTCTGAAGAGGCAAGAATAGGCCAGCTGGACATTACTGTACATGAGCCATGAAGCCATGTGCTTCCATTGTCGTTCAGGCATCTCTGAAGGCAGTCCAAATGACTTCCACCAAAATGAAGGAAAATAACATTACTCAGTATCAGAAAGGCAGGAACTATGACATAAACATAACCAAAAAGCACACCAATCTATCAACTTTCATTTCCAGAAAAAACACTAATTTAGGAAATAGATGGCACTCTCATTTATTATAATCACAGGCTATGATACGAAAAACTCTCTCTAAACTAAATCAATGTGTTTAAAATTTTCAAGACTTCCATGGGAATTTACACAGGATGCTCATGCTTGGATCTCTCCCCAGAACACTAGAAGACATTCCCGCCAAGCATGTAAAAGGAACCTAACTTTTACTGAGCACTGCCTGACCTAGCTTGAGTCTTCTGCAAATTGAATTTCATGATGTCCAGGTAAGAAAACTATTGGGATTAGTAGTAACTAATGATAGCATTCCTAGATGGGGGGAGGGTAGGGTCCCTATTTTTTTCAGGTGTCAATTTATTGCTGTGGCTTTGGTTAATTATCTGGTTATTCCAACATCATCATCTGCATCCAGTTAACTCTAAAATGATACTCACAAAGCCAAGTTCCCTTCAAACCACTTAACTCCATTTAGTCTTCCATGGTCCTAAAGCTATTAAACCACATGGAAAATGCATGCCCTGCAGGAACCAGGTGGGGGCGAATGATGAAAACTCACAGAGGAAGAGGATCCGTCAGACTGCAGGATACATAACACAATCATATCTTTTGACAAAGCCCATTTTCTTACCGGTATGAACACTAATATAACACTGACTCGTACTACCATTAATCAGCACTAAACATAATTAATACCTTAGAATAATAACAAGCATACCAAAACATACTTCATCTCTTTCAAACCTTTGAAATACTTTTTCTCACAAGATCTTCTAGTAGGATTCTTTCAATAAATCATGGTGACACACAAACTGAATACTTAGCATACGGCGGCCAACGAATTCTATCATAGAAGTTTAGTGACCACCAAAACAGAGGTGGAAGACAGCCTTGAAATTCCTACTCTTAACTCCCTGTTTACTTAGCTTCTGCTCATCAGTAGTCTAAGACTTACTTCTGTTTAGTATCACCTGCCCATGAGGGGCACCTGTGTGGCTCAGTTAGTTAAGCATCTGCCTTCTGCTCAGGCCATGACGTCAGGGTCCTAGGATTGAGCCCCGCCTTGGGCTCTCTGCTCAGCAGGGAGCCTGCTTTTCCATCTCACTGTCCCTCTGTTCCATCTCTCTCTCAAATCAGTCAATCTTAGTATCAACTGCTCCCGAATCTGAGCCAAAAACTGCTTACACATAATATAGCTTCTTTTCATAAGGCAAGAAAAGACAAACACACATGAAGTATTAATACATTTCACGCAGACTTGTCAACTTAAAGAAACAGAAACAACCCACCAATAACCGAACGCATTTCAACTGAGTCTATTCCAAGTATCTACCCACAATTGGAAAATTGGCTTTTTCCAAATATTCAGTCCTTTCCCTCTTGGCTACTTTACCTATAACTAAGTCCAGTGAAAATATATGACATGTTCACTACATAAGGAGGGAGGAAAATAACAGTACCAACTAAGGACGCCTGTGTGGCTCAGCCGGTTAAGTGCTGGACTCTTGATTTCAACTGTGGTCATGATCTCAGGGATTGTGGGATTAAGCCCTGTGTCAGGCCCTGTGCTCAGCAGGGGGTCTGCTTGAGATTCTCTCCCTCTGCCCCTTCCCCTGTTCGCTTGCTCTCGCGCTCTCTCTCTCCCCGTCCCAAATAAATGAAGAAATCTTAGAAACAAAAACACAGTATCTCCTAGTTCAAGGATATTCCACTTCTAAGTTCTTATTAATGATACTGCCCTTCCGTATGCATGAATCTGAATAGCTCTTTAAGCATTTCACCCTACTATTCATCCTAACAGCACAATGACACTCTCATTTCTCTCAAACCTATCCAAGAAATAATCAAAGGAAGTGTAATATACCAACTTTAATTTCTCCCACTGCTTCTTGAATATGTATTGAATAAATGAATAAACCTGATGGTCACTCTAGTACTTCCCAACCTTTCCCATCTCATGGCACACATGAAAATCAAGTTTCTAAGAAGAGTGGGGAGAACAGCTGAAAAGACCAGGTGGCCAGAGGCGACCAGCCAAGCACCCAGAGCTTGGACAAGTACCTGGGTGCCCAAGAGCTTGGAGGGGAGATAGTCTTGGCAAACCTGAAAAGCACTTACACCACTTCAGTCTTCCCAGAACACTAACTGAGAAGTTCCCCACTACATTTTTTTGCCTATTTAGCATATTCCCCCTTTTATCACCAGGAAACTATTTTTCCTTTGGTGAATCATCCCATCCTCTATTCACAGGATCCTGGTGGCACAGACAATTTCAGGGCTGACACTTCACCCACTTCCATGCTACCCACGATGACCAGTTAAAGTGCATTAAAGTGTCCCATTCTTCTGCCCTAACAGTTGATTCAGTGTGGGCACGTGACCCAACAAGGTCAATCCAAATACCTCCCCATCTCCTTTCCTTTTGGACAAAATATAAGGTTATAAGGCTTTGGGCTGCCAGCCAATTCACAGAGGAAACAAAGAAACTATACAGTGAATATACTGTCTAGGCCATGCTTGTTCTAAATTCTGGAGCTAATAAAGGCTATTTAAGACAGATGGGTCTCTGTTACTTATAACCCAAAGTATCACCCTAGAATTTCAAAGACCAATGCATTTCCTGAGTATCAACACACAATTTGATGTAATATATATGTTTTATATCAGTGGCACACAAAGGTCAGGTAACTTGCTATAGCACTTCTTTAGATAATCTCTGGGCATTACTGATGCATTAACTATGATAAAGATACTATCCTCTAAGGTGTCTGCACTGAAACAAAACATTTATTAGAAGCTGAATTATTACAGAAGGTGAAGGGAGAAACAAAGTGGGAAGCAAAGTGAAGTGATTCAAATGATGCCTGTGCCATATATGACACAGGTACTTGGAGAACATTAGAGATCCAGGTGGAGAATCAGACCCGAAGAGGTCTAGTCAGAAGGAAAACTTTGTGATCGGTAGTTGTTTACTTGACTGGAAGGAAAAAGCATGCAAGTTGGGGATAAAAAGAATCCAAATACATTAACTTCAGATCTTAGATGAACGTATTTCTCCCACCTCTACAACTAAATTATTTCCTAAAGCAACACAAATTTTCCATAAAGAGATGAACTTTTTCTTCACTGTGTTTGAAAAGAAGCATAAGCACATACCATATCTATTTGGTGTGGAAACCCTTCCCTTCAGTCTATCCAGTAGGAAAAAATTAGATGACTTTACCAAATATATGGTTAAAGGGCGGAGGGGGAGCCTTAATAACGTCTGCCTACTTATTACACTCCAAATTCTGTGCAGACAGGAACAAGGATTATTCACCCTCATAACCCAGCGTGTTCATCCTTACTATACATAGCAAGGACCCAGTATTGTTTAGTTTATTAAAGACTGAAGATAGGATCAAACTGCCAAAAGTCAAAGAGAGATTAATGCCTATTACATAGGCATCTTTACCCTAAATTAATCAATCTGCATCCACTTCAAAAGATCAATATTAGGGGTGCCTGGATGGCTCAGTCAGTTAAGCATCTGCCTTTGGCCCAGGTCACAATCCCAGGGTCCTGAGATGGAGCCCCACATCAAACTCTGTGCTCAGCAAGGAGTCTACTTCTCCCTCTCCCTCTGCACCACTCCCCTGACTTCTGTGCTTGCTCTTTCTTGCTCTGATAAAATCTTTAATAAATAAATAAATAAAAGTAAAAGATCAATATTAGAACTAAGGGATATTCACCTTGGAATAGGATGCAAGAGTTCACAGAGTGTTACAAACGAGCAAATCTACCAAAACCGTAGTACCAGAATAGCATCATGTGTAGCTTTCACAGTGAAATGTGCTTTCATTGAAGAAACATTTGTATCAAGTATTCATTAACTCAGAGTACAGACAAAAAAGAACCAACTGAGGGGTGCCTGGGTGGCTCAGTGGGTTAAGGCTTCTGCTCAGGTCATGATACCAGGGCCCTGGAATCGAGCCCCGCATCAGGCTCTCTGCTCAGTGGAGAGCCTGCTTCTCCCTCTCCCTGCTGCTCTGCCTACTTGTGCTCTATCTCTCTGCCAAATAAATAAACCTTTAAAAAGAAAAAAAAAAAAATCAACTGAGAAGATAAAAACAGCCTCCCAACGCCCCCCCAAAAAGAATCAACCCATAATTTGAGATTTTGATCAAAACCATCCGCAAACCAAGAATAATCTATAAGTCCAAGAGTTAAGCTTTACCCCCATTACTGTTCTATTATTTTCTTACTTTACCTGAGAAGAATCTGCTTGGGCTAATAATGCAGTGACCTTCAGTATCTGGCGAAGATTTTGTCCTTGATCTTCAACAAGGAGGTGAGCCAACAGAAGGAAAACATGCACAGGGATCACTGTGGTAATAGGGAGCAAGGACTCTACAGACAACAGCCAGTCACTGGCCGCAGACTCTTCTCTCATTACTTCAAGGATCCTCCAGGCTGTAAATATTGATCCATACATGCTGGTTATGGGGAAAGCAAGTTTGTAGGAGAGCTGAAAAACCAACAAAAAGAGGCATGAATAAATGAAGTAAGTCTATTTGTCAGAGATATATTCGTTTATTTTTATACTTCATTGTAAGAAATCAATCCTTCCAACAAAGTACAGAATTTTCAATTCCTGCCAAAAACTCCTCTGCACATACCTGGGCTAATAGGATTACACAAAAATAAAACAGATGGAACTCTGGAACACCTGATTTCTTTTTTTTTTTTCTTTTTTTTAAGATTTTATTTATTTATTTGACAGAGAGATCACAAGTAGGCAGAGAGGCAGGCAGGAGAGAGGAGGAAGCAGGCTCCCCCGTGGAGCAGAGAGCCCGATGCGGGGCTCGATCCCAGGACCCTGAGATCATGACCTGAGCCGAAGGCAGCGGCTTAATCCACTGAGCCACCCAGGCGCCCCTGGAACACCTGATTTCAACTCCTCCTCCTATTTACCATGTGCTCCTGGTTCCGACAGGAGGGGAGAAAAGGATCAATGTACAAGATCCAGAGGCAATAGAGTTGGGGGGGAAAAGCAAAAAAAACAACAAACAAACCTATTATCACTAAAAAAAAGTATTCACCAGTGAGAGGGAAGATTTTTTTAAATTTATTTTTCTTTATTTTTTTAAAGATTTTATTTATTTGACTGAGAGAGAGAGAGGCATCAAGAGAGAGGAACACAAGCAAGGGGAGACGCAGGAGAAGCAGGCTTCCCACCAAGCAGGGAGCACAACATGGGGCTCGATCCCAGGACCCTGAGATCCTGACCTGAGCCGAAGGCAGATGCCCGACTGAGCCACCCAGGCGCCCCAAGAGAAGTTTTGTTTTTTTTTAAGATTTTATTTATTTATTTGAGAGAGAGAGTGCATGCACAGGGGGTGGGGGGTGGGACAAACAGACTCTGCACTAGGTGTTGCGCCCAACACGGGGCTCAATGCCAAGCCCCTGAGATCATGACCCAAGCCAAAATCAAGAGTCAGAAAGAAGCTCAACCAACTGTACCATCCAGGCACCCCGTGAGAGGGAAGACTAAAAAAAAAAAAAAAAAAAATCACTGTATTCGCCCACTCCAGCTCTGGTAAGAGATAACCCTGGGCAGGTGGCAGGCTTGGACTGAGGACAATTCATTTTTGTAACAGACAGAATGTTGACAGGAACAGCATTGGTTCAGCTGGAACCTGGGAATTAGTAACTGTGAATAACTTTGGCAATAAGAAACAGCCTGACAGCTCTAAATTGAAATGATACCCAGAGAAGAGGTTATGCTTAAGTTAATCTGAGAAATGACCCCTCATGGAAATAAAGTAGTGCTGTCAGGGACAGAGAATAGACAGAACTCTTGCCAAGGTGAGCAGTGTGCCCACATGGCTCAGGAGAAGTCAGAGACATTAAAGAAGCATTAAATATTGCCTACTAATAAAAAGATTCAATTCATTCAGAGCATGATGAAACAAATTAGAAATCTCTAGATTATAACTGTCCTGTTATGAGAGACTGACTTATGCAGATACAGAACTGTAAAGATGGGAAGTAAAAATTAAGCCTTATAGGGGTGCCTGGGTGGCTCAGTCAGATAAGCATCTGCCTTCAGCTCAGGTCATGATCCCAGAGTCCTGAGATTAAGCCCAGCATTGGGCTCCCTGCTAGGCGGGGAGTCTGCTTCTCCCTCTCCCTCTGCCTGCCGCACCCCCTGCTTGTTCTCTCTCTCTCTATCAAATAAATAAAATCTTTTAAAAAATTAAGCTTTATTAAAAAAAAATTTTTTTTAAGTAGGCCCCACACCTGGTGTAGGGCTGGAACTCATGACCTTGAGATGAGTCTCATGGGCCAGCCAGGCAGCTCGGAAATTTTTTTAAATAATAGTTTTATTGAGATATAATTCACATACCACAAAACCCATCCTTTTAAAGTTTACAACTCAGTGAACTTTAGTAATTCATGGCATCACCATAGCTAATTCTCATCACCCCAAAAGGAAACCCCATACCCATTAACAGTCACTCTTCATTCCCCCAACACCACCCTCACAGCCCCTGGAAACCACTAATTAATCTACTTTGTCTCTATTCTGGCTATTTCATATAATAGGAACCACACAAGATGTGTTTTCTGGTGACCAGCTCCTTTCACTCAGCATGTTTTCAAGGTTCATCCATGCTATGGTTTGTATCAACACTTCATTTCTTTTCCTTGGCCAGGAATATTTCACTGAATGGATATACCACCTTTTTAACATTCATCAATTAGTGGACATTGGGTTGTTTCTACTTTATGGCTATTATGAATAATGCTGCTATGAAGAGTCCTATAAAAGTTTTTGTGAGGACACGGGTGTTCAATTGTCTCAAGTATATGCTTTAGAGTAGAGAGATACCATTTGAAAGCAAATCCCACTAAAAACAAATGAGGAACCTATCTTTATTGACATGAAAAGAACTCTCATGAAAATACAAGATGCATACAGTGTGCCTGGAATGCTACTAATTATTTTTTTAAACAGGGTGGGGACTATATATTTGTATTTGCTTACACATGCAAAGAAAGTTATGAGACAAGTACAAAAGAAATTAACATTTACTATGCATTTTTCATTTGAGAGGGTGGGAACTGGGCAACCAGAATCAAGGATGGGAAGAAAATTTCTCATTGATACCATTTTTTAATTTTTGAACCATTTTAATCTGTTATAATTTTTTAAATAATAAATTTTACAAGTTAAATACTCACATTTATTACAACCCTTTCTCTCTAAAAATACTTCCCCCACCAAAGATGAAATTCACTGAAGTTCTTTAGACTAAGGACAAACAGCATTGGACTTGTGCTTTAAAACACCAGGACATTGGCACAGCCATGCCAGCTAGAGGTTATTACACAAATCTCTGAGCCTCGCTTTGCTCATTTGTAAAATGGAAGTAATGACTACTTTCCTGCCAAGATTACTGAGGTACATAATGACACAATAAAGAACCTTGCACAGTCTTTAAAGTTGCAAAACACAGAGAAATATGATCTCTGTCATCTTTAGGAGAGAAAAATAAAACTGGTGGATAGGAGTATAAAAGAAAGTAATTGGAAATCACCATCCACCATAAATTGAGTCAAAAGCAGCAACGTTATCCAGACGGGTAAGAGTAAACATACTGAAACAGAAAGAAAATCCTGTTTTACTTGAAGTATTATGTTGATGGTTAGGCTCTGGTTTTTGTCTGTTTGCCTAGGGTTAGAACAGCAGCAGAAAAGCACAGTGTTGAATGAGACATCCCAGAACAGTCTCTCTGTCCCAGTGAGTGATGGCTGCCCCTGGCACAGTCCCAGGGCAAGGATGCAACCCAGGGCTTTCTCTAAGCACCAGCTACCAAATCCTGGCCCCACAGCCCGGGGGAGGGCCTGTGAAAGTGCTGGCAGGCTCTCTGTTTTAGAGGAGAAAGCAGGTGTTCAAAAATAAAGGAGGTTTATGTTAAGTGAATTACATCTCAGTAAGAAAATACAAGAAAAAAGGAACCATAAGAAAATCACATTTAAAGGAATATTAAATGGTTGTAAAACATCTACAGATACGAGTTGAGAATCTTTATTTGAAAAACCCTGTAATAAAAATGTTCGAGTCTGTTAAGTATTAACAATAAGACAGATCTCTGATAGCACTTCTTTGCCTTAAGGGGTCTGAAAAAGAAATTGTGAGTTCAGCGAACAATACACATTTTCATTAACTTTAAAGAGTAACAGTCGTCTATGACACCCTGGGTGGCTCCGTTGGTTAAGTGCCTGACTCTTGATTTCAGCTCAGGCCATGGTCTCCGAGTCCTGGGATCAAGCACTACTGAGCATGGAGCCTGCTTGGGATTCTCTCTGACTCCGTCTCCCTCTGCCACTCCCTCTGAGGTTTCACTCTCCTCTCAAGAGTGCTCTCTCACTCAAATAAATAAATCTGTAAGATTAACACTCCTCTGTAATAGTGACCAAAATAGGCTTAACCAAACTGGAGCCACGATTTGATCAGGAGAAGGGGTACGGAAACTCCAACCTGGAGCCCCTTGAAAGGAGGACAGATTTTTGCCAGACCCTTCTAGCACTCACCAGAGCAAAGGCAGAAGACTGGACTAGACAAAGCCTCAAGAGGCTCTTTCTGCCCTATACCTCCATGAAGAATCTAGTCAAGAGTGGAGAGGTTTGGGAGGGCTGTTTATCACCCAAGGACAACCCATGTATCCATGTGATTCAGAAGATGATGGAAGATATGCAAGGTCTAAGACTTACTAATTCCTCTTAACTTCCAATGAAAAGTTTCTAAGAAGTCAATTTATTTTAATGTACTATGACTTAATGTTAACCTGTAAATCTGCAACAGTTTTTTTTTTAAAGATTTTTTTTTTAATTTATTTGTTTGACAGAGAGAAAGATCACAAATAGGCAGAGAGGCAGGCAGAGAGAGAGAGAGAGGGAAGCAGGCTCCCCGCTGAGCAGAGAGCCCAATGCAGGACTCGATCCCAGGACCCTGAGATCACGACCCAAGCCGAAGGCAGCGGCTTAACCCACTTAATCCAGGCGCCCCATCTGCAACAGTTCTATTTACTTGCAAGTTCAGCACAAAGATGACACATTACCAAAAGGGGAAAAAAAATCAAACTGGAGTCAGCAGGATGTAGGCTCTATAGTTAAACAGTCAAAATCTGAATCTCAACTCTATTCTTCACTAGCTGTGTGATCTGGGCAACTTAACTTCTCTAGCCTCAGGTTCTTCAGTTGTCAAAGGAGTACTCTAAGAAGTCGTCAGGAAACTGCAAATCAAAACCCTAAGGAAAAGGCACTTCACACCTGCTAGAGGCAAAAACATAGGCAATGACAAGTGCTGGTGAGGATATGGACAAGTTGGAAGCTTCAGGCTTGGCTGGTGGGCTGGTGGGCATGTAAAACGGCATAGTTCCTGTGGAAAATAGTCTGGAAATTCCTCCAACAGAGTTAGCATATGATCTAGCAATTCTGCTCCTAGCTATCTACCCAAGAGAAATGAAAACATGTCCACATAAAAACTCACATAGGAAGGTTCATAACAGCACTACTGATAATAGCCTAAAAGTAAAAACAACCCAAAGTTCACCAGATGAATGGAAAAGAAAATGTGGTGTGTATCTATGCAGTGGAATATTGTCCAGGGATTTCTCCTACCGTGTCTGCCGGGGCATATAGGAGAACCCAGGAGATGTCTTCCTGTGGAGGACCCAGACCACCCCATTCACACCCCAGGAGGTGGTTTCCTACAGACGAGCTCTGGCCTGAGGCACCCAAGAGATGTCACCATCTAGCAGGCCACAGCCACATCCTTCCTACAAGGTCTCATCTTGATCTTGAGTAGGGAGACCCTCTCCATTCCTTCCTTCGGGTAATCTCTCCAGTCCTAGAAGTAGGAGCGTCTCCTTACATTTATCAATGAATATTCCTTAAAGCCTCTTTTATAACTTTTAGTCATTGGAGAGCATTTCCTAGTTAATAATTCTCTGTATTGAGTTTTTCTTTGTTCAAATTACCAGCAGGATCTCTCTCTCTCCTGCCTAGACCCAGACTCATACCCTGGTACTTTCTTTCTCCCCACCACATTCTCTGGGGGCCGGGGCGCAAAGATTTAAAGCACATTAGAATTTACAACTAGTGTCTGATTTTTTTTTTTTTTTTTTTTTTGGCCTAGGAAGACACAAATAGGTGGTTTTAAATATCCCATTTAATAGCTTAATAGAAGAAATCTTGTTTTTCACAGACCACTAAAAAATATTAAAAGCTTCTGGGATTATGTTAATCCTTAAAAGAAGATGAGTGGTTGTTTTAATAACTTACTTTTTTTTAATTCTTAAAAACTGGAAGTTAAAATGTGTGTTTCATTTCATGGTTATCAACACGTCAGAAATGGGTAGGGAATACAGAATTGTGTGATACAGAACATTTACCCTTGTTTCCATTCACCGGTAGAATTGTGCTTCTTAAAAACTGCTCTAGTTCTAAATCAAACACACTAAGTCAGAGTCACCCATCTAAAAAGAAATAATAAAAAACAAGACCTGTGGTTTTATACAAAGGTCTTTCTGTAATATACGGAGACAGGAAAATGACCTTCCATATCTTTAGGAGAAGCACACATCCCTCAGTGAATAGAAACTTACTGAATGATTACCATGTGGTAGACAATGTGTCAGGTGTTGAGAATGCGAAGTTAAATAGATAACACCCTATCTTATTTCAGTATGTAGAGTATTCAATTAACAACTGGCTAAAAGACTTTGAATGCTCTCATCTATGATCGGGTCACAAAGATAAAGCAAAAACATTTCTGTGGAAAAAAAAATACAAAAAGTTCAACAACTGTTGCAATTTCAATTTCAACATGCTTAGAAAACACAGGCAAAGTGCGAGAAAGGTCAAGATCCTTGCCCTCAATGAGCTCGCAGCATAGCAGGAAGAACGCACACGTAGCCCTCCAACTTAAGACACAACACGACTGAGTAATACTAAAAGAGCTGGGGACGCCAAGAAAAGGGTCACGAATTCGGACTCCGGGAGGCCGAGAACATCTGGCTGGATCTTGAACAATGAGTAGGTCAGGCAAAGGAGACAAAAGAGCATTACGAGCAAAAGCAAAGATTCGGGGAGAAAACTGGAGAGTTTGCATCCTGTTAAAATTTATAGGTATGTCTCATAGAGAGGCCTGGACGGGTGCGGAAGGAAAGCCAACAGCAAACTATGGATTACAATTTTAAAAACGGGGATCATATCTCCACTCCCAGCTTCCATTTTGCAGCACGTTATCCCAGGAGAATGTATATGGCCCTAATAGTATCCCTTCCTCATCCCTCTTCCCAGCTGCTGAAGAGACAGTCTAACTATCAGAGTTAGTGAGTAAGATTCACACACACGTGAGTGAACAGGAAAGCGTATTGGAGTCAGGACGATTCTCAGGAAGTATCCATCGTCTCAGTTACGTGTCTGACCCGTCATAAAGGGATGAGAAAACTTTTTGTGAGCTGAAAAAATAGAATTCTCAGACACGGGGACATCTTGCCCTGCCCCCAGGTCCATCCAGAACCCAATCATTGTTCTACAGGACCAAAGGACAACAGGAAGTAAAACGATATTAGAAAATTTGGGCCACATTCTGTCCTATCAGGGTGGAGGCAAGAAGTTCCTTCTCTCAGGCAAGTCAACTACCAGTTCAAGTTTGAAAGTTCTAGACGAGCAATTAGGAATTCCGAAGCTGTAGAATAAGGTCGGTTTGCCTACACGCTGGTTTCTGCCCGCACCCTCAAACCAGGAATTACAGTGCCCATTTGGGCTGCGAGGACATTTAACAACACGCAATGAGACACAACCCTGCTTTTGTAGACAGAGCGACTGGCCTGCGTTTATATACTCTCTCCATGGTGACATGTTTCACCAGTTTCGCTTCTTTGATCCTCATTCAATCCCCATTAAATTCATAGCTGGGAAAGTAATACTACATTTTACTGAAGGCAACACTCAAATACCAAAAGAGAAAATGTCTAACCAACGTGGGCCCAGAACCCAGCCACTAACCAGACGTTGACAATACTTTTACATTCTCTTGACAGAAACAGACAGACGAAGCAGACTGAGGTTCGTCAGCAGGGGGGAGCGGGGACGCAGTGTGATAGACCTGCAGCCTTCCAACTGAAGGCAGCAGTGGAGGGTAGGACAGAGGAGACAACAAGAGCCATTTTGTCAGGAAAATGGCCTAAGGTGCCACAAATTAGAAAAGAAGTCTAGTCTATGGCCATACCACCCTGAACGTGCCCGATCTCGTCTGATCTCGGAAGCTAAGCAGGGTCGGGCCTGGTTAGTACTTGGATGGGAGAAAAGAAGTCTAGAAGTCTCAGGTCTTAGAGATCCCAGAACTTTCAGGCACTTAAGGAGATTTCCCACTTGGATTGTCCCAGATGTAACAACATGCAGCATGAACATGTAAATTAAATAGTATGATAAGAAGAAAGGATTCCTTGCTCAAATGTGTTGGAGAAGCACTAGGTTAAATGGAATTAGTTCCTTTTCTGCAGGATTTCTCAGGACCTTGAATTACTAATACAATCAGAAAACTCAAAGAGGGGGCACCTGGGTGGCTCAGTCGGTTGAGCATCTGCCGTCAGCTCGGGTCATAATCTCAGGGCCCTGGGATTGAGTAACACATCAGGCTCCTTGCTCAGCGGGCCTGCTTCTCCCCCTCTGCCTCTGCCTAGCCATCCCCACCCCTGCTCGTGCTCTGACAAACCAATAAAATCTTTTTTAAAAAAATTTTTTAAAGAAAACTCAAAGAGGAAAAAATTATACAGCAGCTCCAAAACTTATTTTGCACTCCCCTCTCACAGTCTAGAAGAATAGACTAAGAGCTATACCACTGTGTGACAGAATGGTAAAGTTCAAGGAGAGGAGTTTAAATCCAAACAGATATTCACCAGGAGGTGAGATTATCTGCACAAACAGAAGTCCCACATTACCACTTCACCTTTATTTAAGAGAAACAAGGCACCTTGGTGGCTTAGTCGGTTAAGCGTCTGCCTTCAGCTCGGGTCATGATCCCAGGGATCGAGTGCCACATCAGGCTCCCCACAGGGAGTCGGGGCTTCTCCCTCTGCCCCTCCTCCCACACGTTCTCTCACTCTCAAATAAATAAATAACATTTTTTTAAAAAATAAACATGAGGGGCACCTGAGTGGCTCAGTGGATTAAGCCGCTGCCTTCGGCTCAGGTCATGATCTCAGGGTCCTAGGATCGAGCCCCGCATCCGGCTCTCTGCTCTGCAGGGAGCCTGCTTCCTCCTCTCTCTCTGCGTGCCTCTCTGCCTACTTGTGATCTCTCTCTCTGTCAAATAAATAAATAAAATCTTAAAAAAAATAAAAAATAAAAAATAAACATGAGAATCAAGGCTGAACTCATTACCTTTTGGTGGTCATCTCTGTAGGACTCCTGCTGTACCATTTCCAAAAGGTTCAGAGCCAACTGCTGCCTCGAGGGACCTTCTTCATCCATGGACATACAGTCTTCCAAGGCAGTAGAAGACAGTATCTGCAGAAGCGGCATCACTAGCACCAAGCATGACCTTGGGATTTTCTGACCCTCCGCAACAGAGAGGAGCTTCAAAGCTATTCATCAAAACAACAATTTGCATTTAAAAAATTACTACTCCAATCAAACAAAATGCTATTTTGTTCAAAAGAGATATGCAAAAAAGTTTTCTCACCCCTTTACAACTAGATCAGACACACAACTGAGACAATGGATCTTACCCTTTTGGAAAGGAACATGAAAATTAACTGTTATCTAAAACAAGCGTTAATATATGTTCCTGGTAACTTTAGGATACTCATAGAGAAAATACATACCATAGAGTATAAACCAACTCTTTAAGTAAATGTGACTTTCTTTAAAATACAACTCAGCTGGGCCACCTGAGTAGCATCTGACTCTCGGTTTCGGCCCAGGTCATGATTTCAGGGTCCTGAGACCAGGCCCCACATCAGGCTCCATGCTCAGTGCAGAGTCCACTTGAGATTCTCTCCCTCTGCCTCAGTCCTTCCCCCTCTTCCCCTCCCCTACACACACTTGGATGCTCTCTCCCTTCCCCTCAAATAAACAAATAAATAAATAATATCTTTAAAGATAAATAAAAGGACAAAAGTTGAATTGTATTTTATTGCCAGGTCCTTCCACTGCCCTCAACAGAGCCAAGAGACTGGAGTTCCTGATCAGTGGATTTTAAGACCAACGTGCATGCTTCCCTTACAAACCCAGGTGAGAATTATATTGAGATGCATTGGTAAAGGGAGGCAAAATAGGGAAGTCCTTCACTGTAATTGCTAAAAAGGGAATCAGGAAAAGTCTCAGAGTCCATAACCAGTAACAATCAAACCCATTTTCATAAATGAACTTTTTTTAACACGGACACTCAACTTATACATCAGAAATACACACAGAAAAAAAAGAAAGAAATACACACAGAAATGTGTGATGACTTACTCACATATATAATCTCCCCTAGACCATTAACAGAATGAGATAAAGCAGAAATATATTTTTCACAATTATTAGATGAACCTAATTTACCAAAAGATGTTATTCATAGGCTTCCAAGCTAGATTATCGATTAATTGTCTCCGACAACATCAAAAAAAGTCTAGTATACAAGCCTTAAGTCATGTCAGTGAGTTGCCAATATTTTCTTCTCATCATTTGGAAGTCAAACCTGAACATGGTATGAAGTACAAACACCTGTTATTCTAACACTGCTTATTGACCTTTCCTGCCTAAATATTAGTCATTTTTAATTAAGTTTTAAAAATATGGAATGCTTCACGAATATGCAAGTATCTTTGCACAGGAGGCATGAAAATCTTTTCTGTATCATTCCAATTAAAATATTAATTTTAATCCATAATTGTCCCTGAGAGATTATGAAAATCCATCATCTCCAATAAAACAGGAAATGTACACGTTTCTATCTTCTATATTATAAATCTTCCAGGCATTTTATAAATTGCTATTTACAATCAAGGCTAGTGTTAATAATTAAGAAGTATAACACTGTATTAATGCTGTGGATTTCTCAAATTTGAAATCATCAATATCTTCTTGGTTATTTTATTTGAAAACTCTTTCCCAATATACTAAACAGCCCATCTTCCCTACTCTTCAACATAACATACTGGATAATGGAAATGCTCTGTCACTCGATTATAGTGCTGGTTGCACAACTCTGTAAATTCATTTTTCTAAAAAGCCACTTTATCGTACACTTAAAAATGGCAAACTTGGGGGGGTAGGGGGATAGGAGAAGAATAAATGAAACAAGATGGGATTGGGAGGGAGACAAACCATAAATGACTCTTAATCTCACAAAACAAACTGGGGGTTGCTGGGGGGAGGTGGGATTGGGAGAGGGGGAGGGGACTATGGACATTGGGAAGGGTATGTGCTATCGTGAGTGCTGTGAAGTGTGTAAACCTGGCGATTCACAGACCTGTACCCCTGGGGATAAAAATACATTATACGTTTATTAAAAAAAAAAAAAATTTGGAAGGGGAGGCGAACCATAAGAGACTATGGACTCTGAAAAACAACCTGAGGGTTTTGAAGGGTCAGGGGTGGGAGGTTGGGGGAACAGGTGGTGGGTAATGGGGAGGGCACGTTTTGCATGGAGCACTGGGTGTTGTGCAAAAAGAATGAATACTGTTACGCTGAAAAAATAAATAAAATAGAAAAAAAAAAATGGCAAACTTGGGGCGCCTGGGTGGCTCAGTGAGTTAAGGCCTCTGCCTTCGGCTCAGGTCATGATCCCAGGATCCTGGGATCGAGCCCCAGCATTGGGCTCTCTGCTCAGCAGGGATCCTGTTTCCCTTCCTCTCTCTCTCTCTCTGCCTGCTTCTCTGACTACTGGTGATCTCTGTCTGTCAAATAAATAAATAAAATATTTTTTTAAAAATGGTAAACTTGTGGTAAATAAACCATACCTCAATAAAGCTATTGAAAAAGAAAACAAAACTACAGCTGTCAGTGGATGGAACTGGAGGGTATTATGCTGCGCGAAATAAGTCAATCAGAGAAAGACAAGTATCATGTGATCTCACTCATATGTGGAATTTTAAAAATAAAACAGAGGATCATAAAGAAGGGAGGAAAAAATAAAACAAGATGAAACCAGAGAGAGAGAGAAAACCATAAGTGACTCAATCTCGGGAAACACACTGAGGGTTGCTGGAGGGCAGGAGGTGGGATGGATGGGGTGGCTGGGTAATGGACACTGGGGAGGGTATGTGATGGAATGAGCACTGGGTATTATACAAAACTGATAAATCTACTGACCTCTACTTCTGAAACCAATAAATTTAATTTAAATTAAAAAATGGAAGAGAGGGGCACCTGGGTGGCTCAGTGGGTTAAAGCCTCTGCCTTCAGCTCAGGTCATGATCCCAAGGTCCTGGGATTGAGCCCCGCATCAGGCTCTCTGATCGGCAGGGAATCTGCTTCCCTTCCTCTCTCTCTCTGCCTGCCTCTCTGCCTACTTGTGGTCTGTCTGTTAAAAAAATAAATAAAATCTTTAAAAAAAAAAAAAAATTGGAAGAGAGAAAAAAAAACAACAACAACAACTATGGCTGTCAGAAGTACCAGCCCTGGCAAATTATACCTCTGGGAAGATGCCATGTGCTCCACTCGCAGAACACCACCATCAACAAAAAAGGCAAAAGCACTTCAGAAAGAGCCTCAGGAGGAGGGCACAAATGAGACAAGGCCAACAGACAAAAAAAGAGCGCAGGAAGTCAAGGGCCCCCTCCACGTGCTACAGCCGTTCTCAAGACAGATTGTAAGTGGAAAAGGAATTCACCTCAAAATCACGATGAATTAAAATGCCCACAATGAGCTACACAATCAGTATCTACCTCTTTACACGCTTTAAAATGAGAGTGGGGACGACTGACAGATCATGGCACCATGCAACATAATTTGGACAGGTTCTCCATTACTATGTAGATGTTACCCCAAGTAAAGAGACTCAACACTAGCATAAAAGCTGCATTTTAAAGGTGTGACTTGGTTGCCAATCGGCCAGACGTATCAACCTGATTTTTTACCATATTCCTTTTTTTTTTCATTTTACTTATTTTTTCACCGTAACAGTATTCATTCTTTTTGCACAACACCCAGTGCTCCATGCAAAACGTGCCCTCCCCATTACCCACCACCTGTTCCCCCAACCTCCCACCCCTGACCCTTCAAAACCCTCAGGTTGCCCCAACCTCCCACCCCTGATACCATATTCTTAAATAGAACATTTTTACCCCCTATCACTGGTAGGACAGCTGAGATACTTGGTAAATTATAGTGTATGTGTGGAGCCTTTGCATAAAACTCCTTGTGGGATATGAAAAACAAAGTTCTATTTCAGAATGATTAACCAGGAAAATTTCTAGAATGAAAACTCAAAGTATACAGGACTTTCTAGCATAGCATAACACATAGCTCAAGGGACTCCCCCCACACTTATGTTATACGTACATTTTACTCTTGTGAGGGTATTTTTATTTACCTAAACTTAGGATTGGCTTCTGCTGACTTGCTGGTGTCTGTAGCAGTAAGAAAGCTATTCCAACTGTGACCGGTTCAACAGGAAAATCCTAAAAGAAAAACAAGAAAGGAGTTGAAGAAGTTCCCAGAGCCATGGCTTTTTAATAGCATGTATCCAGGAAGAGTATATTTAACACAAAAGATCATCAACCTATTGTACAAAGCTATTTACAGTAAGCCAGCTCTACTACAGGAAGGATGGGGACTCCACAGCAATCACACATAAATTCAAAACGTTATCATATCTGGTTGAAGAGTAGAGGCTATCCACCAAATTAACTTAAAGAGAAAATGCCTGGGCACCTGGGTGGCTCAGTCCGTTAAGCATCTGCCTTCGACTCATGTCATGATCCCAGGGTCCTGCGATTGAGCCCAGCATCGGGCTCCCTGCTCTGTGGGGAGTCTGCTTCCCCCTCTACCCCTCCCCCCCCACTCGTTCTCTCTTTCCTTCTCTCTCTCAAATAAATTCTTGAAAAACAAATTAAAAAAAGACAATGTCTTACCACAACAAACAGACCTATACATCTTCAAAAACAGTCCTTCAAATCACTGAAAAACTACCTGAAATACTAAAAGAACAGTTCATTTCTAAAAATTAGGTCAACTGTCTAATTACCTAACCCAGGCATGATTCATCTATACAACTTACATAAAGAACTACACTTAACGATTTTTAATAAATCATGCTATTCTGGGGTGCCTCGGTGGCTCAATTATGCATCCCACTTGGTATAGACTCAGGTTATGATCTCCAGGCGGGGATATCGAGCCCCATGTTGGGCTCCACCTCAGTGGGGAGTCTTCTTTCCCTCTCTCTCTACCCCTCCCCGCCTCCCCAAACTGCTCAAGTGTGCCTTCTCTCTCTGAAATGAATAAATCTTTAGAAAATAAATTATGTTACTTTAATAAAGGAAACAGTAATACCCAGGGAGGCAGAGATTATTCTTAAATCACAGTGATCTATTAAGCATATTTAAATGTGGCAAATCAATAATCATAGACACTGAAAATCATTATTTTTCACCAAGTATATCAATCACATAAAAAGCAAAATGGAGGGTGCCAGGGTGGCTCAGTCATTAAGCATATGCCTTCAGCCCATTTGTGTCTTTGGGCCTATACCCCCTCACTGCTTTGAAATATAGTTGAGAACAAAGCAATGGCTATCTATTTGAGGACAACCAATGTATTTTTTAAAAATAAGACACTTATTGTATATACCATTACACCATTCTTTGTCGTGATCTTTTCCTCAATTTCATTTCATCTTCTGCATATCCATTTTAAAAAAGAGAAGAAAAACAAGCAAGGTCATTTAAATTTCAAATTTCCTGGCTACCAAAAAGATGAGAGACAAATTAAAGTATGACTTTATACTAAGGCTACACTGGCAAGCTTTTTTCGCAAAAGCTACCACTGCAAAGGCCACAAAGTAGTATTTTGGGGCTCTGACATGGACTAGAAACATGCTAAGTGAATGGAACTTTTTTAAGAGAGAGAGTTGCGGGTTGGGGGGGCGGGGCAGGACAGAGGGAGATGAGCAGGCTCCATGCCCAACACAGAGCCTGACACAAGGCTCAAGCTCAGGACCTTGATATCAAGACTGAGCCAAAATTAAGAGTCAGATGCTTAACTGACTGAGCCATCGAAGGGCCCCTACGTTGGTGGAACTTAAAGGTGGGAAGGCCCAAGTAAAAATGGCATTCTCCAAGAAGAGGGAGATTTCCGAGTAGAAGGTAAAAGGAAATGAGCTGGAAAGCAAGGCACCAAGGCGAAGTAATAGTAGGGGATTACACTAGGTAAGCTTAAATTGCTTACAGTTCTAAGAAATTTACTGTTGGATTGATTTTTAATGGAGACCAAATAACTTCATGAGGTCTCTTAATAGAAGACTGTGTTAAACATCTCATATGCCACTTGAGATCCTATACGTATTGCTACTATAACTCATGCTTTTCTGACCCAGACTAGTGAAAGGTCCAGAGGACAGTTAAAGCTGATGCTTGACAAAATGACAAGGGAAGCCCATGGATAAATGCTTCCCTCCTTTATCTGGATCCTTGAGACATATTTCATAACACTTCTCAGAATATTCTGTATGATCAAGCAACTGGTTGTTCCTAGCACTAGGCAACATGGAGATACTTGTATTATCTCTCTCCCATTTCTAGCATTTCAGGGTCTTGGCCCTTTCCCCCTTGCTTCCTGGCATCACCCTTGCAAATAAACTCCTGCTGCATACACCTCGGCTTTTATGGAAATACGGATTCTGCTCTTGACGTTAGGGAAACTCAGGAATGACTTTTGGAGGAACCCAGGCTAATTCAGAGCCTATCTGGAGCAAGGAAGGAAAACACAAAAGAGGAGGAAATGCCTTTACACTGGGCCACAGAAGTCAAAGGACATTTAACAGCAGTAGACCTTGGAGTCCACACTTTTTGTTCTCAATTCAAATGAAATCCTATCACTGGGCATCACCAATGAAGCAGGCACTAAGTGTGTACACACACACACACACACACACACACACACACACACGCAGTGAAGAAAGGTGGGTGGAACTGAGTCAGCTGATGGCGAGGTGTTCTAGAACTCAGGTTCCTGGCCTTCTCAAAGATGGGCTGTTTAGCTCTTGCTTCACTCTGACAGCTACCCAGTCTCCTCACCATCAATATCATTTTTGCCTAATTTTGCTCTTGAGAGTAATGGAAAGGACCTTAGGTTATGATCATTCAAATAGTGCTACAAATAACCAAGACTAAATCCACTGCAACTAATATAGCATAAGGAATGCATCCATTTTCAGAACGCAATGAAACATCTCTGATAGAAGAACATAAAAATAATAAAGGGGAAAAGAAAAGTTAATGTAACATTTGAACTGCATATCCAGTTGATAAACTCAGTGATATAGGAAAGATACAGCCTTAGCCTAGGTAATATGAATGTCTTTTTTTAAAGATTTTTTTTTTTTTCAATTTGAGGGTGAGAAATGGAGCAGGGGGAGGGGCAGACTCCCTGCTGATCAGGGAGGCCCACTTGGGGTTGGGGCTCGATTTGGGACTCTGAGATCATGATGATCTGAGCTGAAGGCAGATGCTTAACCAACTGAGCCACCTAGGTGCTCCAGTAATAAGAATGTCTTATTCTACGTTATTTTGTTTCAGATTACAGTGTACATAGCCCTAAAGGATACAGGTATACAAATTAGTTTTCCTAGGCTTTTTCTTTCTTTCTTTCTTGGTTAAACCTCAGAAACACTGGGCCAGAGTTGGGGGTAGAAAATTACAAAACACAAGTATTTTAACAGTTCTATTCATATTTACTTCCTTCTAAAATTGTTAAATATTGAGCAAAAGGAGGACACTATAAGTATGATTTTCACAGGCATCACTATTGTTTTAAATTAAAATACAGTGTAATTCCACAGGCCAATATTCCTAATGACACATATTCAAAAATCAACAAAGTATTAGCAAACCAAGTTTAATCACACATTGAAAGGATCACGTATCATAATCAAGTGAGATTTCCTCTAGGAATGCAAGGATGGTTCAACAACTGCAAATTAACATGATACAACACCTTCACAGAATGAAGAAAAATCATATGATCCCCTCAATAGATGCAGAAAAAGCATTTGATAAAACTCAAGAATCATTTATGTTAAGAATTCTCAACCAAGTGGGGAGGGAGTGAACATACTTCAACATTCTCAAGAACATATAGGACAAACCCACACCTAAAATCATATTCATTGGTGAAAGCTGGAAGCTTTTCCTCTAAGATCAGTAATAAGACAAGTATGTCCACTCTACTTTTATTCAACATGGTAGAGGAAATCCTAGCCACAGCAATTAGGCAAGAAAAAGAGATAAAACACATCCAAATTAGAAAGAAAGGGAGAAAACTGTCACTATTTGCTGATAACATATATTATATATGGAAAACCCTAAAACTTTAGGGTTACTATTAGGGTCACTATTGGAATAAGTGAATTCAGTAAAGTTGCAGGATATAAAAATCAACATACAGAAATCTGTTTTTTCTATATGCTAATAATAAACTATCAGAAAGAGAAAATTAAAAAGAAAATCCCATTTACAATTGTATCCAAAAAAAAAAAAAAAAAGAAGAAGAAGAAGAAGAAGAAGAAGAAAGGAAAAAAAGGCACAGGAATAAATTTAACCAAAGAGGAGGAAGAACTATATATACTGTGAAAACAATAAGACACTGATGAAAGCAACTGAAGGTACAAATAAATGGGAAGATATTCCATGCTCATGGGCTAAAAGAATCACTATTAAAATGTCCCTAACACCCAGAACAACCTAAAGATTCAGTGCAATCCCTATCAAAATACCAACTGAATTTTTCACAGAACTAGAATAATCCTACGGAACCACAAAAGACCGCAAATAGCCAAGGTAATCGTGAGAAAGAAGAACAAAGCTGGAGGAGGTAGCACACTTCCAGATTCCAAATTATATTCAGAGCTACAGTGATCAAAACAGTATGATACTGGGGCACCTGGGTGGCTCAGTTGATTAAGGGTCTGCCTTCAGCTCAGGTCATGAGCCCAGGATCAAGCCCTGCACCAGGATCCCTGCTCAGCAGAGAGCCTGCCTCTCCCTCTCCCTCTACTATTCCCCTGCTTGTGTACTCTTTTTTCTCTCTTTCTCTGTCAAATAAAATAAGCAAAATCTTTAAACAAAACAAAAAACAGTATGGTACTGACACAAAAACAGACACACAGACCAACAAAACAGAACAGAGAGCTCAGAAATAAACCCACATGTATATGGACAATCAATCTTCGATGAAAAAGGCAAGAATATACCACAGGGAAAGGATAGCCCCTCAAAAATTGGTGTTGGGGAAAACTAGACAGCTACTTTCGGAAGAATGAAACTGGACCACACATAAAAATAAACGCAAAATGGATTAAAGCCTTATTATAAGACCTGAAACTACAAAATTCCTAGAAGAAAACATGGGCAGTAAGTAACCTGATGTTGGTCTTAGCAGGATCTTTTGAATGTCTCCTCAGACAAGGGCAACAAAAGCCAAAACAAACACATGAGACCTTATCAGAATAAAAAAGCTTTTGCACAGCCAAGGAAACCAGTAACAAAATGAAAAAGCAACCTATGGAATGGAGAAGATGTTTGCTAATGACATATCTGATGAGGGGTCAACATCCAAAATGGAAAAAGAACTATATTTTTACAGGTTTTCTCTATCTTATCCCTAAATTGTTACACATCATATACACCATATATTATGTATCTAATGAGTATGGTTATATATAATTTTACATTAGAATAGGTACTATTCTCAATGTTATTATAATTATAATTATCATGTTATATACTAGAGCTAACAGATGTTATATAATAGAGCTAACAGATATATATTACTGCGTAATATGATATATAACACCAATATATCATATATATAAAAACTAGTTATATAACATAGTATTATATATAATATATAATATAATGTATTATAATATATAATGTAGTAAATCCCAGCAGATATAAAACCATACTGATCAGAAGACTGACAAATAGGCAAATGACTTAACCTGAGCTTCCTTGGCTCCCACTTCCCACTAAAATTTATATTTAGTTTCTGTTTCCTTCTACTCCTTTACTCTAATTTGGTTCCTACCACCATCCCTCCACTTACATGGCTTCCTCTAATGTAAACAAGAAACTTCTACTTATTACACCCTAAAACTTCTTTCCATACATACTTAAACACTCTCTCCACATAAGTGTTGACCATTCCCCTCTTTGAGATATTCCTTCCCTTGATTTTCATGTCCTCGGTCTCTTCTGCTTATCATACAATCCTTCTAACCACACTTTCTCCTCGTTTTCAGTGCACTCCAGCCCCTGGAGTTCCAAGAAAACCCATGTAATGTAATTCCACGGGTAAAACTCCCACCCCAAAGAAGAGGTCTACAAATCTGTACCTTTAGCCTAAGTTTCTATCCTGAATTTTAAGACCACATATCCAAGTACCCATGATCCTTACACACCTCAAACCAAGCATATCTAAAGCCAAATTTATCCTCTTCCCTCCAACATCAGTTGGAGGTAACATCAGTTACCATTTCTCAAAGTGAAGGGCACCATCCAGTTGCTCAAAAGAGACAGCTGAGACTCAGCCAAGGAACTTCTCCTTGACCATCTACTCAGCCACAAAACCCTACTGATTTCATCTCCTCCCTCTCTCTTTGCCCACTCTTTTTCTCCCTCTTCTACTCTTTCCTACTCTCTTCCCCTAATTAGTCCCTTGCTATGAACGGAGTTGTGCCCCTGCCACACAAATACATATGTTGAAGTAACTATACCTAGTTACTTCTTACCTAACTACACCTAGTTACTTCTTACCTAACTACCAAGCTGACTATATTGGGAGTATGGAAGTGACTAAAAAATTAAATGAGGTCATGTCTGGAAGTCTCTCGAGTTCACAGAAAGTGTCTTTTGATGTATGTATTCTATAGGGTCTGGCATATAATAGGTGTTCAAGACTTGGAGCACCTTAACTGGTGCTCCAAATGTGGTGATCGTTTTTATAACAGATGACAAAAGTAGTCATTAACAGTATGATCTAATGATATTTGACCAAACACCTTTGATACCAATAAAGTTAAAAGAGCACACTCACCCCAATACTGAAAGACCCAATTAAGAGAACTGATGTATTAAAATGTCAAACTCTCAAGGCACCTGGGTGGCTCCATAGGCTAAGCATCTGTCTTCAGCTCAGGTCATATCCCAGGGTCCTGGGATCAAGCCCCGCATCGAACCTCCCTCTCCCTCTGCCAGTCAATCTGCTTGTACTGGCTCGAGCTCTCTATCCCTTCCTGTCAAATAAATAAAATAAAATATTTTTAAAAAGAGTGTGGTTTTATTGGTACTCTCCTTACCTCCTTCAAAAGTTCAACACTGTGCTCTAAAAGGTGAATTAAAGATGAGCATTCCCCAGTTATCGTTAGGCTGACTTCACAGACACACAGCAGCTGCAGGGTCAGCTGGGTAAGCTGAATTTTCCAGAAAATGGGATGACGCAGTAAGCTTAAATATACTTCTTCAATAAACAGCATCACTTCTGTTGTCTGGATCAAATCTTTTACCTGTTTAAAAAAAAGTCATTATAGGATATTAAAATAATATACAAGCAGGGGGGCGCCTGGGTAGTTCAGTGGGTTAAAGCCTCTGCTTTCAGCTCAGGTCATGATCTCAGGGTCCTGGGATCAAGCCTCCAGTCGGCTCTCTGCTCAGTGGGGAGGCTGCTTCCTCCTCTCTCTTTCTCTTTCTGCCTGCCTCTCTGCCTACTTGTGATCTCTGTCAAAAAAAAAAAAAAAAAAAACTTAAATAAAATAATATACAAAACAAAGGATAATTTTAAACTATCTAAGAAGTTTTGGCAATCTGTTCTAAACCTATAAAGACTTAGAGAGAGGAAGACATTTACATAACTCAAAGAGAATTAAACCAGGCAAAAACTCTGCCTTATTTTTGCCACTAACCAAAATAAAATTTGCTACTGTTTCTGTTAACTGCTGGCTGACACAAATTGTTTTCGTTTATTTTTCTGACTTCTGAGTGAAGATTTGTCTTTTTTAAGACAAACGACAAGACTGTGCCAACATGTTGAAGGAAATTAATCAAACTTGGTTTTGAGCTCTCCAAATGAACTCTCCTTTCAACGATTCCAACACAGTTACCTGGAAGAAAAGGGTTGGCATGTTATTCTAATGTACTACTAAGCCCTTCATCTGGAAGATATTTGCTCAGACAACCTTAACTGAGAGCACCATTTCCACACTTGGCAGATGCAATGAAAGACCATATTCAAATGGTAGGGTGTCTTCTCAACAGGCTAATGCATTAGATAGGAAGGACTTGGGTGCTCTTGAAAATCCCAATTCAATTCAAACCCAGCTGTTCCGATCAAAATTCTGGAGTTGGTATTAAGGATATGGTCCTGCTCACAGACACATTGGCATTTACCAGAGATTACAAACAATGAACCATCTGCTTCAATCAGAAGCCTTGTGTCTGTTAAATTTATCAAGAGGAAAGCCTACAGTTGACCAGCTGTACCTTTCACCAATCGTTACCACCATAATAACCCAAAAGGATTATAAGTTATACAAAAAGAAAAATTAATTCCTAGCAAACAAGAGGGAAAAAAGATATTAAAAGATCAAAGGAGAAGAGACAGAAAATAGTAATTTATAAAAAGTAAAGATGAACAGTCAAGTAGCTAAATTATTTTACTCTTTTGCAAACCTACAATGGGAAAGGCAAAAGGCCACCAAATAAAGGGACTGACACCAAGACAAAGCCTCATGTTTATTGGACAATATATTTCCTTGAATATATTTTTTGTGCATACTTGAAATTTTCCATAATAAAAAAAATTTTTTGAACAACCTCAGCAAGCTAGCATTAAAGGCTCTGTAATCTTTACCAATACTTTCAGCAATACTTGCAATGTTCTTCTTGATGTAGCAATAGATTACGTGCAATGGATTACATGTGCAATGACAAGAGTCACAATTAAAAAGAAAGAACTATTTGGACCAAAGTCAACAGTGAAGTTTAAGGCAGGTAAATTAAAGACAAACAAACAAATACAAATACTAAATGGAAGAGCAACTGGCATGAAAAGAAACTAGCAATTTCATGAACCATCGTTTCACCATGGGTCAACACGGCAGCATGGCTATTTCTAAAATAACATTTTTTTTTAATTGATGAGAGCCTATTCATGTGCACAGTATGGGTCAGACCACAAATACAGGAGTGTATTCAGCTCTAAATAGAACATTTCATAGTAACACATTCTGAGTGCTAATAAACTAGAGAATTCCTGGCAACAGTGAAAAGTCTGGAAACTCTAGTACAAAACAGTGATGAGGGAAAGAAAGGAGGGAAGGATGGAAAGGAAGAAAGAAAGGAAAGAGAAATAAACACAAAATAGGATGCAGATGGGTTTTTTTAAAAGCCTATTTTGTTTCGTTCTATAAGGAACAGAAACTAATGGGTAAAAGGAAAATGCAGGTCAATTAGAAGTACTAAACAAAAAGGCTGCCTTGCAAAACAGCCCATTTCCTATCCTTAAAAATTTAGTCATGGGATGGTTATCTCAGAGAGTTTAAGAAATACCTGTAATCAGTAGGAAAATGGATTACGTTCCTACTAAAATCCCTCTTGGCGCTCAGATTCTTCATACTCTAATAAAGTCAATTTGTTAAGTGATTAAATGTATTTATGTTGCTAGTTCCATTAGTTCCAAATGATGTACCTAACTCCTTTTTTTTTTCTTCACCTAGCTCAATTATATTAATAAGCCACAGATTCCCCCAAATATCTCACAGAGCTCACTTGTGGAAATTATTTAGGCTCACAGATCCAGGTTCGTGGGGATGAAGGCAAACATCTAGCAGAGAGCACAGAACTGGGCAATGCAAGCACGAGCTGGGAAAGTGTACCCCAGTCCAAGTTGTTCTGCTACACAGTGCTTTACTGCCCACACAAAACAAAAGCTTTGGAAAAGCCACAGGAGAATTCATTTTAATTAACTTTTCTCTGCCTTGATTACAGGAAAGCCCATTTATGAGTCACAAAGGAAAGATTCAGTATAGTCACTCTTCGCTAACACAAACTTAAAACAGGTCATCTGTGACCTCAAGTGATCACTCTGAAAAATCCTCACAGATTCCCTCCATCAGCTAAGCAGCGTGGCACTCAGATTCTAGGCAAACGGGACAATTCGATGATGAGAGGGACAGCCTGATAACTTAATCCTTCCACTGACATCATAACCCAGTGGTAAGTGGCATTTTTTTTTAATCTGCAGTTATAGAGACATTAGCTCATATTTATTTCTCCCTTGAACTTCCCCGGCATTTTCTCCATGCCTGTTCAACATCTTTGATCCATCTACTTCGAATTATGAGAATTTATACACTTGTCTTAACTCCCTTCCTAGACTGTGGGCTTCTCAAGAGCAGGAGACAGCAGGGTCACCAAGTACGTTGTAAGGAGACATGTGGAACCTGGACTCTAGCCAGTGCTCAGCTGGTCATGCCCTGCATTTCCAGGGCTGTCTCTGCCCAGAGGCACACCTTTTTCTAATTTGTACAGTTTTGTTTTTTTTCTTATAACTCTTGTGTCTAGCACAAGGAGGAAGTCAACTCAAAATTCTTTACCCTGAGAAGTCTTCCCTGAACAAAAGAAACCTTTTATTTCTTACTAATCCTAAAAGAGATATATTGATTTACAGGTCTATGAACTTAGTTATAACAGGATACATGTAAATGTTAAATCTATATTTGGTTCCTTCCTCATCTCCAAAAGCCTGCGAGCGTTTCTAGAACCAGGCTTGTATCCAAGTTTGCAAATCATGGGTTCTACTCTATGCATGATGGGAACAACCAACACTGATTGACACTGCGGTTGTATCAGCGGAGGAGGATGAGGGGCCTTACCTGCAAACACGGAACCATGTCACAACACAGCTGAAGTATCTGTTGTTCCAAGACTGATGGTTGCTCTGGGTCACCAGGAACCCGGGGTTGAAGTAAGACTTTCAGCAGCGTTAGGCGTAGTTTAGCGTATTCTTGTAACTGAGATGGTTCGCAATAGAGATACCATAGAAATGGTGCCATTATTTGGATACACGAAACTTCTGACCTGCAAATCATTTCATGCATAAGCCAGTCACCAAGTTCAACAGGGTACCAAGCAATAATTGTCAAACATCAACTTATAGTTCATGACATGCTAGGATACCATGGAATATAACTTGTTTTTCTGATTCTTCAATTCCACCATGACCTACCAGGATCCATGCCTCGCAGGTCTTTGCACCCTGAGGGAAATGACAACACCAGGAGCCCAGGAGCCTGATGCCCAGGACTACAAGAACATTTACTCGCATACTAAATAGCTTCTGCGTCTGCAGGACCAGGCTTTGGTGGACATCAAAATGACCCTAAAACCTTTCTGGAATTGCAGAAGTCAGGATGCACGCTCCAGGGATAGGACGTGGGCATGCATTTTTGGAAAAACTCCACAGGTGCAATTCTATGGAAAACAAAACCATAAAGACATCCCAAGAAGACTACATGAATCGTTAACGTTTACTTGTCAAATAGTCAACATGGGATGTCCAAGCTATTGCACTTCATGCCTTTCAATCCATGTCCTCACCACAACCCTATGAAATAAAACCATCCCATTGTGCAGATGCAGAAATGAAAGAGGAGAAAGGTAATTTGCCAAGTCCTTCCTCTTAAGCTCTTCCCACTCAAAGGAGGAAGGCTTTACAAACCTTTCATATCTATTTAGATTTCAATATACCTCAATAACTCATCCGAAGTCACTAAAATTTAGCTAGAATTACCCTTGAGGTATATACATTTGATCAGGTCATTAACCAGCTTAAAAGAATATGCCCCCTTAAGATAAAGTATTTACCCAACTCACAAACCCTCCATAATTTATCCCCTGCTTGTCTTTCCAGCCTCATTGCTCACTCCCCTCTGCTCTCCACTGAGCTACACTAAATGTCTTTCAGATGTTCAGTCAGATTCTCTGAATGTTCTTCCCACTTGCTGTTCCCTCTACTTAGAACATTCTCCTCTTTTTTTTCCTTTCCTGTTCCTGCCTCTGCTAATTCCTCTCACCTTCCAGTTCTTGCCTTTAAAATGACTCCACTGGGGTGCCTGGGTGGCTCAGTGGGTTAAAGCTTCTGCCTTCGGCTCAGGTCATGATCCCAGGGTCCTGGGATCGAGCCCTGCATCGGGCTCTCTACTCTGCAGGGAGCCTGCTCCCTCCTCTCTCTCTGCCCGCCTCTCTGCCTAGTTGTGATTTCTCTCTGTCAAATAAATAAAAATATTTAAATAATAATAATAATAATAAATAAAATAAAATGACTCCCTGAGGGCCTTCCCTTAACCTAGTGAAAGGCAGAGCCCTATCATGGGTTTCCACAGGACAATGAATATACTGTCATCATTTACTAAATACCTCTATCTCAGGCCACACTATAAGCCAAACGACAGCATGGATTTCTGTTTACTGCTGGATCACCAATAATGACATAGTAGGCCTCCAAAGAGATATTCAATTACTAAATTAATTGATTCAGTTATACTACATCATAGAGTAGTATTACAATTAGCATGCATCAGATATCATAATTTTATTTTACTGTTTCATATTTATTATATATAAGGAATTATTAGATAAGCTATAAAGGTGAACAGGCATTATCTTTTTTTTTTTTTAAGATTTTATTTATTTATTCATGAGAGACACAGAGAGACAGAGGAGGAAGCAGACTTCCCAAGGAGCAGGGAGCCTGATGTGGGACTACGATCGCAGGACCCTGGGATCATCATCTGAGCTGAAGGCAGACGCTTAACCAACAGAGCCACCCAGGTACCTGGCATTATCTATCCTTAAGAGGCATATAGTCTAGGGGCACCTGGGTGGCTCAGTCAGTTAAGTATGTTGGTGTGGGCTCAGGTAATGATCTCAGGGTCATGGGATCAAGCCTGAGCACAGAGCCTACTTGGGATTTTCTGTCTCCCTCAAACAAAAAAAAAAAGAGGTACACAATCTAACAGTGGCAATCAGCTCTGTTCCTGGACTGGAGGACATAGAGTGAAAACTTCTAAAAGAAAGGTAGAGAGACAATACTTCAATGAGGAAATGCTGTTTCAATTATGCTTAACACATAATTTTATAAAACTATATATTAAACAGCAATGTGATTTCAAAACACCATTAACATATTTTCAAGTTACCAAACTGGTAAGATTTACTTACTCATTATTCTCTTGGCAAAATTTACCGAGTACCTACAGTATCCCATTCACCCTTCTATGTGCTAGAAACAAAGCAAGAAACAGAAAAAATACTCAATCTGATGGAGCTCACAAGCTGGAGGGATTTTTTTCTCAAGAGACAAATATTTACACAATCTATAAAAAAACTTCTGAGGATTTCTGAGTTCATAATTCTTACTGAAACACGCCTTTTATCATACCATCCATTTGAGGAAACTAAAAAAATCTTCATAGATCAAGCAAGCAGACGATGTATGTGTAGGTTAGAATACGAAGAAGTTTCCAGAAGAGAAATTTAAGAAACATTGTTTCTGCGTCTCTAATAACACCTTCCCCAAAGAATAAACACTATCCAGGTGTCAAGAACATCCACAAACAGCTTATCCGTTTTCTCCTACTTTGAGATGCTAAAGGCAAACTGCAGGTTTCATGTAAAGAAACTTATTTCCAAGAGGCTATTATTGTTTGACATCACGGACATAATGCTGAGCTTCATTAGGACAATATGATGTTTAAAAATCTCCTTGACTTGGTGCCTGGGTGGCTCAGTCAGTTAAGCATCTGCCTTTGGCTCACAGCAGGATCCTGGGGTCCTGGGATCAAACCCCATTTCGGGCTCCCTGCTCAGTGGGGAGCCTGCTTCTCCCTCTCCCTCTGCCTGCCACTCTCCCTGCTTGTGCTCTATCAAATGAATAAATAAAATCTTTAAAATAAATTAATGACTAGGGGTTGCTTGGGTGGCTCAGTGGATTAAGCTTCTGCCTTTGGCTCAGGTCATGATCTCAGGGTCCTGGGATGGAGCCCTGCATCGGGCTCTCTGCTCAATGCGGAGCCTGCTTCCCCCCTCCCTCTCTCTCTGCCGGCCTCTCTGCTTACTTGTGATCTCTGTCAAATAAATAAATAAAATCTTTTTAAAAATAAATAAATAAATAAATGACTAAATAAAAAATTTTTAAAAATTAAAATCTCTTTGGTTTAATCTGTCCTGATTTTAGATTTTGTATTTCCTAGGTGGTATCTCATGACAGTCATTTCAGTGGGGTATGAAATTGACAGGTCTGAAGGAGAAAAGAAATATAATAAAACAGACAACTTGAAATCCCAAAGTGATTAAGAATGTTTACAAACGTAACTAACTGTGTGTGCATCTATCTACACCCAAGTGTGTCTTTATGTTCACAGAGGGAGAAGTGGTAGGGAAGAACTTGGAATGAAAGTCAAGAAACTGAGGCTTTGGGCCTCAACCAGTAATTAATCCTGTGACCCTGAGAAAGTCATTTGATGTTGCTCTCCTTCATTCCTTCATCTGAGAAATTATATGTGAGACTAGATAAACTTGGAAGTACCAGGCCTAGAGACAATGATGTCATTGACCATTTACGCAATTCTCAGGTCTTAACATCGCAGGCCTTCTATAAATGAATGCAGAATATAATTAGAAAATAATGCCCATAAAAATCTAGCATGAAGATACACTGTCATGTCAGGACATCTACATATTAAAAATGAACCCAGCTAATCAACAATTCCTAACACAGGAAGAGCCAGAATACAAGCTCTCATCACAACATTTTGCCTTCTTCCCTAGTTGTGAATCACTGTTTATATTCTTAGCAAATTAAATCACCAATCTTCCTTCATTACCTTCCAAACAACTGAAGTTCCTAAGCTAACTTGCTCTAAAATGAAATCTCAGGAAACTAATGGTTGGTCTGCTGAAAAATGCAACAAGAAATATCAATTTCATTCTGCAAAGAGTAACCCCATAGTGTAAAAGTGGACACGAGGCAACTGAAATTATTCTTAGCAAATAAATTTAATTTAGAACTTCCAGGGGCGCCTGGGTGGCTCAGTGGGTTAAGCCGCTGCCTTCGGCTCAGGTCATGATCACAGGGTCCTGGGATCGAGTCCCGCACTGGGCTCTCTGCTCAGCAGCGAGTCTGCTTCCCTCTCTCTCTCTGCCTGCCTCTCTGCCTACTTGTGATCTCTGTCAAATAAATAAAATCTTTAAAAAAAAAAAAACAAGCTTAATAATAAATTTGGCACAACAGCAGCAGCATCTTTTATAAAAAATCCTAATCTATTTAACAAGAGCAAGAAATTTCCTTTAAAAAAATATATAGGTTTGGGGGGTGTGCCTGGGTGGCTCAGTTGTTAAGCGTCTGCCTTCGGCTCAGATCATGATCTCAGGGTCCTGGGATTGAGCCCCACATCAGGCTCTCTGCTCATCGGGAAGATGCTTTTCCCTCTCCCACTCCCCCTGTTGTGCTCCCTCTCTTCCTGGGTCTCCCTCTGTCAAATAAAATTTAAAAAAAAAATAAAAATTAAAAATGTGTAAGTTTATTTTTACTTTCCGATAAAGATGAACAAAAACTTATTTAGGAAACGTTAATATCTTACCAATGAAAATGCAACCTAGGTGAGGGAATAAAGGTTAGTGATGTTTCCTTGAGCTATCATCCAAATGTCACACTGACTTTCTCATTGGCAGATGATCCAAGGTTCTCTATGTCCCTTAAAACTTCCTGTGGCAGTACACCGTGCCTAGAAATCCCATCTAACACTGAAATTATGGACTCAGAAATGGTTTTCTAAGAAACTGTATGGATAGGACATGATAAGACCTTCAAGGGCAAGAAAATATGAATGAATGGAGCTAGCGTGGTGAATGTAACTCAGGCGTTGGATTATCTGGGGGAATGGTGTCCTATCATGACCTTGCATGATGGTACTAAGTATGCAGTAATATTATATATTATAAAGCCCTCTGCAACGCACCTCATGTACATAAATTCAATATTTATAGAGCATCTAGAAATGGGCCAGGTTTTATTAATACAAAGACTAATGAGGCATAGTCCCTGACCTCAGAAAGTTTTCCCAGAGAAGAATTATAAGTACAATAATGAAGTACAATAATGTTACAAATCACAGCTGAAGTTACCATGAGACCACATAAAACAGACGCCTCATTCAGCTTGGTGAGCAAGGACTTCTGAGCAGGGAGATTTAAAAGAGAGAAATGAGTCAGGAAAGAGTCAAATTCAAGAGTAAGGTAGGGACTGATAAACAAAGACATGGAGGAAAGGAAACAGCATGGCTCTCTGTGTGGAACCGAAAGCAAGTCCAAGTACCGCTGAATACACCATCCATAAACCAGTAAGTCAAGAGAAAACTGGGGAAATAGGTTGAAACTGTGTAAGAAAGAGAGCCTGGCATAACAAACTCGATTTTACCGTATAGTCCAGGGATTTTCCAACTATTTCGGAAGCCACACTATTGTTTGCCGGTAGAAAGCTGCCATAAGGTATCAACATGTAGGTTCTACAGAAAGAGCTAACGAGGTAAAGGGCAGTCCCCATCCTCAGCCCACATTATGCAAGTGCAGTTTGAAAACCACAACTGTGTTAACTTAAGCAAGGGAGTGATACAATAAGATTTATTCTCTTGTCTTTTCTTTTCTTTTCTTTTCTTTTTTTTTTTAAAGATTTATTTATCTGAGGGGTGTCTGGGTGGCTCAGTCATTATCATCGGCCTTCTGCTCAGGTCATGATCCCAGGGTCCTTCCTGGGATTGAGCCCTATATCAGGATCCCTGCTCGGCAGGAGGCCTGCTTCTCCCTCTCCCACTCCCCCTGCTTGTGTTTCCTCTCTCGCTGTGTCTACTCTCTGAGAGAGAGAGTGCACGCGCACAAAGAGGTAAAGGTAGTGGGAGAAGCAGGCTCCCCGCTGAGCAGTGAGCCCGAGGCAAAGCTCATTCCTAGGACCCTGAGATCATGACCTGAGCCGAAGGCAGATGCTCAACGGACTGACCCATCCAGACGTCCCAAGATCTACTCTCTTGATATAACACCCTGATGGATGTTGAGAGAATCACTCTGAGCAGGACAGGACTGGAGGCACAGATGCCAGTTAGGAACAGGTGGCAAAAGCCACAGAAAGAAATGAGGATATGAGTCAGCATGAATGGAAGAAGGAGGGTTAGTTTTGAGGACCATCAGAACATCCTGGTGAAGCTGAACGAAATCCACACATGGCAGTATTACTTGATCCCAACTAGAAGGTTTCCAGTGGAGAGATCACTCACTAATCAATTTCCAGGGGGAAGAAGCTATCTTTCCTATGTGTTGTGTAGTAGCTTACCAAATATTTCCAGTCAACTTTCCTAAGTAACTAATGCTTATTTATTTATTTGAGAGAGAAAAGGCATGAGCGGGGAGGAGGGGGAGAAGGAGAAGCAGACTCCCAACTAAGCAGGGAAGCCTTAACTTCCTTAATAGCTTTTCTCCTATTCAATATTTCAACCATTTCAAACATTAATTAGATCTGGTAGGGCTTTTGAGGGTTTTTTGTTTGTTTTTTGGTGGATTTTGGTTTTTTTGCCTTTTACTATTAAAAAACACAACTATCTCCTATTCTAAAACACTTCTTTTCTTCAAGAGAAAACAACATAGTCAAAGCAGCTTTAAAAAAAAAAAAAAAAAGCTCTAAAATAAGCATATGCCATTCCATATTCCTCATTTATTTTACTCTACATTACCTTTCAGGGCATTGCTGGAAAAAAGCCGTCAGCTGCTGCAAAAGTACCGGCCAGCAATCAGGTCTGTGTTCAAGCATAGTGATCAAAGGCTGAGGATGATTTCTGAAAAGCACAAAAAGTCACATAGGAAGCTGTGATTTCCGGACTACAAATTCTCAATATTCAAATACGGCAACAAGAGCCAACGCCATCTAGAAACTTTTTTCCAGGATGCAAAACTACCATTTGTTGCAGAGTTGGGTGATTAGAACTAACATTCTTTTCCTCTACCTGTTTTGCAGAAAAAAGAATCAACTTTGAGTCTCAGGGATCCAAATTAGAGCACAAAGTCTGCCACACAGCAACCCTGGGACTTTGGCCAAGCCCTGAATCCAGGAGCTCGGTCCTATCCATCTCCTTGGTTTCTCCATTCCTGGAAGGTTTGGGCCACCTCCTCTTCCTCTCTTTCCAAGTCTGGAAGGTTCTAATTCTTTTAACATTGCCTCACCTTATAAGCACTCTTTCCCTCCCAGTTCCTACTTACCCTGTTCTTAGCGTGTGGCTCCATTCCCCCAGCATATTTAAGGAAAAAGAAAACATTTCTCCCATCTCAAAATAAACTCTCCAAACTGAAAATTCTTAAAATTTCTATTGAACAAGAATGAGAATTTTTATTTAGGCTACATCCATTAAGATACCTAAAGAGGGGGTGCCTGGGTGACTCAGTTGGTTATGATTCCAGGGTCCTGGGATTATTAGTCATTTTTAGTCATTAGCTATTTTTAAAAACTCTTCCAGCAATCCTAACGTGTTGCCAGGGCTGAGAACTACTACAAGGAAAAAAGCCCAGAAGATGGAGGTGAAGAGTCAGGAAGTTTTTTGGTGAGAGCGTTCCTCGCTCTCTTAAACAGAAAAGCATGGCAGGTCCTTCACATGGAAACTCTCACGAGAGGAACGGCTCTAACGAGACTCCACAGTTCCCGTGTATTACACCACCACCTCACGTGCTCCTCAACCTCACCTGACCTACCAGGCACTAACGTCACTTCCTGCCACCCTCCTGTTTGTCACAGCACAGGCTCTTTCTGACTGATTGGATGACTGCCATTGCTAAGGGATCACTCAAACGATTTCTGCCAACACTCAAAAATCCTATCAAAATCCTATTTCCAGGGCACCTGGGTGGCTCAGTGGGTTAAGCCGCTGCCTTCGGCTCGGGTCATGATCTCAGGGTCCTGGGATCGAGTCCCACATCGGGCTCTCTGCTCAGCAGCGAGCCTGCTTCCCTCTCTCCCTCTCTGCCTGCCTCTCTGTCTACTTGTGATCTCTCTCTGTCAAATAAATAAATAAAATCTTTAAAAAAAAAAAAAAATCCTATTTCCAAATTCCAAACTCTTTGGCACTGAAACCCACCTAGAATTGCTTCTACTCTAGTTGCCACAGATATTAACAAACGTTACAGATCCTGACAGTCTCCCAGGAATGTCACATCAGTCAGACTTAAAAGATTGAGACTTCAGTAGGTCATGTTCCAGGAAACATGAATAAAAATAAAAGAACAACACCTGCTATCATTTTCGGTATGGGTTTGCCTCCTGCCAAGCACCACACTGAAATGAGGAACATCACATAGGACCATCCGTTAATCCTCCACTTACTGGTGGCATTTATGACTATTTAAGAAGAAAACCCAACAAGTTATCACATCATTATTTGTTATCACACACTGTATGTGATCATAAAGCACTTACATGCTTTTCAATATACTCTTCCATTGTAAGTCATTCCTTCCTCCTCGTTCCTCACCACCCCCTCCCTGCAAAAAAACCTCAAGTATCTACTGTTTTGGAGGGTTGTTTTGTTTTCTATCTACAGTTTAAAACTTTTGTCCAAATTAAATCGGGTCAAAAGAAATAAGAGGTAGTAATTTTTTTTTTCCAAGATTTCATTTATTTGTCAGAGAGGGAGAGAGAGCAAAAGCAGGGAGAGTGGCAAGCAGAGGGAGAAGCAGGCTCCCCACTGAGCAAGAAGCCTGATACAGAACTTGATCCCAGGACCCTGAGATCATGACCTGAGCTAAAGGCAGACGCTTAACCACCTGTGCCACCAGGTGTCCCAGAGGGAGTAATCTTATTTTTTTTTTTTAAGATTTTATTTATTTATTTATTTATTTATTTATTTATTTATTTATTTATTTTTTGAGAGAGAGTGAGAGAGAGCATGAGAAAGGAGAAGGTCAGAGGGAGAAGCAGACTCCCCATGATGCTGGGAACCCAATGCGGGACTCAATCCGGGACTCCAGGATCATGACCTGAGCCAAAGGCAGTCGCTTAACCAACTGTGCCACCCAGACACCCCTGGGGGAGTAATTCTAAAGTAGGATCAGAAATGCTGCACATACACCCAATATAATTTCACTTCTACTTCACTGGGATTGTGGGAACCACTCTAGCTTTGTTGCATGGAGCTGAAGGCCTGGTTTGCTAGACATTGGATTCAACAAAGTCTATTTAGTATCTCAGACTTAAACATTAAAGACAAGACAAAGTAGAATATAGGAGAATAGGGATTATCCAGATGAATTACTGATTTACACTAACTTTTACACAAAGAACTGATGAGGTCAGATCCAAGTACACATACTGCAGAGAATAATACACAATCTTGATTCCAAGAAGCTCTCTTGGGGCAGAAGGGAAGTCCAAAATAAGAACACTGAATCTTACTAGCGATTAACATTGGATAATATTATACTATTTCAACTGAGTACAACTAACCTAAAATCAATTATAGTTGCCAAGATTTTGTTTTACTACTTTGAGCATAATGAAGCAAAGAGCTAAATTCTCCCTTGTGAATCATCAAATTGGTATGCGAATACAAATATAGAAAGCTTAACAGAATGAATGCATTTTCTAATTCAATATACTTGATGGTACAACTGCCATGCATGAAGTTTTCTCAATCTTTGCACTCCCACTATCTGGGGTCAGAGAACTCTTTTGGGGGTTGTCCAGTGCACTGAAGGATATTTAGCAGCATTCTTGCCCTATACCCACAAGATGTTAATAGCATTCAATATAGTTATGACAGTGAAAAATGTCTCCAGACATTACCAAATGTCCCTGGGGGGCAAAACTGCCCCCTGATTAAGAACCACTGCGTTACTGTAAAATGACAAGCACTTAGGAGAAGGCACAAAACTGATTAAACCATGGTACCATCCCAGAGCTATTTAAAAAAAGAAAAAGACTTGATTCCACCTTCACCCTTCCTTGCAATGAACCAAAGCAATCGATCATACTCAAACTGTAAGTTTCTTATGGAAATATAGTCCTCAAATATTAACATTAGGTGCACAAGACCAACACAACACAGTAGAAACTCCAGAATTTTCAAGGGAAAACTCATGGAAAATTATTCCTTTGCAAAATACAGAATCATGTTCCAAAATAAACAGTATTCAATAATATACCTACTAATTTGGGTATGATAGAAAATAGTAATTTTCCTATTTAAAATATTATCTTTGGAACACTTAAGACGTCATAAGGGTAAGTGTAATTCAATCTTGATGCATGTGGGGATTATTAAATTTATGGATTATTTAAGATTTCTCTTTTCCTTCTCCCTCTCATTCACTGCTCGTTAGCCATTCCACTTCATTCAAGTATATCCAACTGAGAAAGGTCAAGGTAAATGGAAGGGTCCACAGTTTAAATAAGTCACCTCTGCTCTTCATTAGAAGCACTGCTGATCAAAAGAAGAACGTGTACAAAAGAACACCAAGCAAAATTTCACATCAGTTAAGTGAAATTTTAAGGTTAAGCAGTTGTAACTGCTACTCAAGTTATTAAAAAAGTTGACTATAATACTTTATTCAAAATGATAGATGGGTTGACCATACAATCAACCTGATCACTTATAAAATTAATAATGGCAGACAATAAGCTATGCAAGTTGTGAGTAACAAACACAATGGTGGGACACAGTCATCATTATTATTTATATAAGCAGTGCCTACCTAGCATCACTGGAATCACTTACTGTTAGGCTGCCACAATCCTATCTCAGGAAAAACTGCAAGTAGAGAGGCAGAGGGAAAATAGTGAAGGGAAAGCAAGGAACTGAAAGGGTCAAGAGTTCCGGATTTACACTGAGGTTCTGCAACAAACCATGTGATCTCAGGCAAGAGAATTAACCTCTCTTGGGCAAAGTTTCTTTATCTGCAAAATGAAGACATCAGACTAAGAACCTTCCGGTGCTAAAGATATACAACCCAAGCCAACCATTAAAGCCCTGACCTTCTCAGACTCCAGACCTCTGCTCCAGACTAGAGGTAGAGCCAAACCCTGGAAAGGCAGAAAGCAACACAGAAGGCTCTCAACTGTTAATAATTCTAGGCCAAGCTTAGGTGGCTCTAAGGCCAACGTTTAATAAAATCTAGACCTCACAAAGGAGTCTACTTTTATTTTTAATTTTTTAAGATGTTATTTATTTGCTTGAGAGAGAGAGAGAGAGAAAGAGAGAGCACGAGCACAGAGGGATAGGAGAAGCAGACTCCCCACTGAGCAGGGAGCCCAATGAGGGACTCAATCCCAGGACCCTAGGATCATGACCTGAGCCAAGGGCAGATGCTTAACCGACTGAGCCACGCAGGTGCCCCAGGAATTTCCTATTTCTAATCTCAAAGAGATAAAGCATACCATATTTATTTCAGAGAGAAGTATGGAGCCAAGAAGGAGCACAAATTTTCAAGTCGGAATTTTCCAACTCCCGAGACTTCCAATAGATTCTGATTTCCTCTTAAAAGAGAAGAGCACTGTTTCTAAAGGTTAAAATCAATACAAACCAGGCTATCTGGTCACCCTTCATTGGCCTCAAGTGCCTCTGCTCTCTCCCTCACCGTGTGGTTTTTGTTTCTGCCACGGAGGAACCGATTTGTCCTCTGTTCTTTGGCACCTTCCCATTTCAGGATTTATAAATGTCTTAACTGCCATTGTAAGTAACGCATTTCCATTGTACCGAGCACAAAGAACACTCCATCAACGTGGTACCGTCCTGATTCTCCGGCAGTTGGTCTGTATCTTAAACCAGAGCAGAAGTTGCCTGAAAGCTGGATCTGTCTTACTCTTGTTAGGTTTCCCTCTTGGTGCCGAGGCACAACTACAATAAATGTAACACACACACACAGGCTCTCCCCAAAGCACCTTTCAAACTCTTTCCCTGGATCATGAAAAACCAACGTCTCACAGTGCCTCTAGTATGCGGTTTCAAAGTCCACATTGTTCAGGGATAAAACGCACAGAGGAAGCACACAGAGTTGGTACCTAATACTTGAGTCCTCCCCACCCTTTAATAATATTGTCAACAACACAGCGCAGTACACGCATCCTAACAGAACTGAGTGGGGGCAGGAAGGAATGACAAACGCGCGGTTCCGCTAGACTAGCACCGAGGCAATGACAGAATAAGGTATGTAACCAGATTCACCTTTCCAAGTATAAATACATCAATCTTAATAGAAAAGAGGGAGAAAAAAAAGTCGTCTTGCGGTAGGCAAATCAAAAAGCAAAAGTTATTTGTAACCTTTAGGTCACCTCAACCTTTCTGCTCCGTCGCAAAATACAGGAACAGGAGGATTTGATTTACATCATAAATTCAGCGACAGACACAGATTGCCTTTTCTGTGTGAGGAAACAATGCCTACAGTCACCATGCATTTTCATGTATGCAGCTGTGACCCAGGCCCTTTCAGAAGCATAGCATAGCACTTACTACATCAAATATGCATTTTAAAAGCATTTCTCTACCTGCTCTGAATTTTGATTTGAAAGTGCTGGTTAGAAGCCAAAAAGGGATTAAAAAAAAGAAAAAAAGTCCCACAGATTTTAAGATTAAAAAAAAAAATGCCTAACAAAAATTTAAGATTCCACAATGAATATAGAATAAAAAAGAAAAATTACACAATAACTGGGAATTATCCTGTCGCATTTTTAAGATACATGTATTTTTCCTTTCCACATAAGCTACCAGGAAAAGAAAAGTTTTGGAGCAAAAAGTATTTCAATGTGGACATGTGGATGAATTTTGACAAATCTATTTTCTTTGGGTCCATAAGGCAGAGAGGGAAAGTGTGAGATTTCTTCAAAAACATAGTTCATATTACAATTGATTCTGCCCTCATACTGAACCTTTTGCAGGATCCCTATTTTGAGAGGCAGGGTTTTAACAACAAAGGTGTGTGCCAACGTCAAAAGTTTAAAATGATTCTAGGTAGAAGGTAAAGACTGTGGGAAACAAATACTTAGGGTTTTAAAACTTCTATTATTGGGGCACCTGGGTGGCTCAGTGGGTTAAAGCCTCTGCCTTCAGCTCAGGTCATGATTGATCCAGGGTCCTGGGATCGAGTCCCACACGGGCTCTCTGCTCCGCGTGGAGCCTGCTTCCTCCTCTCTCTCTGCCTGCCTCTCTGCCTAGTTGTGATTTCTCTCTGTCAAATAAATAAAATATAAAAAAAAAAAACTTCTATTATTAAGTTCAGCCATGCGTGTAAAAAGTACACACATACACACACACACACACACACACATATATATATAAATAAAGTTGAATTAAATTTAAAAACTAGAGACAAGTGCTCACTTCAGCAGCACATATACTAAAAACTAGAGACAAGATAAATAGGCTAAGAAGGCCAGAAGGACATTTTATGCCCTTAAAGACAGTGATCACCAAATTACCATAGCAATTTTTAAATTAAACATCTCACCTTTAGAAGAACTTAAAAGCACTTTCTAGGGGCAGTCACTTAACTGGAAGACCCTACAATATGTGTAGCTTATTCTTTAGGTGTGAATATAAATCCCAAGTGCAAACCCCAGGTGATTAGAACCATAAACTGTGAACAAAGACTTCCCTGGGTGGGAAAAAGGAGAGAAAAGAGGAAATGAAAACAGAAGCAAAACATGCAGTTCAACAGAAAGCATTAAACTGCAAAGAGCCAGATGGCCCTTGGAAAGTAATGGCTATGCTTCCCCTCTTACTGCCCTGGCTTCTTTCTTATCATTAACTCTGCTGGGCTTTCTCAGAGTCAGATCTGATGCTGATAATCCCTTCTTAACTTGTATTTAATTTCATGATTTTTCTATGAAGATGTCCCTTTATTATTAAAGCAAGAATTCACAAGTCCGAAATGATACACAAAATTTTAAGGACATGTATGTATGTGTGTGTGTGTGTGTATATTTTCTAAGGAAGGATCAAAACTTTTATGAGATTCTCAAAGAAGGTTCTTGCCTATACCCTCCCTCCAAAAAACAGTAAATACCAGAGAATTAAAGTATGGGTAAGGTGATTACTGCAATTCAGGCTTGTTAAACTCCTGCTTTCAAAAAAACCTACAAAGCACAATCTCCCCCCGCCCAAAAAAGGTTATATATGACATACCCCAATATGGTAGTTCACCAAGTACTTAAGTTTTTGTAACTTCAGCAAAATTTAATATATTAATGTATTCTACTGGTTCCAATCCCTTATGGCAAGTAGACTGTGTAGTACAGATGATTTAATAATGGTGTCATGCTTATTTTATGCTAAATAAAACCAAACAGCTACATCTCAGGGGAATCCTTTTAGATAATATATTCAATTACTGAAATAATCAGCTCGCCCAAAAGCAAAATGTTCACTTTGACTCAAAAAAGAAAAAAAAAAAAAAAAAGCTCCAGACGGTCAAGGTGGTTTTTTTTTTTTCAAAGATTTTATTTATTTGACAGAGAGATGACAAGTGGCAGAGAAGCAGGCAGAGTGAGAGGGGTGAAGCAGGCTTGCTGCCGAGCAGAGAGCCTGATGTGGGGCTTGATCCCGGAACCCCGGGATCACGACCTGAGCCGAAGACAGAGGCTTTAACCCACTGAGCCACCCAGGCGCCCCGTCAGACAGTCAAGTTTTCAAAGAATCACAGGATGACAAGCAACCTCATTAAGAAAAAGTAAATGTAAAAAAAAAAATAAATGTAATGTAATACAGAAATCTGCATAGAAATGAAAAACAAACAGCTACTCTTTAAAAAAAATTTTTGTTTCAAGTTTTTATTTAAATTCTAGTTAACATATAGTGTAATATTCATTGCAGGAGTAGATTTAGTAATTCATCACTTGCATATAACATTAATTACTCTTTTTTTTAATATTTTATTTATTTTATTTGACAGAGAGAGAGGTCACAAGTAGGCAGAGAGGCCACAAGTAGGCAGAGAGGCAGGCAGAGAGAGAGGGAGAAACAGGCTCCCCACTGAGCAGAGAGCCCGATGCGGGGCTTGATCCTAGGACCCTGAGATCATGACCTGAGCCGAAGGCAGAGGCTTAAACCACTGAGCCACCCAGGCGCCCCAACATTAATTACTCTTAAAGACTAAGTAGTTTATTTCCATAACTTACCTCCAAACTTACCTCCAGCTTACCTCCAAAATAAATGTAAAAGGCAAAAACACTAAAAATTCACTTGACTTGGTAAGCATACAAACATTAATTACTCTTAAAGACTAAGTAGTTTATTTCCATAACTTACCTCCAAACTTACCTCCAGCTTACCTCCAAAATAAATGTAAAAGGCAAAAACACTAAAAATTCACTTGACTTGGTAAGCATACAAAAAGACTACAGAATAAATAAAATGTGGTATATCCATGCAATGGAATAATATTCAGCCATTCAATATAGATGAACCTTGAAAACATTATGCTAGGTGGAAAAAGAAGGGCATAAAAGGCAACATAGTGTAAGAATTTCATTTATATAAAATGTCCAGAAGAGACAAATCCACAGATATAAAAAAAGTAGTGTTTTCCAGGGATTGGGTGTAAGGAATACTAGGGAATGACTGTTAATGAGGCTTCTTTTGGGGAGATGAACATGTGCTGGATTTAGATAGTGATCATGGTTAGACAACTTAGTGGATATAATACGGAACTATATGGTTTAAAAGATGAATTTTATGGCATATAAATTATATCTCCAAAAAAATGCATTAAAAAATGTTTCAGGAGTGCCTGACTGCCTCAGTTAGTGGAGCAGGTGATGCCTGATTTGGGGCTCATGAATTCGAACTCCACATAGGGTACAGAGATTACTTAAATAAAACAAACATTAAAAAATTTTCAAATTTAATTCAGTCATATACTATCTTAAATTTAGTTACCCTATTCTTGATTTTAGAAAAAAATTCATGTGAAGTACACCACCAACAGAAACAAACTAAACTGAATTTCCCTTATGAAGGGAGAAAGTTCAAATCAGAATCTCATTTATTATCTCAATACACCTGGTTGATTACACCCATTTCTTTTTTAAGACTGTATTTATTTGAAAGAGAGAGAAAGAGAGAGAGAACAAGCATAGGGAGTAGCAGAGGGAATGGGAGAAGCAGACTCCCCGTGAGCGGGGAGCCCGAACTGGGACTCGATCCCAGAATCTCAAGATCATGACCCGAGCCGAAGGCAGACTCTGAACCGACTGAGCCACACAGGTGCCACAACTACGCTCATTCTTAAAGATGCTGATGTCGGGGGCAAGAGAGTTGTATCTTTTTCTAATCACTATGAAATACCATGATGTTGTTTGGTTATTTTAGCCATTCATCCAGTGATTCTTAAAACTATTTCCACATCTGAATCCCTGGAGACTTTTTTAAAAAGTATATAGATTCTAGGTACACACACTGGATGACACCCAAGCTTTCTAAATCAGAATCTATACATTCAGTGCATTTCCAGGGATTCCTATCATTTCCACCTCTCCACTGAAATCACCATTTTGAAGGCATCACAGTGAAAATCAGTTGAGAGATTGGGGGCATAATGAGGAGCAGTCTATTTCCATGGTTCCAAGAGTCTTCTCCACAGATTGCATATTAGTTACAAGAGAAAAATGATTAACTCTACAGTAGAGAAACCATACATCACCCTGACTGGGTAACCAAAATTAAAGACACCACTGAAGGGTGCCTGGCTGGCTCAGTCAGTAGAGCATGTGACTCTTGATTCTGGGGCCATGAGTTTGAGTCCCAGGATGGGAGCAGAGTTTATTTAAAAAAAAAAAAAAAAAAAAAAAAAAAAAAAAAATTTTTTTTTTTTTTTTAAATTAAAACCACTAGTTAGGGATGAGATGAACATCAGTATCTCCAGATGTGATATCCTGAGATGGACATGGCATCACTTTTATAGATTTCCAAAATGTCAATGTCATGAAAAAGAAAGGAAGAGACTCTTCCAGAATTTAAAAGACTAAAAAGATAGGACAACTAAAGGTAACAAGAGATCCTAAATTAGATCTTACACACTAAAAATAAAAAGGAAAAATGTATAAAAGGATGCTATGACAAAACTGGAATATGGACTATAGACTGCTATATAGATGTTAAATTTTTTCGGTATTATAACTTCTCTGATTATATGAGAATACCCTTGTTCTTAGAAAATACACTGTTGAAGACATATAATCTACTCACCAATGTTTTTTAAGAATTATACAGAATAGACAGAATGATAAGGCAAATGTAGCAAAGTATTAAACTCATGAATCAGGGTAAATGGTATATGGGAGTCTTTTGTACTATTTGCACAATCTTTCTGGAACTTTGAAATTATTTCCAAAGAAGCTAAAAAGACAGACCTTCAAAACTCCCCACTACTCTTTAACTAAAACCCCAAGTCTTTGACGTGATCTTGTGTATCCTAGGCCACACCCCCTGTCCAGGGCCTCCATCGTGGCCTCTCCCTCCCTTGAGCTCTGTCTCCAGCCACTGGGCCTCCCACACACCAGCTCTCGCTCACCACAGCACACAGCACAGAGGCACCTACCTCCACCTAGATCTGCAACACCCTTCCTGTGCTCTTCCCACCGCTGCCTCCATCTCATTCTTCAAAATGGGTAGGAGAGAAAACGCAGAAGGAGTTTATTGCTGAGAAAAAGCTAGCTATCAAAATTAAAACCAGGGCTACATTTTGATGTCCTCAGCCACAAACTGGTCTTAGCCCACTGCGTCTCAGTCCTTCCCTTAGGACTCTCATTTTTCTTTGTTATAGACCTAGGGATGAAAGTGTTTGCCTTAAGAACTGAGTGAAAAAGATCAGTATGAATTACAAAGTACTTCAGCTTTCAGGACACACATCTTTACATTCTTCAAGTTAACTCTCCAGAGGCACCTGGGTGGCTCAGTTGGGTGGGTGTCTGCCTTCAGCTCGGGTCATGATCCCGGGGAACTGGGACGGAGCCCCACATCCAGCTCCCTGCTCAGCAGGGAACCTGCTTCTCCCTCTCCCTGCTGCTCCTCCTCCTTGTCCTCTCTCTCTCTCCTGTCAAATGAATAAATAAAATCTTTTTAAAAAAATTATCTAAATAAACTATAACACTGCCCAAAGAGATATAGAGTGTGCCTAACTAATCCGCTCAGGGTATAACCCTCCATTACCCTTGGCCTCTTCACCCATTCAGAGCACACCATCTGCCAAAAGCATTTAATATTCCCTAATTTCAGAAAGTACAGCTTGATGTTGATCAGACCAAACCTTTCCACAAATAAGATTCTTAACATTTGCTATGTGTGCATGTCAGCCACTGTCTGGCACATCAGAATGGTGCACGAATTCTGGAACAAGCAGTCACTGCTCATGAATTCACAGCTATTTCCTCACTTCAGCAAAAGGAAGAGAGATCTTGAAAAGATTGCCATAATATGAATATGCAGAGGAAAAACGAAAGGCAGAAGCACATGATAAAATTGGGGGGTGGGGGGATGGCATATTACAAAGCAACTAAGAAAATGAGCCTCCATGAATTGTAAAAACTCAGTTTAGTTATTTCTTTCTCAAAACTGAAATCCTTGCTGCAGATCCATTCTCTGCTGTGCTTTCTCTATGGTCAACATTCGAGAATGTTTAAGTAACTTAAATATAACCGTGTTACAGGAAAATGGAGTTCAGGCGCCTGGGTGGCTCAGTTGGTTCAGCGTCTGCCTTTGGCTCAGGTCAGGATACCGGGGTCTGGGATCAAGTCACACATGGGGCTCCCTGCTCTGCAGAAAGTCTGCTTCTCCCTCTGACCCTCCCCACTCTCGCGCGCGCGCTCTCTAATAAATAAAATCTTTAACAAAAAATAGAAAAAAAGAAAAGGTGGAAGAAAAACGGAGTTCAAGCTGACCAACAGAAAATCCAGACCAAACAAAAGGGGGAGAAGAAAGGTAAGCCTAAACTAGAGGATACATTAGCAGCAGTTTTTTAAAGACAGGATAGAGGGAGGGGCACCGGCTGGCTCAGTCGGTAGAGCATGCAACTCTTGATCTTGGGGTCGCGAGTTCAAGCCCCACATTGGGTGTACAGATTACAAAAATAAATAAATAAACCTTTAAAAAAGGCAATTATTATAAAAATTGTTCACAGGTAGAAAAGAGCTTCTAAGATTTTGAAAACTATTAAATGCCTAAAACAGGTCACAAAGCTGGTGCCCTTTGGATTGCCTCCTGTGAACAGATGTGTTTTGTCTGCCTACCCTATATTTTTAAAAATCTGAATTGTTTTCCAGCATTCAGTAGTCAGGAGATTTCATATAAAATGTTATTAATACTGAAAGATCTGAAGGTCTAGCAACAATGAACCCCTATTGCCTCATTTCAACCACTGGCCAGCAGTTCTCCCTGCTACCAGCTGACTGGAAACCACCTAGGAAGCTTTGAATAACCACCAATGCCTCAGGCAAACCCTCCAGTCCTTCTAGGAAAAGCCCAGGCACCCATACATTTAAAAGCCTCTCAAGGCACCTGGGTGGTTCAGCCCTTGGGCATCTGCCTTCCGCTCCATCATGATCCCAGGGTCCTGGGATCCAGCCCCTGCGGGGGTTCCTGATAAGTGGAAGTCTGCTTCTCTTTCTGCCCCTCCTCTCCCCCCACCCCAGTAACCCCCACCCGGCTTCTGTTCTCTCTCAAATAAATAAAATCTTAAAAAGATAATAATAATAATATAAAACCCCTCAAAGGCCCTACTGTGAAGCCACAGTCAAGACTCATGCACCCAGGGGCACCTGGGTGGCTCAGTGGATTAAAGCCTCTGCCTTCGGCGCAGGCCCTGATCCCAGGGTCTGGGGATCGAGCCCTGAGCCCTGCATCGGGCTCTCTGCTCCACAGGGAGCCTGCTTCCTCCTCTCTCTCTCTGCCTGCCTCTCTGCCTAGTTGTGATTTCTGTCTGTCAGATAAATAAAATATTTTTTTAAAAAAGATTAAAAAAAAAAAGACTCATGCACCTAGAGTTTCACACATGGCATATGCTAAGTATAAATGTGTTGTGGTGTTCCTCCAGCTAACCCCATCCTAAAAATCATCAGAGTTGAAGTTGCATTTAAACATCCCCATCTAGGGGCACCTGGGTGGCTCAGTTGGTTAAGCAGCTGCCTTCGACTCAGGTCATGATCTCAGGGTCCTGGGATCGAGTCCCGAGTCCAGCTTCCTGCTCCTTGGGGAGCCTGCTTCTCCCTCTCCCTCTGACGGTTACTCCTACTTGTGCTCTTACTCTCTGTGTCAAATAAATAAAATCTTTTTAAAAAATAAAATAAACATCCCCATTTAATCTTAAGTCACAAAACTAAAGAAGGGTCCAGCTGAGCCATATGAACTTTACCAGCCATACACACTCTAGTCTAATGTATCTCAAAGCACAGTCAGTTGAATACCTGTGCATCTCAATTTCGTTAAAAATGCAGGTTTCCGGTCATGTTCCAGACGTACACATCAAAAACTCTCAGCATGAGCTCCCGATGCACGGAAAACACTGAAAACCAGTGTTGCTTTTTTAAGAGAGCTGTGGAAGGCTCTCTTCCTTTCCTGCCTCAAACAAGTATCCATCATATGACCATGAAGAACACTCACTTGCGGGGGCCACAGAATTATTTCTTTGAACAGAGCGATGAGGTTTAAATCTCTTACATGGTCTCTTGCATTTGTACTTGGCTTGCCCTTCCTAGGCTATTTTTCCTTTAAAAATGCTCTTTGGTTCTGATCTTGAACTCTCTATTGTCCGTGGCAGATGTGGTTTGATGAACTCGGTGCCTTGGTGCTCAGTGGGAAATGGGCTTTTTGCTCCCCAATAGGGAACAGAGGCAAGGAGACAGGCTTAAGCCCCTCAATATCCCCCCCACCGCAGTGTATCCCCAAGGGGCTCCTTGCGGCTTATATGTGGTACCTTTAAGCTCCCACAGCCCCAAGCAATATTTCTCAATTGTGAACCACAGCTGACCTATATCCAGATCACTGAGCAGCTGGGTAAACATGCTGATTCCTAAGCCTGGTGCAAAGCCCACTGAATAAGATCTGTACTGTTAACAAGCTCTCCAGGCACTTCTTTGGCACAGAACGTTTGAGAACCACTGAGCTCTAGGTTCAACAAAGAGAATACCCTCTCTAGAGCTCCTTTCATGAAATTCACAGGAATCAGGGGAAGCCACCGGCTCAGGCTCTCATTTCCGGTCCTCACAGCATCCTCCCTTCCCTTCCACACTGGGGTAACGTAAGCAAATTCAGCACCAATCCATTTAAAATAACCACATATTGGGGCACCTGGGTGGCTCCGTGGGTTAAAGCCTCTGCCTTCGGCTCAGGTCATGATCTCAGGGTCCTGGGATCGAGCCCCACATCGGGCTCTCTGCTCCGCGGGGAGCCTGCTTCCTCCTCTCTCTCTGCCTAGTTGTGATTTCTCTCTGTCAAATAAATAAAATATTAAAAAATAATAAAATAAAAACCACACCTTCTACTGTACTACAATTCAAATTAATTAGCTATCAGTCCAAGAAGAAGTGGAAAATGCGCAAACTCCAAAACTGTAAGCAAACCAGGTCCTTAGTACCGTAAAAAACAGGGGAGTTTGATTCCCAGAAAGCTTGCAATTATTTGTCCTACTACTTCCATTGGAAATTCACCTTCCAGCATAACCAGGGAACGCCTCTCCATGGAGTTCTGGGCTTCTCACAATCCTTTTATGCTTTCACACATAGCTCCTCCGTTGCTTCTCCAAAGCTGGAGGGTACTGCCAACCAACACACCACAAAGAAAGTTCGAAACAGCATGACATTTCATGCCTGACTCAGGTAATCACAGCTCTCCTGAGGGGGTCTGCTCTTCAGGCTCACCTCTCCTCTGTCCCCGGCATCCAGGATCCCCCTCTTGGAGGAACTTAAGGCTCTTAGACACTCGATTACACTCTCCTGATTTATAGTGCCAAACAGCCATTCACATAAGGGCTCTCCATTAACATTACCGGATTATGCCAACTCAGGTGATAGATTCTGGACCTCTCAATGTGCCGCCACTCTAAAGACACAATTTATGTATCCGGTATGATTTTCAGCTCCTCAAACTGGGTTCCCTCTCCACACTTTGCACCCACTGTCTTCTGAAGAACTAGCAGAGAAAATGAATTATAAAGCAGGAAAACAGGTGCAACGTGACAGCTGACTGAAGGTCTGGTACTCACACAGGGTAAGGACAATCACTGGGAAAGGGAGGAAAACTCTAACCCTTCAGTTGGCAGAAAATCTCCCTTTACCGACATCTAAACCAGAGCTTCTTACGGATTAAGGTGCTTGTGAATTACCTGCAAAATCTAAAAGGAACGCGGTGCCGACACAGGTAGTCTGAGCTGGAGCATGAGACCCCACTCTCCTAACAGGCTCCCTGGTACCACCAACACCGAGGCAGAGCTCCGCTACCCATAATGTGGTGAGGGAAGGAAGGGTCAGCATCACCTGGGAGCTTGGTGCATGAGAATCCTGGGCCCACCCTAGCCCTAAAGAAAGAGAATCTGCCATTCAACGAGGTCCCCTGCCATTAGCATGCACATTAGAGCAGCTGACATACCAATCAGAACCACTTGCAATCTTTTTAAGAACTACAAAAGCCCAGGCCTTATGGCAGAGACTCTGATGCAGTTGATCTGGGGCATTTGATTGTTCTGATGCTTGTTTTTAAGCACACCCCGGTGGTTCCAATAAGTGGCTAATGTTTGGAACCAGTGAATTAAAAACACCCCACTGGGAGGACGGAAATATGGAGTGACCGCTAAGGGGTGAGGAATTTGGGGAGATGTGAAAATGTCCTAAAATTGATTATGACAATGGTTGCGTAATTCTGTGATTATACAAAAAAGAAAACCCCACTGAATTGTATACTTTAAATGGCTCAGTCCTGTGGTATATGAATTATATCTCAATAAAACTTATATAAAAATTTAAAACTTTAATGGTGTTCCTATTTTAAAATAAATAACTCCCACTGAACAATACAATGGAATTCTTCCCTCTTTTTTTTTTTGGTAAGATTTTATTTATTTATTTTTAGAGAGAGAGAGTGAACAAAAGCAAAGGGAGGGGCAGAGTGCGGGGAGAGAATCTTAAGTAAACTCCACGCTGAGCTGAACTCCAAGGGGAGCTCCATCTCAGGGCCCTGAGATCATGACCTGAGCCAACACCAAGAGTCGGACATTTAACCGACTTAGCCACCCAGACGCCCCGGGATTTATCCTCTATCCTGGAACTCTGGCCCAAGAGTTTGAAATTCTTAAAACACACACACACACACACACACACACACACACACTCTCTCTCTCTCTCTCTCTCTCTCTCTTCTATGATTCATCTAGAAATATTAAGATCTGCTCATCTTCTTCTTAGTTTCAATTCTGGTTAAGGCAATGGATGAGAGAGAAAGCTGAAATGAAAACCTTGTTATGTCACAGAGCACCACAATATGTAAGGGAAAAAAGGAAAGAAAAGCATATTTATCATTTTGGAAAAGTTTACTCTACATACCCCAAGTCTCTAGGGTATTTTCAAAAAAATAATTTTCCTTTTGCTTCCCAGTTCAAAAATAAATTAATTTTGAATTAACTAATAAGTTAACAATGAATTAACTAATTCATTGTACTACATTCTTCCAAAATTTGTTTGAAGATATTCAAAAAAAAGTTAAGAAAAAAATACATAAAATGAAAATCTTCCCTTGTTAAAAAGTCGACTTAAACTCTTAATAATGTACTCAATAAAAAAGATTATAAACAGGGGCATCTGGGTGGCTCAGCTGGTTAAGCGGCTACCTTCAGCTCAGGTCATGATCCCAGGGTCGAGGGATCGAGCCCCGAATCAGGCTCCCTGCTCAGTGGGGAGTCCGCTTCTCCCTCTTTCCCTGCCCCCCTCCGCCCGTTCGTGTGCTCCCTCTCTCTCAATAAATAAAATTTTTTTTTTTTTAAGATTTTATTTATTTGCGAGAGAGAGCACTAGAGTGCACAAGCAGGGGGAGCAGCAGGCAGAGGGAAAAGCAGACTTCCCGCTGAGCAGGAAGCCCGACACAGGGCTTGATCCCAGGATTCTACCACATACACTAGTTACATGGCATCTTCTGGGGCACTCTGCTCACGAAGTAGGAGCCCCTCTCTTAACAAACGGCTTTCTGGGACCTTCAAGGCAATGGTTAGGGTCAACTTCACAAGTAAGTACAATGTCTTCCCTTGTCCAAACTTCTCAATAAAATCCAGTGTATTTCCAAAAAAAAAATAAAATTGTTGCTATGTGTATTCTCTTTTTAACATAACTCTACCATGTTATATTATATAGATGACAAAGAAAAGACAAATCAATGCTCCCACCTACCAAGCTTGCCCTGGGTATTAACCCTTAAATTGTCTATTACTATGTACAGTACCCTCCTACGTAACCTAAACCCCTCCTGCTTTCAGGACATCTGCTCAATCAACTCTTCAGTTTTCATAGTATTGGGAAGATAGTTATAAATATCCCAGAGCAGAAAGAATGTGGGGTAACAGATTCCAATTCCAAGGAAGCAACCCTAAAATCCACAATGGTGATATCAGCATGTTTTCAACTCTATCTCCATCTTCTATGTCTTTGAATTAGTAACTTCCTGAGAGATCCAACACCCACCATCACTGTTGAATTAAATAATTCTTAATTGATTAGCATATCTGTTCATAACTTAGTTAATAATTCACACACACACACAAATTGTTTTAAAGGAGAAACGGCATACCTAATAGTATACAAATTCCGAATATTCTTCTCCCCTCCTTGTCCTTCCTTAAGAGCTTGCATTTGTAATAATTTCATAATGGCTTTTATCAGGCCATGTGTATTCCTGCAAAGAAATACAACAACATGTTAAATGCTATAGATATCAAGTGAATATTCTAATCAGGTACTTACATCTACCATTTTTAAATAACTGAACACTTGCCACCCACACTGAAGAGTAACCACCCACATGCAGCTCCCTCATTCTACCGCGCTGCCAAGAGGCCTGAAGGTAGACAGCTCTCATCCCACACATTTAAAAGAGGAGAAGTGGAACCAAGGAATCAAACCACCAACCTATCAATCACCTCTCTACACTTGGTGGGTATCAATCAGGAGAAAATAAACATTAGCCCACATAATTGCAGGCGGTGACCACATCAGGTACCCATACTGAATAATTAAGTCCTTCATTTATAAATATTAGTAGACCATGAATAATAACCAGACATATGAAATGGATTAGCCACTCAAAAAAGTGGGCCAGGGGACCATTCAGAGCAAATAACCCCCATAAAATAAAGTTAATGGGAGTGGGGAGGAAAACCTTAAATTTTTTCTTTATTCTCTGTAAGAAGTAGGAAGATAATATATAGGAAGAAAGAAAGAAAGAAAGTTTGATTTTATTATTAATTTTTTAAAATTGTGACGTGGAATTTTTTTCCTGAATTAAAACTGACAAACACTATTGCAGTATATTTTAGTGTACAATATGATATATGCATACAGTAACTTAATTACAGGCAATCGTTTTATAATTAACACATGCATCAACTCACATAATTTATTTCATTTTTTGGAGGTTGGGGGGGTCAGAACGCTACAGATCTATCCACAGGAATTTCAAGGATATGACACAGTATTGTTAACTCTAGGCAACATGCTACACATCAGAACTTGCTTGTGTTCTAACTGGAAGTTTGTATCCTCTGATCCACCTCTCCGCGCATCTCCCACCGAGCCCCTGGCAACCACCATTCTACTCTGTTTCTACAAGTTCGGTTTTTGTGTTGTTGTTGTTGTTGTTTTTTATTCCACATATAAGTGTGATCACTCATATTTGTCTTTCTCTGGGTTATTTCACTTAGCATCATGCCCTCCGGGGCTCATCCATGTTGTCACAAATTAGCCTGCCCTTTTTATATAAGGTTCTCCCTGGGAATGAAAAATAGCAATTAAAAAAAAATTGCATGTTAAATGGGGGAAAAAAAGGAATTATTTTTTAAATCATTGTTGTTAATACATATGGAGCATCCATTGTAAGCTAGGTACTTCCTTAAGTGTTTAACATGCACTGTCATTTGCTATCCAAAACAGAGTAAGTTACAAATCACCGTTTATTTTTGGCTAGGACAAGACTTGGACTTAATTCACTGGAATCACTTCCAGCAGCTTTGTGAAGTGTTAGTTAGTGTATCTTTTACAATACTGGAAGTTTTCCAACTGACATTAAGGTTTGCCCACGCTGTCCAATACAACAGCCAACAGCCACACGTGACCGCTAAGCACATGTAATATGGCTAATCTGAGATGTGCCAGAAGTGTAAAACACACACTGGATTTCAAAGACACAGGACACAAAAAAAATATTAAATATTATGTGTAACTTTTTATATTGACTGTATATGGAAATACTATTTTCGATACACGGGGCACATAAGAGGTATAATTAAAATTAACACCACCTGTTTAACTTTTTAATGTGGCTGTGAGAAAATTTTGAATTTTTGAATTATTTGAAATTATCTGAAAATTTGAAATTTTCAAATTACTAAATTATTTATTTTGAATTATTTATTTGTTTGTTTGTTTGTTTTAAGTTTCTTTATTCTTAGCCATCTCTGCACCCAAGTGGGGCTTAACTCACAACCCCAAGATCAAGAGCTGCATGCTCTACTGCTGAGCCAGCCAGGTGCCCCTGAACTCCCAGTTTTCTAACCTTTAAATTCGGTCTTGTTTGGCCTTATTTATGGACAAGATCTTAATGGGTAAATAATTAAATGTACTATATTTTAAGTGAGCGTGCAGCATGAACAGATTGTAAGTTTTGAAAAATAATGGCATCAATCAAATCACAAATCCATTCAGACAGCAGTTAAATTCAATTGAATAATTATTTAGATTATTTAAATATTTCAAGGGGGCTGAGAGGGACGGTTTCAGATTAATTACTATTTAAACCCCTATTTTAATTCTAACTAGCTAGGGAATGTTGGCCAAGGCACTTAACACCTAGAAGCCACAACACCCTCATCTATATAATCTAGAATCATGATAGCAGCCCCACTTCTTGTGTTGTTATAAAGAATAAATACAAATATGTCAGTAAAGCACCTGGTTATTTTTTCAATAAATTTTAGTAATCTAATACAAGTAACTGTAACACCAAGATTATAATGTTTTCCCCTCTTTACAGATGAGGCTACTATACAAACTTGTACAAGCATCAGAGTTCATAAATGCTCAGAACTGGAATGTCCCTAAAACTACCTACAAACCCAAACTTATACTAACTCCTAGTATTTTCCATCTCTCCTTACAAACCTTCTTTTTCTGTTTTTAAGCAACTGTTACTCAGTATCCGAGATCTGCTCTTAAAAAACTAAATTTCTGGGGTGCCTGGGTGGCTCAGTGGGTTAAAGCCTCTGCCTTCGGCTCAGGTCATGATCTCAGGGTCCTGGGATCAAGCCCCGCATCCGGCTCTCTGCTCAGCAAGGAGCCTGCTTCCTCCTCTCTCTCTGCCTCCCTCTTTACCTACTTGTGTTCTCTGTCAAATAAAGAAATTTTTAAAAATTAAAAAAAAAACAAAAAACTAAATTTCTAGGGCGCCTGGGTAGCTCAGTGGGTTAAGCCTCTGTCTTGGGCTCAGGTCATGATCTCAGGGTCCTGAGACTGAGTCCCACATCAGGCTCTCTGCTTGGCAGGGAGCCTGCTTCCTCCTCTCTCTCTCTCTCTGCCTGACTCTCTGCCTACTTGTGATCTCTCTCTGTCTAATAAATAAATAAAATCTTTTTAAAAAATTAAAATTAAAAAAAACAACTAAACTTCTATTGAATTCTACATGACTCCAGAAAAAGGTTACAATAATAGTTTGATTAGGGGCACCTGGTTAGCTCAGTCAGTTAGGCATCCTAGGATCAAGCCCCAAATTGGCGGGGAGTCTGCTTTTCCATCTCCCCCTGCCACTCCCCCCTGCTTGTGCACTCGCTCTCGCTGGCTCGCTCTCAAATAAATAAATAAATAAATAAATCTTTTTAAGATTTTTTTTAAATAAATAAGTAGTAGTTTGATTAGTCCTGAAAATTAAAATGGTGAAATACAAGAAAATATAACCACTAGGGGAGCAAAAATCAGGACAAGATAGAAAATTTTTTCACTGAATTCTATGCCTTCAAATTAAAAAGTCTACCAAGGGCTAGGCAAGATGTGAAAAAAATCACTGACATTTCTCAAATCCAAAGATAAAAGGAAAATCCTATGACCTCTCAGATTTTATAAAATAAAATTTATAAAATAAAGACCATTATAATTAAAAAGCAAAAACCATTAGACTGATATCATTTCTAATTTGTCATCAGAATTCTCATCTGTACTACTAAATGAAGAAATATATATGGAAATAAAATGGAAATAGAAAGGTTTATATAACTTAGTAAGTTTAACCTCCCCCAAAACAACTAAGACTAATGTATGAAGACAAAAGAAATACTTTCAGACATAACACTCCGAAATTCTTTTTTTTTTTTTAAGATTTTATTTATTTATTTGACAGAGAGAGAGATCACAAGCAGACAGAGAGGCAGAGCAGAGAGAGAGGGGAAGCAGGCTCCCTGCTGAGCAGAGAGCCCGATGCAGGACTCGATCCCAGGATCCTGGGATCATGACCTGAGCCGAAGGCAGAGGCCCAACCCACTGAGCCACCCAGGCGCCCAACACTCTGGAAATTCTTAAATAAGTACTCCAGTTAAAAGATAATACATGATAACTGCACGATTTTGTAAATATATCCCAAACCACTGAGTTATTTACTTTCAAATCATGACTTTTCTACCATGAGAATATTATCTCAATAAGGCTGTTATTTTAAAAAAGGAAGAAAGAAAAAGATAAAGCATAAGGAAGAACTGACAAAATAGAAAAAGATAGACTACAAAGAACTGGTCAGAATGAACACCAGAAGAACTTATCTTCAAGTCTTTACCATTTTTCAAATGTGACTGTAAGTTTATAGCAATTATTCAGAAAGGATTTAGAGGGGGGGAGGGGAAAGTGTGAAAAAGAACAAGAGAAAAACACAACCTATAACTAAAATTCCAGATAGTTTTAACAAAGTTAGTGGGGAGGCTTTTCAGGGGAGAAAAAACATTAAAACAAGAGATCATCTGATATGAAATACTCAAAAACACACAAGACAGACAAAGCATTACCATCCAAAAAACAAGAAAAGCACAAAATAAGACTAATCATATAACAGCAAGAGAGCAAAGAACATAGATATGCAAATCACAGAAGAATAAGGTTCAAAATATCCAGTGTTGATGAGTGAATGGGGAAATAAACACTTTCAGGTTGAGTATACATTGGTTCAGTCTTTTTTTTTTTTTTTTTTTTAAGTGATTTCTACACCCAACATGGCACTTGAACTCACATCCCTGAAATCAAGAGTAACATGTTCTCCCAACTGAGCCAGCCAGGTTCAGTCTTTATGGAGAGCAAACTGGCAGTATTCATAAATGTTTAAATCCATAAATTCAACTTCTAAGAATCCATTATACAGAAATACCCTTATATAGCCAAAAGAAGATTTTATACTGCATTTGTTATCTTTAAAAACAGAAGAAGAAAAACATGTTTGTCAATAGACAAGTGTTTAAAATATGATACATTTAGGGCACGTGGGTGGCTCTGTCAGTTAAGCATCCAACTCTTGGTTTCAGCTCAGGTCATAGTCTCAGAGTCCTAATTAAGATCAAGCCTCACCTTGGGCTCCTGGCTCAGCAGGGAGTCTGCTTGTCCCCCTCCCCTCTCTACCCCATACCTCCTGTGCACACACCCTCCCGTGTGCATGCTCTCTCTCTCTCAAACAGATACAATCTTTAAAAATAACGATAAAATAAACTATGATACATTCATAATAAAGAATACTCTGCAGCTGTTAACAAAGAGGCAAAGGGATATATGGAAAGATATCCTATACCTATTAAGCAAAAAACGCAAGTTTTATAACTATGTATATTACATAGGAATGGATTACCCAATTTTAAAACACTTGGAGTGTACATACTTATAAATACTTTCTTCATAGGTTTAGAAATGGGGCTCCAACTTCACTGGAGTGAAGTGATTCCAAGTGCCTGGTCCTCTGGTCCTGGTCCTCTTCACTCCAGCTTCCTCTACATTCCAGAGGGAACCAAGTGCAGATCTGAAGTTGCCTCCAAAACACTAAGAGCCCTGAGTCTTCTAATTTCCAGTTTTCACCAGAGCCCAATAAGAAACTGAATTTTTTAAAAAGAAGAAAAAAGAGAGGGCGCCTGGGTGGCTCAGTTGGTTGAGCGACTGCCTTTGGCTCAGATCAGGATCCCAGAGTCCTGGCATCGAGCTCCACACGGGCCTCCCAGCTCCTCGGGGAATCTGCTTCTCCCTCTGACCTTCTCCCCTCTCATGTTCTCTCTCACCCTCTCTCTCTCAAATAAATAAAATCTTTTAAAAAATTAAAATAAGGGACGCCTGGGTGGCTCAGTTGGTTAAGCATTTGCCTTCAGTTCAGGTCATGATCCTGGGGTCATGATCCCGCTCTCTGCTCAGCGGGGAGCCTGCTTCTCCCTCTGCCAGCCCCCCCCCTGCTGGTGCTCACTCGCTCTCACTCTCTTGCTGACAAATAAATTAATTAACTACTAAAAAAAATAATAAATAAAATTTAAAAATAAAATAAAAAATAAAAAAGAAGAAAAGAGCGAGAAGATGACAAAAAGGAAAAGTTATACCATTTACTACTTTCAGTACCTACAAGTGCCATTGTTTGGGTTTTCAAAAAAGTATGTGCCATGTTTATTTTTCTATTAGTAAAAAAAAGGGCAAAAGAGATTTATAATCTCTTGGTGAAGAAGGACTCACTGAACACAAATAGAAGAGGAAATTTGATCCCCTAGATGGGTAATATGAACAGAAATTTAAATAAACAATAAAATAACCACAGTATCTTTTATTTACAACCTATGGTTAGTCACAGTTTGGCACGGACACAGAAACATGTTCATATGAAAAAGCAGACTTCTGAGGAACATTTTCAGAAATCGGAATTAGCCCTTAGAGAAGCAGGTTCTCTATGTACATACATACACGGAAGAGTTCTTTAACGAGACAAAGTGAAGGCTTTAATCAGGACAGAAAAGATCTGGTTACTAACTTATCCATAGCATAATGTGTTACTAGATATTCCCACATCAACATTGGAACTCTGTCTCAAAGTCAACATGTGTCTCAAATTCAGTATGTCTCAAACCTAACTCGTGCTCTTCCCAAACACCTTTTCTTTCGTTGTTCCTTATCTACCTGTTTGGCAAGTCAGAAATCAAAGCGTTACCTTTGACATATTCCATTCAGTCATCCTCATATGCAACTCACCTCAATGCTTCACCCCTTCTTTTTCTTTTTTTTTTAATTTATTTATGTGAGACAGAGGGAGAGAGCACCAGGCAGAGAAGTAGAGGGACAGAGTTCTCCTAAGCAGACACCACACTGAGTGTGGAGCCCGATATGGGGCTTGATCTAATGACCCTGAGCTCACATGACCTAAGATGAAACCAAGAGTCGGATGCTTGACTGACTACATCACCCAGGTGGCCCAACTTCACCCCTTCTATAGCTCCCAAATGCACCTGCTTCCCTCCCTGGTGCAAGCAGGTATCTTCCTTCCCCTGATCTATAGCAAGTGCCACCTAAACTCATCTCCTTACATTCATTCTATCTGCCTACCCAAAACCCAACACTTTTTTTTTTTTAAGATTTTATTTCCTTGATGGAGAGAGAGTGGGGAAGCCCAAGCAGGGGGAGTGACAGAGGGAGAGGGAGAAGCAGGCTGCCCACAGAGAAGAGCTCAATCCAGGGAGTCAAGGATCATCACCCGAGCTGGAGGCAGATACTTAACCAACTGGGCCACCCAGGTGCCTCCAACACTTTTAGTATTACGAGCATATTGAAGCCAGAGAGGCCTTTTTGAAACCCCTGATACCCTCAAGATAAATACTTGGGTAGATTCCCTGACACTCAGGATAAAGATGCAAATGCTCAAGATAAGCCATTGTGAACTGCCTTCTCTGGCCCCTACCTACCTTCCCAGCTTCATCTCAAACCACTCCCCCTTTGTTTTTGACACTCTTTTCTCTTTTTTGTAAAGATGTTATTAGTTTGAGAAAGACAGCGAGAGAGAGAGCAGGAGCTGGGAAAGGGGCAGAGGGACAAAAAGACTCCCCACTGAGCATGGGGCTCAACCCCAGGTCCACATGGGACTCGATCCCAGGACCCTGAGATCATGACCTGAGCCAAAGGCAACACTTAATCAACTGAGCAACCCAGGGGCCCCAGCTTTTGACATTGTTACTGCCATTGCTACTGTTTGGAGAGGTAATCCATAGTTTCAAAAGAATATTCCAGAAGATGATGACAATGGAAAACATGGCAGCATCTCTCCAGCACAGGAACATAGTTATATTACCTTTGACGATGACTCTCTATCCACTTAACAGCTCCTCTGTCTAGCCCTGTCGGACCAACACCAGTCTGACATCAGTCACATAGGCATAGTTACAGTTCAAAGTTACAGCTGAGCTGAGGGGGTGAAAGATAGCTATTTCCCAACTCATGGCTTTCCTCCAAGTTCAATCCCAGTGCAGAAGACTCCTTGGAAACAGTGTTCCAGTCTCCTGCGTGGGGACTTGCTATTCCTTCCCCATTCATGTGGTTCATGTGTAGGGAACCTAGCACACATATGTTCACACAGTGAAGACACAGCCTCTAGAGGGTTACACTGTGTCTCCCAGAAGGATACATCTAAGTCCTGTCCCCTGGTACCCATGAACATGACTTTATATGGAAACAGGGTCTCTGCAGATATGGTTAAGGATCCTGAGATCAGCTCATCCAGGATGGGCCTTAAATTCAATGACTGGTGTGCTTCTAAGAGAAAGGGAAGGGAGAGCAGAGACAGACACCCAGACAAGGAGGGCCTGGAAAGACAGAGTTACCCAGCCACAAGCCAAGGAATACCAAGGATTGTAACAGCTAATAGAGAGAAACGGAACACATGCTCCCAGCCTCCAGGAGGAACCAATCCTGCAGCCTCCTTGGTTTGGGTCTTCTAGCCTCCAGAATTGTGAAATAATAAATTTCTGTTATTTTAAGCCACAACATTTGTGGTCATTCTGTGGAAACAGCCCTAGGAGACTAACACATAGGCTCTGGCAGACCTGACTGGTCCAGAGTGAACATCTCACACATACACGGGTCCTTGGAAATCTGTAATTGTGTCGAAGCTCAGTCTGGCTGTCCCTTAGGTAGAAGAGCTATTAGCCCAGGTGCAGGTGGTGCCCTGTGGATTAGTAGCAGAAAGACTCAGTCTTCAGCAAGAGGGGAGAAACACGCAATCTGTATCCAATTCATTTCTGAGGCCTGGCTGCATCCCTGTTCTTAGGTCCTAGGAGACATCCATTTACCAAAAAAATAAAAAGCACCCTTTGAGGCTCAAATTAGTTCAAGTGGGTTTCTGTAACTCGTAGCCCAGAGAGTGCTAACACACTCAGTAACCTGCTGCCAAAAGTCCTTCGGTGAAGATCAGCTGGAACAAGTTCTTCCTTGGGAAGGTTCCAGAAAAAGCTGACTTGACTCAAGAAGCCTTTCAGTGCGGCGCCTGGGTGGCTCAGTGGGTTAAGCCACTGCCTTCAGCTCAGGTCATGATCTCAGGGTCCTGGGATCGAGCCCCGCATCGGGCTCTCTGCTCAGCAGCAAGCCTGCTTCCTCCTCTCTCTCTCTGCCTGCCTCTCTGCCTACTTGTGATCTCTCTCTCTCTGTCAAATAAATAAATAAAATCTTAAAAAAACAAAACAAAAAAAAGCCTTTCAGTGAGAGCAGCAGAGACTTCAGGTTTCAGGTCTCAGCCACAAGCAGAGCAGCAAGAGGCAACGTGAAAAGGAACCTCAGTTTTCCCCAGGCCTAAGAGCCAAGACCCAGATCTTAACATGAGAGGGAGTTGCAGGTCAGGAATGATGCTGAGTGTTCCAAGGAAATAAATAAATAAGACCAAAGAGAAAACATTTTTGGTCAAGCTGTACAAACCCCAGGAATTAAAACCACCCACGAAATTGCTTTTCTCTCGGTAAATATAGCACAGTTACTATTGTGCGTATGAATAGCACGCATCAGGTTTCCTTTGTTTGGGGGTGACTGGATTACAACATGAAACACTGCTCATGTATGCTCAGTCTCTTTTTGGAAAGACCTCAAATAATACTTGGTTCTTTGCTTTTGAAATATTCCAAATATGAGGTACAAGGAAGTACCCATACTACTTTGTGGACCAGGGATGAGAATTACCAAGGGTCTGGGCTGAAGAGAATGATACAAATTATCTCTGGAGGGGGCATCCCTGGGTATGATGGGAACAAATTGTACAAATGTGGCCAAGTCTTTCTTTCACCAGAAAGGATAATTGGTCAGCCTTAAGAACAGTAAGTCACCAGCAAATAAGGGAACGTTAAACACTAGATTAATGATCAAATCATTTTCGAAATTCATTATAAAATTATATGAGGAGAGAGAAAGAGAGACAAAGAAGACCAGGAAGAAAGGAAGGAAATCAAAAACAGTTCTGGGAAACCCAGGCTTGCATAAATGACAAAAAAAAAAAAAAAAAAAATGCTTAAAAAAATCTAAGAAATATAATGCTACTGACTTCTTGCTTAGGGAAGTTCTGCATACTCATTTATCTTCTCAGTCCCAGAAAACAGCCTGATTTATTCTGAAGCCTTTTCCCACTATAAAAGTAACATGGGTTTCAGTCGTTGCTTTTCTAAATCACCTAGAAACATCTTAGCATGAATACATGGCTCTTACAATGGAAGATTTTGAGACAGACAAAGCCTTCAACCAGATCAAGGAACGTAAAAAGAAATAGGGCAGAATGTCCTAGACGGCAAAAGTGCCTGGAATCACTTTTCTGGTTACGAGCTGCAAGCTGAAAGACGTTCTGGGATTTTGGGGGAAAGAAAAATGATTGGAGAAAAGAAAAGGAGAACATTTGGAAACAAGCTAAACAGCTTACAGGAGCATTTAGAAGAGATCGGGAAAATGACATGGTCTAACAATTCTGTCACTCTCGGAGAAGAGTGAAATAAGTAATGATACCCATGTAGATACGACCCTGAAACCATCTCAAGTTCAAGAAAAATACTGATGCCCCATGGGGCACCTGGGTGGTTCAGTCCTTAAGCTTCTGCCTTCGGCTCAGGTCATGATCCCAGGGTCCTGGGATCCAGCCCGTGTGGGGCTCCCTGCTCGGCGGGAAGACTGTTTCTCCCTCTCCTGCTCCCCCGCTTGTGTTTCCTCTCTCACTGTATCTCTTTAAAAAAGAAAAAAGATACTGACACCCCAACTACAGATGAAAGCATGCTATGACTGGACCCCTTAAATCTTGGGGAAAACCCATGAAGCCATCCTTCCTTGGCGCTTCTTCTCCTGCTAAATAAAACAAAAATGGAGAACCTAAATAGTACAGAAAAGCTTCAATAATACAAGATATGAATACACTGTCTCCTCAGTTGCTAGCCATCGCCTACAAGAGAATGAAACAAGTCCACAAGGAACAGAGTAATCAATAAAAGAGAAGAGCCTGAAACACAAGAACTTTTCTCATTAAATTACCCTAAATGTCAACTCCCAATAGTTCGAGTCATTTTTAAACAACTTGGACCTTCATCAATCCACGATTAAAGACTCACTGAATCCATCAGCTTTAGTCAGGACCACTATGGGCACTTTTAATAGTCGATGCAAGATTTCATTAAAAAGCAGGCTTTGCAGGGCGCCTGCGTGGCTCAGTCAGTTAAGCACCTGAATCTTGGATTCAGCTCAGGTCATGATCTCGGGGTCCTGAGATCGAGCCCCATCTGCACTGGGATCTGTGCTCAGTGTAGAGTCTGCTTAGCATTCTCTCTCTGCCCTTCCCCTGTCCCCCCCTCAAATAAATAAAATCTCTTAAAAATAAAAAGTAGGCTTTCCTTTAGGAATCTCAGAAAACAGACTTTAATCTCTCATACCTTAACACACATTATTTTCCCCAAATACATAAATCGCAGGTCTCTCCCCTATTTAAAAGTACAGAAGGCACACAAATCAGGGGCTAGTCTGGTTTATCTAGCACATGACCATCTTCCCAAACACATTTTTAAAAGAAGGAAGGGGTAGGGGAAGCAACTGAACTGAAATTACAGGCTGTCAGGACATCTCAGTATCGAAAATGGAATACCTAGTTCCACAGGAGAGTACACTTTCTGTGAACAATCCCGTTACTAAGCAACTACAACAATGGCTGCACGAGCTTCCTCGAAGCTAGCGCAGTAAAGGAGGGGGGTGTGGAATCTAAGAACAGAAAAATGGAAAATGGAAAAACTTGCTTTGAGAATTATTATCTCAGGATAAATTCAATGTAAAAATAAAAATAAATAAAATCTAAAATAATCTAAACTTAAAACAAGCAGTTCCTTAAGAGACGAGAAAAGTACATGCTACCATGTATCATGCACTTGAATTTCAGTTTGTTTAATTTTAAAATTCACATTTTAACTGGCGATAATGATTTCCTTACTGTGTTTCCTTTGTGGTCCCCATTCTTTCCTTCACCCTCCCTAGGGAATAATGTTTTTTTCAAATTTCCTTACTGATTAAAAGAACATTTTAGACCTCTTAAATCCATTTCTTTGTTTACAGAAGCTATAAAAACTAGTTTACAATTGTTTCATGTTGCCTTTGAACCAAGAACACTCTTAGACATCAAACTATTCCTTTGAAGGGAACAGTCTCTCAAACAGAGCCAGACACTTTCCCAGACACGCCCTGAAGTTTAGACAACCAGAGCTTTGCAATGTCAAGTCTTTTGCAAAGTTAGACTATACAGTGCAGCAGGCTCTAGACCACTGTTTCTCAAATTGCAGGTTGAATGGCCCAGTCTGGGGAGAGGGCTCCCATACGCGTTCCAAGAGAATTTTATAGACTAGATTTACAAAGGGCCGAGAAGCAGGTTATAAGGCTAGGGGAGATGACCTCACAGACCTTTCCTTCCATCTTTCCTTGTGCCTTTCAACATTTCCTGCAATGCTGAGAAAGTTCCCGAAGCTACATTCTCTAAATCTCCATTCTACAGAAGGCTGCTTCTCAACATGGCTCACTCCCTCCCTCTCTCAATCTCTCCCTCAGTTCCTGAAAGATGCTGTGCTAGTAGATAGGCAAAATGAAAAGATTACACTTTAGAATTATTGCTCTACGTCAAAGCTGAGCAATTACTGTGGGGCTCTGTTCCCATGGTGCCTCTAGACCCTGATAAATCTCTCTTTGAAGAGAAATCCAGAAACAAGTAGAAACTTAAATGCTGGAAACTGAAGATGCAAAATATCTCAGTCAAGAAGCACAGGGAAATGACAAAGTCATTACTGCTTTTATATCCCAAAGATAAAGATGGGGGAGCGGGGAAGGAGGGAATGTTTGCTTGACTTTTATCTCTAGTTTTATACTTTTGTGGACAGAAAAGATGCAAGATGTGATTCCAATCCCTTTTAAATGTATTGAGATTTGCTTTGTGGCCTAACATGTAAGGTATTCAGGACAACATTCCATATACACTTGAAGAGAAATGTGTATTCCATTATTTGGGGATGGAATGTTCTGGATATATCCTGTTAGGTCCATCTGGTCCAACACGTCATTCAAAACCACTGTTTCCTTGTTGAGTTTCTGTCTGGATGATCTGTCCATTGATATAAGTGGGGTGTTACAGTCTTCTATTATTGTATTACTGTTTTCTTCCTTTATGTCTATCAATAGTTGTTTTATATATTTAGGTGCTCCCGTGTTGGGTGCATAAATATTTAAAATTGTTATATCCTCCTGGTAGATTGTCTCCTTTATCATTATATAGTGTTCTTCTTTGTTTCTTGTTACTGTCTTTGTTTTAAAGGCTATTTTGTGCAATGTAAGGACTGGTGCCCCAGTTTTCTTTCTGCTTCCATCTGCATGGTAAAAAGACGGTTTTCTGTGTCAGAAAATTCCCTGAACAGCATTTGAAGGAGAAGGCTGTTTGGGCCTCCTGTTTTTAATTAAATTAAATTAAATTTCTTAAATTTGATTCTCATTTTGTTTTTTTCTAATGACAGAAACAATGCAAAGTATAGTTTTGGTAATCCTTACAAACCACAAAGCTCTGCTACTTGAAGTCAAGCAAATGAAAAAATTCTTCACACATAATTATTATCTCTACTGGCAACAATAAAGAAAATGTCGCACTTATATAACACATTTCATCATCAAATTGATTCAAAAATTAAACTGGTTCGCTTCAAGGTCTACCCTGTCTCCATCTCCCTGAGGCTTATAAGTTAGTCAAGAACATTCTCAGACAGGAAACTTGAAAAACAATTTTCCCCCAGGATCTTCCAATCATTAAAATTCCTATATAGGTGGGATGCCTGGGTGGCTCAGCTGGTTAAGCAGCTGCCTTTGGTTCAGGTCATGATCCCAGGGTCCTGGGATCAAGTCCCGCATCAGGCTCCTTGCTCAGCAGGGAGCCTGTTTCTCTTTCTGCCTCTGCCTGCTATTCTGCCTGCTTGTGCTCTCTCTGACAAATAAATAAATAAAATCTTTTCTTAAAAAATTCCTATATAGGTTTACTATAAAACACAAGGCTTTCCTCTATATCGTGACCATGTTTCCGATGACCCTTGAAAACTAACAGTCACCTGTATGTATCAGATTACTCATTGAAGCACTGCCTATACTTACAAAAAATAACTGAAAACAATAGGGATTGGGTAAATTATGGCACATTCATACCATGGAATATTATGCAGCTCAAAAAAATCAGAAAGCACTTTATTTTTGTTAAAGAACAGTCTCCAAGATACATTTTTTCACTTAAGAGTGAAAAATAAATCTTGTGCATAATAGGCTATTTCTTTTCTTTTTTTTTTTTTAAGATTTATTTATTTATTTGACAGACAGAGATTACAAGTAGGCAGAGAGGCAGACAGAGAGAGAGAGAGGAGGAAGCAGGCTCCCTGCCCAGCAGAGAGCCCGATGCGGGGCTCGATCCCAGAACCCTGGGATCATGACCTGAGCCGAAGGCAGAGGCTTAACCCACTGAGCCACCCAGGTGCCCCAAGGCTATTTCTTTTCTTAAGGAAAAATAAACAGGCAAATTGTCAGTTATATGTACATAAACACATTTATAAGAAAAATAAGACCTTGTAAGACTTTTGCCTGAGGAGAAAAACTGAAATATAGGAGTAAGACAGACACCTTGCCTCATATACGCTTTTGGATTTTTTCCATGTGATTGTGTTGTTTATTTGAAAAAGACATTTTTTTATTTTAATTTTTTAGACAGTAAGCAAAAAGAGAGAGAGCTGGGCAAAGAGCCTGATGCAGGGCTCGATTTTACAACTCTGAGATCACGACCTGAGCTGAAATCAAGAGTCAGACACTTAATCAACTGAGCCAGGCACCTCCAAAATATATGTGGTTTTTTTTTTTAAGATTTTATTTATTTATTTGACAGAGAGAGATCACAAGTAGGCAGAGAGGCAGGCAGAGAGAGGAGGAAGCAGGCTCCCCACTGAGCAGAGAGCCCGATGCCGGGCTCGATCTCAGGACCCTGGGATCATGACCTGAGCCGAAGGCAGAGGCTTTAACTACTGAGCCACCCAGCTGCCCCTCCATAATATATGCTTTTAAATTTTAAAAAATCCAAGGTTATTGACAAATTGTAACATATACAGATGACATGTTGATTCACTATCCACAAGGCTCATGCTTTTCACTGTTTTTTTGTTTTTTTTTTCATTTATTTGACAGAGAGAGCAGAAGCAGAGGGGAGTGGCAGAGGGAGAAGCAGGCTCCCCACTGAGCCAGGAGCCCAACACAGGGATCCAGGACCCAGAGATCATGACCTGAGCCAAAGGCAGCCGCTTAACTGACTGAGCCACCCAGGTGCTCCATCCTGTTTTTCAGTTTACAATAGTAATGACAGACTTATACTGATGTGTGAAGGACATCCTACACAGCAGAATTTTCTAACACTACCTTTTGGAATTAAAAGATATAATCTGGGACACCTGGCTGGCTCAGCTGGTAGAGCATGCAACTCTTTTTTTGTTTGTTTGTTTGTTTGTTTGTTTATTTGTTTATTTACAGCATAACAGTGTTCATTGTTTTGGCATCACACCCAGTGCTCCGTGCAGTACGTGCCCTCCCTATCACCCACCACCTGGTTCCTCAACTTCCCACCACCCCCCCGCCCCTTCAAAACCCTCTGGTTGTTTTTCAGAGTCCATAGTCTCTTATGGTTCATCGCCCCTTCCAGTTTCCCTCAACTCCCTCTCCTCTCCATCTCCCCATGTCCTCCATGTTATTTGTTAGAGCATGCAACTCTTGATCTCAGGGCTATATTAAGTTCAAGCCCCATGATGGGTGTGAAAATTACACAAAAATAACATCTTTTTTTTTTTTTTAGATTTTATTTATTTATTTGACAGACAGATCACAAGTAGCCAGATAGAGAGGAGGAAGCAGGCTCCCTGTGGAGCAGACAGCCCGATGTGGGGCTCGATCCCAGGACCCTGGGATCATGGCCTGAACCAAAGGCAGAAGCTTAACCCACTGAGCCACCCAGGTGCCCCCAAAAATAAAATCTTAAAAAACAAAGGTATAATATAACCTGCTCTAATTATTCCTTACGTAGACAGAGACATCACCCTGCTGATACTTACTTCTGAATATAAATAATGCAACTCCACAGTGCAAGTAGATTTTATGTTTATGTTTATGAATTCTAAGGCATCTGAAAACTAGTTAGGGGGACACAAATACTAATACCTGCATCTGAAAAAAGGGCAGAAGGCAAAATCTACATGGCCTGCTTAAAATCAACCAATAAGTTAAAAGAGAAACATATAAAAACTTAACATTTTAAAAGCCTCTTCAAAATTACTTTTTTAAAAGTGTGTGTACACACGTGTGCACACGTGAACAGGTGCACAAGTGTGGGTCTGCACACAAAGAAAAAGACAGAAAATGATTAAATTTTTAGTCATGACCAAATTCTTACTTATTCAGAAATATTTGGTCATCTAATTGCTGTCCAAAAATGTGCTCAATATGAAAATATAGGTTTAAAAAACAATACTGTGAAAGATCAAGTAGCCCAGCTAAGAAGATAGACGTTATCTGGCCTGGACAGGTGACATCGGGCTGAACCTTGAAGGATGAAGGAGATGGTGTCAGAAAATGGAAAGAAACCCTCCATGCAGAAGTGGAGCTCACACACAAGCTCAGGAACAGGGAAGGGCTGTGTGTGGCTGAAGAAGAGGGTTCACAGCAGAAAACACAGGCTGAACAGAAGGCTGGAGCTAGTCTGGGGAAGGACAAGTATACCACGCTAAAGGGTTTGGGCTTCTGACTAGAGACAGCACACCACAAAGAAAACTCAAGGTTCCAAAAAGATACACAGAGAGGATCTAAAAGAACAAAATAAGATTTGTGAAGAAAGATGAAAAGGCCAGAGGTTATTCAACCTAGCCAACTCTAAGCCCAGGATGCCTTCTTCCACAGATAGGACAATGACAGCTGTATTCCTTCTCCAGGGAAAGCAGAAAAAAAGATTAGGTGTCCACCTCCGAGGACACTATGATTAAAAAAAACACGAAGAGAGATGTGCCTGGGTGGCTCAGTGGATTAAGCCTCTGCCTTCAGCTCAGGTCATGATCTCAAGATCCTGGGATCTAGTCCCGCATTGGGCTCTCTGCTCGGCACGGAGCCTGCTTCCCCCCCATCTCGGCCTGCCTCTATTTCTACTTGTGATCTCTCTCTGTGTCAAATAAATAAATGAAATCTTTAAAACACACACACACTCACAAAAAACAAACACAAGGAGAGCAAGCAACCCCACAGAGAAGGCAGCTGGTGGCTGGATGAAAACTGGGAGAAGGTAACAGATGCCCAAATGATTTAAAACAGGCAGAACTGAAAGCATAGAGATCAATATCATTTTTTTTTATTTTTATTTATTTGACAGAGAAATCACAACTAGGCAGAGAGGCAGGCAGAGAGAGAGGAGGAAGCAGGCTCACTGCGGAGCAGAGAGCCGGACGCGGGGCTCGATCCCAGGACCCTGGGACCATGACCTGAGCCGAAGGCAGAGGCTTTAACCCACTGAGCCACCCAGGCGCCCCTCAATATCATTTTTTGAACCAAAGAGCAGCATCTCCTTTTCAGGGAACGTTTCACAAGAGACACTCACTTCCACAACATGGTGCAAAGACGGTCCTGTCTGACCACCTCAGAATGGTGCCTCAGGGACGCCTGGGGGGCTTGGTCGGTTCAGCGTCTGCCTTCGGCTCAGGTCATGATCTCAGGGTCCTGGGATCAAGTCTTGCATTGGGCTCTCGGCTCCGTGGGGAGCCTGCTTCTCCCTCTCCCTGCGGATCTGCCTACTTACACTCTCTCTCTCTGTGTCAAATAAATAAAATCTTAAGAAAAAAAAAAAAAGAATGGTGCCTCAGAAAGCCCTGGAGGCTTCACTACAGCAAATGACCACAAATTCTAAGAGTTTAAATTGGCACGTACGAAATATCAACTGCATGATGTCTTAAGGGAAAGAAAAACAACTGGCAAGTAGAGTGAATGTTGATGTTCAATGGCAAATCAGTGACTTTTCTTCCTAAAAATGTGTTTTACTGATCAAACACGAAGGAAAGAATACCTGGTCGATGGCATCAGGTTGAGTATCCCATTGAGCACATAGCCAAACTCTGCGTGATCCTGAGCGACAAGGGCCACCAGACCCTCACAGCAGCCCGTTCGAACCACCACATTATCACTGCAACACTTCTCCCACAGCAAGTTCAAAGCCGGAGTCTGAAAACAAACCGGTGATCAAAAGACACATGTGATGAGCAGCAAAGGCATGGACAGCCCCAGGCATTCATCGAAGTGTAATTTGTTCACAGTGGGCTAGCTCTCCCATACAAAGATGATGCTGTTGTCCCACCATTTGTGGAATAAACTAGAGTCGGTTTTCCAGGAGAGATAATGCATGTGTTCTGATACAGCCACTCATCTGGTGTCCCAGCTGCAGAATAAGGCTGGCTGCAGACAGGGGTATGACTTGAGTTTGAGCAACCCAAGGAAACTGACAGGGGATCAAAACAAAGGCTTGGCTCTCGCACAGAGCTCCAACCAAGCCCTTGAACCAGACACCGTCAATATCAGCATAGCAGTTAGTCTAGGCTGAACTCCGTCCGAATCATGCCTGTGGTTTAAGACCGAAATGCAACAACATTTTCAGAACGTGTTTCTGCTCTCCTACCAGCAATCTTTATCACTTACATGTACCCCATATCCCCCACAATGCCCCTGCCTCAATTTACTGAAGTCTAATGTGGGTCCAGAGGAAAGACAGTAAAGGGGGGGAACAGCAAGCTGCTATTTCCATGGTTTCCAACAAATGCCTAGAAAACCGCTGTGGTCAAGAAAGAAACTGACTTGGGACACCTGGGTGGCTCAGTCAGTTAAGGGTCTGCCTTCGGCTCAGGTCATGATCTCAGGGTCCTGGGATCAAGCCCTGCATCGGGCTCCCTGCTCAGCACGAAGTCTGCTTCTCCCTCTCCCACTCCCCCTGCTTGTGTTCCCTCTCTCACTGTGTCTCTCTCTGTCAAATAAATAAATAAAAATCTAAAAAAAAAAAAGAAAGAAAGAAAGAAACTGACTTTTTGCCTACTCAGACCGTAAATCTGTCATGTTTGATAGAGAAGTACCAGAAGGGAACATAAATAAATGTAAGATCTTTATTTTGAAAAATCCTATAAAAGCAGAGCTTCTACCTTTCAGAACATCCTCAAGAATCCATGACCCACCCCACCAGAAGCTCATGACTAATGATAAACCATATTTGAATGTACTGTGGGTTAGTTAAGTCCATTTAGATTTACATGCGGCTTGGGTTTTGTTTTGCTTTGTTTTTTTTTTTAAAGAATATCATGAATCTATTTTTCCCTCTTCCTAACATAAGTTATTAGAAAAATATATAATTTGAGGGAAAAAAAACAAGGTCCTCAGCTCCCACAGAATAAAGAGTGAAAAATCAACATCATATAGTGCCCACTTGCTCATGGTAGCTGGCTCTGAGAACCTTTTCAATCTTAGGATCCCACTATAACAGAACAATACAGTTAATACTCACTACAGGAAAGAAATATTTATATTCCTGTTCTTTTATTCAGAAGGAAATTTTATTCACCTGTATGGCCAATATCAAAGGGTTCCACATGTCATTACTCCATTATAAACCAGAAAAATGAAATAAATGAATAAAAAAAAACCCCTGCCTCAGGTATTACTATGCCCTCGTGGAAGTGAGCATTCATTTACTAATAGAAGAGAAAACAGTTAAGTCGCAGGGATCTGACATTCAGTAAATCCCAGCTGTTTAAGTAAAACCATTAGATCACCTCTGAGTACACAATGTGATTATAGACAGGATTAAGATGAGGGTTCTCAGAAAACCTAATTTATACAACTACATACAAACACCAGATAAGTGCCAATTAGTGAAATTTGCCTCTACACTGATTTCAACATGGCAGCAGAAGCTGGAAAGAGATGTGACTTGGGAGTAGCTAATCAAAAGCAATGTGAAGGGGTTAAAAAAAAAAAAAGCCATGTGAGAGAAAGGAAATCAATTATTTCTGTTGTGAAAACAAAAATCTTATTCCATCATCTACATTCTCCACAGAGTTTACCTGAGAGCACCCACTCAAGTGGAGTTTCCAACCAGCAGGTCAAAATGTACAACACTGGCTGACCAAAACCCAAGTGGTCTGCATCTCAGGAAGCGGAGTACTGCTTCGATCCTAGCATTCTCCTGCCCTATGCACGGAAATTTTCCTTCAGCAACAAGTTCCAAAGCATGACCTTTCCAACTCAGAACTCATACTTGGATCACCTGAAAGTAAGAGAAATCTCCTCCATAACAGAAAGCTACTATGGTCACTTTCTCCATTAAACAAAAAATTGCCTCAGAGGTAATCCTACCAACCTTGTCTAAGGCATGTCTACCCTCATCCTACCCACGCTACTTTTCACTACAAGTCACAGAATACTCCCCTTCCCCACTCCTCCATATCTCACTCCCCAAGTCTGCTGCAACCAATTTTAAACTGTAAAGAATTCAGAAGAAGAACTTGGCAAACCAAAAACCAAAGAAGCAAACAAACAAAAACAAAACCAGTTCAAGATCATTTCTACAGCGACCTGAAACAGAAGGAATGCCTACGTGCCACTGGGAGCAGTGTCTGAAGAGAACTCAGGCACAAAGGTGAATACAGACCTGGTTTGTCGACTGGTGGATCTTTTCTGAAAAACCATTTTCCTTCAGGACCGCAGCAATAAGATGACCCACAGCCTTAAAAAAAAAAAAAAAAATCAACAGATCTCTCCAGTTAGTGCATTTGAAGGTAATGCCTGTCAATACAAGTTGATATGGGGAAAAAAAAAATACTAGGTGATCGGAGTATGAGTGTGTCAACCAGTCAAGTGGTAATAAAATTCCCATTCATCTGAGAGTGTGCTCTGTGGAAGGCACTGAATTAGGCATTCTACATACATAATTTCTTAGCTTCATAACAACTCTCAAGGTAAGCATTTTTATCCCAATAAACAAACTACAGTTCATAGATGTTAAGAAAATTGCCAGATTTTCAGTTCAAATTGCTGTCACTTAGTATTAGAAGATAATGTGCGATTGCTTCATCCATTAAACCAGGAGACAAATGAGAAACTCCACAGCTTTTAAAATCATTTTTGCATCTAAATGAAATCCATCATGCTTCATCACGCCCTTAATGAAGATGGAGAAAACTCATCCCCATCTTTATGACCACAGCCCATACAGATCTGAGCCAGTATCACAACCATTCTCTCTCGCTTAGGCCCTATGATTTAATTTCTTTATTATTTTCTTATAGGTTTTAGCCCTTGCATAAGCTTTTAGTCTCATAAATTTCTAAAATGTTCCCATATTCTGCTTTGGTCAAAAAGCCCAAAATTAAATCTAAGACTCTGTTTCTAGAGGACTGTTGATGACATAAATACGTAAGTATCATTCCTTCCTACCACCTCAACTCCATTCCCCTGGTTCTTCACCCCTCCCCAGCACTGTTCTGCTGCCTTAGAGCCAGAGGCCAGCAACAATGACAGCCCTCCTACATATGGGCTGGAAAAAACTCTCCAACTGCACCAAGTGTTGATCCTGCACTTGGACCAACATAAGATACATCTGGGAGTCGCTGTCAGTCTTATAAACTCCAGAAAAGCTCACACAAAAGCAAAACATCTCGCCCCCCCCCTTCGTTTCTTTTTGTATTTCACACCTTGGAAATGCTTTAAGACCTCGATGCTTGATGATCTCAGTTTTGTAATATAAATCACTCAATGACATGAATATTAAGTTTAGATCAATTAACTGTCTCTTAGCTTCTAGTTCAAGGGAAATTAACAAGAACTGAAGACCAGAGAACAGCTTTGGTGGCTGTTTACAAAATGCACCATATTTCATTGAATGCAACTGGCCATCAACAGCGAGATGCACCATTATTTTATTTCTACTACCAAGGAAGAAAGGCTGCCCATTAACCTATGTTACATAACGTGCCTCATAATTTAGAGTTTTGATTTTATATTAGTGAAAGAGTTCCTTTAGAAAAATCACGGCCAAGTTCACAATGGTGCAGGCAAGACCAGCTGTGTAAAAACTGCTGCCACGAATTACTAGATGCGACCCAATTTCAAAGATGCTAAAATGTGGGGAAAATGTGTGTCAATCAATGAAATATGGTGCTAACACTGAGCAACAGTTATAAAAGAACAATAAGTATTCAGAGAGAACAGGGCACAATTGCAAGAACCACATAAAACCAGTAGGAAACACAACAGGACCAAAAAAAAAAAAAAGCTCCCATTCATATTTAGAAAAAAAAAAGGACTAAAGATCAGCTTACTGACAAACATCCCCCCACCAGGTCCAACTTCTCCAGTTTGCCTTTCTGTGTATCCTACTAACAAATCAGAGAATACAGGCTAAACTGATTTTAAAGCACAAAGTCCAAGGATAAGTGACCCTATATTGCTACCTAAGTTTTCCACAGTACAATAGCTGAAAGAGACATTCTCCATCCATGAACCCATACATTTATACTTCTCACTTAATTTAACAGTAACACACACAGGCACTTCTCAGTTATCTATGCTTAATGAAGGGGCTCCAGGCACAGAAAACAGAAACTCTGGACGGTATCCTCTTCATCTTCCTCTTCACGGTAAGGACCTGTGCTGTACAGGACAGGACTCCAACCCAGTCAGGTAGAAGGGAATCTTGCATAAGGAGTGTTCTACTCCTCATGGAAGGGTTCCCCACTACCCAGCTAGGTCAATTCCCACAGCAGGCATCTCCGGAGAAAACTTGCTGAAAGCATCCAAGAGGCTGTACGCTGTTTGGTCTTGGAGCCGGCTTCTGCTGGTCGCCTGGTTTCACTCTCCCAAGAAAAGACAGCAAGCTATTACGGCACCTTGACCAACCGGAATGCTTCTAGTTAGTGCAAGGCCAACCAGAAAACCACTTTTGGTTGAATCCTAATAAAAAAGCTCCCAAAATAAATTATCACCAAGCCCTGCCTGTGTTACTATATACAGCTCCCTCTATACTCTCCCTCTCTCAAATAAATAAATAAAATCTCTTAAAAAAAAAAAAAAAAAGAAGAAGAAGAAGAAGAAGCTGAGATTGGTCAATTTCAAATATTCACTTTCCTATGTCACATATAAATTTTCAGGGTTTTTTATTTAATTTTTGAAAATAATCTTTACAAGATATGAGGGCACTTGGGTGGCTCAGTTGGTTAAGCAGACAACTCTTGGTTTCCACTCAGGTCATGGGACCGAGCCCCACGTCAGGCTCTGTGCTCAGTGCAGAGTCTGCTTCAGATTCTCTGTACCTCTCCCTCTCAAACAAGTAAGTAAAATCTTAAAAAAAAAAAAAAGGGGGGGGGGATAAAATAAAGTAACCTCTGCACCCAAAGTGGGGCTCAAACTCACAAACCTAAGATCAAGAGTAGCATGCACTCCGACATGAGGAGCCAGCCAGGTGCCCCTCAAATATAAATTTTCAAATTACTAATATAAAAGTTAATAAAGCAATAAGTATGTAGAATCCTTTATGTAGAATAAAATATTTAATGTTAAAACTGTAAAGTTCTACTAACAATCCACCAAAGCATTGCATTTGTTACCATGAAGCAAAAATAATTAAATATATAAAAATTACCTGTGATTGGATAAGAGAATTTGGAAATTCAAACCTTTTCCTGATATCATCTGACATTTTTGCTCCTCTTACATGTATGTAAGACGACTCTGTAATCAAAAGAAAAGAATATTTGTTAGTCTGGAAAAGGCTTTCAAACCAATTATTCCTCAAATAACATAAAAGTAATTCATTCCAAAGACAACAACGAAAATGAAGCATAGGGCTCTGCCCCATAATTGCTGGCGTATGACCACCAACCACTCCGGCCCACAAATGCCATGATTGATAAATAAACTAAAATGCTCAACCACTCTTGGTTTTTCCCATTAGAGCAAATCCTGGAACAGATTAATTCACACTATGGAAACACCCAAAAAAATCCCAAAAGCTCCAGCCTAAATAACAGGATTTTAAAAGTTCAACCACATGTTTGAAATAGAAACTCTTTCAAAGATCAAAACTTCTAAGAGAGAAAGAATCACATTTTTGCAAAATTATTTAAACTCTACCACGGTCTGGGTACAAGCTTTCCTTTAAGCACTCATCTAACTGCTGGTGACAAGTGTGAAGCCTAGGTGAGCTTTTTCAGGGGGTATAGAAATGACCTAGAAACTCACACATCGAAACAGATTGCTTGTCTGCTAAAAGAGGAAGCAATTAGCACCAACTTTTAATATTTCCATCACACCTCTCATTCCTACTGGGCTGTCAAGAAAGAAAAGGAAAGGAAAGGAAAGGGAAGGGAAGGAAAGGAAAGGAAAGGAAAGGAAAGGAAAGGAAAGGAAAGGAAAGGAAAAAGGAAAAGGAAAAAGGAAAAGGAAAAGAAAAGGAAACGGGAAAGGCAAGGCAAGGCAAGAGAAAAGACCAAGAGAAGAAATGGATGCAAAATGGATGGAGGAGGGCTAGGTCAAGAGAAGGCTCTGAAGTACTGAAAGGATTTCCTAAAGACCTCAATTTATCCAGTCCATGCAGCCCTGAACCCACCAAATTACACTACTTTGAAAAAATAAGGTGCTATTAGTGGGTTAAGCATCCCACTCTTAATCTCTTGATCTCTTGATCTCAGGGAGTTCAAGCCCTGTGTTGGGCTTCATACCGGGCATGGAGTCTACTTAAAAATATTTACATATATATTAGAAAAAAAATTCCAGGTAGTCCAGATTACCAATAAAAATAATAAGCAGTGAAAGAAAGCTCTCCTGCTCTCACAAATGGAGGTGCCTTGTGTTGAATGCAAGGCTCTACTACTTTCCTCCCTTTCCTCTAAAACTACACTCTCTGAATGGATCATTCATTCTAGCCTTCTTCTTCAACATCTAGGGCCAACTTTACTCCTGAATTTGACACTTTGCAGCAATGAAACAGCTTCAAAGATTGCAAATTATGTCTGCTAGCAAAATCTACTCGTTAGCTTATGCAGGTCAAAATTTGCTCCACTTTCCAGGTGTGTCCATCTCCTCTTTCTTGGAATTTTCTGCTCCCTGGAATTCTGTAAGATATCAGAACACCATTTCCCAAAGTGTGTCCCCAGGAAACCTAGGATGAAGAGATGTCCATGAGGGTAAAAGGTTTTGTAAGAAATATATATTGGCAACTTAATGTTCATTCACTCATTCACTCAAATAGTTACTAGTTGCCTGTTGGGTATCAGGCACTGCTCAGTGTGCTTAGGCAACTTCCAGGAACAGAACAGACAAAAATCCCTACACTCATAGAGCTTAGGGTATTACAGAAACACTTTCTGTTTTAAACATGGCAACCAGGGTCAGTCTCTTCTGCAGAGGATGACATTTGGTGAGTCAACCATACAGATGTCTGGGGGAAGATATCACAGACACAGTGAACAGTGAGTGCAAAAACCCAAAGCTCATCAAGTGCTTAAGGCCAGGACTAGAAAAGAACAAAGAAAGGAGCCAAGAGTGAATGAAAGAGGCACCTGGGCAGCTTAGTCGTTAAACGTCTGCCTTTGGCTCAGGTCGTGATCCTGGGGTCCTGGGATCGAGTCCCGAGTCAGGCTCCCAGCTCCTCGGGAAGCCTACTTCTCCCTCTCCTTCTGCTCCTCCCCCTTCACTCATGCTCTCAATCTCTCTCTCTCTCTCTCTAATAAATGAATAAAAGCTTAAAAAAATTGAATGAAGGAAGAACATAATGGGAAATCAGAAAGTCAGTAAGAAGTCAGATCACAGGGACACCTGGGTGGCTCAGAGGTTAAGCATCTGCCTTCATCTCGGGTCATGATCCCAGTGTCCCAGCACTGAGTTGCTCGGAATCTGGTTCCTTGATCAGCAGGGAGCCTGCGTCTCCCTCTGCCTGCCACTCCCCCTGCTTATGCTCTCTCTCCCTCTCACATATAAATAAATCAAATCTCAAAAAAAAAAGTCAGTATATAAAACACCATGCAGGCCACCAGAAGGATTAATGTATCTGTCCCCAGTGACATGGTAAGCTGGCACTGAAAAAGAGTAGTAAGATTTTAACAGAATCACTTGAGATGAAGAGCGCTCAGATTCTAGATACATTTGAGGGTAGAGTCAATATGGTTGCTGACGACTGGTTGAGAATATAGAAGAAAGGATCAGAGATGACTCCAAAGTGTTTGATCTGAGCAACTTCAATGTCAATTCCTTTGGGCATTTTATAAATTAAACAAAACAATTTATATATCACTTACCATGGCATGTTTTACTAAGAGAAAAAGATGGAGTTGCCATCAACTGAGAGAGGGAAACCAGTTTTATGGGGGAAAGCTGGGAATTTCATTTGAAACTGGTAAGTTTCAGATGTCTAACATATCCAAGTGGAGAGGTCAGGTAGAAAGCCAAATACATGAATCTACAACTGAAGAGACAGATCTTAGCTAAAGATATAAATGATGGTGCACATTAATTATAGAATCTGAGAGGTATTAAAGCAAGAAGTCTGACTAACTTTGCTTAACCCAGAGTTTACCAAACTTATCTGACAATGGCACCCTTTTTTCTAGAAATATCTGTTAACAGTCTATACAACCATCCCTTCCTGGGACACACACTGGGAAACTGCTCTACCTACTCCTACTCCTCTGTCCATTTCACTTCCTGTACCCCATCTTCCTTACTGCTGCCAAGTTCCTTGCCTTGTGCTCTCTCCCCTCATGGAAACTCTCCCAGAGCCCAGTCCATACCCCCAAATCCGTCCCTGCTCTCTTTTATAAAGCCAGCTAATGGAGATGTCAAAAAGAAAGCACATATTGGCTGGCTCAGTCAGAAGAGCACACAACTCCTAATCTCAGGATTGTGAGTTCGAGCCCCATGTTAGATGCAGAGAGTGCTTAAAAAAAAAAAAAAAAAAAAAAAACCTTCATGAAAATGTGCTCAACATCACTCAGCACCAGGGAAATACAAATCGAAACCACAATGAGATACCACCTCACACCAGTCAGAAAGGCTAAAATTAACTAGTCAGGAAACAACAGGTGTTGGCGAAGATGCAGAGAAAGGGGAACCCTCCTACACTGTTGGAGGGAATGCAAGCTGGTGCAGCCACTCTGGAAAACAGTGTCGAGGTTCCTCAAAATGCTGAAAATACTACTAGGTATTTTCCCAAAGAATATAAATGTTGTGATCTGAAGGGGCACCTGCACCCCAATGTTCATAGCAGCAATATCCACAATAGCCAAACTGGGAAAAGAGCCCAGATGCCCATCCACAATGAATGGATAAAGAAGATGTGGTATGTAAATACAATGGAATACTACTCAGCCATCAAAAAGGATGAAATCTTACCATTTACATCAGTGTGGATGGAACTGGAGGGTATTACACTGAGCGAAATAAGTCAGTCAGAGAAAGACAATTATCACATGGTATCACCCATATGTGGAATTTAAGAAACAAAACAGAGGATCATTAGGGGAAGGGAGGGAAAAATAAGACAAAATCAGAGAGGGAAACAAACACTTTTAACTATAGGAAACAAACTAAGTTGCTGGAGAGGGATAGATGGGATAACTGGATGATGGGCATTAAGGAGGGCACGTGATGTAATGAGCACTGAGTGTTATATAAGACTGATGAATCACTGACCTAAACTTCTGAAAGTAATGATATACTATATTGTAAATAATTGAATTTAAGTAAGTAAAAAAAAAAAAAAATCTTTAAATAGGAAGAAAGGGAGGGAGGGAAGGAAAGAGGAAGGAAGGAGAACCTATCTTCTCTCACAAACACATTTACAGTTTTGGGTCCACTGCTCCCAGTTCTCTCAAGAGTTCCTTGCTTCCTCCGCAGCCATTCAATCACAAAGTCGCTTTCATCCCTCCCAGCACCTGAGAGCCTACCTCTCCTCCCCATTTCTACCCTCCTCAGACCAGGTCCTCCGCTCCGCTCACTTCAGTAGCTGCTTAGTCCCGGGGACCTCCACGCATGAGCAGATCCCGTACACTGCCGTCAGACGAATTGTCATAAAACACAATTTCCATCACATCGTTTCCCTGCGAAGACTTCAGAGGTTTCACTAGTCTGTCAGATTAAAGGCACCTTCTGATTCCTGACCTTTAAGCCCTCCATCAAGCATCTCTCCCAGTCGGCTTCATCGTCACTGCTGTCTAATTTCAACTGGGCTACAATGGCTTTCAAATTAGTCCCCTGTTGCTCAAAACGTGCTCATTCCTAAGGAATTTTGCTTATCCTGTTTTCGCCCCCATAAAATGCCCTTCTCTGTATGTTCCCACTATTTAAAGATGAAATTTCCTTCATAGACCATCTTTGCTGCTAAGCCTTTTCCAAGTAACCACATTTTCTAGAAGTCACCTTGTTTTACATTATTTCAGTGTTTTGGCTGGCACATACCATCCTGTGACTATTTGCATTGGGGATGGAAATATTTCTTTTTCTAAAGGGTCAGACAGCAAACTACTCAATCTACCGCAGTAGCATACAAGCAGCCATAGCCATGAGTGATGGACCATAGCTGTGCCCTGATAAAACTTTTCTGAAAAGCACAGAAGGAGGGTGGGCAGTAGTTTGCTGACTCCTGGTTTAATTTGTGACTATTTTTTTTAATTAATGTATAAAATGTGTTGACACAATTGCTAACACTGACATCCAAATTTGGCCCCGTACTCCCAAGCAAAGTAAATAAATAAATAAATATATTATTATAGCATTATATTATATGTTATATATGTTATATTTTATATATTATTTACACATATATGTTATATAATATATAATATTTAAACATATATTACATGGCATATATATACATATATATAGTAAATAATAGTAATATAGTATTACTATATATTATATATTATATAGTATTATTATATGTATTAGTATGTATTATATGTATTAGTAAATAATACATCTTTTATTATCTAAAAGATGTATTATATGTATTAGTAAATAATACATCTTTTATTATCTAAAAGATGGGAGGGTGCAGGGAGAAGCACCTTTCATCAAAGAAAACAAGCTTTTTGTGCCCCTAACCTCTGAAGGAAATTTCTCAGGTTAGCTTTTACATATGGAATACAGAGTGTATAACAAGCAACATTCTCAATAACGTAAGCTAAAGGGAATTTCATATGACTTTTTTAAACAAACCCTGGATAAAGCCCTGGGTATAACATACCATGTAATTCAGCAAAAGAGCCTCAGTGAATGGAGTGCAAGGACAGTTTTCTGATGATCTAATCTAACTCAGTAAAAAGGAGACTTCAGACTCTCCAGGGTAGCAGATGCTTATAAACACATCACAGAAGAGACTCACCCAAATGTCAACAGTGTAGAGAGAAAGAGAAGAAAATGGGAGGTTATGCTCTCGGATCCAGGCCCAGAATGGTGGAATTCCAAAATGCTTTGGCGACAGATGAGCAGCTGGTTAGGCTAATAGCTTACTGTACAGTGAAAAAGTCAAACCATACAGAAAGAATGACTTTGGGTGCCTGGGTGGCTCAGTTGGTTAAGCGACTGCTTTCGGCTCAGGTCACGATCCTGGAGTCCTGGGATCGAGTCCTGCATCGGGCTCCCTGCTCAGGAGGAACTCTGTTTCTCCTTCTCACCTTCTCCCCCTCACGCTCTCTCTCTCTCTTTCTCTCTCTCTCTCTCTCAAATAAATAAATACATAAAATCTTTTAATAATGTTAATAAAAGGGGCGCCTGGGTGGCTCAGTGGTTTGGGCCTCTGCCTTCGGCTCAGGTCATGATCTCAGGGTCCTGGGATGGAGCCCCGCATCGGGCTCTCTGCTGAGCGGGGAGCCTGCTTCCCCCTCTCTCTCTGCCTGCCCTCTGACTACTTGTGATCTCTGTCTGTCAAATAAATAAATACAAAATCTTTAAAAAATAAAATAAAAAAAATGTTAATAAAAAAGAAAAAGAAAAAAGAATGACTTTGTCTCAAAGAAGGAGGTTAATGGAGTAAGAGAGTACCGTTTTCATCAAAACTACCTGAGTACAGGTGACAAACAGCTAAGTTTACAAAGACAGCCCCAAGATCCATGCGACACTTTAGAGAATGAATACATTTTTTAAGTACATTTTTTCCAGTAAAACCACTTGACCTTTCGAATAAATGGCCACAAAGCATTCTAAAAACCACTCCCCAAGCTGCTTTACGATTTGATATCACCCTTGATTTGCTATCCTTGGGCTACAAACTGCAACTGTCTTTCATCTGCTGGAGACTTCAACTTCAAGGTTAATCACAACCATTTGGCCTTTCAAGGTATCAGAACATCATATTCTCTTAGGGAATTTCAAAAAAAAAAAAAAAAAGAATACATAATGGTTGCTTTAGCATTGGCAGTCTAGCTTCTGTCCTACTTTATTTCTAATCTCAACTTCCCTTGGGCATTTCATGCATTAAAGAAAACAATTTATGTATTACTTCTTCCCATGACATTTTTTACAAAAGAATGAGAACGCTCACAATACGCTCCATAAACCGCTTGTTACAAAAAAGTGTTTGATTTTTAAAGATTTATTTCCAGCCTGTCACGGTGCCTTTTTTGGCTGTCTACACCTAAATCAGAAAGGGAATTTTTAATGAGGCCTTTAAGTTCCAAGGGAATCAAAGCATTTGTTTAACTTGAGCAATTATCACCTTATCTGCCAAGATGCTCCAGCACCCTAAGAATATTTCCAAGAAAATAAACCTATCACCTGCATTCTAGAGATAATAAAGGAGCAGCAGATAGATAGCACACTTCAGTTTTTCAGCTTTCTCTGGGATATGGAAATACACAACCATACATCACACAAAAGCGTTTAGTGTCAAACTTCCAATGAAGTGCACGATCTGGAAAACAAGAGATCCATCTAATTACATTCCCACTCGCTACAGGACCCTAGCACAGGATTATGTGGGGTAGATAGGGATGGGATGTTGGAGGGAGTGTCTGATAATCACAGAGAAAGCGGGACTTTGAGCACCCTTGACCACCAAATCCCTTTATAGGAAGAACTCAGGGAAGGAATCTACAGCTGCTAAGTCAAAGCTATAAAGAGTTTACATTAGCAGACTGATAAAAATACATACTTCATTCACTAATGGAGACCCCTGTTTCAGAAACACAAAAGCTGATGGTGCCATCAATAACTCTGAGCTGATCTTTTAAGTTTATCCAGACTGGCTTATAGGTAATATTCTTGTCTCTACTAGTTACTTTGCCCAGCTTCTTAAAGGAGGAAAAATAAACAGAGCACCTGGGTAGCTCAATCGTTAAGCGGCTGCCTTCAGCTCAGGTCATGATCTCAGGGTCCTGGGATCGAGCCCCGAATCACCCCCTGCTTGTGTTCCTTCTCTCTCACTGTGTCTCTCTCCATCAAATAAATAAATAAAACCTTAAAAAAAAGAATAAAATAAATAAAACCTTAAAAAAAATAAAACCCATTTATTCTTTTCAACCACCCACCCTGCTCTGCAATCCAGTACTTATGTCTCCCTTGTCCTCCTGCCTGCACAGCTTCTCACCTACCACTTCCTGGACCCTAACTGCTTCTCCACATGCTCTTTAGATTCTGGCAGCTGGAGTCTGTTTCATTCACCCTATACCAAATCCTGATACCTGCTAAAAATCAAACATAGTCTCTGTTCTTGCTTCAAAAGCTCTGAAATCCAACTGCCACCTGCACTCTCAAATTAGCAGGACAAGACAATTAGGGCCCTCCTCAAGGTAAGATCCATAAAAATGACAAGATCATGGGAAAATCACAATGGAAGTTTGTAATACTACAGAGCAAGTATAAGAAAAACAGAGACCACTAAGTCATCAAAAAATTAAGCAAAGAATAGAAAATACTTTCAGATTAATGAGTAATTTCAAAATCAACCCAAAGTAGAGGGCAGCTAGGTGGTGTGATGAAGACACATTGTCAACGTTATAATCAGAGGGGCGCCTGGGTGGCTCAATCAGTTAAACGTCTGCTTTCAGCTCAGGTCATGATCCCAGAGTCCTGGGATCGAGTCCCGCGTCAGGCTCTCTGCTCATCGGGGAGCCTGCTTCTCCCTCTGACTGCTGCTCTTTCTTTCTCTCTCTCTCTCTCTCTGACAAATAAATAAATAAAAATCCTTTAAAAAGAAAAAAATTATAATCAGAGAAAGCAGGAACTGCATAGATGTGGCGGAGATAGCTAACTATCCTTCACTCTCTGTGTTCTCCTTCTTCTGTATCAATAAAACAGTAGCCTGACCAGCTCCATCACATTTCCTAGCCTCAAGCACACTTAGGTACGACCACGTGTGTGATCAAATTCTCTCCAGAGAGTTTTAACAAACATGACTTGGCCCTTGCAGGCTACCACCTGCTTCCTCCACTCTCTGCATGAAGATAATGCCGCTAGCTCGCTGTTGAAGAAACAACATGGAAGGAACCAGGTCCCTAGATAACAACATGAAGCAGAACTACAGACCTGGAACTCCAGCTATTTTATGAGAAAGAATTTTCTACTTTGTACAAACTAGGGCATGCTGGGATTTCTTTGTTACAGTAGATAAGACTTCCTTAATAATACAGTAGACCTGAGACTATCTCCCTTCCATACCTTTTTTTCACTAGACAAATGAAGAAACTGAATGTCAAGGGAGTTAAGCAACTTAGCACAAAGGCTAACCAACCTGGCAGTTCAGGTGAAAGGGAGGTTTTTCACTTCAGACCCAGCGTATCCCTGGACCACCAGTAGTAACATAAGGCGTGACCAGCACATTCCAATACTGGCCATGCCCCAGGAGTTTTAGGATCTAGAATTCAAGCACTGACCAAATTCGGGTGACTGTGAGTTCTGATGATCTCACCGGTTGTAATTTACTGAAATATATCCAATTGCAATCAAATTCCTGCCTTTATAGTTTAGTCTTTCTGAACTTATGTCACATGCTACTTACTCACAGATTTTGAAATGGGAGTCTAAAATAAGACCAAAGGCAGGAAATTCCAAGTTAGAACTGACTGCTGTCCAGGAGAACCAGGCATTAAAGTAAAAAAACAAAACTACCTCCTTGAATAACGCCTAATTTTTTACAATTTTTTCTCCAATTATTCTCAATCTTTTTGAAGTGTCATATATGTGTATACATATGTGTTAAATATAATAGGGAATATAGATGAAAAGTTATTTTTAAAAATCTAAAGATTTACTTCTCCAGAATTTTTACAGCATCCAATCTAAGTCTTCAAGAGTCTTCAGATTAGCTCCTTTTTGAGATTATTTTTTTTAAAGATCATATTTATTTATTTGACAGAGAGATCACAAGTAGGCAGAGAGGCAGGCAAGGATGGGGGGGGGAAGCAGGCTCCCTGCTGAGTAGAGAACCCGATGTGGGGGCTCGATTCCAAGACCCTGAGATTATGACCTGAGCCAAAGTCTTTGCCTTTGGAGCCACCCCTTTGAGGTGCCCCCACCTCAAAGGGGTGGCCCCTTTGAGCCACCCAGGTGCCCCCAGATGATTTTTTTCTATTACAATTTTTAAATATCTATCCATCAAAGAATACTTGAATTGCTCTCTACATTTTTAAAATAAATGTTTTATGTTGACATAAAATAATCAAAATAACCCTTACAGTACATTTGTAATAAAACAGATACCAATCGTTATAAAGATCTCACTGAATAAATGTCTAATCTAAATAGCTCAAATCTCCAGTCATAATCTTACTTCAAATACCATTCAGTTAACTAGAATTTATTAAAGCACCATCACAGAATGTATTTTATAGGTATTTTACATGTAACTCCTCCCCTCAAAAATGACTCTAATTTTGTGCACTGTTTCTCTAAAATAATTTACTTCTTAACACATATCAATATGGAACAAAGTGAAGTACTTAGGGATACTGACATTAGGGATTTTCTGTAAAATACTTCGCTTACCCTCAAAGGGGCACAAGAATGTCTAAAGGTTGGTAACAGACAAGTACATTCAAGTTCATAATACTATTCTTTTTTTTTTAAGTTCATAATACTATTCTACTTTTATGTATGTTTGAAAATTTCTAGAAGTTTTTGAGGCCTTCCACCCTATAAGGACACCGGGAGAAGTCACTGCCTATGAACCAAGGAAAAGGGTCCTCATTCAATCATGTTGACACCCTAATCTCATACTGTCAGCCTCCAGGACTATGAGAATTAAATTTCTGTTTGGTTTTGGTTTTGGTTTTGAAGATATATTTATTAGAAAGAGAGAGAGCACGAACTGGAGGGGCAAAGGGAGAGGGAGTGAGAATCTTCTGCAGGCTCCATGCCAAGTGCAGAGCCCCATGCACCTCCCAGTGAAAGGCCGACTTTTTGCAGGCAGGGACGTGGTCTTTCTGACCACTGTAACCTTAGCACATAAGAACCTGTTCATGATGCACTAAATAACCACAGCCAGACCTAGAATTTAGAAGGCCAAGGTGGACAAAACAGTTCCTAGGGGTCAAGCACTCCACAAAACACTAAATAACTCATCCCCTTGGCTCTTCCCAGTAACTCTGAGGTAGGTATTACTACCTCCCACTTCCCACAGGAGAAAACAGGAGCTCAGAGAGAAAGTCTCTTGCCCAGGGTTATACAGCCATATTAACAGCCAGGATTTCTTGAGCTTTACCATGTGCCAGGCAGGCACTGTCGAAGCTCTTTCCGTCTTCTCGCTCCCAATATTCAAAACAACCCCATGACATGAGTACTATTATTATCCTCATTTTCATGTGAAAAACCAAGGGAGGCAAAGAGAGGTCAAAATTAATTGCCTAATTATGTAAGAAGCAGAGCATGAGCATGAACCGTGCAATCTGCCTCCAGAGCTCACATTCTTTTTTTTTTTTAAGATTTTATTTATTTATTTGACAGAGAGAAATCACAAGCAGACAGAGAGGCAAGCAGAGAGAGAGGAAGGGAAGCAGGCTCCCCGCTGAGCAGAGAACCCAATGTGGGGCTGGATCCCAGGACCCTGAGATCATGACCTGAGCCGAAGGCAGAGGCTTAACCCACTGAGCCACCCAGGCGCCCCCAGAGCTCACATTCTTAACCGCTACTCGAGAAAGGAGCGTTGACACAGAGTTTTTGTAAAACTAAGAGAGTCCATTAGAGCTCTTCCCTCATAACCAGGCATATAACAAACACTTTTCAAAACATTATCAGTTACTGTTCTGAGTCTGAATCCAACACCTTGCTTTTTCTATTACATCTTGCTACATTCCAGGGAATCAAGCCTCTCTTTAAAAACTAGGGGCACCTGGGTGGCTCAGTCGTTGAGCAGCTGCCTTCAGCTCAGGTCATGATCCCAGCGTCCTGGGATCGAACCCAGCATCCGGCTCCCTACTCAGTGGGAAGCCTTCTTCTCCCTCTCCCACTCCCCCTGCTTGTGTTCCCTTTCTCACTGTGTCTCTCTTTGTCAAAGAAATAAATAAAATCTTTAAAGAGAGAAAGAGAGAGAACAGTGTATCTAAGCAAATCTCTAATGCAAGAAAATTTAAGAAAAGAAAACCTGGGTATGGATCTACTGTTAAATCAGGGTTGCAAAGTAGTCCATCAGCATATGCAAACAGCTATCTTTGTATCTACTGCAAGCCTAAAAACATGTAAGCGAGTCTAACGTGCAAAAGTTACATATTAAAGGGATGTCCCAGGGGCGCCTGTGTGGCTCAGTGGGTTAAGCCTCTGTCTTCAGCTCTTCAGCTCAGGTCATGATCTCAGGGTCCTGGGATTGAGCCCTGCATCGGGCTCTCTGCTCAGCGGGGAGCCTGCTTCCCCCTTTCTCTCTCTGCCTGCCTCTCTGCCTACTTGTGATCTCTCTCTCTCTGTCAAATAAATAAATAAAATCTTTTTTAAAAATTTAAAAATTTTTTAAAAAGGGTGTCCCAGGGCGCCTGGCAGGCTGAGTCGGTGGAACACACAACTCTGTCTCAGGGTTGTGGGTTTGAGGCCCACACTGGGTGTGGAGATGGCTTAAAAATAAAATCTTTTTAAAAAGAGGGGAGGGAGAGTCCAACGCCGACCACAAAACACAAAAATGATCCACCTAAACCTACCCTCTCCTGTGGTACCATCACCTTCAGTCCATCTCCCGCGTTTGTATGTATTCTTGATTTTATATTTTCATTTCATCAATGACCATTGAGTTTAAGTACAATGGGCACCGAATGAAGAATAAAGATTGGCTCTTTTTGTCACTATAATTAGTGTAGATCTTCTTGAGTTCAGTCCTAGCTTCCTGCTGCTGCTAACAACACTTCCCTACTTACTTCTCCCCCCATTTTCTTCAGCATGCACAATTTGTTAAAAAACCATTTTCCGGGGTGCCTGGGTAGCTCAGTGGGTTAAAGTTTCTGCCTTTGGCTCAGGTCGTGATCCCAGGGTCCTGGGACCGAGTCCCGAGTCAGGCTCTCTGCTCAGCGGGAAGCCTGCTTCCCTTCCTCTCTCTCTGCCTGCTTGTGATCTCTGACTGTCAGATAAATAAATAAAATCTTAAAAAAAAAAAAAAACCATTTTCCATTTTTTAAAAATAAGTCAATATTCATTGAAATAGATGAAAGGACTTATTTGCCCAAATGAGTGCTCAAACACTACCACACAGACACAGATGGCCACCGTTCCACAACTGAACGCTTGGCTGGCAGGTAGCCCCACCATGTGACAGGTCAAAACACAGCTCCACGAGACACGGAAAGTTCTGTTCAGATGAGTTCACTAGTAAAAACAAAGAGTTTGAAATAATGGTGGAATGTTCTGGAAAGATCAAACGAAACCACTGTGTGTTCCTTCTCAGTTCCCACAGCTGTCTCACAAAGCAGGGCTTGAACTACAACTTGGCATCATCTTCCAGGCAAGGAGAAGAGGATAAGGTACAGTGGGGACCACATGGCAGAGCTAGACTCGGACAATTTCTATGTGCCTTCCAGCCCTGTGAAGATCGTCAGCCATCCTCCAGATGTAGATCTCGTCACAGAGGGGTTTAGCTTCCACGCCCACAGCAGCTGGACCTGCTCGCACACTAGTGAAGAAGTCGGGCAGGAAAGGTTCCTCACTGACCAAGCCTGCTGCCTTTTTTTCCCCTGGACTTTTGAGTTTCTTGAGGGAAACAGCTGGGTCTTATCTTATTCACCGCCGCTGGGCCCAGAGTGCAATAAGCAGTTAGTCAGTGTTTTTGAGTTGCTGTGTTTAGCACAGTAGCGAATACACAACAGACTCAAAAAATGTTAGAATCAGAATTCTGCTGTTTCTTTTGCTTTCCAATCAACTTTCCAAAACAGAAACCCAGAAACAAAGAATCTGCAATCTTTCCCACTAATGAAGACTCCCAAAACAAAGACCCTATGTAAATTAATAAGAACCAGAAGGAGAAAAATAAATATGTAAACAACTTTATTGTCAAATTAACGCAGTAACCTGAATTCACTTACCATCACATTCAGGATTTGAAAATAATTCATTCCTTTTAGACAGAGCTCTTCCTCCCGGCTTTTTTTTTTTTTTTTAAACTGAGCAAATAACTTTTGTATAGGTAGTATAAAGATGTATCAGGTCCAAACCCTAAACCAGCAGAATCCAGAGTAGTGAGCTTTTATTACACTGTTATTCATTTTGGTACATTTTCTTTTAAAAAGGGGGGGGGAAGGTCAAAGACCACATGCAAAAGCTCACAAGACTCGTTCTTCACTGTTTCCAGCTGAATCTAATAGAGATGGAAAATGGGTCTTTGTTACTTGAATACATCATAAGTTTTACATGAATGCTTCGGTTGACAGCTATTATTTATCATAGCTATGCTCGTAATCTGCTATGTATTACAACCCGTTAGAAACCCACAGTATCACCTCTGTGGATTTCCCACTGGGGCAAAAGGCATTTTAAGCATGTAATTACCCAACAAAGTAACATTTACTAATTTTCTCTTACACAGCCAGCATTATTCATGGCTGTTTTTATTTGTAGGGTGCTTCATAATCAGAGACTAGTTAACCTTCACAACCGTCCTGGGCAGAAGCCCATGAGTAAATCATTTCATGTTAGCACGGAGACACCAAGCAGCATACGCAAGAATTAGAAGAGACTCCTGGAAAATACTGATATCCAGTTGGCAGAGTACAGCGTAGGGAACGTCTTTCAGAGCGTTAATTTTAAGATCATATTTAAACAAAGAAGAGGAGGAGGAGAGGAGGTGGAGGAGGAGGAAGAGGAACATGTAGCTCCTTGTGAGAATTTTTTTTTAATTTCTCAAGTTTTAAAACCAATACCTACAATTTTTTCTGTACAGTTTCAATGGAACTTTCCAACACTGTGTTGGACGTATATGACGGACTACATGAACAGCAGCAGCTGCTCTTACAGACCAGCACCTCACAGAAGGCCAATTTCAAAGAGCTTCATTTTAACCTCAAAGATGACTTTTTTTTTTTTTTTTTTAAATTTGACACAGGGGGAGACATAGCAAGAGAGAGAGCACGGCAAGGGGAATGGCAGGCGGAAGGAAAAGCAGGCTTCCCACTTCCCCATGGAGAGCTCAATCCCAGGACCCTGGGATCATACCTGAGCCAAAGGCAGATGCTTAACCCACTGAGCCTCCCAGGTGCCCCTCAACCTTGAAGACTACTTCTGCCTCCAGCCCAAATGCAAACACTATGAAATTGCTCCCAACCAGGCTTACCTCCAAACTGATGCCAAAGTCCTCAAAGCCAAAGAAATAAGGGAGAACCAGCACAGCGCCCAGGACCGGAAGAGTCTCTCTCCTTTAGTCCCACCCAGCAAACTCAAGTACAGAGGAACTTAGCACAATGAAGCTGAAAGTCTGAGGTGGGTGGAAACGGACCCACTCTGTACGGAAGTGGGTGGCCCAGGTACCAGCTGCTGAGTATCCCCATGCCTGGCATTTCCCGGCTCCAACCCGAAGTGTGGCACAGAGTTGTCAAGTCCTATTCGCTTCCCATTTCAAAAGCAGAATACAAAAGGCTTAACAGCAACCACCTTTTGTGTAAAATTATTCACTGATCGAAAAAGGAAGCTAAGGAACTGATCGGAATACCGATCAGTTATGAAAAATACATTTACAAAGAGTTTTACTAAAGGAATGCTTACCATAGAGTGAGAAAAAGAAATTACTACACACAATCATGAACACAACCAAGTTTAAACCATATATATAAAGACATAAGATTACGAAAAAAAAGTGAATGTGGAAAATAGTAACAAGTTCCTCTCCAGAGAATAGGATGATACGAGATCATAACCTATCACATTCCTCCTTCTATCTGCTACATTAAATTCCGCCCCCTGGCAAAGGGCATCCATTACTTTTCTCACACCAAGTAAAAATTATTAATTCTCTTCAAATAAAACCATACAGTCAACTTTGGGGCTGCAATAAAAAAAAAATCAGTGATCTTATTTATTCACTTGCACCCATGGCCTTTTATCACTGTCTAAAGAGTCGGTCTCGCCACAGCACACACCAAGATAAAAGTCTCACTTGATCCAATTACACTGCTTATTAAGAGCTATTTAATGAGAAAGTCACACCTTTGAGTTATTAGCAGCTATAATGGTCCTACAGAGTTCCAAATAAGTACGCTAACAGAATTACCTTTGATTCTAAATTGTTTGCCAGCAAATTAATCCATCTGTCCCTGTAAAAATTAAGTGTTCCTCCAGTGTGTTCAACTTTCTCCCATCTCATTTTAATCAAGCATGTTAGCTTCAGTTGAGAGAGCAGGTATTTTTTTAAGTTATTGTAAGTAATAGATATACAAAGAAACGTATATTTAAAGTATACAATGTGATGAGGGTGGACATACGTCAACACCTCCATGATACCATCAGCAACATCAAGGCAATACATGTGCAACACCTTCCAGGGTTTTCTTGTGTCTTTGGCTTGGGTTTTGTGGTAAGAAAACTTTACATGAGATCTACTCTATTAACGAACTTTGAAGTGCACAATACCATGTTGTTGTACAGTAGAGATCTCTAGAACTTACTCATTCTAGCGTAACTGAAAGTTTCTAAGAGTTAGGTATTTCTAATTGCTTCAATTATAGTACAGTGTTTATTTTCTTTTAATTTTCCAAACGTATATACAACCTTATTACCCCCCCCCAAGAAATGACATGATCCATAGATAAATTTTAGGGCAGTCTTGTGTTTTGGCACCTGCCAAAGAATAAAGAAAAGCCTTTTTAAATGAGTGGGCTTATGTTTTGAATATGGGCTTTTGGACAGAGACCAGAAGGAAAAGACCACTCCAGACAGAAGAAATACTCAAGGCAACAATGCTGAGGGAGAAGCAGGCTTAGCAAATTCAGGGAACACCAAGGACACCAGGACAGTTGGTGCATGTGAGCAAGCTGCGCCGGAGGACAGAGGACAGAGTGACCAGGGGCCCAGATCACCTAAATCTCTGCAGGACACTGTAAGCCTGCGCGGTTCCTGAGTAAGACCGGAAGTCCTAGAGAGTTTGGAATAGACAGATGGCAGACTTGATTACCATTTGAAAGATCATTCTGGCTTCTCTGAAGAACAGACCAAGAATGGGCAAGGATGGAAAAAGAGAGACCAGTGAGGTAGTTACAGCAATAATCTGGGAGAGAAACCATGTTGCCTTGGAGAACAACAGCAGCAGAAATGGTGAGACTAGGTCAGACTTTCTTGACAACACTTGCTGATGGATAGAATGTGGAAGGCAAGGAGAGCAGAGGATGACACCAAGGTTTTTAGTTCAGACAAGTGAAAGAAAGAAGCAGTCAGGGACGCCTGGGTGGCTCAGTAGGTTGGGGCCTCTGCCTTCAGCTCAGGTCATAATCCCAGGGTCCTGGGATCGAGCCCTGCATCGGGCTCTCTGCTCAGTGGGGAGCCTGCTTCCTCCTCTCTCTCTGCCTTCCTCTCTGCCTACTTGTGATCTCTCTGTCAAATAAATAAATTAATTTAAAAAAAAGAAAAAGAAGCAGTCATACTGAGATGCTTAAGACTAAAGATTGTCTTTGAAACAATACAACAGGGGCACTCAGGTGGTTCAGTCAGTTAAGTGTCTGCCTTTGGCCAGGCCAGGATCCCGGGGTCCTGGGATGGAGCCCAATAGGGGCTCCCTGCCCGGTGGGGAGCCTGCTTCTCCCTCCCTGTCTGCCTCTCCCCTTTTTCGTGCCTCTGACTCTGCCTCTGTCTGCCTCTCCCCCTCTCCCCCATTTATTCTCAAATAAATAAATAAAATATTTTCAAATATATAAATAAATAAATAAAACAAGGCAACCATGCACAAGTCTCCTGCGTCCTTGGGGTACAATTTCTGTCTGTGCCAGCAAGGAAAGGCTACATGATAAAGGGTGCAAAATGCAAAGTAGAAGCTTTGTATACGTCTCAATTTTATCTGAGGCCAATCTTGACCATACTCAGTAAATGTAAAAATGTGTATGCTTTAAGAAATAACATGGAGGACACGGCGAGATGGAGAGGAGAAGTGAGTTGGGGGAAATCGGAGGGGGAGACAAACCATGAGAGACTGTGGACTCTGAAAATGAACTGAGGGTTTTGGGGGGAGGGGGCGGGGGGTTGGGTGAGCCTGGTGGTGGGTATTAAGGAGAGCAGGTATTGCATGGAGCACTGGGTGTGGTACATCAACAATGAATTCTGGGACACTGAAAAGAAATTTTTAAAAATAAAAATTAATAAACAACAACAAAAAATGTGTATGCTTACCTCCAGCTTCTATTTACACTCAGCTCATATCCAATACCACGGCTGCTGTCCACACTGCCCCAGTCCCGCCCACTCTCCAATCCCCATTAGGCCCCTGTGGCCCACCAGACCCAAAGGAGAGAGCGAAGACAGGTTAACCAGCAGGTAGGTAGGTAGGTAGAGAACCCTTACTTCCCCATTCCCCCAGCCTTCCCTGTCCCTTCTACTTTATATCTCCTTCCAAGCTTTATGTTAAATGTCCCAGACATTCTAAAAACCATGACGAATGGGAATAAATTTAGAATCCGGGGAGGGAAAAATTTGGTTGTAAAGTGATACTGTGAACAGAAATGTAAAGAAAATTTGAAAGTACTCATTTCTTAAAAAAAAAAAAAAAAAACTTTAAAGATATGAAGTCACGGGGCGCCTGGGTGGCTCAGTGGCTTAAGCCGCTGCCTTCGGCTCAGGTCATGATCTCAGGGTCCTGGGATCGAGTCCCGCATCGGGCTCGCTGCTCAGCAGGGAGCCTGCTTCCTCTCATTCTCTCTGCCTGCCTCTCTGCCTACTTGTGATCTCTCTGTGTCAAGTAAATAAATAAAATCTTAAAAAAAAAAAAAAGATATGAAGTCACTTTAATATATAATTGATTTGTGAACGAAACATCAATCGTTGCTGAAACTACTAGGTTAAAGGAGGATGGGACCTTCGTTATTGAAGGGGTCAGGATGACCCCACTGGGATCCATTCATTCATCTTAGCATCACTCGAAGTAAGAAAACGAGAGACTGTGTCCTCCTGTTGTGACGGGATAAGAAGACATACATGGAACCCTCTAAGAATATTCCCACCTAAAGCATTTCAAAATCACCCCATACAGCTTTCATATTTAACCATCAATTTGTAGAAAACTCAAGACATAGAGGGACAAAGTAAACAAAAACCAGGGGAGGAACAATAAGCTCAGAATTTGGGACATTTAATTGGACAAGTGACTGATTCTCCAACAACTCAATGACATACGAAAAAGAAAGGCTGGAGGGACTATTACAGGTTAAGTGATTAAGAGACTTAATCATCAAATACAATCGGGGGGCATTACTTGGATTTTGACTCCAACAAAACAACTGTAGTAAGACATTCTTAGCATAATCAAGAATTCTGAAATAGGGAGGGACTGAGTATCAGAAAATCTTGAGAAATCAGTGTTACTTTTACTTTTCTGGGGTATGACAATGGCACAGAAATTATATTTAAAATAAAACAGTAAAATTAAATTGTTAATAATTTTTACTTAAAATAACTTAAGATATTAATTAAAAATAATTACTTTTGCAGAAAAAGCTGAAGGAGGAAAAATGTTAGAGATACAAAACAAGATCAACAAAACATTAATTTTATTTAAGTTCATTTATTATAGTCCCTATTTATGTGTGTGTTCAAATTTTCCACAGGAAAACTAGGTAACCAGAGACTGTAAGATTACAATAAACTGAAGAGAAAAAAGATTATTATTGCTTGCAACGGCCAATCAATATGAATGAAGATTTCCTTGACAATATGCAACAAAACCAAAATACAAAAATAAGTTGGAGGCTGAGGCACTTAAGAGATTATCATTTTCATTCATAATCACTAATTTCAAAGGTTATGCTCATGTTTCATGGGTCAGAACGATTTAAGACTATGTTATAAATTAGAATTTAACGTAACTCTGTTTTGACTGAAAAAATACCTCTTTTTCCTGAAGATATCAAAAGAAAAAGGTCCAAGAGTTCAAGAAAAGGTTTGAAAATTTTCTATCTCAGACTGTCCCTTTCACATATAAAGTTTCAGCTTCACTTTGAACAAAAATGTTATGATTTACAACTCAAAGTGAAGAGGCAGCTAGAAAATACCTAAAGAACAGGTATTCTGGGGGCGCCAGGGTGGCTCAGTGGGTTAAGTCTCTGCCTTCGGTTCAGATCATGATCCCTGGGATCGAGCCCCACATCAGGCTCTCCGCTCAGCTCCCCCTCCGTCAGCCTCTCTGCCTACTTGTGATCTCTGCCTATCAAATAAATAAATAAATAAATAAAATCTAAAAAAAAAAAAAAAACAGGTATTCTGTGCAGCTGATTTGAGAACAGGACACTCATCTTCCAAAGAATAAAGAGCTTGGATGTGGAAAAACAATTTGGCTCTAAAAAAAACAGGATCACGGGGCGCCTGGGTGGCTCAGTGGGTTAAGCCGCTGCCTTCGGCTCGGGTCATGATCTCAGGGTCCTGGGATCGAGTCCCGCATCAGGCTCTCTGCTCGGCAAGGAGCCTGCTTCCCTCTCTCTCTCTCTCTGCCTGCCTCTCTGCCTACTTGTAATCTCTCTCGCTGTCAAATAAATAAATAAATAAAATCTTAAAAAAAAAAAAAAAAAAACAGGATCACAAAAGTACTTGCAAAAATACATACATACAAACATACATACATACTTGCAAGAAGAGGCCACAAATTTCCTCAGGTAATAGCCAGAATCTGTTTTAAGAGCTCTTCCATAAAAACATGGAAGAGACACCCAGATACCTGAAAAAAGTTCAGTAACAAAAACCTACATTTCATTCATTTGACAAATATTTACTAGATGCTACCTTGTGTCAGATGCTGTCTTAAGTACTGGAGATACAAACATCCCTATCTTGAGGTACCCAGGTGGCTCAGTGGATTAAGCATCTGCCTTCAGCTCAGGTCAGGATCCTGGGGTCCTGGGATCGAGCCCCACACTGGATTCCCTGCTCAGTGGGGAGTCTGATTCTCCCTCTCCCTCCCCCACCATGCACTCTCTCTCCCTCTCTTTATCACCTCTCTAATAAATAAAATTTAAAAAAAAAGAAATAAAAAACAAAAGTTCCTACCTTTATGAGGGATTACATTCCTAACAGAAGCAAAACAAAAACAAGGAAAACAGTAATGATACAGCATCTTATAAGGTCTATACACAAAAGTAAAGCAGGAAAGGGAGACAGACAAAGAATGGTCAGTGAGAAGCTCACACATAAGCAAAGATTCAACTGAAGTAAAGGAGTCCTGTCTCTAAGAAAAGGATTCCAGGCAGAAGGAGTAGCAATACAAAAACCACGGTGGTGGGAGAATGTATCCTTAAGGTCTGAGGAACAGCAACGAGGCTAATAGAGCAGGTTTAATGACTGAGGGCAGAATAGCTGGAAATGAAGTCAGGGAAGCAACAAAGGAGTCAGATGGCGGCAGCCCTCAAAGACCACTGCAAAGACTTTGCCTTTTACTTTTGTAAGCCATTAGAGAGTTCTGGAAAAGTGATGAGAGGAGATATCTATTTTTGGGGTTGGGGGGGGTCAGAGAGAGAGCATGAGCACAGCAGGGGGAGCTGCCAGGCAGAGGGAGAAGGAGAAGCAGGCTCCCTGCAGAGCGAGGAGCCCAAATCAGTACTCATCCCAGGACCCTGGGATCATCACCTGAGCTGAAGGCAGACACTTAACTGACTGAGCCACCCAAGCATCCCAAGAGGAGAAATCTTTATGGTGTTTTAAAAATAATCACTTTGGGTATTCTGCTGACAATATTTCAGGGGCAAAGAGAGAAAAGAGCAATTAGAAGACTACAGTAGATTGCAAAAAATGCCCCCAAAGTCTTCCCAACTCCTGTATGCACATTTCTTTACAAAGTGGCTTCATTGCTCCCCCTCATAATCTGGGCTTCCTTGTGACTGCTTTAATCAGCAGCAAAGGAAGTGACTTTGTGGGCTTTTAGTTCCAATGCCATGCTGCTTCCTCTTGCTTTCTTGCTTCCTCCATTAGACCACCATGTTAAGAAGCATGGGGCAGGGGCGCCTGGGTGGCTTAATGGGTTAAGCCTCTGCCTTCGGCTTCGGTCATGATCCCAGGGTCCTGGGATGGAGCCCCACATTGGGCTCTTTGCTTGGCAGAGAGCCTGCTTTCCCCTCTCTCTCTGCCTGCCTCTCTGCCTACTTGTGATCTCTCTCTGTCAAATAAATAAATAAAATCTTAAAAAAAAAAAAAAAAGTAGCATGGGGCTGCTTCCTGGAAGCCCATGCAGCAGAGAAACGTCATCCCAGACAAAGCCTCCAAACCTAGTCCCCATTTGCTACATGAGGGAGCCCAGGCGAGACTAACAAAAGAAGTGCCCCCTCCCCCACCTCAAACCCAACCCAAACTGCCAAACCCCAGAATCACAAGCTAAAAAATGATGGTGGCTTTACCACACTAGATTTTGAAGGCGGGTCATAACAGCTAACCAATATAGAGGCTATTAAAACATCACACACACAGACTGAGAGCAGCAAGTGAGAAGTACTCAGATTCTAGACATCCTGAAGGTACAGCCAACAGGCTTTCCTAATAGTTTACGTGTGGATTGTGAAAGAGAAGAGTCATAGAAATGAAGGAGTTTCCATGAACTGAGATGAGGAAGACCACAGATGAAGCAGGTACAGGGCAGAAATCAGGAGCTAAGTTTGAGATTTCTACTGGTCATCCAAACAGAAATGCTGAGTAGGTATCCAGATACGCAGAGTCTGGATTTCAAAGGATGAAGTCCAGGCTAAAAATATAAATTGAGCAGCTAACAGAGTACTACCAGTATTTTAAGACTGATTTAAGATACGATTGAGGGACTGTGAGGTCTAATGACCGAGCCCAGCAGCATTCTAATGTTAAGAGGTCAGAGAGGTAAGAAAGAACCAGTAAGGGACCTCAAAGGGGGCAGTCAGTAAAAAGAAAGACTAGAAATTGTGGCACCTTTGAGAAATATGGGAAGAAAATGTTTCAAGAAGCAGAACAAAATCAATAGTTTCAAAAAATGCTGATAGGAAATGGTAATTATATAACAGGCTAAAGGGGGCAGCTAGTCATGGTGGTAACGATTTTGCAATTTACAAATGTATCAAATCTACACACTCCATAGCTTAAACTTTCACAATGTCATGGGTCAATTATATCTCAAGAAAATTGGGGTGGAAATGCTGATTGGCCAGGTAAGAGATGAGGACAGAAAAACAGACCTTTGGATTCAGCATGATGAAAGTCATTAGTCACTTAAGAAGAGGACATTTTTTCAGGGTGGTGAGGGAAGCGAAGTAGAGAGGGTCTGAGGAAGAATGAGAAGAAAATTAATGGACACATAAGTATAAGCTTTGCCATAAAGTGGAAAACAGAAATTGTGCAGTGGGGTAAGGAGGAAATGGGGTAAAGACAGGAAATTTTGTTTTTAAAGATTTTATTTATTTATTTGACAGACGCAGATCACAAGTAGGCAGAGAGGCAGGCAGAGAGAGAGGAAGGGAAGCAGGCTCGCTGCTGAGCAGAGAGCCTGATGCGGGACTCGATCCCAGGACCCTGAGATCATGACCTGAGCCGAAGGCAGTGGCCTAACCCACTGAGCCACCCAGGCGCCCGGAAATTTTGTTTTTAAAGATTTTATATTTTTAAGTTTTTATTTAAGTAATCTCTAAACCCAACCAAGGCTCAAACTCACAACCCTGAGATCAAAAGTCACATGCTCAGGGATGCCTGGGTGAGTCAGTGGGTTAAGTATCTGCCTTCAGCTTGGGTCGCAATCCCACAGTCCAGGGATCAAGTTCCACATCGGGCTTCCTGCTCAGTGAGGAGCCGGTTACAACCTCGACCTGCCATTCCCCCCTGCTTGTGCTCTCCCTCTCTCTCTGACAACGGGTAACTAAAATCTTTTTTAAAAAAAAAGGATTCCTGGGTGGCTCAGTAGATTAAGCAGCTGCCTTCGGTTCAGGTCATGATCTCGGGGTCCTGGGATCGAGTCCCACATAGGGCTCCTTGCTCCGCAGGGAGCGTGTTTCTCCCTCTGCCTCTACTTGCCACCCTGCCTGCCTGTACTCTATCTCTCTGACAAATAAATAAGTAAAATCTAAAAATAAATAAATAACTTTAAAGATTTAAAAACAATAAATAGAAAAGTCACATTCTCCTCCAACTGAGTCAGCCCCCCAACCCTTTAAAGATTTTTTTTTAAGATTTTATTTATTTATTTGACAGACAGAGATCACAAGTAGGCAGAGAGGCAGGCAGAGAGAGAGGAGGAAGCAGGCTCCCTGCTGAGCAGAGAGCCCGATGTAGGGCTTGATCCCAGGACCCTGGGATCATGACCGAAGCCGAAGGCAGAGGCTTAACCCACTGAGCCACCCAGGTGCCCCTAAAGATTTTATTTTTAAATAAACTCTACACCCAACGTGGGACTCAAACTTATTTATAACCCCAAGATCAAGAGCTGTATGCTTTATCTTCTGAGCCAGCACGGGGCTTCAAAAGGTAATTACTATTACTGTTTTTTAGTAGGCTCTACACCCAGCTTGGAGCCCAATGTGGGACTTGAACTCATGGCCCAGAAACCAAGACCTAAGCTGAGGTCAAGACTCGGATGCTTAACCAACCGAGCCACTCAGGCACCCCCATCAAAAGGTAATTATTTTAAAATTTTTTAAAAAGATTTTATTTATTGGGGCGCCTGGGTGGCTCAGTGGGTTAAAGCCTCTGCCTTCAGCTCAGGTCATGGTCCAAGGGTCCTGGGATCGAGCCCCGCATCGGGCTCTCTGCTCGGCAGGGAGCCTGCTTCCCCCTCTCTCTCTGCCTGCCTCTCTGTCTACTTGTAATCTCTGTCTGTCAAATAAATAAAATAAAAATCTTTAAAAAAAAAAAAGATTTTATTTATTTATTTGACAGAGAGAGAGATAGAACACAAGCAGGAGAAGTGGGAGAGGGAGAAGCTGGCTTTCCCCAGAGCAGTGAGCCAAATGCAGGGCTGGATCCCAGGATGCTGGGATCATGACCTGAGCCAAAGGCAGATGCTTAACAACTGAGCCACCGAGGTGCCCCAAAACGTAATTATTTTAAGATAGGAGAAATAATCACATGTTTACATACTGAAGGGAATAATCTAGTAATGAGGGAAATGCAATCTTGCAGGAGAGAGAGCTACTGGAGCCAAATCCTTGAGTAGGTGAAAAGAATACGATCTTATTATGCATGAGTGAGGAGCGGTCCTTGAAACAAAGAGACTCAGTAGTGGGGAGTTGGGGGCTCAGTCATTAAGCCTCTGCCTTCAGCTCAGGTCATGATCCCAGGGTCTTGGGATCAAATCCCACCTCGGCATCCCTGCTCAGAGGGAGGCCTGCATCTCCCTCTCCCACTCCCCCTGTTTGTGTTCCCTCTCACACAGTGTCTCTGTCAAAGAAATAAAGTCTTTTTTTTTTTTAAAGATTTATTTATTTATTTATGAGAGAGAGAGAGAGAGAGTGTGTGTGTGTGTGTGTGTGTGTGTGTGCGTGTGTGTGTAAGAGAGAACATGAGAGGGGAGAAGGTCAAAGGGAGAAGCAGACTCTCCATGGAGCTGGGAGCCCAAAGTGGGACTTGATCCCAGGACTCCGGGACCATGACCTGAGCCGAAGGCAGTTGCTTAATCAACTGAGCCACCCAGGTGCCCCATAAATAAAGTATTAAAAAAAAGAGAGAGAGAAACTCTTCAGTGTGACTCAAGTCCTAAAATAATAGGAGGGAAATCACAGGAAAACACAGGTATGCCCACCTACCACTAATAATACATGAGAGCCAGCCCATGTGATGAAAGTATTTTGGAAGTCCAAAGTTCAAAAAGAAGTCCAAAAAGCAAAAAGGCCATTGCCTCTCCTCTGACAAATAACAAACATTCACTGGTGACAGATTATTCTTAAATTTAAAAGAGAACTCTAGGGGCACCTGGGTGGCTCAGTGAGTTAAGCGTCTGCCTTCGGCTTGGGTCATGATCCCAGGGTCCTGGAATCGAGGCGCGCATCTGGCTCTCTGCTTGGCAGGGAGCCTGCTTCCCCCTCTATCTCTGCCTGCCTCTCTGCCTACTTGTGATCTCTGTCTTACTTGTGACCTCTGTCTGACTTGTGATCTCTGCCTGTGAAATAAATAAATAAAAATCTTTTAAGAAAAAAAAAACAAAAACAGAACTCTATCTGCTGTCCTACTAACAAACAGAAACTAGTATAATTTGATGGGTGAAAGCTGACAAGCTTCATCCAAACTTGACATGCAAACTATCTGTAACTCCAAAATTTTCATATGCTTCAGCCTTACTCACACCCAAGTCTAGACTAACCTCTTCCTCATCGGCCTTCCTCTTCAGTAAACACTAACCAGTCCTCACCTCTTGCAATCTGATACCATGGTCACCAAACTTTCTTATTAGATGCTCAGCATCTTCATTAGGTGTCCCCCTACTTCTTAGGTCTAATGAAAACTATACTCTGCCACTTCAGAGTGGCCACTTCAGTGAAAGCTAATCATCCTTCCAAGCTCCAAGGCCCAGAAGAACATTTCTTTACCATTTACCCCCATACTTCTGAGGGCATGCCACCCAATATCTTCATTTCCCATATATACTGATAACTACTATCTTTGATCTAAAACCTCAGAAACCATTGTCTACCTCTCCACTCTGGGTACCAAGATCTTCTGAGGTCCATGTCCAAGGTGAGTGATTCATCCAACACACCAGTCTCACTGCTCTTGAATATCTCCTTGTCACCTCCATTTTAGCAATCTACATCCATGGCCAAACCCTACATTCCATTAGCACCCTAAAACTTTAAACTCCAATATTCTTCTCTGAATCCAGAATATTCTACCAGCTATCTACCTTATGCCTACATACACTTACATATTCACTTTGCCCAGACTTCTAATCTAATCTCTTGAACCAATTATTTGTTCAGTTTATTTATCTTTTTAGTAATCTCTACACCTAACGTCCAGCTTGAACTCATGACCCTGAGATGAAGAGTTGCATGCTCTTCTGACTGGGCCAGCCAAGAACCCCAGAACCAATTACTTGCTTTCACTCTTTCAGCCTCCTCCTGCTTGGTTCCCACCTCCAAGGGGTCCAAACCTCACATTCCATCACTTCAACCATTGTTTTGCTAATCCTTTGAGCTCAAAAGCATTCCTACCATAAGTACAAAACAAAATCAAAAAGTAAAAAACAAATACTGGGGGCGCCTGGGTGGCTCAGCGGGTTAAAGCTTCTGCCTTCAGCTCAGGTCATGATCCCAGGGTCCTGGGATCGAGCCCCGCATCGGGCTCTCTGCTTGGCTGGGAGCCTGCTTCCTCCTCTCTCTCTCTCTGCCTGCCTCTCTGCCTACTTGTGGTCTCTGTCTGTCAAATAAATAAATCTTAAAAAAAAAAAAAAGAAAAAGAAAAAAAAAACAAATACTGGATCATTCCAACTATTCAAAATCTTTGGACCTACTGACTTTTGCTACAGAAAGTCACACAATTATACAAGCTAGTAAAATTACAAACCAATGATAATTTTTGTTAAGATTTATTTACTTGAGAGAGAGCTTGGATTGGGGAGGGACAGAAGGAGAGCAAGAGAATCCTCCAGCAGACTCCCTTCTGAGCACAGAACCCGACTGAGGCTTTATCCCAGGACCCTGAGATCATGACCTGAGTGGAAATCAAGAGTCAGACACTTAACTGACTGAGCCACCTAGGCACCCCTAAACTGATGATTCTTGCCTATCTGGTAGACCTTCCTAAAACCTCTAGTGAGCTCTCTCTTCCATTCTCCCCTAAAATTCCCTACCTCCTTGTCTTCTAGAGCTCCAATGTCCATTAGGCTGTTCCCTCTCATTCTTTTTCACTGGACCATCTTCCTTAGTGATGGTGCTTCCCAGAGTTTCTCTTGTTTTTTGTCTTTTAAGATTTTATCTATTTATTTATTTGTTTGACATGGGGGTGGGGGTGGGGGCATGGGGGAGGGGGGGCGGCAAGGCAGAAGGAGAAGCAGAAGCAGGCTCTCTGCTGAGCAGAGGTCCAGACATGGGACTCCATCCCAGGACCTGAGCCAAAGGCAGTCACTTAACCAACTGAGCCACTCAGGCATCCCTGTTTTATTCTTTCTTATTCTAGAAACTCTCACTTAGGTTATCTACAGCCATACACACCCTGTTTCAACTATCACCTACATGCTAAGAACATCCTAATCTCTATACTGCATAAAATCCTCTCCTCTGGGGACACCTGGGCGGCTCAGTGGGTTAAAGCCTCTGCCTTCAACTCAGGTCATGATCCCAGGGTCCTGGGATCAAGCCCCAAATGAGGCTCTCTGCTCCGTGAGGAGCCTGCTTCCTCCTCTCTCTCTCTCTCTACCTGCCTCTCTGCCTACTTGTGATCTCTGTTTTTCAAGTAAATAAATAAAATCTTAAAAAAAAAAAAATCCTCTCCTCTAGGTGCTTCAGTTGCTCAGCTCGTTAAGCACGGGACTCTTGATCTCAGCTCAGGTCATAATCTCAGGGTCATGGGATCAAGCCCCGAGTCAGGCTCCACGCTCAGCGAGGAGTCCACTCAAGATTCTCTCTCTCCCTCTTCCTCTCTCCCAACCCCTGATCTCACACGTTCTCTAAAATAAATAAATAACTCTTTAAAAAAAAAAAATCCTGTTCTCATCCCCAGACCAGTGCAGCTAGTTACCCACAGAATAGTACCAACTGTGTGACCCAAAGGCATATCCAAGACTGATCTTAGTCACCCACTAACCCACATGGGATTCCTATTGTGGGATGTCATAAAGTTGGGAAGCATCTTGACTCCACCTTTTCCTCAACCCACATATCAAACTGGACACCAGTTTCATCATCTTGACATTATCTTGGATCCATCCTATTCTCTCAAGCCCTACTGCTAATTTGGAGCTTTATCAAATAGGCCTTACTCCACCACAATTCATTCCTCACCTTGCCACATGAAACTGATCTTCAACTTAAAATCTCTTACCCATAGATCACCACAGCCTCAAGGATCAAGTTCAAAACATTTAACACAGTAAGAAAGAGGGCCTTTCATTGTGGGCCCTTTGGTTACATATTCAACCTCATCTCTCTGTCCTCCCCTTAATACATTAAGAATCTGTTTTGTCTTGCATCCGGTGATTTGGCCTCATGTCTTTCTTGTGCCTAGAATGCCTTATCCTCCATCCTCACCAACTAACTTCTACTTGCTGTCAAAATTCGGTTCAAGCAAACACTCCAACAAAAAGCCTTCTCTGAATCCCCTGAAATCTGAGACACATACAGTTTTACTCTGTCCCCACAGTACTCTATGCATGCATCCAACTATAATAATTTATTTCTTTGTATTTTGGCCTTCTCCAGGGCTTCCATTCAATAGTGTAAGTTCCTCAAAGGAAAGTTAGGGCCTGGACCAGAGCAGATACTATTTATTGAATGAAAAAAAAAAAAAATACAGTATTTAGTATCTATGACTCTTAAAATTCAATTTACTTACAGGTTTCAAGAATTCAAATTTTAATACAAAGTTTCCTCCACTCCCTCCCCATGTCCTAATATATACTAAAACCTAATGGTTTCATTATCTAAACCAACCTGTTCAATGATGGTTAAATAGAGTAAAACTTACAGTAAATTCTGAAAGTCAGGGCATCTGGGTGGCTCAATCCATTAAGCATCTGTCTTCTGCTCAGGTTGTGATCACAGGGTCCTGGGATGGAGCCCTGCAGGCAGCTCCCTGCTCGCCGGGAGTCTGCTTCTCCCTCTCCCTCTGCCCCTCCCCACTTCCTGTGGGCACTTGCTGTCTCTCTGTCTCTCTTTCTCTCTCTCTCAAATAAATAAATAAAATCTGTTTTTAAAAAATTCTGAGGGCGCCTGGGTGGCTCAGTGGGTTAAGCCGCTGCCTTCAGCTCAGGTCATGATCTCAGGGTCCTGGGATCGAGTCCCACATCGGGCTCTCTGCTCAACGGAGAGCCTGCTTCCCTTCCTCTCTCTCTGCCTGCCTCTCTTGTGATTTCTCTCTGTCAAATAAATAAATAAAATCTTTAAAAAAAAAAAAAATTCTGAGAGCAGCTAAGCCAAAGGAAAAGATTTTTAAAGAGACAAAAGTACACCCTGGCAGCCAGAAAACTTAACAAAACTACAATTACAACATTCACAATTTTAACATTTTTTCAACATGCTTATCAGCCAAATTAGCATACAGTCATTTGTTTGACCAAAATGAGGTTCAAAGATACAGTTTAATGCACTGAAAAGAACTGAAATCTCCAGTTTAGAAGCCTGGTTGCTTCATTGGTTCCCCAGGCAAATGAAAAGATAAATCTCTATAAATAAATAATAATAACAACTGACTATCTATGCAGCTTGAATTTTCAAATTCCTTGGGCCTAAAGAAATGTTTTCCCATCATGAACAATGGAAAACTGTATGGTATTTAATATCAAAGCTTTTAAACATCTTCAAAATATAAAAACTAAAATAATTCTAACTGAACGAAAGCAAATATAAATTTAACAAAATTTCAAAATCAGAAATGCAATGTGACTTGAAATAGGATAAAAAATTATGAAGCCAGGAGTGCCTTGGGGATCCAAGTTATAAAAACAACAATGTTCAATCTGTTGTTTGAAAATAGATGGAATCTTTCACATTGCTTGAAAGTTTGTTTCAATTTAAATGGGAGAAAAACTGATAAACATCCTTTGTCCTTAGCAAATCTTGTTTCCTATCATGTGGAGATAGTATACAGAGTAGGGCACCTGGGTGGCTCAGTTGGTTAAGTATCTGCCTTCAGCTTGGATTGTGATCTCAGAATCCTGGGATCAAACTCCGTGTTGGGCTCCTTATTCAATGAAGAGCCTGCTTCTCCCTCTCACTCTGTCACTCCCCCTGCTTGTGCTCACTGGTACTCTCTCTCTCTGCCCTCTCTCTCAAATAAACAAATAAAATCTTATGAAAAAAAAAGTATACGCTACCTCGATCCAATTTATCATGAATTATGAATCACAGACTTATACTTACATAACTATACCATGTTTTATTATACTACTCATCTCTAGACCTGCAGCACTTCTTAAAAAATATACAATATTGGGTTTCCTGGCCTGCAACTCGATCTCAGGGTCATGAGCTCCTGCCCCACGTTGGCTATAGAGATTACTTAAATACAAGTTAAAAACATATATTCATGTATATACACACACAATATAGATTTCTCATCTCCTAAAAAAAAAAATGTATTACCCACATGTAATGTGATCAAAGTTTAAATTATCACACTGGGTTTCTTTTTTTAAGAACCATTAATAGATGTCCATTGATAGATGAATGGATAAACAGGATGTGGTACATTTACACACACACACACACACACACAGGAGTACTAGTCAGCCATAAAAAAAACGAAATCTTGCCATTTGCGACATGGACCAACCTAGAGGGTATTTTGCTAAGTGAAACAAGTCAGACAGAGAAAGACACTATATGATTTCACCTATATGTGGAATCCGAAAAACAAGACAAATAAACAAAACAGAAACAAAGTCATAGATACAGTAAACAAACAGTCAGTTACCAGAGGGGATAGTATCTGGAAGGCACACAAAATAAGTGAAAGGGATTAAGAGGTACAAAAGTCCAGCTATATAATCAGTAAGTCATGGGGATGTAAAGTACAGCCTAGGGAATACAGCGAATAAGATTTTAAGAATTTTCTATGGTGACAGATGATAACTAGACTTACAGGGATTTTATAACGTATAAAAATATCAAATCACTATGATATGCCCCTGAATCTAATAGGGATACTGTATGCCAATTATATTTCAATTAAAAAAAAATCAAGTTATGCTACAGACCTACCAATAAGCCTGACACTATTAGTTCCTTACTTTTCTTCTAAATATAGTTATAACTGTATTTTTCATTGTGTTTTTTCTCCTCCAATTAAAAAAAAAAAAGCCTCCTCTTGGATTTTTCTCCCTCAGTTTTTGCATTTCTCTTCAGTCTTCCCATCTCGATCTGGTCCATCTCTAGAACTAGAAAGGTACAGCAAAAGCAAAATTTTGGAAAGCTGTATTTCCTTAAACTTTCCGAACCCTTAATTGTGACATAAACGATTCAATAACGTGTGGGTAACATCCAAAAATGATATGAATATGAATATTATGCCTCAGAAGTATTTTAGAAATTATTTTACACCCGCAGGAAGGCCAAACAATTTATTTGCAAGTCCCATCAACCAAACAGCAAGTGAAAAACTATTGTTACTGGGTGCCTGGGTAGCTCAGATGGTTAAACATCTGACTTCAGCTCAAACCCTGATCTCAGGGTCTTGGGATCCAGCCCATGCTCAGCAGTGAGTCTGCTTCTCCATCTCCCATTGCCCCTCCCCCTGCTCCTGCTGGCTCTCTCTCTTTCACATAAATAAATAAAATCTAAAAAAAAAGAAAGAGGGCGCCTGGGTGGCTCAGTGGGTTAAGCCGCTGCCTTTGGCTCGGGTCATGATCTCAGGGTCCTGGGATCGAGTCCCGCATCGGGCTCTCTGCTCGGCAGCGAGCCTGCTTCCCTCTCCCTCTCTCTGCCTGCCTCTCTGTCTACTTGTGATCTCTCTCTGTCAAATAAATAAAATCTTTAAAAAATAAATAAAAAATAAATAAAAATAAAAAAAGAAAGAAAGAAAGAAAAGAAAAGCTATTAGCATATCTCTATGGACATTTTCATTCTCAAACTAATGATTTAGTTATGGTTATCAATAACCATGAGTATTCCACTTTCTCAAGTGGAAGTAGCAGTCAATTGAAATCCAGTAAATTTTAGTTTGATAAAATAAATGCTAACTTAGACATGATATTGATAGGTATTAGCCAGGTGATGGTAACTACCTAACATTTTACCAAAGTATAAGCATGATAACCAAGGCAGAGATTTTGGCTATGACTAACCTACCACTGCAACTCAAAATAGTTTGAAAATTGTATACTTACCCAATTTTTTAAAGATTTATTTCTTTTAGAAAGAGCAAGAGACCACGAGCACGTGTGGGGGAGGGGCAATGCAAGGGGGAGAGAATCTCAAGCAGGCTCGGCACAGAGCACCATGACCTGAGCCAAGACAACCATGGGACGCTTAACAAACGGAGCCACCCAGGTGCCCTCAATTGTTTTTACATCATACCTTTAAACATAACACCAAAAAGCTTTGGATTATTACATTTCCAAATTTAGATGAGTCATAGTGCTTTGTATGCAGGAACTGAATGTAAATCAAAATTGTAAATATGCACTTGCTTGCTAGTCAAAGAGACATGTGGACAGATTCAGAAAGATTAAAACATATAATCATGATACACACTGTTTTTAAAACGGTCACTTCCCAACTGTTAACCCAGCTCAGTAAACATGCCAATTGCCCTCCCTCTTCTTGAATATCTAAAAGATACGGAACACTTCTAATCCTATCCCTTCACTTTACATATAGGCACCTGAGACCTGGGGTCTTTCATTCTACAGTTAGTTAGCAGAATTATAAAACCTCTGGTCATCATGGTCTGAAGCTTACTAGAGGTGAAAGTAAGAAAAACCGAATGAGGTGTCAGAACAGCTCTATATTATGATATAGAATCAAAAGCTTCTGTACCTAAATCTGGAACCTGAAATTGAACCATCACTAACAACAACAAAATTACATCTCAAATCTAGACAATAAAACTGGCAGATAAAATGAGAGAAAGGGCAGGGAATGCCCATTTTAGTTTCTGACCTAAGACCCTGACCATCAAGGAATTCATCCAAAAAGTTTGTTGAATGGATGAATGAATGATTGCATGGTACCTGATAGGATGACTTCACTGATTTTAGAAGCTCCAATTTCGGAGCTAAACTGGAGGATCATGATGATGCCGTAGCTGAAATTAAAACTCAACAAACAACTCCTATGTGAAACAACAATCAGGTCTCTGCAAATCTCCGCAGAGCTGTTGCAGGTGTTTCAAAACATACATTCATACATAGATGCCATTTTTTTCAGGTAATGCCCGCAAGGGAGGATAGAGCCAGAGAACCGAGAAGTCTGAAAACAGGCCCTGCTCACCCATAAGCCTTTGCATTAAAGTGGACAAGATCTGAGTGAGTCACTGGTAAGAAGACCGTCTCCCCAGCCAGCCAGAAACCGGCCCGGAATCTCCTGCACTCCTTTTAACTAGAGAACAGGTCAGGGAAGAGTGGAGGAACTGCAACCTGCTGCAGGTTAATATGCAAGGATCGCGCTGATCTGTTTCCGAGTCAAGATCCCGCTGAGCCCCACCGCAGGCACGGGAGCCGGCCCCACCCGGCATCGCGGAGCGGTTCTACGCAGAAGGCCTCGTCCTGCAGTTCAGAGCCCAGACAGGACAGGACGCGGGCAAAGAGCAAGACCTATCCCATTCCTGGCCACCCACGCCACAGTGCGGCCCTGCCACCACATGCTCCCCTTCCGGCTTTCCCAGCACAGCCCTAGGCCCGCAGGGCCTCAGCCGCCCTCCACGCCAAGCTGAAACAGGCCACAGGCGAATGCGATCCAGCGGCCTCAAACCAGGGGACAGCGGCCCGCAGCTCGCCGCCTGCCACCCCGCATCGCTTACCTCCCTTCTGCCACAAGCTCAGCCCCGAGCCGGCTGCCTGACGTGGCCCGCCCCGCCGTCTCGAACGCCTGGGGGCGGGGACTACGGTGAGAGAACCAATGGACTGCAGACTGCAAGCGTGTGCCCCGCCTCCTCCGGCTTCGGCCCGCCCCTCTCTGCTTTCGCGCGCGCGCACGGCCGAGGCCAAGGCCGCGCACTGCGGCTGGAGGGTGGCGTGCAGTGCTGAGCGCTTCTCTGCAGGGACCCGGGGGCAGGAAAAGAGGCACGCGCAGGTGGGGGTTGTCGAGTTGCACCGCAGTGGGGATTAGCCCACGAGACAGCCGATTGAAGGAACTTGTTTGGGGATGCCAGTGCGGCGTGCTTGCCAGCCTGCCCTTCTGCAGCTTTTGGCGATGCAAAGCAGCTTCTTGGTTCTTCTTTGGAGATTTTGTTGCCCAGAAAACAATAATCCCGATAACGTTAAGGATTCAGAAAATGTAATGCAGACAGCCGACCTGCCACTTCGTTCTTCCCCTTGCCCCTTGTAGTTGCTGCTTCGTACTTTTACTTCTTTGGCCAATACAGAACACACTGCAGCTCTCAATGCTACCTACACTGGTACATCCACCTATTGGATAGTCCTACAGGACGTTATAGCCTGGATATTTCTGCTCAGTTAATCTGGGGACAGCAGGCACACATCATTGTTACTTCTTTTTTTTTTTTTTTGGACTAATACTTATTGCGTGTCCACCTGTGCACAAACACTCATTTCCATAGGAAAACTGTAAAGTACGGGTCACAGTAAAACCGAAGCTAAAGGAGACAGCAGAAAGAAAAAAAAAATGAGCAAGTAAAAAAGGAATGGAATTCTAGTTGTGTAAAAATTATATACGAGAGTAAAGACACGTCGCTCTAGAGAACTTGACTTATCCAGCCGTTTCCAAACTGGTATATCTTTAGAAGTACGTATATATAGAAGTGGGGAGCTTTTTAAAAAATACTGGTCCCTGGGCTCCATCTCTAGAGATTCTCAATTTAGTAGCTCTGCTGTGAGTCCTTGGCATTGGTACTCTTAAGTTTCCAAAGTCATTTTATTTTATTTTTTTTTAAGATTTTTTATTTATTTATTTGACAGATAGAGATCACAAGTAGGGAGAGAGGCAGGCAGAGAGAGAGAGAGAGAGAGGAGGAAGCAGGCTCCCCGCCAAGCAGAGAGCCCGACGCGGGACTCGATCCCAGGACCCCGAGATCATGACCTGAGCTGAAGGCAGCAGCTTAAACCACTGAGCCACCCAGGCGCCCCCCAAAGTCATTTTAATATGCTGACAAGAGTTCTACTTCTCATTTGTAGAAAGGATTTGGCTCCCTATACTCCACTTTAGAAAAATAATTATATGCCACAGGCCATTTCAGCTCCCTCAATAACCTATTGTCCATTCATTCTGTAGGAATTTATCTAAATTAATTTTGAACCTATGTATATATTCACTCTCTGTTATCCTTTGAGAGAAAGTAGTATTCTAAGGTTTATAATGGCCTTCTTGATTTTATGGAATTTGATGTGTTAACCTTAAAAATAAACTGCCAGTTAAATTTTACCAGCAAAAGGTAGGTTTAAACAGGAATAGCAGAGAATGGCAATCAAGGACAATCGAGCTACAGCAAAATCATAGGCAAGTCCAACAAAGAAGAGGAATATTTTTCTATGGAGAAGAAGAATGAAGTTGAGAGGGGTTGTTTTGAATGAAAGCCCATTGGAGAAAAGCAAGAGTTCTGAGTGATGTTGGTTTCTCCTTGGCTGAGTTTCAGGGGTAGTCAATTTCTTGTAGGAAATGCAAAGATACATCTTTCCCTATTGGAGCCTGTAATTGATGATCCTGTCCTGTTGAAGATTCTTCTGTTGGGTCTGTAATTGCCATTAAGGGGTATAACTTTTCCTACCAGCTTCCCCTTCAAGCATCTCAAGTCCAGTATAGCGAAGTTTTCCTGAATTAATTTTCACAGATCATAGTCCCCTTCGGTATTCATAATTCTAAATGCAGCAGAACTTCTTTTAGGACCATTTTAATTCTTTTTTAAAATTCATCTTCTATTCCCTTGGGGGTACTTGGCTGACTCAGTAGGTAGAGCCTGCAACTCTTAATCTCAGGGTCATGAGTTCAAGCCCAACATTGGGTAGAGCGATTACTTTTAAAAACCTTAAAGCGGGGGGCGCCTCGGCGGCTCAGTGGGTTAAAGCCTCTGCCTCTGGCTCAGGTCATGATCCCAGAGTCCTGGGATCGAGCCCCACACCGGGCTCTCTGCTCTGCAGGGAGCCTGCTTCTTCCTCTCTCTCTCTGCCTGCCTCTCTGCCTACTTTTGATCTCTGTCTGTCAAATAAGTAAATAAAATCTTTTAAAAAAATTAAAAAAAAACAACAACAAAACTTAAAGGGCATCTGAGTGGCTCAGTTGGTTAAATGCCTGATTTTGGGCTCCACGCTAAGCAGGGAGTCTGCTTCTCCTTCTCTCCTTCCCCCTGCCCTTTACCCTACTCGTGCACACTCTCTCTCATGAATAAATACAACTAAAAAGCTCTACTATCTCCATTTCTTGAGACACATTAGTCAAAATTTTAATTGTACACTTAACTATATTAATACCACTGTTCTAAGTAATCAACACACTTAATCAAGAAAACAAGTTATGAAGCTTATTATTACCCACATTTCTAAGTAAGGAATCTTAGGCACAGAATGGGAAGCATCTTGACCAAGTACATGTACCTCGTTAGTGGCAAAACCAAAATTTGAATCCAGGCGCCCTGGCTCTCAATAAACAACTTTACTGGGGCACCTGGGTGGCTCAGTGGTTAAAGCCTCTGCCTTCGGCTCAGGTCATAATCTCAGGGTCCTGGGATCAAGCCCCGCATCGGGCTCTCTGCTCAGTGGGGAGCCTGCTTCCTCCCTTCTCTCTCTGCCTGCCTCTCTGCCTACTTGTGATCTGTCAAATAAATAAATAAAATCTTTTTTAAAAAATAAATAAATAAATAACTTTACTGCCTCTGTTATAGAAGGGGTGACTTTTAGGAGTACAAGGGGAGATGTCTTTTTGAAGAGTGCTGTTTACTCTGTGATTTTTCACTTTTTTTTTTTTTTTAAATAAGCTCTATGCCCAACATGGGACTTAAACTCACAAACCCAAGTTGAAGAGTCTCATACTCTACCAACTAAGCCAGCTAGGTGCCCCTGTGGTTTTTCACTTTTGAAACTTCAGATTCAGGCACCTAAGTGGCTCAGTCATTTAAGCATCTGCCCTCGGCTCAGATCATGATCCTGTAGTCCTGAGACTGAGCCCTGCTTTGGGTTCCCTGCTCAGTAGGAGCCTGCTTCTCCCTCTCCTTTCTGCCACTCCCCGTTTGTGCTTCTGTCTGCCTCTCTCTCTCTCTCTCTCTGTCAAATGGATAAACAGAAAAAGAAAGAAAGAAAGAAAATTTAGATTCAAATTTGTGGCTGGAATGAAAGACTTAGGTTGTTAATTCTAGAGCCTAGGACCAACCTAATCTTAGACTAGGCTGGAAGTACACCTCACCCCCTTCTGAGATATACTCTACGCTACCTCTAGGATATACTCCTTCCACAGATGAGTATAGTTCAGCAGGGATCATTTCAAACTTTAAATTATTTCATCTATCCCAGGAACTGTGCTAGCTATGAGTGAGGATGAAAGACACAATCAGAGCCTCAGGAAGCCAGCTCATTCTGGAGGCCAAGTCAGATTTACTTGGGCAAGACTAGAGGTATAGATTTGTTTTTTGTTTTAGAGGTACAGACTTCTAGAACTAGAAGAGGTCTCAGAAGCTGCTAGCCTATGACAAAGTTTTCACTAACAAGTGCTGAGATGAAAAACAGATAAATAAGGACGTGAATTGAATTTTCATAAAAATAGATTCAATTTAAAGAATTGTCCTTTTTCTGAAATTATGCTGTGGTGGTGGTGGTAATGTTCTCTTGTATGAAATAATGAATAGATTATATTTGTTGGGGCTTTTTAATGATCTTAAAGCCCTATGTTGTTTCTCAAAATTTTTTGATCTTTTATGGATTTCGTTTAACCCTTATTGTTAATGTACAGAGAGGGAAACTAAGATTCCGGAGGAACAAAGTCTAGTCCTCTTTCTCCTGGGTACCCCCCAAAACAGCCCATTTTGTGTCCAGGGCTAGAAATTGTTTTAAGTGATAGTTACAAACTTAAAAAAGAAACCAAGGTCAAGGTTAGACAACAAAGATTAGAACAGGTTCCGATAGGCCAGCTGTGTTGTTAGTGGGGAGGAAAAGGCTCCTGCCTGCTTAATTAATCAGATTAGCTAAGTAGATTGGTTTCCTTCTGAGCTGAAAGCAAAAAAATGGGGCCTGAGGGAATACAGCTACTACCGGCAGTTACATTTTGATTGAGGTAAGACCTAAGAAGGTCTGCTTGATTGAGTAGGCCACATCTGATAGGAATTTTTGGAGCCCTATGCAAGTGTTTCACTGAGGGGAGATTTTTTGAGAAAGGGCAGGGAGAGGGAGGACCCTCACAGGAGCAAGGGGATAAGGGTCAACCTCATTCACCCCGTACCCACAGAGGCTGATCTAGATTTAATACCAAAAGCCCCAGGACAGATGGAATTTTCAATTGAAGGATTAAAACGGGCTTCAAATCTGTACATTATTTTTCTGGAAAGGCTTAAAATATAAATGCAAATGAACTCTTTGCCTTTTAACTATCCCAGACAAACCACTGTCTTTAAGAGGTAAGCAGGCAGACAGCATTCCTCTGTTAACCTTTGTGTATTATTTCCCCTGAAATAGTTAGGCAGTTCTCTATTGTACCAGAACCTTTAGATAAGTACACTTTTTGAAGTCAGTATAGAAGGGCCTATTGACTTTAACAACAACAAAAGAAAGAGAGTAAGAAGAATGTGTCCACTCCCAAATCATTAACTGAACTGAAAAGAATATGCTAACAAAGAAAGACACTGTAGTCCGAATCCTGTACTGTAAGGGAAGGTCACGTAACCCACAGCATCAGGAGAGGCACAAAGCCTTGAACTCAGGCCCAAGCATGCTGGGCTAGCTTAACACACCCACGCATTCATCAGCAGGCACGAAACTGGGAGGAGAAATTGAAAATGGAGTCGCCCGGCTCCACTGTCGACATATTAACAGAAGGTAATGCCGTTCGATTTAATTAGATGTGAGTATATGGCTCTAATGGCTTCCCATTTCTTTCAGAGCAGAAGCCAAATTCCTTACAAAAGCCAACAAGCCCATACATGATGTGCCTCTCCTGTACCATGTCCTTCCACACGCACACCAGTTCCGTCTTTGACCTTGCTTTCCACATTCCTCCCCCCGCTCATTTTACTCCCATCACCCTACCCCCCTTGCTGCTGCAGGATACCTTCCCAACTCACTCCATTGAATCACTCAAGTCTGCCAAGATGTTACCTTCTGGATAAGTCCCACTCTATCGGCCCAGGTCCTTGAAAGAGACTTCAGTAAGGGCCTAAAGGTGTGGTCAAGAAATAAAGAGGTAACAAGGAAGACTCAGTAATATGGGGGCTCCAAAATCACCCTTGTACTTCAAAGAGCGAGGGGGGAAGGAGTTAACAAACGTGGAGAAGGCTGTGGGACTTACTGACAGGAACTGGGACCGTTGGTCAAGGAACACAGTCAATCAATCCACAGTGACCCAACAGGGAGAGAGCCCACGAATTTATCCCATAACCTCTGTCATTCTCATTTCTCCTTCTGGATCTTCTGAAGCAAGGGAACCTCACACAACTCATATAGGTCAGCCTTCTGGGGAACAGTAAAGGGGCAAATAGATGATATCCAGCACATTTACCTCAGTGAGCCATAACATCAGCTTCTGCTGTGTAACAAACCACCCCAGAACTTAGTGGCTTTAAAATCACAGATGTCTATTTCTTCTCAGAATTGTGTAAGTTGCCAAGGCAACTTACTTGATATTATAGGCTGGCTTTGCGGGTCCCTCCTGAAATTACTTGTATGTCTGCAGTTAGCTGGCAGCTTGGCTGGTCTAGGATGGCCTCATTCACATAGCTGGGAGTTTGCTCCATGTCAGCTGGGATGATAGGGATGATGTGACCGTGTATCTCTACTGACTACCACCAATCACTTTTCTTCCTTGTCAGACACTATTGTTCGAGTAGGCAATTAGTAAGGCTTTATCAGGTATCTGGAGGCCCACAAAGAGGAAGTCATGGCCAGCTATTGAGAAAGTCAGAAGAAGCCAGATCAACCTCAACAGGCCCAAGATGGCCGACAAAGTTGGCCAGAAACCCAACCAAAGTGGAAAAGGCATAAATCCCTGTTTTCAAGAATTCCCCACACCAAGTAATTACTATTCCAATCCCGTGTTAACAACTATCAATAAAAGTATCCCAAACCTCAGGGCACAGCAGAAGCTCACCTGCACTCAGGCTCTGTGCACTCACGCGTGCACTGTACACATGTACTTACTCACTCTCCCTCTTCTCTTTCTCTCCCCACCCAGTTTCACATCTCCAGAGTACACTTTCACTTTAATAAACTTTCCTGCTGTGTCACTTGTCCACTGTGTTGTATGTCATTGAATTCTTTCTTATGATGAGACCCAGAACCTTTGGCAACATCTTTGGGATGGGCTGGATTGAGGCTTCTGGGCCCCGGGTCTCCCCAATTCACCTGGTAACACCATCAAATCCTTGCTAATATCAAGACACATTATTTCAATGGAATTCCCATATTAAAACAATCCCATTTTTTATTTGATTCTGTAATGTTCCCAGCCCCAGTGGATGGAATGTGATTAATCTGCAGCAGAGGTCAACACATTTTTTCTATAATGAACCAGAAAGTAAATATTTTAGGTTTGGGATTCAAAAGGCAAAACTGAGGACATTATATAGAAACTTGAAAAACAAGAAAAAAAAATTGCACATAATTTTTATTGATGAAATATAAAGTATAATAATTGAGTACAATCATTTCCAATATAGATCTACTAAAGGAGAAGAACAGAATTCTTTGCTAGGGGATAATAGTTCATTAAATTGGAGTTCAAAGTTAGTACTCTTATCACCAAAATCAGTTGCAAATGTTCACCTCTGAAGGCTGATCTATGAGACTTTATGCATTTCATCTTTGAGAGCATCTTTTCACACAGAAATGGCCAAGTACGTATATCAGCCTATGAGAGTATGATTTTAATTGAGCATATTTATCACTTGGAAGTAATTTACAAAATCCTATTAGATTCTCTTGATATTTGCCAATTACCATGTCATTAATTGCAGATTAATCACTTCCAATTGAAGATCCTCAATTGCAAAGTTAAATGCACTTTGAAATATGGAAAATTCCTTTCCATTTACCCTGAGATCCAAAAATACCATTGGAACTGCAGTTTGAGCTTAGAAAGTATATCCTCTGCAGATTTTTGTAGGAATGGAGATGTGTTTCTTGTTTGTTTGTTTTTTTAACTTTTTTAAAGATCAAGCAAGTAGGTGCAGGGGCAGTGGGAGAGAGAGAAACAGACTCCCCACTGAGCAGGGAGCCTGATGTAGGGCCCAATCCCAGAACCCTGAACCCTGATGACCTGAACAGAAGGCAGCCATTTAACTGACTGAGGCACCCAGGCACCCTGGAGATTTGCTTTTTTCAAAAACAGCCTTGATAGCACAGGAAATATATTAAACAGCTTGACATCACTTGTATTTCAAGCAACTTTAATTGTTGTTAAAATGACTTACCAGAGTGTAACGTTTACATATAAGCACTGTTTGCCTTGTAATTTTATATCGGGACACATGATCAAGTCGGCAGCTAAAGCTAATTTCCAAGGCCTTTCAGTGTTTAATAAAAGTGACTGAAAGAAGTTCTCATTCCAAAACATTCATGTTCAACCCTGAGTTCAAAAACTGCAATAAAACTTTACCACCACTAAGCTATCAAACCTCTTTGGGTTCAGGCAAGTTAGGATATCCAGCTCCTATCTTTGACAAAATTTCACAGAACTGTTGATCCTTAAGTCCATGAGAGCACATGAAGTTCACCGGGGAGACTACTGGGTCAAAAGCAGAACCAGTTCAAATGCTTTCTGCAAATTACCTGCTGAGGAACAGCGCAGTGATAAATTACAGGCTGTAAATACCTACATTTTCACAAGCTCTGTAAATGTGTTCAACTAAGCCTTTTCTGCTCCGTGCATATGTTTATCCCCATCAGTTGTAAAGCATCTTAGCAGATTCCACTTCAGGTTGTACTGAATGAAAGTTTTCTCAATTTCTCTGAAAATCTACTCACCTATAGTTGTTTTGGGCAAAAAAATTCATAGAGGTTGCTTCTTCAGTCCCTTCAAACTCAGTACTGACTTGCTGAATACAACTAATCAGTCCTGGGAACATCTGTCAAATCATCAAGAGCTAAGGAAAACCACTCCAAATCATTTATTTCATTTTTTAATTAACTATTGATGGTGCTCCCAGTGTCCTCAACTCTTTAAGCAACTGTTCTCGCTGAAAGGCTAATGATCTTGAACAAGTGTGTTTTCTGCAGAAACATTTCTTTAGCGGCTGCTATCAAACATGATTTAATTATCTCACCGACAGTAAACAGCTTTCCTTGCTTGACAAACAAACGAAGTCCTTGGAAACTTACCCTGGTTACAGCTTTTTCATTTTTTTGTAAAGAAATTCTGCTGTGATGAGATATTCCATCTTAAATCATATTTTTCTTATCATTGCTTTCCTATGAGTTTGGGATATTGTGATGAGTCTGGGAACCTTAACGTATATTGTGTTATATAACCTTTTAGCACAGGTGGAGTGTCACTGTACCATTCATGCATACTTGGCCATCTAATTGGATAACAAAGTAATCCACACTCCATTGCGCCTTAAAACCGTGATGTGAAAGGGGAATGATGTCACCAAAATGTCTGGGAAGGCGAGCCCAGCTTCTGCTTCCCGACAGAAATCAACAATTAGCTATCCATTAACAAAAATGGTTCTGGGACAGCTCTGGAGTCCACTTAAGAAACGTCGGCAACACAGAACAAAAAACCAACAATAACTACCCACGAAAAGAGGAAAGACAGCTGCACTTTCCCTGCAACATCGCACCCCCCAGGCTGGCATTGCTCGGTGCCGAGAGGACACTTCCCAATTAGAAAGAGTTCTCCCCAGGAAAGGAAGAGCAGGGTGAGCACCCAGCCCTCTCGGCCTTTTGGGACCAGGGCAAAAACGTTCCATCTCATTTTCACTCAACCCAGACTAGCAAAGCAGAGACACCCCAAGATGGCCAGAGACAGAGTAGAAAAGCAGGGGCTACCACCAGCAGCCACGTAGCCGGATCAACTGCAGTTCAAAGTGACCTACTTTGCAAAGTGAGCAGATTCCAATACTGAAGAAACCAACAGCCGGCTGATTTCACCCCGAGGTTTCCGTGGTCACAGAGGCAAGTCACCTGGGTCTCTCCCAGCTCCCTTCCTCACCCCCATACACGCCAGAGCCAGGGAACTGCCCTGCGAGCCGTCACCAGATGCCACAGAAGGACCCACCTTCAGGGGAAGACTGCGCATGTGCGGAGAGGTGCCGCGTGCACCCCTTGCCACGACCCACACAGCTGCTTGTGGGACTACATCGGACCCCGTCTTTAGTCACTGGCAGGCACCACTTTGTTCATCTAAGTACATGTGAGCCCCAGCCCAGCCCGCAGCACCAGCCTCCACTGCTGCGTGTCTACGGCAAGCCCCAGCCTCCATGTACCACACCCTGCGATGGAGTTCACGCCCACACGCAGGGTCCCCACAGCTGCCAGTGATTTCACACTTGACCCCGGCCCTCGCTCCCTCCCTGGCCCCCACCGCGAAATCTGCAGTTGCATTTGTAACTAGCCTTTGCCACCGCACGGGCACCTACAGCTGACACTCTTGGTCCAGTGTCTGCACACCACTGGTTCCAGCCACCACCACTGCCTGTTCAGATCCCTAGGAATACAACACACCAGACTTTACGGGATACAGGGGCGCCTGGGTGGCTCAGTGGGTTAAGCCGCTGCCTTCGGCTCAGGTCATGATCTCAGGGTCGTGGGATCGAGTCCCGCATCAGGCTCTCTGCTCAGCAGCGAGCCTCTTTCCCTCTCTCTTTCTCTGCCTGCCTGTCTACTTGTGATCTCTCTCTGTCAAATAAATAAATAAAATCTTTTAAAAAAAAATTAAAAAAAAAAAAAGAAGAATTTACGGGATACAGCAAAAGCATTTCCAAGAAGGAAGTTTCTAGTAAATGTCTACATTAAGAAAATACAAAAGGGTTGCTGGGCTGGCTCAGGTGGTAGAACAGATGACCTTAGTTTATTTTATTTTTTTAAGATTCTACTTATTTATTCATGAGCGTGAGAGAGAGAGAGGCAGCCGAGAAGCAGACTCCTAAAGAAGCAGAGAGCCTGATGTGGGACTTGATCTCAGAACCCCGGGTTCATGACCCCAGCGGAAGGCAGCCACCTAACCATCTGAGCCACCCAGGAGCCCAGAACATGTGACTCTTGATCGCAGCGCTGTGAGTTCAAGGCCCACCTTGGGTGTAGAGACTACTTAAAAAAGAAATCTTTAAAAGAAAGGAAGAGGGCGCCTGGGTGGCTCAGTGGGTTAAGCCGCTGCCTTCGGCTCAGGTCATGATCTCAGGGTCCTGGGATCGAGCCCCGCATCGGGCTCTCTGCTCAGCAGGGAGCCTGCTTCCTCCTCTCTCTCTGCCTGCCTCTCTGTCTACTCGTGATCTCTCTCTGTCAAATAAATAAATAAAATCTTTAAAAGAAAGGAAGAAAGATGCAAATAAACAACCTAAATTTATACGCAGAAGAAAATAACAAAGATCAGAGCAGAAATCTAAAAAAGAAGAAAAGCAATACAAAAGATTAATGAAATTAAGAACTGATTTTAAAAAGAAAAAAATTAAAAGAAACAAAATTGAGAAATCTTTAGCCAATAGACTAGGGAAAAATAGAAGACTCAAATAAACAAAATCAGAAATAAAAGAGAAGACATTACAATCAATACCACAGAAATGCAAAAGATTATAAGAGATTACTATCAACAATTATATTCTGACAAATTGAATAACATAAAGAAATGGAAAAATTCCTACAACATACTACCTATAAGAATGAATCACGAAGAGGGCACCTGGGTGGCTCAGTCGGTTAGGCCACTGCCTTCAGCTCGGGTTGTGATCCCAGGGTCCTGGGATCGAGTCTCACATTGGGCTCTCTGCTCCGCAGGAAGCCTGCTTCTGTGCCCCCCCCAGCCCCCCTCCTCTCTGCCTACTTGTAATCTGTCTGTCAAATACATAAATAAAATCTTAAAAAAAAAAAAGAATGAATCATGAAGAAATATAAAATCTGAACAGACCAGTAATAATGAGTAAGAAGGTTGAACCAATTATCAAAAACATCCCCAAAAGACAAACCCAGGAGCACTGGTTTCACTGATGAATTCTACCAAACGTATAAACTAAATTTAATGCCAATTTTTCTCAAACTCTTTCCAAAATTTAATAAAGGAGGAACACTAAGAAATTCATGTTATGAGGCCAGCATTACCCTGTAACAAAGCCAAATAGAGACATTATAAAAAAACTACAGACCACTATCCCCGGTGAATATAAAAGCAAAAATTCTCAGGGCGACTGGGTGGCTCAGTGGGTTAAAGCCTCTGCCTTCGGCTCAGGTCATGATCTCAGGGTCCTGGGATCCAGCCCCACATCGGGCTCTCTGCACAGCAGGGAGCCTGCTTCCCCCTCTCTCTGCCTGCCTCTCTGCCTACCTATGATCTCTGTCTGTCAAATAAATAAATAAAATCTTAAAAAAAAAAAGCAAAAATTCTCGAGAAGTATTTTACAGCAGGATGTCTGGGTGGCTCAGTCAGTTAAGTTCTGCCTTCGGCTTGGGTTGTGACCCCAGGGTCCTGGGACTGAGTTCCTCATTGGGCTCCTTGCTCAGCAGGGAACCCGCTTCTTCCTCTGCCTGCTGCTCCCCGCGCTTGGTTCCTCAGTTGGTTAAGTGTCTGACTCTTGATCTGTCCTCAGGTCTTGACCTCAGGGTCCCAAGTTCAAACCCCACATTAGGCTATATAAGATCAGGGCATGGAGCCTACTTTAAAAAGAGAAAAAAAGAAGTAAAATCATCATTGCAGATGATATGGTCTTTCTTTTTAAATAAATAAATAAATAAAATCTCTTTTTTTCTACTTTTCTTTTTTAATTTAAATTTAAATTCAATTAATTGGCATATAATGTATTATATGGTAGAGGTCAGTGATTCATCAGTCTTACATACTACCCAGTGCTCATTATATCATGGGCCTTCCTTAATGTCCATCACCCAGTTATCCCATTCTCTCACCTCCCTCCCGTCCAGAGCCCCTCAGTTTGTTTCCTATGATTAAGAGTCTCTGGTGCGCCTGGGTGGCTCAGTCGGTTCAGGGTTTCCCTTCAGCTCCAGTCATGAACCCAGGGCCTGGAATCAAGTCCCGCATCAGGCTCCTTGGCCAGTGGAGAGCCTGCTTCTCTCTCTCCCTCTGCCCCTCTCCACTGCTCACACATGCTCGCTTGCTCTCTATCTCAAATAAATAAATAAAATCTTTAAAAAATGAAAAATAGGGATGCCTGGGTGGCTTAGTCAGTTAAACATCTGTCCTTGGCTCAGGTCATGATCCCAGGGTCCTGGGAGTCCTGCATGGGGCTCTCTGGTCAGCAGGGAGCCTGCTTCTCCCTCTGACTGCCACTCCCCCGGCTTGTGCACTCTCTCTCTCTCTCTCAAATAAATAAAATCATTTTAAAAATTACAGAAAGAGTCTCTTATGTTTTGTCTCCCTCTCTGATTTCTCTTGTTTTGTTTTCCCCTGCCTTCCCCTAGGGTCCTCTGTCTTGTTTCTTAAATTCCACATGTGAGTGAGATTATATGATAATTGTCTTTCTCTGATTGATGTATTTTGCTTAGCATAATACCCTCTTGTTCTATCCACATTGTTGCAAATGGCAAGATTTCATTTTTTGATGGCTGAGTAGTAGTCTAGTGTGGGGGGGCATCTCTTCTTTATCTATTCATCTGTCAGTGGACATCTAGGTTCTTTCCATAGTTTGGCTATTGTGGACATTGCTGCTATAAACACTGGGGTGTGTGTGCCTCTTCAAACCACCAGGTTTGTTTCCCTTGAACTGCTTCTGTGAATGAGTGGTTCTTCTCTTACAAGGATGGCCAATAGATGGAAAACTGAGCAGTCACCATACCCATGAATTCAAAGATATGCTCTTCTGCTGTGCACATAGAGGTGCTCAGAGATTGTTGCATCTGCCTAAGAGGAGGCTTGTCCTGTTGTTCCGAGACTTGGAGCCATTCCTATAGCCTGTGGATTTTAGACGACTGGTACTGGAGTATAAGGTCTTCCTTAAAATGATGCGACAAGTAAAGATTTGCTTTCACCAATATTAAAGTGTATTTCATTCTCTTTTTAAAAGATTTTATTCATTTATTTGACAGAGAGACACAGTGAGAGCGGGAACAGAAGCAGGCAGAATGGAAGAGGAAGATGCAGGCTTCCCATGGAGCAAGGAGCCCAATGCAGAGTTTGATCCCAGGACCCCGGGATGATGACATGAGCTGAAGGCAGATGCTTAACAATGGAGCCACCCAGGTTCCCCAAGTGTGTTTCATTCTTAAGAGCTTCTTCTTCTTTATTTTAAGACGTCTACTCCTTGAAATTCATCACCAAGAATTGGGATGTGTGGCTTTTTGTATCTATGTAATTTATCTTCACGTGTACTTCGAGGTAAGAGTAGAGTTCTAATTGGCCTGACACACTTGTAAGATTGTAAGTATCCATGATACAGTGTAACATATATATCATATTCATGACATAATAATTTCATTGCCCTCTGACAGAAGATCAGAAGGCTAATGAAAAATAAGTTTGTAAATCTGGCTACTTGAGCAAGCCTTGTGTATAAGCAGAGTCCTTTGTATAGTTAGTATATACTAGTTGGAATTTCTAAGGTTTTGAATAATCATTATTTTCTGGTATCAAGTTAATAAAGTTGCTAGAGTTATGCCTTTATTAATACCAAAGATAATCCCAAAACCAATCTGTGATTCCAAAGTGCCTACTATGGGCACAGTGGTTCAGACTTTGAAATGAGAGAAATTATCGGTGCCAATCCCAGAGGCTAACCACCTGTGTGACCTTGGGCAAATTGTTCTGACTCTCTCCGTGTCATTTCCTTTACTGTAAAATGGGGAAACTAATATCACCTTTTAACAGTTGCTTGAGGATTAAGTGAGCTCATTCATGTAGGACCCTTACCTAAGGTCACCTGGGTGGCTTAGTCGGTTAAACATCCAACTCTTGGTTTTGGCTCAGATTATGATCTCAAGGTTGTGGGATCGAGCCCCTTGCCAGGCTCTGCATTGCAGCTTAGAGTCTGCTTGTCCTTCTCTCTATGTCCTCCTTGGGGCTTGCAGTGCACGTGCGTGTGCTCTCTCTCTCTAAAATAAATTTTTAAAAAAGATAATAAATAAATAAATAAAATCTTTTAAAAAACCCTTAGCTAATTTCTAAATAGTATGTATCCATCCATTGCACCAAGAAGTATAAACACTTACTATGTATCAGGCCTTGGGTCCATCATAAGAGCTCAATAAATATTGGTTATTAGTGTTGCTGTTAGGTTCTCATTACGTGTTTAACAAACACCATAGGCTGGAGAGGTGCATAAGAAACCCATGAAGCCATCATAGGGCTTGCAAGATTTTTCAGATGACTTTTAACTTTATTTTCTAATATTTTTCCAATTCTCCACAGTTCCATAAAGACTAACCATTTCATTTGCAGATAGCCCAGCCCTGCAGAGTCACACAGGGCCTCACTCTCAGGAAGTACTAGTATTTGGTTTAATGCTTTGCTCTTGCTTTCTTGAATTTTGCAGTAATTTCTCAAGAAGGGCTCTGCATTTGGTTCTTGGTTTTTGTATTCCACCCCCTGCCCACCACCACTAGGCATTATAAATTATGTAGCCAGTTAAAAATTAGACCGTTATAAATTAGGCTGCCCAGGGCCCTACAACCCAGAATTCATTTAGAACAACTAGGTATTCTCCAGCTACTTCTCAGGCTCTTCTCCCTTTGTTATTTTGGTCTATGTTGCTTTGACTGTAACGAATAGAATTGTCTCAAACCAGCTCAGTTAAAGGAAAGCTTAATGTAAGGAATTGTTCATCAAAATTTAAGGAGGGCACTCCGCCTTGTACAAACCTGAGAGTGAGTATCTCCCTAAATTTTGTACCCCAAAGGCCTCACTTGTCTTAGACCTATTTGAGGCTGCGGTGGTCCTTGATGGAGCACAAAACCCAAGAAGGAAGATACCAGAGAATTAATAAATATACAAGAGTAGGGAATTAAAAATGCAATCTCTTTCATCCTCTAGTCGCCAATAGGACATCCCACTGGCTGAGTCCAAATGGAAATCAGAAAGCAAGGAACCCCTTTCAATGCACCCACTAGAGGTCAACCCAACCAGAAGGCTAAGGGAGGCAAACAGAGACAACCTAGCACAGGTTGGGACCAGGACAGGCAGACAAGTGACTTATCTAGTGATTACCACTATGATGCTATGTACTATGACTAAAGTCTAGTCCAGAAAGACTAAATTACTTTTGAGCCTTGTTTCTTCATTCCTATAATAAAAACAAAACAAAACAAAACAAAGCATTTTTTAAGGTCTGTCCAGATGAGTCAGGATTCAACCTCCTGACAAAGCTAATGCTCAGTGTAGGCCAGCTCGTGTGTGGAAGGTGACCTCCTCAGAGACAGCCATTTAACTGGTTCCTGACAGCTTCAATTATGACTAATGGATCTATTCAATGGCCATCATACCCTGTAATCACGCCAGTTAGGATTTTTACAACCTTTATAGCCTACCCTAATATTTCTCCTTTTCCTTCCCCCGTATTTTTGTTGTATAGATGTTGTTTCATACCAGAACATAAAAAAAAAAGAAATATGAAAACAATAGTTAGCTGTTAGCAATTACTTATCACCAAGAGTATTTTCTTGCAGAGTGTAATAATGCTGCCTGGCACATAAGGCAATTTTGTTTGTATCAATAAACATTCATAAAATGTTTCCTTTTGATTCACATTTCCATCTGAATAGGTTGAGAGGATGTCCTTCATCTTGCTTCCCTTTTTGTATGTAGTTGTTAAAATGAAGTCATTAAAGATCAGATAATTCTGGGATCATATTTTCCCCTTATGACTAAATATTTTAAGTATTCAGTAATGAACTCTCAAATGGAAGAAAACAAAGGGAACTTGGTGATTACAATTTAATGTTTAATTCTAAAAAACACTAAAAAGAGATGCAAATAAAAATGAATTTCCTACCATGTTGAATAAGGAAATGTATTTATTTACAGAAAATACACAATTAAATTATATTTCAGTCAGAAGTTATTAGAGAGATTTGGCTCTCCCTGGAAGAGATACGGAAGAAAAAGTTACACTTCCTTTTCCCTGTCTAAACACATTTAAACCTTCTTACTGGCATTTATAAACAACTGAAAAATATTAACTATTTAGACCTATTACCTATGTCTACAACAGAATGGCCATTTTGATGAATGCAATTAAGGGAGAATTCCTTTTTTATTAGGAAGATGCGTAGTTTGGTTTTTATTCTGGTTTGATTGTTACTGCTGTTCAGGGGTTTTTTTGATTTATTTACTCTTTGGAAGTCCAAGGTTTTCCACATGCACGTTTTCCTTAGCCCGACCCTGAAGCAGTACTTTCTATCACAACAGTGACCATGCACAAAATGTCTTCCGTCGTCCATTGTAAAGCACCTAAAACATACTCAGAATTTCTGTAGTGGTTTCCTAGGTGATTCCTTTTTGTCCTCTCAGGGATGTTCCTGGACCCCAGGCTAGCATTGTGGAATTAGAATGAAAGACTCCATTGTCAGGGAAGTGGCCAAAAGGGTGGGATTAATTTTGATGGGGTTAAAACTCAGGAGATGAGCCATTTATTGGGTACTTTTTCTTTTACAATTTAAATTCTCAATTATAAAATTATATAGCACACATTTAGTCTCTCCAATCTGGGTCAATAAATATGTAGACCTTTCTTTAACCTTAAGCAGTTATCAATGAGAATTATGTAAGACAATTTCAATCTCAAATGAACAAGTGAATGATTTTTAGACACGGCACATGTCCTTTTCACATAAACATGTCTTCAGGGACTGCATAGGATGAACAAAGAAAGAGAAACTAATTATTCGCATAGTATGTTGATTTCAATGGAATTATTGGTAGCTGCAGAGAACCACGGAGGAAATAACAAATTTGCCTAAACATAAAGTGACCTCACATTTAAGTCAAACCCCTATTTTCCTAATGAGAAGATACAAAAGTAGTGGCGTAGCCAGGGCACAGCAATGCGAAAGCACCTGCCTCGGGTGGGCGTGCGGGGCTGGGAGGCGGGGGAGGGGTGAGGAGAGGGTCCCAAACAGATGAGGCTCCACTACTTGTCACCGACAAAATCCAAGGGCAGAGGCGATTGGTGGGAAACAAGAAAAGAATTTATTTCAGTGAGGCTAACACTGGGAAGACAGTGGACTAGCATCTCAAAGACTGTTTCCCAAGTGATGAAAACACATCCGGTTTGGGGCGCCTAGATGGCCCAGTCCGTTAAGTGTCTGCCTTTGGCTCAGGTTATGATCTCGGGGTCTTGGGATGGAGTCCCACATGGGTCTGCCTGCTCAGCGGGGAACCTGCTTCTCCCTCTCCCTCTGCCCCTCCCCCTGCTTGTGCTTGCTCACTCTCTAAATAAAGTCTTAAAAAAGAAAAGGAAAGAAAATACTTCCAGGTTTGCATAAAGAAAATGTGGTACAAAGATCAGTGGGTACATGTGGATAGGCAGTAAATATCAGGTCGATCATTGTCTTGGAGTTAACCATAGATGGGGTCTTGCCGGCTCAGGGCAGTCCTTATTGCCTGAGGGGGTAATTTTGGATCCCATTAGGGAATGCTTTGCCCACCGGGTCTTTTGCCTGAGTTCAGAGATAAATAGGAAAGAAGACTTCATCAATTAGAAAGTTTGAGGTCAAAATGGAGATAGCTGAAGTCCTCTTTCAGTGGAATATATATATATATATATATATATATATATATATATATATATATAATCTTCATTTGTTTTGCCAAATAGAATGCATATTATTTTAGGAATGTTGAAAAAATAGTTTTAAAAAACTCAACTTTTGGGGGCACCTAAGTGGCTCAGTGGTTGAGGCCTCTGCCTTCGGCTCAGGTCATTGTCCCCGGGGTCCTGGGATGGAGCCCTGCATCCAGCTCGTTGCTCAGCGGGGAGTCTGTTTCCTCCTCTCTCTCTCTCTCTCTGCCTGCCTCTCTGCCTCCTTGTGATCTCTGCCTGTCAAGTAAATAAATAAATCTTTAAAAAAAAAAACCTCAACTTTTTACACATACATATTTAAAATGTTACCACTGGGGCGCCTGGGTGGCGCAGTGGGTTAAAGCCTCTGCCTTCATCTCAGGTCCTGATCTCAGGGTCCTGGGATCAAGCCCCGCATCGGGCTCTCTGCTTCGCAGGGAGCCTGCTTCCTCCTCTCTCTCTGTCTGCCTCTCTGCCTAGTTGTGATTTCTCTGTCAAATAAATAAAATATTAAAAAAAATGTTATCCACTATTAGTTTACATATTTTCCTATTCTCATATATTTTCCTATTCGCATTACAGTTTTATTCAAAGTCTTCATGGGTATCTGCAACATCAATTTTTTTTTTCTTAAGATTTTTTTTTTTTTTTTTTAGAGAAAGAGAGAGAGCACACATGCGAGCAGAGGGAAAAAGAATCTGAAGTAGGCTCCACGCTGAGTATAGAGCCCCACATGGGGCTCCATCTCTCAACCCTGAGACCATAACCTTGGCTGAAATCAAGAGTTGGAGGCTTACCTGACTAAGCCACCAGACACCCCTATTTGTTTTTTTAAAGTAATCTCTACCCAATGTGGGGCTCAAACTTACAACCTTGAGACCAAGAGTCGCACACTCTACTAACTGAGCCAGCCAGGCACCCCTCCAACATCAGTATTTTTGTCACCACTAAAACCATTTTTTTAAAAAGATTTTATTTATTTATTTATTTATTTGTCAGAGAAAGAGAGAGAGAGAGAGCAACCACAGGCAGACAGAATGGCAGGCAGAGGCAGAGGGAGAAGCAGGCTCCCTGCCGAGCAAGGAGCCTGATGTGGGACTTGATTCCAGGATGCTGGGATAATGACCTGAGCTGAAGGCAGCCGCTTAACCAACTGAGCCACCCAGGTGTCCCTAAAACCACTTTTTAAATCATAATAATTTTCAGCACACCATCTTTACTTTCATCTAGGTTGCTCAAGACTAAGTATTTACTGAATCTGTATATGAGCTCTAACTGGAAATTTTATTCTAAGCCATAAGTATTTAAGTAAGATTAAATTAGTTATTTTTATTCATGCTATATGTAATATTCATGATCTCCACCAAGTAATCACCTAAAAGCTTAATAATACAGGTAAATAACTTAAACACAAAGTAAATAGTGCAGGATTTTTAACAACAAAAATAGCAGGCTTACGACCTAACCATCCTTACCTCTGATTCCAGTTCTCTACTCACCACCATGTTCAAGTCTGTTAGGTTTTTTTCCTCCTACTGTTTACCTTCCAAATGTTAAATAGGTTATACCAATATTTCTTGATTTTTGAAAAGAAAAGTTGTAGATCATATCCATGGACATCCTACTTTGAAAAATGAGGACTAATCTCTCTTATATCCGTCTCCTCCTGCAAATGTTCTTTTTCTCTTTCTCTCTCATCTCCATCTTTACAATGTATTTGTATCCCCATTTGGGGTTAAATCAATATTCAGTGTTTATATTAATCTAATTTTACTAACATCATTCACAGCTGAATCTATATAGAATATACTGTGTGCACTAGAGCAACAATTTCATTATTGTGTAATATTTAAATTTTTCCTGGCACTAATGATTGCCTCATTTCTTTTCATTTGCTCACTTTTCTTTGTATCTATTACTAATCCATCCTCAAACTCTCAAAGAAAACTGTAAATCTTTTCTTAGAAAATTGTAAATCTTTGTTTAGTATATCCAAATGTGCCAGGTAATCTATAGGTGTCATTTTTTATGGGGACAAATCCCTCCTGAATCTCTTTATCATCCTGATTTCTCTCTATACCAGCTGTACAATGTCATCCTGGGAACAGCTGCCATCCTGAATCATTAGCATTAGCATTATCATCATCAAAAGCTTCTCACTTCTTTCTTCCTGGGGATCATCTTTTCTCTTGCTCCCACATGTTCTTTTTCAGTTTCCATTCTCACTAGCTTTCCTCAGAAAGAAAGATTAGGGGAACCTGGGTGGCTCAGTTGGTTAAGTGGCTGCCTTTGGCTCAGGTCATGACCCCAGGGTCCTGGGATCGAGTCCTGCATTGGGCTCCACACTCCTCAGAGAGTCTGCTTCTCCCTCTCCCTCTGCCTGCCACTCTGCCTACTTGTGCTCTCTCTCTCTCCCAAATAAATAAATAAAATCTTTTTTAAAAAAATAAAGAAAGATTAGGAGGTAAATTCTTTGCAATCTTGCATTCTGAAAATATTACATATTATTTTTCTTATATTGACTGATAGTTAGCTAGGTATAGAACTTTGGGGGCCTACAGATAGGCTTATCAATTTCTGCTTTGGTATTTTCACTTTTTGAGTCTTTTTTTTATTCTCTCAGTATTTTTATAATACCCTGTTTGTATTTTATGAATACAATAATGTATCTCTCTGAAATATTTCTTATTGCATAATTGTTTTTATCATTCTCTCTGAATTATCTTTAGTTCTCTCAGTTATTTTTTGTTTGTGTTTGTTTGTTCCGATGTACAACTGCCTCCAGCTTCTGAATAACTCTGGAGTTTTCTGTCTTTGGGGTGGTTTTCTTTTTTCTTTTTTGGCTTATCCACTTACGTGTTGGCATTCCCGGTTCAGTTCTGTTGTATAAGATACTACTCACCATTTTTCAGTGCTCAAAATGTTATTGCTACCTCTGATCCGTTGTCCTCACCTCTCCTGTGTTTTGTCCTTGTGATTTTTTTTTTTAAGATTTTATTTATTTATTTGACAGGCGAGATCACAAGTAGGCAGAGAGGCAGGCAGAGAGAGGAGGAAGCAGGCTCCCTGCTGAGCAGAGAGCCCGATGTGGGGCTCGATCCCAGGACCCTGGGATCATGACCTGAGCCAAAGGCAGAGGCTTTAACCCACCGAGCCACCGAGGCGCCCCAGTCCTTGTGGTTTTCATATACCATTTTATTCCTTTACTGCCATTTCCATTGGTGTTTTCTGGAAGTGGCATAGAGAAATTCATGTCTTTGCTCCCTCAAATTTAACAGGAAACCTGTATTTCTTTTTAAGGGGATCTTATTTCAAAAAGTCTGTTTTAAATGACAGTGCTTTCAATTTGGGGTCATACCCTCCCACACCAGGAATAATGACTATGGCAAATCTGGCTAAGTTTCTTGGTCTCCTTTTTAATTTTTTTTTAAATTTAAGCTTATTCTGGTACTGACTTCTTTAAGGATCCCAAACTCGCATTTACTTAAGTAACTTTAAGCCAATGGCTCTTCAAAACACATGCACACTGGGTGGCTCAGTTGGTTGAGTGTCTGACCCAGTTTTGGCTCAGTTATGATCTCATGATTTGTGAGATTGAGCCATATATTGGGCTCCACACTCAGTGAGGAGTCTTTTTTTTTTTTTTTTAATATTTTATTTATTTGACAGAGAGAAATCACAACTAGGCAGAGAGGCAGGCAGAGAGAGAGGAGGAAGCAGGCTCCCCGCGGAGCAGAGAGCCCGATGTGGGGCTTGATCCCAGGACCCTGGGATCATGACCCGAGCCGAAGGCAGAGGCTTTAACCCACTGAGCCACCCAGGTGCCCCAGTGAGGAGTCTTCTTAAAGATTCTTTCCCTCTGTCCCTCCCCGACTTGTGAGCATGCACCCTCTCTCTCTCTCTCAAATAAGTAAATAAGCCTTTATTTAAAAAAAAAAAAAAAAACATGGACGGTGGAGCATGTGGGTGGTACAGTCGTTTAAGTGCCTTTGGTTTCAGTTCAGGTCGTGATCTCAGGGTTGTGAGATTGAGCTCAGGTCAGGCTCGATGTTCCATGGTGACTCTGCTTGAGATTCCCTCTCCCTGCTCCTCCTGCTTGTACTTTCTCTCTCTCAAATAAATAAATAAATCTTTTTGAAAAAGTGCTTTTTAATTCAAGTAACATGATTGAGACATTTTTTATATAACACAAGAAACTATGAAAACTTAAATATAGAGCAATTCATTCTAATCCAAAAGAGAATTGTGGGGAAAGAATTTCATCTTACTGAGGGCATATATTTTATTTAAAATATATTTCAGGGACACCTGGGTGGCTGAGTCAGTTAAGCATCTTCCTTTGGCTCAGGTCATGATCCCAGGGTCCTGGGATGGAGTCCCACAGCCAGCTCCTTGCTCAGCAGGGAGCTGCTTCTCCTTCTACCTGCCGCTCCCCCTGCTTGTGCATGCACTCACTCTCTGACAAATAAATAAATAAAATCTTAAAAAATAATGAAAGAAAATGAAATAAATATATTTCAAGTCTATTCTAGATAATGGCAGATGAAGACCTAGGAAAAGCAAAGGGAATAGAGATTTCTTCCCTTCAAAAATAATTTTTTAGGGGCGCCTGGGTGGCTCAGTGGGTTAAAGCCTCTGCCTTCAGCTCGGGTCATGATCCCAGGGTCCTGGGATCGAGCCCCACATCGGCTCTCTGCTCAGCAGGGAGTCTGCTTCCTCCTCTTTCTCTGCCTGCCTCTCTGCCTATTTGTGATCTCTTTCTCTATAATAAATAAAAATCTTAAAAAAAAATAATTTTTATTCCTTTCTCCTGCTTAAGCTTGTATTTTCACACCTTTTACCAGCATACTTATTCATTTTCTTTCTTTTACTCTCATATTTGTGGAATTAACCAATTTTATACACGATCATAAGCATATGCACACGTGTTTGATCTTCTGCTGGCACAATACAAACGACAATTCTGAGGAAGTACCTTGACTGTCCTGCCATCCTTACATTCTCCAGTAAGGTGAAGAGATAACTTAGTTGATTCTACAGGGACTGAAGATGAAGAATTGGGCTTTATTAACTTGAGCCAATGTGAGTCAGGGCAATATTAATCATAACCTCCCAGAAAAAAGAAATGTTAAAGTTTGCTGTTTGTGTTTTTTGCTGCTATGTCTATCATCACTATCATAGTCTTCTACTGGGAGAACTGTGCAATTATCCTAGGCCCTTGGACCTCTTGGAGTCATACTCAGTCTCAATAAAACTACAAGTAAGGTTTTTTTTTTTTTCTTTAACAGTCCCTAAGCCAGTAACTCAAGGTCTACTGAACCTTTAGCAATCAATATGCCTACCTAATCTAGCAGAATACCTCATATTGGGATACTCTGCCAGGCTTTATCACTTTCCTTTTGTAATTTAGTTAACTAACATTGTCACCAGTTCACACTCCATAAAGCAGAGTATCAGTTTTACCATTTTTCTGCTTAAAAAAAACGCAGTATTCTCCTTTATGCATAGCATCATGTAAAATCTTCTCATCTCCTCTTGGTGTTTTAAAAATAGCTCTGGGGTGTCTGGATGGCTCAGTCAGGACAGCATGTGACTCTTGATTTTGAGATCATGAGTCTGAGCCCCTCACTGGAGGCAAAGTTTACTTAAAAGTAAATAAGGGGCGCCTGGGTGACTCAGTGGGTTAAAGCCTCTGCCTTCGGCTCAGGTCATGATCCCAGGGTCCTGGGATCGAGGCCCTCATTGGGCTCTCTGCTCAGCGGGGAGCCTGCTTCTTCCTCTTCCTGCCACTCCATCTGCTTGCACTCTGTCTCTCTCTAAAATAAATGAATAAAATCTTTTTTTTAAGGAGAGCCTGGGTGGCTCAGTGGGTTAAAGCCTCTGCCTTTGGCTCAGGTCATGATCCCAGGGTCCTGGGATCGAGCCCCGCATCGGGCTCTCAGCTCAGTGGGGAGCCTGCTTCCTCCTCTCTCTCTGCCTGCCTCTCTGCCTGCTTGTGATCTTTGTCTGTCAAATAAATAAATAAAATCTTTTTTAAAAATCTTTTTTTTAAAAAGTAAATCAACGAAAAGTAAATAAAAATAGCTTTATTAGGATAGATGTCATGTACAAGAAACAGTATATACTTAAAGTGTGCAATTCAATAAGTTTTGACATGTGTATACACTCTTGAATCCATCATCACAATTCAGATATCATCTTGGCATTTGAAGCTTGGTACTATATGATCTCATCTTTATGGGATTTGACTCTTGGTGCTTATTTGCCTTATTCTTCTTGAATATATTATAAACTATTTTTTAAAGATTTTATTTATTTGAAAGAGACAGACAGAGTGAGAGAACAAGAGTAGGGTGAGGGACAGAGAGAGAGGCAGACGCCCCACAGAGCAGGGAGCCCTATGTGGATCTTGATCTGGAGACTCCAGGATCATGGCCTGAGCTGAAGGCAGACACTTAACCGACTGAGCCACCCAAGTGCCCGTATTATAAACTCTTTAGAATGACAGAGGGAGTCTTACTCAAAGTACTTTATAAATGATACACACTCAAAAAGAATAACTGTTTTTATTGAGGTCTGATCTTCTGAATCTTTAAATAGAATCAGTACTAATAGAACTATTGTTACTTTTTCCTCCTTTAATAAAGTAGATATTTCTATGATCATCATAGATGTCAGATCACTTGGTCAATATCCTACCACAAATAGATATGAATGTAATATGATAAAATAAATAAAATTTCATTTCATACTCCTAGGCCTATACATAAATAAAAAAGAATTTATTTTATTTTATTAAGTAATCTCTACACCCAAAATGGGGCTCAAACTCACGACCCCCAGATCAAGAGTCATATGCTTTTCCTACTGAGGTATCCAGGTGTCCCTAAAAGAACTTTTAGAAAAGAAAACAGGGGTGCCTGGGTGGCTCGGTCATTAGGGTCTGCCTTTGGCTCCGTCATGATCCCCGGGCCCTGGGATCAAGCCCGGCATCAGGGTCCCTGCTCAGTGGGAGGCTTGCTTCTCCCTCTCCCACTGCCCCTGCTTGTGTTCCCTTTCTCGCTGTCTCTCTCTGTCAAATAAATAAATAAAATCTTTAAAAAAAGAAAATAAAAGAAAACATACCTCCGTGGAATTTAAATTACATTTTCTTCAGAATCTCGAAGGAAAAAACAAGGTCTCATATCTTATTTCATTAATAATTAATAATATTTTTACTGCTTGAGAAGTACTTTGAAATTTATTGTCTCATCTGATCTCATCAAGATAAAATAACAATACAAATAGGTAACTACTAAATTTTTTAAAAACATCATCCACAACTGATTTACTTTATGATGTTAATGAAAATTAGAAAGATATGTAATTCCTATATGTTTATTTTCCAGTACGAAGATTAGGGGAAAATATCATACAAAATAAATTTGGTAAGAATACTTGAGATGATTTTTAACACTAAATGTGTTTTAGAAAAATAGAAAATATGGAAGCCTGAATGAAAACTTTTTCCGTAAATGCTGATAGCTAAGGGATTTTCAGGTTTGAGGTTACTCATTGCTCTCTTCAAACCACAATTTACGTGGTCTTTTCTTTTTTTTAAAGATTTTATTTATTTATTTGACAGACAAAGATCACAAGTAGGCAGAGAGGCAGGCAGAGAGAGAGGAGGAAGCAGGCTCCCCGCTGAGCAGAGAGCCCGACGTGGGGCTCAATCCCAGGACCCTGAGACCACAACCCGAGCTGAAGGCAGAGGCCTAACCCACTGAGCCACACAGGTGCCCCAGGTCTTTTCTTCTCTTTCTTTTCTTTTAAAGTAAGATCTAAGCCCAGCAAAGCCCAAGTAGGGCTTGAACTCACCAACCTGAGATGAGGTCGACCTGAGCTGAGATCAAGGGTGGGATGCCTAACCACCTGAGATGCCCCCAAACCACAATTTTAAAAGCATTCTGGTAATATTATTCAAACGCTGATTAGACTGTGAGTTCTTAGAAAACAGGACCTGTGTCTTAAAATAGTTTCTGACACAAAACATGTAATCAATTTTTATTGAATGATTAAGGCCATGTTGGATGAGAGATTTCAACCAAGGGATCAATTTAGTGTTTGTGTTTGTGTGCATACACACGTATGAACATGTGATAAGTAAGGTAGACTGTTGGTATAATATTTCATCAAGTGAAGGAGTTCCTTTTAATTTACTTTCATTTGTAAGCATCCATTGTTCCAACAACAACAAAAAACTTTTTGTTACATGGTTATTTTGCTTGCTGAGAACAAGATACATCATATGTGCTGTTATTAGAATTGTTATTAAAAGGTTATGTTGAGGATGTTGGGGATGTAATGTACAGGGTGGTGACTATTATTGCATATTTGGAAGTATATTAATCCATATTTGGAAATTGCAAAGTCCTTATCACAAGAAAAAAATTGTATAACTATGCATGGGGTCAGATGTTAATTAGATTATTGTGCTAATCATTTTGCAATAGATATAAATATCAAACCATCTTATACACCTGAAACTAATACTAAGTAAAAATGAAAGGGAGGGGAAATATGATGATGGCTTACAAATATGATGCTATTTTAATTATTCCTTTAAGTGTAAACTTCTTGGGTTTACACTTGTTGGGTTTGCTGTTACATATCATTCCCGTTGGAAATAAAATTTTTGGAATGTTACCAAATACATGTGCTTCACGGATTAGGCTCTCCAAGGGCTGACTCTGAGAAGATGTTCACAGAGCAAGAGGTTTATAAAAGATAAACTCTGGTCAAAAGTCAGGGCAGGAAGCGGAATTGAACAGAGGGAAGAGTGGAACCCAAAGCTAGCCCGATGAAACCTCCTGCCAGCCTGTCCGGGAACTCAGGAGCCAAAGCTGCCCTTCAGAGCTGTTCCTTGTAGGGCTTTGCTTGGCTCTGATTTCACTCTCCTTGCAACACAGTTATTGGATAACTACCTGCCTACCTCTTAGAGAAGACCAAGAGCATCAAGCTTTACTCCACCAACTTCCAGCTGCTATTGTCAGACTCTCCAGCTGTGCTCTGATATGACTTCTTTTTTTTTTTTAAGATTTTATTTATTTATTTGACAGACAGAGATCACAAGTAGGCAGACACGCAGGCAGAGAGAGAGGAGGAAGCAGCAGAGAGAGAGGAGGAAGCAGGCTCCCTGCTAAGCAGAGAGCCCGATGCGGGGCTTGATCCCAGAACCCCGGGATCCTGACCTGAGCCGAAAGCGGAGGCTTTAACCCACTGAGCCACCCAGGTGCCCCTTCTTCTTCTTTTTTAAAAATATTTTATTTATTTAATTGACAGAGAAAGAGAGAGCACAAGCAGAGGAAGCAGCAGGCAGAGGGACAAACAGTCTCTCCAGTGAGCAAGAAGTCCGATGCGGGGCTGGATCCCAGGACTCCAGGACTCCAGGACCCCAGGACCATGACCTGAGCCAAAGTCAGCTGCTTAACCAACTGAGCCACCAAGGTGTTCCTGAATTTTCCTTCTCTAGTCTCTTCAAACACATCCCTGCTATGGAATTTTCCCTCACTGTCTTAAACCTTCCCCCTTCTGCTGATTCATCTCCCAAGGTCTATGAACATGTTCAACCACTTCCTTCTTTATGTCGCCTTTCTTTTCGCATGTCCCTCTAGTCTGTTCTAAACTTTTTCATCGTCGTCCCAGCCACGATTCTTCACTTTTTGCTCTGCATGCTCTTCTTCTGGCTTACTTTTCAAATCACGGACTTCTGACCACTCTCCCTCAAAACTTCACTGAAAAGACATTAGCTGGGGCTGTTGATTACTTCTTGCTTTTTGCATGCACTGAACACTTTTCTGTCTCTGTTACTTGACATCTCTGCGGCAGTGACACTATTGACCACATGGTCTTACCCTGGTCTCCCTTCTCCCTTCTTCCATTCTGAACAAACTGTTGCTGTCTGCTTGGGATCTTCTTTCTCATTTCTTTCTTTTTTTTTTTTTAAATGAGAGAGAGAGAGAGAGCACACGAGAAGGAGGAGGGTTAGAGGGAGAAGCAGACTCCTTGCTGAGCAGGGAGTCCAACTCAGGACTCCATCCTAGGACTCCAGAATCATGACATGAGCGAAAGGCAGATGCTCAACCAAGGTGAAACACCCAGGTGCCCCTGGGTTTTCTTTTTCTACTGATGCCCTACATGTTAGTGTTTTATCAGACTTTATCCTTACCTCTTCGCTTCTAACTCTATGGAGATCTTCTCTATAAGGGATCTCAAAGGTCTTCCCTAATTTTGACTACAGACTATATGTAAAGGCAATTAACTCAGTTGTTAAGATACACACTCAAAAACCAGACTGCGTGGGTTCATGGCCTGGCTCTACCCTTCCTAGCTGAGAATAACCTTGGACAATATCTCTGTGCCCCCACCTTTAAGATGAGCATGATAATAGTATCTACGGCATAGGGTCATTGTAAGGATATGGTGTTACTATATGCACAAGTTTTGGAACATTGCCTGGCCCAGGCACCACAAACCCATCCGTGCTTTCAGGATGTATGGCTTTCAGCCAATCACACCTTCATTTTTCAAACATGGCGTTTGCACATGGATTTGAACCAGTGCATTACAACCCAATTGTCTCATTCCACTTTAGATTCAAGGCTACTGTTCCAACTCATTGAGGGAATGGTCTGATGCCTAAAGAAAGAAAGTCTTACTAGAAAACATACTTGGTTTCCTATGTACCTAAGTCCACAAAGGGATTAATTTGGGGACCTCTATAGTCCTGAGAAATCTATTTCTTACTTACCAGAATCCTTAGTAACCAGAAACCCACAAGACACAATTTTACCCCAGTCTGAGCAAGTGCCCAATTTGATGCAGACATAATAATCTTCGAGGTTTTCATTAGTTGTAAACATAGGTGGATCTGATTGCCTTGTGATTACTAGGAGATCTCGCCAGGAGGAAACTTTCAAAATGTTTATTTTGTTACCAGTATAAGTTTCTCTTACCCTGTTGTGTCCTTCTCAGGAAGAGGTTATGTCATATTTCTTTATTTTCTAAATCAGAATACATTAGGATGGTCAAATCATCTTTTGAGGCATTTCCCCACCCTAATCTCTTAGCCCAGGGTCCCTGAGTGGTGACTGCTTCCTCTGTAGCATAAAGCTGTTGAACACACTAGTCTCTCACCATTGGAAAGGGCAGCCAGGGATGCTTGCTCCAGGGCAGGGAGGGGCAGGAGGGTACCACAGCCTGCAGACCCAGCAAGGGACCTGGGAGCCCCAGACCATGCTGACAGTGGCAGGGCCTGTTCCCAAAGCCCTGCCACTAGGGCTTTTTGTGACATCCAGAAAACTAGGTCTTTTTGTGACATCCAGAAAACTCTCAGAGACCTGAATATTATCTGGTTGCCCAGTTTCCAAGGAGACTTGTTCTGAGGGCCAGTTGCAGTCTTTTCCTAGAAGAGCAAAATCCATAAGTCTAACAGAGAAGAGACAATTACCTTTCCTTTACCTACCCCCCTCTTTTTTTTGCTAATGAGACTGGATCTGGAAAAAGAGAAGAGACTTAAATCATACCTCTGTGGTTCTTTCTGAAGTTGAGTTTACAGTTGGTTCACTATTAGGAGATATAATTTTTTAAGCAACCAAACTTTTTTCTTTCAAGAAAGATACCCAATTCTGATTTTATTTTATTTTATTTTATTTTTTTTAGATTTATTTATTTGACAGACAGAGATCACAAGTAGGCAGAGTGGCAGGCAGAGAGAGAGAGAGAGGAGGAAGCAGGCTCCCAGCTAAGCAGAGAGCCCGATGCGGGGCTCGATCCCAGGATCCTGGGATCATGACCTGAGCTGAAGGCAGAGGCTTTAACCCGCTGAGCCACCCAGGTGCCCCTGATTTGATTTTAAAAATAAAGATTTTATTTATTTATTTGAGAGCGAGAGATCACAAGATGCGGGGAAGTATAGAGGGAGAAGGGGGTCTCCCTGCTAGGCAAGGAGCCCCATGCAGGACTCGATCCCAGGGCCTTGGGATCATGACCTGAGCTGAAGGCACACACTTATGACTGAGCCATGTGGGCACCTCTAACTTGATTTTAACAAACTTTATTTTGTAAACCTTCTGACCACTGCCACACCCTCAGTATCTGAAAAGGGTTACTTGCTCATTCCCTTTTATTATTTGTGTACATTTCATAGAGTCCTTTTCCAGACTGCAATCTCCCTAATAACTGAGAGCTAGTTTGTTTCCTGTCCTACCATAGCCTCAATGCCTGGTATGGCATTTAGTGATAGCCAGTACTCTTAAGCATTTTAATCAAAATGCATTAAGTATTAGAATCAAGCTCAGATATTCTGGTCAAAAAAATGAAGGAAGGAGAAAAGCAGGTAATCAGCCAAAAAGGTAAACCATCAGAATAAAAAATAAAATTTTAGAGGTTTCCCAAGGTTCTTATGTTGAAAGTAATAATGAATATGAAATAGTATAATTCTCTTCTCTATAGACTGTTGTATCTCACCTACAGATTCTGTGTAACCAGAACCCCGCAAATTTAAAACATTTCTTCAAGAGCAGAATTTCACTGCTAATAGAGCCAGTTCTAGAACAGGGCCTCACCTGTTTTAGCCCGTTGGTGTATACTTCATCATTAACACTATACTAATTTATTCAATGCTATTGCTAATAAACAGATTAATGAATATCCTTGATAGAATATAAGAAATACGTGATTCTTATTCTACTTCACCAGTAGAAATGATAATATACTGGATGTAAAATAGTGAGATATCAAATAGAGGATAACTCATATATGTAAAATGGTAGTGGGGAGTGCCTGGGTGGGTTTTTCATATATTCTCAGAGCCCAGGAATGAAAACAAATGACATGTTAAGTCAAAGAATTGCCAACTATAGGACCAGCTAGGTCCACATAGGAACTGACGAATGCCAATCAGGAGAGAAACAGAACTGGGGGGGTGGGGAGGGGCAGTGACCATTCCTTTCCCCTTCCACTTCCTCACCTTGGTGGAGATGGGATAGATGTTCCAGGCCAGATGTTGCTGGAACAGGAAGAAAAGTGTCAGAGGGAAGGAGGTGCATAGCTGAAAGCAGGAGTGACAGAAAGGCTGACTGATTTCTCACCATTTGAAAACTCACTATCTAAATAAATAGTATTTACAGCTGTGCAATGTAATAACATTTTATCATTAAAAAGAGAAGACAGGGGTGCCTGAATGGCTCAGTCAGTTAAACATCTGCCTTTTGGCTCAGGTCCTGATCCCAGAGTCCTGGGATAGAGTCCCACATCAGACTCCCTGCTCAGCAGAGCCTGCTTCTCCCTCTTCCTCTGCCCCTCCCCTTGGCTTGTGCACTCTCTCTCGAATAAATGGATAAAACCTTAAAAAAAGAGAGAGAGAGAAAGAATGCAGTTTTATGTGTACCGATAGGCTTCAAGACATAGTAAGTTGGGGGGAGGGGACAACATATAGAACATATAGAACGATGTATGTAAAATGCTATCATTTCCCAAAAAATATATATTTATATACATATATGCTTGCATACACATAGAGCATATCTGGAAGGATATTTTAAACTTGGGAACCTTAGGGGAAATGGACAATGCAAGACTTCTAGGTGATGCCACACAGGTTATATACCTGGGGTATCCATCACATAAGACCTTGCTGTTCAGCTGCCTGGGTAGCTCAGTCATTAAGTGTCTGCCTCTGGCTCAGGTCATGATCCCAGGGTCCTGGGATCGAGCCCGGAGGTGGGCTCCCTGCTCCGAGGAAGGCCTGATTTTCCCTCTCCCACTCCCCCTGCTTGTGTTCCCTCTCCCGCTGTGTCTCTTTCTATCAAATAAATAAATAAAATCTTAAAAAAAAAAGAAGTGTTCAGAGCAAAACTCAAACTATATTAAAAAAAAAAAAGACCTTTCTGTTCAAAATGTGGTTCACAGACCAGCAGCATCAGCGTCACCTGGGAACCTGTTGGAAAGGCAGAATCTCAGTTCCTACCCTGCACTTCCTGAATGGTGACCTTGGGCTAAGGAAGACCTCCAGGTGTTTCCTATTGCGTTAAATCCTGAGAAATACTGATCTAAATGACAGAGACTAGAGAGGACTAGAATGGTGTAGTATATAACCTGCATAACCAAGAGGGAAGGAAGGCCCCATGTGTAAGGGATGGAAAGAAGTCTCTTTACTCTAGAGTCTTTACGTACGCGTCACGTGGTACAAAAAGATTTCTAGATATTGTAAAATAAATAAAGTGAGCAGGACTTTTCATCCTCAAGGGACTGGTTTTAGTAATTGAAAGTGACTGAAAATGATGGTTATGAAATCTGATACTGTTGAGGAAATTCGCTGTGACGAATAGCAGTTCCGCTTAGCACAGTGGCGGCAGATGTGGGAAGATAGAACGTATCATGTTTCTATTTCAGGGACGTGACATCAGTCACGCCAGGCATGAATTTAGTTTAAGAACTTTTTTTTTTTTTTTTTCCAAGAAGGCACCATACCTTGGGTGAAGCCCCTCGAGGGGCTTGAACTCACAACCTTGAGATCAAGACCTACAGCAGAGATGAAGAGTCAGATGCTTAACCAACTGAGCCACCTGGGTGCCCCAGTTAAACAACTTTTGAAGATAAACTAATATTTGGAACATCCAGGTAATGTGTTAGACTTTCCAAACAGGAGATGAATGTCTAAAGCCTTCTGTTCTACCTTCCAGTTGCCCCATCTCCTGCTCTCCAGGACTGGACTTGACTTTTCTTTCTTTCTTTCTTTTTTCTTTCCTTTTTGTTCTTTCTTTTAAAGACATTTATTTATTTATTTATTTATTTATTTATTTATTTATTTGACACAGAGAGAGACAGTGAGAGAGGGAATAGAAGCAAAGGGAGTGGGAGAGGGAGAAGCAGACACCCCACTGAGCAGGGAGCCCAATATGGGGCTTGATCCCAGGACTCTGGGATCATGACCTGAGCTGAAGGCAGTGGCTTAACGGCTGAGCCACCTAGACACCCCTCTTTGGAACTTTTTTTTTTTTTAAGATTTTATTTATTTATTTGTCAGAGAGAGAGAGAGAGATCACAAGCAGGCAGAGGTGGAGAGAGAAGCAAGCTCCCCGCTGAGCAGAGAGCCGGATGCGGGACTCGATCCCAGGACTATGAGATCATGACCTGAGCCGAAGGCAGCAGCTGAACCCACTGAGCCACCCAGGCATCCCTCTTTGGAACTTTTCACCTGTACTGCCACTTGTGAGTTTGCACGAGATTCAAATTTGCCTTCAGAAAAGAATCATAATTGAGCCTTGGACTTACTTTGTCAGTTCAACAGCAAGCAAATACTACTGTGTAAGTGAGAAATGGGGAATAACATTTTGAAATCTAATTGTGGTCACACTTTGGAATTGGTGGTATATTCACATGACACAGAAAGTATGAAGGGGTACTCAAGAGAAAGTTCTTCTCTACATCTACTTCCCAGCTATGTTGTTTCATTTTCTAGAGGCATACAGTACAAAGAGCGTGTGGGTATCTTTCTGGAGATCATTCCTACATGAAAAGACAATTTGCATTTATTTTTTCCTCCTGTTTTTGCCGAAGGATAGCAAGTTATGCGTGCCATAGCCTGATTTCTCTGAACAACACTGGGTCATGGAGCTCAGTCCCTGCCACATAAAGAGCATCATCATAGCTGCTGTATCCCAACAGAGAGGTATACTATCTATTGATTTCATCTTCTGGTTTTGCAAACAATGCTCTAATGAGTAATCTATTTCATACATCATTTCATACATGAGTGCATAAAGTCTGGGATAAATTCCCAGAAGAAGACCTGTTGGGGTTGGGTTGCATTGTTAATTCAGTGAGATAGTGCCAAATTGCCAATTTATACTCAACTAGAAATATATGAGAGCAAATTGTCTAAACTCACCTTTAGATCTTTGGTAATATGATAATTTAGAAGTGATGTTTTCATTTGCATTTCTGTTTTTGTGAATAAGATGAAGCAAGCATCATTTTATACGTTTATGGGTCATTTGCCTAGGATCTTACTATCTGGAACCAGTGGGCAAAAAATCCTCTTTTCTTTTAGGTAATGGAAATCTGTGAGGTCAAAATACACAGATGTTAGAGATGAGAGACAAGCAATGGTGAGAGAGAGAGCCTGAAAGACGCATGGGTGTTTCTGAGTCCAGGGATCCCATCATCCCCGATATCAGTCCTGTCTCTTTTTCCTGAAACTTAATTCTCTTCTCTTAATTCTATAAGTTTCCTCAATGTCCTTCCAATAATTTCTACTGCTTCCCTCTTTTTTTTTTTAGTAACGAAAGAATTAAGATTAATAGGTAGAAGTCAGATTGTAATTGGTTTAAAAATGAATGATATAAAACACCTCAGAATAACCATAATAAGAAATGGACAGGAGTGATATAAATAAAACTACAAAATTTTACTGAAGAACATAAAAGAAGACTTGGATAAATGGGAAGTCCTACCATGTTCCTAGGTAACAATGACTATTATAAAGATGTCAGTTCTTTTCAAATTAATTTATAGGTTTAAGGCAACTCCAATCAAAATCCAAATAGGAGTATCTTTTGAAGCTTGAAACGGTGATTCTAAAATTGATTAGCTAGAAAAAATAGAGAAGAGCCAAGACATTTTTTTAGAAAGAAAATGGATGAGGGGAATAATGAGTACCTACTGAGTGCCCCCCCAGCTCAAAGGATTTAATAACGGTGACTCGGTGTCCGCCTTTCCTGTTCAAAGTAATCCTGACATCTGAGCACAGTTGATTGGTCCATGGATATTCTCCCTTTTGCTTAAAGTAATTTTAATACACTTTTCTTAGTTTTTTTTTTAAGGTTTTTTTTTTATTTGTCAGAGAGAGAGAGAAAGCAAGCACAAGCAGAGAGAACAGTAGAGGCAGAAGCAGGATCCTCACTGAGCAAGGAACCCAATGTGGGACTCCATCCCAGGACTCTGGGATCACAACCAGAGTCAAAGGCGGACACTTATCCAACTCAGCCACCCAGGAGTCCCACACTTTTGTTAGTTGTAACCAGAAGTGTCCTAATGCAAGGATTTGCACCACAATGTATCAAAAGATATTAAAACAACACATGAGGGGCGTCCGCGTGGCTCAGTGGGTAAAGCGTCTGCCTTTGGCTCAGGTCGTGATCTCGGAGCCCTGGGATGGAACCAGAGAGCATTTAGGAAACTATTTACTTGTTCTTGAGTTGAGGAAAAATTGTCTAAGCATAAAATCAATTGAAATCAAAAAGAATCAAAGACTTAACTCCATGAGAAATTTAAAAGTAATCATCAGAAATTGAAAAGTAAATTATAAAGGAAAAACATCTAACAAAAAGCAAGTAGTAGTTTAAATCAATAATGAAAATGCTGAAACTTCAATGGGAAAAAGTGCAATGACAATGTATAGACAAATCTCAGAAGCAGAGATATCAAGTGAAACAATTCACAGTTAATAGTTATAAAACAAGGTATCAATGACATATCATTGTATACTATCAAAAAATGAAGACTGTAAAATTGATAAAATTTGAGGTTGATGAAGTTGTTTCCAAAATAAGCCCAATCATATACTCCTATTCGAAGTCTAAATTGATATAGATAGATAGATAGATATACAGATATCTATATATAAAATGTAATTGGCAACATCCATCAAGAAGTTTATAAAAGGTCCATACTCTTTATTCCAAATTCCCTTTCTAGGGATCTAGCCTACTATGATTATTTTTCTTTAGCCTACTGTGATTACTAAAAGCACAAAATGTAGCTCTTGCCTTCAAAGATGTAAATATGTATGTAAGCATAAAACTGACAGCCAGGGGGGATAGAGGAGGGAGGAAAAGAAAGGAGTGGCATTGAGCCCTTGGTTCCCAGTGAGACTCCTAGAACAGCTCTGTTCCCTTCAGAAACTGTAAACTATTTCAGGACACTTGCACTGAATTCTTCCCTGACCCATCTCCCCCACCTCCCACCTTAGTTTCTGTTCTTGCAAGAAAACTATTGACTAACTTAACTACTTTGGCAGAAATGGATATAGCGTCTTTCTGCTAAATTAATATACCATATAATTTTTGGTAAGAGTACTGATTGCTTTGAGTCATGGTAGTTGGTTCTGGCCCAAGCTTAATTAGTTTGAAATTAAAATAGATCTAATATTGGCACTTTCCAGAGTGTCTACCTAAACACAGTATTAGATTGACAAAATCCTTCATGGATGAGAAGTGTTGGTGAGATTTTTAACAGAGACAAAGCAATGTTTACTAGACCAAGTAGAACAGAAGCAAAAATTAGAAGAAATTTACTGGATTTAGTTCCAATTAGAGAGATAAGACTTGTTCAGGGGGTGCCGTGGGTAAGTGATTATGTTAACCTTTATTGAAACACAATCCATTCCTTGCTGTATGTATCAAGGCCTTTGACACAATTGACCTCTCCTTTCTTTTTTTTTTTTTTAATTTAAAAAATTTTTTAAAAAGATTTAATTTATTTATTTGACAGAGAGAGACACAGAGAGAGAGGGAACACCAGCAGGGGGAGTGGGAGAGAGAGAAGCTGGTTTCCGGCCGAGCAGGGAGCCTGATGTGGGGCTCCATCCCAGGATCCTAGGATCATGACCTGAGCTGAAAGCAGACACTGAAGGACTGAGCCATGTAGGCGCCCCTGACCACTCCTTTCTTGTCTCTTGCCTCAGTCTTCACAATTCCACTCTCTCAGCATGTCTTATTTTTTGCTTTCTCCCCTGGGCTTAAATAATAGTTGGGTTAGTTCAAATAAAGGCTAGAGTCTTGTAACAAGAGACGAAAATTACTTAAACAAGATAATTATTTCTCATGTAATATTTTGCATATGTGCTCCAGGAATAATATGGTGGTCTGGTGGTTAGAGAACCCATTATCCTTTTAACTTATGACATCTGTTTGGATATGGCCCTCATCCATGTGGTCTCAGTTACTTTACTACCATACCGACATTCAAGTTCACGGAAATGGGGGACATGCTTCTTTCCTATAAAGAGCATGGCTAGAAGTTGCAAACATCATTTCCGCTAAATGTCAGAAAGAGAACCCAGTCACATGGCCACAATTAACTCTAAAGGAGGCTGAGACATAGAGTTTCTATCTAGGGAGCCATGTATCCAGCTAGACCTGTATTATACAGAAAGATAACACTCTCTAACACACCTTCTATATACATCGATGTTTACTAAATATTTCTTTAGCCCAGGTTTCTCTTCTGAAATTCAGAACTGATGAGTAAACAGTTGAATAAATATTATATATATACATGTACGTATATATATATATATATACATGTACATGTATATATATATATATATGACACATACATCTTTTTTTTTTTGATTTTTAAAAAAGATTTTATTTATTTATTTATTGGACAGAGATCACAAGTAGGCAGAGAGGCAGGCGGGGGGGGGGGTAGCAAACTCCCCACCGAGCAGAGAGCCTCTCGCAGGACTCCATCTCAGGGCCCAGAGATCATAACCTGAGCTGAAGGCAGACGCTTAACTGACTGAGCCACCTGGTGCACCACACATATATCTTTTTTTTTTTTAAAGATTTTATTTATTTATTTGATAGACAGAGATCACAAGTAGGCAGAGAGGCAGGCAGAGAGAGAGGAGGAAGCAGGCTCCCTGCTGAGCAGAGAGCCCGATGTGGGGCTCTATCCCAGGACGCTGGGATCACGACCTGAGCCGAAGGCAGAGGCTTTAACCCATTGAGCCACCCAGGCGCCCCCACACATATAACTTTTAAATTGAGGTATAACATATATGCAGTGAAGTATGTAAAGTGCACTAATATACATGTTAAACCTTAATGAACTTTACATATGTACTGACCTATTGAAGCACCATCTAGATTAAGACATCCTTCAAAATTCTGTCTTTTCCCACTCAACCATTATTTGTTCTTAGATAATTAAATCAGCCTTCTCAAGGGTTGCATGTGTTGCAATAAATTCACTGATGACTTTTCTTTTCTTTTTTTTTTTAATATTTTGTTTATTTATTTGACAGAGAGATCACAAGTAGGCAGAGAGGCAGGCAGAGGGAGAGGAAGGGAAGCAGGCTCCCTGCTGAGCAGAGAGCCCGATGTGGGGCTCGATCCCAGGAGCCTGTGACCATGACCTGAGCTGAAGGCAGAGGCTTAACACACTGAGCCACCCAGGTGCTCCCACTGATGATTTTTCAATTTCTCTCTCTCTCTATGTTGTATATATACACATATGTATGTATATATGTATACGTATATGTACAACCATATTTTTTTTCTTGCCTCTGGGACCTCACCTCCCCTTTTTTCCTCTTTTTTTCCTTGCTATTACTGCTATAATTCTGATCTCAGTTGAGCCATCACTTTTTATCAAGAAACCCTCTTAGCTGCTGTTATGGAGATTTGCCTAAAAATGTTTGTTAGAGTTATCTTAGCTGGGGAAAAGGAGAAAGAAAACTCATGTTGAATATGTTTTTATTTGGAATATATTGTTTTGGGTAAATGAATTAGAGATAATATTTTACTGGTCAATGAGACCTGGTCACAAAAATATTTTCATTCCTAATATTAGTTTAAATAATGCTACTATAAATTAGCTCTAGCAGCAAATCAAAAATATTAAGCCTTAGCTCCTCTGAGTGGTTCTTAGGAGTAAATAAACAATTGCAAGGCAAGCTCCTATTTATTTTTGACCATTTTGAAGTGTATGACATAAAGTATATAGACACACCTTAGTAAAGTGTGCAGTTTGATGAGTTTTGACAACTGAATATACCTGGGTAACTAATTCCCCAGTTGAAATGCAGAATTTTTCTTTCTTTAATGTCTCGATTTCTCGAGTCAATTTCTTTATGTCTGTAGTCAGTCTCCCCATGAGGCGGCCACTGTTGTGATTTCTATCACAGTCCATTCATCTACATGTTCTTAAATGTCATATAAGTGCAATCATATACATATACTTGTAAAGGTTTGGCTTCTTTGGCTCAATCTATGTTTTTAAAACATTTTTTTAAAAGATTTTATTTATTTATTCGACAGAGATCACAGGTAGGCAGAGAGGCAGGCAGAGCCAGAGGAAGGGAAGCAGGCTCCCTGCTGAGCAGAGAGCCCAATGCGGGGCTTGATCCCAGGATCCTGGGATCATGACCTGAGTGGAAGGCAGAGGCTTTAACCCACTGAGCCACCCAGGCGCCCTCAATCTATGTTTTTGAGATTCTTCCACATTGTTGCATATATGAGTGACTTTTTTTTTCCTTTTCTTTTGCCAAATAGTATTCCCAAGTAGCATATATATTGCAACTTGTTTATCCATTTTATCAATTTAATTGATGAACTTATGGATTGTTTCCTGTTTCTAGCTATTTGGAACATTCCTACATATGTCTTTTTATAAATGTATATTTTCATATCTTGAATGTAATAAAAACCTAAATTTAATAAAATCCAGTTGAATAGATGGATCATAGAATAGGTGTATTTTTACTTTTGTTGTAAACTGCTAATCAGTTTTCAAAAGTGCTGGTAACCACTTCACACACCGACTAGAAATGCCTCTGGTTGTTCCAGTTCACACCCAAATCTGGCATTTGTCAGTCTTTTTAATGTTCATCATTTTATTTTATTTTTTAAAAGACTTTATTTATTTGAAAGAGAGAGAGAGTGTGAGTACATGAGCAGGGACAGGGGCAGAGGGAGAAGCAGACTCCCCCCTGAGCAGGGAGCCTGATGCGGGACTGATCCCAGGATTCTGGGATCATGACCTGACCTGAAGGCAGATGCTAACCGACTGAGCCACCCAGACACCCCAGATGTTTGTCATTTTAGAAGTGTGGAATGGTATCTCATGGTAGTTTTAAATTGCATTGCCTAAAAATGTTGAACAGCGTTCCTAGTTTTCTATTCTGGAGTCCTTAGAGTGTGGCCCTCATTCTCATCCTTACAAAATGGCTGCTGGAGCTTTAGCTGTCATCCTGGCAGAAGGAAGAGCTAAAGATCCAGGTCCTGAAGTCGCGCATCTGTTGAGTCTCTTTCTCCAAAGCCTCCTCCTGTGGCTGGCTTACAATTTAGTGGAAAGGATTATGTCACGTGGCCACTTTAATCTACCTGGAAGGCTGTGGCATAGTTTTTAAAAGCTGGTGCTCGGGGTATCCACTGCTGTGTAACAAACTGACGCAAAACTCAGTGGCTTAAAATAAAAACATGTTGTTGTTGTTTGTTCTTCACAAATATGCCATTTGGGCAAAGCTCAACAGGAACCTCCTATCTGTGTTGCCCTCGACATCATTACAGGAGCAGCTGATGCTGGTTGCAGGCCAAGAAGATTCACACGGTTGGAACTGTGGTTAGGACACCTACACATGACCTTTTCATGTGGCTTCCTGGCTTCCCACACCACGGTGGCTGAGTCCCAAGGGTGAGGGTCGCAAGAGAGACAGACCCAGGTAGACACCATGTTGTCTTTTATGACCAAGGCCTAGAAGTCATACAACATCACTTGAGCTATACTCTGGTCATTGTGGCAAACACAAAGACACACCCCTGGTTAAAAGGGAGGGGAAATCGATTTTACTTTTTGATGTGGCAGTGACAAGATTTGGGAAGAGCATGTAGGATCTTGATATTGGTGTGGCCATTCGGGGAAAATATTATCTCCTGCAACCGGACATGTTGCCTGGCCCTAACAAAAGTGGGATTCTCTAAGCAGGAAGGATGTGGTAAACAGATATTAGGTAGGCAAAGTGAGTTTCTGCCATGTTCCTAGTACATATCAACATTTTTTTTTTTTTTTTTTTTGCTTTGCCACTAGACAGCAATTATCTCCATGAGGACAGCAGCCAGATTTGTCCATCTTGTCAATCATTGATTCTTCATGGTCTAAGGGGGGGAAAGGCCATTTAAAAAATGTCAGTGAATGATTTTTTTTTTCTTTTTGAGTAGGCTCCACACCCAACACGGGGCTTGAACTCATGACCCTGAGATCAAGTGTCGGATGCTTCACTGACTGAGCTAGCCAGGTGGCCCTGTCAAGGAATGATTATTAAACGAAATAAAACTATATAGAAAATATCAGTCACTTAAAAAAAAAAAAAAGAGGAGGGCGGTGATGCCTGGCTGGCTCAGGTGGTAGAGCATACAACTCTTTGATCTTGGGGTTGTGAGTTTGAATCCCACATTAGGTGCAGAACTGATTACAAAAAGAAAAGAAAGGAAAAGAGAAGAAGAGAAAAGAAGAAAAGAGAAAAGAAAAGATAGGTTTTGGAGAAGAAACTCTTGGGGGCGTTGCCTGGCTGGCTCAGTCAGTGGAGCATGTGACTCTTGATATAGAGTTGTATGTTCAAGCCCTACATTGGGTGGAGAAATTACTTAAAGAAAGAAAGAAAGAAAGAAATATAAAAAAGAAAAGAAAAAGAAAAAGAAACCATGACATAAGCATTAGGAAAGAATGAGAAGATTGAAATTTGAAAGTCAATAACCTACAACATGTCTAATAAAATATATACTGAGGATTAAAACGTATTTCCTCCCTCTACATTTTAAAATTGAAAACAAAACAAAACACTACCTCCTCTACTAGAAATCTATGTACACAGGGGGCACCTGGGTAGCTCAGCCAGTTCAGCAGCCCACTCTTGGTTTTGACTCAGGACATGATCTCAGAGTTGTGAGACCGAGTCCCACTTCAAGCCCCATTGCACAGAATCTGCTTGAGATTCTTTCTCCCTCTGCCCCTCCCTCTCATGCTCTTTCTTCCTAAAATAAATAAATAAATCTTAAAAAAAAAGTGGGGGGGGCGCCTGGGTGGCTCAGTGGGTTAAGCCGCTGCCTTCGGCTCGGGTCATGATCTCAGAGTCCTGGAATCGAGTCCCGCATCAGGCTCTTTGCTCAGCAGGGGCCTGCTTCCCTCTCTCTCTCTGCCTGACTGTCTATCTACTTGTGATCTCTCTCTGTCAAATAAATAAATAAATAAATCTTTAAAAAAAATTAAAAAAAAAAAGAAGGTGATGGGGGCACCTGGGTGGCTCAGTTGTTAAGTTGTCTGTCTTCAGCACAGGTCCTGGGATCGAGCCCCTCATCTGGCTCCCCGCTCAGCAGGAGGCCTATTTCTCCCTCTCCCACTCCCCTTGCTTGTGTTTTTTCTCTCTCTCTCTCTGTCAAATAAAGAAATAAAATCTTTAAAAAAATTTTTTTAAATCATATATTAAAAAAGAAAAGAAATCTATGGACACACACAAAGAAACCTATATGCAAATAAATGGCTGTGTGATTATTATGTGGAAAGAAAGATCTCTTAAAAAGGATAAAGCGTGCTTTGGTGAAGATGCCCTTCAATGGACGAATGTATAAGGAAGATATGGTCCATATACACTATGGAGTATTATGCCTCCATCAGAAAGGATGAATCCCCAACTTTTGTATCAACATGGACAGGACTGGAAGAGATTATGCTGAGTGAAATAAGTCAAGCAGAGAGAGTCAATTATCATATGGTTTCGTTTATTTGTGGGGCATAAGAAATAACACGGAGGACATAGGGAGATGGAGAGGAGAAGGGAGTTGAGGGAAAGTGGAAGGGGAGATGAACCATGAGAGACTATAGACTCGGAAAAACAATCTGAGGGTTTTGAAGGGGCAGTGGGTGGGAGGTTGGGGGAGCCAGGTGGTGGGTATTAAGGAGGGCACATATTGCATGGAACACTGGGTGTGGTGCATAAACAATGAATTCTGTTACGCTGAAAATAAATTAAATTAAAAAAAAAGCATGCTTCAGTGAGATGCTCAAAGGCTACTAAGCAGTTCTCATGATTTTTGTATGTATTAAAAAAAAACTGGTTTACAATGCCCAAGTGTTGCCCATTACTTGCCGTTTCTGGGGACTGAGTGGAAACTGCAACTTCCCTAATCTTTTTTTTTTTTTTAAAGATTTATTTATTTTTATTTTTATTTATTTATTTGACAGCGAGAGACAGGAGATCACAAGTAGGCAGAGAGGCAGGCAGAGAGAGAGAGAGGGAAGCAGGCTCCCCGCGGAGCAGAGAGCCCGATGTGGGACTCGATCCCAGGACCCTGAGATCATGACCTGAGCCGAAGGCAGCGGCTTAACCCACTGAGCCACCCAGGCGCCCTGCAACTTCCCTAATCTTGCCTGAACCAGGGATGAGGTCAAGAACTTCTTCATTAGGTAAGCTTTCTCTTCTTCATCTTTAAATACAGTGTTGATTCAAGTGGCTTAAAATCATTCTTATTTTGTTTGATAAGTTTAAATCTTTTCATCATTTTCGGTAGTTTTATAATCCCATTCCAGGAGATCTTCCACTCTTTTTTCTTCTTCTGATCCATTTAATAAGTAGTTTACCATTCGTCCCGTCTTCTCCTGCACATTCCTTAAGACTATGGGACAAATATTCTCCTCCTGCAATCCTTTTAACATGCAAATTTGATTTTGCTACTCCTTTCCTCACACATTGTCAGCACTGAGGAAAGGAAACTTCTTAGCTTGAGACTCAGGGCCCTTCAGGGACTGGCTCCTCATCTCTTTTCACTCTTCCTTCAGGCTACTGAGCTCTCTCCAGTACCTGCTGCCCCACATTGCCTTGTGTCTGCCCTGACAGAGTAACAGACTTCTCTGTTAAATCTTTCCTCCCAATGTCCCTGTCCTTGTCCCTGTGACAAACTCTTTGTCATTTTTCTGTCTCATCTCAAGCATGAACTGCTTGTTCACCCCTTCCCTGACCTCCTTTCACAGACTGGGTGTCTCTTGTGTCTTGGGTTTGAATATCTAAAACTGGATTAAGCCTATTTTTTCCTAAACTTTTCTTCATAGCAAGCAATTTTATAAAAATCTCATTGGAAGAAACCAAACACAATAGTTTTTTTAAAGTGGCATTTATGATTCCTTCCTCTTCCTGTATTTCTGTGTAGGAGTACAGGGATGCCAGGAGAGAGGAAGCATCCTACTCCGTTTTTGACTCTTTCTGTACTTGGTTTTGGCTAAAGAAGGAGCAGACAAGAGAGTGGGGACATTCCTCTTCGAATGCCAGAGTGAAAAAGGCCACAGCTTGGAAGTTCTTCTGAAACAAGAAAAGAATCCCACTCAGCTGAGTGTGGGATTGATTGGGAAGCTGAAGTTTGGACTCTTGCTCTACGGATGGCGCTTCCTATCATCCACCTGCATCCTTCCCCACGTGAAGGAGCTTTTGGGCATATCTTTCCCCATTTGTCTGCGTGACAACCACTCATCTTCTCTGTCCTCTGGTCCCCCTGCCTTGACAGAAGTTCTTTTTTAGTGTGGTGCTTCCACAGTAAGGCTGTTATGATGACTGAAAGGAAAAGGCCGACAGACGCAGCCAAAAGAAAGTTTCCTGAATGGCCATGGCTACAGAAACTTAAGAAAACAGTCAGACAAAGCAGGAAACAATACAGGGTGCTCCCAGCTGGATTTACGGACTTTTCAAGGTCTCCATCGTGCTCATTCGCAAAGCATGAGACTCTTCTCCTTTGCCATTTCCACAGGGAACTTCCCAATCTTCCCCTCGCCTCATTTTCTGGAGACTCAGCAATTGCCGTATCTGTTCTCCATTGCAAGCCATGGATGCCGACAACCCCAGCACACTCTAGAGTGTTAACTGGGCAACTAGATGAAGTGAAGGCAAATTTTCCATGAATAGCATCTTGTAGTGGGCCCAGATTTCAGGGTTGCTTTTGTACGGTCTACCTCTACACATGGTGCTTCCATGTGGTTAACACCTGTACCCTTCCACCACAAATGACAGGACTGTGAGTGTCCGACTCCCACCCATGAGAAGGGCCACTTCTCCTCCACTATAGGGGAACAAGAGGTGTTCATTCCCATATTCTATAGAAGGGAAAGGATGACCGGATTCTAGATTTTCCTTCCCACCTATAGCCTTTTTTTTTTTTTTAAAGATTTTATTTATTTATTTGACACACAGAGAGATCACAAGTAGGCAGAGAGGCAGGCGAGGGGTAGGGACAAGCAGGCTCCCCGCTGAGCAGAGAGCCAGATGTGGGGCTCCATCCCAGGACCCTGGGATCATGACCTGAGCCGAAGGCACAGGCTTAACCCACTGAGCCACCCAGGCGCCCCATCACCTATAGTCTTTTGACTTAAAACTCCCCTTTCAAAATACCGGTTTAAGTTTTGAAGCTTTAACCCTTGGAATTCAAATCTAGAACAGTGCTCTTGGCAAAAAGTTAATGCACTCTTAAATACTTAAGACGAACAAGACCTTGCGGACCCTGGTGGCTCAGTTCAGTGTCTGACTCTTGATTTCCACCCAGGTCGTGATCTCCGTGTTGTGACATCGAGCTCTGCGAGGGACTCCGTGCTCGGGAGGAAGTCAGCCTGAGAATCTCTCTCTGCCCATCCCCCACCAAAGTAAATAAATGAGTCTTTTTTTAAAAATGCAGCTATTTGGGGGCGCCTGGGTGGCTCAGTGGGTTAGGGCCTCTGCCTTCAGCTCAGGTCATGATCTCAGGGTCCTGGGATCGAGCCCCGCATCGGGCTCTCTGCTCCGCGGGGAGCCTGCTTCCTCCTCTCTCTCTGCCTGCCTCTCTGCCTAGTTGTGATTTCTCTCTGTCAAATAAATAAAATATATATAAAAAAAATGCAGCTATTTGAACATTTAAAATGACATAGGTGGCTCCCATTACCTTTCCACTGGACAGTACTAATGGAAAATAGTGGGGAGAAAGGCGGGCGGGGGCAAGGGACCCCGACCTAAGAGGAAATTACCCTTGCAGAGAAAAGACTCCACCCAGTTCTAGGCTTTACAGAAAGTAAGGGAATGGCCTCGGGCATCCTAACTGGGGCCCAAGGGGCTGGCTCAAGGGTCAGTAGGATTTTAAACAAAGAGTTTATCCGACGGCCTCCAGCGTGCCTTGGGGCTATGACAGCCACTGCCCTCCTGCTTCCAGAAGCTAGGAAAGGAGTCCTGGAAGGAGCCCTCCCGCCCTGTCCCACGTGAACAGCTACCTGATAGGTAGATGAGCGCGTGGACAAAAACCTGATTGGCTGACCGACGGGTGGAGAGTTAATCGGAGTAAATAGCCCAACTCTCCTGATCTTGTATGTGTGCGGCCGAAGCGAGCACACGGGCTGGTCTTGTAAAACCCCCGGGACTTAGAAACTGCGAGGCCCACCCTCTCAGAGGTCTTTGCGCGCTGTTGCTCAGCGAACCTTTCCTTGCTGCCCATCACTTCGTGGGTCTACCTCTTCATTCCTCGAAGGGGCGTGACCAAGAACCGTGGACACTAAGAGAAGAGCGATCCTGAAACAGTCCTGTTCCACATCAGGGGTCCGCAAGTGTCCCGGGTAAAGGGCCAGATGGAAAATATTTTAGGCTTCATGAGTCATATGGTCTCTGTCAAGTAACTCCGTTCTGCCCTTGTAGCCCAAAAGCAAAATTAATGAGCTTTGCCCTGTTCCAATAAAACTTTATTTCTAGGGGTGCCTGGGTGGCTCAGTGGCTTAAAGCCTCTGCCTTCGGCTCAGATCATGATTTCAGGATCCTGGGATCAAGCCCCGCATCGGGCTCTCTGCTCCCCGGCAGGGAGCCTGCTTCCTCCTCTCTCTCTCTCTCTGCCTACCTCTCTGTCTACTTGTGATCTGTCTGTCAAATAAATAAATCTAAAAAAAAAAAAAATCAGGTTGAGTCATTAAAAAAAAAAACTTTATTTCTAAGCACGGAAGTTTGAATTTCAAATAATTTTCACATGTCATGACATATACTTTTATTTAAAAATTACAAGTTTCTTCTTTCTTTCTTTTTTTTCTTTAAGCTTAAAGGGCTTCTTAAAGCCTGATTTGGCCTGTTGGCCTTGGTTTACCCACCAGAGGTTACCCACACCTCTTCTGTATAAATAACGGGTTCCTAGGAATAAGATTACCTTCTCTACCCTAGAAATGGTTTCGAGGTTTAGACTGTTGGAGCGAATGAGCAGAACTATAAGTAATTGGACAACGATTACCTAGTCTAATGGAGCAGCCTGGTTTCTGTGTCAGTGGAGTTGGCACTCAGGTATGTGAGCATTGTGTGCCCAGATCTTCTGACCTTTTTTTTTTTTTAACAGAAGAAGAGGGAATTCAAATTTTTATTTAAAAATTTCCAATTAAAAATTTTTAATTACTGGGGCTCCTGGGTGGTCCAGTCATTTGAGGATCTGACTCTTGGTCTGGGTTTGGGTTCTGGTCTCTTGAGCCCCAAAAGGGCTCTTCATTTGGTGTGGATTCGGCCTGAGATTCTTTCCCTCTGTCCCTCTCGCTCATGTTCAACTGCTTGCTCTCTTTCGCTAAAATAAATAAATCTAAAAAATTTCAATTACCAATTTTTCCCCCACTTTTTACATATTTCTCCCATTTTTTGGTGGTTTTGTTATTTGTGAAAATGTATTCTTTCCTGAAAATGGCTTTTAAGTAACTGGTGGATGAGAATTATCATGACTCAACAAGGCCAGACTTATTTTCGTTTTACTGTGATTTTTTTTTTTCAGGGAGAATGAGTACCTGGAAAACTACATGTACTCACTGGAAAAAAAAAATGTGAACTGATTTGGGGGTTTTAAGAATACTACTTTCACCTTTGGTTTAACAGTTACTTTGGGGCCACCTTTATTCCTAATTTAAATATATTTTATATACTACTAACTTAATGATGATTGAGCCGCACATCTTGCTACAATAGAATAAGATGTCTCAATTTGTTATTTTGGGAAAGTCTGCTGTTCCTGAACTCTGCCAGTTGGAGACAACTTCTCCATGTCAAAGAACTTCCTTTTTGAGAAATGTGCTTGGCTCACAATTTCTTATGCTCCTCAATTTTGCCAAGTGGGCTTGCTTATACCCAAGAGTTAAATCATCTTATCTTTGACATTAAGGAATGGTTTAGCCAATTTACATTTAGGTCAACACTTTTAAAAGGAAAAAAGTCTGCTAAGACTGATTTAGTACTGCTTTGTAGCATTTTTCATATATATTCATATGAGTTCAATGAACTCTTGACTCTAAGCATGTAAAATTAAATAATGAAGCCTCAGCAATTACCTTCAGACCTAATTTTTCAAGGTTTTTGCCCATACACAAAGCAGCTTTTCAAAAGTGACCAATATAATCAAGTACTGGAGTAGGGGGAAGAAATGAAGTTAAAGATAGCTGCTGTATACTGGGGCGCCTGGGTGGCTCAGTGGGTTAAGCCTCTGCTTTCAGCTCAGGTCATGGTCTCAGGGTCCTGGGATCGAGCCTCGCATTGGCTCTCTGCTCAGCAGGGACCCTGCTTCGTCCTCTCTGCTGCCTGCTTCTCTGCCTACTTGGGATCTCTCTCTGTCAAATAAACAAACAAACAAATCAATCAATCAATCAATCAATCAATCAATCTGCTGTATTAAAGCCAGGGCCAGGATGTTCTCATCTATTCCAACTGGAAGAATGAAGTTGATGCACTTTAACCCTGATGGTTTTTGTTCGTAAAGACAGAACTGGGATCAATGATAAATGCCCTGGTTTCTCCATTTCAAAATTGTTATGAAATTCTAACTATGCCTATGTTATTTATATTATTTCTTTTTTTTAAGAAGATTTTATTCATTTATTTGACAGAGAGAGAGAGATCACAAGTAGGCAGAGAGGCAGGCAGAGAGTGAGGGGGAAGCAGGCTCCCTGCTGAGCAGAGAGACCGATGTGGGGCTTAATCCCAGGACGCTGAGATCATGACCTGAGCTGAAGGCAGTGGCTTAACCCACTGAGCCACCCAGACACCCCTATATTATTTCTTGTTATTTAACAAATAGACTTGGGAAAAAACAAACAAACAAACAAACAAGTAGACTTGTTCCAGGAAATACACCATCCCAAGGAACTTAAGTTTTCAGCGTTGTCTTTTTGCAGATTTTCTTATTTCTCTACATAATTCCAAGTATTCCTTTCTGTGCCTTCTCTTTTTTTTTTTCTATTTGTTTCTCTCCCCTTTAACCAACATCACTCCAGCCAAATTGCCTTTCCATTGAATTCTATCTAAATTGGTAAAATGTAATTCTGTATGTGCTTTAACATATAATAGGTGCGCCGTAAATATTTGCTAAGTGTATAATGTTAAGGAGACTGGTTATTTTCAGTTTCATGTTCTTTTTTTTAATTTTATTTTTAAAAGATTTTATTTATTTATTTATTTAAAAGAGCTCACAAGCAGGAAGAGCAGCAGAGGGAGAGGGAGAAGCAGGCTCCCCACTGAGCAGGGAGTCTGACACGAGACTCTATCCCAGGACCCTGCGATCATGACCTGAGCTGAAGGCAGACGTCTTACTTACTGACTGAGCCACCCAGGTGCCCCGGTTCACATTCTTTAAGTGTATTCCATTAATAGTTTTACAGATGGGCGAATGTAGGAGCAGAAGCAATTTCATATACTACTGTGGTGATTGCCAGTTTTACTTTTAATTAGGACTGGAAGAATCACGACTGCTTCCTATTTTTCCTGAAATAAAAACAATGAAAAATCAAAGCCTTGAGTGTCTAGTTTAAAAAATCTGCACCAAGTTGGTGAACCAAGGAAGACAAAAATGGTTTGGGATTGGGGCGCCTGGGTGGCTCAGTGAGTTAAAGCCTCTGCCTTCGGCTCAGGTCATGATCCCAGGGTCCTAGGATCAAGTCCCACATTGGGCTCTCTGCTCAGCGGGGAGCCTGTTTCCCCCTCTTTCTCTCTGCCTGCCTCTCTGCCTACTTATGATCTCTGTCAAATAAATAAAAATAAATAAAATCTTTAAAAAAATGGTTTGGGATATTTTTTATTTTAATATTTTATTTATTTGACAGAGAGAAATCACAACTAGGCAGAGAGGCAAGCAGAGAGAGAGGAGGAAGCAGGCTCCCTGCGGAGCAGAGAGCCTGATGCGGGGCTCCATCCCAGGACCCTGGGATCATGACCTGAGCTGAAGGCAGAGGCTTTAACCACTGTGCCACCCAGGCGCCCCGGTTTGGGATATTTTATGTTGTGACCTGGAAACTTTCTTTACATCTTTTTCCTGCCATTTGCAAATGATCGCCTCCTTAAGCTCAACTTAGGTTTTTGCTTATAGTAAGACCATTGCCATTAGCTCTCTGATCGAAATCTTGGGCATAAAGTCGGATAAGTACAGAGTTGTAAATATAGGTTTGTGTAAGAGAAGTAAAGGTCTTGACTGAAGTAAAGGTTAAGAGGTCTGACATCTCCAAAAGACACTTTTTTAAAAACAAGATTTTATTGATTTATTTGACAGAGATGCAGCGAGAAGGAACACAAGCGGGGGGCTAGGAGAGGCCTCCTGCCAATCTGGGAGCCTGATGCGGGGCTTGATCCCAGGAACCTGGGATCATGACCTGAGCCAAAGGCAGATGCTCAAAGACTGAGCCACCCAGGCGCCCCCCCAAAGACACTTTGAGGCCTTTTGTTTACAGAGTACAGAGTAACCACAGTTTGGGTGAGTACTACAATAATAACTCATTAGTTAAGAAACTATGGAACGCCTGGATGGCTCAGTCAGTTAAGCATCTGCTTCTGACTCACGACATAATCTCCGGGTCTTCAGATGAGTCCCATGATGAGCTTCTTGCTCAGCAGGGAGCCCACTTCTCCTCTGCCTACTGCTCCCCTTGCTTATTCTCTCTCTCTGACAAACAAATAAAAAAATAAAATCTTAAAAAAACAAAAAAGATTTCATGGATTGTGTTATAAGCAATTATGGCTATCACATTGGTGTTGCTGAATAAAATCCAAAACCCTCTAAAAGCTCTGCCTTTTCAGCAAAAGAATTTTTCCATAGTATAGATATTATGTTTATAATTCCCATACATTTTATTTTGTGGTCTACTTTGGACATTTTTGTTCTCAGAGTGGTTTGAATTTACTTTATTAGTTCTTTATTTGGGGCCTGATTTTTTTTTTCTCCACTGATTTAACTCACTGACCTTCTCTACCCCTGACCAACATTTTAAGGAATGAGTGGTGCTTTTGTGCATTCTCTTTCAAGTTTGGAAAGGAAACACAGAGCCCTCTACCTTATTCCAAATTTGTTTACTCTTACACATTCCTCTCTTTGGTACATGGTTGGCAAAAACAAAACAAAACAAAAAAACCCATAAAGAGTCTGGCTCTAAAATAAGAACCTGAAGAACAATGTGTTAATCTGTTATTTAATACTGCTGGCCCGTCTTTAGATTTTGCGTTGTCTGTACTTGATCAAGAAAAGGTCCTATTCCTGATTCCGAGAAGTGCTAACCTGACAGGTGTCAGATGTAGGTGACCTTTTAAAAAAATATTAACTGAGAACAAAAGCATTGGATGGTTTCTAAATGAGTCAAGGTTACTCATCCAGCTGTCCTTGAGCAATAAAAAAGGAAAGTCAGTGCATTATACACAGGGTCATTGATAAAAGCCATGAAAAAAATAATCTTTCTAAGTTAGACAATGCTGATATTGGCAGTCCTTGAATGCTATTAACACACACACACACTTCTATTTTGAGAAATACTTAATGGGGCACAATTAAGTGGTCTGTAGAATTGAATGACCTTTACATTGCTGTAATCTCATGAAGGAAACCTTTCACACACAGCATCCACTTTTGAAAGAACATTCACATGAAAATATTGTCACTAATTCAGCAGACTATGCCAAACCCATGTCCTGTGTCTTGCTCCCTTTTGGAGTTCTTCACTGCCAGAGAAAAGCTAAGATCACCAAAGATGCTGACATCAAACATGTCAGTCAACCAAAAGCCATCAAGCTATTATAATTCAGAAGCAAATTTGGTGGTGAGCAGAAAAAAAAAGCCTCAAATGGCCAAACAAAGATTCTAACCCTCTAGCTTTTCTTTCACATAGAATCCTTTAGATTATAACATTTTCTCTTTCCATTTTCCTTACTTTTAACTTTGTTAAGCATTTTTTTGAAACAAAAAGAAATACTATTGAAGAAACATATGAACTATGACGTCAGAATTTAGTTCTGAGTCTTGAGGATCACTTTTCCCCTTAAAATTTATATTTTGAAAAACAAACTACAGAAAAGACAGTGTGATGATCACCTCAATTCATTTGTTTTCTCTACTTCAATTTATATCGCTATATAATCTTATATATTTATTAATGATTTTGACTGGTTTACTTAAGAGTAAGTTATAGACATCATGGCTTTCCTGAACATTTCAGGGGTGCCTGGCTGGTTCAGTCAGTAGAGCACACAACTCTTAATCTGGGGTTTGTAAATTTGAGCCTCATGTTAGGTGTAGAGATTACTTAAAAATAGAATCTAATTAACTATTAAGAATTGTATTCAGCTGTCATGCTTCTTTAGTTGTCTTTAATCTAGAACACTTCCTCACTTTTTGGTGGTGGCAAAGGGGGTCTTTTAAGATATTGATTTTTTTCAAGAATCTAGGCCAATGAGGTACTGCCCTGGCTCAGTTGATAGAACATGTGACTCTTGAGCTGAGGGTCAAGAGTTCAAGCCCCAAGTTGGGCTTAGGGGTTACTTAAAAAAAAAAAAAAAAATCTGTATGCTCATGTAAATTAATGAGTGAATTATTTGGGGTGGCTGGCTGGCTCAGACATTAGAGCATGCAACTCAGTCTTGGGGTCCTGAGTTCAAGCCCCACATTGGGCATGGAGATTACTAAAATAACAACAACAAGAATAATAACAACAAAAAAACAGAAAAAACCCAGGCCAGTTATCTTGTAAAATGTCCCACACCATCTTGATGGGTCTGATTTCTTCCTCACAGATTCAAACATTTTGGCAGAAATAATACATCCATGACATTAGATGTTATATGCTTTTTATCATACCACATCATGAGGCACCTGATGTCAGCTCTTCTCATTATTGGTGATGTCGAGTTTGGTCACTTCATTAAGTGGTGTCCACCAGATTTCTTCATTGTAAAAGATCCTTTTCTGCCTCTGTGAATAATACGTAATCTGTGGAGTAATACTATGGGGCATTGTATCATTGTGAATAACTCATTTTCCAAAAATTTTCACTCCAAACTTCCAGCATATATTGATGAGCCTTAACTAGATCTGTTACAGCGTTGGTGCCTGCAAAATGATGATTTTTCTAATTCTAACATTCCTCTTACATATATTAATTAGCTAGTATCCTTCTGTATGGAGAAGCTTTTGCTTTTACCTGTTTTTTTTTTTTTTAAATTATCATTATGAGCTCATAGATTCTTTTTTGAGACTCAGATTGTCTCAAATTTGACCAATTGGAACCTTGAAAACGAAATTTTGATTTGGAAGTACTCTTAGTACTTGTTTGTGACCTTAGTAAATGCTTTCAATCACGTGTCTCCCCCCCCATTTATTTATTTATTTAAGGGGGAGGGGCAGAGGAGAAGGGAGAGAGAGAATCTTTTTTTTTTTTAATTAATTTATTTGACAGACAGAGATCACAAGCAGGCAAAGAGGCAGGCAGAGAGAGAGGGGGAGGCAGACTCCCTGCTGAGCAGAGAGCCTGATGCGGGGCTCGATCCCAGGACCCCGGGATCATAACCTGAGCCGAAGGCAGAGGCTTTAACCCACTGAACCACTCAGGTGCCCCCAGATCTTAAGATTCTCCCAACATAGTGCTTGTCCCATGACCCTGGGATCATGACCTGAGCTAAAATCAACAGTCAAAATCAAGAGTGGATGATGCTTAACTGACTGAGGCTACCCAGGCACCCCTCAGTCATATTTTTCTTTTTTTTTTTTTTAATTTTATTTGACAGAAAGAAATCACAACTAGGCAGAGAGGCAGGCAGAGAGAGAGGAGGAAGCAGGCTCCCCGCAGAGCAGAGAGCCTGATGTGGGGCTCGATCCCAGGACCCTGGGATCATGACCTGAGCCGAAGGCAGAGGCTTTAACCCACTGAGTCACCCAAGTGCCCCTCAATCATGTTTTTCTAAGTAAGAATTACTGCCAATGTTATGACTAAATATTTTTTGATTTAAATCTTTCTTAAATAGAGATATAAGTCAATAATAAGAGTTTATTGGTATGTGCTCAACAACATCTTTATTTGTGGGATGCATGGATGTCACAGTTGGTTAAGCAACTGATTCTTGGTTTCAGCTCAGGTTGTGATCTCTGAGTAGAGAGATGGAGCCCCAAGGATAAGCCTCTGTGATCAGTGTGGCATCTGCTTAAGACTCTCCCTGGGACCCTTTGGTGGGCCTGCCATTTAAGCGTCTGCCTTCGGCTCAGGTCATGATCCTAGGATCCTGGGATCGAGTGCTGCACTGGGCTCCTTGCTCAGTAGGGAGCCTGCTTCTCCCTCTCCCTCTGTCTCTCTCAAATGGATAAATAAAATGTTTAAGAAAAAAGTCTCTCCCTCTCCCTCTGCTCCTCCCTCCTCTACTCTCTTTCTCTCTTAAATAAATCTTTTTATTTTTTAAGACTTTTATTTATTTATTTAGATAACATAGACAGAAATCACAAGTAGGCAGAGAGGCAGGCAGAGAGAGAGAGGGGAAGCAGGCTCCCTGCTGAGCAGAGAGGCCAATTCTGGGCTTGATCCCAGGACCCTGAGATGATGACCTGAGCCGAAGGCAGAGGCTTAACCCACTGAGCCACCTAGGTGCCCCTTAAATAAATCAATCTTAAAAAGAAATAACACTTTATTTGTTATAACAGCCTATCAACTCTAAGGCAATTATGAAATGCCTTGAGATAAATGAGAATGTTAGAGGCGTCCTGTACCTGTATCCTGATTTCAAAGGACCAAGTACAGGGGCTGACCGTCAGTGGACAACCAATACAAGTTAACAGAATGCATTGAATTAATAATAACAACAAAATGTCAAAGTCATGAAACATAAGACAAAAGACTGAAATAATACATACTGAAGTTCTAATTATATAGGAATAAGTAAAGTTCTTTGGCTATTCGTAAGTGATTTTTAACTTCCTGTTACATCTTGAAATTTCCCAATCGCTATCACAACCCTTGAGAAGATAGTCCTTCATTACCTTTCCCTTATCTGATTTCACAGAGGGTACATAATAGAACTATAATTAGCTATAGCCTCTAGGAGTTCTTTTGATTCAGCACACTGGTGAATGAATATTCCTTCTTTCCCATCACTTTGTATTCCTTCCTAGATCAATAGGTTGTTTGCAAAGCATTCTATCCCTGGGATGACAAATTGCTTAATAACAGTCAGAAAATGGGGTCTAAAAGAGATAGAATGGACTAGTAGCCACGTGCCTCTGTGAGAAAAAAGTATGAATTGAAACTGGCAATTAGGGAAAAAAAAAGAAACAAAAAAGAAACTGGCAGTTAGATATAGTCATGTGCATTTTGTACAGTTAAAAAAAAAGGCTGTAACATAAATTAACATAAAAAACCCCCGACACATAAATTGTGTCATTGTAGATTAGCTACAAAGTGGATAATATAATCATGGATTATTCAGAGCTGACTGTAAATAGTTTAACCCAACTGGGATACTTGATCCTACCAGAAGGTGGTAAATCATTCACTTCTTAGAGGCTTAGTACTATTTTCAAACCACTGTCAGACTGTTTAATACACGGGAGGGAGTAATTTCTTCTTCCTAAATTTCTTTTGCAGTTTTGTAGTTCTTTTCTCTTTTTTTAAGATTTTAGTCATTTATCTGAGAGAGAGAGAGAGAGAGAGAGAGAGAGAGAGAGCAGGAGTGGGGGGAGGGGCAGAGGGGCAAGCTGACAGATTCCCCACTGAGCAGGGGAGCCGTGGAGCCTGGGGTAGGGCTCCATCCCAGGACCCCTGAGATCATGACCTGAGCCACAGTCAGAGACCCAACAGACTGACCCACCCAAGTGCCCTCTTTTGCAGTTTTTTTTTTTAAGATCTAATTTATGTATTTGTCAGAGAGAGAGAGAGAGAGAGAGCACAAGCAAGAAGAGTGGCAGGCAAAGAGAGAAGCAGGCTCCCAATGGAGCAAGGAGCCTGTTGCGGGACTGGATCCCAGGATTCTGGGATCAAGACCTGGGCTGAAGGCCGATGCTTAATGAGTGAGCCACCTGGACATCCCCCTCTTTTGTAGTTTTAATTGAAGTTTGACCTGTCTACATTAATTTATAACCCTGATATGTTATTTTTCCACTTTTATCAAATAAGACAAAGTATAGTTTATGATTTTTGGACAAAGATTATTTTAACTCTCCATTCATACTACGTGACTGGGAGAAGTGAAATCATATATGAAAATAGAATTTTCACTGAAAATCAAGGAGGTCAAATCATTATGTAAAGAAAGGAAGTTACGCGGTAGTCTTTGAAGAGATGCCAGAAATACATGAAGAGATACTCAAATAATCTACTTTTTAGATAGATTGTTTTAAAGCAAGCAGTTTCAAATTAATCTGTATTTTACCTATAAATATTCCACTGGGGTTCTTGTATACGTTAGGAAGTCGTTTTCAATCACACTACATCAACTGACCTCCAATATTTATCTTGTTTCATTTTGTTGGTCTTACATAACATCCTTGATTAATTTTCAGGCCTTGAGGTGCTATACTTTGAATTAGGAATACAGCCCACTAAATTAATAAATTATCACTGTGGAGGCACTCTTGTCTTCTGAATGTATAAGTGTATTGCTTAAATTACTCTCAGGGAATAATTTACACATGAAGAGGCTCTGGTGGTTAAAAAAGCTTTGTATATTTCTTATCACTAGAAATAGTCCTAGACTAGGTGCTTAAATGGATATCAAAGCAATTGTTTTTTCAAAGCAGTAATGATTTGTACTACTCTGGGGTTCCCAATACACTATCCTAGAATCATGAATTAAATATAATGTTAAAAATGTAACATTTTGAACCAAAAATTTCCATAAGAAACAGGGAGACTTTCAACTGAGAAAATATGCTCATGATCTTGAAAAGGCTTAGTAAGCTTTCTTTCATTGTGAATTTGTTTCTTAAAAGAGCTGCAATAAGGTGAACATAGAAAACACTTCAGATCAAGGAAAAGGAAATTAGGACTTGGCTGTTGCAAAAAAGATATCAATGCCCCTCCCACCTTATCTGAGTATTAACCAGTGGAATTGAAGGCAACGAATCCGACTTCCAATCCTGTGCTACTATTTTTCTTGTCCTTGGGATGTTCATGACAAATCTATATGCTGCTTGCTTATGTGTGACACAGATCTCTATCCCAAATTTAGGTAATAAGAAATTTTTAAAAAAGCGTTTGGTGAAACTTCTCTCCTGGGCCATAAACTATTACCACAGGAACCCTGTCATTCTTATTTTCTTACAGCCTAACTCTCTGGCTGGCCCATGGAATGAGCAAAATATGGTTTTGGTGAATGAACACACGAATAAAGTATACAGAAAAAGCACACTATTACTCAAAAAAATCCTTAATTATTCTGAGTCTAATATTTGTCAGCTGTCTGGTTAGTGTCTGTCCCATTATTCTGTTTTTTTTTTCCCTCCCATATATCTTCTTCCCCTTTTCCCCCAAATCCCATATGGCAAAAGATGAACAGTGGATAATTTTTATTGATTTGATTATTGGAGCTTATGCATGAATAATCTATCACAACAAATAGGTAAAATCCTATTAAGAAGAAATAACTCCTCCTTAACACCCTAATTACTCTTTACAGTACCTCTTTATTTTGTGCTGGAAACATCCAAACTAGCCTCAACCTCCACACTAAACAGAACTATTGTAAATAAAAGTTTTGGAGCCAAAATAACGGTTGAAGAGCTACGTTGATGATCAGGAATTAAGATTTGTCCCAGACACTCTCCTTTTTTTATTCTTCGTCACACATTTTATTTGAAATGATGATGTCAATTGCTTTTCTTTTCTGCTCCTCAAAACTAACCCCACAGTGTTTCATATTTGCTATGTACTAAGTATGAATTTCAATGAAGTAGTTTCTTTTTGGATATTTTTATCCCTAAGCATTTCCACTAGAAATTTTTTTTTTGTGGGGTGATATTTAGTACTGGAGAATATTATCTTAAAATTGATTTGCAAAATATCTTCTATAATTGCACTGTTAAGTATTAAAAAGCTTTCTCACGTTTCTACCTCACTTAGAGTGCAAAGATCTCCAGGTATGCTGGACAAAATTAATATGCTGTTATTCCTGTTTTGATAGCTTTTAATTAATAGCCAACTTGTTAGAACAGCTTATGAATGATACATGAAAGACTGGCATAAATTCCTTTGCCCAAAAGTTGAATCCGGAGTATTCAGGATTGTGTTTTCTTTCTTTTTCTCCTCCTTCTGGTCTTTTTGTTGTAAAGAGGTCACGTAAGGACGTTGGTGGAAGGGCTCCATGCGCCATCTACTGACCGAATTTATGTTTTCAGCGCCTAGGGAATGAAATTTACCCCTACGGTGGGTTTTTAAAGGAGTCTTTGAAAGAGGAGGGGTAATAGGAAAAGACCCTCTCTGACTCTAAGGGTTATTGGTGCCTCCTGGAATAAATTTTAATTCAACAAACACATAATTCAAAAAAGAGATACCAGTCCCTCAGCGCGGGGACAAGTTACAGAGAGAATCACAAGAACGTCCAGCTGGCATTGGAAGAAGTTAGCCAAACTCTAAAGTCACCTCAAACTTAATGATCAGATTGTTGTTTTTCACCTGTGTGTTGAACTACACTCACTGCCCAGTGGTTGCTGCCTTATAGGAAATGGCTTTATCGTAATGGCACATCCAGATAATCATCGGTTCCCTATCTTATTATTCTGAAGGATTTCTAATTATCTCATCAAAAATTGAATAATGCACAGCACGAAGGTCCACCCTTCACGTGGATCCCAACACACAGCTTGTCTATGTCTATGTAAACTTAGTTTTGATACACACATACACACCTACTTGTACAGATATGCAAGGTAATATGCATCTGTGTACATGTGGGTCAGTCGAGAAATAGCCCTTGGATTTGGACTAAAATGTTTCTCCCCTCAAGCCAAAGAAGTTTTCTAGCTTGTAACTGGGGAGAGGTCAGAGTGTCAATTTTAGTAGTTCAAACCACTGGATTTAGAGTAATGGATTGGAAATTAAAGTTGGCCCGAAGTGCTCTGATCTGATTTGGGGTTCTCTTTCTGCCAGCAGCTGGGAGAACTGAAAACTAGCAAGGAGGACTCCAGACGCCTCAGGTAACCTCCTTTCCCCTCTACTGCTCTCGTTAATCCAAGGGCTGAGACAACTTGCTTTCGTGGTTTTAAGAAAAGAAGAAAACCAGAAAGTTGAGCCAGAAAGAGGAAAAGAGGCAAATAAAGACAGGAAGGCAGGGAGAAGAGAATGAAGCCAAAGGAAAATTCAGAAAAAAGATGGGAGGCGAGGGAAGGGGAGGAATGAAAACAGACAAAGACGGGCAAAAAAGGAATAAGGGCTGGGAAGATGCAAGGATCTTACTTTAACCAACCGGAGTTACACCCATCTTTCACTTTCAAATCAATTGTCTAGATCTTATCCGTTTCCTTTTTGAAGGTTGTAGGCGTTGCTGAAGGAAGCTAGTCAGTACTCCTCCCCCTACCCCACGCGTGACTGCGCTGCTGAACCCTCGGCCACTGAGACCCAATACCCGAGTGGGAACGTTCGCAGGAGCGCGACTCTGGGAATACTCTTGCGACGGTTTGTCACCTGGGAGCATAACCGGATTAATACCCAGAGTTGGATTACGCTGGCTGTCACCAATACGCCTAAAGATTATAATCCAATTTATGCACATTACAGCCAGTATTAACTTTATCTGCTATTTTAAGACTCCCAGTTGCCCCGCGTGTCCTCGGAGGACAATCCTCCAGGTTCTGATGCAACCCACCAGGCTGTCAGGAGGGGAAACCTCCCGAAGAAAACAACTCTAAGCCTGGTCCCTGAGGGTCTGCACCCGGTACTCCCAGGTGTCTCAGCTTCACCTGGGCACCGCTTTGTGATGCCTCCCAGCCGGGGATTACCAAACGGGAGGAGTTCCCTTGGAAGGAAATAGCATTTTTGTTCATTTCATTTTTGAATTTTCTGTGGCGGTGGCAGAAGGGCGGGGAGTGGAGCTGGTGGGCGGGTGCCTGGGAGTAGGTGGGGAAGGGGGCCGGGGGATTGTTGTGGGTTGTAACAGTCTCAGCGATTGCTTTTTGATGTTTGTTTGTAGACTGGCATGGCTCTCGCTCAGTCCTTAAATAAGTTTGTTTGGGCGTGAGTTCTTGCCTTTTCAGCACAAAACCACAAAAAGACGCGGTGGAAAGTAAAAGAAAGCCCCCTCCCTCCCCTCCTCGACCCCCCACCCCCAGCATGCTAACGCCGAAGACTTGATTTAACACCCCTTCTCCGGCTGCTGGGGGCTCTAGGCAGTGGCTACATTCCAGCAGTTTTAATCCGTTTTTTATTGTAGGGCGAGAGGAGTTTACATAGGGGCTGGGATGGCTCCCCAGCTGGCCGCTCTCCCCACTCTAGCGCCCCTTCTCCGCCCTCTGCTCCACCCCCCCCCCCCCACTCCCCAGTAGGAACCTGTTACTTTAAGCAGGGCGTTCCAGTGTGGCGGTGCGGGCCGCCAGGGTTTCGGGAGGTGGCCGGTGATTGGCTCCTTCGAGCTCCCCCTGGCTCGCTCGCTAGGCCTCCCCGCGCGCTCCGCCCCGCCCGCGCGCCCTCCCTCCGCCCCGTAAGGCTCGGAGCCCCGGTGTCAGGCGCCACGGCGCATGCTCCGGAATCTCATCCTCTGGCCCTGGAGCTGCTGCTGCTGCTGCTGCTGCTTTTGCTTTTGGGGCTGAGTTTAATAAGCGAGCGAGCGAGCGAGCAAGCGAACGCGGGGGGAAAAAGGCAGAGAATGTCCGCCATCTACCCTCCGCTCCCGGGCGCGCTCTCATTCATAGCAGCCTCTTCATGAATTACAGCTGAGGGGGGCGGGGGAGGGGGGTACCACACAACACCCCAGCCAACCTCCGGGCCCCCAGGCATGGCTAGCTCGGTAAGTACATGCAAAAATAATAATAAAAGATCCCCCCTCCCCGCCTTTCCTCCCTCGCCCTGCGCCGCCGCCGCCGCCGCAGCCCAGACAGCGCCAGCGCTCCGCGGTTCCAATTAGAGAAAGGTTGGTACGGCTTGCAGGGAGCTGCTGCCTCTCCCTCAGCCTCCGCTCCCCTCCCTCCCTCCACCCCCCCCCCGGCGCGCGCGCGCACACACACACACACACACACACACACACACACACACTCGCCCCTCCACCCCCCCCCCCCCCGCGCCTCCCTCTCTCCTCGCCTCTCTTTGCAATCGCAAGAAGCGCACTCTCGCTCACACGCGCGCACTCACACACTCACACGGTGGAAGGAGGCGAATAATAACTCAGCCATATTTCAGCCGCCGCCGCCGCCGGGAGCCGCGGGCACAGTCCGGGGACGCGGCGAGCAGCCTCGGCGGCCGCTACGATGGTGCGTTCTCCGCGGCGCGCGTGTGTGAGCCGGAGTGTGCGGGCTGACAGCGGCGGGGCCGCACGCAACTTTGCCCCCGCGCTGGGCTGTGCGCAGTCGAGCCTCGGCGGCTTTCCGCCCGCCGCCCTGCCTTTCTGAATTTTATTTTTGGGGGGAGGTGGGAGCTACTTTGGGGCCACTTTGGCTCTTGGAAGTGTGTTTCGGGGGGGCTCTGTGAGGCTGGCCTCGCCGATCGCGTGGGGTTTTTCGCCGGGGGGTGCGGGGTGCCTTAAGTTATGGATGCCTCGGCGTGTTTTGCTGCGGGCGTGTGTGTGTGTGTGTGTGTGTGTGTGTGTGTGTGACGACGTCTCATTTTTGTTGTGCACGAAACCAGTGCTAAGAGCACGGGAGTTTGTACCCATCAGCAGAGGCTGCCTGTAGTTTCCATTCCGCCTGGCACAGCGCTCCACACGCACGCACACACACACGTACACAAAGACTTCCTCGGCGTGTGCCTGTCGCCGCGGTACTTTCAGGGAGGGGGCTCACCAGAATCCCCCTACCTTGGGGCCCCGGCTACCTCCCTTCCCACACCGGGAAACCGCCCTGGCATCGCCTCCTAATTGTCTTCTAATTTGTTTCCGATGCATTTGTTGTCGTGCTTGTAGTGGCTGAGCGTGCTTTCCCTCTTCCACCCCCACCCCCGACCCCCGGACCCCCTTCCCGACTGGGGACAACATTCCGTTACAATCCCTGCGGGTGTGGATGCGGGGCCCCGGGCGCAGGGAGCCGGGCGGGCCGAGTGGGGTGTATTTGGGGGTGTGGGGTGTGCGCGCCCACGCGCGTGAAGCGTGGATGCAGAGGGCACCAACGTTTCCTTTTATGTGCGTTTCAAGAAGGAGGAAAAAAAATGTCAGGCGCAATGTTCAGTGTCGAACGGTCGCCTTCCTGTTGTTCACGGCTGTCTCTCCTCCCCCTGCCCGCAGTGTGCCGTGCAGGTGAAGCTGGAGCTGGGGCACCGCGCCCAGGTGAGGAAAAAACCCACCGTGGAGGGCTTCACCCACGACTGGATGGTGTTCGTGCGCGGTCCGGAGCACAGTAACATACAGCACTTTGTGGAGAAAGTCGTCTTCCACTTGCACGAAAGCTTTCCTAGGCCAAAAAGAGGTAGGGCTCGAATACAAAAGGAGCTTGATAAAAAATGTCTTTGCTCGCAGAGGAAACAATCGCTTGGCCCGGGCGGTCCCCCTGCCCCTCTCCCCGCCCCCCGCGTCGCGCTCGCCGGCGTCGCCTCGGGACCAGGGTGCGCGGCGCCGCGCTGGCCAGGTCTGGGCTCCCGCCCGCGCGCGCGCCACTTCGGCTACGGGAAAGTCACCGCCGAGAAAGGACCGTCAGGTGTCGAGTGTTTATTCATCCCAAGCCAGCCCTCACCGGTCCTCTGGGGTTAGCCGCGGGTTCTGTGGGGAAGGTGCAATTAGTTGTTGGGTTTGGAAGTGTCGGGGGCGGGGGGAGCTGGAGGGAATAAACAGCTTGCGCCTTTTTTTTTTTTTTTTTCCCCTGGAGAAATTGAGATTTACCTGAGTTATTAGCAGGGAATGCATGGGATGTAGTTATTGTTCCGTCTCGAGAAGTCGCCTCTCTTTAGGGTCTTCTCGGTCTTCCTCCCTGTGTATTCGGCACTGGGTGCTGGTTGTCAGATTGTCCTTTCAGTGGGTTAGCCACCCCTACCTGGCGCCGTCAGCATTTTCAGTGTAGTCGGGGTGGGGGGGCTTACTCGTCCCTAGCCCCCCCCCCCCGCCCCAGCACTTGATTGCCCCTTTGATTTTTGAGCAGCGTTCCGAAGTCTCTTACCCATGGGATCTACGGGGAAAGAGGGTCCCTGCAAAGGTTGAAGCTAAGTTTCAGAGGAACGATGTGGTCCTGCCTTCTGTTTCAGTCCTTCCCCACCTTGGTTTTTAGCCTGGATCTCTAGTTTGCATAATCCAGCTCAGCCCCTCCGCTCCCAAACATTTCCCATAAAGCGCAGGAAGGTTTTGAAAAAAAGAAACGGGGTGTTATTTTGGAGGAAAATTAAAGAGGGTTTAAGAAATCTGATTTCTGTTCCCTTCAGCCTCCGGAAAGCTAGTGTCTGGTTGTTTTAGTTGGATTAGTGGAGGTAACAGTACAAATACAATAAGGTGCTTTGTTTGTGAGCAGGTTTATTTATCTAACTCTACACAATGGTTAGTAGTTATCTTCCATTTGATCCGTAATCTTTATTGGCATCTAGAACTCCTGCAGTTTCTTAGAGTAACATCATAATAAATCCATTCTGCTTAGAGCTACTGGAAATTATTGAGCATTGAGGAGCTGAATAAAGAAAAGCGTAATGCTGTGTGCCTCCGAGGTGGCAGAGGTTTGTACTGATGCTTATTTTTGTTTCCAGAGCTCATGTGATGGGTTGTAGGATTGTATATTTTGCCTTTAGTGATTTGTTTTAGAGCTCCTCATGAAAACTTTAACAGTTGAATTTGATGGCCTTGCTGGATGGTTAATAAATGAATCCAGCCTCTAATAGAGGGGTAGCAATATTCGTGGCCTCTAGGAAATCGCATTTTGATTTTGTTAGCATTTTAGGTCAGAATATAGCCAGAGAGCTTTTACTTCGTATTTCCTCACTATTGTAATTAGGATGAGTATTATCAAGTTTTCTGTCACTGTGTGAGGTTGGGTGTGATGCTTGCTTCTCCCTCTCCCTTTTCCATGTATCTATAGAGCCACTGCAGAGGAGTTTAAACAAAAGAAACCGCCTTCTAAGATCCTTGGTATCCACTGTTAGGACCACTTGGCTGCTACTCACTTCTAAATGAAATACATTGAACAACAAAAAAAAGCAGTATTTGTTGTATTAGGAAAATGAAGACAGTTGGCAGAAGATGTAGCTCTTGAGATAAGTTTGTTTAGGCTCCTTAACAATCAAGCAATTGGCATTATGAAATGAAAGATGACCAATCTCCCCAGATTTCAGCACTGTTTCTGTGCTTCAATGTGTTTGTGGCGATGTTCCCCTGCTTGTCCTCTACTTAATGATTTTCTGTCCAGCCCAAGGGAACGGGAGGGTGCTGGCCTACACAGCCCACACCTGGGAGTTGTTGCTAGGCGTGGTAAGCTGCTTGATAACACTGATGTCTTAGCCGTCTCTAGTGGGAGATGCCTGCTTGCTGAATGGGCTTTTCGATTTTTAATTTTCAGTTGTGGAGTTTCTTTATGTAGTCTATAAGCCATTGTTTTAAAATGTTTATTTTTGGATTTTTATTTGTATGTGTGCTTCCCATGATGTGACAAGTCCTGGGAAAAATGCCAGCTTACATAGCCCAGGAGAGACCTTGTCATACTGTAATTACACATGATTCAGATTGCAAGAGAAGGTTTCTCTGTTCATTGGGAATAGTTAGTTGTAAATTTCAAGTAACACCAAACATGCCACTTAATCCTGGGACTTACTTTGGGCTTATAACATCTTTGAAAGTGGTAAGAATAAATACAGAATAAGGATGCCAAGCATTGTAGCGTCTACTTCCGTACCTTTTAAGGTGTTATATTTGCCATTTTATGGATCTGTAAGTGAGAAATTGGAAATGGGGAGAAACTGCAAGAGGGCTTTGTGAAAAATCTGAGTTACAAGATATTTAAAAGAAATGCACATATGCCAAGCTGTAAGTGGCTGTTGATAATGACAGGTTAAATCACTTTCATGTATACAGTAACTGATAAACAGAAGTGGACCTTCGCACTGAGGATGAACTGCTCAGCCAGGAAGATGGATGAGTCCTTAGTTTTACGAATCTTTGTACGAATTTTTTTTCAAAAAGCAAATTGATTTTCAGGTTGATTTCCTTTATTTCACAGTGATATTATGAGAACTTATAGAGGAAGAAATTACAGTATTTTCAACTTTTTGCCTAATGAGAATTATATGTACCATTTCAGAATTGAGCTAATTGGACTTGAATTAATGAAGGTTTACTCTGTCCCGAAGATGGGTTGGAGACTTTCAACTTAAAATTACTAGTAGAGTCCTAGAAGAGAGATTTTGATGAAATAGTGAAGTCTGGAATATCCATTAGCTGGTACAGAATAGGCAGGTCAGAGTATAATGCATTTTAAAACTAGCTACTTGCAAAAAAAAGACCGTATCTTATTTATTAGTACCAAAGATTAATAATAGTCTGATATGACTGAAATGAATGGTCACATTCAAAACATTTCATTTAAAATATTAATGTTTTCATCTTCAGTATGATGTGAATTGGAGTGAACTTTCTTTCCAATTATAGCCATTCTTAACTCTTGCAGTCTGTTCCATTGACATTTATGATATGAAATCTGTTGTTTATTATTTTATGTCAGCTAATTTGGCCACTCGTATGATTTGATAGCTTTTTATTTCTAGCCCTAGTCCTTTGAGTGGGCAGATAAAGCATAATAAATCCACACTTAGAACTTTCCTTTGATTTAAATGGTTGAGCCCAGCATTACTGTGTAGTTCTGATTTGTTTTAAGGAACCTTCTGAAATAATTTGGGTAACTTTTTATCAGGGTTCCTAAAATTTGAGACCAACTAGTTGCAGATCTTGCACACACCTGATGTGTTTTCTCTTCTGAGGTGTTTAAAAGGAAAAAGTAAAGGAAAAGGAAAAAGTAAAGATGGATAACCATTCTGATACATTCAGTGAGTGTTAGAAGATTTGTGTCGAGTTCTGTATGGAATTCAGATGACCACTGAGAGCCGTTGTACTACTTGGCATTTTGAAGCAACATACAGCATAATTTTCCAAGGCACTTAAAAGCTGAATTATTGAAGGAAATCTCCTGTGCTTTTAGTGAGAATGTAAGTTGGGCACGGACATTTTGGAGGGCAGTTGGCAACATCTATTAAGATTTTAAATGTTCACACCCTTTGACCCAGCAGTTTTACTTCCAGGGATTTTCCAGCAGATCCAGCTTCACAGCTACACAAAGTCACAGCATATTGCTTGTGACTTTTTTAAATGGCAGAAATTTGGAAGCAAGCCATATCGGGGACCCCCAGCTGGGTACAGTTAAATGATGGGTGGTCTGTTAAAAGGGGGTAAATCTATTCGTTGATGCAGGATGATCGGCAAGAGATACTAAGTGAAATAAGGCACTAAGTTACTAAGTGAAATAAGTTGCTAAACCAGTGTGATCCCGTTTAAAAAATAAGCTTATACAAATAAAAAGTGCATGTGTGTATGTGTATAAATAAATGAATTTTGGATGAATGGGAACCCAGCTCCTACCAGTAGTTTTTTCTAATGCGTGCTCATGGTATTGGCAGTGATAGGAGGTGTTTTTGTAGTGTTTGATTTTTTTTAAGTTAATTCTGTGTATTTAAAACATTCCAGTGAGCATTCATTACATTTTAAGACTAAAAGACAAAGAGTAAAGATGCAACATAGAACTATCTTGGTTAGATATTGTTGCTCAGTGGTAAGAAGTTAGGGTTAGGAATTACAGACTTATATTCAAATCCTGGCTTAAGAGACTCCTAGTGTGATCTTTTTTATTTCCCCGCCTTAAGATTTTATTTATTATTTGAGAGAAAGAATGAGAAAGAGAGCAGAAGCAGGAGGAGGGTGAGGGAGGAGCAGACTTCCCACTGATCAGGGAGCCCCAACGTGGGACTCCATCCCAGAACCCTGAGGTCATGACCTGAGCTGAAGGCAGACACTTAACCAGCTGAGCCACCCAGGTGCCTCCCCAGCTCCTTCTGCAAGTCATTTCTCTCTCTGTTTTCTCACTTGGGTTCTCATCTATGTTCCTGGAATGATGAAAGAATAGAACCATTACCTCATAAATTGAGGATTAAATATGAATCAGCTGTTCTCAAATTTATTTGTCTTAAGACTGCTTTACACTCTTAAAAATAGACTCCAAAAAACTTTTCCTATGTTAGTTATATCTACCAATATATACCATATTAGAAATGAAACCTGAGACATTTAAAAAGTTATTTATTAATTTGTTTAAAGATAACAATAACCAATCCATTAAAGGTAGCATGCAAAAAGTATCTTAATGAAACATGAGTATTTTCAAGAAAGAAGAGTGAGAAGTGTGGTATTATTTTTTGTGTGTACAGATCTTTTTGATGTTTTGGAATAATTGGATCAGCTTACGTGCTTCCGCATTCAGTCTGTTGCATTATCACACATCAGGTAGCCTCTGGAAACCTCCACAGTACTCTCATGAGAGAAGGAGTGAAGGAGGCAAATAATGTCTTAGAGTTGTTGAAAAAATAGGTAATCCCTGGAAAAGGTTTTGGGGATCCTGGGGTCCCTGAAAACACTCAGAGAACCTCTGGTATAAAATATTCAACACAGAACCTGGCACAGATCAACCGTCTTATTAATATGTGGAAGCTGAGTTTTTAAAGCCATTATTATCATTGCTAATAAAAACATTTAATGGGAAGAGGAAAGATAAGTCTTCCAAGGTATTTGACATGGTTAAATTCCATTATAACAATTATCTAACAATTTTTTTTCAGAAAAGGAAAATCCAGACTTGGGTTTTGGTGGATATATTTTATAATTAATATCCTTGTCCAGTTTATGGCATATTATTTGTATAAGCAGAAGCCTTTTACATCTGTTATTTTAAGTGACCGTCTGTAGCACTCCCTCTGTGAGGTAGTCAGGGCAGGGGTATCAATTGGTTTCATAATTTTACCTTAAAGATTCTTTGTTCTTTCTCTTGGTTTTTTTTAAGTTTCCTTCCAGTGGTCTTCCATGGGCCAGCCTTAGCCCTTTAGTTGTTTTTCTGGTCAACTATTACAGATAACCCCCTGCTACTTAACACAGCTTTTATAGTTCTGAGATGCAGAAATTTTTTTCTTTTTCTCTTCTTCTTCTTCTTTTTTTTTTTTTTTTAAACTTAGTGACTTAAATCTTCAGAAGGTAACTTGGAAAGCTTAGATAGGTGGGAGGGGAGGAGATGTGAAACACAATTGTCTCAATTACATGATTAAGCAAGGACTTAGTGTATTACTGAAATTTAGTCTCTAATATTTATTGGAGAGATTTTCAAATAATTTGGATCCCTGATCTCAGGGGTTCTCACTGTCCGGTTGGAAGTAATACAGAATTCTTTAATTTTTTCCCTTGGCTTTTATACTTGCTTGATTCTATGTTTCATTCCTCAAACAAGAAGCTACCATGTAGAAAGAGAAATTCTCTTGTCTCAGTGATACATATTAATATTCTTTTGAAACATTTTGCTTTGTGTGTGTGGCTAGAGTCTCTGTAGTTCATTCTCTTCCCTGTAACGTACACTTTCATGCTTTAATCTTTTATTCTTTTGTATTTTGTGGTTCTTCGCATTCTTTATAGTGCTTTATTCATTTCTGAGAATATAATTTGTCTGGAAAAAGAGTCCATTGGTATTACAGGTATCTCATTAGTATTTTTAAACTTACAGATATAGAACTTTGACAGTGTATAATCCAGCTTTTATGAGAAACCATGTATTTTTTACATGCAGTTGAAAGCGATGTTATTTTATTAATTTATAGGTGTGTGTTCATTGTGAAAAATCAAACTATAGAAATATGAAGAAAAGGGTTACCTGAGAATTCTTTAGAGAAAACCATAATATTTTAGTAGATATCTGTATCTGTACATACAAATACACACACACGTTAACTATAAATGACCTGAATTCATTCAACAGGTAATTTTTTGAGGTCCTGTGTGGCTAGAACACTTCTAGGAGCTGGGGCTATAGCATAAATGAACATTTCTACCCTCCTGGTATATGGTGAAATAGCATCTTTTTAGAGCTGGATTTTATGGTATTACATCAAATATACATTTATTACAACTTCACATGGACATTTAGATTGCTCTTAGTTTTAATTTGTTATGATTAATGCTATGATGAACATTTGAGGCATTCGTTTTTATGGTTTTTCTTGTAATTTCCTTGTGTTAAACTTACCAGAAGGGAGGTAGTTGAGACAAGGTGTATAGATTTTAAATTTTGATAGACGCATTACCAAACTTTCCTCCAAAAAGATTGGTTTATGTTCCCCCAGGGGTCCGATGAATTCCCTTTTCCCTATGTGGTTGCCAATACTGGGAATTAACAGTTTGTTGTTGTTGTTGTTGTTTTTTTTGTTGTTGTTGTTTTGGTAACTCTTCATCGATTTGCTGGATGAAGCAGAACTTCATTTTTATTTGCATTTATTTGATTAACAGTGCTGCATGTCTTTACGTGTCTATATATTTACTATTTGTCGTTTATGATATGCCTATTTTGTGCCATTGTTCTATTTCTCAAAAACAAAACAAAACAAAAAAAACCCCATGAAAATACAAAGGAAAGAATGATATAACAAATATTCACATCCCTACTACCAAGGCTGGATAAATGTTTACATTTTATCGTATTCAAATTTTGTTTTGATTTTAGAGAATTAGATATTACAGCTAAGCAGCTAAAGTTTTTATTTATTATTTTTTATTTTATTATTTTTTTAATATTTTATTTATTTGACAGAGAAATCACAAGTAGGCAGAGAGGCAGGCAGAGAGAGAGGAGGAAGCAGGCTCCCCGCGGAGCAGAGAGCCAGATGCGGGGCTCGATCCCAGGACCCTGAGATCATGACCTGAGTCTATCATGACCTGAGCCAAAGGCAGAGGCTTTAACCCACTGAGCCACCCAGGCGCCCCAGCTGAAGTTTTTAGATGCTTCCCCATCCTTTCTTTCAATTCTTCAGACTTTCTTCCATTCTGTTTATGTACATTTGCACATTTATACTGCTGCAAGTAATAGTATATTATATTATAACATCTCCATAAAGAGTATCATACTGCATGAGTCCTTTTTTAAAATTGAGATGTAATTTGCATACTGTAAAATTCACCCCTTTAAAGTGTAGCGTTCAGTGGCTTTTAGTATATTCACACGGTTGTGGGACAATTGCCACCCTTTAATTCCAGAACATTTTCATGAGTGAATAATTTTGTAGCTTGCAGTTCACCACACCCCCCATGTATTTGAAACTTTTCACACACACTTCATCTGTAGAGAGCCAATTCATTTCCTTTAATTTCTTCTGTTCACTATTTCATGGTAGGAAGAGGTTTATGCTTACTTTTCTGTTCCCCTATTAAAGAATATATAGGTCATTGTCTGCTCTGTGCGGTGAGCACCTTTGAATGTGTTACCTTGTACAGATGAACAAGATTTTGGATATAGGCCTGGAATTTGAGTTGTGTGTGCATTTTCGTTTGTATTAGACATTGTCAGATTGCTCTACAAAGTAGTCGTGATGGTTTATACTCTGTCAGGGAATAAGGACCATTTTCTGTACAGCTTGGCCAACGTTGGATATTTTCAGATTTCTTATTTTTATGCTTAGCTGAAATATGGTATCTTTTGTTTTCGTCTGCATTTCTCTGGTTTCTAGTGGGGTTAAGCATTTTCTGTATGTTTACTGACCATTTGGATTTCCTCTTTATTGACTTTTAAAAATGTCCTCTGTCTTTTTTAAAACAGAAACTTGGGATTTTTGTCTTTTTCTTATCTGTAGGATGTTAATCCTTTGTTGTTTGCATTGAAAATATCTTGCCTCATTTTTGTTTCTTTTTCTTGTAGCCTAATGTATGGTATCTCTTTGTCATACACAAGTTTTTAATTTTGCCAAATTGATCTATTTTGTTTTGTTTTCCTGTGTGGTTTTGGGGTTTTGTTTAAGAATATAATTTGTGGACTTGGTAATATGCTTAACCAACAGACTTTATACATGCAGGATACAGGGAAAGGACTGCTGAGAAGTATGAGAAACAGGAGGTTCCTGCCTTCAACGTGCTTGTGTCTTGTAGAGCTGGAAAGGACATTTGAGATTCTGCATCCTTGTTTATCCTGTCTTTTTATTTTGAATTGGAGGACTAGAAATGTGAAATGATCTTGTATGTAGACACAATGAGTCACAGGTGTGCTGGTGCAAAAAGAGAGCTGGTAATAAATGGTGGTAAATGTTTACTTTTAAAATGTTGAATAATTGTTCACTTATATTAGCAGACAAATGTTCAGCAATACCTGCTTTTGTAGACATGATCTAGGATTTAATTAAGTGGTGGTTACTATGGTAGATACTGTTTAAGAGGGAAAAGTTCTACAGCTACTTTCAGGCAAAATCAAATTTACTGGGTGGATTAATTTAAGGTTCTCCTTTGAGATTAAATCATTAGGAAAATTTGATACTGAATGGTAGGTATCCCCTGATATTTTGCCTTCCCACCGTGGTGGGATTGCAATTCCATAAATGATCCAGAACATAGTTTTTTAAGAAATAATGTTGTGTGATGTATCCTTTTAAGTGTGTAAGTTTGCAGTGATTAAGGCCTGAAGAAGGCTATTATCATTGAATTTCTAAACAAATAAGGCTAGTATTTGGGTGTGATTTAGTTGGTATGTAGTAGTTAACAATTAACTTTTTGGATAAAATCAGTGCATCATCTTTTTTTTTTTTTTTTAAGAAAATTATGGCTTATCTTGAACTTAATTGTGAGGTCCATTTATTTAAAATAATGTTCAGGGGCACCTGGATGGCTCAGTGGGTTAAAGCCTCTGCCTTCAGCTCAGGTCATGATCCCAGGGTTCTGGGATCGAGCCCCGCATCGGGCTCTCTGCTTCACGGGGAGCCTGCTTCCTCCTCTCTCTCTGCCTGCCTCTCTGCCTAGTTGTGATTTCTCTCTGTCAAATAAATAAAATATTAAAAAAAAAAATAATGTTCATAAGTGATGATAAAGATGATCAGTTGAATTTAATTAGAGTTATTATCCTTGTCAAGAAGATTGATATTCTCTGAGCCAAATAAATTTTAAAATATTTAATTTTGCCAAAAGTAAATTTTTTTCTTTGTTTTCAGCAGAAATTATTAGTTATTTTCCCATCAATACCAGGCCAAATCCTGTGTGTATGTATTGGTTTTAAAAAGCAAAATATACATTAACAATTTCCTAAAATATTAATAACAACAGTGGCCTACACAGTAGGGAGAGTTGCTTGCCTCTTAATGTATCTGGATATAAATTTAGTCTGCATGATGCCTTTAATCTTTGAAGATACGTTTTATGCCCTTACATCTACTCCCTCCCCCAGAGTGGTGTTGGGAGAGATTACTATCAGATTATTCTATGTACCTATTTATTTTGATACAGATTTGTAACATTTTGGATGTTTAAAAATAAGGTTCATTGGCCTTTGTATTATACCCATACCTTTTACCCCAAATACTTCATTAACATGAGTTGTGGCATAATGAAAGCTTTCTTTGTATTGAAGAAGTCTTTTTTTATTTTACAAAATTTTTCTCTCGTTTAATTTCTTTCCCTGTTCTGTTTTACAAGCAGTTGTTTTGTAGTGACTACGTGAAAAACACAGTTTAGGCTGTTGGGATTTGGTTGCTTTTAGTGGGATAGTTTATTCAAAATGTTGATGTAGCTCCAGATTACTTTATCAAAGATGCTTGTTGTAGGACTTTTCCTACCTGTACGGAGAAATAGTAAGGAGCAGTGGGAAGCTTCTTCCTCATCATATAAACACTGAGCAGGAGCACGTGTTCTATGCTCCACCAGTCCTGCACTGGCCTCTCCTTGTATGTCTGTCTGTTGTTTCTCCTAACCGGTTAGTTACTTATCCGATGAGATGGGACCTGTATTATCACTGCGGATAGTACTCATACCTTCCATCAGTGTAGTCTGGATGCTGGAAGTTTCTGGCAGCAGTATAACATAAAGGCAGATAGGTATTGCTAGTCAGTAAGAGTTTTAGAATCCCGACTTCAGCCTCCACTCCCCGAAGTGGTAAATTATCGCTCCATGTTCAGAAACTGATTTCTTCTGTACCTCTAATAACTGACTTTGTGTAAACAGAACCACCACCTGAATTTATCAGGAAGCATTGTGTCAGCTGAGAATCACATTTTCTAGAAGGAGTTTTAGCCTATGTTATAGGCAAAAATGAATGTTTCTCCTTTTCTGTCTTTTCTTCCTTCATCTTTTTTTCACCTACTTTGGTGCTTTTTAAAAAGCTAGCCACAAATTTGAGAGACTTGGCCAGGTTTATCAGTTTTTTTTTTTTTTTTAACTACTTAATCCATGAAATACAACTAGCCTTTCAGCTGTAAAAATAGGAGTCAGATGGGGGCGCCTGGGTGGCTCAGTGGGTTGGGCCTCTGCCTTTGGCTCAGGTCCTGGTCTTGGGGTCCTGGGATCGAGCCCTGTTTCAGGGCTCTCTGCTCCGTGGGAGGCCTGCTTTCCCCTCTCTCTCTACCTGCCTCTCTGCCTACTTGTGATCTCTCTGTCAAGTAAATAAATAAAATCTTAAAAAAAAAAAAAAAAGGAGTCAGATGTATTCCAGAAACTTGTAGAGCAGGATTTAGCAATGCAGTAGAAAAGGCCCTGTCCTGGGAGGCAGAAGGGATATGTTTGGACTGAATAAGCTCTGTGGGATTTTCGAGCTCTGAAATATTATTTTTCCTTAGTTTTTTTTTTTTTTTTTCTTTTAAGGGTAAGTTCTGAGCATATCCTTCCTTGGTCTGGTGTTTTCCTAATGAAGTAACTATCATTTATTAGACCAGCTATGTATGGTTATCATGTTGTGGATAGTCATGTGTTACTGTATTTAATTTCTTATGTATTTAATTTCTTATGTTCATAATGTAGTTTGGAGAATGATTTTTTTTTTGAAAATAGAAAATGTTGATATGAACTTCAGTATATTGGAATTTTACCTTTTTTAATGGTGAGTGAACAGTGAACTGTGTGAAAAGACTCATCTACCATAACAGGGAAGTAGGGTAATTAACCATATAGGTGATTATGTTTTTGTTATGAAAAGTTACTTTCTCATAATCTCAGTGCCATTTATGCCAGCCATCAACACTACTTGTAGGGTGGAACATTCCAAGAACTCAGGATACCCTATGTTTATTTGAAACTTCTGCTTCAAATATGGCTCTTGACCAGGTCATTAGACCATTGAATTTTTCATGAAAATTAACTGAATTTTTTTTTTCTGTTTCATATAATGTAGGCCAGACCTTGAAATTTTGTCCTTGTGTTTTTCTGAAGCATCATGTTTCAAATAACTACTTGTGTTTCTCTTATCAACAGAATAGTTGGGGACTTCGACTTATCAAGTAAATAGGTTAAAAAAGTATGGTATATCAAATATTTGATCATTCATACTTTCAGGGTTTTTCTATTTAATAATTCAGATGCTTAATTGAAGTTGTTTTGAAAAGCAGTTACTCTTCCACTTTTTCTTGTGACTTGCTGCTAATCTAAAAAAAAAAAAATTCTAGTTATCATTCCAACTGGTTAAAGGGAATTGGAAATGATGCTAGAGCCAAGGATTTAATTACACAAATATACAAAAATACAGAAATGCAGACAATTTAAAGAGAGCAGCAAATAAATGAGAATTATGTTTAAAGGCTACTTAGTAGCTTGAAGTTAGTGTTACTTGAGTTAGTAGCTTTCTGTGGAGGCTTTTTTTTAATGGTTTATTTTTATCATTGATTTTTAGTACTTGATTCAGGCCATTATCTTTGTGTGAGAATGGCCAGAAGTGTTCATTACTCACATTTTGAGAATTGTGTGAGAGATAAAAATATATCAGTGAAAAGATGGAAAGAACATGCTTAGCAAAATGTTAATAGAAGTTATCTCTAGGAGATGGGATATCAGGAATTTAAAAAAATATATTAAATTGGCTTTATTCCAAAATTCAGCACCCCCATCCAGCAAATAGAAAGATTTCAGGAAATGCTTATAACATTTACTGGATTTTTTGAGCTTTCTTGAATAAGGCATAATTAAGTATGTGAAGGTAAAACTAGATACTTAAATGTACATATGGACATGTTTACAATAAGCTTTTAATTTTTTTTAAGTTTAATCTCATTTAGAATATAATAATGTCTTTGCTAAGGAACACTTTCATATTTTGTTATTTGGAATTTTAGTCACCTTATCATTTTGAGTGTTTCGTTTAATAGCACTATAATATATGCACAGATGTTTCAAAAGTTGATTGTAAACTTTAAAGAAAAACATATAAATCATATTCTTACCTTCCTTAACAAAGTTGCTGTGTTGAAGTTGTAAAATGAATCAGATTAACCTGATTTATGAGTATGTGATTCATAGAAGATGTTCTTTGTAGCAGAAAGACAAGGGAGTTTAGTATTTCAGTACAGTGTACATTTTTGGAGTACTTAAGAATGTTTTGAAAAGTTTTGATCTTTTTTCCTGTCAAGTTTGATAAGTTTTTTAATTAGTGTGTTTATCTTGATGTGTGTAGTATTGGATAATTTTCCAGAGCCTAAATCTGACTTTAAAAATTGACACCAAATGAAAAGGCATCAATCATGCTTAGATGTAATAGTGGCAGGAATAGATGGGATCTGTAGTTGCAAATAAAGACCCATTTCCATCTTGTGTCTTTGTATATAATTTGGAAGTTAAATGTTAAATTATGAGAAATACAAAGTACCCAGACAACTACCAAAAGCAAGATAAAAATAATGTTTGGGGGAGGGAAAGAAGAGATGGTTCTTTTTGAATGGATGCATACGTGTGTAAACACAAACAATATTTTAGGATTGAAACAGTTCAAGTAATATTTTGTATATAACTCAAAAATAACCAGAAGTTTTAAAAATGAAAATTAAAATGTCATTTGTGTTTTATATACAGTACGGATAGATTAATATGGACATTCCTTAAACACAAGTAAAAGAAATGATTTCTAAAAAAAAAAAAAAAAAAAAGATTTCTGCAAAGATGGAGTTAATTTTAGTTGTTTTAAAGGTCTCTTTGCAACCCAAAATTCATCCAGTTAAGTCCATGATATTATGATGTGGGATATTAATATCTACCTCTGTAACATTAAAAAGAATAACCACTGAAAGTAGTATGTGCAAACGCATATCAAAACTGTACGTCAAGTAAGATTAAGTCTGTTTTCCCTTTGGTTTTAGCTGCTTTTATAAAATTCATAAATTACAGAGTAACTCTACCTCAGGATGTGAAATACAAAAATTGATGTTTGTGATCAGACCATTTCTTTATTAGCTGTTTGAATAAAATTGCCACTTTAAGTTCCATTTGCTAGCATTTGGAGTAACATTTTCCATGGGCTTCATTTAGTTCTGCTGATAAATTTTTATTTAACTATTTCTATCCCTTTGGAGAGAATTCTAAGTGGGATTCGTAATAACCTGGATTCTTTTTTTCAGGGTTAAGATGTGTATGAAAATGAGGGAAATAGACTCTTTGGCCCCAAGATTACAGTTCCCCATATTTGCTTACTATTTTTATTATTAATTTATGTAGATGGCTTAACTGCAAATATAGAAAATCAGTCATTGTTTTAAAACTTATTCTAACTGAATTCTTAGGGGATCATGCTTAAAGCCTTGAGAGTTTGAGTAATATGAAGACTTGGTTTGAGTATTGCAGATTGTTAGAAATTCCAAATTTGGTACTAAATTAAATATACTCCTAGAATTTTATTATAGTACAGACAAAGCTATAGTAGACCAAGATAATATATAAATGGCCCTTATTTGGAGCATATAGAGTGGGAGCATATTTTGCAGTGAAAGGGGAACTAAAGGACAAGGTGTTCTCTACTTGTAGACTTGTAAAGGCCTCAGAGTTTTCTTTATGTTATTGTAGAAAGACATTATTTTTGCTTTGGCGTGCTTAAAACTAAAGGGCAAATGATCCAAAAGAATAATCTTGAAATTCAATAGCAAGAAAACTACTTGACATTGTGGGCTAGAGGCCAGCAAACGTGTTGCTTTCATTGAATGCGTGGGAAATGGGGCAGGCCTGGAATTTAAAGAGACAGGGTGCAGTACGCTAGAAAAGAAAAGCCCCCCTGTATGATTTGCCTACTGGGAGAAAAAAAAATAGACTTACAGTTTCCTCTAAAGGATCTTTATTGGATCAACTATTTAAGACACTGAGTGAATTTTTCCTAACTCTGCCTCCCATCTCCCTTAGCCATCTTCTCTTGTCTGAAATTGGTGCCGGGTAAATTTGTTTATAACAGAGGAGAAGCAGCTTTTCAAATAAAAGTACTTTGTAGTCTGTTCAAATGGAGTATAATGTAATTCTCCCTGAAATTGAGCACTTATTACTTTGTTTATGTAGCTGTTTAAAAAGGGGGGAGGGTGCGATGAGGAGTGTTGGGGGGGGGACGACTAGAACCTTTGCTTTAGAAATTTCTCTCTTTTTCTGTCTGAGTTTCCTCCCCCATCCACTCATGAATCCCCCTTGGCCCCCTCCCCCACCTCCCACAGTCCCTCAATAAAATAGTATTTAAAAGACTTGAATAACCAGTCCTATGTACCAGCTTCTTGCTCGAGGCAATAATGTTGTACTATTTTCAATGGGTGGTCTTGAATCTCCATGGGAGATTTCACAGGCAGTGGGTTCCATGACCCACTAAGTGTATTATTTTGAACATAACCAGTTAAATGCCTGAGCCATAGAGAATATACAGAGATAATTTTACATGATTGAAGTCCCATAGTTAATTACTTACAAATCAGTTTATTTCGTTTTGTTTGAAAAATTTATGGTTTAAATCCCTAAAAGTGACACATATTATTAACCCAGGATTTGAGGTTTCCTTTTTAAAACAAGGAAGCCATTCATACATGTCAATTCAGGAGCACCCATTTGTGTGTATATTTTTAATTCATATGTTTCTTTTTTATTTGTTTTAAATTTTTTTCCTTTTAGGAAACCAGCACCTCGTAGTCATTTCCAAATGTTAAGTTGTTGAAGTCCTGTTTCTCCTATGGGAGATGCTGTAAGAGGATAGGACTTAGAGTAAAAAAATAGATCACACAGGTTGGTAATCAGTATCTTTTGCCTGTGGCATATAGCCGAAATGTATACCAGCCTGAAATGCACTAAAATTGCTCTGGGTCAAACCTCCATGGAAGCAAGCAGGATTGGAATTAAAAATTAAATACTGGATTGAGATTGCCCTGTAGGGAAGAAAAATGTTTCTTTAGGTGAATTTACTTAAATAAAACAATGTATTTACTTCTATGTTGTAAATGTTGAAATGGGAACTGCTGCTGTCCTGCCCATTCCTGCTTAACTTGGTTGAAAGTAATTTTGGGAGTTTCTTCCCAGTGTAAACCTGTGGTTATTCACCAGAGTGATAACCTGACTTTGTCGGGTCACTGATTTGATGACTTTTCCCCCCTTATTTACATTCTTGAGAAAATTAATTTCTGAAGAATGTTGGATTTCTATTTCGAGTACAAAATACCTAAGTCCTGAAATACCTGTTTTCCATCGGCTAAGTCGACAAGCGTTTAGGAGCAGGTATCCTAGATGTGTTGGTAAATCCAGATGTTCTATGATGAGAGATCATTTTTGTTTATTGTAAACAATGTAAGTAATTTTAGGTGGAAAATTACAGGCTTGGAAGAGCTGAGTTTGTTTCTTGTATAAAAATTATTGTAAACTGGGGCGCCTGGGTGGCTCAGTGATTTAAAGCCTCTGCCTTCAGCTCAGGTCATGATCCCAAGATCCTGGGATCGAGCCCTGAGTCAGGCTCTCTGCTCAGCAGGGAGCCTGCTTTCCCCTCTCTTCTCTGCCTCCCTCTCTGCCTACTTGTGATCTCTGTCAAATAAAATCTTAAAAAAAAATTATTGTATACTTGTTTGAGGTCCTAGGTGAAATGATGTGACTTCTGTTTTCTTCACTGCGAAATTCACATCATTTTAATGTCTCATCAGTTTACGGCACTAAATGTTTGCCTTTTCTTTTTTAGTTCAGGACTAGTCCTTGAGCAGCTAAAAAGTTTTCCAGTAGTTTTTATAAGTGGGTTTAAAGCAGTGATAGCCATCCGAAGTTTAACTTGTGTAGCCAGCATTTAAGAGTTATTAAGATTGTCTCCACACAAAAAAGAAACTGCTCTTAGGGTCCGTCCGTACAGTACATGTGAATAAAAGTTAAAGGTTGGTTCAAAATTAGCTTGTCAAGTAAACTTTCTGACTGAGGAATAATTTTGTTTTCATTATCCGTTCCCTTGGCTGAAAATGAAATAGAAACGATCTGGTTACTAAAGACGGGCGCTGTATTGGATCACTTCCTTGAGCTTTTGCTATGATCGTTGAAGGCAAAGTTAGACAGCTGCTGTAGATTTTGCCAGTGGCCTCACAAAAGAAGTTGTTTAACCCTGTTAGTTTCAGACCCTGTCATTTCTACTTTGCAGATATCCTTGCTGTGTTCGGTATGAACCATGTCCTCTCTGTGTTAGATATGTCTCTGGGATCGCGATTTGAGCTTGTGATTTATAGAAAGGTGATAGAGCAGAAAATGAGTAATTTTAGGACTCCATTACAATACAGTTTCATGTCTTAGGGTATGACAGATCTCAACAGTTTTGCATATATTGTGGCAGATTTAAAAACTTAGACTTTTCTGTTAGACTTGGCTTTTTGTACCTGAAGATTGTTAAGGAATTGGGAAAATTGTGAAAAGTGGTGAAAATGGAGTTTGACTTAAAATCCATGACAGTTGTGTATTTAACTGTCCTTTTTGGGACTTGAAGTCCAGAGGAAGTACTAAGTCATTGACTTTAAAATCTCATTTTGGGTAAGTGTCGAATTAGAACAATGCCACCTATTCTTGAAATTGATGTCATAGTGTTAAAAATCCCAACGATACTGGATTCTTTTTGCATAATGTGTTTGCATCATTGCCATAAGTTTGAAGGGCAGGGAAATACTTCATTGTTAAGGCTGAAGAAGGCAAGATTTTGAAACCTGCTGCTTGTGATTAAATCAGTGTGTTTGCCCTGAGGCTTCAGCCATTCAGTCTGAATTCGTAGTCTAAAATTTTGGATTCCTTCTCTGTTTGAAAATAATACTTCTTAAAAATTTTAAGACTCCCTTTGCCTACTCACATGAGAACTACTGAGGCAAGTGGTCACGGTTAAGATTTTCAAGCAATCAAGATGGAAGATACATTTCAGTATTTTAAAGAGAAAGTTCATAGCCATTTTACATAAAATTTTACTGGGCTTTTCGTTAATCTAAAATAACTGGCCTATAAGTACTTTATCAGTGAAAACTGCTCAGCATGTAAAACGAGGGGTAGAAGGAGCACAAAGGCTTCCTGCAAATTAAGGGCACAATGAGCACTAACGGACTTGCCAGCCATCTCCAGCTGTGAGATTATTATCGTTTTTGCAAACCCTTTTCCCTCAAAACTAAATCAAGAATGGTAGAGTCCTGATAAAAAGAAGTGTAGAAAAGCCTAACTAATCCTTAGATGAGTTACTTCAAACGTGCCAAAATAGAATAAAATCAGTTAATAGCATGGATTAAAGGTTACTTTTAATGCATTTTTATCACTCACGTTGAGAATTTTGTTGTATGTTAATGCATTTAGCCTTGGTTTAGAACAACAACAAACAACAACAAACAACCGGAGAGAAAATACAGTTACATTTGAGAGATTCCATAATCCAGTTATTAGAAGGAAATTTAGTACTAATGTTAGGTGCCAGAATTGAGCTAAGAGATAAAAGCTGTGTACTTGAGATCAGAGCCGTAAACAGGTGGCTCCAATTTAGAGTGGTAAATTTTCGGGTTATAATGAGAGGGTTCATCTGCGTACTTCGAGGGTTGATATATTGTATAGATTTTAAAAAACAAGATTGCTGTGTCCTTGCATAAATATGTACAAGTTGTTCCCTGGAGAAGATCCCACAAGAGTGCTAAAAATCAGGTCTGGATCAATGCTTTAGAATTTCTTGATTCTTACAGGTGGTAGAGAGAAGAGGAGGGGGAGGTAAGAGGCAGGTTTTTGAGTGCAAAGGTAGTTTTCTCCTTGTATGCACATGTCTGGGATCTTTCATATCCTGAGGAGACTGTGTCCTCTGTACTGCTAGTTCCGAATCACAAGCTTGCCAACTACTTATTTTGTGAAATACTTTTTTCTTAACTGGCCTATTATGATAGGGCTGCCAAAAGTACTGGGTTGAGGAAAAACTGATTTGGCATGCCGTTGGTAAGAAGAATTTTAAAAAGTAACATGTCTTTCTCTTTTTAGGTGCAGGGACGTAGCTCTTGGGGTGTGTATGTATGAACCTTAATAAAACTTTACTTTAAGAACCTGGGCCCTGGAAGATTTTATGGTCATGTCACATTTGCCAATCCCCTAAGATGCCAGACTGTAAGTTTCTCCAAAGGGAATTAGCATGTATTTTCTCATAGTGGATGTATTGCTTTTGCTCTGGATTCATTGCAGATAGCCTGATGGGTACCCTCAGCGCCTGTGTGTGATGTGTATGTCCGGTCCTCTTGTGCGCGTGCCATCCCACAGAGAGTGATTTTTTTCATAAGCCATGTGAGCACTGAAGTCTATTAGTTTACTCAAAACATGCAGTGCCCCACACATAAATTTTCTCTGTTGGATATGCTGACCAGATTTAACCTTATACAAAGCTGCTGCTAGCTTGAATGAGTTTTGCAACATTGCATAAATACTGTACTGTATAGTTATTTATGTGTTCAAGAAGCTGAACTTTCGTTCCATCCCAGTAAGTTCCCATGGGATAAGTTGTTCTAGTAAATCAGAAAATTTCTCTGAAAGCAGAGTGATTCTTAATTTTTGGAGGCTTGAAAATGGGGAAAATAGCCATATGCATGAGGGGGAAGAAATTCTAGTTGACCCACATCTAAAAAACAATTCAAAGTACTGGGACATCTTAAATTCTCTCAGGGGGAAGAAACCCCACCACAATGCTGCCGAATGGTTTTATTTCTGCAGTTATGTCTTTGTGTGTTTATAGGAGTGGGAACATTTTATCTTCTGTGTTTCTGTTGAGGTTGTTTTTCAGCAGTGTCCCAAGAAAAGTCCTGGAGGCTGGCTTTGAAGCCCTGTGGACAAGCTGGATATCAAAGAGCCAGAGGAATTTGGCAGTAATTGTTTTATGGCTGGTCAGAAATCAGACCTATTTGTATAGGTAGCACACAACATAGCTGTGATTTGACAATTTGGTGCTATTTATACCTACCATAAAAAGAGAAAAGAAAAAGTTAAAGGGGTATTTTGGAAACAGGAACTAAGCTGTAAATGCAAATTGCTTCACCATTTTCTCAAAGGAACAAAAAAAGGAAAGGGTTAGGAAGTTTTTATTGAAGCTATGTTATTGAGGATCTGTCTGCTTTCAAGACATTTAATATTGTACTCACACAGAGTCTACACTTCTTTCTCTTTTGCTGTCTCCCCCCACCCCCATTCCCATCTGAATAAAGTTATTTTTGTGGAGCAAAAGGAATTCTCTGGAGAGGGGGACAGTGAAAATCACAAAGTTTCCAACTGTATCTTAATAGACTTTTAAAATTTCATCTTACTGTTTTTATTTAGCTTTGGATAAGAACCATCTGCTGTTGCTAGAGCAAATTTCTTTCTTTCCACATAAGTTATATTTTCAACAAGTAGTCATAGGTTGTTTACTGAGGTGGTGGGTGAGGATTCATGGCATTTAGGAAATATGCAGAAGGAAATTTTCACAACTATTTTTGATGTGTCTGCGAGAGAGGTCTTTTTGAATACAAAGTGCCTAAACTGTTACTCTCACCTAGAGTATATATTCCAAGCTCAAAGTGGGCGGTGTATCACAGTTTGTCTGTACTTCGAGGTGCAGCAGCCCAAAGTGAAGTTTGACTGTTTGCAGAATGTCACTCAGACCTTTTGAGGTTGTCAAATGCTTCATTGTTTTTTCTTGAAACCCCCAGCCTCAGAGCAGTCTGAGTCTGGGGCAGCCGGGCAGAGAAAAAGCAAACACGTCTATGATTGACTACATTTTTTTTTTTTTTTTTTTTTAAAGAAACCCTAGAAATGCCTTGTGGACCCCTGGGGGTTTGTCACAATTTAAAACCATTTTACCATTGAAGGCGTTCCAGTGCTTTCAAATTGGGTTTGTATTAATTTGCTTTGGTTTTAATTTTTTTCCCCTGGATTCTGATCAGTAATAAGTAGAGTGGCCTTTGGCACGTGTACCTTAATTTTTGGGTAAAGGAGCTACTTTTGATTGGAGGATGAGAATTCACTGAGAATAGGAGAAAAGAATGGGAAACTGGTAGAGGTAAGTCTGGTTTGGGGACAGTTTTTTTTGTTTGTTTGTTTTTTCAAATAAAGAAACTGAAGAGTCATAAGTGCCTTAATCAAGATTTAAAACATATCTGAAACTAATAAGATATCGTATGTCAATTAAACTTCAATAAAAAAAGGTTAAAGAGAAAGAGAAGTGTGTTCTCAAAAAATGAAAAAAAAAAAACACCCCACAAAACGGAGGAGGGGGATGAATCTCCTAAAATTTGGAAACCTAATTGGATTTCAAAATGGATTCCCCTTAGGCAAATAGGTGAAAGGACTGTATGGAGAAGAAGCATTCTGGATTGTTCTGGTTTGCTGTTACTCATCACCAAGTATGAAAACTCAGGTTGGGGGAAGGTTAAGGACATAGGTAGTTGCAGACCACCATCGTGGGTGGAGAATATATAGCAGGGTTAGGGCTGGGTAATGAAGGGTTGTATTTCTAAAATAGTGATCATTTATTCAGCCAACATGGAGCACTTAACTGTGTGCCAGGAATTTCTCTAAACGTTGAGGATAACAGCAGAAATAGAGGTAGAAAGGGGCGCCTGGGTGGCTCAGGGGGTTAAAGCCTCTGCCTTTGGCTTGGGTCCTGATCCCAGGGTCCTGGGATCAAGCCCCACATCGGGCTCTTTGCTCGGCAGGGAGCCTGCTTCCTCCTCTCTCTCTGCCTGCCTCTCTGCCTACTTGTGATCTCTGTCTGTCAAATAAATAAATAAAATCTTAAAAAAAAAAAAAAAAAGAAATAGAGGTAATTTTGGTCATATAGGAGAGTATCAGGCTTGTCCAAAAACAAAGCACAAGATGAGTGCTTTTATGAAGCTGTGAAAACAAAGCCGTGGTGACCAAGTATCAAACTTGAACTAAGATGTTGGGTTTTTTTTTTTTTTAATTGCAAGAGAAAAGTATAATAAAAAAGAGAATGTGTGGATTAAAAAAAAAATCCTGACACTCTCAGGGATGCATTTTCATTTCTTTGATGTGTCCTTCCATAAGGCTGTATGCTGCTTTTAGAGTTTCAAAGCTGTCTAGATTAGTATCATAGAATATAGGGTTTCATAGCTGAAAAGGAGTAGGAAAGCAATTTATTGTTACTGATGGTTTAATTTTGTACTGTGTTATTCGCATTTTACAGATGTGGATCCAAGACTCAAGATTAAGTAACTTGCCCAAGGTTCGTATGGCTTGAGTACAGTGACCTTATGTCCTATTTCCTAGGGATTGTCCCAGTTTTTTTTTTTTTTAAGATTTTATTTATTTATTTGACAGAGATCACAAGTATGCAGAGAGGCAGGCAGAGAGAGAGGAGGAAGCAGGCTCCCCGCCGAGCAGAGAGCCCAACTCAGGGCTCGATCCCAGGACCCTGGAACCATGACCTGAGCTGAAGGCAGAGGCCTTAACCCACTGAGCCACCCAGGCGCCCGGAGATTGTCCCAGTTTATGCCTGTTGTCCTGTGTCACTCTCAAAATGGGTTTGTTTTGGATGATAGATGATATGGTCACTGTTTCTGAGTGGCGTAACTAAGATTGAATCTCAGGCCTTTTTGACTCCCAAGTCATAATAAGCTCACTACTGTTTTGCTGTTTATACTGTACTTCTAGGTCATGTGTCTATTTCCAGTTTGGTCTGGTGAGAAGGATTCTGAGGCATTTGCTGGTGTAGTATAGTATCAGTACTTGTTTGGTGTTGCTTATTATGAGTGATGGAGAGGAGCGCCTGGGTGTCGCAGTCGGTTAAGCATCCAATTCTTGGTTTCGGCTCAGGTCCTGATCTCAGAGTGGTGGGATGAGTCTCGCATCAGGCTCTGCGTTCAGCGGGGAGTCTGCTTGAATTTCTCTCCTCCATTTTCCTCTTCCCCTCCCCCTGTGCTCACATGTGTGCTCTCTCTTGCTCTCTCTGAAACAACTAAAAAAGAAAAATGAGTGATGGAGAGAAAATGTGGTAGCTTTCATGTTTGTTTTACATCCTGTTACTAAAATGTTTTAGAATGTAATTCATTTTCCTTCAAATTCTAAAGGCATTTGAGAACTTTGTCTTAGCATTGCATGAGAAGTATCAGTCATCCTTGCACGGTACTAATCAAGGAAATTCTGGTGATTTGAGTTTCTGGATAAATGGAAATTTGGTACATTTCTTGATCACTGAACATGTTGCCTTTCCCTGTAATTTTTGTTTCTCTTTCCCCACCTAATCAGAAGCCTAGAGCAGCAGAATAGGGTTTGAGGAAAGTAACTCTAATTTGGAAAAGAAAATTGGAAACTTATGTTCTGATTTGCTCAGTTTGGTTAGCTTTTCCACAAAGTTTGCTGGACAAATACTGAATATATCACTTCTATTTGGTTCCATTTCAATGGCTCAGCACTTTAGAAAACTTGATTTTAGAGGTGTATTGACTATCAGGTCAACTGATATATTTAACTTACTAATTTTACTTAAAATAAATTTAATTCACAAATCAGTTCTGGTGGAGAGCTTTGTTTTGTCCTGTGTCATTTCTCATATATGCTGAGTCAGTTTCCATCAGGAGAGGGTATGACTGCACGTGCTTACTGAGGCTGTAGTCTTCACTTAAAGATGGACTAATAACCAGCTATTAGGTTTGAATCAAGTACAGGGGTAGAAGCAAAACTAAAGGGCACCTGGTTGGCTCAGTCATTAAGTGTCTGCCTTCAACTCAGGTGGTAATCCCAGGGTCATGGGATCCAGCCCCTCATGGGGCTCTCTGCTCAGTGGGAAGCCTGCTTCTTCTCCCTCTCCCTCTCCCACTCTCATTCCTCTGCTCGTATTCCCTCTCTCGCTATCTCTCTCTCTCTGTCAAATAAATAAATAAATAAGATCTTAAAAACAAAAACAAAAAAAAAGCAAGCAAAACTAAAGCCATTTTTGGGCACCTGGGTGGCTCAGTCAGTTAAGGATCCCTCTTCAGCTCAGGTCATGAGCTCGGGGTCCTGGGATTGACCATCCTCCTGTTCTGTGCTCAGCAGGGAGTCTGCTTGTCCTTCTCCTCCCCCCCCCCCCCCGCTTGTGCTTTCTCTATCAAATAAAGAAATTTTGGAAAACAAACAAACCCCACAAGAACACAAAAAACCAAACTGGGGCACCTGGGTGGCTCAGTAGGTTGAGTGTCTGACTTCAGCTCAGGTCATGATCTCAGGGCCCTAAAATTGAGTGCCAGGTCAGGCTTCCTGCTCACTGGGGAGCCTGCTTCTCCCTGTCCTTCTGCTCCTCCCCCTGCTTCTGTGCGTGCTCTCTCTCTCAAACAAAAATCTAAAAAAGAAAAAAAAAGTAAAAAGCAAACTAAAGCCATTTTTTAAGATCTTGTAGGTTAGGTGATGTTAGGGTGGGATGGAAATGCCTCATGTTTCTCATCCTCCTCCTCACCCACATTTCCACATCTGTTCATGTGACTCGTCTACCCTTGAAAAGCTCAGAGACCTGTATGCCAGGGGAGAGGGGAGATAGACTTAGAGGCAGATACATTTTCAGTACAACTTAATTAAGAATGATAGTTGATGTAAGAATGGAGTTTTATGGAAGCATAATGGGGCAAGTGAAGATTACAGATGAGCACAGTTCTGTGTGCGTTTATGTAGCAAAGGTTCGAAACTGAATCTCTTTTCATTTTTTGTACCATTTTTGTTTTATATAGCATTTTATGTTTTTTAGCCCCCCCCCCAAGACTATTTATGACCATACTTGAACAATGCAGTGAAATTCTTCTTTAGCTCAAGCTGTTGTGAAGCCAAAAGTAGATCCGGGCTGAGATTGGACTTTGTGGTACAAATTGTGGTTTGTAGGTTGTGACTGTTACTGTTCTAACAAATAGCTAGAATTTAAAAATTATTTAGAAATATGGCAATGTTGCTGAGACAAAAGGGTGCCTGGTTGATTTTTAAAATGTGTTAGAACAATAAGCAGATATCCAAGTTCCATGGACTGTTTGGAATGAAATTGTTTTTGTTATAAAATATTAGTAAACTTCTGTGGAATGTGCTGGCTTGCAGGAACCTTACGGTAGTATGCCCCCCCTCCTCTGGTTCCCCATGTCTTTTTGGGTCCTTTCTCTGGAAACTGAAAAGCACGAAATAGGTTTCGGAGAAAGAAAAACTGAAGATAGTAATAACAAGACTCTCAAACTTTCCAGTCACTTTGGTCCAGTGCGGTGCAGGAGAATTTTTCTGCAACAACAGTACCTGTGTTCAGAAGCAGTGTGGAAGAGTCTGGTAATAAACATGGAAAAAGTAAGGAGGGCTGAACCTAATTTGCATGGCTCAAAAGTAGATAGCTTCCTGAGACTCTTATTTTTATGTAATTGAGACTCTTAAAGAATGTATGAAGGCAGATCTGTTGCAAAAGAAAACTTTTTAAGGTTTTTGTTTTTAATTTGATATCTATACAAATCACTTGAGGGACAGTGGAATCTATTTCTGCTCTAAGACTGCTTGTTCCTTCTGGACAGGATTTTCTTTTTCTTTTTAAATCACTATCATACTTTTGCATGTAAGAGGTGTTGAATAAACATATAGTAAGATACCTTAGTAAAGTTCTTGATATATAAAAACACTTAAGATATATAAAAACACTTAATAGCTGGCATTTAACACCCACTATGTGCCAAAGTACTGAGTACTATACAAGAATTACATAATTAGTCTAATGGTTGCCTTGTGAATTGGAGTACTACCAGTACTGCCCACATAATAAACAAGTTCATCAAGGTTGCAGGATAAAAGGTCAATGTACAAAAATCAGTAGTATTCTGTATACTTGAACAGTCTGAGAATGAAATGAACAATTCCATTTATAATATCGTCAAGAGAATAAATACTTATGAATACGTTTAACAAAAGAAGTGAAACTAATGCTCTGAAACTAGAAAACATTGAAAGAAATTAAAGAACATGTACATGAATGGAAAAATATCTCATATTTCATCAGTCAGAAGGCTTAATATTGTTAAGATGGCAATACTCCCCAAATTGATCTACAGATTCAGTCCAGTCTGTGTCAGTACCTATCTGGAATCTCTGTAGAAATTGACAAGCTGGTTTCAAATAGATGTGGGATTGCAGTGGACCAAGGATAGCCACAGTATTTGAAAAACAGCGAAAAATTTGGACTCAAACTTGCCAGTTTCAAAACTTACCACAAAGCATTGTTAATCAAGATGACGTGATACAGACATAAGAATAGACGTATAGGTCAGTGGTATAGAATTGAGAGTCCAGAAATAAATCCATGTGTCTTTGGTGAACAAGAGTGCCAAAACCATTTATTAAGAAAAGAATAGTCTTTTCAATAAATGGTGCTAGGAGAACTGGATATCCACATGCAAAAGAATGAAATTGGACCCCTACCTCACACTGTTTATAAAACGTAATTCAAAATTGGTCAAAGACCTAAGAGCTGTAACTATAAAACCCTTAGAAGAAAGCATGGGGACACATCTTCATGACCTTAGATTAGGCAGGGAGTGGATTCTTAGATATAACACCAACAACATGAACAACAAAAGAAAAAAAATAGATAAATTGGATTTTATAAAAAAATAAAACCTTTTTGTGCTTCGAATGACATTCAAGAAAAGACAACCCGTAGAAGGGGAGAACATATTTTTAAAATCACATGTCTGATAATGGTTTGTATCTAGAATACCTACACACATAACTCAAGAATATGAAAAATAACTTCATTAAACATGGGCAAAGGATGTGAATAGAATTTCTTCAAAGAAGAGAGACACATGGCCAATAAGTATGCGAAAAGATGCCCAACGTGATTAGTTATTAGGGAAATGCAGATGAAAACCACAGTGAGATGCCATATTATATCCACTAGGATGACTACAATAAATAATACTGGGAGGATGTGGAGAAATCAGAACCCTCACACACTGCTGGAGGGAAGGTAAAATGGTGCACCATTTGAGAAAACAGTTTGGTGGTTCCTCAGTTATCCTATAACCCAGCAATTCTGTTCCTGGGTATCTGCTTAAGAGAAATGAAAACATGTCCACACAGAAGCTTGCATAGGAATGTTTGTAGCAATATTATCCATAGTAGCCAAAGGTGGGAAAAAGCCTGTTTGTCTATCAAATAATGCATGGATAAACAAAATGTGGTTCACATAATGGGATATTATTTGGCCCTAAAAAGCAATGAAATGTTGATGCATGCTCTAACATGGATGGACCTTAAAAACACTGTACTATGTGACAAAAAGCTATTCACAGACCACATACTATATGATTTTATTTCTATTGAATGTCCAGAATAGGGATATCTATAAAGAGAGAATTTAGGTTAGTGGTTGCTTAGGGCAGGGGAATTTGGAGGGCAAGAAAAGGTGATTGCTAAAGGGTACAGGATTTCTTTCTTTATTTCTTGGTTTCTCTCTTCCCTTTTTTGAGATGATGAAAGTGTTCTACCCTTGACAATGGTGACGGTTGCACATATCTAGATACACTGGGAACCATCAAATTGCACATTTCAAATAGATGAATATACGGTATATGCACAGCTCCGTGCAACTGTTATTTAAAAAAAGTTTGCCTAATGTTCATTAACAAAAATGTTGACACAAAACATTATCTTCATGTTTATTATACATTTAGGAACTGAATTAAACCTTGATGGCATGCCTTTGCTCTGAAAGGAGGCACATGTCAACATTCCAGGGTTTTTTATGGCCCCAAAACGATTTATTAAAGGAGCATTGTTTCCTAGGTTGAGCAAGACCTAATTTAAAAAGTATATCTAGTTACTTTCATAATTTTGTTTCAGTTTTTTTTTTTTTTTTTAAAGATTTTATTTATTTATTTGACAGACACAGATCACAAGTAGGCAGAGAGGCAGGCAGAGAGAGAGAGGGAAGCAGGCTCCCTGCTGAGCAGAGAGCCTGATGCGGGACTCGATCCCAGGACCCCGAGATCATGACCCGAGCCGAAGGCAGCGGCTTAACCCACTGAGCCACCCAGGCGCCCCATGTTTCAGTTTTATATATGTATTTGTTTTGTTTCCATCCATCAAAAATATAGCTCTTAGTTGATGGGAAGTAATAACAATGTTCACTGAATGCTTAGCATGTATATGTCCTATTCTAAGTGAACTTTTTTAAAAAAGATTTTATTTATTTATTTGTCAGAGAGAGAGCTAGCAAGAGGGGGTAGGAGAGAGAGGCAGGGGGAACGACAGGTAGAGGGAGAAGCAGACTCCCTGCTGAGCAAGGAGCCCAATATGGGACGTGATCTCAGGACCCCAAGATCATGACCCGAGCCAAAGGCAGAGGCTTAACCAACTGAGCAGCCGGGGCGTCCTCTATTACAAGGGATTTTAATGTGTTAGTTAGTAAATCTCACAATAATTATGTGAAGTAAATATGGTAACCCTAAGTTTAAAGATGGGGAAATTGAGGCACAGGGTTTAAGTAATGTAGTCAAAGTGAAATAGTAGGTTAAGTGAAGAATATGTAGTAGTAGGTAGCAGCAGTGTTTTGTAGTGTTCTGGGCCAGGCATATCTTACAGTGTACAATAGATGTTTCTGGTAGTGTGTGTGTAAAATCACTTTTTGTAAGTGAAACCCTATTTTCAGTGTTCTAAAGGAGCCTATTATTTTATTTTTTATTTTTTTATTTTATTTTATTTTATTTTTTAATTTTTTTTATAAAGGAGCCTATTATTTTAAATGAAAACTGCAGATAAATCCATTCCTTTTTATCATCTTGACAATTGTGACATGTTAAATCAGGACACTCCTATACATTTGATTGAATGTGGTAATTTCCCTGGTAATTCTCTTGATTGGAGTAGGTTTTAAGCTGTACAAATTTCATTCTGCAAACTTTTATTAAGACTTATTTTTTGTAGTAAAGAGAAGATGCTCTAAGAAAGTCCATAGGAGGCAATTTCTGATCTAGAATTAGCTGGTGATAAAATAGTTTTCCCTGAAGCCTGTCCTTAATGTAAGCTTATAAATTATGTTGCCTTTCATATCTAGGTTTTGTATATATACTCTACCAGCTGCCTTGCCCAAAACAATAGCCACTAGACCCATGTGGCTATTGACATTTAAATATAAATTAATCAAGATAGAATAAAATTCAATTCCTCAGTCATAAACCTATTTTAAGTGCTTAATAGTTGTGTGTCGCTAATGCCTGTCATAGTTGGACAGAGCTGGACTAGAGAAATGGTAACATATCCCCAGGACTTCTTTTTACAGTGGAATTAAGATGCTGTATGTGCTTTTATGGGGAATGGAAAGTAGAGGAAAAGGATCTAATGGAACTTTTTTTTTTTAAGATTTTATTTGACAGACAGATCACACGTAGGCAGAGAGGCAGGCAGAGAGAGAGGAGGAAGCTGGCTCCCTGCTGAGCAGAGAGCCCGATGCAGGGTTGGATCCCAGGACCCTGGGATCATGACCTGAGATGAAGGCAGAGGCTCAACCCACTGAGCCACCCAGGCGCCCCTGGAACTTTTAAAGATTTTATTTATTAATTTTGACAGAGAGAGATCACAAGTAGGCAGAGAGGCAGGCAGAGAGAGTGAGAGGGAAGCAGGCTCCCTTCAGTGCAGAGAGCCCGACGTGGGACTCGATCCCAGGACCCTGAGATCATGACCTGAGCCGAAGGCAGCGGCTTAAACCACTGAGCCACCCAGGCGCCCCCCTGGAACTTTTAATACAAAATTATATGTTACCTTTTAAAAAATTTAAATTTTTTTTTTTTTTTAATTTATTTGAGAGAGAGAGAGTGGGAGCTCTGGGTGGGGGAGTACCAGAGGGAGAAGCAGACTCCCTGCTGAGCAGAGAGTACATCCAGGGGCTCTATCCCAGGACCCCGGGATCAAGACCTGAACCCAAGACCTGAGACGAAGGCAGAGGCTTAGACTACTGACCCAGGTGCCCTAATTTTTGTTTGTTTAAAGTTTTTTACTGATTTTTTAAAAAAAGATTTTGTTTGTTTGTTTGTTTATTTATTTATTTATTTATTTATTTATGGGGTTGGGGGAGAGAGAGTGCGAGCAAGCACACAGCAGGAAGTGGTAGGCAGAGGCAGAGAGAGAAGCAGGCCGAGCAAGGAGCCCGATGTGGGACTCGATCCCAGGACCCTGGGATCATGACCTGAGCTGAAGGCAGCGGCTTAACTGACTGAGCCTCCCAGGTGCCCTAATTTTTGTTCGTTTAAAGTTTTTTATTGATTTTTTTTTCAAAGTAATTTTTCCCCCAGCATGCGACTCGAACTCATGACCCCAAGATTAAGAGTCACACAGTCCTCTGACTAAGCCAGCTAGGTGTCCCTGTTACTTTTCTTTAAAAAACAAACAAACAAACAAACAAACCAAAAACAAAAACAATAATAACAAAAACAAACCAGACTGAAAAACACAGTTTCACCTGACATAGGGGTTTTTGTAAGGAAATGACCCAAAGAAACTGTTAGGCCTGTGTATTTTTTTTTAAGATTTTATTAATTTATTTGACAGATCACAAATAAGCAAAGAGGCAGGCAGAGAGAGAGGGGGAAACAGGCTTCCTGCTGAGCAGAGAACCCGATGCGGGGCTCGATTCCAGGACCCTGAGATCATGACCTGAGCCGAAGGCAGGTCCCACCGAACCACCCAGTCGCCCCTGGCCTGTGTATTTTTCTGCTAGGTTTGATGGAAAGTAGGTGATTGTGGAGGAGTGTGACAGATTAAGGAGTATGAGGTGATTGTAGTAAAATGGAAGAAGTTTAGCAATCCTCTGTTTGTTGGGATTCTTCTGGTGTCCCTTTGTCTTTGGAGATAAGGATGCTCCTTTTACTCCAGGTTATTGGGAGGGTACCTCTCACAGGAGAGTTTACCACCTCTCTGGGGTGCCTGCTCTCACATTTTCATTAGGTCCCTTATTGCCAGTTCCATTTTTTAAATAACATTCCTTTTCCTTTTTTTTAACTGGCTTCCCCCATCCCCCTTTCACAGAGTTGTTAATCAAGTGCATCTAGGCTGTCATGTAGATTACCAGTTTATTATAAGGGATATCACTTGGGAACAGTCTGATGAAACAAAGACATGAGGCAAGGTATGGGGAAAGAGTGTGGATTTTCCACACCCTCTCTGAGTACACCACTCTGCCAGAACCTCCCCATGTTCATCAGTGTGGAAAGCTCCCTGTGTCCTATTTTTCAAAACCCTAGAGGATCTTCACAATTTCTTGCCCAGACTAAAAAATATGGGAGACTGTAATGTTGATAAAGGATATTAATTATACTGCATGTTAAATGCAATTACATGCTGTAAAATAAAGTCTCTACTCCCTCCCATATGCTCATAAGAATGTAGTGATAATAAATTCATTAAATGCAAAAGGAAGTATGAAGGCTTTGGTGTAGTATACTGTTAACTAACATTTAGTTTTGACACAAACTATAAAATATATGTTGAGAGAATAATGCAGCAAATGTTCATTTGCCAACATTCATTAACATAATGGCCACAGTTGGTTGTGTTGTGGATCATTTAAAAATGACTTGGAGTCACAATACTTGACCTTTAATACTTAGAGCATGTATCTTCTAAGAATCAGAGTGTTATCCTTTATAGTAATATCATTATTACACAGGAAAGAGGTGATCAGTTTGCCCATAATACCATAAAATGTCAGGCGTTTAAAAATCTACTTGTTTCCAAATATGTCTTGGTTCTTTTTGCCCAAGCCAGGATCCAGGCAAGTCTTTAGTCTTAAGCAGTCTCCACACCTTTTATATTTGATTTTTTTTTTTAAACTTTCTAAGGGTTTTTATTTCTTACTTTTTTTTTTATAAACGTATAATGTATTTTTATCCCCAGGGGTACTGGTCTGTGAATCGCCAGGTTTACACACTTCACAGCACTCACCGTAGCACATACCCTCCCCAATGTCCATAACCCCCTCCCCCTCTCCCAACCCCACCTCCCCCCAGCAACCCCCAGTTTGTTTTGTGAGATTAAGAGTCACTTATGGTTTGTCTTTTATATTTGATTTTCATGAAATGACAACCCCTTCAACATTCTTTTGAAGAATTTTGAAAAAAGATAGTACAAGGAACGCTTAGTTTCATCAATTGTTAGTACTTTGCTTCAAGTGCTTTATCTCATTGTTTATTTTTATACCTCCCAATCACTTGAAAGTAAGTTGTAGATATCTTGGCCTCTCACCCCTCAAAACTTAGCAGTGTATCTCCTAAGAACAGTGATATTCCACAAACCATAAAACTGTGGATCACATCTAAGATTTAAAATTAGCCTTAAGGTGCTGTATCCTATAGTCTAGGACATTACCCTATTGCCATCTCTTTTCCCCCCCTTTTGATCTTCATATTGACATCTTTTTTTTTTTTTTTTTAAGATTTTATTTATTTACAGACAGAGATCACAAATAGGCAGAGAGGCAGGCAGAGAGAGAGAGGAGGAAGCTGGCTCCCCGCTGAGCAGAGAGCCTGATGCGGGGCTCGATCCCAGGGGATCATGACCTGAGATGAAGGCAGAGGCTTTAACCCACTGAGCCACCCAGGCACCCCCACATTGACATCTTTTAAGAGGCTAGGCCAGTTGTGTTATAGAACCTCCAACAATTTGGACTTGCCTCATTTCCTTGGGGAGCCATTTAACTTGAATTCTCCATCCCCTGTGTTTTTTGTGAGTTGAAGTTAGATCTACAGGCTTTGTTCAGTTTGGGGTAAGTGTGTTTTTAGCGAGAAACTTTCAAGGTACTTCTTGTTGTTTACATTAGGAGGCACCTAGTGCTGATTTCTCCAATACCAGTGATACTAAGTTTTGTCATTTAAGGGAAGTGGCAGAATCTGTTGTAATTTTCCCTCTTGTAATTACAAAGTGACCAGTGTGATGATACTTTGTATCTTTCAAATGTCATGTTCTATAAATGGTCTTTCATGTAATGTTTTTAGTTAACTATTGACCGTCCTTGTGGATGAAACTGAATGAGCTATTTCACCGGGGTTGCATACTGGTGATTTTCTAGAAGTTCAGTGGCACTTGAGTTTAAAAGGATAGACATAGGATCTATTCCATTCCTCCCTCCCTCCATCTTTATCCATTAATATATGGTTTTTGAAACAGTTTGTTTTGTGGCAAATGCTTTCTGTTTCATTTTATGGTTAATTTAGTGAAAATGTGACATATAAATATAAATTTCTGTATGTAATCTAATTTCTCCAATAATTTCTAAAAGTTGAGATATGATGGGGGAGGTGGGTTCTAGAGGGAGAAAACTGATTTTAGTCAAATGTTTATGTCTGTTTTAATTTACATTGCCTGTGCTTCTTGGTTTATATGCTTATGGCTTCTGAAGAGTCCTGCTGTTTCAAAAGAAATTTCTACTTCTGTAGATTTAGCTACAGTTCAGGAAAATTTTGTGAGTTTTTATTAAGTTCTGGGCACGGACATCAAGAATGCCATCATACACTTAACAGCTTTGGAAGCAAGTGTTGGAATGTAACTGTATAAACTTTTTTTTTTTTTTCCTTTGCCTTCTCTTTCATTGCTTCTTTGGTTTTATCATTGGGGATGGGTGTGAAAGCAACTTGTCTGAAATTTTGTTGCCCTTAGGGAGTGAGTGAAAATTCCCAGGATAGTTTCAGAGCTGATTCTTGATCTTGGAAGTATGGACCAGACTTCCTAGTAATCCTCTGGCTGGAGTTAACATGGGTTCTAGGAGGGGGTGTAGCTAGTCTTGTGAGGAGTAGGTGTTTTTTCCTCTTTCTCGATTTCTCTTGTGCTTATGAGTCTTTATTAAAGAATTTTTCAAACTATTTAAAGTAATAGTACTTTATTTTTTAACCCCCTCCCCTTCTTTGTTGAAGTCCTAACCTCTGGTACCTCAGAATTAACTATACTTGGAGATAGTTGTTGAAGAGGTAATTAAGGTTAAATGAGGTGATTGGGGTGGGTCCTAATCCAGTATGACTGTCCCCATAAGGAGAGATGAGGATACAGGGATAAGGAGGAAAGACCATGTGAAGGCATGGGGAGAAGGAGGCGTCAGAAGAAACCAGCCCTGCTGACTCGTTGATCTTGGGCTTCTAGCCTCCAGAACTGGGAGAAAAGAAGTCTCTGTTGTTGAAGCAGCCTAGTCTGTGGTATTTTGTTATGGCAGTCTGAGCAGACTGGTATACCATATGATCCAGCCATCGTGCCTAAGTCTTTATACACATAGTTAAGTAAATTAGTCTGGGTTGTATCTAAAGCCGCATATGGGCGGAGGGGGGGGGGGCACTGTGGATCAGGAATAACCACATCCTAGGGTTAAGTTAGGATAGATTGTGAGTTTAAAAATCTAGTTTCCCACCTTTCATTTTATGTTATTGAGAGAAGTGATGGGAATAGGTAAAATGTCCACCTATGAACTTGCCCTCCTTTCTCTCTTGTGTAGGTTTTATTGCTTTTACTTGGGAATGAAAGGATGTTAATATGATTCGTGGTTTACCACTTCCTCATCATTCTGTTTCTGTAGCATTTCTTAAAAAACACTCTTCCTTTCTTTCATTTGGGAAGTCATTTTCTTTAAGTTTAATCTTCCCTTGAAACCACCCTTCACATTTAATACACAGCCAGTCATTACTGTTAATCTTCCCTCCTTAAACATCTTTGTCTTACAGTCCCTTTTAGTGTGAGTCCACAGTTTGGACGTAGATTAATTTTCAGATGATAGATTTGTTGTGTCCCAAACATTTCACAGTTCTGTGCTGTTGTAAAGGTGTTCCCCTTAGTCTTGAATGTCTTCGGTGCCTTACCCATAGCCAGTTCCCTTTTCATGGTCTTTAGCACTCACAGATTGTTTTTATTTTATTTTATTTTTTCAGATTTATTTTAGAGAGAGAGAGAAGAAACAAGGAGGAGAGGCAAGGGAGAGAGAGAATCTCAGGCTGAGTGTGGAGCCCAGAGTGGGGGATACCACAGCCTGGGCTGAAACCAAAAGTCAGACAACAGACTGTGGCACCCAGGTGACCCCACAAGTTGTTTTTGAATGTTTACACGTTTGTCCTGTGGGCCAGTGTTTGCTGGACACACCTGTTGGGTCACCACTATGAAATGAATCATGAAACATGGAATCATGTTAAAAAGACTGCTTTCTGAACACTGTCCCAGTCCTATTGGCTCAGAACCTTTTGAGAGCGAAATCTGGGAACTGCATTTTATTTATACTTATTTTTTAAAAATATATTTATTTAAGGTATCTCTACACCCATTGTGGGGCTTGAACCCATGACCACATAAGAGTTGAATGCTCTTCCAACTCAGCCAGACAGGTGCCCCAGGAACCTGCATGTTATTTATTTATTTATTTATTTATTTTAAGGATTTTATTTATTTGAGACAGAAAGATACAGAGAGAGAGCATGAGCCGGGGGAGAGGCAGAGAGAGAGGAAGAAGCAGACTCCCCACTAAGGCAGGAGGCTGATGTGGGGCTCAATCCCAGAGGATCACAACCTGAGTGGAAGGGAGATGTTTAACTATCTGAGCCACCCAGGAGCCCCAGGAACCTGCACTTTGAACAAGCTCCCTGGGGATTTTAAGTCAGAGTACCTCTGCTGTAGTGTAGGGGCAGCAACTTAACCCATCTTCCCTAGTGTGCCAGCTCATAGTAAGTTAGGGAGAACAATAAACTAGATTAAAAAAAGAGGTCTGATAAGTTCAAAATGCTATTAAATTTACTAAAATGCCATCATTATTCGAAAATAATGTGGATTTGGAATATGAAAGTCTTATAAACTTCCTGAAACACAAGCCTTTAAAATGATGGTATTTTTTATTACTCAGGAGTAGATATACTTTTGAGAGGTTAGGATGGCAGAAAGTGTAGGGGCTCTTTCTATTTACTACAAAGGTAAAAGGGGACTCATTTATTTATTTACTTATTTTATTTTAAAAAAAGATTTAATTATGTGAGAGAGAGTGAGCAGAAGTGGGTAGAGGGCAAAGGGAGAGGGAGAAGGAGACTCCCTGCTGAGCCTGATGTGGGGCTTGATCCCAGAATCCCAAGATCATGACCTGAGCTGAAGGTCACTTAACCAGCTAAGCCACCCAGGCACCCCAAAAGGGGACTCTTATTTCCTAGGAAAGCATGACTGCCATTTTCATCCATCCTGGATTCCTGGATGTCTAGAAGCTTGGAGGGTTATTCCTACTGAAATGGTAACTGTAGCTAAGTTAGAACGCCTGGTAAAACTCCTCCCTACTTGATAGATGGGATGCTGCCCAATTTATGAATCCATGAATCACTTAATAAAGTGATTCATTGAATTAGATTGAAAAAAAAAAAAAAGGTAGGCATGCCTGGGTGGTCAGTTGGACTCTTGATTTGGGCTCAAGTCATGATCTCAGGGTTCTGAGATTGAGCCCAACTTTGGGCTCTATGCTCAGGGTAGAGTCTGTTTGAGATTCTCTCTCTACCTTTTCCTCTGCCCTCCCCTCCCCCTAACACCCAAGCAGTCTCTCTTTCTCCCTCTCAAATAAATAAATAAATCTTTAAAAAAAAAAAAAAGTTTGAATGCTTGGTGAAGGGAAAGGTAGAAAAAAGTTTTCCCAACTTCTGACAACTGGCACAGAGGACTTTGTAAATGGGCCATTCATTACCCGCAGAGTATTTCTTCCCGGTAGGTACTTTGCATCATAAAGGGCTGCCTAGAAATCACCAGTTAACACAGGAGTACTGGTATCATCACAGAAGGAACTTGAGAGAAAAAAACTTAGGATGTTCAGTCCTCAAATTCTTCCCTCCCAGCCACTCCCCCCAAAAGGATTTCCCAGTGTACTTTAAAACCACATTATGGATTTTTTTTTCTTTTAGTGGCTAAAATGGGAATTTTTCTTTGTGTTTTATAGTTTAAGCATTATTGTATTATTGCAAAGTGGAAAGTGGAAAGCGCAGAGGATTCCTTTGTCCTGGAGAGTAGAGTTCTGAATTTGAATTTGGCTCTGCTGTGTGTTGAAGGCTATGTAGTGGAAAAGTTACCCTAACCTCCGAGAGATTGCTTTCTTATCTGTAAAATGAGGATAGACAGATGAGCTTTCCCCAACTTCACTCAGAATAGTGATAATAGGATTGAGTAAAAAAGAGATTATGTATGAGAATGTGTTACAAATAAGCTAATAAATCAGTGATTTAAAAAAATTTATTACAATTTACCATTACCAAAAGAATTAAGTTTTGAGTAGTCTGATTACAGCTGATGATAGCTTAATATTTTCGTCATGAAAGAAAATAATTTTTATGTTTTGTGTCTTACTGCTTTTTAAAAAAAAGCTCTATTTTCAGCTATGAACCTATTAGAAATCATTTTCTCCATTTGCTTATCTGTTGGAAATATTCAGTAATTAAAATAAAAACTTTTGTTTAAAAAAACTAAGAGAAACTAGCATTACTTTACTTTAAATTGTAGAATCCTGCCTTTTATTTTGTTCTTGATGTTTGATAAGATAAAAGTAAAGATAAAGAATTGGCTGGCTACTACTTAGTGAGTTTGAAGAAAATTCAGATTTACTGCTGAGGAAAAATCACGCTTTTGTTTTAAAAACGGATTCTAAGTTTCATTTCAAACTTAAAAAGATCAAAATAAACGATGTAGAAGATAAGGAAGAATTATTAATCCACGAATAGTTCCTTCCTATTCCTTTTATTTTTGCTTTTTTCTTCTCCCCTCCCCCACCCCCTTTGAGGAATGGGGTAACTATTCCTCCTCCCCCAAGTCCTAACCAGCAAGTCCCAGGGCTTTACTACCTTCTGTCCCTTCCTTCCTCTTCTCTCTTGAAAAGCAAGAAGTAAAAATAAAAGAAAGAAAAAGAAAAAAAAAATCTCCTGGAGGCATATTAGGGGCTTTAAATTTGAGTTTGATTTGTGACCTGTCATAGTTTGAATAATTTGCTTCCATGGTATTTTGCTTATCTCAGCTTCCCAGCTGCATGCACAACTTCTGTCTCTTCTCGTTCTTGGCAGGTTAGGTTATTTTGAAGGAGTAGAACCAGTTGTCTCCCCGTCTCTCACCCCCAGTGATTTCCAGGGAGATTGGGGTCAAACATCTCAATTCCCAATCTCTTTTTGTCATCACTGACTAACCTTGACTTCCTGAACATGGCAGTACCTATTCGTACTCTTTTCATTTAAAAAAAAAAAAAAAAAGACTTTGTGATTTACAAGTCAGCAGCCAGTGAGGAAAAGATAATGGATGCAGGTCTCTAACCAGTCAGTCTAGTAAAAGTGAGGCTGACCATTGGTGATTTGTCGTGTCCTTCCCTTCTCCAGTTTTGTATTTGTCCATTTAATGCTTCCCAGTCTTGAGTGCATTGGTACTGGATGGGGCACAGTCTTCTGCATTTCTAAAAGGCAATCAGGTGATCCCATTCACGGGTGGCCATCAGACTACACTTTGGTAAACATAATTTTAGAATAGTGAAAAGAATGTTTTGCAGATAGCTCATCTGGGAAATGGATGGCAAATAAGCATATGAAAAGATGCTCAATATCATGTCATTAGGGAATTGCAAATTAAAACAATAGGACATGGGTGCCTGGGTGGCTCAGTGGGTTAAGCCTCTGCCTTTGGCTCAGGTCATGATCTCAGGGTCCTGGGATCGAGCCCCCACAATGGGCTGTCTGCTCAGCGGGGAGCCTGCTTCTCCTCCCCACCCACCCCTGCATGCTGCTCTGCATAATTCTGATCTCTATCTTTCTGTCAAATAAATAAAATCTTAAAAAAGATGAATAAAACAATAGGACAGGGGCACCTGGGTGACTCAGTGGGTTAAGCCTCTGCCTCCATCTCAGGTCATGATCCCAGGGTCCTGGGATCAAGCCCGGAATTGGGCTCTCAATTCAGCAGGGAGCCTGCTTCCCTTCCTCTCTCTCTCTGCCTGCCTCTCTGCCTACTTGTGATCTGTCTCTGTGTCAAATAAATAAATAAAAATCTTAAAAAAAAATGAATAAAACAGTAGAACATACTACTACATAGCTATTAGAATGATTAAGATCTAAAATACTGACATCACCAACTGCTGGCAGGAATGTGGAGCAACAGGAACCTTCATTCATTGCTTGTGCAAAATGATACAGTCACTTTGGAAGAATTTGGCAATTTCTTGCTCTTACCATATATTATGGACTGAACGTATACTCTTCAAATTCCTGTGTTGGATGGCCAACCCTCAATGTGACTGTATTTAGAGATAGAGTCTTTATGGATGTACCTCCGTTTAAAAGAGTTCTTAAAGGTACAGTCCTGATCTGATAGTATTAGTGTCGTTATAAGAAAAGAATCATGCAGTGGAGAGGCCAGTCTTCTCTCCTCAGCCATGTTGAGGGCCTACTAAGAAGGTGGTGCTCTAATAGACAGGAAGGGAATTCTGACCAGAAAGCAAATCAGCAGGCATGCTGATCTTGGACTTCTCAACCTCCACAGTTGGGAAAGATACATTTCCGTTGTTCAAGCCACCCATTCTATAGTATATTGTTCTAGCAGACTAATATACCATCTGATCCAGCAATTGTGTCCTAAGTATTTACTCAGATTAGTTGAAAGCTTATTTCCACACACAAATCTACACATGAATGTTCAATAACAGCCTTATTTGTACGTGGCAAAAATGGGGAGCAACCGAGATGTCCTTCAGTAAGTGACTGGATAAAGTGTGGTGTATGCATACAGTGGGATTTTATTCAGCAAAAAAGAGACATGAGCTATCAAACCATAAAAAGATATGGAAGAGCCTTAAATGCATATTGCTAAGTGAAAGAAGCCATTCTGAGAAGCCTACATATTATATAATTCCAGGTATATGACATTCTCTAAAAGTAAAAGAGATTAGTGGTTGCTAGGAGTTTTGTATAGTAGAAGGACAAAGAAAGGATGACTAGGTGAAACATGGGATTTTTAGGGCAGTTAAATTATTCTGTATGATCCTGTGATGGTGTATACAAGACCTTATGAATCATCAAAACCCATAGAATTATACAGCACAAAGACCAGGATCCTAGAGTTTGGACTTACGTTAATAATGATGTATTGATACTGGTGCGTCAAGTTGTAACAAATGTGCCACACCAATGTGAGATGTTATTCATGGGGAGACAGCTAGGGTGAGGGGGAGTGAGGGGAACATATGGGAATTCTGTACTTTCTTCTAATTTTTTTGTTTTAAAGATTTTATTTATTTGACAGAGATCACAAGTAGGCAGAGAGGCAGGCAGAGAGAGGAAGGGAAGCAGGCTCCCTGCCGAGCAGAGAGCCCGTCTAGGGGCTCCATCCCAGGACCCTGGGATCATGACCTGAGTCGAAGGCAGAGGCTTTACCCCACTGAGCCACCCAGGCGCCCCTCTGCTAATTTTTTTGTGAACCTAAAACTGCTCTGATAATAGTTTATTAATTTTAAAAAAGGTATTTGGCATTCACCCTTGTTTTATAGGGGAAGGAACTTGAAATTAAGATAAAAAATGCAAAAAAATTTTTTTCATTGCAGTTGGACTTGAAGCACCAGATACAGACTTTGTTCTGTTTCTTTTAAAAGGTTTTATTTATTTGAGAGAGAGAATGGGGGAAGTGACAGAGGGAGAGAGAGAAGCAGACTCCCTGCCAAGCAGGGAGCCCACTGTGGGCTTGATCCCCTGACCCTGGGATCATGACCTAAGCTGGAGGCAGACACTTAACCACCTGAGCCACTTGTTTCATTTTAAAAAGAAATGAAAAAAAAAAGAGAGAGATTTGCCTGGATGACTCAGTTGGTTTAGTGTCCGATTTCTGATTTCAGCTCAGGCTATAAACTCAGGGTCATGGGGTTGAGCCCTGCTTGGGCTTCAGCCTGGGCGTGGAGCCTGCTTAAGATTCCTCTTCTCCCTCCCGCTTCTCCTTCCCCCAAGCACTTTCCATCTCATCCACACTCTCTCTAAAAAGAGAGAGAGGGAGAGAGAGAGAGAAACCCGATACATTCAAACTGGAGGGAGGGGTACTCTCCTTAAGTCATAATGGAGACCCTCAGGTGCCTTTTTGTTGTTTATTATTTAGAGAAACAGGCAAAGGTGATAATACTGCTCTTAACCAAATTGAAGGGTTAGATCTGCAAAGAAAGGTTGAGTGTGGCATGTTTTCCTGGTACCTGATAGAACTGGGTAGTGTTTCCTGGTAGTCATTGAGTATCTGGGAAATCAGTTGAAGGTGTTACATTGACTGAGCACGGACTCATCTTCATATCTTTCATTGGCTGCTGGGACCTTAACAGCCTAAGCATTTTAATCCGCTGCTCCCTGGTTTGAGACCCACCTGCTGGGGAGGCTGGCATGCTGTGTTCAGAATGGGAGTCCACCACCCCAAGAGTGAAAGGTGAATTACATCACCTCTTTTATTCGCCCTCCGCCTCCCCTGCAGATTCCTAATGAATTTCTAGGATGAGTTAGGGAAGACTTACGTAGGTTTGCCCTTGTCATCATTAAAGGGGTCTCTTAGAACTCCTAATTTAATGAAAAGATAAAAATGTTTTGTTATTAGCAGATCAAAGCACTAATGTAGCTGCTGTTTACATTGTCAGTATGTAAATGAACTTCTGAAGGGAGTGAAATGAATTTGTTTAACACCTCTTTAATTTTGTTTATGTAATTTGTTTGCTTAAAAGCCCCCCCCCTTCCAGCTTCATGTTGGTAATGCTAAGGTAAACATTAACTTACCGCTCTCACTTTAGTATCAAAGAAGGGAGTAACAGCAGTGTCCCTGCTGTTGAGGCTTACTACATTTAAGTCAGAGATTGAGTTCATTCATGCTTTAAAACAAAACATGATCTTGAAGGGTTCATTCATCAACCCTAAATAATTTTTCAATCCATTGTTAATCTGAATTTAGAGAAGCACTGAAAAGCGATGGGTATATCCATGGTAATCTTCAGTTAGAATTTGGCACTATCAAAATCCGCAGAGCATGCTACTTTTGGTCTCGGTGTTAAAGGTTTGAGTCCCAGGTTGGGACTCAAAGTAAAATCTTAAAATTTTAAATTTTAATTTTAAAATTTAAATTTTAAATCTTAAAATTTTAAAAGTAAAATCCTTAAAAAAGAATTTGGCATTCATTATCTTTCTGTCTGAATTAATGAACACAGTTTGTACTGCTTGTTTGGAATATATTGTGTATGTAAAAATAAACTCTGTTGGCAGAAGTGTTTCTGTTTGGGTGGTTAGGCAGGTTAGCCTTGTGTAAATGGTTGCAGGTCCAGTCCAGTCCCTCAAACTGGTGGGTGGGGTACACTTTCTCCTTGAGGCAGTGCTCCTGACTGCTTGATTTCCAGGCCCCATCTACCAAGGCATGTTTGGGGGGAGGGCGCATAATGGAAACATTGGTTAGCCTTGCCTATCTGGAAGGAAAACTATTTTATATTTCAAGTCATTCCATCCCTGATTGCTTTTTGGTGCACAGCTTTGATCTTCTCTAGGACTGCCATTATACACAGAGTGTGGGTTCTGGATAAAATTGCTCAAAGCAAACAGATTAAAGAGTTGTCCAGGCGCCTAAGGAACCAGGAGCCTAAGAGCTTATTTTGTGACAGCTCTCGGCTTTGCAGGGTGGGTTGCAATTGGGATTTATTCAGGACTACCAAGAGTGGGAACACGTCTCTGGAAGGGTATCTCTTAAGTCATTTGTTCTACGTTACAGGCTGAGCTTCCGGAAAACTTGAACGTTACTCTTCTGCTGTCTACTTACAGCAGCAGATTGGGTCTCAGTTAATTGCCATAAATGGAGAGAAGGGATTTGACCTTTTTGTTTGTTTGGTTTAAGGAGTTATTAAATTCTCTCAGGGAAGAAGGAGCGCTAAGAAAGGGGGTAGTAGCATTTGTCTTTATGACCGTTAGCCAGACTGTGGTTGTGTGCACACGCATGACTGAGATGGGTAGACATTTTATGCTGTGAGACGGCGGTAACTAAGCCAGAGCCCTTGGGCCTTGTGAAGGTGACAACAAGCAAGGGCTTTCTCTATTTGGACCTCATTAGTATAACTGAGATATTGCTTCCCATTTAATCCCACACGAGTCTGATGCGACTTAATTAGTTGTACTTAACAAAAAGCTACGTAGGACCTTCATGTAAGGTCTGAATTCACCCGGTATGTGCACCTCCCCTGAAGAAAACAGAACAACCAGCTCTTCCCCTCCCCTCCCCGGGCATGCCACACTGACCTCTCTAGGTCACCAGGCTGGAGGCCTGCCTCACATTTATGTTGGTACCGTGTCCTGTCTAGTCTTTCCTATGTGTTCCTAACCTGGTTTTGGACTTAGGAGTGAATAAGAAGGGTGGAGTTAGGAGAAAGAGCTCTTTCCCTCTAACCACAAGACTGCATTTCCTCATACCTTTCATACTTGGCTGTTTCATAGAAAATTAACCTTGTGTACATCTGTGATGGCTCTCGTCAGCTTGCTCCTGAGCTTTTTTTTTTTTTTTAAGGATTTATTTATATTTGTTCATTCGTAGGTCAGGATTATTGTGAGTAAATTATTTGGGTACTTAGAAGTCTTATTTGGAAAGATACTTTTTAGGTTTCCTCATGGCTCTTTATGGAAGTATATTTCTGTGTTTCTCCGTGATGTTAATCGGCCTTATCCTCGTTCTCACCTTTGCCTTCGAAACTTGCTACATGTTTCATATCCCTTAAGGTAGCACCGTCCAGTATAAAGCAAACCAGATTTGTAATTTTAAGTTTTCTCATAGCTATATTTGAAAAAATAAGCAGGTATAATTTGTTTAACCTAATATATCTAAAATATTATTTTGTATAGTATCTTATACTGATTATAGTGTGTAATCAGTATAAACAGTTATCAAATATTTCTCTTTGTACCGGGTCTTTGAAATCTGGTGTATTTGATACACCAGATTTTATAAAATGCACAATTAAAAAAGTAGATTCATATACTCAGATTGTTCCCCATATATTTAAGGTTGCACTGGCCACACCCCAGATGCTTAATGGTCACTTGTGGTGGTGGCTGCTGTATGGGACAGTGTAGTGTTCTTTATCTGTCATTCATTTTTTTTTTTTTTTTAAGATTTTATTTCAGAGAGAGTGAGAGCAAGAGAGAGAACATGAGTGGAGGAGAGAGGCAGAGAGTGAAGGAGAAGCAGACTCCCTACTGAACAGGGAGCCCAATGTGGGGCTTGATCCCAGGACCCTGAGATCATGCCCTGAGCCAAAGGCAGATGTTTAACTGACTGAGCCACCGAGGCCCAGTTCTTTCTTTGATAGGTTTCCCATTTTCAGATGAAGAAGCCAAGGCCCAGATTATTATTCAGTTATCCCTTTTCGTTATGCTTCTGTAATATTTAGAACAAACCTTAATTCAGAATGATTCAAACATTTTGAAAACCTCTTTTGTGCCCGATAGGACCAGGGAGGGATGATTTATCTAGATTAATTTTTAATTCATCCAGCAGTTCTTGAGTTCCTGTTTCGTGAAGGTCAGTGGGGAAGTCTGGAGTAGAATCCAGATCTTGCCAGTTTTGTCTCTCTCTTCTGTTACTCTAGGTTGTAATACTTCCCTTTGCTACAGTGATTTCCTTTCACTAGTAATAAATGAAAAGAAATCCTTTTCTTTTTTTGGTAGTATGGAGGTGTGGATTCACCTGTTGAAAACAGACCACTCTCGCCAGTTTTAGCAGAGAGGGATTTAATGAGGGAATTAAGTCCTTAATGTATCTTGGAGGCGTGGGAAGAGCCGGCTCTGCATTGAATTTCTAGGAATGATTCCCAGAATAACATTACAGAACTGGCTGGCCAAGGAAACTGGTACCTATGCCGTAATCAGGATGCCGAGCAGGCAGGCAGCCTCCCATTATTACAGTAGCCAGGTCAGGACCCCATCGCTTGTTTGGCAACACAACGTGGGTGTTGGGTGTTGATTCTTTGCCTTTCAAACTGGGGACCGAGTGCCAGGAGCTCAGCCTCCAAAGCACAGTCCCGCATTACAGGTTTTTTTCTGCCGTTCACATCCGTCACGGCTGCATTTGGTAGGAGCTCTGGCCGTGGAGCCCTCCTCTTGATGTCCCCCCGTTGTGTGATAAGGGGGTGTGAATATATTTACAAGTCTGCAGTAGTTGCCAGAGTGGGTGCCAGCTTCCTGAAGTGGGAATCAGAGGTGGGTCGAGGTGAAGCTCAGTGGAACCCAGGGCTATTGATCTAGCTGAGGTAAACTCACAGAGATGTTGAGAAAGGTACAGGAGCCGAGAGAACAGGTGCTATTAAAGTTGTATTTTCTTCTCTTTGTGTGTGTGTGTGTGTGTGTGTGTGTGTGTGTGTGTTTTCTTCACTTGAGGGCATTTCTCCAGGTTAGTATCTTCTGGAAAGACAAGAACAAATGGTAATATTCCTGGATCAAACATGATTATTCCTGGGGCGCCTGGGTGGCTCAGTGGGTTAAAGCCTCTGCCTTCAGCTCAGGTCATGATCCCAGGGTCCTGGGATAGAGCCCCACATTGGGCTCTCTGCTCAGCGGGGAGCCTGCTTCCTCTCTCTCTGCCTGCCTCTCTGCCTACTTGTAATCTCTGTCTGTCAAATAAATAAATAAAATCTTTAAAACAAAACAAAACAAAAACATCATTATTCCACATTTTGAAAGATATGAAAGTTGAATTCTCTGTGAGTATTATTAGTACTGCTTAAATATTTAGGTTAGTGTTCTAGCCTACTTTATGATGTTTTTGTGTGTCTGAACGTTTAGGGCCTTGAAAATATGGGGGAGGGGAGATGTCATGGAAAAATTTGCCCTACTATTGTTCTAACTGGGGTTATTAAATATATCAAATATATCAATGTGATCAAATCAATATGGTCAAAATCATATATATATTCTAATTGTGGGGATAAATCATTACAAAGAGCGGTGTGTAATTTTGGGTGAGAGAGGTAGAAAGAGTTATGTTTCCTAGGACCGTTGTGGGTCAAGATACAGACATTGGGCAGTGTTGCAGAATTAATCCTGGTTAAAAATGTGGTACTTTACACCACAGTGTAACTGTTCACAGAACTGTTGTTCTTCAAAAGGTTTTTCTTTTTTTTTTTTTTCTTTTTAAAGATTTTGTTTATTTATTTGACAGAGAGAGAAATCACAAGTAGGCAGAGAGGCAAGGGGGGGGAGCAGTCTCCCTGCTGAGCAGAGAGCCCGTTGCGGGCTCGATCCCAGGACCCTGAGATCATGACCTGAGCCGAAGGCAGTGGTTTAACCCACTGAGCCACCCAGGCAACCCCTTCAAATCAAATAATTTGAAAATTCAGATACTGGAATAAGGTCCCCTCGAACACTACTCATCATTCTTTTGTTGTATCTCTTAAGTGTTCAGTGTGTTTCATTATAATGAGTGTAAAGCAATGACTCTCTAAAGGTGGTCCCCAGAGTAATCTCATCACCTGGGGACTTGTTAGAAATGCAGATTCTCGGACCCAGTGGGGAACCTATTGAATCAGAGACCCTGGGACGTGGTGCTCAATGCCCACAACCTGCATTTTAACAAATCCCTCAGGTGATTTTGATTTTCAAGTTTAAGAATACTGACAAGAAATGATTCATTATTCTTTAAAGGGATTACCAATCACCAATTCTTCCTATCCCAGTAAAGGAAACCAAATTTTGTCCTTTGGAATGTAACCTAACCTCTCTGAATCTTAGTTTCTTATCTGTAAAATGGGAAAATTTATAGTTTTAGGTTTTGACGAGGGTTAAGTGAGATAGGTGATTAGTGTTGTATATATAGAACAGTTCAATAATTAACTGTAATGAATACTGTAATTAAGTTCCAGTTTTTCAAAAACACCTTTGGAGGTAGCAGCTTGATTCCATTCTAACAAGGGGAGATTTAAGATGGACATACACTTAATCTGTTTGCTTTTGTTCTCCTAAATTGTGTTGGTTTCTATAACTTATACTTCAGATAACATTTAGCTTATCGTAGCTTTGTTTTGTCCATTTAAAAATTAACCCATTTGAATTTCTTTTAACTTGTTTTCTAGATCTTTCTCTGTTTATTTTCATTTTAGTGGTACTATTTATATGGTGTCTCAGCGGTTTTTAAAAATCCTTCTGATGTTGTGATAGTTTTACTCTGACCTAGTTTTCAAACTTGGTGTGCCATGTGAAAAGATCAACAGAATAAACCAAATCAATTTCTTCAGGTTGCTTTAGGCAGCGGCCTGTAGGCACTCCTTTATGTATGCAAGTGTATAATTTTGTAAAGGGGAGATTATGTCTATGGATGGAGAAAACACTGAGTAAAAGAGGTTTTCTTACTTTCTTTCAGTCAGAATTTTTTTTTCCTGCAACTAACAAGTGGAATGAGAAATTCAGAAGTTAGAAGCTCACCTGTGTTCCTAAGACTTACGTAAAATATTGAATTCTTTATAAAGTTAAATTAGCCCTCTCTATGAAAATACGTCTTTGTTTGCTAAGGGATGATGTGGATGTGTGTGAGTGGTGGTCCTTCCTTTTGTTTGTGTGACTGAGCCACTGTGTGTTTCTATGCCACACAGACATGCCTTCTATTTTCAGTGAGCAGTTTTACTCCTCGTTTCTTTGTGTGAAATACAGTCTAACAATTGTGTTCTTAGTTTACAAAGTCTGTGTATGACTCATCTTCAGGCTATGGCTTTTTCAAGTTACACTTAGGTCAGAGTCTATTTAGTCCTTAAGCCTGCCTTGTCTGAGTGGGAAGTGAGAGTTAAAAGGAGTAAAAAATATGGAATTTGTTGGGTCTGGATTCAGACCAGTGGGGTGTTTTTTTTCCTTTTTTCGAGGGTTACTTTTTAAAGGAGAACAATTAGTATTGCTAAGAATTCCTACAATTGCCAACTAACTTGATACTTAATCTTTTTTTTTTTTTTTTTAAACAGTATTGCTCATGACAGTGAGCCTTTGGAGTTTAATTTTTCAGGGTTTGATAGCTGTATCACACTGACAAAAACAACTAGAAAATTCGTAAGGGTTCAGAATCCCTTTTCCTCTCATGTCATAAGTATATATTTGTCTCATGTGTCTTGTTGTCAGAGACATTCCAAAAATCTTATTTAAACAAAAATAGTTGGTGGTAATTAGCCTGAAAAATTGGTAAAACTGATAGATGTACGAGAAATAATTTTCTTGTTTATTTGAAAATGTAGTATTTTGACCTTATTAGTTTTGGTTTTATTTGTATTGAGCATTATTAGTGAATAACACAATACAAAAATAGAAAAAAAAAAAACACAAAGTAACTTTGAGTCCTGATTGCTTTTTATCACTACCAAGCTGGTAGGGCTGATGGGAGAAAATTAAGATTCTATGACTTGATTCTTTGGAATTCTCCTGTTGTCACTGTATAAACAAATAAAACAATCTCTGGCTACTCACAGAGTTTTTGTCCCTTGGACAGATACAGTGTCCTGGCATTTTTCATATCCCATTATCAAAGCCAAGCTCTAGAATTTTAAGTTGGAGGTTGGCTCTGAAATAATCAAATGCCAAACAAAGCCCATCTGAAAGTCCAATAAAGTAAGATTATAGTATTGCAAAATATAAGAGAGTTACTGAACTAAATCCCCCCAATTTGAGGAACATTACTATAAACATGGTATTGTATTAGGAGAGGAGGGGGAGATGGTTGGGGCCCCCTAGGGGCATTACTTTGATCCACAAATGGGGAGCCTGAAGGTTCATTTTCCCCTTGGGGTTCCTGAAAGAGGAAGAAGGCTTTCTGATACAGACCAGAGCACTTCATGTGGGGATGAAGCTTCTGCTGAGCCCTGAGTTAGGCGCTTTACATATAAATAGGTATTATTAGCTCCTGAAAGAGGGTCCAGAAGTGAGATTCCGGAGTGGCTAAGTGATGACCTGCTTAAGGTCATGGAACTTGGTACGTGAAGAAGCTAAGATCTGAAATCGTGTCCTCACGTCACATGGCTTTCTGAAACCGGACGTTCTGAATACTGAGGATGCCAGTGAAGTTTCCGTAGCGCCTGTTTGTTGAATTGTTATTTTAGGGTAGTCATCACAGGCTTGTGTATTTTTCATAAAATGTAAGAACGGTTTCCAGTATGTTATAGGGACTCCCAAATCTCATCTCATCTTTCTAAAACACTTCTTGGACTTTGGAAAGACTTGGGGGTATCTTGGTGACCGTTTTGTTTGGGTGTTCCTAATTCGGCAAATATAGACGCTTTGGAGTGGACCTCTGAACGTTTGATTCCGAAGTGGGGGTGAGCCTGGTTTTCAGGGAGTGACGTTGTGTCATGCTGTCTGCAGTAGCCCGGGGAGGCTTTTTGAGTCTGAAAACTGGTTTTTGTTTAGGAGCAGATATCACATGCAAGTTACTTGGCTTCTCCAAGGCTCACCTTTTGTAAAATGGGAATGATGGTAGTTGCCTCAGAGGGTTTGTGAGTAGCACTGTGGGACGCACGGACACTGTCTACAAATGCTCCTGTCTCCTTTAACCTGATTGGAGTTTATGCAACTTGTTGATGTATTCCTTTTACCATCATTTCTGCCGCCCCCCCCCCACCCCCCCACTGCCTTGGTCTTGAGGATGGACAGGAGGAGTCTAAATGTTACTCTTAAGTCGGGTTGGGTTGGAATTCCAGGCTCTGGACGGCTTTATTTGGGGGATTTTTTTTTGAAGTAGATTAATTTTTCTCTTTCTTCTTGGGCGTTTCCTCTCGTATTTTTCTCTCAGACATCCTGAAGACAAAGACCTGATTCTTACATTCTTGATTAGAATCCCCGCTCCAGCTCCACTCTCTTTAAACTCTGAATCTCAGTATCTTCATTTCTGAAATGTGGATAATGCTTGTACTTCCTCTCAGGGTTATTACGAGGATTAGATGAGCATACAGTCAAGTTATTTGTACATAGCAAGGGCTCAATCAACTTTAGCTAAAAGGGAAAATAAACCTTTTAAAACAGATGAGATTGCCCTTCAGGAAAAGGAATTAACTTGTTTAACTTTCTATGAGGATATTTTGTCAGATTCTTTTCATTCTATACTGGTTACATCCTCACATGAAGCTTTGTTTATGTGGATTTGGGTGTGTGTGCCTCAGGGCACAGTAGCTTGCTCTTAAATTTGAATCTTGCTTTTGGTGCATTGTCACGGAAATTGCTTCTAAAGTCATCCAGGTCATAGCGTCCTTTCTCACCAGAAATGTTTTCTTCGCTGTCAGAATCATGCTAATAGTAAATATTTACTTTCTGAACACAAAAGAGATACTGTTTCTTGCTGAGGAGATCACAGAAGAAAATAAAATTACCAGATCTATCCACCAGGGGGTCGTTGGTATTAGTATTTTATTGTATATACTTCCACACTCCCCTTCTCGACTTTTATCATGGAAATTTAAAGATATTTGGAAAAATAGACTAGTTATAATAAACACTTACGTGTTCATTCCTCAGCCTCAATGATCAACTCAGGGGCTTAATGTCAATCTTGTGTCATCAGTGTGATCACATAGGTCTCCTTTCCCACTGTCTCCCAATGAATTTGTTCTGAAGTCAGACCTAGACAGCTTATTAACCCATAAATATGTCACTGGCGTGTGCTTGTAAAAAATTCTTCTTTCTTCCCTCCTTTCTTTCTGAGCAAGGGGTTGGATGCATGGGTTGGGGTGTAGAGGGAGAGAGAGAATCTTAAGCCGACTTCCCACCCAGCGTGGAGCCTGATGCCGAGCTTCATCTCTCTGTAAGATCCTGGCCTGAGCCAAAACCAAGAGTCTTGACACTGAACCGAGCCACCCAGGTGCCCCTCTGTCACAGGTTCTAAGACAGCCCCCAGCCCAGTCTCCTTTACTTTAGAGTATATTCAAGTAGTTATTTCTGGTCACTATATTTAGTTCCAGTAGTTATTTTTCATTTATTATTATTTCATGTATTATTTATTTCATTTATTATTATTTCAGTTATTAGGTTCCATTAGTTATTTTTCATTCACTTGGGATGTTGAAGAGTTACAGAAGCAGGCCTCCAGTCAACACCTTGTTTGTCTCTGAAGGCAGCTGTGGGTGGGGATGGAGTTAGGGACTTTTGGTGGGTAGGATGTGAGGGGTGGGAAGAGTTCTTGAAACAGGTTTTTTCTTCTCTTCTCTTCTTGGCTCTCCGCCTCTTCTCTTTCAGAGACTGAAGGGCAGTTTGCTTTCAGAGCTAGAAGTCATAGCCTTAGTCTGTGTAGCCATTCTTGGCTGAACAGAAGACCTGCTTGGTTAATGTACAAGCCAGTTTTTTAATTTCAAAATATATGTTACTGTTGGATGTTTACCCAATGTCTTGGTCACTGTGCCATTTTATAAATCTGGATAATGATGATATTGTGGTCAGGGCTATTTTACTGTCCAAGTTGTAGAATGTTTCTTGTGCCAAATGAATTCTTGAAGTTAGGGTTTCTAGAACCTTAGCAAGGAAAAGGTGAACTGGTAAAGATGAACTGAGTTAATTCTTTTTTTTTCTTTTAAGATTTTATTTACAGAGATCACAAGTAGGCAGAGAGGCAGGCAGAGAGAGGAAGGGAAGCAGACTCCCTGCTGAGCAGAGAGCCTGATGTGGGGCTCGATCCCAAGACGCTGGGATCATGACCTGAGTTGAAGGCAGAGGCTTTAACCCACTGAGCCACCCAGGCTCTCCATTTCTTCTTCTTTTCTTTTAAAATAAAGATTTATTTATTCATTTGACAGAGAGCATAAGCAGGGGGAGTGGCTGGCAGAGGGAGAGGGAGAAGCAGGCTTCCTGCTGAGCTGGGAGTGGATGTGGGGCTTGATTCCAGCAACCTGGGACCATGACCTGAGCCAAAGGCAGCACCTGAACTGAGTTAATTCTAATTTTAAAACTCAAATCTGAAGATTTGCTAAAATGGACTTTGATACAGAATAGTTTGCTATGCCCTTTTTTTTTTTTTTATGTTTAAGCTCATTATGGTTTGGGATGTCTATCAGTTGGTGACTTTGATAATTTGAGATTATGACTAACAAGGGTAATAACCTCTTTAAAAAGTTAAGGTTATTGGGTTTGTTTGTACTGTTAAATTGAGTCATATCTTTTTTTTTTTTTTAAGATTCTATTTATTTATTTGACAGAGCATAAGCAGGCAGACCAGCAGGCAGAGGGAGAGGGAAGCTCCCTGCCAAGCAGAGAGTCCAATGTGGGACTCAGTCCCAAGACCCCAAGATCATGACCTGAGCCCAAGGTAGATGCTTAACCAACTGAGCCACCCAGGTGCCCCAACTGAGTCATATCTTAATTGGCTGAATAATTTGTATTAAAAACCTTTACTGAGTATAGTGCTACTCCCAGCTCTCCTTTTGATTACTGAAGCCCATATAGGTTTAGATGCTTGGAGAAGAGACACCCACCCTAATTTTAAGACCTTGAGACTTAAATGTTTTAACATCTAAATGCCTTTTATTTGGCCTTTGAATGATGACTTTTTTCTCTTGGTTTTGTGGGTGTATCTGAGATTCCTTTTTTTTTCCCAAGAAGAATTCACACATTTTCGAACAGAGTTTGTTACCCATGAATGTCCTATTCCGAAGAGAGGCTGATGCCTTGAGAGCCCTCTAGGCAGGGACTGTGTGGTGCCTCTGGCAGTAGGACTGCCCTTGAGATGAGGGACAGAGCAGCCTTCCAGAATCCTGAATTGATCTCCTTTTTAGGTAATTGATTTGGGTATTTTTCACAAAAGACAGATGTGCTGCTGTGCTGTGGTGTCCCTGTGTTGGCTAACTGCCGGTCATTTGATGTTCTACCTGGACCTTTAGATTCAGATGCTTTGTGTTCCTTTTCCCTTTCCAAATCTCACATGGTTTTGGACAGAGGCACACATAAGGATGCTTGTATCTGTTTCCTCATGCCTCTGGAGCCCCCATGCCTCAGGAGCCACCTGCTTTTCTGTTGCCTATAATTCTTTGATCATTGATCGATTAAATATTTATTGAGCACCTATATGTACCAGCAGTGTGCCAGGTGCCGGATACAGAAGTGAGTGAGTTCTTGCTTTCATGGAGTCTGTTAGATAGGACAGATGTGTAAACCCGTAAGCAGGTACATGTTTAAGAATAGAAACTGGGGGCGCCTGGGTGGCTCAGTGGGTTAAGCCGCTGCCTTCGGCTCAGGTCATGATCTCGGGGTCCTGGGATCGAGTCCCACATCGGGCTCTCTGCTCAGCAGGGAGCCTGCTTCCCTCTCTCTCTCTCTCTGCCTGCCTCTCTATCTACTTGTGATCTCTCTCTGTCAAATAAAAAATAAATAAATAAATTGTTTAAAAAAAAAAAAAAAAAAAAAAAGAATAGAAACTGGACTGGAAGGAGACACACCAAAATGGTTAACAGGGGTAGGAGGGAGGAGAGGACCCTGTTTTTATTGTATATGTCTAGGTAATGTTTGAACTTGTTATAGGTATGTCTTGTTCATGCAATTACAGTAAAGAAGATTCATTGTGATAGGTATAAGAAGCATATAAAAATATGGTGGAAAGGTGATTAGTTTCATGGAGACTGGGGACCAAGGAACATTATTTATTTATTTATTTATTTATTTTAAAGATTTTTTATTTATTTATTTGACAGAGAGAGATCACAAGTAGGCAGAGAGGCAGGCAGAGAGAGAGAGAGGGAAGCAGGCTCCCCGCTGAGCAGAGAGCCCGATGCGGGACTCGATCCCAGGACCCTGAGATCATGACCTGAGCCGAAGGCAGCGGCTTAACCCACTGAGCCACCCAGGCACCCCCAAGGAACATTTTTAAAAACAGATTTCCCTCCTGGGTAGAAAGGGGGGATAGTGGGAAGATAGGGCAAAGGCTCCTCATGCAAAGGGAATAGAATGTGCCCAAGACTGACAAAACAGGAGTTTTGTTAGGAGTTTCAGTAGTGACTAGCTTGTTACAGATTTCTGGGCACCATAGCTTTTCTTTCCTGGGGAGCAGAGAAGTAACATGCAATTACGTTTTCTTTTGGGACTTGAAATGTATTTGCTTAAATACATTTTAAACATATTAAATATTTCTGCAAAGATGCCATATTTGGTGATTAGGTTTCCAGTGAACCTGGGTAAGTTTTTTAAACTCATGAATATAGGTGAACTGTAGAACTGGAGTACAGTTAACTTTGTTTCAATGAGGATATTCCTTTAAGTTGAAGGATGTCTAGCAGTGTGTATGCGATTGTGAGGGTGGGGGTGGTCTTTATGGCAGTTGTCCTGCCATAAAGTTTCTTGGGTCCACTGGGACACTCTGGAAACTTCCCCTTTTGGGCATTGATTTGGTAAGTTAATTCTCAGTATTTGTGCCCTATCAAGGGCAGTTACCTTACAGATCACTGTGTTTGTTTTTTTGTTTTGTTGTTTGCTTCTGTTTTGTTTTTGCCTTCATCCTCCCCCACAACCCCCCCACTCCCCAGCTTCTGAGCTTATACTTTTCTGAGTATAGCTAATAACCCGGTGGAACCAAGCTTGATCTCTCTACAACACACTTACCAAAGGTCATCTCATCAGTTGGAAACAAATGCTTAAGGGGATCTCCTTTTATTCTGCCAACTGATAGGAGAAAATGAAATACCAAGAAAAACACATGATCAGGCAATAAACCAGAGATTTGACCCAATTTATGTGGAATAAAGCACTTAATTCTTTGAGTTTCTGTACATGTCATACTGTCGTGATATCATTTCTGCAAGTTTTCAGGTTAACTTTTCATAGATAAAGGGTAGTCCTGTGTGCTGAGTTTAATGTAGAAAGCAGTCATATTAAGTGCTACACATACTGTGTGGTATTTCTTCCCCTTCCTACAAAACATTTGCCTTTTGGAAGAATGGATGGCTCAAGGGATTAGTGATGGGGAAGTGGAGGCTTTCACATTGGTTCAGATTTGACCTTGGTTAGTGATGCTTGAAAATCAGCACTATTTAATAGGCATTAAGAGAGCCCACTTTTTGATCCACTTCCAGTGGATAAATATCCATAGTTCTTTAATGCCATAGTTGCGGAACTAATTGGCAGAATTAAATGATTTAAGAACTTTCCTCCCCTTTTGCCCTCAGAAAATGGTTGTTGTTGTTTAAATCAGAATCTTGGAGGCGGCATGAGTCATTTCTGAGGACTGGAGACTAGCTAGCTTTGCAACTCTTACTGTATCGGGAAGCTTATGTGCTTTGCACTGCTCTCAGTGGGGGAGATTGGGTAGAAAGGCTGTTTTCCTCTCAGTTTGCAATTTTTCCCAAATTTGGGACTGCTCATCTGACCCTAGACACTGAAAAAATATACTGGGGTCACTCATCGCTCAAGACTCATTCTTTTCTTTCCATGATCAAATAAAGGGGGTGTAAGCCTCATCTATTTTCTGTCTGCTTGTTTTTCTTCCTTTGAAAGAATTTTAGTGCATAAGGCTTTTCCTGACTCCCTTCTTCCTACTGGTACTATGGACTTTTGCAGTGCGGTTCCAGTGAAGTTAGGAGGGTTTTATGTTTGAAGCCCAGTAATTGGCAGTCATGATCACTCAGTGTTTATAGAGCTTCCAAGGAAGGGTGAGCATTCAGTGATGATAATTACCTGCTAATTTGTTTGCTGAAAGATGGGCCCATATATTTAGAATGATGACAGATCAGAATATTTGGCTAAGTGTATTAGTCAATGTTTTATTTTTCAAAACATGAAAACCCCAGCATGCTGCTATGAAAACGTTGTGCTGTTGATGGGTTTTTCTTGCTCAATGAATTTCTGTCCTGGCTGGGTTCTTTTATTTATGAATTTATTTTAGAAAAAGTCATCTTTTGTTATATCCTAACTTGGGCAGTGAGAACTTCGGGCTGATTCCTTTTCTTCTTTTGTAGGTTCCGTTCGTCATGCGTGCAACTCACATTCCTTTTTCTTATTGCAGTATTGGACATCAACATCTTTGCCACATAAAGGAGGTCAAGTACAGAAATCTATAGGTCTGACTACCCTTTGTTCTCTCTGTCTGTAGCCAAGAGGTGTAGACAAGGCCTTCACTAAAGGGGAAAGGGAGAAAAACAATGGGCTGTCTCATCCCGCTGAGAAGCTTTAGGTTGTGGGAGGAATTAACCTCAGGAAGGCAGAAAAGCTGTGGTGACTCTGGAGTAAGTAGAGATGTTGCATATTCTGGACCCCCTTTTGGGGGGCCATTTTGCCCCTGGTCATAGAATCCAGAAGTGTACGACGTATCCAGAATTGAATGGCTTTTTGGAATAGATTGTCAACCAAAAGGAAAGCAAAAAAAAGGAAAAGGCTGTTTTCAGCGATCAGCTGCCAGATAAATATGGGATGCTGCCCCCCACCTCGGTAAGGATTTGGCTTGGAGACAGCAGGATTGCCTCGTGAATGGGTAAAAGGTATTCTCCATTGTAGTTCACCTCTGTATAGAAAGTGATCGCAACAGAAACATGGAAGGGTGCTTAGAAATAGAGCGGATCGGATTCCGGGTAAACCCATTCGTGCTGTTACCCGATGGCATGTTACTCATTTTCCCAGAACCGTACTTGTAATCTACAGGTTTTCAAGGTACTTATATTTGGAAGTGATCGTAGCTGACGAGATAAAGTTTCTCCCTTGAACCCTGCCTGCTTGGTTTGTTTCTTGGAAGTGTTCCCCAGCCTGCGGGACAACTCTGACAGCGGCTGTGCTGCTCCTCCCCGCTGTGCCTGGGCTCTTGGCCGTCATGTTAGCAGGGCTCTGAGCTGTGTGGGATGGACTCCCTGGAAGGTACTGGGTTGGGTATGATTAAGTAAAATAAAGACAAAATGGCAGGAATGCTGCTGGGACCCAGTGATGGGGAGATCCCAGGACTCACATTAGCTGGGACTCAAAGCCTTGCCCTTCAGAAGAGAATGTGCTTTGTCACCTGTTCTATCATATCAGATGTTAGGGAAATGCTTTCACAATTCCAGTCCCACCAAGTGGAAAGATGGGCCTCTTGAAGCTATTATTTCTCAGAATAATGTCTTCTCTTAGGCAATCGGAATTATAAATTCTTTCTGCCTGATCATGCTCTAAATACCCTTCCTATATAAAATTACATATGTCTCTAGAAAGTGATCCCTTTCCCTTTAAAAATATTTACCCCTTCTTTCCTTGTCACTTTTCATTGGCGTTTTCTTTTGTTACATTTCTGGATCTGTCTAACCAAATTGTCTTTAGGATTGTCTCTGCTCGTGCTAAGAGACCATTGTTTGGGTGTGTATATTTGTGAAGTAGTTTCTTAAATCCTGGTAGTGTCACAGATCAAATTTTAAATTCCCTTACTAACAACTTCAGAGATAGAAAGTACTACCTTTTGGGGGGGGGTTGTAAATTATCTTGAAACTCTAATTTTGTGAATAGATAAACTTTTATTTGGTGGTGGGGGCTAGTGGCAGGAGTGCAAGCAGGGATGGCAATATTCAGACACATTTTACATCACTTAATTTCATTTGGTAGGTTCTATTTTTACAATTAGTTCTGTGTAGCCTCTGAGTAGGAAGTACACTGATTATGAAATTGGTTTTCTTCTGGAAATGACAGCCCTTTAGGATAAGGACATAGCCCTTTTTACCAACACAACTTTCTGCACTACGTTGTAAATATGATATAAACAATAGGTGTGATTAGATAAAGTACAAAAAATATTACATGTAATAGAGAACATTGAAGTTCTTGGGTCTGATGTTACTCTTAGTATTCTCCCCATTTTTCAGTGGTAATCGTCCTTACCTTTTGTCTCTCATCTCCACACCCCTCAACAAACAAACAAACAAACACAAAACAGAACTCTCAATTCTTCAAAAAGATCAGAGAGAGTTAATTATAGTGATACGTAAGAACTAGGACAATTGTAGCTGTTGGTCTGGCCCAAAGCCTACAGAAGGTTCTTATTTCATAAGCAGAGATAATTTGTTTTTCTCTGTGTGCCATATGGTTTTGCAACTGCAGAGATCAAACAGATTTGTGGATGTAAACTTCAGTTCTGTACTTAAAAAATTTTTGAGTTGTGTGGAGATTTTCATAATGTGCTTGAATCACTGATGCCAACCAGGTCTGTTGGAGTCAAGGATCCCTTGTCAGCTCTGTAAGAAACTATGCATGGTGGCTTTTATTTGCCTTGGACTTAAAAGACGATTTTGGAAAGGAAACTTGGAATCCAAATTGTCAACTGGAATGCAATGATTATTTGTTTTTTTATAAAGACGATGATTAAAACCAGGAATCATTAACATAGAAGAATAATAGTTCTGAGGCTGCCCAGGTGGTCTCTGGAAAGGACTGGAGTTTTCTCTTAATCAGAAAACTTTTAATTACGCTAATTTATTTTGAGATTGTTTCGGGATGGTCTTCAGAAATAAGAGTTTGAATTTCTTCATTCCAGTTTTTTTGAAGGGGGAAATGGTATAAATGTGCCAGTGATTACTCCCCCCCCCCGGCCTTTTTCTTTTCCTTTCTTTTTTTTTCTTTTTTAAAGATTTTATTTATTTATATGAGAGAGAGAGAGCAGGGGGAGGGGGAGAGGGGGAGAGGGAGAAACTGACTCGGTGCAGAGCCCCAGGTGGGGCTTGATCCCAGGACCCAAGATCACGAACTGAGACAAGGTCAGAGGGCTCAACTGACTGAGCCACCCAGGTGCCCTCCCTACCCCGCTTGTTTCTAATGACTCCATACATGTGCTCTGACCTGCTGGTCACAATGAATTAAATTTTTAGTATAGTGTTTGGTTTATCTAAAGTAGATGCTTATTCCCTGGTCCCTTTGTTTTCTAGTTATTAAATTGAACACTGTACCAAAGTGTATCTAAACTGTCTCCTATTTATAGACTTTAAAAAAATTATTTATTTGGGGGGGAAGAGAATCTGCAGCAGAGACACCCTGTGAGCACAGAGCCTGTCGCGGGGCTCCACCCTAGGACCCTGAGATCATGACCTGAGCTGAAATCAAGAATCTGGATGCTCAACCAACTGAGGCACCCAGGCCACCTCTGCCGCCCTCCCCCCTTTTTAAAATAAAGTAGTCCTCACAGGTGGGGTTGAATCTGGAGGGCAGAGCAGGGACTGGAACTTGGCCCTATAGATATAAAATTTGATAGATTCTAAGGTTATCCTTGCTGTTGAAATGTTCTCTTCTGTTACACTCCCCATCCCCCAGCTTACCTTCAGGTAAACTTATTCCCTGAGGAAAGCCTTCAGGACCCTCAGATCAGATTCTGACACTATTAGGTTTTCTGGACACACCCTTTCTGTAATTGTCTGGGGCAGCTGCCACCACATCTGTAATAATGAATTCTTTAATTTTGGTTAACCCGGCTCTCCTGCTCTTTATCTGGCTCCAGAAAACCAGCAACTGTGTCTTGTTTTCTGCTCTCATCCCAGCTCTTGGCTCATACTGTGTGCTCAGTAAATATTTGTTGAATAAGTGACAGTATAGTTGGTATAAATCATGGTTACTTCGTACGTATAAATAGAACTTTTTTGCTGATTTTCATATAGAGCATCTTCTAAAATAGCAGTTGTGGCTTTTTTTTTTTTTTTTTTTTTAAATGAGTACGTACCTTCTGCTCGTATGTAGTCAAAAAGATCTGGTGCCTGGGTATCCAGATGTTATTTTTTATTTATTTATTTTTTTGCTTAGGCTTGTGCATGGCAGCTATTATTTTGCCATTTCCTAGGCTTGTAATTCCAGGACCCACAGCAGGAATAAGCAGACAGAAATGAATTTCTGTATAAACCTTACAATATGTTTCATCTTTGTTGGCGCAGAGAACAAGAGCTGAAATTTCTTGGAGAGTAGAGGATCATAGAGTGAGAGTGAGTAGAAATCCCATCTCATTTTATGTCTGATGAAACCAACGGCTCAGGGAGTTTACCTGCCTTTGCCCAAAGTAAAATAACTAGTTACTGGTTGATATGTGAGTAGTGTTAAGCACCTGGTCCCTCGACTGCAAATTGATATTCTTTCTGTTATGAAACTTTTGTATTTAGCAGGAAGTCAGTTTTTCTGTTTACCACAACTGCTTTCGTAGGTTAGTACATTGCAAACATTCATACAGTTATGAATGTGCTACATAAATAGGCGTTTTATACTCCCTCAGACAGTGGTAAGAACAGATAGCCAACATTTGACAGTACAAGTACTTTATCCATCCGAAAGCAGGTGGAGGAGACTCTCTGATCCAAGGCGGTGCGGTCGCGCATCTCACGGGGGCAGAGTGGTTTGGTAGAAAGCTCTGTAGTCAGTAGCAGGGTTCCTCTGACCTGGCCTGCCACCACGCCTCCATGCCACCCCCATATGAAGCTTTGAAATCGAGGACCCCCCCCCCCACCCCCCGCCATGGGATAAACCCAGCCATTTATTTGGAGGGAAAATCAGATAAGTGAAAGTGGAATGCCAGGATAAAGGGAACTCTCACCCAATCAGGATGCTTCTTCCCACCCCCAGCTCTGATGCAGGAACCCCCTCATAGCCATTCTTTCATAAAAATAGCTGGAAAACTGGAATGTCAACTTGACCACATGCTTCAGCCAGTTAGCCAGAGCTTCGTTTCTTTTATGTTGCTTTTTATTTTTATGTTTTATTTATTTAAAAAAAAATATTCATTTGTTTGAGAGAGAGCATGTGAGCATGAGGCAGGGAGGCAGGGTGGGACAGGGCAGAGGGAGAGGAAGAAGCAGACTTCCCGCTGATCCCAGAACCCTGGTATCATGACCAGAGCCCAAGGCAGATGTGTAACCAGCTGAGCCACCCAGGTCCCCATGTTGCTTTTTAGTAACACAAGTTAGAAGGGTTCCATCTTTTAAAAGTATCCAAACGTACATTTTCAAGGCTTGGATCTACTAATGTCTTTTATCTGCTTGCTTTAAGGAACCCATATATTCTAGAACACTTGCATTTATATCCTTGGAGTCCTATTGTAAATAAAGTATAATAACTTTGTATTTTTTATACAAAATTGCTTACAGTAGATACCAGTTAGGGAAACTGCTCAATCGAGAATGATTTCCCAGATGCCATACCTGTGTGAAGCCCCTTTCTCTGCTTTACAGACCTTGGCCATAAAGGTGGGCTCAGGAGAGGATAAACTGACCACTGTGGCTCCATCCACTGTCACCCCGCAGCCTTTTAGCAGAGAGACCGGCAGTGGTCATATTATCCAAGCCAGGCCAACTGACACTCTTCCGCAGAACTGTGCACCTGAGCTATGAGAAAGATGCTCTCCCCTTCTTCTCTGTCTGCAGGGTGTAACATTTCCAACACAGAGCACTTAGTGGTCAGAGTTCTGGCCTCGAGGAGGCAGATGCTGCTGCCATGTCTCAGTTTCTCAGAACGGGCAAAGTGCCTATGAACTGTATTCACTAAGTGATATTCCAGGGATGTGTTTCAGGCAGTGGTTATAAAGCTAGAGTGTACTCAAGAGTTCCCTGGGTGCCTGTTAAAAAATGCAGAGTGTTTGAGTCCTGCACCAGACCGAGCCAGACTCAGTAGGGATCCCGGAATCTGTGCTGCAAACAGATGTTTAGTTCTGATATTCCTGGGTGCTGTTGAATGGGTGAGGCAGTGGAGGGCGTGGGTTAGCATTTGCTGCGAGCTACATTTAGGTTTTGTTGCCATTAAAAAGTTAGGTTCAGGGGTGCCTAGGTGGCTCAGTGGGTTAAGCCTCTGCCTTGGGCTCAGGTCATGATTTCAGGGTCCTGATATTGAGCTCCACATTGGGCTCTCTGCTCAGCAGGAAGCCTGCTTCCCCACCGCGGCCCGCCCCCCCCCCCCCCCCCCCCCCCCGCCTCCGCCTCTGTGCTTGCTTGTGATCTCTGTCTGTCAAATAAATAAATAAATAAAATCTTAAAAAAAAAAAAAGTTTGTTGCAGTTAGGTTTCTTCAATGCCAAGCACAGGGCCACATTTATTATGGCAAATAATTTGTCAAAAAGAAACGTTCTGTACTAGAGATGTGATTTTGGGGGGCTGGGTGAGGGTGTTGTTGTGATCTATCACTTCGACCCTTCTGTAGCCATACCTGCCAGCCGTTGTTCTCCAGAGCTGCTCCTGTAGGTCCTGTCTTTGGCTTCCTTCCAACAGGCTCTTTTTCCTTTTACGTCCAGCCATAGCCAGAGTGATTGGAGAGGGCCAGGCAGTGGGATCCCTATCAGTTCTCATGCTTAAAAAGTAGAGGCTATCCAAGCCTTGGTCACACGTACAGATTATCCTTCTCCCCCATTTGTTTCCCTATATTGTCTCTTAATGCAAGATAATGGAAAGCCCCGAGAATAGAAAATACAATTTCTCCTAGGAGGTTTTTTTTTTTTTTTTTTTTTTTTTTTCCTGAGGGTTTTCTCTATTTCTTGCTGTAGGATTTTTCTATCTTTGAAACATAAAGACTAAGGCCACAAGGAAGGGCCAGGGTGGAATTATTTGTTAATTAGAATACCCTCCCTTGGGGTGCCTGGGTGGCTCAGTGGGTTAACGCCTCTGCCTTCGGCTCAGGTCATGATCCCGGGGTCCTGGGATCGAGCCCCTCATCGGGCTTTCTGCTCCGCGGGGAGCCTGCTTCCTCCTCTCTCTCTGCCTGCCTCTCTGCCTAGTTGTGATTTCTCTCTGTCAAATAAATAAAATATTAAAAAAAAAAAAAAAAAGAATACCCTCCCTTGTGTTTCTTTCTCTTACCATGAGATGACTTACATAGAGTTTTTTTCTTTTTTTTTTTTACGCAGAGTTTTTAGGGCCCTTCTTGTGTTGGTGTTAGCCCTCTTCCTCTGGGTGGGGACCGATGTGGTAGGTCGATGTTCTTATCTGTTCTTTCCAGCTGAATAGGCCTGGCTTGGGTCATGGAAAGCATCTATGTGCCTCTGTAATAAAGTATGTACCATGGTGTGATTAAGGTAGTTTTAATAATAATTGTGGTGCTAATACTGATGACAATGTGGCAGAAAGGGTGTGTTGAGCCGTGTTTTAAGGGGTTTAACTGCTTTAACCCATTCCATTTTTGCCAAACCCCAAACAGGGAATGTTGATGATAATCTCTGTTTTATAGATAAGGAAACTGGACCACGGAAAGATTAGGTAACTGGCTTAAGTTGGTAAGTGGCAGAGCCAGAATTTTTTTTTTTTTTTAAAGATTTTATTTATTTATTTGACAGCGCGCGCGAGAGAGAGATCACAAGTAGGCAGAGAGGCAGGCAGAGAGAGAGAGAGAGGGAAGCAGGCTCCCTGCCGAGCAGAGAGCCCGATGCGGGACTCGATCCCAGGACCCTGAGATCATGACCTGAGCCGAAGGCAGCGGCTTAACCCACTGAGCCACCCAGGCGCCCCGCAGAGCCAGAATTTGAAAGCAGGTAACCTGTCACAGATTTCGTGCTGTCAACACTACTGTGTTATTCTGCCCTCTTACCGATTAGTTCATAGCACCTGACCGACGGCTGGTCTTGATAGGGAGGATGAGGGGATTCGGAGGAGGGCTGGGTCTGTCTTCCTGGCAGTAGGAACAGGGGCCACGAGGTGGGAAGGAAAGTGCCTGTGGAGGAAATGATCTTCCTGAGACTCTGTAGGTACAGACGGTTAAGCTCCAGTTAGGAGCTGGAAAGGGAACTGGAGCACTGCTCAAAGGAGAGCCATGGGCTGCAGGCTGACCGCCACTGCGGTGCCTCTGTGGCCTTCGTATTTTCTGTCTAAACTATCACCCTAAGTGTAGCTTGTTTCAGAAGATAATATTTCAGGCATATTGTAGAAATTCACTTTTAAAAATAAAACTTGAACGTGGTGGTCTTCAGTATCGTCAGCGGAAATCCGATGCATTCAAAAAAGCGAACAAGCTCTTTAATGGGAAACTCCTCTTTCTCTGTTAACCTTGAACTTTTCTTTTAATCCTGCATCTCCCCAAGTTTCATTCTTATGTAGTACATGTTCACTTTTCAGGTCTTTTGTTGATTTTCACATTATAATAAAAATGTATAAAAACTTAAAAATGTCTTGTGCCTGCAAGGATTACTCAATCCAGAAGTAACTGCTTAAACACTTCAGTTATTAGTAGAACAGAGTTGATCAAAATAACATGATTACATTGCAAATTCTGATAAATGATAATAAAGACATAAAGTAAAAATGTATCTCTTCAAAAATTTCTCCCTTACTGTGTGTCTGGGTGCTTTTTCTATCCCATAAGCATTTTTTTAGTAGATAGTAAAAGATTTGGCATCACTTCTATTTTCCATTTTTTCTTTTTTTATATATGCAGGCACTGAGAAAACCCTTTCCTAAAAACAAAAAAGAAAGGAGTATTGTAGCAAGGACATCCAATTCCTTGGATACTTACTGAAGTTGTACAGTAAAGCTCACATCATGAGCTGTCATCAAAAATTATTTTTAATGATTGGCTGATGGTTTAAGATTGGATGCTCTCCATTTGTTTGTAGTGATCTGACTCGCAAAAGCATTTGCTTTTATTATTATTTTTCTGTTATTTGTTTGCTTCCTTGCTTTTAGATGCTTTTATTTCTTACACATTTCTTCCCAGCAAGACCAGTTTGTTTCCAGGGGTTCTTCTCTTTGGTGCTCTGGAGGTAATAATGCCTGGTGAGATGTGGGTGTGGCCAACAGGTCTGTCCTCTAGAGGAAGTGAGAAAAGGGCAGTCCAGAAAGAGAAGACAATATTCTCAGGCATGTCCTTTGTAGGAAAGTAGTCACGGGGAAGCTAAGGATTGGGAAATTGATCTTTTTCTTTTAGAGCAGTTTTCATGTACCCTAAATGTCTGTACAGCCCAGTTTGAAGACCATTGCTTTAGGATGTAGTATAACTAGGGAGATTTTAGGTTTTGTAGTTCCCCAGCTCTGTGTATTCAGGAATTCACTGTTAGCTTCTAGAAGTGTAGCTTGAGGGATTACGTACATCCAAACTTATACTGAAAACTGATTTTTACACCAAAATACTGTTTCCAGCATGAAAATAACAGGAGAATCCAGTTCAAGTTCAGGTTAAGGAGATGATTTGTGGGGTCGGTTTGATGACCTTCAGGAAGAGGCTGGCCAGAGACTGGTCTTGTGGGGCACTGGGGAGGGAAGCGAGGTGATGGGTATGGCCACCACTTTAAGCATTGTCCTGTTCCATAAAACCCTTCTGGTTCAACATGAGACAGCTACTTCCTCCAATTCTAGTTGGTTTGTTAGTTAAGGAAGGAATAACTAGGGGCACCTGGGTGGCTGAGTGGGTTAAGTGTCTGCCTTAGGGTCTGGTCATGATTTCAGGGTCCTGGGATTGAGCCCCCACATGGGGCTCCCTGCTCAGCAGGGAGTCCACCTTCCTCTCCTTTTGCTCGCACACACTCTCTCTCTCTCTCAAATAAATCTTTTCTGTAAAAAAAAGAATAACTAAAATATATGCATTTATCTTAGACCTTTTAGCTGAATATGTAGCTGTTCTCCAGTATCCCAAGAAAGATAATTTTTTTCATTAAATGTTGGTCTGCTGGTTGCAGTTCTGAATGGTTTTTCATGCATTAACCATGCCCTGACCTATCATCCATTCTAAAGGTTTAGCCCGAGGGGTTCCTGGGTGACTCAGTGGGTTAAAGCCTCTGCCTTTGACTTAGGTCATGATCTCAGATCGAGCCCCCTGTCGTGCTCTCTGCTCAGCGAGGAGTCTGCATATCTCCCCCCACCGCCCCCCCCCCCCATCTGTGCCTGCCTCTCTGCCTCCTGGTGATCTCTCTGCCAAATAAATAAATAAAATCTTAAAAAAAAAAAAAAGCTAGAGCACGAGTTTGAAGTTCTGTAATCTGAGGTGAGAATCCTTTCAAATTAAAATGTTTTCTTCTGGTCTTAAATTTTCTTTCCACAGTTGATTGAGCAGTTATTAATTAAGACACTTCCCTTCACTGAGTATCAACAAAGCATTTGCTTCAGCCATTTTAAAGATTTTATTTATTTTTAAAGATTTATTTATTTAATTTTAGAGTGCTGTGTGAGTAGGGGGAGGGGCAGAGGGAGAGAATCCCCAAGGAGATTCCCTGATGAGCACAGAGCCTGATGTGGGGGTGGGGAAGCTGATCTCCTGACCCAGGAGATCATGATCTAAAATGAAATGAAGAGTCAGAAGCTCTATTGACTGAGCCACCCAAGCACCCCTTAAAGATTTTATTTTTTTTGTTTGTTCTTATTTTTTAAAATAAGTTCTTTATTTTTTAAAAAGATTTTATTTATTTATTTGAAAGAGAGAGAGTGAGAGCATGAGAGGGTCTCGAGGGTCAGAGAGAGAAGCAGACTCCTGGCGGAGCAGGGATCCCCATGTGGGACTCGATCCTGGAACTCTGGTATCATGACCTAAGCTGAAGGCAGTCGCTCAACCAACTGAGCCACCCAGGCGCCCAAAGATTTTACTTTTAAGTCATCTCTACACCCAGTGTGGGGCTTGAACTCACAGCCTTGGGATCAAGCGTTTCAGGCTCTATCAACTGAGCCAGCTGGGCTCCCTTGCTTCAGCACTTTAAAAGTAGTACTTTTCATACTCTTTTCGTTGGTTTACGGGACAAAAAAATGATGTATTTACAATTAAGTTTTGGCGCGTGGCCCAAAAGTCACTCTCCCTTACCTAAAGAACAAAACAAACTGGATTTGGAAAGGAACAGAACACCTTTTGGTAAGTGTATTATTATAGGAGAGGTACTTAGTAGCTGTTAAGTATCTTGTTATGCGGAGGCATCACCCAGGTATTTTATAGCGGGAACTTGGTATCCTTATGGGAGTGAGGAAAGGGAAGTCAGTTAAGAATTTAAAATACATATAATTAGCTTTGTTACGCTGAGGTCTGTTTCACTGAGTGTTTTGTCCAATAAATAAGAGATCTTTCTCTAACTGGTGATAGAAATCTTTTCCTATCGCATGTACTATTGCCTACTCTGTTGTTGTTGCGTGCCGTATTTTATTCATATTACCTGTTTTTGGTGTACAGTAATTGTTAAAATGAGTTTTAAGGTGGGAGAGGAGCTTGAAAGTGGAACTCGGTTTTTATGATTGTGCTAGAAGCTTTCGTCTTCCAAAAACGAGTAACAGAACTTTTAACAACTTGTATCGGTTTATATTCTGCCCAGCTACGAATTTCCTTAAATAATAGGGAACAGAGGTCTTTAAAAAATTGTGAACTGAGATTTTTTTTTTTTCTCCAAAGGTGAAATGAAAGCAGTACTGTACAGGAAATTAAATTTTTGGGTAAGGAAGTAAAATTGGTCTGATTGAAATCATTAATGTCTCTTTAATGAGGGGTTATATGAAAAATGTTAGGCAGAAAATGTGATGCCAGTTAAAAATCATAAATATGAAATTTATTTAGTTTGAACAAACAGTATTTGGAACTGAGCAGAGAGGAAAAGGAAAATTTATGTGGAAGGAATTAGTTGTCATTCTCAAGGCTATGGAAAGCTGCTGGACCATTAAAATGGATTTGCCTTTCTCTGAAGAGAAATACTTGGTTCAGAGAATTGTGATATTCGTTTCTAAAATTTTCTACAAGTTAATATTTAGTATTCTGGGGATTTTTTTTTTTTTTTTGCCATCAGTGTTACAAATATGTATATTTGTGTATTGTAAATTTCTCTTTGTTTCCTGTCTTGTAGAAGTTTGCGAAGTATCTACTGCAGTTCTAAAAACTTACCTATTCTAGCTTTTGTTTGTTTCCAGTCTTCTAGATCTGTAAGGTAAGAGTGTTAAAAAGGTCAAATAATGGGGTGCTTGGGTGGCTCAGTCTGTTAAGCATCTGCCTTTGGCTCAGTTCATGATCCTGGCGTCCTAGGATCGAGTCCCGTATCAGGCTTCTGCCTCTTCCCTCTGCTCCTGCTCTCTCGCAAATACATAAATCTTAAAAAAAGAAAAAGTCAAATAATTTGACTAGCTTCATTGAGAAAGTCCTAGTGAATGCTAGCGTTCCTATTTGGAGTTGTGTTTTTGATCGTAGGTGAAGGATACACCTCACTTCAATGGGGAAAGAGGAAAATGAATGGGATCTATATAGACAAAATATTGATGCCAAGCACCAGCGGCAGGCCCTAGTAGGTGCTCTGTGTATGTTGCTGAGTGAATGTTATGGATGAATTGAGATCAGCTGGAATTGGTAAGCTCCACGAGTAGAGGAATTCTGACTCATTATGTTCAGGACACCTAATATTGTGCCTGGCATATGGTGCTCAGTCATGCTTTGCTGTGAATGAGATTATATGCAGTCAGTCCTAACTAAGGACTGCTGCCTCCTTGTAGACGTGAACATAAGCTCTTCTGAGTCATTTGGAAGAAGAAATAATCAAAACGGCAGCCTTCTTATTTTTCCCCCCTTATGAATCCATTTTCTACAGAGTTATTCTTAGTGTTGAGAATTGAGAGCTTTTTTGTTTTAAGTGGCATTTAAGACTACCCTGAGATTCATGAGATTAAAGTATAAAGTGTAACCATAAAACAAGGACTTACTTCTGGATTTTGACCTCTGGTGGTGAAGGAAAACACCCATTACTCGTAATAAAAGGTCACATTCTCAAATTTTCTTTGGTACTTTCTGGATGTCCAATACAAAGAAAGTCTGTATTAGATACAAAATATTTGTGGGGCACCTGGGTGGCTCAGTCATTAGGTGTCTGCTTTAGGCTCAGGTTGTGATCCCAGGTTCCTGGGTCTGACACCCTGGGTCCCAGGGTCCTGGGTCTGACACCCACATCAGGCTCCCCGCTCAGCGGGAAGCCTGCTTCTCCCTCTTGCGCTCCCCCTGCTTGTGTTCCCTCTCTTGCCGTCTCTCTCTGTCAAATCAATCAATCAATCAATCAATCAATCTTAAAAGAAAAAGAAGTTGTGTGTATGTTTTCATTTTTATTTAAAATTTTTTTAAACTTGGAGCTTTTAAATAAACATAAAATAACTCTCCCTACTTGTGATCTCTCTATCTCTGTCAAATAAATAGATAAGATCTTTAAAAAAAATAACATTTAGGGTGCACTTTGAAAAGGGTCATTACTGAATCTTTGGGACCTTGCTAGGTGAGAAAAGGTAGATTCTCCATGAGGTTTTTCTATCTAATGCAGTCTTGCGTTTGACTTCTTATTTCTATTTAAAATTCTCATGTCAGTGTAAGGTTAGTTTGGATACCAGTTGCACTGTCACCAAATATATCCAGGGATGTGTTACTTGGGTAGAGCACCAGCGCGGACTGTTTGCAGTCCTTAAAGACCACAGCTTATCAGAAACCCAACGCTCATCCTTAGTGTTGTACCAGCTACTGGGCTTGTAGGTTGGGTTCTCCCACCTCTTCACCTTCAACATCTCTGTGTTTTCCTTCTTTTTGTAACCTCAACAAAAGCTGGAGCCGGAGATGTCCAAGCAGGATTCTGGAGATAATCAGGTGGTTGCAATATAAAAATTACTCGGCTTCACATGAGTGACATTGGCCTTAATTAAAAAGATTTCTTTTCTTTCTTTTCTTTTTTTTTTAAGGCAGCAGTTGTTGCCTGGCATCTGGTCTCTACCTTGGATCTCCTGGGTGGTCTTCTGCAACTTGCTTAACCTTACTTTTCCTGTGTTAAATAGGATTAAGAATGTTTCCTTTTCTAGAGTGTTGTGAGAAGGCTCTGGTAGGACTGTGAAGTTCTTTGCAAACAAGACTTGGCTGAGAAAGAAAAATCTTAAAACAGCTTTGCTTCTGTTGCTTCCTGTCCTCCTTCAGTAATGCTTCTGAGATTTGATCAGAGTTCTATAAAAGGGAAATAGTTACAGTGTGTCAGGAGGGAAAAAAGAGACGACATGAGAAATAAGTAATCCATAAACTTTACAGTCCTAAGGGGATCCGGGTGGGTGGATCTGATGACTTGGCAACTGAGAGAGGGAAGCAAGTGTAATTGTTGATTTTATCAGAGCAGGTTTATGTGTTTCTATGTGCACACAGGGGGATGGGGACTGAATATAGACTTAACGATTAACGTCAATGTCAGGTGGTTACAAAAGTGCTCCATAAATCCTAGGCAATATTACTATGTCTATAGGGTATGATAGTAATACTCAATAAAAATAATATCAAATTCTATCAAAATAGAGGTTGTAATAAACAGATATGTGGCTTGCTTCCTTTCACAGAATCTGTGTTTTGGGTCCTTCAGGTAGTTTGTAGTATCACTGGGAGTGTATGGAATTTGATTTTGGTATAAATAACTCTGTGTGGAATATGGAAATCAACTGTGTCATTTTCGTCACTAAGCAAGTTTTTTTTCTGATTCTGGAATGTCAGCACTTGGAGCTTTGAAGGTTGTTTTGGGTTGGTTTTTGAACTGAAATGTCATGGGAGACATGGGGTCGTTAAACTCATAACCAACTGGGAGAATTTATAGCATGCAAAATGTTTGGTAGATTTCTTTAGTTAGAGGATATGTCATCTGGACCTTTCCCAGGGAAGGCAGTTCCATGTAATAATTTACCAAAAGGGAATTGAGAAAAGGAAATACCACCTTTGGGTGACAGGAGGTTGAGTGGGTGGTGAGCAGAGTGCTTAAAAGGCAATCTTTGCTCTTTACAATCCCTTGATTTAAAGAGTTGCATGGGCCCCGGAAAGAAGCTCAAGTGAGCTCCCACATATGGGAGTACCTTAGAAATTAGGCATCAGGTACGTTATTCTTCGTGGGGAGCCTCAACATAAATTCAAGGGTTGGGGATGTCCCTTCTTTATCCTCATGCCTGCTGGCTCCTAAGGTCATTTGAAAATCTTAGCTAAGATGATGTTTTATTTTCTTCACCTATTAAATTTTTGTAATGAGTATTTTTTTCCTCAACAGAGCCTGTCATTTAGAGAAGACTTTTTTTTTCCTTTTTTTTTTTTTAATATTTGACAGAGAGATCACAAGTAGACAGAGAGGCAGAGAGAGAGAGAGAGGGAAGCAGGCTTGCTGCTGAGCAGGGAGCCCGATGCGGGACTCGATCCCAGGACCCTGAGATCATGACCTGAGCCGAAGGCAGCGGCTTAACCCACTGAGCCACCCAGGCGCCCCTAGAGAAGACTTTTAAACAGAGTAAGCTAACTTTAACGTTTTAAATGAACAGTACAGGGAAGAGTATGTGTGGTTAAAAAAAATGGCACCAAGGAAGAAATCCAAGTGGAGGAAAGGAGAGCAAGCCGGGTGGAAAGCCAGGGCTAAATACCCACCTGAGATTTTGAAGCGCTCCATGCCCAAGGCTTTTATTCTCTCCCTTCCCTGTGGGTGCCTCATTATTATTTATAAGCCATCTCTCTCATGAGGTGCTTTGAGCTTTGGGGCAAATAAAGGGTAGCGAAACTTGAAATAGCCAGTTGGCAGTTCATTCTCAGCCCTGATACATGGGATTAGAACTACTGTGTAAAGTCGAATTGTGAGTTTTTGAATTATAGGTAAGATTTCAAATCATCCTCTATGCTCCCATTTCTTTCTTTCTTTTTTTAAAGATTTTATTTATTTATTAGACAGAGAGAGAGAGATCACAAGTAGGCAGAGAGGCAGGCAGAGAGAGAGGAGGAAGCAGGCTCCCCGCCAAGCAGAGAGCCCGATGCAGGGCTCGATCCCAGGACCCTGAGATCATGACCTGAGCCAAAGGCAGAGCCTTAACCCACTGAGCCACCCAGGCGCCCCTGTATGCCCCCATTTCTAGAAGTGGTTTGTAGCTTATGGTGTTGGGAGCAAGTCCCTGGTTCACGGGTCATATAGATAACTGGTAAGCCACGGGATTTCTGCTGGCATCAACACTTAGGTGTTCGAAGTCCGTGGGTCGGGTGCAGTAGGGAGGTCAGTGGAGTAGGAATTCCTTAAGTTGGTTGTATTAACACCAGATCTCCTACGTGCGGGTGCTGGGAGAAGAGGCAGAAGTCACAGTGGAAAGATCATTGGGCATCTTTGGTGAGCAGGAGTGGGAAGAAGTTTCATCTACTTCTCTTTCTGTCAGGATGGAGTTCAAGGTTCTGAGGAGTTAGTGGTTTTGCAGTTCTTCTCAAACCAGCCCGGGTGAATTTGATATTCTGGCTGTACACTGTGTTGCTATGAAAAGCCTGTTGTATGGAGCCAGGCAGTTTGGGATCAAATCTCAGGTGTTGAGCCTAGTCACCTGTGTGACCTTTGTTCCTTAACTTCTCTCTCCTTATCTTCAAAATGAGGATCATCAAGTAGTTACAGAGTTACTGTGTAGATTAAACAGTATCTGTAGAATATGTGAAACACATGCTTAGAACAGTTGCTGGCACGGAGTAAGTGGCGTACGTGTGCTAGCTATTATTATTACTGTTGCTACTGCTGTTACTACTGGGGACTCTTTCAGAGTTAGTCATTGTCGCTGTTATCAATCATGATGGGTTGGTAGCAGAGATGATGTTTCTTTGTAGAGAAAGCAAAGCCTGTTGTCAGTTTTACCTTTGAGTCCCGTGTTTTGGTCCACGCACTTTATAGCTATCTGCCTTTTTTCTTTATGAAGTTTCCAAGGAACCTCCCATGACTTACTGGTGATTGGAGTAGTTAATGCCTTGTCAAATGAAGGCGGTATTCATAACACCTTGTTTAGTTTTATATTATTTTTTATTGTTGTCTTTGAGTAAAATGAGTGTGTTGGTCAATTTGAGCAGATTGAAGTTCCCAACAACGATGATATGTTATCTGCGAGTAAATTTCAAAGGCATTTAGGTGAGTAATTTTCTCTCATTGCCACTGTTTGCTGCCTTCTGTTGCCCAGAGCCCTCAGGGAGGATTATACCTAGGATAGGTCATGGCTTTTTTTTTTTTTTTTTCCTTTTTTTGGGATGAATTTTTTTAAAGCGGACCATCCAAATAGATGTTAGGGCAATTTCACATAATTAGGGCAAGTATATATTACTGCTGGTATTTCCGACAACTAGTTATTACAATTAAAATCCATTTACTGTAAGTATTCCAATGGGATGTCAAATCTAATTTGCATTTAGCAACCCCCTGGATGCCTTAACACTTTTTTCGTATACTGTTTTTCAAACTTCAAATGCTGACTGCCTTCCAGGAAACAAAAACACCTTTCTTCGAAAGGAGGAACTGCTTTAATCTCAAGTTATACCAATTAGATGCTGCCAGAACAATCATAAACACATGCTGTAGAATGAAAATAAAGTGAAGACCAATGGGAGAGATGCCTTCACATGTTCTTGTTAGATGTGCCGTCCAATGTGGTGGCCACCAGCCACTTGGGACTGTTGAGCCCTTGAAATGTGGCTACACTGAAGGACTAAATTCTGAATTCTAAAATCTTATTTAACTTTAATGAAATGTAAATTTAAATCAGAGACTTGGTTTTGTTATTGGAAAACTGTAAAGTGTGTTTGGAACAACTTATGTATGTGAATCTACTTTTTCAACTGTTAATTTTTTGAACTCTAGATACTTGTTAAGTAGTTGCAACGAAAATTTAGCATCTGAATTGAAATGTGCTCTAAGTATAAAATATGCACTAGATTCCAAAGACTTAATATTAAAGTATCTCAATTTTTTTATGCTAATTATATTGGAAATATTTTAGGTATTGGGTTAAATGAAATATAATAAATATTAATTTCTCCTGTATCTTTGCTTTCTTAAAATGTGGCTACAGAAAACTTTAGGTTACATGTGTAGACTGTGGTTCTGTTTCTGTTGAACAGCACAGTGTTAGGCTGTCTTTCCCTTTATCTGTTGTGTTTGAAAGCTTTTGGGTATACATCTATGTTCCTGTGTGTTGGGAGATCATGTTGTGGAAGAGTTCACAAGAAATAAAACTCATTTGGAAATAAAATGACCAGTTTAATATTTATCGAATATGAAAAACCATCTTGAACATCTCCCTTTTATAATTTCAAATGACTGTTTTATAAGTAGATTTGCTGCTGAGGTTGACTTAAATCTAATGGGGTTAAAGAGGCATGACTAAAATATGAAGTCGTTAAAGAAGACTTTATGTCCAGGTACTATATTCCTTTTGTACAGTCCTGTTCTTGGCCACAAAAGCCACCTTCTCAACAGTACAGTACAATATTGTCAACCACATGTACATTGTTTTGCAACAGATCATCAGAATCCACTTATCCTGCTGGACTGAAACTCTGCACCCAACTAACAACTCTCTCCATTGTCCTTCCCCCAGACCAAGCCAACTATCAGTATACTTTCTTTCTTTCTTTTTTTTGAATATGTTAATCTTTCCTTTGTATTGCTTTCCTTCCTTTCACTGCACCCTTTGCAGTTTATTTATTTTTTGTTTGAAAAGTAGGTTCTGTTTATTTTGTTCATCTTTCTTAGATATTTCAAAATTTATTATGTTTATTATTTTTTTGTGTTCAGGTAGCCAGCATATAGTATATCATTCGTTTTTGATGTAGTGTTCAGTGATTCATTAGTTGAATATAACATCCAGTACTCATCACCACACGTGCCCTCCTTAATACCCATTACCTGGTTACCCCATCCCAGAACCCCCTCCCTTCTATAACCCTTAGTTCAGTTCCCAGAGTCCAGAGTCTCTCTCTACTTTCTGTTTCTATGAGTGAAATGTTTTTGATACCTCCTACAAGTGGAATCATGCAGTATTTGTCTTCCTGTGACTGGCTTATTTCACTTAATATAATGTTCTCAAGGTTTATCCATGTTGTAGCATATGATAGAATTTCTTTTTTAAGGATAATCTATTGTATGAATATACCACATTTTCTTTTCTCTTTTTTCAAGTTTATTTATTTCTTTAGTAATCTTTACATGCATGTGGGGCTTGAACCCATGACCTTGAGATCAAGAGTCGCATGCCCTTCTGACTCAGCCAGCCTTTTGCCCCCCACATTTTCTTTATCCATTCATCCATCCATGGACATCGGGTTACTCTACCTCTTGGTTGTTGTGAATAATGCTGCAATAAACGTGGATATGTAAACATGTCTTCAAGATCCTATTTTTAATTAGTTTAGATACATATCCAAAGTGGTATTGCTACCACATGGTAGTTCTATTTTTAATTTTAATTTTTTGATTTTAATTTTCCAAACTGTTTCCCATAGTGGCTAAATAAATTTACATTCCTATCAGTAGTACTCAAGGATTCCAATTTCTCCACATCCTTGTCATCATGTATTATTTTCTTTTTTCTGATAGTGGCCATTGTAACAGGTGTAAGATGATGTCTCACCCGTGGTTTTGATTTGTATCCCTTTATGATGAGTGATGTTGAACATCTTTTCATATGCTCAGTGGCCATTTGCATATCTTCTTTGGAGAAATGTCTATTCAAATCCTTTGCCCATTTAAAAAAAACAGCTTATTTTGTTTCTTAATGAGTTGTTGGTGATCTTTGTGTACCCTATTAACTCCTTATCAGATTCATGGTTTGCAGATATTTTCTCTCATTTTGTAGGTTGCCTTTTCACTCTACTGGTACTTCCTTTGCTGTGTGGAAGTTTTAAATTTTGATGTAGCCCTGTTTATTTTTTCTTTTGTTGCCAGCGCTTTTGGTGTCATATCTAAGAAATCCTTGACAAATTCAGTGTCATGAAGTCTTCCCCCTATGTTTTCTTCTAGGCGTTTTATACTTTCAGGTCTTACATGTAGGTCTTTAAAACATTTGAGTTAATTTTTGTGTTGGATGTAAATAAAGGTCCAGCTACTACCCCTACCTCTTCCTCTTCCTCCTCCTCTTCCTCAACTTCCTTCTCTTCCTCTTCTTCTTTCCTTGTCGTCCTCCTCTTTGTCTTTGTCATTGTCTTTTTTTCCCCTCATGTGTCTGTCTAGTTTTCCCAGCACCATTTGTTGGAAAACACAATCCTTTCTCTATTCTCTATTCTCTAGTTTTGGCATCCTTGTCAAGGGTGCTAAACCCATGTATCAGAGGGTTTATTTCGGTGCTCCTTATTCTGGTCCATTGGTCCATATGTCTTTCTGCCAGTATCAGATCAACTCATGATTACTCTGTTGGACTAAATTTTAAAAAGCATTGGCTTTTTCCATATTAGGTGTATTTATTTACTTTTCAAGATTTTATTTATTTATTTGAGAGAGAGAGAAAATGAGAGAGAGCGAGCACGAGAGGGGGAAGGTCAGAGGGAGAAGCAGATACCTTGCTGAGCAGGGAGCCTGATGCAGGGTGGGACTCAATCTGGGACTCCAGGATCATGACTTGAGCTGAAGGCAGTTGCTCAACTGAGTCACCCAGGCGCCCTTTTTTCCATGTTTTTTAAGGGTCTGACTAGGATTGCTTCGAAAACTCTCTTTGAGTTTTGCTTGTAAACGCCTTCTTCAGTTCTTCATGATTTATCACTTTCGGCATTTTTGTATCCATATCGCTTTCCTGGAAGTGTAAGGGAATTTCTTTCTTCTCTTTTCCGCTTTCCTCTCAAGCATGTTGAAAACAACTTGGGTATGTAAATCTTATTCAAAAGGGATGACAGATGGTGTGAATTTAGTTAGGAATGTCTGCCTCCTCAGGTATTCCGGATCTTCAGATGGAGGTGGGAAGGCAGGGAGGAAGTTTGGGATTGTTTAATATGGCGTAGTCTAGAAACTTGGTGAAGAAGTTACGAGTCTGGAACCAGATGGCCCAGGTTTGGATCTCACCTATGCCTCTTACTTAGTTGCAAGTTTTCGGCAAGTAATTCGACTTCTCTGTTTTAGTTTTCCTTGTCTGTAAAACGAAGTTAATGTTACAAGCCACCTCACAAGAATGTTCTGAGGGCTGAGTGAATTAAATACAGTGCCTCGCACATATTAAGTACTGCGTGCGTGTGTGCGTTTTATTACTTCGAATACTTTAAAAAGAAAAACTAGGACACTGGCTGAAAAGATGGCCAACCTTTCTGGTTCCATCAGAAAGAATGAACAAATGGGGCACACATTACTGCTGTCCTTAAGAACTCTTTACACTGAGATGGTTTAATGGGAAATTATACATTCTTAGGTCAGCGGAGGTTTCCAAATCTTTTAGTAATTATATGGACGTTGCATTTATATTAAGGGATATTACAAATGCTGCCATATAGTTTATCATTTGTCATCTGGCTTGTAATTAGTTTTTTTAATGTATGTATAAAGCATAACATAAGATGAAGATTAATGTATTTGAAAAGCATAAACCATGGCGACGCTTTGATATTGGAGTGCTTACAATGTGCCGTGTCTGTCAAATAAATTCTGCAACGTAGACTTTATTTTCACGTTGCAATAAATCATCTAAAGGGTCGGAAGTTTATAAATTTAATGGTAGTACTTTCAAATTCCATTTCTTGGTGTTTTAATTACATTTAACTTTTATAGCTGGTGTTGCTTTATATTTGAACTATTTTACTATTTGAAAAAATAAACACATGGAAGTTCCCATTGGAACCAAGGATTTGCTGAGATGATAAATATATCAAGTAGCAGGACTCCCTCACTCCTCCCATCTTTTTTTTTTTTAAGCTGTAAAACAAAGCTTTTTTTAAAAAAAATTTGTAATTCCAGTATAGTTAACACACTGCGTTATATCTCCAGTGTTCTTTTATTAGGAAAATCATGCATTGAGTCTTAGGATTCAAGATGTTTGTGAATGGTGAGATGATCATCCCTAGGGAAGTCAAAGCATTCTTCTGATAAAGTGTATCAGAAGTATCTTTTCTTGTACAAAAGGAATGCAACACCTATTCTTTTCTGTTTTAGACTTCTCTAACGTACTGAAAAATCAGCCCACCCCCTACTTCACACAAGTGGACCATTTTTACTTGGTAAAGTAAAAGTATTACCTTGGCACCAAGGGAGACACACCTGGGTGTAGTACCAGTCCTCTGTCGTAGTATGCATTCATTGGGTCTCAGCAGCTTCTTGCCCAGCTGTAATAACACTGAGTGCTTGTCTGTTTTTTTTTTTTTCCCCCAAGCCATTTTGGAATGTGTAATCTATTGAATACCTGCAATTAAGTGAAAGGTAAGAGTATGTAAATGCATAGGTCAAACACCTCCTGCACGGCCTTAAATAATTGGCTACTTAGCAGCTTCCCATCCATAGCTTTACCATGGGCCGTGCAGGGCACCTATGTTTCTTGCTCCTGGATGTTTGTGTGGCTGCAACCCTAGTTAGAAGTGAAGAACCAGCTGGTTGTTCTTCATCTGGGCTGCCAATCTTAGATGTTCTATAAAGCCGCTCCTGTCTATAAATGTAGCACTTATATTTTCTGCACAGTATGTGCCTGTTGGCAATGTTTTTGTTTTTCTAGTTAAACAGCCACTACCTGCAGGAGGAGTCACATACCGGAGCTGGGGAAGAAATAACCTCGGCTGGATCGTTTGCAATAGTTTTGTAATTAAAAAAAAGTGCCGCACAGTAGATTCTGTTAGAACAAAACAGGTCTGTCTTCCAGGAAGGCTCATCAGCATTCAAGAGTGATTTTAAATCAGAGGGGCTTTGATTAAAGTGTTGTGCCAGCAGGAAGCAGAGCCTGTTTGTCTTGACCATGGTATTACCCTCCGCTCTGCTGAACTTTTTTTCCTAAGCTACCTTTGCCTCCGCATGGTTCTTTAGACTGATTCCAAAAGAACCAGAGGGATAGGGCATTTTCAATTTCTCATCCAGCATCGTGGTTCTTATGAAATTCTCACAGTTAAGGGGGTTGTGGGAAAGGATAGGATAAGCCTAGTATATTCTTTCCGTCTAAATCATAGCCATCCAAATCCAGAGTGAGAAATGGCTTTTTCATGACGAAGTGCTCTTTTCTTTTATCATGGCATGTGCTGTCAAAACCTGGGCCACATGCTCATTTCCAAGGACATGGCATGGGCCAGAGTTATAGGATAGGTGCCACAAGGGCATTTTCCACTTTCTGTTCTGCTATCTGTGTATCCTCTGCTGTCCAGTTTTTTAAAAAAAAGATCCTAGTACTATTGCTCTTTACATGGCTGAATTAATGAGGGAGCATAGATTCCTGTCTCTTTGATTTTTCTAATGGATTGATTGGCTCTTTGCCTGCTTGACTACATTAAGGAAAAAAAAAATCCCCCTTTCAAAATTACAGCCAGAAATATACCTGTGATGGACTTTTAAAAGCTGTTTTATATTTAATAAGGGCGGGAGGTCCTTTTGAGTTGAGGCATTGTCCCCTTACTGCCACGACTCCCTGTTTTATAATAGAATCACATCTTCCCCGGCTGTCTCTTGACGGATGAAGAGGCAACCTCATTGGGTCTAATTTATGCCTTGCTTGGCTATTTCTAGCGGAGATAGGGATGGGCATCCTCCCACTGGTGTCTGTTTTTACCATTTGCCAGTATCAAACAGTTTTTGAGCACATGGTGATGTCTTAAAGGATGTGGAGCATGTGGGGGTTGTACACAGCTCCCGGGTCGCCTGGAGTGGACTTCATTGTGGCGAGCACCTCTGCTCCCGTGAGGACTCTCCCCTCCCCGCTTCAGTACTCATCAGGACCTGCTGTCACCCTGCACACGCTCGCTTCACAGCCTGTTCCTGCTTAGCCAGTGCGGTTTTTCTTTCAGTTACTGTGTTGTCTCTCATGACTCAAATATTTCATGATTGATTTTTTTTTTTTTTTTTTTTGATGCGCATTTCCTTCCTTCCTCTTGGTTTCTATTAAAAGTACGTCATGTCTAAAAAAGCATTGTGGGCCCTGGCCTCTTTGGCACCCGCGTTTTCTGGGGTAGACCTGATTCACCGTGCTTGTTACTGAGGATTTTTTCTCGGGTTTATGTTCCTGAGAAAGATGTGGTATTTGTCGTTGAGAATGCTCATTCTTGTTTGTGTAGACCATGATTCGAGTCTGGTTTTAACTATTTGTATTGTAGTCTTGTCCCTGCGGGCAGGTGTAGCGTGCCTGTTGACAACACTCCTGTGCAAACAGTGTGTTTTTAATTTAAACTCTCATTTTCTGCTCGTCCGGGTAGGGCAAGGCAGGGAAGACATGAAGGACAATTCTATCAAAGTTTAGAGCTTTTCATATAATTCTGTCAAGTCATAACTAATTAAAAAATAATGCTTTTTAAAATTTGAGTGTAGTTGACTTACAATGTTACATTAGTTTCAGGTGTACAAGGTAGTGATTCCACTTCTCTCTGTGTTATTTCATAACTAATTTAAACTTTAAAATATTTGAAATGACCCATTTTATAGCTTATATATATAGAGGACTGAAGTAGAAGCCCAGGACCAGTATTTCAGTTGGACCTTTCTTCAACTTTTCAGAGGTGGAAAACTCCGAAGCTGAATCTATAATGAAAATATTTTTCCATCATTGCCGTTGCTATTTGCCTTACTTTTAAAAGTTGGAGCAATTTCTCCACAGTAGTGACTTTCCAAAGACATGTCTTAGAAAATTTTCACTAATATATTTGCTAAATATTTCTCCTTTGAAATCTACTATTTGTGTACTAAGTGTTGAATTTTCTCTTGGCAAATTACCCCCCAACCCCCTCTGCAGCCAGTAAGATGACATTTTCTTAGATACCCTAATGACCTGGGGCAAAGTTCATGATATAAACTGAAAAAGTAGGCCCAAATTATATACCATATGACTCCAACTATGTTAGTTTTTCACTTATATGAATATATAACATTTTGATGTCTTTTTCTGTTCTGTAAATGTTAACGGTAGTTACTTCTGGTTGGTAGGACTGTGAGTGAATTTAAAATTACATGTGTATTTCTAAATTTCCTAGATTTTTGGTAACTGTATTTCTAACAAATACTTTCTTTTTTTTTTTTTTTAAGATTTTATTTATTTATTTGACAGATCACAGGTAGGCAGAGAGGCAGGCAGAGAGAGAGGAAGGGAAGCAGGCTCCCTGCTGAGCAGAAAGCCCCGATGTGGGGCTCCATCCCAGGACCCTGGGATCATGACCTGAGCTGAAGGCAGAGGCTTTAACCCACTGAGCCACCCAGGCACCCCAACAAATACCTTTTTTGAAGTGTTGCTGGTGAATGTTTTTATGGGTCACTTTAGTCGAACAATATTTTCTAGATGACTGTAAAGACATTCCTATACTTGAATGTCTTAATTTCACAGATTAAATGACAACTGATAATGTTTAATCTTTTACTTGAAGTCATGATATTTAGGGGCCAATACCAAGTCCGTAATTGAACACAGCTATGAAAACAGCTTTCCAATTTAATTTGGTTTTTTTTGTGGGATTTTTGAATAATGCTGCTTATCATTATATTAACAGAGTGGATGTTTTATAAATATTTTAGTTATTTAGTGTAAACTAAAATTAAGTTTCTTAGCTTTCCTGTGAATCAGTAGTTTATACAGATTATTACACAGTTAAGATGGAAAGACCTTTTGGAAATATGGAAGGAGACCTCAAGCCATCTTCTCCCCAGAGATTTTTAAAATTTGTTTTTAATTAGTGTTTTGTATATTTTATATTTCAAAAATGATGGAGAATCAACAGTTTCTTATCTTAGTCTGATGTGAAATGCAATTACACATTTAGTGGCATAATACTTCCTGTCTTAGAAATTGGTTGAAATTAATATTGCGAGTGAAAGTGAGAGAAAAGGAAAAAGTTTGGGGGAAGATAAATGAGAAGTGAAACTTGCTTTTCAATGGGGAGACTATAGAATTAGAGTGCCCGCCAGCAGGATGAAATCCTAATTAAGTAGTTGACAGAGAATTAAAATAAAGACAAGCAGTGCTTTAAAAAAAAGATAAAAGAAAACAGATGGATATGAAGTTGAAAGAAAAATATATTTGAAAAAGCAACTGTGTAATGGGTAGAGGGGAAGAAACAAGGGGTGGTGTGTCATGAAAAAAGCTTTCTTGGATTTTTCTTTTTGGGGCAAGAAACAAGAGGTATCTGCAAGTATGAGTAGGTATGTTAAAACAAATTTGGGTTAAAAGGAAGTATGACATAGGGGTGCCTGGGTGGAGCAGTTGGTTAAGACTATGACTCTTGGTTTTAGCTCAGGTCCTGATCTCTGGGTCTTGAGATGGAGCCCCAGGTCAGGCTCTGCACTCAGTGGGGAGTCTGCTTTCGATTCTCTTCCTCTCCCTCTGGTCCTCCCCCCACCCACATGCTTGCTTTCTCTCCCCCTTTCTAAAATAAATATATATATTTTTAAGATTTTATTTATTTATTTGACAGACAGAGATCTCAAGTAGGCAGAGAGACAGGCAGAGAGAGCAGGAGGAGGAAGCAGGCTCCCTGCCGAGCAGAGAGCCCCATGTGAGACTCAATCCCAGGACCCTGAGATCATGACCTGAGCCGAAGGCAGAAGCTTAACCCACTGAGCCACCCAGGAACCCCTAAAATAAATAAATCTCAAAAAGAAAAGTATGACATAAATAAAATATATAATGTGTACTTCATTAAAAATGAGTAAGCAGTTTACCAAGGACTTTTGGATTGAGGCAGACTGAATACCGGTTTATATTTAGTAATTGTTTTTGTGAAGATGTTTACCAGGGAAAAGGATGCATGAAATAGATGTGAATTTCTGAAGAACATTTTTCAGATTTCGAAAGAAAGTTCTTGTATAAATTCCTCTTTCTGCCATCTAGGAACTGACTTCTTAACCTCTGTATCTTGACAGATTTAAGCTCTGAAAAATTTGAAAGGTGAGTTGGGTGGAATATTCCCTAAGGGACTTTGAAGTTCTTTTTCCACTGGGCATACATTTTGCCTTGCACTGTAGAAAAACAAAATTGTATATCTCAAATCAAAAGTTTATTCATTCTTACTTATGTACGGTTTTCATATGGAAACGTGTGTGTTCTACTCTTGGTAATTTTTTATCCATGTAATGAGAAGTAATTAACACTGGATATTCAACCTTTATATTATTTCCTGATTTGATCCTTCATTTGTGAAATCCATTTGTCGAGGTACCGTGTTTACCAATTTTGTACTTACTTATCATGTCGATCAACAAAATACTAGTATATGTGCTGCCGAAGCGAGCACTCGATCAACAAAATAAAACATGATATTTCTAGGCAAACTTAACAAACAATATTCCCTGCCCAACCTTTGCTCTTTATAGGCTTACTTTTGTTTCATATGAAGCATTTCTAAAGAGAAACAGTGACAGAATCAACTGACTTTTGAGTTTCCCTTCTTTTTCTCTGTAGTGGAGGTGGTAAGAAAATCCCTAGAGAGATGGATAAAAGAGCAGGCCCCCAAAAGAAGGAAGAGGAATGAGAGACATGATAAGAAGATCCTCAGTTTGAATAATTAGCCTGGGTGATTGAAAATTAGATTTACTGTCTTGGAATCTTTTTTTTTTTTTTTTTTTTTAAGATTTTATTTATTTATTTGGCAGAGAGAGAGAGAGATCACAAGTAGGCAGAGCGGCAGGCAGAGGGGGAGGGAGGAGCGGGCTCTCTGCTGAGCAGGGAGCTTGATGTGGGACTCAATCCCAGGACCCTGGGATCATGACCTGAGCTGAAGGCAGCCGCTTAACCAACTGAGCCACCCAGACACCCCCCCACCCCTCCCGTCTTGGAATCTTGACTCTCATTTTCCATGCCTTAGCAGTGGTCCTCCATTTAAAAAAAAAAATTGTGAAACAGTAAGTTTAATTTTGAAATAATCTCAAAATAGTATGAATATTTTCATGAACTGTTCCTTCTAAGCAAGCATTGCTTGGTACTGTTAAAGCAGTGTTGATTAAATGAATGTATGGTTCCTTGTAATGAAACGAGGCATTCATTTTGTACTATTTCTTGGTTAGCCATCCTGTTCACATATTCTGGTTTGGCTGCAAGAGTTATAGAGGTAAGTTTTTAGAACTTCTCATATCAACATATTTCAAATTAAACGAAGAACAGGATTATTAAAGGGATCCTTTCTCCCTAAGAAGGTAAATTGGTTGTGTACAATTGGTTATAAAACAAGTTAAAAACAAGTTAAAAACCCTTTCCCTGTATAATTAAGGTATTCATCCATCTTAACTTTTCTGCTACAGATGCTAGTTTTTCAACTCTGGTTTCACATTTGAGTCACCCGAGTTTAAGAAACAAACAAGCAAAATACCCCTGACCTGGGCTGCACACCCAGATTCTAATTTTAGGGGTTCTGGGTGGGGACCTACTATCAGAAGTTGTAAAACGTTCCAGGTGATTTAATGTTTAGCTGCAGTTAGTAATCAGGAGGCAGGTGTTTACTACTAATGGACGTCTGTAGTAGGACAAGGGCGTTCTGATTTTTCTGGACATTGGACTTGGGTGCACCCTGAACTTCATGACAGTACAGGTTGACTTTCCTGCACTCCTTTTTGACCCTTGGAGCTTTAATATGTTAACTGATGAGTAATTTGAACAGTCCTACAGTAGGCTGCTGGAGTGGGCTGAATGATGGCCCAAAGATAGTTCCATGTCCTAATCCCTGGAATCTGTAAATGTTACCTGTTTGGAAAGTGAGAAATAGTTTGCCTATAGGATTAAGTTATGAGGCTTAGAGGAGGAGATCATCTAGATTATCTGTGTTCCTGAGATTTCTATGCATACCATCGTAAGTATCCTTGTAAGGGAAAGGAGAGGGAGATTTGAGAGACACCCAGAGAAGACGTGGAAGATGGAGGCATGGTTTGGAGTGATGTGGTCACAAGGCAAGGGATACTTGTAGCCACTAGAAGCCAAAAGAGGCAAGGAGCAGATAGATTCTTCTATAGAGCCTTTGGAAGGAGCACAGTCCTGCTGACACCTTCATTTCTGCCCAGTGAAACTGATTTTAGACTCCTCATCTCCAAAATTGTGAGGGAATAAATTCCTGTTGTTCTGTGTCACCAAGTTTCTGGTAATTTGTTACAGCAGCCCTAGGAAACTAATAAAACTGCTTTTCAGCTAACAGTGGGATTTTGGTGGCATGTTTTCCCGTCTACAGAAATATGTAATAGTGTCATAGATTAACTATTTTATTGTATTACCCCATTTTATAAAAATAAATTGAAAGCACAGAGAAGTGCTGTGTATGTGCGTGAGTGCACACGTATATGTATTTGTACACACATTCGGTGGTGCGGCCTATAATCTTAATGTGATTGAGATAGAGATGGAAATCATTAGGATGGGTCTTTAACCTCAATGAGATGCTCATTAGACTTAAGCTGTGTTTAATGATGAAGCAAAAAAAAAAAAAAAGGAAAAAGAAAGAAAAAAGCCACAACCACAATTAATGAACATGTACTGAATGCTGGAACTATTTTGTTGAGGATTGTTTCTAAAGACTCAAGAAATAATTAGGGATTTTAATAAACTTCTTTTGCACTGGGAATAGATCAGGTCTTATAGTACTTCCTGTGCTTCTTTGATTCTGAGGCACACCACTTTTCTTATTTCTGAAATGAGGATGTCTTACAATAAATGTTTTCATTTCCTATCTTTTCCCCTCACCCAAAGATACGACAGCATTGATGTTTTCGATGTGTGGCATTAGTGCAGCTCTGTTGTTTGACTTTTCAGATTTGCCCCTTGCATTTTTGATTAGAGCACGTTTTCTGAAATGCCTTTTGTCAGAAGGCACATAGTATCTGTATGAAGTTCTGAAGCTTCTAACGTGTCAGTTTAATGACTGTTTTGGATTCAGTTCCTGGGAGCTGCCATAGTAGAAACTAAATTTTATAATAATGGTGCTTGTAGAGATCTAGAATCTTTAGTGGAACAATCATAGGCTTTAGACATAGGCAGACCTTGATTCTAGTCTGGTTCTGTTGCTCTTTAGCTACGATATTAGGCAAGCTGTTTGACTTCTGCATTGGTAAATGGGAAATAATACTCATATTGCACACTTGGGGTGATTAAATAAGGTGATGTATTTAAGGTGTTAAAAAAAGGCCTGTTGAAAATAGCTCCATAGCCCACCTTTATCTGCCTTTATTTTTTTTTCCCATTTTATTTATTTTTTCAGCGTAACAGTATTCATTCTTTTTGCACAACACCCAGTGCTCCATGCAAAACGTGCCCTCCCTATTACCCACCACCTGTTCCCCCAACCTCCCACCCCTGACCCTTCAAAACCCTCAGGTTGTTTTTCAGAGTCCATAGTCTCTTATGGTTCGCCTCCCCTTCCAAATTTTTTTTTTTTTTAATAAACATATAATGTATTTTTATCCCCAGGGGTACAGGTCTGTGAATCGCCAGGTTTACACACTTCACAGCACTCACGATAGCACTTACCCTCCCCAATGTCCATAGCCCCCTCCCCCTCTCCCAATCCCACCTCCCCCCAGCAACCCCCAGTTTGTTTTGTGAGATTAAGAGTCATTTATGGTTTGTCTCCCTCCCAATCCCATCTTGTTTCATTTATTCTTCTCCTATCCCCCTACCCCCCCCATGTTGCTTCTCCATGTCCTCATATCAGGGAGATCATATGATAGTTGTCTTTCTCCGATTGACTTATTTCACTAAGCATGATACCCTCTAGTTCCATCCATGTCGTCGCAAATTATCTGCCTTTATTTTTATCCAACCTATATGGTGCCCAGTTGAGCTTTAGGAAAAACTATGTTCACCCACGAATAAGGCTCATTCTGACTTGAATTTTGCTGCTCATGGCTCTTTATTCTCCTGCTGTGATTCTTCCATCTTGTTCCACTTATGTAAATTGATTCATTTCTTCATGGCCCACCTCAGGTTCTCCCTTTTCCATGTGTCCTTCTCTGTCCACAAGAGCTTTAGATTGATCCTTTCTCGTACACTTGTAAGCTGATGACAGAATCTTAACCTTTGACTTTACCCTGTCCTGGGTCTTTTCTTTATGTGTGTATATCATGTTTGTTCAAAGCTTCCTCCTAAGCACTTAGATCCATAATATATAAAGGACTTGGCCAAATCAATACAGAATAGTCAACCAGTAGAAACAGTGGATAAAAGAGTTTAACAGACACTTGACTTCATGAAAGTGTCCAGTATGTGCAATAAATATGTTGAAAGTTGCCTAACCTCATTAGTTCTTAGAGGCAACTTAAACCACAGTCTGATTCTTCCACACACCCACCACGATGGCGAAGATTAAGAAAGACTAAGTGTTGATGGGAATGTAGACAGTTGAAACTCTCATACTGTGCTAGTGGGAATGTACATTGGTATGACCATTTTGGAAAATTGCCAGTAAAGTTAAACTTAGACATACCTAGTGATCCGGTTGTTCTACTCCTGGGAGTGTGAGTATGTATGTGTGAATACATGTACAAGACACACAAGAATATTCAGAGCAGAACTACTCAAAATAGCCTAAAGTGTCCATCAGTAGGAGAATGGATAAGTATGTCATAGAATGTTCCTACTGTGGAATAATGTCTTTCTTCTGTACATTAGTGAAAATGAACTAACTACTGTTATATTCAACAATGTGAAAAAAACCTCACAAACTTAATAGTACTTAAGGAGCGAGACACAGAAGAATGCGTATTCTGTGGTTCAGTGACTATAAAGCTCAAAAAAAGAATTGTGCTACCCTTTGGGCACATCCAGGTTGAAGGAGCACAGACCTGGTAGGGCACACTGGGGCAGGTTCTGAGAAGCTCACAGTGTTCTATGTTTTGAATCAGGTAGTGGTTACTCTGGTTTGTTGATTTAATGCAAGTTCTTTAAGCTATATACTTAGGATTTGTTACACTTTTCTGTGTGCGTGTACACTAAACTTTAGTAAATGTACAAAAAGTTCATCATTGATAGCAGAGTGCTTAGACAGCTCATGGTTGCCTAATTTCCTAATAAACATTTGTTGGTTTTACTTGATTTTTACATTCTGAGTACTTTATGAAATTTTTTTACGTGAAATATTACGGTGCTCTCTGGTCTTAAACACACATATCTTCTGCACAGCAACCTTCCTGCCTACCTGGTCAACATCCAAGCCTTTCTTTGCTGTGGCCAGAATTACAGAAGATATTGCTTATTTGGTCTCAGTACAAATATCCTTGCCATGATTTTTAATAAATGCCTTCAAAGAATGTCACAACATGTAAATTTAGAGGGTCAGACTTCAAGCTAAACTATTATGGGTCTTGTGAGACCAGTTATGAGTAATAGTTTGATGAAAGGTATTAAAAGCCTGGACTGACACATTAAAAGAGCTAAAAAAAAAAAAATCTTACAGCAAGGAGGTTGTATCCCAAACCTATTAAATGGAGAAGCATGTGTGCCCAGTGACCTTGGGATTGACTGGACCTGCATTTGAGAGTTGACGGGAATGGTTTACAGATGAATGAAATAAGAAGCATGTGTAGTGGGGATACTGTTACATTTGATAGGAGGAATGAAAACAAGAGCTTTAAATTTCATTTAAAACCTTGGTACTTGGAAAAAAAAAAACAAAAAAACCAAACCCTAAGAATCGAATTTGTCTCTCTGTTATCAGAACTCATAAATGTTAAGGAGCTAGGTACTTTTTTTCACTTGTTCCTTTTTGTCTTGGTCTTTCTTCTTTAGTTCCTCACTTTGTTGTTCATGTCCTCTCCCCTTTCTCCCCTTCCTCTCCTTCCTCTCTTTCCTCTGCTCTACCTTCTCTTTCCCTACCCCCCTCCTCCTCCCTAGCTGGTAGGTGGCCTTCCAGATTGTGGAAGATGCCTTGGCTCCTGCTGTAGCCTGAGGGGGTCCTTTCCCAGGGTCTATCATTTGTTTTTTTTCCTGTTGGAAGGAAAAGTTTTAACTTTTGGTCTCCCTTTGGGAATGCTTTAAAAAAAAAAAAAGCAGGGGTGGAGAGGCTTTGGAGTTGGGAAACCTTCAGTGAAAAGGAGTGGCCAGCAGGAGCTCATTGACCATTCTGCTGGACACTTATGAATGGCAAGGGAAGCTAGGATGAATGGCAATCCCACCTGAGACCCCTGGTAAAATGCGTTGGGTCATTCATCACAGCTACTCTGCGCCAGAGGCATTTCCTTTATTATTTTTATTGAAGAATGTTGTTTCTAGTTAGTCACAGTAATTCTGTTCCACTGCTTTAAAAAAGTATGAAAGATAATTTTTATTTTGCATGGTACATTTTATCCAGCAGAAACATTTCATTATTCATTGTACTATGGAGCAGTATTATAGACAGTTTCATGGAGATTGTCCTATAAGAACGAGGATAAGGATAATATTAATTCCGTGTTGATACAGATAGAGACACAACATTTATTTTTATTTATTTTTGTTTTCTTCCTTATTCTTATGCTATACTGCAGAATTACTGTTTCCCTCCAGAAGCACATACTGGGCATGAGCTTCCCTGAATATTTGAAATAAGAGGAAATAAATGTCACATGTGACCTCAAAATTTAATATCAGAAAAACAGAGTTGCTTTAAAGTATTAAAAAAAAAAAAAGAAAGCATTAGGAGGCAATAATTGTATCTTCTAAGGAGAAGTATTTAGTATTGTGGTCCAGAATGGTTATATCAATATTTTGGAGAGGAAAAGCTTGTTTTAAAATGCACCATTGCTTTTTTTCACATAATGTTAAAGCTTTAATGTTCAATTTATCTATTCCTAAGTATAATACAGAGTTATTTCAATTTTTAAATTACTGTTTCCTTTTGTGGCTTTTAAAGCTGAAAGAGATGACTTAGCAGGTCTTACTTAAAGTGTGAATTAACAAGAGGTTTCTGTAAGGAATGCGTTCCTCTATTTCATTGATACTTTAAAAAACATTGACAGAGGTGCCCTGGTGGCTCAGTGGGTTAAGCTGCTGCCTTTGGCTCAGGTCTTGATCCTAGGGTCCTGGGATTGAGCCCTGCGTTGGCTTCCCTGCTCAGCAGCGAGTCTGTTTCTCCCTGTCCCTCTGCCCTTTACCCTGCCTGTATACTCTCACACTCTCTCTCAAATAAATAAATAAATAATCTTAAAAAAAATTACAGTTTAGTAGTGATGGTAGGAGGGCTTTCTAAAAAATTTTTTTGTATCAAAATTTGATTCTGGGTTCTAAAAATAACTGTGTTTTATATTTTTATATTCGGTTTTATGAAGAAACCTCCCACAGCATGATTTCAGGGTATTAAAAAACTGTGACAGTCAGAATTAAATTATAAGTTTTTGCTTTTGGTATCAAATGGCATCTTCCTTTGGTTCCTATGCATTTCTTCTACTTCATTTTTTTCCTCCTTATATCTCTTCTTTTAGATTGTGTTTACAATCTATAACAAGCTGCATTGGATAAAAGGATTGAGAATGGCTATTTTTTCAGCAATTAATGAGTCCTACCTGGTCTTAATTGTTTATGACATCATGAACAATAAAGGATTTCTCTTCCTTCAGTGAGGACTTAATACTGATTTAAAGAACAGAAAGCACAGAGTCGTCGTTTTCATACATTCCACGAGAAGTCATTTTCCAACTTTTTCTTTTTGCTCTGAGCATCCACGTTTAAAATTCTTTGGCAGTTTAAGCCTTTCTTTTATGGTAGAGTTACTGTATTTGTGGTATTGAACCAAGAGTCTTGATTCTTGATGGAGATTTGGATTTGAGGTACAATTAAATTATTCCTTCCTCTGTCATCTTGGAAGTTTTGAAGTCACTTCACATGTATTGTCTCCCATCTACACACACACACACCCCACCCCACCTCACCCCACCCCGCTGTGTCTCTGGCTTGTTGGGACAATGTTGTGTGTGGCTGTGGGCCAGCATTCTCTTGTAATGTAGTCATTTCGAAATCTGCATTCGATTCTCCTGCCCGGTGTCTTTGAGATGTTATCCCCTTTCTCAGAATAGTCTCTCTTCATTATGGTTGGTGGACTCCTGCGAATTGCCTTCTAGTTCAACTCTCAGCTTCTCAAGGAAACTGTCTGTATTTCCTGCCAGGTAGTCAGTCATCCCTTCTTTCTGTATGCCCAACCCTTGCATGTTTTTATTGTGTTCTTTACATTAATCTCCAGTCATTTTCTTGTGTTAGTCTCATTGATATATTTTCCCATTTTACTAGGAGTTTTGTTGCATGAGAGAAATTGGAATTCACAGCATTTAGGATGGGACTTGATCGAACAAAGTACACTCAAAATAAGTACTTTATGATTGATAGGTTGATAGGATTTGTGAGGCAAATATGTACCGGTAGCCCACCTTATTCCATTTGAGACTTAAGGATATTTTGTGAGTTTAACCACATGTATCATGAGAGGTATGTGTATATATGAAATACATACATACATGTGTATTTCAGATAGTCAAGTAAGCCAATATGGCATAATATATACTCCCATCAAGGCATCATTTCTATGACTGAAAGTGATAAGACAAAGTGATAAGACAAAGTTTTTACCTAGAGTAGATTTAGGTTTACAGAAAAGTTGCAGAGATAGTACACAGAGTTCCTATGTACCTCTCACTGTTTACTTTGTTGTTAAAGTCTTATATTACCATGGTGTTTTTGTAAAAATCAAGAAACTAATATAGACACATCGCTATCAACAAAGCAGCAGACTTTATTCAGATTTTTTTAGTTTTTCCCACTAATATCCTTTCTGTGTTTCAGATAATGTCTATGTACCATATTGCATTTAGAAAACATTAACTTTAAAAGGTTATAATTTCAATAATCTAAATCTCTTCTGGTTAATAAGTATTTCTAACAGTTTTCCTTCTTTGGTTTAAAAAAAAATGCCATTTTTTCCTTTATCTTTTTCATGAAAAAAGATTGAACTTACTCTTAACTTACTGGATGGTTAGTTAATTTAGCAAGTATTACAGGGTCAACAAAATCAAAATAGCCCCTTACCCTTTTAAATTCAAAGTAGTAATGCATCTTAACCTTTACTGAGAATTGTTAGCTTCCTTTAGTCTGTGAATTTAGTGTATTTTTCTTTTTTTAAATAATTTTTCTTTTTTAATCCTGTCCTATTTTTATGTCCTATAAAATCTTACAACTTTCTCCATAATTATATTGCATTTTTCATCAGGTTTATATCTGGTATTTTCTTTGTTGCTATTGTGATTGGGATCTTTTTTTTTCTATTGTAGTTTTAAAACTTTCATTGTGAGATAATTTTATGAAGATTTGCAGAAACAGGAAAAGGAGCACTGAACAGGTATTCTGTAGACTGTCCCTCCGTTTGGGGTTTGTTTTATGATTAGGTTGCAGTGTGGTATGTCTGTTAGGAAGGAAACCACCGCCCTGATGAACACTTCTCAGTGCATCATACCAGGGAGTGCCTGATGTCAGCAGGTATTACTGGGTGTTAACCTGGTTCACTTGGTTAAGATGGTCTCTGCTAGGATTCTCTACTCTCAAGTTCCTGTTTTTCTCTATAATATTGTTGGAGAGATACTTTAAGATTGCATATTTGGTTTCTGCTTAAACTTCAGCCCTCTTTGCCTGTAGCACTTACCACTGTGGAGGGTTTTTTGGTTTTGTTTTGTTTTTTAAAGATTTTATTTATTTATTTGTCAGAGAGAGAGAGAGTATGCATAAGCCAGGCAGAGTGGCAGGCAGAGGTGGAGAGAGAAGCAGGCTCCCTGCTGAGCAAGGAGCCCGATGCAGGTCTGGATCCCAGGATGCTGGGATCATGACCTGTGGTGAAGGCAGCGGCTTAACCGACTGAGACTTCCAGGCGTCCCGCCACTGTGGAGTTCTAATGGTGATTTTCTGTTTCCCTTATTCTCATTTATCTGTTTATTTATTTAAAAAAAAGTTATTTATTGTTGAGAGAGCGAGTGAGCACGAGTGGGAGAGAGAGAATCTCAAGGGGACTCCCCGCTGAGTGCAGAGCCGGACTCGAGGCTTGATCTCATGCCCCTGAAATCACGACCTGAGCGGAAACCAAGAATGGGACGCTTAACCGACTGAGCCACACAGGCGCCCCTCCCTTATTCTCATTTTTTAATTGGAATTCTTCCATAGACAAAAGTTGTTCGCTTTCCCTGTTTACTCATATAGTTACTTACTTATATCAGTTTGCTACATGGGTGTTCTTTGGCTTATACTGTTGCAGTATATTTTGTTATTCAGGTTGTTCCAACTTTGTCCACTGGAATTCTGCAGGTTGCCTTCTGTGTCTTTTGACATGTATCCATCTTTTTTCTCCCTTGCTTCTTTATTTTGTGACCCCATGAGATTGTCCAGGTGCATCTCATATGTTCACTGCTTCAGGCCTGGATTCAACCAATTTTCTAAAGAGCCTTTGTTTCTTTTATTGGGGAATAGCATTTAGAAACCAAGCTCTGGGTGTTTCCTGTGATCCTTGCTACTGGGGTCCACGGCTTCTAGTCCCTCGTGGTGGATAGAGCTATGATGTAAGTGTGTGAGACTCTTTTTGGTTGCTGTTTTTATAGCCCTCTACAGTAGGCAGTAACTATTGGCCTATTGTTTTTTTTAAATCCTGAAAGAGAATTTTCTCCCATTCTCTGTCACTAAGGAAATTTGTCCGAAATTGCAAATGGCATTATAATACTGAATGAGCCTTACATATGCAGCAGACAATGGACTCTTTAAGGTCTAATAAAATATCTGTAGTAGCACACGGACAGTAAATAAATGTTTATGAACAAGTTGAATTAGACTAGTCTAAAAAATAGAAATGCTATGTAAGTATAGTTGTTTCTTCCAGCTAATTAATAAGGTAGAATGCGTGTCCTTAAAGTGGATAGTAATTTCCAGCATATTACTGGAAACTTAGTAGGTACTTAAAGTACATGGATCGAATTTATTACAACACATTTTCAATTATCTCATGATATTGTAAAAATAGTATACTTTCCTTGGAAAAGATTTTACCTTTAGCCTGCCTGTCAAACCTGCTACAGAGATTTTTCGAAACAGAGTTCAGGTGAAATCTGTTACCAATTCAAGATTCCCACATAATCTTTTTACATTATTGCAACTACTTGGTGCCCTGTTGGGAGGAACACGTTGTTTTTTGGTTCAAGTGTACCTGGAAATGATTCTACACACTCTGTAGGCAATAGAGCATTATAATAGATTTTGACAAAAAAGAAATAGATGTTTCTGCTCAGCCTAGCAAATAAACTTTTATAGTAGTATGTCCCTTTTGGCATGACAATTATTTAATAAAATAACATTCCAGAGACGGAGAAAGTGAGGAAAAACAGAGGGGACCTGACAGGTAATGAAAGTTTTGGAGGTAAGCCAAGGAATGAGAACAGTAAGACTGTTGAACCTCTCTGATTAGCTGTAATTTAAAGTATTTGGGTGTGTATACATACAGATTTTTAAGCTTCTCTCTCTCTCTCTCTCTCTTTTTTTTTTTGTCAGGCTACCTGTCAGATTGGACTAAGGATGATTTTAAAAAAAATTGCTATGTCTTTTGTGCTGGTTGTGATTAGAAGAGCTATTTATGTAAATATTGGTTTCTAAGCTTTTGTGATAAAACTACTTTCTCCTTTATGTGGACCACAGGCGGAGTTGGTAAAGCCTTGGAGGAATCAGGAGATGATATTTGAGGCAGGTCTAGCATTCACAGCAATGAGGACCTGGGAGTGGATCTGGGTTTATGGCATATATCTTTTGGATCACAATCTCTTACTGGCTTTGCCTTTTCCCCCGCTTTGGTGCAGAATGTTCATCAGCTCATTTGTCTTCAGACATACTCCCAACCACAAAATCTTCCTTTTGGGGGTTCTGTGCATGAGCTTTGGGGTGGGGGGGTGGGGCACAAGCCCCTTGCAGCAGCATGGAACTTTTTTGTGTGAAAACATTTTTTGCACATGTATTTTTTGGGGGCGGATAGTCTGAGGTTTCATCAGGGTTTCTAAAATGGTTCAAAACCACGGCAGTCCCCATGTTCACTGAAACACAAGTGTAAGTGGGAATCGGACTGAATTCTTTGTCAATGCCCTTATGATTCAGCACCAGATACAGGGACAAGTTCCCTAGAAAGGCAACACCGTCTCTGTAGAGTCTTCCCTCTCCTGGGGTTGGGAAGGGAAGTGGGCAGCCACAGGACAATCTTGCCCACTACTGTGCTCCAGCAATTCTTGTTTTCCCTCCAGGTGCCCCTATACAGGTGAGCTTGTGTCTGTAGTCCTTGTATATTGCATACCAGTCAGTCTATAAGGATTTATAGAGTTTGTGAGTCACACTGTGCTAGGCTGTTCCAACAAAGACACCTAAGAATATAGTGACTTCCATAACAAAGATGTTTTTCTCTTTTATGCAAGTCCTGATAGATGTCCAGGTTGGGGGAATCTTTGTTTACTCCAAGATCCTGGTTCCTTCCAAGTCTTTTTGTCCCCATCTGGACATGATGTCATTTACATGACTGCAGCTGTGCGGCCACTGGGTCTAGGTTGGGGGGGAGGGGATGGTGGGACAAAAGGAGAAGCATCTCTGATGTTTAAAGTCTAAGATGTCCAAAGTCATGTATCACTTCTCACACTCTTGGTAGGAACTATTCATACAACTACTCTCCTGCAGAGGAAGCGGGGGAATACCATGTAGCGTGGAAACAGGAACAGATTTTTGGTGGAGAGCTCTGAGTCTCTGCCACATTCTGCATGGTTTTCTCCAACTGGTTTGCACATTTGTTGAAGTCAGGGCCTTACTTGCTGTCTTATGTATAGTATCTTATTATGGTGTCTTTTGTATGGTAGATGTTAGATCATCTGTGTTTGCTGAATTGTCTTCTACAGTGGAGTGTGTATGTATGTATTTAAGTAAAGTCATTTTACAGCTGGTGATACAAAAAGGCAACTGCCATAAACAGCAGGAGTTCAAGCCAAAAGGCAGGTTCTGCACTCTACATGCTTAAATAGGGAAGGGATTTGTTCATGTATTGTGCTCTGTGGCAGTGAAGTTAGAAGCCATTTTGGTGATGGTCACAGCTATTTTAGTAACCTCAGTTACCAACTTAAAGGAACAAAGTTTCTTGAAAACAAAATCAGTTGAAAAAAAACAAAAATAACAAATGAACTTTACTGGATGATGATGTTACATGTTATGCTATTGAAACAGAGTTATTACTGTTAAACTTTGCAGGTGTGTGGGATAAAAGCACTTGTACACATACATGCTGTTTTTACATGGATAGTCTGAGGCAGTGGTTCTGAAACTTGAGTGGGTATCAGAATCAGAACAAGCTGAAGAGCTAGTTATAACATGATCCAAACTCCTCCCCCTCCAAAGTTTCTGATTCATTTGTTTGGGGGTGGGGAAGAGGCCTGAGAATTTGCATTTCCAGCAAGTTCCCAGGTGGGGTTGGTGCTGCTAGTCTTGAGGTCACAGTTTGAGAACTATAGGATTAAGGTAAGGGGAGCATACCAACCTATCAAAATGGGCAAGTATCTGTTATTACCAATTCATGCTGTATGCTGTTGCCATGTAAAACTTCTAAGAAAAATCTGTTATGGAATGAGAACATTTTTTTTTTTTTTTTTTTTTTTTAAAGATTGTATTTATTTGACAGAGAGAAAGGCAGCAAGAGCCTGAACACAAGCAGGGGGAGTGGGAGGGGAGAAGTAGGCTTCCTGTGGAGCAGGGAGCTTGACATTGGAGCTCAATCCCAGGACTCTGGGATCATGACCTGAGTGGAAGGCAGACACTTAACAACTGAGCCACTCAGGCACCCGGAAAACTTGTATTTTTTTTTTTTTTTAAGATTTTATTTATTTACTTGACAGAACAGAGATCACAAGTAGGCAGAGAGGCAGACAGAGAGAGAGGGAGGGAAGCAGGCTCCCCGTGGGACAGAGAGCCCGACGTGGGACTTGATCCCAGGACCCCAGGACCATGACCCGAGCCGAAGGCAGAGGCCCTAACCCACTGAGCCACCCAGGTGCCCAGAAAACTTGTATGTTAATGGAAGTTCAGATCAGCCACCAGAAAGCGAGACATCTATTATTCCCCAGTCCTTAAAACTATACCATTGCAGTCTTTCTTGGAGGTAGATCAAGAATGAATGTTTTAGGGCGCCTGGGTGGCTCAGTGGTTTAAGCTACTGCCTTCGGCTCAGGTAATGATCTCAGGGTCCTGGGATCGAGTCCCGCATTGGGCTCTCTGCTCAGCAGGGAGCCTGCTTCCCTCTCACTCTCTCTGCCTGCCTCTCTGCCTACTTGTGATCTCTCTCTGTCAAATAAATAAATAAAAATCTTAAAAAAAAAAGAATGAATGTTTTAGAAGTACTTATTGAAGGAATACTTTTGAAAGCTTACTCTCAAAGTGCTAGGGTAAGAAAGGAGGTGTGTGTCTTATTCTTGGTTCAGACTTGTAAGGGTTTTTCCTACAGCAAGTTCAGCTATTGGCCTTTCTCAGCCAGGGAAAGAAGATGGTGTCTCCTGCTTCACAGTTCCGACGTGGAAGTGGAATTCTGAGGCTGCCCTCAGCTACACGGAGAAAAGTACCATGATTGATTATGCATGTCTGTTGTCCCTACTTTTGCCATCCTTTGCCCCCAACCTGCCTCTTTTAACCTTTGCCTCTCCTTTAAGGGTGTGTGAGTATATGTACCTAGGCATCCTGGGTATCATTATGTCTATAAATGATATGTTTAATGATGTTTTATAGTTTAACCCTTTTTCTACTTCTGGTAATAGTTTGGGACAAGGAATAGAGAGATAGTGTTTTGTAAGGCATCCAGCATAGAACTCACTATATTATACTTTCCTGGTAGATTAATTTTTTCCTATTTGAAAAGAAATATGACAAGTATTGCTTTATTTTTTTCTATGCCTATATTCTTTGCAGTACTGGGTATAGTCAATTTCATTTGGTCTTACCTATTTTTTCTTGAAGCTTTTTAAAAAAAATTATAAAAGTAACACATTTAATTTTTATAAATTATTCACCCCAGAAATCAAAACATCCCTCTATATGTACGTACACATAAACACCCATAGCCCTTCCTTTATCAACTTCTTTTTTTTTTTTTTTAAATATTTTATTTATTTATTTGACAGAGAGAAATCACAAGAGAGGCAGGCAGAGAGAGAGAAAGGGAAGCAGGCTCTCCGCTGAGCAGAGAGCCCGATGTGGGACTCGATCCCAGGACCCTGAGATCATGACCTGAGCCGAAGGCAGCGGCTTAACCCACTGAGCCACCCAGGCGCCCCCCTTTATCAACTTCTTGTGGCGACCAGAATTAACATTATGATGTGTTTCTTCCACATCTTTCTCATACGGTCATATGGTCTCATATTGTCATATAGACACATTTAAAAAATTAAAAAATGAATATTTTACAAAACTAGATTAATACCATTTACATGATTCTCAAACTTGAGTTATTTAGTTAAGCATGTCTTGGACATATTTCAAGATCGGTAGATGCAGAGAATCCTAATTCATAATTTTATAAGTATAGTTAACATACAGTGTCACATTAGTTCCAGGTGTATGACGTATTTCTTCAGCTTCTCTCTACTTTATGCTGTGCTGACCACAAGTGTAGCTACCATCTGTCACAATACAACACTATTAGAGTATCAATGACTGGTATTCCCTACGTTCTGCCTTTTATCCCCATGATTTACTCATTTCATGAGTGGAGGCCTGTATCTCCCACTCCCCTTCACCCATTTTACCTAAACCCCACTCCCATCTCCTCTGGAAGCCATGTTTTTCTCTATATTTATATGTCTGCTTCTGCTTTTTTGTTTATTTTTTTGAGATTCCACATATGAGTGAGATCATTTGGTATTTGTCTTTCTCAATCTGACTTATTTCACTTAGCACAGTACTCTGTAGGTCCATCCATGTTGTCACAAATGGCAGGATTTCTTTTAGGACTGCGCAATATTCCATTATATGAATGTATGTGTGCATGCACACACACACACACCCACCCCACATCTTCATTATCCATTCCTCTGTTGATGGACACTTACATTGTTTCCTTATCTCAGCTGTTGTAAATAATGCTGCAATGAATGACAGGGTTCATAGATTTTTTTGAACTAGTGTTTTCATTTTCTTTGGGTGAATAAATACCTAGCATTGAAATTATTAGATCATATGATATTTCTATTTTTAATTTTTTGGAGGAATTTCCATATTGTTTTCCACCGTGGCTGCCCCAATTTACATTCCCACCAACAATGTACAAAGGTTCCCTTCCTCTACATTGTCTACCTCACTTGTTATTTCTTGTCTTCCTGATTGTACCCATTCTGACAGGTGTAAGATTATCATTGTGGTTTTGATTTGCATTTCCCTGATGGTTAGTGACACTGAGCGTCTTTTCATGTGTCTTTTGGCCATCTGTGTGTTTTCTTTGGAGAAATATCTGTTCAGGTTCTCTGCCCATGTTTTCTCCTCCTTCCCCTCCCTCTCCCCGCTTCCCTTCCCTTCTCCTGCTTCCTCCTCCTTTTTTGTGCCGAGTTTTATATATTTTGGATGTTGATCCCTTATTGGATATATCATCTGTGAATATCTTCTCCCATTCAGTAGGTTGCCTCTTTGTTTTGTTGATGGTTTCCTTTGCTGTGCAAAAGCTTTTTATTTTGATGTAGTTCCAATAGTTTATTTTTCCTTTCTTGAGGAGACATAGCTAGAAGAGTGTTGCTGCAGCTAATGTCAGAGAAATTATTGCCTATGCTTTCTTCTAAAGTTTTTGTGGTTTTGAGTCTTATGTTAGGTCTTTAACCCGTTTTGAGTTTATTTTGGTCCAGTGTCATTCTTAGATATGTAGCTGTACAGTTTCCCCACCATTTATTGAAGAGACTGTCTTCTCCATTTTATAGTATTGCCTGCTTTCTCACATATGAATTAACCATATAAGTATGAGTTTATTTCTGAGCTTTCTGTTTTGTTCCATTGACCTATGTTTCCATTTTTGTGCCAGTGCCATACTGCTTTGATTATTGTAGCTTTGTGGTATATCATGAAATCTGTGATTGTGATACTTCGGATTTTTTCCTTTTTTCTTTTTTCTCTTTTTTTCTTCCCAAGATTGCTTTGGCTATTCAGGGTCTTTTGTGGTTCCATACAAAGTTTAGTATTATTTATTCTAGTTATGTGAAAAATGTTGGTATTTTGATAGGGATTGCATTGACTATAGATTGATTGCTTTGGGTAGTATGGACGTTTTAACAGTATTCTTCCCATCCACAAGTATGGAGTATCTTCCCATTTGTCTATGGCATCTTCAGTTCTTTCCTCAGTGTTTTATAGTTCTCAGAGTACAGGTCTTTCACTCTGGGTTAAGTTTATTCCTAGGTGTTTCATTCTCTTTGGTGCAATTGTAAATAGAATTTTTTTTTTTTTTTTTTTATTTGACAGAGAGAGAGAGAGACATAGAGAGAGCACAAGCAGGGGTAGTGGGAGAGGGAGAAGCAGGCCTCCCGCCAAGCAGAGAGCCTGATGCGGGGCTCGATCCCAGGACCCTGGGATCATGACCTGAGCCAGAGGCAGACGCTTAGCAACTGAGCCATCCAGGCGCCCCTAGAATTATTTTTTTAATTTCACCTCTGCTACTTTGTCATTAGTGTATAAAAACGCTACTGGTTTCTGGGTATTAATTTTGCATCCTGCAACTTTGTAAATTCTTGTAGTTTTTTGGTGGTGTCTTTAGGATTTTCTGTGTATAGTATCATGTCATCTGCAAATAATGACAGTTTAACAACTTTACTGATATGGGTGCCTCTTATTTCTTTTTCTTGTCTGATTGCTGTGGCCAGAACTTCTAGCACTATGTTGAATAAAAGTGGCAGGAATGAAATCCTTATCTTTTTGTTAATTTTAGAGGTAAAGCCATCAGGTTTTTGCCATTATGTGTGAGTTTAGCTGTGAGATTTTCGTATATGGCCTTTTAATGTTGAGGAATGTTCCCTCTAAACCTACTTCATTGAGTTTTTATCATGCACAGTTGTGTTGAATTTTGTTACATGCTTTGTCTGCATCTATTGAGATGATCCTAAGATTTTTATTTGTTTTGTTGATGTGGTCTGTCACTTTGATTGATTTACAAATATTGAACCATCCTTGCATCTCTGGAATAAATCCCACTTGATTGTGGTAAATGATCTTTTAAATGTATTGTTGAATGTGGTTTGCTCTCATTTTGTGGAAGATTTTAATATCACCATTTATCAGGGATATTGGCCTGTAGTTTTCTTCTTTTGTGGTGACTTTCTCTGTTTTTGGTATCAGGTGATGCTGGCCTTGTAGAATGTATCTGGAAGCTTTCCTTCTGGTTTTTTTTTTTGTTTGTTTGTTTGTTTGTTTGTTTTGTTTTTTGTGACGGGGGGATAGTTAGAGGAGAATAAATACTAATTTTTCTTTAAACGTTTGGTGTAATTTATCTGAATCTGTCCAGTCCTGGACTTTTAGTTTTTGGTAGTTTTTTTGATCACCGATTCAATTTTGTTACTAGTCTGTTCTGATTTTCTGTTTCTTCCAGATTCAGTTTTGGAAGATTGTGTGTTTCTAGGAATTTATCCATTTCTCAGAATTTGTTATTTCTAATCGCTAAATAATATTCTATGGATAGAATCAACTGATTTATTCAGCCATTCTACTATTGATGACAATCACACTTCTGGTTTTTACTCTTCTAAACAGTAATGGAAAAATATCCCTAAGTATATTATCTTTGAATACTGGTACTTAAAAGTTCAGTTGAATAAATATTAAAAGTGATGGAAGGATGTATGACTTTTAAAATTTAATAGCATTTTACCATATGTCTTTCTAGAAAGATTGTATAGACCTAAATAAATCCCTCCCCCCACCAAGGGCAGTGTATGAGAATGCCCATTTCCATATAGTGCTTCCAGTTTTGAATATTAAAAATCACCAGCTTTTGTAAAATTCATCTTTTACTTTCATTTCTGTGCTTTCCAGTGAGGTAGACTACCATTTCATTTGTTTTTCACTTTATTGTGTTTCTTCTGTTTCTTGCTCATTTTTTTTCTCTTGGGTTCTTTCGCATATTCAGTTTTTGGAGTTCTTTAAAGGTATTAATCCTTTGTCAGATCTGATTTTGCAGTATTTTCTTGGAGTTACTCATTTGATAGTGGTGTCTTTGTTTTTTAGAAGTATTAAATGTTTATATAATAAAGTCCGTCAGTTCTTTCCTTTATGGTTTTGCATAGGAATTTTGAGTATATACATTTTCACATTTGATCCTTATAATTTATCTGAGTTATGGGAGTATTGTTCATAAGCCCAGTCTTCGAAGAAGCCAGTTGGCCTGCCCAGGTTTGTAAGAGGTTCATATCAGATTCAAATTAAGTTGTTTTTAAAATTCTGTATCCTGGCCATTGTACTGTGCTCTATCTAATGGGTATAGTTCTTTTTACAACAAAAGTTACTTAAATCACTTGGCAGAATATAAAGCAAAAGTCTGTGGTATTAATGAAACATAATTGTAATCTGTTTTCAAAGATGTCGGTGAATATGAGATACCAGCTGTTTTGCTGGTGAAAGATGCACTGATGTGTACATAACAGAACTGATTTGGGCTGTGCTCTGATTATAGCCTTGCCATGCTGAGCTGTTTTTAACATGGTATCACACACAGTAGTTCAATTGTTTATGCTTAAAACAACCAGAAACCTCAAGTGTAGATATTAATAAATACTTGTCTCCGGAGAAAAAGCAAGGTAGAAGAGAAACAACCCTCAAACAAGGCTTTTTTTTTTTTTTTTAAGATTTAATTTATTTATTTGTCGGAGAGCAAGCCGGGACAAGCAGGAGGAGTGACAGGCAGAGGGAGAAGCAGGCTCCTCCCTGAGCTGGGAGCCCAATGTGGGACTTGATCCAAAGACTCTGGGATCTTGACCTCCGCTGAAGGCAGATTCTCAAACGATTGAGCCACCCAGGCATCCCCACCAAGGGTGTTTTAATGACTCAGACTAGGTCTTGCTGGAGAGTGATAACCACTTTTATCCAGAGATAAAGAATTCCAAAGAATAAACACTTCTTCTCACTATATTCATCTGAAATTTAAGCAGAGTAAATATACCTTTCTGTCCATCTTTTAATGGATATACTGCTCATAGTGAACATGCTAAAAAATAGATCACCAGCTTAGGTAGCCTTTAGTGATTGTGCTACCAGATGTTGGGGGGACCCAATCTGGACTCTGAATGGAGAGTTTGACAGATTGAAGCAGACCTGATGTTCATTTAGATCTTAACGAAATATAAACTGTTGTGGACACTGTGTATACTAGGGAAAATAGGGAGCTTAACACAATAGTTACCTCTCCTGCATGGAAAGAGCAGGGCCCTGATTTTTATAATTCCCATTGGTTTATTTTGGGTTGTAATTCCTCGTCATGTCTTTGCCATGCTTCTCTAAATACAAAATCACCCAACTTTTGAAATGAAATGGTTTGAAGTGAAATCATGTAACATGTTCTTTTGGTTGCTAGATCCCTCGGGGCTATAGAGGTGACAGGTGTATGAATTAGTGATGCCGTAAGTTAAAAATGATTTGAGTACAGTAAAATTGGGATCCGTGGCCATTTTTTTAAAAAACTTAGTCTGTGGGGTCTGTATATTTTATATTTATTTAGTGACCAGCCAACTATAGTTTGCCATCTGTGTTTAAAAGATTTTTTTAAGAAAATTTAATACTTTTTGTTTTACTTAGTTCTTTCTAACTCAAGAGGCCAGTCTCTATAAACTTGAATTGCATGGAGTCTGACTTTGTAAAGCAGTAGTTCGTGCTTATCTGTTCAGTCCTTTCTTAGGCCTGAATCTTTAACCATCTTTTGTCTTCTTCATTCTTTACCTCTAGATTTACTTTCAGTTCCTCACTAAAGCCCTGACTGGGGTTTTGTTGACTAGAATTTCTTCTCCTTAGGTCTCTAGATCCTGGGATGATAGTGTTGGCTCTGGGGTAGTGTCCTCCCCTATCTCTTTCTACCATCTGTAAACACTTTCATTCTGCCTTTAGTGGATGGGCCTCCTGAGGATACACAAGCAGAGTGTTTGTGAAAGGAAACTGATAAGACTGAAGACATTTTCCTTTATAAAGGAGGCGGGGTGGAATGTGGGGGAAAGGTAAGGGAATCGATCTGCTAAGCATTCTGTGGGTCTTGCCTTTACTTGGGGTTTTGTGAGACCAATACTAATGAACTTTATGACAGGGAAGTTGAAAATAGTTTCAATTTAAAGCAGTCTTAAAAGCATGGTACTGTGAATCTGGTCAGTAGGAGATCCTAAAATAATTTATTGTGATACCTTGTAACAGAACCTCCCTTTTTGTGTGTAAGTGCAGGGAATGTAAATTTGAATATCTTAATGTTACCAATTAATTTCCAGCTTTAGTATGCCTGCTTCTCTCCCCATATAAGCTGCTTTCTTTCTTTTATTCTTTTTTTATGTGTTATATTTTAATACTTATTAGGCACACTTCATTTGGATTGATGATAGGTTGTTACTATAAAATGTACTTTTACTTTTATTTTATTATGATTTTAACATTTAAAATATTGAGCCTGTTGACATATCTGTTGTTTTGCTTAAGGTGTGTGTGTGTGTTTCCATTTTTGGAATAGGTTGCATAGTATTCTGTCATTGGTTAATGTTCTTCTAATACTGGCACTCTGCCTTTGCAGAAGACAATGAACTTGCTATATAGTTAGTGAGCAAAACCCTGCATGCATGGGCAGGAGGAAATTGGGTAATCCTAAGAAATCATTCGCTAGCTTTGAACATGAGATTAATTTTGGTTTTGATTACTGTGTTATATCAGAGGTTGGGGTGGGGAAGGAAGAAACATGTAAGGGTCTGGTTTTTAAGGCAAGCTTTAGGAAGATTATGTGAGATTTGATCTTCATATAAAGATCTTTTTATAGTGATACCATTGTCATTTAAAAAAAAATAATAGGACTTTTGAGCATGGGCCCTGGTCACTTGGAGCAGGCAATTTTAGGTTTAAGAAGTATTCCCTCAGATCATCAGTTTTCACCAGAGGCCGATGTTCTTTTGGTACCTTGTAGAGGTGAGAGGTAGGTTGCTGAAGATGCTGAACTAAAGATTATATAAGTGTGTGGACTGTATATAGGCACTCAGGTTTAGAGCTTAGCATGGGTGGAAAACTTGACCTCAACTCAGCTTGTCCCCTACCCCCTTTAAAGATCAGTTAGCTGTTAGAGGTATGTTTCAAGAAACAGGGCTCTTTGTCAAAAGTAGATACTGTCCTTAAAATCGACAATTCACTTTAGCAATGAGCTAGGGCCTCCCCTGCTGAAGATTGTAGGGATGCCTTGCACTTTTGCTCCTGCCAATTGAATAGTAACTATTGATTTGCAACAAAGAAAATTAATGTTATGTGTTTATGAAGGACTCATTTTTTAAGTGATATTCCCCCTCTCTTTTAAATAGCAAGTGATTAACTGCTACTTTAATTTTCAATTAATCAAATTGGGTTTCTACTGGTAAATTTTGATTACATGCAGTTCTAACAGCTTCCAGATACACTTCTCTTTCCCATATGCTTACCATATGCTGAGTAAACCAATGTAGAATAAATTAGTGTAAAAGTAAGAACACTTAGTTCTTTTGTAGAGTTCATCTTGAATGATGGAAGACAGCTCAGAATCATTTTAGCTATGAGGCACCTTTTGAAGAGTGATATGGCAAAATAGCCCATTTATGTGTGCCAAGGTCTGTTTTCATAAATGTAAATTTGAAAGTTCATTAAAATTTTGGCATGTGATTTGGAATCCATAATAACTGGAAGTGATTCAAAGCCAGAAATCTGTATCCTTATACCAACAACATGTTTCACTGAAGACTGGCTTTGTATGGTTGTTTAATATTTAAAAGTTAAAAAAAAAATAGTATTTACTCGATGGTTATGGCTCTGGAAACTATGTTCAGACGGAGAGGCTGCAGAGGCAAGGGAGAGCCAGCAGTCTTCACTGTTGGCCCCAGAAGGCTCATCAGCATCCTCCTCCTTGTGTAAGCAAGGCAGGTGGCTTTGGACTAGTGAATACTGTCCCTCATATTTCAGAGATGGCAAAACAGAAATGTGTGTTTTCCCTGCTTCCTTTGGGAATGTGAAGATGGGGACCAGGAAGGGACATTCCGGGGACCAGGAAGGGACATTCCAGGTCCCGTAAAAAAGAGCTGAGAAATGGCCAAGCCGGGGTCAGGCATAGGTAGCATCTTAACTCTAGTAGCTAACGTGAGCCCTTAATGCTTGGAGATACTCTAATGTTACATGTCAGGCCTAGTGCTGACCTATAATATAAGCTTCCCAAGGTGAGGATGTAGAAGCAAAAGAGAAGAGAAGAAAATCGACCTGCCATTCGTGCAAATCAGCCCATTGATAGTACCATTCTCTGTAGGAAGAGAAGTGCATTTCACCACAGGCCTTCTAGTGAGGCAAGGGAAGCAGGGCTCCAGCCAGGTAAGAAACAATGAGGAATTACTGCAACGGAAAGGTTTTATTTTAAAGCTTACAGGCTAACCTTTTCAAAATCTTATCCCCTGCCCGTTGCTGTTTTTGCAGTTAAATATGTGTACTTTGTACAAATTTCAATTTTATTCTGTTCTTTCTCTCCCCAACTTTGTTTTTAAAGTTTCTTGTTCCCTGACCTCTCAGGCGCTCTGGTTTCTACCTTCCAATTTTGTCTCAGGAGAAGAATGGTTTATGAAGGGACTAAGATGATAACCAGGATGAAAAGTTGCGCTGCTTGGGTTTGTGATTATGTCCTTAGCTCATGTTCTGTCACTCAGGATGCCATTTATGGATATTGTTTTATAATTAACTAAGCTTCCTGCAGAAAGTAGGTTTAAAATCACTGTTGTCTTGGTTTATTTCCTCTCTTAGCCTTTGATCTATTTGACTTTGACACATGCTTCTTACCAACTTCTGTAGATTCTCATTCTGACAGGATACTTTGATTCTTACCCCTCCCCGCCAGCCCTGTTTCAATGTATCAGTCACCAGATCAGATGTTCTTGTATCTGTTTTGTTGACTCAGTTTTTGGATCCTCCTTTTCTTTCACCCAAACCTGGTAGTTTTTCCTACTTCCAGGCTCCCTTCCTTCAACACCCCCCCCTTTTTTTTTTAACATTTTGGCCAGATATCACTTTGAAAACGTGGATCTTCCTCAAGTTTCTCTGCCTCTTAAAAGTATTTGGTGGCTGTTTCTTGCTTCTAGCATTCAGCTCCTGATGGTACTCTGTAAGGAACTTGAAGACTGGCACTTGCTGCTTTTCTAGCCTCATGGTTGGTCGCAAATAGGCATACTTCAAGTTCACTTGTAGTTTCTTATCAAGCTGTATAGTCCCTCTACCCTGTGTTATTTGCTTATGCTTTTCCGTTTGCTTACAATAGGTGCCTTTCATTTTCTTCTCAAGTACTTACCTACTTTTCCTTAAAGGTAATCTCTTTTGTGTCTGATTTTTACTGAATCTCCTAAGCCTTAATGAAGGCCTGCCTGTGGTGTGGTTATCTAATGGTTGTTGGTAAATTTGCCTTCATGGTTAGATGCTTAGCTGTCTAAGAAGCAGGAGACTGTGCCTTACTCAACTTTGTCATCTAGCACATAGCAGAAGGCCTGGCACGCAGTTGGTGTTCCATAAATATTTATTGTATGGAATTTAGTTTATTTTCCATTGCATTTTATAGAGAATGAGTGAATCTTAAAGTAAATGAAGTATCTAAAAATGGTATCTTTGAAGATTTGTGGTTTATCATGATTTATGGAAGTAGAAAAGGAGATACCACAATTCCTTGGCACTCAGATTAGTGGATACCATGAACCATAATTGGTGAATTATCCAAAGCACATTCACCTTTGGCCAAGGAAAGTGTGTGTGTGTCTGTGTTACAGTGAGACGTTAACTTGAAACCAGTGAAAGAATGACTTGAAACTCTGAAATATAAATAGTTCTTTTTTTAAAAAAAAGTATTTATTGAGAGAGAGAATGAGCGGTGGGGAGAGGCAGAGGGAAAGAGAAGGAGAGAGAGAGAGAGAAGCAGACTCCCTGCTGAGCAGGAAGCCCAATGTGGGGCTCCATCCTAGGACCCTGAGATAATGACCTGAGCTGAAGGCAGATGCTTAACCGACTGAGCCACCCAGGTGCTCCAGTCGTTCTTAATAATTATTAATTGGTAGGGTAGAGTGGAACCTAGATTTCTGGGCCTTGGTCTTAAGGAAGAATGTTGGAGTGGAAGGGGTTGTGAATGATAGCTGAGAAGTGATTGCCATCAGTTTCTCTGTGTGACCTAGAGTAAGTAATTTTTCTGACTCTGCTTTTTATAACACACTGCATCTGAGTATCTGAGTCAATAGTGTATTCTAGACTATAAGTAGTCAAGAAAGAAAAGAGTACTGGCAGAAACAATGGGCACAACATCGAGCCTTAGGGATTTTAGTATATACCTTGTCCTTGTCCTTTGATTTGTATGGCGCAGTCCCCTGTTCTCACAGCCCCAGAAGGGTATGTTCTGGGGCAAATTGTATTTAATAAATATTTCCGCATTATCTCCCATTATACATGTTCTTCTTATAATTCAATTTTGACACTCCTATCAAGAAGTGGGGGATGTTTCTCCCCTTTGAAACTGAGTGAGTTCTTGTGTCTTTTCCAGTCTTAAAAAGAACTGCAGAAATGATTCTAGATGATTTTGGAAGCTAGATCATAAAAGGCAATGTGGCTTCCTCTTGGTTGGTTGGAATGTAGTGCTTGGTTACGAAACCTGCAGCCACCATATGAGCATTCTGTTTGGCCTGAGGCGGTCAAGTTGTGAGGCAAGACTGGCAAGACTGGGAAGACTATCTGCATTGAGACGTTCAGCACGCCTTCTGCTTCCCTGGACCCCAGCTGCTCCAGCCACCATCTGACTACAGCCAAATAGGAAATTTTAAGCTAGAGCCGCTCAGCCAGGACCTTCTGAATTCCTGACCCGGAAACCATGAAAGATAGTAAAATGGCTGTTGTCCTTTTAAATTGAGTTTGGGACATGTGTCTGGGGAAAAGCATTTTCGATTTCCTTCCAGGTGGTATTGAAGGAAGATAGGGCTAGAACTAGAAGAAGCACCTCTTGGTGCAGACTGAGAGTTGTCACTGCCCTAACCCTGATCCTCCAAACTTTCATACCCTAGTTGGGTGTAGGTCAAGGAGGAGAGATCGTAAAAGAGAAGACCATGTAACAATAGTATTTTCCTTTTCATATACCTCTACCTAAGAGTTGATAAAGAGGGGTTCGCCTGGAATAGATGCTTAAACTAAACTGACTGTATCCCCAGAATCTGTTTTGGAGAGGTAAGGCCATGGGCAGAAGTCCTGTAGATGAGTGTAGGGGTTATCGCTATGGGAAAAGTGAATGAGGCAAGACCAGGCTATTGTCAAGGAGGCCAGAATTCATGTTGAATGATTCATCATTCAGTGTGCTTTTTAAAATACTAAAATCGGAGTGCCTTTTATGAGTTGAATTTGTCCTCTGCCAAAAGATAAGATGACATTGTTACCCCCACATACTTGCATACGTGACCTTATTTTGAAATAGGGTCTTTTGTAGAGATCATAGTGGATTAGTGTGGGCCCTATGACCAAGGGCTTGTGTCTTCATAAGGAGGTGGTGTGAAGATCCAGAGAGACACGGAGAAGAAAGCTATGCGAAGACAAGGTAGAGACTGGAGTTAGGCCACCACAGCCAAGGAATGCAGTGTGCCAGCCACCACTGGAAGCCAGAAGATAGCAGAGTGAAGGAAGGATTCTTTCTAGAGGTTTCAGAGGGAGGTTGGCCCTGCCAGCACTTTGATTCCCTTGATCTCTATCTTCTAGCATGAAGGATTGAATTTTTGTCGTCTCAAGCCGACCTCTTTCTGGTACTTTGTTATGGCAACCCTAGGAAACGACCGTGGTGCCTGAAGTTAGTTAGGGACAATGAGAAAATGTTGCTCTTCAAGAGTTCCGGAGATGAAAAGCCACAGGCTGGGAGAAAATATTTGCCAAATATATATCTGGCAAAGGACTTGGATCTAAAATATATAAAGAATATATAACCCAATAATAAGAAATCCCCACTTAAAAATAGGCAAAAGATTTGAGGTCATTTCAAGAAAGGAGATCCACACACGTCAAGGAAGCACATGCAATGATGCTCAGTATCACGAGTTATTAGGAAAATAGAAATGAAAACTACTAGGAGATACTACACTGTGCCTAGAATGGTGAAAATTAAAAGGAATGGCCATACCACATGTTGATGAGGATACGGGAGCAATTGGAACTCTTACGTGCTGCTGGTCAGTACTTAAAATGGTATAGCCCATTGAGAGCTTGTTTGGAGGTTCTAGCAGGGGAGCGCAGCTACTCGTATACCCTTGACCGAAGAACGGTCCTCTCCTCTATCGGGGAAGGTCGTCCTCTTCGACCGAGCGCGCAGCTTCGGGAGGGACGCACATGGAGCGGTGAGGGAGGAAGGGGACACCCGCCTAGCCAGCCAGATCAGCCGAATCAACCCTGGCGATCAATGGGGTGACAGATGTCGCAGCCAGATCGCCCTCACATCCGGTATAGCCCATTGAAAGACCGTGTTTCATTTTCTTAAAATATTAAGGACACAACCACTTGGTTGTTCTGTTCATAGGCATTTACCCAAGAGATCTGAAAGCATACCTCCCTAGGAAGACTTTTACACAAATGTTCCTAAGAGGGTTATCTGTATTAGCCTTCAACTGGAAGTAACCCCAATGTCTGCCAATAGGGAGATGGGTAAACATATTGTGGTGTAATGAAATACTACACACTAACAAAAAGGAATCAGCTATTGATATTTACAATAATCTGGATGGAGTTTAATATAATTAAATAATTATAATCGAGTAATAATCATATAACTGTAATATATAATATATGTTGCATATATAATTATAATTATAATCATAATTATATAATTGTGTGATTTTAATTATAATTATATAATTGTAATTATAATATTATATTATTGTATATAGATATATAAATATAATAATTATAATTGAGTAATAATTACATTGAGTAAAATAAGCCAGACCCTCCCCAGAAGACTACATATTGTACGATTCCATATGTAGACATATCAAATTTTAGAAAAATCAAAATAATTACAGTGACAGAGTGATGATCAGTGGTTATGGGAAGTAGGGCAGGGAGGGGAAAGATTTTAAGAAGACATGAAAAAACATTTAGGATTGATGGATATGTTCATGACGTTGAGTGTAGTGATGGTTTCCTTGGTGTCTGTTTATGCCCAAACATCGAATTACGCATCGCACATGTGTGATTTTTTTAAAATATGTCAGCTATGTCTCAAAGCCAGAACAAAAAGAGAAAAGTTATATGGGAAAAATTAGGGTTTAGAACGGGGTGTAAACTCCAGGCCCTATTCTACTAACATTTATCAGCTGAGCACGAGCAGGTACGGTTTGCTTTGCCATTTACTGTTGAATATACCATGGCTTTAATGGCAAGAGACCATTTAAATCTAGAGCCACCAAATAAAGCAAACCTTTAGAATCTAATTGGGGTTTAATCACAGAAGACCATAGCAGGTTATGGAGTAAGGGATTGATTACAGAAGTTAAACCTTGAAGATTTGTGGTAGTAGGAGCTTGGGAAAGAAAGGGCCAGGAGGCAAACTGGAGGTTGAGTGGAGTCCCCGTCTAGTCGGTCTGAGAAGCCACGCTTGAGACAAGGCTCCTGGGACAGGGAGCTGTGGATGCTTATACCTCTGTATAACTACCACTTCTTTGTGTCTGTTGATGGGGCTGGGGTTGTTGTTGACTTACGGGACCAGTTTGGAAAGGTGGATAGGGATCTGAGAAGAGCAAAGATAAGCTTGAACCCGTGCGGCAGAGCCACATCTGACCACCATTCTAACCATAACAACCTTCAGAGAGTCATGGCTTCCAAGTCCTTAGAGATCTCTCCAGATCTATGCAAGTTCTACTCTTGGTGAACTCTAAGCTGCATCTATACAGGGAAGAGATTCCAGGAAATGCAGTTTGTGCTTAACAGATTTGACACAACATAAACTACCACAACCTGCTAATTGATGGCCTTGGTAATTGCAGTACCTGTTATGAACCCGTGGACCACTGTTCTAATGTAGTGGGTCAGTCATGCTAAACAAATACAGAATATCTTTGGGAGTGATCTAATCGGGACAGAATGCGGTAAGTTCGTCTAGATCTTTTCAGAATCAGGGCTGATTACAATGTAAACAATAGGGAGACTCTCCATCCCCTTTCACAAGGAAGGTGTTTATAGCAACATAAACACCTTTTCAGCGCAGTAACATAAACAGTTTCTCAAGGAAACATTCTCTGGCATTCAGGAAATGTTTCTTTCTTTACAAACAAAAAAGTGTGTTTTTCTTAAGATTTAATTTACTTAAGGGCTCTGTTTAGAACAAGGCTATGATTGTAGAGGGATAAAGTTATTCCCAGAGCACTTTTGTGGTAGGTTCTAGTTGAAGTCCTTATAGAGGCATCTTGTTTAAAAATCTGTGGACTAACAGAGCACGGGCCAGTATAGGTGTACCATGTTATATTTTAGATAACACCTCTGGAAAGTTGTATCAATTATAATTCCGTGATACAGATTGTATTACCAATTCCCAGTAGGCTGTGATTTGATATTTTCTTATGAAAATCCTTCTTGAAAGTGTGAAGACTCTTTGTTACAGGTATAACGTACTATCTACAGTGAGGCCAGGGGCAATGATAGGGGCCATCCATGTATTTACTTCAAATATACCTAATTAATGCATTTGTACAGTGAATAAATACTTCCTAAAGTTGGTCCTAATCGGATGTTATGTTAAAATTCCTTAACTTCTTTAATATTTGTAACCTCAAGCAATTGGAAGTAGAGTTCATCCACAAGACCCATTACAGGTTTGAAAAGAAGAGGAAAATTCTTTAGCAATAATGCTTTCTTAACTGAGGATGGAGAACAGATGTACCTATTTTCTGCAGGTTATTAAAGAAGACATAGTTCTGGTAGTGCAGTGAATGTTAATAGAAACAAAGCATCAGCCACACACTTTTTTTTTTTTTTAAACCTTTGAGGAAAGTCTCAATTTAATTAAAAGATTTACCAACAATCTCTAGGAATGATTTATTCGTTGCTGGCTAGATTTTGTGTAGCTTTGCATCACTTAGACTATGGAGGTAGGAGATGGTTTATCATGCTGCCGTTTATTTTAACCTTTGGGCTAGTGCTTCTCAAAACTTCAAAGTGCAGACAAATGATCTAGGCATTTTTTTAAAAAAAGATTTTATTTATTTATTAGAGAGAAAGAGAGACAGCTCGAGCAGGGGGAGAGGGAGGAGCATGGGGAGAGGGAGAACCCACTGAGCAGGGAGCCCAATGTGGGGCTTGATACCAGGACCCTGGGATCATGACCTGAGCCGGAAGCAGGTGCTTAACCAACTGAGCCACCCAGGCACCCTGACCTAGGCATCTTGTTGGTAAATATAGGTTGTGATTCAATATGTCTGGGGTGGGGTCTGAGATTTTTATTTCTGATAAGTTCCCAGATTTGTGGAACACACTCTGAGAAGCAAATTAGTGGCTTTTCTGAGTATAATTTTTGGTGTGGTTGTCCATAGTATTCAACATTTTACAGTAAGTATAGTAGAGACAGAGAAAAATGATTATTTTCACAATATGCCCAGTTTTTGTTTGGAGGACAAAAAGGTGTGGTAGACTGCCGTTCATTAAGTAGCTTGCTAAAAGTTTGGCAGGAATGAAGTCTGGGCATTTCCCAAACTAGCTGTAAGTATGTTACATTTTTAAATTTATGAAAGTGGTGTAGTTTTCAAAGCCAACGTCTCATTGAGATGCCATTTACCCCAGGAGGAAGAAAAATCCTTTTGTATATATGTGGAATACAGCTGCAGGATTATTTCTTTCCTCTGGAAAGGTCTCTTTGTATCTATAAAACTAATAAAATAATTACATCTTGGAATGCTAATATATATAAAGGTAAATGATTTTTTTTGTGGGTTTAAAAGATTCAGGTCTGACTTTTTTTTTTTTTTTGAGAAGTGTCTGTGGTTGCTTCGGCAGCACATAGACTAAAATTGGAACCATGCAGAGAAGATGCATTAAGGATGACAAGCAAGTTCATGAAGAGAAGAGTTTAATATTGAGGAAATGTTTATGGTGGGAAAACTTGCCTGCTTGAAGGACACAAATGCATAACTAATTTGAAAATAAATTTAACTGTCACCTTTTTTTTTTTTTTAAAAAAAGGATTATTTATTTATTTGACAGAGAGAGAGAGAGAGAGAGAGATCACAAGTAGGCAGAGAGGCAGGCAGAGAGATAGGGGGTAGCAGGCTTCCTGCTGAGCAGAGAGCCTGATGTGGCACTCTATCCCAGGACCCCGAGATCATGATCTGAGCTGAAGGCAGAGGCCCACCCCACTGAGCCACCCAGGTGCCCCTGTCACCATTTTTTAAAAAAGATTTTATTTATTTATTTGACAGACAGATCACAAGTAGGCCGAGAGGCAGGCAGAGAGAGGGTGAGAAGCAGGCTCCCTGCTGAGCAGAGAGCCGAATGTGGGGCTCTATCCCAGGACCCTGGGATCATGACCTGAGCTGAAGGCAGAGGCTTAACCCACTGAACCACCCAGGTGCCCCTCACCACTTTTTTTTTTTTTTAAAGATTTTATTTATTTATTTGTCAGAGAGAGTGAGCACAGGCAGACAGAGTGGCAGGCAGAGACAGAGAGAGAGAAGCAGGCTTCCCGCCGAGCACGGAGCCCGATGTGGGACTCGATCCCAGGACGCTGGGATCATGACCTGAGCCGAAGGCAGCCGCTTAACCAACTGAGCCACCCAGGCGTCCCCCCTCACCACTTTTTAAAAAAACCTTTAAGATGGGCAACCTGAAGATGTTAGCAAAATTGTACCAAGTGATACTGAAATATACTGGTCTTGAATAATTTCAGAGAAAACTTCAGGCAGTTGGATTTATCTGAGAAATATTGAAATACGAATTTGAGGTGAGGAAAAAATGTTTAGAGAGAGAAAGTCATACTTCAAAGAATTATTTGCTTATTTCTTACAAAAATGATGCAGTTTTTCTTAATTTTAAGTTGAGCCTTTGTGTAACTAAAAGTTAAAAACAAAAGAGATAAAGATGAACATCTTTAAAGCTTTCTGGATTAGTGCATAAATCTGATCTTCCCTGAGGAATGGGAAAAGATGTAACCAAATGGCTCTTATCTCTGTAAATGATGTAACAGGCTATAGAAATCACCCACAACAGTGAAAATTCCCTAGGATTGGATGCAGGTGGGAAAAAATTCCCAGGCATTCTGGAGGTCAAATTGTGTTTATCTACTACAAGGGTAACTGATAGTCAAATTAATTTTTTTTTAAAGATTTTATTTATTTATTTGACAGAGAGAAATCACAACAAGGCAGAGAGGCAGGTAGAGAGAGAGAGAGAGGGAAGCAGGCTCCCCGCTGAGCAGAGAGCCCGATGCGGGACTCGATCCCAGGACCCTGAGATCATGACCTGAGCCGAAGGCAGCGGCTTAACCCACTGAGCCACCCAGGTGCCCCCAAATTAATTTTAACTATGATACTTTTGTAGTCTTCAGATAATAAATGATCTCTCCTAAGTACATCTTCTAAAAGATGGAGGCTGTAGTTGATATCTGAAAAATTTTTACCTGTGTTTCAGATGGTCAAGTGTGTGGAAGTATGTGTTCTAGAAAAGTAAGGAAGAAGGCATATACTCCATGGGGGCTAAGTGTTAAAATAACAGTGCCACTTCTTATTTTTATTTTTTTTAGGGAGAGGGAGAGCCAGGGGGGGATAGAGGGAGAGAGAGAATTGCAGACAGGCTTCATGTTCAGCGCAGAGTTTTTTTTGTTTTGTTTTGTTTTTTTTTGTTTTTTTTTCAGTGCAGAGTTTTCAAGGTGTGGATTGATCTCATAACCCTGAGATCATGAGCTAAGGCAAAATCAAGAGTTGGATACTTAACTGACTCAGCCACCCAGGAGCCCCTATTTTTATTTCTATTTTTTATTGTTTGACAGTAACATATTTTAAAGTATGAACAGTAAGAAAATATCTGTGGTGTTATAGATGAAACAATTATAAATGCACATTGTCGGCCATTTGGGAAAAGACAATAAAAATTTGAAAACCCAGTGTACCTTCTAATTTTTTCTATGTGGTTTAAAACATATAATTGCCCTTTTCTTCGCTGTAATGTAACTTATTTCCCATATGATTGCACGTTTTTTTGGGTGAACATTATTTTCTATTGCTGCATAATATTCCACTTACAAAAGAACTATCATTTGGGTAGTCATTCCTTCTTTTTTTTTTTTTAAAGATTTTTTTTTTTTTTAATTTATTTGACAGATAGCGAGCACAAGTAGGCAGAGAGGCAGAAGAGAGATAGGGAAGCAGACTCCCTGCTGAGCAGAGAGCCCAGTGTGGGGCTCGATCCCAGGACCCTGAGATCATGACCTGAGCTGAAGGTGGAGACTTAACCCACTGAGCCACCCAGGTGCCCCATTCCTTCTTAAACATTTACGTGGATTTAGATGTTTTCCTAAGATGAATAATATTATAATGGACATCTGTGTATAATGAATAATACTGTAATGAATATCTGTGTATAATGCTTTTCTTTTATCAGAATTATCTTCTTAGGTCAGGTTGCCAGAACTGAAATTCATATTTTTATAGGAATAAAAGCTGTTTGTGAAGTTGAGGGACTGTTTTCAAAGAAATACTAACCCTTCCAGAGTGTTAAAAGATAAGGATGTTATGACAAGGTGTTAAAAGCTAAGCTGGGTTGGACAGATCAGATTAACCTGGTTATATCTTTGACACCTGTTTTTAACACTTGTTGAAATGGGAAAAAAAATTAAGGCTAGAAATTGGTCTTTTGATAGGTTTCCATAGGTTGGATTCTTTCTAAGGAAGTGAGTTGTTGATGTGGCAAATGCCTATACAAACCTTTTGCTAGTAAATAAGAGTAGTAGGACACTTGAAGGTAAAATTTCTAATAATAAGTTTATAATGTTTAACTTCTAGCCCTCTTTAATTTAGGGCAAATGCATTGAGATAGTTGTGATTGAAGTTGTGAGTTGAAGTGCAAGATGAAAAAAAAAGAGGGAAACATGAACAATACTGCCTTAGGAAAAAATAGAAACTGTCTCACAATTCAGACTATAGACTGATTTGTAATATTTTTCTTAGACACATTTTAAACATAAGACAGTCAGTTGGATAGGTAAGCCATAAATCCGTCCTAGTTGCTCCATAAAGTTTCAAACAATGCCTGATTAAGGGTTCTAATTAGCTGACATCATTTTAGTTGCCCTAGTGTCTTCTAATAATAGATCTATAGCCAAACAGAAGGTTTGCAAGACCAGATCTATAAACTATATTTTCTGTGTATATTTTACTAGAGTTCTTACTTTAGTTGAGAAATTCTAGTTTTCAAGTGGTTTTTAATTTTTCTGGATTGTAACGATCTCTTCTGTATAATGAAATGTCTGTAAAGAAAATTTTTCAGTTAATTCCAAGGTACTGATGTATACATAAATCTAGGAAATAATAAAGGACTGTTTTAATCATTTTTATGTTTGTGACTATATTTTCAGAACTTTTATCAACCATAAAATAATTTTTTTAGATGGGGGAGGGAGGGAGCATTTTGGGGAGGGGCAGAAGGAGAGGGAGAGAATCTTAAACAGGCTTTATGCCCCATGGGGAACCTGATGTGGGGCTCGATCTCACAACCCTGATATCATGACCTGAGCCAAAATCAAGAGTTGGATGCTTAGCCTACTGAGATACCAAGGCTCCCCTGTAAGTTAATTTTTAACTACATAACATTTGGTACATGTAAGAGAATGTAAGTAACATGTAAAATAAAAAGCAGAATAATAAAATGAACATCCGTGAAACTACCATTCAACTTGAACTAGAACATGACCAAATTATCTCCAAGTTCCTTTCTTAGCCCGTTCAGTTTTTCACAGCTTTCAGATTAAAAAAGATCTTGGTACCTACTTTTCTAAACTAGAATTAGTATGCTACTAGCCTTCGGAAGAAATCTAAACAGGTATACGCAATTTACATTAGGAACACCTGCAGACTAATGATTGATGTCAGTGCATATACATAATTCATAATGACAAACATGTTTAAAAATAGGACATTAGCATTGAAATTGTTACCTGTGCTGATTGAAACTTTTAAAAAATACTTCTTAGACGAGAAATTATCTATATCTAAAGCGGCTACTTTCAAAATACCACTGAATGTAAAAACAACATGAACACATTATTTGTACATAAAACACCAAATATGTGTTCATTTAACAACATAAATTCACATTACATGTTGGAAATCCAGGTTTTGTTTTTGTTTATGTTTTTAAGAGGAAATTATGTATCTTATCCACCAAGGACCTTCTGTGTTTCCAGATCTTTGCCTCATTTTCTGGGAATCAAGATTTCAAGGTTAAAAGTTACACAAATAAAATTATCAGGATGCCTGGGTGGCTCATTTGGTTAGGTGTCTACCTTTGGCTCAGGTCATGATCCCAGGGTGGTGGGATCGAGTCCCACATCAGGCTCTCCGCTGAGCGGGAAGCCTGCTTCTCCCTCTGCCTGCTCTGCCTGTTGCTCCTGCTGCTTGTGATCTCTCTCTCTGACAGATAAATAAATAAAATCTTAAAAGCGAACAAACAAACCTGTAAGAGGCATGTTTAAAAACAATTATCACTAGAGGAAAGTGTTACTGATTGATAAAATTCCAGGTAGATCTTGTGATTTTTTAAAAGGTTTTCTTTTCCCCCTGTGGAATATTCTTCCCATTTCTACTTTTGCTAATTACTATTTGAGAATGGAGTAGTTCTTGATTTTCCAAATTGATTTTTGCTGAATCTCAAAGAGTAGAAACCCAAATTGTTTTAAAATTTTTTTGTTGTCTTTAGCAGTAACACTTCTAAGATTGGGAAACAAATTTTATTCATCTCATAAAACCATTGCAGGTGATTGTTTCTCAGAGTCTGTCTTCCTCATAAAATAAAGAATAGATTTCAATTTTGGCTTATATTTTCCCCCTGATTTCTTTCCATATTATCATTGCCTTTATCTGGAATTTTCTGCTTTCTCGAGCAGGAATATAAGCGATTGTATAGTGTGGTACAAGTGTGGTGCTTTTCCTCATTTTATTCTTCCTTTAGGAAAGTGCTCGTGTGGCTTTAGCTTTCTTTTTTTCTTTCTTTTTTTTTTTTAAGATTTTATTTATTTTTTTTAAAAGATTTTTTTTAAAAAGATTATTTATTTATTTATTTGACAGAGAGATAGACATCACAGATAGGCAATGGGGCATGCAGAGAGAAATAGGGAGAAGCAGGCTCCCTGCTGAACAAGGAGCCTGACATGGGGCTCAATCCTAGTCCCCAGGACCATGCCCTGAGCCAAAGGCAGATGCTTGACCACCTGAGCCACCCAGGGGCCCCGGCTTTAACTTTCTTCTTCTTCTTCTCTCTCTTCTTCTTCTTCTTCTTTTTTTTTTTTTTTGGTAAGATTTATTTACTTTAGAGAGAGAGTGCCAGTGCAATGATAGGCAGGAGAGAGAATCTGGGGCAGATTCCAAACTCAGCGTGTGGCTCAGTATCACAGCCCTGAGATCATGACTCTCGCCAAAACCAGGGGTCAAACGCTTAACCATCTGAGCCAACCAGATGCCCCTTAACTTTTTTCTTCTTAAAATGCCAGATTTTAATGGGTTTGTGGTACCACCCTGGAATGGTTAATTACATTTAGTTTCCCCTTACCTTTTGTCCAACTTTTCTTTCTTTTGTGGTTTTTTTTTTTTTGTAGTTGTTGTTAAGATTTTATTATTTAGGGGTACCTGGGTGGCTCAGTGGGTTAAGCCTATGCCTTTGGCTTAGGTCATGATCTCAGGGTCTTGTGATCCAGCCCTACATCAGGCTCTCTGCTCAGCAGGGAGCCTGCTCCTTCCCCCCCCACCCCCCCACCGCCTGCCTCTCTGCCTACTTGTGATCTCTGTCAAATAAATGAATAAAAATCTTAAAAAAAAAAAGATTTTATTATTTATTTGACAGAGAGCAAGACAACGAGAGAGGAAACACAAGCAGGGGTGGTGGGAGAGGGAGAAGCAGGTTTCCTGTGGAGCAGGAAGCCTGATGCGGGGCGCAATCCCAGGACCCTGGGGTCATGACCTGAGCTGAAAGCAGACACTTAACAACTGAGCCACCCAGGCACCCCTTTCCCCCTACTTTTCATTTTCATCAAATCACAGAGATAAAATAGCTTGTTCTTGTGTTATAAGCTGCCAACAACGTTTTGTTACTGGAACAGGAATTTTGAGTTATTTTGTCTTGTACTCTTCAAGGTATTTGTTAGTCTTCCCAGTTCTCTTAGCCGTGTCTCCCGTGACTTGTATTTGAAGATAGGTTGTGTAAGTAGAGTGTACTGTCAGTAGTTGAACGTAAAGTTCTCCACCTGCCCTGGCAGAAGGGGGCGCTCTTATTGCTGTTTTCAGGGTGGCCTCCTTAACCACTGAACCTATAACCACAGTGATTGGCAAGGTGATACTCAGCGTTTCTCTTAACATCTTGGGACATTTTCCCAATCAACAAATTTAGGACTTCCTTTAATGATTTTAATCAGACATATTGGAGACCTGCCAAGAAAGAAGAGTATAAAATCATCAACTTTAGGTAGCCAAGATCTTTGAAAAGGGTTAAACATTTTAATGACAGTGTTTTTAGGATATTTGCATAGGCCAGTCTGTAGATATGGAAAGCTATTTGTCTCCGGAACCCTCCTCATTAAAATTTTTTTAAAAAATTTATTTTTCTTATATTCTTTCCATCAGATTGGCTCATTCATCCCTACGACCCCCTGTAACCTCTACCGCCTTAATTCTTTGTTAGGCAGAGAGAAATGAGGAGTTTATTTAATATACTTTTGTGGAATAGTGTTCACTTTGTTACTTCCTTTCATTCGTAAGTGATGTCTTGAATCTTTTCCATTTTTTTCTGATGCTTTGTTGTCCAAAAATATATGTCTGTCCTCCCCTTCCTAAAAAGATGCACAACATGAAATAACCCCTTTGTGCCGAAAAGTTTAAACACTTTTTACCAAAGTACCTTGCTTACCTTGCTGCCTTTGAATTTGATAATGAGGACTGGCAGGGCATTCATATGGTTAGTTCTTTCAAGAATGCTTTTCTGTCTAAATCTGGGATCAACAATGTCCATTCATTTGTTCCTTTGATCTTTTTTTAATTTTTTTTTTTTTTTTTTTTTTTTTAAATTTATTTATTTGACAGCGAGAGACAGGAGATCACAAGTAGGCAGAGAGGCAGGCAGAGAGAGAGAGAGGGAAGCAGGCTCCCCGCGGAGCAGAGAGCCCGATGTGGGACTCGATCCCAGGACCCTGAGATCATGACCTGAGCCGAAGGCAGCGGCCTGCAGACTTACCTGGCAATCTAGTTTCTCTCATGGAAAACTGGGCATTTGCTTTTTTCCTTTACTACTTATAAACTTGAATTTGAGCCTTCTTTTACCCAATTTCATTTAAGGAGAACAGGTCTTTTAGAAGCTCTTTGAAAGACTCAGATTCCTTTTTTTTGGGGGGGGGAAGATTTTATTTATTTTTGCGAGAGGGAGAGAGCATGAGTGGTGGAGGGAGGGGTAGAGGGAGAAGCAGACTCTCCACTGAGCAGGGAGCAGGATGTGGGAATTGATCTCAGGACCCTGGGATCGTCACTTGAGCCAAAGGCAGATGCCTAACCTGCTGAGCCACTCGGGGACCCTGAAAGAATCAGATTCTGTTTTTTGTTTTGTTTTGTTTTGTTTTCTGTTTTTTAAATAAAAGTCAGATCTTAGCCCACCATGGGGCTCGAACTCATGACCCCAAGATCAAGTGTGTCACATGCTCCATCGACTGAGCCAACCAGGCACCTCTGTGTATTGATTTTTTGAAACTATTTTTAAAAGTTATTCATGTTATCTAAATAAGTTAAAAGTATCATTTATTTAATATGTTGAGGAGGTTATCATTCTTTCTGATCTACATTAGTCTGTAATCAAAGAGGCATTAGTACTCTTTATTTAGAGGCTTCTAAATTCTTGACAATTTTTCAGTTTTCTTTCAGTTGTTTTACATTGTTCAGTTTGTCTTATAGTTCACCAGATTGGTGATTAATTTTTCTTAAAGATTTTATTTGAGAGCAAGAGCATGTACACTAGCGGGGGGTGGGAGACAGAGGGAGGGGAGAAGCAGGCTTACCGCGGAGCAGGGAGCCTGATGCAGGGCTCCATCCCAGGACCCTGAGATCCTGACCTGAGCCAAAGGCAGATGCTTAACTAACTGGGCCACCCAGGTACCCCATGATTATTGATTCTTTAAAAATTGTAAAATACACATAGTGTAAAGTTTTGTTTCCACTGTTGTAAAGTACGCAGTTTGGTGGCATTAAGTACATATACATTGTTGCATAACTTTGTTCACATCCATCTCCAGAACTTTTTCGTCTTCCCAAACTGAAGGTCTTTATGGAGGGAAACAATAACTCCCCTTTCCTTTCCCCCTGCTTCTCCTGGCAACCACTGTTCTACTTTCTGTCTCTATGAATTTGACTTAATTGATTTGTTTTTATAATGTTTACCTTAACAAAACATTTATCCTTCAAGGCGTGAGTGGAGGGTATGGTCTGGGGGCAGAGGAAGAGTTGATTTATAGGTATCAGATTAAATTTACTGCCTAGGGAATTAATAAGTAACCTTTACCTGCCTTGTGTATTTGGTTATTTTTTTATCTGCAGGATTTGAACACAGTGGGAATATATGATTATGACTTGCCTTTAAAATGCTCTGTCCTTGAAGAAAAGAAAATAAAGCTTTCAATTTTGAGTTACGGGCTTTGCTGATATTCATCTCTCTTAAATATATATATTTTTTCAATTTGGCTTTTCTTCAGATCATTTTACTTCCCATCTTGAATGTTTAGTCTATGACTCCTCGAGTTCAATGGGAATAATTCCTTGGTTTTTTTTTTAAGACAGCTAATGTCTTGATTTTTTACATAGATATGCCTCACATGCCACAAAATTGTTTTGAAATTAGTTTGATAAGAGTGAGATGTTCATAAATTATACCATTTGGGTTGTGGATATTTTACCTGATAATTACATTACTGGTACAGACTGACCGTTTTCCTAGAATGGGGGAACAGTCCTCTTTTTCATTGCATGAAGATGGGAGTTTTCCTGAATGATACTGATTAGGGAATATAAAGCAATTTTCTGGGTTTTGGGAAAGCATGGCTTGAGTTCAAAACTGGTTAGGTTGTTTGTCTTTTCAGGAGTGGCTGTAAGCTTCTCCAAAAGCAGGATGGTTCATTCATTTTGTAAACAAATTGAGTGGTATGTTGGCTATAAATAGAATTTCATTCCAGTAGTGAAGGTCCTATGATTTTCCTAAACAGCAGCAAGTTTTTAGCCTTGGATAGACAGCTAAAGGTAACTAGAGACCACAGTCTCTCTCCTTTGTTCCTTACCTGTGGGAGATCAGGAGAGCAGCTAGAAGATGAGGCAGGGGACCTCGTAGTACAAACTAGTTCTGCCTGGAAACTTTAAGCACCAGCTTCAGCATCTTTTCAGCTAATGTCTATTCTGCCATGATTTTAGGCAATAAGCCTAGACAAATGTGGAGAGATATATATATATATATATGTATATATATATATATATATATACCTTGTTTTTCCATGTTCTGAATCAGTAATTCTGTTTTAGAATCGCAGCATGAAACAGTCATTAGCCACGACACATTTCTATAACGTTTCTCAAGTGGGGGTGGTTTTGTTGTCGTTACAGAATGTCATGGGTGGCCTAGTGAGTTCTTGTTTACTCCCAGATTCCTCTCTATTCCAGTCTTTTATTAATCAACAAATGCTGATACACAAAGACAGTGAAACTTCCATCCCTTGCCTTTGGGGGCATAAACCAGCTGGTGGAGGCCCTTAGACCTCCCCTGGACGAGTGAGTTTGCAGGGCTCTTCTACAGTAATGACCGCTCTTCCTGACAGTTCAAAGTTCCGTAAAGGCGGGCCATGAGCTAGTCCTTGAAGAATAAGTCAAAAGATTTATTGCCATGTACCTGGTACCAATTTGCGTTGTAGGAGTGTGACATTATTTTATTTGCAATTCTTTGCCAATCTTTTAGAAATACTGCCTTTGGCCACCCCCCCTCCCTTTTTAAACTAACGAGTTGGACTATCCTTTCATATATTTATTTACTACTCGCTCTTTTCTTTGGAGGGTTGCCGGTTAGCGGGCTTCCCCCATTTCTCTCATTAATAGTCAAGACTGCTTTATGTTTGTGTTGGCGTACAGAAGACAGGATGTTTGTTGGGATTGTGGTAAAAGTATAGATTGATTTATGGGAAATTAACCTTTTTTTGTGATACTCCATCTTCCCTACCGAAGAGCATGCTGTATTTTTTCGTTTATTCAGGTGTCATAGCTCTTTCAGTAAAGTGATAGAGCTTTATTTATGGGTAATATGTGTTTTGAGTTCGTTAAGTTTTTTAAGGCTTTTGTAAATGGAGCCCTTTTGTTCCATTGTATTTCGGAAGTTGTTATTCCAGAATGTGATTATTGTACTCTGGAGGAAAGCTATATATATATTTTTTCTGTGTTACCTTGTTTCTGGAGATTCTTTTGGTTCCAGTACTTTTTCAGTGGACTTTCTGTGTTTTTCCAAATAGTAATTTTCTACAAGTTAATTACGTATGGATCATCTTTGTTTGTTTGTTATATTTATTATATGCGCTGGGGGTTTCAACACAGTTTTGAATCATGCTGGCATTAGTGGTCATTCTTTTGAAGGCGTACAAGAGTTCAGTGAAAATATTTTGGCAAACAAAAAAGGAGAGCTCAACACTTGAATAGAACTGATGACAGACAAAAATGCATTTTAGGAAATGTATGATTAATTATGGCTTGCGTGTGAAGGAAGTGTTACTTTATGGTTGAGAATGATATGTACACTTGTGCAAGCATCTACTATTATTGTATCGTTATTTTGGCCATTGTATATTTATGTGTTGTACAGATCTAGTGCACGTTTTAGATCAAGTGAAATCTGTTTGCATAGCACAATTACAATTAATGACACTGATTTATTTGTCATTAAAAAATCTAAAAATACTGTCCTTATTTTTAAGTCCCACTCCTGGGGGAAATAATTGTTAAGTTCATTGTTTACCCTTCTAGTCTTTTCTGTAGATATTTAATCACTCTGTACACACACTCCACGTCTGCATGTGTTTATATATTCTTTCACAAAAACAGGATAATTTAAAGCAGAAAGCATAGTAACTTATTAGAAACTTAGCAATAAAATATATTGTGCATCTCTTTTTATGTGATTGATGATTTTAAATGTCTTGGCTTAGTGTTCTGTACTATACTATTATGGTCGTAACATTTCATAGCTATTTATTTTTGGAGCATATGAGAAATAAGCAGGTGAAAGTATATCACAGCAAATAACTTACTTGAGAATAGGATGTATTGTTTAGGTTTCCTTATTTATAAAAATCAATTGTTCTAGAAGCCAGTTAGTGAAAAACTGTCTTAAAATCATGTGTGAGATATATTTTTCCCTAGGAGAATTTTACCAATTACAAGCAATTTAGATATGTAAAATCCAGTCATTAACCCAAGTCATGAATATGCTTTTTGCTTTAAAAATCTGATTAAGAAAAATACAGATTTTGTACCAGGGGACTTACAAGTTTGATTCATGTTTTCAAAGACCTTTGCCATACTCCTTATCTTTTGAAAATATTTAACTGAGTTCAGGATGTGAGTGTGATTATATAATTATTGTTTTCTGGGTCATAGTGTTCTTATGTTCACAATTTGTTTTCAGAATTTCATTAAATGTTTTGAATACTTGGGGTAAGTACCATACTAGGTCCTGGCAATACCAAGCAGAATTAAGGGAAAAAAAAAGGGTTCTTTTTATAGATTTTACAGGTTACAGACTAGTAGGGGACCAGAGAAGCAGATTTCAAGCGCACTAAAATGTTGCTTATATATAGGATATGGAGGGGAAATTTATAATTTGGGGGGAGGGGCACTTATGAAGAAGATTCTTAATGGGGAAGACAGGGAAGAGAAGTAATTTTGGGATTGAGTTTTAAAAGATGAGTAAGTTTCTCCCAGGCAGGTGGGTAATAAGGAGAGTCTCACAGTGCGGAGGGCATAAAGGCCAAAAGAATAGAAACCTTTCTGGTTCAGTGAGCTGTAGGCAGTCAGGTGTATCCATTGAGGAAGCATTATGCAATGGAGACCTTCCTCCAGCTCAGCAGTACAGGGTCATGGTGGTAGAATGACTGTTCTGTGTTCGCAAACAAGAGTTGGAGGGTTAAAGGAATAATGGGGAGAGCATGGTGGAGAATGTATTAGAATTCTGCCATGATAGCTTCTTCATGAAAACTTTGAAGAGGTCTAAATGGAAAATACAGTGACACCAGAAGGAAAATAAAACTTACTTGAGGGGCGCCTGGGTGGCTCAGTTAGTAAACGTCCGACTCTTGATTTCAGCTCAGATCATGATCACGGGGTCGTGGGAGGGATCCCCACGTCAGGCTCCGTGCTCAAAGAGGCGTCTCCTTGCCATAGTCTATCTCTCTCGCTCTCCCCCCTCTCTAAAATAAATACCCCCCCAAACCTTCCTTGATAAATTTCTCCCCAAGATCAGTTTGCTGGATTGCCCTTTGTGCACACCATCTTTAACCAAATCTTTTATGACACATTCATATGCCTGCGAATAGTTAATCAACTATAATGATATTATTGTTGTCTTTCATAGATGGTGAGATCTGCATTTTAATATCTTTGAAGCTGGGATATGTCTGGTAGTAGGAGTTTTCCTGGCTGTATTTTCTTCTTCCTGTGGCATACAGTAATGTTGAACCTGTTTATGATCAATAGCATCTTACACTTGAAATACATTAATATTTTGCTGATTGTCATTTAAAAAATCATGTGTATTATTTTTTAATTAAGTTTTCTATTTTAAACCCCTTGTGGTTAATGTACAGTGTTACATTAGTTTCAGGTGTGTAATACCATCTTCCAACAATCCTGTATTCCTCAGTGCTCACCATGATGAGTGTACTCTTACTCCCCATCACCTGTTTCACTCACCCTTGCACCCACCCCACCTCTAGTAACCATCAGTTTGTTCTCTTCAGTTAAGAGTCTGTTCCTTGGATTGTGTCTCTCCCCCAAGCCACCTCTGTTTGTTACTTAAATTCCACATATGAGTGAAATCATATGGTACTTTCTCTGACTTACTTTGCATAACCTTATACTCTATAGTTCTATTCATGTTGTTGTAGAGAGTAAGATTTCATTCTTTTTTTCATGACTGAGTTGTATTCTGTTATGCCACATCTTTATCCATTCATCTGTCGATGGACACTTGGGCTGCTTCCATAATTTGGCTGTTGTGAATAATGCTGCAGTAAGCACAAGGGTGCATGTATTCCTTTGAATTTTTTTTTTAAATTTTTTGGATAAATGTTGAGTAGTGCAGTTAATGGATCATAGGGTTGTTCTATTTGTAACTTTTTGAGGAACCTCCATACTGTTTTCCACAGGGGCTGCATCAGTTTGTATTCCTACCAGCAGTGCACAAGGATTCCTTTTCCTCCACATCCTTGATAACCTTTGTATCTTATGTTTTTGATTTTAGCCCTTTTGACAGGTTTTTTTTTTTTTTTAAGATTTTATTTATTTATTTGACAGACAGAGATCATAAGTAGGCAGAGAGGCAGGCAGAGAGAGAGAGGAGGAAACAGGCTCCCTGCAGAGCAGAGAGCCTGATGCGGGGCTCGATCCCAGAACCCTGGGATCGTGACCTGAGCCGAAGGCAGAGGCTTTAACCCACTGAGCCACCCAAGTACCCCCCTTTTGATAGGTTTGAGGTGATATGTCCTTGTAGTTTTGATTTGCATTTCCCTGATGACAAGTGTGTTGAGCATCTTTTCATGTGTCTTTTGGCCATCTGCGTATGTGTTCCTTGGAAAAATGTTTATTCATGTCCTCTGCCTATTTTTTAATTGGAAATTGGATTATTTGGGCTTTTTGGCCTTATATTCGTTCTTTATATATTTTGGATACTAACCCTTTATTGGATATGTCATTTGTAAATATCTTCTCCCATTCAGTAGGTTGTCTTTTAGTTTCGTTGGTTGTTTCCTTTGCTATGCAGAAGCTTTTTATTTTGTTATTATTGTCCCAATAGTTTATTTTTGGTTTTGTTTCCCTTGCCTGAAGAGACATATTTAGAAAGATGTTGCTACAGCTGATGTCAGGAAAATTATTACTATGCTCTCTCTAGGATTTTTATGGTTTCAGGTATCACATTTAGGTCCTTAATCTACTTGAGTTTATTTTTATGTATGGTCTGAGAAAGTGGTCCAGTTTCATTCTTTTGCATGTAGCTATTCATTCAGTTTTTCTAACACCATTTGTTGAAAAGACTATCTTTTTCCCACTCAATGTTCTTGCCTCCTTTGTCAAAGATTTATTGACCATATAATTATGGGTTTGTTTCTGGGTTTTCTGTTCTGTCCCATTGGTCTTTGTGTCCATTTTTTGTGCTAGTCCCATACTGTTTTGATCACTGCAGTTTTGGAATAAAACTTGAAGTCTGGAATTGGATACCTTCAGTTTTATGTTTCTTTTTCAAGATTGCTGTGGCTATTTGGGGCCTTTTGTGAATGCATATGTATTTTCTACTTTTAAAAAAATTGTGATTATCTGCAGTGATACATGAGTATCCGTGGTGGTATGTCGTTGAACATTTCTGATCATTGCTGTAATATAGATTACAGAGTTTGGAATGGTCGTTTTGCTTTTGGGGTCTGACATGATTTACAGTTGTTGCCCTCTAATTGTCTGTTTCTTTTTTTTACAACTTTTTTTTGTGTCTGAGGAAGCCATGACTGCTTGTCATTTGGCAGTTCCAATACTCAGCAGCTGAATAGTCAGGTGTGATAATTCTAAGATCAGCAGAGACAATTGGAGGTGGGGTAAGGCAAGAGGGTAGGTCTGTTTTTTAGGTTTTAAACAGTCACGAGGTTTAATATAATGTGTTAAACACAATTAGTATAGGAAACAACAGGAATAAGTAAATGGCAAGGACAGATGTTTGGTGTCCCCCATTATGAGAGGGGGTTTATTACCTGAGAAATAAACGTACAATCATTGGAATTCCTCTCGGATAAAAATGATAAAATGAAACCACTCCTTTAATGCCTCTTATACTAATTATCTTCTTAGTCAGTATGCATTCTCCTCTTTGGGACTTAATAGAGCTCTCTGTAGTTTTATGATAATCTATTGTTAAACCTCCTGACTGGTAATAGGTAAGGAATTCCTAATAGTATATGTTCTTTATATATATATATGTGGAATACCACCTCTTATATTCAGGAGTGACTAAGATAGGGAAATAGAGGATGTTATGATAGAGAGTCTAGCTATCTTAGGTTGGGCGATCAGGGTCTAAACAGGCATCTAGAGGAATATGTAGAAATGATTAAACTGGACAGGATAAGAGAAGACTGCGTTTGGAGTACGTTTCTTCAACACATGTAGGTTGGAGGTTTTAGATGTCAGAGGCTTTAGCCTCTGGAAGCAGGATGTCATCAGCTGTAGATGGTAGAGTTGAGAGAGGCTGATACTGTCTTGGCATGATAATAAGGTAAAATTAGGAACTGAAATTTCAAAAGGCATTGTTTAATAAAATCTTTTGCATTCATGTGTCCTCTCTTACATATTAAGGGCGTTGTTTTCTTGTTTGCACAATAAAGTGGAGACCTACTCGTTGGAACTTGTCTAATTCAAAGTTAGTACTGAAATTTCTAAGGAAAAAATATCCAAAATAGTATGAAGTTGTGTGTCGTCCAAAACTATAGGAAACATGGACATATAATTCCTTGATTTGGAAATGAAAAGATCTTGAAGTATGTGAGTACTTAAAAATTGTATAATATATGATTGACAATAGCCTAAAATGATGAAATGAGAATAAGCTGCAGCAGGAGGAACTTAGGAACTTAGAAGAAAATAAGTATTTCCTGAAATTCGGAACTCTAGAAATGATGCCAGTTGCGTAAGGCATTTAAAAATGCCTTCTCTGCATAATTTTAAGAAGCCATTAAGTTCTTACTTATTTGGATTGGCTTTAAGGTGTGGTCATCTTGAATTAGAGAGAGGTGTTTTGAATGACTTCCTTGTTCCTTCTGGCCCTAGAGTTGAATACTCTTTTGAATGACAGTTTGCCAGTTTGATTCTAGTGGTGAAATTTTAGGAAAGTTAACCAGATGAGGCTGTGAAAGAACATGTGGTGAGGCTTTGGCTCGCCACAGTTATTTTAATGGACAGCCAACTCTTTCCCCATACCATTGGCTCTGTAGTATCCATAATCTCTTTTTTTGAATCATGTCCTCATGTGAGTAATAACCCTTTAAATCATTTCCTTTTGTGTTTACGTCCTTTAACTGAATAGAAAACCTTCCACACCCTGGCAGTGACAGGAAGAAGTTAAGACCTGGTTCTCTGAAGTTGTCACTACTTGGGTGACCACAGTGTAATCTGGCCAAAATCAGTGACAATGCATATTTTTTAGTGCTAAGGAAGGAACTTTTCTTTTGTTTGACTGAAGGAAAAAAAGTGCTGCTTTAGCCCTTCAGACAGTCTTGACTTTGCTGAGTAGCTTGTAACCTCTTTGAAGTAAAAGTGAAGTAACTGAATTTTCTCCAGTGCTCCATGCCTAGGAAGTGGGAGGAATTCTTAACTGGCAATATGTTGTTGAAAGAAGGATCTACAGGATGTTGAGCTGGGGTGGATAGAGAGCAATTTGATTCCTACTCACAGTAGGCATCTCACAGTGATATCAGGGATGACAAAATCAGGTAATTGTGGAAGGAGAGGCTATTCCTTAGGTATCTCAAGTTAAATTGTTGCAGGTCTGAGGTTTTTCAGATTCCTGAGGTAAATATGAAAATGGCTGTTGTGACACCCGTTGGGGAATTAGATCAAGAATTGGCCAAGAGTCTTAGATGGAAATTTAGCCGATTTCGCTGTTTCAGCTGTGTGACTGAAATACATAGGTTCCTCATTAGGAAAAAGATATGAATATTCCATTTCCTCAGAACTGCCCTTTGAGAGTTCATCAAGGAAAGCTTGGTGTTCAGTAGCAGGTGACTGGCCATAGTGCATTCCGATTCTCTCTCTTCTTCCTTTAGGTTCTTGAATCACAAGTAAGTTTATACCAATAATACTTAGTTTTCAAGGCTTACCTTTAGGAATATCTATTAAATACCTCTTCTGAAACCCACTGTGATTTTGTGTGAGTGTGTGTGTGTGTTGCCCCTGAACCTTGCCACAGCCGCTGACACTATAATCATTTATTTACAAGCCTGTTCTTCAAACAGAGTCTTCTGCTCTGGCTATCTTTGTATTTGTAGCACCTACCACTTAATAAAATAGGCGGTCAGTAGAGAACGAATTGAGCATCTGCTGTCTACTCATCACTACATGAGGCATTCTGAGATCTTAAATGGGTTCTTCTTGTTTCTAGAAGGATAGGAAGGTTTATCAAGTGAGTTAGTGCATGAGTCCTTTGTGAATTAAGTGGTCATCTTTCTGATTCCGTTGGGCTAGCTTTGCGGGGTGGCAGTATCGTAGCCAATGAGGTTTATCTGAGGTGCAATTATTGCTAATTGATTCCGTTGGGCTATACAGAAATGCACTTGTGTCTTAAGGAGTCAAATGGCCCTGAAGTGCCCAGCCCATAGGGTGAGGCTGCCTCTCCAACATGGAGGAAAAGGAATCCTGACCCTCTTGGCAGAGGTAGGTCAGCAGCAGACGGGCTCTGTCAATCCACCATTGTGGAGTTTCCATATGGAAATTTGTCTTTGCTCAAGTCAACCTGGCGATTACTCAAGTGGTTCTGTTTGCATGGAGGGAAACTTCCAGAACTAGAAGCATTAAGATGAAAGGCAAGGAGCCAGGAGTGAAAGCAGTGGAGGCCTTGTCCCAGGAGTAGTGGAGGAGCCGTTTCCCATTCTTGTTTATTTCTGGGTCCCTTTCTTTGAAGAAGTAGGAAGGATTGAAATGGAAAGGCCCCAGTAGGCCCCAACAACAGGTTTGTGGCCTATGATTTGGCTTCATGGAAGCAGCAACAGTTGTTTGTGCTACCTTTTGGTTTTATATTAGCTCTCATATTTTTTTGTCTACATTTTGCTTACTTTATTCTTTTTTTTTTTAAAGATTTTATTTATTTGACAGGCAGAGATCACAAGTAGGCAGAGAAGCAGGCAGAGAGAGAGGAGGAAGCAGGCTCCCCGCGGAGCAGAGAGCCCGATGCAGGGCTCGATTCCAGGACCCTGAGATCATGACCTGAGCCGAAGGTAGCAGCTTAATGCACTGAGCCACTCCGGTGCCCCTGCTTACTTTATTCTTAAATCTACTTTCCAAAGACGGAGGCAGGGGGAGAAAAGATCCAGGGTTTGGTGAAGGAAGGGAGCAGATAAAATACCTTTTGTATTTGTAGAAAGGACTGCACCTCGTTACAGGCTGTGATATTCTCACATTTTATGTTTTCGGGACACCAGAAGCTTAACTCAGCACTGCAGAAGTATTGAGTCACAGTGATAGGCTTTAGATAATTTCTACTTGTATTTGCACATAATTTATCCTGTGTATTGTAGGTATTACAGCACTGTTCAAAGTTATGGAAATTAAACCATTGTGGTACATTATTTCTCTGAAAAATATTTTACAAATTTATTCAAATTTGGTTCTGTCCACAAATGAATATTGTTAACTCTGTGACATTTCAGATGTGGATTTTGATAACTGTGTACTTCGAGTATGCCTTTACCTTTCAAAACAGTGTTATTCACAGCATCCCCAGAAAGCAAGCTAGGACAGATTACTACCCAAGTCAAGCTAAGGAAACTGAGTCACAGAAAAGCTGTGACATAGCCTGAAATGTCATACATATCCAGTTAAGGCGACGCAGAACTTTAAACGGAAGTACCTAACTTCTCTAAGCTTTATTCTTCTTTCCTCTCTCTGAACTGCTTGCTTTGAGTCAAATAGGTTAAATCCTCCCAGGGGAAGGTCTCAGCTAATTTGAAAACCTTCTGGTTTCTTTTTCAGGATTTGTTTGAGGCAGGGACAGGGGATCACCTGTATTCCCTCTTGTAAAATTATAATAATAATAATAATAATAATCCCTCTTGTAAAATATAATAATAATGATGATGATGATGATGTTGTTAAAGGAAAAAAAGCTCTTTTGTAGATGTAAAGAGACACCAATAACAGTAACAACATAAAAAGCAAATGAATTATGGAATAGTTGTCGTGCTTAAAATCACCCTTCACAGTAATTGCCTTGGGGTGCAAGTACAAAGTTAAAAACTTTCATAAGAAACTTAAAAGCATTTAAAGAGCCAGCAACTCCCTCCCCCCAAAACCCCCCAAACAGCCAACAGCATTATGTCATATTAGAATATTAAATTTACGGAGGAAACCATTTTAAGCAGTTTATTCCAAATGAGCCACCCCGCATCCCCCACCCCCTCGGTAATTAAAGAGATCCCTCATGTTAGGAATAACAGGAGAAAACAAATTCAGGCCCTGCCAGATGAGGGCAGACCAGGATCTCTTTAATCCAGAGTCTTCAACTCCAAACCGTCATGAGGTGCTGTCAATCTCTTCCTTCATAGTCTCTGAAGTTCATTGGCACAGCGGTTGTTCCCCTCGGAGACCTCAGTGGAGCATGGGTTCAGAGTTCCTAGAGGTGGGACTGTACCTCTGCAGAAGCCAGCCCTACCCCCTTCCCTCCAGGTGCTTGCACAAACACAGCCTTATTTCTAAATGCAACTAGACTGTGAAGTAAGTAGGAGTCACTCGCCACACAGGAGGAGGGCCGAGAGATTGAAGTGACTTGCCCCCCCGTCCTAGTTACTAAGTGGTAGATTTAGAATTGAAACCTGGTTGTCTTATTCCCAGAGCCGTGTCTTAACTGCAGTGAAAGTTGGCGGAAGGGGAGCCGAGGTCACTCTGACCCTAGACTGGTAGGGCTTCGTGAGACCATTATGGGTAGTTGGAGATGTCCCTTGATAGAGTACGGTGTCACACCCCGCAGTTCACCAGCCATAATTCTGCATCCTATTTCTGGCTTACTTTTAAGAGGTGTGTGTCTGTCAGTGGGCGGATGGTTATTGAGCACCTGTTCTGTGCTGGGTATGGTGCTCAACCCTGAGTCCTGTGCTTTCACAGAACCCACCTCCCCTCTCCTCTGCGCACCTGTTCAGTGAGAGCCAGCACTGTTTATAGAGCCCTGCAGACACGACCAAGTATGTCACGTTTACTTCAGTTCACATATATGAGCTAGAGGAGTAAGGGGCTGCCCCCGAGTGCATTGCTACCAGTGTGGAGGGAATGCCAGATCTCCAGCAGGCTGCTGGAACAACAGCTGTACTCACTCAGCCCTGAATTAGCCATACTCACTCAGCCCTCAGTTAGTTCGGCCCTGCTCTGGGGCAGGGCTGAGGGTGTCCTTGTATTTGAACAAGGCTGTGTTTCTCTGGATCCAGCCCCGATGATGATTGGACTTCTTCCTTGCACAGTTGTAAATAGGGGATAAAGTTGACAAAGTCTAGAACAGAAGCACTTTTTCTCTGCTACCCACTTTAAAAACAAACAAACAAATGAACAAACAAACCGTAACTGTTTTACAGGTTAGTAATCTATGAAACATACAGTCAGAGAAAATATTCCTTTTTCTTTGGGATTTTCTTTGTAGCTTTTCTATCCCCACGATTGCTCATCTCGTTTTAGGGTAAAAGTGAGCTTGCAGATACAACGCAGGACACTGGGATTCGGTCCTTTCAGCGCATCATTGAATGGACCGGGCCGGTGGAGGCCGGAAGACACCGGCTCCAGCTCTCATTTTATAGAAGGAACCGAGTCCTGGGGAGAAAGGATGTTGCTCTGCTTGGACCTTGGGTCCCAGAGCAGGGAAGAGAGGGGAGGTTTCGGAGGGGTTTTTCCTGTCCTCTTTTATCTCCCTTTATGCTCAGGTTGGTGGTCAGCTTCAGTTCTGGGGGCTAGAATTGGTGTCCATGTTGGGGAGGTCTGCTTTCAAAGACTTTAACTGGGTCTGTGAGACTACATCAGGGTCTGTAGCCCACTGCCTTTGTAAACCAGAACCTCTATTTCCCATTCTCTCTCAAATACTACTTTAAAGCAAAGGAAACAAAACAAAAAAACAAAGCATAAGCACCTTGTGAGTTGATTGCCTGAAAGAGAAAAAAAAAAAAAAGGCCTTGAGATTTCCTATCATGACTGATGGAACAAACCTAAAGTCAACACATTAGACGTTTTCATTTTTGTTACAGTTTTCTCCTCACAAATAGAAGAATTTAATAAGAAAGGAACCCATGGTTCCAAAACAAATAGGTTCTAAGTCCAAGACATCTAAAACTTCTGTGGAATCCCTCCGGCATTTATTCCACTAGGCCCCAGGGAAGGAAGGAGACAAAAGTCCATATCCCTGTTGTAGTCAGAGTTGGTTCAATTAAAGGTGAAACTGTCTGTCAGACTATTTATAGCATGTTTATAACATGATGGAAAAAACAAAAGACCATAGGTTTTGAAGCCCGGCCTTTATTCACAGATAGTAAAGACTTTTTCTTTACTTCCCTAACATGCTCTATAGTAATTGGTAAGAATTTAAACCATGATATGTTAGCTAATTTGGTAATTGTTATCCTATTCATTATTAACAATTTGTGTTTCATGTTGAGAAGTTAAAGAAATGTCAGTCTTTTTTTTTTTTAATTTATTTTATTTTATGTATTTGACAGAGATAGACACAGCGAGAGAGGGAACACAAGCAGGGGGAGTAGGAGAGAGAGAAGCAGGCTTCCCTTCAAGCAGAGAGCCTGATGCGGGGCTCGATCCCAGGACCCCAGGATCATGACCTGAGCCGAAGGCAGACACTTAACTACTGAGCCACCCAGGCACCCCAAGGAAATGTCAGTCTTTACGATGAAGACATCCCTAATTTTTAGATAGAAATAGAGGGGCTTCAGGATATTGTCTTAGAATGTAAAATGTCTTTCATTTTAAATACTTAGAAGATTGGGTTTCATTGGCATTTCCAAGGAATTTCAACCAGGTAGGATATGATTAGTAGAGCTTCCAGTATAGTTCTGTGAACTTTTCGTTGAATTTTTGGTTTATAGCTATATATTATCATTTATTCTAGCCCCCATCTCCATGCTTTTGAATTAAGGTACCATCACTTTTTAATTTTAAAGATATAAGTTCATTGGGGGTTTTTGGGTTGCTATTTTACAAGTGACTGCTGCTATAACTTATATTTGCATAATAAAGGAGGAATGAGGTATGCTGAAGTCTACAAAGAAACTTTGCTACATGACGGTATTTGACTCTGAGATACATTCATCAAAGTAAAGTTGCTGTCTTGAGGGCTCTGGATGGGGGGTGGGGTGAGCCTGGTGGTGGATATTATGGAGGGCACGTATTGCATGGAGCTCTGGGTGTGGTGCATAAAGGATGAATTTTGGAACACTGGAAAAAATAAAATAAATAAATAAAAATATAAATTAAAAAAAAAAGTGTTTCTCTGATTTAGGTCTTTCTAGCTTGTTTAGAAAACAAACCCACCGACTTGCCTTTTTAGTTCTCCTAGAGAAGATGGCACAAAACCATGAGAGTGTATAGCATTTATCCCTTCTGTTTTGTTAGCCTTATGTATCATAAGGCCTTTTATCCAGAAATGTCTTCCCCAAATAGAAGCATTTTATATTGGAATAGTCATTTCCTAGCTGTTTTTGGAATATTTGGGAAATGTTTTAGGTAGCATTCTCTTACTTGCTATTTAGGAAAATAAGCACTGGCAAAATGTGTAGTTTGCTCCAGTAGGACAGTTTTGTTGCTAATTGAAATAACACCCTGACTGATCACTTTACTGGTATGGCTGTCTTCAACCCATCAAAACCAAATATCTGTATTTTGGAGAAGGACTCAATTTTGGTGGATTGGTAGCCCTCATATTTAGGTCATACCAAATTCCTGGAAAATATAGGTAATGCAAATCAAAGTAATGAAAGTCAAGTGTGATTTTGCCATAAAACTAAAGTGAAAATGGTGGCTTCCATTCCTGACTGAAGGACTTCGGGCCAAGTTTTTGTTTTTGTCTTTTTAAATAAATGAGCCAAGCACCATATTTGATTAACTGTAAATGGTGTATTTCTGATCCTGTTGGATTGTCTTTAATATGCACGACTCATTTTAATATAGCAGTCTCGTAGTAGCAGGTTGTATGAAATTGTTTAAAATACATTAACACATTCTTGCATATTTCTTTTTTTTTTTTTTTAAAGATTTTATTATTTGACAGACAGAGATCACAAGTAGGCAGAAAGGCAGGCAGAGAGAGAGGAAGGGAAGCAGGCTCCCTGCTAAGCAAAGAGCCCGATGCGGGGCTGTATCCCAGGACCCTGGGATCATGACCTGAGTTGAAGGCAGAGGCTTTAACCCACTGAGCCACCCAGGCGCCCCAATTCTTGCATATTTCTTAACCAGAGACCATTTGTGCTTTTTTAATACAACAGTTCAGAATTTGAAATTATACCATCAAGTTAATAAAATGCAGGCTGGCTTCTAGGAGGGGAGATTTGATGTGAATCTCTGTAAAAATTTGTAAAGAGTTAGTGGTATGTGATGTTGCTTTTTAAAGGTAGATTACTGAGGGATATTTGTTTAGTTGCCCTCTTTCACATTATAAAAAGTTACTGTAGAAAGCATAGCCATTACCAATCAAATAGTTGGCATTTCTGCTGTGTTTGAATTTTTGCTTTCTAGACTGCCTTCTCATCAGCACAAATAACTTTACCTTGAGCCTTAAGGTTGTATAAATCACACCGACCTTTAAAATGCATTAATCAACTTTTAAAGCAATGGATTCTTCATTCTTTCTGTTCCTTTTCTCTTGCCATTGCTTTATAATGTCAAATAGCTTTAAAGCTTTGGCTTGATAAGTGGCCATTATAATAGGCTCATAGTCGTTTGGTGAATTCATAGAATCAAGTTATTCTAGGTCAGCCACAAGTCTTGGATATTGACTTATGACAAGAAAGTCCTCCATTGGCAAGAACACTGTTCTCAGCACCTATCAACTATTTGAAAACAGTCAACGAGTCCAGATGGGATTTAGAATAGAAATATTTAGAAGATTTTCTTGCAAATGCGTATGTTTATTTAAAGTGCTTTTCATAGTTGTTGCCTTCAGAATCCCTTTACAAGCTGTGGGAGAAAATTGCTCTCAATAAATAAGAGTCCTAGGACACATGTTTGGTCTGCTTTGTTTCCCTTTTTGGTCAAAGTGCTTGTAGGGCACTATCTTCTTGAGCTAATAATGAGATCAGAGAGGAGGCTGTATGGAGGATGAATTTGAATCAGGATGGCATAGAAGCTAAGATGTGATGCTCAGGGTCTTTGCTGAAGAAGGCAGAAGATTTTGGGGGGGTAGACTGAGACTTGTAGCATATGAGTGAGGACATTCATGCACAGGAACCAGACTGACAAGATATGGCAGGTGTGTTTATAAGTAAGGACTTGACAAATAATTGACTTAGTATAATAAATATTACTTGTGGGGGCCCCTGGGTGGCTCAGTGGATTAAGCTGCTGCCTTCGGCTCAGGTCATGATCTCAGGGTCCTAGGATCGAGCCCCGCATCGGGCTCACTGCTCCGCAGGGAGCCTGCTTCCTCCTCCTCTCTCTGCCTGCCTCTCTGCCTACTTATGATCTCTCTCTGTCAAATAAATAAATAAAAGCTTAAAAATAAATAAATATTACTTGTGAGCCAGCTAGTCATTGAAAATGAAAGTACTCATAACTGCATTTGGAATTTAATATCTACTCAAAGCTAATTGTTAAGGTGTTCTAGTCTTCTAAATTTAGCTAGCATTTACATAATAACAGATGCAACCTCTTTATCACTCCTCCAAACCCCCTCCTCCAATGGACTCACTCAACGTATTTCTTTAAGTAGATTGTTACAAAAGTTTCTGTGTGGTCTTGAGTTTAAGTTACTGAAGAATCTTTTGTTTCTAATCAGTCCAATAATTAAAGAGTTATAGAAATAATGTAAAGATCCTCAGAAATGATATATTGCAAGTTTGGGAGCCAAGAGACAGAAAAAGATATACTCCTGGCCAACACTTACAAATCAGAAGCAGCTGCAGCAAGGTCAGAGTCCCTGTGTGTCAAGGGGCTGGTTATTTTATCATCAGTGAAAGAAATCGACTTTGTTCCGTGTCTCTAGGCATTTGACACTTCTATTGGGCATCATCTCTAGCCTTCTAGGAACAGACGTCAAGAATGTGGTACAATAAATTCTACTTACGCAATGACTAGAAAGTACAGTAGTAATTTGCAAGTTGCACAATAATTATTTATGTATTGTGCTTCATCGTTGTACACGGGCCAGGCTTTGAGTCGGTTACTGTTATAGAGCCTGCAGCTACTTTGCTCTTTGAGTTTATTAGCACAGTTGGGTTTTTTGTTGTTTTTTTGCCTTTTTTTTTTAAGGATTATGGTTTTCATAGCAGTGACATTATGGGATTACTGTGTTCTTGACATTTCTTATGGGGAAAGTTTGCATATTATCTGGTGGATTACGCTTGAATTTTGGATCCCGTTCCTACTCCTTGCCGACCAATGAAAAGCAACTTGTATAGCCTCTGATGTTTAGGAAGTTCCTTCTGTGACCATGTCCACGTTTTCCTGGCAGGGTCTGCTTGAGCAGTAAATGGATGTACCTTTTGTGCTATTATCACATGAAGAGCCATAAGCTTACTCTTGAACATTTTGTTTGTTTTGTTGTTCGTTCTTCCCCCCCTCCCCCAAATGCAGTTGGTGAAACTAGGTGTTACAACAATTTCTGTATTATTAAAATAGTGTTAGAAAAAAATTTGGGGGGGGGGTAATTGTACACGTTCCTTCAGTCCTTTCAAAAATAGTGATGTTTTAGAAAATGGTATAATTAATGGGATGAAGGAAGTAACTTACCCAGTTGGTGGAGGAAGAAACAGCTTGTTAACTGAAGCAATGAAAAAAAACTGAATCCCAGAAGGAGAGCCACTCTGCTTGGATGAGGATTAGTATATGAGAGCATCTCTAGGGCAGCAGCTCTCACACTTAAGCAGGCATCAGAATTGCCTGAAAGGTTTGGGATAACAGATTGTTGGGGTTTACCTACCCTAGTGTTTCTGCTTCAAGAGGACTGGGGTAGGGACGGAGAACTGGCGTTTCTCATGAGTTGCCCAGGCGATGCTCACATTGCTGATCCAAAGACAACTGCTCTAGTAAAATTAAACCAATGGAGTCTTAGCTATGATTTTGATTTTTTTTCTTCTTTCTTCTTCTTCCCCCTCACCTTCATCCTCTCCTTTCTCCTCTCCTTCCTCCCCTCACTCCCTATATCCCTCCTCCCCTCCTTCTCCCCCTCCCTTCCTCCCTCCCACCTCTCCTCCTCCTCCTCCTCTTCCTCTTTCTCCTCCTCCTTGTCTTTCAGTGTTAGTAAAACCACAGAGAATGGAAAGAATTAAAGTTTGTTAGTGAGGGTGTCTGACTTTTGGTTGACTAGAAGAAGGTTGAATTGTCATTAAGTTGCTGAACTAATATTAAGGAAATATTATGTTTAGAACTTAACTTATTTCTAAATTTGGTTTACGTAGTATTTGTATTATAGATTATAAACGGTTATTCTTTTAACAAGAACTGCTACATTCAAAACATGCATGTGGTTTCTCTATGGTTAGTTTAACCATAAATGTTTGTTCCATCCAGAAAATGAACTATTGCTACTGGATGGGGAACTTTGATTTAGTGTTACAACCTGGGGATGGGTGGGGAAGGGGGCTTAATTGAAGTTTTTAGTTGGGATCTAAAATGTCTGGATCCAAAACACCTAACTATGATTTCTTTGAGGGTAAGTCCTTATTTTGTTCACGCTTGCGTTTTTAGTCCTGGTGTGTAATAAGCACAGTGTTTGAATGACTAGCACCGTACTTGTTTTGCAAATAATTAGGTAGTGATGCTGGGAATCACAGATTAACCTACCCCACAAAAATCCATTAGTGACTTGAAAAATTTGCTTACTAGCTTATTAATATAGTTTTTGTTACCTCAATAAATTTAAGGCAAATGAAGATCCTAATAGAATTAAATAATATTAGGGTTTTTAATATCAACACAAATCTCTAGAAACATACATTTTGGTAGCCATAACACATTACCTAAATGAAGCTGGGATTAAAAGCCATGGAGTGAGGACAGAAGTGTTAAACTAAAATACAAGCCTAGTAAACCATATTTGTCAAAGAAACTTAGAAATTTAGATTGTTAATTTAATCTTAATAGTTTAACAGAATCGTGTTATCCTAATCTTTTTTCCCAGTCTTCATTTTCCTTTCTTTATTGGTAATGGGGCATAGTATCCACATCCCTAAGACTCCTATATCCGTAAAATGGTGTGAGGTGTTCTTAAGGGCGGGACGATGTTTTTAATGTCTTAACACCTACCTCTTGGTTAGTCAGAAATTTTGGCTAAATGGCATCTTTTCTTTGACTCCATTTAGTGGAAGTATGCATAACTGTTGGCAAAATAGTCATGTGTTAAGACTAATGTTTGGTAGGAATTTAGCATTTAGAAAATGATTTTCTTGTAACATACCTAAAATACTACCCTGGATGTGCACGATGCTTTCTGTTATTTTAGGGATAGAAGAATCTGGGGTAGAAAGAAGTTATGTAACACGCCTAAAGTTAGTCACTTGAGCTAGGAAATGTCAGAGCCAGGCAGAGAACACAGATTTGCTAGCTCTAAATCTGGTTTCCCCTTCAGAACTCAACTGTGAACATACTGGTTCCCCACCCATTGGAAAAGGTGTATAGTGGAAGGTATACCTAAGTGATACCGGTTCTCCTTGACTTTTAAATATTTCAAAGTCTAGAAGCCTTGCTCTTCTCTGAATTTCTCTTAACTTCATTCAGCATCACATTCTTGTTGTAAACATTTTTTTATTAGAGTAAGAATTTTTGATTTTTGGGTTTTTTTTGCGGGGGGGGGTAGAAAAATGAGAAGACAAATAAGCACAAAGAAGAAAGTAACTTTTCATCCAAGCATTCAGCACAGAGTGCTGGGCACAGAAGCCATTAATAAGTATCTATTGATTGAATGCCAGGAATTAGCTCCCTGACCTCTGGGTAAATTGCTTAAGTTGTCATATTCCATCTGTAAAAACCGGGTGGCTGGCAGGGCTCTTGGGCTACTTATTTCCTTATGTTATGGATTTATGTGACATCAGCGATCTTTCAGGGACTTGGTGAAAGGTGTTAAATAAATCATACCTTTATTATTATCTCTAAGGAAGACATTATTTGAAATTTGCTGTCTTTAAATATCTTACTGCTCTTTGTCCTAAGGAGGAAAGAAAATGACTTCTTTGCAGTGTATGGTACATGTTTATCTGGAGGGGTAGGAGTTGTATGAGAGCAGTTGTATTTATTTATAAATAAATCATCATTATGAAACACTTAAAAACTTCTTCCTGTGATATTTCAAGTTATATTGTTTAGTTTCCGCCCTCCCTGACCCCAGACTATGGTCGGATGGACTCAGAATTTCTCAGCATTTCTTCATGAAAATAGAATTACAAGGAAAAGGAATAACTAGAGTAGGAAAAGCTTGTTTGATTTCTTGGTAGTCTTTTTCTGTTGATTGTGTTTGCTCCATGGGCATGATACACACATGTATTAATTCACACAATTTACTTAGCTCACTTAGATGCTATCCTAATTAGATGTTATTGTCCAAAAAATTTGACCATTTGGAAGAGAAACTAAATTAGACAGTGGGTTTTCTACATATAGGATATGACAGCCCATGAGGAGAATGACTTTTATAGAACACAGATGTACCTGTTGTCTTTTTTTTTTTAATTGAGATTTTATTATTTTATTTGACAGGGAGAGACACAGGGAGATAGGAAACACAAGCAGGGGAGTGGGAGAGGGAGAAGCAGGCTCCCTGCCGAGCAGGGAGCCTGATGTGATGTGATGTGATGTGATGTGGGACTCGATCCCAGGACCCTGGGATCATGACTTGAGCTGAAGGCAGACGCTTTAACAACTGAGCTACCCAGGCGTCCCAGATGTACCTGTTGTCTTATGATAAATTTAAATAATCCAGATTTTTCTCCAGATGGGATTTTAATGCTTCCAAAATATTTACAAGCATGATAAGCAACTTTTCTTTTCCCTATTGTTTTAGTACTATTTTATGCCTCACCCAGATTTTCTGTTAGCTGAGTTAGTATTTCCATTGTGTAGGTAGTAGTTTACATGGAGTGAGGTACATTCATCCATTTAATTAGATCCCCTGTTAGAATGGGCTGAGACTTGTGGCCGGACATTGAAGTCAATAAACAGGAAGAGTACTCTGGAAACATAAATTGCTAGTTTACCCTTTGTAAACTTCATCTTTTTTTATATATGTGAATTAGGCTATAATAGAATTCCACAAAAAAAAAAGAACTGAAAGTCTCTTAGCAAAATTTATATTTCTTTTAATATTTGATATTTAATAATTCTAAGATTGATTTTAGAAGTGTGATATTAATGATTTTACTAGGTAATTTTGCGTGCAAGTTTCATTAGTTTCATAAGAGAAGCGGTTCCCTGTAAAGGTGGTTTTGGAACACAGCTCACCTTCATTCAGTTTTATAATTTATCTTTTGGAACTGACTCAGTGAAAGTTATCATGATCACACCTTAAGAGGAAGAATTTTTCTTCTGATTTACACTGAATGAATGAACATTAGCTAGCTCTTCAAGATAGGGTCTTAATTATTCTCTTGTTTGACCTTTGCCTGTAACATTTGGTTTGAGTTGTGTTCTTCTCTTTGACTTTAAGATTCAACCACTGGCAGGAGCCTTATTTAATCTTTCTATTGAGCTGTTTCATCTCCTTGAATAGGGCATAAACCTATTCATCAACCTATCTTTCATATGGGCATGCTGTTCTGGAATACTATTAAGATTGAGTGCATTGTGGCAGGGTGCATTCCATTTAAAAAGCAATGTAATATGTTTCAGTGTGATTAAGAACAAGAGTGTTACAAGTGCAATATATAGTAAAATCATAACACTCAAGGGCTTTTTACATAATGTGCTATTCCTAATGCGCAAACAGTTGATTTAATTTTTTACTTTAGCTTTCTGAGAGCATGGTGTTTCTCATAAATGCTGCCAGTATGTTCTGATCTTTCATTCCTTAATACTTGAGTTGGTACGCTGCTATAACTAAATTATATCAAGTTCCTGAGGAATCAAATTTCTAGTTTGATTTATACACGTAAAACAGGGTCCTACTCAGTGGATTTAATCTGACTTCCTAATTGAAATGGAAACAAGAAGATGAAAATCTAATTTATAGAAAAAAAAATTTTTTTTTGATATGGGGCAGCCTCTGTTAAGGAAATTAAATATTCATTTATTTCTTGGTCTAATAAAAATAAACTTCTCCATTAAGAAAGAGGCTTTTCCAGGAGACATTTTTTTAAAAATTTGTGTGATTTCAATTCTCTGTTTTGGTTTTCTTGTTCTTTTGTTTGTTTTGTTCTAGTTTCCTGATTGTGTCATGGCAGATGAGGTGTTTAACCAGTGGATAGTTTGTGTTTAAAGCACTGATACTAAAGAGGACAGTGCAGTTGCCTTCAGGTTCACATAGAAGTCGCACATTAGGACTTGTCATTGGAATACTAGAATTTTAAAAGTGGAAGCCACCTCTGAAGTGGAATGGCTCTTTATGTGACTGAGAAGGTCATGAGTGAGTGGTCAGAGGGACTCTCCAAAGGTCATATGGTGAGGTTGTGGTAGAAATGGCACCGGAATCATGCCTCTTGATTCCTTGCCAGTTTTTCTTTGGCTACATCACAGTGCTCAAATACAGATTACATTTGTATTTTCTTTTCTTTTTCCCTCTCCCCCTCCCTCCCTTCCTTTCTTTTAGATTTTATTTATTTATTTGACAAAGAGAGCGTGCACAAGCTGGGGGAGCAGCAGGCAGAGGGAGAGGGAGAAGCAGGCTCCCCGTGGAGCAGGGAGCCTGAAGTGGGGATCCATTCCAAGATCCTGGGATCATGACCTGAGCTGAACGAAGGCAGACACTTAACCAACTGAGCCATTCAGGCGCCCCTCCATTTGTATTTTCTGTTTGTTTATTTAATCATAGTATCTTTGTGTTGCTGTTTTGTAATACACAACCTTGGAAGCTTTATTTACTGCTTTTTTTCCCCCACAGTATGTCCTAACTAGAGCTTTATGAGTTTGAAGAGGGCAGACATCATAGACCGACTGGTACTACTTTTAGTGGTGGATTGAGCTGAAAGAATTCCAAAAAGAAGAATATTTTCTTTTTTTAAATTTATCCTTGTTGAGAATCTCTAAGGCCGACAATAAAACCAGGTCTAAGAATGTTTAGTTAAACTGGTTGTAAATATGTTTATTTTACATGTAAATATGTATATTTAAATTATATTTGGTTTTTTTTGGGGGGGGGGCAGATTTTTGCAACAGTCCAAAATAAGTTCTCTAATGTTTATAGTTTGAATTTGATTGCTGTTAGATAACTGGATGATTTCTAGTTTCCAGAAAGTGTCTGTAGCTTTATAGGGATTATCTCATTTATGTCTTTAGCTGGATGGTCTCTTTTTTTTTTTTTTTAATTTATTTATTTATTTATTTGTTTATTTACAGCATAACAGTGTTCATTGTTTTGGCATCACACCCAGTGCTCCATGCAGTACGTGCCCTCCCTATTACCCACCACCTGGTTCCTCAACCTCCCACCCCCTCTAGCTGGATGGTCTCTTAAAGTTTAAGGAGCTGTATGATGTAGGTAATTGTGTTAGCTCCATTTTTATAACCAGGGGAACACAGTGTGTTATGTGAGGATCCAAGGTGGGATCTGAACCAAGGGCTTCTTGTTAAAAGCTCTAGTTGACCATTAAGCTCTGCCTCCACATTACAGACAATTTCCTCTTCCACAAACTCTGCTGTTGTGAAACTAAATTTGGTTTAAGTTAGTAAACACTTTTATGATTCATACACTAAGCTTCCTCCTCTTTCTTCATACTCCATCCAAATTTTCCTCACTTTCCATTCTCCTTGGTTTATTTGGAGAAATTGTTCGTGTGCCTTGTGCATTATTTGGATACCTTCTTTCTGTTCTCAAAAGAGTAAGTGATTCTCTCTTATTTCCAAATGAGATTAAAGCTGCTAGTCATTGGCTCTCAAATTCTTTACCAATATCCAGTGTTTTTTTCTTTTTAACCTTCCCCTTAGCAAACTGTGTTTATTGAGTATCTCAAGATCGAAAGGAACCATGAGGAAATACTAATTCAGTTACTCATCTAGTGGGAGGGTGTCTCATGCACTCCAGTTTGTACTTTAATCTTTTCCCCATAAGCTTTTCCTAGAATCACTCCCACTCATTACAGTGTTCTTTTCTTCCTGGTTTTGGGGGGCACTGTCATACCTGCTTTCTTTAGACAAGCCAAAATTAAACCAATGACTAACTCTCTCTGCTGCTCCCTGATTTGTCCCCTAAGCTTTTCAGTTTGTGAGTTCTTATCTAGAATTCTGGCTATTAATAGTTTTTGTGTTGGTTCTGATTTCTCTTTCATTTATATTTATACTGTTTCCTCCTCTAAGTAATTCCTGGGTTTCAGAGACCATGAGAGGTACCATGGAGTTAGCACTGCATTTGTTAATCAGAAGGTATTTTGTAAAATTTGACCTACAAAGAAAAGTAGGAGCTGTTTTTCTCCTGTTCCTATCTCTTTCTGTTTGGCCCAAAGACATGTTAGAGCTACAGATCAAACTGAGAAATCAATGTAGCCCACTTTCATAGTCAGTGTAGGCAGAAAATAGTAGATCACTACCATGGATCATAGGAGCAAGCAAAAAAACCCCCAAAAAACAAAACAAAACTCTAAAAGATTTACTTTAATGATATAGGTTAATTTTTATAATGTACTTTTGAACATTAATATCAGATTTTATGTTTGCACTTACTTTTTTTTTTTTCCCTCTCACATAATCCAAAGGAGCCTAATACTATATCTAAAACTCAGGATTGCTCCTTAGACTGTTTAAATTTTCATTATTTGGATCAAACACCTTATTGCTTTTGTGAAAGCAATAGACACTACAGGGCTGTAGGGTTTCCTGGAACATAGTTCGAAAATTCTTGCCTTAGAAGGGTGGTGATGGAAAATTTCCCTGGTTTATTTGAGGAGATTGAAAGGTTGTCAGGCTAAACAGGAACCACATTCCTGTATGCCCAAGGCTTAAACCATTGCTGCCATATGAGCTTCACCCTCATTCTGTCTTCATTTGTAGTATCTAATGGAGCTTAAATCAATTAAGGTACTTAGGATAGGCTCTCTCTGTGCCAAATGCTAAATCGAAGAAACAGAGTAGAGTCCACAAGATGTCGGAAAGAAATCTTGTCCCTAACCCTTCCTCCAAAGTTAAAACAATTTTTGCTCCTTCCCTGGATGTACTCGTTTTCCTACTGAAAGGGATAAAGTAAAAATTAATTAGCAAGTATGAATTTAGCAAGTATTGAAAACGGAATTGTATGCTGTACAAGAAATCGGGGCAATGCATTTTAAAGTGTCTCTTACACACTGTACACTTATTGAAAGGACATTTTTATTTTAGTTAAGGTATTCCTTTCAAATGAGTGTCTGTGTGTTTGAGAAGATTTTAAGTTATTTCGAATGGCATCACTCTTGTGTTCTTCATTTCTCTCCTGGCTCGTGTGATTGTTTTCCTTGTAGCACAGGTTTCTCCTTGAGTAGACAGCTTCTCATTTGTGATCTTTCTTTTTCTCAAGCTGCATTTAAAACCCATGACTTTTTAAGGCTGGTGGTCCTTAATCTGGATACTTCCTTTTGTACTGTGTTTAAGAACTCTGAGATTTCAAGAAGAGATTAAAAAATACATATATATGTCACTTAAGATTAAGTTACACAATTCCCAAGAATGATACCTGCCTATAAAACCTTCACAAATGAAGACTCATAATGAAGATTTTATAAGTAGATACATTGTTTTCTTGGGAGTTTGTAGCATTGGAAGAATGTAAGATTGGAGAAAGGAGGTTGTGAAATCAGAATAGCCAAGCCTGTGTGAGTATTAAATGGTGAATTCAGGCTGGAAGAGAAGTTCAAGCAGGTGATGCTCAGGAAGGAGGAAGTGCCTTTGCCTCAGTTAGAAAATCCAGGTGAGGGGCTAAGCAGCCCTGGGGGCTAATGTATGGACAGACTTTCCTTAGGTTGTTTTCGTATCTTCCTCTGTAAGCAGCATACAAAGGGCTTGTTTCTTGCCCATCCAGCACAGGTCTCAGCTTCACTGTCACCTTACTGAGTATTAATGTAAATGAAAAGGAGCTCTCTATTCTCCTTAAATGAGCCTGCTTCCTCTCCACTGTAGCGCTAATACTCAGTACTTTATCAGTATTTTCTTGATGCGTCTTCTCTCTTTCCCCCTTGTCCAGCTTGTCTCTCATCAGTGGATGTTAGTTTAATATGTGCTCACTACTCTGTCTTGTCTCCAGCATAGAATCTCTACTCAGATGACAGTGTCTCTGACTAGATTGTCATCTGCTCGAGGGCAAGAATTCCACCTTATCTTTGTAGCCCTAGGATTATATGGTCCCCGTTAGCTTGAATTAATTAGGCTAATATTGAGGGAAAAAAAATGAATTACTATGAATGAGAAAATAGGATAATTTTATAAGTGAAGACATTACATCCCCCCCACCCCATTTATTTATTAGAGAGGGAGTGAGTGAGTGTGGGGTTGGGGGTGGGAGGGCAGAGGGAGAATCTCAGGCACACTCCCTGTTGAATGCAGAGCCAGACACACATGGGGCTTGATCTCATGACCCTGAGATCTTGACCTGATCTGAATGAAACCAAGAGCCGGATGTTCAACCAACAGAGCCACCCAGGCGTCTCCTTTTTTTCCGCCTTTAAATAAAAAGCAGCACCAAGCTTAGTGACAGCTGAGCCAAGTATAAAACATGGGTAAAACTGGATAAAACTTCGATGTCGGAGGCTGTCCCAAGGGTTGTTTACTTCTGCTACATCCAGAAGTCACGAGGTGATTATTTTAGGAAATGTGATTCTTCAATAGCTCCTTAGATATTTGGTTAAATAATAAAAAGTCATAGAGGGGAAATTCTGTTTCTGATGGCCAGCTTTTTGATGTGGTAATACACACTGAAATGAAGATGCTTCTGCTACATATTGAGAGATTCTTAGTTACTTTTTTTTTTTTTTAAGATTTTTTAATTTATTTATTTGACAGACAGAGATCACAGGTAGGCAGAGAGGCAGCCAGGGAGAGAGGAAGGGAAGCAGGCTCCCTGCTGAGCAGAGAGCCCGATGCGGGGCTCGATCCCAGGACCCTGGGATCATGACCTGAGCCGCAGGCAGAGGCTTTATCCCACTGAGCCACCCAGGCGCCCCTCTTAGTTACTTTTTAAGAAGACCATTTTCCATGTGCTAATGTTGCTTTTCGAGATGGACCTTCTGAAATATGGTATTCTGAAAAATATTTTGTCCAAGGTTTGACTTTAAACTTTAAAAAAAAAAAGATTGATTTATTTGAGAGAGTGCACACACACATGCATGTGTGCTCGGGTCTGGTGGGGGAGGGGCAAAGGGAGAGGGTGAGAGTCTCAAGCAGACTCCATGGTCAGCACAGAGCCTAATGTGGGGCTCAATTTCACCGCTAAGATCCTGACCTGAGCTGAAACCAAGAGTTGGATACTTCCGCTACGCACCAGCCCAGGTGTGCCCAAGGTTTAACTTTAAAAATGATGGCTATCTTTGAGAAAGAAATCTTAAGATTTTTCCGTTTGACTAATTCTCAACGAAAGAATTACATTTGTCCTAAGGTACAGTTTCTTTAAAGATATACTCTTGCTATTTTCTGTCAAATTAGCATGGAAATATATTTCCACTAGGCCACTTTTTGAAGCAGTGCTGTATACTGAGTTATCGCAAGGCAAGTTGGCAGAAGTACTATCAATTTTAGTGAAAGATGTGAGACTGAGTATTTGTATTTAGTATTTCCTAACAATTCATAATGTTGTCTAGTTTGGGGCAACTTTTGTATTTTGTTGGCTCATTTGTTATATGGCATTCCTTGAAGATCATGAGGGGAGTCTTGTTTTAGTATCAAGTTATATTCTCTACAGGTGAAATGTTTTGAATTAATCTCCATTAGATGGGCTCTTGCTAACTGTAATGATGTAATGGCTCTGAAAGCTAAAAATGTGCATATATTTTTTAAAAAATCCTCCCCTTTTTCCCCCTCTGGAGAGAGAGGCTAGGAATATTCGAAGTCTTTAAGTAAAGATTCCAAGTTACTAACAAATGAAGTCACTTTTATGTTCACCATTAAGGTTTTTTCAACATGGCCAATTTGGAGTCTTAAATTCCTTTTCCAAATCTAGGAGTTTTCTGTGATATTTCACAATTACTGATCCCTCTTTTGTATGTGTAATCCACTTCTTGCCCACCTGGGCTTTCCGAGTATGTGTGGTGTGAGGTTCTCCATACAGGTATAAACTTGATCCATATTATCCATGTTTTCTTCATCATTTTCTGTGTTTCCACGTAGAGTGACTGCTGAATTACGCCGTTGATCTTTCCTAATGCCTTCGCTCATACTTTCCTACCATCCAGGCCTTTCTTCTCAACTGCCAAGCTTGTTCCATCTCTTCCTTTGAAGTTCATACTAAAGTTATATTCCATTGACCCAACTCCATTTCATAAGTGATGGGCTGGGTTCAGAGATGAGAAGTGGCTGGAGGCCCAGCTGTAGCTCTTGGGAAGCATAGAATGAAATGGAGGTGAGGATGGAGCTTGCTAATAGCATTTATAATAGACTAGGTAATAGGATCAAGGAGAAGAGAGGGTTAACCCAGAAGAGGGAATCTACCAGTGTTGTTTTGCGATATTGGCAGAGGGCTCTCTGGAGGAGGTGGTATTTGAGTCGGTCCTTGAGTGGTAAATCCGAAAGAGGCGAATCCACCTAACTCAGTCTCGTAACTGTATCTCGCTGGTTTCTTAAAAGTTCGTTAAAGTTAATTGGACATTTGTGTGGCCACAGTTCTTTCTTGTGTATGAAGCAATTAGGTTTTTAGAATTGCTTTTGAATTAAAAAAAAACAAACCAAAAACAAACAAACAAAAAACAACCAACAACAACCACAACAAGGTAAAAACCTCAACAACTGAATTCTTTTCCTCTCTGGGGCTCAGTCTCCAATCTGCAAAATGGGAGGATTGAACAAAATAACTTCCAGCTGAAGTCCAAGGCAGCATCTAAGTTAATTTCCAATGTAGTTAACTTTGTCCGTGGAAACTAATTTCCTCCATATATAAATAGAGCATCCTTATGTCAAGGTTAAGTTAGAGCATGTGAAAAACTCTTTGAAAAGTAGATGATTCTTATTTATTTTTTAAAAGATTTTATGTACTTGGGGCACCTGGGTGGCTCAGTGGGTTAAGCCTCTGCCTTCGGCTCAGGTCAAGATCTCAGGGTCCTGGAATCGAGCCCCGCATCAGGCTCTCTGTTCAGCGGGAAGCCTGCTTTCCCCCCTCTCTGTCTGCCCCTCTGCCTACTTGTGATCCCTCTCTGTCAAATAAGAAAAGAAAAAAAAAAAAAAAGAAATACCTGTTTTGAAATGGGCTGAATAGTGCTCGCTTCGGCAGCACATATACTGAAACGGGCTTATACTGAAACGGGCTGAATAGAAATCGTGGTGGAACCTTTTTGTGTGAGCACTATGTGCGTGTGTGCTTATAAAAACAAAAACAAAACCCAACTGTTGATTTTTGTTCTTTTCAAAATGTCACGAGCGTAAAGGCTATGGTGCTCAATGGCAGTGAGGTGCTCAGACTGCTGGGTGCTAGTTCTAGACTTCTTAATGCTCCCGCAGGACCACTGAGGGCAGAGTCATGGGCTAGGCAGCCCCCTCCCTGTTGCACTGCTCTTGGGGGGCTGTGAAATGGCAGAACTCAAGACAGAAGAGAAGGAGGCCAAAATGCTCAAACTGGAAGGGACGTTCAGCACAAAGCATTGGTAATAACCGGTCTATATAGAGAGTTTGGTGTGTTTCCTTCCTGAAGGGCTCTGCACAGTAAATAAAGTAAAGCCAGTAATTATCAATGGTCAGCTGGGCCGTGTCCTGAAAAAAAGTATTCAGATGGGCATGAATTGTAGTGTCTAAGCAAACAGACTGGGGAGGAGTCCACCAGCTCTTTTCTCGAGGATTAGGGGAAAAAATGATTGCCCAGTGATAGTTTTTTAAAGCTTTAAGGAGTGTATTATGAATTTGTAAGAGCTTCTTTTCTTTTTCTTTTTTTTGTGCCAAACAATGGAATGTTCTAATTAAGTTCATTTATTGTGTTTGTATATGGACTGTATAATAATAGCACAAATTTAGTTATTCATCTAAGGAGCACTTATTTCCCTGTACCAAGCACAGGTGTTTGTTTTGTTTTGTTTTGAAGCCTTTTTCTCCTAAATGAAGAATATTAAAAATCTCAGGTATAAGATTTTTAACTTACTACACGTTAACCAAAATATGACCTTTCCCCCCTTCATGTTTTTTTCTTCCTTGTGTTCATTTTTTGCTCAACTTAAGTAGATTAATGGTCAATGTATGTAGCTAGCATTGTACTGCGTATGTATATGGGGAGTGTGCCTACTTTTGAGAAGGTATTTTAGGGAAAAAACACAATTACTCATTATATACACACACTTTGGGCTGTTCCTCTCAGGCATGAGTGTTGTGTGCTGGTAGACCTTCATGATACATGTGATTACTTGGAAAGAGAACGTTTTGGAAATGTCTCCTAGTTAGAGCCTTGGAAGACATGAGCAGAAGTGTGTGGAAGGGGACGAGAGGGAGAGGGACGTTGTTTCTGGCTGTATAATGTTAGTTTCAGAATGACAATGGGAATCTTCTGGCTCAATTTGTTTACTCAGTTTCTCTAAGTTTGGTACTGTCAGATTAAAACGTTCCAGGTTGGGTAGTCAGCTTTCAAGAGAAGGCTCCTCAGTGACCACACTCCTTATTACCTCTCCTCCTCCCCCGCCCCGCCCCACCTTTTTTTTTTAAAGTTCATATTAATTGTAGGAAGTGGGAGTTTGGAGAAGAATTTGAGGGCTCCCGGAAAGCAACTTCTTTAGCAAAGGTAAATCAGTGAAGGATGGCGTATCTCTTCAAAAAATACAATTCAACAAACATTTGTTGCTTTGCTTGGCTCAGTGTTAGTGTCGGCAGTTACAGATAGGAGTAATAGTGGGGTTGCTGACCTCAAGGGGGCTCAGTCTAGTGGAGGAGGCTGAGAGGTGAGTGAGTGTTATCTTGCCAGTCTGATAAATGCACCAGCCTGATAAGTGCAACACGAGAAGCTTGGAAGGGGAGCAAGGGAGACATTCTCAAAGAGCTAGCATCTGGGCTGGATTTTGACAGGAGTGAGAGCTTCCAGTGATTTCTGTCGATTCAATTTGCATAGTTTAAAGAATGGATGTTAATCCTCCCACTTTACTGTCACCTAAAAAAATTTGATGGCATTCCAAAGATGAATGTCCCTTTAATAACTTCTGAAAGTTTTATTACATAGATTTTAAGATTATCTGATTCTTGAACAATTGAGAGGAAGAATGAGTTGAAGGGTTTAGGATGCTTTAGATAGTATGAAGGTGACCCAGTGGCCAGTGATGATGAGCAGGGATTCTTAATGAAGAAGTGTTGCTGAGTGACACAAGGAGGTCCCAGAGGAGGTCCTGTTAGTTTAACAATAATTGCTTTATGTCTAATCTACTGTCCCTGGCTAAAATGTTTCTTGGTTTGAACTCCTATTTTCTTTTTAAGCACTAGGTTAGGAACTCATGTTCATGTTTTAGGTTATAAGATACTTGAATAAATAAACTTCTTGCCCTAATTTGGCTTTCTTCATATTGGGACTGTAAGTTTATATTTGTATTGCTACAGATTTTCTGGCATATTTAGTGTGTATAAAATGTTTCTATTGTTTGCTTCTATTTAAGAAGTTCTAATTAAGAACTCAAGGTGCTCTACAGACATCGTTTATTGTTATTTGTGAAAATACTGCATTTAAAAATAATTGAGGTATGCATTGATAAACAGTTTCTTATAAACCAGACTTTTAGGGAATATTAATATATAACAAATTATTTCCTTTAGAGGGTGGAGAAAAAAATCTCAAACTTTCAACCAGAAGATGTGCTCAGTAACAGCTGTTTCCTATAATAGAAGCAATTTGCATGTAGAATAGAGAAAATGAATTCAACAACAGGGAGTATAGAGGAACAGCTATAACTTCCCTGGCATGTACAGCAGCCCACAGAATAAACTTCCTTCAAATGACATTGGCACGATTAATCCCCAACGACCTGGACACTGAAACTGTTGTGTGGCAGAGAGGCTTTGCAGTCTGGAAATGTCTTGGGTGTAATACGAGCCTTCTGTTTGGCGTGAGGTGGGGAGTGCTCAGTACTTTTGGTGGCATACCCCCTCCCAGGGGTCCAGGATATTTGAATATTCATGACAGGTTGGCAGGTGGTTAGTGCATGCAGGACTGAAGCTACTCTGAGTTGTTTTTCTTTTTCTTTCTTTCCTTTTTTTTTTTTTAAGATTTTATTTATTTGTTTGACAGAAAGAGAGAGAGAGATCACAAGTAGGCAGAGAGGCAGGCAGAGAGAGGCAGGGAAGCAGGCTCCCTGCCGAGCAGAGAGCCTGATGCGGGATTGGATCTCAGGACCCTAAGACCATGACCTGAGCCGAAGGCAGAGGCTTAACCCATTGAGCCACCCTCCTTTTAAATTAGAGACACTTGTAAGGTCAGGTGAGATTCCTTATTCCTGATTGACTTCTGATGTCCGTTTGGGGAAGCGTTCCTGCGGTTGGTCAAAGGAGATGTCCAAGTGTTAAAATCCCATCTTTGGTATACCTCTTTATAACCGTAGTTTTACTTGCGGAGTGTCTAACCAGCTTTCAGGTACATCATCACCATTGTCTAGAAGAAAAATAACTTATACTTGAATTTCTACACAAAAATAGTCTTCTTGCATCTGACGGCCATGCTTACAGTTGGGTATATGGTACTCTCTTTCTCTCAGAGAGAGAGGGAGAGGGAGAGAGAATCTTAAGCAGGCCCCATGCCCAGTGCAGGGTTGGACGTGGGGCTCTATCTCACAAGCCTGAGATCATGACCTGAGCTGAAACCAAGAGTCAGACACTTAACTGACTGAGCCACCCAGGGGCCCCCGATGGTGTTCTCTTTTTTAAAGGGGAAAAAAATGGAAGCTGTCTGGAGAATTCTTAGCCCAGGGGCCATGGACCTGAGTCTTACCAAAAAATCCAGGGCTTTACTTGCTTCCTTCTTTACATTTTCATCTGAAAAGCTTATATGACATTTGGGTGTTTCATGGATTAGGTTTCCTGCCTCACTTCAGTCACTTTTTGAGAACTTAACGTGTGCTAGGATCTGTGCTGTGTCTTATATGTACATTATCCTGTTGAATCCTTACACTGGAGGAGAATCCAATGTGCGGAGAATTGGAGTAACTCAGTAACCACAGGTAGCCTGGTTAGTCTGAGGTAGAGCCCGGATTGGCACGCACGTGTGCCTGAGCCCTTGACACTTGATGCTCAGTATCTTCCTGAGGTAAACATTTCTGTCCTTGAATACTGGAAGGAAATTACAGATGAAATGCCTGAATATATGGTAATGGGGAAATTTGTTGAGTGTCCAATCCCTGATTCAGACAGTGAATGCTTTAGGAGGGTCAAAGGAGAAGAGATGATAGTACTTTCCGGTCTGGAAAGGGCGCAAAATTTGTGATGAAATGTGAATTTGAACTAGGAGAGAATACTAACAGTAGTATCAATGTGTGATGGAAGGAACTATAGGAGGATGGGTCACAGTTGGGAAATGCTGGGCATATTTGGGGTGGGGGGAGTTGGTGCACTTGAATGTAGCACAGAAGAATTGATGGGTGACGAAAGAGGAAGGCTGAAAGGTATACTGGAGCCCTGCTGCAGAGGACTTGAGCTGCCACATAGAGGACGGTGTCACCTTGATGTTCAGCATCTACATTTTTACTTCTTTGTGATACTATCAAATGAAGTCTTAACTAGAATAATTTCAGTTGGCTTGTGGTTTTGATTTAATCGAGAGTCTCATGGTATGAAATCATATTTAGCTTCTTGAGGGTGTCTCTTATTTCCTAAGAACTGGCCTAAATAGTCTTGCCTGATTCTTTTTTGAGGGGGAGGAGGATTGGGGATAGTGACATTATGGGCACCAGTAATACTGGAAGAGTCCAGATTTGGGATTTCATAAGGAAGGAGGATGTCATGGCACTTTTGGGCATAGAAATCAGGGTATCTCCAAAAAGTGAAAGGTGTAAGGATGGGGTAATTTACATCAAAGACCTGACATAGATAGTACTTTTGTTAGGAAACTTTCAAGCTTTGGATGGTAGGAGCTGTCCTCAGTTTCCCTAAAGCTTTGGGGCAGGATGACAACTGCAGTCAAGTTATGAATGATCATGGTTGACTGCGATGAGATGCCTCCATCAAGATTTTAACAAATAGCTCACAGATCTGCTTTACCTAGGAAAATTATTGTAGATTCTGGGGAAGTAAAGACTAGATCAGAGATGCACATGGGGATTTAGTAAAGGGTGTGAGAATGGAGCATGATCTAGATAGTAGACTGGGTGTTTTTTTGTTTTGTTTTGTTTTCAAAAGATTGTCTTTCTGTCTTTTATTCTCCTCTCACCCGTTTTCTCTTTTTAATGTTGCAGTGTGCAAAGATCCACCTTACAAAGTAGAAGAATCTGGGTATGCTGGTTTCATTTTGCCAATTGAGGTTTATTTTAAAAACAAGGTATGTAATCTTTACCCATTAATCTTTCAGTGGAAGATCCTCCATTAAACAGATGATGTTTAAAGTAATTTTGATTCATACACACTTCTATCACTAGATTACTTGAAAATAAAAGCTAAATTTGTCTTCTAGGAATTTTGGCTATTATTACCCTTAATTATAGAGGAAGTGGCTAAAAAGGATAATTTCAATTATGTGAAGCCAGGTTATATGAAATTCATTAAACTTTCTTTTTTAAGAGAAGAATGATTAACATTTGAAGAAAATTAATATATGTTTGTAAAACAGAAAAGAGAAATTAGGGTTTTTTTTCAGTGAAATGCTGCTTTTCTCGTTTTCATATTTTTAGAATTTTAGACACTTGGAAAAAATAATCTCTCATTTATCTTTAGCTGCCACACACAGAGCATAATATATCATTATATCAACTTGACATAGATTCTACTGGATTTAAAAATATATATGTAGCAAAACACACAGACTATATAATACTACAAATTGCTCAACCTCTGTGGGGTTCACTTTTCTTATTTATAAAATGGGGATGGATAAGAGTATCTACCTCATAAGGGGACTAGGAAGATTAGATGCAGTGTGTTTGTATAGAATATTTAGAATAATGCTTCATGTATAAGTAAGCACTTGGTAGATACCTTTCTCAGTAATACCACTGAAATGTTCATGTTTTTTATCAAATCAGAATTCGTTGGGATACATTATGTCTGCTCATGTAATATGCCTTCGCATTGATGTATTGATTTGTTTTTTCTTTTCATTTCAATTTGGATTTCCCTAAACTGGCTTTTAGCATTTTTTATTTGAGAAATTGATACATAATTTGTGTATCATCAAATTCGTTTTTTAAAAGTGTGCAGTTCTTTGGGTTTTAGCGTATTGTGCAAAAATCACCACTAATTTTATGACTTTCTTAGGATTTTCACCAACCCATAGTGAAACTCTGTACCTATTAGCAGTATCTCATTCCGCCCATCTCCCGCCCCCGGCAATGATTAATCTACTTCCTTTCTCGATGTAATTTCCTATTCTGGTGATTTCATGTAAATGTGTGGCCTCCTGTGCCTGGCTTCTTTCACTTAATATGTCTTTGAGGTTTACCACATTATAGGATGCATTGATATGCTTACTATTTTTTTTTTTAATAACAGAATAACATCCCATTGTATAAATATACCACATTTTGTTCATCAGTTCATAATTTGCTTAACATTTGACTTTCTCCTATCTTTGGCTACTATGAATAATGCTGTTGTGACTATTCATACATAAGTTTTTGGACATATGTTTTCAAATCTCCTGGGTATACACCTAGGTGGAGTGGTTGGGTCATACGGTAACTCTGTTTCACTTTTTGAAGAACTGCCAGCTGTTTTCCAAAATGACTGTACTATTTTACATTCCCATCAGCAGTGGTGGGGAAGGATCCAATTTCTCCACATCCTGGAAAACACTTGTCATTTTCCATTTTTAAAATTATAGTTATTGTGGTACATGTTTTGATATGTATTTGCCTGATGACTTATGGTTTTGAACATCTTTTTCATATGCTTGTTGTCCATTTGTTTATTTTCTTCGGAGAAATGACTCTTTAAATCTTTTGCCCATTTTTTTAATGTATTGATTTTCAATTAAAGTGGTTGTATTTATGGGACGGTTCAAGAGCTTTTCTTTCCACCATCCCTGTTTTCAATATTCTAGAACTTTATTATTTTTTTTTTATTTTTTATAGATCTTATTTATTTGACAGAGAGAAGGGGAGAGCACAAGCAGGGGGAGCCGCAGGTAGAGGGAGAGGGAGAAACAGGTTCCTTGCTGAGCCCGGGCCCGATCCCAGGGCCTCCTGATCCCAGGACCCAGGGATTATGACTTGAGCCGAAGGCAGTCCTTAACCGACAGAGTCACCCAGGTGCCCCTCAGTATTCTAGAAGTTTAATTAATAAAGATCATGTGGTGCCTTTCTTCCCTCTTGTCACACATCCAGTGTTTTATTTCATCTAGGCATTAGGAAGAGTCTAGCCTTTCAAGCCAGAAAATGTGTTGTTCTAAAGTAATTAGGGACTAGACAGTTACGATCTCTTGTGGGAGGCTCGTAATGGCTGTACAGTTCTGTTCCCGTCTCCTTAAGTCAATTGAACATTGCATTGGCTTCAGTTTGAAAATAATGCTGTAGTGAAGTATCTTCTCTCCTTTTTTTTTTTTTAACCTTTTCTAGTCATTTTTACAGGCTATCTTTTCAACAAAAAAATTTATTTTCTGAATTACCCAATTTCCTTTTTTACAGAAATCACCAGAATCTCCCTAACACCACACATACGTACATGTACACACACACACACACACACACACACACACACACACACACACGGGTTCAGTCTTCTCGGCACTTTGTAGTCATGCCTATGATTCATCTTATTGACTCAGTTTGTGAGGAATTGTAGTTTACTAAAAAATGAAGGAAGAAGGAAGAAAGCATCTCATGCTTTCCATGAGATGGAAAGCAGTCATTTCTTTGGGGCCATTATGAAATAGACACTTGAGCTGAACACCGTTGAATAGATTTTCTGTTTAGCATCCATATTAGCTTACTTCAGTTTTCTGGGTTTAGATTGTCTTTAAGATTTTACACGTAATAATAATTGCTGTTTTTATAGGTACACAATGAGACATCTATATTTCAGTGTTTGTGATATGAAAAAGTGGGCTGTATCTAATTGGTCCTGTATAGAGATGTGGATCCCTAAATGGTGGGTTAGGAATACACAAAATGCTGTATAGCAGTTAATGTAGCAACATGGATAAGTCTCAAAAACAAGAATCATGACAACTTAAAAGTTACAGAAGTATATGGTTATGATGCCATTTTTATATGTTTTTATAAGCCACTGAAGCTGAGAATAAATAATGTTCTAGAAATACACATACGTAGCGCAAGAGTGTGAATTGAAATGACAGCACGGGAACTAAGTAGCATTGGTTACTGGGAAGGAGCCATAGAGCAGCTTATATTTATAAAATTGTATCCTTTAGGGGCTCCTGGGTGGCTCAGACAGTTAAGGGTCTGCCTTCAGCTCAGGTCATGATCCCTGGGTCCTGGGATAGAGCCCCCCCCCCCCCCCCATCAGATTCTCAGCTGGGAGCCTGCTTCTCTCTCCCTGGCTCTCCCCCTGCTTGTGCTTTCTCTCTCCCTTGCTCTCTTTCTCAAGTAAATAAAATCTTCAAAAAATAAAATAAAATTGTATCCTTTGAGGAAAAGGTAAACAGTGAAAATGTTAACATCTGTTTAATCTCAGTGGAGGGTACATGGGTGTAGTATTTAAAGTTCTTTTCTGTATGTTATTAATTTTTTAATTAGAATTTATTGCTTTGTCATCTCTTTTCATTTACCTTGGAGTTATTTTATTTTATTTGTTGTTGTTTTTTTTAAAGATTTTATTTATTTGTTTGACAGATAGAGATCATAAGTAGGCAGAGAGGCAGACAGAGAGGAGGAAGCAGTCTCCCTGCCAAGCAGAGAGCCCGATGCAGGGCTGGATCCCAGGACCCTAGGATCATGACCTGAGCCGAAGGCCAAGGCTTTAACTCACTGAGCCACCCAGGCGCCCCGTTGTTTTTTTAACAAACCAAAGTTTTGCTGTATTCTCTGAACCAGATACATTTCTCTTCTTACTGAAATGATCTGTGGGTAAAAATTTAGGAGTCTGGGCTCTTCCTCCAGAATGTACATTTTATTTCTTTTGAGTCTTTATCATTTTATTCACCCCTGGAGTTGCTTCAGCTCTGTCTCAAAGAATGAACATCCATTGCAGTAATGGTTTATGAAAAGTATTCTTCAGAGTTTTCAGAGGAGATGAGAGAAAGCTGCAGAAAGACCCCCATGTGATCTTGAGGAGAGTCCTACTTACTACTGTATACTAAGGGTGATATCATCCTGTCCTCGGGTCCATCTCCATCCTTCTGCTTTCCCTGCTTCTAAATAAGCCTGTTTTCAGTTTTGCTCATTTATTTGAGAGGTTAGACTCATTACCCCAAAAGGGGAGGTAGTCTGTAGTGCTGCTTTTCCATTCGTGTATGTTTATTCTATCTTGTTTTGCATTTGTGTTCAACAGAACAGGCTTCTCTATGAGAATGATGAGTGTTGCAGAAATTTTAAACCAGTAGGCCCACTGAAGTGTACTTAAATGTAGCATTTTAGATTGAAAGGATATCCTGCTTCTCTCTTTCGTTCTGTCCTTAGAGAAGGTACCTGAGTAAATGTCAAGGACTGAAGCGGAATGAGAGGGACAGTTTGATATTGCCAAAACAGATTTCCACCTCGAGGCGGAAATGTATTAGCTGCGTATATAGAATAGAAGCATACTTCTTTGCAGTTTGAGAAGACTCTTTCCTAAGGAGCATAGATTGACATAATATTGAAGTCTGCCCCTCCAAGAAGGAGATCATTTGGCTAGAACACAAGGTTTGTGAGTATGCTTTCCTTACTCAAAAGAAAAATCTTTAAAAGAAAATTGCACTCAGGATTCATAGAAAGATAGTCATTCTCTGTGGTCCTTACCGTTAGTTTTATGGAAACGTGTTTTTTCTTTTTTTAAATATATATATTTAAGGGTTGTAAAGGGATATTGTTATTCATTCTTTTCCTGCTGGTAATGATTTATATACATCAATACGTTTTTATTTTTAAAAAAGTATGCAGGAGTATATATATTTTATTTTTTTTAAAGATTTTATTTATTTATTTGACAGACAGAGATCACAAGTAGGCAGAGAGGCAGGCAGAGAGAGAGGGGGAAGCAGGCTCCCCGCTGAGCAGAGAGCCCGATGTGGGGCTCGATCCCAGGACCCTGAGACCATGACCTGAGCCGAAGGCAGAGGCTTAACCCACTGAGCCACCCAGGCCCCCCAGGAGTATATATATTTTAAAGATTTTATTTATTCATTTGGGAAAGAGAAAGAAAGCACAGAGGGTAAGTGAGAGGGAAAAGCAGACTCCCCGCCGAGCACAGAGCCAGACACGGGGCTCGATCTTGGTATCCCCAAGATCACAACCTGAGCTAAAGGAAGACACTTAACTGATTGAGCCACTCAGGCGCCCCTGCAGGAGTATATTTTTTGACTCCATTTAGTCATTATTAACTGTTTGGTATAGCCTTTCCTGATTACCCCCATGTACTTACACAGATAAAATCTGTCAAGTAAAGATTGGCAGGGGCATAATATTAAAATATGATATTTTTTATATATCTGTGACTTACCTTTAATCCACTTGGCAGTATTTCCAAATTTGTGTTTTTTTAAGCATCTGAATGGTATTCAGCGATATGATATACTCACTTGAAGATCATTTCATTTTTTTTCTACCATTACAAACAATGCTACCACAAACATTTTATCATCTGTATCTGTCTTTGCACACATATTTGACTATTTCTGTAGAAGAGATTCTTAGAATTACTGGGTTAGCATGTTGACTGCCAAATTGTCTTCCCAGAAGGCTCTACAAATTTACAGTCCCAATTATAAGGCAGAAAGCAGCCCTTCTTATGTTTTTAATTAAATTCCAAGGTTGTGTTGACTGTTTTACAGTTTAGAGGGGAGGCAGGTAAATAAAAAATGATCATAATTCAATGTGATAATTACATTAATAAAGGAATGCTCTAAGAGGGATGTCTAATACGGATTGGATTGGAAGTATTAGGAAGACTTCAGCGGATTTCATGCTTTAGCTGTGTATTGAATAATGAGTGCATTAAGCAAGCAAGGCCGGAGAGGTATGTTGGGAGGGAATAGAGTGTAGGCGTGGGGAGCAGTACATGTGAAAGGCAGAATGAATGAGATAATGCGAAGTATTGGGAACCGCAAGTGCTACACAATTACGGAAGCACAGCAGGGTGTCATGAGAAAACAAAGGAAACGCAGGGAAGGTATTACAGGAAGATGGTTATTCCGAGGAAGTGGGATTTTATCCTTTGGAAAATGATGAGTCATTAAAGGCATTTATATCAATGAAAGGATGTAATCTGATTTTTCTACTGGGAAGATCACTGTCTTGTCACTGTGGGAGGTAGAATGGGGTGGGTTCAGAAATAGGGGAGGTGACCAGGTGAGGAATGATGAAGGTCTAAGCTAAGGCAAAGGTATGGTGACTGGACAAAGGAGCTGAATTTGAGCGTTCCTAAGGGGGAATTCTGAGTCGAACTGGGAGACTATTTGAGTGTGATGAGCGAAGCGGGAGGAAGAGCTGGGAATGTTTTTTCTGTATTTTAACTTCGATAAGAAATTAGGACTTCTGCTTGTCAGGATATAGCAAATAGGAGAAAGGACAGATAAAGATAAGCTCAGGTTAAGGTAATCCATGACTTTGCTGTTGCTGTGGGTCAACTCAGTGGAGATGTGGCAGACTGCGCCACAGGAGTATCCTGCCGTCGGGTGGGAGCTGGGCTGGAGGTGTGGATAAGGGAGTCACTGTCCTGTAGGAAGAAGTGACACCCTGTGAATGTGTGTCAGCTCCTTGGGGAACTTGCCTGCAGTTAAAGGATGTCTAAGGGCCAGTGACTAGAGATGGGAAGCCTGAGAAGAAGACTGGGAAGGAATGCCAGTTGAGTATGAGAAAAACAGGAGAGAGGGGTATCCTGATGAAAGAGGGAAAGACCAGGTTTCAGGGCTGCTTGCTCGTGAGCGAATGAGTGGAGACTGATTTGGGGAGGTGTGGACGAGAAGGTGGAAACTATGAATTTGTAGCAGGTAATGCTTACATTTTGACAGTTTCAGGTGCTAAGATTTTTGAGTCAAAAGAAGTAGGTTCAAATCACTTTGTTTCATCACAGTAGTAATATAGCAAATTCTTTTTTTAAATAAAGAAAGATTTTTTTTAGAGTGATTTGGGGAGGGAGGGGCCCAGGGAAAGAGAATGCCAGGCAGGCTCCACACCCAGCGCAGAGTGCGTCATGGGGCTCTGTCTCAGGATCCTGATATTATGAGCTGAGCCAGAATCAAGAGACAGATGCTTAACCCTCTGAGCCACCAGGTGCCCGACAAATCTTTTCTTTTCTTCTTTTTTTTTTTTAAAGAAAAACATTGCTTTATTTAATTATGTAAAATTTGAATATGTTCTCTATTAAAAAACAAAACTACCTCATACATTGCTATTGAGATTTTAAAATGGTGCAGCCACTCTGGAAACGAGTAAGGCAGTTTGTAAAAGATATTGAAACACAGGGTTGACCCAGAAGTTCTACCCTTAGGTGTTTACGCAAGAGAAATGAAAATACATGTCTACATAAAAACTTATACATAGATGTTCATACCAGCACTATTCACAGTGGCTAAAAAGAAAAAAATAGACACGTCTGTCTGAGAAGTGGATAAACAATAACTGGGATACCTCATACAGTGGAATATTATTCAGCTGTAAAAAAGAACTAACTACTGACACATTACAACATGTATGAACCCTGGAAACATCATGCCAAGTGAAAGAAGACAGTCCCAAAGGATTACATATTGTGTACGTTCATATATTTGTATGAAATGCCAAGTCTGCAGAATAGGCAACTTTAGGGAAACTGAAGTAGATTAGTGGTAGGAGGTGATCCAGGATCTGGGGGAATGGGGAGTGACTACTGATGTATTTGAGTTTTATTTCTGGAATGATGAGAATGTAAATCTAAAATTAGGTGGTGGTGATGGTCTCATAATTCTGTGAATATACTAAAAACCACTAAATTGTATATTTTTAAGGGTAGATTTTATGGCCTGTGAATTATTTCTCAATAAAGCTGTTAAAAGTAAACAAAATGGCAAAGCTAATGACAAATGAAAAAAAATGGTAACCCTTCACAGAGATGGTTAATATTTGCAACACAGAAGGCCTTTTTATATAAAGTAATGCAAAAAATTCCAGTGCTTTAATTTCATACCTGTGAAACAGGGCTCACAGTTGACCTAGAAGCGAGCTGTGAGAATTAAATGAGATAACTGTTAACATTCATATTAGTTACTGTCATTATTCTTAGTCTTCATCGCACCTGGGATGCTTAAAAATCCGTGTGTAGAGAGGTTTAAGTGTTTAGCTAACTACAGCAGTGGCTCGAGAGTAGAACTTGAGTATCATGAAATTCTGATGAATTACGTTCTTGTGGATCTGACGCTGTTTCCTCCCCCTGGTTCATTGCACAGATGTTTATTGCATTTCTGCTATGCACAGGTGCTAAACTAATTGTCAAGGGTACAAGGATGATTCAACCATTGCTCCTACTTTCAAGATTTTTTTATTTTTAAAGACAAGTTTAATGAAGCCATTGAACATGATACTGGGGAAACATTCAAATGTTACATAATACATTTGTAATTAAACTGGTTAGCAACTGAGGCGCAGAAAATCAGGGTTAAAGCAAAATAAGCTTTCAAAAGAAAACAGTTTAAGTGTCAAAAAACTGAAAGGCTCTTTGAGAAAACTGATGACAATGTCAAAGTTTTTGTGTTGTCTTTGTTTTTTTAATTTTCTTATTTCTTTTCTTATTTCTTTATTTTACTGTGTTATGTTAGTCACCATACATCATTTTTAAAATTTAATTTAATTTGTGTCTGTGTGTGTGTTCCAAAATCCATTGTTGATGCACCACACCCAGTGCTCCATGCAAATACGTGCCCTCCTTAATACCCACCACCAGGCTCACCCAACCTCCCAACCCCCTCCCCTCCCAAACCCTCAGTTTGTTTCTCAGAGTCCACAGTCTCTCATGGTTAAGCAGGATAAAGGGAAAGATAGGATGGTTACCCTAAGATGTGGCAAGGAGGAGAGAGACGCTCATAGGGCAGAGGCGAGGCAGTGGGAAATTGGGAGAGGAGTTCTAGGAATCCGTCCCCAAAGTGCAACCTGAGTGGAGAAGGAGGAGTAGAAGTTGTCCAAGGAGGAATGGAGGAATGGAGGGATGGAGGAATGGAGGAATGGAGGGATGGAGGAATGGAGGGATAGAGGAATGGAGGAATGGAGGGATGGAGGGATGGAGGCGGGCAATGAGTGAGGGTGGTAACACAACGCAAGGGTGAAACCCAGAGCTAGCCCAGAACATAAGGGATGCTGGGAACACCCAACAGCATGTGTTTGCTGGACCAGGAGATGGGTAGATGCTGTGTGGCGGGATGAAGAGCCGAGAGCCAGGTTCTGAAAGCCCTTCTTAGCAGGCCTTCAAGTGAGCTTTGGTTTTTATCCTAATGGCAGTTGGCAGTTTTTGAAGGTTTTTTGTTTTTTTAAGATTCTGTTTATTTATTTGACAGAGAGAGACACAGCGAGAGAGGGAGCACAAGCCGGGGGTGGGAGTGGGAGAAGCAGGCTTGCCGCAGAGCGGGGAGCCCCAAGTGGGGCTCGATCCCAGGACCTACCTGAGCTGAAGGCAGACGCTCATCTACTGAGCCACCCAGATGCCCCAGCTTTTTAAGTTTTAATCAAGCTGTGGAATGGCTAGATTTTTGTTCCATGTGGATACTTTTGAGGCCTGGATGAAGGAGGAATTGAAGATGAATCTGTCCTGAAGTGGGAAGACCTGCTAGAGAAAGGAGCTTATTATAGTTTGGGCAGTGAGAAGAGTTATGGGTTAGAGGGTTTGTTCAAGAAATATTTAGGAGGCTGGAAAAAAAAAAAAAGAAATATTTAGGAGGGAAAATGGCAGTTGTTGCTAATGGGTGGAGGGGGTGGAGTGGGAAAGGGAGGAAGTGGCTTCAGGGGTATCTTGGGTTTCTAGTTGGGTGGCTGTGTTGGTGGTGTTGCACTACTTGAGATATTACAGGAAAAATGATGAGTTGATTCTCTCAGAAAACAAGACACTGATTCATTAGGTATTTGCCTTTTGCTTTGTAGATAATCCCATGATAATTTTCTTTTTCCAGGTCTTTGACACAATAGCTGTTGGATACCTGGGTCTTTTCTGTTTCTTCTGAAGAATAAAACTTTGCTTTCAAAATTTGTATGTGCTTTACTCTCTCTTTTCTTTCTCATTTTTTTTTTTTTTTTTGATCTCTAGGAAGAACCTAAGAAAGTCCGCTTTGATTATGACTTATTCCTGCATCTTGAAGGCCATCCACCAGTGAATCACCTCCGCTGTGAAAAGCTAACTTTCAACAACCCCACAGAGGAGTTCAGAAGAAAGTTGCTGAAGGCAGGAGGGGTAAGTGGGCACTGCCTTGTGAAAAACCTTCATATCAAAAACTAGTTGCTGCTGCGTTAAGAGGTATCCTAGTGTTTTGAGAGAGGTAGGGGAGAGGAAGGACCTTAAGGACTTAGCTGTGGACTCCTGGTTTGGGAGGAAGAGGTAAGCCAACACGAATATTTTAAGTAGGTATGAATCTGAAATTCCAGTGTTTCTGAGAATAGCTTGATGGTCTGTGCAACTCAAATCTATTTTAACAAAAAGCCGAAAACAATAAACTTCCCTCAGTTAAGGACAGTGTCTGAACTTTGTCATACCAGTTTATAGAAACTTTTAGGTAAAGTTGAAAGTCCTGTTTAAAATTATGTAAAAAGAGGTTGTTGTCCAGATTTTCTTGTGAAAAATTAATAGAAAAGGTATAGTCATTCATATGACAGGCTTGGGTATTTAAATACACATTTTTGTTTATTTGAATTGTTTGTAGGTAAAAGATGGATCTTTTCTTTCCTTTTTTTTTTTTTTTAAAGATTTTTATTTATTTGAGAGAGAAAGAGAAGGAGAGAGAGAGCATAAGCAGGGGAGGTTCAGAGGCATAGGGAGGAGGAGAAGCAGACTCCCTGCTGAGCAGGGAGCCTAACATGGGGCTCAATTCCAGGACCCTGGGATCATGACTTGAGCTGAAGGCAGATGCTTCGCTGACTGAGCCACCCAGGTGCCCCGGATTTCTTTCTATTTTTTTTTTTTTTTTAAAGATCATGGTAGCCAAGTTTTGCCTGTGTGATTTGGCTTGGTTAGGGAACAAGGGGTTTTGTACAGATAATAAAGTGTGGAGTGTTTGCTTACTGACTCGTGGACGTCTGCAGTGGGCGCCATTGGGACCCATCCTCATCCTCATCCTCACTCCTCTTCACGTGAACTTCCTGTGTCATCTTCTGTGGGCACTTCTGACCCCGTAAAATGTTGAAATGTGTTCTTTACTTCAGAATTTCCTTCACTTCGTTTTCTGGAAGGTTTTTGATAGCTTTGCCTCAATGCACATATCATATGTGTAAACATGTGTGGACCATAACTTTGTAAAATGCCTCATTTCTCCTATAAGCTCTATCTGAGGGCTATGCAGGGAAGAATTTGGCTTTATATAGCACGGGAATTTTTTCCCTTTATTGAAACCCCTTTCGGTGGGGTTAGAGACAACGACTTTGAGAAGAAGTGGATCCTCTCATAAGAAAATCACCCATATGTTCACTGCTGTGAACTTTTTGATTTATGTGGACCTTGTGAAGTCCATTTTTTGGAGTCCTTTTTTTTTGCCAAGCTCCCATCCTTTCAGTTGAAATACTCATGCATTTGAAGCATTGTAAGTCCCTTTACCACATTTCATTCAGCACTCTGAATAAAATGGTATTTGTCATAAATACCATGAGATGGTATTTATGTCTTTATTTGTCTTAATGTACTGTGTCAGTACATTATGGGTTAAATAGGTTATTGGGCCAGCTTTGGAAATAAACCACAACTTATAGTACTTTATGGGGAAATGTATCTTCATGAAGAAATGGCCTTTTGTGATACAACTCATTTTCCTTTTTTTTTTTTAAAGATTGACTTATTTTAGGGGAGAGTGAACAAGCATGAGTTGGGGGAGGGGCAGTGAAAGGGAGGGAGAGAGAGAATCGTCAAGCAGAAATCAAGAGTCAGACCCTTAACTGGCTGAGGCACCCAAGCGCCCTTGTAATACAACTCATTTTTAAAGTTAGAGATTTATTATATCTTTATTAAGGAATGGTGCTTTTTAAAAAACCTGTTTTATTCTTTTTATAGTTATCAAAAACACAGTGTAGGTGCTATTTACCTGTGGCTATGGCCTTAAAAATGAACTGGTCCGTTCCTGTTTATCTACCCACAAAAATGAAAACACTAGTTTGAAAAGAGATATGTGCTCTTATGTTTATTGCAGCATTATTTACAATAGCCAAGAAGCACCCTATGTGTCCATTGATAGATGAATGGGTAAAGAAGAGGTGCTATGTATACATAATGGCATATTACTTTGCAGTAAAGGAAGAATGGAATCCTGCCATTCATGACAACGTGGATGGACCTAGTAGATGGATATTCTGCTAAATGTAGTAAGTCAGACAGAGAAAGACAAATACCATGATTTTACTTATATTTGGAATCTGAAAAACAAGTCAAAGACAAATACCACGACTTTACTTATATATGGAATGAAAAAAACTGGCAACCAACCAACCAAACAGCATAAAACCAACAGAAATAGACTTGCAAATACAGAGAACAAATTTTGGTGGTCACTAGAGTGGGGGAGGGTAGGGGACTGGTGAAAAATATGAAGGGGATTAAGAGGTACAGACTTCTAGTTATAAAGTAAATAAGTCATGGGAGTGAAAATAGAGCATAGGGAATTTAGTCAGTAAGACTGTCATAAATTATATGGCGACAGATATACTTATCGTGGCGAGAATTTCATAATGTAGATAGCTGGCGAATTACTACGTTGTACACCTGAAACTAAGATGATATTGTTGGTCAGCTATACTTCAATCAAAGAGCTGGTCCATTTAAAATCCTGATTGTTATTATTTCCGTTTTATGATGGTGGCATTTTATGCTTCTCATTATTCCTCTTGGCTGTGTCTTCAGGTGGGTGATCAGAGCCTGTGGATTCTGGAACTTGAATATGTCAGGCTTCTGATAAGAGTCGTAGGAAAGAGTAAATATGACCCAAGAACTTTTTAAAACACCTATTAGTCCCAGAGTACTCAGGGCTTGCTGACCTGCTGGAGAAGAGGTTACAGGTCACTGATAATGCAGCCAAGTGCATTGTCGATAAGGCCTCCAGTAGAGTTCTCTCTCCCTCTTCTCAGCTTTATCTCAGAACTGTCCTCCTTGACTCTCCTTCGTTGTATTTTTTTGGAGCGCAGCTTGAAGCCTGCAGATTTTTTTCTGTTAGACTTAGATTGTGTCTTGACACCTTTAAAATAAGTTGAAATGTGAACTATTCAGGCAAACCAGTCACTTAACATAAATTCTTTAAGAGACTGATGCCAGGGGCGCCTGGGTGGCTCGGTGGTTTAGGCCACTGCCTTCGGCTCAGGTCATGATCTCAGGGTCCTGGGATCGAGTCCCGCGTCGGGCTCTCTGCTCTGAAGGGAGCCTGCTTCCCTCTCACTCTTTCTGCCTGCCTCTCTGCCTACTTGTGACCTCTCTCTGTCAAATAAATAAATTAAAAAAAAAAAAAAAAAAGACTGATGCCAGTGGATTTTGGGGTAAAATTAAAATTTGAAAATGTATTTGAAATAAGAGAAATCCTCTAGATTCTGTCCAGGTAGTATGGGAAAATTAGTCTTTTATGGAAATGTGGGCATCTGTAGACTAATGAACATTTTTTTTGGCTGCCTAGATTTTTGGCTACCTTGTATTGTTTTTGCCGGATATGTAAATATCATCGTCTTGATACTAATGCAAACTGCCATAGTGTTACTAACTTATGAACCATTTTGATTTTATTAGAAATATTCCTTATTTCTTTTTTTTTAAGATTTTATTTATTTATTTGAGAGAGAGAGTGAGAAAGCATGAGAGGGGAGAAGGTCAGAGGGAGAAGCAGACTCCCCATGGAGCTGGGAGCCCAATGCAGGACTCAATCCTGGGACTCTGGGATCATGTCTTGAGCTGAAGGCAGTCACCCAGGCACTGTAGAAATCTTTCTTTTAAGCTCTGTTAACATAATTGACATGCATATACCATTGTGTAAGTTAAAGATGTACAGTGTATTGATTTGACACACTTGTATATTGCAGAATGATTACTCCCATAGTATTAGCTATCATCTCCATCATGTTACATAATTACCATTTATTTTTTGGTGAAAACATTTAAGATCTACTCTCTTAATAACTTTGAAATACACAGTATGATAATATTAATTATAATTGCCATATATAATTGCTTTCCATTGTATTCCACTTACTCCTCTTATAAGTGACCGTTCATACTGTTTGACTAGCGTCTCCTCCCTTTCCCCCACTCTCCAGCACCTGGTAGCTGCCATTCTAGTCTCTGTTTCTAGGAGTTCAGCTTTTTAAGATTCCACATATAAGTGATATCATAGAGTATCTGTCTATCTCAGTCTGACTTTCACTTAGTGTAATGCTTTCAAGTTTCACCCATGTTGTCACCAATGGCACGATGTCCTTTCTCAGGGCTGAGTAATACTCCACTATTCTGTGGATTCACTTAGGTTGTTTCCACATCTTAGCTATTGTGAATAGTGCTGCCATGGACATAGAAGCACAGATGTCTTTTTAGTATGCTGGTTTTATTTCCTTTGTGTAAAACACACAGACACACACACACACATGCACACACTTGGGATTGCTGGATCCTATGGTAGTTCTGTTTTTAATTTTGTGAGGAACCTCTAAATATTGTTTTCCACAGTGGCTGTACCAGTGTACAATCCCACCAACAGTGCATCGAGGATTCTATTTTTTTCCACATCGTCTCCAATACTTATCATTTCTTATCTTTTTGATAATAGCCTATCTAACAAGTGTGAGGTGATCTTCCTCAGGTGCAAAATTGTGATTTTATTTTGCCTTTCCCTGGTGATTAGTGATCTTAAATACCTTTTTATGTACCTATTGGCCATCAGTGTATCTTCTTAGGCAGATTTTAAAATCAGACTGTAGTTTCTCCCATTGACGTATATGAATTCTTTATATATTTCAGATATTAACCCCTTAGATGATTTGCAAATACTTTCCTCTGTAGGTTTCCTTTTTCATTTTGTGGCTGATTTCCCTTGCTTTGCAAAAGCTTTTTGTTTGATGTAATTGTACTTGTTTATTTTTGATTTTGTTGCCTTTGTTTTGATGTTTATTAGAACTCTTGTTATGACTATGTCTCTTCAGATAAACTTTTTTTTTTCCTGGATTTTAGGGTAAGAGAGGGGTGCTATGTTTCTTATACTTAAACATTACATGTGTGACATAGATGTTTATATTCTGTCTTTATAGGAAAATCTCAACCCCATATCATACGTATCTCTGTGTGAAAACATTATAGCATGAGGCATGAATAGAGTAAACCTACTGTTTGGGCTCTGGGTCCTTCTCTTTACTTTTTCTTTTAAACCAAAAGTACGTAACACTATTAAAGGTGAACTTGGTTGGGCACCTGGGTTGGCTCAGTGGGTTAAAGCCTCTGCCTTCAGCTCACGGTCCTGGGATCAAGCCGCCCCCCTCACCCCATCGGGCTCTCTGCTCAGCAGGGAGCCTGCTTCTTTCTCTCTCTCTGCCTGCCTCTATGCCTGCTTGGGATCTCTGTCAAATATATAAATAAAATCTTAAAAAAAAAGTTGAACTTGGCTTTTCAAGAGATCAGAAAGGTTGTTTTTAGAGGTAGTAGCATCTTAGAAAAATGCTTTTAACTATTAGAAGAAAATGATTCCAAAGAGCTTTCTGCCAAAAGATCTTGAAAGATTTTAGATTTTTTTTTCTACTTTAGAATCTATAAACCAATATGCCATAAACTACATGACAACTTTTTTCTTGAGGGGGGTGTTCCCAAAACATTCCTTTTTTCCTCTGGATTTCTTCCTCTTTTTTTTTTTAAGTGTTGGAACTCATTCTAAATAGTCTAAAAGAAATGTACTCTTCTGTTGTTCTTCTGTTGAATAAGTCCCTAGTATATATTTCGGATATTTTGCTTTAAAAGAAAAATGAGTAACTTTTGAGGGAAGGACACTTTTGTAATGAAGCATTGTTCTCTGAGAATATTGGACTACAGAATGATTTCATTTTCAAGACCCTAAAGGTAGGTTCCTCTAAATGAGAGACCTCATTGGAACTGCTATAGGGAACTTGTAGATTTGGTTTAGGATCTAGCCCCTGTCAGGCCTTAATTAAAAGACAGAAGGCAGGGGTCAGGACATGGAAAAGAACAATCTGGGAGCTCCTGAGAGGAGATTGCTTTTATTTTGAGATCTTACTCTATTTTTTGTTTGGTAGGAAGGGTAGAGACCGTGAGCAATAAACTTTTGAGGGTAAGACGTGATATAGTCTATTTGTTCTTGGATTTTTAACAAAAGGACCAGATATACCCCATTGGGAAGCACCGCTGCATTCCACTGAGAATTTCTACTTTTTTGTTTTGTTTTGTTTTGTTTTTTAAATTTGACAGACAGCGATCACGAGTAGGCAGAGAGGCAGGCAGAGAGAGAGGAGGAAGCAGGCTCCCCATGGAGCAGAGAGCCCGATGCGGGTCTCTATCCCAGGACCCTGAGATCATGACCTGAGCCCAAGGGCCCAAGGCAGAGGCTTTAACCCACTGAGCCACCGAGGCACCCCCTACTTGTTTTTGTATAAAATGTTGAATCCTTTTTGAGTGATTTTCAAAATGCTGTTTAGGATGTCAGGATTTTTTTTTTTTTAAAGGATGTTTTATCACAATAGATGATTTTGTCTTTATTGATCACCTTCTTAGTAGCTAGGATTCATTCCTACTGAAAAATTGCTGAAGGGCTTGACATCCATTATGTTTGACTGAAAGATGAGTTTTTCTTTTGGGTGTTGGCAGTTAAGATGCAGATAGCGTGCACCCTATAGCTGAAAGTTGTCATTCTCCTAACAGCTCTCTGGGGATTCCTGTGGGGAGGGTGTGTGATACCGTTGGAAAAAGTTTTAAAATCAGGTAGACTTAAGTAAAAAGCTCGTCTTTGCCATCTTCTAGCTGAAAAAAAATGATGACATCTCTTCAAATCTCAGTTTGTCAGCCGTGAAATGGGTGAGACTGTGTTTTCCTCAGTGGGAATGTCTAAACATTAAATTCCACTTTGGTTAGCAGATACCTGGCCCCTTGGTTCTTTTTCCTTTGTTGGTTTAGAAAATCAACAGATCTATAACCACATTTATGTCAAGCATTAAAGGACCATGAGAAAGGTTTGCTCTGTGGCATACGCCGCTCTAGATTTAGTCACAGGAAGCCATCTTTATCACTGGTGAGTGTGACTTGCATATTGGTGGCCCTGTGTTGGATTTAAAGGATAGTAGCCCACGGTATCTTCCTTCAAGGAGTTTAACTCTGGCAGCTTGTATTTTGCTTGTATAAAGTGAAATGAAGATCTGTTCAGATCTTTTTTTTAAGATGTAAGTTTTCATTAGAGAAATTATTAGTTTTCATCATTGTTCTTAATTTTACATTTCTAGCAGATCAAATAAGGCTTCTTAAAGCCCTTACAAGATTTCCTAAGTAGTATGTTCAGCACGGTGGTTGTATCCTTATGCTTCTGTGGAGAAAGCACAAAAGGGACAAGTATCTTCGGAGAATCGAGTTTGTTACAGCTGCTCCCCTGTTTTTGGCCTGGAAATCAAATGGTCTGCTGTGGTTCTGTTGTTCTTTATGAAATGGTGGTAGGATACTGGTAGTTTTTTTTTTTTTTTTGGGTCTTGCTTGTCTTGCTTGCTTGCTTTCCTCAATTAAACAGGCCAAAGTCTAAACATGTTGTTCAGTCTATTTCTGAATCACTGGCAAGCAGTTAATTTTGAGGACTGAAAATTAAAACTAACCACAGCAGTTGTTAAAACTAGGGTTTCTATAGGCAGAAATCCAATTCCGTTCAGACACCACCTGTTTCAATAGGACATTTCAGACGCCCATTTGGCAGGCGTTGCTGGAGAAGACATGGGGAACATGCTTCCAGTCTGTGTTAAGTCTGCAGCATAATGTAGTCCTGCTTCTCGGAGTGACAGTTACATTTATATATGATACGTTTTTGCAAGGAATAAATTGGAATCTTTCTGAAACACTGCTTGTTGTGAAGTGGCATTCAAGTCCACGGCAGATCCCCACCAAGGGGTTTTGGTTATTAAAGGATCAGAGGGAGCTCTTGATAAGGAACGTTCTCCAATGCAGCTGTGCCAGCCATCTGAACATAGCATTTTATTGCAGGGTTCTGGAATGAATCTTGTCTGGGGCCCTTTAGTATTTCCTTTTGTAGGGCAATTTAGAACATTTTGAATTTCTAAGCAGTATAGATCACATTCTCCCCTCCCTTCCCCAGACTTTACGTTGTTTTTTGAAATAGGTAAATACCCACGTCATACAAAGTGACATACAGTCAGTCTTCCTTCAGGCCACCAACAAAGCTGGCGTGAGTAACCTTTTACATAGTTCTTTGTGCACAAGGATGAGTATATCTGTAGGAGAAATTCCTAGGAGTAAAATCATGGCTCGGAGGCAAAGTGGAATTTAAATTTTGATGGACATTTACAAATTGCCTGTCAGAGAGGTTGTACTACTCTGCTTGCATCAAGAATGTGTGAGAGTACCTAGTTCTCCTCACGGTGATTTATTAAACTCCCCTCCCGCCCTCCATTGGATGAGTGAAAATGATATCTGATTTTTAACTCAGATTTCTCTTATGAATGATGATGAGCATCTTTTCATATGTTTAAAAGCTATTTTCATTTCCTCTCGAAGACCACATTTTAATGTATTTTAAATTGGAAATATTCTAAGTGTTTCGGTTGCAACTTAAATTTATGGGTATTCTTCCCACATACTTGCATTTGGAAAGGTTACAACAAGATAGGGAAGCCTCTTTCACCGAGGTCCATATTTTCAGGCTTTCTTCAACGTGTAACAAATTATGTTCTTAGGATCTGATTTGTCAAGACTTGGGCTTCTAAAAGTATAAGTGGCTTTTGTGGCAAACTCATCCCAGGAGTGCCCAGAGGATAAATAGCTGGCTGCTTATTTTTAAAATGACTCAAAGAAAATAATGCACGGAAGATTATGTTAGTCGCTGTTGCTGGACAGCTTCATTTGATTTTTGGATATTTGTTTTGGGACAAGTGTGCCTTTTTGTTATTTTCTGATATATATCATCCTGTAATTACCTTCCTCTAAAGATAAAAGGATGCTGCTGTTTTTCACCAGCACCAATAAAAGCTGATTTATTTAAATAAATGTAGGATCAAGCAGGCTGCCTCATTTATTTGGTTGGTTGTCAGAATTGGGGTTAACTTTCTGTCATATAGGCTATTTGCTCTTTTCTATATCCCCTTCCCCAAGTCCCCCCCACCCCCCCAAGCCCAGAAGATTAAATCATGAAAGTAGAACATACATATAAATGATAAATAGAATGTCAGTTGTGAGGCTTCATTCCAAATGTAACATTGGTCTCGTAAATTTTTAGGGAAAGCATGGTCATAGTAGAAAGTTATGTCACTCAACATATTTGGTGGGTTTATGGTTTAATTTCACCTAAAGTCACAGAAGTCGATGGTGGGACATTGTGAACTTTCAAAAATATGCACCAAAAAATAGCTGTGGTCTAACACAATCTGCCTTCATTTGTTCCTTCTTTCCTAATTACATACTTCCCTTTTCAGTAAGGAAGGAAAAAAGTGAGGCACACTTTTCACAAGGTCCACAGCCCAGATATACTTATTGCATAAACTGAACAAAGGCTCAGTGGGGCGGGGGGACAGGTAGATGTTTCTTAGTGTGTATTAGGAAAAACTCTGGCGAGTGTCTAAACTCCCAGCATTGGAGGGCATGCCACGGTTCTTCCGGCAGACCTCCCAGGAGTGGCAGTTTAGCTGACTGGATGTAGAGCCTTAATTTAGTCTTGAAAGGAAATGCTGTGATATTTGAAAGGAAAGCAATGCGGAAGCCTACCTCTAATTCTCACCCCCCAGTGCACAAAAAGTCAAGAAAATAAGAAATGAATAGAAAAGGGGGGGGAAAAAAAGGAAAACGTGTCAATCTTGGAGATTTTCAAATTCAAAAATGAACAGTTCTTTCTCTTTTTATTTTTTATTTTTTAAGATTTTATTTATTTGACAGAGTGAGGGAGAGGAGAGAGTAGTAGAGGGAGAGGGAGAAGCCGAATCCCTGCTGAGCAGGGAGCTTGACTGGGGACTCGATTCTAGGACCCTGGGATTATGACCTCAGCTGAAGGCAGACACTTAACCAACTGAACCACTGACATGCTCCAATTCTTTCTCTTTTTAAATACACACATATTACAGTTGAAAACCGTTGGTTCAGTTTTTCCCTCTCTTCTTGGCTCACATAGTTCATTATATACTTGTTTTAAAGCTGCTTACAAAGTTTATCTAATATACCTAATCTGTTGCCTTAACTTCTAGTATCCTAGTAAAGGAACTGCTTATGAGAGCAGCTGTCTGCCTTGGCTGTCCCCACTGGATATTGTTTTTGGCTCATGCTCTATAATAATAAATAAAAGTAATTTTTGCGATGGGGGGTAGAGAAAGGAAACTGAAATTAACATTTTATTTTATTTTAGTAGCTGAGTTTTTGTTGTCCCGTAAGTTATACAAAAACCTGACAGTGGTGGGATCTGACAGTAACTTAAAAAAATAAATGTCTGAGACTCTTGAAATAGATATTTGTGTTTCATTTTTGAGGAGTAAGGATAAATGGTAGGTAGTTTACTATAATAATTTTTTTTTTAAAGATTTTGTGTATTTATTTGACAGACAGAGATCACAAGTAGGCAGAGAGGCAGGCAGAGAGAGCGGGGGAAGCAGGCTCCCTGCTGAACAGAGAGCCCGATGCAGGGCTTTCATCATGACCCAAGCTGAAGGCAGAGGCTTTAACCCATTGAGCCACTTAGGTGCCCCTACTATAATAATCTTTATCACCACAAGGACACAGCCATGGTGTGATTGAAAGAATGTTGGATTTGAAATCTGAAGGCACAAATTCAATTCTCAGATCTGCTGCTAATTTACCTTAGGCTTTAGGCTGGTATAAATCTAAAATAAGCATAATATCCCCTTCTTCCACTTGAGATTATTAAATAAAATATGGAACCTAGTTAACCAGTCAGCAAGTAATTCTTTATTTATTGAAACAACCCCCTTTTTTTCCTGTAGATTTTTATTATGCTTTGGTTTAAATCATAGTTTTTGTTACTTAGAAAGGTGAAAATAAAAGACTTCGAGTCCGAGACTTTGACATAATAATGGTGTTCTACTGGAAAAAACATGTTTCAGCCCGAAGAAGGAATCTGACTTTTTACGTGTTTTTAAAATAAATATTTGCTAACTTTAGAAAAATGTAGACTTTCTAGAAAAGCAGAATGAAGAAAATATATCATTTCAGTCCCTCCAGTAATTGTCGCCATTATATTTCTCAGGCAGATGAGATCTCACGGGACGTTTGTATTTGCACTTAATGTATCACGCATGAATTTTGTGTTTTAAACTGTGTGACACTGTTATTATTCAGAAATGTCCTCACACCTCAGAGGATTGATGTGAAGATTTCAGTTGTTTGTTAAGAAGTTACCAGTGAGGTGTTCTGTGTTTTTGTTTTCTCTTTATATCTCTGATGGCTCTCATGGAAATATGGTCTGGTGTTTTTTTGTGATTGGATGGACCATGTTAGATCTGTTACTTGAAAAATTTTGTATTTAAATAATTATGGGTGTGGATTTTGGAATGTGTCCTTATAAATGTCATTCTTGCCTTCCCTCTCCTTAACAGGTAGACTGGGGGCCTGTGGTTGTGTGAAATGGCTAAATACAAAAAGTCTCATTAGTGGAAAGATTGAGTAACATTTGGGTGCCCTAGCCAAAAAACAACCTGGTCCATTCAACTATTGTCAAAGTAAAAATGGAATATAATGAAAATCTGGTTAACTTTACAAACTTCAGTCTTTTTTTTTTTTTTAAAGATTTTATTTATTTATTTGACAGAGAGGTCTCAGGCAGAGAGAGAGGGGGAGGCAGGCTCCCTGCCAAGCAGAGACCCCGATGTGGGACTCGATCCCAGGACCCTGAGATCAGGGCCTGAACCCAAGGCAAGGCTTAACCCACTGAGCCACCCAGGCACCTCTACAAACTTCAGTCTTAACAATAACTCTCAGTGATTCAGGAGATAGATTTGAGTGGATTATTTAGACAAGTCTACCCATATGGCTGGTGTCTATAGTGCTTTTGGATGAATTAGAAATAAACATCCCCACCTCTGCCTGCCCCATGGAGCCTTAGCCTGAAGAACATGGCATAGTTAGCATAGCATACCGGGATCTTAGGTTGGCCTCGTCCCATTAGGCAAGCATATTTGTGCAGGGGACCATCTGAACCGCCACTTATAGGAACCGCACTATTTATAGGTCCAGACAGAGGTGGTTTTTAATGTTAAAACTATCTTGTCTGAGATAGTCTGGACAGGAGCATCCAGGGAAATAATAAAACTTCATCAAAATTTCGTTAATCAGGGGCACCTGGGTGGCTCAGAGGGTTAAGCCTCTGCCTTCGGCTCAGGTCATGATCTCAGAGTCTTGGGATCAAGCCCCGCATCGGGCTCTCTGCTCGGCGGGGAGCCAGCTTCCTCCTCTCTCTCTCTCTGCCTGCCTCTCTGCCTACTTGTGATCTCTGTCTGTCAAATAAGTAAATAAAATCTTAAAAAAATTTTTTTTGTTAATCAGAATATTCCAGTTTTAACTAATAATACACTGTATGTTAACCAAATTGAATTTAACTAAAAAATAAAAAAGAAATTTCAGTTTTTAATAGCCATGGTCTTTCAGAGGTTTAGCCTAGCCTCTTGTTCTGACATTTCTGCTTTATGTTTTTAGCTTATGACACTGTTGTGCAAATTTCATAGATATCTATATGGATCTCGTTTAAGCAGAGGAAGCAAGAGGACTTTTCATAAGACCATTGTGCTAAATCAGGGGTTTCAAATGTCAGTGACTATGGGACCAGGCTATGACCCTTTGAAAGAACGTACCTACAAAACCTGGAAGCCTAGCTGAATAGTTTATTTAATACAGGTCTTGCTATTGGGAATTTCATACAATGGGTAGTGATATATTATTTTTTAAAGTTAAAAAATTAAATAAAGTGGAATTTTCCTTTCAGGTAATTTTGACCTTTGAATGCTTTGGTAAAGAAAGCATCAGTGAACTCCAGATGGGGGAAATTCTAGATCTTAATAACAGTCACCGTCAACAAGCATGCCTTCCATTCTGTTCCAGTTTTAAGATGGACTTTATCTGCTTTGACTCTACATAGGTCCCAGGGCTAAGGCCAGAAACTTTTTCTTACTGCATCTCATTTCCCTTCTGTCCCTTCTGTACTTTTTCTTTTTAGATTTCTGTTCCACCTTGTGATACAGAAGGGACTTAATTCTTTTGTCCATCATTCCCTTCTCCCAGGGTCAGGTTTCTGGAGCTTCTCTCTCTCTCTGTCTCACTCCACACTATCCCCTGGGATCATCTTATCTGAATCCTGTTCTTTTTAATTCTTCTCCTGAAGGGATTTTGCGGTTTCTATATGTACTCCTGATTTTGACTTTGGTTCTTTTTTTCTTTTTAATTAAAAAAGCATGTTGTAGTTACATCTTTTCTGGTTTGCTTTTCTTAAATGAACATGGCCCGAGGTAAACGATGTACGTGTGTCTACACTGCAGAGCAGCACAAGGTGTGAATGTCTCACAGGCACAAAGATAAACACTGTACTTGGTTAATCAGCCTTGAGGGTAATAAGAAAAGCTGTATGAATTATTGAAGGATGTAGTAGTTTTCTCACTGCTTGGTTTTCTGTATACCTATTCTGATCACTTTTGGTGAAGAGAACATAGCCCAGCAATTAAAAGGGCAGACTCTGTTATGAAACAGACCCCCCCCCTTTTTTTTTAGAGACTGGCACCGGCGCTTAGTAGCTCTGTAACATTGGTCAAATTAGTGATCTCTCTTGGCCTGTTTCCTCATTTGTAAATTACATTCACAAATGAGGAAAACATGCATGTGTGTTTTATTGCTGAAGGCATTCTTTGATGTGCTAGGTCAAGCTCCCTGTTTTGCAGATGGGTAAACTAAGGCATCGAATACTGAGATGATTGATCAGGGGATAATTGAGTCAGGGTTTTTGGTTCACTGTTCTTCTGTCTTCTTTCCATAGTAATACAGAATAATGTTAGTTTTCTTTCAAAAATGAAATTAAAAGAGGCAAGAATTTAAAACAGATCCTCAGAGCTGCCGCTTCTAGTTACCATAGGGTCACTCGAGCAGTTTTGTGAGTCTCCTTCCTGAAGACAGTCTGGAGAGGAGCAGCTTGCTCGTGGATAGCAGCTGACTTCAATCTTTTGTGTCTTTCTTCATAAAGTTCTCTGTATTTCTCTTGCTTCTGAAATCCAATTTGCGTGGAGAAAATGACAATCGGGAATCTGCTCCCCCACCACCCAAACTTTCTTAAGCCAGCATCAATGTATCTGTGGGGGTTGGTTACATTTTTGATTTCCATAAATTAGAGGCAAGCATAACTTTTTGGAGGTTTTTTTTTTTTCCCCAGCTGAAGAGCAAGAATATGCATGACTTTAGAAGTGGTGTTCCTTGGCATTAAGCAGCTTATGGAGAAGACTATAAAAAAAAAAAAAGAAGTAGATGCCTTAAAGTACTATAATTTTTTTCTCCTAAAAGCAGGCAAGCACTCTGGTCCAGTGGCTAGCAAATTTTTTCTTTCCTTTTCTTTTCTCCCTCCTGCCTACCCTCCTACTTCCTTCCATCCTTTCCTTCTTTCCTCCTTTCCTTTCCTTTCCATCAGAAACTGAGCAGAGTTATTCTAGTCCTCTGAGTTGATGAAACTATCTTATACCCTGAAAACTGGCCAGGGGTTAGAGTTTGGTAGAAAGAAGGGAAAAAAAAATCCAGTGTTCACTCACTGCACACCCAGCATGAGCATTAAACTTGGCCCACGGTAGGTACTCGAACATTTTAAAAATACTAATACTTCTTCTCTGGATAAGGTAAGCACAAAGCAACAAAGGCAAAATTATAAGAATTCGCTTCCTGGAAGGGAATTTTTATTTTGGTCTTATCTAAACACTTAGAAATCAGTTGGTTTAGTGTCTGCCTTCGGCTCCAGCCCGTCAGGCTCCTTGTTCAGTGGGAAGTCTGCTTCTCCTTCTGCCTACTGCTCCTCCTGCTTGTGCTCTCTCTCTCTCTCTCTCTCTGTCAAATAAATAAATAAAATCTTCAAAAATAAATAAATAAAAATAAACACTTAGAACTACCTGGGCAGGAGGTGGGAGCAATACAGGTTAAAAGCAAAAGGCATAGGGCAAGACTGAAGAAAGTCATTTCAAATCCGATTTTCAGAAGGAAGAAAAATCTGTTTTGTTCACAGAATTTCAATCTATGAAGCAAGATGCAAAAGGACAAAAATCTCCTACCACAAGTCTTCCAGGACTTGAAAATTATCTTGGATTTCCTGAACCTGTCCTACCTATCCTAAATCAGAATTCTCTGAACCAATTTTTAGGTCGTGTGTCTTGATTCTGTAATGTGTATGTGTGTGTGTGAGAGAGAGACAGACAGACAGTGAGAATACCAAGAAGTCAAAACAGCTTCCCCAAAGAAGTGGTAAGCCAGTCACATTAAGCTGATTCCAATTAAGTATGTTACCGTCTAACTTTCCAGTCTCAAAGAGAAAACCTTTTCGGATTTAAACACTCAAAGAATCACCACTATCCCATGACTTATTTGCATCCCTACTTTCAAAACCTGGTAAATTACAAAGTTATCGGTTAACTTTATTTTAAGATTTTATTTATTTATTTGACAGAGATCATAAGTAGGCAGAGAGGCAGGCAGAGAGAGAGAGGAGGAAGCAGGCTCCCTGCTGAGCAGAGCCTGATGAGGTTCTCTATCCCAGGACCCTGAGATCATGACCTGAGCTGAAAGCAGAGGCTTTAAAGCACCGAGCCACCCAGGCACCCCAAGGCATCTACTTCTTTTAGTGGGGTGCCAGCAACTTCATTATTGGACCCTATCCCCATAGGGTTTCTGAAGACCAAGGATGGCAAAAGCTCGGTATTTTCTCTTTTGGAAAGCCAGTCTTTTGTGTAGATGGTTAGATGGTCTAGTTGAATGTATATAAAACTGTCTTGTTTCCACAACAAATCCTACCAAGTGGAGCAGATTTTCCCAGAGAAGCCAGAGATAGGTCGTTGCCAATATCTCTGAATATTTATTACAAGGTTGTAATCTTTTTCTTCAACAGAAACAACTGGTTTTAGTTGAGAGGAGATGTGAGGACTTCAGACCATGTGCATTTTTTGTTTGTTTTCTTTGCTTTTGTATGTGGTATTAAAATACAACCTCATTGGGAATTTTTGAAAGTAGACCATGTCTTCCCTTAGGAAAGCCTTGATTTAGCTGACAAATCTAATTTGTGTGTAAGGAAGCCTTGATTCCTTTTGGAATGGCATCTAGATTCTTCTTAGAAGAACAGGGTACATATTAGGTCTTCTCAGTATGATATGGGCCCTTAGAGAGAGAGTGAAGTGTAATGGATTGACCAGACTGGGGAATGCTTCCTGGATACCTTTTTTTGGATGCCCTTCCTAGGAGTCCCTTAGTCCTCTGTGCATAGGCCATTCCAAATACTATTATTTAGTTTTTATTTTGAAATAAACTCAAACTTATAGAAAAGTTGCAAATATAGTACAAAGAGCTTTTCTTTTCTGAGCCAACTGAGAGGAAGTTGCCAGCATGGGATGCTCTGATATCTTTAAATACTTGAGTGTTTATTTCCTGCAAACGAGGACGTTCTCTTCTACATCTGTAATATAAGTATTGAAGTCAGGAATTAGTATAGCTCCTCAGATCCCATTCCAGTTTTTAAGGTTGTGCTACTGATGTCCTTTATTTTCACAGCAATAAGATAGAAATAAAATAGAATCAATGTGTCATCTGGTTGTCATGTCTCTTTTGTCTCCTCTGAACTGAGAATAATTCCTTGACTATCATACCCTTGAAAGGTTTTGAAGATTTGGGGCGAATTATTTAGTAGCTGGCCCCCAGTTTAGGTTTGTATGCTAGTTCCTCATGACCAGATTCGGGTTATGCATTCCTGGCAGGAATATTACAGAATATTACAGAAGTGAAGCGGGACTCTTTGCCCAGCCCCTGCTCACATGATCATGAGTTTCATTGGACCCATTACTGCTGTGATACTGCTCTGATGATGTCCTTCAGACGGTGTCTACCAGGCCCCTCCACTGTAAATTACCCCCCCCTTCTTTGTAATTAATGAGTATTTTACTGGGAGGCATTTTGAGAAAATGTAAATATCTCATTCCTCCTCAAGCCTAAGTTCATTCTTATATTTATTATATCATCATGGACTCATGGATATGTATCTTTTTCACTGAGTTATAATCTATTACTATCATTATTTATTTTCATGCTTGAAGTATCTTGATTGGGTCCATGGAAGCCCCTTCAGTCTGGTTTCTGTGTCTTTTTGACATGCTCTGATCAGTGTTTTCACACTTCCTGACTTTCTGCTGCAAGGTGGTCTAGGCTCATTTTGTATTTTGCTTGTCTCAACCCTAGATTCAGCCGTTTCTTCAAGGAGCAGCCCCTTTTTAGTGGCTCTGACACCCTGCATGGTTGCCTCTCCTGATATTACCACCCTCCCCTCCCCTGCTGTTGCTTACTTTGCTTGGCCCTACCTAATAGCGCTTGGACTGAAATATTCAGGAAGAGGAAGGGCACATTTTGTTTTGATTTAATCACATTAGCTCTGTGTGGTCGGGGGTAGGGGAACTATAACACACCATTGATCTGTCATCCCTGAGGTACTAATATATAATATAGTAAGTGGTCAGTTAGGGTATAAATTTATTCAAAGACAAATCCCTTACTGTGCATGTATTAGGACTCCGTCATTCCAGGGGCTGGGTGGACACAACAGTGAACCAAATTTAAAAAACAAGCAAAAAACCCATCCATTTGCAGAAGCCCCATGAATAGAAATAGTTCTTTGTGGAGGATGGAAATAACTTTCTAAGGCAACCATTTCCCCAACTGTGTTCATTTACATTAGTTTGTATTCAATGAAAAAAAGGTTTTGACTTTGCACTTTTTTAACTGTAGTTCTTATTAGAGTGCACAGACTCAATGTGTCACAGATTTTTTTTTTTTTTTAAAGCCTTGGTAATTTCTTTTCTTGTATTACTCTAGCTCCTCTTTTTCCCCGAAGAGTGTTGCTGCCTCGCATATGGCTAACTGCTTTTAAGGGCAAAATGGAAATTCTAGCAATACGCAAATGTTACCCTAGTTAACTCCACCCTATAAACTGTTAGTTTCTTTACCTTTGACCAGGGATACTTTCAGAGAAAAAAGTGATTTCTCTCATTATACTTCTGGTAATAAGTAATAGAATGGAGAAACCATAAGAATAGATCATAAACTGCTTTCTGTTAACGGAGTTAATCGTCTCTTATTTCATTTAACTCCTGAGGGGAGAGCTATCCTACATAGCGTATAATCAAACTCTTTCTCTTTTTGTATTGTAAAATTATTCAAGCATATATTTTACTGCCTGTGCTTTGCCAAAAATCTGCCTCCCTACCTTTGCCAAGTACCTACCTCACAGGACTCTTAAAGGATTAAACGAGACAATGTTTATGGTTTGTTGGTAACACCTAATAAATATCTGTTGAATTGGAATGTGAAATTCTCTTGCTAGGCTGTGACATCAGGAGTTTTAAGTTTTTCTTAACATAAAAATGTTACTACTTTATAATGGATACATCTAAGAATTGTGTGTGTTTCATATGTAAATTACAAAACAAACCCATAAACCTATCATTCAATTTAAGAATGAGGATTTGAACATAACTAGTAAGGTTCAGACTACCTGAATATACCTTTCTAGTCTATCCTTTGCCTCTCCCAGATGCAGCCTGGGTTTTCCTGAACTTTTTAAATGTGGTTTTTACCATGAATGTGTCTGTCCATTTGTTCAGCTTTGCTTACTTTTGGTCTTTAGGAAAATGGTAGGTAATTTTCTGTGACTTGCTTTATTTAGTTAGTACTGTGCAAGATTTGTTCTTGTTTAGTTATTGATTTCACTGCTGTATAATGGTCCATATAGCATGATTTGTGTATCTGTTCCCTTGTTATCTAGCTATCTAGACTCACCCCTTTTTATTTTGTTTTTATTTCTGTTTTTGTTTTCCTGCTGCTGTGAACAATAGCTATGAGCCTCCTTGGGCACGTTGCCAGTACACACGTGCAGGAATTTCTCTAGGGCAGTGGAATTTCAAACTTTAATGATTGTGATCCATAGGAAGAAACACGTTCTTAAAAAAACAAACAAAAGAATACGTTCTCCATAATGAAAGGACCCACATATATAAATATATGTAGACCAATAAGACAAAAGCTTTGTAAATTATTTTTATTATTATTTTAAAGATTTTATTTATTTATTTGAGAGAGAGAGATCACAAGTAGGCAGAGAGGCAGGCAGAGAGAGAGGAGGAAGCAGGCTCCCTGCTGAGCAGAGAGCCCGATGTGGGGCTTGATCCTAGGACCCTGGAATCATGACCTGAGCCGAAGGCAGAGGCTTAACCCACTGAGCCACCCAGGTGCCCCTGTTATTATTTTTTTTTTTTTTAACTTTACTACACAGGACTCATCCTATTTTATTTTATACCAGTTGACTTACAGACAGTGATGCAATCCATTACATTGCATTCCAGTCTCACTAATAGGTTCTGTTTGAGTAACAGTGCTCTGAATCAGTGGCTCTCAAACTGCAGGGCACATGAGACTCACGTGGACAGTTAGTAAACCTGAGGACTTATGTGTCCCATGATACAGATTCTTAATCAGTAGGCACCTAGGTGGCAGTGGGTTAATCGTCCAATGTTGGTTTCAGCTCAGGTCTTATTCTTAGGGTCTTGGGGTTGAACCCTGCTTAGGGCTCCCTGCTCAGGGCGGGAGACTCCTTGGGATTCTCTCTCTCCCTTTCCCTCTGCCCCCACCCCACACTCACTTGCGTGCACGTGTGCTGTCTCTCAAAAATGAATTTTTTTAAAAGATTTTATTTTTGAGAGAGTGCATTCACGCGTGTGAGAGAGAGCAGGAGCAGAGGCCGAGGGAGAGGGAGAAACAGACTCCCTGCTGAGCAGAGAGCCCACTGTGGGGCTTCTTCCCAGGACCCTGTGATCATGACCTGAGCTGAAGGCAGATGCTTAACCAACTGAGCCACCCAAGGTTCCCCTAAATAAATAATTCTTAAACAAATTAAAAAAAAAAGAATCTGAATTTCTTTTTTTTTTTTTAAAGATTTAATTTATTCATTTGACAGAGAGAGAGATTACAAGTAGACAGAGAGGCAGGCAGAGAGAGGAAGGGAAGCAGGGTCCCTGCGGAGCAGAGAGCCCGATGCGGGGCTCGATCCCAGGACCCTGAGATCATGACCTGAGCCGAAGGTAGTGGCTTAATCCACTGAACCACCCAGGCGCCCCAGAATCTGAATTTCTAAAAACCATCCAATACTGATGTTGCTGCTCTTCTGGCCCACTTAGAGAAATACTGCTTTATGGTGGAATTGCTGAGTCAAAGGGCATTTAAATATTTTGCTTTTAAATATTTTATATAGTATTTGTAACAATTTTGGGCCCTGTGTCAGCAATATGTAAAGAAATCCCATTGCTCTCTTTTGTAGTCAATTTGTTCATCTATACCCATTTTGTAGGCATAAAATTATATCTTACCATTGTTTTATCTTGTATTTCAGTGGCTGATACATGGCTAAGCGTACATTTCAGTGGCCAATCATGTTTCTTTCTCTGTGAAATGCGTTCATGTCTTCTGCTTATTTTTCTGTTTATTTGTTGGGAGTCTTATATTCTGGAGATATGGGTCCATTGGTTATCTTTTTCTAGTTCACTCATTTAGCAGCTTTTTTACATTGTTTATGGTATTTTTTGATAAACAGAAGTTCTTAATTTCAATGTGGTCAGATTTTTTATGGTTAGTTCTTTTATGTCCTGCTTCTTATGTTCTTCTCTACCCCAGGGTCATATAGATAATCTCCTGTATTTTTTTCTAACATGTTTGAGAAGTTTTGCCTAACATATAAATATTTTCAAACATCTGGAATTGATTTTATACATGGTATGAGGTAAGAGTCTAATTTAAGTTTTTTCCTCTGTAGAAAAGCAGTCCCAGCACATTTTATTGAGTTGTCTATACTTTACCCAAGAATCTACAGTGACTACCTTGTCCAATGTCAGATTTTCATATATTTGTGAAACTGTTGGGGGATGTGGTTCATTTCTATTCCATTGGTCAGTTTGTTGATCTCTGTAGTAATACTATGATGTTGTAATTGCTGTAGTTTTAAAATGAGGTTTGCTGTATAATGTGACAAGTTCCATTACATCATTCTTTTTTCTTCATTTAAATTTTAGAATCAGTTTAAGTTCTTTGGAAAACTACTAGGAGTTGGATTGAAATTACATTGACTATGCAGATAATGCATGTTCTTATCCATGAAGATAGTCTATCAGTTTACTTAGGCTTTCTTTAAAGTTGTTAAAATGTTAGGATATTTTTGATTAAGGTCTAAGTAGTTTTTGTTTATTCCTAAGTTCTTTTAATTTTTTTTTAAATTGCTGTTGTAAGCAGATTATTATTTTCTGTGTGTTGCTGATGTGTAAATATACATACTGGAATCAAAAATTAATTAAAAATAGGCAGTATACATTTGCAGATTGATAATTCTGTCTTACTAAACTTATTCTGGTAAATTTTTTTTTGGCTTATCATTTATTTTAGAGAACATGTGTGCTTGTGCATAGGAGGTGTAGGGCAGAGGGAGAAAATCTTCAAGCAGATTCCCTGCTGAGTGTGGAGCCCATCATGGGGCTCTATCTCATGACCTGTGAGATCGTGACCTGAACTGAAACCAAGAGTCAGTTGCACAACTGACTGAGCTACACAGGGACCCCTCATTCTGGTGTTTGTGTATAGTCCTTTAGTTTTCTATGGGGACAGTCATAATATGTAAATAATGACATATGTTTTTCTTATTTTGTATTTTTCTATCCTTTTCCCCCCTGCCTTTTGTGGTCTTCTGTTAGTAGGACTACCGTTAAGTATAAATTTTTTTATTTTAAAGGAAATAATTCTAGTAATTCGCCATTTAGAATATTGTTTGCATAGGATTTTAGTGGCTACTTTTTGTCACATTAAGAAATGATCTTCAGGCCTGTTTTGTTATGAGTTTTGCTTTCTTTCTTTTTAAAAAAATCATACATGGATTTTTTTCTATCACACAACTTTTTAGCAGCTCTTGAGATGAACAGATGGTTTTGTTCATTAATCTGTTAATATGGTGCTTGACGAGCATTTTTATCATGCTGAATTACTTGGGATAAATTCTTGGGATATTCTTGGAATTCTTGATAAAACCAGTTCGGTTTTGCTCTCTTAGGGTCCACTCCCAAATGGGTTAATTGTACTGATATTTTCTTCAAAAATTTTGCATCCATATTCTTGATTTATGTTTCTGTTACTCTTTTTGGCAAGTTTTGTTACTTTGATAATAGTCACCACATGAAATGAGAAATGTTTTCTATTTTCCATCTTTTGGAAGAGTTTTTGTGAGATTGAAATGATAGTTTTCTAGAATTTATAAACCCTTATGGGCCTGATATTTTCTTTGTGGATAGATTTTTAAACTACTTGAGTTTAATAAAGGTTTATCATTTTTACTTGTTCTTTCTTTAGTAGCTGATACCTTGTTTTTCTTTTTATTGCTTTTATAATCTTTTTTGTCTTAAGTGTTCTTCATTTTTTAGGACAGTGTGTCTAGGAGTAAATTCCTTTTCATTTATGTATATATCTTTTTTTTATATTGTACTTTTTCTGTGGATTCATGAATTTTATGGTTTTGCAAAATTCTCAGCCATTATGTCACCCGCATTTCATATTTTTTCTGAGTCCCTAATTAGATATTTATTATTTTTATTCTGTTTTCTGTGTCTCTCAATAGCTTTTATAGTTTCCATTTTCTGGTATTTTTGTGTGCTTTCTGGCAGATTCTTCATATCTTTTTTTCAGTTCACTAATTGTTTTTGGCTGTGTTTATGAGACTGACGCGCTGCCCACTGCGCTAAGAAGGTGACTTGGCTGTGTTTAATTTGCTGTTTAATCCATTGAGATATTAATTCCAACAGTGATCCCCCCTCCCCCCAATTCTTTAAGGTCTTACTTGTTTCTTTTCAATGTCCTGGTCATTCTTATTCATTTCTTACTCCTTGGTCACTTTTTGGATTCCCACTTTTTTCTTTTTCACACTTATTATATATTCTGCATCTCATGATTTCAGTATATGAGATCCTTAAGGCCTTTCTGCAGACTCTCAGATCATGGTGGCTTGTTTCTTTGTGTTCAGGAATGTTTTAAAATTGTGAGTTCATATTTGATTTAACTGAACTTTGGGAATCCTGAAGTCTGAATTCAGGGTACTTTTCTTTAGTAACAGATATGTGAAGGCTTCTCCTCAATTTCTTTTCCTTCCTTCCTTTCTTTCTTTCTTCTTTCTTCTTAGAGATTTTATTGATTTATTTGACAGAGAGAGAGAGCACAAGCAGGGGGAGCAGGAGAAGGAGAGGGAGAAGCAGACTCCCCTGAGCAGGGAACCCGATGCAGGACTCAATCCCAGGACCCTGGGATCATGACCCAAGCCAAAGGCAGAGTCACCTGAATCATCTGAGCCACCCAGGTGCCCCCTTCTCCTTAATTTCTGAGAGACTCTGAGGTTCAGGTTTCCAAATCAGCTGTAGACTCCAGGTTTGGTCTTTGGAGACCTGTGAAAACATAGAGCTGTGTGCCCTTTGGGCAACCTCATCTCATGTAAAAGTGTGGCTCACTGTTCACATTTTAACCCCTCCCTTCACCTTTTTCTCTTTCTCTTTCATATACTTTTCGTTCTTAGAGTTTTTCTTCTTTTTTTTAAAATTTTATTTATTTGACAGTGATGAGAAGTAGACAGAGAGGCAGGCAGAGAGAGAGGGGGAAGCAGGCTCCCCACCAAGCAGAGAGCCCGATGTGGGGCCCGATCCCAGGATCCTGAGATCACAATGTGGGTGGAAGGCAAAGGCCCAACCCACTGAGCCCCCCCAGGCACCCCAGAGTTTTTCTTTTTTAAAAATAAGCCCAGCAAGGAGGAATTTAGTAATTATTCAATATCTAGTTGTCTTATAATAAGAGTTAACGAAGAGTCCACCATATTGCCCAAGTTAGGGTTTTTTTCCCCCCTAGAAACCATTGTATATCTAGTTTTAACATTGAGCTGGAGGCTCAATGTGAGTGAGAGAGAGAGTGAAAGAGAAGATCAGTGGGAGAAACAGACTTCCTGTGGAGCTGGGAGCCCGAAGCATGACTCTTTGATCCTGGGACTCCGGGATCATGACCTGAGCCGAAGGCAGTCGCTTAACTGACTGAGCCACCCAGATGCCCAAAATGTATTTTTTTTTTTTAAGATTTTATTTATTTATTTGTCAGGGAGAGAGAGAGAGAGCGTGTGAACATGCACAAGCAGGGGGAGCAGCAGGCAGAGGGATAAACAGGCTTCCCACTGAGCAAAGAGTCCAATGTGGGACTTGATCCTGGGACCTTGGGATCATGACCTGAGCTGTAATGAATAACTATTGAGACAAGAGAGCATAACTGTGATTATATTTCCCCATTATTTAATTGTATCTTCTTTTGGATTTTTAATTTTTGCAATGATTTGTTGAATTTCTTTGTGTCAGGAACTCCCAGCTACTCTATCTGTGTGTGTGTTGAAGATTGACTATTCTCTATGAGTAATAATTGCTCATCAAGCCTCATTGTCAGCAATTTAGCTAGTACTAAAAGAGAAGACTACAATGATCTGGCCAATATGTTTTAAAGCTTGTTGAAGAAAAAGGAAATTGTACAAGGCTAGATTTATATAAACCTAGAAAGAGAAGTGCTATAATTATTACTTCAAGTTTCTAGTTTCAAACCACATCAGTAAACAGAAGTTTACTTGAAACTGCAAAGTCTTCTAAATATAACTAACTGTTAACAGTATTTAAGTATAATTTCGAATTTAAGCCATAGCAAGTCAGGGAGTGGTCTATGAATAGGAACATTTTAAACGAGATTGGATTCTGAAACAAAAGTATTTTATAGTATATACTACATAGCTGAAAGTCATCATTTGAGAAAGGAAGGCATCTTAAAATATTTTCTCCTTGGAATATTATTTTGTAGAATACTGAATATTTTTACCATTGATACTTTACAGTTAAATTTATGTTTACATGTAAATACAGTATTTCGATATATTTTTAATATTGAAGAAAATATTAATTGGGTTTACTTTTAATGCTTTTGAACAAAAGGCTAGGGAAATGAAAATTTATATACTACCTTTTCTATTCACTTTAGAACTGAAAGAATGTTCATTTGTTTCCATTTCTCAGTTGTAAATATGATTTACAAATTTATTTTCTTCATCTTTAAATTCTGTAAGTCTAATGAATAAAACTCGGAATGGAATCTAAGTATCCTAAGCTAAATCTGTAGATTAGTGCTTGATTGCAGTTTGCTCAAAAACAAAAACAAAAAGAGTTTTAGACTACATCAGTAGGGAAATAGAACAAATTGTAAAACACAGGATGATAGTGGTTATTTACTTCAATAGTTTCTCTTTTTTCTTTTTTCTTTTTTTTTTTTCAGAGAAATAGCCTGACCTTTATTAGATCTAGCAAATGCTAGCTATTATTGATATATTATTGACAGAATAGGTGTTTAGTATACATTGGGTCATTGAATAAATAAATGAATGAATGAACAAAGAAACAAACTGATCATGGATATAAAGGAATTCTGTAGCCAAGAATGTTTCAGGAAGATCACCATAACTTCTCACCTCTCTTTAGTTCCATTGCTTTTTCTTTTTTTTTTTTTTTTTAATTTTTTTTCCATTTTATTTATTTTTTCAGCGTAACAGTATTCATTCTTTTTGCACAACACCCAGTGCTCCATGCAAAACGTGCCCTCTTTTTTCTAATGCAGAATTTATTTCACAAAGTCTCTGAAGTGCAAATGGGTACAGGAAAGAAGAGAGAATGTAAAAGTACATGAAAACATTTATTTTATATCAAAATAATTCGTGTGCTTGGTTTGAAAGACTTAAATAGCAAAGGATGGTATTTAGCAAAACCCAGAAGTCCTATATTGTATTTTTTCCTTATCTTTCCACTTCCTGGAAGGAAACAATTTAACTTTTTTCTTTCTCTATTTTCTTTTCTTTTCTTTCCTTTTCCTTTGTTTTTTTTTCCTTTTCTTTTCCTTTTTTTTTTTAAAAGCTTTATAGTTACTGTCCAGAATTTCCAATTATATGCTTTGCTGCTATTTCTATAAAAGACTCTAACCCATTTGCTCCATCTCCTTTTCCTCCTAGTATGTGACACCATTTTAAATTCTTGTCTTGGCTATAACTTGGAGATATACACATTTTTAAGGACTTTATTTTAAGTAACCTCTGTACTCAGTGTGGGGCTCAAACTCACAACCCCAGGATCCAAAAGCTGCATGCTCCTCTGACTGAGCCAGCTAGGTGTCCCTAACTTTCTAGATACTGAACCTAGAACTTCACTTTTTGAACCAACTCTGGACGGTGCCTCTTGCTTCTCAACTGTGGAAACTCAGAGTATCCTACGTTCCTTTCCCTTCTCTGTTCCTCTTTCTACCTTCTGCGTTTGTCATGCAGGCATTTCTTCATTGTCGCACTTGATAACATTGTGTCACGTAACACAGTTTAAATATTCTTGGTTATCTGTAGTAGTAATAGTAGTAACGAAAGCACTTACAGAGTTAATTATAAGAAGTAAATTAATTATGAAAGTTTCATACAAATAGACAAACACACAGAACTTTACATATTTAAAATTTATTTAATCATCAAGTTGACCTTGATGGTTTAGGTGATATGGTCTCCATTTTACTGACAAATTTAAGTCTCTTAGCAAGTGTTCAAGCTGATTAGATTAATTTCTACAAGTTGGAAATCAGTAAACACGGTGCACAGTTAGAGTAGTTAAAATGTTTCTTGACAGCTAAGGTAGGCACTGTTACTATATTTCCTTGCACATTCATTTGTTTTGGGCCTTCAAAATTGCCTCCTTGTTTTTGTGCTAAATTTCTCAAATTCCCTCTTCTTTTTTTTTAAAGATTTTATTTATTTATTTGACAGAGAGATCACAAGTAGGCAGAGAGGCAGGCAGAGAGAGAGAGGGAAGCAGGCTCCCTGCTGAGCAGAGAGCCCGATGTGGGGCTTGATCCCAGGACCCCGAGATCATGACCCCAGCCGAAGGCAGTGGCTTAACCCACTGAGCCACCCAGGCGCTCCTCCCTCTTCTTTTTAAGTACATTCTATGGAGGCCCTTGTAGGATCCTTTAGTTTTCATATTCATTGACTTCCCTACCCTACTCCCTGTGGGGGTGATCATTTATTTGAGCATTCTACATTTCTGCCACTTCAAATTATGTAGTGTGGCAGGTTTTTACATTGATTTTGAAAACGCTGAATTGTGAGATGAGATGGATCTTACACTTTTGTGATACTCTTTACAATAATTGGAGGTAACGTGCTCTGCAGGGGTAGTAGAGGAAAGGTTGATTTTCAGTATCACACAAACCCTCTGAACTTAGCCATTTTAATGTTGTTAAGATTAAAACAGTTAATTGCTAATGAAAGACTCAAAGTTTAAGCCATATGAAACATGTATAGAAGAGAAGAGCCTCTGATTTCAGAAGAAGTGATTTGCCACCTACCAAAAACTAATCTGTTGTACCCCTCTAATGGAACTAAGTCGAAGTTCCTTTATGTGGTTCTGCCTAGATGGCAGGCATGTTCAGTGTTGTTGTTGTAAAGTCTTTGAGCCCTTCTGCCCTTCCACCCATCCTTTATTTCATTTCTAGCTCAGGTTATGTTGGCAGGTTGGTTTCAAAACCAATTAACTTCTGAAACATTGGTAGGAGTCCACTGGTTGAGAGTATGGGCCCTGGGGCCCGGCTACCTGGGCTTGAATCTCAGTTCTACCACTAACTATAGATCGGTCTTTGGGCATGTTGTTTTCTGTGCCCCAGACCCTTCCCTGGTCGAATGGAACTAATAATAGCTACTGCACAAGATTGTTGAGTTAGTCATTACAAAGCTGCTTGCTACATCAGAGTCTGGACTAGTAAGCATTTAGTAAACCATTTCCACTGCCACCATGATCACCATCCCCCCAGTGCAGTAGTCCTCTAAGTGGCCTTTCTTCACTCTCTACCCACCTGTAGCCTCTCCACCACATTGCTACCAGGTGATCTTCCTAAAATGAATAGTTGTTCATACACACTTTCTCCTTAAAGTCCTCTAGTGTGTCTCTTCTGCTTTTGTTATGAAGGCCAATCTGTCTTAAAGAATTGGCCGAACTCAGCCTGGTACAGCTGAGGGGAATCCATTACTCTTCTAGATTCTGTCCTTGAATGCTCAGTGTCATCTTTTGATTGTCTTTCATGTTATTTGTTGGTTTATGCTTACCTAAGAGGGCGATTGCTGTATCTTTTGTCATTTATGCAAAAGTCAGCCTTCACTATATTTCTGTAGGTGGAGTTATATCTTTATTAGTGGACTAGAATACAGATCCAGGCAAATGGAGGATTTGAGGATGTGATTCTACATTTTCCTCAATCCGTCTCTTGCTCCTCCCTGGTCAGGTCTAGAATAGGCTTTATTTTTTCTTCCCTGAGCTGTGCAGTATATGGTAGAGTTCCTTCTAACTTCTGGTTGAGTATCACCTCCCAAAATGACGCAACATTATAAAACATAAAAATAAAAACAAGTAAAATCTTCCAAAGCATTGTTCCCTGGTAACAGCAAACTTTTCTTTTTCTTCCTCATATATATGTATAAATATTTGATGTGCTTTTTATGTACAGGTCATTTAGATTGTTAGTGAATGAAAGAGTCCTGTTGCTCTTCTCAAGTACTATTTCTTTTCCACTTGCATAATGTTCTTTTAGTTCCCTACCCATGGACTGATAAATGTTATATTTTGGGCCTTGTCACTTCCAGTTTTAGCCTTGGTGTTCCTAATTTTGGTTAAATTTTTTTTCCTCATTAGTTTTACCAATTGTTGTTGAGATATTTTCTGTTGTACAGTCTTAATACTTTTTCGTAGAAGATTTATGAAGTCAAATGATGCTAAAAAGCCCATAAAAATTATCAGCAGTGCACTTTGCTCTACCATTCCCCTAATTCTACCCCCCCCCCAACTCTGTGGCTGTTTTTTGGGGGTATTTATCTTCCCATTTTGAAATATTTATAAGTGACTATTCCCTCAATTTTACTTCTTTTGTCATAGATCATGATTTTCAGTTCAAGTAATTTCACCTTTTCTAGTTGATTTTAAAAAGAAATTGTAGATCTCCTTTAAGTCAAAATTAACTCGGTAAATTTCCCCTTAAAATTGAACCTTAAATATACATTTAAGGCCGTTATTTTAAAGCATAAATGTTCATGAAATTTGTTTCTTTTACTTTCTTCTTTATATTTGGTATTATAATTGCATATTTGTGGATCTTTTTCTAGTTTTTTTTGTTTTTTTTTAAAGATTTTATTTATTTATTTGACAGAGAGAGATCACAAGTAGGCAGAGAGGCAGGCAGAGAGAGAGGAGGAAGCAGGCTCCCCACAGAGCAGAGAGCCTGATGCGGGGCTCGATCCCAGGACCCTGAGATCATGACCTGAGCCGAAAGCAGCGGCTTAATCCACTGAGCCACCCAGGCGCCCCTAGTTTTTTTTTTTTTTAAAGATTTTTATTTACTTTTTTGACAGACAGAGATCACAAGTAGGCAGAGAGGCAGGCAGAGAGAGAGAGGAAGGGAAGCAGGCTCCCTGCTGAGCAGAGAGCCTGATGCGGGGCTCGATCCCAGGACCGTGCGATCATGACCTGAGCCGAAGACAGAGGCCTTAACCCACTGAGCCACCCAGGCACCCCTTTTTCTAGTTTTTTAGAGTGAGTACTAAGTGTATTCTTAAGCTTGGTTCCCCTGACCCTTTCACCCCGCCCCTTCTTTTCCTTTTTAAAATAAATACAATAAAAGGTAGCATATGCTTTGCTGTGGTCCTAGATTTTTTTTTTTACATGAAATGATCTTTTCATTATTTTCTTTTGACTGATTTGTCTTGATTTTTCTAATTTTATTAGAGTATGACCGATCAATAAAATCTATTCAAGCATTTTAAAAAAGATTATTTTAAAGTTCATTTTATGATACCTTTACAATTGATTTTTTTTTCATTGTTTCATGGGCACATACAAAATTGTAAACGCTATGCAAGAGATGGAAAGTTTTATATATAATTATTAAATTTCAGGGTTGTTTCTGCCATGTTCACTCTGTCTATCTCATTTCCTGAAATCTGTCCATTTCTGACAAAGATATAGTGATTTCTTGTTTGAGTGAAATGTTTTTCAAGTTCTTCTTAAGTATTCAATACCTTTTGGTTTATATGACTTAGCTTTTAAACTGTTTATGCTCTTTGATCCTCTTAACCTTGAATTCTACATTGTGTGATATGAATGTAGCCCTCATGCTTTTTTTCTTTGGGGGCCAATTAGCAGATAGTTCTTGGGCCATTCCTTCATCTTGAAACTGTTTTCAGTTGTTTGATGATGTATTTCTTACGAACAGTCTGTATATGCCCTTTGTCTTTTTAACCCAGTCTAACAATCTTTCAGTGAGAAAATTCAACTTCCTTTTTTATTCTGAGTAATACTTGATTTTTATTACTTTTTGCCTTGTTCATTATTTATATTTGTGACTTTTTCCATTTTTCTGGATTTCGCTTTCATTTTCATGTTGATGTTCATTTCTGAGTTTCCTCCTGTTTATGTGGCAGTTCTGTACTTTTCCATTTCATTATTGGCCACCTTCCCTTTCAATGGCTCATAATCCAATTTTTTTCTACTTTGCCGTGTAAAAATGATACCAACATTTTTCCTCACCTTGATACTCCAACCTTCTCTAACATACCTGAATTTCTACAGAGATAATTTAATTTTTTAGATCCAGATTTTGGTAGCGTGTGTGTGTGTGTGTGTGTGTGTGTGTGTGTGTGTGTGTGATTCACATTCAGCACTTCTATTACATATTCCAGATTGTTGATTATCTACTTCGATTTAGTTCTATATAGAAAGTAAGGTACATTGCACTCCTATTTCCTCTCCTCTCCATCTTCCCACACATGAAAGGTCTCATTTCTAATTCAGTTCCTGTTTGCTAAAATCCCTTCTCAAATCCTTTCTTAGATGGGGCAGTGGGTGATGTGCTCTTTGAATCCTTAAATTTTGGCAAACACTTCTTTCACACTGACTGTGTGTGTAGGATGTTTGGGTAGTTCTGCTTTTTCTCTCAGCACTCTCAGTTTTACTGTTCTTCTCGTTTGCACTGTTACAAAGTCCCATGTAATTTCATTCTTTTTTAGTTTTAAGTAATTATTCTTCTGGTAATTTGTAAAGTTTTCTTTTTATCATTAAAGTTGAGGAATTTTAGCATGATGTTCTTGAGTGTGTCTCTTTCACTAGTCCTGCCTGGATCTTTGAAGAGCCCTGTGAAGTTGCAACTTAGTCTTTCCTTTTTTTCCATATTACTTTAACTACTGCCTCACTCCCATCTTTTCCTTTTCCTCCTTCTAGAGATTCTTCTGGAACTTTTCCTATGGTTGGTACATCAGTTAGAGTTCCTCAGTCTATTCTTCAGGTTCCTTCTCTTTTCCATTAATGATTTTCGTCTTTTTGTATCTTTTCTTTATGCCTGAGATTTTTTCCAGTTGATCTTGATACCATCATCTTTTGTCCTTTAATTTATCTACTGAATTATTCAGCTTAAGGGTTTTAGTTTTACATTTTATTTCACATAATATTTTAAATCCATAGAAACTATTTTTTACTCTCCATGTGCCTATTCTGAACTAATGATACTATTTTTGACCTCAGTGTTTCATCTGTGTTCTTCAGGAAATCTGGTAGGTCTGCTCTCTCCTACTCTCTCCAGCCCTTCGATATGTTATTAATATGTGCGTGGAAGTTCAGGTTGAGTTGTTAGGAGACCTTAGGTTTTTGTAATCCTAAAAGTGATGAGCAGTACAGATATCTCAGCCTCTACGTTAGAAGCAGGCATGTTGTGTGTTTCATGTGTACACACCTAGGAGACCCTCTACTTTGCTTCTGGTTTCTTTGCATCTCCAGCCTCAGGAGAAGACCACTCTTTTCCTTTTTGAGGAGTTGAGCGCCTCCTGAATACCTTTGGAACAGGGAGGCTGGCCATACTTGTGCACATTATCTGTGTGCCCAGTTCTTCTGAGTCTTACTTAAGAGTCCAGAGTAAAGCAAGCCCCGTATCAGTCCTCTTTCAAGATGCCTGTAATCCCATGGCCACATTTTTCAGGCCCCATTCACAATCTGCTGGTTCCCAGGGCTGACTGGTTCAAGAAGATCAGTGGGTTGGATTTGGGATTAAAGTTTGGGGAAGTAAGTCAAATTGAAGGTCCCCCCTTTTCCCAGAATCCAGAATTTTTATACTTTATTCATAGCTTCAAATGGTCTTTCACCTCTCCAAGCCATTTGTCATGTGTTTAATGGTGTTGCAGGAGAGATTTTTAGTTTGAAAGCCTATCTTTGACTGCTTTACCCAGTCTTTCGTATACATAAACTCTTGGACTATATTACAGTTTCTAGGGAGTCTCCTTTTCAGATGTACTGTGGACAAATAAACGTTTAGAGGAGAGTTTATTACTTTTGGATAAATAAAACTCTTCTGGGAGAGTTTATTTGTCCATATTCAAATTTCACTGAACAAGATAAGAATGATCTGAAAATCTTGCACCACATAGAAGCTAGTTGAAGTAGGACAGAGACCAAAAATAACAGCATAAGTAAAGAGAAGAGACAGGAGCTGGAGAAAGAATCAGCTTTGCATTATCAGTGGTATTAGGAAGAAGACATGGCGATAACACAGTAATTGAAAGCCACATATAATCAGAAACCTTATTTTGTCTACTAGTTAAGACCTTTTTGCAAGCTATCTACTAGAGTTGCTGACAAGTAGTATTAGGAGTGATTATACATTAAAAGGACCCATTCTGTTCCAGAAAATTAAAACAAGGAAACTTTCAGTAGCATCTGAGAGAAAAAAAGAAAGTACTGTGTCCTATATTGACAGGTAGTAAAGTTAGTGCAAATATGTATATGTATGTTTAAACACTTATTTGCCATAAATATTTGAAATTTGAATTATTCACACTTGCACTCCCTAATATTGGTATTCACTTTGTCCTAATGAGCCTCAGGCAAATAGACTTTGAATTACACAACTCGCGTAAACTTCACATTGAATGGTACTTAGTCTGTTCTGCTTAGTGGCACTTCATTTTGACGTTAATCATTTTTTTTAAAAAGATTTTATTTACTTATTTGACAGAGAGAGAGAGATCACAAGAAGGCAGAGAGGCAGGCAGAGAGAGAGAGACAGGGAAGCAGGCTCCGCTGAGCAGAGAGCCCAATGCGTGCTCCATCCCCGGACCCTGAGATCATGACCTGAGCCAAAAGCAGAGGCCTAACCCATTGAGCCACCCAGGCACCCTTGACATTAATAGTTTAATAAAAATTTTAAAAAGCCAGTGACCTGATCTCCAATATATATGGGATAGCTAGGCTGAGAATTAGTAAAAGCTTTTACTCTGAGTTTAATTCCTGACTTTGCATCTAAGTCTCTGTTGTACGGTCATTGCATGTATGACTATGGAGTCAGGGGACAGTACATCTGAACTTTGCCATTAATCACGAGGCCCAGGACAATGAAAATGTTGTCCAATACACTAGGGACCATTCTTCCACCTTTTCGTTATTCCTGAAATTTTTATTTATCTGGGGTGTTGTTATGGAATATGGTTTTCTTTTTATTTCTCAGTTGTCTTAATTTAAAGAAAACTTTTTGGTAAAGGGGCAGGCGCAAGAATAGCTGGGTGGCTTGCTTTTATGAAGATTTTTTGGGTTGGCGAAAAGCTGACAGTGGGCATTAAATACGTAGACCAACATGGGAGTAAAAAGTTATAAAATTTCTGGGGGCGCCTGGGTGGCTCAGTGGATTAAGCCGCTGCCTTCGGCTCAAGTCATGATCTCAGGGTCCTGGGATGGAGCCCCGCATCAGGCTCTGTGCTCCACAGGGAGCCTGCTTCCTCCTCTCTCTCTCTGCCTGCCTCTCTGCCTACTTGTGATCTCTCTCTCTGTCAAATAAATAAATAAAATCTTTAAAAAAAAAAAAGTCATGGAAGAACCTCTGTAGAAGTTTTTTTTGTTTCTTTTGGTTTTTTAGTACTGAAATTTACTATTTTTTTAACGCTTAATATTTGAAAACATGTTGGTAGGTAAAAAAATTGTATTTTTAAGAGTCACGTTAAAAAAATATGTGTAATACTCCTTGAAGGTTGAATATTAAGCAGCAATGCTTGGGTGTTCTAGAGCCATAATTAAACTACTGATTGCAAATTATCGAAGTTCAGTGAGTCAACAAACCAATTTAAAAAACTGACGGATATTAGATTTCAAATGTTTTTCCTTAATTTAGTTTGCCCATTATACTTTAATTATTCATAGTATTGCTTAACATGCCAGGAAATGTCTTGTAATAGAATTTATAAAATAATGTAGTTTCAGTAATATGAATACTGTCTTTAGCATTCTGCCTTTAAATCTCAATTGAGATGTTTTGTAAGGAATTATCTAGTTTGGTGCATAGAAGCACGTCATTGCACAGTAAATTTCTCCATTTTAGAAGTTTGAAACCAAATGCTCACTTGAGAAAAATAAATGGAATAATTGGTATTTGTCATTTTGTTGTTGTTGAGCAAATGAGAAAAAAAATTGTGAGAAGAAAAAATACATAGTCCCACTATTAACATAGAACAATAATTTTTCATTGAGTGGTACCTTTTTTTTTTCTTCTTCAAGTTTTTATTTAAATGCCAGTTAGTTAACATACAATGTGATGTTAGTTTCTGGTGTAGAATTGAGTGATTCCTCACTTGCATACAAGTGGTGCTTATCACAAGTGTGTGTACTCCTTAATCCCTATCACCTATTTCACCCATTCCCCTCCCTACCAAACATCTGTTTATTCTCTGTAGTTAAGAGTCTTATTTCTTGTTTTTTCCTCCTCCCCCACCCCCATGTTCATTTGTTTCTTAAATTCCATATATAGGAGTGCCTGGGTGGCTCGTTGCTTAAGCATCCGGCTCTGGATCTCAGCTTAGGTCTTGATCTCAGAGTCATGAGTACAAGCCCCACTTTGGGCTACTTAAAAAAAAAAAAAATGCCACACGTAGGGTGAAATCATACAGTATCTGTCTTTCTCTGTTAGCATAATACCCTAGTCCCATTCATGTTGTTGCAAACAAGAAGATTGAAAAGATTTCATTCTCTTTTTATGGCTGAATAATATTCCAGTGTATGTGTGTGTCTGTGTGTGTGTGTGCATGCATGTGTGTATTATACCATAGCTTCTTTATCCATTCATCAGTTGATGGACATTGGGGCTTTTTTCATAATTTGACTCTTGTCAGTATTGCTGCTATAAACATAAAGGGGCATGTATCCCTTCAAATTAGTATTATTTTTAAAAGATTTTATTTATTTATTTGACAGAGATCGCAAGTAGGCAGAGAGGCAGGCAGGGGGAGGGGGGAAACAGGTTCCCTCCTGAGCAGAGAGCCCAATGTGGGGCTCGATCCCAGGACCTGAGATCATGACCTGAACCGAAGGCAGAGGCTTAACCCAATGAGCCCCACAACTGTCCTCAAATTAGTATTTTTGCATATTTTGGATATATACCTAATAATGCAATTGCTGGATCGTAGAGTAGTTTTATTTTTGACTTCTTGAGGAACCCCCATATTGTTTTCCACAGTGGCTGCATCAGTTTGCATTCCCACCAACAGAGCAAGAGTGTTCCTTTTATTCCATATCCTTGCCAACACTTGTCATTTCTTGTGTTTCTGATTTTAGCCATTCTAACAGGTATGAGGTGATACCTCAATGTAGTTTTGGTTTGTATTCTTTGATGATGAGTAATGTTGAGCATCCTTTCATGTGTCTGTGGGCCATCTGTATGTCTGTCTATTCATGTCTTCTGCCTGTTTTTTATCCGGATTAATTGTTTTTTGGGTGTTGAGTTTTAGAAGTTCTTTATATATTTTGTATACTAATCCTTTATCAGATATGTCATTTGCAAATGTCTTCTTCCAATCTGTAGAGTGCCTTTTAGTTTTGTTGATTTTTTTCCTTCATATAGGGTATTATTTTCTGATGTTTATTGATATATACGCTTTTTTTTTTGGCATGGACCCAAAAAATGTTGTTCATTTTAGGGAAAAGCATAACCCCTGCCCAGTATCTTTTCTATATCATGCCAGATATTGAAAGGATACAAGATTGGGTTACATGTCACTGATTTTAAGTGGGTGAGTTAGAGGTACAGCGTAATAAGGAAACCGTGGAGATGTAAATTCTGATTGAAAATTTGGACATTTATTCATCGTTGGTTCCATTAGGAAGTCAAAGTAAGCAAGAAAGAGCTTTTCTTTTATAGTATTGATGTGAATTTTTGCATGTCAAGGATCTACTTCTGTTTTTTACTCTTACTATTAATGGTAGAGGTTCACAGATATGTTAAATATGGATTTAAATTTTGTTCCGAAATAGAAAGGTTCTATGTAGGTTATATACTCTGGGGTACTTAAATGAGTGAAAAGTAGGTAACACATTTAGAATGGAATAGGCAGTGATGAACTCTTTCCTTATTATTACACAACAATAATTACTAAGGACCTCACAGTCCATTTAATAACTATCAGATAAAATCTTTCTTCTGTTAATTTTTTTTTCTTTGCTTGTAGATGGGAGACATATTCCTTAACTGTTGAAATTTGGATGGCAAACAATAATTGCCTTTTATCTCAAATTGAGAATTATTTTCTTTCTTGAGTCTTGTGACTCTTTATATTAAGAAGTCATTTAAATTTTAATATTGTCTGTGACCCTTGGCTATTTTTCTCCCTCCTTCTCAATCTTTGCTGGAGCTGAACGCTGCTCCCCAAATATAATCTGTGCTTTGATCCCTCATTGTTGTGGTACACTCTAGTCCCTGGTCTCCAAGTACTTTCTCATTCCTCTCTTCCTGGTAATTACCTGCTTATTTTTGAGTATCTAGTTCAGGCTTGAATTCTCCCCACATTTCTGAATTCTTCTTGTCCAGTGCCCCCAATGGAATCAAGGACCGCCTTGGTTTTGTTGTTCTGGCATGTTATCCGTGGCTCTTGGAACCAGCACGACTCCTAGCTGCGTCCTATTTAATAAGAGTAGGGGCCGTGTGTTAGCTTTCTGTGTATCTCCCAGAACAGGTCCTCAGTGAGCAACTGTTGACCTGAGATGCTTAGAGTGCCATGCTTGTTGTGACGAAGCAGACAGCTGGCCTCCCCGAATTCCCCGACCCTCGTGCCCCTTGCTCATGGTGCTCCTCACGCACCCTGTCCCCACCTGCCCAATCGAGGCTCTGGTTGGCAAAGAGCCTTCTCGTGCAGTGGGACGTGCCAGGATGCTGGCTCGCTCCTCCCGCTTGCTCCACAGCTCTGAGTCGCATCTTGTTGTCCCGTTTCTGCAGGACCCCAACAGAAGCATCCACACCAGCAGCAGCAGCAGCTGCAGCAGTAGCAGCAGCAGCAGCAGCAGCAGCAGCAGCAGCAGCAGCAGCAGCAGCAGCAGCAGTAGCAGCAGCAGCAGCAGCAGCAGCAGCAGCAGCAGCAGCAGCAGCAGCAGCACCAGTTTTTCAAAGCCTCACAAATTAATGAAGGAGCACAAGGAAAAACCTTCTAAAGACTCCAGAGAACATAAAAGTGCCTTCAAAGAACCTTCCAGGGATCACAACAAATCTTCCAAAGAATCCTCTAAGAAACCCAAAGAAAACAAACCACTGAAAGAAGAAAAAATTGTTCCTAAGATGGCCTTCAAGGAACCGAAACCCATGTCGAAAGAGCCAAAACCGGACAGTAACTTACTCACCATCACCAGTGGACAGCAAGACAAGAAGGCTCCTAGTAAAAGGCCCCCCATTTCAGATTCCGAAGAACTCTCCGCCAAAAAAAGGAAAAAGAGTAGCTCAGAGGCTTTATTTAAGAGTTTTTCTAGCGCGCCACCACTGATTCTCACGTGTTCTGCCGACAAAAAACAGATAAAAGATAAATCTCATGTCAAGATGGGAAAGGTCAAAATTGAAAGTGAGACCTCTGAGAAGAAGAAATCAACGTTACCGCCATTTGACGATATTGTGGATCCCAACGATTCCGACGTGGAGGAGAACATGTCCTCCAAATCTGATGTGAGTAGCCTTGTTGGTTTCCCTCCTTTCCCTTGTTAGTCTTCAGAGTCTGTTTCACGTGGCTGCAGGATAAGGAGCCAGGGAAGGAAATGACAGCTGAACCATAAAATGGTAGCATGGAAGTGCTTAGAAATGAATTTCCTTAACTAATGGAAAGAAGGAAATGAAATCTTTAAAGGATCTGCACACATTTGGGCAGTGATTTAAATTGTTAAAGGAGAGATACATTCCATAGTATAATAATGGGCTATTTGAATTGCAGTAGAAAAACCGAGATGCTCATTAGAGCTTAGTTACTGTGCTTTTCGGTGATTGCTGGTTTAGGAAAGTGAGAAAAATGCAATAAAACTTGAATATATGAGAAAATGAATTTAAAAGAGAAAGTTAGGAAATATTGGGGTGCAGCTCTAATGTTGATCTTTTTGATTGGTGCAATGAAGTAATTTGTTTACAGGCTGGTAATAGTGTTTTTTCAAATTGTTTTAGTTTAATCGAGGTCACAATGTATCATATTGATTTAAAATGAATAATTTGCTAGATTTCAGCTTACATATGTACTCGTGAAACCAGGTGGTGGTATTTTGAAATTTGAAACATTTAATTTTGTTTTCATTGACTAGCCATTGATTTGGGAGAGGGCGGGGAGTGGGATCTTCATTATGTTTTTGCTGATTGGTAGGATTATCGTTTGTGGATGCCTAAAAGACCATCTGACCATCTAACATCCCTCCAAAATGTTATCTAATGTTGAGATTTAAACTAATAATTACAGATTTCTCTGCATTGAAAGGGATTTTCACATTATCTGTTCTAATTTCCCACCAGTGTAAGAAATCTTACGCTTCTAGCAACAGAAGTATTAGTAATTTGAAAGGTACTACATTCCATTTCTGGAGAAAGAACATTATTTACTATGAAATCACGCTCACTTTGTTACAAACTTTTGCCACCTTTAGTTACTTATTAGTCATGATCAGTCCAAATAATCTCCTTACTTTGGCTTGCCAGTATTTCTAAACGATGATCAAGGAAGGTGTCTAGCTAAAACTTACTAGCAGTTTGAAAATATTTCTCTTTCTGTTCCATGGGTTCACCATATACATGTTCCTAATTCAAATGCTGGCAGAGGTGGGGGAAATTCGTAGCAGATTCTATCTCCTGCATTTGTGTTGGAGAGAAGGGCAGCCAGGGTTAGGACTTGGCGTTGGTACTGATCCCAGTTGGCAAGAGACTACTTCCTTCTCTGCAACCCTCTGTAGCTAATCTTGAAAAAAATTTTCTTAAGATTTATTTTATTTATTTTAATGAGATCATGAGCAAGCAGGGAGTGGGGGAGCAGAGGGGTAGGGAGTGAGACTCTGAAGCAGACTCCATGCTCAATGTGGAGCCTGATGTGGGGCTGCATCCCACAACCTTGAAATCACGACCTGAGCCAAAACCAAGAGTCGGTCACCTAACTGACTGAGGCATCCCTAATCTTGAAAATTTGTTTAAAAAATTATTTATTTATTTATTTATTAGAGAGAGAGAGAGAGTGTGAGAGAGAGAGAGGGAGTGAGTGTGCATGCATGAGTAGGGTGAGGGGCAGAGGGAGAAGCAGGCTTCCCCACAGCAGGGAGCCCGATGCCAGCTCAATCCCAGGACTTTGATATCATGACCTGAGCCAAAGGCAGATGCCTAACCAGTTGAGCCACCCAGGTGCCCCCCTAACCTTGAAATATTAAAAGAAAATCAGATTGGGAGTAGGGAGGCATATACAATACAAGATATTGGGGTAATTTGTCCCAGTGTTTGGTACATATTTTATAGTGATAGTTTATTGAATGAAGATGAGAACTGATGGGTTTGTTCAGTATCTCACACGTCTATTTTTCCTTCTGTGCTTTTTACTTAAGCTCTTCTTAATACAAAATTTGTTCTTAATGCAGATGTTTTTTGGAATTTTTTTTTGTATGTTTAACTTTTAGTTTAGATCACATTAAAATGTTCATCGAACCTCTTGGGGTGTGATTAGTCCATCAAGATTGTCAGGTTTAGCAACTTTGTCTTTCTGTATTCTGACATGTTGTGATTCTTGTAGAGCAGAGGTTTTCAGATAGTGGCTTGTGATTCACTAGTGAGCCATGAAACCGATTTAGCATGTCATCAGCAGTATTAAAAAAATCAGAATGCATTGTAACTAGCATGGGTAAGTAATGGTTTTTAAAAATTTTATTTCATGGGATGTGTGTATTCCTTATTGTAGGTCATGGTCAAATTCCGAAAGGCATCTTTCTTGAATGTTTGCTAATTTATGAAAAGATCAAATGACATTCATAAAGCAAAGCTCTTCCTACATGAAATTATCCTAAATAATCATTCTCTTTAAATAACTCTGTATATTCTTGTTTTTATCTCTTGCTCACTCCCTTTTATGTATGATTTATAAGATATGGCTTTTCATAAACTTCATGTTCAACTTAGTATATTTATCTAAAGCAGTATCTTTTTTTTTTTTTAAGATTTTATTTATTTATTTGACAGACAGAGATCACAAGTAGGCAGAGAGGCAGGCAGAGCAAGAGGAGGAAGCAGGCTCCCCACGGAGCAGAGAGCCCGATGTGGGGCTCGATCCCAGGACCCTGGAAGTATGACCCAAGCTGAAGGCAGAGGCTTTAACCCACTGAGCCACCCAGGTGCACCCAAAGCAATATCTTAAAAAATCTTTTGGAGTGAAGAGTTAGAATTGTAATTCCTTGCAATAGGTAGAAAGGTTTCAAAAACAATTTATGAGCCACGTATCCAATGATTGCTACAGGAGTTTTTATAATGGGTTCTGCACATCAGTACAGAGAAAGCCACTAAAGACTTTTGGGCATTATTTGGGTATAAAACCCAACAGATACACTTTCTTTATCAGTTTTCTGGTAGCAGTGCTTTTCTTCTTCTTGTTGTTGGTTTAATTCTCTGTGTGTAGGTGGTGAAGACAAAGAGAATTGACAAAGTGGTTCCCAATAAGTCGGTGCCCAAAACACCTTTCTGTGAGCAAGGGAGATAAAAAGGGGCTGAAATTCCCTTTATCCAGTAGTAGAAATCACCTTTGTTTGGCCTTCTTCCTACTTGGTGTCTCTCCTATGGGCAAGACAGAAGGAAGGAAGGGGAGGCCACGGCAATGAAGAGCCATGAGGAGCCCAGATCCTCCCTTGGCCAGTAACAGATTTGATAGCTTGAGACAGGCCCAACTTCAGGGGTCCAACTTCACGATGTCCTGGGTGGTGAGTGTGTCTGCATTTGAGTAAGTGTGGTAAGATGACCGTAAGTCTTCACGGGATAAAGACTAACGTGCTTCCCAGCTTTGTTATTTGAATATGAGCCAGACTTGCGTTCATTTATGGCAGATGGGGTAGTGGGGGTAATTTTAGACACAGCAGGCAGAGATCATGGACTTTGAAACAGAAGAAAGAGACAAAAAGAAATTGGAAGAGTGTGAAGAATTAAGAAGGGTGAGGGAGAAGAGATTATTTACCAGGTAAACCTGCAAAGTACACATCTTACCTCAGTGTATCCTAGTTATAATTAAAAGGAAGAACTTTTTAAAGAAACTTTTCCCATAATCAAGGTAGATTCAGGTTTTATATGGTAATAAAGTCAGTGTTATTATGATGGATTTGGAAGCTCGGATTGCGATTCATGTGGTTCTTTTTGGTTAAGATTTTTATGTACTTTGCATAGAAAAGTAGAAGTACATCCATGCCTACATGTTTTTTTGAGGGATCATTTATTAAGTGCTTCGGCAGGTAGGTAGGTAGTCAAGTAATCGAATAATTAGGAGTTTATACTGTGGTGTTGGACAGGCTATGTTTTGAACCCCAGCTCTTCAGGGCTCTTAGGCAAACATTTTTAACCTTCTGTATTTCTTAGTTAATTCTTTTGTAAGATGGAGATCAGAATAGTGTTTGTTACACAGTGTTATTATGAAAATTGTCAGTCTGGGTAAAGTATGTGGTACATTAACCAGAAATACGAGTTAACTGTATAATGTATGATGTGGCTTCTGGAAATCTTTGTAACCTATAGCTTTGGAAGAGATTTTTCACTCTTCAAAAACACAAAAATACTGTAGAATTCTAGAGTCCTTTTTCTTTTTTTTTTTTTTTAAGATTTTATTTATTTTTTTGTCAGAGAGAGAGACAGTGAGAGCTAGCACAGGCAGACAGAGTGGCAGGCAGAGACAGAGAGAGAAGCAGGCTCCCCGCCGAGCACGGAGCCGGATGCGGGACTCGATCCCAGGATGCTGGGATCATGACCTGAGCCGAAGGCAGCCGCTTAACCAACTGAGCCACCCAGGCGTCCCTAGAGTCCTTTTTCAAGGGTGTGGGTTATATGTTTTTCAGGGGAAAAAGTACTTGGCATCTATGTCCTATTGCTCTGAATTTTGTCTTGAGGCATACAGCCTTGATATGCATTTGTTGCATGGTAACGGGAAACATACAGGATGAAGAGTCTTAAGTTTTAAATCAAAAGTTAATCCAAAGTTTCCCAGGATCTTTTAGCTTTTAAATTAAAATAGGTAAAGAACAAGAACATAGCTAGCACTGCATTAGGGAGGCACTTGGTTGTTTCTTTATTCCTGTTGCTATTAAAGGAAGACATCCGAAGAAATGACTTACCTTTGGGTGATTATTAATGTTACACAGAATAATTTTTAAATACGCTTTGCAATCCCTGAAGTGTTTTTTCTTTTCTAAAGAAATTTAATATTATCACATGAAAGCCCATCAGTGATTTTTTTTTTCCCCCTACAGAATTCAAGAGTTACAAGGCAGGTGGATAGGGAGGCAGAAGGACTGGTTTACAGTTGGGTGAGCATTTTGCAAATACAGAAATCATGATAAGAGCATGTTTTCACTACGTCCGTAAATATTAGCATTAAGAATATTTTACCTTCAAGAACCTAGGTAATCCTGTTGGAGTGAAGCTGTTCTTGGTTTAGGAAATTACCGTTTTGGGGTCAAAATGGTCATTTATGGAAAGTGACCTCACTAATGCAGCTGGAAGGGTGAGGATCATATCAGCGTCAACTAAAAGTTTATAATTGGAGTTTGTATTCACTTGTTTCAACTTAATTAAAGTTGAAACAATTAAAAAGAACCCAAATGATCTGTCGCCCTTCCCATAATTTCCTAGGTTTTGTTTTTTCATATAATTCAGCTTCTGAAGAGAAGTCTATGGAGTTAATCTTGTTTTGTGATATGAGGAAGTTTGGTATTTATAGCAGAGAAGGAGAGGAAAAAGAATAAAATAAAATTGGAATAACTGTTTATAACCAGATTTGGTTATGGTATTAATTTCCTTATCATTGTCTTTGCTTTTTGCCTTGCTTTAATAGAGATTTAATTGTAATTTAAAAGCACAGTCGTTAAAAGTTTTAATTGTCTTTCTCCTTGAAAATGGGCAGATTACATTTGGTACAATGTTACATACTTCAGCCTGCAGTGTGAGGCATGAGATTGTAATCCTGTCTTTCCACACTTGGCCTCAGCAGAGTGCTTTCTTGGCTAAAATCTTCCTGAGGAAGAAGGATGAAATCTCAGATGCCTTTTACCAAGGGTTGGGTGGTGGTTCAGCTGCAGGATAAAGGCTGCAAACCACCTTAGCCGAAGTTTCTTTTGAAAAGAAAAAAAAAGAAGGAAAAAGAAACTTCCCTTCTTTTGTTGTGCCTCATTTCCTCCCACCCCACCCTGTTCCTTGCCCTGCTTAAACCGTTCAGGGGCTGGCAGTAAACGTCCTGCTGTTGAAGCCTTGGCCTGAGGTTTTTATGGGATGGAAGGTTGTGGCAGTCAGAGAAGAAGGTCTTTATTGTGTTTTCAAAGTGGCTCTTTAATGACTTGTAATTCCAGCACATGCAAGAGCTGTAAAGTCTGCAAGTATGGTGAGCGAGCAGCTGGAGAGGCCATTCATTAAAGGGCTGCCCTGCCTGGTGGGGGTGGGGGGTGCGGGGGGGGGGGGACGACTCCCATTTTGGACTCCTGCTCTCTGCATTTCATAACTGGAGGTAAACGTATCTGAAGGGTTGTAGTTCTTCCTTGGGTAGATTCTGTGTCAGATGTGATGGGCAGAGGGGAGGGGATGGCCCAGCCAATCAACTGTTGGTTTCTTCAGCCACATTCCTAACTTAGTCCAAAAAAAGGAATTTGGAGCAGTTGCAAGGGAGATTTTTACTTTAAGACAGAGTTAGGGGCTTCCTCTCTTTCTTGTTTGGGTACCATACTCAGCCTCAATTGTTTCTCAGTTTTTAAATTAAATAATTCCTTAGAAGCCTTTCAGTAGCTGAGGGCCGTGGACAGATGGGAGGTTCTATCATTGCGGAGTTGGTTACCATCAGTAATTGCCAACACTCCACATTTTTACTTACTTGTATTGAATGGAATCTCACAGTAAAGTCCATGAGCTTCCTTCAAGAGAGCTCCATTGCCTATTCATTGCACTACTGTTCCTTACTCCAGGGCCCATGATCTTTACCTAATTGTCTCATCTGTCATCTTTAGACACAAAGATGTGATTCAACATGGTCTTTGCGTGACCTGCATTCCCATACCATAGAGACATCGTATGCCTGTAGTTGGACATGCCTTAAGTGCTTTCTGTATGCCAGTCACCAGTCTAAGCACTTGACTCATTTTAACTCCTTAACCCTCTAAACAACTTTATGAAATAGGTACTATTTTCCCCCTTTTATAGATAGGGAAACTGAAGCCCAAAGGTTTAGAGACTTGCCCAGAATTGCCAGCTGGTAGATCCAGAATTTGATCCCATTTGTTAGCATGTTCACTCAAGAGGAATTTTGGAATGAAGCAAATCTGATTTTCCCATGAATTCATACTGCATTTGCAGAGATGGGCTCCATGAAGTTGGTCTTACTGCTGTGAAAGCCTTTGATGTCATAGTCTTGTTCTATTTATGAGTCATGGTTCTCTGACCTACCTGTTGATTTGGGCTTTTACCAACAGCCCTCAGGAAGTGACAGGCTGTCCTTTGAACTGGGTTTGGCACACATCCCGAAATGAGGGAGGAGCTTTGAAATGTCCAGGAATCTCTGACTTCTCACACAGGCTTGCTGCAAGTACAGCAGACTCTCCCGGCTCTGGAGTTCACATGATTACATCAGCAGCACTGTTTCCCTGCTCCCAGCATTCTCTCTTGCTTTTGCAAGTATTTGTGTTTAACAGAGCTGAGTTGTAATATCAGACTTTCCCAGAAGGTGCCACCAAATAACAAATGGTGTCCTGTAGTCCGACAATCACTTCTTTTTGAATCTCCTAGCTATATTTTGTAATTCCAGGTTATACTGTCTGTAAGTTACTCAAAATGTAGGCTGTGCTTCCTGTGAATCATGAGGCAAGATAATGCAATGGCATAGGTCGGAGGGTGGTTTTCTTTTGGTGTCTAGGTAATTATTTCATCAAGTTTGAGAAATTGTCCCCAGTAGGTAACAATTTATGACTGTAAACTTTCAAGGCAGCATCAAGGTCCACAAAGAAATATCACCCCTGCGAGGCTACTTTAGGTCACTAAAGGTGACTGCACAGTGAGATGTTCCCCCAGATAAAGTCGAAGATCCTTCTATTAGGAGAAGATGGGAAAGCATTTACTAATCTATCTGGGGACAACAAACTTTGCCTTTGAATTCTGAAGATAGAGATGTGGGGGCATTGGGATAGGGAGAAATATTCAGAATTGGTGACACAGAGAAAAGGAAGTTTTCTTGCCTTACTTAGTTATGAGAGAAAATGTATGAGATCCTTGAATGTGATGTGATGTTACATATTTATTTAACCATTTTTTGATTCAAGTATAATTACCATACAGTGTTATATTAGTTTCAAGTATAATGATACACAGTTCTATACATTAGCACTCATCACGTTAAGTGTACTCTTAATCCTCTTCACCTGATTCACGCATTCCTCCTACCCACCTCCCCTCTGGCAACCACCAGTTTGTTCTCTATATTTAAGAGTCTGCTTTTTTACGTTTCTCTTTTTCTCTTTGTTCATTTGTTTCCTAAGTTTTAGATATGAGTGAAATCATAGGGTATTTGTCTTTCTCTGACTTATTTTGCTTATAATAGCATTAAATCCTATAGATCCATCCATGTTGTTGCAAATGGCAAGATGTCATTCTTTTTTCACGACTGAGTAGTATTCCATTGTGGTAGAAAATGGTGGTATATATCACATCTTCTACAGCCATTCATCTGTTGATGGATACTTGGGCTGCTTCCATGTCTTGGCTCTTGTAAATAATGCTGCAATAAACATAGGGGTGCAATTATCTTTTTTTAATTAGTGTTTTCATTTTCTTTTGATAAGTACTCAGTAGTAGAGTTACTGGATCATATGGTAATTCTATTTTTAATTTTTTGAGGTACCTCCATACTGTTTCCCACAGGACCTGTGCCAGTTTGCATTCCCACCAACAGTACACAAGGGTTCCTTTTTCTCCATATCCTCATCAACACTTGTTTCTTATGTTTTGATTTTAGCCATTCTGACAAGTATGAGGCGATAGAGCATCATGGTTTTGATATACATTTCTCTGATGTTAGTCTGTTGGCCATCTGGATATCCTCTTTGGAGAAAGGTCTGTTCAGGTCCTATAGTCATTTTTTAAATTGGATTATTTGGTTCTTTTTGGTATTGAGTTGTATAAGTTCTTTACATATTTTAGATATTAACCCCTTATCAAATATATCATTTGCAAATATCTTTTCCCATTCGGTAGATTGCCTTTTTGTTTTGTTAATGGTTTCCTTCCTGTGCAAAAGCTTTTTATTTTGGTGTAGTCCAGGTAGTTTAATTTTGCCAGGAGAGACATACCTGGAAAAATGTTTCTATGGTTAATGTAAAAGAAACTACTGCTTATGTTTTCTTCTAGGAATTTTATGGTTTCAGGTCTCAGATTTAGGTTTTTAATTCATTTTGAGTTTATTTTTGTGTATGGTGTAAGGAAGTGGTAGTTTCTTCAGGTTTTGTTGTTGTTGTTGGATTGGTTTGTTTGTTTTTGCCTGTAGCGGTCAAGTTTTCCCAACACCATTTGTTGAAGAGATTTTTCCCATTGTATATTCTTGTCCCCTTTGTATTCTGTTCCATTGATCTATATATCGGTTTTTGTGTTACTCCATACTGTTCTGATTACTACAGCTTTGTAGTGTATCTTGAAAGTTAGGATTGTGACACCTACAGTTTTTTTCTTTGTTTTCAAGATCATTTTAGCTATTTGGGGTCTTTTATAGTTCCATACAAATTTTAGTGTTATTTGTTCTAGTTCTGTAAAAAATGCTGTTGGTATTTTAATACAGTTTGCATTGACTCTGTAGATTGCTTTGGTTAGTATGGATGTTGTAATGATATTGGTTCTTCCAATCAGTGAGCATGGAAAATGTTATTTTAAATTAATAAATAAATTATTAGAGTGCCCTAGTTTGGGACCTCAGTGTTTAGAATTACAGTACTTTTAAAAAAAAATTAAATTCTTGACACCTGCTTTATTCTGTGGCTCTTTTATGTGTTTATTATTTTAACATGTGATAAATGGCTTTATCAGTTTGAGTACCTACAAACATTTCCTTCTAAACAAGTCTAATTCTTTAAAATATTTTTTGATTACCTTAGTGTTCAGTAACATTCGCAAATATTTATGTGGTAGGTACTCCTGTATATAAACACCGTGTTAGATGGTACAGATGGTACAAAATTAGAATTTGGGCTGAGCTTAGAAGAAATAAAAGCATGAATAGAATGGGGTGAGGGGCGAAGTAGGAAGGACAAGCCATTCTTGATCAGAGGAAACGACTTGAAAAAAAGGAACTGATGGCAAACATAGCTAATTCTATGTTGTCCTTACTGAGAATGAAGAGAGATCTTATAAGTGAATCCTGCCACAAATTTATCAAACTGGTTTGCCAGGAATGAAGGAAGAAGGCTTATCAAACTCTGTTCTTCCTAAGAGTGTGCCGGACACTGTCACTCAATACCTTTTTTTAAAAAAATTATTTATTAAAGATAGAGAGAAAGAGAGAGACAAAACACAAGTAGAGAGAGAGGAGCAGAGGGAAAGGGACAAGTGGACTCCATGCTGAGTGCAGAGCCTGACATGGGGCTTGATCCCAGGACCCTGAGATCATGGCCCGAGCCAAAGGTAGACGCTTAACCGACGGAGCCACCCCGGTGCCCCCTGTTAGCCTTTTTTTAATCCATGCAATGTGTGTGATAGCTTTTGTTCTCATCTTACACATGTGGATGTGGCATAGGCAGAATTTGAATCCAGTTTTCACTAATGCCAAACCCCATGTTTTTTGGTACCATACCACCAATTAGACCTTATTGAGAGAGAAATCACGTCAAATGAAAACCACTATGGTACTGACAAAACCTTTTCCAGAAAAACATCTAGTTGGGAAGACTAATTAGGTAAGGGTGCCACAGTTCAGTGAAAGGGGTAGAGTAAGAAATAAGAAGTAGCCACCACAGTTGGATACTCAGCTATAAATAATGGGGAGCAAGAAGATCTTCCTGTGATTTCCAAGATGATCAACTCATGCTTCCTATGCATCCTTGCTTTTTCTAAAAAGGATAATTACAGAAAGTATTGAAAAGCTGTGCTACCTTGGAGTCTATCCCAGGGCACTTGTTCACGAGTAAACTGTGTTATTAGATTGTATCATATACTTTGCACTTGGGACAAGACATGGCAAGTGTTACTGTGAGAGGTCCCACGTACTTTGCTTCATCATCTAAGGATTTTACTCATGAAGGATCTGAAGAAGGAAGGTAGGGTCAGAGTTCTACAAGATAGTGGTGTAGGGGGGCGCCTGGGTGGCTCAGTGGGTTGGGCCGCTGCCTTCTGCTCGGGTCATGATCTCGGGGTCCTGGGATCGAGTCCTGCATCGGGCTCTCTGCTCAGCGGTGAGCCTGCTTCCCTCTCTCTCTCTCTGTCTGCCTCTCTGTCTACTTGTGATCTCTCTCTGTCAAATAAATAAATAAAATCTTAAAAAAAAAAAAAAAGATAGTGGTGTAGGAAGATCCTGGACTCACCTCTTTCCGTGGACACACCAAATCTACAGCTATATATGGGTCATTCCCCTCTGAAAAAGATCTGAAAACTAGAGGAACTGCTTCTCCAGAAAAAGAGATAAAATAACCACATCAGGACAGGTAGGTCCAAGAGACCCAGGGTGCCAGAGGAAACTGAGATTCCCCTTTGAAAGGGCTGGCATGTGGTCTTATTCACTCTGAGATGCAGCAAAGAAGAGCAGTTTGAAAAGTGCCTAAATAGGAAGGAGATTCAGTTTCTAATCTAAAAGTATCTGCTCGAGGGGCAGGGGACAGTTGAAACTCTCTTTGGAGATGGAGGCACTAGTGGACACTATTTTTGCACTCTCAGACTACCCCGCTGGCACAGGTAGGCGAGCTCTGTTTTGGCACCCTCCCACTGCCTTGCTAAGACGGGTGGGGAGTGAGCAGTTGCAGCACTATCCTGCTGCTTTGCTGAAGCTAGAGAATGCAGTGTAGTACTCCCCCACTCCCTGGCTGGGGCAGGAACATGAGTGATTATGGCATTTTCCAACTCCCAGCCCAAAGCCAGGTCACTCTCCCACTATATTCTTGGTCTACAGATGCTTACAGTCAAGACATTTTGCTGCTGCCTTCTGAAGCTAGTGAGTGTGCCGCACCTCCAGCTGCCTACATAAAGCCAGTGAGCACATGTAGTCCACACAGAGGATGCCCTTTGATCGCCTGGTCCTGGTGGCCAAAGGGGCAGGTAGTCCTGAGCTCCACAAGAGTGTAATAATCAGACAGTTCTTGGGAGACTACAACAACTGCCTCAGCACTGCACAGATAGTGGACTTAAACACAAACCCTGTCTTCCTATGAAAAAGGCCTCTTTACTTAGAATGGAGCCTCCACCTAAAAAGAAGGCTTCAGGTTTCCCTTGCATCTAGAGGCTAGGGAGGTGCTTTCAGGGAATGTAAGCAGGGAGACACATTCTTTTAAACCCCCTTGGCCTCACTACAGCTCAAAAAGGCCTCCCAGAAAGGCACTTACACATTTTTCTAGAGCCCTGATTTTTGCATCTGTCACTTGTGGGACACTTCCAGATCTTCTGATCTAGAAGCCAGAAGGGTTTAAAATTGTAGCCCCTTAACACTATACATATTTGCATACTCTAAAAGCTCCTCCCTAGTGGTCTGTCTCCCAGTCAGCCTGAAACTAGGTGCTAAATGAGATTCCTCCCCTTGGAGCAGTGATAGGTTTTATACACCCTCAACAATGGGGACACATCAAGAATAAATCAGGCAGTTTAGAAAATCACAAAGGTTTGAGAGATAACCAAGAGCTAGGGCAATGTTGAATGAGAAGGTTTATCACCTACGCAAGACCACACCTTCAAGCCTGAGAGAGGTAGCTGTTCAGCCTAATACATAGAAACAAACACAGAGCATCCAGCAAAGTGAGGAAAGAGACATATGTTCCAAATCAAAGAACAAGATAAAACCTCAGAAAAAGACCTTTATGATACAGAGTTAAGTCATCTATCTGATAAAGAATTCAAAGTAATGGTCACAGAGATGCCCACTGAACTCAGAAGAATGGAGGAACACAGTGAAAACTTTGATAAAAAGAGAGAGTATATGAGAAAGTAGCAAACAGGGGCTCCTGGGTGGTCCAGCTGACTCCGTATCTGACTCTATTTCAGCTCAGGTCATGATCTCAGGGTTTTGAGACCAAGCCCTGTGTCAGGCTCCATACTACATGCTTAAGATTCTCTCTGTCTCTCCATCCCCCCCCCCCAAAAAAAAACCCTAGCAAACAAAAATCACAGAGCTGAAGAATACAGTAACTGAGCAATGTGGGATCTGTCCTGGATCACGGCCTGAGCCTAAGGCAAACGCTTAACTGACTGAGCCACCCAGGGGTCCTGGAAAAAGATTTTTAAGGAGATGATAACTTAAGAGACCTGTGAGACATAAGTGGAATAATATTTGCTTTATAGAGGTCCCAGAGAGAGACAAGAGAGAGGAAAGGGCAGAAAGTGAGTTGAAGAAATAAGGGCTGAAAATTTTCCTAACCTAGGGAAAGGAATAGACATTCAGGTTCAGGAATCCCAGGGAGTTCCTAGTAAGACGAACCAAAAGAGAACTACATCAAGACACATTATAATCAAACTGTCAAAAGTTAAAGATAAAAGGGAATATTAAAAGCAGTAAGAGAAAAATTGTTACATGTAAGGGAAACTCCAGGAGATTATCAGCAGATTTCTCAGCAGAAACTTCGCAGGCCAGAGGAAGTGGTATAATATATTCAAAGTGATGAATGGAAAAACCTTCCAACCAAGAGTACTCTACTCAGAAAAGTTATCATTCAGAATTGAAGGAGAGAGAGAGTTTTCCAGACAAGCTAAATGAATTTATCACTACTAAGTTGGCTTTTACAAGAAATGTTAAAGGGACTTCTTTACACTAAAAAGAAGTGGCACTTACTAATAATGAGAAAACATATGAAAGTAAAAAATCTCATTTGAAAAGGTAAATACGTAGTAAAGGTTGTGGATTAATTACTTACAAAGCTAGTGTGAAAGTTAAAAGACAGAAGTAGTAAAATTAACTAGAACTACAATAGTTAGGTAAGGGATGCATCAAAAGATGTAATATGTGACATCAAAAAACAAAGCATGGATGGGGGAATAAAAATGTAGAGTTTGGGAATGTGTTCAAATTTAAGTTGTTATCAACTTAAAATAGATGGTTATATGCATAGGATGACATATGTGAACATCACAGTAACTAAAAAAACACTTACACTAAATGCATGAAAGAAAATACGGAATCTAAACATGTCACTAAAACAATCACTAAATCACAAGGAAAGAAGGAAGAAACAAGTACTACAAAAATGACTCTATAAAAAACAGCTAACAAAATGGCAATAAGTACATACCTATCAATAATTTAAAATTAAATGGACTAAATGCTCTAATGAAAAGACATTGAGTGGCTGAATGGATTTAAGGACAAAAAAAGAAATTTGTATACTGCCTAGAAGAGTTTGACTTCAAAAATAAGCACACATAACAGACTAAAAGTGAAAGAATGGGAAAAGATTCTTCATGAGTTTGAAATGAAAAGAAACTGTTGTAGCTATACTCTTACCAGATAAAATATGCTTTAAAACAAAGATTATAATAGAAAACAAAAAGGGGAACTACATAGTAATGAAGGGTTTATTCCAACAAGAAGATAGAACATTTATATATGTACCCAACACAGGAGCATCAAAATACATAAAGCAAATGTTAACATATAACTAAAAGGAGAAAATGACAGCAATTTAATACTAGTATAGGACTTTAATACCCCACTCACATATCAATGAATATATCATCCAAATAGAAAATCAATACAGAAACACCAGCCTTAAACAACACATTAGACTATATGGAACTTACTAGATGTATACAGAATGTTCTGTCTAAAAGCAGCAGAATACACATTCTTCTTAAGTGTGCATGGAACATTCTCCAGAATAGATCATATGTTAGGCCACAAAACAAGTCTCAATAAATTCAAGGAGACTGAAATCAAATTAATTACAGGAAGAAAAAAAGTAAAACTGCAAATACATTGAGATTAAACAGCCTGTAACAGAATAACTACTGGGTCATAAAAGAAACGAAAGGAGAAAGAAACAATACCCAAAGGCAAATGTGAATCATATATATATTTCATATATATATGAAAATTGGGGGTGGGATGTGTGGGTGTGTCAGGCAGTTAAGTGCCTGACTTTTAGTTTCAGCTGGGGTCATGATCTTGGGGTCCTGGGATCAAGCCCTGTATTGGGCTCCATGCTCAGTAGGGAGTCTACTTCAGGATTCTCTCTGTCCCTCTGCCCCCCTCTCTCCCTCTCAAATAAATAAATAAATCTTTAAAAAAAAAAAAAAAAAGGAAAGAAAATCTATGGGATGTGGCAAAGAAGTTCATAGTAATATAGGCCTGCCTCAAGAAACAAGAGAAATCACAAACAATTTAACTTTATGGGGAAAGGAACTAGAAAAAGCAGAGCAAATGATGTCAAAAGTTAGTAGAAGAAAGGAAATAATAGAGACCAGAACAGAAATAAATGAAATAGAGACTAAAAAAAGGCAACAGAAAAGATCAATGAAACTAAGAGCTGGTTCTTTGACAAAATGAACAAACTTTTAGCTAGATTCACCACCACCATACCCCCAAAGGGGGGGGGGGGGCTCAAATAACATAAAGAATGAAAGAAGTTTCAATGGGATACCACAGGAAAACAGGATAATGAGACTACTATGAACAATTATACACCAACAAATTGGAAAATTTAGAAGAAATGGGTAAATTCCTAGAGACTTATAATCTTCTAAAATCAGATATGAAGAAATAGAAAATCTAAAAATATGAATTACTGGTAAGGAGATTGATTCAGTGGTCAAAAATTTCGCAACAAACAAAAGTCCTGGACGAGATGGCTTCACTGCTAATTCTACCAAGCATTCAAAGAAGATTTAGTACCTGTCCTTCTCAAACTCTTCTAAAACATAGAAGAGGAAGGAAGACTTCCAGTCTTGTTTTAGGAGGGCAGCATTATCCTAATACCCAAACAAAACCAGACAAAGACACCACAGAGAAAGAAAATTAAAGGCCAGTATACCTGATGAACAGAGATGCAAAAATCCTCAACAGATATTAGCAAACCGAATTTAGCAATACATTAAAAGGATGAAACACTGTGATCAGATAGGATATGTTCCAGGAATGCAGGAATGGCTCAACATCTGTAAATCCACAGTGTGATACATCATATTACATAATGAGAGATAAAAATCATGCCATCTGAGTATGTGGATAAAAAGCATTTGATAAAGTTCCAGTATCCATTTGTGATAAAAATTCTAAACAAAACTATAGAGGAAATGTACTTCACCCTAATAAAGGCCATAAATGACAAACCCACAGTCAGTATCATCATACTCAGTGGTGAAAAACCAAAAGCTTTTCCATTAAGGTCAGGAACAAGACAAGAATGCCTGTACTTTCTGTTTTTATGCACCATGGTATTAGAAATTCTAGCTACAGCAATTAGGCAAGAAAAAGAAATGAGGCATCCAAGTTGGAAAGGAAGAAGGAAAACCATCAACTATTTGTAGGTAATATGATACTATGTGTAGAAAACCCTAACAATACCAAAAAAACTTTTAGAACTAATAAACAAATTCAGTAAATTTGCAGGATATGAAATTAGCAGAAATCTGCTGCATTTCTGCTGTTAAACTACTAGAGAAATTAAGAAAACAATCCATTTATAATTGCATCCCAAAATACCTAGGAATAAATGTAACCAAGGAGGTGAAAGACCTATACTCTGAAAACTACAAGACATTGACTAAAGAAATTGAAGAAGATAAAAAAATAAGTGAAAAGATATTCCATGTTTATGTATTGGAAGAATTAATATTGTTAAAATGCCCATAATACCAAAAGCAATCTACAGATTCAGTGCAATCCCTATCCAAATTCAAATGGCATTTTTCACAGAACTAGAACAAATAATTTTAAAACTTAAATAGAGTCACAATATATCAAAAAAATGAGAAAGAACAGGACTGAAAGTATCATACTATCTGTTTTCAAACTATACTACAGAGTTATAATAATCCAACAGTATGGTATTGACATAAAAACAGATACATAGGTTAATGGAACAAAATCAAGAGCTCCAAAATAAACCCACAGATATATCATCAAACAGTTTATGACAAAGGCGGCAAGAAGGTACAATAGGGAAAGGACATTTTCTTCAGAAAATGGTGGTGGGAAAACCGGACAGCTACATGCAAAAGAATGAAACTGTGCCACTGCCTTAAACCATATATAAAAATTAACTCAAAATGGATTAACAGACTTGAATGTGACACCAACCATAAAACTCCTAGAAGAAACATATACACCAAAATCCTTAACAGCAGTCTTAACCATGTTTTTTCAATCTGACTCCAAAGGCAAAAGAAACAAAAGCAAAATGAACTATTGTGACTACATCAAACTAAGGCTTCTGTACAGCCAAGGGAGCCATCAGCAAAATGAAAAAGCATCCTGCTGATTGGGAGAAAATATTTACAAATCATATATCTGATAAAAGGTTTATCCAAAGTATATTAAGAACTCCTACAATTCAATTAAAAATCCAATTAAAAATGGGCAAAGGATCTAAATAGAGCTTTTTACAAAGAAGACTCACAGATGGCCAACAGAGACAAAAATGGTGCTCAACTCACTAATCAACAGGGAAATGCAAATCAAACCTGCAATGAGATCACCTTACATCTGTCAGAATGGCTATTATGAAAGAGACAAGAAATGACAGGTGTTAGTGAGGGTATGGGGAAAAAAGGGAACCCTTGCGCACTGTTGATGGGAATGCAAAATGGTGCAGCCATTATGGAAAACGGTATAGAGGTTCCTCAGAAAAATCAAAACTAGAACTACCACATGATCCAATAATCCCACCACTCATGGATATTTATTTGAAGAAAAGGAAAACACTAATTTGAAAAGATACATGCACCCATATGTTCACGGCAGTATTAATAATAGCAGTCAAGATACGGAAACAAGCTAAGTATCCATTGATGGATGAATGAATGCACTATAGATATCCACAGTGGAATACCATTCAGCCATAAAAAAGAATGAAATCATGTCATTTGTGATAACATGGGTGGACCTAAGAGTATTCTGCTAAGCAAAATAAGTCAAGGAAGACAAATACCAAATGATTTCACTTACACGTAGAATCTAAAAAATCAAAAGAAAACCCAGATTCCTAGATAAAGAGAAAAATTTGGTGGTTGTAAGAGGGGAGGGGCGATGACAGGGGGAGGGTGATGTGTATAAAGGAATGCAAGCTTCCTGTTATAAGTAAGTCATGGGGCTATAATGTACACGTGGACAGTATAGTCCATAACATTGTAATAACTTTGTATGGTGACAGATGGTAACTAACTAACTGTGGTGATCATTTCACAATGTATCCAAATATTGATTTACTATGCTAGACACCTGAAACTGATAGAATATGGTATGCTGCTTTTACCTTAAGTAAAGAAAAAAAAAGGAAGGTAAACTCTTTTTTCTTGGAACATAGCCATATCTGGCTAATAAATTTTCTTACCTTCCTGGGCCTGGGGTGGGTAGTCAGTAGCCCGGGAGGCATGGTCCAACAGCAGATGGTTGGAATCCAAAGACTAGACAGGTTCAGCTGGAACTATAAAACGTGGATTTTAATAATAATGATGAGATTTTTTTTTAAAGATTTTATTTATTGATTTGACAGAGAGAGAGAGAGATCATGAGTAGGCAGAGCAGCAGGCAGAGAGAGAGGGGGAAGCAGGCTCCCTGCTGAGCAGAGAGCCCGATGTGGGGCTCGATCCCAGGACCCTGAGATCATGACCTGAGCCGAAGGCAGAGGCCTAACCCACTGAGCCACCCAGGCGCCCCAATAATGATGAGATTTTTGATGCAAACTTGCCACTCAGGTATCAATTAGGTCAAGCAAAAATATTGATTGTGTCATAGACAAAGACTTAACCATTTTTGTTTGGTAACTGATGAATTGTATCCCATGAAAACCTGGTGTTGGTAGATGTTCTCATAAAGATGGGAGATGCACAGTTGCAGTCTAGGAAGCTAGTGATTTATCATCTGTGGTCATAGTTGTTTTTTGTTTGTTTTTAATTCCTGCATATGTTTCTAAAATATCATCTCCTGGGGCTTCTGGGCAGCTCAGTCGGAAAAGCATCTGGCTTTTGATCTTGGCTCCAGACATGATCTCAGGGTGCTGAGGTTGAGACCTGCATCGGGCTTCATGATCAGTAAGGAGACTACTGAAGATTCTCTTTCTTTTTCTCCCTCTGCCCCTCCCCATCTCAGGCTTGCACATGCACATGCGTTTTCTCTCTCTCTCTCTCAAATAAATTGATCTTGGGATGCCTGAGTGGTTCAGTAGATTAAATATCTGCCTTTAGCTCAGGTCATGATCCCAGGATCCTGGGATCGAGTTCCACGTGGGGCTCCTTGCTCAGAGGGCAGACTGCTTCTCCCTTTGCCTGCCATTCCCCCTGCTTGTGTGCGCTCTCTCTCTCTCTCACAAATAAATAAATAAAATCTTTTAAAGAAAGTTTAAAAATAAATGTCTTAAAAAATACATTAAAATGGGGCACCTGGGTGGCTCAGTGGGTTAAGCCTCTGCCTTCGGCTCAGGTCATGATCCCAGGGTCCTGGGATCGAGCCCCGCATCGGGCTCTCTGCTCAGCAGGGAGCCTGCTTGCCCCCCTCTCTCTGCCTGCCTCTCTGCCTACTTGTGATCTCTGTCTGTCAAATAAGTAAGTAAAATCCTTTTTTACAAAAAATTAATTAATTAATTAATTTTTAAAAAGTCAATTTCCAGTGACATCTCCAATAGCCTTAGATTATATCAGGAGTCAAAGCATAGTTGTGCTGAAAATCCACCCTAGTTTAAAATGCTTAGTATCTGACAAATTCTTGTCAAGGTGACCCAACACATTTTCAGTGTTGAAAAGTGCTTGCTGTGTTTTCAAGCTTCCTCCCCTTCCTTATTATTTTCCAGGAATTTTTTAAATTGAAGGTTAACATCACACTTCTGGCTGATGTTGTGATGGGTTTCTTTTTTTTTTTTTTTAAAGATTTTATTTATTTATTTGTCAGAGAGAGAGACAGAGAAAGATCACAAGTAGGCAGAGAGGTAGGCAGAGGCAGAGGGAGAAGCAGGCTCCCTGCCGAGCAAGGAGCCCGATATGGGACTCGATCCCAGGACGCTAGGATCATGACCTGAGCTGAAGGCAGCTGCTTAACCAACTGAGCCACCCAGGCGTCCCGTGATGGGTTTCTTATGATGATCTTGTGATGGGTCTTTTCAGAGTGCTAGGTTATTTTGGACCCAAGTCATGCTTTTACTCTTGCTTATTACCAAGCCTGCTTCCATTGTCCAGCAGCTTTCAGACTTGCGGCAAGTCCCTTCCCCCTTGTAAAGATAAGTCACGCACGGTCTTCCTTGTTTTGTGTAAGAAAACCATTGAGTCCAGTTTATTGCCAAAAACAAAGGTTTGAAGGAAGGAGGTGGTGTGTCCTGTGCTTCCCATTTCTTTATCCCCATCATATTAATAGTTCTGTTGTCTCTCCTTTCTTTAGAAAATCCACTGTGGCTTAATATGCCCTCTGTGAAAGGTTTAAGGCCAAATTTAGAAACCACGAACAACTGTCTTTAAGATGGCATTTTACTTCATGATTTAAAAACATCATAGGAATTTTAAAGAAGAAAGAGACTTCAGAAATTTCCCTTAAGAACTTCAGTTTTGCAGAGGAGAACTTGAAGCCAAGTTTCATAACTTGCCCAAGACCATTGCAGCTCTCATTGCTGGAAAAAAAGGAGGGGATGGCTAACGTGCAGGTTCCTTATTGGCATGCCGTCATCACTTCCAATTCAGAAAGTTTGTAATCCCTCACATGTCCCCTGCTTCCTGTCCTAAACTCTCCTCCGCTTGAATATCACCAAGTGGTTCCTAATGGGTAGTTTATGCTCATTGGGCATATGGTTGGTGTCAGCTCTTGGCCCTGCATTTAAATTTGTGCCCTTCTGTTGAATGAATGAGCCTCCCATTTCATATCCCCTGCAGATTCCCACCTGAAATACCTGATGTTCTATCTCAGGGGGGTATTGCTGAAGTCTCATGAACCTCCCATTTCATATCCCCTGCAGATTCCCACCTGAAATACCTGATGTTCTATCTCAGGGGGGGTATTGCTGAAGTCTCAGTAAACGTTACAGAGATTAATTGGTGGAAAAATTTGATAGACTTTGTGCCCTGGTCATCCTAGATTATCTCCAGGAAATTAAAAACCAGCATAATCATGGCTTGCTTCAGGGGGGGAAATATCACTAGGCTAAACAGAAAATGACTCATTTAAGTATCTGGCAAATCAAAAGTCTTAATATTGTTTAATAATTAAAAAAATGGAAAGAGCATTCAAAACCTTTTAACATTTGCCCTCCATTCTTCTTCTTCTTTTTTTTTTTAACCCTCTGAGCCACCCAGGCGCCCCTTCTTCTTTTTTTTTTTTAAATAAATGAAGCCTTTCCTTGGACAAGCCAGTATTCTTTTTTTTTTTTTTAATATTTTATTTATTTGACAGAGAGAAATCACAACTAGGCAGAGAGAGAGAGGAGGAAGCAGGCTCGCTGCGGAGCAGAGAGCCCGATTCGGGGCTCGATCCCAGGACTCTGGGATCATGACCTGAGCCGAAGGCAGAGGCTTTAACCCACTGAGCCACCCAGGCGCCCCGACAAGCTAGTATTCTAACGGGTGAAACCTGAATCCTACTGCTGCCTGCTTTCCAGTATCTTTAGTATTTGCTTCTGTATCTGTACTGTTGCCCTTAGTCTCTCTACAAGTGTCCTTGTGGAGAGCTTCCCTCCTACCAAATAGCCAGTCTCACACCTGTGCTCATCTGCCTCCAACTTTCCGATTAACCTTGATGCTCTTCAGACTGTAGTCCTTCATTTCCTTTCCTTCACTGACAGATACTCCAAAGCTTCCATTCTGCAACCCATTGTGGTCTGGCTTTTGCTTTTGAAACTTCGCAGAAGGACCACTGGAAAGGTCACCCGTGCCTTCCAGAGTCTTAGGTAGAAACTATCTGCTACGTATTGGATTTGATCTTTCTGGCACCTTTGACTTGCTTTTCTATTTTGTTCCTTGGCCCTGTTATACCCACATTGATCTCCCTAACCATTTTCTGAGTTTCCTCTGCTGGTTGATCTTCTTTAAGCCCCCTGAAGTTTGCCATTGCCAGTCTCCTTTTTGGCTATAAATCTTTTTCTGCACAGTCATCTCTTACCAATGTACATTTATATTTTCTTCTTCAGCCTCCTAGCTATTCTCAAAAAGCCACCAATTTGACACATCTTACCAACAGATACTTGAGGCACAACATTTTCTAAACTTACATATATTTCAGATGTGCTTGTTGTTTATTCCCTATTTTACCTATAGTCTTACTAACAAAATTTTTTGATTTTGTTGGGGCAGGAATAATGGTCAGAACATTTTCCCCAGGCTTTCTTGCAGATAGATATGATCATATGACTAAGTCTGGCTAATGAGATTTATGAAGATTTTATTTATTTATTTGACAGAGAGAGAGAGAGATCACAAGTAGGCAGAGAGGCAGGCAGAGAGAGGAGGAAACAGTCTTCCTGATGAGCAAAGAGCCCAATGCAGGGCTTGATCCCAGGACCCTGAGATCATGACCTGAGCCAAAGGCAGAGGCTTAAACCACTGAGTCACCCAGGTGCCCCTGGCTAATGAGATTTAAATAGAAATTATTAGGTAGGAGTTACAGGAAAACATCTTAAAAAGGAGCTGACTCAGCTGGCATGTACCATTTTGTCCTTTTCCCTTCTACTTCTTGCCTGGAACTTGGATGTGATAGCTGGTATTTTAGCAGCTATATTGTGAAAAGCATGTCCTGAGGATAAAGGAGCACAGAGTAAAAGAAGAGACTGGATTTTTGAGGACATTGTGAAGCTGCCATATTGATTCTGTCACAATGGATTTCTCATTCAGTAAAGTAAACCGCTCATTTAGTTCATTTTTCCGATGTCTGTTATTAGCAGCTGAGTATATTTAGTCGATTCTGCCTGTTATCCCCAAGCATCTGTCTGTGTCTCCTATTTAAGTTACATGTACTGCATCTATTTATTAACCCAAGTTAGAAATACGAGCTATTATTGAATATATTTTTTTCAACAGACAGTTACTAAGGGTCTTTCACGTATTGTTTGCCCCTAGAAATAAAACAATATGACAGGCACAGAGCTTATCTTCTGCTGAGATACATAATTTTAGGTAATGATTGACAATATGAAAATTATTTCTTTTCCCTTCAATCTCATTTCAGTAGGTTATGATGCCTTGTCAGGTTTGCTTCTAAAAGGTCTGTGAGTCTGTCCTTTGCTGTGGTTGGAGACATTGGGTTATTCTTCCTGTCTTCTCTCTTTCCTTTCCCAGGCCCTTCTCTACATAATGATCTGAAACACACAAATTCTGGAAGGAAATAATGCAAAAGGATGTAAAATAACTAGTTAAAATGGTGTTATGGGTCTTTTTCAAAATACTATCTTTAATATTGCTGTTTTCATACAGCATTTCATTGTTTTCAAAACTTCAGATCTCATATGGGCTAAATACCAAATTCACTTTAGCATTGCCTTTTTTCCTTTTTTGAAATATAGTTTTATAATATTTTATTTATTTATTTGAGAGAGTGAGAGAGAGAGGGAACAAGCCAGGGGAAGGGACAGAGGGAGAAGGAGAAGCAGGCTTCCTGCTGAGCAGGGAGCCTGACATGGGGCTCGATCCCAGGACCCTGAGATCATGACCTGAGCCGAAGGCAGAGGCTTAACCCACTGAGCCTCCCTGGCGCCTCCCCCCATTATATTTTTAAATGAAATCCAAGGGGTGCCTGGGTGGCTCAGTCATTAAGCGTCTGCCTTCAGCTCAGGTCATGATCCCAGGGTCCTAGGATCGAGCCCCGTATCGGGCTCCTCTGCTCAGCAGGAAGCCCGCTTCTCCCTCTCCCACTCCCCTGCTTGTATTCCTTCTCTCTCAGTTTCTCTCTGTCAAATAAATAAATAAAATCTCTAAAAAAAAAAAATGAAATCCAAGATGTCATATTATTTCATTCATAGATATTTCAGTGTGATCTCTAAAAGATAAGAATTTTTAAAAGGCAGAAGTAAAATATCATTATCACCTCTGAGCAAACTAATAATTTTAGTATCAAATTTCTGGGCAAGTTTCCAATAGAATCAAAATGTCATAAATTATGTTCTTACAGTTCGTTTGAATCTGGATCCAAATAAAGTTCACATCCTGAAATGTGTAAAAATGTCTTGTTAGTTTCTTTTAATCTATAGGTTCTACCTCATCTCTTTCTTTATATAAAAGTTCAAGGGGAAAAAAAACCACTAACTTGTTTGTCTTATGGAGTTTCTTAGTTTAGATTGTGCTGATAGTATCTTTGTGGTATATTTTCTGTAATTAACAGGAGTTCAGAAGCACACTCAGATTTAGGTTAGGTTTTTGGTTTTAGTTTTGATTTTAGTTTTTGGACCAGACTATATCCTGGGTAGAGTTGTGTACCTTGCATGAGGAGTCCTGATGAAAAGGTGATGTGTAAACTGAGGTTAATCTTTTTTGTGTGAGGTTAACACCCACCGATGCTCCGTGCCCAGATGCATTAGGGGTTGCAAGTTGACAGTGTTTTTATTCCATCATTCATTCATCAGCCAGAATTCACTGTAAAGAGAAACTCTCCCTCTTCTCCCTCTTGTGTAACCAGCAATACAGTTTGTACATGGAAAGTAAAACATGGTGCTTGGTTTTTTGGCCTAACTCATTTTCAGAAGAATGGGTTTGGTTCCATAGTGTCCTTCAAGAGTGCCTTTTTTTTTTTTTTTTTTTTTTTTTTAAGTATCGCTTTTAAGACCTCTTCAATAGGACCTTTCCAACCTCAACTTTCTTTGCTTCCCTTATATGTTAGTGATCCTAGAATATTAGCAGTCTTCAGTTAATCATTCCCTGTTATTTTATGCCCTAGTGAAATACCCTTGGTCTTTTATGACCTGGTTAATGTTCACCTTTTCTTTGAATCGTTTCTAAATTACCAGCCCCCCCCCCCCCCGAAATTCATCCCTCCCTCCATTAACAGTATGTATGCTTTGATGGTAGGTGTTATTCTCTCATGTTAAAGTATTTTTTTTCTCCCAATCAGTGGAATATTTTGAGAATATTGAGTATCTGCTGTCTCTTAATTATCTGAGTTCTCAGCTCTTTGTACTGTGCCTGGTGCTTGACTCTCAACAAATGCGGAGTCACGGTGCAAAGATTTCTTTATGCTCATGTATATGTATTTATGTGTTTACAGTAAAGACTCCTCTTCACTAATATATGTGTTTATAGTTAAGGTGTCTTAAATGTATCCTAATAATCTGCAAATACTTTTTTTTTCTTTTTTTTTTTTTTTTTTTTGCCTCTCTCCTTGATGGAGGTGGAGTAGACAGGTCACAGTGAGTGGGAGAGTTCACTATGAAGACAAGTCTTGGCCGTCCCAGAGGCACACAGTTCAGGGTGTAAGCACCCCTATACCCCTATCCAAATAAGTTCATACAACAGAATCCCGGGATAAATTGGAGGACACAGAAATCAAGTTGTATACATTAGGTTGACTTTACCTGTCTTTGTATTGGAGATATAAACTAGCCAAGGAGTCTGGAGTTCTTCAAAAGTCCAATAAAATGACCTTTTTTTTTTTTTTAAACCGATCCTACCATGAAGAGTATTAAACCACAAACATAACAAAAGAAGGCAAGGACCACTAATTAATCTTTCATTGAGACAGCAGAGGGATGTCAGAGTTTAAAATCCCAAAACATTTGCTTCTGTATTTTAAAAAAGCAAATAGTTTTCAGAGAAATCTCAATAACAGGATGTTGAAGTGAAAGAAATTTCTGCCTCCCTGTTTCCTATAGGGACTGTGCAGGGGCATGATAACATGAAAGTTATACGACCACCTTGTTTTTGCTGTCTTTGTGATCATGAAATATGATTATATTCCCTCTAATGTTTATATGTGCCCTTGAAATTATTGGAACTGGTAAAATACCACTTAAACACTATAAAAAAGGAACGATTGTTCCCCCTTCTGTTTTCTCAGGTTGCATAATTATCATGACAGCATAGTTTTAAATTAATAACCTTAATTTAGTTGTTAAGTATTTATTAAACCATCACATTTGAGTATGTGCAACCATGCAATTAAATGTTTATTGTATATGCGAGAGAATGAAAAATACAAAAATTGAAGTTCCTAACCACAAGGGGCAAGCACTGTAAAAAACAACAACAACAACAACAACAACAAAACAAAATCCAAACCCAGTTATACTCAACAATAACACTGTGCAGAGAAAGAAAAAAGATGTGGAGGATGCATTTAGTTTCCCTAAAGAATTAGCATCTTAGTTCTCAAATATATATTTAATTATACTCATTGAAGACTGTTAGCATTTCTAAGGGTGGTTTAAGAGTCATGATTACACTATAAAACTAAAATTATAACCACATGTAATTTGTACCATGGGAGGTTGAATTTATTAAGTGAAAAAAGGAATTAAAGACGGCAGTCATTATTTTGGAATGAATATGTTATCACAACCATCTTATGGTAGGGAAAGACATTGCTTGAGTGCATGTACCTTGAAACCTTAGTAAAGTATGATAAAATTTATAAATCGATGGATTCCCTTTTGTCTTGACTTCTGGAGATCCCCTAAATTGGAGTGTGCATGCTGGTATATGCCCTTCTACCTAGCCCTTACGGGACCCTGCACGTCCTGTAACTGAAGGAAGCTCAGCTGATGGGCCTGCCCTGTTAACACTCCTCGCCATTCCCCTGTGAGACATGCCCAATGCACTCCTCCCCACTGGATGCTTTCAGATATTGGGGACTTCTGCTCCCACAGGTTGAGTGGTACCTTCACCAAGAAGCCAATGTAATTGTTCCTAAACATGTATGTCGGTTGTACTTATAATCACATTCCATAATTAAATGTTGTGTAAACCAGTAATGTCCACAAAAAGCAATTGTTTGGAAACTCAGTTGCAATCGAAAGGAAAGTCCCTTGAGAAGATTTACTCTCAAAACAGGTGTAAAACACCAAGGGAAAAAAATCACAAGAATTTAGTAGGATTCTGCATTCTAACAGCTATGAAGGTTTCTGACAAATTGCTTATATATAGATGGTGGTCTCAGATAATGCCTTGAGTGTGGTTTACATGAACTTTCAGACTGTAATCAAAGAGAACTCCTTGATTCGACATCAAAAGATGAGTTGATTAATGTGTATTTATAAACTTTAAGTAAAATATTTAAGGGACGTGTATTTTTTTTTTAAGTGTTCTGGAATCTTCTGTCTGATGGGTGTTCACTAGCCAAATATCTTGGCTGCTCCTCACCCATGATGCTGGTACTTTTTTTCTTGATCCTTGAGTTAAGAATGAGCCTTACTCCAGAACAGCAATCTCTTACCTCTCCTTTCCTCCCATTATTCCATTTTATGAACGATGATTTTACTAGTATCTCACCTTGGATGCAGTATTTTCCAGATGAGTTTACAGGTTTGGTCACGTTTGGTGGTATCCACACCCACCAACACTTCCCTGCAGCATTAGCATGCTCATGTACATGTCAGGGACACAGGAATTTGCTTATAAACCGTAGTGTGGTCCAGGAAAGCAGGTTGCCCATAATTTGGTGAGGAACACAGACCCTGTATTTTTATAAACCAAGTGAAAAAAAAGTGTCTCAGAAAGAGTCTTGAGAGCTCCAGATCTGTCAGTTGTACTACCTTTGTGATCTGGAGCAAAATACCCATTTTGGGTCTTGATTTTGTAATCTCTGAAATGTGAATAATATCTCCCCAAATTGTTGTGTAAATCAGGTGAGTAGCACACAGTACCTGGCATGGAGTTGGTAGTCGGTAAATGCTAGGAGATTCTGAATATTTCTAAACTTGTCCCCCCCCCCATTTTAATACAGTGGGGATCCTAGGATTATATGGGTAAAGGGCTCCCCAGATTTTAAAATGTTGCTCAAAAGATACTGAGAAATGACTTGATTTGTAAAAATAATGGAAAACATAGTCTATGCTAAGCATTTCATTTTTCTAGCTGGTAGGGTTTATTCTACTTTGATGTGAAATCGCTTTGTGTTCATATGTGTTAGCTGACTTTTGCCCTGTATGCTTCCTCCTGTCTTCTGATTAAGGTTGTGAATTTTGAAGCCAAGGACTGTACCCTCTCACAAGAAGCCTGCCTGTCCCGACCACAGGGTCAGAAGTTCCTGAAATATAGGTGTCAGTGGGTTTCCTTCACCCTGTTTACCTGCTGCTCAACTGTTAACTTTCGATGGCCTCTTAGCAACCTAAATCCTATAAAAACGCAGCCTTGGCTAGCATGGCTTAATCCATCTAAGGACACATAATGTACAACGTAGGAAAGATTTATTTTGCTTTCATTGTGTGTGGTCGTGAACCGTGTCAGTAAGTCAAAGGAGAAGCTTTTAATTGTTACGGAAAGGGCAGTTAAAGGTGTTTAACCTAAATTTCTTTCCTGAATGCCAAATATCTTTCCAGGGGAGAAAGATGCCAAGTCTTTTCTGATTAGTTCGTCGCAGAATAGTGAACACATAGCCAAGATCAAAAGGCAACATGGTTTTGCATTAGATTCATAGCTGTGTATTTTAAAGTAGCTTTAAAAGTTACCCCATTAGTACCTTTTAAAGCTACCCATAAAATGCCACTTTACATCTGGCATCGGATCTATTAATTTGAGTATTATGAATATGTAGGAATATTTTTGAAAACTCCCGTGGACTTGTAAAGCCTCCAGGCCCTTATTAGCGGGAAAATCTTGCTTTCTGCCAGGGCATGGAGCCAAGGTAAGATCTTTAAGTAGATAACATTTAGCATTTGAAATAATAATAATGAAAGAGAAGTCCACACGGAGCTTTCAAGTTGTTATCCATTTGAAATATCCAGTATGGAGCTGGAGTCTGAGGGAGAAGATTAAGCAGATGTCAGGCTTGTTTCGGCAGGACACACTGCTTAACCACCTTCCCTCCAAAGCGTTTTATGCCCAGCATCCTGGGAAGGGCACTGACTAATTCATTTGATCCATCTGTTGCTTTGGGAGACACTATGGGTTGGTTCCTCCAACTATTAGCTTCACAGGTGGCGACCAATGAACTTGGGGAAGATTATGGCTTTTCATTACTCTTGTGGGACCTTTTTTTTGTCTGCCCTTCTCTCACATGGGTCACCTTGGACTTAACCTCTCCGCCCCGCCCCCAAAAAAAAACCTCAGGACACAGTTTCTTTAAGTAGGCTCATTTTCAAAAAAATGGTGACATAGGCCAGGACTTTTTCTCTGGAAGCCTTTATTTTCCAAATTCTTTCTTCTATTTTTCTATTACTCTGTTTCTTATTTTCTTGTCTTTTCTGAGGAAGAAATTAAAAATACGTTTCATGCTTTTTACAGTGATATCGTGTAGCCAGTGTTGAACACGTTGTAAATAAAGGTAACCTCCCACCAAAGTGATCTGTGTAGTGGTGGAGGAAGGTTACCACTAGTTCCATATTCTGAGAAGAGCGGTTCTTTCCTCCATGTTGTAGAGTTGTACTCCTAGACATAGAACTGGCATCCTCTTTGCAAATCCCCAGTTTTCCTGTTAGGGATATTGAGTTAAGTTATTACCATTTGGTTTCCCCTCCTTACCCACCCTCTCTTACCACCCCACTTCTCAATTAGGCCTTTGTGGGAGCCTTGAACTCAGGGCCAGGTCACCAGTTGGCTCATTGTCTAGGTAGGAAGAACCATAGTGGATTTGTTAGAACTGCTCACCATCCTCCTGCTTGGCACAGTTAGTGTTTTATTTTGCATTCAGGTCGGGAAGAGCTGCGCTTCCCTGCCTCCATGGGTGGCGTGTACCTGAAACCTTGCTTCTGGTTCTGGAAGAGGAGGTACCCTTCCTCAACCCTTCCCACTGCCTACTTCAGGTGGGGGGTGTATCCTATCCCCTCTGGGCTCTCAGCCTGCAACCAGAAGCCTATGTGGGAATCCAGCCCGCTCCTTGTGGAGGAGTTAGTGGAAATTCTACAAACTCTGTATGAGTCATTTTCCTCATCTGGAAAGAAGAATGGTGGCAGTGAATGAATTTGATAGAGTTTTTGTAAAGGACAGCTAAAATTGCTACAGATCTTTTTCAGATGTGAAGGTTTGTGGGAATAATAAGTCTTATTAATCAATGATGAAATTTACTTTCAGGTAAAGCATCAAAGAACCAGAACCAATTTATTATAATTGGTTTCAAATCGATAACATCCGTTATAAGTGTATCACGAGTTAGGGTTTATCGCTTGTTCTTGTTGCTCTCATTTTCTGTGGTCTTAAAGTATATTTACCTGTTCCTGTTAGGTGGTTGGTACTTTAAAAAAAAAAAAAAAGGCATGACTAATTTTTACATAGGGCCAAGAATCATTTTGTTTCTCTTTCAATTAGCATTACTTTTGCTAGGCAATTAAAAGTAGTTATGTCAGGCATTGCCGTTGGGATCAAAAAGGAGGCTTTGCACATACTTGCTGCCCTCAGTCACTGGCCTTTTCCTAGCAAATAACCTAAAACATTCTGCCCTCTGTGTAATTATATGCTGGCAAAAAGCTCAATTACTCAAATTTTTGACCATTTTCATTGTCCCCCCCACCAGGCAGAATTATATCATTGAATAACTTTGAAATTAAGAGGAAATCTTTATAGCGAGTCTGCTGAAGACAATGTAGTTCTGCCATTAAATCAGGGTTACAGTGAGTCACAGGAGTATTGAGCCCTGGAAGTATAATAACCAGCATGCAGTGATGCAGTGAGCACAAACTGCAGATTCCTAAGTCCTCCGTTGTTTCTTAGTGAAACTCCAGAGTTGAATTTGAAACATGCGGTTAAGGAGCATTTGAAAAGGATTGTGGCTATCATTGGTTCTAATGGGTTTTTAATACCTCAGTAATCTAATTTTCTTATTATAAGGTTGACTAGAGACTAGAGTGACTCATCAGTCTTTTAATGATGCGGGAGGAGAGGTAGAGGAGATATGAGAACCGGGTGGTTGTTCAGGTAGATGGATTTGTGTGGCCTGAACAGGTGTATTTAAAGAGTCCATGTGAGCCTATAAAGAGATCTCTTACAGAATTTTTTTTGCATTTTTCTTGTCCTGTTTGTTATTTCTATAGTGAATTTTGTCAACATGGAAGTCATGGTCACCAGTGACTCAAAGATGGGAGGGATAGTGTATTCCGTATTATCCCAGAATTATGATGAAATATTCTTGAGCAAGTAGAAAGCTGGACTAAAACCCAAGAAAGTGAAATTTAGTGAGGGTAAATATAAGTTACTTCTTCCAAAATCAAGTAATTGTTTTGATTAGTAAAAGATAAGGAAGACCAGCCTTAGAGACAGTTTTTATGGGAGAGAAAAATCTTGGGAGCTTTTAGCAGATCATCAGTGTAATAGAAGCTAATTTAATCTGAGACTGTAGTAATAGAAAAATTGTATTATTATATACTGTAGCATATAGCACACTGTATTATATTTACATAGTTATGTATTATATATTCATGTTATACAATTTATGTAATATGCACCATATTATAAACAGCACAATAGAATAGAGTGTATAATAGATTATAGTACAATCTTAGTTTTCCCAAACTTGTGTAATTTCTAGCTATTCACTGGACATCTGTCACATACTTGTGTTCCTTTGATTAACTTAAACTTTAGAGAATGACATTTGATAGGGATAAAGAATTTTTTATCTTTGCCCTCCTTGTTTTAGGAAAAATAGTGTGGAATAGCTTATAGAAACAATGCTTATATGCAACAGCATATGATTAAATTTTAAAGCGGTAGATGTGGAAAGTGGGTCGGGACTGATAAGCATAGGCTCCTTTTCATAAGCTGGAATATTTTCTTGTGAAAATGTTAAATAAGTAAATAGATGGATGGATAGAAGGGATGGAACAATTACTCCATGTGTTGTGAGCCACTCTCTGATTCTCAGAGGCTCATGGTATGCTGCTCTTGAATGCTACTTTGATGTCTTTGGTTCCATGCTTAACCATAACCATTCCCTCATACTGTCCACCCTCCCTGAAAAATAAATGTGGGCAGAATCAATATAACTCCTTTCATGTAAAGTCTCCCTCATTTACCACGTAAAATAGTCTGTTTGTAGAAACCAATTCTGCTTTGTTTTCTTTTTCTCACCATTTCCACCCTTTTCTAGTAATTACCTCGTATTGTCCATGCAGAGACCATCAGTCATCTCAATGTGATTTTATTACTACAAAATGATTGACTAATAACAGTTGGTTGGCCTCTTACTAAATCTTCTACCCAGTTCCCTAGGAGAGTCGCTGGGGCCAACCATGCAATCTGTTACCATCACTTAGCAAACCATGGTCCAAAGTCATCATCAAGGGGACTGCTCTGTCTTGATCTGATGAGAGTTACATGGGTATCTACATGTAAAAATCAGTCAGGCTGTACACCTTGATATATGCACTTTACTGCATATAAGTTATACCTCAGTTTGACCTATGTCATATTCAGTTTGTTCTCCTATTATAGGAAGGAAGTGATTCTCTGACTGTAAATTCCTACTGCTACTCTTTATTTTAATTGTTTGAATAGTAGCAGCCAGTTCGCTAGAGTTCTTCATAAATGTAAAATTTTGAAGCAAAAGGCAGTTAAATGTTAAACCACAAGACTGTAAAGCCTCTGGGCAGGAATCATAGTTCAACGCTGTTTCCCCAGGCTGCTGACACTTTTCCAGACACATAGTAGCCATGTACGAGCAAGTCAGTTAAAGACAGTTTTCATATGGACAAAATTTGCTGATATGTTTTGTATGAAGGAATTAATTTATGATTGTTTTGGGATCAGTATTTTGATCTGTGTATATACTTGTATCTCTGTTTTCATTTTATCTTAATGCTGGGTGTTATTTTTTGTTTGTTTGTTTGTTTGTTTCCCCAGTAAGTGGAAGTTAGACTGTGTGACAAGGTTTTAAGTTATGTTTTCAAAACCTTATCTATATTTACACTGTGGGGAAAGAATAATACCCTACCTTTTTGTTGTTGTTGTTGTTTTGTTTTGTTTTGTTTTGTTTTAAGTGGCCTTCCCGCGCAGCGTGGAGCCAATCTGGGGCTTGAACTCACAACCCTGAGATTAAGACCTAAGTTGAGATGAAGAGTCCGATTCCTTTTTTTTTTTAAATTATTTATTTATTTTTTATTTTTTTATAAACATATGTATTTTTATCCCCAGGGGTACAGGTCTGTGAATCGCCAGGTTGACACACTTCACAGCGAGGAGTCCGATTCTTAGCTGACTGAGCCACTCAGGCTCCCTGATACCTTGCCTTTTTAGTTCTCTATTTAAACTTGTCACTTTTACCTCCAGATATCTCAACATACTTTTCTAATTTTTATTCTTCTTATTGTTAACACTATCAAATCTACTACTGTTTTCTTTGGCTAATGTTTCACATTTTATCTGTAGTTTGTTAGAAAGGTTACTGCCAAACTTACCATTAAATTCTCCTGGTTGATTCTTGTAACATTTCCATTTTAGAAGCTTCCATAATAATCTGATGGGCTGAATATCCCCAAAGTATATGTAATTTAATTACATCCATCTTTAAAAACATAGGGTTTGAATAAAATTGCCATACTGGACAAAGTAAGAAAAGGAAAAACAATTGAGTAAACAATTGCCAGGAAATATTTAGTGTAGTTTTGTAAAAACAACTTTATTGAGATACTAATTCACCTATGTACAGTTCTCCCTTTTGAGGTGTATGATTCATTGGTTTTCATTGTATTCAGAGAGCTGTGCAACCATTATTAGCATAATCAATTTTTGAACATTTTCGTTGCCCCTCCCCAACCAAAAACCTCCATACTTTTTAGCCATCATCTGTCTCACAGATTCTCTCTTGTTCCCCAGCCCTAGCCATCCACTCATCTACTTTCTGTCTAGAGATTTGCCTATTCTGGACAACTCATATCAATGGGATCATAGAATACATGGTTTATTGTGATTAGCTCCTTTTACTCCCTGTAGTATTTTCAAGGCTTATCTGTTCTGTAGCATGTAGCAGAATTTCACTCCTTTTTATTGGTGAATAATATTCCCTTACTTGGATATACCACAATTTCCTTATCTGTTGATGAGTTAATGGGGATTTGAATTATTTTAACCTTTTGGCTGTGGTGAATAGTGCTACTAGTTTTACATAATGAGTTTTTGATAAAATGTTACGTTCTTGTTGGCATAATTTCTCTCTTTCTTTAACAAGAAGACTTGGCTCTGAGCGTCTTGAGAAAGTTTGGAGAATTTTGATAGATGTGGAGGGAGATGGGTTATTTTTCTCTCCAGTGGAATGTCCCCTGGGGTCAATTATTTAGGTGTCCTCAGTACAGAAAACAAAGTAAACTAGATGCTTCTACCCACATCTTTATTACTGGTGGGGAGAATTCTTTATAGTTACGCAGCTATATAAAAATACGGAAACTTAAAATTTGCAGTTTGTCTTTGACAATTATTTTATTATCATTGCCCTTTAATTGGAGATTCTTTTGAGGGAAAACAGGTTCCTCTGAAAAAAAAGTTCTAGGGACTCCTGGGTGGCTCAGTCGGTTAAGTGACTGCCTTCAGCTCAGGTCATGATCCCAGGATCCTGGGATCAAGTCCCACATCGGGCTCCTTGCTTGGTGGGAAGCCTTTGCCTTCCTCTGCCTGCTCTGCCTGCCGCTCCCCCTTGCTTGTGCTCCCCCCCAACAGGTAAATAAATAAAATCTTTTAAGAAAAAAATTCTATTACCTTCTTTGTCAGCCTTTGATTTTTCTTTCTAGCTGACTGCTCAGTTGGTGTTTATTAGAGTAAGTATACAAAGTATACAACAGAGGCAGCTGAGTACCAATTTTCTAACTCATTCAGCAGTACTTGATTTTTTTGTTCGGAAGTTTACACAAGAATCAGTTTGGTTAAAGATTCTAGTTTGGAACATTTCCTCTCGGAGAGAATTAAAACCCCGAATCTTCACAAATGTCAATTTGAACTTAAAACACACGTATTTTATGTGGCTAGATACTATTTTGGGCAGTTGTGTCATTACCCTCCCATCCCCCCATGAGCCAGTGCTGTGTTTCTGTTTATAGAACTTGTACTTCCAGATATCTAAAATTTACCCATTTTAAATACTTGGACTTTCAAAAACAATTAATGAATTGCTTTGCTAAATGAGTGAACTTTGGAGAGCCTTCCTGTAGGGATTTGCAGTGGCTTTGGAATTCTAAGTTTGTAACTTTTTCCAACTGCTTTTTTCAAGATGTTGCTGTGTCAAAAGGACTGCTGTTTATCTGGTAAAGAGTAATTTATTGATGAAAATTTTTATTTGTACACATGCACCAATATAATCGGCATGAAAACTCACTCTTCAGGATAATATATAACAGCTATGACTTTAAAAACAACTCTGAGAAACTTGGACAACAAAGTCAGAACATTGTTCTTTCATGGAATAAAATTATTTAGTTGCCATAGGGCAGAGTGTCTTAAAGGAGTTGAAAACCACATAGCTAGAAAATGAGATCATTAAGCTTTTTTTTTTTTTTTTTGCAAAAAATCAGAGAATGTTGTGTGTACAAGCAGAAATGGACCAGGAGAAATGATATGGTAAATTAAATCAAAAAAATTTGGTTTAACCCACTCTAAGCAAGAAGTTATAGTAAATCCCCGTAGGGTAGGAATCAGCAAACTTAAAAGCCCTTGGACAAATCCGCGTGCTGCTTATTTTTGTAAATAAAGTTTTATTGGAACAAAGCTGTGCCATTTGTTTACATATTGTCCATGGCTGTCAAAGCTGAGTACTTCCTACAGAGACTGTACAGCCTATGAATCTAAAATGTTTACTGTTGGTTTAATAACAGGTTGAGAAAGGTTCCCAACTCCCTCTATAGAGGCTGCAAAGTAAGCAGAATGTACTTTCTTTCCTCATCTTCCATCCTTAGTGGGATCGCTGAGGGAAATACACAAAACGAAATACAGAATAGTAGAATTACCTGTGATGAAAAGGACGGAGAGGCACCTTAATATATTAAGGCCCAAAGGAACAGAATTGTATGTTGGAGAGTAATGAATATCAGGATAAAACAGCCATAGATGGCCTAAATTCATGATCTAGGTTCAGTTCAGGACAGTTTGGAATTTTACATGTATATCCAGAAAATAGCATGCCTGTTACCCTAGGAGCAGTGTGGCCAGTACTAATAGCCATAAAAGGCAGTTGGCATTTCTTACTGGGAATTCTCTGAGGTCTGGAATATTTGATGTGGTCATATATTCCCTTGGCTGTATCATTTCAGCACATCTTTAGAATAGAAGCTTGGGGCATCCATGGAATGGAGTCTGTCACCTTCAGTGATGTCCTGTGGCAGCTGAGAGCTGCTATTAATAGGCTTTGTTCACTCCTACGAGGTTCATTACTCCAGCGATTGGGCCTCCAAACAAATCTTGATGACAGCAACCAGACCAAGTCCTTCTTGGTCTTTCTTTAGCAAAGCTAGAGCCATGAAAAAGAAAACCACACCAATTGCAGAGTCTAACTTGTCAGACTTCAGCTTTATTGGCTTCTAAGTGGGTAGGCTTGGGACTACTGACCAGAGGGGTATTTGAATGATCCTTCTCCCCACCCTTGAATACATTGTGCCTTGGAAATTCTTCTCTAAATATTATATTGTGTCATTTTGGGCCCAGAACAGGCTTTCTGTAAATGTAAACCAACTGATAATAACCAGTCTTCTGTTCACCAATTCTAACTACAAACTCTGATTTCAGAGAAAATTATGTTAAGTGTGTGTCTTCACATGGTGCTTTCTTGACTCTGTTCACCAAATGGCATGCATCTGTACTTTTTCTGATATGGAATCCAGAAATGGCAGTGCCCACTGGAAATGGGAATTTGGTTTCAATCAAAGGGACGGCAGTGATATCCTATGAGAACTAAAGTGGAATTACAGGCCAGATCATAGAAGCAAGAGATTGGATGCATGCAAATATCTCAGAAGGCAGAGACTCTAGTTCCCTCTAAAATGTATCTTTGTGTGAATACCAGAGAGAGATCATTGAAATGCATTTTGTTAGACCAAAAGTGTCATTTCTTGGTGAACTCAGAATTAGAACTTTATTAAAATGGAATATTGTGCCTCTCATAGTACATGATTATATGAAACCCCTATAAGCGACTGTAAGAAAATACTAGCCTAGAGTAGTGGTTCTCAACCTGGGATGATTTTGTTTGCCCCCCCCCCCCACCCCCATCCCAGTATTTAGCATTGTCTGGAGACTTTTTTTTAATTGTCATGACCTGGGCACGTGTGTGTTTGTATTGGGGGAGGGGGGATGCCACTGGCATCTAGTGGGTAGAAGCCAGAGAAGCCACTAAGCATCCTACAATACATGGGACATTCCTCACAATAAAGAATTTTCCAGTCAAAAATGTCAATAGTTGAGAAACTTTGGACATTGAACAAAAATTCTTAGCTGAGATTTCAGCTTATTAGGGCCAATTATTAAACTTTTTAAAATTCCTTTTGGACACAAAAAGGGAGTGTTTCTTACTGCTTCAGCATAGTCTCAATTAAGCCAAGAAAATATATTTTGTTTTTTGCTTCTATGTGAAACATTAGTTAGGTTTTCTAAATTTTTTTTAAAAGTACAGTATAGGTTTATAAAGAAAATAATAGACAACATGATCCCACTACTTACTTGTATATTTCCTTCAAGATTAGAAATATCATGGAACAGAATGGTTTATCCATCAGAATAACCTCTGTAGAGAAACCAGCTGAAAGAGAATGGAATTTTTTTCTGGGCGTTCTTCCTGCTTGTATTATCTGTTCCTAGCCCTTTCTTTTTCGAATAATACTGCTGTCACACAAAGTTTAAGGTCAGTTTATCAGCACGTGATTATTTAGACTATGAATACCTGAGTGGAATTCCCAACATCAGGGATTCTCATTGATATTAAGTAAAGTGAGAAAAAAGTCTTGTGAGATTTTATTCTTTTGAGTATGTCTGTGCTAAATAATTTAGAGGTTTTTATTTCATACCTTTATTAATGGTAGGTTTCATTAACAGATCAAAGTGTTTTCTGACTTTCCGGTCTGAACCTAGAGGTGACTTGTTACTTTCCAGATTAATGTTTAGTTGATTATGAGATCTATAAAAGCAAGGGAGAGAGGAACAGACCAGATATTCTAGACCACCATACAATAGTATCCCTGAACTTCAAAAGCCCCAGGAGGGAGCAGCTGGGGAGTGCTATATTTTCTGTACTCTTGGTGAGCTAAATTTGGTTTGGCAGAGAATTTTTAGGAGTAGATAAAGCTCTGTAAGTAAAGCTGCAGTTTTAGCCAAAGAAAACAGACTGTAGGTTTGATGACTCTGTTTGATTTATTAGTGCCATATGCAGGGCCTTTGATCTTCAGGATTCAGTAAACCAATGAATTGATATTTATCAGAACTCCATCACATGGGAAGAAATCTTAATTTGCCTGTAGTGTTGATACTAATATAATTACCCAACACCTGCATTCTATTGGTGGTAATTGTGTTAGGTTATATTAAATTTTAATGATAGGTACAGAGGAACATTAAAAACAAGTTTTGGGGTAGCATTAACATTGGAAATAATCTTATTTCTCAAGTATATCAAATTTGCTTGCTTCAGAATATAGCAGAACGTCTTCCTAGGAGCACAGGAACTGCATGTTGTGATTGTGATTTTCGGACAAAGAAAGGGAAATAACTTGACATTGATGATACCACGTGAACAGATATTCTGTTCTAAGGCTGCTTATAGTCTTAATTTGTCAGACAACGTGAAGAAGTTCCCATTAAGTTTGAGGTTTTACCCACTTCTGAATTTCCTTGTAATACTTTTATAAGGTATTTAAAAACCACAGGACACCTATCTCTGCTGCTAAGGCATCAGCATCCGTTTCTGTCTTTTTAACTCTTAAGACAAGTTAACATATGACAGAAATGTACTGTCTGTAAAATTGAGATGAAATGTCAGGAACAATATCATGGTATTAGTATTTTTTAAAAAAGAGATCTTTTTGAGACTTTTTGGGTCCATGTTTTTGTGTGTGGAAAAGCTTATAGGTCTCAATCAGGGGGATGCCCCAAATGAGTTTTGCTTTCTTTTTTCTGTGAATTATTCATTAATACCTGACCAGACAGTTCTTGCCTGTAAAGGATTCGTACTTAGATTAACTCTCAGTTTTTAATCCTCTTCCTTGCTTATTCTGTTTGTATAGAGATCCTTTCTACAATGTCTGTTATATCAAGTATCGAACTAGACGTTTTTTCAGCTCCCTACTCCAAAAGAAGTTTGAAGGGAAAAAATTTGTTTTGGATCAGCTTAGAGCAGTTTGCCTTATCTCTTAAAGTATCAAATATATTTCTGGGAATACTGTTATGGGGGGTGGTCAGCAAACCAGATAGACTCATGCATGACTTTACTCAGACATTATATATACTCTCTTTTTTTTTTTTAAGATTTATTTATTTATTCGACAGACAGAGATCACAAGTAGGCAGAGAGAGAGAGAGGAGGAAGCAGGCTCCCTGCTGAGCAGAGAGCCTGGTGCGGGGCTCGATCCTAGGAACCTGAGACCACGACCTGAGCTGAAAGCAGAGGCTTAACCCATGAGCCACCCAGGCGCCCCAGCATTATATATACTCTTAAACTTGTTCCTGTCAGTGATAACAGTGCTATTTACTACATGTTCTCTTCTCAGTGCTTTACTTGCATTATCTACATTCTCATACTAACAATGCGAATTCGTACATTATTAATTTCATTCCCTTTTTTTTAGAGATGAAGAAACCAAGACCTGGAGGGTGTTACTTGCCTGAGGTCACTCAGCTAGAAAGTGGTGGAATCAGGATTCACACCAAATCATTATATTATTCTCTTCTTTTTACCTTCTCTCTATAACCCTTGAGTTTTCAGACTATTTGACATGCAGATGTAAGTGCAAAATTCATGTTAAAAGTAAGATAATTACTTTAAAATTGTTGGCCACTTAAAAAAAAGATTATTTATTTTCTTATTTTGGGGGAAGAGGGGAGCATATGAGAGTAGTGGTGGAAGGGGCAGAGGGAGAGAGAGAATCTCAGGCAGAGTCTCTGCTGAGGGAGGAGCCTGACGCTGGGCTCGATCTCACAACCCTGAGATCGTGACCTGAGCGGAAACCAAGAGTCAGATACTTAACCAACTGAGCCACCCAGGCGCCCCTGTTTGCTGTTTTTTTTTTTTTTTTTTAATAGCTTGTCCTTTTATCACAGAGCCAGTAACGGCATGTGGCTTTCTGCATCCCCCAACACATCTTACTGTATAAGAATCTCAATACAGGGTGCCTGGGTGGCTCAGTGGGTTAAGCCTCTGCCTTTGGCTCAGGTCATGATCTCAGGGTCCTGGGATCGAGGCCCGCGTCTGGCTCTCTGCTCGGCAGGGAGCCTGCTTCCTCTCTCTCTCTGCCTGCCTCTCTGCCTACTTGTGATCTGTCTGTCAAATAAATGAATAAAAAAAAATCTTTAAGAGTCTTAATACATGTGCATATGTATAACACATATGCACATACAAAATGTATATGACACAGCAGTGTCATAAGTATAGGTCACAGCCGTGTCCAAATAACGCCCTCTGTGTTCGCTGTTTTTTTCTTATTTACTGGAAAATGTTACTGGAGCCCCAGTTATGAACAGGAGCTCAAGGCTCATGTTCTACATTTCCACCTTTTAACCCTACCACCCTTTATTTGTGCAAGAAAATGTTATCCCCTGCAATGACCTTGCCCTGTTTACAGAATAGGAGTGTATTACTGATAGGATGGGCACGTCTAACCATTAAAATACTTGTGACACAAGTAGATTTTGAACCTTCAGATGGTCATTCCTTTACTATGTGCTTCAGAAAACTGCAGCCTAGAGCAGGGAGTGTATTCAGCTGGCTTGAGTCGATAAGTCAGAGTGACTTCAGAGATACGGTCTGGAATACTAAAGCACTGAGATTCAAGATCCGGGTACACTGAGAGAGAGTTGAGTATTTGACATCTGATCTGGTTAGCAGAATGTATGCTTACCACACAGAGATAGTCTCAGATGGAAGAAGCCAGTTTCTATAACAGTTTGGGGTGGATGTTTGCTTCTGATTAGCCTGGGTGTGTGTGTCGGATGAATGAGCAATTGGGAAGTCATGACCATGTGTTTGCTGTCATTTAAACCGCCATTCTAATCTAAATATACATGTGGGTGCCTAAGGAGACTTCTTTCTTTTCAAAAGGATCATTCTTAACAGCTCTCAACTCCTTGCCGACACACGTGAACTTTGGGGCACTTCTGTTTTCCTGAGGGCTACTCTGTTTTCTTTTACAAGAGGTGAGGATGATTTCTTTGCTTGCTGTATTTCTGATTTTTAAAGGCCACTGTATGTAAAGTTTATTTACAGTGAGCAATCACTTCATAGAAAAGATGGCTTCTAGGATGTTCTACAAGGTAATGAAAGTGGGGATAAGCATGAGGAGAGAAATAAGACACAGGGGGTTTTCTATTTATAGGAGAATTCAGGAAAAACTTACTGATTTTAGATCACTAATTTGCATATAGCATGAACTAATCTAATTAAAAATTTGAGAAGTTTATAAAATAGGCAGTATGCTTTTCTAGTATGTCATCATAGAGTGGAACCCTCATGTGCATTTTTTCCCCTCAGAATGATTTAAAGTAGGAAAAAAAAAAGATACCCTTCTCCTTTGACTTCAAAGCATTTACCTATATTTTATCTACCCTGGAATTGCTAAAATACATATTTAAGAAGTTAGAAGTTACCTAAGTTTCTTCTGCTCATGATTGTCATATTATAGACTTCCTTTTATTTTCTTAGAGAAGCTTAGGATTAGGCTTATGTATTTTTCTAATCTGAAATGATTCTTTTCATTCAGAAGAGAATGATACTGGTCTTCCATTTTTTCATAATTATATAGCTTAGTGTATTTTGAAGAGCCATATATCCAGAATTTTTTTTGCCCATTCACACATTTTTAGATAGAAGGGCAAACAGTGTAAAATATAACTTATTAAGAAATAACACCCCTCATCATCTATCTACTGGGTTTTTGATAAAAATTAGTTACCACATAATTACACATTAAAATATTTCCTTAATACCTTTTTGATAATCCTAGGGAGACTGTCTTTTTTTTTTAAATTATTGCTATGTAAATTCTTACACAAATACAGGTATTTAATTTACTTAATAGTTATACTGTATGTCTGCTTGGAAGTTGCCTTACAGATTAATATATGTGACAAATGTAAATTAAGGTAGATAGTAACAAAGTTAGAACTTAGCATTTATTCAGAGTTAGGCAAATTTTCTATGTGGGTAATAAGGTCTACCATTTTTCTTCCTAGAGAAATATGAGAGTTACGTAGTTTTATATTTGGAATATCATAATGCATGCATGTTCATTGGCAGAAAGAAATTTTCCTGGAACTATATTCCAGGAGAATTTACCATATGGATCTCTAGATATCCAAATAGTTAATTTTCTATATAAGTGGGCAAAGTAATTTCATGTAAATACTAATCTCATAAATTAAATTTTTTTCTGATGAGGTAGAACATACTGTTTTTATCCAGGCTTGGAAATATCCAGAGGGCTTAAGAAACTTTTTCTTTGAATAGCATTTCCTTTCTAAATGTTTTCATTCCAGCACAATTTCAGAGAAAACAGAAGCTGATCGTAGTAAATCCCTTTCATTCCAGGAAGAGTCATATTTAGTAAATTCTATTCTAGAGCAGTAAGTAAAGCCTTAGTGTTGCTTTGCAGCTAAATTTCTCCCCCCTTTTCCCCTCCCCCTCTCATCCTCCCCCGTGGCTCAGCCCACACTCAGGGAGCTGTGTAATTTGCTCAGTTCTTCAGGAAATTTGTGAGAATAATATCAATATTTCTTATTTTCTTTCACATTTTTTAGTCTATAAGAAAACACCACTTTCCAGACTAATTTGACTTTCAGGTTTCTAGCAGCCAGCTGGTAAAGAGGACATGATATATTACACATTGCACATTGTTATAAGATAAAACCCAATCTCTTAGGAGATGTTTAAGTCAAATGCAATTAAGTGGAAGGACGAGTCTGTGTGTTCTACTTGTTTTTCGGCACTTGGTGTTTTTAAGTAGAGTGGATTAAAAGGTACTAAGTAGCCTTGACTATATATAGGAAGAAATTTGAGTGCCATATTATAAGCTAAATGTGCTGAAGTTTTAAAATATAATGTATATATGTGAAGCATGCATGCATGAGTGGGGATGCTGGAGGTTTGTGCAATTGAGCTTTTCCTGAATAGTGATTTTATGAATAGGGAATGCTCTCGTCCCATGAAGATTAAACAACAAGTTTAGGTCTTTAAATCATTCTTGAGATATTGAAATTGAATGAGTTTCTGAGGATCAATTCCGAAACATTTCCAAACCATCCTCTGAGCATGCCGTAAATCATGTGGGCCAGGGCTCTAATCGAACAGCGTGGATCTGAATCCTCATTACCTTGTGTATAGGGAAGAGAAAATTGAGGAGAGCAAGGAAGAGGCCGAGGAGAAGACCTTTAGCCGGTGCTGGCCTGAGCTACCATTGTTGAAGGACATCCTTTGAGCTAATTTCAGTCCCATAAAAAAAAACAAAAAACTATTTAGTGATTAGTAACCAGTGGATAAGAGCAGAAAGCCCAAGTGAATAAAGGCCATAAATACTGAAGTCCTTGGGATAACAGCCTGTAAAACTGTCAGAAGCACTGCTTAAGTGACAAAAGATAGCCCAAAGTAACAAGAAATGCTAGCTCACTGGGCAATACTCTGTATTCTCGGACAGAAGACATAGTTTTCTCCAAAAATAGAGGTTCTTCTTGAATCCAGTACCTGTCCCACTTTACTTATTTGTAGTGGCTGGTGTCTCTTTGCTTTTAATTTATGGTTAATTACATTTGCTTGTAGGACTCGTGATGCCTGTTAAAGACAGCAGTGTTTCCAAAAGTAGCACTTTGATTGGTGAAACTTCTGTTCAGAGCCATCAAGATCTACTTACTTGCGAAGAATGTTTAGCCTAACTAGAGTGAGTGGGTGAATGTGTGTGTGTGTGTGTGTGTGTGTGTGTGTGTGTGTGTGTGTGTGTGTGTGTATTTTTAAAAGGCAGGTGGTTAGGAATTATTAGATGCTGTCGAGCCTTTCTCTTGTTTTTAATTCAAAGTCTGAAGTTCACTGTTCTTACATATTTTTCCCTAAGGGAAAAATAAGTAAACAAAGCCAGAAGAATGTAAGTCCATATTATAAACTCTTTTGTTGTTACTGTCCACTGTTGAGATCACAGATGATTAAAGTCTTACCAGCCAGTACTTCAGAGGTATTTTCAGAGTTAGAGAAACTTGAAGACGATGGAATCAAGGGTCTTTATTCCAAATTCCTGTTGTTCTATGATGATGATTTTATGGCATTTGAATTACAGTGTTAGCCAGCAAAATGATATGTTTTTACAGTTCTACAATATAACCTTCAAATCCCAGATGTGTGTTTGAGAGCTGTGTTTTCAGTGTACTCAAAGTGTTGTGCTCCTTCAAGTTGGAGAATTCTGTCAACTTTGGGGTATTTGCTTCTCAGCATTCTGGCGGTGAGAACTGGAGGTGTCATTCACTTGAAGGGAGCAGATGTTAAAGGTTCTTGCCCCTGCCTCCCTAATCCCAAACACCCTTGAAGAAGAGAAACGTCCTATTACCCAAATAGGCATCTTTCTGATGGTGAGAAAAGGCGGTAAAAGGCAGTAAATCTGCCTTCTCATTATGAAGTGCAACAATGGATTGATTTATGAAGAAAGGCAACTGTTGGGCTTATATGTGTGCATGGAAATGTTGGTTCCTTTAGAGCCAGAGAAGCAGTAGCTTTCCTCCTGATCCTGACAAGAATTTAATATTACTAACGTGGGATGTGTTGATTCTAAATGCCACATTTTTTAAGAGGGGTACATTGAGAAGAAAACAAACAAAAAAAGTCTACCTCCGAATGTTTTCGCACCAGCCCAGTCTCTTAAATCGGCTGTGTTTTTGCTGTTCAGTTCATTTTTATTAAGAGCAAAGGCAATTCTTAAAAATACTTTTATTTTTATCAACTCTGTGTTAGTACTTAGTTTAAATAAAATGAGTGTAAGTAAAGCATATTTAGATGTTAAGCTGTTTATCAAATTTTCAGTTTCACTTAACGTGTCATTTTCAGCAAACACTATAAAATTACCGGATAGACCCACAGTGAAGATAATTTCAAATTTCGGGGGTGTGGGGCGGTCATGTTAAGTATTTTGTGTTGGGTTTTTAAGGTCTTTGTGCATTTTAAATCTTTAAATAAGTCTGTGTTACTTCTTATTTAGTAAGAAGCTTTGTTAGAGGATTTCTGCTTAACTTAAAAGTTAAAATTTAAGCTCTAAGTCAATTTTGAGCATAAAATTTTATAAAATACAAAAATCTGGATGGTCTGCTAAAAAAATTGATATGATACTGACCTGGTATATTTAGCACCTAGCACTCCAGAATTTGAAATCTATGTGATATAATTCAGATTTGAGCAGGCAAATTACAGATTTCAAACTGATGATTATCTATTATCTAACCGATGATTGAAATCTATACAGATTTCAAATTGATGATTAATGTTAAAGCTTATCTCTTTCAGTAAAAACACATCCCCAGTGTATGTATATTTTTAAATTGTAGTAATAGCTGTGCTAACATACCATGTACAAGAAGGTACGTAGAAATACTTGAAAAATTAAAAGAACAAGGAAATAAGTTTTATTTGAATAAAGGTTCTATTCTTTTACCCCTGTGGCTCACCTTATGTGCACACCCACACCCAAGGACTTGTGGAGCGCTCTGATCTAGAAGAAAGGGATTCAGAGTGTTACCTGAGAAAAATGCACTATTATTTTAATTAGGAAGATACAAGGCTTGTGAAGACTTATTCCTTGCAACTATCAACAGTCTTTGTGATAAATAATAGACTGATAATGAGAAATGTTGCATTTTGACCTGGTGATGATTGGATAGTTTTAAATCAATACTTTTTTTCCCCCAGTGGACTTTGGTTATTTTGGAAATCAAAGTACCATGGAAATAAAGGTCTTGGCAAATAAAACTAAACCTTGATGCCGCTGCTATGATCGTAAATCTAAGCTTCACATTTAATGGGGAAAATTCTCTGAGATGTCCAAAGATGAAAATTAATAAAACTTCTTGACATTTGTGTAAGTATATAAAGATTCTATAGGTGTCAATCAAATGCTCTTTGGCCATTTTCAAATAAGCCATTTTTTTAAAAAAGGTCCAAAGTTAATGAGAAAATGCAGTTAAATGTCTTGTCAAATGATCTCTTCAGGTGTATCTGTGTTTTACTTCATTTCAATTAATTTCTATCTTTATGATACCCTGAATTCATTCTATTTAATTTACTTGACTATTTTAAATTTTATAATCCAAAGCTTAGAGCTATGGCCACATATAACGGACATTTAGGACTCTAAATTCAGTTCAGCACTGTCCTTACAGAGAGAGGGAATATAATACTTTCACATTATTTTGAGCGTCCTGTAAGCGCTCCGCACCGGTGGGTTATTTCACAAGTTACTGAATGGTTGTTCTGACAACGGTTTTGGGATCTTATTGTTAACTAATGAGTGGTGGAGTTTTGATGTTTGTTGGTCAGCTTCAGTAATGGTTATTTATGGGACAATTCTATGAGGAAACTTGTTTTTTCTTTCTCTTTTGTGAGGCATTACAGCTCTAAGCCTTCTGACTTGTAACTTTTTTTCTTTCTCTGCCTTAATCCTCAAAATACACAAAAAGGGGGGAAGAGAAAGACCAGTTAAAAGATACGTCTCTGGTATTACAACGCAGTGGTGTATTTTATGGCCGGTTGTGAAACACAACTTCTCTGCACACGGCCTTTGCTCAAGAAATAGCAAAATGCTATTAGGATGATTTCTCATTCCTACAGCTCTCAACAAGTGAGGGATTTTTGGAAAACATCTGGCACATACGCCATCTTGCAACAACCAGATTTTTTGAAAGATCCTATGTTCTGGCCACACTAGTCAGTAGCAGCCTTCGAAGTACAACTGGTGATGAGAGATAAAAGACTTGGGACTCTTGTGTTTAAAAGAGAGGAAGCTAAAAGAAAATTATAGCCATCCCTAAGTGTGGAAAAGGGTCTCCTGGAAAGATTTATAGACGCTTGTTCCCCAAGGCCATTTCGTTTCCTAATGGGATTCTGTGTTCTCAGACAGGGGGTGATGGGCACGAATGATGACAGCCTGTAATGACAACAGTGAGGATGACAATAATAAGGAAGAAAGCAAATGCAGTTGCTAAAAACAGAGGCGCCACAATGTAAAGCCAATTATCTTGGCATCCAGGATGATTTTGTCCGTAAGTTGAGTATGTCACAGAAGTAAGGACCTTTCCTGGTTTGCTAATGGTAGAGGTGGTAATTCTTTGGATCTTTCTCTCTTACCAGAAAATGATGGGCAAGACGGGCATGACAGCTTTTGGTACTATAAGGGCCCAGCTGGCTAAATACACGTAAAATGTACCATCAGGTTCATTTAATTTGTCATAACATCTACAAATGGAGAGGGTTTGCCAAAGAGAGATGGGGTGTCTTCCCCGTGGTCACAGACTTGAGTAACTGTCCAGCAGTAACTTGAGGGACTGTCCAGCAAGTTGTAGCTTCCTACTCCAGTGTTCTTTCCCCAATTTCACCTTGTTTCCAAAGAAAGACCTGTGGCAGATTATTCAAAGCATTACATCTATTTTTTTTTTTCCTGGAGGTTATATATAGATTGTATGGAAAAGTGGAGTGAGAAGACTAGATCACTTTAGAAGGCAAATAAAATACATGAGCTTAGTGTGCTGTCTGATATCCGTCTTTGTGGCCATTCGAGGTGAAAAGTCCCTGCTTTTTAAACAAAACATATCCAACTAGTGAGGTGAGTAGCCAGGATCTCTTGTACTGACTGAACAAATGTTAGAAGCAGTTGACACAGACACACACATTCAGACCCAGGGATGAAGTGTTTTGTTTTATCAGTGGTTTGCTTTGGCTGCCGATCGCAAGATGGCACACAAGCTATTAGGGACATTAGAGGACATTAGGGACAGAGGGATTGTCAGTGCAGCCTTCACAGTGACATAGAAAACTGTTCCCTGACTGGTGTTATAAAAGGGTGTTAGTGTGTTTGGAATACTGCTTTAAATTAATTCCACTTTTTCAGGGTTAATCAGTGTAGTAGAAAGAACTGGATGGGAAGTTAGAGAACTGGGTGCTGTCCACCTAAATATTACTTCCTGGCCTCTTAGTCTTACTGTGCTTTAGTTCCATCAGCAGTAAAATGGGGATTAAAAAATACGTCTTTTTGTCTTAGTAGGTGGCTTAAACCACAGGTATTTACTTCCTACCATTCTGGAGGCTGGGAGGGCCAAGTTCAAGGTGCTTTCTGACTTGATTCCCCTCTGAGTGTTCTTTTCTTGACTTGGATCTGGCTACCTTCTCACCCTATCTTCACATACTGGGCAGGAAGTGAGGTGGGGGGGGCAAGCTCTTTGGTGTCTCTTCTAAATTAGGGCACTAATCGCATCATGAAAGCCCCACCCTCATGACCACATCTAAACCTAATCACTTCCCAAAGGCCCCATCTCCAAATGCCATCACATGGGGGTTTAGGACTTTAACATAGGAATTTTGGGGGGACATACTCAGTCTGTAGCACTTGACTTTCTCATGAACGAGCGAATGAATAATATGGGAAGCCTACACGAAGATATATTAAGAGATTAAAGTTATTGACTGATGTTTGTTCCATCATATTTTCATATATATACCTTTCTATATCATAAAGTTTTGGTCTTGGGACACCCCGGTGGCTCCATTGGTTAAATGTCTGCCTTCCACTCAGGTCATGATCTCAGGATTCCTAGATGGAGCTGCCTGCCAGCTCCCTGCTTTGCAGGGAGTCTGCTTCTCCCTCTCCCCCTGGCTTATGTTCCCTCCCTCTTTCTCTCTGTCAAATAAATAAATAAAATCGATAAAGTTCTATTCTTTTAACATGTTTATTTTGAAGCAGGTATTAATATAAAACTAAATGAAAAAAGTTCTCATTTCTAGCTTTTTGACAAGTCACTCTTATGTCATTCTTGTTAGATTAACTTAATCTAAGTGTTATTTCACAACTTTTCAATACTTAGTTCTTTGCTTAACTATGAGCTTATCTTTTATTGAAACAGCTATCACAATATATTTGCTATTAATGGGAATTGGTAAGAGAATGCATTCATGTGATGAACCTTTTCCATACTTGTGTGAAATAGATGTCATTTTTCTTTAAAAATGTATTAAATGTATATTTGAAAGTTGAGTGGGATTATCTTCACTTTCTTATAGAAGAGGAACTAAGTAAGGTAGTTTTTTTTTTAAGATTTTTATTTATTTATTTGACAGAGATCACAAGTAGGCAGAGAGGCAGGCAGGATGGGGGGGAAGCGGGCTCCCTGCTGAGCAGAGAGCCCGATGTGGGGCTTGATCCCAGGACCCTGAGATCATGACCTGAGCCGAAGGCAGAGGCTTAACGCACTGAGCCACCCAGGCGCCCCCCCCTTTTTTTTTCAGTTTTATCAAGCTATAATTGATGTATCAAATCATGTTCTATACCTTAATTAATACAGTGTTATACCTGAGTATATTGTGAAGTGACTGCCACTGTAAGTTCAGTCCACATCCATTTTAAATGAGACAGTCTTTTAAGATATTATATGCTATGAAAAAAAAAGTGTCCGATGATTATTAATTTTTAGTGAAGGAAACACTAAACTGACAAGAACCTAGTGGTTCTGTCATGAAAATTGAATAGAGACAAAAATAAAAGTATATTTACCCTTATGTTTTCTTTGATTTAGTACTCACCCTTGACATAGTCTTTCTGGATATTTCTGCAAAAAAGAATTTTTATTACAGGCTTTGTGTTTTCTTTTAATAAACAAGGTATAAATTTTGTGAAAAACATAGCAATGTGTCTAAAATAATTTGTTTGACTCTTAGACTGTATTCTCTCCCTTTCCCCTGAAGGGGGGAAAAAAAGGAGTAGGTTATTCTTCCCCTTTTTCTTTATTTGATTATTTCAAAGATCAAGTTGAAGTTCTGTTCATAAATACATGTTGCCTGTGAGAAAAGATGGAACTTCTGTCTTCTGATTACCTAAGGAGGAAGCCTGCTCCCAGTGTTAAGAAACGATGCCAGATTGTAAAAGCCCTCTCGTGTGACCTGCCTTGACAGGTATTCTTTTTGGAAGCGCGTAACTTGTAGCCATTGTAAACATGTGGTTTTTCTTACTTGTCTTGGACAAAAATAATCTTCTGTAGAAAATCTGTTACAAAATTATTTTGCATAGCCATTTCATGTTAAAGATTCCATTGCAAACCTTGGTAGGCCATCATTTTGGTAGTAAAGATATATCTTCTTTGAGGCAAAAGAGGAATATGTGGTCTGTGGTAAAAAAAAATAGTAGCAACCAAATGCTGATTAGCCGCCACTGGAAGAGTCGTGGGCTGGGGTTTTTGCTTTACGTCCACAGGAGGCTTAGTGCCCTTACTCTGTGAGGACATTAAAGCCTAAGCAGTCTTCCCAAAAAACCTGCACACTAAGCTATAGAACTAAAGATTTTTTTTATCTGAATAAAGTCAGGTTTTTATTAGATACTATAAAAAGGCTTGAGCAGGCAAGGTGAGAAATTTCTAAATTTAACACTTAATGAATGTTTGATATGGTAATGATTGTCATGGAATTTGAATTTTTTAAAATTTAAATTCAATTAATTAACGTATAATGTATTATTAGTTTCAGACGTAGAGTTTAGTGATTCATCATTTGCATATAACACCCAGTGCTCATTACATCAAGTGCCCTCCTTAGTGCCCATCACCCATTTACCTCATCCCTCCACCTACCTCCTCTCCTATAACCCTGTTTCCTGTAGTTAAGAGTCTCTTATGGTTTGTGTCCTGAATTTGAGGTTCTTAAGACTAGACTTTTGTCACTGGGGAGCATGACATTTAAAGACACTTTATGTCTAGTGTTTGATTACTCAGAAGGTCAGCTATAAACTTGTGCATTGGGGCATCAACAGGAAAAAGCCAGAAATTTTTTTTTCGGGGGAAGAGTTTTGATATTTCAAAAACAAGTATCAAATTAGTAATGGGAGAAATCAGAACCTCATTAAAGTTCCCTATACATAGGTTTTGTCACATGCAGACATAAGGAGGGGAAAAGAGGATGCAATAGTCTCTTCAGTCCTTGGGTACCTTATTAATCTAGGGGCGCCTGAGTGGCCCAGTAGGTTAAGCCTCTGCCTTTGGCTCAGGTCACGATCTCAGGGTCCTGGGATTGAGCCCCACATTGGACTCTCTGCTCAGCGGGGAGCCTGCCCCCACCCCCCCCCCGCCTGCTTGTGATCTCTGTCAAATAAATAAATTGTAAAAATCTTTAAAAAAAAAAAAAAGACCTTAATATAGCCCTGTTTATGGTATATATATATATATATATATCACATACACCTTTCCTAGTTTATGAAATCATCCTGGATTTGCATTTTTGGAGAGTAGGTCTGTATTTTATTTTAAAATCATATTTAAAGTAAAGAACAACTCCGTTTGGCTGGATTTGATAAAATATAAGACCACATCGGCCTTATCTAGTAGCAGAATGGCTTTCAAACAGTTAACATGTAGTTGAGTTCAGTCCTGGTCTGGCTGGGTAAGTTTAAGGTCCATCCACTATGACATGATTTTGTACATGCTTCTTAGATGTTTTTATTGAGCAGTAACTACATTCTTTCCGGGTGTTTTCTTGCAAAACACTTTGATGAGTATACAGGGATGCTACTTAACATTAGTAAGTTTCTAATTTTTCTTGTGATGCTTTTTTTTTTTCCTCAGATGCTTTCTTAAATTTATGATTCTTTCCCAAACATGCTTCTGCATTTAGAGAAACAAAATGACTAACATAGTGTCAGTGGTGTTCTACTTGGAATTTTCATTAATACCATTTGTTTAAACTTTTATAATATAAATATGCCTGGACCCCCACACCAAACCCATGTAATCAGAATTTCCTTATGTATAGAATGAATCCCCCCAACTGATTCTGATCAGTATCCATGGCTGTAGCTCTCCAGAGCCTTGATCATTGGGTCTAAAAAGTCTGGTTGGTCCCCAGAATAGCAGCAGCAGCATCACTTGGAAAATCTTTATGGAATCCAGGTTCTCATCCCAATCCCAGAATTATTGATTCAGGAACTCTGGAGTGGGACCCAGCTGTGTCTTAACAAGTCCTCTAGGTAATTCTAATGCCCATGAAAATGCGAGACTTCTTGTCTCCCAAACCATAAATCCTTGTCCTGGTTACAAAAACCTTCCAGGACATAGGATTTGCTGCCCGTCATTCAACATTTTATCCTTCTCCATTCACCTCTGTTGCTTTAAAGTTTCTATTTTAATATTGTCAGTGAATTAATGTGTCTTCTATCATGAACCGCAAATGCTTTGTGGATCAGACATGGTGGTTATGATAAACATTGAGTGAAAGCCTTTGTCTCCTGTTGTATTATGTTCTTTACTCTTTGTCAGTTTTCTGATGGTTGTTAACTGGATTTATTAACCTTGTTTGTGGTTAAGAAGCTAAAAGAAGGCTGCCTGCAGGTTTGGTTCTGGCATTGGCATGATGCTTGAGACAGATGGATCAAGTTTAGCGTGGGGTGGTTGGGGAGATGGCCACCATCCCCTCTTGCTTTCCTAATTAATGTCACTCTCAGCAAATAGCTCTGGCAGAACGGCCCCTTTAAGTCCAGTGCAACATGACTGGTCCAGCAGGAGGGGGAATTAGAGCTCTCTCCACTCACTGTAAGGAAACCTCTTTTTTGGCTCCCAAATGGTTTCCAGAGCTATCAAAATAATACCGTTTGCAGACACTTTTCATGGCTGAAAAGAGCAACTTGGAGAGGAAAAGGAGTACTCCACGGCTGCAGGGAGAAATGTTTTGCAGCTGGGCATTGCACAGAACTGTTCACTGAGTGCCCTTGCACAGTGTAGCTCACCTTTGTGGTTCAACAGTGGAAGAACCACTCAACAGAAATGAAAGTACCCTCGCACGGGCGTTTGTGCTTGTACACTGGCTCTTCTTTGTGGGCCACGGACCGCATCGTGTCGGACATTGTACTGCAAATCTCAAGTAAATCTCTCAGTGGTAAAGGGCTGGTGGCCGCCTGCTGCTCATTAGAGATCCTGTCTGGCTCTTTTCCTGCGGAATGAGTGGTAGATTGCTGACACCTGTTTTCCCATCCAGCCTGAGGATGTGAAGTGTGCAGTAGGAATGCCTGAAAGTGCTTCCTTGTGTCCGAGTCTGGATCTTGGCGTTGCCTGCAGAGAAGGGGGTTGGGATTCAGTGCTGGGAACGGAGATGAAAAGAAATCTGTGGTGAGAAAACCTCATTATAAGCTGAACTGATACTCTCCTCCTCATTTAGTGGCCTCTGATGGTGCTCTTGGTGGTCTTAGTTTGTCTTCCACATGGCCCTGATAACTTGGTCCCCCCGAGAACCAAGTCAGAAGAAGAGAGATATATCTTGTGCATGAGAAGACCTCATCTATGTCTCAAATAACAAGTATATAGCTGAGACTGTGAGCACATTAGAAATTGGATAGAAACAGTCCTACATTAAGTTATTATTTTAAATTTGGCCTAAATACATAAAATTCAAGTGTGTTGATCGTATGATCAATTTCTTTGCACAGTTCTTTCCATGTATTTGTTCTTCCCACCTTTACCTACTGTGAAGCCTCATAAAAACTGACAGATGATAGAACAGAGGACCTAATGCTCTGCCTTCAGTCCCAGATACAGAGTGCCTGCTGTATGCATGCATTTGCTAAGTATGAGAAGATAATAAGCTCAGGAGAGACTCCAACACCCCTGCCTTTTCAAGTCCCTGCAGTCTACTGGAGAAGAAGGACAAACATCAGAGGCAGCATAACACCAAAGCATATCAGATAAACAAACCGATGAGATCCATATTTTCAGTGGGTTTGGAGAAGGAAGACAACTGTGAGCTGGGCAGGTCAGGGAGGATGTGGAACTTGTTCTGGATATGAGAGGATGAGGAGAATTCATGATGAGAGAGTGGGGCACGTGTATGATGTTCTTTCCCTGCGTCCGTAGGCTGTGGAATAGAGGGTGATATGTGTGTGTTTAAAGTAGTGGCAACATTTCCCACTGACTCATGTGTGGGACTTGGCCAGATCTCGTTGTGAACATTACCTCTATTTGTGAACTGTGGATGAATGGGGTTAGGGTTGGGTCATGGCCTTGGACCAGAGTGAAATTAACTGGCTCATAATGTGATTGAACTAATGACCTTGGCCTCATTACCACTATGTTTTAGCTGGTTGAGTCAATCAAACATTGCAGAAAGGGTAATCAAGGTAATCTTTTAAAAGAGATTTGGATAGCAGTAAACACAGGAGTGAAATCAAAGCCAGGTTCTTTTGTCCTGTAACACCCAGGTATTTGTCTCATCATCCTTGTTTCTGCATCTAGTAAAAACATGGTGGACAAAACAAAAAGGATACCACAGTCCTCCTGGGCTGCTGTTTTTGGCATAATGCAATGTGTGTTCATTTTTCTTGCACAGAGTGGGACTGTTTTTGCAGAGGAAACTGTTTTTGAGCAGTAATGTTTTTTTAATTTTAGATGTGTCGTGTCCCATAAATTTATTGATGATGGCTTTCTCTTCTTCTTTAAAGTCCGAACAGCCCAGCCCTGCCAGCTCCAGCTCCAGCTCCAGCTCCAGCTTCACGCCGTCCCAGACCAGGCAACAAGGTATCCGTATCTCCCAGGCAAACGATGAGACCTTTTTCTCGTAAAACATCTTAATGAGTTGATTTATGGTCTATTTTCTACTGTTTTATTATTTGAATGATAACTTGGCTTTTATGCAGTTGTATTTCCCGTAGGAATGCACTTGAGTATTGTTCTGATGTATGAGGCCAACCTCTAGAAATTCCCTTTTGCCAGTCCCTGACATCAGAGTCCCATTTTACAAAAGGATTATAGACACAGCCCATTCCAGGGAGCTCCCAAAGGAAATACAATAGCAAAAGCTGGAGTTGAGAGGCTCTGACATAGAGAAATAGGTTTTTACTCTCCCTTCTGGATGTCTTTCATTTTATTTATTTATTTATTCTACAGATTAATAGACCTGTTTTCTTTGGCAAATGTTAGTTTGCTGTCTTTAAAATTTATTTTCCCTCTACTTGAACTTAAATTTAAATGTAAAGAAATCTAACAAAGAAATTTAAGCCAGAATGTTAAATATATATTTTATATTTTTTTGGTGTGTGGAAATCTTCAAATAAGGGCTCCTTTTTTTTTTTCCCCAACATGAAAAGTGAGATCATATGAAGGAGTAATTTGGTTTTGAGCATCGTGTTACACATTAGCTCTTTCATTGGCTGTACTCAGTTCCCGATGGCCTCGTGTAAGTTTTGACAAGGATTAAATTGTTGTGTGTATTTGAGCTACAGCTAAGCTTCCAGGAAAAAATAAAAGACACTGATCATTTGGGCTACTCAGATTTCTTGTTACATTCACTTCCGAAGATACAAGCCCACTACAAGAGCAGAGAAATTTGGGTTTTGCAGAGTGGGAGACTGCAGAGAATCAATACTTATTTTTAGAGCTGACTGATAACTCAGATATTCATGTCCTAGATTAGCCTTTAGGAATTGCCTAATCCAGAATAAAAGTGCCTCTCTCACTTTCTTGATTGCCTCCACAATCTCTTCTTTAACATAAAAGAGTGATCTTGTTTTCATCACATTTAGAGCAGTCAAGTGAAAATAAGCCACACTGAATTTTGTTTTTTGTTTTTATTTTTTTCCCCCAGTTATGTCCTATTCTAGAATAAAAACTAGTTATGACTTAGTTTTTTTTTTTTTCTCTCGCATCTAATACTGGATACTCTCTTGAACTTTCTGGGCACCTGACTTATTGCATGGTTTTATTTATGTAAATATATGCTGGTATTTTGCCAGGAATTTCTTAAAAGGTAAAATAAAAATTGGCTGCATAAAATTGTTGCTTGAACAAGACCTTGTGTCCAAGATCAATATGAAGATCAGAGATAGGACATTACACCATGGAATTGAAATACTTTATAATCTGAACTTGACTGAAATGCTTGCTTGACCTGAAATTGACCTTGAAATAAAAGGAACAGCTAAACCTTAATAGATCAAAAACTACCACACAAAGGCTGCATTGCCAAGAACAAGTTACAACCACGGTGATTTATTAGCTTCAACTTTTCAATACATGGATTAACCTAACAAAACATTCAATTTACTAATAGATCTTTCTGTTCCTCTTTAGGTGTAATTTTTCTTAGGGAAGAAAAAATACATAGAAAAACATTCCTAGGAAATAGAGCTTTTCCAGTGAACATCCTGGGGCACCTGTTGTGGAAACAGTAGTGTTTTGGTTATGTGTTACATTCCAGAAACTACCAAATTTGTTTTGTCAATTGTATAAATATATATAGTCATGGTTTTTTGGGGTTTGGGGTTTTTTTGGTGGGGGAAGGGGGGCCAACGTTCAGTGCTGGCGAGCAGTCCCCTGTGTCCAGTATGACTAAGTGTGTATGAAGTAGTGTGTTTAATTGTGGCATGCTGTCATTCCTCAGGTCCTTTAAGGTCTATAATGAAAGATCTGCATTCCGACGACAATGAGGAGGAATCAGATGAGGCAGAGGATAATGACAATGACTCCGAAATGGAGAGACCTGTAAATAGAGGAGGCAGCCGAAGCCGCAGGTGAGTGTCTTGGCAGGAACGCGGCTCCCTGCAGTGCAATCATGCCTTTTCCCCAGACTTAACCAGCATAACCATGGTGAAGGTGTGCAACACCCAAAACAGTGGCAGAAAATGGTCACATTCATTTAAGTTGGGTCGCCTAGGCATGCTTATCATCATCCTTTCTGCAGGGAACTGTGTATCCCTTTTCTCAGAAAGCAGAGGCTTTTTCCTCTACAAATTCTGTAGGGAAAACATCCTATCAGGAGTCCTTGTTCTTTAAAGTCTGTTCCAAGGTGGCAGGACTGACTGTTGAAATCAACTCCGTTTTCATTTGAAGAGTTTCTGGAGAGCCACCAGTATAGCCTCAGAGTTTGAGGCAACGTGCTTGCTGTTTGTAGTTAGAAAGACATAATTGGCGTCAGTGAATTATGTGTGTGACCTAATTAAAACTAGGATCACCTGTGTGTGTTTTCCAGCAAATAAATTCCTTTTAAGTGTGCTGACAATTAGGTTCCTTAAGTAGCTTTAATGCTGTGAGGCATAATTCCACATTATAAGATGGTAATTCATGTCACTTATAATTAATAGTCAACTTGAAATTGCCTTGAGGGTTTTATTTCTTTATCATGAGGAAAACAAATAGGCATGCTTACTTGAATGTGTTTGAGTAGAAAAAATATGAATCTACTTGAACTTAAAATCCAATTACATTTGTAATACATCGCATTAAATCTTTTCCCATTATCCGTTACTGTGTAGAAGGCCCTAGAATTCCTCAAAAGAATACCTTCTTAATCCCAGCTGGACAGATCATGTGTTTCCTAATCGGTAGTTCCTTAGGATCCTGGGAGAAGGGCTCCCCGGAGTGAGTATATGCGCCCTATCAGATCTTTTGGCAAAGCTTCCCTGCGGCCATAAACAGTGTTTAACACCCACCTTGTCTTTCTCCACCTTGTCTCCCAAACTTACCCAGCTATCTATCTATCTACATATATATGTGTGTGTTTTTTGTTTTTGTTTTTTGAACAGGAGAAAACAAGGAGCCTTAGAGCCTTGGTGTTACAACATTTCCCTTTAGAACTCTTTTATCTGACAAGACAGAAACTAACTCGTAGGACAGGAAGATCTAAAAATGGACTGGAACATGGCAGTGAGCATATTGATACCCACCTGACTGCTGGCAGCTCTGAGATTTACCTGATGAGAAATGCACGACCTATTTAGGCAATTTCCAGTTACTCTTATTTAGAAAATCTAGATATGCCGTGATGGGCTATGGCCCACCCACTCGCTGCCCTGTGCCCTGAGTCGGGGTGGGTCAAATCACACGGGCTTGTGAGCTGTCTGATGGGATCTTCGTTGTTGCAGATTGCCTGCTTCTCCCCCCGCCCGACGTGGGCTGTTAGCACAGCAGCGCCAGTGTAACATTTGGTCTTCCTTGCACTTGCGAAGTCTCAACTGTTTAATCAGTTTAAATACTCAGCCTTCCACTTCAGTCAAGAAGCATTTTAAAGCGGCGCTTCAGCGGAACACTTCATTAATGTAATTTAGTTAAGAAAATCAAGTTCCATCCGTTTTTGCTAAAAGGATGTCCCAGCGTATCCTTTTCATTTCCTATCTTGTATCTTGTCTATCTGAATATGTTATAGAGCTGGAATGTGATTGCCTATTCAGAGTGAAAGAAAAACTCTCCTGATTTCTAAAGCATTTTCTGTTTCTGAAAAGAATATCATATTAGGTGTCTGTATAGCCAAAGAGAGAGCAAACACTGAAGGACGTTTCAGAAGGAGGGTATACATTCAGTAGAGTAGAATAAAAAAATATCTCCTACCCTGGGTAAAAAGAAAATTCTATTTTGTTCTGAAAAGAAAAAAATAGGGGAGGGGTGATGTTTTTGTATTGTCTTTGGTTGTTGAAAGATACTCTCTTTCTCGAAAGCGGTTACCCCAAACACTGTCTCTTCATGTTGCTGCAGTATATTTCTGGTGAATTGTTGTAGCCGTGGTCAAAACTAGGGACAGCCTTGCATCATTACGGGGTAAAAATAATTGGTGGGGTTCACACAGCCTGTCCTCGATGTCACCCCGAGCTCTCAGTCATACAGGCCTGTTGCCCCTATTCTCAGCAGTTCCTTCCACTCCTACAGCCTGGGTTCACCTGTAGCAAAGAAGCAGAGGGGAAAGGAAACTAAAAGGCAGTAACCTACAAATCATCTAATTTTGCTGACCTGCCAGCTTGGGTAGCACGCTTGGTGATAGTAGTGGGGTGGAGTTCGAGCAGGGAGATAACGAGAATAAATAGGGCCAGTACAATATAGGAGCTGAGCACCAACCTTGGGTTCTATTGCCTGGGTTTGAATCCCAGAACCACCCCTTTTGCCTCTTGACCGGAGGTGAGTGACCTAGTCTAAGTCTCTTTGCTCATCTGTTGAAATAAGGGTCATTCAGTGAGAAACAGCCGCTAAAACACTTAATTAGCACTGTTCCATACAAAGTCAGTGCCAGTGTGGGTTAGTGGCTGTGGGAGTCGAAGCAAGTTTCTGGTGCTTAGTGTTTGGATTCCTTGCTCTCTGTGCCTACGTCTGTAGATGTTTCAAGAACTGTCTAAACTGATGCGTGTGACTTCTGTGTCTTTTCAGAGTTAGCTTAAGTGACGGCAGCGACAGTGAAAGCAGCTCAGCTTCTTCGCCCCTCCATCACGAACCCCCACCACCTTTATTAAAAACCAACAACAACCAGGTAAATTGCTGGGTTTGCACTCTTCAGGACTCTGCCCAACTAGGTGTGATCATTTTTACAAAGCACACGAAACTTTTTATCCCTTAATTTTAAACAATGTTTCTCTCACTAGAAAATCAATGGGAGTCTACAACCTTTGGAAAAGCACATAGTTGGGGTGAAAGAATTTCTGTTGTCATGAGAGGTATATCCCATCAAATGGGTTAATTACATCGGTGCGGGAAGGGATGGTGACAGAAAGTGCTGCTCATTTGCTCCAGATTGCTTTGTGTTTTTTTTTTTTTTGTTTTGGTTTGATTTTGGTTTTTTCCTCAGCAGTTAAGTGGACTTATTTAATGAATTAGAAAGAATATAATCTTTGGAGCTAGGATAAAGCCAGTTCTGTTTTACTAATTGACAGTAGTGTATTGGTGCGAAATTAACTCTGAACTTTTGATTCTCAGTTTCCTCATCCATAAATGGGGATATTAATACTTGTCAACTCTTGGGACGATGATGGATACTGTATTTGTAAAGAGCATGGGGCCATGCTCAGGCCTACTTGGCACTCAGCTGATGGGAGAGATGTTTGTTATTGTAGGTGCGTTGCCTCTGTGCGCTCATCCAGGAAAAGAGGGTCATCATTTGGACTTGTAAGGAACGGTTAATAAAATGCAGAATAAATAATGGTCATTATCATTGTTATAAAGCAAGCAAAGAGGAGGCCTTACTAATTTAATAGTCAATTCAGAATATAGTTATTTGGATAAGGTCTAGGCAGAACTTCGAAAGCGATGATGAAGAGCTTTTGTTAAACAAATGATTAAGAATGGGATATTTTAAATACTAAAATAAACTAATTTCAAGTATCATGAATATTGTAAAAGCCTCATAGCGCCTTGAGTTGATACACTCATTTACGTAAGCTATTCTTATCTCTTTGTTTAGGCAGATTCCCTGTGACCTCTAAAATAATTGCTTAATCCAAGTTACCCTATGAATATTATGAACTCGGGAATGAAAGAACTGTGCTTTTCTGAAATTATTCTCTTTCACAGATGTCCTACAATTTTAAACAGCTTTGTCCTTGAATTTGTGATCTTTGCTTTACTGAGAAATGGGATTTTTATAGCTGAAGATTTTCTCTTTTTAAATTTTGCATAAAGCATAAGATCTCCTAAAATTTAAAGTACCTCATTTATGAAGTTTATCCACAATTTAAAGCCTTCATTATGCATAGGAATAATATCATGTCCTCCACTGCACCGTGTTCATTCAACTAGTGTCTTTGTGGCCTGCATGTGAGTGCAAGGCCAGGCTCATCGTCTGTTACGGACGAGGAGTTAGTGCGTTCTTACTCCCTACCCTACCTACCTGTGTCCCGGTGTTCCCCAGCTTCTGTGCCAGCCATGCCCTTGGCCCGGCCAGCCACACATCAAGCACTTCCGGGGCAGGTGAAGACTAAGATGATGGTTACTACAGAATAACCATCCTCTCTGGTCCGTCGGAAAGAGCCCTGGGCTGGCTAACTAGATAACTTGAGTTTCTTTTATAAATCCCTGCTTCAGTATAAGCTGGCAAAGGGATAGAATCTGGACTTTGAATATATTCGCATATTTAATTTAAGCCCGTGGCACCCTGATTTCCGCTTCCGGTGGAGGGCGGGGCAATGTTAGAACCAGGGTCCCTCATGGGCGGCAGCAGTGCAGTGTCAGGAGTTAACGGCGTTAGGTAAGCCCTTCCTTAAGCCCCTTCAGCTTCATTCCCCGTCAAGACTGTGCTTGATAAATAAATGCAGCTCTACGAAGCCCCCATCTTCCCTTTCAAACCACCCTCGCCACTTCCTGGATGGGCAGCCTTCAGCAGACTTGGCTCAAGTCTTGGTTTCAGGGAGAGGTTTGGGTTCTTTGTCAGATTTTTTTTTTTTTTTTTTTTTTTGAAACCTGTCTAGCAAAACGAGACTAAAAAATGAATGGTATCATCTATCTGGTGAGGGTAAAAATTACTTTCTCCAATTAGATAGCATACCACTGGTTCCTTGGCATATGTTTATTCGACAAATGTAGCTTCACACATGTGAATCATCAATCTGTCAGGAATACTCAGTTATATGTCACTTCCTTCATGCACCTATAAGCATAATAAGAAAGTCCATATGCTTTCACTTTTAGCTACTCTAGGCTAGGAAATACGTGTAGTACCGCAAGAGCACTTACTTTCTTGGAGCTGTCTTGGAACAGGGAGCAGAAGGGTTTTAAAACTTTGTTGAGTATTGATTTCTTAACCCCTCCAGTCACCTGCTTTGGGTCAGGTGTGTTGCTGTCCCTTCACGTCCATGTTCTAGGACTTCTTAAAAATTAGCTAGTCTTACTTATTAGTTCTCCATGCCGGTGAAGTGGAAGAGTAAGAATTAATTAAAAATAGAAAAGTCCTCGAATTTCACCCTAGCATGTGTTTTCCATCTTTATTTGAATGTATGTGTGATAATTTGAAACTTCACATCAAATAAAATAGATGAAAACAGACTTCATGTTTCACAGTTAGGCTTCTAAGAGTATGAGTTTCCTTGGTTGCTCTCTGTCTGCAAGTTGATAATGATCTCTCAAATTTCTGTAAATTACGAGACAAAGCCGAGTTTCCCTTACTGGTTCTCAAATCTTCCAGGGACTAGGGAAGAGAGAAAGTGCTAATTGAGTCAAACATTTTCTAACTATTGAAAAAAAGTGAACAGACAGAGAGCCACATGTCAACAAAGCAAGTAATTAACCTGAGTATTGTTAGGAGCTACTCACGATCATTAACATGAAAGACCTATCAGTAGAGAATCCATCTGCTGAATAATTGAGTTGTCAGTCCTCACAAAGGGATACAGAAAAAATAATAATCTTGGAAGTTTGATTCTCAAGCTATATCCTCAGATTAAGGATTGAAGTGCAGCTAATCTTAGTTCTGTTTTAGGGGACTGTCGTGTGTGTAAATGGTGCATCTTGGCAGGCTGGGTGGCTGTCTCCTTCAGTAAAGCTTAAGGGAATATTAGTGAGTACAGTGCCATTTTAATCAAAGGGGGTGTGTGTGTGTACGTGTGTGTGTATTATTAGACTCCAAACCTCCCTTACATGAGTTTCAAACAAAATCAAAATTCCAGATCCTTTGTGGCTGAAAGTATAGAGAAGGGGGTGGGGAGGAAGCGGCCCTTGAGGGAAGGAAGTGATCCACTGGACCCAAGTTAATATTCAGAATATCATAAATTACCTCTCAGCCTGCAAGGCATGTTGGATGAAATTAAAGAGTCTATCCAGTTAAACTGGTTTGAAATCAGCCCAGGGAAGACAAGGTGCTGTACTTTTGTATTCATTCTGGAGTCGTTTCCTTAAAGATAAGAAATGATCATAAATAAAACAATTGTCTTCAGCATGGCTCAGCTCTCTCAGAATGAGGTTTTGACAAAGCTGTTTATTTTGGAGCAGGGAGAGATCAAAGAAGGAAGATTAACTGAGCCCTCTCTGGGCAGCCACTCAGTAACTTGAGGCGGATCACTGACACCCGGAGCTTTTGTTCCTGCCACTGCAGCTTCAGAAGAAAGAAACGAGGATTTCAATGTAGTTTGGCCTTCTGTGCTATAGCACTTACGGAATGTGTAGGGTGGGACTTAAGTGCCCCGAATGTTCTATTTTCTGCTCTGGAGAGAAGGTGGTAGAACTCTCTAAACCTAGTTAGCAGAGTTGCCTTACAAATATAGAGTCCTTAGTGACTTTGACCCCCAGAGTCCAGTGAAGGGAGGGCAGGCAGAGTGGGATATGATGGCAACACAATTCAGTTTTCTGCTGCACAAGGCAAGCACGCAGGCGCTGTTTTTCTCTCTGGCCTGGAATCTTGGCCGACTCTGTGTTGCCCAGCCGTGTGTCTGAGTTGGCGAGGAGTGCCATCTACTGACCTACTTACTCCTAGGTCTCCGAGCTCAGAGGTTCCCCTTGAGGTCTCATTTCCAACAACAATAGAAAAGGAAATTCTGAATGTAGTGGAGTGTTGGGTTTCCTTACAGTGCAGCACGTTAAAAAAGATTACCTTGCCCCAGCGATTAAGTAGTTTCCTCGTGTTGCCCAAAGCATTGTATTTTAAGTGACTGAGCCTGGTCAGGTTGGTCATCTGGTTATCTTTATGTTAAAAATGAAAAAATAGGGGACGCCTGAGTGGCTCAGTTGGTTAAGCGGCTGCCTTCGGCTCAGGTCATGATCCCAGCGTCCTGGGATCAAGTCCCATATCGGGCTCCTTGCTCGGCAGGGAGCCTGCTTCTCCCTCTGCCTCTGCCTACCTCTTTGCCTACTTGTGATCCTTCTCTCTCTGTCTCTCTCTCTCTCTGACAAATAAATAAATAAAATCTTTAAAAAAAAATGAAAAAATAGTGGCAGTTCTCAGGAAAGACTCTGCTGAAGCTCACTTCTTACCCATGTATTATTCTAAATTCAAAGGAAAATATACCCTTTTAGAAGTATTTGGCCTTTTCCAGAATGTCATGATCCTATATCCCCAACAGGTAAACTGTTTGTTGGTAGTATAACATTTTACAGCCAAATCTCGTTCATTGTGTTTATCTTATTTATTTCATCTCATCTTTTTTGAGGTCCAAAAATGTTGAAATGTTAAGTAATAGGACCAGGACCTGAACTTAGGTTTCTGAGCCTAATCAGGGCTCTTTCCACTACATACTAAAAGTGGGCTCATTTGAAAGTCCATTTTGTGTTATGAAATATGGTAGACTTTGGAACAGAACTCTGTGTGTGTGTGTGTGTGTGTCAAAGCAGAGAATGGAAAAAGAAGAGCAGTAGGAATATGAGACTTCTTAAATACATCCTTTATTTGGTATTTTCCTCCTTAATATTAGCTTCCGATTATAACTCACTTGCTAATGAGGTTATCATGAAAAAGACAAAGTACTTTGCTTTTTATGTTTATATACATTTGTAAACACTCATCAATAAATTCAGTGGATCTCAGCGGTTTTAAACAAAGCCTGTTTAAAAATAGTTCCCTTATAATCCTCAATGTTGAGGACTCTAATAAACCAACTGTATTTATTAAATAATAATTTGTTTCTCCTTCTAATTCATTAAAACCCTAGCTCCCCATGGAAGCTTCTAAACAGCACGCAGGACTTCCGTTCATACCCTAAACTGTAATTGGGTCAGATGGAAGGGCAGACACTTGGTATTTTATCATGAGTAAACACATCGTTTCTTGAAACGCAGAAGATAGTTCTGCCCCCTCTAGTTCTTGTGTGGGAGGATCCCACGTTGGGAGCAACCCATGTAACTGATGGCCATCTTCATTTCCAAAGCTGCATCCATTTAGTGGATTTGAGTAATTTTAAGAATCTGAAAGTCAGGTACTAAAAAGGGCATTTGAGTGTTTGTTTTATCATCCCCAGCATGCTGAGCACCGGTAGTCATGCTGAAACAGCAGAATGAGTACGAAAAAATTCTTGCCAGAGGGGACTATAATCCAGTATAACTCAGCTGCTGTGCATATGTGTGAGAGTGTTGTCACAAAAAAACAGCCTTGGAAGCTTAGATCGATTTCCTTATCGTCAACTTTTTCTCTTTTTTTAAAGTCTGTTGCCCTGACTCAGCATTTCAGATAGAAGTCCTTTATTTTCTAAGAAAGAGTGAGATTAATAGAGAAGAAAGAAAATGTAGAGAGGAGAAGGGCTCTTTGGAAAGTGATATTACTGTATGACATTTCATGCCTCTGTGCCTTTGTTGGGGGAGGGGGTGCTACGAAGTGCCTGAATCAAATTTACCTGTGTTCTCTTCGATCCCTAGATTCTTGAAGTGAAAAGTCCAATAAAGCAAAGCAAATCAGATAAGCAAATAAAGAATGGTGAATGTGACAAGGTAGGTTTCCAGGGCGTTCCTGGGTGTGCTGTAGCACTGACCAGCTTCCCTTGGTGTTTCCCTTGACTAGTCCTTGCCGGCTCCCCTTCCATGTCTTCATTGGAAGTGTCCCACAGCCCCAAATTATGAGCACTTCTTCTTGGTGCTTTGTCGTTTTCCACATCTCGCTTATATCTTCAGTGTGATACTGGGCCCTCATGCTACTGTTTTCCATGATGCCCTGCATTGCCAAGGGGTTTTGGGCACATTGAACTGGGAGGTAAGAACACCACGGTAGAGGATTGAGGAATTGCAGCCATAAGTGAACGGGACACCTGATCCTCGTTTAGTGTGCATTCAAGATATGACTTGAAGACCTGTCGGGGTTGGTCTCCTGTTGTGGGCAGGGTCATAACATGCTTTGCAGGATCAAGGCAGGCCTGACTAAAACTTCACAAACCTTTCCTTTGCCTTCATGGCCAACAGCGCGAGGAAAACCCATGCAGTTACACTAAAAGATTCCGGAATCTGAGCATATGGAAAGAGAGGTGTGCTTCTGCCCCTTCAGGGGAGCTTTTGACAAACCAGATGCTAATTTGGATAATCATCTCTGTTTTTCATAAGACATTCTCTTCTGTCACTTGGTGTTTACTGGCGATGTTGTTAGGTATGACTGGGAAACCCTTTTTTTTTTTTTTTTTTAAAGAATTTGTCCTGACAGGGGCACCTGGGTGGCTCAGTGGTTAAAGCCTCTGCCTTAGGCTCGGGTCATGATCCCAGGGTCCTGGAATCGAGCCCCACATTGGGCTCTCTGCTCAGCAGGGAGCCTGCTTCCCGCTCTTTCTCTGTCTATGTGTGATCTTTGTCTGTCAAATAAAAAAAAAAAGAATTTGTCCTGACATATTGGTTATGTGCATTTATACTTCCATGTTCAAATTTAGACTTTTATTCTCTTAGTTTAAAATCTTCTGAGATGGAAGAATTTTTTAAAAAGGCCCGTGTTAATATGTTTAAGCTCAGAATTTACCATTGAGTACCCTCTCTCCCTGGTGTTACTGGGAAAGGGTGGGTCTGCTCCCTTGAATCTTGTTGAGAGTAAATTAAGTGCAAGAATTTGCCCTTCATAAAACTAGCTTTGAGGGATAACAGTTGGTCCAGAGAGACTCAGTCTGCGGGAGCTTTGGGTACCGACTCCACACAGCGTAGGCAAGGGAGGTAGAATGGGGAACCTCCAGCAGCTGCTTGTCTGTTCCTCTCTCTTTGTTGTGTTATTTTTGGATTGCTTCCTAAAGTGCTTGTTCTTTTGGTGACTACCCTTTCAGGCCTACCTAGACGAACTGGTGGAACTTCACAGAAGGTTAATGACGCTGAGGGAGAGACACATTCTGCAGCAGGTGAGAAATGCTTTTTAGCACAGGCCTTTCCAGATGCTGCGACACCTGCTGCATCCTGGGGTGACATCCTAGCCCCTGGAGGTCACACCAGTCCTGGGCTGGTGCCACCTGCAGAAGTATTTCAGGGAGCAGGGAGTGCTCCTTGCTGAGGCTACCCCGAAGTCAGCTCTGGAGCTTGGCATGGAGGATCTCCCTGCCCTGCTGTTGCAGGTAGGAGGAAACCGGGCACTTGTGGAGGTGATGGGGCCAGAATGCATGGGTTTCTCCACTGGCCCACCCTGGCCTGTGGGCTGAGTGAGGGGCAGAATGGGAAGGCAAAAGCCTCAGGGGCCAGGCTTCTAGTTTCATGAGAAAACAATGATAAGAATTTCAGTCAAGTGTTGTAAACATTCGTGATTCAATGGAGTAACCTTTTGCCAGTGCTCTTTTAAGGGAAAGAAATATTTTCCTCATTTCTCTTATCTTGTACAACATACATCTATTATTATGAACTCAACTGTGAAATGCTTGTGGAGTGGGGAAACTTCTATTAGTACAGTTCGATGTTTTGAGAAGATAAGGGTGCTTTTTAATTTTGCTATACTTATAGTACATGTGTCTGCTGCATTAACAGTGGCTGCTGATAAATACCTTTTCTTTAACACCCAAAGAGGAGGTTGCATTCTAAATTCCAGGGTGGGTTTGTAGATTAGTTCACTGTTGGAATTTAGTTTTATTACTACTTTCAAATGACTTGAAGTAGTACTTAATCTACCCCAGCTGTGTGTGGGTTTTTTTTTTTTTAATGTTTAATGGCTGATGGTCACATTTATATTCTGTGTACATTTTTTGCTGAAATCTATAAATATGCACTCTCAAACCTGCCAAGTTCTCTGATTTGTCTGATAAGTTTGGTTTTTGTGTTTTTGTTTTTTTTTTTTAACCCTTCTAGAGTTTCAGATTTGAACAAAACTGTTACAGACCTATGATTCTTAAGTGGGAGGAGTTGCATTTCTTGCATTTCCGTTTATAAGGGAGTATGGGTAGGGAGCAGGATTGGAGTGGTTTACCTCAGCATTATTCTAGCCCTCTGCTAGTATCTTTCCTCAATGTTCTTTTGTAAAACTGAAAATTGTTCAGGCTACCATTTACCAATTACGTGGGGTTAATTGACTGAACGGTGATGGTAAATCTATTAGCTGATATTCCCATCCCTTTCTATCCCTTTTTAAGCACCAGCTCTGAACCACTATGGAGTAATTGTCCAATAAAGCTATTAATGCACAAGCCGGGCCCAAACAGTGAGTCTCGCAGGAGAGTGAGACAGATGTCTGGGCAGGGCTGGGACACCTTCACAAAGCAAGCCCAGCGCATGCGTGGAGGAAGCAGGCCTTCGTGGGGCCTTGCCTTGGGGTGCCATTGGCATTCCTGATTTCCCATTGTCCTTTAATTTGACCTTTGAAAGAATCATGAGGGAAGGTGGCTTACTCAAGAATGCTAGCCAAGTGGATTACTTTAGTGTCCTAGAGGGAGAGAGTGATGGCTCTGAATTTTTAGCCTGGCATCAAGGCGCTCCAGGACACACAGCGTTTCGGCCTAATTGCATTCCCAGGCCGGTTGAAAGCTCTCAGTCTTTGGCCTTTTGCCTTGTAATGCAGCTGAGGCTTGTGATTATGATACCATGATGCATGCCCTGTCACGGTTTACTGCTTAATTAATTCCTATTGTAAAACATGGCACTGTTGAGGACTAATGTTATTCTCCACCTCGAGACTGCCCATCTCGTGGAATGTGTTCCGCAAAGTCCATGTATTCTCTACCACGTGGACCTGAGCACCTGTGACGAGGTTTCTGGGGAGGCCAGGATCACCTCTCCGAGGTCTTGTAGTATTGAACACATCCCATCAAAAACTCGGGTCTGACAGTTTTATTTGGCTCACAAAAAGTGCTTAATGCCTTTGTTTTACTCTGGGGACTAGCGGTGTTGGCACCCAGCATCTCGCTTAATGAGCAGAAAGCCCTGGATCAGGAGAGCCTGTGTTCTTAAGCCACCTTCCCTTAAGGTAAAAATAGAGTATAGGAGATACAGTCAAACCCTGAGATTGGAGTCCCTAGGATGACTAATAATTTGATTTTTCGTCAAACCATGCATTCCACATTTATTTGGAAAGGAAGATGGTGCCCTTCTAACCTCTCCCAGCGATTGAGCTCTGAGTCTGAGTTTGGCCTCTTAGGGTGCAGCAAAAACTCTGAGGAGAACCAGGGCTTCTTTAGAAGACACGCTAACAGCTTCAATAACAGCTTTTCTACCTTTATTTATTTATTTACTTTAATTAACATATACTGTATTATTAGCCCCAGGGGTACAGGTCTGTGAATCACCAGGTTTACACACTTCACAACACTCACCATATCCCAATGTCCATAACCCCACCACCCTCTCCCTACCACCCCCCCGCTGGCAACCCTCAGTTTGTTTCGTGAGATTAAGAGTCTCTTACGGTTTGTCTCCCTCCCGATCCTATCTTGTTTCATTTATTCTTTTCCTGCTCCCCAACCCCCCTCTTGTTGCATCTCCACTTCCTCATATCAGGGAGATCATATGATAACTGTCTTTCTCTGATTGACTTATTTCGCTAAGCATAATACCCTCTAGTTCATCCACGTCATTGCAAATGGCAAGATTTCATTTCTTTTGATGGCTGCATAGTATTCCATTGTATATATATACAACCCCATGTAATAGAACAGGAGTTGTCCCCATTTAGTAGGTCAAGAAGAAATGGCTCAGGTTATCGTGTTCCGAGCGGTGCCCTTCAGATAGTGAGCCGAGTCAGAACTGATGCACGAAATTCGGGACTCGGTTCTGGACACCTGGGCACTTCCCTCCTGGCCAGCTCACTGGGAAGAGAGGTCACACTCTGGGATCATTGTTATTTCCCTTCACTGGGTACACTGAAAGCCTAGCTCTTTTTGTCCTGAAGATGACACATTTTCACTCACCGTATAGTATTTCTTTACGGTATCCCAGAAAAACATAATTTACTCTCGAAACTGCTGTTAGTATGTCTTTAGCATCAGTTGAATTATTTGATCGCCTTGGGAAAAGTTTGCGTATGGGGGTTACTTATCCAGAGCTCGGTAACTGGTAACTAATAAAACAAACGAGTGTCCATTTTAGATCTCTTAGTGTTAATGAGCTGTTGCTTGATAAGTTCTTATGTGAATGTACTACTTTAACCATAATGCAGCACACCCTTTCCGGTCATCTCTTGACTCATGAGCTAGAGTTAGAAGCCTGGGTGCAGTGGTTTAAAGAGGTCACGAGGATGTAGGCTCCTGATCTGCCATCTCTCCCATCTTGCATTCATCCTCTTGAGGGGGACGATAGGCTTCCATCTTTATTACAGACAGGAAGGGGGGACAGAGGCCAGAAGACACATACTCAGGGTTTATAACCTTTTCAAAAAAGTCCTGAAATCCCATTGACTTCTGACAAATTTGTAAGTAGCAGTATCTGCCAAATGCTGCAAGCAGGTCTGGGAGGCAGGCGTTTTACTTGGGCTTATGGCTACTTCCAGGAAAAAAAATCTATTAGTAAAAAGAAAACAAACAAACAAACAAAAGGTGAGGGAGGAAGGATAAAAGGATAGTAGGTAGACAGTTTGCTGTATCGGTCAGAATTTCACAGTGAGAGTAACTTGTTTTATTATGAACCCATAGTTACATCTGTAAAAAAAAGAGTTCCAGACATTGAATAAGGTAATTATAGCTCAGTCTGGAGCTGGACGATTACTTGGGTTGGGGTTCAGTATGTCTTTTAGGCTTCTGGGGAAGTCAGGTATGTCAGGAATGGGGAGCACAGTTGCTGTCGAGAGCCATTGACCCATGGGGAATAGTTCACAAATCTACCATTTTTTAAAGAAAACTAATAGAGGTTCAAAGGTTTCCTTTCTTCTGTTTTCCACCTGAAATTGGGTAATCTGAAACTCCATTGAATAAATAATAGGCTAAATAATTAAAATTGTTCTTTTTTTAAGGTGAACTAAAGAGAATGAGAAGTGATAAGAGGGGCATAACAGACAACTAAAAAATGAATGGAGTTTGCCCATTTTCTCTCTGCAAATTTTTTTCTTTCATCCTGATGCTTTTTTTTTTTCCCTCTCCCCACAAAGCTTGGTAAAATTACCCTCCTCCATCCCAGTTTACCCACAACATACGTACCTCGAGTCCATGCTACCTCAGCATAGCATCCATTTCTGATAAAATTATGAGTAAAATTAGAATAGAACAAACACATGGCATGATGAAGGATTCAGACCAGTGACCAACATCATTCTTAATATTGGGACCGTAAGAAATACCCTCTCAAAAGGCAAGACCATCGCGGTACCTCTGCTATCACTTTTATGTCTGAAAGCTGGAGCCCGCACAGGAAGAGGCCGGACTATTCCACACGAGGAGAGAAAGCTTTTTTCTTTTTATAGATAATACTTATTACCCCCCAAATACCCAAGGGAATAAATGGAACATGACTGTAAGTAATAAATAGAGGTTTTTATTCATTTTTTTGAGGTAAAATAAAGGTATGGCAAGCTGAATTTTAACAAAGTGAACACATCTTCTGTAACCAGCACCCAAATCAAGCAATGAAACGGTTCTGGCCCCCTTCCAGTTACTACCCATGGTCTTCAGGGGGTGGGATTATAGATGGTTTCTCTTTGCCCTTTGTGGGTTTTATGCTTTCTGAGTTTTCAGTAACGTAATCAGAAAGAAAAAGGATCATTATTACGTGTGTGTGTGTGTGTGTGTGTGTGTGTGTGTGTGTACTTCATTTTATAAGGAATTTTGCTATCTCTAGGATGGAATTTCCTTATGTTTAATAAGAAAAGTCGCTACCCATTGAGTAAGTATTTTTTAAAAGGGTTTTGAAATTGTATTTCCCCATAACCACCCCGACAGTAAAATAGCCTATTGATGACTTGAAAGGAGGAATCATTTTAAAGGCTATGAATGAGGAGAACAGGAAATCTGCTCTGATTAAGAATTTCAAAGGGTTAATAGTCCTTTGGCTTACCAAATTGGCTAAGGGATGGTTCCATGCCATCCATAGCATAGCATCCTCTTACTAGAAAGGAGAATATTAGTCTCTTGGTTCCATGTCTGATCCCATCCACCTCTCTCTCTTTGCCTTGTGATGTCCGTTGCTCATTGCCCTATCTTTCTCTTCTCTACTCCCTTAGATTGTGAACCTTATAGAAGAAACTGGACACTTTCATATCACAAACACGACATTTGATTTTGACCTTTGCTCGTTGGACAAAACCACAGTCCGTAAACTACAGAGTTACCTGGAAACATCTGGAACTTCCTGAGGATACAACAACTGGATGCATCAAAAACTATTGTTGGTTTTTTTTTTTTTTTTTGGTTGTGATTTTTTTTTTTGTTTGTTTATATGAAAACACTCAGAATGATGCAACCAAAAGGGAAAAAAATAAAAATCAAACAACCTTCAGCTTTATTTTTCTTTAAAGCCAGTCATCATCTCTTGATAAAGGAGAGGTTAAGCAAACCAGCCTCAGCGGACCACTCTTCTCTCCAAGGAAATCCCCGGGAAGAGTTAGCCTGGATAGCCTTGAAAACAAACAAATCAAACACAACACAAGAAAACTTTCAAGAATGTGTATGGTATCCTTGTCTCTCTCTCTGTGGTGGTTCATTCCACAGGACGAATGCATATTCAACACACTGCCTTATTACATAACTGATCTATTTATTATCGCATACAGATATTCTAAAGTCGTTGAGGGAATGACACCACAAGACATTATAAGTACTTGGTCCCACGGATGCTCTTTCAGTGCAGCGCCCTTGCCATCCCAAGCCCAGTGACCTTACTCGTATACCGTGCCACTCTCCGCCAACTTTTCCAAGTCCTTTTACTTGTTGCAGTCTGTATTTGCCACCTTTTGTTTTTCCAGTTCCAGGACACAAATAATCAACTGGGGGGACCAAATTGCCACTCTGATTTTCTTCTTTGTGGTCTTTCTCCTGAAAGTTGGGGCCCAGCCCTTGGCTGTATCCATATAATGATCTTGGACCATGGTAGGAAATGCACCAAATAGGATCATATGAATTGTTGTCTAGCCTTAGTCAATAAACCTGTAGGACTTTTAAACAAGTGTACCTGTAAACGTCCTGCATCCAGCATTGTTGAGCTGTCAATCAACATCCTTGTGTCTGTTTTACTGTTTCTAATACTAGAGAAAGACAGAAGTAAAGGCATTCCACAGGATCATCGTTTAAAAAAAAAAGAATTCTGGTTCTGTTTTCTAAAGAAATGTTGTAGAAATTCTTAATTTGGATCTATTTATTAGTAAGAGTTTCAGCTTTCTTCAGCTGCCAGTGTGTTATCCATCTTTACCATAAAACCTGGAATAAGAGATTTTTGTTCACGTATGATCCTCGTAGACTCTTTTATATTTGGAAAATTAAAATCTTTCTTTGGGGAAAATCCTTGGTTATTCTGCCATAACAGATCATGTATTAACTTGTAGATTCAGTGGTTCGAGCCTGTTTAGTCACTTGCTTATGTTTCCAGAAGGATTTCTTATATTGGTGAAAATAAAGATGGTTGGGGGGGGTTATTTTTGTTCTTGATGTACCCTGTTTTAAAACTAGAAATCTGTCCTGTGGCATGCAAAAGAAAGCGAATTATTTTTAAAAGAAAAAAACAAACAAACCCAAAGTCCTTTTGGTGTCTTTATTCCATCCTCTCCGTAAATGGAGATATGCCAAGTGAGAACAGCTCATCTTCCAAGTTTTTGCTAGGAACTCAACCGAAAAGAAGGAAAATGAAGAAATACTTCTGGATCCAAAGGTTCATTCACTGGATCAGCCTTAAGAAAGCCTCTATGTGTGCGAATAGACCAGTCTCTAGGCTCTCCCTTGTTTATTCCCGTGCCAGATGCTGTCTTTTCATACAGAGATTAACTAGTGTCTGTACAGAAAATGGTCTTTCCAGACCCATTCTTTTGGGCAGTAATGTAAATGCAGATTGATAATGAAGTTATTTTCTGCATTTTAAAAAGGGGATTTTTTTTTTTTACATTGTTTCTTTCTATCCAAAGACACTATTTTTTTCCTTTAAAAAAATTATAATACAGCCATGCTCCTTGTAATTACTTGTGAAGCGTCCTCCCCAAGGACAAGTGTACTTTTTCGGTAATGTTACGATTCTTGATGGCTGGCATGAACAGTCCTTGAAGCATTTGTTGTGTGTCCCCTGCTCAATGTTTAACTCCAGAGAAACTTTTGGAGTCATTTTGGACATTAGGTGACTGATGTGTGTGGTTTTAGGCGTGGTTTTAGTTGTGTTTGGTTTCGTTTTTAACCTGCGGATGAACAGGGAGGGCGATGCTTACACGAATTGTTTGCAAAATTTAATAATCTTTAAACATTTCTAACTGCTAATCCACATATGCTCATTAAGCCAGAAATGGATGTGGTTTAACTAAAATATCTGTGTAGTGTATCTAGAAATGTATATATGTAGTTTGGGCCATTTTTATTTTTGTAACTAAGTTGTGTGGTAAAATGATCTGACAGTGTGAAGATTTTTCTCCTTCCTCTGACCGCCACTTACCAGGCAACTAGGTAACATAAGCAACCAAACAAAAATGGACAACAAGAAGGGAAGCAATTGCAGTGGTAAACTCTAGACCTAAAATTTAGGCAATAAAGCGGATGTCTTCAGAATATGGTCAGAATGGAAGTTTGTAAATCAGTAACAAAATTCAAGAAAACCTCCCCATCCTCTAATTCTCATGGAGACAGCAGAATGAGTTTTCCACAAAATTTCAATACAGTGAGGGTCACATTGTTGATATTTTGCAAGTTGTATTCTTACTCTTATCGAATCTTTAAATGTGGAAATAATAAATCCCCTTTCAATTGATTTCAAATAGTTAGACTTCTCTTCCAGTAACCCTCTCAGTTCTGCCACGTTTATAAACACCATTGAAATCTGTTAAAAATTACATTTGGCACATGTGTGTCCTGATGGTGGCTTTGGCTTTTTAAGCACAAAGGGAGAGTGGCAGGGTTTAATTTCTTAGATAGGTTTCAAGTAAAATCGATTGGGTGAGTGTGAATATGGTTTGAGCCAGCCGAATATGAGAAATTTTCTTTGCATTTTCCTCCTGTACTTTGAGGGGGTAAAGACCTATGTACAGAGCATTTTCCCCCCTTATAAATTGGCCGGCTTCTGGTTTAGGGGCAGGGTTCTGTATGAGGGGATGCTTCTGTGTTAGTTAACATAGAGCAATTATGTCAGCAACAAAAATCCGCCTCTCCCTCTCCCTTTATGCAGACAAAGGGGTGTGTCTGTATGTGCTTGCATATTATGTCAAAAAGTAGGGAGAAGTGTTGAAGTCGGGAGAAGTGTAAAAACTACAGATCAGGCGACCAAAACTCTAAAAGAAATAAGTTCTAAGAGAGTGTTCTAAACATTTTACAATTGATAAGCCGGTCTCTCTGATCTGAATAATTACTCACCTTGTTGTGGAAAGAGCCAAAGAAGTTGGTTTTCTTCCACTAAAATGTTTCTTCCACCAAAAAACGTTTATGCCGATAACCTTTTACAAACCCAGTCCACCTTTTAGACCACTCACAGTTCGGGCCTGCATGACGTCACATACTATGCGTTTCAAATCCCACTCGTTAACGTTAGTTACCATTGATTTTATGAGAGACCTTGCTCTTAAATGTTTTGACTCTGCCTAGGTAACAATTGGATGGCCAATGTTTGGGAAATGGTCAGCATTTGCGTTTGGTGGCTTGTGTTCATTTGTTGCACTTTGAAAGTGATCAGCTCTGGAATAGTTTGCTGTTATGTGCATGGTGTCCCGCCTTTCGCGTTTTGCGTTCTCACAGTGTGTACAGCACACACACGCCCATGCTCCTGTTCTAAGGTTGCTTCAGACTGTGGCAGGGGAGCCTGCCAACTGGGGACTGGGGACTCTGCTGTAAAGACAACTCCAGCTTCAGAGAACGCGGAGTCCCTTTCCCATGGTTTAGTTTACTCTTGGGCTGGAAGTCTACATCTTTGACCCCTTTTGTTTCATATGATGCTTTTGATCGTGTAGGCACTGGCATCCCTGGATATTCTTTGGAAAGATGCATTGAAGAAGTCAATTTCAAAGGAAGACAAAGCCACCGCAGTCTGTAAACTGTAAATATGTATTTTGGCACCTGTACTCCAGTATCTGCAAATAGAGTTAGGAGGGAAGTGCTGACAGATCCGTCTCGGTGGCCAGAGCTACTGGGCGGTGCAAAACTAAATTAAGCAAAAACGTATTCTTGAGATGAACAGTGCAAGGCCAATACGTTTTCTAAATCTGTCAGTATCTTTTTTAATGGAGTGTGTATGTGTAGTTATGTTGAAAGATACACTGTGTATGTGTGTGTAGATGCTATTATGTGAACTACAAGGCATTCGTAAGATGTATTTCCCATCTCTAAAACCCATGTTGAAATATAAGTACAGATTGACAGAAATAGGTGTTTTACTTAAATTCATATTTAATCCACTGTGGCTCCATGTTCTTTACAATGTATAGTCTTACTAATTGTCAAGAGTCATCTGACCAGAGTTTGGTTTCCGCTTTGCGTACAGGGGAAAACAAGCCCTTGGCCTTTTTCAAGAAGTGACTCCTGGTCGCGAGGAAGACTGAATCGAGAGATCAGAACCAGCCGAGGGCACAGTCCTGCCCCACCCTCATTCATCTTTGAGTTCCCGGGGCCTAACAGGCATTTTCTGTGTCCTAAAACCAGTCCTTTCTTAAGCTCTGCAGAGACTGGGCAAGAAACAGGGGGGCCCATTCTTAGAATAAACCAGGTTCCTTGTACGTGGCATTTTCTCTCTTTCCCCCTGTTTCTCTGGAAGGTTTGGTGCATAAATTAAACAATGCATTATCACTGGACAAAGTCCGACCGTGAAAGGCTCTGCGTTTACTTTAGCAGCAAGAAATGCTACCTTGATTAGACAGGAAGGAGAAACCACTTCAAAGAGAATAGAATTCTTTCAGTTTGGCAAATACCCCAGCAGTTGGATATAATGCTCTAGTTAATAGTAAAGAGACTTAATGGCAAGTTTGAAAGGTCACCTCATCTTCAGGCTGAGAAGCAACGGAGGAGAGGATAGCGGACTGCCTTGTGCAGCATCAACTAGAAGCTGATTTTAGGTGTGGAAGCTTCAGTCCCAGATGGGCTGGGCTGGCAGCGGAGTTTTCTAAGGACGGTGCTCGAACTGGACTCCTCTCATCCCTTGTTTCAGCCTAGATGCTCATTTCTTTACTTGAAAATAATGGCCTTGCATTTTCCCCAGCGCAGAGAGAGTCAAGACAGGCAGCTTGGGTGTGCTGAAGACAACTCAGGATGCCGTCCCCGAGCGCTCTCGCTCACGAGGTCTTCTGAGCCACCGTTTGCCCTAGTCCATTTGTTCCACCAGCGCTCTCTGAATTGTGTTCCCGTTTGGATAGGCAAGGGGTCCTGGAGCGAGATGGCAGTTCAACCGAGGCCTGATGCCCAGACCTGTCTGCTTGGTAATCCAGGGACACAGTGTCCCAAACTAATGGACTTGTTTGTTCTGATTAGTGGAGCAACTAGAGGGTATTTATAGGTGTCCTTGCCCGGATGCCACCCAAATAGAAAATCCTGAGCACATTGCAGGGCTTCTGTGCTCTCTGCCAGGTAATAGTATCCACACCTTCCTGTTTACGTGGTCCCCTTTTGTAGCGGCATTTCCAGGCTCTTCCAGAGGTTGTTAACTTGCCCTGGGCAGTCCGCTCGGCCTTTTGGTCTTCATTTCCCCCTTAATTAAAGGAGGGTAACCAATATGGTTCCCAAGGGCGAGGGAGAGAAGTACATGGCACAGATGACAAGACGTTTCAGTAATTATAACTGAGCCCCATGACTGTTAAGTAACAACAGAAATAGTCTGCCACCTGAGTGGGAAGGCCGCTGGGTCCCCTTTTATGATCACTTAGGGCACTGGGCAGTCTGCATGGAAGAGACAGCCCCAAGGAGCGGGGAGGGTGGGGGGGAAGTCAAAGCAAAGCTGTTTGCTCATTTTCCCCTCGTAATCATGTCTTCCAACCCATGCAGCCCCCGGCCGAGAGTTCTGAAGTTTCAAAAGGGTAGAAAAGGATAAATCCAGGCCATTAAAAGAAAATAATCAAAGCTATTGAAAAGATAAAACAAATGAGTTGCACTAAAAGGGCTGTCTGTGCAAGTAATAAGGTTGAAATAGTGATACTGATTTCCTAGCCGAACAGCATTCCTCACACATGTGGTTTGTGTATCCGCGTCTGGGTGGGTGGTCTGGTGAGAAGTGCTAAATGCAGCAAGATGGCTTAGTTTTTGAGCAGTGGAGGGAAGCTTTGGGATGGGCTCAGCCCGTGGCAGCTATAGCCGCTGCAACATAAAGAGGCTTTCCTTTTGCTTTGTTCTAGGAGGGAAAGTTTTAACTTGGCTTATTCATTTAAATATGAGTCTCTATTCTGCACAGAATCAATCAAAGGGGAGGAGTTTTTTGTGTGTGCATGGTTTTTCTTTTTTTTTTTTTTTTTTTAAGCTTCTCCTTGTCCCTCATCCCAGCCCTAGGGGGTGGGATGTGTGGGATAGAATGGAGTAACTCTCCATTTGTTCTGACTCAGTCCCTGGGTCCTGGCAGTTATAAACACCTCCTTTGAAAGTGATGCTATTTTCAATAACACCTCAGTTCTAGATAGAACACAAAGGAGTATTAACTTAAAGGTATCTATTACGAAAATAGTTCCCAAACAGTAGCTGATGGAAGATGGACTTCCCCAAAGGCACGTTTATGTTAAGGAGAATGATACAAGAAGTCCACTCAGTTCAAGGTAGGGGAGACTTGTTTAAAGAAACTTGTTTCTGCTAAGAAAACATGGTACCCATGCCTGGCTTTTTGACAGACATGAATCATTGCTAACTCGTGTCTGAAGACAGGTTGCTTCATGAATACTCAGAATTGGCAGATGGTGTGATTTTTATTTTGACTTTTGGTCACTTGGGGGGTAGATCATTAGTTTCTTCATAACACTATTTTACAGATTTATTACCTGTCTTCCCCAGTAGCATGTAAGCCCCATGAGGACAAGGACTTTTTCTAGTTCACTGATGGCTCTCTCCAGGACCTAGAACAATTCCTAGACACACTAGGCGCTCCTATTTTGATGAGCAAAAATGTGAGTGCATTTTGTAAATACCGATCTCTTAAGATAGGCTATGAAAAGAAGGTGTTAAGTTCACCATAACTGCCCAGCAAATGACTCTCCACTGTATATTCATGACATGCTGCTGTATTCAGTTTCTGGGGAAGCCCTATGTTTTGACAACAACCAAACTTGTTTAACCTTATTTAATGCAATATTGCCCAAATTGTATATCACTCAACAGTTGTTGCATAAGACAACAGAGGTTTTCTTTTTAAGTTCCTTGATAAAATAGTTTTTATATTTCATTCTTTGGGGTTTATAACATGAATTGGGAGCTTACAGACAACTACTAATATCCCCAGAAGTGGTTTTCTGGGTTAGTGTCCATTTAGCTTATTGTTGAAACTGGACCCTTTTTAAGAATGAAATGGGACACTTAATAGTTATCCCAGGACAACATGAACAAACCAAGACTGTCTCTGGCAAACCAGGACATGTGGTCACCCTATTTTTAAAGAACGTACTTTGGAACCTGCTGAACTGAAAATCCATCCTTCCATTTCTTTGTTACTTAGGTATGTGTATGATAATGATAAAAGTGTTGGGTTGGGTTGTTTATGGCGATAGGAGTGTATCTCTTTCAAGGTAGAGGCAGGACCTGAGGATCCAGACTGTAAAGGATGTTTTTAGTGTTGCTCGGGAGCCTTGGTAGTTGCAGGGGTCCCTGGGCCATACTTTGGGTCCTCAACACTGTCCCGACATAAGCCATGGGTTCTTTCTATGCCATGTGCAGGGAAGACCCATTCTTTGTATTGGGTCCTGCGTCCCCTTCCCAGAGCCTACTGCCTGTTGAGGTGGTGTTTCTCTGCACAGGATAACAGACCCCCCTGCCAGAGCTGCTCCCGCTTCATGGTCACCTGCTGAGTCACTCTGCCTGCTGCTGTTCCCTGGGGAACAGCCCATTGCTGGACGGCGGGCAGGTTCTCTCACTGGTGGAACATGTTCTGGAATGCTGTTGCTCTTCACTCTGTCTCCAGGTCCTGCTGCCTGATATCCTTTGCTATTTTAGTGGTTCCAGTCTGGGTGGGCACAATTTCTCAAATAGGACACACACTCATAAGAAGTTGAATAAATGAATGAATCTCTTGCCTTACATTGATGTCATTTTCTGCTGCCTCTTTCCCCCAAAGTATGTTTTTGTCTGCTACTCAAGGTCATGCATAGTATGGTGACAAAAATCAGACACAGAAAAGCTTGACTTTGAACCCCAGATCTGCCACTCCAAGCTCTGTAAATTGATCTTTCCCGAACCTCGGTTTTCTCATCTGGGAAGTGGACTGAACAGTGTACCTCTTTTTGGAGGCTTTTATGAAAATTGGAAGTTTATAGAGCACCCAGCACTCTTGAGTCAGCCCTCTAGTAATGTGCTCAATACATGGCAGTGACTTTGACTTCTGTTGTAGGAATCTGATGAGAACTTTCTATTCTCTGGGTGGAGAATTTGGTCAACCCATGAGATTGTCCTGGTGCTGTTTGCCATTCAGCCTCAAGTGTCTTTATCCTAAATTGTTGGCTTTTTGTAGTGTGCCCCTTACCTTCACACCCATGGTTCTTGGCCATCCTCACTCGCACCTCCTAGCAGATCATCAGCTATGTGACCAACTGCCACCTTTAAAGCTGTTTTCAGCCCATGGGGAGGATATAAAGCCAGAAGTAAAACATCCCAGTGTTGAGGTCTCTTTTTGGCCTCAGTTTGAGGTCACGGAAGACCAAATCGAGCACATTTCTACCCGATGAGTTCAGTTACTAGTGCTAATGTTGGCAAACCCAAAGTCACAGGTTTAAGCCCCTTGGGAGCCCCTTCCATGGCTACAAACTTACAATCCTGCACACCCATGCTGTGAGTGAGTGTCCTGGGTCAGGCAAGGACAGGGTGACCGCATGCTCTTCCAAACATGACTTCCTAATGTCTTCTGAAGGCGGTCATTATACAGCGTAATCCTCACCTTACACAACTGTGGCTTACCGTTTTGGTGAGGGGTGTTTGGATGGGAGACCAGTGCTTGATAATGTTGGCCATTTCACCTGGGGTGAGCGAAGGTTTGTGACCTTGGTTAGCCAGACGTTCTGATCTATTACCACATAGACCTTTAGAATGATACACACTTTTTTTTTTAAGGTTTTTATTTATTTATTTGACAGAGATCACAAGTAGGCAGAGCAGCAGGCAGAGAGAGAAGGGGAAAGCAGGCTCCCTGCTGAGCAGAGAGCCTGATGCGGGACTCGATCCCAGAACCCTAGGATCATGACCTGAGCCGATGGCAGAGGCTTAACCCACTGAGCCACCCAGGTGTCCCCACACTTTTTTTTTTTTTAAGGCAATCATGTATGCCATGGAGAAGTGGCCATTGATATCCTGGGATTTGATTTACAGCAAAGATCACCGAAACTCTTATTTCAGCAATGTGGTCTTTTAAAATCATACCACAGTTTCGATGGGGTATTGTTGGCCGTATCACTTCGTCAGGGACCCAGTGCAGCACTTGCTATGTTGAAATGGTACTATAGTCATGCTTAGTTCCTGTATTTTTCCCCTTAAATAATGATGTGTATTATCTTCCTATTGCTTCTGTAACAAGTTACCACAAACTAGTGACTTAGACCAGATTTTTTTTTTGCTTTAGAGTTCTGGAGTTCAGGACTCTGAAATGGGCTAAAATCAGAGTGTCAGTAGGAATGCTTTCCTTCTAGAGGTTCTGGGCTGGCGGGGGGGAATCAATTTGTCTTTTCTAGCTTACAGAGGCTTACAGAGCTTACAGAGGTTGCCTGCATTCCTTGGCTCGTGGCCCCTTCTTCAAAACCGTCAGTGTGGCATCCTAAAACTTCCCTCTGACCCTGACCTTCTGCCTCCTCCATCATTCTTTGATGCATCTTGTAATTACCTTTGAACCACCCAGATAATCCAGAATAATTCCCTCGTCTCGAAATCCCTAACCAGCCATAATCAGAGCTGCCTGTCTGTCATTTAGGGTAATCTAGTCACAGGTTTGAGGGATTAGGGTGTCATCTTGGGGAGACCATGATTGTGCCTATCACAGATGGGGAGATGCCAGTCTTGAAATCCCCAGCATTTTGGAAATTTAAGTAAAACCTCCTTACATCACTCAGCAGAACTTCTTTGCCCCACATGAAACATTAAAGCGATTTTGCTACTAGTTCCAATTGTTCATGGGGTCACACTGGGATGATGGCTGTGGCGGGGAGTTTTTTCAGAAACTAGAGAAAACTCCATAGCGAGGTACCTTGGAGGTTCTTTAAGGTTTCCGCTGAGGTGATGGAAATTCAGTCAGTCATTCAACAGATATTTATTGAGTGCCTACCATGTGCCAGCCAGTCTCTTGAAGAGCTTGTGAAAACGTAGCAGCTGTGGCGACGGGATCTCCTTTCCATTTTGCTGGGATAGAGACTCCTGATTCCCGAGCAACAATGTCATCATGTGGTTAGAACCTCTTTGAAGCTATGTGGAAATCCTTTACTGGCAGGCAAACTGAACAGCCCTTCTGGGCTCTCAGTCTTCTCATTCCCGTTGCTGATGGCAAGCCTAATCTGATGAGTTTCACAAGCTTTTTAACGGATAGCCCTGAATAAATAGTTCAACTTAGAGCAAATGCACACGGAGCGAGCGGTCTGGGGCACCGAGGGAACAAAGGAACTCGCCTTGCCGTGTCTGTCACAGGGTTGGTATATAGTTGCTCCTTGCTGCTCTGGTTTGTTGAATAAAGATGAAGCCCAGTGACCTCAGCCCCATGGTACACCATTGCATGCCGTGGTTCCTGGACGCTGAGCTCTGGTCTGGTTTCATGAGAATCACCAAGGTCCCTGATTCAATTTTTCTGCTCAGGGCCTTGAATATTGGGATTTTTTTTTTTTTTTAAGATTTCATTTATTTGACAGAGAGCACAAGCCAGGGGAACAGAAGACAGAGGGAGAAGCAGGCTCCCTACCGAGCAAGGAGCTCGATGCGGGGCTTGATCCCAGGGCCCCAGGATCATGACCTGAGCTGAAGGCAGACTCGGAACCAACTGAGCCACCCAGGTGCCCCAAGGATATGGGGATTTTTCAGTGCCCCTCAGATTATTCTAATGTGCAGCCGGGGTGGGAGCCTAAAAAATAAAGTCCCAGGTCCCGCTGCCAGCGATGTTGAGTCAGTAGGCCTAGAGCAGGGGGGAGAGGAATCCCAGTGGTTACAGTTCCTCTGGTGATCCTAATGCTCAGCCAGTTTAGGGGGCTACGATGTTAGTCTCCATCTTCTGGCACTTTCAGCTATCTTAATTCCACTTCCCAGGGGTCCAGGATGCTAATTAGGGACTTGTTATGAACCCAGATTCCTGGGTCCCATCTCAGTCTCTGGCTCCCTGACCCAGACTCTGGGGCCTGGGCCTAAAATGCTACAGGTCCAACGTGTGCTCCAGACGAGGAGACACTCCATGGCCATTCAGATTCCCGAGGCAAATGAATTCAAGCCGTGCCTTTACCTACATGGAGGAGTATAGTCCACAAACCCACTCAGTCCTGACATTTGGCTGATTTGCTCTTGGGGTCAGTACTCCTAGGGTGGCTTGGATGTGGCATTTGAAAATAGCACTGGACACTTTGCTTCCTGAGTGACTGTCCTGCCTTGCTGTGGGTTGAGAGCTGCCAGGGAAGGGATGTGTAGTTCCCTGTTAGGTCGTGTGTTATCAGTAAGAAAGGGGGGAGGGTGTTCTAAAGAGCTGTGCATAGAAAGAAGCAAATCAGATGCAAATCCATCTGGATAAAAATAACCCAGAAGTACTTAAGAATGCACCAATCGAAATTTCCCTGATGGAGACAAGATGTTACCACTGAAGGCTTTAGTCTGTTCTGATTTTGCCAACGTGCACCCAGTATAAATGTTTCAAGTTTCTTTTATATAATCAAATTTGTTAGCAATTCTGGTATAAGAAGATAACTTTATTCTCCTTGTTTTAGTTTATGAATACATTATTTCCTCATGTCTCTGCTTAGTAACCAAGGTCAAAAAAATTGTTTCCCCGAAATTATCTAGCCTTCTCCCTTTGGTGGTGTATAGTAGATTTGTGAACCTGCATAGACCTCACAGTTTGGATTTTCAGGTGCAAGAATTTTCGTACAGAGAAATTCAGTCCTCTTTATAGGTGGTATTCAGCACATTAGATAGTCAAATCATTAACCCATTGATCATGTGCTCACACAGTTTGTAAAAACTCAGAGTCATTTGCCCTGCAAGGAGTCCCCATGGTCTGAGTGTTCCTTTGGGTCATAAGTCAACCCTGTAGAGATTTCAGCTCGTGTTTTGGATGCATTCTCTTCTGTGGACCCAAAGTGATGGTGAGTGTGAATAGGATTTTATTTTAAGTCATTCTAGTTTGTTTTTTTTTTTTTTTAAGATTTATTTGAGAGAGAGAAAGAGCACAAGCAAGAAAAAGAGAGCACAAGTGGGTAGAGAGGCAGAAGGAGAAGCAGACTCCCCACTGAGCAGGAAGTGGGCTCCATCCCAGGACCCTGGGATCGTGACCTGAGCCAAAGGCAGATGTTTAACCAACTGAGCCACCCAGGTGCCCCTAAGTCATTCTACTTTCATAGGAATCAAAGCCTTTTCTCCAAGGCTCATTACTGATCTTGCATGAAAATCCCTCATGAAAATAAGCCTATTATATGGAAACAATTTTTTTTTAAGATTTTATTTATTTGACAGAGATCACAAGTAGGGAGAGAGGCAGGCAGAGAGAGGGAGAGAGGAGGAAGCAGGCTCCCTGCCAAGCAGAGAGCCCGATGCGGGTCTCAATCCCAGGACCCTGGGATCATGACCTGAGCGAAAGGCAGAGGCTTTAACACACTGAGCCATCCAGGCGCCCCTGGAAACAAATTTTTGCTGAACTGTCTAGGTCATCAATATTTTCTCTTCAAGATGGAAGCCATCCATGCTAAGGCACCACTGATTAAAGGTATTTTAAGAGAGTCATCAAATATCTCTATCTGCTAGGCTGCACCTCGTAAGAAAGACATTTTCTCTAACATAGTGTCATTGCTACCTTCTTCCCCAAGCATTTCTTTATGAGGAGGGTGGTAGGATCCCTCAAGGAGTGAAACCAATGTCTCGATCTAAGCCTGGGTCAGCCTGTCAATTTCAGTGGTAGCAAGTGGGGAGGAAGGCAGATTTCCTGAAAGGCATTAACATTAGATGTTGGGGCGCCTGGGTGGCTCAGTGGTTTAAGCCTCTGACTTCGGCTCAGGTCATGATCTCAGAGTCCTGAGATCGAGCCCCACATCGGGCTCTCTGCTCAGTGAGGAGCCTGTTTCTCCCTCTCTCTCTGCCTGCCCCTCTGCCTACTTGTGACCTCTCTCTCTGTCAAATAAATAAATAAAATTAAAAAAAAAAACAAAAAAAAACCAACCCAAAACATTAGATGTTGACCCTTTAATCCCCTCCCCTTTCTTTCAAGTGATTTGAATATTGGTGAAAAGAACTGATATGTAGGATGGGAACCTGAATTGTGACAAATCCTGTGAAATCCATTCTCTTAATGGATTTCTCAACATGAACAAAGTGCAAGGTATAGGCAAATTAATAGTTCTTGGAACATTCTTGTTTGTCTAAGGGCGGAGTGGAACATAATCCTCCACTGTGGCAAATATGCCTGCAGTTTGGAGGCCTTGCCTTTTCATCTTCCGATCTGGCGTTTGATTTTGTGTGCCCCTGATCTTGAATACCAGTCTTTTTATTGTAAGCTGCCCTATTATTATTTCAACAGCATGGTATAAAATAGAGTAAAACCAATAAATAATTGTTTGTTGTCCTGGCAGGTCTATCCTATGGTTATTCTTTCATCAGTTGTTGATGCCAAGTGATTTTCCAGCCTGTGAACGGCCTTGGAGGTACCAAGGTGAAGAGGCTCAGTAGAGAGCTTAGAGCTAGAGGCGGTGCTAGACTAGAAGTTCAAAGGTTGCAGGACAAGGGGGTGTGGGGGATGAGAGAGTCATTGGAGAGGCAAATGTAGGGGTTTGCATGGAGTTGAGTACCAGGGAGGCATGGAACCAAGCGTACAGGAAGGTATTCTGGGAAGGGGGAATGGAATAGACAAAGAACAATTTTGGAACAAGAGCATGTAGCTTGGCATGACTCAAAGAGGTGCAGGGAGGGGGAAGGCAGGAGATGAAACTGGAGAAGGAGGCGGAGGCGAGATGATGGCAGTCCTTTTTGCCAGACTAAGAAGCTTGGGTCTTAGGCTAGACGGACACTGGCTAGCTAGCCAGCTGTGGTGGGTGGGAAGAGCATGGACGGCTTTGTGTTGTGAAGTAGGGTCCCACACTCCTGTCCTCCACGGAGCATACGTCCTACGTGCCTATGGCTCCAAGTTGCTGTGCTCTCTTGACCGTTGTAGTGTGAGCTTCTGCTCCACGCATCTCCCACTTGTGTTACCTACTGCTGTGTAACAAAATGACCCCAGCATTTAGCAGGTTAACACACCATGTATTTTTCATTTTCTGTGGAATCTTGACAGGGCCTAGCTGGACCCTCTGGCTCAGGTCTCTCACAAGGCTGCAGTCAAGATGCTGGCAAGGCCATGATCAGCTTAAGCTTCCACTTGGGTGTGATGTGCTTTCTAGTTCATTTAGTGGTTGTAGGGGGACTCACAGCGTCTCACAGCCTGTTGGACTGAGGGCCTCAGTTCCTTGTTGGCTTGTGGCCAGATGATGTCCTCACTCCCTTGCTTCCTGGGCTTCTCTAATGGACAGTTGGCTTTGATAAAGCCAGCAAAGAGAGTGTGTGCTAGCAAAGGGAAGCCAGTTCTTTAAAACCAGTCGTGGAAGTGACATCCGTCACTTGTTCTGTATTCTGTTGATGAGAAGCATGTCAGTAGCCCCAACCTTCACTGAAGGAGAAATCACCTCTGTTACCGTGTCAATAGGAACAATCTGGACATGTCAGGATGATTCATCCTTTGGACAGTGAGCCCTCCTCTAAGATGGAGCTTGGTAGTTGGACAAGGAGCAATATTGTTTCTTGACCTGAGAGCGCCTAGTGCCTGGAGGGGTTTCCTGATGTTCTAGAACGTCTGAAAGACTCAAGGAAGCCGGGGAAGAAATTTTGTTGCTTGAAACAGCTCCATCCTCCTGAAGGAAAATGTGGCAGAGCTCTGAAGCCTGCACAAGGGGAAAGGAGGAAGAGAAGATAGACGTGTTAGAAAGTGTCAGCTAGAATCTGTTTAGACTGCCTGTTTACACTTCACTATCTCAGCTTTCTGGCTTGTAAATCATGGCTGCTTGCCTTTCCCTCTGGGATGTTTCTTGTGGCTGGAAAGCAACCCACCTCCTGACTCGGCTGTTTGAGTGCTCATCCCACCCGCATGTGGTCCCTGTATCGCACTAAGGGGAGAGATTCTGCTCAGGGTGTCTCTCTCATAATGAGGAGATTCAGTTCTACTAGTGATAGATTTTGTTTTTCAAATTTTCCTTTGGCATTGGGAGTTTCTCTTAAATGTGGTTTACTCTCCATCCCCCAGTCAAATTGGTAAGTTGGCAAATCTCTCATTAGCAGGTCAGCTAAGATGACCAGAATCCAAACCTGCTCTTACACTCAATTTTCCCAATGACATGCATTTAGTTACTCAACGTCTATTGCCTGTCTATTATGGGTCACTGGGAGAATAACAAACAGTATCCACCCTGTAGGAAATCACAGACGCTAGCATATACTGAGATTGGCTTATCTCATTTTATATAATCTTTCCCTTCCTACAAAAATGCCATCTGGTTTCAAAATATTTGCAAGTAACAAATTGTTCCTCAAATTGTTGAAAAAATTTATGTAATCTCTTCACTTGACTTTGGTTCATGTCAAGAGCAAGGAGAAGAGGGGCGCCTAGCTGACTCGGTTGGAAGAGCACGCAACTGTTGATCTCAGGGTTGTGAGTTTGAGCGCCATGTGGGGTGTAGGGATCATTTAAGTAAATAAAAATTAAAAAAAAAATCAGGGAGCCTGGTGGCTCAATGGGTTAAAGCCTCTGCCTTTGGCTCAGGTCATGATCCCAGGGTCCTGGGATTGAGCCCAGCATTGGACTCTCTGCTCAGCGGGGAGCCTGCTTCCTCCTCTCTCTGCCTGCCTCTCTGCCTATTTGTGATCTCTGTCAAATAAATTAATTAATTAAAAAAAAAAGATCAAGGAGAGGAAAACTCAGAGGTGAGTTTGCACATAGTATGAGATCACACGGCAGACCCAGCTCCCTCACTGGTTTCTTGTTCATTGTCTTCTCTCTGCTTCCTCTTTTGGTCAAAACCACCTCCCAATGAATGAATCTAGAAAAAATGTTTCCCTGGAAGGCATTTGGACATGGAAAGGAGGAGAAGAGCTCAGTACACCCTTAGTACAGTTGGCGTAGCTCTCCCGTAGAGTGGTTTCGTGACCTCAGAGAGGTTCATGAATTACCCTAAACTCATGTTTCAACTGTAAAATGGAGATAACAGCAATACTGCAATTCATCTATTTACTCAAGCGTGTTTTATTGGGAACCCTGTTCTAGACTGCGGGGATTCAGAAGTGAACAAAGCAAACTCCCAGCCTTGTGCAGGTACCTTCTAGTGAGGGGGCACAGTAAGTAACTAGGGAACAGGCTGTGGGCGGGACCGGAACAGAGAACATGTAAGCAGGGTCTGGAAGATAGGGTGGAGGTGGGCTGCTCTGGGTATCTGATGGCCAAGGAAGGTCCACGGAGGCCGTGACATTTGAACAGAGACCAGGGGCAGTCAGAAGGACAAGTGAGGGGGCGCCTGGGTGGCTCAGTGGGTTAAGCCTCTGCCTTCGGCTCAGGTCATGATCTCGGGGTCCTGGGATCGAGCCCCGCATCGGGTTCTCTGCTCAGCAGGGAGCCTGCTTCCCCCTCTCTCTGCCTGCCTGTGATCTCTGTCTGTGAAATAAATAAATATAAAAAAAAAAAAAAAAAAAAGAAGGACAAGTGAGGTGACAAGGGGCTAGGGGAGCACCGTGAAGACCAGCACAGGTAGACGGGAGAAAAGGAAGGATGGTGATGTAGGCAACATGGTCAGACCACAGGGCCCCGACCATGGCTTAGAGTGAGGACGTGGCTTTTCCTCTGAGTGAGACAGGAAGCCACTGGAGAGTTCTGGACAGACTAGTGTCATCACCTGACTGCTCTTAAAAAAAAAAAATCACTCTGGAGTTTGGGGTGGATTCAATGAGCTAATCCAAGAAAATCTGCATGAAACACATAAATGTTGGTTCCAGGGACAAGGGGCCTAGGATGCCAAAGCATCAGGTCTTTGGAAACATTCACAAAGTTTGTCGTCTTCCAGATGAACAGCCCTGGATCTTAAGAAACTGACTTTTTCTTCTAAAGGGTGTTCACGCCATACCAGTGGGGGTTACTCCCTTAAAGGGGTAGGAAGGGGCATTCATGGCAGAGAAGCCTTGGCTGCTCAGAGGTTGGTGGCTGAAAATGGCAACTGTTTAAGGATGCCACGGGAGTCACCGGAACATGCCCACGGAAAGCTGAGATGGTCCCGTGTGCATTCCTGCCAATGGCTTTGTAGACATTGGATTAAGTTCCACCCTATCCGCTAAGCCCCACAGTTATTCAGAGGAACCAAGGCTGACTCTGAGGGCGTGCAAGCAGGAGACAGCCAGCCCGAGACCCGTGAACGGAGAGGCAGAAGGGGCAGTGGCGAAGGAGGCTGTGAGCCTCCTCCATTTGGCTTAATTTAGTAAACTGAACTGAAGGTAAAAATGAGTGTATGCTGAGAAACAGCAGATTAGCGCTTCCTCAAGAGGTTTGCTAGAATAAGTGCTTTTAAATGGATTAGGTGCTAACTGGAAATTAAAAATGAGTACGCAGGAGAAGTGAGCTCAGAGAAGGGTGACCTGGTGGTTCAACCCCTGGCCCTGGGAGGCAGCTGCAGGAGCCTGGGAGGAGAGGATTCCGGGCTGCAGTGTGAGTGAATTTTAACAGCGGAGGATGGGGTGAGTCTTGGCAGCTCACTTCTGTCCTTAAAGAACACTTTGAGTTGTTCACTTAAGGGAACCCTTGAAAACAGTGGGTCCCAGGATCCACTACGTGCCTGGATGAAGGAGTTTCTCTGAAATGTAGGAAGTCCAGCAATGGAGTTCTTTTCTCTGTGCGTGAAATGAAAAGGATCAGAAGATATCAGAGCGCTGAGTTCTTCCCAGGCCGCTTTTCTCTTAGGGCAGCGGTTACTACAGAGGTGGTTGGACACACTTCGGTGGGTTAGCAAGTGTGCAGTGTCCTAGAGAGAGCACGAGCCCGTGCTCTCTCTCACTATTCATTAACCCCCGCCTGTCCCCCCACATTTCCTTCATGCTGCTTCCTGCCCTTTCCATTTCCTATTCCTTCTTGTTCTCTTTTGCTGGCATTCTCCTCTGCCTATCTTTTATGCTAGATTTCTCTTCCGTTTTCACCTCTGCAAAGTGTTTGAAGCCGCGAGCAGTGTGTGTAATCCCAGCCTTGGGTCCGGACGCTGGTCATCCTCGCCCACGGTGTTACTTCAGCACAAGGGCAGAGACGCATGGAGGGCTTTGTTTCTGCCCTGGGGAAGGAGGGTGGCCTCCTGAAGGGGTCTGAGTGTGGAGCAAGAGGCCCATAGTAATTCAGAAAGCAGGGATTTGCCTTCAAAGCTTTGGGAAGGTGGAGCACTGGCTATTTATAATCCATCAGGGGATTAAAGAGAAAATAGGCAGGTCCTGGGATATTGCTATAGATCACCCAGACAAGATGAAAAGATAGAGCAGCTCAGGAAATGTGTTTACAGATAAGAGGCAAGTTGAAAAAGCCGGGCCACGATCATGGAGACTTTGACTGATTGCCCCTACTAAATAATGTATAAATGAATGTGATTCAACAACTACCGATATTGACCAGCAACACAACGGGAGACAGATGGAGGCACAAGGCCGCACAATAAATCTCAGGAGCCTGCCTCCGCGCGGGGCACCCACAGCCCTGACCTCTCCCTCTCGTCCTCCAACCAGACTACTCTCAGCTAGCCTTGGGGGAATGTATTCTTCATTTGTTCACTCGTTTCTTGCCACACATTTGAGTACCTACCCTGTGTCTGATCAGATATATGTAGAAAAGGCAGCCCTAGCCCTGACGGACCTCACAGGAGGGAGATGAAACAGACCCAGTCAGTGAAAATCAGATCATGAACTTGGCCAAAATCAAGACAAAACATACTGAAGACCTCAGAGGCACACCTCAGTCTGGGGAGTTTCTCAGAATTAGGACCTGGTGTTTTTACTCCAGGATGAAAGAGTCTGGAGATATTCCTGCATGGTGGCAACGTCCCCCTTCCCCCTTTAATTATCAGGATTAAATTACAAGTATCAGGAGACAGCATATACTCAAAGTTCACTGAGAAACTAGAAGTGAGCCTGGAATGAATCCAATCCTCACCATTTCTCCTGATACATTAACATTTTTTAAAAAAACATTCCTTGCAATAAAAAGATCCAAGCAGACCAAACCCTCGACAGTTTCTTATTTGTTAGAATGAAAATGTGGCAGAATTTGGGAGTAGATTTTTCTGAAAAGACGTTTGTTTCTGAAAAGACTGCATACATCACTTCTATGAGTGAATACTTTTATGGTCAATCAACACGAGGATAGCAGTGGCAAGGACAAATGTACCCCACAGTCACACGTACCCTCTCCTTTTGAAGTCAGTAAGTGCGCAACCACTAACCTTCAATGTTGTGGGAAACTCTTAGGACCCTCTCAGAACAAATTCAGGAAGGACAGCTGGTATACCTTAGTTTCATGACAAAGGTCAGACTTCCTGGGCACCGTGGTGGGTCAGTCAGTTAAAGCATCTGACTCTTGATTTCAGCTCAGATTACAATCTCAGGGTTGTGAGATGGAGCCCCACTCTGGGCTCTGCTCTGCGTTTGGAACCTGCTTAAGATTTGTTCTCTCCCTCTCCTCTGCTCCTCCCTGCCTCCTCTCTAGGAAAAAAAAAAAAAATTTTTTTTTAAATTTAAGAAGTCAGACTTCCATTTATCAAAGAAATTCCCTAATCTTCAGATGTCCATGTAGGGACCTGAGATGACTATTAATTAGTATCAAGGAGGAAATATGAGAGCGGTTATTAATCGGGCTGGGAGATGGTTGTAAGCCCTCACTCACTAAACAATTAGCAGTGATAGGATGAAATAGTAGGAAATTGAGCAAACATTTAAAAAAAATACCACCACCACCACCCACCCCCAGCATAATTAAGTCAGAATCTTGAGTGGTGGGGTGCCCAGTACCCCAGTACCAGCACTTCAAGCTTCTCAAGAGACTCCAATATGCAACTAAGTGCCACAGCTCGTGGGGGCTACTAAACTTGGACATGGAGAGAACCCAGTAACCAAGATTCAACATGATTAGTTAAAGTTGTCAATGTTGCTTAGCACAGAAAAAACCAGATTGGGTTACCTAAATTTGCTAGAGCAAGGCCCACAAACAACATGGGCCATCCTTTGGCGCTGTGTTTGGACTGAGGCCCCTGGGTTGCCGGGCTCAAGAGTCGAGCTGGAAAGCTCAAGAGCACAGGATGTGATCCCACCTCTGTGGTGTAGTGAGTGGTTTTGGTTTTGAAAAATCCAAAGTTGTTGTGCTCTCAGAAAGACAGGTGAAAGGAGTGGAGAGAAAATTCAGAGGGGAAGCCCAAATATTCATCCAGTGGAAGCCAAGTATCCTTTCTCATGCATGAGCAAACCCAAACCAGGTTAGTCTTCGACACGTGATAGAATGAGCTCCAGGGAAAGGTCACAAATGAGGAACACAAGCATGAGCGAAGGCTTCACCGCCCAAAGCTTTGGTTACATGAGATGTGTCTCTGAGGTAGGGAATCTTGTGTGTCAGCCTGACTGGGTTTCTTCTGGAAACTCCCAGAAGAAACTAGCTTTACCCGGTCTGTGATTGAGATGCTATCCTCCCTAAGACCAATGTGGGTGGACATCAGCTCCGTGATCACCCAAAAGAGAACACAAAGTGAGAACAGGGCCAAAGTTTCCTTTCCAACTTCTCCTGCCTTCAGATATTGGGCACCGGAGCTCCTGGGTCTCGCACCTTGGACTCAGGCTGAGTTACACCACCAGTTGTCCTGGTTCTCCGGCTTGTAGACTGCACATCGTAGCAGAGCTCAGCCTCCATAGTCACATTATCGAGAGTGCATAATAAATCTCTTATATGTCGATCTATATCCTACTGGTTCTGTTTCTCTGGAGAACCCCAACTAATTCAGGGACCATCTTGGATTTCCCAGAGTGGTTTAGATTTCCGTTCTATTATCCCTGTATTGCCTCAATGCCCAGTGCTTTGAAATCCCGGGAACAGATGTCCAGTCAATGGATACCAATGCTTGTTGATCTGAACTCAAGGTTACAACCTAACCCCCTGAGTTGCTTCTCCGACCTAGAACCAAACTAAAGCTACCGAAGACTAACCAGCCGAAGGGCTGAGGGCGGGAACACCCAGGGATGAAGGTCTGTCACTGTGGTGGTCCCACGGGATGTACAGCATGGAATCCAGCTTCCTTCCATCATATAAATCACAGCCACCCCTGCCTTCTGAAAGCATCCCCTCTGGGTCCTCCTTTTTTCCTTCTCTGGACTCCCTTTTTGGGTCTAACACTTCCGTCCGATGGCAAAGATGTGGCTTTGGCTCTCCCATTCCTGTTCATCTGGGGCATTGGCTTCTGCTTTGGGATGCCATGTCTAGCACCTGATGGCACTCTGTCCCCACCCCTGGGCCATCATTCTCCAGCTGTCCTGCCATCATCCCTGAGGAACACACCAAAAGCACCTTATCAGAGCACGTATTTGCATTATTCGTCTGGAAGATGGGGCACACTGTTCACCCATTTCCTTTGGGTGACAAAGGCAGCTGTTCTACACTAAATCAGTGGTCCTCAGTCCTGGCTGCACCCATGCCTGGGCCCCACACCTCGAGGTTTAATTGTGCCTTTAAAAACCCACATGGTTCCTTCAGCTTAAGCTTTTGTCTGGGTCTTGAGATCACAGGAGGAGTGTTTGTGCATTTCAGGTGGGATCCTTAGCTCAAAGGTCACCAGGGAGGGAGTGATTCCCTCTCCTGGAAGGCAAGAGTGGAGAGTTGCTCCTCCACACCCCACCCCACCCCCAAGGACCGTGGCTGGTGATTGCAAGGGCCTCATGCCGTGAGCCTCGGACACTCAGACTCATGGGGGACTTGGGTAAGCATCCCAGGTTCAAATGTTCCACTCTGTTTTCCCTGGAATGGCTCCCGGGCACAGGGGTGCTTTGCTGGTCATTTAGAGTCTCTTATGACTGAGGATTCAGTCCAACCAAGGCAAGCAAATCGCCGGGGGAAGAAATCATCATCAACACGGAGGCAGCGCTGTTGCTTTTGGTTTTTCTAACTTTACAGCTCAAGCCTCCAATGATTTAAATTCACTTCTCTCTGATTTCATTTCAGAGGGTTCAAGGTGACCAAACTCCAAGTAATTTTATACCTGAAATGACCATTTTCAGAATATGACATCACACATTGATAAGAACAGCAGGATTTTTGTTTTGTTTTGTTTTTTCTAATCAAGATGCAAACTTGACCCTTTCGGTCTGGGTCACAGCTCTCCAGCGCGTTGGCATCTCTTCTCATGGCTCTGATGGGCCGGTTTTCTTCTGTACAGAGAACATGCTGGCTGGTGAATGTCTGAACTGAAAATACACAGTATCTGTTAAGACAATCCTGTTAACCTGTCATTGCATGCCAGGTGCACTGTTTCTTGTTTTAGAAATCCAGTTGAAAGAAACACACGAAGAAATTCATGAGGAGTAGCCAGTATGAGTTTTTATGGGTATGGGTAGGGAATCTGCCTGTGGCGAGACATACCAGTGCTGGCGTGCCCAGAAAATTCCACCTGGAAGAGGGGTAAGTGGCACTTGGCAAAGGTGTTGTCTTGTCTTAATTGGCTAGTCTTGGTTTTAAAAATGTTTTGTGGATGTATGTTTTTCAAGGAGACATTATGGCAAGCTTTTCAAAGACCATTTCCACAGATCTTCTCTCCAGTCTGATCTTCTCTCAGGGCGAGGCTAACACTTCTCAAGGCATGGTGGATGGGAGAAGACCTCACCCCCTCTGGAGCCTAACAGTCTTCAAGGTCGGGCCAGGCTGACCTTTCCTACCCAAATCTCCTGAAGCCTGGCCACTGTCCGGTCAGTGCTCTTTGCCTCTCGGTCTGATCTAGTGTGTGACAAGAATGAGAAAGTGTGAAGTATGAGCAAACGTTTTCCCGCCGCACAGTGAGTTTGGTTAGATGAGAAAAACCCACTGATTCCTTTTATGGGGCAGGTAGGGTTCAAAAAAACCAAAGGAGTATCTGTGACATAAATTTCTAATTTTCCGACTCAGAGAAAGTGCGGTGGTGGTTGCGGGGGAGGGCAGGGAGGATGGGACAGAGAAAGTGAGCTTGCGCGGGCGCACGAGCTACTCCAGTAAATGTTCAGCTCAGGGAGGGCCACTAGCAGACACGCCTTGGATCCAGTGCTGGTCTCAGAGTGAGTAGCAAGGGCTTGGTAAACATTTGTGGCATCCATCACTGATTTCCATATGAAATTTCCTCTTTCTCCACAATTGTCAAATTCCTAAGTGTCTTAAGAAGCTTCGGAGCATGGGATGAATATAGGTTGTCCTAAAGCAAACAAAACCAAAATAGCATTGCTCTGGAAGATTCCTTTAGCCCCTTAGTCACCACAGGTGCTCATTAAGAGTTTTTGCTTTTCTCGAAGGTGTGTCTTTGGCTAGGCTCATAGCCCACTTACACACTCTCAGCCAAACGCCTTCTCTCTTCTGTACTTGAAACCCTATTCTTCCAAGTCAGAGAGTGGAAGACTACAGGAAAAATGTGACTCATAGCAGGTGTTGTTATTAAATCACCTTGAAGTGTCTCTTGTAAAAGATAACTCCCTGCATTGTAGCAATGTCTTTGACAAGAGAGGATTAGGGGGAATTGCAATTACCTTGACATAAAGGAATGAATTAACTTTCCAACTTGCATTTTTGCAAGGCACAGAGTCAAGCCGCTTGGAATATAAACATAGAAGGCCCTCATAATAGCTTGGGGCACTTGAAAATTCAGAGGCTCGGCCAAGAGCCCTGAGAATGCGAGGCAACTTCAGAGGCGTTCCTCACCCTGGAGGAGATGCCTGCCTGGACAGAGACCGCCCAGGTTGCCCACTCCTATGTCAGTGGGGCTTAGAGGTCAGTCAGGGCTGAGCCCTCCTGGGGCTGGTGCCTGCAGGCCACGCTGCTGGAAGTAGAGCGATGCCCTCCCGAGACTTGACGGCCGCAGCTGCCCATTCACCAGGGCCGGCCAATGTTGCCGGAGCACTTGCTAGGCGTGGGCTGTGAGGGGAGGCAGACGGTGTTGGCTGCCAGGGACCTGGGGAAGTCAGACGTGCAACTGAGCGGCCATGAACCCCAGTCCACGATTCGTGTGTAAAAATACACACTTCTGTTTATTTTCTTGAACTCAAAGCTGACGAAGCTCTCGTTCTGCCAGAGCAGCAGGAAATTCCAGCTCGTAGGTCTGTCCTGAAAGCCCGGGGTTTTTAGGAGGATTCTGAGAATTCGGGGCCACTGGTCACAGGTCCACGAGAGCTGCTGCAGGCATCCCTATGGCCTCTCGGGCCTTTGAAGGACTAGGAGGCTCAAGACGGCAGGCAGCTCAGAATTGCGCCTCGGTTTTCCTGCCGCTCGTGGGCACCTGAAACTTGGCCAGAGCAGGGAAGGCCAAGAGTGGGCGCTGGCTTCCCAGGTGTGCGACTCAGCCTTCGCTGAGGTCTAGCTCCCCGGACATGGCCACACAGCAGCCTTCAGTCGCAGACAGACCACCCACCCCATGTGGGACAGTACCTAGAGAGAGGGCCTCCGCCACCCTTGGGTGGTGGTGGAGGGGGGCTGGGCCTCGTTGTCCTGTCTATGATGTACTTTAGACTCTCCCTAACATCTTTTTGTCCTATTCTTCACTGAAGCCATGCCAATAAAGGGCTTAGAATGGTCAGAAAAGCCTAATTTCTTAGAAAATGTGCTTGAGGGAACCATTCTACCACACTTGGCTACCCTCCTGTCTGGTTTCCCTAAGCTCCCCCGCTGCCGACATCCATCCACTCTGCCATTCTCAAAGACAGCTGCATGGGAAGTATGGCTCTTTCCCTTCATCTCCAGCATAGAGTTTAGTGTTTTACACGAAGAGCGGGGCCTTCATTCAGCTTCTACTTTCTCTCCGGAAAAATCCCCCATAACAAAGGAGTATAAAGCCTAGAACTCCATAGAAAGGACGACATGGAAAGACAGCGGAACAGCATCCATACAGAAGAGTTCACGAGGCTACACCACCAGGGCCCCCGATTAGAAAATGTGTGAAGATTATGCAAGAGGAATTATCCCAGCCAAGGGGACACACCAGGCTGGTCTGAAGGAAGGAGAGGGCCTCCTTGAGGAGTCATGATAGGGTTGGGACGTCAAGGATAAAATAAGAGTTAGCCAGGAGAAGCATGGTTCAGATGTGTCTCATGGTCTGGTACAGAACCAGAGCGAGTGGAGCAGGCCCGGTCTGAGACCTGAGAAAAAGCCCAAAGCGCAGGAAGACAGAGTGGAGAAAGTGATGGTGACCCAATGGTTGGTGATCTGCCCTCTTCCTCACTGAAGGGTTCACCCTCTACTGGTTGGTTTATCCTTGGGGTGGGGGGGCAGTACCGACAGAAGAGAGGGAATCCGTGTGGAAGCTGGACAGCTGAAGAAAAGAACTGGTGTCCCTACCACAAGCTAATGTGCAAAGCCAAGAGACAATGGCGCTCGGAGCTGGCCGTCTGGAGCCAGTTGCTCAGGCTCTGAGGCTCACAGGCTCTTGTGAAGCTCAAGTTAACAGGGCAGGGTCTGCTCACCGTCTGCTCCACTCCTCCCCTTCCTACTCTCTCCCTCTCTCTGTGTGGCAAGGACCATCTCTGTGGTTTCCAGGGTCTGCTTTTTCCCCAGTCAGTGGGAGGGTCCTGGTGGGAAATTAGAGATGGGACAAGTAGGAAGGCCAGCTATTTCTTCCCTTTCTCTCTTCTCTCTGGTGCCAGCTTCCTCAGAGAGAAGTGCCAGGTTCTAGCTTCCACTCAGTGAGGGATCCAGGGCCCTGTCTCCTCTAACACAGACCCTCACTCCATCCCTCACCTTAGAGGTGCGAGGAGCTCTCTGCTTTTCCTAATCTCTAGGTTGATCACAGTCTCTTGTTTGTCTGTTCAGCCTCTTCTATCCCCGTGTGTGTGTGTGTGTGTGTGTGTGTGTGTATGTGTGTGTGTTTTAAGGTTCATTTGACAGAGAGCGCACAAGCAGGGGCAGGGGCAGGGGGAGAGGGACAGACTCCCACTGAGCAGGGAGTCCGACGTGGGGCTCGATCAGGACCCTGGGATCATGACTCGAGCCAAAAGCAGACATTTAACCGACTGAGCCACCCAGGCGTCCCCATCCTCTCTGTTTTCAACACCAAGTGCTTTCTGTTTTCTGGGATAGACAGGAACACATACAGTGAGTGGCAGTGGTGATCTTCCATGGGCAGCTGCGATGGGCCCGGCTGTGCTCCCCAAAAGACACGCTCAGGTTCTAACCTCCCTGCACCTCTGAATGTGATCTCATTTGCAAGTGGGATCTTTATAGGTGGAATGAAGGTCATTAAGGTGGGCCCTAATCCAGTGACTAGTGTGCTTATGAAAAGGAAATGTGGCCTCAGTCATATGCATAGGAGAATGGCAGTTGAACACACACACACACACAGGGCGCTTGCCTTGTGGTGGCAGAGGTGAGGAAAGCAGCTCTAGAGGACAGACAGGCACCACCAGAAGCTGACAAGTCTCAAAAAGAACGTGGCTCTGCTGACACGGATTTCAGACCTCTAACCTCCAGAATCATGACCAGGAACTTGTATTGCTTTCATGCCTGTGCCCCAAACCCCCACCTCTTGGTACCTGGTTATGGAGGCTCTAGGAAACCAACACCCCAGCCAGGGCCCATTCCCTGTGGAAGCCCCTTAGGTCTAGCTCTCTCCCTCCCCTACTCTCCACACCCACCTTCGACCCAGACTACCCCAGACAGACTGCCTTTCCCTGCACAGGGCTTGCCTTCCAGGAGAGGTGTTGGAGCTGCTCTCCAAGAGCACAGCTGCAGGTTGGGCTCAGCCCATGTAACTCTGTTACCATCAGAGGGAGGTTGCGGTTGATCAATGTCAATGTCTGTACTGGTTTTCATGTTTTAGTTACACCCCACTCCCGCCCAAACAGACAAAAGCAGAAACCAAGTGTACTTGAGTTGAAGGGGGCATACATCACCCAGAGATGTCTGAGAAGCCACAAAAGCACTCGTGTGCCTCTGCCTCTGGAAGGGACCAGAACCGGCCACCAGCCACTGTCTGTCGTACAGAGCACTGGATTTTTCTGCTGCTCTAACCCACAGCTCACACACCCACCTGACCCACTACTAGCCACAGAGAGACAATGACCTGATTCTCCTTTGGTTCAAGTCTCCATTCACAAAGAAGAAAATCTGATTGGCTCAGCTTGGGTCAGGTGTTCACGCCTTATCCAATTGGCTGTGTCCAAGGGAGCGGGAGCACACGCCCCTTCAAGTCAGGGCAGTGTTCAAGCTGGGCAGGGGTTTACTGTAGGGTCCACTTCCCCCAGAGGAAAGGTGTGTCCTGGGCCCGATGTCCTCTGGGCCGAGGCTGGGCCAGGAAATATGGCGCCAGGCCAAGTTCCGGCTCTCACCTCCCAGTGGGGGCCCTCGGGACTCCTAGCTGGCCCTCACCAGACTCCGCCATCTGGATGTGCAACACGAAAGGGTAACTGGAGAATTCACTCTACCCTAGTTAAACCTGCAAAATCAAACCTCCCACCTCACTAAATGATGTGTGATTCTGTTATGTAATCTGTGGGTAATAATAGCTCACATTCATTGGACACCTAAAACGGGCCAGGCACTCGGCTAAGTGTTAAGGACATTCTCTCTAATGTTCGTAATTCCACAAGATCGGTTTCGTTATTCAGTTTCCTCTCCGTCCCCCTACCTACCCCCTGCACTGCACACTCTAGTGTCACATCACGAGGTAAAATGACTGCTGTCTTCATCGCTCTGCTACTTAAGAGGTGAGGCATGCACATGGTTCAAAACTCAGAGCAGGAAGGGTGGAAAGCTCGTCTCCCTCCCATCTCTGTATCCCAGCCATCCCATTTCTCTCCCTAAAGGCACCCACAGCTACTGGCCTCTTACATGCAAAAGAAAACACACGCACTTATGCTTGTGTATCTGTAGAAATGGTAAATTCCTTTTCCCATTATTCTAAAACTTTTTCACATTCCGTCTTGGTAATGGTTCCCACTGGCCTTGCTGAGGGTCGAATGTAAGATGTGAGAAAGAAAGGAGTCCAGGGTAACTCTAGTACCACTGGCTGAGACGAGGACAGTTGGTTGGGAAGGTGGTCAGCAGATTTGGAGGCACAGGGGAACGAGGGTTCTGTTTTAGATAGGATACACGTGGTGGTGTGACTTGAATTGGTACAAGTTGGCAATTGGATGAAATTGCTCAGTGGACAGGTCAGAGGAAGAGATACCAAGTGGAGACCACTCCCTACAGACAGTATTTAAAGTCACAAGGCCAAAAGAGACTATATACGGAGACTCAGTCCACGGATCTGTCCTTTATTAGATCAGTGCTCCCCAAAGTGGCTTGGCTGATCCATTCTTTCCCAAGCTCTGAACAAGACCCCTGATAGAAGGGGGCTCACAGCTTAAGGAAAGACACAGATGGCTACTGGACAATGCATTCTGTGTTATACATGAAGAAAGTGAGCTGGGTGTCGTGGGGCAGCAGAAGAGCAGAGGACTAATAGCCGGAGTCATAAGGAAAACAAAAACTCTTGTAAATGGCAACATTTTTGGAACGTTTTATTGTTGCCAACTGGAGATAAAATGAATTTACTTCTGTAAATGAAGAGTATTATATTCTTTTCTCCCCCTACCCACTAAACAAATCAAACAAATAAAAGACTATTCAGTTCAAGTAGCACCAAATCATTAGGCTGTTTGGGATCCTACAGAGACTGGCCTGGCCTGAGGTGGACTCATCTGCCTTGGTTTTCCCCCAAACCAATCACGCAGATCTCTTGATCAAAGCTGCTACTCACTTAAAAGCTTGTGAAATGAAAGAGGCAGGTAAGAGTCTTGACTTTTCCCTTGGCATCCGAAGAGCTGGGCTTCTTGCATTCTTAGCACAGAATTCTCTAAAGGGAGCCATCCAAAGTGGACAGTGTACCCTGGTCTTACAGCCCCTTCAAGAGTCTGTACAGGCAGAATCCTACCCAGAGCCCTGCCCTGTGTTTATGTTACTCCAGACCAACAGAACAGGGTAGCCAGACTATTCTAGGCATTCCTCTCCCCCCAGCCCTGGGCAAAGCCTGAAATCTTCAAAACATCTCTCAGATTGCAGTGGAAATCTCATGTAGACGCATTTACCGTAGTTAGATTGAGCCTGCCATGGTGACTCAGGTAGGTGTGATGTAATTAGCAAAGCAACCTAAATGCATTTGTGCAGCTTCTGAGTTGTTCTTCAAAACAAATGGCCCCACTGGGCGGAGGGGAGATGCTACCACACTGTATGGAGACTGCAAAGCTATGAACAGCGTCTAGCTAGGTTGTTAGAGGAATGCACGCTCTAATTTAGACTGTGGAAGGCTCCCCCTTCTCCAGCAGAGATGTCCTCAGTGCCGTTTGCCCTTGGAACTGAACCTTGCAAGCCTGGGCACCATGCAAAGTGGGACTTAATTTCCTCCAAATCTTAACACTTTGGGGGGTTGGGTATGGAGTTCTTCCTTCCAATGGGGGAGTCTGTTTTGTTTTGTTGGTTTTTTGGAGAGGGAGAGAGAGAGAGAGAGAGCGCGTGAGCGAGCGCAGGAAGGGCAGAGGGAGAGAGAGAATCCTAAGCAGACTCCATGCCCAGCAGAGCCAGATACAGGGCTCAATCTCACGACCCTGAGAACCTGACCTGAGCTGAAACCAAGAGTCAGATGCTTAACCCCCTGAGTCACCCAGATACCCCCCTTTTTTAAAGAATTGAGCAAATAGAGTTTACAAAATTAAATATTAAGGATTCATGCCCCTCCAGGGGTACTAAAAATCTATAAAGATTATTGAAGATTAAATCACTCCAAACTAGACACACCTGGCTGAGTGTTTGGAGGTGTGCAGTCGGTGAGGATAGTGGTGGCTTATCAAAGTGTGGTCTAGAATCTGCCATAGGATGAAGGTATTGCTAAGAAATGGCTGCTCAGGGCAAGAGTGCATGCAGGAGGCTGAATAATCCAGAAGAGTGATGTCCCACTTCCTAGTTCCCAGAAGCTGAGAACATGTTGGGTTACATGGCAAAGGGGATGGAAGGGGTTAAGTAGCTGCTCTTAAACTATGGAGATTTTCCTAAATTATGCTTTGGACAAAATGAAGAGTGCAAGGAGAGGGTAAGCCAAAGTTAGCAATGACAAGGAGGGGCACACGGGAGGCTGGGATGGTGGGAAGAAAGAATTTTCTGAGGGACCACAGGTATGTACAGTTAGCAATGGCTGGCCAGAGACCAGAAAATCTGCTTTCTAGTCCTGCTTCTTACAGCCCCTCCAGGCTGCAATCTTTCTAGCATTTGCAAAATAGGGCTGCGAGACTTCCCCTGCCTCTCAGGCTTGTCAGGATCACGTGAGAAGCCCGCAGCAGTTCTTGGTAATATGTGATTTTGAATCCAGAACATGGTGTGATGTCACAGGTGAAATGTAAGCCTCTGAAGTGAGCTACTTGTCCTCCCTGCCCCCCGCCCTTTGTCTGAAGCTTCTCGGACACAGGGTGACACAGGCTGACACAGGGGAGGCAAGCTTGGAGCTCCCAGCTAACATCCCACATTTGGTGAAAACTCTGAATCGGGGCTTGCTGGCAGCTCTGGGCGTGCTTTCCATAGCATCCAGCGCCATTGGCTTCTCTGTGAAATCAGTAGGAAATATATCCCACCCTGGAAAGAGCAACTCCCTCCAGTTGGGGGCTCTCTCCCTGGAAGCGCCTCCCTTCCTCTCCAAAGCGCTTGGTGTTGGGCCTGAAGTGCCTGGCTTTCCTGGAGAGAACTCAGGTAAACCCCTGTGAAACTGGAAACTTGGACAAGGAGCACTCTTCGTTTCCAAGTCAGCCCTTTGTCCTCTGTTCTGTGCATGAACACAGAAGGCTTTCTGGAAAGAGCCAGTGGATGGTTCTAGAGCTGAAGGGTGAGGTCTCTGAGAGATAGCAATCTCTGTCAAGAACTGAAGCCACCCATCTCTGCAGCCTCACCTTATAACACCTGCACTCCAGCCTGTGTGACTGTCCTGTGTCTTCCTTTCCTGTACTAAGCTGGTCCCAGGTCATGGCTTTTGTCCCTCTGCCTGGCGACCCTCTAACCAAAACACTCTGCCTCTAGACCTTCAGGTGACTGTCTCCTTCCTCAGTTTAGGGTCTTGGCTTGAATGTCATTTCCTCAGATCCACCATGCTGGACCCCATGCAAATGGTGCAAACTCCCACTCCTCTGACCTTCTCATGGGATTCATTTTCTTCTGGGTCCTTCTTACTACTGAAAGTTGGAATTTTTTTCTGTTTCACCCCTTGAATGTAAGCCCCATGAGAGCAGGACCCTGTCTGTCCTGTTCAGTGCTGTACCCCTAGAGCCTGGAGCACAGCCTGGACACTGGAGGTGCTCAATGCATATTTACTGAATATACACCTTGACTCAGGACCCACGACATACCAGGTACACACTGAAGTGCTCTGTGGGCCTTCTCCTGGACACTTCTGATAACTCTGGGAGGTAGATTTTGTTCTCTTGGTTTCACAAGTGAGCCAGTAGAGGCCTGGAGAGACTGGGTGACTTGCTTCAGATTTTCTAGCTGGCAAGTAGGAGATCCTGGATTAGAACCCATGCTCCTAACAGGAGCAACATTGAGCGGTTGCTCCTTCCTCCGAGCACAAGGACCACATGCCTGAAGGATCCATGACTGAAGTCCAGGGTGACATTCTGACCGCAGTCTTTTAAAGTCATGCTTCTCAAAATGTAACGTGCATTCGAATTACCTCGAGATTTTGTTCATCTGGACTTTGTTTGCCTGGTCATCATTCCATTGATCTGTGAGGTGAGGAACGGGTGTGGAGGGTGGAGTGTGGGGACCCATAGCCCTTCTAACAAGCTCCCCTGTGGAGTTGGTGACCACCAACCCCCCCCTTAAGAGCCAGGGTTCAAAGGGTCCTCTGATTTGAGAATTTGGTCAGCTATTTGTAAAACAAAGACAGGAAAGAAAGGACCTGGTAAAGCTTGTGGTCACATCTTTTGCCACAGCTGAGCAAAGAGAGCAGCAAGCAGTTGCTCCTGCCCTGGGAGAAGCGGATGTTATTCTAGCGCCTTCTGCAGCCCCGTCAGAGACAGAGTCCTGGAAACCTGGGTCTAACATGTGTGTTGGAATCTATGTTTGGTTTCCTGCTGTGTAGTCCTTGGCTGAAGATCAACGAGGGGGCTGAGCCCACTGTAGAAGGCCATCTCTCTAGCCATGTTCCTGTCCCCGCTACTCCCATACCTGGACTGCGTTCCCGGCCCCCAAACACTGTTGTCCAACTCTGAACTCCAAAGAGATGGCTTGCCTAGGGTTTAGGAGTGTCTATGAGTGCCTACCATTTGCTGGAATTTTTTCTCCATTGACAACAAGTGTAAGATGTCTGCTCTGCTTGTACAGAGGGTGGTTGTGAAGAGTGCTTTGAGAGGTAGAAAGCAGCATTTCCTGCATGTGGCTGGGATGGGTTTGGGGAGGGACAAAGACCCAGAGAGCAATGATCACAGGGTGAGAAAGTTCTTCCCCCCTTCAAGTGTTTCAACCCTCCAATTAACTTAGAAGAAAGTCTCACATCAATGGTAGTTCAATTTTTTTTTTTTTTTTTTTTTAAGCAGAGAGAGAGAGAAAGGTAGTAAGCAACTGCATCTAGCTAGACTTCAGTGATATTTTGTTTTCTTCTACTTTTTCTGTGGTTATCTTCTGTGGCAAAACTTACAGGTCTTCCATTTAGGACAGTTGTTATAGAAGTCTTCCCTTAAAACATACATTTAAATAAAGTAAGTAAAGTAAGTATGATGGTTTTAAAAAAAGTAAATAATATAGGTTGAATGCAGATGTGGTAGAAATTGTGAAGTGAGTCATCTTGGCACGTGGCATAAAGGATTGCAAAGGGGCACGGCTAGATTGTTCACCAGAGAAGACGAAGGCCCTGGACAGATCCACCTGGTCCTGCCAGATCTGTGGACATTCCATGAGGCTGGCTGTGGCCTGCTTACCTCACTGGGGGATCCTCAGGCAGGACATGGAGAGGAACCTTGATCCCAGCCAAGAGCATGCAGCTAAGTCCCAGCCATGGGTTAGCAGAGGTCTTCAGGCTTCGCTCTATGGGACATTGTGGGGAGAAATAAACAGCGTAATGACATAAAGGCTCCATCATCTTGTGTGAGCCGGCAGTAGGGACAAATTGACTGTTGTACTTCGGGTCTTGGATTTTTTTTTTGTTCGTTATGGTTAAATGAGCTTTAAGGATTATAAATAGACATTGTGTATTCCATGTCTCCTTAAATCACACTTCTCATGAAGTGGGCCAAAGTGAAGGAATCGTTTGGGAATTCCAAGGCAACAGAGGGCCACAGAAACAGGACCAGCTTCCAGCATCACAGACTTGGAGCAGAATTCGGGCTTAGCCACTTGTCCTGGGCCGAATGGTGCCCCCTCCTCCACAGGCTAAGTCTGGCCCCCAGTACTCAGCACATGGCTGTATCTGGAGATAGGGTCTTCGAAGAGGTGACTTTACATGGGGTCATTCAGGTGGGCCCTAGTCAAATGTGTCTGGCGAGTTGATAAGGAGAGGAGAAAAGGAGACCTGAGGGGCAACCATGTGGTGAAGACAGATGATGGCCATCTAGAGGGGACAGAGAGAAGCTTCAGAAAGGAAACCTGCCCTCCCCTTGATCTTGTATTTCTAGCCTGCAGGGCTGTGAGAAAAGAAATGTATATTGCTTAGGTCCCCCTCAGTGTGTGGGGTTTATGTTCCAACCGCCCCAGCAAGCCAGTCCTAGCTCGCACTCAACATTGGGTGGTCTTGGGTAGTTTGTTCAACATCCCTGAGTCTGTGTCCTCATCTATATATTGGGATGATAGTTCCAACCTCGTAGAGGTGTTCTGTGCTGATACACATAACACACGTTGTAACTGACAATGTAATTGACAATTTACTTCTTCAGGTGAATTGCTCTTTTCCCATTTCCAAAGGGGTTAAGGCCCAAAGTGATAGCCGTGATTCCACCTCCTGGCCTAAAACTGGCTAAGACGTGAGCAGCTCTTACCATGAAGCCCTTATCAGAGCTAGGTAGTCCCCTTCTGTGACTCTCATAACTATTAACAGGAGGCCACTCTGCTTGTTAGATTCCCACTGTCTTGAAAAAGCAGACTTGTACCCAATGTTTTCCATAGCTCATCAGCTCCCCTGGGAGAGCGTATGAAGCGGAGAGTCATTGAAGGGATGTGAGCAGGGGCAGAGTGCTGGGTGGGAGGCCTCAGGCAGCAAAGATGCTGGTCCCTTCCCACAGTGCCCAGGGATGGGGGCAAGGAGGGTGGGACTGGAAGCAGCTGGCAGGGCTGGTCTCCAGGATCACACCTAGGCCCATATCAGGGCTCCAAGGCTGTATCTCTGAGACTCTAGAAAAGTTTTTCTGCCCTCTGATTTGGTTTCCTCCTCCCTAAGATAAGAGGTTGCAAATAGTGTGCGTGCTCTCATTTTATGTAAAGATTGCGTCCCTGAAAATCTAGTACAATTTGAGGTGTACAGGATTAGAATAATTTATCTGTAAGAATAAGTTTGATGTGTATTCTGATGGGTAAGGTAGGCTTGGCATTATTTTTCCACTTCAAATTTCATACCTTTCCGAATGATCCCAACTTCTTAAACTTACACATGTATTTGATGTACAATATCAGTGAGGATTATTTGGCTGCTGGGAATCACTGTAAGGAAGAGTTCTGCTCTGTACCTCTGTATTTTAAAAAATTAAAATAAGTTTAAGATGCTTAGTACAAGGGATTCTTCCTAAAGCACTTTTTCTCTTCAAAAAAAGAGCCCTTGGGATGTATGGTCAGTTTTCCTGCCTGCTTCATAAGCCTTTGCAGAATGGACCCTCAGGACTGTGGGTGAGAGGGCTGGGGAGGGAGCTGGTGCCCAGCAGTGAAATAATTTACCTGCCTGTCACCTAAGCCCGGAGAGACCCAGCTTAGGCATTGCCAGTATAAGGCAGCAAGATATCCAAGCTGAGGCTTCAGAGTAGAAGCCCTCTAACTGGGTATTCCAGAGTTATTCAGCAGAAAACCTGAGACCAGCAAATTCATACCTGGAATAGTTTTTATAGCCAGGTCATGAAAAGCAGCCGAGGTGCTCAGTGGACCTCGGCCAGCCATCTTGTGTGGCCACTGCCAGTTGGGGATGATGAGGCTGAAGGTCTTCCCAAGCCTTGCACACTCTACACCCCCAAAGCAGGAGGAGCTCAGCACACACACACGGAGCTGAGAGCCTATCTCCCCTTTTTTTGCATTAGCTTCAGTCAGGAGGCAAAGGCCGGGAGCCCTTCACATCACGTGCCAAGGCTCCCCTTACTTGGGAGAAGCACTGGCTGTCTCTCACCATGAGAAAATGGATTCGTCTGATAGCAGAGCTCAATTAAATGTCAAGATAGGGCTACAGGCAGGTAGAGGAAAGGCTTCAACCCTTGGAGGAGGGAATAACTGGGCAGCTAACTGTTGGAAGATCTCCAAGGCTCTGGTGCAACCTCCCTTGGATGATTATTTTAGCAAACTTCCAGGCACTTGAACTCACCTTGGCTCTGTGGGCTGGGGGCTATCATCTTTAGTAGCCTCCAAACCATGCTGTCAGAACGTGGGAACTCGATGACTTCATTCTGCTCCAGGGAAAGGCGACAGACTTGTGGGATTTTCAATGAACGCATTAAATTTGTTGACTATCAAAATGGAAAAGTAGAGAAAAAGGAACACTCTTCCAGGATCTCGGCTGCAGCATGGGGGGCAGAGTTGAAATTCCTGCTCTCAACCATGTTAGAATTTTTAAGAGACCCTCAGAGTTCCTTCCCAGCACACTCAGGTGGGAGGAAGGGTACACCTGTCTTCCTCGGGCCTCTGGGGCCCATCTCCCCCAGGACTCTGAATTCCTGTATGTGGAAGGACAAGACGAGGGATGGAAAATTGGCTCCTCTAATGTGCGAAGAGGGGCAGAAGCCTCATGAGAGTTTAAACATGCTTTAAAAAGTCACGTAGCTATATCTATGTTAGTCAATGTGGGAAAAAAAGGGGGGTGGTGGTGAGGTGGATCTTCTCCCACGTAGGTAAGGGAACAGAGCGGTAAAGCCTTTTGGGAGAGATTTGCCCAACTTATGTCAATACCTTGACAATCCCCAGAGACTGATTCGGTGTGTGGCTCTCTGAGAGTCAGTCTAAAAGAGCTCACCCGAAGACTGGTGTGAAGAGGCTGTCACTGCATCGTTAACAACAGTGAAGGACGTGGAGGACGTCTATGTTTGCCGTGTGGGAAATCATGGGTTATATTCATGTCGGTCTAGCCCTTCCCGGCATCCTCCTTGCTGACCAAAGATAAATGACAGAGGGAAACGCTCAGGGTGTAGGAGGAAAAGAGGCCGGAAATAAAGTGTACATGGGCGATAATGGCTTTGGGAAAGCCCACACTCAAGGAGCAGAACGCACCCATCCTCTCCCGGGGCTGGGGTTAGGATTAAATCTTCACTGTCTTTTTTCATCTTTTTCTGGACATCCCCAAGATGTCAAAATTGGGCCTACCCAGTTTTTGTAACCAGAAAAAAGAAAAAAAAAAAAAACACAAAAAAGCTGCTCCCCTCCCAATAAAATGTGAGCCAGCATCTGTGGCTTTTCACCTGGATAAAGGTGGGTGACATGTGGCCCCGCGTCCCTGCCCCAAGCCGAGAAGCCCCGAAGCTGGAGGAGGACGGAGGGAGCCGAGGCAATGCTTTGTGTTTTGGCTCTTGTTTGCTTTGCTTGTGACCCCTTCAGGAGAGAGGGGAGGTAAAGGGAGAGCTCATCCAGTTTTTAATCCCCTCAGCTAATTACCAGAACTTTCTTGTGGTTTTACTGGGACTCTTTTTACTAAGTGGGTGGATTTACACTGTTTGTGTTTGTATGTTGTACTTGGATTATGCCTTAATGTGTCGCTGTGATGACAGGGTTTGCAGCAGTGGGCAGGCGAGCCTCCCTGTTTTTAATGGAAAGCACATTCCAGCACTTTATTTTATCTGTAACGCATAGAGCCGCTTAGAACAAAGCGTTGCCCCTAAGACATGGTCCCCGAGAGTCTTTAATAAGGACCAGACCCCTGTGAAGGTATTAATTAAATATTTTAAGCCGAATGGCTTGAGCTGGCCGGGGGAATTTTTATGAGGGGAGGGAGTGTCTTTAAAACCAGGGCCGTTTCTGTAACAGGAACCTGTTTTGAAGGAAATGTTCTTGGGTGGGACTCTACGGGTACCAGACTGTCAAACCTCTGGGCCAACTTGATGTCAGAAACAGACATTCTGAATGTTTCAAACAGTGTTTGTGGAATTTGGACACAATTCTAGAGTGGTTTGAACACAGAGGATAGGGAGAGTCTGAGCATGGCAGGCACTCTCGGAGGCGTGTTTCGCACAATGGTCCTGTGATAGAGGCTTGGACAAGGCCATTTTACAGAGAAACGAATGGAGTGGCTGCTTTCCAAGGTCACAAAGGGTGGCGGAAGAGCCAAGCTCCAAAGCTGCATTTAAAAGTCAGTCTGTCTGTCTGTCACACACCTCTAGTTCAGAATCCTGCCCTCTTTCTCTGAAAGGAGAAGGAATAAAGACCAATTTGTAGAGCAGATCCCGGTCCAGATGACAGGCCTTTCCCTAAATGCCAAGTAATCAGAGTTACTTAACACAAGGTACACTGTGGAGGCACAGAGTTAGTGGATTGTTCTGGAAGGCAGCGCAGCGTGGTGAGATCAATGCACTTGGAGCCAGAGGTCCAGGTTTGGATGCGGGCTCTGCCCCCTGGGACCCAGAGCAACTCCCGCCCTGAGCACGTTTCCTGTCTTCAAACTTAAAATTGTATTCGGCATCATCTAGGTGCTTGGTGAAGGGGACTTACAGCTGAATTGGTTCTAGTCATGAGGTAAGACGTAGGGAGGGAGTGGCCTTTCATTCTCCTGTGGACCCTTTTGGGTCTTCAGGGATCATCATTTCAGTGAGTTCATCAGGAGCTCCCCCTTTCCTGGCCAGTGACGGCCGAATTGACAGACTGAGGTGGAGACAAGTCCACCTCCGAAAATGGATGCCCCTCATGAGGATAATCCCCTTCCCATAAGCCTGAGCGTGTGGCTGGACGTGTCTGACGCTGGGGCGGCTACTTCTGGCATTCATTTGATTCATTCCAGACCCCTGGCTCCGCTGGTCCCCTCGTGGGACCACCCTCAGTGCGTCCCCACCTGCTCCTGAAACCCATCCTTCCACTTTCTCAGAGGTTATGTTGCCTTATACATAAAACCTTTGAAACTGCTCCAAATAAAATATGTGTTCATGTCTGTGAAGGTCCTTTGGGATTGGGGACCAGAGGGTACCCACATGGAAGGGCTAATTTTTCTTGTCCCTCTGATGGGCCTGCCCTGCCCGCTGCTGCACACTCTCTGGGTTTTCAGAAACTTCCAAGCTTCTCCGTACAGCCATTCTTACTTCTTTAGTTCAAGAGTCTTCTTTCTCTACCTTCCTTAGGGAGCAACGTTATGGGGCCAGTTTACATACACCCCAACCTCCAAACTACATGTCAGATACTCCAAGGCCACATGTCGTCTTGAGAAAGAGGTGAAGTCCTATGGGCCTGGGTTTGCCCCGAACGGCCGACTGGCCTTCAGCCAGAAGAAGGGCAAAGGAAACTGAGGGCAGAGCTCACCCACCCTCTGCTCACTTTCTCGTGTCCGCTAACCTTTGTGCCTCGCTTCCTCTTTAAGATGAAAATCCCAATCACGACTTGCTCAGTGTGCTTTGGAAGGATCAAGTGACCCAAGACCTACAAAGCACTTAGCCTGTGTCGGGTCCCCACGCCGCTGCCAGGACTGCCAATACAGAGAGCTGGAAACCTAACGATGAGAGGTAGAACCTTCCATGTGAGAAAAACTGGTTTTGCATCTCCCTGCTCTCGCTCACTGGAATATTTGCGCAAATGAACCTCGTGGAGCCTCTTCCCTCACCCGACAATGCACCTGACCGTCGCTCACTCCCCAGGCAGTGGGGATGTCACGTCTCTAGGACTCCCCCCGCCCCCAACCACAAGCTGTGCACGGTGGGTCAGTCCGCTGGTGTTGTAGCGGTCTCGCCTGCCACGGCTGAGCGTTCCCAAGTGTTGGGGGCTGCTGTTGCTTTGGGAGCTTTGCCTCCACCGGCACTTGGAACGGGGAGGTCTGCAGGGCAAGCAGATGGGGGTTCAAGTTGAGGACTGCTGTGTACTTGGATTGACAGTGATTCACAACACATCTGCACAGACTGCTCCGAGTCCAGACATCTGCCAGAGGGAGGGAGAAGGGGGAGCTGTGAGCAAAGGATGTTCTGTCCCTGTGAGTATAAACACAGCACCGTCTGTGACCTAAAAAGGCTCGGTTGGGAGGGCCCGGGAAGTCTGTTGTCCGTTGTTTGGATGGTGCCCAGCCTCCCCAAGGAAACTCCCAGGGAGCTACCTGTGTTGTGTCTGGGAGCTGTCACAGGCCAGAGCCGGCCCAGACCGGGCCCACCGCTGCTCCGGCTGGGCTCCGCGGCTCCCCATGCCACAGGCGGAGGTGTGATAGGACAGTGCCAGCCACCTGTAAGGCCCCCGTGAGAGCATGTGTGGAAGCCCCAGGGTCGGTCCCAGACCCGCCACTGTCCCAAGTAGCCCGGGCGCTCCTGTCCCTGGCACGCACTCCTTGGTGTCAGGGATGGGATCTTATTTTTCCTGCATCCTTTGGGTCTGGAACCAAATATCTGTCCAGCAGATGTTTATTGAATTAAACTGCAGGTCTTGTATAGTGACCAGCTTCTCTTTCAATTAATACATGCTTTTTTAAAAGAAAAATCAAGAAGTGATTTCTGATGTTTGAGATAGAACTCTAGAGACCATACTCAGGTTTTTTCGTTCGTGTAGACTTGTTTTCAACGTGCATCTTAAGATAGTACTGGCTTCTCAGGCCCCCCCAAGAACTGGGACTTTGAGGGGAAGGTTGGAATCTGCTCCAGAGACCAGGAAGATCTCCGGGTTTTTCCCCAGAATGTAGAGCAGCCACCCCTTGGTCCAGGCTGGTCGGCTGTGGGGAGCAAGGTAGAGCGCTTCACTCTGTAGGGTGCTGTGAAGCAATGATCATCATTTTGAAATGGTTTCTACCGGGATGACTGGTGTCTTTATAAGAAGTTGGCCATGTGAAGACAGAGGGACCCAGGTAGAATGCCATGTGACAAAGCAGAGAGGGACACTGTGCATTTAGAAGTCAAAGAACACTAAAGATTACCTGCAAACTACCAGAAGCTAAAAGGAGGCTCAACTTTGAATCTACCAGACATTTTTTCATATTTCTCTTCTGGTTTTTCTCTTATGCTCGCCTGTATTTTCCCACATTTATCTGCTAGTGTTGTTCCTACTTAATGACTTGAGGGCAGGCATTTTTCACTCATCTCATCTCCCTGCTTCATCTGATACTGACTTCCTTAAGCTGCCACTTTTGAACTCTTTGCTTGTCCCATGCTTGTGTGTATGGCTGCACACGTTGCTCACTGCACAGGGCCAAGGGGAAAGTAGGGCTAAAAGTCCTACCTTTGCTGTGTTTGCTGGGCTATGTACTCTGGGGCAGGACCACAGCCACAATGGGGGAGGCTCTTAAAAAGTTCTCATGACGATGCTGAATGGGGCCATGCTGGCTGGACTAGCTTTTAGACTTGTCCTCTGGCATCAGCTTCTCCAATGGCCTCTGTGGACTCTGTCCACTGGCCTCCAAAGCCTGTCTTGATCTCTACCTCTACCTTCCCCCCAGAACCCTCCAGCACTGAGCTCACAGGTCTTTGAGAGCTTTCAGAATGCATTCCCTGGCAGCTGGTGGGCATCTCAAGGGCAGCTCTCCGTAGCCCCCAAATGTATCTGTCCCCATTCTTCCCTCTCACCCCACAGCACCCGCCCACCCGAGCAGCTGGTGGCAACACCATGACTTCAGATCCAAGAGATGCATTCCAGCCATGAACGCGCTAAGCTTTCCCTGTGATCACACATTTTTGCACCAGCCAGCGCTCACACATGCCTCTACAGACCCACGGCCAGAAGCATGTGGCTCTCAGGGGCCGCTTAGAGATGCTGGCCAAGGCCAGCCCGGCGAGGAAGGGCCCTGATTACGTGCGAGAAGGGACCTATTTGAAACAACTGACAAGAAACTGTATGTCGGAAATCAGAACAGCTGTGGGCTCCTCGACACAGCAGATGGGTATGCGGGGAACGCTCTGCAGCCTTAATCACATTTAACACGCCTGTCAGAGAATTGGGTCCATTTCAGTATGAATTCAGGTTTGCGACATTGTTTGACCGATTTGGGCCTTACCACGCACGGCCGAGAGGCAAACAGGTTCTGCACCTTGTTTTCAGCAGGGAGGGATGACGAGGGCAGCTCAGCGCAGGTGCGGGCTGAAGGGGGCACTGCACGCCGCCCTAGAGGGCAGGGCATGGGCAAGGCTGGGGCAATCATGCTCCAGCAGCAGGCAGCCCGGCCCCGACTTGGGATCACTGCGTGGGGGCCCATGTGTGTCTGTGTGCGCTTCAATTCTGAATTGTTGCGGGGGTTCAGGAATGCTAGATTCATGGAAGCAGAGGAAAAGCATTCAGTATTCCCATTCCAGGCCAAGCCTGCACACAGTTTCTGGCCAGGAAAGACAGCTCTGCTGGCCCAAGCCCTAGGAGCGGCTGCACGATAGAATGGGAGCAGAGGTTTGGGTGTCACAAGACCCAGGTTCAAGTCCTGCTTCCTTCCTTCATTCATTCATTCACCACCAACCTCCAGGGAGCAGCAGTTCTGTCCCTGGCATGTCCTCTGCACTCACTGTAGACAAGAAAAGCAACCCTTCCTTTGCTCCAGCCAGGCTGGCATGGGTGCCAACTAGACCTATTCCTACCGGATACAGAGCCACCTGAGGTCAAGGTCATGCGGATATAGGAGATAGGGCACGAAAAGCACACAGCTCATTGCAGCCAAGGGGAGCTCAGTACAGGATGGTCGGCAACAATAAAACAGTTTCCTCTTCCTTCCCAGGAAGCGGATGTTTGTTTCCCGCACGTGAACAGGCCGGTCTTCTGCCCATCCTACTAACTTGCGCACAGTCTGGGTCCTGCTGGCCGGTAGTCAACAACCTTAGGTACTCCTTGGACTATAGACCATTTCAAAACGGCAAATGGAATGCAGTTTTGTTTGTTTGCATTGCAAAGGCATAATTAAAAAAGCTCCTTCCCAAACAATACCACTGTAATTTTTATGACCCTAAAACTCCCTGTAAGGCATTAAAATTGGAACCAAATGCCTATAAATGTACGCATGCTGTCCTCAGGAAAAACAGTCCTCTTGTTGCTATTTCATGGGACCTTAGACCTGGGAGGCGGGTGGGGAGGAGTGAGGAGCCCATCGAGCTGTACTTGCCATCTGAACCTCGTAAGCCAGCAATGGGCAGTACGGTACTTTGCTTCATTCTATAGCGGTGTCCTTGGTTTCACGGTTTCTACAGAATGTTTTGAACACTTGAAAAGAAAAATTTTAGCTTCTTCCTTTAAAACCCCCTTCTTTGGCCATCTAGTTAGTTAGCATCCTGCTGGGCCCGGATGCCGAACCCTGACTCATTGACTTGACTCTGCCCCCCAAAAGGTGTTCTAAACTCACTCACGGGACCAGATTTGAACTACCACCTCCCGACAGGTCTGTCTACAGCCACGAATGTACCTGAAAGCACATCGTGAGATTCTGTGGCTGAATAAGAGCTTCATGTGAGCATCTCAGCTGATTTGGACTCATCAAGCAATCAAATCCTTGGTCATTGGTTTGCTGCTACTCAGTATGGAAGGGACAGAGGTGAAATGGGCGGGGTGGGGGGATGGTTATCAAAATCTAACAGCACGCGAATTGCCAGTAGAGCACAAACAAACGCAGATTCCCCTCTCAGGCCCCACCGTGGCGTCATTGTCCGGGTTGGGACTCCGCAATCTGTCTTCAGGATACACTTTGGCATTCTAATGTGGGTAATCCAGAGACCATTCTTGGAGGAAGACTGATGCCCAAAAGGAGAGAAAAGTCCATGCTCAAAACCAGTGTTGTTTCAAGAAATATAAATTAAAATGGGATTTTTAAGCCTATCCAATTGGTGAGCATTTTCCTACGTGGCAGTACCCAGCACTGCCACAGATACTCAGTGGGTGGCCTTCCCGGGAGTGGGAACTATGACCCGTCTCAGGGGCATGGGGAGAGGTGCCGGGAAGAGAGGGTTGGGGATGGAGTGGGGTATGGAGATTTAGCCAAGGGCATTAAAGAGCCCAAAGAGGTTCTAACCCAGGAGAATTATGTCAAGGAGGGATTTATGGTCAAGAAGTAATCACACGTATGTGCAAAGTTGTAATGAAACAGATGCATGTTTCACTGTAGAATCATCTGTTCTGTGAAAAATAGTCGAAGTACCGAACACGACAGGTTTCGGGCTCAAAAATGATGGCAGATTCACTGATGAGCTAATACACAGATGTTAGAAAGGTGTTGAGTAGGGAAAGTCATGAGGATGTAATCATGAAGTGATATTAAGTGGGAAAAAATTAGAAAAATCGTTTGTTTATAGAAATTTTGAGAAATATAGAAAAGTGACGAACATGTCTTTTAATAGTTGGAAAGTTACTAATTAAAGTTACTTTTAAGAAGGGGGGGTCATTAAATTTGGCATCTGTCAGGGCTGGATTTGCATTTCCATCACTGATGGAGTGTGATTTGCAGCGTTCAACCCTCCGTGTCTCAGATTCCTCAACTGTAAAATTGAGGAAATGCTAACGGCATATGGGTTTGTCATGAGAATTAAAAGATAATTATGTAAATGCACTTGACACATAATAGAGTATATAAATGTTGGATTTCGTCTCCCTTTTCAAATTTTTAAATCCAAGAGAACTAACCTCTGGCCAAAGATCAAGAGTTCACTTCTTTTACACGAACTATGGAATTTCAAGTTGTGCTTTTTGGATACTTTCTCTGGAAAAGGTTCTTAGGGCATATTAGATACTGTTGCAAGTGAAAACTGGAATTTGTCGTTGACATCCTAATTGGCTAACTGCAGCCCCTGGCCCTATTTGTTTTGCCTTTTGTCAGCTTTCAGTTTGGAATATTTAAGTATTTTTCCTTCTTCCACAATTTTTAGAAAAGAAAAATCTTATGATTCTTACCTAGAGAGACAGGAAAGCTCAGACTATTAAAATTTTCCGTCTCCTTAAAATCCCACCCAGTCCTAATACCATTTATGACAGCATCAAAAACGTAATACGCTGAGGAATAGATTTTAAAAATAGGACAGACTTCAAAACACTGAAAGAAATTTTAAAAACACCTGAATAAATGAAGAGATGTACCATGTTCATATTGTGGACGACTTCGTGCTGGAGAGAGGTCAATTTCCCCCAGATTATACCCTTCCACAATTATACATATAGACTAAACGAGGATGCTGATAGCAGCCCTACCTGTAATAGCCCCAGACTGACAACCCAAATTCCCATCTTCACTACAGTGGGTACATCAACTCAACTACATTCCCCAAATGGAATGCAACACACCAGTGATAATTAGCAATCTACCCTTAGAGGCAGTATGGATAATCTCATCAACATTATGTGGCACAAAGGGAGAGACACATAGAAGAATAGGTATTGTATAACACCCTTTATGTACGGTTCAGAAACAGGCAGAAGTAACTTCTGTAATTAGAAGTCAGCATCCTGGTTTTCCTTGTGGGGGAGTAATGATTGGGAAGGAGCATGAAGGAAGTTTCTGGGGTGCTGGTAACATCCTGTTTCTTGGTCTGAAAGCTAGTGAAATGGTTGTGTTTGGTCTGTAAAAATTCATCAAACTCTATACCAAGGAGTCAATACTCTAACGCATACATTTGAGTATATTTGATACTTGAATCGAATGTACAAGAATGTAGTTTCCTTAGGTTTCCACTACTGGGTGTTTACCCAAAAAAAGTGAAAACACTCATTTGAAAAGATACATGCACCCTTATGTTTATTGCAGAATTATTTACAATGGCAAAGATATGGAAACCACCTAAATGTCCAATATACAGATGGATAAGGAAGATGTGGTATTTAAAAATACAATGGGATATTATGTGTCCTTATAAAAGGATTTATCTGGGGGTGCCTGGGTGGTTCAATTGGTTAAATGTCCAACTCTTAATTTCAACTCAGGTCTTGATCTCAGGGTCATGTTGTGCTCGACGCTCAGTAGATTCTCTTTCATCTCTCCCTCTGCCTCTCCCTCTGCTCACACATTTGCTCTTTTTCTCAAAATAAAATAAAACAAAACTAAAAACCAAAAACCAAAAAACAAAAAACACCCACAAAAATAAAAAAAAAAAACCCAAAACAAAAAAACCCAAAACAAACAAAACAAAACACCAAAAAAATAAACCATGCCATTTGCAACAGCACGGTTGGACCTACAGCATATCATGCTAAGTGAAATCAGAGTAAGAAAGACCAGTACCAAAGAATTTCAACTCATATGTGGAATCTAAAAAATAAGCCAAACAAAGCAGAAGCAGACCTATAAATTGACAGAAGGAAGGGTATGGGGGATGAGCAAAATGGGTAAAGAAGAGTGGGAGATACAGGCTTCTGGTTGTAGAATGGAAAAAAAAAATATCACAGGGATGACAAGCACAGCAAAGGGAATATAATCAATGACACTGTAAGGGTGTTGTATGGGGCAGATGGGAGCTACCCTTGTGGTGAACACAATATAAGGAATAAATCTGGTGAATCACTAGGTTGTACACCCGACTCACTAGGTCATACACCCGATATGAGTATAACATTGTCAACTGTACTTAAAAAAAATGAAATTGAAGACAGTCTCTCACGGAAGTTATGTTTTATTGAAGACTTCATGTTTGCCGTATTGCAATCTTTGAAGGCAAAACCCCACTGTCCTATTGAGAGAGGAAATGAGTAGTGATTATAGCATTGAGGTTTCCACAGTGGAAAGGCAGAGTAAGAAACTACTTCAAAAAGTTTTGCTTAGGAGCCAATATAGTTAGAAGAGAGACAGGAAAGGAAGACTTATTGAACACCTGTTTTGTGTCAGTTCCTGCCTATCCACATGCTCCCTCGCCCCCCATTTCTTCATTCACATGACAAAATAGGAAAAGATGATTCCCCCTCTTTTACATATTAGAAAGCCAAGGCTCTGAATAGTTCATTAACTTGTTCAAGAGCAGACAGATGAGATGAGGGGACCGTATGAGTTTGCTCTGGCTACTGTAAGAAGTCACCACAAACTGAGTGGCTTAATACAATGGAAGTTTATTCTCTCACAGTTCCTAGAAGTCCAAAAATCCAGGAGTTGGCAGGGCTGCCCTCCCTCCAAAGGTTCTAAGGAAGAAGATTCCATTCCTCACCTCTTCTGGTTTCTACTAGCTCTAAGCAGTCCTTGGCTTTTAATTGTAGAACCCTAATCTGGCTCTGTCTTCACAGGGCTGTCTCCTTAGCAGTGTGTCTTCTCTTCTGTCTCTTATAAGGACACTTGGCATTGGATTTAGGGTCCAACTGGATAATCCATGGTGATCACACCTTGGGATCCTTAATTATATTTGCAAAGATCCCACTTCTTTCCCCACCTCCTTCACAAGTTCTGTGGTTTAGGATGTGGACATATCTTTTGGAAGGGACACTATAGGAGCTAGTGCTTACAAGTGAAAACAGAAAATCAAAACCCTAAATCTAAGACCTGGTGTAGCTTCACTACTGTAGTAACGAAGAGGATTTTTTGTTCAAGAACCGTCTGTGAGCATTGTTAACAATCTTCAGGGAAACTTCTGAAGTAACCCCAAAGTGTCTTCCTGGGTAGGCCAGAGTTTAATGAGACAAAAATGCCTTGGAAATTTGCTACCCATTTCCTCTCACTGCTTGTAGCCAATGCTGTCATTGTCTGGCCCAGACCCTCACTGGGCAGACATACCCTGTGGTCCAGGACTTTGGTGCCTGCTAATAGCTCCCAGCCACTAGCTTCTCCAGATAATTGCCTTTGGTGAGATGGACTCTGGCTTAGTCTGGAGGTTATGCACTCCCCATCGCAGGCCAATGACTGACAAGGGGTACAAGGCGGCCCTTTGCCTAAAGATGGTATCAGCTTTGTGTTGGAGTTTTTGTTCCGTTATGGGACCACACTGAAGCCTCTTGCTTAACTTTGCCCTATTCTGCTTTTCTTGTTTCCTTTCTCTTAAGCACATTCCCTCAATCAATCCCTTTTTCAAGAACCCCAGTCTCAGACTCTGCTTCTTGAGAAACTTAAGACAATGCCATTGCCCTTGGCAATGGCCCACCTTGCCTGCCTGACTCTGCTGCTGAGAACCTTTTATTGGTTTGGCAGGTGCACACATGTGAAGGTTTGAAGGCTGGGACGATTTAGTAAGCTGAATTCCAGAGTCTTGACCCTTGATGGTTTTACTGACAAGTTTTATAAATATCCAGCTTAGAAGATGAACATCACTGATGTCAATGAGGGTGAGTCCCTGAGGCCTGGAGACCTGCTTAGGACCAGCCACACAAGCCACTGGAAGGAACACTTGTTTTTTGTGCATCTGTATGTGTACGTGGGTGTGGGGGGGGGGCGGGGGGGGGGGACAGAATGAAATAACCAGTTCATTAATCTGAGCAAAGATTTTTCTGTCCTTGTGAAATGTGATCTTAATAGTACTTTCCAGAAAATAAAATTAAATGACAAGGAGTTCTATATTCTTATGAGCCAAGTAACCTAGTATTCTGGCAGGAGGATTGTCCAAACATCTTGGTTAGAAATGGATCAATGAGTTGCTGATGGACCTACCAGATCATCCATAGTAGATCTTGTAATGGTAGCCTTCATTTTAATTAAACAATGTACCGAGTATTTTAAAGACCTAGTACTACAGACATCTCAATATATGCTTAGAGTAAAACAACACTGACCATAAACTTGGCCTGGATAGAGCAGCCTTAGAAAAAGCTTTTGAAGATCCATAATCAGAGCTGGGAAGCAAGTGGGGTTTTAAGAAGGATGATGTGTGGGGGCACCTGGGTGACTCAGTGGGTTAAAGCCTCTGCCTTCGGCTTGGGTCATGATCTCAGGGTCCCGGGATTGAGCCCCACGTTGGGCTCAGCAGGGAGCCTACTTCCACCTCTCTCTCTGCCTGCCTCTCTGCCTACTTGTGATTTCTGTCAAGTAAATAAAATCTTTAAAAAAAAAAAAAAAAAGGACAATGTGCGGTGCTATCTTAGGTGTGATCTTTTTGGTGGTGGGATGGAGTCCAGACTTGCTGAGCAGAGGTGGATACTTTTAAGGCTTGAATATCTAGGAGTAGATGTCACTGTCATGTTCTATGGCTACCAGGAGTGCTGTGATCCTCATTCGTGGCCTCTTTGCTTTACTCTGTATGTCTGCTCTCTCACTACTTGGCCATAAACCTTGATCCAACCCGGGGTCTAGGCTTACTTTTAGTTTCAAATCCCTTGGCTGAGAATCTCTTTCTGTTGGTATTTCTCAGCCAGGATTCAAGAAAGGGATTTGATTGGTCATCCTCAGCCGTTTAAGCCAGGTTACACGGTCATAGCTCCCTGGCTAGCCTTCAGATTTGTTGCTTGGGTCAGGAATTCAGTTCTGATCCTGCCATCCAAGGATGAGGGTCAAGGGAGAAAGTCATGCACTATAAAACATGGCTGCACGAGAGCTGCCTCTTCATCTGGATGGTGGCTGGGGCAGGAACAGCGACTGATGGGTCTGGGACCAAGTTCTGCACTGTGCACGGAGTTAATATGGCCTAGACCCCCCTGCAGTCTTGCCCCCTCAACTCCTCTCTAGACTCACCTCCAACTTCATTCTCCTCACTCCACACCAGCCACAGTCCCTTTGCTGGTCTTTAAATGTGTTCTGCATTTTACACTTGCCATCCCCTCGGCTGGGAATACTCTTCCCCAGACATCCACACGACCCCTCCACAATCACTCCATATAGGATAGCAACTCCCAGCACTCCCCAGCCCACTTCCCCTGTCCTAGTTAAACCCATATTCCTTGAGGCTGCAACAACTGGCATATATATCTACTCATTTGCTCATCGTTACCCCACGCCCCAACCCAGACACTAGAAGAGGAGCTTCAGGAGAGCAGGAATGTGGGTCTGCTCATTGTCCTATTCTCCTTGTTCACAATGGCATCTAGAACATGTCTGTTGAGAAGAGACATAAGTGCACAGATCTTGGAAGCAAGTGTCATCTTTTCGGCTGACCACATCCTCCATTGTGTGTGGGATTAGTTGGACACTCCCTGTCTCCCACTGTAGAAAGTCCCAGAGGATCGATTCTCTTCATCCCACCTACTGGCAGCCAGAGGATGGGTGTATGATGGAGGTCTGGCCAATCAGATCCCAGCCTGAAACTGTGGCTCAGGACAGAGGGGTACAACGCTGACGGCTCTTCATCGTCATGCACAATACCTGCAGCAGGCCCGGGGCGCCACTGTGGGGCTCCACGGCAGGTCTACGGTCTTTTCGGTGGCCTCCAGTTTCTTGTGCATTCTGGGCCCTGGATAATCTTCTGAGAAACATCTTTTGCGCTGAGGAGAACCAGAGTCAATTTCTAGAGCTTTCCACCAAGGATCTGGACTGGAGCAGGGGGTGTCATTTATTTTGGCTTCCTCAGAGGCCCCTGCCATGAGTTTTCTTCTTTCGTTCTGAAGCGCCCAGTTTATTGGCTTATTTCCAAGACTAGTCTATAGGCTTAGAGGAGAGAAAGCAGACAGTTGGGTGTTTTATTTGATCAATTTACCAACTTGTTTTAGGCAGGACAGTCGCCTTATTAGAAGATCTGCTCCTTGAGAGAGGGCTGGGGTCCTGTTCAGCTTTGCAACTCCCCGGGGACCAGGGCAGGGTCTGGAACACTATGGGGTAACTCCAGCTCACATCTGTGGGATTAGAATGAAAACTGGGGAGTCTGAGCCAGACTGACTTATCCACATGAAGGGATAAGTCAAACCATGAGACTCAACAGCAACTCTCCCTGAGGGATATTAAGAATCACAGAAATCTCCTTCTTAGATCTGAGAGACAGTCTCAATGTCTCTTTAAGAAGTTCTCAGAAGGACATTGTTTTCTGGTCTCAGTACCAGTGCTTCTTTCAAATTACCACCATGTTTGTGACTTTTGGACACTATGAATCCTACAAGCTGGTCCAAGGTGTGTAGCTGGCATTTTGGTTGGGACAATTCTGTGTAGGACTGTGCTATGTGCCGCAGGATATATAGCCTTGCTGACATCATCCACTAAATGTAGGAGCAGCCCCAAATCATAGTGAGGAAAGAAATGTGCTCTGCCACTTTCCCCCTTCCAGAGTGGGTACTTCTGAAACTGACAGGTTTCCCTCTTTGCTTTGGCCGTTAGGAAGCTCTGGGAGCTACCAGGCAAGCATCCTCAAGAACTACAACAAAAGGATCTCATAACAGGCAAATTTTCTATTATCCTTGCAAAAGGGTGTTTCATCTCTTTTTAGTTTAGTTTCCTTATCAGTTTTTGTTTATTTTTACGTATTATATGCATTTCTGTAAGCCTCTGAAAACCTTTAAGATGGAGTCCAAGTAAATAAAATAGTATAAAATATTTTCTTCTAGCTCTGACATTTGTCCCAGGCTCTTGTTAGAGCTTTCCTAAGATGCTTTGGGAGTACAAGCCCTTGTAGAAATACATCAAATGCATTTTTTCTGTTGCACCTCATAGCATGATGAGAGAGGCCTTCTGTGTGCCGATAATTCCAGTCGGTTGTAAAGCTATTCTTCAAAGATGATCTGTTGGGTAGGAGTAGGAGAAATAAAAAAGGAAGTCCCATAAAAGAAACAGCAGCATATATTCTGGTGAAACCCACTAGCCCAGGAGGGGGAAGAATAAAGACACACAGTCTAACTGTTGAAACTGCAGGAGCGCATATTCTGGGTAGGATGTTAACTCCCCAGACATCTGTTGGTGACATCTACAGACAGACATGCATCACTGGAGGGATCTATAAATTATATGGGGGACAGTTCATGACCTACAAAGCAGCACATCCACCCAGCACAGATAGCATCTTCAAAATAGGGCAAGAAAATTACTTTAGGTGGGACAAGAGGGAGAGTGGGGAGGTGAACGGGTGGGCAAAGGTACTTCAGGAAGAAGCTCTTGGGAATAACAACCTTCCAGGCAAGAGTGGACCACGTGAAAGGCTTGTGCTGCTTTGTGCAGTTCAGGGAGGGTTAGGCGGGAGACAGGAGGTGCCTGGTAACCACTTAGAGGAACGGAGGAGGAAATGGTCTTTTCAAAAAGGAGGAGAGTGAAAAAAGAAAACGGATTTCGAAGAATGGAACCAAGTTCCCCCCCCTCCCCTATTCCATTTAAGAAGGATAAGCAGCAGTAGTAACAACCCATGATGGACAACTCAGCATTTAAAAATATTCTAAGACCTCAGCTCTCCAGCTTTCATGGTGTTGACACCTTTTTATTTTCTAAAGGCAGTTGATGCAGAGTTCCAATAGAATGTCATCTCCATGAGAACTGGGACTTTTGTCCTGCTGTTTACTCCTGCATCTCAAGGATCTGTCACCTAGTAGGCACTCAATGAATATTTGTTAAATGGATGAGTGAATGAATGAATGAATGAACGAATGAACGAGTGAGCAGGTATGTAATTGGACTGAGAAGGATCATTACCCTTCCAGCAGATACCAGAGTTCCTTAGGTAAAGAACTTTAGTGGAATACCTCTTGGATAAGTCACTTGAAGGCAACCAAACACAATTCAAGGCTTTGTAGAAGTAACAAACGAGTCAATGGTGGGAAGATGGGTAGAAATCTAAGGGATTGGAGAGGGAAGGAGGAGGATAGGAAGGCTGAGGGCTTATTATAAATAGTCATGACTAATACTCTTGAGTTATAGGCTGTGTAGTACTATGTGGAAACTTATTAGGATCCCCAACTCTCCAGTAAAAATATAATCCAGAACTCTTCCTTTATGGGTGAGAAATGGAAAGGATACCAAGAGGAAAGGGGCTGCATTCTTATTTTGGGTCAATACCAAGATGATGATGATGAACACACAACGAAATAAAAGGCTCGATGGCCAAGATCGACAAATTCAGTAAAACCGAAAAATGAGATCAAAGTGACTAGACAAAGGTAGGCTTTGAAGTAGTTGAGGAAATCTTGAGGGGAGCTTGTATTTCCTTCTTCTGATTGTAGAATGGAGGTTGGGGCTGCCCTTGTATGGATGCTAAAAGGCAGCTGAGATTAGGAACACACAGAAACAGCAGCAAAGCTGCTACAGGTGAAGAGAGGTGCCCAGAATCCCACTCTCTTCCTGTCCCCTTCTGACTGACTCCTACCTCCCTTTGAAACTTTTAAGAGTTGAGAACAAAGAGAAGGAACTTTGAGAGTGTTAGGAGTTGGAGGGGGAGATGAGCTGAGGAATGGGGCACTGGGGTGGATCAAGGACCAAGGTACAGTGGGAATATTTTGGAGACACTTCTATCCCGAATTTTCCAAATCATGGATGTAGCTCATTTCTTTATCAGTACAACCAGGATAATACATTTGCCCTCTAGGGTGGCTAAAAGGGTCCTATCCATTTATATTAAGGGAGAGCTACAGAAGTGTTGAGATTTTAGGTGTGGTCTAGACTGCTCCTTGGTTAATACTCCTTCCTCCACATCAGCCAGGATTGGTGCAACACGGAAATTCATGTCTCAGGCAAAGTAGAGGGCTCTCCTTCCCTCCTAACCCACTGGGGTCACTTGCAAATTGTCAAAGCCACAAGTTTTAAATCCTTAGCTGCAAAATTGTACCTCAAAAACAACAACAAAATCCCTAACTGATAAGGGTCCATAGTGAGTCCCACTCTTGCCAGCTAATTGTTGGAGATGATACCTCAGAATGGCAGATGATACCTCAGAGACCTCTTTTCTCTTCCTCCCCCTACACAGCACCTATTTCCAGTACTGAAGGAGCAGGTGGGAGAAAGTCTTAAGTATTTTCAGTAGGCCCTGGAAGAATGCCAGAAGCCTTTACACAAGAGTGTAGATCCCGCAGAGTTGGGATAGGAGGCTGTTTTAAACGAAGTCGTCTCTGGGGCTGCCTCAGCTCCCTCCTCTCCCCACTCCTTCAGTTTCCAAGTGTTTACAGGCTCACCTGAGTGTGAGAGGGAGCCCATCCCCAAGCCCTGCTTCCACATCAGTGTTCATCTTCATCTTCTCAAGCAAATGAGGCTAAAGTGGTTGGCTTGCACTTCAGACCAGGAACTCCCCATTTCCTCTGTCTGGCAGAGGAGCAGAAGAGTAGAGAACCTAGCTGAAGGGAAGGTGGTGGAAATGTCCCTGGGGGAAGAACAGGAGTGAGGGACCAGCCACAGTCTGTGGGGTGGGGAGCTTTGAGTAATTGGGAGAGGGTTGAGTGCTCTAGTCCCATTTCTTGGCACCCAGAAGGGAGGTCAAGAAGAAACTCAAGGTCATTCACTGATTTCATTCACTCCATCACACACTCATTTTTTAAGTCTATGAACCAGGCCCATTACAGATATTAGGCATCCAAAATTAAAAGAAATCCTGTTTCCCCTCAAGGAGCTCATGGAGAAGCAAAGATTCTCCCATCAGTGGAATATTGAATTGCACTGGGCACATTGCCGGACATCATTCACCCATCACCTACCACGAAGCAGACACCATTCTGGGCTCCGGGAATGTGCATTGAAAGCTTGTTACAGGAGTCTCTGGGGAGGTGGGGTCTCTAACTCACCTCTGTGTCTCCCCTGGCTGCCTACCCTAGGGCCCTTTAAAGGATGGACCCCCTTTGACAGAATGACTTTTCCTCCTCCACCAACAAATGCCAGGAAAAGTACAACTGTAGGATGATGGAGGCCTGGAAGGGGGCCGGCCTGTGCAGTGGGCTAAGAGAACTCACCACTCTGGCCACATGGACCTTGAGGGGGCGTTTCCCACAGGATATGGACAAGCAGCCTCCATCTTGTTATTCCAAACTTCACAGGAGACCAAGTTTGAAATGGGTGCGTGTGCGTGTGTGTGTGTGTGTGTGTTGGGGAGGGGGAGGGGGTGTATGATGGTGAAAACTAGAATTGCAACATCTTGAAAATATCTTTAGGGTTAAAGAGGCCATTTCACTCCATTTCCATTTAAAAATACTATAGGTTGTATTTTCCAAACTGGTTTGAAGAACACTTGTATCTCCACAAAAAAGTTTTTTTAAAGGGACCCTGTTTTAAGTTAATTTTTCATCTGTCCATTAAACCCAATCAAACTAGCTTTAATTCAGAACTGTTCAGAGTCTTGGCTATGATAAAGTAAACCATGAATTTTTAAGGATTCAGAGATTGTCCAACTTGCTTGTGTAGGACCTACTGAACTTGGTGAGTCTCTTGGTGATCAGATGGCTAGAGGTTGTAGGGCATCTGGGTGGCTCAGTCTATTAAGCATCTGCCTTCAGCTCAGGTCATGATATCGGGGTCCTGGGACTGAGCCCTGCGCTGGGCTCCCTGCTCAGCTAGGAGTCTTCTTCTCCCTCGCCCCACTGCTCATGCTTGGTCTCTCTCAAATAAATAAAATCTTTAATATATATATGTTGTGAAATGTAGCTCTGATGACTCGGGAAGTTTGGGTTCCATGGTTTATAAAGGAGTGTGTTTCCTGAACGGTCCTGGAAAGAAATGTGAGTTAGGTGCTTCACAGATGTACAAAACCAGACAACCTGGACCTCTGTGGAACCTAAAAAAGTTATCTGAGGGCAGGGGCTAGGTGACTTTTCTTCAGCTTTCTTTTAATCCAGGACAATTTATTCCCTGCCGTTGCCCAGAATCCACACATGGATGACCGTGTCTGTTCAACCCTCTGCCAGAAGCCATATCGGACCTTTCTGCTCTAATCCCTCCATGACAGAAGGCCACAATGGCACAGCCATTTATGTGGATCTCCCGTTGGAGTCTTCTACGAGAGCAGGGACATGCCTCAGGACAATTTGCAGGCTGATGCTTCTCTGGATGGCCTGGAAGTAACCCTCAGGGGATAAGAGCCCTATGTTGGTGGACCCAAGGGTAGGGATATGGGCTGAGTCCTAGACCTCCCTGTGCACTGCTGGAGTGGCAAAAAACTTGCACATTCCCATCAAGAAGATACTCGTAACAATGGTGATTCCATAGGTCATCTTGATTTACATATTTTACATACATAATTTTACACTTTTACGTATTTTAGAACTGACAGGCCCTGGGAGGCCATTGATCCCAACCTCTACTGTACAGGAGCGAGCTTATAGAGATTGAGGGACTTGCTAACCCCTCTAAGCCTCAGTCTTCTATGAAATGAAGACTTTAGGGATGGGAAGAACACATACCAAGCACTTCCATTCTGTCACAGGTAAACGATCTTCCCCATCATCTCATTTAATCTTGGGGGTATAGCTCAGTGGTAGAGCATTTGACTGCATCTCATTTAATCTTTACAAGGACCCTGTGAAATAGTTATTGATGGCTTCCATCACCCAGAGAAGGAATGCGAAATGGAGCTTGCTTCTCCCAAGTTTCCACAGTGGTAAGCTAGTCAGTGATGGATACAGGGTTTGAGCTCCACTTTCGCTCATGTTTGTTCACTACACCATTCCACAAAGGAGAGATTGAAGATAGAAACTCTTCAGTTGGTATCTTCAGGAAAAAACTTTGAGCCAGGTTACCTTTCCACTATAGCAAGTGAGAGTTGACTGCCCTGACCTATTGTTTTGCTGGTCTTGCCCACTGTGGAGGAGAAGACTGAATTATCTGAGAAATAATAGCTGACAATTCTTGATTATCCAGGGCTTCGGCTTTGTTCAAAGCCCTTTCAATGAGGAGGAACACATTTAATTCTCTCAGTGACCCTGTGAAGTAGATCTCATTATCCTCATTTTACAGGTGTGGAAGCTGCAGCCAGGTGGTTTACGGGACTTGCCCCATTCAGTTGCTTAGCTTCTGTCAGAGCAGAGATTTGAATGGCGCCATTGTCACTTTAGCACTCCTGCTCTTGACTGCCTTTGTGATACCTCAGCTCCAGTGGTCTCTTGCATTATTTATTGAGCCCTGACAGTTTGCCTTGTGTTGCCGGAGATGGGGGCCTCGGGGCTGACCGTGATAGAAGAAAGATTGGCAGGAGGAAGTGGTATCTGGATCTCTCTTGTCAAAAGTTAGTCATTCCAGACCCTAACCAGCCCAGAAGTACAGAGCAAGGAGGAGACAAGAGCCCAGGGCAAGAGAGGAGGAGATCTATATCTCAGCCAGATTTGAAGTTCACTCAGAGCCTTCATTGTCCTGGGGTATACAAATAGTACATCCAGGAGGACATAAGGGGAAAAGAGAAGGTTTATTCCCTACAACAATGGAAGTGTCCAGGGTTGGCTTTGCCCTAGTGGCACCAAAGAACATTGCTAAAGTCTTCATAAGGGGACACACATTATAGGGCAAAACTAGGGTTGGACTCTGCACTCTCCAGAGGGCATCATTCCTTCATGAAGAAACGTAGGACATGGTGATTCAAGGGCTGCCGTGCTCATGGAGCGCATCATGAAGGAGGTCTCTATAATGTTGAAAGTGTTCTAGTTTCTTGCTAGAAAGCATGTGACCTCAACTATGAGGAATCCTTCCCCTCAGTTCCTCGACCAGGTCTTAATCTCATTGGCTAGTAGACCCTCCCCAGGTTAACCTCACAATGAATCAGCAGTAGAGAAAGGAAAAATACATGTGAATTCTAGAATTCCTCGTGAGCTGGAGAATGGGGCGGGTCTTGGGTTATGGGACGGACCCAGTGGTACCAGAGGCACAGACTCCCACTGACTAGAAGCAATCCACTTAACTACTCCTTCCGTTTATCCACTCATTTACTCAACTCTTACTTAGTCAGTGAACGTTTACTGAAGTCTACTAAGGGCTGCTCTGCCAGGCACTGGGGAGGAGGATAAAAGGGTTATAGTTTCTGTTCTCAATGTCAGAAAAAAATTAAAACCAATATCTGTTGGGTCGAGACACATGGCTGTATAGAATGTACAAACTCCAATGTGGACATCAAGGAGGGAGTGATGAGGGTAGGGATTAGGAAGAGGATGGGGGAGAACATTCCAGCAGAGGGAGTCTGTTAAGGGGAACTAGAGTGAAACATCCACGTGGTAGATTTTATTAATTTATTATTATTATTATTTAAAGATTTTATTTGACAGACAGATCACAAGTAGGCAGAGAGGAAGGCAGAGAGAGAGGAGGAAGCAGGCTCCCTGCTGAGCAGAGAGCCCAATGCAGGGCTCGATCCCAGGACCCTGGGATCATGACCTGAGCTGAAGGCAGAGGCTTTAAACCCACTGAGCCACCCAGGTGCCCCTAATTATTATTATTTTTTTAAATAAAGATTTGAGAGCGAGAAAGAGAGCACAAGCCAGGGGGAGAGGAAGAGGGAGAAGGACTCCCTGCTCAGGACCCATGGCTGGCAAAGCCATCAACAATCCTGAAAGATCCCAGTTGACAAATTCCTGAAAAATTACTTTTGACCCAACAATGACCACCGTTTAGTAAGCAGTTTAGTAAGCAGCACTCTTTAGTAAGCAGTGTGCTAAATGTTTCACAATTTATCTCTGACCCTCACAAAAAGCCAAAGAGGCTTTGTTCACAGATGAGGAAACAGAGCCTGCTGGAAAGAACGAAGTTGCACAGGCAGGAAAAGCCAAAACCCATATTCAACTATGTGTGTCTGACCCCACTGGAACCCTTCTCTGGGAGTGTTAGTTTTAGTAAGGAAAATTCTGAGGAAGCTGGGAGCAAGCTTGGTCAGAGAATAATGGTACTCCAGTGTTATTTGTCCTTTTCCTATGCTATCTTTCGTTTATGGGGTGATTAAATGATTTGGTGTTTTCTGCATTTTCCAGGATGGCCAGACTTTACTATACCAATAGAAAACAGTAAACTTTACATCAAAAAGAAAAGTTATGATAGTATTTTAATCCTGACCTGTGTCTTCTAAGTTTCTAAAAAAGGAAATCGAGAATTGATATCTATATTTAGCTATCCAGAAGCCAAAGATTTCTAGTGTAATAGATGTCCCTCCCCAACCCCCAACCTTAAAAATTTATCAATTTCCCCTTTAGTTCTCTCAGTAAGACAGCTTTCTTTTGAATGGGGACTCTAGGATTTTACAGTTACTTGAGATGATGAATCTCTAGGTACTACTTCTGGTCACTTCCCAAATAGTAGGTATAGGATTCACTTATCTGCTGGAGAGCATCCAGGGGTTTTCTCCAATAGCCACTTAGGGGAGGGGGCATTGTGGGTGTATTAAAGGCAAAGTTTTATTGAAAAAAAATTTTGGTTGAGGATATTTTCATCTTCCTATGTATTCATTTTCTATTGCTGCTGTAACAAAAAAAAATACTACAAAACTTACTGACTTAAAACGAATTTTACAGTTCTGGAGATCCAAAATCTAAAATGGGGTCATGCTGGGCTAAAAAAAAAAAACAACAAAAAAAAACCAAGGGGTTTGAGTGCCTGAGTGGCTCAGATGGTTAAGTCTCTGCCTTTGGCTCTGGTCGTGATCCCAGGGTCCTGGGACCGAGACCCACATTGGGCTCCCTACTCAGCGGAGAGCCTGCTTTTCCCTCTCCCTCTGCCACTTCCCCTGTTTGTGCTCTCTCTCTCAAATGAATAAAATATTTTAAAAATAAAATAAGAAAATAAAATCAAGGGGTCAGTAGAACTGTGATTCTTTCTAGAGGTTCTAGGAGAAAAATCCATTCTTACCTTTCCTAGTTCTTAGAGGCTTCCATCTTTGAAGAGGGAGGAAGGGGGACCTTTTATCTTTCTGACCATTCTTCTATGGTTACATGTCCCACTGACTGACTCCTGCACCTTCTAGGGCACTGGTGATTATGCTGGGACCACCCAGATGATCTAGGGTAACTTCCCATCTCATGGTCTTAATTATCTCTACAAAGTCCTCTTTGCTACATAAGGTAACATATCCAAACATTCTTGGGATTAGGAGGACATGGACAACTTTGGGGGACCATTATTGTGCCTACCATTCTGAGTGTGTGTGTGTGTGTGTGTGTGCGCGCACATGCAGTAGAAAAGGGAATTGGAGAGAGGGAAATTATAATGCAAAAGAGTTTTAAGGCACAGAAACCGTGGCCTTATTCTCAGTACTCCATCCTGTTCTTGCAATTTAGTTCTTGAAGATCTTTCTGGATGGCCTCCTTCTCAGTTACTCATAACCAGACTGTGACCTGAGGGCTTATCCCAGGATCATAACGAGAAACGGTGTTTCTGGTTATAGTGGTGATCTAGATCCAATGGGTCCACTCATTTTAGGGAAAGAGGCCCAGGGGAATCCCACCATCATTAAGGGTTTGCTTTGTGCCAGGTTTTTTTTTTTTTTTTTTAAAGATTTTATTTATTTGACAGAGAGAGATCACAAGCAGGCAGAGAGGCAGGCAGAGAGAGAGGAAGGGAAGCAGGCTCCCCGCTGAGCAGAGAGCCTGATGCGGGGCTCGATCCCAGGACCCTGAGATCATGACCTGAGCCGAAGGCAGAGGCTTTAACCCACTGAACCACCCAGGCGCCCCTATGCCAGGTTATTTTTATATATATTATTTTACTCAATCATGAGAAACTGATGAATTGCATACTTTGGCCCTCATTTTACAGATGAGAAGAAGTGGAAGATGTTAAGTGAACCAGTCAGGTTAAAGGAGCCAGTGAGTGGCAGAGTGGGGATTCAAACTCCATTCAGTTGGTTTTGAATTTGGCTCTCTTTCCATATTTCCGTACATGCTGTCTCCCAGAGGCCAAGTTCACACTGCTCGTTTGAGGAGGAACTTGGTTCTAACAGCAGTGCTTTTTGGTGTGTGCTGTCTGAATGCATCCGGCAGGATTAGAAGGCTTTGGACCACTGGTGTAGAGGAAGCCAGCTCCAGAAGTATGCAAGACTCTTCAGCTTGGTGAACTTCTATAATGAGGTAGGTTTTAATCTCAGGACCTTAACATTTCTCAAAGTTAGGTCAGTATTGCTTCTATTTTTGTGTGTTTATAAATCTGAACTTTGAAAAATATTTAGCCATACTATATTACTAATTGCAGTGAGGATCAAACCAGTCTGGTCATGTACATGATAGACCCAGAGCCTTGGGAGAATTTCTGGGTATTGGTTAGAAGCTGAAAATATAGGCTTCAGAAAACCCACAACCAAGTTTAAAACTAGGTTGATGGAGCCTCTAATTTACACTAGCCGAATGTGCCAAATCTTCTGGTAATCTGAATGATTAAGCTTTTGGTAATCAAAGGCAAAGAATAATCTTTTTATTATGTAAAGAGAGCAATACTGCTGTATACACACTTACACACCTTAGAGAAGTGTGTGTGTGTGTGTGTGTGTGTGTGTGTGTGTGTGTCTTAGGGTTTTATTTTTTTCTTTTCAGTTTCTTTTCTTTCTTCCCTTGGGGGCCATTCCGTGCTCAATGGGCACGACAGGAGCACATAATAAAAAGAGCTACAAGCTTTGGAATTCACTGACTCCAATGGTTGCCTTTACTATCAGAAGGTAGAGGCATCATCAACATGGTAATCCAAAAGCCCTCACTGAATGCACAGCTCTAGAAAATCGGAGCCTAGTCTCTCACTTGCAAACACAAATGACTAGAAGTTGGATCTGCCAGACCATGGAATTTATAATGCCTGATGGCAGGTCCTGTAAGGGCAGGAGAAGTGAAGAGAAGCCTTGGGTGAGCAGAGAAGCCAAAAGGTAGGGGTTGGGCAGAAGACACACTAGGGAAAGTGTAGGGCTCAGTGGGTAAGGGAGAGCAAGAAAAAGTTATGAAGTGCAGGAGCAGACACCCCTTTCCTGGGAGGTTGGCAAAGGCTTGGCAGGACTCTAGACCTTCACTGTGTAGCCTTTGAAGTTCTTGAGAATAGAGCACAGAGCAGACCCTTAGCCGGTAGGACGTAGCCCAGCAGAGTAAGGAGTAAGCAGGAGTAAGTCTCACATTCAAATTTACCCCCTCAAGCCCTTTGTCTTGATTTTCCCCTCTCTTTCATCATAAGGTTAGACAACAACTGAGGTTTGGGCTCAACCTGCTTCCCGAAATACAAGAACAGTGTGGCAGATTAATGGAAGATGGCAACAGTGACCTTGGGTCAGTTTCAAGGACCAGATCTTAAGACCCTTGTACTTGCCATCGTCTCTCGGGACCCAGTTACTATGCTGTGAGGAAATCCAAGTTGCCCCTTAAAGAGGCTCTCACATGGAGGGGAACGGAGGCTCCTGGCAGATGGCCCCAGCTGAGCTCCCCGCCGAGAGGCAGGACCACCTCGCCAGCCATGCGAACGAGCCATCCGAGAAGCGAATCCTCCAGCTTCAGATGAGCTGGCCCACTGAGGCTGCCTGGGTCAGATATGAACGGTCTCCCCCAAGCTCTTCCCAGATGGCAGACTCCTAAAGATAGAGAACTACCGTTTGGGGCCTCTGGTTAAAGGACTGTTGTTGCCAGTGATTTGTTGGACGGCAATAGATAAGAACAGAGCCTGCACTAAGCGAGGGGCAGAAACGCTCTTCTTTAATGCCCCGCCCATAGCAGACATTAATAATCAGTCACCAGATGTTTTGCCTCCCAGAGCCCAGAAACCTCAGCAGCAGCACTCCAGGCATTAATTACCAATGGACGAGAGAACGTGAAAAATGAAACTCTTGGTCATCTGTGGGCTAAGTGACAAATGGCTGAGAAATAGGGTAGAGATAATTAGATGTGCTAATCTCTGAACTTGGGTGTCCATTTGGTCACATTCTAGAGAGATAGTAATAGTGCCCTGCCTCCCTCCGAAGCCTGCTTAGAACCTCACTGCATCATGAGACCAAAAGTTGCCATTTCTGCCTGTTTCATGGCTTGCTGGCTGGAGGTCACTATCGACTTAGCCCAGGGGCCTCTGGAGTCAAGGATGAATGCATTTCGCATTCTCCACTTACCACCTGAAGCAGACTAATGGAGGTCTGAGAGGGTTATGCCCATGTGACCCTACCAAGTCATTGTCCGTATCGTCTTCTAGGGATACCCCATCTCCTTCGCACCTCACAGGGGGCCTGATGCGCTGACATGAATGTATTTGTTAAACAGATGTGGCCAAGGGAGGAGGGTCAGCCCTCTTCGTCTCCTCCCACTCCCAGCTCTTTGGACAGAGCCTGGCACACAACGGGTGCCAAACTAATACTCATTACATGGGTCCTGATGGCATTATTTCCAAAATAGTTGCTTGATGAACAAGTGGAATCTCTCCTTAAAAAATATCAGCTCCAAACAGAAGCATAATAGAGCCAGAGCTCAAAGCAAAATTATTCACAAATTCCAAGTGCCTCAATCCATGGGTTTTAATGAAAGTCATTCTGCAGTGGAGAATGTCGTGGTAATTACAGGCAAGCTAATGTCTCAGCCATATGGTTTGAAAGCAGGTCTGAATTTTGAAAGCCCTATCAGCAATTTTATTTTCTGCTGCAGCTTCTCTGCATCCCACCCGCTGCCTGCCTTTTTCTCTTTTTTTCTTGCATTTAGCTCTTCCAACCTTGTATTCCCTCTCTCCCACATGATACTCCCTCAGTGGCCTCTCTTCAAGCCCAAGTCACATTTTATAGCCTTTGATAGGAAAGCTCCAGTAGTTCTGAGAAGTAATTGCAGTGGCCAAAATGGGTCATGACCTAGCATTGCCTGCGCTCACCCACTTCTGGGAAGGGGGACCCCAAGGATGTTCTGAATTCTCGTGAATGGGCCGTTATCACTCGTCCCTCAGGTGTGGTTGCACGATTGGAGGAATAGACTTCAATTCATCTCTCGGCTGTTGGATCGCCCCAGTGCAGTGGTTCTCAACCCTGACTACTCAGAGAATCACCCAAGGAGCTATAAAGAGGGCAGGTGCCTGGACCCCCAACCTCTTAATTGGTTCAGAATGGAGTCTAGACTGTCAGATGAGCCAGCGTCCCTCCAGAGGATTTGGACATAGAGCCAGGGTGAAGAACCCCACCCTGGAACCTTAGACTTGGATAAGTAGCAGTGGGATCTCATCTTTCGGCTCTTGTCTTCCTGTTACACTCAGAAGGGAGACAGCGTAAGCAGCCATTGCCAGAGTAATGCCAAATTAAAAGGCATCCACTCAGAGGCCCCAATGAAATCAAATAACTAAACATCTGTTTGACTTCAATCTCATTCACAAGTGAATTCTAAGGACTGAGCTGCAGTTAATCTATTTTTGCAAATGGGACCTTAGGTCCTCGGATCGTAGAGTAGGCATGCCTACTGTCACTCAGGTCAGGACCCTTTCCGGGAGTCTCACACTGTTCCCTTTGCCGGCCTCTAGGATCATGACAGGAGTGGTGGCTCCCAACTCAACTCCAAGGGCCACGACTTCCCTCCATCTTGCCCTAACATCCTCCCTAGAGGGATGACTGCCTTGGGATATACTACCAAAGTGGGTGCCTGGTCTCTAGAATGTTGCTGTTCTTTAGAAGGCCACGAGGCTGGAGTCTCCTTAAACGATTCATGTGTAAGGATTAGCTAATGATCCCATGGAAGGTCAGAGAGCCTTAAGGCAACCATGAAGGGGAAGTGGTCAGGAGCTCATGGGGCAACACAGGTTGCTGCGTCAGGCACAACAGAAGGACAATGGAGCATGGAGCCAGAAGGTGCTCTGGGGTGTCAACAGTTGGGAAGGGGGTTGAATTTGGGAGACATCCTTGCAGATTGAGGACTAGGTACTTAGAGACAGCTAGGGATATGGAAGAAGGGAAAAAATTACCATTTGGTAGTAAAAAACGAAACAAGTGAAAATTGGTTCAAATCACACAAACCTGAGTTTTGTTTTGACTTTTTTTTTGTTACTGTTTTTTGTTTTCGCTATCAGTCTGTTTGGTCCGCAATATTCTTTGTTAAAAAGATAATTTCACCCTTGCTGGAGGTCTCAGGGTTGTTCTGAGAAGGAAATGAGGTTATAGATGTGTGTACTTGGGGGAAAGAATCTGGGTGCTCTGCCCTCGTTAGGCATTTTTCTGGAGGGGGATATGTTATATTAGAAGGATGTGTGAACTAGCAGAAAAAGCCTGGCATGCTCCCCCTTGATCTCTTGCTGGTCATTTAACAGACAAAATTATCAAGTGCTTCCTTCTCTGGAAGATGGAATAATGCTTACAGTGCTGTCCCTAGAGGTAGGACACCCAGTGGAGAAACTTGTGAGAAAAGTGCAAACTGTTAGTTACTACAAAAATGTGAGGTAACATTAGAATTACAACCCACGTGACTTTCCAGACTCACTCTTTTGACTGAATATCATCTTACTTGTAGACTTTGAGTTCAGAAGGACTTTTGAAATGATCTTGTTCATAGCAGTCTTTTTTTTTTTTTTTTTGAAGATTTGAGAGAGTGAACAAGCGAGTGAGAGAGAGTGAGCACACACGAGTGTGGGAGGGGAAGGGTGGGAGAGAGGGAGAAGCAGGCTCCCCACTGAGCAAGGAGCCCAATGTGGGACTCAATCCCAGGACCCTGGGACCATGACCTGAGCCAAAGGCAAGGCTGGGCCACCCTTTGCAGTCTACTTTTATTTACAGTGTGAACACGGTGTCTTGTAGTCCTTGTGGCAGGCTTCCCCATATCTGTTGCATCCCAAAGAATTTGCCTAAGCTAATCATGGCAATGTCCTTCTCTTTGCCAATGATTGCTCTAAGAATGGGCAGGTGATCGAAGTCCTGGTCAGTGAAGCATGTGGCAAAGTCAGCTGGAGACTTCTGGAAAACATGTCCTTACTCCCAGGAGACAGAACACCACTCTACCCATGGGCACTGGGGTACATGGCTGGGATGCCTGGGACCTCAGCAGCATCTTGAGTCTATGTGGGAAGCTGCCATCTGGCACAACTGATACATTGTGGATGGCAGAGGGAAGCCAGCAAGAACACTTTGAGAATCATTGTGCTGGAACCATCTCTGCGGCCATCCCACCTCTAGACATTTTGAAAAATACATTCATTTTTTTTGCTTGTCAGTCTGAGGTTTTAAAAATTGCTATAGCCCTAAGAGTGCCTGGGGCGGTGCAGTTAGTTAAGCATTCAACTCTTGATTTTGGCTCAGATCACCATCTCAGGGTTGTAGGATCAAGCCCCACATTGGGCTCCATGCCCAGCTTAAGATTTTTTCTGTCCCTCCCAACCTCTTAAAAAAAGTTGCTCTGGCCCAAGGTATCTTATCTGATAAACCTTTCAGTTGTCATCAATACTATAATAATGTTACATTAATTCTTGATACTTTTCCTCAATATTCTCTCTTTGTGAAAAATATAACTCCCCTATTATAAAAATGCTGATTGTTAATGACCATAGACTTGGCAAATGTGGAGGTGTTTAATGAATAGAAATCATTAATAGCTTTCTATTGGAGAAAGCTTCAGCTAACCTTTTGATCAATTTCTCCTTGTTGTTTACATTAACCTACTTCACTTGCTGGAACAGATTGGAGAGGGAGGGAGGAAACGCACAACAGGATTTACTGGACCTATGTCCTTCTAGAAGGGATGCTGAAAAAGGGATGAGGTTGGGGGGAAATCCGGGAAACCTTGTTGGGAGGAAATACTGAAGAGCATCAGAGGTTTAGGGAGAGAAGAAAGTGGAGGGGAAATTCTCAGACAAAATGTAACCTTCAAGATTTTCCCAGAGGTTGGCTGTGCTTTCCTCGCCATGTTAAAGAGGGGTCTTGTCTTTTCCACTATTTTTCCCTCCGCATGGGCTAACCTGATAGAAACTAACCTCGACCTCTCTGTCTGGAGGAGGCAACCGCTGCAGCCAGCTGGCGCCTTGCATATTTTGAGCAGCTTTTCCAGATACATCTTAGTGATCTCATTAATCGAGGTGAGAGCTGTGCTTCCAGGAATCAGGGCACGAAGCTTAAACGGATGCTCAGAATTTAGAGAAAGGCAAGGATCACAAGACTTGATTTATGGCAGAAGTTGCAAACGGATGGCCTCTGAGCTGGGCGTGACCCATATGTGCACTTTATTTGGACTGCCAGAGAGTTAGATTTTACACGTATGCCCAGATAAAAAATTTTTAAAATATGAAGAAAGGGCAGTGTGGAACTAGTACTTCACGTCAGGGAGACGTTCGCTGAAGAGGACTCGTCTTCTCCTTCACCCAAGACCTAGGCTTATGTGGTCACTGCACCTCTAAGATGTGCACGTATATGCTATTTCTATGATCCGACGGGGTCCTGCTGGGGGGATTGAAGAGTTCATTCTTTAAGGTTCTGTGCCTGGGTGATGGAGAGGTTTCTCCTCACCTGACAGATTTGATCAAGTGGTCATGGGTCCCAGAGGGCTGTGTTGAAAAGATTCTGGGGTTTGTTAAAAAAGAACTGCTATGGATCAGTAGGGTCTGCTAGGGGCACCAGGTGGGGGCTCGTCACCTGTGGTCCAAACGTCAACCACTGCACATTTGAGCAGATGGCTTACAGAGCAGTGGGCCAGGCTACCTGTGTTTTAAAATATTTTATTCATTTATTGACTTAGAAAGGGGGGTGGAGGAGCAAGGGAGGAAGGATAAGAAGGGAGAGAGTATCTCAAGCAGACACCCACCAAGTGAAGAGCTCTAGCTCAATCTCACTGTCACAACCCTGAGATCATTACTTAAGCCCAAACCAAGAGTCAGAGGCTCAACTGACAGAGCCACCCAGGTGCCCTGGCCTACCCATCTTCTAATTCTGATACCACTGCTCCCTGGCCTGTAGAGGCAGGATGGATTTCTCGAGTTCCCAGTTTTCTCATCTGCAAAATGGGATTAGCAACCCTTTCTCTAACCACCGGATAGGGTTGCTCTGAGAATTAAGTAAGATGCCGTGCATAGGAGGGCTGGGATAACCCTAACAAGAATTACTATTGCTGTTCTCTTGTATTGATTGGACTTGAAACCCTTCAAATGTGTATATCATTTAGCAAACTTTGGAAATAGGCCTTCACCCAAGACCACTTGTAGATTTAACTTTTCTGGGTTTTGAGTCAAAGAAAGTTCTGTAATACATTTTTTTATTTAAATGTAGAGCTGAGTGGGGGGAAGGGTGCAGGAATCTGTGTAGATCAGCCTAGATCTGTGTACGGTCAATTTCCTGATTCCAAGAGGTCAGTGTTGGGAATCTGCTCAGGTACTGTAACCACCTCTTCCCCAAGTCCTATTAGGTTTCATTACCATGCTAATAGGATAATGGTAGATATTTTCTCCGTGCTTACCAGTAGTAAAGAGACTTCAGATGGACCAATCATCTCATTTCATCTTTATGATAAACATAGGAGTTTATTGTCCCCAGATTACAGATGAGGAATGGAGACTTAGGGAATTAAGGTAACGAGTCCATAGTTCCCAGACATAAAATGGCCAAGTGGTGATAACTATAATCCTAGCTAATGTTTATTGGGCACGCACTTTGGGTTGGCACTACCCTAAGTGTTGACATGCACTATTTCATTTGATCTTTGAGGCAACCAGGTTAGGTAGATCCTTTATTGTTCAAGTATTTATCCCCTGAGAAAGTGGAGGCTCACAGAAGCTAATCGACTTGCCCAAGGTCACACAGCTTGTAGGGCTCCTAGGCAGGCAGGCTGTGTTCGGGGGCCACAACACTGTTGTCTTCACCTTGAGCACAGGACTGTGGGATCTGAGCCTCTGCTCTGCTACGCTCCCTCACCTGGGCAGACCGTGGCTATACATCTAGCAGCTTCTATGGAAAGAGAGATGAGGAACAGGAAGAATCTTGGGCAGATCTCCGGAGGAAACGACCCTTTAGAGCATCTTATTGTTTATAAAGGCTCTTCAGGAGCTCTGTCATGTAGGTCTCCGAAAAATAAATTCCAGAAATAGCTGACCCTAGGATTGTGGTTGGGTGGTTCATTTGTTCCTGGTAAGAGGGGAAGCTCTGTGAGGCAGAGCCAGAGAAATGCGCATTCCTTTTTAGGATCTTTCTTCAATACCGATTAGGGCCCTGAGGCAAGACAGCAACAGTCTTAACCTAGAAGATCCAAACTATGACCCCGTGGAAACCCCCACAGAGGTCCATGGCATCACATCTGGTCCCAGCCAGAGCCATCCCCTCAGAAGTAGCTCAAGAATCAGAAACGGGAGCTCCAAGAGGTGGAGTTGGTCAAGAATGCACACCTAGTGGGGGTAAGGTCTGGGTCTAGAGTCCAGATTTTCTGGCGTTCTTTGCTTCCTGTGCATGCTGATCAAGTAGTGTCTGGTGAGTTTGCCATGTGCTTACACTATCCAAGCACTTTGTAAGAACTCAGTTCTCGTGGGTATATTAGGAGGCACGCTCATTCCCATTTTCCAGATGAGAAAGCTAAGGGTCATAGAGATTGGCAAGTTTGCACAGGAAGGGAGTTTGGCTTCAAGCCCATGCTCTTACCCGTTCCATTATGTGGCCTCTTGGTTTTCAAGACAATCACTTGAAAGGCCCCTAACTGGAACACGGTTGAAGTAAGGAGTGAGGTGGGAGAGGCCAGACCACCTGGAGGGATCTTAGAGATCCTGATAAAGTTCTGCTAGGCCAACGAGAAGGATACCGCCATGGATTTGCTCTAAAAGCAACCATGTGTTGATTCTCCAGTGGGTGAATCGGTCAGTAATGGCTCTCAGCTAGATTGTGGATTCATGCAAAGGCCTTGATTTTCAGGCCACTGCTGAAAAATATTTTCAGTATAGACATCTCTGGAGACTTAATAGGAGGAGAGCTGAAAGTCTATCGAAGTCCAGTTGAAGTACTTGGCAGAAGAGGTCATTTAAGTTCAAGATATAAATGGTCTCAGGTGTTTTCCTGCAAAAGGCATATCATTGTGTAATTATGTAGCACTCTATCACGGTCATTTGGTGCAGAAAAATGGTACCAGAAAACTGTTCTCTGGAAATAGGGATCCCAGTGCTGCTCCGCCCTCCCCTACCCCTTTCAAGGCTGAGCTGGAGCAGATTTCACTCAGGCTGTATTGGTGTGTGTGTATGGGGGGCGTGTGTGTGGCAGGTCTAGAAGGGTCAGGTGGGAATGTTAGGAACCCTCTCCGGCTCTCCTGCTGGGCCAGGGTATCTGAGGGGTGCCTGTGGCCAATAGGCCCGGTGGTACAGATGGTACAACCAAGGCTGAGGGGCCAGGACAGGCCAAAAAGTGGGCCCTGTTCCCACCCTGCCAGTGTTCTTGAACTTCAGGATTGAGTTTCTTCCCTCTCTTCCTAAAGGGGATCTGCCTTCTGTTCACTTAGGGGTAACCCTTCATTACTGTGCCCTTCCTGTTAAATTCAACAGGACCAACTGAGATCTATTTATTTTATTATTTCCTGAGCCCAACACATGTGCTGAATCATTCATAAGGTTAAAAATGAACTCTTTCTTCCTGACTGAATTTTTATACATTTATAGGGTGTTTGGCTTTCAGGAGAGCTGGTATGACTAATTCCAAAATTGCAAAAACAGGTAGTTACAGGGTAAATTATTCGCTTTTTGGAAGGAGCTATCTCCCAATTATTTTAAAGGGCATGTGTTCAGCTGTGTGATGAAAATTATTTGCTTTACTAAAATCTGACACCATGCACACTTTGCTTTGTGGGTGTCCAGTCAATATTTTGGTGATGTCGAACTCTGCCTCTGACAAGGGACGGGTACAACCACAGTAAGTGCTGAAGAAATATTTGTTGAAGGAACGAATCTGCACATGCCAACCCTATTTTCCCCCCAACTCTTAAGTGGCCAGCTCTGTGCTGGTATCCTGCCATCTCAGAATTACATATACACGTGATTGAAACTTCTTTCCCTTAGATATCCCATCTCCTCCTTTGTGGGCAGTATGTCTGGTCTCCCTTGCCACTCACTCCAAGCTTGGTTTGAATTCTGGCTTCCTTGTGTACTCATCTGTGACCTCAGGATATTTACCAAGGCTCTCTCTGCCTCCTTTGCCTCATCTGTAAAGTGGGTAGAAGTGCCTACCTTGGAGGGCTGAAGTGAGAATGAAGTTAGAATGGACAGCGTGGATCTGGCACAGAATAACGCACCACAGATGTGAACTCTTGTTTCCTGTTTTAGTCAAGCACCTGGTTAGGAACTTGTCTCAAGCTCACGTCCTCCTCCTCTCCAAATCCAATCGGACTTCATCTCTTCCTGTTTTTGTTCATCCTAGCACGGCCATAGCACAAGTGCGCTTTACTGCAACATCTTGATCTTTCCTCTTCCAGCACAACCCAAGCAGACTGGGCTGTTCTTTTCTCCATTGGTTTCTCCCCTCCCTCGATCCTGGGAGGCCACCTTGCTTGACACAGCCAAGCCTCCGACAAACTCCTCTGTAGCTCTAGACCCATGTTCCCAGACACTCTCCATCCACCGGCCACACTGGCTCCTGCCTGCTCCTAGTGAAGCTCACACTTCCAGTCCTCTTAGCCTTTGCTATGGTCTCTGGGCTTCCCTTCCCTTTTGTTTCACCATATCATCTAGGTGTAGTTTCCCTGCAAACACTTATAGCCCTCCAGAAACCATTGCTCCTCATGTATACTCCACACGACTGGTAACAGCTCGATAATAATGCCCATCCTCTTGCCCCTCTTCTTGGCCCTCTCCACCTGCCTTCCTTAGGTAGGAGCTCCTTGGGGGCAGTGACCACGGACCATGAGATCCTTCTCCATCCATTGCTGTGTTCCTAGGGCCCGATATAGGATTGCAGTTCAGTAAGTTACTTTCCCTATCTTTCCTATTATAGAATTAAAATATTCTGGCAAAATTAAAATCTCTATCAGAATAAAATGGCCGAGGATGGGATTTTCCTGTAACCTCTGTGGCTGGTGTTAACTTCCTCCAACATGGATGGACATAATTTCTGATATTTGCTGTGTGACCATTAACACTGCACCTGTTCTAAAATGGAATGAGGGTAAATAACCATGATGATACCCTATTAAAAATAGAGGGTATGTTTTGTATTTGAGATAAACCTGTGCTAGGTTTGATGCACTTGAGTAAATAGTACTTTTTTTAAATAGACACTGCTCCTTTGAAGAAATGGTTATTCTGATACCTTTTGTTTTTAGAAAATGCCTCCATTGCTCAATTTCACTTATAAAAGGAAAATACAAATGCACGAGATGATGGGGATATTAATTTCTCTTTTGAACCTAAGGAGAAAGCACATGCCTCGACCAAACTTCATTTGGCTTTGAAGGCAGAACAATTTTTCATTGGGAACCCAAGCAGAGTTTCAAGGATGTTCAGCACTGGGGTCCCCTCCCTGAGTCACCACTGAAGTCAGGGTGTCAAGCTGGCTCGGTCTGAGGACTACCCACCTACATTTCTCAGAGAGGGCAGTATGTAGGGCTGGGCGGGTCTTCTGGCCAGCCAGGGGGTGAGGGCCATCTGGCCTCCTTTATGCCTCCCTGCTGGCTTAAGGGCTCCCTTTACGGACACCGCTCCCTCCTTCCTGCGGTTTCCAAAGCTGAAATCCTCATCTGATTTTTCGCTTGTTCCCACTTCCCTTCATTGTTTCCCTGGAAGCTCATAAAGATTCATTTTGGAGTCTGGCCCATTGCTGTTCAAAGGTACATGTTTTAACCTGATGATTTTTTCCTTTTGCCCTGGAGTTCATTGTTCTTCGAAACTACTTTGACTGGACTGCCAGAGTCAGGGGTGTTCCTTGGAGGCTTGGAGCCTCTCAAAGGAATCTGTTCAAAGCTGTCCAGACTCCCTGAATTAGCTTAAACCCTCCCGCATGAGCCATGGGGCTGATGCGAGCATACATTCCTGGGCTGTGAGGCAGCAGGACATCCTGCTTGAATTCAGAAATCCCAGCCTCATCCTCCTTCCCTGTTCTTGTCTCCTTCTGTCCACCAGTAAAAAACCTAAAGAAATCTAAGAAACAATCTCCGAAAGGGGACACTTCGTGAGGCTTGATTGCCACACTGGCTTCAAGCCAATTCTGAGCTTCCAAATGAGGCCATGAGAGGAGTTACTGGAAGGCATTGAAAACCCCCCAAATCTGAGGTCATTAATTACCCCCACCAATAAACTCATTTCCTCTGCCTTCCTTTTCTTTAAAGGATAAACTAAGTTTCCTAAGACATTCTCTAGGCTAGTAAGAAAATTCCAGAACTCCTTGGTCGTACAGAGAACAAAATCAAGAGGATGGGTGTGCACATGCAGATATACGTGTGTGTGTGTGTGTGTGTGTGTGTGTGTGTGTAAGCAGATTTACAAGTTGGCTAGTAAAATTATCCGAGGTCCCAGGTCTCCTCACTTACCAAAAGAGATATTTAAACATACTTGAATGATAAACATTTTAAAGATTGAGAGAGAGAGAGAGAGCGCGTGCGCGAGCGAGCATGGGAGGAGAGCAGGGGGAGGGGCAGAGGAAGAGGGAGAAGCAGACTCCCCACCAAGCAGGGAGCCTGATGTGGGGCTTGATCCTAGGACGCCAGGATCATGACTGGAGCTGAAGGCAGTCGCTTAACCAACTGAGCCACCCAGGCACCCTATGTTTAAATGTTTTTACTACTCGTTATGTATCCAAACAGTACCATATACTACTTAGTATGCTGTAAAAATTTAGTACCTCATGGTTTCAAGTGTTTCATAAATATAATCACAAAAAAGGAAACCAGGAGATCAGCATTCTGCTTGTGTACTTTTCTGATTATGACAGTTTCACAAAAAGGGGGTTTTTCATGCTTTCTCACTTGAAATGCAGATGTCAGCCATGAGGGAATGGAGGTGTTAATTTATAGTTTTAAAAACTATGCAAAGACAAAGGAGAATGTGAGTGCAAACTTAGCAATAAGAAGTGGAAACAATACAGGGGTGGTAACTAGAGTCCCTTCATCTAACCAAGGAGGTCTGTAAGAAACCACGAAAGCTGCTGCTAATTTGAAATTCCACCGGCTGAGAACTAAAACACTGCTGGGTTATTGAAGAAAGGTCTTGGCACCTTATGCACGGGAAATGAAACTTTTCATTCTGCAATTGGCTCGAAGATTTGTTCTAAGCCCCTCCTTCCCATCTTTCCAAGGCTGGAAGAACAGGTCGGAGTTAGAGATGTGGTTTGGCTATGCTGCTTAGTTGACAGCAGATCAACAGTGAAGGACTAAGTACATGAAGGCAGCGACCAAGTAAGGTTTCGGCAAATGACAAAGCCATCCACTGAGCAATGTTCACTTCCACTTCCACTGTCTTTAATTAGCATCAGGAGGTTTTCACCACAACCCTTTAGGGGGGGGATTCATGCCCCTTGTCAGGTGTTGCATCCCCGAGTGAGGTTGGGGGAGAAGAGGAAGAGCCCCCCAACATACCCACCCCCACTCTTAATTACCAGGCATCTCTCCTCCAGCCCTTCCCCTCCCTGCACAGCAGCAGAGGTTGAAGCCCTATTCCAGGACAGCTGTCTTCTCCCGCTGGACCTGCTGCAGTTGACCTGGAGAATAATTCTGAACATATACAGCAGCTTTACCTTGCTGGAGTCCGAGCTCTGGATTTCCTTGCTTCCCGTTGATCGATAACATTCAACCTTAGACATGATCAAAGCAACCTACTAACACAGTGAAGTCTTGACCAGACATCCTTCCTCTTTCACTGCCGATTTTACTTTTGGAGAGAGAGGGAGAGAGCAAACACATGTGCACGTGCATGAACGGGGGCAGAGAGGAAGAGAGAATCCCAAGCAGGCTCCATGTCCAGTGTGGAGCCCGACATGGGGCTGGGCTCAATGTCTCAGATCATGATCTGAGCTGGAATCAAGAGTCTAATGCTTAACTGAGCCCCCCAGGTGCCCCTCACTGCTTATTTGTAATTAGTGTTTCTTCAGCCTCATTTCTGGAGACTTCAAGGGCCTTTGTGGCTTAGGAGTCTCCTTTTATTTAGATGAGAGCACATGTTTCCATTTTATGGACAGGAAAAATGAGGCAAAGAAGCCTTTGAGCTAAGTCCACGTTACAGGTTGTGGGGAGGAAGGACAAAGAATGGCGAATCTCCTGAAACTGGGCTGATAGCGGGAACCGTCTGGGGTGGAGGAGTTCTTCAGTCTGTAGAATGGGGGATGGGGGATAGGGTGCTCTGGGTGGAAGCTGTGTTTGGTGAAGATCGCTGGTAAGTCATTAGACTCTGGACTTTATAAGAGAATGAAGAGTAGCAACTAGAGTAGTGGCAACTAGATTCAGTTTGGAGGGGATCTGATATTGGTGGAAAGGAGAAAGGACAGCAATAATGTAGTGACCCTGTTTTTAAGAAGTCCTAGCACTATGTCTTGCCTCTGCTACCCTTGTTCCTTCTGGCTGCTCAGTCTAGGCCAATGAGCATTCAAGGCTTGGTCTGGTTGCCCCATTCTCCTCCAGCTTCCCTCCACCCATCTTTATCCTGGGTTTAGTGGCTCATAGTCCCATGTGACAGTTTTTGTATGTCAACTCCTGGGTGAAGGGATGCCCAGAGAGCTGGTAAAAATGTCTGGGGATAGCTTAGAGTTTCATTGGTAGGCTGAGTAAAGACTGTCCTCACCAATGTGGATAGGCATCCTCCAATGCATCTCAAGAGAAGGCGGGAGGAGGAATTGGCTCCATTTTGGAGCTGGGTCACCCATCATCTCTTTCCTTTGGACATCAGTGACCAAAGTACATCATTTCAGTACTTAGACTGGATCTTATACCATTGGATCCCATGGGTTCCTTGGCCCTAGGACTCAGATCAGGTCTTACTGATTACATGACATGAGCCAATCCATCATCTCTTCTATACCTCTGTATATCTCCTGTTGGTGCTGTTTGTTCAGTGAACCCTGACTAATATGCCCCCTGAACATGGTGGGGTACCCTACTCCCAAGATACATGGCAGTTTCCAGCTTTTATTCTTACTCAAGGTAATAAGCATAGAGAAAAAGACTTGAGGACAGAGACCATGTGATCATCCTTGTAGGCCCTGACCAATTTATTGAACAATTACTTAGTGCCAGGCACTACAGATTCTTGCCATTATTTCAATTAATCCTTACAACAACCCAGTGAAGTAGTACTCTTAGTTCATGTTAAGGTGGAGCTAGGCTCCAAGGGATTAAAGTAATCAAGGTCACACAACTAGTAGGCGGAGTCCAGATGAAGCCACAGGGGAGTTCAGAGCCCACACTCTTAATCATTATGCTACCTACTTCCCTAGTGGACCCTCAATGAACATTTGCTTAATTCTACTGGTAATCTGTATAGTATTTATTTTACTACATGTAGTGGATGCCTAATTATTTGAGGATTTCAGAACTCATTGGAAAAGTTGTGTATTCCTCTAAAGGTCAGGTCTTAGATTCTAACATTAGGTGAAGGAAAACCCCAATGTTACAACCAGGTGAACAAAATGTTTGCATGCCTCTAAAGGTAGTGTTGAAGTCTGGAGGCATGTTTTTCCTTGGCTTAGGGATCTACATTTTTTTTGTATCATTTCTTATTTTAACTTAAAGGTGCATATCCCTTACCGGGAGGATGCTGAATCCAAAGGGAAGAAGAGGAAGAGAGAAGAGAAAGATCCATTTTTAGAGAAAGTAAGACTCATGAGTCTATGCCTTGACTTACATGGATAGGACAGAAGGGCCTCCAATGCAGTGGGCTTTCAGGGCAGAGACTGGCCTTGGTTAGAAGAGAACTCCACGGATGTTTCCGTCCCTAGTCATTTTAAACCCTGCTATAACCTGCGAAAGAAATGGACCTGAATGCCTTAGAGTTCAAGATATTTCTATTCCCATTACAGCACCTGAATTAAAAGAGGAAGTGGCTCAGTTTGGTTCTGAGCCAGCTGACCCTCGACCTGCCTCCACTCTTCCACTTCTCTTGACTTTTGAGCAGAAAGATACCCTGAGTGGTGGTTGGCAGTGAAACAACTCCAGAGGGTTCTCAGCTTTCATGAAGTTCCAAGTTCATTTACGTCTCTCCTCCAACACTCAGAACTTTGCCTTGGGGGTGAGCTTGTTGGGCCCCCTTTGTGTGCAGCCCTGAGTTAGTCACAGGGCTTAAATTCTCATCCAATGCAGACTTCTTCCAAGACAGAGCAAAGACGTGAATTAAGCAAATAGCACCTCAGGCCAGGGTTGCTCTGCTCCCTCTCCTTCCCGGATTCCTTGGAGAGGATGGGGCCTTCACCTTCCCAAGAGGCCCCAGGAATGGGTATGAACAGCAGTGAGAGAGAAGAGAGAAAGGGATATGGATTTCAGGGAAGAGTTCAAGTCCTCACCTCTTTCCCTAAGCTTCACCAGAAGCTACTACAGAACAGAGCAACGCTTTCCCAACCCAGTAATGGGCAATAGAAACCCCTTTCTTTCTCCAGTTCAGCTGAGACAAATCAACTCAATGACAAGAAACAAGAAGGCAGAGAATTAAAAGCATTTTCCTAGATTGCTCTTTTCAGGGGAGAGTGAAAGGCCTACTGTATATGGAGCGTGGGGCTAGGTTTCTTACAAATATTAATCCAAGCAAGGCTTCATTTTACACAGTTCAGATCACTGGGGCTCACAGAGTTTAAGACTGTGCCCAAGACCCAGGATGGAGCCCAAGTCTCTTTGTTCCGAAGTTTAAGCTTAGTTACTGTCCTACGCCCCCATCCAAACCTTGGCAGGAGAGGTCCCGGCTTCGGGCCCAGAGCTGTAGAGGTAAGAAGCCTATAGCCCTGAGTTATAGTCACAGGGATTAAGTTCTCCCCAGGAGCTAAGGAGTCTAGAGGGGCTAGAAGGCTCTGCCTACCCAGGGCCCACCTTCCCCCTTACCTGGCCCTATTCCATTTTAGACTCTACTCTGGATACCCAGGCTTTTGGAACTCCTGGACCACAGGGCTCCCGCAGGGGTTGCCAGATTTATGAAGTAAAAATACAGGATGCCCAGTTAAATTTGAATTTCAGATGAGCAGGAATTTGTTAGTATAAATGTGTGCAATGAAATATTTAGAACATATTTAAAGCTGAAAAGTGATTATCTGAAATTCAAATTTAAATGGGAATTCTGTAGGTTTTTCTGGTGACCCTAGGCTCAGCTCACTTCCAGGACCAGGTGGACTTTTTCCTGGTGGTAATTTGGATAGGGATGTACACAGAACTCAGATAAGCACCCTTGGCCATCCAAAAGGCATGCAAGCAAGAGCCCTCTCCGGGCCAGAGAAAGTCAGAGGGAAGGAGGACTGACGGGAACCCTTCAACTGTGCCCCTGTTGGGGGTGTGCTGGTTTCCTGAACTTTATATATTTATTCTCAAATTTCACATTTGTGATTTCTGTGGGCCATTGTGCTCACAGAACGTGACCCCTTTTATCTGGCTCACCTCTGACTTCATCTAGGGGGCGGGGGGTGGGTGCTAGAAGGAGCAGCTCCAAGTCCCCATCGAAGAGAAATGTAAATGTTGGTGCAGATGGCTTCAGGGGTTTCTCAGTCTAGGAAGTGGGAAAAACTGCTGGATGTGAGGGTCAAACTTTCGGTTTTACTGTGTCAAGGGTGCCTGACTATAAGCGGCCATTCATCTCTTGGAGGCCATTTCCACCCCGCCTCATTCATAAACAGGTGACAAATGTCCCTGCCTCCTAGAGGGGTAGGACATGAAACATGCAAAAGCGTCCGTGTCCTTGGCTGGTGTTAAGCCTCCCATAAATGTAGTTGAGATTTCAGTAGGTAGAATTAGAACCCAGGCTTCCCCTTTTAGTCAGCCTCAGCTGGACCACCCAAACCCTGGTTCCAGTTGGGGTCCCCTGGGATCTTCTGGGAAGCTGAGATGACTCCTGAATTTACAGAGCAGGGAGGTCACCTCCATCCCAGTCTGCTGGAGCATTGTGATGAATGAACCCAGGAAGAAGGCCTTCCAGAACCATACAACTGTAGGGCTGCAACTAAGAATGACTCTACACCATGGGAACTAGGCCCTTTCATTTGTCTAGAGGACAAGGGAGACCCTGCCCACCAAGACAGCTCAAACATTCCTCAGAACAGAGATGAATCATTCCTATGAAGTCTGCTGAGATCAAGTCTAAGAATTACTAAAAACCGGGGCACCTGGGTGCCTCAGTGGGTTAAAGCCTCTGCCTTTGGCTCAGGTCATGATCTCAGGGTCCTGGGATGGAGCCCCACATTGAGCTTTCTGCTTGTCAGGGAGCCTGCTTCCTTCTCTCTGCCTACTTGTGATCTTTGTCAAATAAAATCTTAAAACAACAACAACAAAAAAGAATTACTAAAAACCCAACTCCTTCCTAGTGCCAGGTAAGGGCTCTTATTTCCAATACATGGTAGAACAGTGTTCTTGGTGCTTCCCTAGCCTTCTCTAGTTGGTGTGAACACCTTCCAAAACAGTCCCTCTCCAACTTCTTTCTCTCCCCCGTTGCAAACCAATGGTCTTGCATACTGTGATGCAGAAGAGGTAGACTCTGGTTTTGGAAAGACCTACGTCCCAATACCAGCCCTGCCACCCACTGGCAATAGTACTTAACCTTTCGAGTCTCTTTTTTTAACAGTGAATTCTACAACCTACTTTAACTTAGCATAGTGCCTGTGCCTAGAAGTGCTCATTAAATGGCGGCCATTACAGAAGATACTTAAGATTAGACCTTATGCTCAATAAAGCATGAATGGTAGATGCTTGGTGAAGCATGAAAGAATAAACAGAGGGGCCCCTGGGTGGCACAGATGGTTAGGTGTTGGTCGTCAGCTCAGGTTGTGACCCTAGGGTCCTGGGATTGAGCCCCACGTTGGGCTCCCTTCTCAGTGGGGAGCCTGCTTCCCCGTGTCCACTCCTTCTGCTCATGTGTTCTTACTTACTCGTGAGAAGGCACGGGTGAAAGATCTTTTAAAGATGAATGGAATACTTTGACATGTTCTGACACAAAAGCAAAGAGTCAGCCAAAGGAGTAGCCTGGAGGGAGTTCCCCGTCCTGCCCTGAGCCCCCAGACCGGAGGGCTCCTTTGGGTCTCACGTTGATGAATCACAGTCCTTTAGTTTGGCCTTGACCACGTGAGACACACCTCACTTCTCCCGGCTCACTGTGCTCATCCCCACCTCCTCTAGCCTTCGTGGATCTGGGTCACGTTTACCTGTAACCTTCCCTGACCTGCAGGACCCAACAAGTAGGGAACCATAATTAAGACATCACGGGCACATACTTTCCACATCGCATAATCGTCCTACAGTCTGGTACCAGTGCCCTGACAGGCTTCCCGCTGCGGTCCACTCTGCAAAGAGTTCCACCCACCGCTGGTGAAAACAATCCTGCTTTTCAGGGCCAGAGAAGACGGATTTGGTGCAGCAGAAGCCTTTTCAATTATTCAGGATGCTGGCGTCTTTTTTAGTTCAATTATTCAGGGGTTTGAGTACAGGCTTGTGAATTCAGCATTTTGCTGGTCCTAGAGCTCGGGCTCGATTGGTTTAGATCCAACCTGCTTAGTCGGTCTCAAACATGACGGTGAATATGGACAAGAGAAGTGGACAGCTCTTGGACAGAATCAAGCACAGGAAAACTGATCTTTGAAAATGTTGGATTCACAGCCTCTTGCCAATACAATGGAGTGCTTACGTGCATGAGTCTTTTCCCTTTTAAGCCAACACTGGCAGAAAGATGTTTGGAAATCCAACAGCTATTTACGTATAATGCAGACATTAATTTCCAGTGAGTTCTTCCTCTCTCTCAACTCGAATAGTATCAACGTATCCACTTGAGAATTTCAGATGGAAGTTAGGTTTCCGTCTTGCCAACCAGGACGCCAGATTTTCCTGTTTCAAGTGAGAAAACAACTTAAGACTAAAGCACCAGGGGTTCCAAGTTTTCTTTCTCTTTGGAGAAATGATTAGCACAGGGAAGCATGTGGGGTTTTTTCTTCTTTAAAGGAACCACTGCAGGTGCTAAGATATTTAACACTCACCCTGTGTCCCCTCTGCTGTGTTCTCATGAGGATAGCTAGAAAGTGCACGGATGAACTAGAGGTAACAAGGGATCATTCAACATTCTTTGAGCGTCTAAGATGTTGATTTGGGGTTGGACAAGGTGGATACAATGATCTCTAGGTCCTAGTCCGTGCTCATGGGAGCAGAGAAAAATAAAATCATGAAGTTAATACTTCGATGCAAAAATAGCAAAAAAAAAAAGCCTATGAGGATGAACCCAAGGCTGGACTGCTACCAGAAGAGGCTGACGAAGTCATGAACGGAGCCATGTTATTGTCTGCTCTATCTGGCCCTTGCTCAGTGTCTGGAACATTGAACATTTTCTTCTGTGTGAATGAAATTGAGATACTTGAAGAGTTTCCAATTTTAACAAGTAAAACTTGAATATAGAGTTTACTGAGGGCCTAGCGTGGATGAAGCCCTGTCGTGGTTTCTTAGGCTTATTAGCTGATTCACTACTTCCTTAAAATACAAGGTGGTATTAATATTGTGCCTTAACTGGGGCACCTGGGTGGCTCAGTCGGTTAAGCATCCGACTCCTGATTTCAGCTCAGGTCATGATCTCGGAGTCCTGGGATTGAGCCACATGTTGGGCTCCACACTCAGCTTGGAGTCCTCTTGGGATTCTCCCTCTTCCTCTGCCCCTCCCCAGCTCTTGCACATGCTCTGTAAAATAAATCTTTTGCTTTCATCGTGCAGATAAGAAAAATCAAGTCACCATGAGGCTAAGGCACTTGATCAAGGTCACAATTCTGTGGTAGAATTTGGATTTCAACCGTGGCTCAGACTTTAGGGTCTCAATTTTTAATCTCTGTACTACACTACTTCCTGCAAGTTAACAGGCTCTGTCTTGACCATAGGAATGTGATGAGCGGTGTTTAACAAGAAACACATGGAAATGGAAATGGCTAGCCTGTATTTCCCTGAAGATTAGCACACTGGGAGTTACAGGAGAGCCATAGAGTAACAGTGTGGCTAAATCCCATCACTTGCCCCAAGTCCTGCAGCTTCCCTAAATCCCTTTCTTTGACCCAAAGCAAGCATTTGCTTCTGTAACTCCACACGAGTCCATGTTCCCAGGGGTGACTGGCCCTGGTTGGTGGCATTTGGGACTTCACATGCTGCAACCACAATGTTTTATTTTCCATTTACAGCTGTTCGGATGCCCTAATCTAGACCACGTGCCTCAGCATCACCATCTCTCTCTTGCCTGGGGGCCCTTCTCTTCCACAGGTTCCCAGCTATACATGGAGTGGGGGGCCACGACAGACTGGGGCCTGGGTGCCAGACTGGACTCTACCCACAGTGGGGGTTGTCATGATCTTTTTCTTCTCCCTGACTCAGAGGTTGAGACCTAGAACAGGGGCACGCCTCTCCTTCCCTTTCGGGGAAATAGAGAAAATGGTCACAGCAAATGCCCATGTTCCAGTCTACGCCTTCTATGGGGTTAGCGTTACCTCTCGTTCTCTAGACCTTTTTTGGTTTTTAAATTTTGGGTGCCTCCTCCCTTATGTGGGGATTCATGCACTATCCTCAACTTGCCTGCTTTTGGTGTAGATATAAGTCAAGTGTGTTGACCGTAACCGTAGCTGACAGATCTGCGCTCTCCCATCAGGGACGGTCTTTGTACCGGAGAGTAAGAGCAACAGAAAAGCCTGTATGTCCCAAAGGAGAAAAGGGAACCCAAGGGCTTTGACTTTGAGCCCTGAGGTTGGATCCCTGGAAAACATGGTTTAGAATCTCCTCTGGTTATGTGGAGATTATGTGAAAACCGTTCCAAATTTCATTTGTTCTCAGGTCCTGTGACAAAAACAAAAACAAAACAGTTCGCCAATACTGTAAACAAAGTTAACAGAACGTGCAATTGAAGGAAAGTCATTCCAAAGCTTCTAGCATTTATGTTATAGGAGGTGGAGATTTGGAGAAAAATATAACTTGTAGACAACTTCATCGAGCCTCTTAATTTTGCAAAGGAAATGAAAATGGGGTTTCAAAACAGAGGGTCCAGATTTGAACTCCAAAAAGAGAAAATGGACCAGGTTGTTTTCATCGTGGATGGAGGGCCTTTCTGTAACTATTTCCTTTTGGGGGGAAACGTCTATTTCATAGCACACAGTCTCTGAATATTAGTTGGGAGACATGTGCAAGACCTCATTGGGGCAGTTGTCCCAGTAGGGGCGTGGGAAGCAATATTAAGAGATCAAGTCTCCAGCCTGAGCTGAGGTGTTTGAGCCCAATTCGTTGCCTAGACCGTTCTGGAATGCTCCAAGGTCTCGCGGATAGCGAGGTACGTGGAAGGGTACAGAAGACACTATTTCTGTAACAGTGTTATGGAAATGTGGCTTCTTCATGGTACCAGGCATCGGCAGTTCATTCTGCTCAGGCTTTTCCTTAGAGACGTGTAAGCACGCATACGTTTAGGCTTTTAGTTCTTCATTAGAACTTCAACTGAGTGGCTGAGTTGTCATTAAGTATTTTTATGGCTGACTCGATATTAGAACACCAGTAAGGTGATGCAAATAGGTATGGACCACTTTGCCAGGTTATTAGAGAACCACGAGGCTGAAGAAAAGCGAGGTTCTACATCGCATATCCAAGAAACCATAAACCAGGTTTTTGTTGGCAAAGTGTAGTCAAAATATTTGAGCCCAGCAGAATCAACATATCATATTTATATTTTAAAACCATTGACTGTGTCCTGGCATATAGGAAAACCTGACCATTTGCAGAGAGGCTCCGTTTCGAGGTCATTCAGAACCAGAGCATAAACCGTCTAGAAGTTAATAAAATGAAGTTACTGCAGATGTTTGGGTTTACAGAATGAACAGTGTAATTTAGTAGAAAGGTTCTGGGGATTTCCCTTTGATGGGAGTGCAAAACAAGAAAAAAAGCTCTTCAAGTAGGTGCTTATAACAAGGTCTTCCGCGCCCTTCTGTCAACTCGAATCAGAACAAGTGCTCTAATCCTAAATTATTTCCCCGATTTTAGTCAGAGTCCACACTCTAGCTGGACGTACACATTCGCAAATGGTCAGGTTTCCCCATCAGGGCTTTAAGACGCACACATGGTTGAGAGCGATTAGAGAAGTTGCCTAGGCCCATGCAATATATATAACATGTACCTAATGTATTTAAAACAAAGACAGATGGAAGAATGTGCCCGCTAGATGACAAGACAGGAATATGTATGTATGTGGTTCCGGGTCTTCGTCCCTATTGCTGTAGCTCCATGCCAGGTATAGGTTATGGCCTAGAGAATGTGGGCACGCACACACCCAAGGGAGCCCCAAAGAGGAAATTGCAGTAGGCACACAATTCATCTCTAGCCCACCTGCCAGACGTTGGCAGACAACTCAGGGTCACAACCCACATGTTGTGAACCACGATTTTTACCTCCCTGGATAGCATGCGGTTTTGAAGGCAAAGGCTGGGAGTTTACGTTCCCGGATGCCATATGTATGCAGTTAGACGACTATGGTCTCTTTATATGTACATGGCCACAAATCACTACAGATTGATGCCTGGCTGATGCACTGGATCTCCTGCGAATTCCCCATATGCTTCACCTTACTCTGAAACGCCGTGGAGGTAAACACGCCGCGCGGGGAGCTTTTCACGGAGACTATGGGAAGCCTGTGCTCGTGCAGTCTCAGGATGTGAAGCTACACAGAGCCATGGTGGTGGGGGGTGGGGGTGCGGTGGGGGGTCGGGGGAGACAACTGTTCCTTGATTTCCTTACACATTCAAAAAATCAACTAGAGAGAAAAAAAGCTAACCTGTGGTCAAAATATAATTGGCCACTGGGGCTTTCTCCAAAACCATCAGGTCCGACGGAGCCTTAGAAACGGAAAGGAAATCGCCATCTTCACGGTGTAGGTTTTGTTCCCCTGGTAAGTGTTGCGATTCCCAGTTTCTCGAACTTTCCCCCCCCCTTCGTATCTTCTCCCCGTCCCTCCTTCCCATGGAGGTACACATTATTTTGCTCACTTCATAAGAGGATTTGGCATCCTAAAGACCAGATGCGATTAATCAATCTCCGCACCATGGCAACTGAGAGCACAAGCTCACGATGAAGACCAGCAGAGGTTAGCGTTAGGGAATCTCCATAGAACTCCAGAGGGACCTTACAGTAAAGATTGGAGAAGGGAAGCATTTTACATAACGTTTTGTTAACAAAGTTAGAGTGGGGTTGCCTCAGTGGCTCAGCCAGTTAAGCAAGGACTCTGGGTTTTCCACTCAGGTCACGATCTCAGGGTCGTGAGTTCTAGCCTCAGGTCCTGCTCCCCGCTCACTGGGGAGTCAGCTTGAGATGGGCTCCCTGTGCTCCTCCCCCACTCCTTTGCACTCTAGTAAGTCTTTTAAAAAAGAATTGCTTCCACATAGAGGTCTGCACGGGAGTGTAATAGGGGAGGAGAATAGGACAAGTTTGAATGAGGACTTAGAACCCAGCTCTTGCTTTTTTATGAAGCATTTTAAGCAAACAGGTAAGTAGGGAAAGTATCAGAAGGATCATCAACCCCAGAAAGTGTACAAGATACCAGGTGTACCCACTTGTGTCCCAGCCTTAATAAAATCCAAACTTGCCCAAATTTCTTCAATGTTTGTAAGGACAGTATTTCAGAGAATTCTTGCCACCTCTCCTCACTTTCACTTCCCTCCTTCCTCTCCTTTGCCTGATTCTCCTAGAGCTGAAGCACCCAGACTTTTAAGATTTAGTTTTAGAGAAGTGGGGGAGGAGCAGGGAGAATCTCAAGCAAACTCCCGGCCTAGCAAGGGGAGCCTTCCTGGGATCCACCCCACCACTCATGAGATCAGGACCTGAGCTGAAACCAAGAGACACCTAACCCACTGAGCCCCGCAGACACCGCTCAAACTTGTAACAATGTATCTTACAGTAAGTACCTACTAGGAACTCTTAAAAGCATTTACCCTCTTAGGTTTCCTGGCAGCAGAACCTGGGAGAGAGTTGCTTGTGAAAGAGAAAATCTTTAAGAAAGGGAGGGAAGAAAGAAGAGAGGAAGGAGCTGAGCAGAGATAAGATTTTTGCCAAAGTCTAGCCTCAGTCTGAGCTCTTAAGAGAATTCTGGGCCTTGCCGGCTCTAGGAATCCATCGGACTGAGACAAAGGCCCTTGGCTTTCACGCCGCTTATTTATAAACCATTGGCTGTAGGCTTCCACGTGGTGGGGGCTGGGCGGGGGGGCTGTAATCTCTCAGGCATTTCTTGTTGAGGTGATTCCCATCAGCCAATGGAAAGTCTCTGGAAGAATGCAGTTGTAGGCTGTCATCACTGGCATTGACTACACCTTCCCTGTATACACCTGTGATACATTCCGAAAGGAGTTTCCGCTCTCCTCCCCTCCCCCTTCCTTGTATTCCTTGCTTACTAAGTTGATTTCATTCGTTCAGTGAACTAGTGGGGGATAAATAAATGTTGCTAAGATAACTGGCTATTTATGTAGAAACAAAGCAAAATTGTGCCCCTAACACACACACACACACACACACATTCATGGACGAATAAAGATCTCAATGTATAGTTCCTCTCCTTCCCTCTCTTTCCCTTAGGGCTCACTGAAATTGATTTTGTTCTCTGTCTGGGGCAGACAACCTAAAGTTTTTGAAACACTGTTCTAGGAAATACCCAGGAGGGGAACTGCTGGAATATAAACATATACTTTAGTAGATACATCCGCCTGGTCCTTTCAAGCAGTTGAACGTGTATCTGTATCTACCTATATACATATATGTTAAACATATTGCAAATCCCTTTTCCCTGTGTATAGCTTTTACATTGTGGAGTGTTTTGATGTGATATGCAGAAGTGTAACATTTTTATAAAATCGACTTTATATTTTCCTTTAGGTTTTATGCCTTTCTGGGGTGCAATTATGAAATTATTTTCTAGCTTAAAGACATAAAGACATACTTCATTTTCTTATAAACAATTTAAGTTTTTATTTGTCATATTTGATCTTGATTCATCCATGAATTTAGGGGGGCTGTAGATTAAGGAATATAATTTTAGTTTCTATATAAATAGCCAGTTATTCCAGGGCACCTGGGTGGCTCAGCCAGTTAAGCATTTTGGTTGATTAGACATCTGACTCTTGATTTCAACTCAGGTCATGATCTCAAGGTCTTGAGATGGAGCCCTTTGAGGAGTCTGCTTAAGATCTTCTCTCTCTCCCTCTGCCCCTCCCCCCCCAAAAGGTCCATTTTTCTAACAGCATTTATTGAATAAACCATCTTATCCCACTAATTAGAAATCGGTCAGTTTGTTTGATCTACACAGTTCTGTTTCTCTGTCTTGCTATCCTATGCCGTTGACCTATGTGTTTATTTACCTGCACCAATATCACACTTTTTTGGAGATTTTATTTATTTATTTGACAGAGAGAGAGCACAAGTAGACAGAGCAGCAGGCAGAGGGAGAGGGAGAAGCAGGCTCTCCACGGAGCAGGGAGCTGGATGTGAAGCTTGATTCCTAGGACCCTGGGATCATGACCTAAGCCGAAGGTAGCCGCTTAACTGAGCCACCCAGGTGCCCTTATGCTCTCTTAATTGTTCCAACTTATGAAAAATCATGATATTTGATAGGGCTAAACTACTCATATTTTTCTTCAAAGTTTTCTGGGAGACTTTTTATCTTTCTTTTTCTTCCATATAAATTTTAGGATCAGCCCTTTAAGTAGCATGAAAATTTCTGATGGGCTTTGATAGGAATTTAATTAATATGTTAATTTGAGAAGACTAGATGTCTTTCTATTATTGAATTTTTTCCATCAATGAATAGGGCATGTCACTGTATTTATTCAGGTCTGTGTGTCCTTCAATGCTATTTTCAAGCCTTCCTCATAAAATTGTAACATATCTGTCCTTAGTTTGTTGCTAGTTTTTTTTTTTACATTTCACTGATATTTAAGTAGTACTTTCTTTTCCTATTACATTTTCTTTTTAAAAACGACTTATTTATTTATTTGAGAGAGAGAGAAAGCACAGGTGCATGTGTGAGTGAAGGGAGGGGCAGGGGGAGAGAATCTTCAAGCCGACTCCCTGCTGAGCATGACCTATGAGATCATGACCTCAGCTGAAACCAAGAGTCAGATGCTTAACTGACTGAGCCACCCAGGGGCCCCTCTATTACATTTTCTATGTGGTTATTGCTAGTCTACAGAAACACCACCGATGTTTGCGTATCTTAAACTCTCTTATTGATTCTAACTTCATCTAGACTTTTATTAGACAATCATAAAATCATCAGCAAACAAAGAGAAGCTGGCTTGTTCCTTCCCAAGTTTTAGACTTCTTATTTCCTTTTTTCTCTTATTTTGTCAGTGAAAACTTTTGTTACAATATTGAAGGGAATCAGTCACAGCAGGTGAAATGTTTTATTAAGATAATGCTTGCTACAGATTTATGGTGTTAAGGAATTTCGCTTATTCTGGTTTGCAGAGATTTTTAGAAATATTGACAAATATTGGATTTTATCAATTGATTTTTTCTGCACGTATTAAGATAATTATATATACTTATCCCCTTTAATCTGTACTTAAGGTATATGAGAGATTTCCCTTATGTTGAACCATCCTGAACTTTCCTGAGATAAACTGTTTGTTTTTATACACTGCTTAGTGATTTGCTAATATTTTATTTAGGATTTTGCATCTCTTTGCAAATACATCTTTTTCTTATACAATCTTACAATCCTACAGTCCTTGTCTGGTTTTAATATCAATGTTATTATACTACCTTCGCACAATGAGCTGGAAATGTTACCTTTTCTTTTATTCTCTGAAGCAGAGATTACCATATGGGAAACAAAGACACAGTCTAGTTTTATATTGCCTACAAAAGACTCTGGAAGCCAAGCTATGTTTTTTATTAGGTAGGTTGGAATACTTACACTGGTTGCATTTTTGGATATATCTGACTTTCTTCCTACTCTTT